>NC_089230.1:64670702-67144742 GCF_963924675.1 Phocoena phocoena | reverse complement strand
GCGTACCGCAAAAAAAAAAAGAGGATGAGGTCCTGCCCTAAGGGACGGGAAGAGGGAAGGAGAAGCAGACAGAAGACAGAAGAATGTGACAGTCAAGTAATCACCGAAGGAGAATATACATGGTGACTGAATAGAGTAGGAGGTGAGAGAACACAATGAAAGCTAGGACCCAAAAAAAAAAAAAAGGTCTGGTGGGTTGTACCACCATTATCTGATGTCCCTGAGAGGTGGACAAGTTTGGTGGGGTACGGGGGGAAGGATGAGATAAATTTTGACTTATGGAGCTTGAGGTGTCATGGGACCTCTGGATGCCCAGTAGGCAGCTGGAGTATGAGCCTGGAACTCAGGAGAAAGGTCTGGATTGAAGTAATAGATGTGGAACCATCAGTGTAATGGTGGTAGTTTAATCACAGGAAAAGATGAGATCTTCCCCAGAACAGAAGAAGTCGGAATCCAAGTGCAGAATCCTAGAGACTCTGTACTCTTAAAGGCTGGGTGGGCAGCAAGAACACAGGCACAGAAAAACCAGCAGAGATGTTGACTACGAAAACCAAAGGAGTTTCAGGAGGGGGATAGTTAACAGTCAGTGCTGGGAAGAAGTAAGTGAACAAAATATGTTCCTGGACCTGAGAACCAGAACATTGCTCCTAACTTCAATAAACTGTAGTTTCAGTTGTGCGATGTGGAAGAAGCCAAACTGCAATGAATTAAATAGGAATCTGGGAAATGGAGTAATTTAGTACGGGGACCAACTCAGTGGTTCCCAAATCTGGCCACTCCTCAGAATTATCCAGGTAGTTTGTTTAAAAGTCTCATTCCTGCCAAAGATTTAGTGAGGAAGACATGAGACTTATGAAAGTTCTTCTCCATAAATTTTGTTCAAAAGATCTCTTTTGCTCTCTTCCATTTGGACCAGGCCTATCAAGGGCTGACTGACTGGAACCCTAGAATTTTGCACAGATGTTGTTGGTTTTAACAAAATATTTGTTTTGTTGCAGTCCAGATGTAACTTTAGATCCTACCAATTTTTTCTTTAAATCTTATCTATTTATTTATTTTGCGGTACGCAGGCCTCTCACTGTTGTGGCCTCTCCAGTTGCGGAGCACAGGCTCCGGACGCGCAGGCTCAGTGGCCGTGGCTCACGGGCCCAGCTGCTCCGCGGCATATGGGATCCTCCCAGACCAGGGCATGAACCCATGTCCCCTGCATCTGCAGGCGGACTCTCAACCACTGCGCCACCAGGGAAGCCCGATTCACGTATTTCTTTGCACAAATGTCTATTCAAATCCTTTGCCCCTTCTTAACCAGGTCATTTATCTTTTTTATTATTATGAGTTCTTTAGTCTCGATACAAGTCTCTTATCAGATATATGATCTGCAAATGTTTTCTCCCATTCTGTGTTTTCACTTTATTAACGATGTTCCTTGAAACACAAAAGGTTTTTCATTTTGATGAAATATAATTTACGTACTTTTTCTTTGGTTGCTTGTGCTTTTGATCTCGTATCTAAGAAACCACTGCTGAACCCATGGCCACAAAAATTGACAGTGTTTTCTTCTAAGAGTTTTTGCCCTGACATTAAGGTTTCAGATCCATTTGGGGTTAATTCTGCATGTGGTATGAGGCAGTGGGTGCATAACTTTAACATTTGTTTATTTCTCAGGACAGAGGATCGGCCCCATTGGCTCAAGTTAAGAGCTGTGGAAAGGCCCCAGTAAGCCTCTGCAGCCCGATTAGGCCAGAGCTAGGTGGGACTCTGGTCACACACAGCCTTGTGTCCTACATCAAGGGTTCAGGCCTATTTTAAGAGCAATGGGAGAGACGGGATCAGATCTGTACCACGCACTGGAGAAGACTCCAGCTGCTGTGTGCAGAGTGGGGCAGGAATGGAGACTTGTTCGAGATAATTGCACTAGTTGAGAGGAGATGATGGCTAATTAGGGCAGTGGCAGTGAGCATGAAGAGAAGTGGAAAAATGCAAGAGAATATTCAAGGAGGTACAATGAACAGGAGATAAGACCAAATGACGTAAAGAACTCAAAAGCAGGTAAGAATAAAGTCACTGGTTTTATTGAGCAGCTCAAACGAGTTCTGAAGGCAACTTTTAAAGAGGCATTGCAAATAGCTTTGGAGCAATTATAGCCTCCCACAATGCCTGTTAAGAGTACACTTTTTTTTTGGGCTGTACCGCACAGCTTGCAGGATCTTAGTTCCCTGACCAGGGATTGAACCCAGGCCCTGGGCAGTGAAAGCGCAGAGTCCTAACCACTGAACCTCCAGGGAATTCCCAGAGTACACATGTTAACGTACACATTTTTCTTTGTTAAAACTCAGGTTCACTAAATGCATTCACCTTTCATATACTTCTTTGCAAGTAATAAAACAATATAAGCTTTTCAGTACTTCAGCCTAGGTTTCTGAACAACTAAGTCCAATTGTGTGAGGTCTGCCTGTTTACTGATTCTGCTCTATAAAAATGGGAGGTCTCGAAGTACCAGAAAGTTTACTCACAGCCAAAAAGAACAAAACGATTTCTTACTCTCCTGAAATAGGAAATTTTATGTTTTCATAGTCAAAATAATAAACAATTTTTGAAGGTTTTTTAAAAAAAGTAGTTGAGAATTTTGATGAAATTTATTTATTTCAGTAGAATAAAACTATAAGCAGCATGAAAATATAAAGTGCTACATAAAAGCCCCACAATACATAAAATTTGAAAGGTTTCATTGGTTTAAACAGTTACAGGTGAAACAGACATTATTTATTTTCTCAAGCATGCTATTTTAACTACCTTGATATGTGCTATGTCGGTCAAAGGAAAAGCCATGAGTTACCTAAATCTGAGGATTGGAGGAAGGAGTCCTAAGCCTTTACCTACCAGATCACACATCCGGTTTTGGCCTTATGCTGTCAATAAGGGGTTAAATTGGGGCTTTAAAAATAATAGTTTTCTGAAGAGGCCCTTTATCGGGATGTAAGAATGGCTCCAAAGGCCAGTTTTGTTCATTAACCCCACAATGGGGGCCAGATCAACAATTTAAGGAGTTTTAGGTAGCAATGTGAGCTGAAAGGGAAGAAGCAAAAGATATGCCACTTTCAGATACGTGTATCAGGTGCTTAAAAAAAAAAACAGCACAAAGAAGGAGACGGCCTGGCTGTTGATGGGTGAAAGAAGAGAGGCAACTCAGATAGAGGAAGATCTGTAGAACGTGAAATCTTCTTGGCTTAATCGGTTTTAAAGTATAGACACACCACGGAAACATGCAACGAGATCACATAGATCGAGCCTGGCTCAGTGTGATGGAGAGGAAATGGAGGGAAGACTGTTCCTAGCACACGATTAACCTCAGGATAGGCTGAGAGAATGCGGATTTCCTTCTTCTCAGGTGGTAACATTACCTGGTCTTCCCCCGTAAGTCAGTGACCTCTTGCTAGGAGACCACTGACCACTGAACCAATATTTCTAATATTTTACATTCCAAACCAAGACTTCAGAATGAACTTTCTCATGGCAATGAAGTTATAAAATGGTAACCTATAATTTTCCTGACATACGAGGTCTTCATAAAGTCCTTGGGCCTTTTAGACTTTACCAACTTCAGCTGTAGATATAAGAGAAACAATCTGTAAACACTTTAAAAATGCCAATTTATTAAAATTTAAGAAAACTGTGTATTATATAACAGTATACAATACGTTCTTATTTTAGATGCAGACATAACTGGCTATAAGATGAAAACAAATTGTGTCTGATAGTTCATAGAACCAAAATCCTATCAGAGCAGGAGTAAAAATTAAATTTGCCTTTAAAATCATTTTACAAATTGTTTCTATCTTGTCCATAATTTCAGTTAGTTAAAGCTACATAAGGACTTTATAAATACCATTCCCCTAAGTATTCAAGATACATTATGGACTAATGGATTTTGTCTAATGTGGCCTTGTCTAGAACCTAAACATGATTTACAACACTGAGTCGTAAAAAAAAAAAAAAAAGAATTAACTTACAAATGCACTTTTAGAGCGTAACCTATTTGAAAGCTGGGGACTGCCTGCATTTAAACATTAAATCTTCATCAACAATACCCTCAAGAGTGCCCTCAACGCTGCTCTTGAACATGCTGAAGGTGACATTTTTCTGTGATTATATGTTCTCACCAGGCATTATTTATGATGATAAAATTATCTACTAGCGTCTGTGGAGCTAGCTAGCACTAAGTTATATACTGATTTATTGATCAATATATCAATAAATATATTGATATATATTGATTTTGCACTGAAAATTACCTCTTGGGCTTTGATTAGGTGGGCAGTTCTAATTTCTATCACTGTTACATGGGCCCTGAGCTTTTATATTAAAATGGTACATGAAATATTTCAATATTATGATATGCCTGGAATAATTAAATTTATAGTGATTATAAAGCTAGGCATATAATACAACTCAAAAGATATACAATTCAAAGTACAGCAAACATTCCAATCTTAAGATCCTCCCATTTAACTTGTGGGAGAAAATCAAGCAGTTTCCTGGCTTGGATCCTTCCTTCCTTAAATCAAAGCTCTATGGAGGGTTGTTTTCCTTCTTTCTTTTAAAATCTTGTGTGTGAACTGGAGAGAAGGGGATAACAGCATATCAAAGTGGTTACAAAGCATTATTCCCTCTTCAAGTAACATCCAATAATAATGATGTAATCTCATTTCCTCAGAAATGTTTGACCAAAATAGTTTACTTTCACCGAAGAATGTTTAGGACACAAAGTCAGTCACAGAATGGGCAATTCCAGTATGTCTCATGTGAATACATTTTAAGCAAGCTATTTGAGGAGTTTTATTTTCCCTTTTTTTCCAACTCTTATCCCTATATCATTCTACATTAAGTAGAAACAGAGTACTCAATAAATGGTATTGAGTAACTAGTAATACTCATTGGAACTTAAAATACCATTTTTTATCCAGAAAGTTTAAAGGGCTATACAGAAAAGTATCACAAATTTACATAAAGAGAAGCTGAGGCATGAGAAACAACAATAAGTTATTTCCCTATATATAAAGCAGGTCATACAGAGACAAGGGACTTTGACTTCCAGTCCCTTATACTAAGCAGGACACAGTCTGAATGTCTAGCTCTATTTATACTGAATTATGAGGATCAAAAAAGGAATGAAGGGTAAATACAAAATAATCTTTTTGTAAACAATTCTTAGATTATACCCAATGCAGAATGTTTAATGAAGTAGCTGAGTCACAGCTCTTAAGACACGAAACAATATTATAACTCAAAGTCAAATATGTACTCATTGGCCAGATATATCCGTCGGAATATAAGAGCTGCCAATGCCAAAGTCAAGATGACAATCAGCACAGCGGATCCGCCATGATCAGTGTGGTGGTCTCTTGGCGGCCGGCCCTGGGTCACAGCTGGTGACGTAGACGACCTTCTCTGACCCTGCTGCCGGGCCCGGCGCTGTCGAGGGCTCATGGAGGTATCCTCAGCTACAGGTCGGGCAGGCTGTTGAAGGGACGCTGCTAAGGTGTTCTGGACTCCACACTATGAAATTTTAATACATTTTGTTTGAAACTGGCAGATAACACTTGTATACGTACATACAGGCTCTTCAACAGCACAAGGAATCTCCGAGCGCTAAATATGACTAAGGGCAAAACTATCAAGAATTCTCTGAGTGTTGAGATTAATACTTCACCCCTCGGAATAAGCCAGCAAGACAATTTATTCTGAGTGCTCACCAGGTAGAGGAGGGATTTACCAGCAACAAATAAGACAAGGACAGAGTTTGCCCATATTCTCCATAGATCGCTTTGTACTCTCCTCCAGCAGCAATTCTAACAGTACCTGCTAGGCATCTGGGTACCCCCCTTCTTTCAGGAGAGTCAAGGAGGGAAGCAATTTGATTCCCACTTCTACATAAAAATTTGCCATATTCTAAATGGCAAAAAAGGGCAACTCGCAACAGTGTTCTTCCCCCAGTGTTATCTTATTACATCAACAATCATAGAACATAGGAAATAATTTCAAACCATATGTTCTTCATAATAATATTGTTATAAAAAATAGATGTGGTTTTCAAACCAGGTTTATCATTTCTCACAATCCCTGTCAACTGAATTGAACACAAGTCTAGAAGAACTGTTTACTGTGTGTTTGAACTGTGTTATTCTATGAATGTAAAGCATGAACTCTTGTCAAGAGTGCCCTGGGCAGGGCTTCCCTGGTGGCGCAGTGGTTGAGAGTCCGCCTGCCGATGCAGGGGACGCGGGTTCGTGCCCCGGTCCGGGAAGATCCCACATGCCGCGGCGCGGCTGGGCCCGTGAGCCGTGGCCGCTGAGCGTGCACGTCCGGAGCCTGTGCTCCACAACGGGAGAGGCCACAATGGTGAGAGGCCTGCGTACCGCAAAAAAACAAGAGTGCCCTGGGTATGTACTGAGAAACACGTGGAGGTGGTTAGGGGAGACTCAGTGTATCCCCCTGAAAAGCAGTGGATGTCAACTGCTTTCCATCGTTTCAATGAACACTTGGTCAAAGCATAAACACAATGTGGTGCCAAGCGGTTCAAAATCGTAGATGTGTTCTATAGACAAGAAAGCTCTACAAAATATGAATTCCACTTTATTTACAGAGATACCTTAACTCTACCTCTAATAACCCAACAGTCTTTCTTATATTGAAAACAACTTTATGCTGATTATAATAGTGTCAAGACACATTCTTTCAAATAAAAAATAAGAATGTATGTTTTATTCAGAATAACTTTTTAAATTGAGTAATTACAAAAAAAGTGTTGAACGAAAATACTTTTCATTATAGAAATTTTCAGTATTTAGAAAAAAAAGGAATCTAATAATGTAATTCAAATACCTTTTTTTTTTTTAAAGGTAAGAGAATGAGCTTTGTCCTGGCAACAACTGTAAACATAGGGAAAAACTGCTGATCTAAGTTACCTGCAGAAGAAATTACATTTTAATTCTGACAGCACCCCAACATTAAAAGATTTAAATAATCTGAGTTTCTAAAAACTATCCTTTGGAAGCACTCAAATGTAGTGACCCATAACCCAGAGGTAGAAAGGAACTACCCACTCTGAGTTAAAAATAAAAGTGCTGATGCTGAGTTAGAGGTGCATGAACTTGGACTTCCATACTCCAGGGCTCAGGAGCAAGGTGCTCACTGAAGAGCAGATACACAAAGCTGTTACATTTTATGATGTCTAATGTTGCCACACTGTGTCATGTAATGACTTATTACAACATTCTGCTGGAAATCTCCCATTCTTCCAGCCATTCAGCCAAGCAGATAAAAGTATCTGATAGAGTAAAAGTACTCAGGGCTTACAGGGAAATGGGTTCTTAAGGAAAATAAAAAACAAGCTGGTAGTATCAATTCAGAAACTAGCATAAGAGACCGACTCATCTTAAAGCTTTGATTTTAGACATGTCGTTTTGTTCATTAGTTTGAGGGGAGAACACTATCCTGCCCATATACTTGACTAAAACGGGGAGTCTTATCATTACTAGGCTGGCTTCACCACTTCATAGATGTGTGACCCTAAGCAAGTCATTTAACCTAAGACGCAGCTCCCTCTCCTGTACAAGGATACTATCCAGTTCAGTAGTTGCGAAGGATAATTAAATAGGATAATGATATAAAGTGCTTAGGATACACAACTGCTTATTAAATGTTAGTCATTATTAATATTACTATCGATATATCCCTTTGAAGACTCCAGATTTAGGTAACAGAAAAAGTCATGACTTTATTTAGGACTGCTTTTCAGAACTTTATTAGTATGATTATTTGGAGTTGAAGGACTAATTGGACTAAATTTTGGTGGTTCATATTGAACTGCAGATGGAGAATCAAGTTGGCCTTAGCATTTTCAAAATGCCATAGGTTTGGTGGTAGGACTTTTAAATCTCTACTGTTTGCCTAAACTTGTTCAAACACACATATCACAGAATGAAGACTTAAGTCATAATAGTTTCCATTTCCTTCATTAAGATGAAGTGATATTTCTGGGAACGTAAAAGTATGTGACGTTTATATTTAATTAAATTACATTTAAATATTATATAAAAAAATCACAGTCACAGATAAGTCCCTTGTTATATATATATATAAAAGCTTTTCTATAGTAACCTAGAATAGCATCTGGGAGGGAGTTTTGTGTTTGCTTTTTAACACAAAATGAAATGGCTTATTCAGAACCTCAAACCCTGGGAAGAAGAAAACAGTCTGATAGACTGGAAAAACAAAAATCGACCAACAGTATTGTTCCCATTTCTACATAACTAAAAAATCTGCACCAAATAAACAGATGGCCTGATGTTATCTGCTGTGTTTAGACTTTGGGCAATCTCTCGCCCCCTCAAGGCTGAAAAAACATACCTTATCTAGGATTTGATGTATAACGTCTCAGTGAATTTATATTATGCTTGCGTGTAAAGCAGCTACCCCCAGCCAAAAGGAGGTTTCAGTTACTTCCACAGAGATCAAATTATATAATCACACTCTGAGATAATCTGTAAGTAAATGTAGTTAAGAGCTAAATTTGCAACTGTATGCAATTTTACTGTTTTAACCAGAATTGGTATCAATTACCTATACCTACGAAGAAGAGTTCTGCTTTATGTACTTTAAAACCTAAATGGGTGGTGATCATTTCATAATGTATAGAAATATCAAATCACTATGTTGTGCACCAAACTAACGTAGTGTTGTAGGTAAGTTAAACTTCCAAAACAAACAAACAAACTCATAGAAAAAGAGATCCGACTTGGGGTTACCAGAGACAGGGGCCTGGGGGTAGGGGAAATGGATGAAGGTACAAATTCCCAGTTAAAAGATAAATAAGTACTAGGGGTGTCATGTACAATACGATTAATAAAATGAACACTGCTCTTTGTTATGCATGAAAGTTGTTAAGAGAGGAAATCCTACAAGTTCTCATCACAAGGAAGAAATATTTTTTCCTTTTTTCATTTATTTTGTATCTCTGAGATACTGGATGTTCACTAAACTTATTGTGGTAATCATTTCATGGTGTATGTAAGTCAGATCACTATGCTGTACACCTTTAAACTTATACAGTGCTGTATGTCAATTATATTGCAATAAAACTGGAAGAAAAAATGAGAAAAAAATCAAAATGGAAAAGACTACTGTAATAACAAAACTACTGTTGGTGCAATCTAATTTACTAAACTACTTGACTTCTTTATCTGTATTCCTAGCATTTTTTTAGTATTTTTTTTAAAGTGCCAATCCTAAGATTCATTTATTCAACCAACAAATACCGATTGACCATCTACTATATACAAGGCACTATGCCAAGCACTAGGGATATCGTGCAGTAGAAAGACAGCCCTGATCCTCAAGGAGCCTACATTCTGGGAAGGGAGATAGACAATAAATAACTAATTATAAAATAAATTACAACTGGAATAAGTATAATTGGAATATGCAACAGGAGACTTGACATAGATTTAAAATAGACTAAAGACAGATTTAAATACATCACAAGTATTAGGAGACTGTCCTTATAGGTGAAAAATGATTACTACCCTCCTCCTCTCTGTAATAGGATGGTTCTATTTAAAAAAAAACTATTTATGATATCAAAAAAAATTAGAGGGCTTCCCTGGTGGCACAGAGGTTAAGAATCCGCCTACCAATGCAGAGGACACGGGTTCGAGCCCTGGTCCAGGAAGATCCCACATGCCGCAGAGCAACTAAGCCCGTGTGCCACACTACTAAGCCTGCGCTCTAGAGCCTGCGAGCCACAACTACTAAGCCTACGTGCCACAACTACTGAAGCCTGCATGCCTTGAGCCTGTGCTCCACAGCAAGAGAAGCCACTGCAATGAGAAGCCCTCACACCGCAACGACGAGTAGCCCCCGCTTGCCGCAACAAAGAGTAGCCCCTGCTCGCCGCAACTAGAGAAAGCCCACGCACAGCAACGGAAGACCCAATGCAGCCAATACATAAATAAATAAATAACGATTAGAATTCTAAAGGTGAAAAGTAATCTGAATCTTTTTTTTTTTTTTTTTTTTTTTTTGCGGTACGTGGGCCTCTCACTGTTGTGGCCTCTCCCGTTGCGGAGCACAGGCTCCGGACGCGCAGGCTCAGCGGCCATGGCTCGCAGGCCCAACTGCTCCACAGCATGTGGGATCTTCCCGGACCGGGGCACGAACCCGCACCCCCTGCATCGGCAGGCAGACTCTCAACCACTGCGCCACCAGGGAAGCCCTGAATTTTTTTTAAATACTGCAAGCTAAAACATTTACTGACTAAAATTAATTCACTATATCTCTCTGTAATTCATGAAACTACATAGGCAACACATAAAAGTGATTTAACTCTTAGCGTGCACTTTTTTCTTATACTTCCATCTCCAGTCCCCCAAAAACTTCCTTTAGAGCACCCTCTCCCCTGCTTTCTCCAATCCACT
This sequence comes from Phocoena phocoena, assembly GCF_963924675.1. Lineage (NCBI taxonomy): Eukaryota > Metazoa > Chordata > Mammalia > Artiodactyla > Phocoenidae > Phocoena > Phocoena phocoena. The sequence continues at coordinate 67,134,267 of NC_089230.1, read as the reverse complement.
TCTTTCTGCCCATCTCACTCTCTGAATGGGAGAAGACCACTCAGTCCCACTTTATAATAAGTATTCCTGAGTAAAAGGAAAATCTGTATTTGCCCAGCTTCTATTTCAATTTTCTTGACCCTTTAAAATCCTCTATAAACTGGACAGGGGGGAAAGATGTGGCTACTCAACCAAACAATCTGTTACGAAAAAGACAGTTCCTCTCTTATATACAGGAAGGAGGGACTTCCCTGGTGGTACAGTGGTTAAGAATCCGCCTGCCAACGCAGGGGACACGGGTTCGAGCCCTGCTCCAGGAAGATCCCACATGCTGCAGAGCAACTAAGCCCATGTGCCACAACTACTGAGCCTGCGCTCTAGAGCCCGTGAGCCACAACTACTGAGCCCGTGTGCCACAACTACTGAGCCCGTGTGCCACAACTACTGAAGCCCACATGCCTAGAGCCCGTGCTCCACAAGAGAAACCCGTACACCGCAAGGAAGAGTAGTGCCTGCTCACCACAACTAGAGAAAGCCCATGCACGGCAATGAAGACCCAATGCAGCCAAAAATAAATAAATAAATTTATTAAAAAATTTAAAAAAAGAAAGGAAAGTCAGTGTTTTCCCCCATAATCTTAATTATTTAGCAACAATCCAGTCACAGTTTCTTAATCAGTCTCTCCAATGACCAAAGCCCGCTAATGTTTAGACAACAGGTCAGGGCACAACTAATAAGACCCATAGCATCCGTGTAATCTTTCATTCAATAACTATTTATTAGACACTTACTATGTACAAGGGAGCACCGTCCAACAGAACTTTTTGAGATGATAATGTTCCGTATCTATGCTGTCTAATGCAGTAGCCACTAGCCACGTGTGGCTCTTGAACACTTGAAATGTAGCCAGTGTGACTAAGGAACTGAATTTTTAATTTCGTTTCATTCTGAATAAGGTAAATACAAATTTAGATAGTCACACGTGGCTACTGGCTACTGTACTGGACAGAGATGGTCTAAGGCAAATCTTTGACTCCAGGCCTTTAAGTCACTGCCTTAATGCTTTTAAGTCAGTGCCGTAATGCAGCTTAACAAACCTTCCAGAGATAGAGTGCCTATTTAGAAAGCAGCTAATGTATGTATATTTTGTTTCATTCAGAGTCTAGCATTATATTGAAACTAACTTTTCAGAAAAGTCATAGAGTTCTGGAAGGACAATAGGACCTAAAATTTGTTTAGTCCAGCCCCATTTAACAAAAAAGAAGGCTCAGAAGATATGAATAACTTGCTTAAGATACTATAATTCGGGCTTTCCTGGTGGCGCAGTGGTTGAGAGTCTGCCTGCCGATGCAGGGGACACAGGTTCGTGCCCCGGTCTAGGAAGATCCCACATGCCGCGCAGCAGCTGGGCCTGTGAGCCATGGCCGCTGAGCCTGCGCGTCCGGAGCCTGTTGCTCCGCAACGGGAGAGGCCACAACAGTGAGAGACCCGCGTACCGCAAAAGACAACAACAAAAAAAACCAAGATACTATAATTCACTAGAGGGAGAGCTAGGCTAGAACCCAACTGTTAGGAGGACCAAAGTATTCAGATATTTCATCTAGATATCACCTCTTCTACTGCAAATAATGACAGTGGTATAGATATAGATATAGATATAAAAGACAAGAGCCATACCGATGTACTTGCTGTAGCACCCTGGAATGTTGTAGGTATATCATCCTGTAAATCGTTTAGTGAAAAAGAGTGGTTTAAGTCCGACTCAGTGATAGTCTTTCCAGATGAATTGACTTCTGCCTATAAAAAAAAGATACACCCAAGAGCAGTGTCACAAGAGGAGATGTACAGAATAACCCACAACCTACTAAGTCCTCTCCTGGATTTATTTTAATTAGTACTTTAATATCAACTAGTCAGTTAAGCACTGAGCATTCATTCGTGTCCAATACTGTGCTAGATATTTTAGGAAGAGTAGACAATACCTATTCTCAAGGAGCCGTTACTTGGTGAGGAACAAAACTAACACTTCTGGTTCACGATCCACTCCAAAAAGCTCTAAAAACTGAAGTTTTTTGTAGTTTTCAGGCAAAGTCTGACATGTGAGGCTATTAACAGTCTTGATCGCACATTACTGTAAATATTCCCAGGTTTGCTGATGAGATATTAATAGATTTGATTATGGGGTGCTGCCCTAGATCCCACTATGGATGTTAGTATAGGTTTAATATTTCTAAAATCTGAAATTCTGATGTACAAAAGACGTCTGGCCCTAAGATTTTCAGAGAAGTAATGTTAAGTACAATAGGAAGGAATTGTACTTCTGTACTTTCAGAAGGAAGAAAATAACCAACATTTATTAAGCACCTCCTCTTCCAGGCACCGCAGTAAAATAGAAGAGAAAATTTCTCCCAAGAACTGGACATGGGAGGATATACAAGATGTAGAGAGGGGAGAAAAGGGAGGAGGCTTAAGGCAGGTTGACTTTTATTGATGGAGCTAAAAATTAAATTCCAGAAGTAATTACATGCAGAGCAAAAGGATGAGAGACATGTCAAAATATTAATAACAGCTATTTCTTGGGGATGGGATATGCATGATTGTTATTTTCTTCTTATTGTTTATCTATATTTTCTATAATAATAGTTAAAATGTATTAAGCACCAGAGACAGTTCTAAATGCAATACATTTAAATGAGCATTAACTCAATTCTCGTAAGAATCCTACAAGTACCATTATTATTCACAGATGAGAAAAAGGTACAAGGTAAGTAATATGCCTGATGCCCTAACACCAATAAGCAGCAAAGCTGAGATTTGAACCCTGGCACAGTATACCAGAGTCTAAGTTTTAACCATTACTATGCTATAATAATAATGCTGCTTCTGTGAATATATATTATTAGTTTTATAATAAGAAAAAATTATTTGTAAAAACCTCAGTGAGACAGAACTACATTGCTTTACTTTCTGTCCAAAAGTTGGCAATAAACAAAAGGGCTACAGAATTAGAATTTATTTACAAATTTAGAGTACCTTGAAACTGATTTGTCTGGCCAGTTCCTTGGCTTCTTGGTCAGCCTGACTTGAATCGCTTCCAGATTTTAAAGGCAACAGGACATCCTTCATGGCAAAGCCACATCCCTCACAACAGAAATCTTGTGATCTGGTAAGAAGTAATTTTTTGATGGGTATAAATCAAATACTTGAAAGTTAATCCAAGACAGTCAAATACTGAATGATTAAATTTAAAAGATCACTCAACAATTCCGTATCACACTCATCTACATGCAAATGAGACAATTTTGGCAATAATTATAGTTCTGAGACAAATACACAAGTTACACTGTTTTTTAAAACAATCCATGTCAATTATAGCTCAATTTTAACAATCTGAAATTTAAAAAAAACAAAAACTAGGGCTTAGATTTCATTTTTTCCTAACATACTGCCTAAATAAAGTAAGCTTTAGATCTGTAAGACAAAACATATAAATTGTTTAACTACACTGTCCTCAAGATCACACATAACAAGCCTATGTTAAGTCTATGTAAAAAGTCCATTTTAAAGCTCAAATCGGGAATTCCCTGGCAGTCCAGTGGTTAAGACTTGGCACTTTCACTGCTGTGGGCCCGGGTTTGATCCCTGGTAGGGGAACTAAGATCCCACAAGCCGTGTGGTGCAATCAAATAAAAACAAAATTTTTTTAATAAAATAAAATAGAATTTACAGACATTTCCAAGGAAAAACTCACAAACCCTACTCATCAAAATAGTAGTACAGCTTGAAAGATCAGAGAACTTGTGGAAAATCCAGACAATGAAATTCCTCATTCATTATAAGTAGAGGCTCAAAATAAGCCTGCTAACTAGACTATTTCCTAATATTAATTTGTTTCTGTATGTTTTTATTTTCTTCTTTGTATGACTGGAAGTAAATGTGTATAATGTGCATTGCTGAACTTTTAAAAACAACTATTTTGTCCTACTTCTAGTTCAACAAAATAAGAGTCTTAGATCTTGAAGAATATACTATTTATAACTTCATGTAGACAAAATATATGTAAAAGTTGTGTTAATTTAGTGTTTTTTTTGCGGTACGCAGGCCTTTCACTGCTGTGGCCTCTCCCGTTGTGGAGCACAGGCTCCGGACGCGCAGGCTCAGCGGCCATGGCTCACGGGCCCAGCCACTGCGCGGCATGTGGGATCTTCCTGGACCGGGGCACGAACCCGTGTCCCCTGCATCGGCAGGCAGACTCTCAACCACTGTGCCACCAGGGAAGCCCTAATTTAGTGTTTATTGATGAATGTTTTTTGTTTCAATAGAAGTAGCACTGCTGTCCATATCCTTTGAGAATCAGTTGTATCCAAATTATTTACCTTAAAATGTGTTCACTTTTAACTGAGAAGTCAGACGAAGTTTAAAGGAGAAAGTTTATTTTTAATATATTAGTATTAGTTTATCAACAAGGACAGTATGCTACCATGGTTGAACGCAAAATCATGTTTTAGAAAGCCTGTATCACAGACTAAGAACCTAGAATATATAGAGTGAGAAGTCTAAACAAAAAGTTTTTTGATTTTTTTTTTTTACCTTGTACATGAAATGAACTGGATGGAAGTATCAAGATAGAAAGTCGACATAGGAAATCAAAACAAATGCTATGTACTCCAAGTACATATTATAGTTTGTGAATAGTAGCTGCAAGGTATATACCAAACTTGGGAATAAGGTTTAAAAAGAAAAGTTGCTGATAAAACAGGGAGTCTATCAAATCTTCCCGAGGCTAAAGTCTATCTGATTTAACAAACATCTATGGAGAGCCAATTCTGGGCTGTGCTAGGATAAGATATACTATAATTTAATTAACATAATAAGTCTGAAAGGTGGTAGGCAGCAAAGTCCAGAATAGGACAATGATCAAAATCAAGAATTAGGGCTTCCCTGGTGGCGCAGTGGTTGGGAGTCCGCCTGCCGATGCAGGGGATGCGGGCTCGTGCCCCAGTCCGGGAGGATCCCACATGCCGCGGAGCGGCTGGGCCCGTGCACCATGGCCACTGAGCCTGCGCATCTGGAGCCTGTGCTCCACAACGGGAGAGGCCACAACAGTGAGAGGCCTGCGTACCGCAAAAAAAAAAAAAAAAAAAAAAAAAAAACAAGAATTAGTTTTAGCACTACTCAAAGGAGAGGCTACTCTGAATCTAATGACTAATCTGGGTTATACAGACAGAATGTACTTGAAAAAAACCAAGAAGGCAATACCACTGGGAAACTACTACTTGATAAAGAAAATCTTTGCTTTATTCCAGATCATTTATTAAGCACTTGCTATGTGGCAGATGCTACAGATACAAAGATGACAAAATGGATTCCCTCCCTGCCTTCAAGGAGTTTTTAAACTTTTGTGGAAAGCTACATACATATCATTACTCTGGCTCTTTTCCATCTGTAAAACTGCCCAAGTGGAGATAAATGACCAGTACTATCTTCTAGAAGGTATCGCTCATTGTAAGTTGATATTATCAACTACTTTTTAAAACTAGATAGCATGAAACAAATTCTTTAGAGTCTGGTCGCCCCTGGGGAGATTGATACAACTGAATTTCTGAAATAGCAAAACTAAGACTAGATCCTGTAGAACCAAGGTGAGTCACAAAGAGACAGAGCCTATCTCCTAGTAGCCATTATCCAGAACAGTATTCAGATCGTAACAAATAAGGAAATGCAAAACTTACTTTTTCGCAAGGGTTCTTCTTTCCTCAGGTGTGTAATCTAGAGAACCTATGGCTCCCTCTCCTTTTGTTGGCATAAACCCAATGATGGCTAATAATGCTGTTCTTACTGAAATAAAAAGTAAACATCAATCTAAATTGCTCTGTAAAAGGAACTGGGTTTACTCTGGAAAGAGAAAAAGAAAAGACTCATAGGGTTTCACTGAAGAGGTACAAGTAGGGGATTGTATTAAAATGATGCAAAAATCTAGACAAGGAAAAGAATTTTATTATTTATTCAATAATATCAAATTATTTATCCAAAACAGCTTCAACCTCAAGAGAGTATTATACATTATTATTATGAATTGACTAAAGTTATATAAGATTTATATTCGCTTTAAATACTCACTACTCCATGAAGGCTGCCAAGTTTCAGGATGATGTCCCGAGATGCTCAAACAGATTTTCTTGCCTACTTCAAATCGTCCATTAGCCTTAGGAATAAATAAGGTATTTTAAAAGTTATACATGTGTGTGTTTAATGTTTTATACTTTAAAGTATAAATATATCTTATATATAAAGAACTTTTAAAGATAATTTTTTAGAGAATTTTAAAAGGATGGAACCTCCAAGGGGATACAGATGTTTGTCCTCTTACAGATACTCCACAAATATTTGCTGGATTCTGAATGAATAATAAAAGCTGTTTTTAGAAGTTGTAGCAGCTTTGTGAAACTGAGTTGCACAAGTGACATCTAAATAACTGACATATAAAGATGTCCTGATATCCTTCTCTGTGCCTAGTATGGTGCTAGACTCTGGGAAGGATCTAAAAGAGAAGAAACTAGATACTGGGGAGGAAGGCTCTGAGATGGGAGTGACCCTCAGAAGGTTGATGCAATTTCATACAGGAACACAGAAGTGAAAGATGAGAGAGAATGATTTCAGTTTTGTCTTGGCAGAAGAGCTACTGATGATGTCCGGCAGGCAGGCAGAAATACAGACACGCTCACATCAGAAGAAGATAATACATTTCTGGTACCTGACTTTCACAGAGGTGATCGTTGAAACCATTTCATAGAAATAAGAGAAAACAGCTGTAGTCTGAACTCGTAGACTATCCGTACTGAGGGGAAGGATAGGAAAAAGAGGCATGAAGTTAGAATATAAGTTCCACGTGGGCAGAGAATTTGACTTATTCTCTGCCACACCCACAGGGTGCATGACACGTGTTTAATAAATATTTGTTGAATGAAGGCTGGAGAAGACTTTTCAAAGAGAGGAAGTGAATCAGAAAGAGTAAGTACTGAAAACCAGTACACATGACAATATCATTGGTGAACAGCTGCTGCCCCACTGGCCCCCACCAGTTTCCCCACGCACCAGCCCTCCCTTCAGACCACCTGGGTCTCTCCACGATATAGCAACTAAAAGAAGGGAAGGGCCCCTCCAGGGCCTCCTGCTCCAGCCCTACTGCCAGCATTAACAATTCTCAACAACACCTAGTGTTTAGTAAGCAGCTTCTATATGCCAGGAACTTTATAGTGTGATTATATTTACCATACACATCCCTTTTGACAAATGAGAAAACTGAATTTCAAAGAGATTATGTAACCTGCCCGTGGTGTAATGGAAACTGCACTGGCCAGAATCCAGGGCTATTGGCTCTAAAACTAATGCTCTTTCCACTACACCAAACACTATAGGTAAAAGCAACATTAATTTGGTGATGATGAATATCTTTTCTTTTACCATTTGCTAACGCCATGTGTATCAGATGTTTAACTTAAACTTAGATGGAATAGGATGAAGACTGAGAAGAGGTGGTGAGATTTCTCAGACTGGTCTCTGAGACTGGTGTCTTAAGCCTGTTTAAACAGGGACCTATGTGTGGGAACCAGAACACAACAGGCTAAACTACAGTTAGCATGTCTTGAAGGTTATCAGAAGAGAAAAATAAGACTGCAGCTTAAAGTGGTAGCAGAGATATGGGAAGGATTTTGTGTTTTATTTTTGCTTCTTTCAAGGTTAAGGGATAATTAAACACACATAAATGAAAGGAAATGAAGGAAGAAAAGCTTAACACTTAACAGAGGAATTTACTGATGGAATACTGTCCCAGGAAATAAAAGAGAAAACTGGATCAACAGCTTTCCTTTACATGGAGATAAAATATGTGAAGATGGAGAGAAATTCTAAGATATAAATAAATAGTAATAACATAGCTAACATTTATTGAGGACTGTGTCCGTTCTTATTCTAAGAGCTGCACGTAAAGATGAGGAGACTCAAGAACAAAGCATAAGAAACGTGAGAAACTGAAGGAGATAACGTGCTTAAGAGGTACAATAACAGTAACTACCCTTTACTGAGTACTTACCATGTGCCAGCCTAGTACTTTGCACACATTAATTCACTGAATCCGAACAACCACACTATGGCAATTAGTATCATGAGTACTTCTCAGATGCTTCAACTTCCTAGGAATTTTTTTCCAGAAAAAAATACAGTCCGAGGTCTGGTCTCCAAAAGCAAAGTTATAATAATAATGGTCCACTTCATTTCTTAATGAAAATGAGTATGCATACACACTTTACAGCCACCAGGAAGAGTTACACCAGAAGCATTCCAAAAAGTCAAGAATTCTTACCGTTAGGAGAATAATGCTTGGTGGTTTCATGGGATACTCTGGTGGCAGTACTATTCGTCCATGATAAACTCCTCCATCAAAATCTGAATCTGGGGGCCCTCTAACTGTGAAGTGCCATTCAAAAAGGTTATCCTGAACAAAAACAATAACCAACAAGGAATCAAGAACATTAAAACATTTTTTATCAGTGAGTATTAGAAACATGGGTGCAAAAAATTAACGTTTTATAATACTGCTAGAACAGTTTCTAATGCACACAATGTCTCAAGTATAAAAGTTATAAATAAAAGGTATTAAATCTAGTTTTCATGTCCCATAAGAGCTAAAATGTTTTTAAACAAATGCATTTTAAAACATCTGAGCATTGTTATATATTCATAAATAAGATTATAGATTTACATATTTCCTATTACTTTAGCTCCATTTATTTTCTCTGAAAATCTCTTCTGGAGCCCTGAAGTTTTAATCTGGACTAATTGCTTTCTTGACACATTCCAAAATTCGTCACTTGAGTGTCTTCTAGGTTTACTGGAATCTCAATCTTCCTCTGTATTTATTTGTTGTTGTTTGTTTTTTTGGTTTTTGCATTATTTTGATGTGGTTTATTGTCACCTATGTGCCTCTGAAAGGAATACAAGGAAGAAAATTTGTGTTCTGGTATGTCTGAAAATATATTTATTTTGAGTTCATGCTTGATTATTTTCTGGATGGAGATTTAATTAATTAATTAAAAAATCATTTGATCTAAAAAAAGATCATAGACTTAATTAAACTGTAAATTAATCCTTATATCCTAATTAGTGATAATTATTATTTATATAATCAAATAATTTACTATAAATTTAGATTGTTTTAGCAAACCTTTAAAAATTATCCCTCATAGATGCCTAAAAGCTCTTTAGTAAGTGGTCAGTAATATTAACACATAGGCTGTTAACATCATCTTACAGTTAACCACGTACTTCATAGTTTGCAAAATGCTTGCACATATTATCACATCTTATTCTCACTATTACCATGAAAACCAGATTGGGCACATTTAAATACCCTCCTTTCACAGATGGGAAGACTGAAGAGAGGTAGAGATGTTCGTACAAAAAGCCCAAACTAGCTGTAGAGACCCCTCAAGGGGCTAAGTGTTCCACCTGTAGAGTCTGGAGTTCTTTCCACTTTCCCTCCTGAGGGAAGACCTAAAATTAATTTAGTATCTGAGGCCCACTTTATAGAGACCAGAAATCTGCTTCTTCTAAAATGTCTGATCCTGAATGGCTAATAGAAATACTCAGTGTACACCTGAAACTAACACATTGTAAATTAACTATACTTCAATTTTTTTTAATGGTTAAAAAAAAAAGTAAAAAAAAAAAACTCAGGAACTATAGGGAATAAAATATATCAATAAAGCATATCAAACACATTTTTAATGACTCAAAGCAATGAAAAAACAATTTTAAGAAACTTGTTTAAAATACTAAAGTATTAAAATACATATGTAGAAGACAGAGATAGAAACTAACCTCTAAAGGCTGTGCATGATAATGATCTGTTGGATCTTTCAATTCTGCTGCTTCTTTCATTAAACGTTTAACGGCTAAAATAAAATTCACAAGATAGAGACATTTAAAATGTACTTTTCTAAGTGATTAGCACAGATTTACAAACCTAATGAAAAAGTTCCTACTTCAACAAAAAATGTGTAGAGGACTTGTTCAACAGAGCATATCATTTAATTATGGGATAATAGTAATAATGGTGGGGAGGAAATGGTAGCTAGGCACTAGAAGAATTACACGTTAAATTAAATATATAGGGAAGTCTCATAAAGTCACTATTTTTATTTAGTAAGTACTTATATATACTTCCTATATGGTAGCACTCAAACATTAATTCATGTAATCCTCAAAACAAGTCTATGAGATAGGTGCGATTTTTAACCCCATTTTACAGATGAAGAAACTGAGACATGGAGAAATTATATAACACGTCCAAGGTCACACAGCTGATAAATGACAGAGCCAGGATTCCAACACAGGCAGTCCAAATCTACCTTGTTAAAATATTTAACAAAAACGTGGCCACTGGAACTCATGCTCATGAACAGTAAACCCCCTATATCCTCAACCTCGAGAGACTATCTACCCACTATCTTCCATTAACTTAATGGCACTGTCCCCAGAGGTCAATGAATTTCTATAGCCCTAGCTGAATTCCTTTTTGAAATGATTCTTCGGCTTAATTAAAACCTCCAATCCACTGATGCCATAACATTCTTCACCCCACCTATACCTATATTCACTTCCCTCTTCATCCACACTTTTGGCTCTTAGGAGTTCCTCTTTCATGTTCCCCTGACAAAATTTAATTCTAACTGAGCCAACTCAACCATCTTTTTTCTTTTTAATATTTATTTTATTTATGTTTGTTTTTTTGTCTGTGTTGGGTCTTAGTGGCTACACACAGGCTCTTCGTTGTGGCGCACAGGCTCCAGGGCATGTGGGCTCTGTAGTTTGCCACGCGCGGACTCTCGTTGAGACGGAGCTCAGTAGTTGTGGCCCACGGGCTTAGCTGCCCCACTGCCTGTGGTATCTTAGTTGCCCGACCAGGGATCGAACCCGTGTCCCCTGAATTGGAAGGAGGATTCTTTACCACTGTGCTACCAGGGAAGTCCCCCAACCATCTTTTTATCTGGAGTCTATACCCAAACAGCTGAGCATTACTGAAGGGGGTTTAAAAAGTCAGAGACAGGCACATTGATGCCATTATAGAGTTATTAACAACAATCTCCACTGGGACACAATGCCACCCTGTGTTCCTACATTTCTCCAGGAAGCCTCCACCCAACCCCCTCCAACAAGCACTCCAAGACTATCTCACACCTATTTACTCTCAATTCTCTTCCGCCTCTTTCAGTTAATGGCACAGACTTTTAGCCCTGTGATCAATGACTATTAACAGCTTATGACAGTTTACAATCCTATGTGTATCTGTACCCTCTTTCCTCCCCTATTGGTTCACAAAGGTCAATCCTTTGATTCCAGCCCCCTCACCCTCAAGCTTTAGGTGCTAAAAAAATGTCAGGATACTGGTGTAGGATACAGGAGAGCAAAGCCAGGGAAACACCAGATGGCCCAAGGCTCTCCAAAACTCTGCTTGAGAACCAGCAGACACAGTTCAACACATGCTATGAGAGAGGTGTGCACCAGGTGGGCACCTAACCTGAGAGCAGACAGAAGAGAAAAGGGGTCAGGTACTGACATCCGAAAGAAAGACAGTAGGAATTACCCACCTCAGTATGAATAAGCAGAGGAAACAATAAAAGTAAATTTGTGGTGGCACAGGTTGGAACGTTACGGGGAGAGGTTAACTGAGAAGCAACTCACACACTACAACCAAACAGTTCGGTATGTGTCAGGACTTTTTGCATAAAATTTCATTTTAATCAAGGGTTCCTAAGCTGGAAAGAAACTCTAAAGTCACTATCCTATTCCATAACTATTAATATTCTTTTCCATCTCCAAATCTGAACTAAGCCCTATAGGCAGAGAATTTGTTCACCTGATCAGCAAATATTCATTAAGTTCATACCAGATGCTGTAGCTACAGACAAAATAAAATATAGCTTCTGTTATCAAGGAGCTTATAGGCTGGGGGGAGGGGTCAATACAAATCAGCATGATAAATGAATGCTATATTAGAAACACGCACATATATATTGAGACACGATCTCCCCCCAAGTTCCAGACACTAACTAGGCTTTGTTCAATTCTTTGCACACAGTTCACCTTCTCTCTACTTCAGACCTTCCTTCCTACATAGCAATTCCTCAGCTTGCATTGCTGTTCCTCCTCCCTTCCCCCACTTCATCATTGAGTCTGGCTCCCACCAGACCTTTATGAAATTTACTCAGGAAGGTCTCCCTGACACCTTCCTTTGTCCATTCTCAGAGGAGTGACTAGAGATTTCCATTTGGACAGATAAAAATCCTTGAGGAGTCCTGGCAGGAGAGTGGAGAGCAGGAATGCTCTCTAAGTTATTTCGTTTGGAAACCACTGCCCTGGATACTGGCTTGAGTCCCCTTGCTCTAAGTCCTCTTAACACCCTATAATTTTTCTTTCATAAAGTTCAGCTCACTTGTGATTAACACCTGTCCTTCCTGCTCAACATTTACTTCACTGCAGTCTCCTCAAGCCTTTAGTACACAGTAAGCACTCAAATATTAGCTGAAATGAATTTTACTATCTTCCCCCCAACAAAACTCTTTCCAAGGATCTGATTAACATGCAGTGGTTTTGGGGACTTCCCTGGAGATCCAGTGGTTAGGACTCCGTGCTTCCACTGCAGGGGGCACGGCTTCGATCCCTAGTCAGGGAGCTAAGATCCTGCAAGCCACATAGCATGGTCAAAAAAAAAAAGCAGGGGGCTTCCCTGGTGGCACAGTGGTTGAGTCCGCCTGCCGATGCAGGGGACACGGGTTCGTGCCCCGGTCCGGGAAGATCCCACATGCCGCGGAGCAGCTGGGTCCGTGAGCCATGGCCGCTAAGCCTGTGCGTCCGGAGCCTGTGCTCCGCAATGGGAGAGGCCACAACAGTGAGAGGCCCGCGTACCGCAAAAAAAAAAAAGCAGTGGTTCTCAAATTTATTTGATAATGAGGTAAAATCCTTCGTTCAAAGAAAGGTTTAAGGAGAACCTCAATATGTAAAACATAACAGCAGGGCCAGCATGGAAGGGCCTTCAGGCTATTTATCCCCATCTGTCCATTCTACCTAAGGGGCCCACAGGAAAAGAATTGAAAGCCCCTGTTTTAGAGCCGTGTAAAAATATCACTAAGTTAATATAATTAGATATAAATAAAATCATGGAAGTTGTTATGAAGTTAATTAGTTTAACTTGATTACTGCTGTCAGCAATCAAAGATGCCAGGAAGACTGTTTTTCCTTATCCCTCATCAGCAGGCTGCAAAATGATTAAGCAGAAGAGGTCAGATTTTATGCCATTCCGTAACATTATCACATTTTCTCTGCCTCTTCGTCACTCAGCTCAGTTCAACAGAGGAAAATAAACACCCAACGGATATTATGAGAGATGTATGAAAGGGTCAGAATTGCTACAGGAAAGAATTTAAAGGAACAATCATTGGTTCAACCACTAAACAAGTTGATTTTATTAGTTCACGGGCCACACAGGCACATACCATGTGAGAGACAAAGTACAAAGCCAAACAGAAGGTAAGATTATTCTAGTGTTTTTATAATCTATTTTTTCTGAAACAACATATACTATGAACACCTTTGTGAAAAAGAACGTGGACTCTGGAATTAGAGCTGCATTAAAATTCTGGCTCTGGGGACTTCCCTGGTGGCACAGTGGTTAAGAATCCACCTGCCAAAGCAGGGGACACAGGTTCAATCCCTGGTCTGGGAAGATCCCACATGCCGCAGTGCAACTAAGCCCGTGCACCACAACTACTGAGCCTGCGCTGTAGAGTCCGCAAGCCACAACTACTGAGCCCACACTCTAGAGCCTGCAAGCCACAACTACTGAGCCCACGTGCCACAACTACCGAAGCCTGCACACCTAGAGCCCGTGCTCCGCAACAAGAGAAGCCACGACAATGAGAAGCCTGCGTGCTGCAACTAGAGAAAGCCCACACGTAGCAATGAAGACCCAATGCAGCCAAAAATAAATAAATTTTAAAAAATATGGCTCTGATATTTTGTAGCTCTAAATCCTTGAAAAAGTCACTTATAATCTTATTCTGCCTCAATGTTCATATCTGTCAAATGAAAGTCAATAATTTTGTCACATAATTCTTTCCTTTTCACCCCTTCCTCTTCCCCAGGTCAGAAATGGATTGAGATTTAAGGCCCTCTCAATGATTCTCCCTGGTTCAAATCCAGGCTATAAGCATATGTAGTTGGCCACATGGCATGGCTCCCTAGCTCCCCAAAAGAAATATCACTGCTATGGAATAGTCAAGATTCAAAGTACCGCCTGGAAACTAGGGCTAGAGCATAGTCTGCCTCTCCTGATACTCCATCTCTTGCTACCACATGGATAGTGAGGAAACTTCTTCCATTCCAGCTCCTCTCTTATCTCTTTGCAAGGTTATCAGTGGAACTCTCCAACCATGGTAAGACAAGATATGCCAGGAAAGAGAAGGAGGGTGGGGAGCGCCTGCATGCCTGCCCTCATTCTTCCTCTTCATGTAGGCCACATGATCACTGTGGATCCAAACTCTAGGCTCTAAGGGCCTCCCATTAGCGTTCTTCACATGCCCAGGTAGCTCACTGGGCTTTGAGACAAAGCTCCAGCTAAAGGGGTCTTTTACAGGTCACTGTCTCTCATGCATCTGTCTCTCTTGGAACGTATCAATGAATATCTTGATATCATCCATCTCCAGGTTATCGAGGATGTGAATCCAACGTCATGCTCCCCAACCACATCTGCCTGCTCCCATAGTGAAGGCACTTAAGCAAATACTTAAGGACTCATGTTTCTGCCCACAAAGACCCTGCAAAGGTATCCATTCAATTTAAAGAATATCTGAGCCATGGAGATAGAAGAATGACTAAGACCTGCTTCTTGTCTTCAAAAAGCTTGTAGTGAGAGAGAAAGACATGAAAACAATTACAACACAAATATTGACCAAGTATGCACAAATATAGGGACTACCTTAGTCTGCCTATGGGAGCTGGACAAGGCAGAACCTTAAAGAAACTTGAAGAATTAATAGGAAGTTCAAATGCATAAAAGGGAAGGCATTCCAAAAAGAGGTTCCAACAGGGACCAAGGCATATAGGTGAGAAGAGCTGCTCCATCTGGAGAATCACTCAGGCAAAATGGGTAGATGGTAAAAATGCAAAGGAGCACAGGAGTGATAGGAGACGAGGCTGGTGAGGAGGGCAAGCTAAACAGTTTACTTTGAACTTAATCCACAGCTATCAGGAAGCTACTGAAATGTTTTCAATTTGAGGAGTGACCTGATCAGTTTTTGTTTTGTTTTAATTGATCTGGTGACAACAGCGAAGGATTAGATATATGTGACTGTGTGTATTGGCACCTGCGTGAAAATGCATGCATTTGTGTGTGTTTCAGGGTAGAGCGTGGAGTAAAGGAGTAGACCAAGAGATCAAAGACGACGCCAGTGGATTCCTGGGTGGCTGTCAAACCCTGGGTTAGGAATATTAGGGTGAGGGGCAAGTTTGGGGGAGGAGAGAAAACTGATTAGTTTGGTTTTGGGTTTTTATACCTAGGAGAGATTTTTTTGGTCTGTGGGAAATTTGGGTAAAGATGTTAAATCACCAGTAAGTTCTATGTATCTACAGCCTAGGAGAAGGGTTTAAATTGGACATTAAAGCTTGAGAATGATTAGTGTGAAGGGGTAGTAGACATCTGGGCATGGATAGAATAACTGCTAGGTTTCTGATGGAGGTAGTAGGTGCCTTTACACCAATCTCTTATATGCCTGCCAATCACCTGCTGAATGCAACCCATAGAGCCCTTCCAAAGAAATCTGCCACAGGAGGTTCATTACACATACATCTCCCTACTTCGTACTCTGATATCCTGCGACTTTGGCCAGAATGGACCCAAAAAGAGATCAGGGAGTCTGATGCAGAGGCAAGTACTGATACGCTAGCCAGAGGCTTATGAAGTGGTTCCACACAGAGCTCTGCACACAGCCAGAGGTCCATTCCAGAAAGATTGTAAAAAAATATGTTTTCCATTGTAAAGCAATTATACTCCAATAAAGATGTTAAAAAAAAAATGTTTTCCCATCTATAAAATGAACAAATTTACTATCCATATGCTAACACATTGGCCTTTAACCAGTGATTTGTACTGTCTTAACTTAATTGTCCCATCCATACCTCTAAGACAACTCCACATCAGATAGAAAAAGTGTTATATCTCTTACATTGTGCAGTGTTTTTAAACACTTCCTTTCACACATGCATTACCCTACGAAATGTTACAAGACAATAAAACAAAGGAAGGAAACATTTTCACTATGCCTCCTGCACTTATTCAATAAGTCCCATATCTCGTCTAATTTACCTTTTCCATGAACTCTAAATAATCTGTACAATGACCAAAAAAGGTTTTACAATTTTTTTTTCATTTTTAGAACAGCAGCACTACCTTTGAGGAAATGAAACCAAAAAGAGGAAGCAATTTATTACACAGTAGAAACATGTCTACCCAAGTTCAGCCAGATGACAAGTAGGTCATATAGTATAGAAACATACAACATTCTGGAGAATTTTAAATGCTTACCACAATCTCAGGTATGATAACCTAACAAAATTGAGCAAGGTCCTCTGACAACAATCTCTTGGGACCCATCAATCCTCCATTACAAATTGCACTACTGTACAATTGTACATTTTCATTATTCTCTGGACATCCCACTAAGTACCTCAGCTGTCTCAAGGAACTTGATACCATGTGACCAAGGAGTCATCCTACATTTTACCCACATAGTTTATTAAAATCTAACACAATCTTAACAATCTAGTCATTCTACCATCTAATCTTAAAACTAAGCTTTTCTAAAAAAAAAAAAAAACTAAGCTTTTCTTTCCCTCTTTCTCTTTGATCTCCTTTTTTTTTTTTTTCCTGGTGTTCTTAGGAGATGGGTTGGGGGCAGGGATTGTGAATCCACTGAAATTGAATCCTATAAATGTATTTCTTGGAGAGCCCATGGCCTTTGCCAGATTTTTTAAAAAGTCTTTGCCTCCCCAAATGTTATGACCAATTCTGTAAACTTAGTTACCTAAGAACGTGTCTTAGCCTGACAGCACTCTGGTTAACAAAGCTCTGTTCAATCAGTATCCTCAGGCTCTTCTGGATTCTTTGTACGTTTTTAAGTTATTTTAAAAAATCAAGGATCCACAATTAGCTCTTTCCACGAGCATGCTAGTCTTGCTGATTCTTACTGAGAAATTGCTTCTTTGGAAGGAAAAAAAGAACTAGCAAGCGTTGGTCAAACCATCACTAACATCCTAGGATTATCATTTAGAGCTAAAGTGTGGAGCTTCTCCCTCCTAACAAATTTATCAAGGTACAGATCGAATACCATTTATAGAACACAAAGATTCGTTTCAAGCCTGTCTTAATCTGAGAGAGCCGCTTACTTTTCGTGCATCTTTATGGTACATCAGAAAAGAATTTGAGGCTAGGATCGTTTGGCTGCTTCTGTGAATGAAGCACGGGCATTAAATACAGAAAGAGAAGTTTCTATGACTGAACATAGACATACATCATACTAGTCAGTATGGCAAAAATCATGGTTAGCTCTAAAGTACACGGCTCAACTAGTTTTCGTAGCTTTTTGGATAACTGGTATGGTCCAGAACATTTCCTTTATGTCTGTAATTCTATTCGCCCCAAATGCTGCAAACAGAACGTTTAAACTAAATCCTCAAATGCGAGTGGGTCAAGCAGCTAATAAAAGTCCGGTGGCGGTGACGGAGAAGGGCTAACGACGGTGTTCAAGGCGCAGGTAGGGCGAGGGGCTGATGATCACTATTACCCAGAGCCATCACCTTTACACCTGTGCTCGGGGATGAGTTGATAACCCAGCTCTACGGGGCGAAAATGAGGGCAGGGCAGTCGCGGTGCCAAGGGGAGTCCCCAGGTTTGGTGCCCGCTCGGCAGCCCGGCTGCGCGGCCTGCACCAGCCCGGCAGGCGGCGGGCTCGCGTAGAGCGCAAAACCGGGAGCGGGGCCGCGAGCGGCGGCCGACGCGAGGGGACGACGGCGCGGGGCCCTGGAGTACGGGGTCACTCCTCCCTCCCGCCCACAGTGCGGCACCGCGCCCAGCCCGCAGCCCCGCTCACCCGGACTCTTCAGATTGTAGCGGGTCTCCATGGCGGGTCGCTGTCCCGGCTCCGGCCTCCCGGCTCGCCGCCGCCGATGCCGCCACCTCTACGCGCCGCTGCCGCCCGGGTCTCACCGCGGCTCGGACCAACCGGACCTGACCCAGGAACCTCCGGGGACGCCGCCCAGCCCTGGCCAGGACTGCAGGCGGGGCGGGAGGGCACGGGCGAGGCGCGGGCTCCGCAGTGGCGCGGGCTCCGCGGTAGCACCGCCTCCTCCGCTGCTCCCCCGCCTCCCTGAGGGCTGGGCAGGCGCCGGCGCCGGCCCGCGTGTCGCTGAAGCGGGGGCCCGGGCTGGAGGTCAGCGTCCTCGTCTGGCCGTGGGCCCAACGCTGCCGCGGCCGCCCGGCCTGCGTCACTCGCCCTCTCCCCGGTTTTGTGAAGTTGTCCTGACGTGGCAGTCGCTTCGTGGCGGGAGGGCGGCGCGGCCGCGGGCCACTTCGCCGGCCCCGGGAAGCCCGCTCCGGGATCTGAAAGAGCGAGCAGCGCCCAGGTCGTCTTCCTCTCACCCAGGGCCGCCCGGAGGCCGACCTTCCGCCGGGCCCATCCGACGTCCCCAGGCGCTCGCGGACCGGCGCGGCAGGAAGCGCCCCGGCCCTGCTCGCGGCGGGCTGGGTCCGGGCCCGGGCCCTCGACACCGGGTTCAGAGCCGCCCCGGCCCGGCGCGCGCGTGCACCGGCGCCTGCCAAGTGCTTTGTTTTTAGCTCAATAGTTGTTTTGGGGTGGAAACAGTTAAATCGGGAAGATAAAATCCAGTGATAAGGGATTGAGTAGGGTTTTATAAGGATTCTTTTTCAGACAGATGTGTTTAGGTGCAAGGCACTTAAGCATTTGGGGAGATTAAAAAAAAGGAATTGAATCGGGGAAAGCATACAAATATGAAAGGTATATCCTTAAAGAACACACTTCAGGCTTCATTGCGGAAAGAGTGGGATTGAGAAAAAGAGGACAGGACTGGGGCTTTTGAAGACTTAAAAGAGGAGCAAAGACTTAGGAAAAGAGGGGAGATTGGGATGGTGAGGAGGATGAAGAGGGAAGGAAAGACGTCTAGGTGGGATGAAGAGAGTTAATCAGGTTGGGCAAGTTTCATTTTTTATGTAAAAGTAGAAAACTTTCTTTTTGAAAGGCAGCAGAATATGCCACCTCAAAATATGCCTCTTTGGCATAAGGATTATTTTGAGCTGATTATTTTTGAGAAAGAGCTGGCTCAAGAGAATCTCTGAAAACAGAGTAGAAATTACCCTTTTCTAGGCGAAATTTACGTTCTCTAAAAAGAAGGAAGGTTGACTCTAAATCACAAGAGAGCCTCAATGGAGAAGGCACTGACAAATCTGCAAAATAATCTTTACCCTTGTTTAAGTGCTTTTCCTATGACCTCCCATAACTGGCCTCCCTCCAATCCCCCTACAGCTTTCTTTTGTCTTTAGTTGAAGATAGTATTTAAGGTGGTGACTTGGGCCAAATCAGGGAGTTACTTGGCTTGTTTTTCTTTTGTTCATCTGTGTATTACAAGGGGTTTCAGCCAAGAACTCATAAGGGTAGAGGGAAATTATTTTCCTCCCTATATTTTCTATTGTTAAAATTAAGAATCTAAGGTGAATTGAGGGCTTCCCTGGTGGTACAGTGGTTAAGAATCCACCTGTCAATGCAGGGGACATGGATTCAAGCCCTGGTCCAGGAAAATCCCACATGCCACAGAGCAATGAAGCCCGTGAGCCACAACTACTGAGCCTGCGCTCTAGAGCCTGTGAGCCACAACTACTGAAGCCCACGTGCCACAACTACTGAGCCCGCGTGCCTAGAGCCCGTGCTCCGCAATAAGAGAAGCCACGGCAATGAGAAGCCCACGCACCGCCACAAGAGAAGCCACCGCAATGAGCAGCCCACGCACCGCAACAAAGAGTAGCCCCCACTCGCTGCAACTAGAGAAGACCCACGCACAGCGATGAAGACCCAACGCAGCCAAATAAATAAATAAATAAACAAATTTATTTTAAAAAAGTAAAGTGAATTGAGTTCTTGATATCTGATTGTATCAGCAACCCTTTGTAAAGAGTGAAATTTGGAGGAGGTGTGGGTAGGAGGTGGAGGATATCAAAAATAAAACTAGATAGTATCTTTTAAAACATTCCGTGACGTTTTCTGAAAAGTAAACTGGTAAACTGATTGGCACATATGTGCATCCAAAATGGAACCCCAGTGTGCTGCTTCATTCACTCACTCTTTGTGTTGAATCTTCAAATTGTCTAATGCTTGACACGCTCTCTGTACCACAGCTCTGCAAAAGCCAGCATTCGTGCAATAGGCCTCACAATGGAGAGGCTTATGAAGCTGATACTATTGTTACTGATCGCAAGTTCGTGTGCTGGATGCACAGTGAGGCCAAACAAGCCAAAACATTGGAGTTTGGAGCAGAGGAATGTTTATGGCAGGGCCAAGCAAGGAGAATGGGCGGCTCGTGCTCAAAAGACCCAAACTCCCTTATGGTTTTCAGGGAGGAGTTTTTAAAGGCAACATTTGGGGTGAGGGCTGTAGGGTGTGTGACTTTCTTCTGATTGGTTGGTGGGGAGGTGACAGGGTGGTGCTCCAGGGACCTTGTGCTCAGCCTGAAGTTACCATCCGCCACCTGGATGGGGGCCTTAGTTCCTATAGAAGGACTCTACTTATATCCCTTGAGGAGGAACTAGGACTCTGCTTTCTTGCTGTACTATTGTTTCTTGAGTGCTTTCCCTTTGTTTCTGCATTCCATCACTTCCCTGATCAGTAACTGTTTGAATCTGCCCTTTGGAATTCGCAGAAAGTCTAGGGGGCTGAAGCCTCTTTCCTCCAAATGAGAAACTGGAGACACAGGAAGGCTTTTGTGCCTGGGAGGGCTCCACAGGGTCCTGCTTTAAAATATTTATTCTTCCACATTTAAAAGTGTTTTTATTTTTTTTAATGGTTTTTTTTCTTGAGCACAAAAGTAATACATGATTGTTGTTTAATATTTAGAATATGAACAAAATACAAATCTCCTATAGTTCTACTGCTCAGAAATGGCCACGGCTAACATTCCAGTGTATTTACCTTTAGCCTTTGTTTAGAAAGCATAGGTATGTTATTAGGGTTGAAATTCTATTGTTTATACTTTTTTTATACTAAAAATATCTGCCATAAGCTAACTGGATTACTTGTTTTGGAAGCCACAGAGCTATTAATGACTTGTTTTTTGTTTGTTTGTTTGTTTTGCCACACCACAAGACGTGGGATCTTAGCTCCCTGACCAGAGATCAAACCCGTGCTGCCTGCAGTAGAAGCACAGAATCTTAACCACTGGACCACCGGGGAAGTTCCTGACTTATGTTGTT
Source organism: Phocoena phocoena (assembly GCF_963924675.1). NCBI lineage: Eukaryota > Metazoa > Chordata > Mammalia > Artiodactyla > Phocoenidae > Phocoena > Phocoena phocoena. The sequence continues at coordinate 67,112,699 of NC_089230.1, read as the reverse complement.
AAAAAGGAAATGACAGGCCCAAAATGGAGTCACTTGTGTTAAGCCACATGACAGCAAATCAAGATTCAATACCCAATCTAACTGTAGTTACGACCTCTTCCAGGAATGCATTCTGCACTGGTCAGTCGAATTTTCTGGTCAGCACCAATGAGGTAATCTTCCACATAGCCCCCTGCCATCCCAGTAGGTAGGTTATCTAAAACTGAAACAACCCACTCTTTTCCCCTTTCTGCCTATAAAAGCCTTCCATCTTGTACAACTCCTTGGAACTCCTTTTTATTTGTTAGATGGGATGCTGCCTGGTTCATGAATCCTTCAATAAAGTCAATTAGATCTTTAACTCAGTTGAATTCTGTTTTTTTAACAGTTTGAATTGATAAATTTTATATCAGTGTCTTCCTAGAGTATAATTCAAAATAAAAAACACCTCGGAAAGCCATGTATTGACTTTATTGTAAACATTTTATTAATTACTTAGAATATTTCATGAGGTTTTGATTTTTCATTAAAAAAAAAACAAAAATAATGCTGCCATAGTTTTTCCTACTGTTTTCTTTTCCCCCCCAAGATTTCCCCTTTGTAATGGTTAATAAGAAAAATGGTACTAATTTGCTGGCTGGTATTAATGTTAGGAAATGTTGGTTATTATCAGGGGCACAAGTTTAAACTCTGGTTACCTAAACAAAAATGTCCGCCAGGAAGGAGTTCTTTGTTTTTTTCATGCCTCGCCTTACTGCATTGCAGGTCTAATAGCTTTGCTTTTGTCTACCATCTGGTGGCCAGCTGAGAGATCCAGGAGAGAAACTGCCTCTTCATTTTTTCTTTCTCAGTTTCTGCTATAGTCGAGATAATGTCTTCCCTGCTCATTCTATCTGAACAATTTTCTAATACTATATTCCAGAAGAAAATATTATGGAGAGACATCAAGTGAGTATACTTGAAACCAGTGGAGTGCTTACAATATTAGTGCAGTAGATTTCTTCCACCAGATGACCCCGTACCTCATTTTAAAAGATTTTCCCCATTAATAAGCAGAGAAGCATTTTCTAAACACAGTACTTAATAGTTGTTTGCAACATTATTAAAATGATTTTTATTGTGGCTTTCTTAAAAATGATGTCTTTTCTTGGAAACCTAATTTGCTACCATAGCTTTGAATTATCTGACATCTCCCAAATTACAGCCCTCGGTAGTAGGGATGAGGAAAAGGAAACCTGGTTAGTACTGTGCTTCTGCTTTATTTGCGTGGATTGCATTTCTTTGGTTTTTGTTTTTTTTTTCAAAATAAAGGTGCTTTTAAAATTAGCAACAAAAATGACAATACTCATATTATATCCCTTACTCCTTAGTTCTGAGGAACCAATGAGTTTGACACAAGATCTTTCATTTGCTAAACTTAGCTCTAAAGGAAACACCTGCAACTAAGATAAAACTGGTGTTCACGGGTGAAAGAAAGGTACTTCATGATGGGTCAGCAGAGAGCCCTACACAGCTGCGTCTTCTCTCGCACCGAGTCCTCTCCTAATAGCTCTTCAGGCACTGTCCCTCTGCCACTCTGTCTGTGCCTTTTTTTCTTGTGTCCCCATATCCTGACACCCCGATTTGTCACTCTCTGGACCCCTTGTAGTCACTCGGTCAGCTACAAACCAGCCAGAATAGCTTAGAACTCTGCTCCCTACCTTCACAGATGTTTTGGTTTCTATTTATTGGGAAATTGCAAAACGACAAAAAATACTATGAGTTCAATACTTTTAAACAAACTTGTATTTTATTTACCACTATAGCATCCACAAACTTTCAAAAAATAATAGTTCATAGATGTGCAAAGCACACAGGATGCTCAGGGTGCACAGGAATTATGGGACTCAGAGTAATTCTGCAGCCACAGAGCATTTAGACAATATTATTAACGTCTTTAGAACAAACAACCCTACCTGCTTCCCATTAAAATTCACGTTACAATTATAGGCAAATTTTGAAAAATAACCAAATCATCCACTTCTAAAAAGTGGTCCTGGACTTCCCCACAATGTATTCTTTTAGCACAAAATAACCAAAAAATTGCAGGTATGCCATACTCCGTCTGCCTTATAGCATCTTGTGAAAAAATAGCTGGGCCAGTCTGACTTCCCCAGAAGTTGAACTGGGCTTTAGGTGCAGATGTTCTTGAATGGAAGTATACACCATACATGCCAGGATAGAAAGCAAATTTTTCCCCAAAATATTGTTCTTCAGAAAAGAGAGTTGCCTTATATTTTTTTCTTTACTTTGTCCTTTTTGAACAAAGTACTCTTCAGGAAGACACCATCTCTTGAAAGGACCTCAAGGGATGGCAGTTTTCTATCTTATAAAGGTCAGCTAGCAAAATCAGGGGGAAACGGTGAAAACATATGTATTAATTATTCCTGAGGTTACGACCACGGAGAACAAGCACTGGAGATCATAATTAGTAAGCTTCTTACAAAGGTATTAGAAAAAGGAATACAAGACCTACTTGCGGAGATTGTGAATATGCAAGGGAAAAAAAACACTTGTCCCAATGTTTAACAAATAGTTCCTGAGATGCGGTAAAATCTCCACTGACAGCATCCTACTCAATTCAAAACCTGTTCTATCTTAAATAACTAGAAGGGAACTGTTAGATGACTCAAAATGTTGTTCCAGTGATGAGAGAGACCCTGCTGTAGCAGATCCCTGTGAAGAATCTGACTAAAATTATTTGAGTGAAGAAAAAGTAACTTTTCTAAATTAATACCATTTTGTATAATTTTTGATATTAAATGCAAGTATTTAAATATCTAAATGAATAGATGGTTTAAATAAAGTTTTAAATTGTTTCATTTACATCCATAAAAGTTCTACATTCAAATTGCAGATTAACTAATGTAGACTTTGAAATAAATCAAGTTGGAAAAGGACACCAATGCTTGAGACATATGTGTGTGTGTACATATGTGTCCGTGTGTGTGTACGTTTATGGAGGAGTGACAAAAGCTCTTCTAGGTGATTCCAATCCAGTGCTTCACCATTTCTCTTCCTATACCTTTTTTTTTTTGACTTAAATATTTTTTTAAATTTTGGAACTATTATAAATGCACAGGAAACAACAAAAGAATATACAGGGAGGTCCCAAACATCCTTTGTGAAGCCTCCCCCGTGTTAAGATCTTACATATATATAATACAATGTCAAAATCAGGAAATTGACATTGCTACAATGCATAGAACTTACTCATACTTCACAGTTATACAAGTACTGATTTGTGTTTGTGTTTGTAGTTCTATACAATTATATCACATGTGTAGCTCCACATAACTATAACCACAATAAAGATTCATTGCCAACAACTACAGGCCAATGTCTCCCAAATTGTAAGAATTGCCTAGGTGCTTGTTTTAAAATACAGATTCCCAGACAGACCTCTGCCCAGATATTCCCACTCCAGAACACTGGGGTAGAGATGGCAATTTGCATCTTTAAGCACCCTAGATGATGCTTAAGATCAAGTAACTTTGAGAAACACTGGCCTGGAGCATTAAATGAAACAGTATAACGTGAATTGGTGGCAGTATTTCTTGCACATTATAAACCTGATCTCCTTCCTCTTCCACCAATATGGAAAGACATCCAGGCCTGGTCTCTCCCTGTCAGCGCCTTTACTGTTTGCTTCCCACGTAGGGGCAGTGAAAGCCTGTTACCAAGACCGCCTTATAGGGGTCTGGGAGAGTCTGGAGTTAGTTCCTGGTTACTATCTAGCTCGTGAAGGTGGAACACTGCAGGGGTGAGCTATCCATAGGCCAGAGGCAGAGAATTGGCAGCAGACAACAGCACTTAGGCAATCATGGAAACCGGAAGCAAACAGAAATAGCTTATAGGAATGGAATTCTTCGCAGTGATGGAGAGGGGTAGCATGGGAGAGCCTAGGTCTTAACTGCTCTACTGTACTTGGCCATTCAGGGAAAGGGCCTTAGTATTCTGACTCTCAGTTCTGGGGGACTAGAAAGATCCCCCTTGCCCCAGCAGCTTATTAGTACAGATTAATAAAGCAGGGAGGTCAAGGCCTGAGGCAGCTGGACACTAGTTAATGTCCCCCTTCCCCCCACCCCCATCCTGAGTGGAGGGAGCTAGATCAGCCCCCTTTCATGGGAAAGGGCCTTGTCCACCTGGTTCTTGGGAGTGTCCAAAGAGCACAAAAGGGCAAAACTCATGGATTCTTGATGCTGGATAAGACCGATGTCATCTGAATCAAAAAAGGACCCCTTAGAAGTTAAATATGAACTCATGAATCACTAAACTCCAAGTTAATTATTTATTATAGTCAAGGATAGAGTTTATAGTAAAAGATGATCCTCTAGAGACTGCAGCCCCCGGACGACAACCCAACATACAAAAACATCCAAGGGACGGCAGTGAAAAGTGAAACTGCTCTGGTCAACACAGCAGAAAGCCCTGATCAAATGAAAGAAAAATTCAAGAACTTTCTCAGAAGTTCCCTGTTTGGTAAGATCTTAAAATTAACACAGAGAGAAGGAAAATCTTTTAGGTTGGAAAGAAAATCCTCAGATATCTCTGATATGGCCAGTGGGTTCCCTCTAGCAGTGCTTACAAATTGCAGGTCATGACCCATTAGTGGATTGTGAGATATTTTTTTATAAAGGAAATGAAAGAGAAAAATACTAGAATGCATTGCATGTAGAAAGAATAGTACTTCATGAGATTTTTTTTAAGTAATATTTGTAAGCATGAGGGTATAATAGTTTACATTGTGAATTGTGTTTATTGTTGCTCACAACAAAAAGTTAAAAATGGACTTCGTAAAGGGTTGACTCCTGCAGTTCTGTCCCAGGGCAGTTTTAAGCATCCATTCAAACATTGCTTTGGGTATGAGTTCACATGGTCATTCTGTTTGTTTTTTTTTTTTTTTTTTTTTGCGGTACGCGGGCCTCTCACTGTTGTGGCCTCTCCCCTTTGCGGAGCACAGGCTCCGGACGCGCAGGCTCAGCAGCCATGGCTCACGGGCCCAGCCGCTCCGCGGCATGTGGGATCTTCCCGGACCGGGGCACGAACCCGCGTCCCCTGCATCGGCAGGCGGACTCTCAACCACTGCGCCACCAGGGAAGCCCTTTTTTTTTTTTTTTAATTTTTATTGGAGTATATTTCCTTTATAATGTTGTATTAGTTTCTGCTGTACAGCAAAGTGAATCAGCAATACATATACATTACCCCCTCTTTTTAAGATTTCCTTCCCATTTAGGTCACCACAGAGTATTGAGTAGAGTTCCCTGTGCTATACAGTAGGTTCTCATTAGTTATCTATTTTATACATAGTATCAGTAGTGTATATATGTCAATCCCCATATGTACACTAATATGTATAAAATAGATAACTAATAAGAACCTGCTGTATAGCACAGGGAACTCTACTTCGTTATACAGTAGAAACTAACACAACATTGTAAAACAACTATACCCGAATTTAAAACAAGACAAAACAAAACAAAACACTGACCATAAAAAGTGAATATTCTTGTCTATTTTTCCATAAGTGTTATATAAAAATAAATTGAAATTTTTGAGAGAAAAAAAAATAGTGTATGTATGTCAATCCCAATCTCCCAAATTCATCCCACCGCCCCCCATTCTGCTTTTTAAGATTGTTTGCCTTTTCAATATTGAATACCGAGGACCAGACTCCATCTCAGCTTTAAGTGTAAATCATTTATTGAAGCGAAAAAATGTAACATTCTATAAAGAAAGACTATTGACTGGTATTTACTGGATTAAAGATCTTGTTTCAGATTTTCTTTTTTATTTACTTGTTTTATTTGTTCACTTAATTTTAATCATTTTACTTATTTTATATATAATATAATTTAAATTTATTTATTTATTTTGGCCATCCCACATGGTTTGTGGGATCTTAGCTCCCAGACCAGGGATCAAACCTGGGCCCTCTGTAGTGAGAACTTGGAGTCCCAACCACTGGACCGCCAGGGAATTCCCTAAATTTATTTGTTTTCATGAAATTGAATTGTTCCTTGGAATAACATGATACAATCTGAAGTATTTTTTAAAGGATAACAGGGACCATTAAAGCCTATATTTTCACTTTACCCTGACAATTATAAAAAACTGCAAAGATACTGATGGTACAACTGAAACATAATCCCTGCCTGAACTGAACTTGAATTTTTGATAAAGGTAGATCTTCTGGAGGACCTACCAGGCCAAATTTGACACCTTTAAAAATATCATCCGGGGCTTCCCTGGTGGCGCAGTGGTTGAGAATCCGCCTGCCAATGCAGGGGACACGGGTTCGAGCCCTGGTCCGGGAAGATCCCATATGCCGCGGAGCAACTAAGCCCACACACCACAACTACTGAGCCTGTGTTCTAGAGCTCGCAAGCCACAACTGCTGAGCCTGCATGCCACAACTACTGAAACCCGCGTGCCTAGAGCCTGCACACCACAAGAGAAACCACTGCAACGAGAAGCCCGCGCACCACAACGAAGAGTAGCCCCCACTCGCCACAACTAGAGGAAGCCCGCATGCAGCAATGAAGACCAAATGCAGCCATAAATAAATAAACAAATTAAAAAAATATATATATATATATATATATATATATCTCTATCATCTGGACAGTCCTCGCAGAGAGTCGCCGCGGTTTCTTGCTTCAACAGTGCTTGGATGGAACCCGGCGCTCTTCCCCAGCTCCGGCCTGCCGCTCAGAGCCAGCCCTCGCCACCACCTCACAGCGCCCTCTGACCGCCCCAAGGTCCCCGCCGCCGTTACAACCGCGCAGCCACCGCCACCGTTTCACCTCAGCCGCCCGCCATGACGACAGAGTCCCCCTCGCAGGTGCGCCAGAACTACCACCAGGGCTCGGAGGCCGCCATCAGCCGCCAGATCAACCTGGAGCTCTACGCCTCCTACGTCTACCTGTCCATGTCATACTCTTTTGACCGCGATGATGTGGCTTTGAAGAACTTTGCCAAATACTTTCTTCACCAATCTCGTGAGGAGAGGGAACATGCTGAGAAACTGATGAAGCTGCAGAACCAACGGGGTGGCCGAATCTTCCTTCAGGATATCAAGAAACCAGACCGTGATGACTGGGAGAATGGGCTGAATGCAATGGGATGTGCGATACACTTGGAAAAGTGTGAATCAGTCACTACTGGAACTGCACCAACTGGCCACGGAGAAAAATGACCGCCATTTGTGTGACTTCATTGAGACTCATTATCTGAATGAGCAGGTGAAATCCATTAAAGAATTGGGTGACCACGTAACCAACTTGCACACGATGGGGGCACCCGAATCTGGCATGGCACAGTATCTCTTTGACAAGCACACCCTGGGAAATAGTGATAATGAGAGCTAAGCCTTATGCTGGCTTCCCGTAGCCACAGGGGTGACTTCCCTGGTCACCAAGTCCTTTCCTTAGTACTTTTCCTTCAAATAAAGTAATTTGGTACCCCCCCAAAAATATATATATATATATATATCATCCGGACTTCCCTGGTGGTCCAGTGGTTAGGACTCCACACTTTCACTGCAGGGGGCACAGGTTCAATCCCGGGTCAGGGAAGTTCCACATGCCACATGGTGAAGCCAGAAAAAAACAAAACAAAACAAAAAACACCTCACTAAAAAAATCATCCAACCTTTCAAAATTCTAAATGACTTCTTAAAAAGCTCTGCATTAGCCCTATTTCTTACCATCAGATTCTCTTCACATCTTCTTCATATCAATTTAGTAAGAGAATATAAACATCTACCTTGGACAGCACTCAGAGTTCCTGGTACAAACAGATGGAAAAGAGGAGTAACAGTAAAATAAACTTTTAAAAAATGGTTCTGAAGAACCTAGGGGCAGGACAGGAATAAAGACGCAGACGTAGAGAATGGACTTGAGGACACTGGGAGGGGGAAGGGTAAGCTGGGACAAAGTGAGAGAGTGGCATGGACATATATACACTACCAAATGTAAAATAGATAGCTAGTGGGAAGCAGCTGCATTGTACAGGGAGATCAGCTCAGTGCTTTGTGACCACCTAGAGGGGTGGGATGGGGAGGGTGGGAGGGAGACACAAGAGGGAAGAGATATGGGGATATATGTATATGTATAGCTGATTCACTTTGTTATAAAGCAGAAACTAACACACCATTGTAGAGCAATTATACTCCAATAAAGATGTTAAAATTTTTTTAATAAACTTTTTATTAAATCTAATTTTGGAAATAATATTGACTTCATATATGGATTAAGTTAGAAAAGTCTGAAAATTAAAGTAACACTTAAAACACATCTTTAAGATAATTCACCTCTTCTCTTAATTACAGGGAAAGGCACTACTACCTCAATAAACATTTCTACTTTCACAGCCTACCTCTTGTATTTAGTCACAGTAAATTAATAATACATTAAATAGAGCTATTGATCTGCTCTTGGTAGAACAACTCAACTTTTCAGATGCTTGTTATGACTCTCCATGGTCTTTGCCGGAGAGTGGTAAGATCCTATACAGCTGTGGTTACAAAACCTAACATCTACAGGATCTATCTAAAACTAGTTTTTTTTCTATTATTTTTAGATATTAAAATCCTTCCATCTTCATTGTCTGTCTTTGTGCTCTTTTACTAGCACGAGGTCTGGCATATAATAGATACCCTATCAATCACTGTTGAATGAAAGAAAATTATAATTTAACTCAGAAAATGGCTGATAAAGAAAGGACCGTGCTACTGGTCCAGCGCTGTTGAGGGAGAATGAACCAAGGCTGGAGAAGGGGGTCGGGACTGAGCAGGCAGGGTTTTGCAAACTCTTTTGAGGAGTATGACTGATACCTGTAGTGGAAACCTACGAAGGTGTCAAGCAAGTAAGTGATGTGGTCAGAAGTGAGGTTTAGATGGTCACTCTGGGTCTTGTGTGCAGAATGGAACGGATGGATGGCCGAGGCAGAGGGATACTAGTTAACAGGCCACTGAGATTCAGATTCGAGGAGAAGGTGGCTTAGACCAGGAGAGTGGAGGGGAGGTGGAGAGAAGAGATTCAGTAGACCTTTGTAAAGCTGAGCTGAAGGAACTGGATGATTGCTTGGAGGAGGTGTGCAGGAAGGGAGAGTCAAGAATGAGATCCAGGGCTTCCCTGGTGGCGCAGTGGTTAAGAATCCTCCTGCCAGTGCAGGGGACACGGGTTCGAGCCCTGGTCCAGGAGGATCCCACGTGCCGCAGAGCAGCTGGGCCCGTGCGTCACAACTACTGAAGCCCGCGCGCCGTGCTCCACGATAGGAGAAGTCACTACAATGAGAAGCCCGCGCACCGCAACGAAGACCCAAAGCAGCCAAAAATAAAAATAAATAAAATAAATTTTTAAAAAAAGAATGAGATCCGGGCAGTGCGCTCCGCTGTCCCGCAGATCTGTGTCTTGCTTTGACAGTGTTTGGATGGAACAGACCCAGGGACGCTCCTTGCTCCAGCCTCCCACCAGCCTCCAACCTTTACTTTCCAGTCGCAGCCTTTGGAATCAGCCACTCAGCTATTATTGGCCTCCGGGACGAGCCAACACCATTTTCTGAGCTTAGCTCTTTATTACCGATCAACCATGAGCTCCCAGATTCTTCAGAATTGTTCTACCGACGTGCTGTAGAGCACAGGGAACTCCACTTCACTGTACAGTAGAATCTAACACAACATTGTAAAACAACTATACCCTAAAAAAAAAAAAAAAAAGAACTGTTCTACCAAGGTGGAGGCCATCAGCAACGGCCCGGTCAACATACATCTGTGGGACCCCCGCACCTACCTCTCCCTGGGCTTCTATTTCCATGGCGACGATGTGGCTCTGGAGGGCGTGGGCCACTGTTTCCACGAACTGGCAGAGGAGGAGTGCGAGGGTGCACAGCATCTCTTAAAAATGCAAAACCAGTGCGATGGTAGCGCCCTCTTCCAGGACTTGTAGAATACTCACCAAGATGAGGGGGCTAAAACCCAGGACACTATGGAAGCCACCATTCTCTGGAAAAGAACCAGACCCAGGCACTTTTGGATCTGCATGCCCTGGGTTCTGCACATGCAGACCCCCACCTCTGTGACTTCCTGGAGAGCCACTTCCTGGATGAGCAGGTGAAACTCATCAAGAAGACGGGTGACCACCTGCCTGATCTCCGCAGGCTGGCTGGTCCCCAGGCTGGGCTGGGCGAGTCTCTCTTCGAAAGGCTCACCCTCCAGCATGACTAGGGGCCTCCGGAGCCCAGCAGCCTTTGAGGAGCCCCTCTGGTGTCAGGGCTTCTGCCTGAAGTCCGTCTCTGCATCCACGAGGCAGCTTTTTTTTTTTTTTTTTTTTAATTTATTTTTGGCTGCATTGGGTCTTCATCGCTGCTTGTGGGCTTTCTCTAGTTGCGGCTAGCGGGGGCTACTCTTCGTTGCGGTGTGCGGGCTTCTCATTGCGGTGGCTTCTCCTGTTGCGGAGCACAGGCTCTAGGCTCGCAGGCTCAGTAGTTGTGGCTCGCAGGGTCTAGAGCGCAGGCTCAGTTGTTGCGGTGCGTGGGCTGAGGTATGTGGGATCTTCCCAGACCAGGGCTCGAACCTGTGTCCTCTGCATTGGCAGGCGGATTCTTAACCACGGTGCCACCAGGGAAGCCCTAGGCAGCTTTTTAATCACCCTGGAGCCCTCTCTCAAGCCTTGGACCAAAATGGAAACAATAACTTTCTGCAGAAAAGAAAAAAAAAAGAGACCCAAGTTTCTGGCAGGGACCCTAGGGAGGGTGGTCACGCCATCACAGGGAGAGAAGATTTAGCAAGAAGAAGCCAGTTCCATGTGGGACGTGTTAGATCTGAGGCCCCTCTTATAGGAGAGTCCAACAAAGGTATGCTAGCGGCAATTTTAAATATAGGTTTGAAGGATTAGGATTGAAATGTATCTTTTAGAATTTTAATCCAGATCAGTGTTTTAAGTTATTGTTACATATACTAAAAAATCAAGGTAAAGGTTGAATATAGCTAAGATCAAAGGCCTATTCTCTCTTGATTTTCTTACAGTTTGATATACTATTGCTTCTCAGAAAATCAGATGGCTTGGGCAATTCCCTGGCGGTCCAGTGGTTAGGACTCTGTGCTTTCACTGCCAGGGCCCAGGTTCAATCCCTGGTTGGGGATTCCGCAAACCATGCAGCGGAGCCAAAGAAGAAAAAAAAAAAAGAAAGAAATCAAATGGCTACAAAAAGTATTTAAAATTTCTGATATTTAAATGCTGTTAATATTATTTTGGGCACTGGAGTTATTTAATGGATTAGGAAGAAAAACAGCATAATCTTTGTTGAGTTTCTCCTCCAAGTGAAGCACATTAGCAGACGGCTCCTACTGATTCTTAACGTAAGAAAAGGTATTTTAAACACCTCAGCACGTCAGCCTTCACGAGCCCATGCGGCAGAAACTCTGAACTTCAAGTCTCCCTCTTCCTACTCATGAAAGGAGGGAATTTTAAGGGACATTTGGTGAGGTTACTTAGAGCAGTAATTGACAGGGTGGACTCTTAGGTCCAACTCCGGGCCTCGTATCTTGCTAGTAATATGATCTCAAGTTATTTTCATTTTATCTTTTATAGCTGCCTCCTCTGTAAAATAGGAGTGATAACAGTGTCTACCTCGGGCTTCCCTGGTGGCGCAGTGGTTGAGAGTCCGCCTGCCGATGCAGGGGACGCGGGTTCGTGCCCCGGTCTGGGAGGATCCCACATGCTGCGGAGCAGCTGGGCCCGTGAGCCATGGCCGCTGAGCCTGCGCGTCCGGAGCCTGTGTTCCGCAACGGGAGAGGCCACGGCAGTGAGAGGCCCGCGTACCGCAAAAAAAAAAAAAAAAAAAAATAGTACCTACCTCTTGGGTTTATGAGGATAATTATGTAAAATTATTTAAAATTTTGTAAAAATATTAAATTATGTAAAATATTATACAATTATGTATAATTGTATAATATGTAAATTGTATAATATGATAATTATGTAAAAATATTAAAATTATTTAAGAGCAGTGCATGGCATATCGTGTGCACTCGATATCTGTTAGTATTAAATAATGCTTTTAATGACATGTTCTTTCCCCTAAACTCAACATCACCACTGATTAAAAATCTTGGGGGGGCTTCCCTGGTGGCGCAGTGGTTGAGAGTCTGCCTGACGATGCAGGGGACACGAGTTCGTGCCCCGGTCTGGGAGGATCCCACATGCCGCAGAGCGGCTGGGCCCGTGAGCCATGGCCGCTGAGCCTGCGCGTCCGGAGCCTGTGCTCCGCAATGGGAGAGGCCACAACAGTGAGAGGCCCGCGTACCGCAAAAAAAAAAAAAATCTTGGGGAATTCCCTGGCGGTCCAGTGGTTAGGACTCTGAACTTCCACTGCAGAAGGCATGGGTTCGACCTCTCGTCGGGGAACTAAGATCCCATATGCCATACAATGCAGCCAAAAAAAAAAAAACTTGGAAATAATTTTTTTTTTTTGGTTGCACTGGACCTTCATTGCTGCGTGCGGGCTTTCTCTAGTTGCAGAGAGCGGGGGGCTACTCTTCCTTGCAGTGCTCAGGTTTCTCACTGCAGTGGCTCCTCTTGTTGTGGAGCACGGGCTCTAGGCGTGCAGGCTTCAGTAGCTATGGCACGTGGACTCAGTAGTTGTGGCTCGCGGGTTCTAGAGCACAGGCTCAGCAGTTGTTAGTTGCTCCGTGGCATGTAGGATCTTCCCGGACCAGGGATTGAACCCGTGTCCCCTGCATTGGCAGGCGGGTTTTAACCACTGCACCACCAGGGAGGTCTGGAAATAATTATTTCAGTTCAGGTTTTCCCATGAGAAACAGGATTTCATATTTAACATCTAATGCTAGCCTTCTCTGAGAACTCTGAGGGGGTCTGTAAAAGTCATTATACGGTGGAATCTTACTAAGCAAGTAAAAATCAAAAGGTGGACTGTTAGGAAAAGAATTTTCAGATGGCTAGGGATTAGGGCCAGAGCAGCAAGAACATCTGAAGTTTACTGAAATAAGTTCTACAGCCAAAACAGGCATGCCCCCATCAAAAATATGGAGAGATACGAGTGTTTAAAAAAATAAATAAAAATGTAAATCCAGCTTAAATAGATCAATTTATGCTCATTCTCATAAAGCGATAGCTGGTTAATTAGGACACACACATTTATCTAAAGGAACCCAGCAGTGATATGCATGTATACAGTAAACAACCTCACAAACATGAAAGACCATACTTTCTTTTCACCAAAGAGACCATTCCGCTCCCAGAAAGATTAGTTACGAATATGCCTGAAATAAAATGAGAGTGTTACCAAATCATGAGCGTATGACACACGCTTTTAAATGGGCAGCTAACGTTCTTGAAAGGAATGCTTTAACAATGGTTATAAATGATGTACTGCTTAAAGTAAAACATAATACTAAATACTATACTTGATTACAAATTACATCCAGTCCACATAAGTTGAATGCATACCATACTTTAATAATCAAGACAATCCCGCTGTTTTTCTCGAGTGTGTTTCATAGAACCCGTATATAACAATATTGCTGTGTTTTTAGGCATTTTTACATTTAAGGGCCCAAAATATATCATGTTCACAAAACATTACCGTCTGTGAATGTCAACCAGTTTTTGATATATATTCCTTCAGAAACACGCTATCCTGGTCATACACACTAATCTATATCACTGAAAATAACCAAAGAGGGTATTTCACAAGCAGAGTCTCATCCCTACATAGAAGTTCTAATTGCCCTGGAAATCTGTAGGTCAAGTTCTCAACCTTTGAAAACGAGCAAAAATGTTCCAGAGCAGTCACTGTAGTCACGTATTTGGGCTTTGTATTTATACATTATTTTGTATATTTATACATATTTATAGCATTACATTTGAGACCTAAAGGTGGCCACACACAAGTAAGCTAAGTCCCATATCAAAAATAAAATGAAAAAGGAATTGAAGAGATTTTGTAATTCCAATAGCACAGACTTCAGAAACTGAATGTTTATAACTCCTACATTTCTCTTTAACTAAGAGGTCATTGCCATGCTTACGGCTTTGAGGCAGTAGTCTATGTATCAGTGTGTCATTAATCAAAGAGTGCACTTACTACCATGAACTTGAGTCTGATGTCATAGCATTAACTTTGCCTTTCCCCCAAAGAATCATTTGCTCTTGAAGTAATAGGCTTTTAAGGCACATTTTAACAAAAACCCATCATATACCCAGCTTAAAAATGGAAGCTCCACCTGGTTATAATAACATATATACCTAAGTAATGTGTGATTTACCAGACAGGTAAATGTCTCTATCTTGAGGATAAAGTCACTTTAGAAAAGTGATTCTTTATTTGCTTATCCAAAAAGAAACACTGTGTAAAAATATTAAAGAATAGATTTATAAGAATAACTTCCATGTACCATGTTGGCAAAGGTCTAACAGGTTATAGGTCTGAAAATCAGGAAAAAGACTTCCCTGGAACCCTGGCTTCCTACCCACCTGTGTTTCTGAGTAGGAATCATGAGGAAGGGAGTTAGGGCACCTTCATGATTTTTAGAAATTTCCTTCTCAAATGCACAGACCCTTGGGAGGGCTCAAACCTTAAACCCCAGTCAGCTACCATCTTAAATTACAGTTACCAGCCTCAAAGGAATAGGACTTGGGAAAAGGATGGAAGGGAAGAGGATGGAAAGAAGCTGTAGATAGTAGTGGGATAGCTTCAAGAACAAGTTGCTTTAGGAACCTGATCCATTTTTGCTAGGATCAGCATTGCTATCCCTATGAGGCTCTGCTAAAAACATTTTCTAATACCTGCCAACATGCTTTCCTTAGGGCACTGACCCTTGAGAGGGATCTAGAATAAGCTACTTGGAATGGTTTGGGATGGGGGTAGATTTAGAATCTATTAACTTGCTGTTGGCCTAAAGTAAACATAAGTGGAAGAATTTCATAGAAACAGACACAAAGCTAACTGTAATGCCTCCCCTGGCCATCCTTTTCCACTGACCTTTAGAGGTTTTCAGGATGGCTCTTTAGCCATGCAGAACACGCTGCTGGAGAGTCGAGCTCTAGTTCAATCATAAGGTGGAAACAGGCAGAGTCCACAAGGCACACTGTCACAGGTGAGAGGGAGACTCAGAGGGGACAAATGTGCCCATCAGGATTCAGCTCTGTGGCAGAGAACTGAGATATTACCTGTGGTCGTGGAGCAATGCAAAAACAACAACAACAACAAAACTGGTCCTAAATAAACATTTGCAATGTTGCACAGTAAGAGGCTCATTCCACAGGGGCCAAACGTTGTATAGGACATATTTTAAAATCTGCAGTTGCCAATCACCTACATTTGGGAAACCATGTGGCCTCTGATGTTATTACTTTAGCCTGAGTGGCAGGTACAGAAAAGCCTCCAGAAACCCTGCAATTTAGTGACATTCTGATTTCTCTCCATTGATCGGCACCATTTTGGAAATCTGGTCCCAAAGGTCCTAAAGAACAGTAATGCAGCAAAAAGAAATAACCTCTCTGTATAAAATGATTATAGAGATGTGTGTTGAGGTAAAGAGTTTTGTAAAAAGGGTCGACTAGGGAAGCACTGTCACGGCTATAGAAATTTTTAGATAAGTTTGGTGCTAATATTATTCTATAAAACTTCTATTTATGTCAGTTATAAACAGGGGACAGTTCTTATTGCTCCTGGAGCTTGCTGCCCCAATCTGTTCCTCCACTGAAAAATGTTTTTCTCAACAATTGGTAGCAAAGATTCCCAAATTTATAAAAAGTCATTGCCAACGCATCACTTTTTGATTACTTTCTGACTGCCCTATAGATATGGACTCGGTATGCATGTCCTAGACACCAAGGACAGAAAAGAGCCTAGAAAAGTTGTTTTATCAAAGTTTCGTTCAATGAGGAAAAAAAAATAAACATGAAAAAGTGCAAAATATATACAGTTCCTGGCAGTTCTCACACAGGATTTTTTCTGACTACAGACCATAAAATTTACATTTGTGTAATGAAGTTACAGTAGATTTCACTTCATTGTTAATATACGTTTTTGCTTCAAAGTGCTTACTTTATTTAAAAAAAAGAGAAGATCAAGTGGGTGGCAGGAATTTTTTTTTTACAGCAAATATATGTCATGTGTCCCCATCTCCTTCTTCCTCTTCCTTTAGTGCAACAGAGCAGCAGCCTCATTGAAAGGTCTGATTTCAAAAGATGTTCCTGAAACCTCACCTACAGCAGCACCCTAGGCGTCCCGTTAGGGGTGGCTCCTTTTTTCCTCTGCAGCCTATTCTGAACCTTTCGTGATTTCACCACTTTCATTCTCACCTCAAAAACTTCATGGATGGCCTTCCGGAAGCAATGAAAATTATAGTCAATCAGCCCTGGAGAAGAAAACAAAAATATTTATAGAGGTGCCGCCTAGAAATAATCTCTTTTCATGGCAGCTATGGCGAAGACAAGCCAGTAGGGGGCGGTAGAGGAACAGGCTTAACATAAGATCTATAGATTTCTCTAGGAGGTGTGCAGCTGGGCTTCAGGAATTGCAGGCAAAGTCTTGTGACTATATATATTTTTACTAACGAAAGGTTCCAGAGTATATACCACATTTTCAAAGGTGTCTATGACCCAAAAAGTTTGAAGAACCAACTGAACTGCCTTTTAAAAAAATCTTTCAGAATTAAAGATTGTAAGAACAATTAAGATATATCTTCAATGAAATACTTATTAGTATTTTTTCCCCAAAAGGTATTTTATTAAATTGACTCTGAGTAGAGGCAGACCCTGACTTGGAGTGTAGCTGAGATCTCAAGGTCACAGAGCCGTTGTCATAAGCCCTGGGGAAAACAAAGTCCCTGATTTTGTTTTATTTATTTATTTATTTTGCGGTACGCGGGCCTCTCACCGTTGTGGCCTCTCCCGTTGCGGAGCACAGGCTCCGGACGCGCAGGCTCAGCGGCCATGGCTCACGGGCCCAGCCGCTCCGCGGCATGTGGGATCTTCCCGGACCGGGGCACGAACCCGCGTCCCCTGCATCGGCAGGCGGACTCTCAACCACTGCGCCACCAGGGAAGCCCAGTCCCTAATTTTAGAGTGGTTATCATCACCTCAGGTGAACTCTGAGCTCAGGAATTCAACAACCAATGACACTCTCACTTTTTCAATATGAAGTAAATTTTAAATGGAGAATAATAGTGGAGAATCTTCTTGTATTTTCAGAAATTAATAGAATTTTGTAGAATTGAAAAATAGAATAAAATATAATCTGTCTTGAGCATATTTCTCATCATCACCACTAACTTGTAAAGTGTTGAGAGCAGCATTACGTTTATACCAATTAGGATAAGGCAGTGGGTTCCATTTACTATCTTTAAATTTATTAAAATAACTAGTCCCAAAATTATTTGCATCCACTCAGGTGATGCTTCCAGAGTACCCCCCAACCCCCCCCCAAAAAAAGAATTGTTTTCCAGACAAGAAGAGAAATGCTTCAAAGCAGTCATGTAACCAACCACAAGTACGCTGGAAGAAACACCATCTCAGCTTCCAGGAGCAGGAAACTCTCTGAGTGGCGCCCTCTGCTGCTTCTGCAGTGATAGTGACCACAGTGCAATAAAACTAGGAGACAATTTCCTCAAGAAAAGACCAGTGAGGCAGGAGGGAGAAAGTAATAAGAAATACGCAAGCCCAGGTATGGGCATCTCTTCTCTGCCTGACGCTTTCTTTGGTACACAGACAGGTACCAGGGCTATGGAAATAAACGTTTCTGAGGGCATCCCTCACACAAAGAGACATGGGAGTTGGTGGACAAATGTGGAAGTCTTGCATGCCCAATGGGGGTGATTCTGAATTTCTTGCACACAGCTTCTCCGAGATTCCCCCAGCATGAGTGAGCATACAGCTCCCACTGCGGATGGCTTTTCTACCTCCCTTGTCTATTTCCCCACTTCCTCACTTTTATTTCTTGGAACCATCTTCCAAACAAAGCATGAACTTCAAAAACAGAAAGAAACATGGAGCATAGAAATGATTTTATTTAGTGGGAGTTTGGATAAGAGATGTGAGAACCACCTCAAAATTCTCTGCCTATGTGTGCAACCAACTGCCTTAGGCAGAAAGCTTAGCTAGAGGACTTTGGCTCAATTAGAATTCAACTAGGGAAATTTCAGATCCAGCCTACTATGATTCCTGACAAATCTCAATTTATTCATGGTGCACATTTAAAATGTTAACAGTAGGGGCTTCCCTGGTGGCACAGTGGTTGGGAATCCGCCTGCCAATGCAGGGGACACGGGTTCGAGCCCTGCTCCGGGAGGATCCCACATGCCGCGGAGCAGCTAAGCCCGTGCGCCACAACTACTGAGCCTGTGCTCTAGAGCCCGTGAGCCACAACTACTGAAGCCCATGCACCTAGGGCTCGTGCTCTGCAACAAGAGAAGCCACTGCAATGAGAAGCCCGCACACCACAACAAAGACCCAACACAGCCAAAAATAAACTAAATAAATAAATTTATAAAAAAATAAAAATAAATAAAATTAAATGTAACAGTAATCTTGCTGCCTTTGGAGCTTTAAAAGTGAAAATTCGGGCTTCCCTGGTGGCACAGTGGTTGAGGGTCCGCCTGCCAATGCAGGGGACACGGGTTCGTGCCTGGTCCGGGAGGATCCCACATGCCGCGGAGCGGCTGGGCCCGTGAGCCATGGCCGCTGAGCCTGCACGTCCGGAGCCTGTGCTCCACAGCGGGTGAGGCCACAGCAGTGAGAGGCCCGTGAACCGCAAGAAAAAAAAAAAAAAAAAAAAACAAAGAGTTTGCTGTTTATTTGAACTCTTTCATAAAACGCAGTTGAAAATACAGGAACAGGGCTTCCCTGGAAGCACAGTGGTTAAGAATCCATCTGCCAATGCAGGAGACACGGGTTCAAGCCCTGGTCCGGGAAGAACGCACATACCGTGGAGCAACTAAGCCCGTGAGCCACAACTACTGAGCCCACGTGCCACAACAGCTGAAGCCCGTGTGCCTAGAGCCCATGCTCTGCAACAAGAGAAGCCACCACAATGAGAAGCCCGCGCATCGCAATGAAGAGTAGCCCCCGCTCGCCCCAACTAGAGAAAAGCCCGCATGAGGCAACGAAGACCCAACACAACCCAAAATAAATAAATTAATTTATTAAAAGAAAAAGAAAATACAGAGACACGAACAGAACAAGCAGTATGTTCAGAACCATACGCAGCTATGGGATGGTCCTACCTCCTTCTCTTGGTTCAGCGATTCTCAATCACAGCTGCATATTAAAAGCATCCAGAGAACTTTTTAAAGATTAACAAACCCCAGGTTCCTCCCCCAGGAATTCTGTTCTAATTGTTCTGTGGCAGGCCTCGATGGCCATATTTTTTAACCACCTCCCTTCCCAAGGTGCCTATGATGTGCAGCTATAAGACCAAGAATCCCACTTCCGCTTTCTATCCTCCTCTTTCTGCCAAAGCCGTCAGAAATCATCCACGAAAACACAGACAGAGACCAACATCAGGACAAGTCAATTAACAAGTGTTGATTATCAGCACCAGCAGGACTCAACACTTGAGATTAAAGCAGCAAAAACAAATGGAACCACTCCATGCATATGTAAAGCATCAAGCTCTTTCTAAAGCTAAGGTGATCAACTTAATGCATTTGCCTGGGACTTTCCCAGTTGCAGCCCTGAAGGTCCCCTGTTTCAGGAACCCTCACCTCTGTCCCAGGCAAATGGAGATTGGTTAGTCACCCTAAAAAGCAAACAAGTTTACCTTCATGGGGTTAAACCTTGTCTGCCTATTTATCTCTCTTATCACATTAAAACAAATACTCAGGTTTCTAATTAGTTTAATAAATTTTACAAAATCTGCCTATCTTCAGAGATGATCCTCCCTAGGTGGTTTAACAGTAAGTTGCCCAAGATCCACATGAGAAATCCCTGCTTAAATTAACTCACAGGACCATAGATGGACATTAAAATTAGTGGGCAAAAGTGTGAGGAGAAAGGATTTGCATAGTTTGAAAGTATTTATTCACTACAAAGTGAAAAGTAGGAACTCTCCAGGGGAAAGACCTGGTAGACCCTATCTTAACTAAATCAAGGGCAGCATCGCCAGTAATAAGCCAAACTAACATCATAAATATATGATACACTAAGGACACAATATCATTTCTGTGCGGTATTCTGGCCAAATTGCATAATCTCATTCCAATTGTGTGAAAATATCAGACAAACCCAATTTGAGGAACGTTATACAAAATAATTGATGAGTACTCTTCAAAAGTGTCAGAAAGACCATCACAGATTGGAGGAGACTAGGAGAAATAATAACTAAATCAATTTGGGATCCTGGAACAGAAAAAAAAGGTATTTTTGGAAAAACTGGTGAAATTTGAATAAGGTCTGTAAGTTTTATTAATATTGATAGTATTATACTGATGTTAATTCCCTAGCTTTGAAAACTGTACTACAGTACGTAACATGTTAACATTTCAGGAAGCTGGATGAGTATATATAAACTACATACTATTTTTGCAACTTTTCTGTTAAGTGTAAAATCAGTTCAAAATAAACAAGCTCTCAAGGTTGATGTTATTGTAACCTAAATTTTAGGACCTGTCATCACCCTAGATGGTTTGGGGTCTATAGTTGTACTATTTGCATTACTTTTACTTTCCTTAGTTTCCAAAATCAACACAAAATATTAATCACCAAATATAAATTCTAGAAATATCTTTAACCAAGGGAATATATGTATAATGGTTTAAAACACAAAACACAGAACTGATTCCATACAGGGAGAAGCCTAGAAATCTTTAGCCCAGACTGCTATACACTTGGTGGTATGACCATAGGAGAAAGTCACTTCTATTTCCTGGGTCTAGGTAAAATCATCAGTAACTGAGAGAGTGAAACACAGGATGGTCCCGTCTATCTTCAAAATTCCATGAATCCATTATATAATCTGTTCTTAGTTTCAGCAAGATGAAAATAAAAAGTAAAAGATTACCAGCATTTAATTAAAAGTTTTGAGGGCCAAGGACATAACAGGCAATTTGGCTGGTAATAGTAAATACATGAAAAAATACACAACTTCACTAAGAAGCAGGAAAAATGTAAATTTGTTTTCAATTATCAATGTTTAATGCTAAAACCCAATATTAATGAGAATAAAGCAAAATGGACACACTCATATTCTCTTAATAGCATAAACCAGTAAAAACTTTCTGAAGGACATTTTGGTAATATGCATTAGAAGCTACCAAAATGTATTGATCTAAGTAATTCCATTTGTTGAAGTATTTCCTGAGGAAATAACCAAAGATGTACACAAATATTTAGTGGAAAGAAGGTCATTATGGATTATTTATAACATCAAAATCTAGAAACAACACACATTTCTAACAATAGAAGAAACTAATCATTAAAATGATGTGGTTAAAAAAAGATTTAATGAATTGGAAAGATGTCTGTAATAATTTAAGTGAAGGTTATAAAGTAGTATTTATTATATAATCCCATATATAGAGATATCTATGAAAAAACTGGAAAGTTATACAAAAAATATCAAGAGTGATTGTGTGAGTGAGAAGCTTATTAATAATTATTTCTTTTTTGCTTATTTATTATATCTAAATTTTCTAAATGAATCTATTACTCTGTAACAAAAAGAAGTAATAAAAATCTAAATCATGGGCTTCCCTGGTGGTGCAGTGGTTGAGAGTCCGCCTGCCGATGCAGGGGACAAGGGTTCGTGCCCTGGTCTGGGAAGATCCCACATGTTGCGGAGCGGCTGGGCCCGTGAGCCATGGCCACTGAGCCTGCGCGTCCGGAGCCTGTGCTCCGCGACGGGAGAGGCCACCACAGTGAGAGGCCCGCGTACTGCAAAAAAAATTAATTAATTAAAAAAATAAAAATCTAAATCATGTTTTCAGGCTCAATGAATTAAGAAGATTTCCATGATATAAATAAGTGAAAACAACAGGATAGAAAATTATATAGGCAATATGGTACCACTTTTGTTGGAAGAAAGGAAGGAAAGAAGGGATGAAAGATGAAAGGGAGGGAGAAAAGGAAGGAGAAAAAAAATCCCAGAAATTTAACATGGAGTTTAGCTCTAGATGGTGAAACTGATTTTTTTATACTTTCCTAAGTTTTTAAAGTATTTTTATAGTGAACATGTATTGCATATAAGAAGAAAGGCTATTTCAGAAAATGTTACTATTGCCACTTTGTTGGGAATTTAGGTAAATCATCCCCTAATTACTAGCAAAAATCCCTAGCTATATCAGTAAACTGATATTTCCCAGTTTACATAGTGGCGCCCGGCAGGGCGGGGGAATATGAGTATCTTTATGAGGGTTAATTGCTTTTGTTTCCAAATAAATTTGGTCCTAAAAAGATATTTGGTGACGTTATTAAATATATTCATATCTCCCTGTTTTGAAATCACGATGCTGTCCCTGTGTTTTAGGACTAAAGAATGGACAAGGGCTGAACAGAAGTTAAATAACATCTAGCTTTAATGTTGTATGAGTTTCATCCTTTACACGGGGAGGACAAGTGGTCACAAGGTCCCTAATACCTTCTATGGGTGTGGACCAAGAGGGAGGCCTTGGCACCCCCTGTAGGCTAGGGGACCTCCCCGGGGTAAGAGATCTACAGCCTGGCAACAACGCCCCAGCTGGCTCTGCTCCCAGAAAAGCTCAAGCCCCTCCCTGGGAGGATGGCGTGGTTCCACTACCGCCTCACGGCAGCTGCATCACTAGAAGGCAGGCTGGTTCACGGATCCCAAAACCCCAGGATGTTGGGAGGAGCCAAAGGGGCCTGTGACTAAAGTCTGGAAGCTTCCCAAGGCACACTGCTGTCCACCTGCATTCAACGTCTGAATGGAAATGCTTCATTTAAATCACACAAAAAATTACCTTTTCTTTCAAAGCTTTCCTCTCTGACAAAGCAAACGAGAGCCAGGAACTTGGTCACCTCTTTTAAATAAAGAACTGTTGTATTATTCAGCTTTATAATGGCTGTTGATTCCTTGTCATAAGGGGTTCCTGCTCCATCTTCTTTGAGACTAAATGGGGACAGAAACCAAAACATATTTGACAATTGAGAAAGAACTTCAGTTTGTAACCCAGAGACGGAGACCAGCTTTCACAAAGAGAACGATAATCATAATGACAGGGAGTTTACACTTACAGTGCCTTTC
The DNA here is from genome assembly GCF_963924675.1 of Phocoena phocoena. Classification (NCBI taxonomy): domain Eukaryota; kingdom Metazoa; phylum Chordata; class Mammalia; order Artiodactyla; family Phocoenidae; genus Phocoena; species Phocoena phocoena. The sequence goes on along the minus strand of NC_089230.1, from coordinate 67,089,455 downwards.
GGCTAAAGATCTCAGAAACCCCCAATCACAAGAATGTACACAGCGTACGACAGTCACTTTCCTACTGACACACTGAGTGTGGTGTGTCAGCTGGGCAACTCTCCAGGCACCTGAGGAACACAGGTGAGGGATGGAGGTTAGTTCTTCTCCCCTCCGTAGCCCACAAGGGCTTCCAGTTTTCTCTCGTGACAGAATAACCAGGCTGCCCAAAGCACAGCCTGATGAAAGACCAAGAAGGGGTGAAGAACTGATCCAAAATAAAGCAGCCTGAAGAGAAACGGCAGCAAAATGCTGGGCTAGATCCAGCAAAAAAACTGCTATGGAACATAGAATTGGGACCTTTGGTAAAATTTGAAAATGGACTCTATATTAGATAAGAGTAATACAGATATGTTAAATAAGTTTAATTTGAAAGTTAAAACTGTGATCCTACAAGAAAACATCCTTGTTATAGGACATGATTCCTATAGAATCATGTTACAAATTCCTCCCAATTAGTTCAGCAAAAACAAACACGTTCAGTCATCCCTCACCATCGGGGCGGGGGGAGGGGCTTGGTTCCAGGATTTCCCCCAGCAGATAACAAAATCTGCAGATGCTCAAGTCTCTTATATAAAACGACACAGTATGGGCTTCCCTGGTGGCGCAGTGGTTGAGAGTCCGCCTGCTGATGCAGGGGACACAGGTTTGTGCCCCGGTCCGGGAAGATCCCACATGCCGCGGAGCGGCTAGGCCCGTGAACCATGGCCGGAGCCTGTGCTCCGCAACGGGAGAGGCCGCAACAGTGAGAGGCCCGCGTCCCGCAAACAAACAAACAAACAAAAAGACACAGTATTCGCATATAACCTACACACATCCTTCCATATACTTCTTTTTTTTTAACATCTTTATTGGAGTATAATTGCTACAATGGTGTGTTAGTTTCTGCTTTATAACAAAGTGAATCAGCTACACATATACACCCATATCTCCTCCCTCTTGCATCTCCCTCCCACCCTCCCTATCCCACCCCTCTAGGTGGTCACAAAGCACAGAGCTAATCTCCCTGTGCTTTGCGGCTGCTTCCCACTAGCTATCTATTTTACACTTGGTAGTGTATGTAAGTCCATGCCACTCTCTCACTTCGCCCCAGTTTACCCTTCCCCCTCCCCGGGTCCTCAAGTCCATTCTCTATGTCTGCGTCTTTATTCCTGTCTTGCCCCTAGGTTCTTCAGAACCTTTTTTTTAGATTCCATATATATGTGTTAGCATACGATATTTATTTTTCTCTTTCTGACTTACTTCACTCTGTATGACAGTCTCTAGGTCCATCCACCTCACTACAAATAACTCAATTTCGTTTCTTTTTATAGCTGGCTAATATTCCATTGTATATATGTGCCACATCTTCTTTATCCATTCATCTGTCAACGCACATTTAGGTTGCTTCCATGTCCTGGCTATTCTAAGTAGAGCTGCAATGAACATTGTGGTACATGACTCTTTTTAAATTATGGTTTTCTCATGGTATATGTCCAGTAGTGGCATTGCTGGGTCGTATGATAGTTCTATCTTTAGTTTTTTAAGGAACCTCCATACTGTTCTCCATAATGGCTGTATCAATTTATATTCCCACCAACAGTGCTAGAGGATTCCCTTTTCTCCACACCCTCTCCAGCATTTATTGTTTGTACATTTTTTGATGATGGCCATTCTGACTGGTGTGAAGTGATACCTCATTGTAATTTTGATTTGCATTTCTCTAGTGATGAGTGATGTTGAGCATCCTTTCATGTGTTTGTTGGCAGTCTGTATATCTTCTTTGGAGAAATGTCTATTTAGGTCTTCTGCCCATTTTTGGATTGGGTTGTTTCTTTTTTTGATATTGAGCTGCATGAGCTGCTTGTAAATTTTGGAGATTAAGCCTTTGTCAGTTGCTTCATTTGCAAATATTTTCTCCCATTCTGAGTGTTGTCTTTTGGTCTTGTTTATGGTTTCCTTTGCTGTGCAAAAGCTTTGAAGTTTCATTAGGTCCCATTTGTTTATTTTTGTTTTTATTTCCATTTCTCTAGGAGGTGGGTCAAAAAGGATCCTGCTGTGATTTATGTCATAGAGTGTTCTGCCTATGCTTTCCCCTAAGAGTTTAATAGTGTCTGGTCTTACATTTAGGTCTTTAATCCATTTTGAGTTTATTTTTGTGTATGGTGTTAGGAAGCGTTCTAATTTCATTCTTTTACATGTAGCTGTCCAGTTTCCCCAGCACCACTTATTGAAGAGGCTGTCTTTTCTCCATTGTATATTCTTGCATCCTTTATCAAAAATAAAATGACCATATGTGTGTGGGTTTATCTCTGGGCTTTCTATCCTGTCCCATTAATCTCTATTTCTGTTTTTATGCCAGTACCATACTGTCTTGGTTACTGTAGCTTTGTAGTATAGTCTGAAGTCTGGAAGCCTGATTCCTCCAGCTCCGTTTTTCGTTCTCAAGATTGCTTTGGCTATTCGGGGTCTTTTGTGTTTCCATACAAATTGTGAAATTTCTTGTTCTAGTTCTGTGTAAAATGCCATTGGTGGTTTAATAGGGATTGCATGGAATCTGTAGATTGCTTTGGGTAGTATAGTCATTTTCACAATGTTGATTCTTCCAATCCAAGAACATGGTATATCTCTCCATCTGTTTGTATCATCTTTAATTTCTTTCATCAGTGTCTTATAGTTTTATGCATACAGGTCTTTTGTCTCCTTAGGTAGGTTTATTCCTAGATATTTTATTCTTTTTGCTGCAATGGTAAATGGGAGTGTTTCCTTAATTTCTCTTTCAGGTTTTTCACCATTAGTGTATAGGAATGCCAGAGATTTCTGTGCATTAATTTTGTATTCTGAAACTCTACCAAATTCATTGATTAGCTCTAGTAGTTTTCCGGTAGCATCTTTAGGATTCTCTATGTATGGTATCATGTCATCTGAAAACAGTGACAGCTTTACTTCTTCTTTTCCAATTTGGATTCCTTTTATTTTTTTTTCTTCTCTGATTACTGCGGCTAAAACTTCCAAAACTATGTTGAATAATAGTGAGAGTGGGCAACCTTGTCTTGTTCCTGATCTTAGAGGAAATGGTTTCAGTTTTTCACCATTGAGAACGATGTTGGCTGTGGGTTTGTCATATATGGCCTTTATTATGTTGAGTAAGTTCCCTCTATGCCTACTTTCTGGAGGGTTTTTATCATAAATGGGTGTTGAATTTTGTTGAAAGCTTTTTCTGCATCTATTGAGATGATCATATGTTTTTTTCTCCTTCAATTTGTTAATATGGTTTATCACATTGATTGATTTGCGTATATTGAAGAATCCTTGCTTTCCTGGGATAAACCCCACTTGATCGTGATGTACGATCCTTTTAATGTGCTGTTGGATTCTGTTTGCTAGTATTTTGTTGAGTATTTTTGCATCTATGTTCATCAGTGATATTGGCCTGTAGTTTTCTTTCTTTGTGACATATTTGTCTGGTTTTGGTATCAGGGTTATGGTGGCCTCATAGAATGAGTTTGGGAGTGCTCCTCCCTGTGCTGTATTTTGGAAGAGTTTGAGAAGGATAGGTGTTAGCTCTTCTCTAAATGTTTGATAGAGTTCGCCTGTGAAGCCATCTGGTCCTGGGCTTTTGTTTGTTGGAAGATTTTTAATCACAGTCTCAATTTCGGTGCTTGTGATTGGTCTCTTTATATTTTCTATTTCTTCTTGGTTCAGTCTCGGAAGGTTGTGCTTTTCTAAGAATTTGTCCATTTCTTCCAGGTTGTCCATTTTATTGGCATATAGGTGCTTGTAGTAATCTCTCATGATCCTTTGTATTTCTGCAGTGTCAGTTGTTATTTCTCCTTTTTCATTTCTAATTCTATTGATTTGTGTCTTCTCCCTTTTTTTTCTTGATGAGTCTGGCTAATGGTTTATCAATTTTGTTTATCTTCTCAAAGAACCAGCTTTTCGTTTTATTGATCTTTGCTATCGTTTCCTTCATTTCTTTTTCATTTATTTCTTATCTGATCTTTGATTTCTTTCCTTCTGCTAACATTGGGGGCTTTTTTTCTCATTTTCTAATTGCTTTAGGTGTAAGGTTAGGTTGTTTATTTGAGATGTTCCGTGTTTCTTGAGGTAGGATTGTATTGCTATAAACTTCCCTCTTAAAACTCCTTTTGCTGCATCCCATAGGTTTTGGGTTGTCGTGTTTTCATTGTCATTTGTTTCTAGGTATTTTTTGATTTCCTCTTTGATTTCTTCAGTGATCTCTTGGTTATTAAGTAGTATATTGTTTAACCTCCATGTGTTTGTATTTTTACAGATTTTTTCCTGTAACTGATATCTATTCTCACAGCATTGTGGTTGGAAGAGATATGTGATACAATTTCAATTTTCTTAAATTTACCAAGGCTTGATTTGTGACCCAAGATATGATCTATCCTGGGGAATGTTCCATAAGCACTTGAGAAGAAAGTGTATTCTGTTGTTTTTGGATGGAATGTCCTATAAATATCAATTAATTCCCTCCCATACACTTTTAAGTATCCTTAGATTATACAATGTAAATGCTATGTAAATAGTTGCCAGCATGCGGCCAATTCAAGTTTTGCTTTTTGGCATTTTCTGGGTTTTTTTTTTTTCTGAATATTTTCAATCCGCTGGTTGGTTGAATCTGCGGATATGGAACCCACATGGAGGGTCAACTGTATTAGAAAAAGAAAGAAAGAGCAAATATGGCAAACTGATAAAAATTGGTGAATCCCAGTGAAGGGTACATAGGAGTTCACTGTACTATTCTTGCATATTTTCCATAGATTGGAAATATTTTCAAAATAAAAAGTTAAATAAATAAATTGGTCTATTTACGAAAAGGTGTGGCCTGCAAACACAAATGACTTGGGTTTGAATCCCAGCTCTCTTATTCATCGTATAAGTTTGGGCAAATTGAGTAACTTCTTTGAGCCTCAATTTCCTCAACTGTACATGAATAATAATTACCTCAAAGTCTCCTAATGCAATGAAATAATACATATATAGTGCTAAGCATAGTGTTGAGAGCATATAAAATGCACAATAAATGCTAACTGCTATTATCATTATTAATATGGCCTTAATGATCAAAACTGAGCCCTCTGAAGCCACTGATGTAATCAGTTATGTATCCTTTCTTTATAGGCAAAGGAGCACGTCCTGTACCTTTTCCCTTATCTGAAACTGTGTATACGTTTTCCGAATCCCAGCTGAGATTCTTGAGCAGACCAGGTCACCTGCTTCTAAGGTCTCCAATTACAGGGCTGCCTGCTTCCCGGGCTGTGGCATGCATCCCCGGCCACCCCCTGCAGCCATGGGCTAGCTCATGGCTGCTCCAGCAAACAGTCTCAAGAAACCCCAGAACTCATGCCCCATTTGTGACCCATACCCAGACCGGTTCTTACTGAACCGGGCGGGCTCCCAGGAACACTGCACTCGGCAACAGAAAAGCAATCTACCAGCAAGGCCCTGCTCCCTCCTCCGCCCAACCCCTCCCTCCCCGTGTTTGTTTTAGCCGGATAAAAGTAACTCTGATTAACATCATTTATATGAACAACTTACCACTTATGTCTAATTAACATATAGCAAAATAATGATTATGCATATCATTAAACATGTGTCAGATTAATTGTGTTGTTCATTGTATTTGATTATGACAGCCATCTAGACTGTAATCAGGGTAGTTTCAGCTTCCATGACTATTTCAAGGTCATCCACTTAGAGTTTCAAAACAAGACAATACTGCAGGGCAGCGATCGTGGAAAATAAGTTCTATTTCTAAAGCCGGTGGCAGTGTTTAGGAAGAATAACAATAATTAATAATAATTATAATGGCAGCTACATTTATCCAGGGTCCACCAGGGGAAGCCTAATGATATTGCATCCTCACTACAGTCCTGTGAGGTAAGAATCACTTTCCCTGTTTCATAAGGGAAGGGACTGTGGGTGTTCATGTGTGTATAACAGTTAACAGAAAGAGTCTAAACTGAATGGAAGAGAGAAATGGTAAGACTGAGGCTCGCCCAGAAGCTGGCAGAGGAGGCTGTGTAAAGCGAGTCACAGCCAGTGAGTAAAGAGGAAGATGAAGGACAGCTCTATCTCATCGATGGGTGTGTGAGGATGTGAGATTCAATATGAATACAAGGCAGCAACAGTGCGTTGCCTTAATAAGATAGACATACAAGGTCACACCCACTCACTCTGTAAAACACCCTGAATTCAGCAAATTCACAATTATGTGGAATTATTTCTATGTCTGGTAACAGAATCAATTTTCCCCACGCCTGTTTATTTTATATTATTTTAAATGTACAAGAAGTTCTGTTTTCTAAGAATATAAGATAATAATAATAAGCAGGTAATGTTGTTTGCTTACTTTAATAATTCTCTGCTATCCACCATAGAAGACAATCAAAACTATATTGGAAAAACAAACAACTCAGCAGTTATTTCATGTAAAGAAGAAAATAACAGAACTGTGGTAAACATGAGATATTTATGTAGAATCCAAGGATCCTAGTGGTCTCCCTCAAGTAAATACATTATGATATGACAACAGATTTTTCAGTAGAGGAAGAACGTATCAGACTTGAGCTCAAATACAATACTAATTCTGTCCCTTATTGACAGTGTGAGCAGGGGTTAGAAACTTAACCACTCTGGACCTCAGTGCCCCCATCTATAAGATGGTGATAGTAATTCCTGCCTCGAGGAATAGTGGAGAATTCAATGATAATAATGTGGGCAATGAAATTATTAGCATAATGCTAGGCATTTACTCAATAATGTTTTGTTATTATTATTACATACGAAATGGTGTATTTATAGATCTCAGTCATTTCAAACAAAAGTACTAAGATCAAATAAGTAAATGCAAAATTCTCAAAGGTTATGAAAGAAAAGTATGGCTCAATTGTAGCCTTTCAGAATGTTCTACTTACCCATAAATACAAGAAATGTCGATAACCACATCGATCATGTCACAGCAGAGCTCATAGGTTTGCATATCCACGGGGGTACTATCAGTTGCAATGTAAATCTTACTGACCACATCAAACAGAAACGCCTTTTCAATTCCAGAATTCTGAAACAGAAAAGGAGATGCGGCCTTAAAGGGACAGCTGATTGCAGAGCATGTCATGGTTACATAAAATGATACGCCATCCTCAGTCTCAAATATGAACCAGCAAAAATTTAGGTTGTTCCATTTTATTACAATTTAAACCTCATTGTCATAAACTTCTTTATAATGGATTTGCACAAGAAATGAAAACTGGAATTATCACGAATTATTTACTTTAGGTAAACAAATTAAGTAGTGTTTCCTGACTCTTAGAAATGTACGTGCAGTTAGGAAAAAGGCCAAGTAAAAAAAAAGCATTTTAAAAACTTTAAATTTAAAAATAGATTTAAAAAATCTAGACAAACAAACTCAAAATTGTGCAGTGAGAATCAATGTGAATACAACCAAAGGTCTGCCTTAATTCTATTCTGTGAAGTTTGACTTGACGTGGTGGTTTTTAGGACTCAGCCAGACAGCACATCATTCACAGTGTTAAACATATTTTTAAAAATTCAACAGTATATATCTTATAGCCAAAACCAACTTTTATGCTCCCAAACTCTGGTAGGATTCCATTAACATTGAATTGCCTACAACTTGAATAAACATTCCGATTATACAAGTGAAGTACAGGAATCGTTTTGGCAGTTAAATTTTAAAGGCCCTAAAACAGTACATAGGCACAATCTTCAAAAATATTTCGGTGAACTTGAAGTGCTGTAAGAGCAAGTAGAAATAAGATCATTTTCACTCTTGCAATGTTATTCTTAAATTCCGCAAATGACTCTAACAGGGCAGTATTATTTACTTACTGAGATAAAGATGTTTAGCAAATTCTCCAGGGTGGGGAGTTGTGGAATCAGCTTCTGAACCACTTTGCTAAAAGCTTCAAATATTGAATGATCATATATGCTTGTCAGATAAAAGCTGAAAGATGAAACAATATTTCATCACTTTTTACCTTTGACTGAGGAATAGACTGTTCAGGCTATGTCGTAACACCAGAATCATGCCTTCTGTATTTACTACACACACATTCTAGCCCCTTTCAGAATTCAAAACAACCTCAGTAAAAAAATGAACATGTCTTAACAAGACATTCCTGCCCAACTCCCCAAAGCAAGAACTGTGCCCATTCTGATCTGCTGACTGGCTGGACTATAGGAGGCTTAAAAATGCAGCCGTATATGCCTATATCAGCATCCTTACATTCTGCAAGAGAATCCACACCAGATCATCTTTATACACACCTCTCATGTTAATAACAGTTATGTTATTGATACTGAAGCATCTAATCTTTCCATTTTTCCAATTTGCAAAATGAATGATGCATATACATACTACCCCACAAAAATTAGAGAAATGGCTTTCCTCTGTGAATATTTCTATTTGAATTATTTTCAGAGTACTCCTTTACTTATGATTATAGATACTATCTGTAACAGTAAACTTCAGCATCGATTAACTTCCTGGATGCAGTTCATGGGTTTTCTCCTATGTGTTTTTCATAGGGGGGAAAGAACCTTAGCTTTGACCTTTGGTCCAAAAAATTGTTCTAAAACCCCACCGCTTTTCCCAAAGATTAGAGTTGGCACATGCAAAGCTTGCTTTTCCCAAATACTACCCCAATGTCTACAGCACAAAACAGGGTACACAGGGCTCTGTGACTCTAAATGACAGTCCGGGCCAAGCCACTCCTGATGGCTCTGGACCCCAATGATCCCTGATGCGTTTCTGTTCTCACCTGAGGTGAATTTTTTCTAATCCAGCATCTGCAAGGTCATCATTTGCCCTCTGGTGAATATCTCTCTGGGTTTCAATTTTGTGGTCATCTGACAGACCATCCACTTTGTGAATAAACACCTCGAAGTTGATGTCGGTGTTCACTTTGTAGGCCCTGGTCACCGTGAGGTGGAGCCTGGCCAGGGCCTCCATGTAATCGTCCTGGGAACAAAGCACACTCCTGTCAGGGAGGCTGCTTTGCTTCCCTTCCACATACAGTCTTCCCTCCCAGCTTTACTGAGGTATGACTGACAAAGATTGCGTGTATTAAGGTGACGACTTAATGTTTTGGTACCACTGTGTACCCATCTGTACCCATTGTGAAAGGATCCCCCCAGTCAAGCTAATGAACCAATCCATCACCTTACAGGTACCATTTTTTTCTCTTCCACGTACACTGTTAATCTTACTATCCCCTCCCAAAATATTTTGCAAATGCCCAAATAAAAGCTGTTTCATAGAATTCAAGACTGAAAACTTAAGTTTTGTTAACAAAGAAATGAAAAAGAAAGGCCAGAAAAATACAGTTATGATTTAGCTTGATGACAGTCACAAAGGTCAGAGTTGCAGTTTTATGTATTGAAAATGACCACACACCATCCAGGACCTTCCCTGGAATACTGTCCCTCCAGGATTCTGAGTCTCTTGGTGAAATGTAATGAACAAGCAGGGATGAAAACATGATAGGGATCACTGGGAAGATGGGGAAGGAGCCAGGAGGAAAAAATTTAAGAACCACTGATCTAGAGCAGAGGTCAGCAAACCATAGCCCTGGGGCCAAACTGGGCCCACCTATTGTTTGTAAGTAAAGTTTTATTGGACCACAGTCACACTCATTTGTTTACACACTGTCTATGGCTGCTTTGAGGGTACAGTGGCAGAGCTGAATGGTTTTCCTCTGTGGAAACTCCTCAGAGACAGCACAGCCTGCAAGGCCTAAAATTACCATCTGGCCCTTTTCAGAAAAAGTCTGCTGACCCCTGGTCTAGAGTTATTGCCCCAAATAACACAACACTATTTTTTTCTCCTTCCTACAGATAATACCTATGTAATAATGTAATGAATGCCTGTGTATGCATCTCTCTGTTTAAGAAATCAAACATTAGACACTGAAGCCTTGTATGTTTCTCTCCATCCTCCCAGCCCATCCCATCACTCTCCCCACACCCTCCAGAGGTAACCACTATCCTGACTTCTGCCTGTATCACCACTTACGTCTTTATACATGACTGCATACATACGTATCGCTGAACAACATACAGAATTCATTTACATTGTTTAAAACTTTACAGAAATATCAACTTGCATGTGGATTACAGTTTGCCTTCTCCACTCACATTATGTCAGTGAGAGTCACCTTTGTTGAAGCACACACTCTAGTGCATGATTCCTGTTAACAGCTCTATAAAATTCCATCGTATGGATGGTCTAAAATTTATCACTCACTTGCCAGCTGATGAACATTCAGAATGTTTCCAGTTATGTGCTAGTTCAGATGATGATGATAATATGTACGACCTCGCACATGTGATCATGCACACATCTCTGTGCCTGTTTGCAAGTTTCTTAGGGCTTACCCTGAAAGGGGGCTTGTTGGGTCCTAGGAATGAGCACCTTGAACTTGACTAGATAATGTGTAAGAGCCCCTGATGCTCCAGACTCTCAACAACACCCAGTGTTGTCAGGTCTCTTCATTATTGCCAACTTGAAGGGTGTGAATAGGTCTTGTTTTTCCAGCAAAAAAAAGGAAAGGGGGGAACTGCCTGGCGGTCCAGTGGTTAGGACCCTGGGGGCGCTTTCACTGCCATGGGCCCGGGTTCAATCCCTGGGGGGAACTAAGATCCTGAAGAAAGGGATCTTCAGGACAGAATTTAAAGGACTTTTCACCGCCCCCTGCCAATTCTGACTCCAAACCTGGACAAATACAGAAAAGCCAATAAAACAGGGATGTTTTTAGGCATTCTTGTATTCCCCAAATTAAATTAATAAAAATGTATCCCTAGTTTTTAGATAAATCAAAATATTAAAGATACTAATAGGAAACTACGAAGAGAGACGAAGATCAAGCAGAGTCCTCATCCTTTGTACTCTTGAAGAGTTGTTTAAAATGAAAAACAAATATTGGACACTGGGATAGCAGATTAAGCATCTTGGAAAAATTCTAGATTAATAATTTGCAGCACTTTTTAAATACCTTACAATATCTCAAATAAAAACTAAAGTCCACATACTGTACAATTCCACATACAGAAATTCTAGAAAAGGCAAACTAGTCTATAGAGAAAGGAAGCACATCTCATCAGCAGGTGCCTGGGGCTGGGGTCTTGGGGGCCGTCTGAGAAAGGACACAAAGAAGATTTCAGGATGGGGGAAACATTCTGTATCTTGATCGTGAGGTGGTTAGAGGTGTATTTGTCAAACTTGTTGAACTGTGTATTTAAAATGAATGCAATTTATTGCATGTAAATTACACTTCAAAAAATGTTATTCCTTATGTCTTTAACTGAAGAGAGGAGTTCAGGGCACATGTCTGTGAGAACACTAGCCAAAGTCAAGAGTGTTATCACAGTCTCAAAAGATTAGAAATCACTCCTCTAACCTCCCTGCCAAGCATATAAAATGGTCTGATTACCAACAAACTGATGAAGTGGTACAGATCTATAAGGGCTAAAAATTACATGAAAAGAAACAAAAGACTTGATTTATTAGAGCAGAGGGATTGTGAATGATTTTTTTTCTACTGTGTTTGTTATTATCTTCTACAACAAATTTAAACAAGGAAAAATACGCTGCCTGGTTTCTATTCCAAAATTAGATCTAGGAATTAGAGGCAGGTCACAATCACCAACGTGGGTCAAGCCGACACTCTAGTTTGGATCCCAGGCATATGTGAAATGGCTCCCGGGGGCCGAGGGTGGCCCTGGAGATGAGGTCCTTTCTGTGGGCCGTGCCAGGGGGCTGGCAGTGTCACACGGGGAGCTCACGGGAAATTACTCTTGATGCTTTCATTCTCTTTTATTTTACAACATTCTGTGAGGACACACTTTCTCCTTGGTGATATATTTATCTGGCAATCCTGTGATTGTGAGGAATTCGCAAGCAAAAAATAAAAAAATACGAGGTGTCAGACGAACATAGCACTGCTTAGAAATGAAGGCAGTGACATTCAAGAGTTGCCGAGACACTTCCCTCAGTTTGGTTTTGTTTAGTGCTTGCAGTCGCAACAAGTAAAGATTCCCCCAAATGTGATTGTTATCAGCTGCTTCCAGTAGAAAAGCCTATTAGGCAAATTCTGGAAACTGCTTATTTAACGATTCCTTATTTTTAGTAAATGACAACTCTCAACAATGTTTTTTTCTACCTTTTAAAAAGTGTCATTTAAAAAGATATATTTCTCATTCTTATACCTTTGTCCGCCCTACTGCCAAAACAAAACCCAACAAACCGAGAAACAAACTAAAACAAAGAACACATTTACCAATCACAATCGAAGGTCCACTTTTCAAGCTCAGGTAAAATTAAAACCAAATTACAGTTCCAATTTAAAAATAGGCTAAATAAATAAATAAAAAATAAAAAAATAAAAATAGGCAAGCGGGAGGGGGAGGGATAAATTAGGAGTTTGGGATTAACATATACACACTTCTATGTATAAAATAGATGACCAACGAGGACCTACTGTATAGCACAAGGAGCTACACTCAATATTTGGTAATAACCTATAAGGGAAAGGAATCCGAAAAAGAATATAAATATATATATATATATAAATATATATATATAACTGAATCACTGTGCTGTACACCTGAAACTAACACGATATTGTAAATCAACTATACTTCAATAAAACAAACCAACCATAAAAAGGGGATCACTTTGAAGCAATAAAATTACCCCAAACAATGAAAAATAAACAGGCAAGTATGCCTATTTTAGCCATATTACAAACACCTGAGACGGAGGTGCACTGGAAATTCAAATTCCATAAATGTAAATTGCTATGTACGCACAATATTGTATTGAAGGAAGTACTTCCTAAGCCATTGTCTTTAAGTGATGAGTCAGGGTTGGAATCTACTTACCCACGGGTAGGGCTACTACAGCTCCACAAGTTCACCATGCAGTCGCTTGGAACTAAAAGGCTGAGTTGAAAATTTCATTTTTATATTAAACAGCCACCTCATTCCGTGAATGAATTTATGATACTCTCAGGCATGAGTAGTCTTGTCCGAGAATGGTTTTCTAAGAGTGGGCTCAGAACCATTATTACTAAGGGTCTTCACAGCCCTTCTTCCCTAACACCACTGGGCTCCTGAAGGGCTGGGAGTGCTTGGCCCTACCTGTCTTTGATTGTAGGTCCACAGTTGCAGGGAAACGTTGAGACCTGAGCTTAGCGTTGGCTTAGAGCATTTCTGCAGGACTTGTTGCCTTTTATTCCCCCACAGCTACAAAAGAGAGCCCTCAGGAGGGCCTTCGGGCTGGGCCACCCATTGGGGACACTTTCTAAGAGTCCCTGCACATGGAGAGTTTGAAGAACGTCAATGTCAATGTTACCTGTGCTCTTTGCTAAGACTGACCTGCCGGAGATGCATCTGTGGTCCTGCTGCTTCCCTTCCCCTCCTCCCCTTAAACCACCAGCTCATACTTCACAGGAGAAAGGCCCAGGGTCTTAAAAACCCAGGGTGCGGAAGAGACCATTCAGAAGGCTGGTCTGAATACCAATAAAGTGAGCAATGCCTGGGTGATAAGGTTCTTCACCAGTCAAGGGGCTCCCAATTCTTTGCTTTCAGCAAAGTTAAAAGAGGACACAATCAGGATGTCTACTGATAAACTATGAAAAAATAATTTTTTTGTGATAGAAAATTGGGTAATTTAGGGGATATAACTCAGAAGGAGTTAAACAATTGAGTGAATGCTAGAACAAAACTCACCCCATACCCACCTTATGTGAACAAGGTTTCTCAGTACTTACAGCTATACAAACAAAAAAAGAATTGATGCCAAATCCTGTCTTAGTCAAGCATAGATACATGAAATAAGTGGAAAAATATATATATGTATCTCAAATTTTACATTTTATATTTAGTTACCTATAAAATACATACTAGTCATGCTGCTGTAATTGTGTACTAGTAGTAATTACAATAATGATTCAGAAGAAAAATGTTCACACTTAGAACTTTATCTTCAAAGGAAATAGTAAACATTTTGAAATGTAGATATATATGTATTTTTGTTATAGAGAACTTGTGATCTTTTATAGATGTCTGCCAAGAGTACCAGAGGGGGACGACACATCGTTGGTGTCACTGGCCTGCACGGTGGTCGCCCCTGCCCCCCGTCTGTGAGGTTTCCTCTAGGGTTTGCTGAGAGCACACAGTTCCCAAACATCGCATGTTGGTCAGGGCTGCATGAAGGGAGCCTTTTGCCCTTTGCAAAGCCTGAGAGCCCCAACTGAGAAATGCCAGTCAGGTAAAAAGTCCTATTCCTGACTCTAAAAACCAAACCAAAATGATTGCAAAGGAACTTGTTTGCAAGAAGGGGCTGCCTGGGGCAGGGGGCTACAGTCCCACCATACCCCGAGACTGAGCCTTACCTGGGAGTCTATGACAAATATCAGTGCTCCTGTCCCCCGGAAGATCATCTCATAGTCAAAGGTAGGGTCAAAAAAGTCAATCTGCCCTGGGAAGTCCCAAATCTGAAAATTAACAAAGGAGCTGTTGGAAACGTCTTCCCGGCAGATCTTGTTCGTACTTTCCAAGAACAGGGTTTCGTTGGGAGACATTTTATGAAAGACAACTTTCTGGATGGATGACTTGCCACTCCTTCTCAGGCCCATGAGCAGGATCCTCGGCTTCACCTCCGTGCTGAAGGGGTCGCTAAAGTCCAGAACTGGAGAAACCACAAAACAAGAATGAGGGTGAGATGCTGTCACAGCGGTTAACGAGATGAGTTTCACTTCCGCCTCAGATGAGATTTATGATCCACAGACAATGCTACGTTTCCAGATACAGAGAGCACTAACTCCATCACCCTGCTCATGGAGGGGCCAGCTTTTAGAAAGTGCAAAACCCTGAAAAATGCTGTATCACCACCTCTCACACAATTTCAGAGGGCCAGAAAACCTGGGATATTCCCCATCACGAGCAGGACTCTGGAGTGTGAAGCGCAGAGGTTTCCTGGAGCAGACTATGGGGGGAGAGAATCCAGCCTTAGCATTCCAGAGCAAGGTCCTTCTTTGCCCAGATCATCAGTCTCTGCACTAAAGAGATGCTTGTTTGAGTTACGCCTCAAAGAAACAATTTTGGACTTCATCAAAATTTAAAACTTTTATGCTTCAAAGGATACTTATCAAAAAAGCGAAGACAACCCAAAGAATGGGAGAAAACATTTGCAAATAATATATGTGATAACGGTCTAGTATCCAGAATATATAAAGAACTCTTACAATTCAACAATAAAAAGATAAGCCAATAAAAAATGTGTAAAGGATTTAAATAGACATTTCTCCAAAGATACACAAATGGCCAATAACCACATGAAAAGATGCTCGGCATCATTAGTCCAGAAGGAAATGCATATGAAAACCACAATGAGATGCCACTTCATACCCACTAGGATGGCTAAAATAAAAAAGACAGACAATAACAAGTGTCAGTGAGGATGCAGAGAAATGGGAACCCTCTTAAACTGTTGGTGATAATGTAAAATGGTGTGCTTTGAAAACAGTTTGGCAGGTCCTCAAAAGGTTAAACATTTGAGTCACCACATGACCCAGCAATTCTATTCCTAGGAATAAAGAAATAACATATGTCCAAGCAAAAACTTGTACATGAATGTTCACAGCAGCACAATTCATAATAGCCAAAAAGTAGATACAGTCCAATGGCCATCAACTGATAAATGGATTAACAAAATGTTGTATATTCATATAATGGAATATTATTCAGCCATTGAAAAGGAATGAAGTACTGATTCATGCCACAACATGGATGAACATCAAAAATGTTATGCTAAATGAAAGCAGACAGACACAAAAGGTCACATATTGTTTGATTCCATTTACATGAAATGTTCACAATAGACAAGTTCATAAAGACAGAAAGTACTTAGTGGCTGCCAGGGGCTAGAGGGAGGGGGAAATTGGAAGTGACTCTTAATGGGTATGTGTTTTCTTTGGAGTGATAAAAGTGTTCTGGAATTAAGGCTTCATGACTGACCCAAAAATATAAGTAAAGAAAAATAAAAGACCCAGTATGAAACTTGGAAAAAGATCAAGAAAAGAAACCAACATTTTAAGAAAAAAGGCAGAATATAGGAAAATAAATATACGTATATTATTTTTCTACATTTCTTTTTTGTTTCCTTCTGAGCTACACCTCGTTATGTCTTTCTCAGACCCTGGTCCTGATCTAAGCATAATCCAAAACAGACTGGAAAGTAATCCTTTATTTCCCTATTGCAACTAAGAATTTTTCCTGAAGTTCTACAATTATCTGAAACACAGGTTACTACCTGATAGAATCTTAGGAAATTTCATTTACTATATATAATAATTTGATGTTTCACTTTGCAATAGGTGCAGGGAAATACATAAATTTCACATAAAATAGTAAATGAATAAAGAAAAAGTAAGTAGCTGTAGATGTACACAGACACTATTCCACTATAAGCAGTATTTTACTCCCATCCTACCCACACACACTTTTCCCATTCAACTTAACCCAATTCAACAAATTGCAGATGATATGCCCTAGACAGAGTGATGTGGAATTAAACCACCCAAAAGATCACCAGCTTTCTTCTTCTTCATCAGGGATTATATGCTATACTTGTAGTACTGTCATTATAAGTCAATCTTAGCAAAAGCAGGACATGAACTGAAAAAGAAAACAGGACTTCCAGTTGCAAAAATATCAGACTAAGAACATGTCACGGTCTCCCCTTCCCCTACTGAATCCCTAAGCACAACAGAAAAGGTATGAACCATAAATAAATAGATGAACAAATAAACACGGATAGCTGAGCTTGAGACCAAAGAGAGAACTCAAAATTGACAAATTACTGAGAAATCCCTAAGAAACACAAAGATCAGATGGAAGGGGGAACCTGCAGCCCTTGATTATGAAGGGTAGGGTTCTGCTGGAAAAGGTAGAACTGGAAGCTCAAACAGCAAAGGACATGAAAACAACCAACAGGGTTGTTATTTGGAGAATCCTAGTGAGAAGAGCCAAGCAGATAAACTCTGCACCTACATACACACTAGACTACACACTAGACTATCCTCCAAGTGGAAGCACTGAATGTAGGAGTGTAGGTATGAGAGGGGGGGCAGTGCCCTAGAGGCACTGATGCCCAGAAGGAACAGGAAGCACCCACAGTACCCCCTCCAAGTACTCTGACCTTCCTCACTGCAATATGTGTGGAGTTCAAGAGGTGGAAGCAGTACTATCCTCCCTCTAGACATTTCCTCAAATGCCAAATATTTGAGGAAAGACAAGACTATAGAAGAGAATACAGACTCAACAAATGGAAGAATGTATACCTGAAGAAGCAGAGTTATACAGGAGTCAGAGTAAACTTTCAGGTATAATTAAAATACTCAGAGATCAGAGAAAATATGGCATTTATGAAACAAGAATAGACAGTTTCAGAATAAGAGCAGTTATGAAAAAGGGCCTTATGGATCTTAGAAATAAAAACACAACTGTTGGGCAGGGAGGATATATGGATTGAAAAGCAGAATAAACACAGATGATAAAATAAATTTTATCAATATGAAAATAAATAAATGAATTTATTTTTTAAAAAAAGGATGCACTCCTGGAAGAAAATACACTCAAATATAGTGGAATGCAACAAGCAATAGAAGACAAATTTTACTGAAACCTATTGAATTGAAATAAGTACTGATTTTAATTTTTTTTTTTTTTTTTGCTGCATTGGGTCTTCGTTGCTGCACGCAGGCTTTCTCTAGTTGCAGCGAGCAGGGGCTACTCTTCGTTGCGGTGTGTGGACTTCTCATTGCAGTGGCTTCTCTTGTTGTGAAGCACAGGCTCTAGGCGTGTGGGCTTCAGCAGTTGTGGCACACGGGCTCAGTAGTTGTGGCTCGCGGGCTCTAGAGCACAGGCTCAGTAGTTGTGGTGCACAGGCTTAGCTGCTCCGCAGCATGCGGAATCTTCCCAGACCAGGGATTGAACCCATGTCCCCTGTATTGGCAGGTGGATTCTTAACCACTGAGCCACCCAGCAAGTTCCTGATTTTAAATTTTTGAATAAAAATCAGAAACTAAAATTCCAGACAATGTAGACATGGGAGACTGGTGAGGGAGAGGTAGGCAAAAGGTAAGTAAGAGAATGCTACGGTCCTTGTTAGAAAAGCCCAGGTATGTAACAATTTTTTAAAATATAAGTATCTCAAACTAGTAGAAAATATAAAATAGGTGTACCACATTTAATTATGTACAACTACAAAAATATTTAAGTGCATAAAAATGTCTTTATTTCTTCCCAATTTATACTGTTGGATGTGGAGGCAGATTGTAACTTCTCTTCAGCAGGGTCTGCAAGTCTCTATGTGGCATGATCATTGACACTGGTGCCCTGGAGGTTGGCTCTCCTCCTCCTGGGAGAGTGGGGCGGTGAAGGAGACCACTGTGGAAAGGGGAGGGAGTGTGTCTGTGTGTTTACATACACAGAGTGGCTGGGAAGTGAAATACACATACAGCTATAATATATACACACAGCTGGAGGCATGAACCACCAAATGTAAACAGCTGGGAAATAGTGAGTCAGATCAGCAAGAGTACCATCGACTCTGTAGAGATCCCTTCCACCCATGCAGATGTATTCTGTCATATTTAACTAGCATGTACAGAAATATACTGTGTGCCAGGGACCTCGCTAGACACAGACATCTCTACAAAGTTTACCCACGCAATGAGGAGGTACAAGTCTGCTTTACACCTGAGGAACTTGGGAGAAGGAACCTGCCCAAGGATGCAGGACACGTATGTGCTAGAGCCCTTACCCAGGGCCTTAGCCACCAATCAGCTGGCACTGTACTAAAACTGCAACAAAGACAAAAGAAGAGACCAGAAATATCAGAGTGCCTTCTGCATAAGAAGAGCAAATACTGCTAGTGAAGCTCTTGTACATTAACTTATATGTAGGTGGGTGCTGGTTCCCAATATAAACGTATTTTTTATTGTGGACTCACAGCCAAAAATGTTTGTAGGCCACTGCTGTTGAATAGGGGAGGTTTCTTACATCAGAAAAGCCTACTGGCAAAAATCTTCCTTCTAATTCTCTCTCACTCTCTCAAATATCTCTACTTCTGAAACCCCGTGGGGTTTCTCAGAGGATCTCCTTCCATGGGAGTAGTGGTAGCAAGGAGCTTCTATCAGAAAAGGAAACACCCCAGCCTCCGAACCTCCTGCAGAGGGCTGCCTCATCCCACCCCGCCATGACATTTCCCTGAGTATCACTGCGCTTGCTCAAGCTTGATAAGAACCACCTGAGAAAAATGAAAGCGTTAAAGAGGATGAAGGATGAGAGCTGCTTTGAAAGGGGCAATAAAAGGGCTAGTACTTTTTTTTTTAAAGGCAAATCAGAAAGGAACTACAGGAGAATCTGGGACTAGACATGGGACCCCAAAGAGGGCTCTTTAAAAGTGTCCGCGGGGGTTTGGAGGAAGTTGCCAGAGAGAGGTGAAATTTACAAGAGGGCAGTTTGTTCCTGTTTCATAAAGGTTCCCTGAACATCTGCCAAGTGTTCGTTCTGTTCGACACGGCTGCGCCAGAGGCTGCAGACACAAAGAAAAGCTTCATTCCTTAGCGATTAGGGGGGAAAACAGACAAGAGGAACTGACAACTACAATGCACTGCTATCTAGGTGTTATGGGTTCAGCGAGAAGGTTCCCTGGAGAAATAGCATCTGAGTCTTAAAGGAGAGGAGGCATAAAAGAGATGAATGAGGGAAAAGGTCGTGCCAGGAAGAGATGTGGCCTTCCTGGAGTTTAGGGAACATAGTTTAAAGACAAGAAAAGCCTGCACACTCTCCAGCGGCTTCCCACAGCATTTTGAATAAAATCCAAATACCTTCTTAGCCCAAAAGGCCCTAAGTGGGCTACCCTCTCATCCCATGCCTGGTTCATCCTCCCCACCACTTCCCTACCCTGCAGCCACACTGGCCTTCTGCTTCCTCACCTTAGGGCCTCAACTCGCTCCTCCCTCCGTCCAGCAAGCTTTTCCCAGGCCTCCCCTGGCTCCTCCTCCCACTCAGCCCAGGGGCAATTTTACCTCCTCTCACCTCATTGGGGTCCCGTCACTTCCTAATATCCCTGTGTCTTCTTCATAGTACTTCACTATACAAAACTATCTTTTTACTTTATATTGTTTATCTTGTTTGTTTACTTGTTTATTGTCTCTCACATATACACAGGCAAAATACATTGTAGCGGGCTTCCCTGGTGGCGCAGTGGTTGAGAGTCCCCCTGCTGATGCAGGGGACACAGATTTGTGCCCTGGACCGGGAAGACCCCACATGCCGCGGAGCGGCTGGGCCCGTGAGCCATGGGCGCTGAGCCTGCGCGACAGGAGCCTGTGCTCTGCAACGAGAGAGGCCACAACAGTGAGAGGCCCGCGAACCGCAAAAAAAAAAAAACAAAATACATTGTAGCATGTGGTGTGAACCCAATAAATATCATTGAATAAATTAATTGATAGAGAGATAACAGGCTAGCTCATGAATGAGATGCAAGTTTGGATTTTACTCTGCAAGCCATGAGGAAATCACTAAGGATTTTAAGGGGAGACTAACATGATCAGGAAGCTCACTCCAGAAACAGACTTCCTTAGAGGGGGTCAGTGTACAGACACCAGTAAGCCACTATGGAATAAAACTTTTTTTGAGCTAAAGGCACTGGAGTTCCTGAAGTCCCTTATTTGCCTGGAGCAGACCCTCGCGAAAGAACTCAGTTGTCAAAAATGTCCTCCCCAGGAGCAACTCTCATCTTCTCTACTTGGAGACAGAGAAGTCAGCCCTACACCCAAACAGACACTGTCAACAAACTATCGTTATCTTCCACCTTTTCTCCTATGGGCCCATTTATCTTTCCAGTGATCTGTTTTTCCATAAGTGCCCCTTCCCGCATTCCCTTTGAAGTCATTTTTTTCTCCCAGAAGTACCCCTCTACCCCTCCTCATCCTCTGTTAAAATGGTATATAAGCCCCAAATTCTAACTGCCTCCTTAAGTAGAATTTTTTGTGAACTCTTATGCATTAGTACTTAATTAAACCTACTTTTCCCTTGTTCATGTCATTTGTCAGTTTAATTTGCAGGACTCCAACTCAGAACCTAAGAGTTCTTCCTCCCTGACAATAATTAGGTTGTTCTAGAAACACATATGAGAAGCATGTGGAAATGGGCAGATGGAATGGATTCATAAGAAGCTCAAATCCACTCAGTAGTACTTGGTGATCCTCTGAACATAGGGGACAAAGGAGAAAGAAACCCCAAGTTCCTGACCTGGAAGATCAAGTGAATAAGGGCCTGTTCGTGAAGTTCACAAAGGTAAAAAGGCTGAACACAGATTTGAAGCTGTTGAGTCTGGGGTGCCTGTCGGCCTTGGCTCAGGTGAGGAAAAGATCTGGGGCCTCAGAAGGCAATATGAATACGAAGCGGCAATGCAGTTTGCTGAGGCAGTCCGTGCCCCATTGGTCCTTTTTTCCCCTGATCTTGTTGGCTGAGGGTGAGGGCACACTGGAGAGGTTTTGGCCTTGGCCACCAAGAAATGGCTCAAACCAACCCGCTCCAACCGCTTATCACCAGCCGTTACCATTTACTAAGCACCTGCATAGCACACAGTGTCATCTCTAATCCCCAAATTGATAACATTTATCCTGCACAGATGTGAAAACTGAGGCCTCGGTGTTTACCACGATAAACACTCAATAGATGTTCGCTGGTTGGGATGATCAAATGAAAGTGATTGAGCAGAATGTGAAGTTACATTAGCTGAAGTTTTAAAAAAGAAACTCCACACCTGACTTTGGCCCAGCCCAGCATTTAGGTATCAAGAGGATAAGCTTTATGCCCAGGTGAAGCTTATCCACTGTGGTCAGGGCACCGAACACACCTTACCTATATCTTCCACTGGATCCTGTTCGTACCCAAATTTCCCAGATAGCTCAGTTTTGTAACTAGACTGCCAGGAAGCCCAGGGAAACTCAGTCACCCAAGGAGCAGGATCATGGGGAGGGGTTACTTAACTGAGCCACTGTTGTCAGCCTTTAACACCTGCAGGCTAATGACTTAACCCAGAAATGGCAGAGCCCTGTCAAAAACGACAGAAGGAAGGGAGAGAGATGGATCCGTGACTTGGGGACAGGGCTGCCTGGGGGCCACACCTGACTGATCTGTGGGCTGGGAATGTTCACAACAAAGAAGGAAACAGAAATCAGGAAAAGGGGAATTGCAGTTCTGACAGGCTTGGCCCTGGCTTCCTGGGGAGAACAAGGTATTGTATGAAATGCATTTCATCAATTCTGATGTATCAGACAATTGAGAGCTATTATAATTTAGGAAAGCTCTCCAAGAGATGAGACGCCTTTGAACAGATCCCAAACTGGAAAATAAAACAAAGATTTAACAAAAGAATTAGGATAATGTGGTAGCAAATGGAATGGTTGAAAAAGTACTGTGTTAGTGCCAGGCTGGGGTTCAAATCCCAGCTTGGCCACTTACCAGCTGTGTAAATGCCCACACATGTCCCAGAGCCCATGAGCCTTTATTTCCTCATCTATCAGGCTGTCAGCGTGTACACACACACACACACACACACACACACACACACACACACACACCCTGCTTCTTTTTTTCTTTTTTTCCCCAGCCCAAGCCTAGGTAACGAGAAGGTCTTTTTTGGAATGTGACCACAGTGAGAGGCTCACTCAGCCTTAAGGGAAAGTTAGAATGTCTTTGCTATTAGTATTCTGTGGGGTCCACAAAGGCTTAAGGTTCTACATACTTAACGGTTTCAGGAAGAGGCCCCTGGTTTGGTTCTATTTGCATCATTATCTGTAGCCCTTTACATTTCTGATCAATGGAACTACTTACACATTCAAGAGCCAGGAGTCCAGTAAGAAATTCCAACCCAAGTGGCAATTAAATATATGAATACTAATACTGTTAATAAGAGAATATGCAAAAATCATGAAGATTCACTGTCCGTTTGATTAACGAACTACTTAGAAAGGAAAATTTAATGCAATCAGAACGTGTATTTTCAAAGGCACAAAGGTTTTTTTGTGTGTGTGTGTGGTACGCGGGCCTCTCACTGTTGTGGCCTCTCCTGTTGCGGAGCACAGGCTCCGGACGCGCAGGCTCAGCGGCCATGGCTCACGGACCCAGCCGCTCCACGGCATGTGGGATCTTCCCGGACCGGGGCACGAACCCACGTCGCCTGCATCGGCAGGCGGACTCTCAACCACTTAGCCACCAGGGAAGCCCGGCACAAAGGTTTTTGAAGATGATTTTTATTTATATGTGAAGACCTAATCTTTTTCTGTGAAATCCTCTCACATCACACTGGCAGGTAACTAAAGAACATGATTCTATATGTGAATATTTCCTTTACATAAGCATCCAATAACATTTCTGGGAATTCCCCGGCAGTCCAGTGGTTAGGACCCAGCACTCTCACTGCTGTGGCCCAGGTTCAATCCCTGGTCTGGGAACTAAGATCCCATAAGACGTGCGGCACAGCCAAAAAAAAAAAAAAAAAAAAAAAAACCACGTTTCTAATGTGTTCTGATTTGTTTCTGCAAGAAGGGAAAAGTGTTCTTGTGAGCTTTTTCTTTTTTTCCTCCAAACGATCACTCTGAGTGTGATCAAGGTTGGCTCTATGTCGCCCTCGATTTTACACACTGAGAAACAGAGCTGGAGTCTTCCCCAGAGATCCTCAAGAGGAGAAAGTTCACCAGCTCTCCGGGCGCGTTAGGCCAGGAGTGAAAAACCCATCTGTCTTGCACGTTACAGCAGAACCAGGGAAAGCCACTGTCGCAGGACAGCTTTAAAGCCCTCTTTAAAAGAGAATTGAAAAGTTGCCTTTAAAAAAAGGTAAGGAATACAAGAATAAAGGAAGTAGAGAAGTAAGAAAAATGAGCAGGACAGAAGTGATTGTGATAGGAAGTAAAATCATACCACCAACAGTGATGCGAGCTGGGGGGACTGAACAAAGCAGGTGAGCCCTCAGGCACAGCACCTTATCCAGAACTCCAGAACCTGCTGATTCTGCCTCTTTGTTCCATTAGACTACCCCAGGTCTGTTCTAATATTAAAATGGGAGATATTTCTTATAGAAGTAGAGAATCAAGATTCTATGATACCAGGAATCACTGAAACATGTTTACAAACATCTGATATAAAAATATGCTCTCTAACCATATGTATCTGAATAAGCTTTGGGCCTCAGGCGTGACCTTGGTCACATCATTTTTAACTATTCTGTGTTTCCATCTATTCCAACACATATATCTCTGTATTTTCAGGACCAGAAGGAAACCCAAGAGATTGGCTATAGCCAGGGTTGCAGTCAACCCAACTCTTTTTGGACAAGGTACAGTTACAAGGGAAGGAGCTTACATTTCCATGTACTTGACCCTCTCCTAAACCTTGCTCAGTTCTAGCCCATGTTGTGGCTGCAGGAAAGTCCCCTGGCATCTCTGAGCCACAGATTCGATATCAGAAGAACACTTCTCTCTACTTACCCTCAAGAAACAATGAGAAGGTAACTTCACTAATAATTTTTAAAATTATTTTAAGAAAAAAAAGATGACACTAATGATTAGAAGTGAATCGCCAGATTCACTGCCTTTAACAGCCACCAGGGAAGGATTGATCACCTGCTGACCCTGGATTTTCTGTGCCTCCAGGGACCACCTAACTGTCACTTCCTCAGACCCTGAGAGAGTGCACAGGCTGCTACGAAAACAAGACCGCACTTAGCTGGACTGTGGCAGAGCAGCTGTCTTAGCCAAATTTCCCTTAAAAATTGGCAGGGAGTTGGGTGGGGGGGCGCTTCCCTGGTGGCGCAGTGCTTAAGCATCTGCCTGCCAATGCAGGGGACATGGGTTTGAGCCCTGGTCCGGGAAGATCCCACATGCCGCGGAGCAACTAAGCCCGTGCACCACAACTACAGAGTCTGTTCTCTAGAGCCCACGTGCCACAACTACTGAAGCCCGCGCGCCTAGAGCCTGTGCTCCGCAACAGGAGAAGCCACCACAATGAGAAGCCCGTGCGTGCACCACAAGGAAGAGTAGTCCCCGCTCGTGGCAACTAGAGAAAGTCCGCGTGCAGCAACAAAGACCCAATGCAGCCCAAAATTAATTAATTTTAAAACTTTTTAAAAATTGGGAGGGACTTCAGGAAAAAATAATTTCACTTTCTGACTAAATAGGATTTTTTTTTTTTTTTTTTTGTCTGAAGGCCGCAGCTGATGAGCAATGAGTTTTAGAGTTTTTTTGTTTTTTTTTTTTTTTAATTTTATTTATTTATTACTGGCTGTGTTGGGTCTTCGTTTCTGTGCGAGGGCTTTCTCTAGTTGCGGCAAGTGGAGGCCACTCTTCATCGCGGTGCGCGGGCCTCTCACTATCGCGGCCTCTCTTGTTGCGGAGCACAGGCTCCAGACGCGCAGGCTCAGTAGTTGTGGCTCACGGGCCTAGTTGCTCCGCGGCATATGGGATCTTCCCAGACCAGGGCTCGAACCCGTGTCCCCTGCATTGGCAGGCAGATTCTCAACCACTGCGCCACCAAGGGAAGCCCCTAAATAGGATCTTTTAATTGGTTTCCTT
Source organism: Phocoena phocoena (assembly GCF_963924675.1). NCBI lineage: Eukaryota > Metazoa > Chordata > Mammalia > Artiodactyla > Phocoenidae > Phocoena > Phocoena phocoena. The sequence continues at coordinate 67,063,737 of NC_089230.1, read as the reverse complement.
GTTACTACAGTTTTTAAAGAACTGTAATTTAATAAAGACTTAAAAGTCCATGTGTCCAAAAATAATCAGTATTTTCGGTGCAATTGTTTTTAATGGTTTAATTATTGTCTCCTCTCTCTGGAGTTTTATCTGGACCATGGGGGTTGAAGATGAGATTCATCTTATCTCTGATTAACGACCCTGAAAGGGAGGGTTGAGAAGTGCCCAAATCTGTCCTTAACAGAACTAAAGTGCTCAAGAACACGCCTGGAATTCATGAATAAAATTTGGAACGTAAGCCAAAGAAGTACAGTTCAAGGCTCACTTTAGCTGCACTACATTTTCAACCTTAACACAATGTGGTAAAAGGTACAAGGCACTCGGTTTACAAATAAGATCAGAGGTTCCTTGTAAGACTATGGGAAGTAAAAAATCACACTACCCACCTTCAATCGCATTCTTTTGCACAGCAATGCTGGTCAGGCCTGCATCCCACCCACCAGGGTAGATTTCTGAACCTCATGGAAAAAGCCCCAGGTCTCCGAGAAGCTCAGGCACTAAACCAAGTCCATTAGGATGGTTTGGAATTCATTAGAGAAATGCTTTGCTCATGGTTCAAAGTGCACCATATACATCTCTTCTCAGAGGAAATAAGTCCTCCCCACCCGCTACTTTCCACGTCTTGAGTTTGAGAGTAGGTAAATGTAAAATTTACCCCAAATAACACAGGGTTATAAGGCAACACGTGCCCAGGGCCCATTAGAAATCGGGATGACCATTTGGTGGCACCTTGCTGTCTCAGGAACAGAAGGCCACAGGAACAGAAGTCACAACTCCCAGCCTCCACCCCCATCCTGACTCCCCAGGACCATATCAGCTGGCATGACAGGTGTCAGGGACAGTCCTTGCTAGAACTGCTGACTGAGGGGCCTATCTGCTACTCTAGAAAGCGAATGTTCTGGTAGAGATTCTACATTCAGGCCTAAACCCCAAAATCAAAGCCAGCAACACATGGAAAGAACAGCAGCCCAAGATAATGGAGGAAATCTTCAGAGAATAGACCGTATCCACAGCAGGCCCAGGTGGAGAAAGGCCAGGCTTCAGTAATGTTTGCTCTTCTTACCACACAAATATACTCAGGGCTTTTATAGCAAGATTTCAGTTTGATACCAAGAACTCACGAGGGAGGATTTTATTACTAAAGTAATCATAAGCATCAGTTACAGGCGGGTTTGCTCAGGGTTAGGAGCACTGGGGAGCATCCTACACCCAGATCTGGGGAAGCCCTTTGTTCAGGAAATCCCCGCCCCTCAGCCAAAGCGTTAATTTCACTTCAAGGCCCCAAATCAAAATTTTAAAGTGCCCCCTTAAAGAACTGCAGAATAAACAAACAGGTCCCGTGCTTTTCCTGGAACCCAGTCTCTGGCCCCCAGGACAATATCAAATTACAGGGTTTTTCTTCCCATATACGGTCTCTTATTTCTTTTCCTTTTTTTCAAAGAGGATCACAATTGCACCCTGTTGTGTGTCTTCGGTTTCAAATACCTTGCAAATACATCCCCATTCTGAATCTCTTCGGAGCCTCCGAAGAATCTAGGAGGGGCTAACAAACGCAATTTGAATAATAATGAAGCGACTGAACAATGTAACCACCAAAGGTAGCCCTAGAGACTCCAACAAAAGGGTTGAAAGCCTTCATCTACAAAAATGTGGCCACCTGCTCGACTGTGGGACCAGTTTTGGGGAGCGCAGAAGAGAGAGGCGCACAGATGCACACACGAGTTTAAGCAAATAGGGAATTAGTACAAATGCTCCCTGGGGACCAGACACTATGAAAAAGGGCGACTTGGAAAGCTCCTTTCTCATCTATCAGGCTCAAGGTTTAGTTAACAATCTTCCCCTTCTGATTATTGAAAGTAGCATTCACCATACGTAAAATAATGAAAACTCACCCCCCCCCCCCGAGAAAGGCTTTGTTTGTATGGAGAATTTAAAACAAGTCCAGTGAATTTTCAATAAAAGTTCTTCAAAATCAACAGTCACGAAAGTACTTTTTATCCCTCATGCAATTTCTGCCAAGTGAACATTTTAAAAGTTAGTTCCTTCTTTAGGATGCTGACAGTTCCACCTAGATGTTATGTTTACCAGCCTCATTCTACTTGACCTTTCCAAAAGACCTTACAATAAAGGACTTTTTCCTCGATTTGGAGGGAAACAAAAAAGATGAACCTTTCTGGAATCCTAAAAAGCTCTCAACTCCTTTAGTCCTTAAGAATTAAACGCAGGAAGCCCCCGCTGGCTGAACAATTGCTAAATCCTGCTTCTTGAGCAGGAAACAGAGTTTGCTTCTGAGTGGCTCCGTATTCCCCCGCCCCGCGCTCACTCCAGGGCAGGCGCTGCCATGCCCAGGTGGTGACGCTGAGCAGAGATAAGGTGTCCTAACAACCTTATTTGCCTGGATCTCTGGATACCCGCGGCCACACGGCGACTCCTTTATCACCTGGGTGCATCCCTCCGCCGACCTGGGCGGCCCCGGGACCCCTCCCGCGGCGACACGGGGCAAGACTGACACCCGCAGCTGCCGACGACCCTGCCAGTCACGCTGCCGCCGGCTGCCTTTTTTAGCCACGACATCTGACCCCGGCTCCGACAACAGCATGCAGGGAGAGATCCCAGGGCGCGCCGGGCGGTCCCCTCCCCTCCCAAACCCCCGGACCCTGCGGAGAGCTCGGGGTGAGGCGTGGGGGAGGTACTGGCCCTGGAACTGGCAGAGAGCGCGCGTTCCTCCTGCCCAGACGCTTCCTCTCCGCCCTCTCCACCGATCCCGGCCCCCGCTCCGCTGCCTGCACCCGGGCTCCCCCATTTTGCATCTCGCCGCGGCTCCTCTGGCGCCCCTCCCCACTCCCACCCCCTAACTCCGCTTGCCTGGATCCCCTCCAAGTCAGCTGCCCGCGCGCCGGGCCCGGCGGGGGTGCGGGCCGAGGACGCTCGGGGCGCGGGGCCGAGCGGGGGAGCCGGTGCTCACCTCCCTCCTCCGTCCCGCTGTCCGGCTCGGCGTCCGAGGAGTCGGGCCCGTCCCCGTAGCCCGCTAGCCCCACCAGCTCATCCTCCTCGTCGTCGTCCTCCTCCTCCGGCTGAGGCTTCCCCAGCACCTGGCTCATCGCGCCCACGGCCGGCCGTCCCCGGGGCGACGGGGGTCTCTGGTGGGGGGCGCCAAACCTCCCGGCCTGCCGCTCGCAACCTATTTCTGAATTGGGGTTTTGTCCCGAGGTTCGCGGGCTGAGGCGGGGGCCGCGCGTCCCTCGCAGCGGTCGGCGTCCTGGTCTGGGTCCCGCCGTTCGCAGCGCGCCCGGAGCCCCCCCTGCCCCGCCCGCCCGCCCGCCGGCGGAGGAGTCAGCCAGAGCGCGGCAGTTCCTCCCCAGAGGAGGGAGAGAGAGACTGCGTGACCCAAGTCACCTGACACACACTGTCATACACTCTCTCACACACACACACACACACACACACACACACACCGCACGGGCGCGCGCGCGCTTTCCCGGGAGCACCGCTCGCTGGGGCGCTGGGGCGCTGGGCCGCGGCCGCGCACACACACTCAACCGGGAGCAGGCCGGCGCGGGCCCCTCCACCCACCCAGAAGCGCACACAGACACTCGCCCGGTACCCGGGGACCCGGGACGCGGCGCAGTCACCCACCGCGGCTGCTCGCCCTGGGCCCCCAAGCACCCCTCCTGCACGTGGTCCCCGCACAGGCGGGCGAGCTGGGGTACCGCGCACCCGGAGAACCTCTCCCCGCCTTCCCACGACACACACACACCACCTAGGGCGGCCTTCTCCAGCTTTCGGTCCCGGCCGAGGGTTCCAGTCCCAAGTGGGCTGCCCCCGCCCCGGACACTGCTGCGCCCAGGCCCCCTCTCCGAGCGGCGTGCCTAGAACACCCCGTGGATGCTGAAGCGCCCAGAGAAGAAAACTCTAGAGAAATGCGCCGCACAGGCGGCGCAGTCTCCATAGCAATTGCCTTTTAGTGCGCGTTTGTGGTTCAAAGTACTTCCCACCAAGAAAACAGACGCATTCGCTAATCAGGCCTACCCAGCTGTAAATGTTCCTGAAAAAATAACATGCCTCGTGGCTGCCTAGCCTGAATAATAATTCCTCTGCGGCGTTTGGGCAAAGGTCTCAGGTGTGTAACACACCAAGGGGCTATTCATAGCCACCTCCTCCTGTCTCACTGTTGAACAGACTGTAATCCCAAATCCCACATCTCAAAATAAAACGTTTCAAGGCTCTTGGGGGGGAGAGAGGGGCGGTGGACGGGGAGACAGGACTAGCGGCAGTGTGAGGGTGAGATTAAAACCGGCATTCCTCCACAAGCTTTTCACCACAGGACATACCGTACCCGCCCTTTCTGGATACTGCAAAAAATCACGTGGATGAACTTCCTTCTGTCAAGCGCAATGAGAAATAAACCAGCTGGCCAGCAGGATAATCCAGATTCTACAGGTGCCAGCAGCTCCGCAGGTGGTATGGGGGAGGAAAGCAGCTCAGGCTGGAGGCTCTTGGGGCCCCAGGGTGCTGCCTAGGTAGGGAATTTGGATGGAGAACCTACCCTATGCCAGGGGGCTGGGCTAAGGGGTGAGGGTGCGGGCCTCCACGTAGGCTCAGAACAGTGTTCATGCCCTGGAAGAAATCCCAGCCTAGCAAATCATGACTCCGGTCCTGGATTTTGTAGTAGCTGTAGGTGTTGAAGGTGGACACGGACACCTCCTAGGAGGTGGCTGCTTCCAATCTCGGAAAGGTTTTGGGATTTCCCAGGTGGAGGCAGTACAACATGTATGGCTGTATCAGTCAAGGTCCTTCCCGGGAGAAAAATAGATGGCACATGCAAAGATTTTAATTCAAAAGGCTTTATAAAGTAAAAGGGACAATTTACTAGGGTGTGGGCAGAGTTTAGGGATCGACACAGGGATTAACAACAGTGGGAAGAGGTTATCTCCCCTAAACTAGTTGGTGTAAAGGAAGGGAAATAGAGTCCTGGACAGGGGGCTCAAAACAGGAGCTATAGCTGGTGACAGCCACTGCCAGGGCCACCTCCTGTCCAAGAGACAGCAGTGGGAAGGAACACACTGACCTCTCTTGCCTCCCACCCTCCATTCTTCTCTTTTTGGCCGTGCTTCCTGGCTTCCAGGATCTTAGTTCCCCCACCAGGGATTGAACCCAGGCCCCCTGCAGTGGAAGCACAGAGTCCTAACCACTAGACCGCCAGGGAAGTCCCTTCTTTCTCCTGAAAGAGGTTCCCCTTGGCCAAATCCAACTGGACGCCAAAGGGCTAGGGAGACTGCAACCTAGTCCAGGACTCAGATATTGGGTAGGGAGGGCAGTGGGTTCCAGGGGGCAGGGGTAGGGGCAAACAGTATATCCAGCACAAGCAGGCTCTACTCGCTCTTATCAGAGGACATTTTTCTAGGAGTAATTTTCCTAGTCCATCTTCATCCATTCTGTTTAAGGAAAGAAGTACCTGGGAGGTAGGCTCTTTTAGAGTGGTTTTCAGACTTTCAGTTATCCCAGAACAAACCACCAGCCTGGGGAAGTGTTGAGCTGGCCTGATTCAAAGTGCAGAGGGCTATATATGGGGCCCTAGAAGCCAGTCCCAAGGTCAGCCCAGACCATCAGGACATCCTTTGGGCTGTCTGCTGACGGTGTACGCCTTGGGGATCCAGGGGTTCAGGCAGTACCGTCGCTAAGCCAAAGGCCCCTCTGTGCCTGAGATCAAGAAAAAACGGAGATACCTGATGGTTCTCTGCCTTCCCCCCACAAAAGAGAGATCCTGAGGGGGGGAACACCAGCAGGAGATTGGAGCCTACCCTAGGATATTTGAGAATTTGACCATTCTTGAGAAAAAAAGGAACAAATCCACACACACACAAAATCAATAAAAGCCAAATCCTCAATTATGCTCCACCCCAAGGTAGATAAGAGTCACGTACAGGTTTAAGACATTCAAATTCACTGTCATTTCAGAAATGTACAGTATTGATAAAGTTTGATTGAACAGAACAGGAAAAATCTTTATTGCTTCTCTTTTTTTCTGTTATCATTTCAATACTGTGAGCTTTCAAATAAAGAATATGTTGAAAAATATCTTAGAAATTTTTAAATTTTAAAAGTCGTGGGCTTCCCTGGTGGCACAGTGGTTGAGAGTCCACCTGCCGATGCAGGTGACACGGGTTCGTGCCCCGGTCCGGGAAGATCCCACATGCCGCGGAGCGGCTGGGCCTGTGAGCCATGGCCGCTGGGCCTGCGCGTCCGGAGCCTGTGCTCCACAACGGGAGGGACCACAACAGTGAGAGGCCTGCGTACCGCAAAAAAAAAAAAAAAAAAAAAAATTGAAAGTCGTGTGTGTGGATCCTTTCAGAAATTAAATAAAAATAGAAAGACACTAAACACTGAAAGCCTTTGAGACACTCGGTATAGGATCTACTCAGTGAATTAGCTACCGCCTTGATCACTCTGGCCTGGAGCTCAGGCTCTGTGACTTCTCCCCAGGAGGGCGTTCTCAAGAATGTGAGGATTTGTCTCTGGGCTACTCTTGGTTTTTGCTGTTGTATGTAACCATGGCAGGTTGCCACATACATGATAGGTGCTGAAGTTTATGAAATGAATGAAAGAAAAAAGGGAGGAAGTTATACAGTATATGGCCAGGCATATTTTTGAGAGAAACTTCAGGAAAAAACAGAAGCCAGCGGCTTCCCTGGTGACGCAGTGGTTGGGAGTTCGCCTGCCGATCCAGGGGACGCGGGTTCGTGCCCCGGTCCGGGAGAATCCCGCGTGCCGCGGAGCAGCTGGGCCCGTGAGCCATGGCTGCTGGGCCTGCGCGTCTGGAGCCTGTGCTCCGCAGCGGGAGAGGCCACAGCAGTAAGAGGCCCGCGTACCGCAAAAAAAAAAACGGAAGCCAAATTTTCTACTTACTCTAAACCCTGGGAAATACCACAGTGACGTAAATATGAACTATGCTGTACAAGAGTGTGACCAGAATGAGTTGACGTGCAAGAGATGATGACTCTCAGGCCTTCCTCCCTTCAGGACTGCCTGAAGACTGGAAGAAATTATAGTATAATGACTATGGAATGCTTATTCTATTTTTGCTAACCCTTCCTTTCTAAAAAGACTCTTAACGTTCAGAGATATTTTGTAGCATCATGAAATATGAGATTTGTCTTTTGCCAAAATTTTCCAACTAATATTGGGAAAAAAAGACATGAATAAGGAAGGAGGTCTTCCCAAATAATATGACCTTCAAAATATTCCCATTAAGTAATATTATTGTCCTTAATTTACAGATAAGAAATATTCACCCAAGGTACCACATGGAAGGTACCAGATGGTGAAACTACTTTGGAACTCGGCTGGACACTAGACCTATTCCTATTTAATGGCATTAAAGCTAAAGTCAATTACATTATGGCCTGAAACTGAAAAGGGAGAAGGGGAAGGGAAAAGCTGGCTCCCAATCTCCTAGGTAAAGAACCAAAACATACATAGACACTAAAAAATGGGTCTGTTGTCTCAGGCCACTAATTTACAGGATTCACTGAAAGGAGGTAAAAGAAGAAAGATTGAAAAGCTTCCTAATGAACAGAAGTTAGAAAACTACTTGTCATAATAAAATTGTTGATCACCATCACTCCTTTTATTAGGAACACAAATAGCAAGTGAGGGACTTCCCTGATGGCACAGTGGTTAAGAATCCACCTGCCAATGCAGGGGACACGGGTGCGAGCTCTGCTCCAGGAAGATCCCAGATGTCGCAGAGCAACTAAGCCCGTGTGCCACAACTACTGAGCCCACACACTGCAACTACTGAGCCCACGTGCTGTAACTACTGAAGCCAGCATGCCTAGAGACCGCGCTCTGCAACAAGAGAAGCCCCCGCAATGAGGAGCCCGCACTCCGCGACAGAGAGTAGCCCCCGCTCGCCACAACTAGAGAAAGCCCACGCAGCAACAAAGACCCAACGCAGCCAAAAAAATTTTTTAAAAAGTAAACCTGATCATTAAAAAAAGCAGGTGAAGGCTTCCCTGGTGGCGCAGTGGTTGAGAGTCCGCCTGCCGATGCAGGGGACGCGGGTTCGTGCCCCGGTCCGGGAAGATCCCACATGCTGTGGAGCAGTTGGGCCTGCGAGCCATGGCCGCTGAGCCTGCGCGTCCGGAGCCTGTGCTCCGCAACGGGAGAGGCCACAACAGTGAGAGGCCTGTGTACCACAAAAAAAAAAAAAAAAAAAAAAAGAGACCTGTACAGGCAGAATAATTGCAGTCCTGAATAGGACAGGCAATTAAATACAGACTGCAGCCCTGCATCTTGGGGTATTTTGAGGCATCTGATGGCATTGCACCTGGTTCCTGGGATTCGCATGTTGAAAGCCTTTAAGGCTTTCTTTTTAAATATGTATTTAAAGCCATTAAATCTCTCTTGATGAAGCAAACAAAAGAAAGAGCCTTCTACAGAATCTTGCCGCACTCCTGCTAATCCAGGAAAGCCAAATTTTTCAAGAGGGCAGCTCAGAGTCTCCGGTTCTCCTAAGACAGTTGATGCCCTGATGAAATCATTAAATCATTTCCACTGAGACAAACCATCATTAAATATATTTTATTAAAATAATGTTTTGATATTTTAAGAACATGCATGTGGTAAATAGTCAAACAGCATAAAAGAATATCCAATGAAATGTTAGTGTCTTCCCCCAACCTGCCCCCCTCACCGGCCCTACAGTCTCCTGGTTTCCCTCCGCAGAGGGAAATATTCTGCTTTAAGTGTGCAAACATATTTGTAGCCTTTATATATATATATATATATATAACATATATATATATAGCCTTTATAGATATAGATATATAGATATATTTGATAACTTTATCTCTTTAATAGTCTACAAATTTTTTTTTTAATGAACGTGAAGACAATTAGATTTTTAGGGCTGTACTTTGAAGGAAATAGAGACGAGAGAGAAACCGGGGATGAGAGAAGGAGCCTGATTTAGATGGGGTCACCAGAGAAGACCTTTCAAAGAAGGTGACATTTGAGTTGACCGTGAGACAGAGACAGACAGCAAAGTGAGTCAGGGTGGAGCGTGTTCCCCTGGAAGGTATCTCCACGGTTGGAAAAATCAAGGAGAAGTGAAAGGACTTGGTGTTGGAGGAACAATATATCAGTGTGATGGGAGAGGGGGACAGTGGTAGTCATGAGAAACAGGTAGTCTTCTCCACCAGTATAAAGAGTTTGGATTTTATTCCAAGTGCCACTGAGGCACTGAAGAGTTTTAAAAAGGGAGGTGAAATGTGTGGTTTACATTTCTAAAAGCTTACGCTGCTAGATTGTTTCCAAAGATGGCCTCAACAATCATGCCATCCCACGTGCCCCTCCGCAAATGTGACTTTGCCACTCCCTCCTCTTATTTTTCCTCCTCTTAAATGTGGGCAGGCTCTGTGACTTGCTTTAACTAACAAAATGCAGCAGAAGTGACAGTGACACTGAGCAAAGTCTGAGATAGGGTCATAAAAGACCTTGCTACTTCCTTTTTCACTTTCTTGGTGCCTTTAGCCACCATGAAAAGAAGTCTGGGCTAGCTTACTGGAGAGGCCCCATGGATACAGAGGCCCTGAAATGTTCCAGAGCACAGGAACATAGAGGCCCCAGAATTCCAGCCATCCATCTGAGGGGCCAGGCATGAGAGTGACAACAACTTGGATTCTCCAGCCCAAATTGCAACTACATGAGCAAGTCCAGCCCACTCTGCATGAAACACAGACTTGCTGTTACAGCTGAGCCCTGCCAGCCAACCCACAGAATCATGAACAAATAAAATAGCTGTTTTTTTTAAACCATTAAGATATGGGGTGGTTTGTTACATAGCAGCTGGTAGCTGATGAACATATTCTGGCTGATGTGGGGAAAATGGATTGTAGATTTCAGGTTGGAAGAACAGGAGATCACTTTAGTAGTCCATAAGTGAAATGAATGGAGGCAGTGGAAACTGAGAGAAGTGGATAGATGTGATATAAATTTTGGAGGTAGACTAGATCAGATTTATTGATAGCTTAATTAACATGGATGGTCAGGGAAAGGACTCGTACCAGACATTTGATTTGAGCAACTAGACGTATGGTAATGCCATTTATTAAAGTAAGTTAAGACCCAGATAGGAACAGGATTGGGGGATGGGAGGTGAATCAAGGTCCTTGATTTCTAACATTCTAGTTACTGTATATGGCCACAAGGCAAGCTACCTTAATCCTGTGATTTTGGCTGTTTCTTAGATGTCTATCATGTTGTCTTTGGTATAAATAATGAATTTTTCCAACTACAAGTCATGAATGAACTGAAGATGACACTTGTAAAAGTTCCAAACTAGTGAGATGGAATTGCTACATATGGACTTCCATAAAAAGTTAACTTTTTATTCATATGGATTTTTAAAGACAAGCTTCTGACATAAATGGTGCCGTAACATGAGAGCAGAAATGTCTTGACTGTAGAGTTGGCCAAATAGAGGTACTAACAGCTCCACATCTGTAGATCAGTTTAGACTTGGCAACCCCTGCCTTGGCTGGGAGGGTTACACTAACTTCAGTGATACAAAAAAGCAGATTCTCCAAGACAAATGACCTTATTAAAAATCCACAAGGGCTTCCCTGGTGGCGCAGTGGTTGAGAGTCCGCCTGCCGATGTAGGGGACACGGGTTCGTGCCCCGGTCCGGGAAGATCCCACATGCCGCGAAGCAGCTAGGCCCGTGAGCCATGGCCGCTGAGCCTGCTCGTCCGGAGCCTGTGCTCCACAACGGGAGAGGCCACAGCAGTAAGAGGCCCGCGTACCGCAAAAAAAAAAAAAACATCCACAAGAATGAGAGAGTTCCCAAGATGGTAGAGTAGGAAGGCCCTGAGCTCACCTGCTCTCACGGGCACACCAAAATTACAACTATTCACGGAGATACTGTTGCTGAGAAAGACCAGAACCTACCAGAAAAGACCTTCTATAACTAAAGATATAAAGAAGGAACCACAACAAGACAGGTAGGAGGAGAGGAGTTGCGGCACAGTCAGGACCCGTATCCCTGGGTGGGCAACCCACAAACGGAAGAATCATTACAATTGCAGAGGTTCTCCTCAAGGAGTGAGGGGTATGAACCCCACATCAGGCTCCCCAGCCCGAGAGTCCTGCACAGGGAAGTTGAGCCCCCAGAAAGCTTGGCTTTGAAGGCTAGGGGTGCTTACTTTAAAAATTTTTTTTTTGGCTGCACCACATGCTATGTGGGATCTTAGTTCCCCGACCAGGGATTGAACCCGTGCCCCCTGCATTGGAAGTGCAGAGTCTTAACCACTGAACTGCCAGGGAAGTCCCCAGTGGTGCTTACTTTCGGGAGACCCAGAGGGCTGTGGGAAATAGAGACTCCACTCTCAAAGGGCGCACATAAAATCTCACCTGCTCTGGGACCCAGGCCAGAAGCAGTAATCTGAAAGGAGCTTGGGTCAGACCCACCTGCTGATCTTGGAGAGTCTCCCAGAGAGGCAGGAGGCAATTGGAGCTCACCCTGGAAACACAGACACTGGCGGCAGCCATTTTTAGGAGCTCATTCTACCACATGGATGCTGGTGCTAGCAAAAAATTTTGGAATCCTCCCTCTAGTTTATTAGCCTTGGGACCCAGCCCTACCCCCATCCACTAGACTGTAGGCATCAGTATTGGGATGCCTTAGGCCCAGCAACTACCTGGGTAGGGATACAGCCCCACCTACCAGCAGGCAGGCTTCCTTAAGAGCCCCTGAGCCCACAGCTGCCCTTGGACATGGCCGTGTCCAACAGAGGAACCAGGACTTGGCCCTACCCACCAGGGCACAGGCACTAGGCCTGGGACTCTCAGGGCCCTGCAGCCAGAGATTCTGAGACCCAGCTTCCCCCACTGGTGGACAGACAGAAGCCCCAGGACCACCAGAGCCCTGTAACTTGCCATGGCAGGACCCAGCCAACCCACCAGCAGGACAGCACCAGCCCTAGGACCTGTTAGGCCCCAGCTCAGCCTACCAGCAGTCCGACACCAGCTCTGGGACCCCTGAACCCTGCAGGTAGAGACCCCAGGACCTGGCTCTGCCCACCAGTGGGCTGGTACTAGTCCCAGGACCCAGCTTCACCCACCAGTAGGTGAGAACCAGCCCTGGGATCTCCTGGACCCCAAACCCATCCACCAATGTGTGGACATCAGCCCCAGTCCCACAGTCCCACAGCCTGCCTTGTCAGGACTCAACCAACACACCAGCAGGCCAGCACCAGCTCCAGAATACCAAGGCTCAAGCCTTGCACACCACCAGGCCAACTCCAACTCTCGCTCACCTTGGGGCCCTCAGCCAGTGGCCCTGGGATCTAGCACCACCCACCAGTGGGCTGACACCAGCTTTGGGACCCCCAGGGCTCTGCAGCCAGAATACCTGGGAACTGGTTCCGCCCAACAGTGAGCTTGCACTAGCCCTGGGGCCCCCAGGGCCCTGGGCTCACCCACCATCAGGCCAATACTGGCTCTGAGATACCTTGGACTCCTTAGCCAGCCACTCCAGGATCCAGGTCCACTTACTGGTGGGCCAGTACCAACTTTGGGAAAGCCCAGCACCTGCAGCCAGCCGTGTCAGGAACGGGCCCTACCCACCAGAAGGCCAACACTAAATTCAGAAATTTCAGCTCCACAAGCACCCACCCCAGAACCCACCAATGAGCCAGCACTAGACCCAAGACCTACTAGGGTTGCGCCACCAGCCACCTCATGACCCAGCCCCACCAACCAGTGGCCGGCAGCCTCTGCACAAGGCAGGGTCTGGCAACCAAGCAGACTGAGGCCCAGCCACGCCTACCAGGCTGCCCATAGTAACCAGCTCGCCACAACAGAAGGACGCATGTTGCCCACATGGGGGCATCCCTAGAGCATATAGCTCTGGTGGCCAGAGGGGAGTGCACTGCCAGGGCGCATGGGACATCTCCTCAAAAGGCCAATTCTCCAAGGTCAGGAAACAAAATCAACCTAGCAGATACATAGAAATAAAAAGAGCAAACTAGGCAAAATGAGGTAACAGAGGAATGTATTCCAAATGAAGGAATAAGCTAAAACCCCAGGAGGAGAACTAAGTGAAGTGGAGATGGGCAATCTACCTGAGAAAGAGTTCAAGGTAATGATGATAAAGATGATCAAAGAACTTGGGAGGAGAATGGATGAACGGAGTGAGAAGTTAGAAATTTCTTAACAAAGAGTTAGAAAATATAAAGAAGAACCAAACAGAGACAAAATATACAATAACTGAAATGAAAAATACATTAGAAGGAATCAACAGTAGTTTAGATGATACAGAGGAACAGATCAGTGAGCTGGAAGATAGAGTAATGGAAATCATTGAAGCCGAACAGAAAAAAGAAAAAAGAATAAAAAGAAATGAGGACAATTTTAGAGACTTCTGGGACAATATCAAGTGTACTAACATTCGCATTACAGGGGTCCCAGAAGGAGGCGAGAGAGAGAAAGGAGGGAGAACATATTTGAATACAAAGAGCTAAAAACTTCCCTAACCTGGGAAGGGAGATAGACATCCAAGTCCAGGAATAACAGAGAGTCCCAAATAGGATCAACCCAGAGACAAATACTACATATCATTTATATGTGGAATCTGAAAAAATAAAACAAGCAAACAAATAAAACAAATGAAACAAGTAAACAAATAAAACAAATGAATATAACAAAACAGAAAAAGACTCACAGATATAGAGAACAAACTAGTGGTTACCAGTGGGGAAAGGAAAGGGGGGAGGGGCAAGTAGAGGTAGGGGATTAAGAGGTACAAACTACTATGTATAAAATAAATAAGCTACAAGGATATACTGTATGGCACAGGGAACATAGCCAATATTTTATAATAACTTTAAATGGAGTATGATCTATAAAAATTTTGAATCACTATGTTGTATGCCTGAAACTAATATAATATTATAAATCAGCTATACCTCAATAAAGAATACTTAAAACCATAAGGAAAATCTACAAGAATGAAATCTAGGAACTGTCACTTATACATACCACTTAATGTTACCTAAAAACATGGCAGATGCTGTCAGTCAGCTACTTACCATCCATCCCCAAACCCCTTCTCTTCTCCTGTTTCCCAAACTAGCAATGGGGAAAGTCAGATAGTACTCAAACTCTGAGACTCCTTCACGTCTTGTCAGTAAGAAGATAGGGGGAATCCTGCTGGGGAACTTCTAGGAAAGGGTTTGCTTCCTAATAAAAGATGTCAGGGTATCAGAAGAGCCCCCTGACCCCACTCCCTCACCCTTTCCTGCTCTGAACACAGTTGTGTGAGAACATGGTACTTGGAGTTAGGAGGGCCATCTTGCAGCCTTGAGGTAACAGGCCTTAAGACTAAAAGCCTGTCCTGGAAATGGCAGAATAGAAAGAAGGAAGACCCTGGATGACCTTGCTGAATTATTGTACTCAAACCTGTAAAAGCCTACCCCCCAAACTTCTTATTTCATGAGAAAATTAAAAGTCCATTTCTTTTTTTTTTTTTTTTTTTGATGTTGGAGGTAGGAGTTTATTAATTAACTTATTTATTTTTGCTGTGTTGGATCTTCGTTTCTGTGCGAGGGCTTTCTCTAGTTGCGGTAAGCGGGGACCACTCTTCATTGCGGTGCGCGGGCCTCTCACTATCGCGGCCTCTCCTGTTGCGGAGCACAGGCTCCAGACACGCAGGCTCAGTACTTGTGGCTCACGGGCCTAGTTGCTCCGCGGTATGTGGGATCCTCCCAGACCAGGGCTCGAACCCGTGTCCCCTGCATTAGCAGGCAGATTCTCAACCACTGCGCCACCAGGGAATCCCAAAAGTCCATTTCTTAAGTCAGTGCTTCCCTACCTTGACCAGTCATGGCACACATATTTATATGGCACACTGACCTAAACGGACAGGCTGCTTGCAGCCAGAGGTGACTGGCCCAGAGACTTTGGCCGCCTCAGGCCCTGCCCAGCTGTCCCAAAGGCTGAGGGGGATCAATAACTTGGCCATATCAGTAACCCATTTATGGCACACAAGTAGTGGTGGCAAACCAGTTGGGAAGTTCTACATAAACCACTGAAGGTGGGGTTTTCTGAACTTTGCAGTAAAACATATCCTAACTGATACAACATATAACCTTTATAAGTGGAGGGAGGGAAGGAGGGATAGATGGATGAAATGTGATCATATACCTATCGGTGAATTCAGAAGTTATGTCATATTCAGAGGATCCTAGGAAATGTGTCTCAGGATATATCAGGAGATAATCACAGCTTCATTAGAAAGGGAACTTGGTTTTGCTTCTCTCTGTGCTTCTCACTTCCTTCTTCTCTCTCTGCATGAAAACTGGCTTTCTGTGCTTCCCCCACCAGATGGCAGGAGATGGCTGCTCCACCTTTCCAGGCCCAGTGATAGTGGGCTCAGTTTCCGGAACTAGGCTACCTGGGTAGCCTAACTAGCTGTGTGACCTAGACCAAGAAACTTAACCTCTCTGTGCCTTGATTTCCTCATCTCTCAACTGTTTATAATGTTATATACCTCAATAGGGTTGTAGAAAGAATCAAATCCATTAAATTATGTAAAATCATTTTTCAAGGTGAGCACAATATAAGTTTTAGCTATTATTATTTTTGATTCCTAGGCAAGAGAATCTGATTAGTTGAGTTTAGGCCAGTAATCCATTCCTAATGCCCCAATCATATTTTACATAAGACCATATACTGCTACTCCTTTAGCACATGTACCTCAGCTATTATTTAATATTTGATTGAGGACTGTATTCACCACTAGACTCTAGGACCATTGCTTGCGTTCATTGTTTTGTTCTCAGTGCCTAACACGGTGGTCAGAGCCTCTATGAAGCATAATTCTAGGGCGCACCATTTACGTTGTATTTTATGTGCAATATGGCAGCTTGACGGTGGTCCAGTGCCAATAAGTATGCTGAATCAATGGCCCAGTCCACTATGGCTGGGGGTGCAGCTTGTGGCTGCAAAGGTCTATCCTCATGAGTGGGGAGACAGCTCTGAACCAAAGGGGGAAAAGCTGAATAGAAACTTCCAAAGATATCTACCATGTGCCTCATGTGGCCAGGCACAGGGAATACAAAGTCAAACAAAGTCAGGCAGAGATTGCTGGTGTCATAATCCCCTCACCACTTTGTCCTTAGTTTGATATCCTTAACTGTTCTTGAGTATCAACATACTCGAGGAAGGAAGCCCAGGCTCAGTGGGGTTGAATCATGATTGGTTTACACTGGGTATGATAACCAGCCCCTCACCTTTGTGAGCCAGTTGTGATCAATGACATGAAAGGAAAAATAGATTTAAGGGGCAGCTGTGAAGAATTTGTTCTCAAATTAAAATAAACACAGTGAGAAGGCCTGCCCCTTTCTCCTGCCTAGATGTCAAGCCAAAGACAAAAGCCAGTACTGAGGTGGTACAGTGGAATAATAGAGCCTAGACCCAGATATTTTTATTACATAATTTTTTATGTATTTAAACCACTCTAGTCAAGCACACTCTTTCCAGCAGCCAAACACATTTTAACTGATAAACATGGCCCCTTTATCTTTATAAGTGAAAGTGAGTGAGGGAGACAGATCAGATAATCAGTAGCTTAAGATCAGGAACTGAGAAGGCGGCCCACTACCATCACTCCTATTCCACAGTGTACTGTAAGTCTTTGATTGCATAATAAGATAGGAAAAAAGACAGGGTTTCCCTGGTGGTGCAGTGGTTGAGAGTCTGCCTGCCGATGCAGGGGACACGGGTTCGTGACCCGGTCCGGGAAGATCCCACATGCCGCGGAGCGGCTGGGCCCGTGAGCCATGGCCGCTGAGCCTGTGCGTCAGAAGCCTGTGCTCCGCAACGGGAGAGGCCACAGCAGTGAGAGGCCCGCGTACCGCAAAAAAAAAAAAAAAAAAAGATGAACAATCATACCTATAATTGGAGAAATACAGGGCTTCCCTGGTGGCGCTGAGGGCCCGCCTGCCAATTCAGGGTACGTGGGTTGGTGCCCCGGTCCAGGAAGATCCCACATGCTGCGGAGCGGCTGGGCCCGTGAGCCACGGCCGCTGAGCCTGCGCGTCCGGAGCCTGTGCTCCGCAACGGAAGAAGCCACAACAGTGAGAGGCCCGCGTACCGCAAAAAAAAAAAAAAAAAAAGACAGAGGAACTGAATAGTCGAATCTCAGAAACAGAATGCTAAGTGAAAAAAGCAAGTTGCAAAGGAATCATGCAGAATGATTCCACTTACAGAAAAGTTCAAAACCAGGCAAAACTGAACAATACAGTATTTAGGGCTACATATGTTTGTGATGAGAATTATTATTTTTTAAATTATTTTATTTTATTTATTTATTTTATTTTTGGCTGCGTTGGGTCTTCATTGCTGCGTGCGGGCTTTTTCTCTGGTTGTGGTGAGCAGGGCCTACTCTTCCTTATGGTGCACGGGCTTCTCATTGTGGTGGCTTCTCTTGTTGCGGAGCACGGCCTCTAGGCATGCGGACTTCAGTAGTTGTGGCTCGTGGGCTCTAGAGTGCAGGCTCAGTAGTTGTGGTGCACGGGCTTAGTTGCTCCACAGCATGTGGGATCTTCTCGGACCAGGGCTCGAACCCGTGTCTCCTGCACTGGCAGGCGGATTCTTTACCACTGCGCCACCAGGGAAGCCTTTGATAGGAGAATTATTAACATAAAATTACGGACTGTGGTTTCCTCTGGAGGACAAGGAGGGTATGATCATGGAGGGGCACATGTAAGGTTTCGTGAGTGGAAGACTTAGCAAGGGATGGAAGTCAGAATGGTGGGCTGAAGGACCAACTGCAGCTAATGTCGCAAAAGACAGCTAGTGCAGTCAACTCGTTAAAGAAATGTTGCTGGAAATAGGAGCAGATTATATTCTCATAGAACAGTGAAGGCTGTCATTGGTAGAGTAGAACTTTTTTCTCATGAGGCAGAAGGAGAAAGTAGTGGGGTGGATGTATGAGGCTGGCTGTGATGGAGCTGGACAGAGAGGCAGAACGGAACTGAAGGCTGGGAGCCTCCCTCATATACAGGGAGCTTTAGGATTCTCCTTTCATTAGGTGTCCAAACACTGTGTGCCCACTTGGAGACAAGCAAGCGTGATCTCCAAGCAGCTCACCCACTGACTGCTTTGGCTCTCATGAGGCCCCTCTGCCAGGAATTGCCATTAACTAAGGTCCAGGAACAACTGAAGACCAGTCAGTTCCCAGGAGCATTCACATGTCATATAGGCTGGCTTCTGTTCCTTTCAGCAGGATTAATGTGCAATTGCTCTGACTGCCCATGAATGTAACTTCAAACTCCATCTCATCTCGACCTTGTGGTGATGTCATAAAAGCCTCCCGGAGGAATGCAGCACTCTAGCTTTGGTTGTCTATTCAAGGGACTATAGCTAGGAAAAGTCTTTAATCTGGAAAAGTATAAGAAGGAAATGATCAGGTTGAAAGGTAATGGGTGCTTACCTTGACCTTGGGGGTTCGCCTAGAACTCAGCAGTGACCTGCCTGGAGAGAAACCCAGAGCTGATGAGCACGGAAAGAAAATGTGTTCTAACAGCTTTAGATGGGGAGTGACAGGGATGGGGGCAAATCTGAAGAAAGCCAAAGGATACTCGGAAGAGAGGTTTCACACTCTACCACGTAAAACCCTAGCTATGCCTTTGGGGTTGGGGGAAGTTCAGAAGTAGTGGAGGAAAATCAAGCACTTACCCTTTCCTGGTATGCATAGGGCTGTTTGGATTTCTCCTGCCTAATGTTCCCTGAAGGAGAGAGGGAGATAAATATCTTAAGAAAAAGTAGGAGATGATCATGTTTCTTTTTCCCTGGAAACCAGGCCTATTTCAGAAGGGATAAGAAAAATCCTGTTCAAAATAAGCTCAGGGAAGACCGAAACTCCATTCTAGGTTTCCCCACCTCCCTCTGCAGCTCTCTGTGTTCAGAGAGCAGATACCTGTCGCGCTTCTTCGAAAGGTTGAATGAGGTCCTACTCATTCATACATTCATTCAACAATAACTTACTGAGTGTTCGCTATGTTCAGGGAACTCTTCTAGATACTGATGTAGTGACTGTGAAAAACAGACAAAACCAGACCAGTTAATGGTATGTAAAGTGTGATTTGAATATAGGAGGCAGGAACGTTCAATGCTTTTGCCCGTTTCGTATGGGATGCTTCCGACAAGCTATTAGCAGACAAGCTTTTTGGAATAAAGGCTTCCTTTCTTTTCTCCAGCTTTCTAATGAGCCTGGATCATTCATCATTGTTGTTCAGCTTCTGAGACATCCCGGTTAAGAGAACTACAAACATATTGAAATGCACACTTGGCCACAGGTTGAGGGATGGTTTCTCCACCCGAATCCCCTCTCCCTCCTACAAACCTCCTGGCAACCCCTGCCAGGAAAACCTCACCCAACTGCATCCGCCGCTTCTCTCCCTCTTTATAAGGATGGCTCTCAGGAGGGCGCGGAAGCGGCAGCGGCCCAGCAGGGAGCTGGCTGCAGGCCAAGGCCAGCCCGAGAGCCCTGGGGGCCCCACCTCCCCTCGGGCCGCTGCCGTGCCCTGACCGGCCGCTGCGGGGCGCTGCTGCCCCAGCCTAGGAGCGCGGGCGCGGCGGGGCGGGGCGGGGCGGGGCGCGGCGGGGCGGGGCGGGGCGCCGAGCGGGCGGCGGGCGCGGCGCCTCGGCCACAGGTAACCTGCGGGAGCGGGGAGCGCAGACCGGCGAGCGGCGGCAGGAGGCGGCGGCGCTGGGCGGCGCCGAGGCCCAGGGCCCGCCGGAGCCAGCGGGAGCCCGTGCCCATCGTCTCCCCTCGCCCCCCACGCTGTCGCCGGCGTCGGTTCCAGCGGCGCGGAGAGAAAGGTACTGTGTGCCCTCGCCGGGTCCCTTCGAGACCCTTCTTCATCCCAGGACAGGCGTCCCCTACTCTCGGGGGGCCTCTCATCCCGGGAGGACCGTGTCGCGGGTGGGAGCGCCCCCAGGTCGCTGTCTGTTTGGGGAGGAGTCCCAGACAGAGCGCGTTGCCCCCTTTTCTGCGGCCTCTGGGGAAGCCGGCGTGGGAGGGGGGGGTCCTTCCTGGGGCACCTCCCTTGTCTCTTTCCTTCAGTTGCTTCCCTAGAATATAGAACTTTGGTGGGAGGAGGCAGAGAACTTTCTCGTCTTTGCTTGTCCCCCTCCTCTTTCTCCAGTGAGCTCAAAGAGTTTGTAAAAAGTGGGGGGCGGGGCGGGGGTCCCAGACCGGGCGCGGAGGCCGGCCGTCTTCGGGCGTAAGGGAGGGTCCCGTCTGGTGGCCAGCGTCCCCCGCCGTCCCTGGGCCTGCGGGCCGGCCTCCGAGTGACCGGGCTCGGCTCGGACGCGACAGCAGCCTGACCCCTTCCCTCACCCCTTCGAGGACCACAAAGGTCTGCAGGCGCCGCACCGTGGGGCTGCCCTACCCCCGAGAGGTCCGCTCTGGCTGGACTTAAGCTCTGTAAAGAGTTAGCAAGTGGCATCTCCCCGGGCTCAAGGGAGCGAGCACATTGTTTGGTTTGAGTTCAGACATCAGCTCCTGGACACTTGTCTTGGAAATTTCAGTGTGGTGCTTCCGGTAGATTTGAGGGGCGGGAGGGGAAGTGGAGTCTTATTTGTGACCCTAGAGGAGCGTCCGTTTCCTAGAGCGGGTCAAGAATGTTTTCCCGGGGCTTACCTGGTGGCGCAGTAGTTAAGAATCCACCTGCCAATGCAGGGGACACGGGTTCGAGCCCTGCTCCAGGAAGATCCCAGATGTCGCAGAGCAACTAAGCCCGTGTGCCACAACTACTGAGCCTGCGCTCTAGAGCCCGTGAGCCACAACTACCGAAGCCTGCGTGCTCCGCAACAAGAGAAGCCACCGCGGTGAGAAGTCTGCACACTGGAAAGAAGAGCAGCCCCTGCTCGCTGCAACTAGAGAAAGCTTGCGTGCAGCAACGAAGACACAACACAGACCAAAAAGAAAATAAAAAGAATGTTTTCCCTAAAGCATGGTGAGATGGTATAAGTGGTGGTTGAGAGATCCCCTTTGGGGTCATGAGATTGAGTCTTGATGCCACTTGTTAGGTGTGTGACATTGGAAAACCCACTTCTTTAAACCTCAGTTTTTAGAATTGTAAACTAGGTGTATTATACATTACCTGGGGGTACGGTTGTAGAAATTAAGTGAAATGATGCAAGTGAAAAGCTTGGCAGAGCGCTCTTGAAGGTTGGGCATCCTTTTTGTGAGTCTGTTGGATGGTGATATTCATTCACATTGAGCTAATGTCTGTTAGGCCAATGGAAGTGGGAAGCACTTGGGCAGTGAACACAAACACCCCTGGGTCCACGGTGGTCCCACAGTGTACTGATGGTCTCTGACGTAGTTTCCCATCCTTAAAATGGCAATAGCAGCCTGTTGTTCTCCTGCTGTAGTAGGTGCCGGACTATACATATTTATCTTTCATCATCCCTAGCAGGTGCTTAGTATCTGGTAAATGAAGAATTTTTTTTTTTTTGATTAGGGATATAAATTAAAATTGGAAGAGTTTTCTGCCCTCTAGGTCCTAAATGAGATGGGGAGAGTGGAAGAAGGGTGTAAAGGAGTAAGAGCCCAGAAAACAACTGGTTGCATGTTGTTGGGAGGTATAAACCAAGGGTGATAACAAAATGCTAATTTGTTGACTCCTTGTTCGGTCGTGGCACCAAAAATTAACCTTAGCTTCCCACTCAAACTCATCAGCCTCTCCAGAGCCCCTCCAGATAAGCATATAATCCAAGTAAAAGCAGACGGCTTGTGATCCAACTCTGCTTAGAGACGAAGTACTCTTTCAACTCCCAAGGCCCTCGCATATTGAAATTCTGGTGCTGCCACTGTGGCCTATATCATTCATTCAGAAAGTATCAAACAGAGAGGTACAAATTAAAGAAGAACACAAGGCACACCCAGGTACCCATCACCCAGCTGAAGAACCAGGGCATCCTCAGAACCTTGCAGGCCCGAGCACTCCTCCCTGTGGCATTCCACTTACTTCTCTCTCTCTCCCCAAGGAACTGATAGTCTGGATTTTGTGTTTATTTTCCCCTTGCTTTTCACCTTAATATCTTACATGAAAAACTCTGTGGAAGGGAAGTTTCCAAACAAGCCTTTCCACAATAACCTGGAGCATTCCTGTAGAACGTAAAAGCAGGATATTGAGAGTTAAGATGCAAACCACAGAAAGCTGAAAGTACCAAAGTGCTGGGACGGGCAGGCTGGCCGTCAGGGTCTGCCCCCAGTTTCCTTTGGCACAGGTTCTGCGGGTGTGTTCTGTCTGTGTCAGAGAGGGCCAGTCTCTTCCAACATAGCTTGGAGGCTGTAATTTTGAAAGCTTTGCTTGAGTCTCTAAGAATTGGAAAAACAGTAATTAGTGTGCATGTGTTTTAGAAGTGTTTAAAAAAAATACCAGTTTTCCAGGGGACATTGTATGGGATTTGAAGGATTAAGCCAGCTGAGAGTGACCTTTAAAAACGGTTTTAACCTAAATTCTTCTTTTTCTGGTTATGATATTTGTGTTAGGGACCTTAAGTTATTCCTTTGGGCTGAATCACAGGTCTCCTCCGTGAATCTTACACATTCTGACATTTCTTGGTTAAGGCAAAGATTCCTAAACTTGGTTCATGGCCCCCTTAGTATCTAAGTAATTTTTTCAGTGTCCCTAGATTTAGGTAGTTAGTAGTAGTTAGGTTGAAATAACGTAATAAGTATTTATATCCTAACAACATACAAGCTGTTTGAAAAAAAAAGAATGCACATAAACTGAGAGAAAAAAATTTATATCATTCTTAAATAACCACAGCTACAAAGAGGATGTGTGTGTGTGTGTGTGTGTGTGTGTGTGTGTGTGCGCGCTGCACACACAAACTTTGGGATCAGATTGGATCCCAATCTCATTTCCTGTCCCACGTTAATTTTTCTGAAGCACTTGCTTTTTATCACAGCAACCACTGAAAACCCAAGCTTTGCAGAGATATGATGTCATTGATAGGAATGTAATGGGATCTGATGTTGAAGCTGTGGACTGCTCCAGTCTGTAAGTTCAGTGTCCAGCACATTGAGTACACTGTGTTTCCCTTGAAATTTTCAAAATTCCTACGTTTCCCCTGTGCATTTTCTACAGCTCCTGAGCGCCTTGGCGCACAGTTGGGGAATTGTTGGTCTAATGTAAAACCCCCTTCCCAAGAGAGATCAGTTACTAAGGAAGGTGTCTGCCTGAAGTAGCCCCAGGTTAAGCTTCTGGGTACAGTGGGCTACATCTCGGTTTTCTCCTCTGTAAAATGGAGTGGCTAGAGCCTTCCTCATAAGGGTCATTCAGAGGATTAAACTAGATAACGTATGTAAAACCATCTACTAAAGCCCTGGAATATAATGGAGTCTCAAGAAATGGTAGCTGTTTTAATGATTGTTAAATAG
Organism: Phocoena phocoena; assembly: GCF_963924675.1. Taxonomy (NCBI): domain Eukaryota; kingdom Metazoa; phylum Chordata; class Mammalia; order Artiodactyla; family Phocoenidae; genus Phocoena; species Phocoena phocoena. The sequence goes on along the minus strand of NC_089230.1, from coordinate 67,040,233 downwards.
TACTAAATGAATGTCCAGTAATAGGTGTATGTAATTGCCCCTATTTAAGAATAGTCAGTACTTGAAATCTCAACCTTAGCAAATAAACTATGAGGTAATTAGTTCACATTATAGGATGATTTATCATTTTCAAACAGAAAACTCTGGTGTACCATTGTGACACTTTGATTTTTCAGACCATCCTTGGAATACTCATTTTCATTTGCCACCATGTGCCCTGGTTTGGGGAGGAGGTCATAACTGATTGGATTGAGCCTGAACTTTGTCATAAGACAAAGTCTTGGGAAGTTTGGATGTAGGTTACAGGCCAAGAAATGTTTCAAGTAGGATTTAATTTCCGTATATACTTTTGGCACAGAGAGCAGATAATCTTTTCAGATTAAACAGTTTTTATTAAATTGTAGAGCATCCCATGATAATTCCTATCAATAAGTGGTACTTGTTAATCCTCCAAGGAAAGGTTGACTTGGATAGCGATGTCACAGATGGCTGTCATGGTGCCTTTTAGGTAACATAGACCTTTCCTCCCTTGTCCTATTCCTTGCCCAGACCTCAAGCATAAGCTAGGACCAGGTGATATTTTAACAATTTGTGAGAGTACACTCAATAGTGATGTTTCCCTAGCATAGTTGTAGATTCTTATTGTTGCTTTCTTCAGTCATTTATCATTGGGAAGCCTATACAGTGCCATAGGTGATGCTTCCAAATTGACATAAAATTTTTTTCTGTTTGTTTTGGTTTATAATGTTGAGGGTTTTTTTCTCCCTGTGTAAAATTTGGATATATGTTTGTGTGTGAGAAAGTATTTGATTCTTCTGAACTGATAATTCCATTTTTTCCATTTCACGCCCATCTATAAATTATCAGCATTATTTTTACTTAACATATTGCTCCTTTCTTAAAAAATAAGAATTTCATATCTTGCCTTGGGTTAAGCTGATTATATTTAACACTCAATATCTTTTTTTTCTAAAGTATAGCTGACTTAACAATATTATATTAGTTTCAGGTATACAACATGGTAATTCAATATTTTTATAGATAATACTCAACGCCTTATGGTTTTAGGGTATAAAGTAGAAAACTGCATTGTAGATAATAAAATGTGGATTAGAATGAATTGCTTTCTACTTTTTGTCTGCAACTCTTAATTAAAAGAAAATTGAGAGTCAGAAAGTTTGAGCATCCGTTTAACTATTAGAATCTGATATTAGGCACAAAGTGCTTTGCAAAATGCTTGACTCTTTTTCTTAAAGGCTATAATCCATTTATAGTTATTATAAAATATTGGCTATATTCTCTATATTGTACAATATGTTCTTGTAGCTTATTTTATACCTAATAGTTTGTATCTCTTAGTCCCCTACCGCTATACTGCCCCTCCTCCCTCCCTCTTCCCACTGGTAACCATTAGTTTGTTCTCTGTATCTGTGAGTCTCCTTCTTTTTTTTGTTGTATTCACTAGTTTGTTGTATTTTTTAGATTCCACATATAAGTGATACCATACAGTATTTGTCTTTCTCTGTCTGACTTATTTCACTTAGCATAATGCCCTCCAAGTCCCATCCATGTTGCTGTAAATGGCAAAATTCATTCTTTTTTATGGCTGAATAATATTCCTATGTGTTTATGTATATATATACCACATCTTCTTTATCCATTCATCTGTTTTTATTAATACATTTATTTATTTATTTATTTATTTTGGACTGTGTTGGGTCTTTGTTGCTGCGTGCAGGCTTTCTCTAGTTGTGGCGAGCGGGGGCTACTCTTCACTGCAGTGCGCGGGCTTCTCATTGCGGTGGCTTCTCTTGTTGCAGAGAACGGGCTCTAGGCACGCTGGCTCAGTAGTTGTGGCACGCGGGCTCTAGAGCACAGGCTTAGTAGTTGTGGCACACGGGCTTAGTTGCTCTGTGGCATGTGGGATCTTCCTGGACCAGGGCTCGAACCCGTGTCCCCTGCATTGGCAGGCGGGCTCTCAACCACTGCGCCACCAGGGAAATGCTGTCCATTCATCTGTTGATGGTTACTTAGGTTGCTTCCATATCTTGGCAATTGTAAATAATGCTGCTATGAACATGGGGGTGCATGTATCTTTTCGAGTTAGTGTTTTTGTTTTTTTCAGATATTTACCCAGGAGTAGAATTGCTGGGTCACATGGTAGTTCTATATTTAGCTTTTTGAGAAACCTCCATGTTGTCTTCCATAGTGGCTGTACCAGTTTTCATTCCCACCAATAATGCAAGAGGGTTCCTTTTTCTCCACACCCTCTCCAGCATTTGTTATTTGTGTTCTTTTTGATGATAGTCATGCTGACAGGTGTGAGGTGATGTCTCATTGTGGTTTTGATTTGCATTTCCCTGATGATTAGCAATATTGGCATCTTTTCATGTGTCTGTTGACCATCTGGGAACTGCTTGACTCTTAATATCTTCATGTAAAACTAGGAAAGGGTATGTAAGGAGGAAAAGATTTAATTTAAATTTGGGAGTTTATTGGTAGCTGAATGGACTTAATTTCATCTACATCAGTGATTTGTCTTCAGTTCCAGAATTGAGATTATGGGAAATATTTCTGTCCATGATAGTAAAAACATTCTTTAAAAAAAGGTGGATTTGGGACTTCCCTGGTGGCGCAGTGGTTAAGAATCCGCCTGGCAATGCAGGAGACATGGGTTCGAGCCCTGGGTTGGGAAGATTCCACATGCCGCGGAGCAGCTAAGCCTGTGCGCCACAACTACTGAATCCTGCGCGCCTAGAGCCTGTGCTCCGCAACAAGAGGAGCCACTGCAATGAGAAGCCCTCGCACTGCAACGAAGAGTAGCCCCCGCTCGCCGCAACTAGAGAAAGCCTGCATGCAGCAACAAAGACCCAACGCAGCCAAAAATTAAATAAATAAATGAATTTATAAAAAAAGGTGAATTTAATGGAGATAGATATCAGCAGATAGTAACTAAGAATGGAGAAGTAGTTCGAAGTAAACTAGTATTAATAGCTAAACAGGAATCAGCAAGGCTTTTTTTTTTTTTTTTGGTTTATTTTTGTTTTTGTAAAGGACATATGCTTTGAGAAATGTTTGTAAAAGGAATAAATACAAAAGAATAAGGTCAGTTTTCCTTACAGATATTAAGTAGATAAGAGGTGAAAACAGAACTTAGTTCTTTCAAGGTTGTGACCTTTTCCACATTAGCTCTAGGAACCCTGTTCTCCACCGTTGTTGGGTTGTATGGAGGGGCACGTCCGGGGTCCTTGAGGAGGATGGAAGGACATTGGATGGACATTAGGAAACGTAGTGTAGTCCTGGCCACCAGCTTGCGGTGGAGCTCTAGAAAATATCTCAGAGCCTCAGTTTTCTCTTCACTAAGAGGACTAGACCAAAATATTATTTTTTAAAAGGTATGGTTTTGTGAAATCCTTCATATTCACAGTGTAAAAGCAGCACTCTTTTTTTTCCTCACTTCTAAAGATCGGTGCCCTTGAATCAACCTGATGGTCTGTGAGCCAAAGAGAGCTAATGAGATTGTTAACCTCATGTAACCTGATGACTTCCTTTTATTATGAACATCAATAGCTTACTGTGTAGAGCCCTTTCAGACTATGTATGCGTGTATTCACATTTTAGAATATAAACCCAAAGTACCATCTTATTCTAAAACCTGATTCCAAGGTCAGAAAATTTATATTCTTTCTTCAGTAAATTAGAGTTTTCAGTTTTTAAAAATGTCAGCATTTTATTCTAACTCTAGGAAAGTCCCAGGGGAATCCGCTATACTAGGAGATTGCCTCTAGGTGGTGAGTTTTAGGAGTATGGGTGTTTTTCCCTCTCTGCATCTTTACGGAAATTTTAAGGCTTCTTACAATGAACATATATTTAGTTTATAATCAGAAAAATAAATTAGTTAAAAAGTTTTAAAAATTACACAAGAAAATTCATTATTAATCAAATGTACTAAAAAAATACTTTGTTCCCATAATAGAACTATTTAGATGTTCGAGTAACTAAAATATTTGCTTAATGAGAGGTGAAAATGTAATGACATGAGATTGGACCTATTTTTTTTTAAGTTTTATTTATTATTTATTTATTTATATTTGGCTGTGTTGGGTCTTTGTTGCTGTGCACGGGCTTCCTCTAGTTGCGGCGAGCAGGGACTACTCTTCGTTGCAGTGTGTGAGCTTCTCATTGTGGTGGCTTCTCTTGTCACAGAGCATGGGCTCTAGGCACGCAGGCTTAAGTAGTTGTAGCACGCAGGCTCAGTAGTTATGGCTCGCAGGCTCTAGAGTGCAGGCTCAGTAGTTGTGGCGCATGGGCTTAGTTGCTCCGTGGCATGTGGGATCTTCCTGGACCAGGGCTCGAACCCGTGTCCCCTGCACTGGCAGGCGGATTCTTAACCACTGCACTGCCAGGGAAGCCCGAGATGAACCTATTTTATCATGGTTAGATGGTAGTGATTTGAATTTATTATTGAGGATGAAAATAAATCATGAACAATTTGACTTGGAAATTTTCAATTCAGATTTTTCACAAAACTAAAAGTTATTTCTCTTTCTTTGGAAGGGATAACATGTCTCATGCCAGTTTTTTGTTTTTAAATTAATTAAGTTATTTTTGGCTGCATTGGGTCTTCGTTGTGGTGTGCGGGCTTCTCATTGCAGTGGCTTCTCTTGTTGCGGAGCACGGGCTCTAGGCGCGTGGGCTTCAGTAGTCGTGGCATGCAGGCTGTAGTTGTGGCTTGCAGGCTCTAGAGCACAGGCTCAGTAGTTGTGGCACACTGGCTTAGTTGTTCCACAGAATGTGGGATCATCCCAGACCAGGGCTCGAACCCATGTCCCCTGCACTGGCAGGTGGATTCTTTACCACTGCACCACCAGGGGAATCCCTAGTGCCAGTTTTTAAACTTACTTTCTATCTAGAAAATACCAAGTGAACTGTAAGTCTCAGCTGAAATTCTGAATTTGACCCAATTTAGGTAGAATGTTGAGATGCACTATACACTGTTTTATATTATGCCATATGTAGTATAAAATATTCAAGTACCAAAGAGCAGACTTTTTTTTTTTTTTTTTTTTTTTGCGGTACGCGGGCCTCTCACTGTTGTGGCCTCTCCTGTTGTGGAGCGCAGGCTCCGGACGCGCAGGCTCAGTGGCCATGGCTCACAGGCCTAGCCGCTCCGCGGCATGTAGGATCCTCCCAGACCGGGGCACGAACCCGTGTCCCCTGCATCGGCAGGTGGATTCTCAACCACTGCGCCACTGGGGAGGCCCTGGTTGTAACATTTTTGAAGGTTTACTTAACCTCATTATGCCTCAGTTTCCTAGTCTGTAAAATGGGGATTTGAAACACTTTTGTACTCTGACTATGGTGGTAGTTACATGAATCTATGAATGTGATAAAATTCATAGAACTACACACACACGCACACGCACACACACACGCGCACACGCACACGCACACACACACACACACTGTGAGCCCATGGAAAAAGTGAAATCCAAGTAAGTTCTGTAAGTTTACTTTTTTTTTTTTTTTTTTTTTTTTTTGTGGTACGTGGGCCTCTCACTGTTGGGGCCTCTCCCGTTGCAGAGCACAGGCTCCGGACACGCAGGCCCAGCAGCCACGGCCCACGGGCCCAGCCGCTCCGCAGCACGCGGGACCCTCCCGGACCGGGGCACGAACCCGCGTCCCCTGCATCGGCAGGCGGACTCTCAACCACTGCGCCACCAGGGAAGCCCTGTAAGTTTACTTAATAGTATTTTACCAGTGCCAGTTCCCTTGTTTTGATAATTGTACTGTGGTTATGTAAGATATTACCATTGGGAGATAGGGTACACAGGAACTCTCTGTATTATTTTTTTACTGTGATAAAATATACACAACATAAAATTTACCATTTCAATGATTTTTTAAGTATGCAGTTCAGTGGCATTAATCACATTCACATTGTTTTGTAACCATCACCACTGTCAGTCTCCAGAGCTTTTTCATCATCCTAAACTGAAACTCTGTACCCGTTAAACGATAACTCCCCAATCCCATCTCCCCCAGGCCCCTGGTGACCACTGTTCTACTTTCTTTCTCTGTCAGTTTGATTCTAGATGCCTCCTATAAGTGGAATCATACAATATTTGTTCTTTTGTGACTGGCTTATTTTACTTACTCTTAATACCTTTGAGGTTCATGGACTATTTTTGCAACTTCTATGTGAGACTAATGTTTCAAAATAACGTTTAAAAAAGTAATAATAAAAAAAAATCCTATTGATGGGGCCCCACTGCTGGACTGTACCAAGGCCTAGAGGTTAAGAGCAGTGCAGATGGCCAGAAAGGCCAAGGAGTGACATTACCTCTCTTTCCTCTTCCTCCTTATCCCTAGTCATAGGAGAAGAGGTGCGAGAAAGAGCTGTGTTCTCTCTTGTATAGGGAAGAGCCTGCATTATTTATTAGTAGGTTCCTATATCAACCTGAGGAGCAGCTATGAAATCTCCTACTAAAATAGGGATTCTTTTTGTTGTTGTTTTGATGTTTCTGAAAACATGCTTGATTTTTAAAAAAAATTTTTATTAGAGTATAGTTGATTTACAATGTTGTGTTAGTTTCAGGTGTACAGCAAGGTGAATCAGTTATACATATACACATATCCACTCTTTTTTAGATTCTATTCCCATATAGGCCATTGCAGAGTACTGAGTAGAGTTGCCTGTATAGTAGGTCCTTATTAGTTATCTATTTTATATATAGTAGTGTGTATATGTCAATTCCAATTTTCCAATCTATCCCTCCCCCCCTTACCCCCGGTAACATAAGTTTTTTTAAAAAGCATTATATTATTTATTTATTTAATATTTATTTATTTATTTGACTGCGCTGGGTCTTAGTTGCGGCACACGAACTCTTAGTTGTGGCATGTGGGATATAGTTCCCTGACCAGGGATCAAACCCAGGCCCCCCTGCACTGGGAGCATGGAGTCTTAGCCACTGGACCACCAGGAAAGTCCCCACAAGTTTGCTTTCTACATCTGTAACTCTATTTCTGTTTTGTAGGTAAGTTCGTTTGTACTCCTTTTTTAGATTCCACATATAATCATATAAATATGATATTTGTCTTTCTCTGTCTGACTTACTTTGAAATAGGGATTCTTAACCTGAGGTTCATTGATGGGCTACAGATGCTCTAAGAGCTCCCAGAATTTAGGTGTAAGTATTTAAGTTAATGCTCATTTGTATATATGAGAGGGAAGACATTCCATAGCTTTTGTTACATTCTCACATGGTTCCCTAACCCAAAAATGGTTAGTAAGCAATGCAAGAAAATGTTGTTTACACAGCTCTACCCACTGCGTAACAGGCTCTTTCACTTGGGTGTCTTAGCACCTTTCAGTTTTCTGGTATATCTTTCCCCTTATCAGCCTCCAGAGGCTTTCTTTCTGTTTAAACCTGAGAGAAGCCTGAACAATTCTTTTCCTTCAGAGCCTCCCGCCATTCTCTCCTATATCCTACAAACTCCAGGATCCATTCCTCAAGGGCCAGAGGAGCCCCATAGCAAACTGTCTTGGAGTCCCTAGTGGGCAGATGTGGAACTAGAGCGTGTGCAGGACTTGGCCTCACAACTGCCATTTTTGTCCCTAACCTCTTTAGGCTCCAGAAAAATAGGAAGAAAATAATACTTGAGGTACAGCTCTGGAAAACTCATGAAGTGGTCCTGAATGACTGAAGTTCAGTAGATTCTGCCTTGGGGAATGCAAATTTAATTTTCATATTGTCTTCTGGTTTACACTTTATGTTTTAAATGTATTATAAATATATCATACAATACATTCTACCTTGTGGAGTATCCAGTGATTTAGGTGAGCTATTGCAATGATGTATTGTTATAAAAGATGTTAGTATCAGAATTTATTTATAAATAGAACTCTCTAGTCATTCAGACTGGTTTTTAACTCATATGAATGGATTGCATAAATGGGAGAAACTGTAACTTTCAAGTTTTTCTTATACATGTGATGCTTCAATATTTGCATTCATCTTAGAAACCCTTCAATAAATTATGACTTGACTCATTTATCCAACTCAAAATATATTCTGTTAGGGTAGGCTAACTGCTGTAACAAACATCTCCAAATCTCAGTAGCTTAATCTAGTAAAAGTTTATTTCCAGCTCACCTGAAGTCCAAATAGGTTATTCCTGGTTGAGCAGCTCTCCTGGTTAGCTCTTCTGCAAGTGACTCTGAGATAAAGGCTCCTTCCATCCCGTTATACCATCATTTTCAACATGTGGTTTCTCATGTCCCTACAAGGGGGAAGAGAGTGTGAAAAACGCAACCAGATTAACTACCCTCACCAGCAAGTGAAAACATCACTTCTGCTCGCATTGCATTGGCCAGAAGCAGCTCAGAGCCCCACCTCAATTTATGGGGACTGGGAAATATAGCGCCTGGCCAGGCAGCTGCTTCTGAGCAATAATCATTTACTTTATTTATTTATTTAATTTTTTATTTTTTGGCTGCACATGCAGATTCTGGGATCTTAGTTCCTCGATCACGGATTGAACCCAGGGCCACTGAGTCGTAGTCACCGGACCACCAGGGAATTCCCAATAACCATTTACTTTAGAAGGGGAACAGAACTCTTTGGTGGATAAGTAGCCACCTTTTATATTAATATGCTAGTCTTTTAACCGGTCAGTTCAGTGTAACTGCCTTCATATTATTTATTTCTCACTTTCCAAACAGCAAGTGTTATTATGTCTTTGTAGTGTAAAGTGTGGATGAGACCTTCATATGGGAAACAATTTTGTCATAATTGTTGAGCAAATAAAAATGGGATTAAGCCATCTAGTTTTATACATTTATTAGGGAATGAAGTATATTTTATTTATTCAGTCACCCAACCCCCTAGAGAATTGTACATTTGAGAAAGATGGAACATTAGCAAAGAGGAAGATTAGCAAAGAACAAGAATATGCATATCTTATTGGGTTCATTCTCGTAGTAATTTAAAACTACTTCCAGGGCTTCCCTGGTGGCGCAGTGGTTGAGAGTCTGCCTGCCGATGTAGGGGACACGGGTTCGTGCCCCGGTCCGGGAAGATCCCACGTGCCGCGGAGCGGCTCCACCCGTGAGCCATGACCGCTGAGCCTGCGCGTCCGGAGCCTGTGCTCCGCAATGGGAGAGGCCGCAACAGTGAGAGGCCCGCGTACCCCAAAAAAACCCAAAAAAACAAACAAAAAACCCCAAATAAACTACTTCCAGCTGCTGGCAATAGGCAAGTATGAAAATTTTTTTCTTCTTCTTCCAAAAAAAAAACAAAAGCAGTCTTCACCATGGGATGTATTACACAATCATAAATGTGTCACTTTTATTTGCTCTTTAAAGATCTTAATTTTAAAAAAAAATATTTATTTTTGGCTGCGTTGGGTCTTCGTTGCTGCATGCGGGCTTTCTCTAGTTGTGGTGAGCGAAGGCTACTCTTTGTTGTGGTGCCGGCTTCTCGTTGCGGTGGCTTCTCTTGTTGCAGAGCATGGGCTCTAGGTGCGCGGGCTCAGTAGCTGTGGCTCGTGGGCTCTAGGGCACAGGCTCAGTAGTTGTGGCACACGGGCTTAGTTGTTCCATGGCATGTGGGGTCCTCCCGGACCAGGGCTCGAACCTGTGTCCCCTGCATTGGCAGGTGGATTCTTAACCATGGCACCACCAGGGAAGCCGTATTTATTTGCTCTTAAGGGAAATTAATGTTGTAAGGTTTGGATCTGTTTATTTTATTTGCTTGAAGCCATTTTGTGCCTAGGAGGGTGCCATTTGGCTCTATTCAGCATCCGACAGCTAGAAATGGAGAATATTGAGTGTGAAGGATCCCAGTACTTAGCTGGAGTCATGGAGAAAGTGGTCCACAACTTTAGTAGTTACACTAACTATACAGGCATATCTTGTTTTATTGCTCTTCGCTTTGCTGTGCTTTGCTTTATTGTGCTTCATAGATACTGTGTTTTTTACAAATGGAAGGTTTGTGGCCACCCTGTATTGAGCAAGTCCATCAACACCATTTTTCCAATGGCATTTGCTCACTTTGTGTCTCTGTTATGTTTTGGTAATTCTTGCAATATTTCAACCTTTTTCATTATTAGTATATTTGCTACGATGATCTGTGTTCAGTGATCTTTGATGTTACTATTGCAAAAAGATTATGACTCACTGAGGCTCAGACAGTGGTAAGCATATTTTGGCAATAAAATATTTTAAAATTAAGGTATGTACATTTTTAGGACATAATGCTATTACACACTAAATAGACTACATTGTAGTGTAAATATAACTTTTACATGCACTGGGAAACCAGGACACTGGTATGACTTGCTTTATTGCTGTATTCACTTTATTGCAGTGGTCTGGAACCAAATCCACAATGTCTTCGAGGTCAGCCTGTAGTAGTGTTTCATTTACCCATTACTAGTTGAGACTGGGCTGTCCCACCTAAGGAAGAGGTCCCAATAATGAATATTTACCATCTTTTAAGTCCTAATTTATTTCTTTTAAAGTTACATTTTATGGTGCCCATGTAGGAATTAAAGATGCACTAGAGCAAAGGTCAGCAAATTATAGCCATGGGCCAAGTCTAGCCCACTGCCTGTTTTGTAAAGTTTTGTTAGAACGCAGACATACTCATTGATTTACATACCGCCTATGGTTGCTTTCACACTATACTGGCAGAGTTGAGTAGCTGTCACAGAGACCGTATGGTCCACAACACCTCATGTATTTATTTAGTATCCCTTTATGGAAAGTTTGCTAACCCTTTCACTAGACCCTTAAACCCTTAAAATTAGTATAACTTGGTTTGAGGTAACTCTGCTCCTACTTAGGATTTACTTAATCTCTGGCCCACAGTTCGCCATCACAGTGAGGATAATAAAACCTACCTGTCGAGGTAGTTAAAGTAGACTTTAAGTGATCTTGGGCAAGTTACTCAGTTGATCTTCTAGTTAGCTATCTGCCAGTCTGTCTTCCAGTAGGCTTCCTTAGACCAATCCATTTCCAATTTACCATGTATAAGAATCATCTGGGAACTCTATTAAAATTCAAAGATGCCCACCCTCATTCCCTAGGTCCTGATTCATCAGGTCTGGGAAGATGCACGTGTAACAGGCACCCCAGATTCTGATGCAGGTGGCCTGGACTTCAAGTAACTCAGACCCTTGTGGCAACTTGTCTTTGGGTCCCTAGAAATAGTTTCTCTGACAGCTCCAGATATGCTTCTTGACTCAGCCAGAATTGAAGCCTTGCCTACTATATAGGAGAGCTTGGAACCAAAAGGGGACTGCCCAGCGGCGTTAGTCATCAGCATTCTGAACATGTGCAGAGAGACCCGGCAGTGGGCTTATCGTATAAATCAAATTATTGACTGCCTGACTGCACCTATACAGCCATCTGCTGCTTTGCTTTCAAATAGAAATAATGATAGGGAAGTTGGCACTGGGGCTTCAGAGAAAGTGATTGGTTTATGTTGCAGCTCTGTATGCCTCTTGATGCTAAGAGGGAACAAATTAAAGCTAAAATTAGCAGTATAGCCCTGGGTTAGCTGTCTCTTTTTAAAAATCAAGATAAAAGTTAATAGCAGAAGAAGTTACCATGAGAGGAAGAGCCTAAGTCCAGGTGCTTTATAGGTGCTTTAAGAACGGATGCTGATTTAATGGTTTGTAATTTCCTTAATCTCCAGAATGTATTACCCTAGGTTATGTGATACTTAATGAACGGTTTGCTCACTGAAGCCTTTGTTTTCCTCCATTTGCTATTCAAAAACTGAGTAAAGAGCTGCAAAGCCAGTAATGAATAATGGCAAAATCCCCTGGCACCTGTTGGGTTTTAATACAATATGGAACAAAGTGAGACCCCCCCCCACAAAAAAAAGTCCAAAAACAAAAACCAGAAAAATAAAAACTTGAAGGAAGAATCAAAGAACCTCACTCTTTCAGTACTTACTATGAGTGGAGCTGTGTTGCTGTTCAAAAGCAGTGTTAAAATTGAGGTTCAGGTGCCTTTAAACATTTCCGTCTTTGCTGACCTGCTGAAATAAACCTGGGTGTTTGATTGGATGTAAGCCAGGGTATTTTGTACTCTGAAATGTAAGTAAAGTAAACACTTTATCATCCAATGAAGGACTTAACAGCTAATTAGATACCTTCCTGTTGGGAGATGTCTTGGGAAACTGATTTCAAAAGCATATGCTAATAAGGATTTAAAGAATCCTATGTAAGATTATCAAAGGATTCCTTTCAATAATGAGTTCCCTTAGACCCAGGATATTTTAATATATGATTAGAATTACTAATCATTCATTTAAGGGAGCCCAGCATTGCTGGGAAGTTAGGAATACCATCAGGGAACATGTTCTCAAGAGGTTGCAAAATAAACAACCATCTTCTGTTTTTATTAAAATGATAGCTTTAAAAGATCATTCCTTTTCTTCCCTGCAAAATATGCAACAGGTCTAATTTATCTCTAGACACCAGAATTTCTTTCCTTCCTATTACTAAACCCTTGAGAAAAGGCCATTTTGAAAAAAATAAGGCTTCTGTCTTTAAAAACGGATTATTTTGATATACCAAAAACGAATTGTCTTGATGCTCAGTGCATTTCTGTCCTTTTAAATCCTAAATTCACAAATTTATATTCTTCCCTTGGTATTTAAAGACTCAAGAACACTAACACTGTGCTTATAATTGACTGTGTTAAAAGTGACCATGTTTTTGTGTCTGAAAGTAGAACATGAAATATTGTACCAGATTTTGCCCGAGGACTTCCGTGCTGTTTCTTATTATGTCCTTCTCTCCCCAGCCTTTGGAATTCCCTTAATGTCAGAGACATTAACTTTGAGGGTAAGAGAGTAAATCTTAAGAGATGTAGTATTTGCTTTGAATTTACCAGCCAACTAAATAGGAAGGATGTTAATGTCTCAGGTGTACAAGGTGTACTTCTTGTTAGTGTTAATGAAAGCTGTGTATATAGTGGAGAGAAAACATATTCCCCAAATCAGTAAACAGACAGAAGCTATGATGGACTTTTTTCTTTTTTCTTTTTGGCCGTGTCACACAGCATGTGGGATCTTTAGTTCCCCAACCAGGGAAAGAACCCGTGGCCCCTGCAGTGGAATCGCAGAGTCTTAACCAATGGACCACTAGGGGAGTCCTGGATTTTGTATGAAAAAAGCAATGTCAGAGGCTATTAGGGTATTTAAGTGAAGGGAAAAATTCTATGTTATAGTACTAAATCTAAAAGGAAAAATCAAAAAGAATGGATACCTCTATGGGTATAACTGAATCACTTTGCTGTAACTGTAACTGTAAAATCATCTGTAACTAACACATCATTGTTAATCAACTATACTCCAATATAAAATAATTTTAAAAACATTTTTAAAAATTAAAAATAATGAAAAAATAAAAGGAAAGACCAAGTATTGATTGTAACCTAACCAGATACCATAAATCCACAGCAGCATTCTCAGCCCCACAGAATAAATGGCATTCATTAAGTTTGAGTATATTGTTGCCCTAGGATCAGGGAGGCCAAACTGTTTTACTCTTCTCTGCAAAGCCTAATCTCTCTACCTGAAAAATAATTTAGGAAAAAAAAATTTTAAGGTCAGTGACTCTCTCTTGGCCTCCCTGCATATTTGTCTTTTTCTTTCTTATTAGCATTAGGTAATGTATCTTAAAACCCCAGGCCTCTACATTCAAACCTGGCTGAATTACCTCTCTTGCACAATGCAGATGCCCTTCAGGAGAAGTCTGTTTCGTGGGAGACTGGCAGGCTTTAAAGAGAAGAGTGTGACTTGGCTGCCTGGAGGCTTGGGTTCCAATTTCATGTCTGACAGCAGCCTTTGTGCCCTCTGCCGAGTCACCTTCTTACTTCTGTGGCTTTCCTTTTCTTTTCTCTTAGAAAGGTGACCACTGGACTCATGTTTCAGATGGGTCCTCACTGACTAGTCCCCTGCCCCCATGGATTTGAGGCCCAGAAAAATTGTTTAGCTTAACAAATTATTATAAGCCAAATACCCTTATAACAGCCACGCCAGTCAGGAAATCGAACTTTGCCAGTCACCCCAGAAGCCCCTCCTTGGGTTGCATCTCAATCATAACTCCCTCTCTCCCTCCAAATTAACTACAGGCAGTCCTTGCCTTACATGACACTGTGGTACTATAAAGAAATGCTGAAATCCTGATAGGCTATCTTAATAATCAGTGGGAGAAATTGCGATTGTTCTGAGACCTTTAAATGTTTGGTCAGAACATTAAAAACTCTTTTACTGTCTGTTATAATTTTAGAGGGAAATGAAAAAATACTAAAATTTAGTATGTAATAATTTAAAACATTAGCAACATTGAGAATTAGACTTTTATTTCTTTGTAAAATCTTATCAAGAGTAGTTTGGTTTGCCTTTTCCCATACTATAATTTATGATACAGAACAAGCATCTTTTCTTTTCAAAATTTATTCTATTGAAGTATACTTGATTTACAATGTCATGTTAATTTCTGCTGTACAGCAAAGTGATTCAGTTATACATATATATACATTCTTTTTCATATTCTTTTCCATTCTGGTTTATCACAGGATATTGAATATAGTTCCCTGTGCGATACAATAGGATCTTGTTGTTTATCCTTCCTATATATACTAGTCTGCATCTTCAACAAGCATCTTTTCTATGCCTTGATGAACTTTCATACTCCTGTAGAAGTTTAGATCAGTTTCCAACATTTTATCCTTTGCGTTTTCAGTGTTGTGAAGTATCTGCAGGAGTTCCTTTAATGTGGACTTTTTGCAGCATCATTTCTTCATTCTTTTCATCTCCACACTTTCGTCATTTATGGCGATCAGTTCCCTTCATTCAGTTCCTCTGGCTGCACATCTAGAGGCTTCGGGTGGTAGCGCATCAACTTTCCCACAGTCAAACATTTCTTCTGTGACTCCATCCTGTTCCATTCAAATTTCACTTCCAGTGTTACCACTTTTGATTTCTTTGCTGCACTTTCTTCTTTGTTGGCTAATTACCTATTTTAATTGTTTATTTTGGTAAGCTATTATGTGGGTTTTTCATGGGGAGACAAGAAGACAACACAGATACATGGTTTGCTGTCTGTGTGAACTGAGTAACAAATGAGTGACCAGTCACTGACAGACTTGGAAAGATGTGACATGATTGGTCACTGATCATGATGGTCATCTATTAATTACATAGTGATTCGTAGACTGGAGTGCTGTTAGTGAAGTTTGTACCTCATGCAGTTTCTGAAAGTTAATTCACCATGGTAAGTGAGATTTGAGCCGTGTTGTTGGAGGACTGGTATAATTTAAACTGTGGGACCTGAAATTGTGCACATTATAATCGTGTAAAGTGAAGGCTGCCTGTATGATTTGCTGTAGTAATCACTTTCTTGTAGGTCTGGACACTATGGTTTAGTGTTGTTCCATAAAATGTTTTTGTTATGTCTTCTAAGTCTTTTTTTTTTTTTTAAATCTGTGGGTTTCCCCTCTGTATTAGTTTTCCAGGGCTGCTGTAACAAAGTACCACAGACTGGGTGGCTTAAACAACAGAAATTTATTTTCTCACAGTTCTGGAGGCTGGAAAATCTCAGATCAAGGTGTTAGCAGATTTGATAAACAACAAGGCCCTACTTTATAGCACAGAGAACTATATTCAATATCCTATGATAAACCATAATGGAAAAGAATATGTATATATATATTTATATGAGAATGTATACATATGTGTAACTGAGTCACTTTGCTGTACAGCAGAAATTAACACAACATTGTAAATCAACTATACTTCAAAAAATTTTTTTTAACTTAAAAAAAAAAAGGTGATTTGGTTTCTCCTGAGGCCTCTCTCCTTGGCTTGCAGATGGCCACCTTCTTGTTGTGTCTTCACATGGTCTTTTCTCTGTGCAAGTGAACTCCTGGTTTCTCTTTCCCTTCTTATAATGACACTAGTACTGTTGAATTAGGGCCTACCTTAATGGCCTTATTTTAACTTAATTACCTCTTTAAAGGCCACGTCTCCAAATATAGTCATACGAATTTTGGAGGGACACAGTTCAGCCCATCACATCTTCTATTCCTTTCTTTTCTTTACTACTTATGTATCAAAATAGCTGGGCTTCTTGACCACTGGTTATATAAAACATAAGCCATAATCACATAAACTTTTCATTAAAGAGTTAAGATCATTCATGAAGGACAACATTGAAAATTAGGCCTGGATTATGTTGGGTAAAATTATGTTCCAGTTACTAAGGATATATAACAAATCACCCCCAAACTTGGCAGCTTAAAACAGCAATAATCATTTATTATCTCTCAAAATCTGTCAGTCAGGAATTACAGAGTAACTCAGCTGAGAAGTTCTGACTCTGGTCTTTCAATAAGATTGCAGACAGATTTAACTGGGGCTACAGTCATCTGAAAGTTTGACTGGGGCAGGAGTCATCTTGAAGATGGCTTGCTCACTTGGCTGGCACATTGGGGATGGCTGCTGGTGGGAGGCCTCAGTTCCTTTCTGCATGGCTGCTTGACTGTCCTTATGGCATGGCAGCTGACCTGAGTGAGTAATCCAAGAGGTCAAGACAGAAGCTGCAATGAATTGTCATTTTCACCATGTTCTATTGGTCACAGAGATCCAGTCTTGATTCACTGTAGAAGGGGACTCCACAAAGGCATGAATATAGGAGGTATTGATTATTGGGAGCCATCTTGGGGACTGGCTGCTATAAATTGGATGGGTAAAAAGTGTCGTACTTTTGGGAAACCTGTTTGTAAGTCTATACCTTCAAATGCTGCTTATCTTACAGGCATGTCGTCAAAGTTAAACATTATTAAATGCAAACTTTCTACCTCACACTTAATGAGTTAATATTTTTAAGAGTTTTCAAGGTAATTTTTTATGATCAGTCTCTATGTCTGACTAAAACCATTATATTAATCCAAATACATACACTTACCTATTAGTAGATTTTTCTTTGGCTTGGTCATTCATCTGAGATACTGGTCTTTTGTTTTGTTTTAATTGGAGTATAGTTGCTTTACAATTTTATGTTAGTTTCTACTGTACAGCAAAGTGAGTCAGTTATACGTAAACATATCCCCTCTTTTTTTAGATTTCCTTCCCATTTAGGTAACCACAGAGCACTCACTGAGTAGAGTTCCCTGTGCTATTCAGTAGGTTCTCATTAGTTATCTGTTTAATACATAGTAGTGTATATATGTCAATCCCAATCTCCCAATTCATCCGCCCCACCCGAGATACTGGTCTTAAATGGTGGGATCAACAGCTTCAGATATCACATATGCCTTTATGTGAAGTAGGAGACGTTACTGGAAATGACAGAAGAGCATGTGCTATGGAGCAGGAAGGATATATGAAGGAAGGGAAGCAAGTTGAACAGGGGTGAACATGAGTAGTATGGAGGGTATATTAGTTGATGGGACAGAACAGAATTGGTGTGAGATGAAATTTCTTATGACAGGTTGTAAACTTGTGCAACAATATTTATTCTGTGCTGTCTGTAGGAAGATATATAGTTACCTAAGTGATTTAGCAGTATAAAGTATGAGATTCATGGCTTTATGTTAAATCAACTTATGTCCGATATAAAGCTGATGCTAATAATTTAGGATTAACATTTTTTATTGAAGTATAGGTAATTTACAGTGTTGTGTTAGTTTCAAGTGTACAGCAAAATGATTCAGTTATACACACACACACACACACACACACACTCACGCACACACATATTCTTTTTCAGATTCTTTTATAGGTTATTACAAGATAAGGTATTGAGTATAGTTCCCTGTGCTATGCAGTAAGTCCTTGTTGTTTACCTATTTTATATATAGTAGTGTGTATGTTAATCCCAAGATCCTAATTTATCTCCCCCCCCTCCACCCGACCCCTGCTATCCCCTTTGGTAACCATAAGTTTGTTTTCTATGTCTGTGAGTCTATTTCTGTTATGTAAATAAGTTCATTTGTGTCATTTTTTTAGATTCCATAAATAAGTGACATCGTATGATATTTGTCTTTCTTTGTCTGACTTAGTTCACCTCATATGATAATCTGTAGGTCCATCCATGTTGCTACAAATGGTATTATTTCATTCTTTTTTATTGCTGAGTCATATTCCATTGTATAAAACCACATAGGATTAAAATTTTTTTAATTGCCCACATTCACTCTTAACTCAGTATCGTTGGTTAAATAAAGATGTTTTGGGTTCATTCATAAAGGAAAATTAGGAACATTAGTAAAATATGATGAGTTTAAGCCCCTTAATGTGTTATAGTTTGATAGGACTTCACACAGCTGCAGAAATGAGTGTAGTATCCAATCTGAACTCTTGTGAATAGAGTGTTAGAAATGATGTTATTGAATTTTTACACTCCTGGAAGTTTGTCTAATAAATTGAGTAGTTGTCACACTGAGTTTCCTACAATTCATGTCATAAAAAATAACTAAAAACTAATATATTTGTATTCTCCCTCACTCCACAGGCTCATTAGAAGTGACTGGTTACTAGTTTCAAAAATGTAGTGAAAGAAGTTTGCAGAGTTTGTGTTCATTTGGGATCAGGCTGTTTTGCAGAGTCAAGGTTATTGAAATTTATTTGTGGCAGAGATGGGTGAATAATGAACAGTTCTTTCTAGACACATAATACAAGCTCCCTGTTGGCTTCTATCTGTCTGCCTTAGGAACAAAGATGTCTCTGTGCTACGGGGTAAAGACCTGGAGTGAAGTGAGTACCTGGCAAAGGCTAAGAGCACATGTAGGGCATGGAACCACGAGGACTCATCATGATGACTAGATTGCTTATGAAAAACCAATACTTGCAAGTTCTGATTGGAGTGGGCTTCACAAGTCTGTGTTCTGTCTTTCATATGTAGCATTTTGTTTTAGAGACAAAATAAGGTCTGTTGGATAAGGCAGTAAAAGGTTGTCTTTGGGCAATTCCTATAGCAGACTTTCTGTTTCAACTGATCTCTTGTTATTTGAGCCTTTTATTTATTTTTAGAGACATTTTAAAACACAGAAAAGTACATAGGCACTCTGTTCATTGACCACCAAGATCAGTTTTTAGTTTTCAGTATCTTCCTGGTGGGAATTTAATTTCCTGCTTCACAAAGTATTATGCTCGGACTACTAAAGTGAAGAACAATGATCCCTTCCAAGACTAGCTTTTATTTATAGCTGTAGCTTCTAATTTTATTTTAGTGCTTTGTAAACTCACCAAATCCCACTGCTTAACATTAGCAATAAGTTATGCCTTGTTTACTTCTAAGATGGTCTGGAGCTTTTAGTGTAATCGATCGGCTGCCTGCTTTTGCACATCTGCAAATGGTTATGTTATACACTGTCAAACCCATTCCAGAGAGGTGAGGAAGAAGAGAAAAAGAAAAGGATTCTTATCCTCTTCTTAAAATGATCTTTTCTTCTCCATGTAGGGAATTCGGATAATTCTGAAACGTCAACCACTTGATGTGGTTGGTTTTTTTCATTCGTTGTCCCATTCAGTATAGAGATTCATGCCCTTCACTTCTGGGAAATTTTATTCTATCATTTCTTTGATAATTCTCCTGTCCTCTTACTCTGTTTTCTCTTTTAAAACTTCTGATATGCAGAAGACCTATTGAATTGAGCCTCTCTTTTTGCTTAACTTTTCTGTCTCTATTTCTGCCTCTGTCTTTTGGTTCTATTTCCTGGGAGATTTTTTTTTTTTTCGGTACACGGGCCTCTCACTGTCGTGGCCCCTCCTGTTGCGGAGCACAGGCTCCGGACGCACAGGCTCAGCGGCCATGGCTCACGGGCCCAGCCGCTCCGCGGCATGTGGGATCTTCCCGGACCGGGGCACGAACCCGTGTCGCCTGCATTGGCAGGCGGACTCTCAGCCACCGCGCCACCAGGGAAGCCCTGTGGGAGATTTTTAAAACTTACTTTCGTTTCTTCTATTGAATAAAAAAAAAAATTGTCAATAACATTTTTATTTCCAAGAAATCTCTTTGGTTCTCTGATCATTTTTTTCATTTTAACTTGTTCTATAATACTTTCATTAATCTCTGAGGATACTAATGCAAGTTTTGTTTTTTTTTTTTTAAGTTCTTATCTTTTTTTTTGGCCACACAGCATAGCATGTGGAATCTTAGTTCCCCTACCAGGCATTGAACCCACCCCCATCTGCAGTGGAATACTGGAGTCTTAACTGCCAGACTGCCAGGGAAGTCCCTTAAGTTCTTGTCAGTTACCAGAATTATCTTAGTTTATTCCAGGGTTATTTCTTCTTGTTTACTGTGGTCCCTCCTTTTCATTTTGGAGGCTTTCCTTGAATGTCTGGTGGTCCTTGGTTTTGTGTTCATGTTTAAGACTAAAAGGCAATTGGAGGGTCTGTGTGCAAAATTGTAGAGTATATGAAGGTCTTGTCTTAGAAGCTGTTCAAATTCTCTAGAGAGGAAACATAATATTGGGGGGAAACCACTGACGAATTAATACAATATGATATCAGTTTTACAAATTGAAAAATAAAACTAAATGACATATGGCTTGTGGTTATATACATATGTGGCAAAACCATAATAAAGGCAAAAGAAAGTAAACACAAAATTCAAATGGTGCTTACCCTTCGGGGATATGATTGGAGTGGAGCATAAAGAATATCACTGTTATTGGTTATGTTCTAGTTTTTAAATTGAGAAGTGAGTTTTATTATGATCTTTATTCCTATGTGTATGTAATATAATATTAATACAGTCTTTTATATGTGTCAAGTATTTCATAATAAAAATGAGAAAATTTGAAGAAAACTCTTTGTATCCCATCTTGTGAGAGCAGATGCTTGACTGACAGTGTTCTGTGCTTGGAGTTGGAGGGCTGACTGTTAATAATCATGACCCACCCTTTCAGCTCAGTATGCAATTTGAGAAATGACAGGGTTAAATGAATCAGCACAAACAGGGTGGTTATGCATAATTCCTTTGGGGTTGTTCTTGGCACCATGCTCCCTGACGTCCTGATGTGTATACTGGTCACGGATTCTTCCAGACACCATTCAGTCTTCCCAGTGATGTGTAAGAGATGCCTCCACCAGCCCCTGAGTACCTGCTGGTCTTAAATTTCACCCTTTGCCTTCTGCAAGGTGCCTCAGGCACTTTTGTAGCACCTTTACTGCTGTCACTTACACATCTCTGTAAGCCGTTTGGGGTCAAAACTGTTCAGTTGCACATGAGATAAAGGCAGAAAGAAACCTCAGTGGAGTAAAGGAGCAGCTGGGAGACAAAGCACAGTACCGTGGTCAGTGCTCATTGGTGAAAGCTCATGGGCGGGGCATGGCTGGGAGGTGTGCATCTTCCCTCCACTCCCTCCTCAGCACCGGAATGATTCACCTGTGTGTGCATGGGGGTGTGCATAGTTTTTAATATTGAAATGTTTGAGACAGAAGGGTCATAATGAGTCAGTGCGTGTGGGGCACCACTAACCAAGTACAACTGTAGACCTTCAGTTTCTCCCCAGTTTGTGTTTCTGTCCACCCCAGTGCCAAGTGTTTCTAAGTCCCAAACCTCAGCAGGGTTTTGCAGGGCAAAATTGTCCCTTTCTCAAGTGTCCCCCTCTGTAAACACCAAGCTGAGGCTTCTTTCCCCTCATACAGAAGTTACCTCTTCTCCACTGTCTTTCCATCTTCCATAACTGTTGAAATCTCTCCTTTGCTTTTGGCCACTCCGTGTTCTATTCCTTAATGTGGCTTATCTTTATTCTTTTTCTCGCACGTTAGTGGGGTCTTTGTTGGGAGAGGATATAGGGGAGGTGTTTAATAAGCTTGCTTTTTTTCTGCCAAGAAATTTTAAAAAATTATTTAAAATTTGTTTTTATTTTCTTTTTTAATTGAAGTATAGTTGATTTACAATGTTACATTAGTTTTAGGTGTACAATATCGTGATTCAATAAGCTTTCTTTTTTAAAAAAAATTTATTAATTTGGCTGTACATGTGCGAGATCTTCATTACGGCATGCAGGATCTTTTTAGTTGGAGCACGTGGGATCTTAGTTGCAGCATGTGGGCTCTTAGGTGTGGCACGTGGGATCTAGTTCCCTGACCAGGGATCGAACCCAGGGCCCCTGCATTGGGAGTGTGGAGTCTTAACCACTGGACCACCAAGGAAGTCCCCAATAAGCTTTCTTTAATCAGAAAACAATATTAACATTATGAGGAATTTTGTCTCCCCCTATCCCGTGGTTTTTTTTTTTTCCCTTTAGCTTCATTGAGGTATAATTGACAAATAAAATTTTAAGATTTTTGTTTTTTGGTAAGATATTTAAAGTGTGCAAAATGGTGGTTTGATATACGTAAACATTGTGAAAGGATTAACATATCCATCACCTCACATGTATCTTTTTTTGTGTGTGTGAGAACATTTAAGTTCTAGTACTCTCAGCAAATTTCAACTACATGTGTTATCAACTGTGGTCACCATGTTGTACATTATTAGATCCTCAGACCTTATTCATCTTATAACTGAAAGGTTGTACCCTTTTACTGACCTCTCCTTGTTGCTCTCACTCTCCAACCCCTGGCAGCCTACTCTCTTTCTATGAGTTCAGCTATTTAAATATCTATTTATTTATAATTAAAAAAAAATTTAAGACTCCATATATAAGTGGCATTATGCAGTATTTGTGTTTCTGTGACTCATTTCACTTAGCATAATACCCTCCAGGTTCATTAATGTTGTTGCAAATGACAGGATTCCCTTCTTTTTTAAGGCTGAAATTTATTCCACTGTGTATGGAGTAAAATATTATATATATATATATATATATATATATATATATATATATATATATATATAAATATATATAATGTTTTCTTTAGCCATTCATCCATTAATGGACACTTAGGTTGCCTGCATACCTTGGCTATCATGAATAATGCTGCCATGAATATGGGAGTACAAATATCTCTTGGAGATAACTGATTTCGTTTCTTTCGGCTATATGCCCAGAAGTGGGATTGCTGGATCATATGGTAGTTCTATTTTTAACTTTTCGAGGGACCTCCATACTGTTCTCCATAGTGACTGTCCCAATTTACATTCGCACCAACAGTGTACAGGGGTCCCCTTTTCTCTGCATCCTTGCCAACACTTGTTATCTCTTGTCTTTTTGATGATAGCCATTCTAACTGGTGTGACATGATATCTCATTGCAGTTTTCCCTTATGATCAGTGATGTTGAGCACCTTTTCATATATGTGTTGGCAATTTGTATGTCTTCTTATGGGAAATGTCTATTCAGGTACTTTGCCTATTTTTGAATTGTGTTATTTGCTTTCTTGCTTTGGAGCTGTTTGAGTATTTTATATATTTTGGATAACTTGCAAATATTTTCTCCCATTCCATAGATTGTCTCTATACTTTGTTATTTGCTGTGTAGAATCTTTAGTTTGATTCAATACAATTTATTTCTGCTTTTGTTTTCTGCACTTTTGGGGTCATATTAGAAAAATCATTGCCCTGACCAATGTCAAAAAGATTTTCCCCTGTGTTTTCTTCCCCTATGTTTTATAGTTTCAGTTCTTACATTTAAGTCTTTAATCTATTTTTGAGTTGATTTTTGCATATGGAGTGAGATAAGGGTCCAATTTTATTCTTTTGATGAAAACAGAGTCTTCGCAACTCTCTTTATTGAAGAGACTGTCCTTTGTGTGTTCTTGGCACCTTTGTTGAAGATCAATTGTGGATTTATTTCTGGGCTCTCTATTCTGTTCCACTGGTTTATATGTCTGTTTTTATGCCAGTGCCATGCTCTTTTAATTATTATAGCTTTTTAGTACATTTTGAAATCACATGGTATGATGCTTTTAGCTTTGTTCTTTTTGCCCAGGATTGCTTTGATTATTTGAGGTCTCTGGGGGTTTCATGTGAATTTTAAGATTGTTTTTGGATAAATCTTTATAATTGAAGGAGCTTATATTAATTAGACTCATTCCTTGGTGAGGCAATCTTTTGTTAGTTTCACTTTTGCAAAACAAAGATTTGATAATGTATATTTACATACTGGAGATATGGCTCAATCTAATTTATCAGTTAGGTGCAAAAACACAGTCCACCAGTAATAGTGGCTCATCTTTAATAAGCTCTGGGATAACAGAATAAAATATTCCTTCCTGAAATGTAACTGAGGAGAACTATTATTGGTCCCTGAAGTTAAAAAGCTGTCATTGTTCTTTAATAAGATAATTTCATCACTAGTGGTGATATTTTATCTAGTAGTCTAAATTCCTACTTCCACCAGCAGGAACTTCACTTCTTTTTAACATGATCAAGTGTCCAATTTTAGAACAGCAGATGGCTGGAGCTTGCTTTATACTGATTAGTAATATTTTTTCTTCTAATGTACAGAAAACATTTCTTTAGTCCCTAGCAACTTGATCATCTGCACCCTTACAGAAATCTCAGTGTGCCCTATATGGCTCAGAGTATTATCTACAAGCACTTACATCTATCAGGCTTTTGTTTGGAGGCCAGAGCAGGAATGTCACATGATACGCAGGAAAAGGTCCTGTAATCTTGCCTATTCATACGTGGCGCACCATAGTTTGTCAAGAGTCTTTTGTACTTTAACAACACCTTTCCAAGAACTTATGTTGCTTCCATCTAAACTAACTTGAAACTTCCTTAGGGGAAAAATAGTATACATTTCTGTTTGTGAGGGAAACGGAACATACTTTATTTTATACTGGATTGTGAGTTAATATGTCTGGGTAGACCGTTACTGGCCAGAGCTGGAACCGAACTCAGGTTTGGCTGCTCATTGCTCTGGAGTCAATGTTCCAGAGACAAGGGTTGGTGAAAAAAAAAGATGCTTTATTCAGGAAGCTGGCAACCTGGGGAGATGGCAGACTAGCATACCCTAAGCCACCTCCCAGTTGTTGGTTAGGGGGCAGAAGGTCTTAAAGGGGAGTTTCAGGGGTGCACAGGCAGTGGGGGGCCCTCCGTGCAGAACAGCACAGTCAGTTCCGACAACCGTCTTGAAACTGGTCATGTGGTGGTCTAATCAGCATCATCGTGATTGTTTTAAGCACAGTTACTCTTCAATTCCAGGGTTGATTTGTTCCCATTTCCTTGAGGCCAGTTCTTGGAATTGTGCAAGGCACAGACTCAGTACTGCTCAAGACAGAGCAGCTTATGTCATGGCTACAGTCTGGTCATCCTGCAGTTAGCTTTTTCCCTCTGGTGGCAGTTTTAGTATCTGCAAAACAACTCAGGAATGTGCATCAGACACTGTTATCTATGTTCTTCAGGGAGGAACTAAAGATTCTGTGACGCTGTTGTCCTAATCATTAACTGCTTGAGCCTGCTCTTTTGTGACTCAGGGGAGGCCTGGGAAACTATGGCTTTTCTACAAACAAGAGACAGGGGACATGGAAGGGCTTTTATATCTGGAGGGCCCCCCTCCAAGGTCTGGCTCTGTTTCAAGACCTCTGGGAGTTATTTGTGGGGGACCCACCTTGGCTTTTAGGAGCAGGAAAGAAGTATTCAGGGAATTGTCATGGCCTGGGAAGGGAGCAGAAAAGTGTACCAATTGGAGTTTGAGTTTTTGAGAATGCTGTGTTTGTGTGTGTTGAAGGGAGGGAGAATAGTGATAGAGGAATAAATAGATGACTTTTCAGATAATCTGAGTGAAAACCTAAAATGAAAAGGGACAGCCTGGTGAGATGGGAGAAAACATCCAGCTTCACCACCTGTCTCCCAGTATGCTCTGAAAATTCTGGCCTGCAAAGATCCTCTTTCTTTAAGAATTTGTAGTGCATGTAATTATAGATTATCTGGCATTTTACTTTAAATTATTTTAAAAATGTGAGTCACTGCAAAGTGGTTTAGAGATCAGGCTCTGGAGCTAGGTCAATTTAGGACAAATCCTGGCCTTATGATGTATTAGCTGTGTGACCTGGGACAAGCTACTTAACCTCTCTGTGCCTCAGTTTCCTCATATTTAAAATGAGGATAATAATAATATCTACCTTGTTTTGTTATGGGTAAATTACTTAGCCGGCAAAATTAGTACATATTCATTGTAGAAAAGTAGATAGTGGGAATTCCCTGGCGGTCCAGTGGCTAGGACTCTGTGCTTTCACTGCTGAGGGCCCAGGTTCGATCCCTGGTTGGGGAACTAAGATCCCGCAAGCCAATGAAAATAAAAGGAAAGAAAAGAAGATAGTATAAAAATTAGCAGAAAAGGAGATAAGCATCTTCAATCCTTCCACCTATAGGTAACCACTATTACTATATTGGTACATACCCTTAAATGTTTTTTGTGTGCAGCCTTGCGATCATACTTTTCATGTTATCTTGTAACTTTTTCCTTTAATAATATATCATGAGCATTTGCCCATACTTTTCAACATCATATATCTAAAATAGAACTACATTGATTGGATAGGTAGTTTTTAGTTTATTAAAGTGTTCCCATATTGTTGAAGCTTTAGGTGGCTTCCAGATTTTCACTTTTACATGAAATGCTTCAGTATACATTTTTGTATGTTAATCTCATTCTTGAAGTTATTTTCCTTGAAGAGAAATGGAATTGCTGAGTCAAAGGGTATTCGTTTTTATTTTTAAGGCTTTTGACACATATTGCTAAATTGCCTTCCAGAAATGTTCACTAGCGATGTGTGAGAGTTTGTTTTCTTGCCCTCTTGTCAGTAGGGATTATTCTAATTTTTTTACATTCAATTTTATAGGTAAAAATTGTGTCTTCGTTGTTTGATTATGAAGAAGACTGAACATTTGTATGTTTTTAGCTCTTGGATTTCTTTTTCTTCTCTGGTGTGTGAAGTGCCTGTGTATTCCTTATTCACCTTTTTTTTTCCCTGAAGTATTCACTTTCTTGTAAACTTTCAATTTGTAAGAGATCTTTATGTTGAAAAGCTATTGTTTGGCTTCATTAAGATATTTTTCCCCCAAGAAGTAAAATTTCAACAACTTTGTTAATGAATCTGATACTCTGAGGTTGGTCAATTAAGCTTCATCCATGAGGTCTCTAAGAGAAAAACTACAAATCAGTTGATATTTATGATTTTATAGTACACAGGTATATTATTTATAGACACAGTTGGGAAGTCTTTTTTTTTTTCCTTCTGAAAATAGCAAATACTTGCTGGTGAGTTGATTTACTGTTTGGAGTTTGCTTTGTAGGTGGAATGTACTTCATTCTGATTAGGTATTGTGAATTCTGTTTTGTGCTATACCTATGAGATCATTTTCTTTTAATTGAAGTATAGTTGACTTACAATGTTGTGTTAGTTTCTGGTGTACAGCAAAGTGATTCAGTTATATATACATATATATACATATTCTTTTTCATATTCTTTTCCATTATGGTTTATTATAGGATATTGAATATAGCTTCCATTTGCTATACAGTAGGACCTTATTGTTTATCTGTTTTATATATAGTAGTTTGTATATGTTAATCCCCCCAAAATGTGGAATGCCTGACGATTTTGCATGTCATCCTTGCACAGGGGCCATGCTAATCTTCTCTGTATCATTCCAATTTTAGTATATGTGCTGCCGAAGCGAGCACTATACCTGTGATACCTTGATGGAGTCCTGAACTATTTGCTGGACACTGTCTTGGTATTTTGTTTATTTATTTATTTTTTTTATATGTAAAATATATAGAGATGAGATTTCTTTTTTTTACATCTTTATTGGAGTATAATTGCTTTACAATGGTGTGTTAGTTTCTGCTTTATAACAAAGTGAATCAGTTATACATATACATATGTTCCCATATCTCCTCCCTCTTGCATCTCCTTCCCTCCCACCCTCCCTATCCCACCCCTCTAGGTGGTCACAAAGCACCAAGCTGATCTCCCTGTGCTATGCGGCTGCTTCCTACTAGCTATCTATTTTACGTTTGGTAGTGTATATATGACCATGCCACTCTCTCACTTTGTCACAGTTTACCCTTCCCCCTCCCCATATCCTTAAGTCCATTCTCTAGTAGGTCTGTCTTTATTCCTGTCTTACCCCTAGGTTCTTCTTGACATTTTTTTCCCCTTAAATTCCATATATATGTGTTAGCGTACGGTATTTGTCTTTCTTTTTCTGACTTACTTCACTCCGTGTCTTGGTATTTTAAACTCTTAGAGTCAGCCACAGTGTTTATGTCCTGTATTTATCAAGGACTTGCTGTGTAGATAGATCAAAAGTCGAGATGGAAGGCACAGAGTTTTGTGATTCTAGAGCTGAGGTCATAATGCTTAGCATACAAATGACTTGAAAGATGGGATTCTTAGAAAGATTGGAACCATTGCCAACGTTGAACGCTTCACTGATTCTCTTTGAAGAGTATCTCAAGAGCTCACCCTCTGTAGGGCAGAGCACTGTTGCTCAGGCCTCCTGCAGGTATAACTTCTGAAAGCATGTTGGAGGACTCATTTATCTGTGTAGCATCTTGAGGCTTAAGTGCGAAGCATATATTTTTGTGAACTGAAGGAAATTTCTTTAGAGTGCAGTTGAAACTTTACTCACACCTTCAGACTCATTTTGGAATTTAAAACAGCTGTAAAAATTCCTCTTGTACTGATGGAGTTCCCAGGGTGGTGTGTCTCTCCTTCCACTTTCTTTACTTCCCAAGCTCTCCCCACCACAAGGCCTCCCAGCCGTCTAAGGAGATATCTCTGATGGCATAAAAGCCTTCTGAAAACCGTTAGGTGACTCATACCACGCGTGTATGGCTTTAGGCTTGACAGGTGTTTTTTTTACAATAGTTCACCCTCCCACTCTAAGGAGATTTCTGAAGTTCTGATCAGGGAGTCTAAAAATTCACATTTTGCCTAGTAGGTGATGAGGAGGGTGCTTATCTTACCTGTCTGGATTTTTTTTTTTTTACTCAAAGTTTAATGAAATATTCTGTATTACCCATAATCCTTTTTTGAAAGCGAGAGCAGACTATGAGGAAATATGTAGAATGAGTATAAATCAGCAGAGGAAAAGTCAAGTTCTTACTCCTATTATTTATAAATATTGAGACGTTATTTATTTAGGCATGATAAATATTCTTTTTTGATGGTTGAATGTGAGGGTCGTTTAGAATTAAATTTTTTATTTTAGTTTTTCTGAGTGGCTGGGACTTTTTCTAGCTAACCTAAGTGGTTTTATAGCGTTTCTCTGGCCGCTTAATCTGTATTTAGAATTTTTAGCAGTATTTTCAGAAAATTTCCAAGGCGCATCATTTTGTAAAAATTTGTGTTACAAACTTGTTTCTTTTTGATTCCCCCTCCCTTGGTCTCTCCCTTCCGCACCTCCATCTCATCAGTTCCTCCACTTCCCCAGTTCTGGGTCTGTTTAGTTTTCACCTCATGAGTAATGATTATTATGAATTCCGCTCGTTCTAATGAGGCACTAAGGCTGTCTCTCAGGTTTTGGATTTCCTTTAGGAGAAGTGTTAATTATTACCGCCTCACCTTCTTATACCTGGCACAAAAGTAAGTTGCAGAAGGAGAAGAGGAAACACCTGTTTATAAAATGTGGCATTTGAGTAAAATTCTAATGCAGAATGATTAACAGCAGAGCCTCATAGAATCAGCTCAGCCCCGTCTTGATTCGGTTTCCCGTGGTTGTGGATGTCGCATGTTTCATACTATGTGTAGACCTCTTCCACCATGCTTTTCATGTCACTCTCTACTTCTGTTGCCACCTTTTCAATTCACAACTTTAGTTCATTTCTCTGTCACGTTAGCTTTTTTTTTTTTTTAAATATTTTTCTAATTTTAATTATGCTTTATTATTTGACCTACATGCTATTTATGATTGTATTGATTAATTTTAAATTATTTTTTTAAAACCCCACAGTTGTTTATTTATTTATTTTTCTGGCTGTGTTGGGTCTTCGTTTCTCTGCGAGGGCTTTCTCTAGTTGTGGCAAGCGGGGGCCACTCTTCATCGCGGTGCGCGGGCCTCTCACTATCGTGGCCTCTCCTGTTGCGGAGCACAGGCTCCAGACGCGCAGGCTCAGTAGTTGTGGCTCACGGGCACAGTTGCTCCCGCAGCATGTGGGATCCTCCCAGACCAGGGCTCGAACCCGTGTCCCCTGCATTAGCAGGCAGATTCTCAACCACTGCGCCACCAGGGAAGCCTACGTTAGCTTTTTCACTGGGCTTTCCCTGTCTCCAGGGTCAAGTTCCCTTAATCTGTAAATCCAACAAATAGCCGCTAAATTTGTATTTGAATGGGGCCCCTGCACTACGCAGCCCTCCTAGAATTCCTCCTGTGTTATGGTCCAAGTCCTCAGCCTCTTCAAGGCTTTTTACTGTGAGCTCCAGATTAATTTTCTAGTCTCGTCACCTGCTGCTCCTTGACCTCCACATTCTGCCCTGTTGATCTGACAAGCCTGCCAGTCAGAACAGCTACTGCTTTTCCTACCACCCATCTCTGTGCAGAGAAATCCGACCCACCTTGGAAGGGGCACCATCTCCTCCAGCATTCCTTTGCAGATCCCTCCCGTTGACAGTGTTGCTCTGCATTCTGTAGCTCCGGTGTCACTCATCGGGAATTTTTTTTTTTTTTTTGCGGTACGCGGGCCTCTCGCTGTTGCGGCCTCTCCCGTTGCGGAGCACAGGCTCCGGACGCGCAGGCTCAGCGGCCATGGCTCACAGGCCCAGCCACTCCGCCACATGTGGGATCTTCCCGGACCGAGGCACGAATCCGTGTTCCCTGCATCGGCAGGCAGACTCTCAACCACTGCGCCACCAGGGAAGCCCGGGAATTGTTTTTACATTTGTAGGTTCTTATCTGTGTCGCCTGAGGGTAGGAACCAGCTCATCTATTCCTGGTTCCCCTGGACACACTCAACCTGCTTGGCCTGCGGTGCTCACTCTTTCATCCCCTTCTGGTTCTTTCCCCCATTAACATTCTCATTTCTCCTGTTGTAAAACAGCAACTACTGCAAACTCTCTCTTTACCCCAATTCCCTCTGTTATAGCTGTATCTCTCTCTGCTTGCCTCTATGAATTTATTTTTTGTAATTGAAGTATAGTTGATTTACAACGTTGTATTAATGTCTGCTATACAGCAAAGTGATTCAGCTATACAATATATACATTCTTTTTTTAATATTCTTTTCCATATGTTTTATCATAGGATATTGAATACAGTTTCCTGTGCTATATAGTAGGACCTGGTTTATCCATTATATATAATAGCTTACATCTGCTAACCCCAGTCTCCCACTCCAACCCTCCCCCAACCCCCTCCCCCTTGGTAACCACAAGTCTTGAACTTTTTTTTTAATGGAAGAGACTTGCTTTATTGATTTTCCTGATAAACAAGCTCATTGGAGAAAAATACAAATAATACAGAATTTGAAGAGGGTAAAAATCATCTAAAATGCTATCACTCAGAGGTAAATTGCGTTTCATTAAACATCGTGTCCCATTTCACACGTACGCACACGTACATACGCACTCTTGTGCATGATACCACAATTTTATATTAATGAAATCACACTGTACATACTGTTCTGTAACCTGCTTAAAAAAAATTCAGCAGTATATTGGGGACATCTTTCCAAGTCAGTTCATGTTAATCCTCATCATTTCTGTAAGCAATTATCAAGCACTCGATTGAATCAACAATTATTTAATCTAGCATCTTTTGATGAGGATACCCATTCTTTCCTGGTTTTTCATTTGTATGACTAACGCTGTAATTGCATTAGTTAGGGTTCTCCAGAGAAACAGAACCAGGGGACATGCACAATATAAAGAGCAATATAAAGCAATATATAGGATTGGCTCATGTGATTATAGAGGCTGAGAAGTCCCAAGATCTCCAGTTGAAAGCCTGGAGATCTCCAGTTGAAAACCCCCCATTAACTCTTAAGGATAAATTCCTGCATGTGAAATTGGTGGGTCAAATGTGTGTGTATGCTAGGTGATATTATTGCCCATCAGAAAGGTAAAGCTGTACCCAGGTAAAGTTGTCAGTAGCTTTTCCACTGCCCTCACCAACATGAATATTGTCAAATCATCCTAATCTTTGCCAATTTTATGGTTTAAAAATATCTTTCTTTTGCATTTCTTTCAAGACTAAGGTTGAATATTATTTTGTAAGTTAATGTTTGTGTGTGTGTGTGTGTGTGTTTTCCTTCAATTAGACTGACTGCTGTTTTCTGCACTTTTCTAGGGTCCTAAATCCAAATAATTACAATCCTATAATGGAACTTACTTAGTGTGTGTGTGGAATTGCTTAATCAGATCCTTTGCCCATTTCACTATTTGAGTGTTTTGTCTTTATTCATTTGTAAGAACTTTTCAAAAAGTATGCATGTTGGGGCTTCCTTGGTGGCGCAGTGGTTGAGAGTCCGCCTGCCGATGCAGGGGACACGGGTTCGTGCCCCAGCCCGGGAAGTTACCACATGCCGCGGAGCGGCTGGGCCTGTGAGCCATGGCCGCTGAGCCTGCGCTCCGCGGCTGGGCCCGTGAGCCATGGCCGCTGAGCCTGCGCGTCCAGAGCCTGTGCTCCTCAACGGGAGAGGCCACAACAGTGAGAGGCCCGCGTACCGCAAAAAAAAAAAAAAAAAAAAAAAAGTATGCATGTTATCATACGTTATCACAGTTTTCTTTTAAATTTTTTGGTTTTTATGATTAAGATGAAAAGGGCTTGTGTACTCCTAAAATTGTAAATATATTAATCTGTAGTTTCTTCTGCTCTTTTTATGGTTTTACTTTATTTTTTTAAATTTAATTTAATTTTTAATTTTTTTACTGGGGTATAGTTTTTCTTAAAAAATTAATTTATTTATTTTTGGCTGTGTTGGATCTTCATTTCTGTGCGAGGGCTTTCTCTAGTTGTGGCAAGCGGGGGCCATTCTTCATCGCGGTGCGTGGCCCTCTCACTGTCGCAGCCTCTCTTGTTGTGGAGCACAGTCTCCAGACGCACAGGCTCAGTAGTTGTGGCTCACGGGCCTAGTTGCTCCGTGGCATGTGGGATCTTCCCAGACCAGGGCTCGAACCCGTGTCCCCTGCATTAGCAGGCAGATCCTCAACCACTGCGCCACCAGGGAAGCCCTATAGTTGTTTTATATGGCTTTATTTTTAAAATTATCTTTTATTTTTATATTTGTCATAGATACTATGCCATCTATGTATTTTACCTTTATTTCCATAATTTCTAATAGGTAGCAACCTCTTTGTTTTCAGTATGGCTCTTTAATCCATTGGGTACTGCTAAATATATATACGGGTTACATTATTTCTTCTTTATTAGCTGAAATATAAAGAGAAACTTTATCTTATTTACTATTTGGTTTACTATTTTGGTTATTCACTTACTATTTGGAACAGTTTGTAATAGCACAGGCAGGATAAATCTTAATTCTTTCCTTTATCAGTTAGTTTTTACAGGAACTTCCTTACAGTAAAACTAGTGTAATTCAAGAGAGTCTGTTGCACAGAGCATAGTGCCTGTTGGAATAGCTTCTTGGAATACCTTTCTTTCAAGTAAAGGTATAGAGGTTTGCATGATATCCTATAGATAATGGTTTGGCTAAGAGGTCATGTAGTTCCACCTTCTGTTTTTTCTTTCTTTTTAATTTCTTGAGGTGGTTATTTATTAAGCTTCCAAGCAAATATAGTGTAGCATAAGACACTCCAAATCTATTCAGAAGAAAAGTATAAAATACTACCAAGTATTATTGCTAGTTTCTTCCACACCTCCTGTTTTCTCTAAAAGAGGAATAACCATCTCCCCCCCTGCAGCCTTCCTTCCTCCCTTCCATCTCCACACACATAGATATCAATGCCTATATGTATATGTACATGTTTATCACTTCAAGTTCCAGGACAGCCCCATATGGTCAAACTCTAAGTAACTGTGATTCGGCCCAGAGTTAGTGAATCCATTGTAGGTGCCTGATGGGCAAAGGAGCCCCTTGGAGGAGCAGGGACAGCTGGTTATTGGAGGTCACTGTGCTTCTCGGGTCTTCCCTTGTCTTTGGCAATAGTCCTGCTTCACGGTGAACCTGCCAAAAACTCGCTGGGTCTTTTCCTTTCGCTCCCTCTCAGGATAGCCTGTGCCAGAATTGTGAACGCATCCCCTGAGGATCCTGGCAGAAAACCTCAGGGTGACGGGTGCCGCCACCACCTCAGCGTCTCACTGGGTCTCCCCATCTCTTGGCATCTCTCTGGCTGTGAGTGGCTTCCTCTGCAAGGCAAGGTGAATCATGTTGTTTCATGCTGTCTGCACCACCCCCCGCTCTGGTCTGCCTCTGTAAAGCAAAGAAAATCGTTCACTCCCCTGCTCCCACGTCTGCTGATTGCTCAGGCCAACGTGCTGTGTCCGAGCCTCAGCCCTATGAGAAGGTTCGGGCCGTGAGGTACCTGGGCTCACACTTGGCCAGGAAAAGCCCCAGAGGAAGAGAGGCCACTGCCTGCTTCCTGAGCTCTCATCTGTCTCCATGGTCACTGGCCTTGCTCCGTGTTGTCATCTTGTGTTGCTTAGACTTTCTTTGTGTTTAATAGAGATTCTTTAAATCACACATTTTTAGATTTTTTTCCTGACCTGGCATCCCAAGTTTCGAATTCAGGCATACTATAAGTTTTTGCTCCCTTGCCTTTGCTTTTCACCTTTATGTAATCACTG
Source organism: Phocoena phocoena (assembly GCF_963924675.1). Classification (NCBI taxonomy): domain Eukaryota; kingdom Metazoa; phylum Chordata; class Mammalia; order Artiodactyla; family Phocoenidae; genus Phocoena; species Phocoena phocoena. The sequence goes on along the minus strand of NC_089230.1, from coordinate 67,005,550 downwards.
CTGTAGGTCTAGAGGGTTTATTAAAAAGCATATATTTGTTACATCTTCCAAAATATTTTTCTTTAAAGGTGTCACTTCTTGGTTTTTCTTTCTTTTTAAAATCTCATCTTTATTCTTATCCTTCTAGGGTTGCGTAATTTTAAGTCTCTCCAGTGAATTTCTGTGTACCTGATGTATAGTGTTTATTAGTCAAGTGTAGTTGTGTTATTTTGTAAAGTAACATCTCACATTACCAGTGTGAATGGTTTTTAAAAATTTTTATTTTCTAAGCAACTGTCAATCCAGTTAATGGTGGGGCTTGAGGCTTAAAAATCGACAGCTTGTAATGTTGTAGATAAAGGGGGTGCAGGCGGTAATGCTTATCTGTCAGACTTCTCCAAGTAGCCCCCATGCAGCACTACACAACTCACCCAGCTTCCTTTTTTTTTTGCCGTACGCGGGTCTCTCACTGTTGTGGCCTCTCCGTTGCGGAGCACAGGCTCCAGATGCGCAGGCTCAGCGGCCATGGCTCATGGGCCCAGCTGCTCCGCGGCATGTGGGATCTTCCCAGACCGGGGCATGAACCCGCGTCCCCTGCATTGGCAGGCGGACTTTCAACCACTGCGCCACCAGGGAAGCCCCACCCAGCTTCCTTTTATCTTTTCCTTCACATCTCTAAAGCTGTCTTAGCTTGAGGTAGAGAACAAATGTTCAGAATGTGCAGTGGTCTGCAAATTAGATATCATCAGTGTTCATAAAGATATGTTTATCTGAGGAACTCTAATATCAATAACTTGTGAAGTTTTTGTCTATTTTTTTTTGGCCGCGCTGCGGCATCTTAGTTTCCTGAGCAGGGATCAAACCTGTGCCCCCTGCAGTGGAAGTGTGGAGTCCTAACCACTGGACCGCCAGGGAAGTCCCTCTCTTTTTTAATCTGAAAAATTGCCCACTACATTGTTACATTGACTATAGTCTAGAAACAAACCTAATTCATTAATGTCATTTTAGCTTGAAGTTATTTGTGCTTTTACTCCACCTCCTTTACAGTCTTCACTGAGGAGATGTAATTTAACCTGCATTCTTGACCTGATCAGAATTTTTGTACTTTGAGTAACCATTGAGGGAGTCAATATAAAATGAGAAATTTGTCTTATTTATAAATTGTCAGAAGGCAACAATCCCAAGACTCTCTATGTAAACATGAATAGATAGATGGAAACACAATTTATTTAGGAGACAAACCCTAGGAGCCCAAACCTAAGGTCTGGACATTTCCTATTTAAGCAAAAATAGGAAAAAATGAGAGCATATATGGCTCCCATTCTATGACTATTTTCAAATAAGAGTTGCTATACTCTAAATTCTGTTTGTGAAGCTGGGAGCTAAAAAGAAAACAATCTAAAACATGCTTATTTCACCTGAATCTGTATCCTAGCGTCTGTACTGGCATGCATATGATTGGAACATGTAGAGTTGAATCAGCACCCTTGTTTCTGGTTAGTTGCCAGAAATAAAGACATCAAAGGAAATAGTAAACTGGGCAGTGAATCAAAGCTGCGTGACCTTTCCATTTAGTAGCTATTGTAGGTCTCTCCACTGCTTTCTAACTGAAACTCTCCTTCCCACAGTCCCCTGTGAGAAAGGGCCACCCTAGGTAGACCAGTTGTTCGTTCTTGTTACCTTTACTTTGTACATGTGTAGAGTTGTTTCTGTGGGACAGAGTCCCAGATGTGGAAATATTCAGTCAAAGGGAGTGAACGTTAATAGATTTAACAAGTACTACCAAGTTGTCCTTTAGAAAGGGTGTGTCCATGTGCACTTCCACCAACAGTGAAGGTGAAACCAGCCACTGAGTTGTGATGAATACTGTGGGTTGTTTGTTGGGAGCCAGGCAAGCCTGAAGTTTTGCCAGCCATCTTCTAGACAAGAAGTTGATTCTTGGAATGGTTAAAAGCTGTTTTAGGCAGTGTAAAATGAGTTACAGATATTCTTAGAAAAGAACATTTTCTAAGAATACTTAGAATACATTTTCATAAATAAAATGAAAATATAATATTAAAGAATATTTAAAAATAATACATAATCCTACTCTCAATAGATATTCATTTTTGCAAATTACCATCTGCATATGGTTATATTTTCCTGGTTATAATTTGTGTGTATTTTTATATTTTACTTTTTTTTTCAGAGGACTGTCTCATAAGCTGTTTCCTATGTCTGTATGTCTCATAATGGTCATTTAAAAGCTGCATTTTGTCATTGTACCATAATTTAACTAAGCTCTTAATATTGAATAGTTAATATATAACCAAATACTTAAACTACATGTTCTTAATTAGATTTATTGGCTTGTTCTGGTTATGAGAGTAATGTAGTTCATTATTAAAAAATTTGGAAAACACACAAAACTTAGGAAGATGTACACAAAATTCTTTCTATAACTTCTGTTAACGAACTCTGTGAGTATTATATATTTTCTTCCTGTCTTTCCTTAATACACTATTTGTGTAAAACATATTCGTTTTCACATGTTTCTAAACCCCATTTTTTTTGGCTGCTCCACGTGGCATGTGAAATCTTAGTTCTGTGACTAGGGATCGAACCTGTGCCCCTGCAGGGAAAGTGTGGATTCTTAACCACTGGACCTCCAGGGAAGTCCTTAAACCCTTTAAAAATATCATTTCTCCTTTTTTAAAAAAAGGGAAGTTTTTTTCTGACTATAATAGTAATTTGAAATTATTACACAAAATTGGGAAACAATCCCAAACATCCATACTATCACCCTGAGGCATAAACCATTAATATTTTGGTTTATTACCTTCACATTTTATTTTCTTTAAAAAAAAATCTGAGATCTGGTATCATCAATGGTTCTTAACTTGGGGATGGTCATGGACTCTAAAATAAAATCCAAGTTAAGAACTCTTGCTGTATATGTAAATATACCTCCTTTTTTTCTATTAAACATTATAAAACAGGTGTTTTTAAATTATTGGAAACTCTCATAAATCTGCAAATTTGCTGATTGTTATGCGTTGAATTGTGTCACCCGAAAATGCACGTGTGAAAGTCCTAACTCCCTTTACCTCAGACAGTGACCTTATTTGTAGACAAGTTCTCTATAGAGGCAGTCAAATTAAAATGAAGTCATTGGTGTGAGCCCTAGTCCGGCATGACTAGGGCTTTATGAAAAGAGGAAATTTGGAGACAGACACACACAGAGAAGATGGCCATCCACAGGTCAAGGAAAGAGGCCTGGAGTGGATTCTTCTCTCATAGCTCTCAGAAGGAACCAACCCTGCTGACACCTTTATTCCAGACTTGTGACCTCCAGAATTGTGAGACAATAAATTGTGACTATTGTTTAGGTCACCCAGCTTGTGGTATTTGGTTATGGCAGCCCTAACAAACGAACACACTGATTATGTAGTCTTATATAATATAGACGTCTAGGTGCATATTTAGTTTGTGCTAGGCACTGTGCTGGGTTGGGAGTACTAAATCAACAGAGTCAAGTTCCCTGACCTTAAGGTGCTTAATTGGCACACAGGAATAGAACCCTGGGGTCATGCTATGATGGGTGGTGCTCAGGGCATCACGGGAGCCCAGAGCTGGGCCAGGGGTGAGGGCAGACTTCCCAGGAGAAGTACCACTTGAGCTGAGTTTGGAAGAAATAATAGGAGCTTACTTAACATTTCTATTGTGGGATATTAGGGTGTTCTCACTTTCCTGTGTTTTTCAATTATTTCTTTAGGATAGATCCCCAGTAGTGCATTACTGAGACAAGAATGTGAAGCTTGAAACATCATTTTTAGGGCACTGTAATTTTCTAGCAGGTGGAGGTTTCCTGGTTTATTGAATCATCCTCTTTTATTGGATGACAGTCTTCCTGATGCTGTTTCCAGTTTTGCTACTATAAATAACACTGTCATGTACATCTTTTTGTAGGTCCGTTTCTTCTCTTGGGTTTCCCACTTAGAGAAGTTCCTTTAGCATTTGTTGTAGAGCTGGTTTGGTGGTACCGAATTCTCTTAGCTTTTGCTTGTCTATAAAGGTTTTAATTTCTCTGTCGAATCTGAATGTGATCCTTGCTGGGTAGAGTAATCTTGATTGTAGATTCCTCGCTTTCATCACTTTAAATATATCATGCCACTCCCTTCTGGCTTGTAGAGTTTCTGCTGAGAAATCAACTGTTAACCTTATGGGAGTTCCCTTGTATGTTATTTGTCATTTTTCCCTTGTTGCTTTTAACAATTTTTCATCTTTAATTTTTGTCAGTTTGATTACTATGTGTCTCAGCAAGTTTCTCCTTGGGTTTATCCTGTATGGGACTCTCTACACTTCCTGGACTTGGATGGCTATTTCCTTTCCCATGTGAGAGAAGTTTTGGACTATAATCTCTTCATATATTTTCTCGGGTCCTTTCTCTCTCTCTTCTCCTTCTGGGACCCCTATAATGCGAATGTTGTTGTGTTTAATGTTGTCCCAGAGGTCTCTTGGGCTGTCTTAATTTCTTTTCATTCTCTCTTCTTTATTCTCTTCTGTGGCAGTGAATTCCACCATTGTGTCTTCCAGGTCACTTATCCGTTCTTCTGCCTCAGTTATTCTGCTGTTGATTCCTTCTAGTGTATTTTTCATTTCAGTTATTGTATTGCTCATCTCTGTTTGTTTGTTCTTTAATTCTTTGAGGTGTTTGTTCTTTAATTCTTCCAGGTCTTGTTAAACATTTCTTGCATCTTCTCGATCTTTGCCTCCATTCTTTTTCCGAGGTCCTGGATCATCTTCACTATTATTATTCTGAATTCTTTTTCTGGAAGGTTGCCTATCTCCATTTCATTTAGTTGTTTTTCTGGGGTTTTATCTTGTTCCTTCATCTGGTACATAGCCCTCTGTCTTTTCATCTTGTCTATCTTTCTGTGAATGTGCTTTTTGTTCCACAGGCTGCAGGATTGTAGTTCTTCTTGCTTCTGCTGTTTGCCGTCTGTGGATGAGGCTATCTAAGAGGCTTGTGCTAGTTTCCTGATGGGAGGGACTGATGGTGGGTAGAGCTGGGTGTTGCTCTGGTGGGCAGAGTTCCGTAAAACTTTAATCCACTTGTCTGCTGTTGGGTGGGGCTGGGTTCCCTCCCTGTTGGTTGTTTGGCCTGAGGCGACCCAGCACTGGAGCCTACCCGGGCTCTTTGGTGGGGTTAATGGCAGACTCTGGGAGGGCTCACGTCAAGGAGTACTTCCCAGAGCTTCTGCTGCCAGTGTCTTTGTCCTCACGGTGAGACACAGCCACCCCCCGCCTCTGCAGGACACCCTCCAACACTAGCAGGTAGGTCTGGTTCAGTCTCCTATGGGGTCACTCTCCTTCCTCCTGGGTCCTGATATGTACACTGCTTTGTGTGTGCCCTCCAAGAGTGGAGTCTCTGTTTCCCCCAGTCTTGTCAAAGTCCTGCAATCAAATCCCAGTAGCCTTCAAAGTCTGGTTCTCTAAGAATTCCTCCTCCCGTTGCTGGACCCCCAGGTTGGGAAGCCTGACGTGGGGCTAAGAACCTTCACTGCAGTGGGTGGACTTCTGTGGTCTAAGTGTTCTCCTGTTTGTGAGTCACCCACCCAGCAGTTATGGGATTTGATTTTATTGTGATTGCGCCCCTCCTACCGTCTCACTGTGGCTTCTCCTTGGTCTTTGGATGTGGGGTGTCTTTTTGGTGAGTTCCAGTGTCTTCCTGTCGATGATTGTTCAGCAGTCAGTTGTGATTCCGGTGCTCTCGCAAGAGGGAGTGAGCGCACGTCCTTTTACTCTGCCATCTTGAACCAATCTCTGTCGTGTACATCTTTCTGCATAAAGCTTTTTTTATAATTAAAATTATTTCCTGGGACTTCCCTGGCAGTCCAGTGGTTAAGACTCCACACTCCCAACGCATGGGGGACAGGTTCAGTCCCTGGTTGGGGACGATCCTGCATGCGGCATGGCGTGGCCAAAAAAAAAAAGAATTATTTCCTTAGTGATAGAGTCCTAGAAATGAATTAGGGTATCAAAACAGTCAAATTATTTTTCAGAATTACTGATTTACATTCCCATTAATAATCAAGTGAAATTTATTAACAAATCCATTTGATTTATTATAGTCTTTTATATCCTTTGGGGTGTGTTGAAACAGTTCAGTACTTCCCTCTTTGAAGACTGAACCTTTCCAGGGAAGTAAAGTGAGGTTTGTATCACTTGGGATGCAAGACCCCCCTCCTCCTTAGATTCTTCTTTTCCTCTGAGAAAAACCTGCTTAAAGGGCATTGTACCATCACAGACTTGCCCACACAGCTTCTGTGCTGGTTTCTCACCAGCAGATGTGTGCATTGGTCTCTGTTTATACTCTTAGGTCATTGTCTGTCTGAAATCTAACTATCCCAAAAGATCAGCCTTCCAAATTGGCTATTTCTGTTCTATTCTGAGATTCTCTCAAAAAGACTCATGTCCTCTGCATTCTGCTAGACTCTAAATGTTGGCAGCATATCTAATGTAACAGTAACAAAAACCCCACAATCATGGTGACATGCTGGGCATATGGGTCCATGAAGGAGCTGGATCAGGAGTGATGGGTCCTGCCTCAGTGAGAGAAGAGTTTGTTAACAAGCTTTGTATTGTTTCCTTCATTTTAAAAGTGAGTGTGTAGGGAGGGTGGGAGGGAGGGAGACGCAAGAGGGAAGAGATATGGGAACATGTGTATATGTATAACTGATTCACTTTGTTATAAAGCAGAAACTAACACACCATTGTAAAGCAATTATACCCCAATAAAGATGTTAAAAAAAAAAAAAAGTGAGTGTGAGTACATGTTATTCACTCAACCAGATAGTGAGCATCAAGGAACAAGGACTCACCTTAATTAGTTTTGTACTGTCTACCCCAAAGGGTGCCTTGCATAATTAATTGATGCTGAATAACCATTGATATAATTTTTTTGAAAATGCCCCACTCACTAGTTACTTAAAAAACTTTACTTTTGACATCGGGGGAAAAAAAGCAAAGTTATGCATAGTTTAAACACTACAGAAGCACATATGTGGAAAGTGTGAGTCTCCTATGTTCCTGTCCCACAAAGATGAGCAATCATGGTCTGCAATTTAGGACATGTTTCTCCACATTTTCTCCCTAGCGTTTAAAAAAATATAATGAGGGGCTTCCCTGGTGGTGCAGTGGTTGAGGGTCCGCCTGCAGATGCAGGGGACACGGGTTCGTGCCCCGGTCCGGGAGGATCCCACATGCCGTGGAGCGGCTGGGCCCGTGAGCCATGGCCGCTGAGCCTGCGCGTCCGGAGCCTGTGCTCCGCAACGGGAGACGCCAGGGCAGTGAGAGGCCCGCGTACTGCCAAAAAAAAAAAAAAAAAAAAAAAAAACAATGATGCTTCACTTCACTTCACTAACAATAAGTGAAATACAGAGTAAACAAAAATGAGATTTTTTTCCCTTATCAAGTTCTCAAAGGTAAGGTGAAACATAACATGCAGACCTGATTATGTTCATGTTGGTCTACCTGTAGGAAAATGGCACTTCTGTAGATGTGGGTGGGAGTTGAAATCTATCTAGACGGTAATTTGTCAGTAATTACCAAAATTTTGTCTACACACATCTTGTGCATTTTCTCTGCTGACTTTAGAGAAGTAAGAATGTTGAGAGCTGTTTTATAATAATGTCGTTAGGTGATGCGCTGGTGCTGGTGGTGGTGTCTCTACTATATGAGGAGGCTTGGTGAAGTCTCATCTGAGTCTGCTGTGTACCCAGAACAGTGCCAGGGGGCAATGTGGGTCAAAGCAATTCTCATGATTCTTTCACAATGTAGGCAGAGATAAGCTTCCCTGGGGAGGAAAGATTTTTTACCATTGCTCTTCTCAAGGTGGAAATAATCGGAGGTCCGCTCAGTCCCTGCAGACACTTTCTGAAGGCATTCCCTAGAACTCCCTCCTTTCCTCTGCTTCTAAGTTCTAAGGTAGCAGAGAGATTCTGCCCTATGACATATTCATAAGATTCAATTGACCGTAAAGCACTTTGTAAATGTAAGTGCTATAAGTGACCCAAATTATATCAGCAGCTTTTTGAGAAATGGAGAGAGGAAGGAAAAGGAATGTAAGGGAATGGGATCCAGGGAGCCAACCTTGCCATTTTCAAACTATAACAAATGGGTCATGGATCTACATTTTGTAATTTCAGAAATGACTAATGCTTGGACTGTTTTTGAGCATCTTAAGAGTGGCTTCATTCCAAGATAAATCAATCTTTGTACATTACACAGATTATGCCACTTTTTAAATCCATATTTTAATTTCATCATCATCCTGTTTCCAGCTCGAAAGATCCTGAGAACCCGTACTCAAGGTGGTCTTCTCACATCAGATGCTAAGGAAGTGTCCCTGTAGGCAGCTGGCCACCAGCCGAGCCTTAGAAGGAGCCTCTGCCCAGCACCTCTCGTACAGGGGGCGGGGCTCCAAGGGCCCTTTGGGAAAGCAGCCTTGGCGCTGACTCTCGACAGCCAGAGCTTTTCATTGTTAGAAAATTCATCAGCCCTTTCTGCTGCCGTCTGGAGCCCCCAGAATAAATCTACTGTGTGTGCCCTTCCTGTACTGAGGATGGCCATTCCCCACCCCGACCCTGCCCAAATCATTTCTTCCTCGTAGGAGAAGATTCTTCTTTGTAAAATAGTATGTGGACCATCTAATCCTCCCCATCCGCCCTTGTCCTTAGTGCTGTCTTTTTATAATGAATCCTAAAATTGTTACGTTTGTTCACTTGTTTCTGACACCCACGTCTCTCCATTGTCTCCTATTGACTTGTAAGCAAACTAAAACCCCAGAGCAGTTGCTTTTGAGCCTAAGTGAATGATGGAACCTCTGCTTCTCTGAACTGTCTTTTTCCTTTCAGCTCATTTTTTTTCAAGCCAGACAGACCTCTTTTGGAATTCTGATTCTGTGGGTCTTATCTAAAGCATTCATCTCTCCCAGCGTGAAGTCCTTAGATAATTTGAAAAGCCTGTGATGTATTTACCTAGGCTCAGGGCTCCCAAGAGGGTGACAAATCCGTCATAAAGAGTTTGCCAAATGCCTGCTGGCAACCAGTGGCTTCAAGGCTCCGTGGAGAGAGAGAAGGACAAAACCCAGGGCCTGGCTGCACGGAGGGGCCCAGGTCGCGGGAGCTTTGGTTTGACTATTGACATGTAAATGGTCAGAGGGGCCTGAGGCGGATCCCCGCAGACCCTCCCGCCATCCCTCCAACCACACAAAGCCCAGCCCTGAACGCGGCTGCAGGCTTTACCCTGTGAGGCGCTGGGCATCCTGACTGCAGAGGTAAGTCCTGAATCAGCTCTGCTGTAAAACTGTTCTGTTTGGGATGGTGATTGTGGACTGGAAACTTCTCCGAGCCACATGCAGTGGGAGCGGTCCCTTTGGATGTCGACAGAGACTCTGTGAAGGTTTTTGAAATGAAAAAGAATACTACTAAGTGATGATTAATTTGATTTGGTGTAAGAAAATAAACAATCACATTTGCCCACCTGTATGTGCATAGACAAGATTTGATGCTAGATGAGTTTCAAAATACTTTTTGAATTTTACCTGAAATTTCTGTAGCGTTATTTTCGGCTTTGTGTTTCTGTAGTCCCTCAGGCACCCCCCACCCCCTTTCCCTCTCTCAGTCTCTACCTCCCTTCCCTTCCGTCCTCCCTCCTTGTTCTTTTTTAAAATAAATTTATTTATTTATTTTTGGCTGCATTGGGTCTTCGTTGCTGCACGCGGGCTTTCTCTAGTTATGGTGAGCGGGGGCTACTCTTTGTTGCGGTGCGTGGGCTTCTCATTGCAGTGGCTTCTCTTGTTGCGGTGCACGGGCTCTAGGCGCACAGGCTTCAATAGTTGTGGCACGCGGGCTCAATAGTTGTGGCTCATGGGCTCAATAGTTGGGCTCACGGGCTCTAGAGCACAGGCTCTGTAGTTGTGGCGCATGGGCTTAGTTGCTCCACGGCATGTGGGATCTTCCCGGACTAGGGCTTGCGCCCGTGTCCCCTGCATCGGCAGGCAGATTCTTAACCACTTCTGCCACCAGGGAAGTCCCCTCCTTGTTCTTGTAGGGATGGTAAATTGTGTGACTCATAAAAGGAGTATCACAATGTGCTTTACAAATTAGAGAAGTGAAGGAAAAATTATACACCATTAGAATTATATGAATAAACCACCACTAAAGACTGGAGGAGCTGAGTCTGTTTTGTTCTCTCTCTCTCTGAAATTTCAGGGGAAAAGTTTATGTAGCTATAGTGTCCTAAATTTAGCATGTGAATTATGTGTGCTGGATTGCATGTACACCCTTTGCCAAATCATATATGCATTGACCTCCCCCACCCTTCAGAGCCGTTCCTTAGAGATATCTGAGATGCTCTCTCCCGGGCTTTTGTCCTCAGCAAGTCCCCCAGTACAACGGGATTCACAGCTCTCACACTGTGCATTTTTTCAGTTGACAGTGTCATGCTTTGGACCGATTTTGTTACAAGTCCTTTCAGAACTAGCGAGAAGTTACTGAAAATATAAACTTAGATTTCACATTCATAATGAGTGCTAGGTTGAATTTGAGAATCCTGATTTTAAAAAATCTCAACTGAAAGATTTTATTTGGTAAAAGTTATCCCATGTAGGACTCACTTCCCTGACTGCTTGCAGAGATGGTGCTTTGAAGGAAAACATTTTTTTAATAAAATGTAAATGTTTCCAGATCTCTTTCTCTCTCTGGTACAGATATTCTTTGAAATATGAGTTCTGTACACAATGCATCCTGAGGACTTGAATATTGATAGGTGGTTGTTAGTTCAGACACTTTTTTTGCCCTCTTAGAGTAATTATAGTAATAGAATTATGCTTCTATACCAGAATACCCATAACGAGATTGAAAAAACAGTTCAGGCAATCAGGCTTAGATCCAGAAACCATAAATCCTATCAGTAAGTGTGAAGTCTATTCTTAATATTTGTGTCTCATGCTCTAATGAGCCTAATTAGGGGAGTTTGGTACAATGAAAAGAACACAAAACTAAGTGTTACGAGACATAGGATTTGGCTCTAGCTACTTAGGTGGCCTTGGGCAAATGACCGACTGACTTCTCTGCCCTCAGTGGTTCTCGACCACTGGGGGCACCAATGGTTGAGGACCCTGGAAACTAAAACCCTGCAGTGCCACCCGGTCCAGGGAAGAATTGGCCCACTCCAAATGCCAATGGCTCCCACGCTGAGAAACACCGAACCCAACGGTCCCTGAGGTTCTTTCAGCTCTGTTTCTCTCAAGTTTACAAGCGGAGCATTGAAAGCATCCAGAACGATGTTGAACTGTTACACTTACTGTCTGTATCTCCCTATCTGCCACAGTCAAATAAAGAAAAAAGCAACTTCTCTCCGTTGATGAAGAATTGTTTAGGTATGGGATGAGGTGATGTGGAACCCATAAGTGTAGTCCTCAAGCTCTCTTCCCCTCCAACCAAATTTAACTTCTTGACATGCTGGAAGAAAAGAAAATTATCTTCAGCAACAGGATAGGAAATGTATGTGAAATTAGCCATATAACTTGTAAAACATTAGGTTAGTCTCTTTATTCTGTGCTATGTGAAAATCACTCACTTCATTGCATTTACTTTTACATTTACAGTGAAGAAATTGTTGCAAAGATGGGATTCATAGTGTTTGCTCCTGGACCTGGGAGTGAGAGCTGTGGTCCACGTTCCTTGTTCAGCAGTCCTGTCCTACGAGTTGCTCGGTGATAACTCAGTTCTCCCACCCTCAGGTGACCGAGAACCCTCTGCACAGCATGCCGTGACCTGGCCTGGCCTTTACGTGTATCAGTGCAGCATTGCTAGATGAAGGCTGCTTCTCTGTTGATCTCAGCAATCCAGCCACCTGCATTTGATGATAAACACGAATGCAAATGTGAACATTTAAACCATATGACCCAACACAGTTATGAGGGAGACGTCCAGATGATTCCGAAGATGTTCAGTATAGATTTGCATTAGCGTTACCAAACGCAAGTTTGTGTGCCCGATGCACAGTGAGGCCAAACAAACCAAATGTCGGAGTTTAGAGCAGAGAAAGGTTGTTTTTTTTTTTAGATTTATTTTTAACATCTTTATTGGAGTATAATTGCTTTATAATGGTGTGTTAGTTTCTGCTTCATAACAAAGTGAATCAGCTATACGTATACCTATATCCCCGTAGAGAGAACAGTTTATTGCCGGCCCAAGCAAGGACAGCTGGGTGTGGCGGGTGGGAAGGGGAGAGCTCAGGCTGAAAATACCCTGAGGTCCCCGAAGGGTTTCAGCAAAGCTGTTTTAAAAGCCAGGTGAGGGAGCGGGGGTTGCAGGAGATGTATGTGATCAGCTGGTGCAGAATTCTCTGATTGGTTGATGTTGAAGTAACTGGGTGATTAACAAAACCCTTAGGCGCCCTGTACATAGGTCTTGGGGCTCATGATCATCAAGTAGTTAATTTCTTCCGTTCGGTGGTGGTTTCATCATCTGTAAAACAACTCCGGAAGAGTGCATCAGATACTATTATCTAGGTAGTTCAGAGAGGAGCTACAGCAAAGGATGTGGCGGAGGGGTCTGTCCCGGGGAGGCCCCAGAGGGTCCTGCTCGGTTATATTAGGAGCACAAAATGTGAAAATTCTCATCAAGAATTTTCAGGCCTCTGAAAATACGTCTTAAAACCCCAGAACTGTGCTTGGGAAAGGCTGACTCAGTTTGCAGACACTGTCCAAGGTACTTTTGATAATTATTGGCATTCCAAAAAGGAAGGTAAATTATATTTTTATTATTTCTTTGGATTGAATACTTGATTCACTTTTGCTCAAGAATAGTGCCTTTCACACTTTAGACTGTGACCCATTAAAAGAAATATATTTTACATAGTCACTGGCTATGTACCTACACATATAAACACATACAAGTGAAACAGTTGTTTCCCAAAATACACGCAGCACACTCTATTTCCAGTTCTGTTTCATTCTTTAAAATGCTGCTTATGACCCACTAACTTATTTTCATGACCCACAAATAGGTCTGCACGACCTGCAGTTTGGAAGCTCTGTTCCAGAGGTGGTGTGGTGGGTAACTTTAGTGGGGCCTTTATCACGGTGGAAGCCCGTTGCCTTCCTCTGGATGCCAAGCCCCGCAGGCTGTCCATGCCCCGGGCGTCACCTCTGGTGGGTCTCGGGGCCATGGGCCTGGGCAGGCAGTGAAGGCAGAGCCCACGTGCTGGCTGCCTGGGAACTTGAACAGCTTCGCTTTTGAGAGCGTCCATCCTTCCCTGGACTCTGCTTTAGCTGACAGCTGCGTCTGAGAGGGAAGGTTTAAACAAAGACAATGATTCAATTTGAGTGCCCGTGAATCATGTCTTTGTCTCTGCTCTTGATAGAACAGAAGGAAGTTGTTCGTTATTAAGGATGCCAGCTGCCCGTGGAATGATAGGTCTGTAGTCAGGGCTGGCTCACTGTCAAGCAGGTAGAGAAGCTGGCTCCCCAGTTGGTGTGTTTTGAAGGGGTGTAGAAAGGATTTTCCTAAAGTTGTCTCCTCATTCCCTTCTGCCTAAAATTTTATTTTTAGAAGTTCATCCTTTTCAATCTTATAAGCTTTTTGGTTTCCCAGCTCAAAATAAAAAATATCCTTGAGGAAAGAGAATACCTTAAGATTACGTCAGATAACATTTAGTGGGGATTTGGACAGCCACTGAGAGCAAGGGGAGGGCTGCAGCGGGGGCTGGTGTGCCTGGAGGGCCGTGAGCAGGAACAGGGGGGCTGCAGGCCGGTGGAAGTTTCTGAATCTAATGGCATTTTGAAAGCTGTTTAAGAGTGTGGTGCTCTTTAAATTTTTTTTTTTTTTTTTTGCGGTACGCGGGTCTCTCACTGTTGTGGCCTCTCCCGTTGCGGAGCGCAGGCTCCGGACACGCAGGCCCAGCGGCCATGGCTCACGGGCCCAGCCGCTCCGCGGCATGTGGGATCTTCCCGGACCGGGGCACGAACCCGTGTCCCCTGCATCGGCAGGCGGACTCTCAACCACTGCGCCACCAGGGAAGCCCATCTTTAAATATTTTAATGAGAATTTTATGAAGACCTGGTGTCTTGGGGTGGACTTGAGTAGGGCTTAGAGGTGAGAGAGCTGATCCAAATGATGAAGGATGAGGGATGAGGGGACCCACCAAAAGTGACCAGAGGTCTTAGGATCACTTGCCACTGAGGGATTACGTGGCCTGTATAACAATAGAACCTGTTGCACACAATGGGTTCGTGTTCTCATTTAACAAATGTATTGTCTGCAGACATGACTAAAGTATGCCACCCAAGGTTCACATTTTATTTTGTCCAGTGCCTTCCACAAGCACCTTGCACGTATTTAGACATTTTTCCTTAATTGTAGCTTTCTGCTTGGTCAGATCACCACAATTCGATTGCATGCCAGTTTGTTTTTCCAGTTGTTGGTTATGATAGAATTTAGAGATAGAAAAAGATCTTAGTGATCACCTGGGTCAATGTTTTTCAAGCTGTGGTTATCAGCCCATTCCTGGGTCATTAGATCAGCCTCACGGGAGTTACTGACAGAGCCTGTCGGTTGAATGGGTGAGAACCCTGTAAATATTTATCTTCCCCACCAGGCATTGTGTAGCACACACGTACCTCCTGATGAGTAGCAATATACACAATACATTTCATGGGATACAGATATATTCATTCTTTTGTTTGACAAATATCAATTGTCAATTAAGCACCTTTTGTTTATAGGTACTGTGGGAAGGGGCAGGGGGTACAAAGGTGAGGAAGACATGGACCCCCGCCCTCGAGATGCTCGGGTAGTGGGGGCACAAAAGCTTATCACAGTGCGGTGGCTGCAGTGATGAGGACACGTAATTCCCTCCTCACCTCACCTGGGAGAACGCTCTCCCTGGGACGCCCCGCTCTGGAAAAGCACGGGCTGGCTGGTTTCAATGAACACAGCCGAGGAGACGCTCCCGGTACACCTGTGAGAGGACAGAAAATCCACCCTCAGTTTCAGAAAACTAGACGAGGGAAGGCTCCTGATGAGCGGTGATAGCTCGGCTTGGCCGGCACAGTGGATTGAATGCTGGCCCCCAAAATCTACGTCCATTCCCTAAATCCCTGGAGCCTGTGAACATTCCCTAATTTGGAAAAAGGGTTGAGGAACACCGCAGCTGGAGGAGGCCCGGAAGGGATCCTGCCCAGAGCTTCCAGAGGGAGCGCAGGCCTCCAGACCCTTGGGAGAATGAATTGCAGCTGTTTTAAGTCACCAACTTTGTGGCACTCTGTTATGGCAGCCCTAGCAAACTAAGCCTGGGTTTCCATAGGCAGGGACTACAGGAGGGCGGGTATTTCTGGAGAGGGTACAGGGGCGGGAGGCAAAGCCCTGCGTAGGGAGAGAGTGGGCCATGTGGCCGCAGCAGGGATTTTGTAAAAGGGAGTAACAGGAGAGAGGGCTGCAAAGCCGGTATCTGACTCCTGGCCTTTGTGGTGGTTTGAGTGATGCCCTGTTTATAAAGGATTATTTGATGGTTCATTGTACTGCCTCTCAGGTAATGGCTCCTAACACCGGGTGACCAGGCGAAAAATACAGAGTGAGGTTTGTTTGTTCCTTGGCTGGCTCCACTCTTGTGTGGACATGTGGAAAGCGCAGACACTCTCCGCTCTCTGGCCACTGCCCGCTGGAGAGGGCAGCCCCCCAGCTAGAGGGCCACTTTATTCACTCGCCTCGTCTTATTCTTTTGTTTTGTTTTGTTTTTTGGGGGTTTTTTTGCAGTACGCGGGCCTCTCACTGCTGTGGCCTCTCCCGTTGTGGAGCACAGGCTCTGGACGTGCAGGCTCAGTGGCCATGGCTCACGGGCCTACGGGATCATGTAGGATCCTCTGGGACTGGGGCACAAACCCATGTTCCCTGCATCGGCAGGCGGACTCTCAACCACTGCGCCACCAGGGAAGCCCCCGCCTTGTCTTATTCTTGAACTTGTATTTCTCACTGCATTTTCCTAAAAAGATATATTTTTATGGCGTTTTATCTCCTTGAAATTATCAATTAATGTTGACTCACTCCTGTGATGTGTAGTGAGCATGTTTAAACCAGATGAAGAAAATCATATTCCTCATTGTGAAACTAGTCCATGCTCCTTTCAGGGATGCAGGAGTTCAGGTTCTAGAACAGACCCTCCCCACATCATGCTCCTTCTTCTCCAACTAGACCATTTGATACCTGTTTGTTTTCTTTAGTGAGATAGAATTTAGGTGTGAGTACATTTTGGGGTCAAACTAAATTTTATTTCTTCGGCATGAGACATAGCAGCTAGAGGTCTTGTGTCTCCTCAGCTGTCTGTCTGACGGGCACGGTATCTCCTTCTATGTTCACTTTCCCCATCCCCCAAATTTTATTTACTCTCATGTTTTATGGCTTTAATGATCAGTTTTTATTACAAAAATAATTCAGGCTTATTATAAAATTGTCAAATGGTAGGTTTGAATATATTGCTCCTTAGTACTTTAGCTGGCTGCAAAACCCACTCCCCACTTTGCTGTGGTTTGTGTCCTCCCCCAAATTCATATGAGGAAATCGAATGTCCAATGTGATGGTCTTTGGAGGCGGGGCCTTTGGGAAGTGATTAGGGCATGAGGATGGAGCCCTCATGAATGGAATTAGTGCCCTTATGAAAGAGGCCTCAGAGAGCACCCTTGTCCCTCCCACCATGTGAGGACACAGTGAAAAGGCACCATCTATGAAACAGAAAGCAAGCCCTCACCAGACACTGAATCGGCTGGCACCTTGATCCTGGACTTCCCAGCCTCCAGAATTGAGAGCCAATTCTGTTCTTTATAAGCTACCTAGTCTGTGGTATTTTGTTATATATAGCAGCCCAGATGGACTAAGACACACTTCTGTGCCCTTATTAGTTTCCTGAGGCTGCTGTAACAAATCACTACAAACCGGGTGGCATAAAACAACAGAAATTTACTCCCTCACAGCCCTGGAAGCCAGGAGTCCAGCATCCAGGTGGGGGCTGGGCAGGCTCCCTCCAGAGGCTCTAGGGCAGATTCTGTTCTTGACTCTTACAGCTACTGGGGGTGAAGATATTTCTTGGCTTGAGGCCACATCACTCCAGTCTTTGCTTCTGTCTTCACATCACTGGTTCCTCTTTGTGTCTCTGTATGTCTGTGTCCCAAAACGCCCTCTGCCTCTCTCTTATAAGGATACATGTGATTGCATTCAGGGTCCCCCAAAGTAATATCCACTCTTTTGCCAGGTAAGGTCATACTCACAGGTTCCCAGTCTTAGGGCATGGACGTAACTTTTGGGGGGCTACCGTTCAACCCACTAACCATTGTTAAAGGAAGGATTATTATGACACATGTTAAAATGGTAAGAAAGACTTTATTCAGGAATATTGTGACAGGTGTCGACTACTGCTGTAGGAGAGAGAGATCGGGCTCAGCCCCGAATATGACAAGTACAGGTGGGGATTTATAGCCAAGGAGCAGGTTGGAGGGGTGGAGGGAAAATTACTAAGAGGAGACCTCAAGGGTAGGAAGAATTCTTGCTAAACGAACAGGATGCTTGCTGAAGGCCAGATGGTGGGGGATGAGGAATTTGATCAGATATTGAGGGTGATCAGCTATTAAGAGTGGGAGGTATTAAGGGTACTAAACTGACATAGCGGGATTCTCGCTAAAACTGGGCTCTGCAGGCCTGGCATGGATGGGGGCCGATGTGAGTTTGGTTAGGAGAGGGTCTTTGTCACAGTTCTCTTCAGCAGTATTTTCCAGACTCAGAAAGACCATAAAAGCCAACCCAAACTATATCAACAACCGAGCTTATGCCGATGGGGGAACTTCTGGAGAGCTACATGCTGCAGCTGCCTAATTGGAAAAGTGGCTCCTTGCAGGGTTCTCTCTCGTCTCCTGCAATCAATCTCTCTTGCCTCTCCAGACGCCCTAGCAGCGTGGGCATGCCGTCTTCTTTAGCAGAACCAGTTTACAGGTCACTCTGCTCCCCAACTCTCCCCCCACCCCTGCCCCACGCCTTAGAAAGCAGCACCTGCCCCTCCCTGAATGTTATTGTTTGTATTCAACCCAGGAGGGCTGATGTTAGGAAACTCACTGTGACATCAGAGAGAATTTTAGATAAATCGCCTTGTGGGAAGAGGAAATTGATTGCCGGTATGGGGCCCACCCTGGAAACATTTGGCAGCTGATAAGAAGCCCGGTGGTCATTCTAAGGATATGAAGGACCTGATTAGGCAGGAACCCTGTGGCCTGGGGGCGGGGACAGGGCGGGTCTAACTTCAAGACTGGTGTCTGTGGGAAGAGGGTGTGGGAGGGTCTTTTCCATAGCAGGGGAGGAGGGGTCTGCCTTCAAAATGACCTGATCCCTCTAGGGAGGACCAGGGCAGAACCAGGTCCAGATCTGTTGCTGGACTCACATCTGAGCAGGTAGTTGCCGGCCTGTCTCCTGCCGTGGAGACAGGTACTAAATAAATAAAGGGATTTACAGGTAGGAAATAAATGGAATCGGCTTGACGACTCTATAAGTAGCTCCTGCTGGTGCTTCAGGGAATGGGAGGCCCTGCTTTCACGGTATTTTCCAGTTCTCTTCTACAGGCTTATTTTACAGGATGAGACAATAGTGCTTGTCAAACTGAAACTCTCTCCTAGAGCTTTGCAGGAATCCAGTATGCTAATTATATCGAATTTGGCTCATGCTTATTTCACCCCAGCCCTACTCTGTGGGCTCTCTAGTACACTTTTTCTTTATCTTGTTTAACCTTTTACCGCCTTCAAGTCATAGGTATTATCTCCATTTTTTGGAGTGAGGAAACTGAGGCTCAGAAAGTTTTTGACCTGTCCAGGTTCTCACGTCTAGTGATGGTGGAGTCAGGATTGGAACCCGGGGCTGCCACTCCAGACCAGCGTGTGTGCATGCTCGGATGCAACCCCAAGGACCCCCATTAAAGGTGGGACAGACTCCCGGAGCTAACTGGGGGCTGCCTTAGGTCTTCAGGACATCGTACTGAGCCTGTCGAAAACGAAAACTCTGGAGTTATCCTTCTGCAGGTCTCAGGAACACTGAAGAGAAGGATTATTAGCAAGTGGGTTTTTGTGATTGTTGTTGTTTTAATATTTATTTATTTATTTGGCTGTGCCGTAGGGGAGCTGCGGCACGTGGAATCTTCCATTGCAACATGCGGGATCTAGTTCCCTGACCTGGGATCGAACCGGGTTCCCTGCATTGGGAGCCTGGAGTATTAACCACTGGACCACCGGGGAAGTCCCTTGTTTTGTTTTTTTGTAAGTACTTAGGAGTTTCATTTGGGAAGACAATGGTTGAATGAATAACAACAGAATTCTGTGTAGAAAGGGGTGTGTGTGGGGTTATCTAGAGTACTTAGAAGGTAAGGTTCTGTTGGCATGATTAAGGGTTGTCAGAGGGCAGAGTGAATCACCACCCAGGATCCTGTTTGTAACAAGCCTGCAGGACGCTAACTGAAGTCAGTGTGTGAACTGGAGATGTGGGCAGGAGATGATGTGAAGCCTGGTGCCCGTCTGCACTCAGGCCCAGGAAATCTGTCTCTTCCCCACCCTTTGCCCTTTAGAGGAATGTGCCCTGGGGAAATTTAAACTTTAAATCCCACTGTTTTTTTATCAAGTGAAAACAAACTTACTAAGTTTCAGAATTTGAGAATTTATGAGGTCTGTAAGTAAGAAGTTTGTCCCAACATCTAAGTGTAAATTCTAGCAGTTATTGTTTGATAGACAATATTGATGAAAAATTAAAGTTGTTTTTACTTCTCACTTTTTGCAGCAGACAAAGCTTCTACCGCAAGCACAGTGCCCCTGCTGTGGATGATTTCACAGCTTCCTTTATTCTGTTTTGGTGTAAATTCTAACTTGTCAGAGATGCTTTCTTTTACAAAAGAAAATGAAGTTTCAAATTAATTTTCCTTACTAGGTAGGTTTAATCTGAGGTGATTTTGAATGGATTAGATTCTCCCGAATGACAAAAACAGAAACAAATTGTTGCTGGCACCAGCTGATAATTTAGGATATTTAAAATTGAATTACAACCTTTAAACCACATTTAGTTTTTGCTTGTTTTTATTTGGCATACTTTTTTTTTTTGTCTTCTACTTTATGAGTTTTGTAAACAGAGGGCTCTAATCGCCTCCTCCTTGTCTAGTAAGTTCCTGCTCTGCAGAAACACTGGACTTACTGCCCAGACCTTGTTTGCTTTTTTCCTTTTTCTATTTCTCATTTTCAGATTTGTAGGAAGGCTATGAGAAATGGTATGTATGACTAAACGCTGCTTTTCTATGACATTAGTGAAATCCTTGAAAAGTGTTCTTTTGTCAAAATTCTTTTTTTTTTTTTTTAATCACTCCTGCAAACCTTATCTTCCTAAGTGTAGTACTAACAAATAACAGTGGATGCATTTCTCTCTCTCCCTGTCTTTGGAGCTATTTTTAAAATAGCTTTATTGAGGTATAACTCACATACCATAACACATCCATATATAGTTTAGTAAATTTCTACAGTTGTACAGCCATCACCACAGTGCAGTTTTAGGACATTTTCATCACTCATCATCGTTAGCTTGTGCCCATTTGCAATCAGTTCTAACCCTGCCTTTAGCTCCAGGCAACCATCGGTCTTCTTTCTGCCTCTATACATTTGCCTTTTCTAAACATTCCGTATAAACAGAATCATATAGTATTTGTTTTTTTCTGCTTGGCTACTTTCATTCAGCTTCTTTTTTTTAGGTTCATCTGTGAAGTATGTATCAGTATATGTTCCAGAGCTGTTTAAAAAACCCAACTTTCTATTGTGGCAATTTCAAAACTAGAGAGACTAGTACAAGTCACCCACATGTACCTCACTCCCAGATTCAATAATTAGGGACTTACAGTCAATCTTGTTTCATCTACTGGCCCCCTCTGCTTTTCTCTCCCACCCTCTTGGATTATTTTGAAGCCAATCCCAGATGTTCTATCACTTACTTTTTGTAAATAGTTTAGTATATGCATGTATGTTTATCTCCTGCTTTTCTAGAGCTAAGGAGTTAAATATCTTTAGAAAACGTGGGTTCTTGGGTAATGGAGACGATAAAAGAGCTAAATTTGTAATTTAGCTAAGATATAACACTCCTGCTGTGTTCAGGGTGCTCCATGTGGCAATCTAGGGTGTGATGTATAAATCTGGTGTGTCTACCAGGTCTGCAGTATATAATTACAATACTTAACTCAGACATCTGTCTATAAGGATAACAGATTTCCCTTCTAATATTTTTATTTTTATATTTTATTCATTTATTTATTTTTGGCTGCGTTGGGTCTTCATTGCTGCATGCGGGCTTTCTCTACTTGGGGCGAGTGGAGATCACTCTTCGTTGTGGTGCGCGGGCTTCTCATTGCGGTGGCTTCTCTTGTTCTAGAGCACGGGCTCTAGAGCGCAGGCTCAGTAGTTGTGGCTCATGGGCTTAGTTGCTCCGCGGCATGTGGGATCTTCCCGGACCAGGGCTCGAACCCGTGTTCCCTTCATTGGCAGGCGGATTCTTAACCACTGCGCCACCAGGGAAGCCCCTGGCTACAGTGGCTTGAACAACCTGGAGGAAATGCCCAAGGTCCCCTTCCCATCCGCGCCTCTCTTCAGCTTAGCCTGGCTTCCCTTCCACCTCTGTTCCTGCACCCTCCTTGATTCCTTGAGCCTCCAGCATCAAGGCTGCATTCCAAGTGGGGGACACAGCGTGATTGGAATGCTTCTTTTCCAGGTTGCCTTCTCTCTCCAGGGTACATAAATCCTACCGACAACATCAAGACCTAGACCTGTCTAATCATTTTCTCTTGTGGAAGCACCAGGCTAGTTCCTACGTATTTCCAGCATTTTGCCCTTTAAGGAGCACATGCTTGTAAAAACAGACGAAAACTTTCTTTCAGCCGAAAACGCCTCTTGGGTCTGCCCTCCACAGCTTAAACCTCGGGGCTCCATTTACGTCTGCATGCAAAAGGGAAAGGCCTTCGCAAAAGGGAAAGGCCTTCGCACAAGAGCACACACACTGTCCATATGGGGTTGCTCGGAACTCCTTCAGCTTAAACATTCTTTAGAAACACATTTTAGAAACACATTCCTTTGATGAGCTTGACAGGACTCCCAGCCATGAGAAGGCCCCGCTTATTCAGAGCTCGGCCTTACCTCTTGTCTCTAAGCCTCAGGCATCTCTCTCTGGAAGGAAACAGCGTAACAAAACGCCTGTCAAAGGTGTATCCTGCAGTGTCTTTGCATCAAAGCAAAGTACTTATTTCAGTGACTTGGGGAGGGGCTTTAGGGGTGACATCCACTTGGAGACACTTGAAAAAGGTTGTTTCTCACACTGGAGTGAATGGGCATTTATTTGTGTGTTCCCTGGTATGGGGTGCTGTAATGAAGATTCTTCTTTTGCATTCCTTTTCATTGCAAAGGCATCGTGGTGCTGAGTCTTTAATATGAGAAAGTTCTCTTCAAAAACAAAGCGTAGACTTGAATTGTGTAGTGCAGACAACATTATGCCCCAGCACACACCGACCCGTCCGATTTCTCTCCTCCTTTAATTTAATGGGTCTGGTTTGCAGGATAGATTTTCAGATTCTCACCCTCGTTGGTTTTCGGCTGAAAGTTCTAGTTGGCCGCCACTGAACACAATTAGCACCATTACTTATAGCCCCTATATTCTCGTTAACATTAAATTACACTTGCCCTAAAATTTCTGTTTATTCCATTTCCTCACTGGTTATTGGATGTTTGTAATTTTTTCTCGTGAGGTCTGCCACATTTCTTCACAGCAATAATGGGAATCATTACAATAGTAGAACTGGGATTTACACTGCCTATTTACTTGAAAAAAATTTTTTTGTTTACATATATATAGTCATTTAAAATAACATAACATTCCTATAATTAACATAACCATAATAAAAATAATCGATCTCAAGCAGAATAACCATTTCAACATCTCAATAGACATGAAAAGAAATAAATCCAGATTCCTGGCTACCAAGTTTACAGCCTAGTCTTATTTATTTTTTAGACCTGTCGGAGCCAATAAATAAATATTTTGAAAAAACAGCTTTTTAAAGCATATGCAGATTCAATCCTCGCATGCCTTACCTGACAGGACCCTTTTTGAGCTTTTGGCTGTTGTCAAGAAAATATAGCAATTAAATCCCATTAGGATAATAGCTACAGAAATGTAGGCCTTCACATTGTACTATTCTAAGCCTGGTATTTATATTAATTCACTTAATTAAAAACACAGAGATCTCAGCGTGGGGTATGACAAGAAAGCCTGCCAGTCTCTAGCTAACAGTCTGCCTCCTGGAAGATTTATTGCGTTCAACACAGGGAGGGGTGCCGGTGGGGTGATCCTGACAGGACTTGGCTTGGCCCAGGCTCTGCTGCTGCTGCCCCTAGTTCTGTCTAACCCAGGCTGTAGCCCCTCCACCGCCCCCTCCGCAGCCTCCCGCTGGTGCTGCAGGAGCCCCTCCACTCTCTCCAGTCCTCAGGCAGCAGAGTGCTGCAGTCCTTGCAGCTGGAATCTGGGCTAATCTGCAGAAGCACTCTTGCCGACGTTAGTGATTGGGCTACACTACAGTGCCTGGCAGGCAGTGCCCAGCCTTTTGCGTTAGAACGGTGGGTGGATCTGATGCCTTTTGGCTGCAGGGGCTCTCAAGGCAGGATTGGAAGGAGGACGAGGAAAGTGGGTCCCACTGCCTCTAAGTCATGTTCTCTGCCTGGTTAGGAAGCAGTGTGGATGGGCCCAGCGTCTAAGGAGGAGCGCCTCTCATGGGTAGAGAAGAGGACAGAAAGTAGGATCACGTGAGTGCACACATTTATCTCACGCCTGCTGTGTCTCTAACAGCCCCTGGGATGTGGAAGGAGGGTTTCCTGTATGGAAGGAGGGTGCCCTGTACAGAGCGTGGGCTTCTGAGTCAGAGGGAAGCTGATTTTGGCTCCTACCACTGCGCCCTACTACCTCTGCAAACGTGGGAAGCTACCTAATGCCTTAGGTTCTTCATTTATTTATTTCATTCAACAAATATTTGTTACGTGACTACTGTGTGGCTGATCTAGCCTTGAACAAAACAGTTCCTACCGTTGTGATGCTAGAGGGTGAAACACAGTAAACAAAATATCGTAAGTAGTGCTAAATGCTAAGACTGTAATTTTAAGCAAGGTAGTCGGAGAAGGCATCACCAGTGAGGTAACATCTGTGCAAACACCCGTAGGGGCTGAGGGGGAGGGCCATTTACATACTATATAGAGGAACAACAGTGCAAAGGTCCTGAGGCAGGGGGTACCTCTTATGTTGGAAGAGTAGCAGGGAGGCCAGTGTAGAGTGGGGTAGAGTGGGCCAGGGGACTAGAGGATGCGATCAGAGAGGAAAGGGGGAGCAGATCCCAGACGGCTTTGCACAGACCTGCGCTTTTATTCTGGGCCGTATGGCAAGCCATGTTCGGCGCTGGGGAAAGGGAGTTTGAAAATGTAGAAGAGTGACACGATCTGACTTGAGGTTTCATCACCTTGGCAGTTGTGATGAGAAACAGTCGTGGGGTGAGGGGCAGGGCTGGAACAGAAAGAACAGGCAAGAGGCTATGCAGCGCACAGGTGAGATGGGATGGAGGCCTGGACCAGGGTGGTGGTAGGAAAACGAGGCAAAGTGGTCACATTCTGGACCTCTTGAGTAATATCCACCTGATGGTGTGGTTGTGAGGTTAAATGAGATGCATACAGGGTCCTGGCATGTGGCGGGTCCTCAATAAAGGCCAGCTGCTACTATTGTTATTGAGGGGCTTGTCGTCTTGCAAGACAGTCCTGACACACACAGGAAACAGGTCAGGGATTTGTCCATCTGGCCAGCAGTAGCAGCGTTGGGACTGGAACTCAGAATCGCTGGCTTTGAACCAAGTAGAATGCTTCCTGCCTTTCCCTTTAACTGCAGATCTAAATCACTGTGAAACCACAGCGGGGAAGTGCTCGATTAAATCACACATGGAAAAGAGCTGCTCCGTCACACTTTATGTGGTGTGAGCTTTGACAGTAAAGCACTGAGCCTGGTTTCCGTGCCCTGTGTGTTGCAGCTGATGGGCCCGTTACATCTACTTGAGTTCAGCCTTTTGGTTTTGGTTTCCCCGGGCATCCTCCACCCCCTGCAGGCAGTGGGCCTGACCCTACCCTGGCACTATGTGGTTCTCCACTCCTTCCCAGGCCTCTGTATTCTTGTTCACTCCAGGCCTTTGCTGCCCTTCACCCATGTTGAGAGATTGAGCTTTGGAAAGTAAACGGAGGAGGGTAAATTGCATTAGTATTTTTTAATAGTTTAAAAGACATAGGATTTCTGTTGTGAATAAGTAAGGGTTCAGTGCAGGAAACAAACCACTCTAAGTATTGATACTTTAAGCAGGAAGAGATGGGGATTAAGTGGTCATAGACTTACTGGAAGGGAGAGAGCCCTGAGGAGCCGTAGGCTTGGCCCTGGGGTGATTCCCAGAAGTTTGAAGGACAGGCCTACCAGCAGGCTCCCAATTCAGAGGATGTTAACTGGGGCTGTGGATTCAAGAACCCACTCCCTGAAAAGGAAACCCTCCTGCACTGTTGGTGGGAATGTATATTGGTGCAGCCGCTGTGGAGAACAGTATGGAGGTTCCTTAAATAGCTAAAATAGAGCTACCATATGATCTGGCAATCCTACTCCTGGCCATATATCCAGAGAAAACCATAATTTGAAAAGATACATGCACCCCAATGTTCATTGCAGCACTATTTACAATAGCCATGACATGGAAGCAACTTAAATGATGTGGTATACACACACACACACACACACACACACACACACACACACACACACAGTGGAATATTACTTAGCCATAAAAAAGAATGAAATAATGCCATTTGCAGCAACATGGATGGACCTAGATATTATCATACTAAGTGAAGTAAGTCAAAGACAAATACCATATGATATCACTTACATGTGGACTCTAAAAAGATGATACAAATAAACTTATTTACAAACAGAAACAGACTCACAGACTTCAAAAACAAACTTATGGTCACCAAAGGGGAAAGGTATGGGGGAGGGATAAATTAGGAATTTGGGATTAGCAGGTACACACTACTATATATAAAATAGGTAACCAACAAGGACCTACTGTATAGCACAGGGAACTATACTCAATATTTTGTAATAATCTATATGGGAAAAGAATCTGAAAAAGAATATATATGTATGTGTGTGTACATATGTATATATATACACACACGTATGTGTATAACTGAATCACTTTGCTGTACACCTGAAACTAACACAACATTATAAATCAGTTATACTTCAATAAAATATAAATTAAGTTAAAAAAATAGAACCCACTCCCTGCCTGTGTTTCAGGGATCAGGCAGCCTGAGTGGAGTGAGGCCTGCCACCACCAGGCAGGAGGATGGTCCTGGAAAGCGGCTACAGAAAAACCTCCCATCTCCGCACCTTGCTCCCCAGTCACCACTGTACAGGCCAGGCCTCCTCTTGGCTTCCTAATTTGGCAGAGGTGCCTTTAGTTGGATCACATCCCAATCACTAGCTGCAGGTGTGGGATCTGCAAAGTGTAGTTTTTAGCTTTCTGCCCTCCAACCAGGAAGAGGATGAGGTGAGGTTAAACAAGCGAACTCCCAGTCCCCGTGACCTCCCACTTGTCTGTGGTGAGTATGGCAGGCCCCTTTCTTCTGGTCTTGTTGGCTTGGCCGGTGTTGAGAAGATACCACCCACAACATAAAACTCTACGTTAAACACCAAATCCAACTGTCAGTATTTCCCAAGCTTATCTTCAGTACAGTGCTGTGTACTTTGTAATGGAGGAGCTCATAATTACATTGTGATGACCCTCTGATGTCTATAAAATAAACAAAGTGGGCCTCATCACTGACGGGCAGATTTCGGTTTATTTATATTTGGAGAAAGTAATGAGTCTGGATTTCTGTTTATCACAAAATGTTTTTATGGTTCATGTCGTTACATAAAAAGACTAGGCTAGTCACACTATTTATCTAAAATTACATTATCAACATTTGGTATGAACAGAAATTTTAGCAGACTGTTTTCACTGTAAAAATGTGCAGGAGTGGGTGTCAGGTCCAGGTAAAGGTTAAGGAAAACATGAACTGGCATCGACACTGCTCTGACCAGTCTCATTTCTCTGGAGCCCAGAAATAGCCATTTCTTGCAGCTTTGTGTCAAGTACATTTTGTAAAAGTTAATCAAATTCCTCTAACCATTACCTGACAAAACAACAGGGAATTAAGCTAGTCTAATTAGTTTGGGAACTAAATCAGACAGAACAAACAAAGCAAAGCACAGGGTAGGATAAATGGATTCCGGTGGCCTCATCTGAAGGATAAATTACTTTTGACATACTACTAAGTCCTGTCAATCATAGGGTTCTTGAAAAGTGCCCTGGATGATAAAAACTGAAATTGGCAGATTGGTGTCTTTTTGAAAATTGGAGGTTGGGATAAAAAAATGAGTAAAATACATCTAATACTACTTTATATACACAAATGGATACTTTAAAATATATATAATAAATAACACTCTAAAGACATCTGTTTCCAAAACATACTATATTCCTTGGTAACCCTTTCAAATCACTCTCTTCTGTCGTTCAGGAACCATAACTGATGCTGCGTCATGGACTGATCCAGCTGCCAGTTTTTTGTTGTGCAGCCTGCACTTTCTTCTCCAACATTTGATTACGAAAATTTTCTTGCACACAGCAAAGCTGAAAGAATTTTACAGTGAACACCTGTGTACCCACCACCACCTAAATTCCACCATCAACATTTTATTAAAATTGCTTCATTACTTATCATTATAGGTGCTTTATCACTTACAGTCAGTTAGGTATTGCTGCATAACAAATTACCCCAAACTTAAGGGCATTTTTTTTTTGGGGGGGGGTGCTGCTCCTTGTGGTTTGTGGGATCTTAGTTCCCCAGCCAGCGATTGAACCCAGGCCCATGGCAGTGGAGGCATGGCGTCTTCACCACTGGGCCACCAGGGAATTCCTGGAGATTATTTAAAACAATAAGCATTTATTATCTCATTTAGCTCTTGTGAGTCAGGAGTTGGGGAGTGGCTTCTCTGAGTGGTACCAGCTCCGGGTCCCCTGTGAGGCTGTAGTCCAGACACTGGCAAGGGGTTACAGTCATCTGCAACTTGACGGGCTGGACAGTCCATTCCCAAGAGGGCTCAGTCACATGGCTGATGGCTTGAACCTTCAAAGATGGAACAAGGCAGTTTCAAATGGGTGCTTCTGAGACTGGTGGTTGCCAAGGAGGAGGGGATTGGGGGAGGGATGGAGTGGGAGGTTGGGGTTAGTAGGTTTAAGCTTTTATACAGAGAATGGATAAACAACAAGGTCGTACTGTATAGCACAGGGAACTATATTCAATATCCTGAGATAAACCATAATGGAAAAGAATATAAAGAAGAATGTATATATATGAATAACTGAATTACTTTGCTGTCCAGCAGTAATTAACACGTTGTAAATCAACTATACTTCAATGAAAAAATTACGTTACAATCGCAAATATATAACCTAATATAAAAAGGTACGACCACAGGGAATTCCCTGGCGACCCAGTGGTTAGGACTCCGAGCTTTCACTGCCGAGGTTGCCGGGTCAATCCCTGGTTGGGGAACTAAGATGCCCGCAAGCTGAGAGGCACAGCCAAAGAAAAAAAAAGTTACAACCACAGATGCACACTCAAGCTTATCATTAAAAAAGTGAAAACATTTTGTATGGAAATTTTAGACAAGTTAAATATTTAATATTTTTCCTTATTAAAAAATGGGTGCTGGGTTTCCCTGGTGGCGCAGTGGTTGAGAGTCCACCTGCCGATGCAGGGGACACGGGTTCGTGCCCCGGTCCGGGAGGATCCCACATGCCGTGGAGCGGCTGGGCCCGTGAGCCATGGCTGCTGAGCCTGCGCGTCTGGAGCCTGTGCTCTGCAATGGGAGAGGCCACAACAGTGAGAGGCCTCCTGCCCACAACCTTACCCCTTAGCAGTCACTCCAGCCCCTCCCCCCAACCCTAGGCAACTACAAAGCTACTTTCTGTCTCTGTAGATTTGCCTTTTCTGCACATTTCATATAAATGGATTCATATAGAAGGTAAGTTCCATGAGGGCAGGGATCTGTCTGCTTTGTTCTGTGTTGTGACTCCGGCACCCAGTGCCTGGCACATAGTAGGTGCTCAGTAGCTACCTGCTGGATGAGTGGATGGCTCCAATGGCAGGGGCTGAGAGCAGGGTGGCAGTAGCTGGCAGCTGGTAGCTCCAGCATTGCCCTGGATGGAGGGTAAGGGGGCAAGAGAATAACCTGCTAGCAATCTTGGTCTCCTGTTGATCGAGAAACTTCTGTCTCAGGGCTTACCATGAAGGTTGAGAGGCAGGCCCAGTGAAGGCCATGCACTTGATGTGGGTTGAGTCCTAAATAAAATGCCCCCTTTAGGGCTGAGGTGGAGTAGTAGGTTACAGGGTCACCACACCCTATAGATTCCTGTTCCTCCATAGACTCTTCTCAAACCCACAGTGACAGCTGCTGCCCCTTTAACACAGGTGCATCCACCACCCGGGACATGGGTGGGAGGGTGAAGGTGGGCAGGGGGCTTCTGCGTGGGCGCGTGGGTGTTGAGGTCCTCACCCAGTAGTGGGCGGAGGTGAGCTTAGCCTGCTCCGGGGGAGGCCAGCCGCCCTCTGGATGACTGTTATCCACCCTCTCTGCTCTCCTGGGAGGTGAGGCTCTTTCTTGGAAGTGCACCCAGGACCTGCTCCTCTCCTGACGGCTTCCTGGTAGTCAGGCTGCAGTGGCAGCAAAGGTAGGCCTGCCCAGGGGGGCAGAATCCAGGGGAGGTTGACCTTCCTGAACGAGGTAGAGAACGTATTAGTGTCCTCTTGATTCGGAGGGGAAGATTATCCTTTATGGTCAAAGAATGAAGAGTAAACAATGAAAAATACCTTATCAGGCCAAGTCAGTGACCCGTGAATCAAAAAATTCCAAGTGTTTAGTGCTGGAGAACCTTGGCAATCACCTTGTACAGCTCCTCTTTTAAAGATAAGAAAGAAACCTGGAAGCCAAAGGACCGGGCAGCTGGTTCAAGGCCTGGCCAAGCGGGGCCTGGGCCTCCTGGTATTCTGCTAATAAAGGCTGCCATTTGTTTTGTACCTACTTTGTATGTGTTGGCTTCTGTGCCGATACTTCACACAGTGCCCATCCATTAAGTATATTACAAAAATAAATAAAAACATTGCCTTAAAATTTTTTTCCCCAAAATAATACAAGTTGTGTAGTACTTATGATATTAGCACTTGCCAGGAACTGTTCTAAATTCCTTACAGATAGAAATACTCACTTGATCTTCTAACAAACCTAGGAGGCACATACTATTACTATCCCCATTTTCTGGATGAGGAAACTGAGGCATGAAGAGATCCCATTGACTTCTCTGAGGTGAGGTGGTGATGTCTAGCTAGAGAGTGACTGCATGCTGGCCGCACAACCCATGCTCTTAACCACAGTACGCCCTAATACCCTGTGCAAACATCAGTGCTACTGACTGAATCTTCAAACCTTTCTGTTTTCTAGGCATGTGATGGGCTTGTGCTTCCCACCTCCTTGTGTTTGTGGAGCCATGTGACTACTTCTGGCCACCAAATTGTGAAAAGTGTGTTGTGTCACTTCTGGGCTAGATCATGTGATCACTGTTGTGTGACCCTCCAGATCTGTCTTTACCTGTGCCCTGGTGGCTTGTCAGCCTGGGCAAATCAGAGAGGAAACAGCCCCAGCCAACCCTAGGTGGACAGAGCTGGAGTGTGAAATAAACTCCTGTTGAGCCACTGAGATTTGGGGTTTGTTTGTTACTGAGCCTATCCTGACTGATGTATTGATGTGCCTAATATTTTAAGGAGTACATTAGTAATAAGCTGGACACAATTTATTGAATTATTTTACTTATTCACGTTATTATTTACCCAGATTATTATTTGTCTTTCCAGTACCTCATTGGATAGCATTCACTTTCTTCCGTATATATATAGAAGGCAGGCTAGTACTATAGAAACAGCATGGTGCTTGAGGTTGAAAGTTCTGGGTTTGGGTCCTTATTATATTTTTAATACAACAGTTCTATTGAGATATAATTCACATACAGACAGTTCACCTATTTAAGGTGTGCAATGAAGTGGTTTTTAATATAGTCAGAATTGTGCAGCCATCACCATAATCAATTTTAGAACATTATTATCACTCCGAAAAGAACCTCCCCACAACCCTTACCCCTTAGCAGTTACTCCAGCCCCCCCCAACCCTAGGCAACTACAAAGCTACTTTCTGTCTCTGTAGATTTGCCTTTTCTGCACATTTCATATAAATGGATTCATATAGAAGGTAAGTTCCATGAGGGCAGGGATCTGTCTGCTTTGTTCTGTGTTGTGACTCCGGCACCCAGTGCCTGGCACATAGTAGGTGCTCAGTAGCTACCTGCTGGATGAGTGGATGGCTCCAATGGCAGGGGCTGAGAGCAGGGTGGCAGTAGCTGGCAGCTGGTAGCTCCAGCATTGCCCTGGATGGAGGGTAAGGGGGCAAGAGAATAACCTGCTAGCAGTCTTGGTCTCCTGTTGATCGAGAAACTTCTGTCTCAGGGCTTACCATGAAGGTTGAGAGGCAGGCCCAGTGAAGGCCACGCACTTGATGTGGGGTGAGTCCTAAATGCCCCCTTTAGGGCTGAGGTGGAGTAGTAGGTTACAGGGTCACCACGCCCTATAGATTCCTGTTCCTGCATAGACTCTTCCCAAACCCACACTTTTCTCAGGACCTCACTGAATTCCTTCCTCTCCAGGGAAACCTGCTGTCCCTGTATACTTGGCTGGGGATGAGACCCATTTCTCAGAGGCACACACTGAGGCCTTGGGAGGTTCTTACTGCTCTGAGTAGTACTGCAGGCACTGCTGGCTTGCCGGCCTGTGGAATTCCTACTCCCACCTGCAAACCCAAGCCTGAGCAGCCTGTCTGCCTTTCCCTGAGTACTCAGCTCACATCATTCAAAACACCAGGAGGGGGCTTCCCTGGTGGCGCAGTGGTTGAGAGTACGCCTACCGATGCAGGGGACATGGGTTTGTGCCCCAGTCCAGGAAGATCCCACATGCCGCGGAGCGGCTGGGCCCGTGAGCCACGGCCGCTGAGCCTGCGCGTCTGGAGCCTGTGCTCCACAACGGGAGAGGCCACAACAGTGAGAGGCGTGCGTACCGCAAAAAAAAAAACAAAAAAAAAACACCAGGAGGCAGAATAGTACAGTGATTAAGTCTAGGTTTGAGGCCCATACCTACATTCTTTAGCTAAGAGGCTATAGGCAAGTTACTAAACCTTTTTTAGGCTTTATTTCCTATCTGTAAAATGGGGATAAGAATAGTATAATAATATGAATAGACTTGTGAGCTTGTTAGAATGATGCATGTATAGTTCTTAGTGTAGTACCTGGCCCAATAAAATGTTTTGCCATTGTTTTTGCTATTATCAATAATTTGGTCATGATATTGTCGATGTTACTATTTCCTAGAGAAGAAGAAAACTAATTTTTTTTTTTTAAACAAATTTATTTATTTTTTCTTTGCGGTACGCGGGCCTCTCACTGTTGTGGCCTCTCCCGTTGCGGAGCACAGGCTCCAGATGCGCAGGCTCAGTGGCCATGGCTCACGGGCCCAGCCGCTCCGCGGCATGTGGGATCTTCCCAGACAAGGGCATGAACCCGTGTCCCCTGCATCGGCAGGCGGACTCTCAACCACTGCGCCACCAGGGAAGCCCAAGAAATAAATTTAAATTAGTTTTTTTTTTCTAGATTGCCCTAAGATTTGCTAGATGATTTTTATGGTGAGTCACTGAATACCTCTGTGTTATCTCCTGAAAGGGAAGTGGAGGAAAATGGAGAGAGAGGAGATGGATGGCCACAATGGCAGAGACACACTGACCCGTGGTTTGGTCTTGAGAATGGTTCTGATCATAGGGTTACCCTGGCTATTGTTTCAGTCCTGGGGAATCCAAGTTGAGAGCAGGTGCAGGACCGTGTTGTCAGCCTCTGTGAACCACTTAAACCTCAACATACAAATGTTCTAGAATTTGACGATAATTGTTACCTCCGAAGTAAACTTGCAGCAGTATTTTTAAAAAACAGTAAATTCTATATTCGCTAAACTCCAAGCATAGCCCAGAGAGAGGCCGGAACTCGGGATCCAAAAAACAAAGGAACAATGTTAAATTTTTATCTTTCAGATATATCGCTCTTTGTACCCTACTCTCTCCCCTCCCTCAGGAACTGCCATGAGGCAAATCTGAGCCACCTGTTGGTTTTGTTTTTGAAAACAACCGTTGAGTGTCTCTGCCTACACTTGGTGGGGGGCGGGGGGGGGCGGGCGGAGGTGCAGTCCCGGGCTTGCAGAACCCCCGAATGTCCCCGGGAGCTGCTGTGCAGTGTGCAGCTGCAGGCCAGGGCTGCTCAGGGAGTAGCAGAAGCTCCTCTGTGGCTGTGCACTTGGATTTTGACCAGCAGGAGGTATTTTCAGTGCTTTTGCAAAATCAGTGAACTAATTACTTGGCAGTGTCAGAAATGCCACTAAGCTTAGAGAATGGCTGCTACAGCACTTTATACATCAGTGTCAGTTTTAACCAAAGATCCTGATTGGGCTGCGGGGAGATTTCTCAGCTAATCTGGAATCATCCTGTTGCTTTTCTTTTCTTAGACGAGCGAGTGGTTTCCTCTCAGAAAATTCAGAGCCAGAGGTTTAGAGCTTTAACTTTTTTTATTTATTTATTCATTTTTGGCTGCATTGGGTCTTTGTTGCTGTGCATGGGCTTTCTCTAGTTGCAGCGAGCGGGGGCTACTCTTTGTTACGGTGCACAGGCTTCTCATTGCGGTGGCTTGTGTTGTTGTGGAGCACGGGCTCTGGGCATGCGGGCTCAGTACTTGTGGCTCGCGGGCTCTAGAGCGCAGGCTCAGTAGTTGTGGCGCACGGGCTTAGTTGCTCTGCGGCATGTGGGATCTTCCCGGACAAGGGCTCAAACCCGTGTCCCCTGCATTGGCAGGCGGATTCCCAACCACTGCGCCACCAGGGAAGCCCTAAGCATTTTTTTTGGATTGAAATATAGTGTACCAACTGAAAAGTGCACAAATCATGAACATACAGATGGATGAGTTTTCACAAAGCGAACATAACTATCACCCAGATTAGGAAATTGAATGCTGCTGGCAGTCCAGAAGCCTTTCACATCCTCCCAGTTAATACCTGCCTTCCTCCCCAGATCACTCTCCTGACTTCTAACACGATAGGTTCCTTTCGCCTATTTCTGAGTTTTATATAAGGAGAATTATACCGTGTGTCCTTTCTGTGTTGTGAGGTTTGTCCATGCGGTTATCACTTATTGATTTGCATTGCTATATAGTCAGAATGCATCACAATTTATCCCTTCTGCTCTTGATGGACATTTTTGTTGCCCTATGGATTTAAAAAAATTATCTGTATTTAAAACTTTATTTTCAACTTTGTGTGCTGTTAAAGCACTAAACAATTACTAAACAATAACTCCTTCAGAACATGACTCAAATACTTTGGTTAATTTTATTCTGGAATAGAAAGGCATTGATGCCAGTGTTAGGTGGCAGTGAGCTTCACAGAAGAGACAGAAAAGTTTATACTTCATTATAAAATAATTAGTGTCTCCCTATTTATGGCATGGTAAAGGGATTCAGGATGTATTTGTTACTTCTATAGATAAATTTAGAAAATTATAACTTGGTGGAAAAATTAAAGTTTCAATTTGTGACAACAAGAATTATCAAATTCTGTCACATTTCAGTTACTTAAGTAGTCAGATCATAAATGGAATTACAGTGTACATAAGGCATCCTCAGTAGCCTGTCATAGCATATTTGTTGGAGATGGAGACAGTTTACATTATCCTTATGTTCAGATTGATTACCAATAACTTATTTTACAGTTTTTTTACAATTATGAGTGATGCTGCAGTGAACATTCCCGTATGTCCTTTGGTGTATATGTGTTTGCCTTTCAGTGGATTACACACCTAGAGGTGGAATTGTCCGGGCATAGGATATGTCTGTGTTTGGCACTACGGAACAGTTGTCAGTGTACACCCCCAACTGGAGGTGTGGGAGAATTTCCATTGCTCCAGATCTGTGCCAACACTTGGTATTTTCAGTCTTTTAAAATCTTAATCATTCTTGTCAGAATGGTTATTTTCTTTTTCCTTGATGACTTTTGAAGTTGAGCACCTTTCCATATGTTTCTTTGCTATCCAGGTAGCCTCTTCTGTTAAGTTACCTGTTCAAGAGTCTGGACCATTCTCCCACTGGATTGTCTATCTTTTGCTTTTCTTTTTTTTCCTCTTTTCTCTTTTGGCCGTGCTTTGAGGCATGCAGGATCTTAGTTCCCCGATGAGGGATTGAACCTGTGTCCCCTGCGGTGGAAGCACGGAGTCCTAACCACTGGACTGCCAGGGAATTCCCTGTCTTTTTTTTTTTTTTTTTTTGCGGTACGCAGGCCTCTCACTGTTGTGGCCTCTCCCGTTGCGGAGCACAGGCTCCGGATGCGCAGGCTCAGCGGCCATGGCTCATGGGCCTAGCTGCTCCGCAGCATGTGGGATCTTCCCGGACCGGGGCACGAACCCGTGTCCCCTGCATTGGCAGGTGGACTCTTAACCACTGTGCCACCAGGGAAGCCCCCCCGTCTTTTTCTTAATGGTTTTGGAGCCATTCTTTATGTATTCTGGACATCAGACGTTAACTGGATGTATGAACTGTACATTTCTTCTCTCAGTCTTTTATTTCACCAGAATCGATTCCAAGCTCGGTCTCCGTGAGGGCTAGTTTCTTTCTACTTTATCCTTATTCCTAGGGTGATTAGCCCTTTTCAGGGTTCCCCCACTGAAGTGTAGGGGATTTACTCAGGCCCTTCTAACTGGCTCTGTTCGCTGAAGTCTCTTGGCAGCTACTTGCAAATCGGCAAATGCCACAAAGGAAATGTGACTGCAGACGGTTGACTCACCCTCTTTACACTAACCTTTTCTTCATGTTCATGGCTATGTAGGTCCTTGCTGCCCTGGTAGCTCTCTGATGTCTTCAAACAGATTTTTTAGTGTTTTGGTGGGCTTCTCTGGTTGTTATCGGTAGTAGGGGTGGTGTGGTTGGCAGACAAAATGGCCCTCTAAAGATATATTCACTTCCTAATCCCCAGAACCTGTGAATATTACTTTACATGATAAAGAGTGAATACTATTGATATTTTGTGTGCCGCCCCAATGTGATTAGGTTAAAGATCTTGAGAGAGGGCTTCCCTGGTGGCGCAGTGGTTGAGAGTCCGCCTGCCGATGCAGGGGACACGGGTTCGTGTCCCGGTCCGGGAAGATCCCACATGCTGCGGAGCGGCTGGGCCAGTGAGCCATGGCCGCTGAGCCTGCGCGTCTGGAGCCTGTGCTCCGCAACGGGAGAGGCCACAACAGTGAGAGGCCCGCATACCGCAAAAAAAAAAAAAAAAAAAAAAAAAAATCTTGAGAGGAGGCTTTTATCCTAGATTATCTGAGTGGGCCCAAAATGGTGGACCCGTAAGTGGTAATTTGTTACAGCAGCCAAAAGAAACTAATACAGTTGATCTGATGTAAGTCAGCTTTTCCATAACTTCTTTGAACGAGTAGTAGTTTAATAACTTTGTTACAGTCAGCTTCTAGATTTTAATTGCTATTTCAGATTAAATTCGTGGAATGCAGTTCTTTCTTTGATTATAGTGATGACAGCTGTGTAATTTTTAATACATTGTGAAAGGAAGCATGATGAAATTCCATTATTACTACAGAGCTGGTTTCTTTTATTGTATTAATAGAATCAAGCAACAAATCTGATGAAATTCAGATAGGTTGAAAGTCTGACACCCATTATTTTTCTTCAGTATGGTATTATATTTGTTAAAGAATTTGTGGAGAAACTGATTAAAAACGTCAAGTGGAAAAAAAATCAACTTATAGTGGAACCATTACAGATGAAGAAATTGGGATTGATAGTCCAGATAGGTGAGTTATGTTCAATTAATTATGTGCAGTCAACATAATCATCTTTACAACTTGCTGTAAGGAAAAACTGATACTTGTTTATTCTGACCACTCCTAAGCATTCAGTGGCAAAACTGAAAAAGAGAAATGACCTTGTCCTTTTGATAGTTAAAAATTGCCAAGTAGAGTAGAAACCCAGCTGTTTGTTTTCCTATGGTTGTTAAGATATGTAGTGGGATGTGGATAAACAATGGTAACACCAACTTGGATCCTGGGATCTTACTGGTCAATCGCTTGATTTAAAAATTTTTTTATTTATATATGTTTTTGATACATGCCTATCTGCAAGTGGTTGAGAGCAAAGCCAGTGTCTTCATACCTTCACTGATTCATTCATTAAATTGTTATTACTTTCCTACCTTGTACCAAGTGCTGTGCTAGGTACTAAAGATACTTTGAACAGCAAAAACTGACACGGTTCCTGCTTTCGTGGTGTTCACAGTTGAATTGGAGACAGACAAGCAAAGAATCGTTAAAATGAGTAGGTTATATAGACTGAGATAAATGACCTGAAAGAAAGGAGTGTGAGTCTGTGAGAACATGGGAGCACGAGCTCTTGGTGCACGGTCTTCAGTAGTTGTGGCACGCGGGCTCAGTAGCTGTGGCTCGCGGGCTTAGTTGCTCCGCAGCATGTGGGATCTTCGCGGCCAGGGCTTGAACCCGTGTCCCCTGCATTGGCAGGCGGATTCTTACCCACTGCACCACCGAGGAAGTCCCGTATACGTTGTTTTATAATCTGAACTTAAAAAAAACAAAAAACAAAACAAAAAAAACAACTTATTTATTTTATTTTTTTAGTCACACTGCATGGCTTGTGGGATCTTAGCTCCCCGACCAGGGATTGAACCCTGGTCAATCCCTGGTCTGGGAACTAAGATCCCGCAAACTGCTGCATGGCCAAAAAAAAAAAAAATAGAGATGGTTCTCATAGAATTTTTTTTTCCCTTTTCTTCACAGCAGATTAGGAGGGAGAGTCTCATGGCCTTGAGCTCCACTCATTTCGACTTGCACCCAGCTGGTCTTAGGTATCTGGCCCCAGCACTGCATGCGGAGGAAGGGATCAATTCTAGTGGCCGGAAGCCTGGTCCCAACCCTCCTGACATCTAGCCTAAAGCACGTCAGGGGAGTCAAAGGTGCAGGGACTAGGGATTGCTCCAGGTCACAAGCATTCCTAGGCATCAAAGCAGGGATGACCTTCTGTGCCCTGGGTCTGCCTCGGTCAGAAGGAGATGGCAGGTTTCCCCCGAGAGCTGGAGCAGCCTTTTCAGCCCGTTGTTTTATTCTCACGCAGTTAACTGGGTTAATGTGTACCGAAGTGCTGGAGGGTAGGCCTCAGTAGAGGGTGATGTTTAAGGAGCCGTGACACACCAGGCAGTCAGTTTTGCGGTGAATGAGATTTGCATCTTCCTTTTCTCTCTGA
Source organism: Phocoena phocoena (assembly GCF_963924675.1). Lineage (NCBI taxonomy): Eukaryota > Metazoa > Chordata > Mammalia > Artiodactyla > Phocoenidae > Phocoena > Phocoena phocoena. The sequence goes on along the minus strand of NC_089230.1, from coordinate 66,966,910 downwards.
GAGGCAGTTTGCTTCTTTGCATCCGTGAGCAGCTGTCTTCACGGGAGAGGCCTGGGAGGGCTGGCTCTCAGTAATTATAAAAAGGGAACTTGCCTTCGAAGACTGTCATGTGAAGGATCTAAGGAGAGGATGTTTCAAAAAAGCGTTTTCTTTATTTTTTTATTGAAGTATAGTTGATTTACAATGTTGTGTTAATTTCCGCTGTACAGCAAAGTGACAATTATACACATATAGACACTCTTTTTTATATTCTTTTCCATTATGGTTTGTCCCAGGATATTAAATATAGTTCCCTGTGCTATACAGTAGGACCTTGTTGTTTAAGGAAGGCTTTGTCTATTACTGGGCCAGCTTATGGTTGGAGGACTTCAGGGTCTTTGGGGGGGTATGCATACTTAGGTATGTCACCAAAAGTGACAAAACCAAGCACTGAACCTTCCATAAGAAGAGCTCAGAGATACTGTTCTGTGGTCACAAGGGGACAGTTCTTTTTATATTTATCATCTTGGTAACCCATTCTTATCCTGCCCAGAGAAGAGCTTCCAGTCCTTTCTGGATCTAGAGTTCTCCGTTTTCACCATAAGTGATGCTGTGAAAGGTTTGCTGTCGCAGGATTTGCAGTGTGCCAAGGCTGCCAGCCCCACACCTCTGCTCAGTTTCCTCAGCGGCTGGAGAGTCTGTTTTCATTTACTCATTCAGCAACCACTTAGGACACTACTGTGTTAGGTGCTGAGCGTGTCGCAGCAAGTCTGTTGAAGTCACTACCCTTGAGGAGTTCACTGCTTGAATCAGTCTCTTGGGCGGCGTTGGTGTCTAATATCAGAGACTAGTCCTGATGCTACCTGCTCTTACCTCCGGAGTGTAATAATGGTGTAGTTTGTTGGCTACAGAGCATGTTTCTATAATGAAATGAGCTCATATGCAATTGGATAAAAGGGAATAACGTCAGTTCATATACTTTTCACCCTCATGGAAGAGGAGCTGGAATAGCAGGCGTAGAATTATAACCCTCAGCAGGAAAGGGAAATGCCCTCAGCTCAACTTCGGCATCCACAGGACCTCTCTCTGCTCTGTTTTAAGAAAATTAAACATGGTTGCCTGTGCCCAGGGCTCCATTCCGAGAGACTCACACCCTAGCCGTGAGGGCAGCTGGCAGCAGGTTGTACGTCCTCCTGTCTGGCCTGTCGCTGGGAAGCCAGCATCTTCATCTTGTTGTCTTTGTGTGTACTTTTATTATTTCCTGCAGTAACCTCTTGCTGCCATGAGCTGCTTGCTGGTTTGCTTCTGAGGTACCGATTGTGTGTGTGTGTGTGTGTGTGTGTGTGTGTGCGTGCGTGCATGTGCGTGGTCTGGCTACTTTAGGCTTTGAGAGGTCCTTGAGTGATCTGTCCCGTCCTATATTTATTTCCCAGATGCCCTGGCACTGACATCTGGAGGGCCAAGACGGTTAAACAACCGTGAACCGAAGAAGTGGGGATTCTGAGCGTCCCATTCCCTCCGTTCAGCCTTGCCCCGGCATACTTCATCTGTGAACCCTCAAGGAAGAGAGCCCCGGGAGGCCTGTGCGCGCGCAGGCTCTGCCGTGTGGCCACAGCTGGAGAGAGGACTGTCGGGGTGCCTGGCCAGCTCTCAGTGGTTGAGAGTCTGCAGGGGAATTTACGCCCCATTTACTATTTCCTGCATTGGGCACGGAGGGAGGCCTCCTAAACTATCTTAATATCATACAGGGTGGGAACTGAAGGCTGTTTGGAATCCCTTTTCTTGTGGCCTGATTCTGGGGTGACCTTAAGTGAGTCATAACACCCCTTCAGTGGCAGCAGGGAGTTAAGGAGCCTAGTTCCTTTTCAGAGAGACAGAGCATCAGCGGTCCTCACTTTGTGCAGTGCTCAGACAGCATCAGGCTGGCCACTTACGGCGCTCCAGCTCGGGGGCAGTCCAGGCCGCAGGAAGGGCCCAGGTTGGAGGAATAAATAAAGAATGCGGGACACTCTGCCAGGAGGACTTGCTTTGAAAATATTCCCAAGATAAATGTATAACCTGATTCTGAACGTCGTACCTCGCTGTGGGTGGAGAGGTTCCAGCAACAGTCCCACCGAGCTCTCCTGGCCCCTCCTTTCTTTGTACTGAGCGGTGGCAGACCATTTAAAAAGCACAGAGGTTGCTTTGAGGAGCAAATCTGTTTATTCAGCCACTGTATTTGAATGTCAAGGGTTAAAAAGATGCTTGAGATTGTTTGCACTACAGGGATCTAAAAATGCAGCCATGGGAATTCATGGGAGGCTTTATTCTCAGTCTGTTTTAGGAGTTGTAAGTGAAGGAGCCTTGATCCTTGTTGCTGTGCACCCCAGAGAGCTGTGTCTGTAAACAAGAGGTGGCTCAGTGTGCCTGTGACCACGCACCCCTCCCCAGCGGGTGGGAGGTGTGCTCCCATCTGGGAATTGAGCCAACGTTCCCATCTGTTCTTCCTCTTGGCTCCTGTTTTCACGGTTATGTCACTGTTAGGCTGACGAAAGGAGATAGAGGCATCAATAGAATGGAAGATATGGGCAAATAAATATGTTCCAATCGGAAGAACCAGTGAATCCATTGTACTTTCCTTGAAGGAGAATTACGGGAAGCTTTATCTTCCGTTTCAAAGAGAAAAGACAACCACGTGGATGAAAGCTCCTTGCTCTTTCATGGATCCTTCTATTTCAGCATCTCTCCATCCTAACCCCAGTCCAAGCCTCTACATCTGCTGACGCTGCAGCAGCGAGAGCCCCACCGGTAACCTGGGGCTCTACCGTTGCCCCGCCCTCCGGCCTTCATGCTGCACCACACGGACCATTTCAAAATCACAGACCTGACCATGGGGCTTCCTCTCAAAGGCCCTCCCAGGGCTCCCCATTGCCCCATACACCTTCCTTGCCCTCTCATCCCGTGACTTAACCACTGGGATCACTGGAGCTTTGAGTGGCTTCCACCCACAACACCACCTCGTCTCTCCTTACTCCCTGTATTAGTCAGCGTTCTCCAGCGAGACAGACCAATGGGATATGTGTATATACATATATAGAAGGAGATTTATTATAAGGATTTGGCTCTTGTGATTATGGAAGGTGGCAAATCCAGAATCTGCAGGGTGGTCCAGTACGCTGGAGACTCAGGAGAGCCGATGTTTCAGTTCCAGTCTGAAAGCCGTCTCCTGGAGAACCAGAAAGAGCTGGTGTTGCAGATGAGGTCCAAAGGCAGTCTGCCGGAGAATTCTTTCTTGCTTGGAGGACGTTGGTCTTCTTGTTCTAGTCAGGCTTTCAACTGATTAGATGAGCCCCACCCACATTATGGAGGGCAATCTGCTTTACTCAAAGTCCACTGATTAAAATGTTAATCTCATCTAAAAACAACCTTACAGAAACATCCAGAATGTTTAACTACATATCTGTGCACCCCGTGGCCCAGCCAAATTGACACATAAAATTAACAATTGCACTTCTCTTTGCTTTCTGTCATCCGTCCACACTGGACTTCTTCCAGCTTGTCTCATGTGCTACACTATCTTCTGGCCTCTGGGCCTCTGCACAGGCTGCTTGCTCCACCTGGAGTGCTTTCGTGTCTGGTGCATTCTTATTCACCCATCATGTGTCAGCTGAAATTCTACTTCCTTAAAGGAGCCTTCCCTGATCTCCCAGGCTAGGTTCATTCCCTCAGCTATATATTGCCAGAGCACACTAAACTTGCCTTTAGTATCACATTTAGAGTTACTTGTTCAGTGCCAGCCTTCCCCGCTAGACCTTAAGCTCCATGGAGGCAGAAAGCCAGGAAGCATATCTGTTTTGCTGTTCTATGCCTGGCTTTTACTATCTATTCAAAGATCATCCAGCGAATGAATAAATGCATGTATTGAAAGTTTACACTATATTAAAAGCTTACAAGCTATGAGGCTCTTAACATACACAGATGCAACCCTGTGAAGTAAATATTATTATCTTCACTTTTACAGAGGCCCACAGAGTTTAGGGACTTGCCCAAAGTCATGCCACTTGTCATATAGAATCTGGGCTTCAAATAATAATAAAGGTAACCGCTAGCACTTACAGCACTTAATAAGGGTCAGGTACTATTCTATGTATTTGACCATTGACAGCAACCCAGTGTGATAGCATCCAGTAATTGGCCCGCCGTGTTCCCTCCTCCCAGATTCACTCTGGAGGATCCGCTTCATTGTGTCTCAGGAACCCGGAATCCAGAATTCCAGGGGAGGGAGGCTGGTCCCCTCTTCACCCTGGGGTCTTCTCTGGACCATCTTCAGTTCTCTTCTCCTCTGCCCCAGGAAATAGGGGCAAGTTAGCAAGTCTGCTGGCCAAGCAGATGTCCAGTTGGGGAACGGAATGCCGCTCTCCCCTTCTTGAAGGTACCTCTAGTCTGTACAGGTATCCCCTTGCGGGCGGAGGTGGGCCTGGCGGGTCCGCGCGGCCTCGGGACCGGAGCCCGGGTCCCCGCCCACCCCAGCGCCCGCCGCCGGCTGAGCCCCGCGCCCCGCGCCTCCGTCCTGGGTCGCGGCGGCCGGAGGTGCGCCCGGGTCCGCGGGGAAGACGGGCGCCGAGGTCGTTTGTGTTGGGGGAGCGGTGCGCTGAGGTTACGGCGCCTCCCCTGAGCATCCTCCGCGGAGCATTGCGGCCCCGGGGCTGGGGGCGCCGCGGCTTGCTCTGCTCTCCGCACTGTCCCGGCTCTGAAGCCTCAAGAACACGGCCAGGCAGCAGTAGTTTAATGGGGAGTTGGCCTGGTGGGAACTAGGGGTCTGCTGGGGTCTCAGTTCTTGGCTGGCCCCGGAACACGAGGTTGCCAGGCGTGTGACGGCAGCAGGTAGGAGTGAGCCGCTGGTGCGGTGATGAGCAGGGAAGGAAGGACACTGGCTGTTGGCCTGTGAACCTAGGCAAGAACGAGCAGCCAACACAATCCAGACCAAGGTCCGTAGGCCCAGCTCGGTTCTGTGCGGCTGGTCAGTGGAACAGACCTGCAGGTGTGGCTCTTGTCACTCTAGGACCGGCTTCGGGACAGATCCTGCTGATGAGCCCGGGGCGCCGCCCGCAGTCCTCCCGGAGAGTGCGCCGGAGTGGAGCCAGGGGGGGTGCGCCCGGCTCAGCACCACGGCCACACGCGTCCAGTCTGCCGGCAAGGGCAGTGGGGAACCAGGGGAAGTCACGGCCTTGGGAATGTCCTCTGATGAAAAAGAACCTGCAGGCTTATCAGGTAACTTTTGTGTGGAACGTTGGTGCGTTGAAAAGCAGTTCTGTGTGCTTTCCCCCTTGGTGTGGATCAGCAGTGCTGAGGCAGCAGGCGTGATACAGAAGTGTGAGCAGAGACGGAATTCCCAAACTCCAGGGAGACTAGAGGTGACAGCCACCCTAGTGAAGAGGACAGGAGTTAGGGGGCTGGTGGCAGCCCAGCAGGTGCCCCTCATCTCAGGTCCCTAATCCTGGCTCCAGCCGGGTGGTCAGGGGAGCTGCAAGGTCTTCTGGGTGAGCAGAGCCCACAGTCCTGAGCTGTTCTTCGCTGTGTTTGGTCATCTCCCCCCATCCCAGGGGAGAAATCTAGGTGGGGTTTAAGAATTAGTGCTTTAAGAATGTGAATCTCATAGTTGAAACCTTGGAACACGTGTTTTTAGCACAAGGTGTTAAAGTGAACGGAAGGATTCAATGCCTTTTCAAGGAGGGTGTCTCCATGTGGGCAGAACTAGAGAATAAATGGGTCTTGAATAAACGAAAAAGGAGAAACGCTTCTCTTCATGATCATTCTACTCTCCAAAAAGCAGCCCTCTCCCCCTGTCTGCCACTTCCATAGACCTAGTTGGGGGCTATGGGGTAAGCCAGATTCTCTGAGTGACCTGGGGAAGGTGGGTCCAGGGGTGTCAGATAGTACCTGGTGCCAATAAATAGTAGGGCTTGGTTTTCTGAAATCCAGTATATACATGTATTTTTTGAGGCTATGTGTCTTCTCAAGATGACTTGAAAATACATTTGCACTCCCAGAATATGGGGGGATTGTTAGCTAAACATCTATTTCATTGTGTGAAATTACAAACTGATGCCCTAGGAGAATTAATTCCCTAGAGGATGGGGCAGGTCTTTTTCTTTATATATCAAGTTGCAGTATTAATAATGCAGCCATATGTGGCTCTGCTATGGAAGAGTTTAATTTTTAAAGACAGTTAGACAATTTTATGGCTGACTTGAAGTATTTGTCTCCAACCACTGGGTTGATATCATCTTGCCTCCCTAACAGATTCTTGCTTAGTTAAAGGAGAGATGAGTTGGGGGGAGTACAAAGCTTTTCAATTAATTTATGATCCTGTTAGGTGTCAAGACTGTAATTACTCTGTGATTGTTGCCTTTGCCAAAAAAAAAGAAAAAAAGAAAAGTTGAAAACCTGTTTTATGGAAAAGTTCTTTTCTGAACTTGAAAGATAACATAGGTTTAAAAAAAAAAAAAAAAAAAAAGCTTGTGTCTCCCCCGTCCAGAGCAGGGAGTGGGGAGAAATGAAGATTCCTGGCCTATTCTTTTTCCTAACCAGTGAATTTATAAAGTACTTTTTGGTGAACGGGACCTTTGTTTAAAAGAATCTTTAGATCTTACTTTTACATTCTTGACTACACATCTCACATCCAACTCATTTAGGCATCCATTCATTCAATATCTATAAGTACTGCTGTGCCCAGGGACTGTTGCAGGCTTGGGGATAAAGTGGTTAGCATGGAAGAGGCCCCTGCCCTCTTGGAGCTCCCATGGGATGGGGGTGACTGGAGGTAGACAATATGCAAATAAATAAATTAATGAACAAGATGATTTCCAGTTATGTTGACTGTTGTCAGAAAATAGAATTCAGCCCTGTGATGAAGTGTGTGCACTTGGGGAGGAAGCAGCTAGTCCGTTTTGACCTGCCCAAAGCATTGTAGACCTAGGGACCTGGTACCTGAGCAAGGTTCCGCGTTCCCGCCCCTGCTGCCAGCGCCACTGCAGGGTTGTACCACACACCCGGCAGGTAGAAATGGAAACCTTTGTGAGAACCTGGAAAACTGTTAGCAGGACTCTCTTTGGACTTCCAGTTCAGCTAAGTAGAGCGCACAGCTTCTTTAGGGAAAAGAGAAGAAGGTATTGCAAGTCTTAAACAAGAGTAAGGTTCCCCAAACACTGCCTTAATCAAGTTCATTAAAACTGAATGTATATTTAAAACTTTCCTTCTGATTAATTCTATTATAATATAAGTAGTAATACTTGAATTTCTCCATGAGGTCGAAAGGCATCTTGATTTAGGAGATAGGGAGTCGTGTGCCCCCGGTGTAAACCTTTGGCTTTCATTAAGTGTAAGTAGTAAACCCCAAATGCCTGCAGTATAAATAAGGTAAAATTTCTAAGAATTAGCCATTCTGGGAAATAAATATTTGGTTTGAAAAGCTCTACTGTTGTACTATCTACTGTTTGCATGTTTCCCCAGCCGCTGTATTTTGACAGCTGAGGCAATTAAAACAGACAAGAGTTTAAAACACACACACACACACACACACACACACATGGAAAGATCAGCGCAAAGCAAAGATCTGAGTTTGTGCTTTTGGTTTCACTGATAAATATGGAACATGATACACATACGGTTGTCTGGCCGCATTCCTGCCCTGTGCCACGCCATAAAGTACCCGGAACACTTCTCTGTTCAACAAGATGCTCTCCAGAGAACCCCTGGCAGCAGTGACCAGTATAATTCAGGGCCTAGTTCTGTATGGAGAGCAAATTTAAGTCAAAAATGCATTTATTCTGAAAGAATGCCATAGAACTTGGCCTCTTCTTGGCCTAATATAGAAAGTTGATGTTTTCTCGAAGCTAGGGAGGCAGCACCCCATAGTTGAGAGCAGTTGCCCTGGAATTTGGCAATCTGGACCACGTCCTGACCCGACCATTTTCTAGCTGTGCAATCCTGATTAAGTGGCCTGACCTCTCTCTGGTTTATTTCTTCATCTATGAAATGTGGGTAATCATAGGGCCCACCCCTATGCTGTCAAAAGGATTAAGTGAAGACCTTACCACGATGCATGACCCAGGGTAAAAAGCTCCGTCACTGATCATTCCCGCCATCATCGCTACTTGGTTCCACCTGGTGTCCAGGTGAGGCTGCTTTTGCCCTGTTTTGTTTACTCCGCTGCCCTTTCTCTGTAAAGCAGCTTACAAGCTACATCCCCAGACGTGGAGGTGCTCCTGGGAGGAAGGTGTGTGCTGCTATGAACTTGACTCCAAGTGGCTCTGCTCCCAGTCTCAGAGCTGTGGAATGCGCTCTTGGTGAAATGCTGCCTGACTCTCCTCTCTGTTGCCCTGGTGTGCAGAAAAAGACATGTCTGGGAAATTTTAAAGGAATGTAGCTGATCCAGGAGGAGTTGTCTCCAAAGGCTAACTTGAATGTATGTGTGTGTGTATATACACCACACACATATAATTGTATTATATTATATTTATAAAGTTTAAAATATATATTTAGTATATATATTTAAAGGCGTCAGAACTGATTAAGTAAAATGAATGATCTTATGTAGGGAGAACCTTGGAAAAGGCGTCAGAACTGATTAAGTAAAATGAATGATCTTATGTAGGGAGAACCTTGGAAAGCAAGCCAGTAGACTGGTGAGTCTTCTGCTTCTGCTCTAGGCCATACTGCAAACCTGGGCAAGATGGGCATCTTCTTTTACCTTCGTTTTCCCATCTCAAAATGAGTGTGATGGATGCAAAGAGACATTTGTTCATTGCCATGTTGTTCATGACAAAAATAAAGAATTGGAAACAACCTAAATGATTATCAATAAAGGAATGCCTAAATAAACTAGTATTCCACAGAATACTATACAGCAGTTATTGAAAAAAGCAAGTTACAAATAATTCATATAATATAATTATATTAAAATGCACATACACACAACTGTATACCATTGAGAGAGTGTGCGTACTGGTGCTTCTGGGTGTGTGTATGTGTGTGTGCCCATAGAAATGGTTTGGAAGGGATGACACCAAACTGGGAATGTAGTTTCCTACAGGAAGGGAATTGGGATGGAGAGGAGGTTATAGTCAGGGGGAGTTTTGCTTTAGTTATCATATTTGGGTTTTCTTCTATACTGAGAAATTATGTGTGTATTACTTGTACAGTTAAATTGAAAATAATTTCTAAAATAGGCATGTGACCGACTCTCTTATTCAGTTCAGACTGCTATAAGAAAAACCATAGACTGGGTGGCTTAAACAACAAACATTTATTTCTCACAGTTCTGGAGGCTGGAAGGTCTAAGATCAAGGTGCTGGGGTGATTCTGGTTTTGTCAAGGACTCTCTTCCTGGCTTGTAGACAGCCACCTCTTTGTTGTATCCTCACATGGCGGAGACAGAGGGGGCTCTGGTCTCTTCCTGTTCTTGTAAGGGTACTAATCTCATCATGGGGCCCCACCCTTATGACCTTATCTAAACCTAAGTACCTCCCAAAGGCCCTGCCTCCTAATGCCATTACACTGGGGATTAGGCTTCAATGTATGAATTTGGGGAGACATACATTTAGTCTATAGCACCAACCTGCAAGGCTTTTGAAAAGCCCCATTGCAAGAGTATAAGGTCACGTAGTTGTGAAGGTAACACTTTAAATTCTCACTCCAGGACCCTGGTAGTTTTCAGATAGACTAGCCAGTAATTCTTTGCTAACTAAAATCCATGTTCCATTTAGATTCTAAGTGTTTAGATGACTAAGCAAAATGAACAGTGTATCTGCAGTTAGTTAGACTTTGCTCTGCAAAGGGGCTGACTAGACCTCAAACAGCTGGATTCCTTCATCAAACAACTTAAACCTGGGTCAGTAAAAAGGGGTGTGACTAAGAAAGTACTGTAAAACACCGAGGTGGTTCAGATATGAGGGCACTTGATCTGTGAGAGCTGAATTTATTAGGCTCCAAAACTAAAGTTGTGCTCTTAAGGGAATAAATGCTGGGCTTGAGAATTGAAGGAGGGAAACCAACTTCATGGGCAGCAAGAGGAGGGAGGCATGGGGGAGAGGCCACGAGGAGGGAGGGAGGGAATGGGAGAAGCTGGCATTATTGATTGTTGGGTGCAACTAGTTAGGGGTGAACTGTACTCCATCAGTCCGAGCTCAGAGGGGCTGTTTCTGAAGATGGCGTGACCTGTGGGCAGTTAGAATGAGTCTCCTGGAATGATGGTTTTCAATAGGGAAGAGGGTGTATTTGAAGTGTGTGTGTGTGTGTGTGTGTGTGTGTGTGTGTGTGTAAGGGGGGACAAACTGTAGAGTTTTAAAAAGCGTATTGTAGATATCCGTATTTGTAATACAAAGGAATAAAAATAATCAACAAAATCTTCTAGATTGGTTGTAATATCCAGAAAATACCATAAAGAACCTGGGTTTTAAAAGATTGAGAACTACCCTAAAACAAGCTTGAAGACAAGGACCGTGGGTGTCTGGGAGGTGTGGCTCTTCTGTGAATCCACTACTGCACTAACCATTTTCTGTGGCCTGGATAATTTGTACATACGTGCTACTACTTTTTTTTAATGTCTGTAGATCAATAATAAAATACCAATTGTTCATAGTAGTAGCTTTTGTCACTGAATATTTTCCTGATCTTTTAAAAGCTTTCATTATAAAACATTTCAAACACATACAAGGGTAGAAACTATAGTACAATGGACCTTCTGTACCAATCACTCCAGCTTTAACACTTTTTCAGGACCAATCTTACGTCATTTGTACCTCTCTCCCCCAGTTCCAGATTATTTTGTGCAAATCCCAGACAACATGTCATTTCATCTGTGAATATTTTCGTTCATATCTTTAAAAGCACTCTCTGGAAAAAAAAACATAACCACAATATATCACACATTCAAAAATTAACAATCACTCCATAATATCCTAAAATATTCAGTAATTATTTACATTTTTCTGATTGTCACATAAAATTTTAATTGGGATACAAAGAAGGTCATGCATAGTAATTGGCTGATATGTCTCTTAAGTCTTTCTTAATCTCTAGGTTTTTCCTCCATTTCTTTTTATCTTTTGATTTTTTTTTTCGGTTGTTTTGTTATTGAAGAAATCAGGTCATTTGTCTTATAGAACATTGCTTCCGAAAGTGTGGTCCAGTGCTGGTTTGTGACAGGTACAGAGTAGATGTTTAGAAACTATTATAGCAATTAGATATTTCTGTAACATCCAGGAACGTGGTTATTATCAGCAAATGTGGTTTGGACTTAAATTTTGTGTATGAGGATGTTCTAACGGTGCAGCTAGGATGATAGGAGAACATTCTAGAGTAATTGTGAGAATAAAGAAGCTTGTGTCAGAATGTAAATAAATATATTGCTTCCTTCGTCAAGAACGTCTTGCTGTGGAAATGTGTCAGCAGATCCTGATCGGTAGTTCTGGCTGTAGCTAGCAAGGTAGAGACGAGAGGATTGTGAAGTAGTGCGCAAAAGGTGTCCGAAACAAGCGTTCTCCGCGGCACTTTATTTACAAGATGAGGTCAGAGAAATACTTCATTTAAACCCAGAACTTCCTGGGTGACAGATACATTCACAGGGTTCACAGGAGGCCAGGTGTCTTCAAGTGTCTCCAACCCCCAAAGGTGGATTTAGTCTTGAAGAAAGCAATATTGAATTAAAGTCAGTCATGGGGCTTCCCTGGTGGCGCAGTGGTTGGGAGTCCGCCTGCCGATGCAGGGGACACGGGTTCGCGCCCCGGTCCGGGAAGATCCCACATGCCGCGGAGCGGCTGGGCCCATGAGCCATGGTCGCTGAGCCTGCGCGTCCGGAGCCTGTGCTCCGCAACGGGAGAGGCCACAACAGTGAGAGGCCCGCGTACCACAAAAAAAAAATAAATAAATAAAGTCAATCATGGTTGTCTAACCACAAAGTTGCAATAGTAGTAGTGGTTACTGAAAGCTGGGATCTGTATACATTCTAGATACATTATCTTATTTCTCTAAGGTAATGTTCTTATATGTGATCTTACTGAATTTTCATAACCATTTTATCAAGTAGATAATATACCCAGTTTACAAAAGAAGCAGCTGATACTCAGAGAAATTAAGTAGTTTCTCGACAGTAAAATAACCAGTAAGGAGTGGATCTAAATTTGTCTGACTCTAAAATGTTAACCAACTGATTTTTTTTTAACATCTTTATTGGAGTATAACTGCTTTACAATGGTGTGTTAGCTTCTGCTTTACAACAAAGTGAATCAGTTATACATATACATATGTTCCCATATATCTTCCCTCCTGTGTCTCCCGCCCTCCCTCCCACCCTCCCTATCCCACCCCTCCAGGTGGTCACAAAGCACCGAGCTGATCTCCCTGTGCTATGTGGCTGCTTCCCACCAGCCATCCATTTTACGTTTGGTAGTGTATATATGTCCATGCCACTCTCTCACTTTGTCACAGCTTATCCTTCCAAAAACACAGACCTAACCAACTGATTTTTTTTTTTTAACCAACTGATTTTTAATAGTTATGTTGACACCCCAACAAAGCCATGAAAATTTAGCGGAAGAAATTTATATAACAGAATTTTTCATACACATGTAGATAATTTCTGAAAACGGAACAGTACAGCAAGCCAATGATGTTCTAAAACATCATTAAGAAAAAAAGCTGAAAGCAATGTGATGCTTTTAAAAATTGCGTTAAACTACATTTAGGAAAAAAATAAATAAAAGAAAAAATGACAATAGAGGGAAGCCCTTGTTACATAAGATCTTTTCACAGCGATTGGCCTTGACATAAATTGCAGCAATATATTTTTGGATCTGTCTCTTACAGTAATGGAAACAAAACCAAAAATAAACAAATGGGACCTAATGAAACTTAAAAGCTTTTGCACAGCAAAGGAAACCATAAACAAAATGAAAAGACAACCTACAGAATGGGAGAAACTATTTGCAAATGATGCAGCCGACGAGGGCTTAATCTCCAGAATATATAACAGCTCATGCATGTCAATACCACTAAAATGAACAACCCAATCAAAAATGGGCAGAAGATCTAAATAGACATTTCTTCAAAGAAGACATATGGATGGCCAAAAAGGACAATGTCATCAAAATAATAATGAAGCTCCAAGAGGCAAGTCCCCTCGGAGAGCCTGCCGCTCCACACCATAATAGTGTTCTAAACACTGCCTTAGAAACGACTGTATTTTATTTCATATTTTGAGAAGAAGACTCAAGAGTTTTCAAGTAAAAGCCCAGTTAAGTCATACAGGTGCCATACGAGCAGCTCCAAGATGGCCCCAGGACCATGAAGAGGGGCACCCGCTGCAGTCAGTCTTTCTTCAGCCCTTGGTAATTAGAGGATAAATTTGGAACCGCCATCCTGAAATATTACTTTTAAGGTAACTTCTGATTTATGGAGTACTGTTGGCATTGCTAAGTGTGATAACTAGAAAGATCCTACTACAACTCGTGTTTTGGGGGATTACATAGAATGTAGTTCAGCAACAAGTTACGGCAGACATGGCGGGCAGTGGTTGACCTGGCAAGAGTTGGCTCTTGGAGAGAGGGAACCGGCATTACCACACCTTTCTCCTGCCACCGCTGATAGGAGCAGCGTGCCCTGCAGTTTCAGAGGTGTGGTGATGGGACCTGCCTTTTCTTGGACCTGCAGCCCTGGTGTTAATATCCTTGCTCGTACTTGAGCACGAAGGGGGAAGATAGGAAGCCATCGAGCATGGTGTCTTGGGGGGATTAGAGCAGGGGGCACCTGTCCAGCTGATTCTCTGACAATAAGCACTCCCAACGGTATCTGCTTGACAGCCCATCCTCGGGGAGTCTGGAGATAGCTCTTCCCACCCCGTTTCTCTGCTTGTTGATATTTCTTCCTTTATGGCCGGATTTCCCCCTTTTGACTGAACAGCAAACCTCACCAGTTTAACTCCTTACATAATATATAGAAAATTATATCCTTTACTGGCTATAGTGGTCTGATAGATGTCGTTGATGAGTATATCCCGGGAACGTCAAAAGGTATGTTTGCTAAGGGTATGTTTGCTAAGAGCTAGTTTCTACTATTTCTGTCACTTTAATGTCAACAGTAGTTTATTGGGCATTTTCTTTTTTTTTTTCTTTTTCTTTTTATTGAAGTATAGTTGCTTTACAATGTTGTGTTGGTTTCATGTGTACAGCAAACTGATTCAGTTATATACATACATACATATATATATTCTTTTTCAGATTTTTTTCCCATGTAGGTTATTGAGTATAGATCAAAATATTGAGTATAGTTCTCTGCACTGTACAGTAGGTCCTTGTTGATTATCTATATTATATATAGTAGTGTGTATCTGCTATTCCCAAATTCCTAATTTATCCCTCCCCACCACCCTTTCCCCTTTGGTAACCATAAGTTTGTTTTCGAAGTCTGTGAGTCTGTTTCTGTTTTGTAAATAAGTCCATTTGTATCATTTTCATAGATTCCACATATAAGCGATATCATACGATATTTGACTTTCTCTATCTGACTTCAGTTAGTATGATAATCTCTATGTCCATCCATGTTGCTGCAAATGGCATTATTTCATCCTTTTTTATGACTGAGTAATATTCCATTGTGTATATTTATACCACATCTTCTTTGTCCATTCATCTGTCGATGGACATTTAGGTTGCTTCCATGTCTTGGCTATTGTAAATAGTGCCGCAATGAACATGGGGGTGCATGTATCTTTTCAAAGTATGGTTTTCTCCAAATACATGCCCAGGAGTGGGATTGCTGGATCATGTGGTAACTCTATTTTTAGTTTTTTAAGGAACCTCCATACTGTTCTCCATAGTGGCTGTACCAATTTACATTCCCACCAACAGTGTAGGAGGGTTTCCCTTTCTCCACACTCTCTCCAGCATTTATTGTTTGTAGACTTTTTGGTGATGGCCATTCTGACTGGTGTGAGGTGATACCTCATTGTAGTTTTTCTTTTTTTGAATTTTATTTTTTTATACAGCAGGTTCTTATTAGTCATCCATTTTATACATATTAGTGTATACATGTCAATCCCAATCTCCCAATTCATCACACCACCACCACCACCACCCCACCACTTTCCCCCCTTGGTGTCCACACGTTTGTTCTTTACATCTGTGTCTCTGTTTCTGCCCTGCAAACTGGTTCATCTGTACCATTTTTCTAGGTTCCACGTATATGCATTAACATATGATATTTGTTTTTCTCTTTCTGACTTACTCCACTCTGTATGACAGTCTCTAGATTCATCCATGTCTCTACAAATGACCCAGTTTTGTTCCTTTTAATGGCTGATTAATATTCCATTGTATATATGTACCACAACTTCCTTATCCATTCGTCTGTTGATGGGCATTTAGGTTGTTTCCATGACCTGGCTGTTGTAAATAGTGCTGCATGAACATTGGGGTGCCTGTGTCTTTTTGAATTATGGTTTTCTCTGGGTATATGCCCAGTAGTGGGATTGCTGGGTCATATGGTAGTTCTATTTTTAGTTTTTTTTTTTTTTTTTTGCGGTACGCGGGCCTCTCACCGCTGTGGCCTCTCCCGCTACGGAGCACAGGCTCCGGACGCGCAGGCCCAGCGGCCATGGCTCACGGGCCCAGCCGCCCCGCGGCACGCGGGATCCTCCCGGACCGGGGCACAAACCCACGCCCCCTGCATTGGCAGGCCGACCCCCAACCACTGCGCCACCAGGGAAGCCCTATTTTTAGTTTTTTAAGGAACCTCCATACTGTTCTCCATAGTGGCTGTATCCATTTACATTCCCACCAACAGTGCAAGAGGGTTCCCTTTTATCCACCCCCTGTCCAGCATTTGTTGTTTGTAGATTTTCTGATGATGCCCATTCTAACCGGTGTGAAGTGATACGTCATTATAGTTTTGATTGGCATTTCTCTAATAATTAGTAATATTGAGCAGCTTTTCATGTGCCTCTTGGCCATCTGTAATGTCTTCTTTGAAGAAATGTCTATTTAGGTCTTCTGCCCATTTTTGATTGGTTGTTTGTTTTTTTTGATATTGAGCTGCATGAACTGTTTATATATTTTGGAGATTAATCCCTTGTTGCATCATTTGCAAATATTTTCTGCCGTTGTGTAGGTTGTCTTTTTGTTTTGTTTATTGTTTCCTTTGCTGTGCAAAAGCTTTTAAGTTTCATTAGGTCCCATTTGTTTATTTTTGGTTTTGTTTCCATTACTGTAGGAGACAGATCCAAAAAGTTATTGCTGCAATTTATGTTGAAGAATGTCCTATTGGACATTTTCTGTGTGTCATCACCGTACCAAACTTATTACCTTGTTTTCTTAAGGTTATGCTATTTTTTTAATTGAAGTATAGTTGATGTACAATATTATATGTTATAGGTGTACAATATACTGATTGACCATTCTTAAAGGTTATACTCCGTTTATAGTTACTATAAAATATTGGCTCTGTTCCCTGTGCTGTGCGATATATCCTTTTTGCTTGTCTATTTTATACACAGTAGTTTGTACCTCTTAATCCCCTGCCCCTGTATTGTCCCTCCCTACTGGTAATCACTAGTTTGTTCTCTATATCTGTGAGTCTGCATCTTTTCTTGTTATATTCACTATTTTGTTGTATTTTTTAGATTCCACCTGTAAGTTTGAGTCTCACAAGAACCATTTGAGATCATTCTTTTATTATCTCCATTTTACAGCGGAGGAGACTGAGGCTTAGAAGGCTTAGATGGTTTGCCCACAGAATCATGCATGAAGCAGACTGGAGTCAAATCCATGTCTGGTTTCAGTGCCCTGGCTCTTAACTTGATGTTCTTTAAAATTGAGATACATTTCACATATCATAAAACTCACCCTTTTAAAGTACACAGTTTAGGGACTTCCCTGGTGGTCCAGTGGTAAAGAATCTACCTTTGGGCTTCCCTGGTGGTGCAGTGGTTGAGAGTCTGCCTGCCAATGCAGGGGACACGGGTTCGTGCCCTGGTCCGGGAAGATCCCACATGCCACGGAGCGGCTGGGCCTGTGAGCCATGGCCGCTGAGCCTGTGCGTCCAGAGCCTGTGCTCCACAACGGGAGAGGCCACAACAGTGAGAGGCCCACGTACCGCAAACAAAAAAAAAAAAAAGAATCTACCTTCCAATGTAGGGGACGCGGGTTCGATCCCTGGTTGGGGAACTAAGATCCCACATGCCGCGGGGCAACTAAGCCTGCACGCCGTAACTACTGAGCCTGCGCGCCTCAACTAGAGAGCCTTCGTGCCTCAAACTACAGAGCCCACGCTCTCTGGAGGCCGTGCACCACAACTAGAGAGAGAAAACCCGCACGCCACAGCTAGAGAGAAGCCCGTGTGCCGCGACGAAGAGCCCACGTGCCTCAACTAAGACCTGATGCAGCCAACAATAAATAGAGTATACAATTTAGTGGTTTTTACTATATTCAGAAAGGTGTGCAACCATCATCACTATCTAACTTCAGAACATTTTCATGACCTCAAAAAGAAACCCCAAACCCACTAGCAGTCATTCCCCATTCTTCTCTCTCCCCGCTCCTCCTGCTAGCTAGCAGTCTACTTTCTGTCTCTATGGATTTTCCTCTTCTGGACGTTTTGTATAGATGCAGGCATACAGCATGTGACCTTTTATGTCTGGCATCTGTTTACTTAGCTTAATGTTTTCAAGGCCATCCATGTTATAGCAAGTATCAGCCGTTCATTCCTTTTATGCCTGAATAATATTTCATTGTTTGGATATAGCACATTTTGTTGGTCCATTCACCAGTTATGGACATGTGAATTGTTTCTACTTTTTGGTGATGAATAATGCTGCTCAGACAGCACCTGTCTGACTTAACTGGGCTTTTACTTGTTGAAAACTCTTGTCTTTTTCTCAAAATATGAAATAAAATACAGTAGTTGCTGAGGAAGTGTTTAGAAGGCTATCACAACATGGAGAGGCAGGCTCTCTGAGGGGACTTGTCCCTCGGAGCTTCATTATTATTATTTTGGTGACATTGTTCAGTGGCAAGCAATGTTGTTGTAAAGGCATGAAACACCGAGTCTCAGCGTGTGGCTGGAGAGCACGTGGTTTACATAGTAATAATCGTACGTTTCCATTTCTGTTGTCATCACTGCAATGCATTCAAGTGCTTTTGAAGTCTAATTTGATAAAAAACAAGTCATGGACTAAAGGAGATGCTGTTTTCAGTGTCCTCTTTTTTCCGTCAGTTGGGTATTTACTGCGGGTGGGTAGTTTACTTCTCTGTGGACGGGGCCAGGCTGCTGTTGACCTAGAGAGGAGGGCTGTGCTGTCTGGGGTCAGCCTCCTCCCCTGGTAATTTTTCAGTTAATGATATTCAGGCAGTGGTTGTTCTTTCGCTCTAACATATTTATAAAAAATAACAGAAACACGTTAGAGTTAAAGGTTTATTCTCTTTACATGACTTGTTGAAGGCATGGACTGCTTCTCAGTGGTAAGTGGTAGAAACCCAGCACCCAGCACTCTTGCCTCTGGGACCCTCACATAGACGCAGAGGATACATTTGAATCGTGAGCAATATACATAGAAACATTCGGTACAGTTGAACACACGTATGCACGCCTAGGACCCAACAATTCCACTCCAGGTAAATGTATGTATATGGAGAGTCTCCCAAAGACATACATATAATAATGTTTATAGCAGCACTGTTTTCAAGACACAAGATACAGAACTACCCAAAAGCCCATCAATAGAAGAATGAACTGTGGAATATTCATTCACACAATGAAACACTATACTGCAGTGAGAATGAAGGGAGTATAATAACTAAGCAACGATGTGGAGGAAGCTCACAAGTAAAATGTGGAGTGAAAGAAGCCAGGCAGAAAGGAATACATCCTCTTTGCTTCTGTGAACACAATAGAAAGTTCAAAAACAGGCAAAACTAATCTGTGATGTTAAAAATCAGGACAGTGTTTCCTCGGGGTGGGAGCGTGGGCGCTGGTTAGTGATGAGAAGGGGCGTGAGCGGGGCTTCTGGGATACTGCCAGTTTATTTCCTTGACTAAGGTGCTAGTCACACAAGTCTGTTCTGTTTTTGGAAGTTCAACATGCTGTACACGTATGATTTGTACACTTTTTGGTAAATCATACATTTTAAAATATAAACTGTAATATATACATATATAATTACACATTAATATATACATATACATAATTATTTTCAGGTTTTCCCCACCTCTAGTTTTCATTCTAAAAGAACACATTGTCGGACTTCCCTGGTGGCGCAGTGGTTAAGAATCCGCCTGCCAGTACAGGGGACACGGGTTCGAGCCCTGGTCCGGGAGGATCCCACATACCGCGGAGCAACTAAGGCCATGAGCCACAACTACTGAGTCCACACGCCACAACTACTGAAACCCGTGTGCTCTAGGGCCTGTGCTCCACAACAAGAGAAGCCACCGCGGTGAGAAGCCCGCGCACCACAACGAAGAGCAGCCCCCGCTCGCCGCAACTAGAGAAAGCCCGGGCACAGCAATGAAGACCCAACGGAGCCAAAAACAAATAAATTTAAAAAAATAAAAAATATTTCTTAAGAAGTTGTTAAACGTGATGCAGACTATCAGAAAGAATCCTTGCATTAATTCAACAAATTCTGATGAGCAGAGACTGGGCGGGCTGGATGGTGTCTAGCTTGGGCAGGACTGGGAGTTGAGAGGGATGCAGCATCACCCTCTTCCCCATCAGTAACTGCATCCTCACAGGGGGTGCTCACTGTCTTTTCACATTGTCTCTCCTCCTTTGTTCCCCGCTCCCACCTCCCCACCTTTCCCCTTCTTTTTTTCTCTATTGCCTTCCCCCCACCATGCTCCTTGTTTGGACATTGACTGGATACAAATAATCATCGAAGAGGGGATCTGCCTGAAATTGGAGACCGCGCGTACTGTCCTCAGCTAGATTTTTGGGAGAACCCCCTGGAGAAGGGCTGTCAGGAAAGGAATAGTGACTCAGGAGAGGGTCTGTGGATTCTCCCCAGGGGACTGGCTCCCAGGCCCCCGAGAGCAAGGAAGAGCTAAGCCTGAGAGCGAAAGCTCCACCACTGACCATAACGAGTCCAGAGCCAGGCTTTGCTGAAGAGAGAGCACGACCCTGTGCTCTGAGAAACCATCAGAACGGGGAGGGCACAGGCTTCACCGGGGCCCTTCCGCAGAGGGGCTCACGTTGTGTAATTCCTCAGGTCACCCGTCTCCTGAAGACTGCTGAAGTTCAACTAATTAAATATAGTGTCATTGTGGAAATAATTTGACAATAATAATGAGAAAATCCTGCGACATAACTATTTTAAGATTGTTTGAAACTCTAGAGAATGAGCATGTCTGGGGCTAATTCTGGGCGTCAAGGTCACCGTCATTCCCGCTGCCTTCACTGTAAGGACCTCTTCTTGTAAAGAGGCAGCAGAGTTTTAATTTCGAATAATGCCCCATAACTGATCATGTTGACAGTCTTCATCATGTGATAGAATTATGGGAGGGAATTTTGTGGACCAAACTTGCTTATGGTTTATCTGTAGCTAAAACTTAAAATATGAACAATCATCAATTTGAGAGAAAGTCTTAGCTGAGAAATAACCAGAAGTAACCGGGGCGAGGGAGAGGCTGGTGTGAGGGAAGATGAGTTCCGGCGGGGCCTTCCCGGGAAGCCTGTTTCTCCTCCTAGGTCCTCACCTCCCTGGGGGTTGGAGTCCACCAGGGGGGCTGCATCTTCCTGAGCCGTGGACTGTGCACGTGCGTGTGTGACCGTTGGTGTATATGGACACCAGGACAGGGACAGAACCGCAGAGCCTCCTGGCTGGCGGCTCTGCTTGAAGTCCTAATTCCCTTTCTCTGCAGGGAGGAACACTTACTCCCAGCAAAGCTCTGTGCTGGAGCCAAACGCTGCATCATGCTCTGTGCTGAGCAGAGCCAAGGGACCAGAGCCTCCTTGGGGCAGCCCCTCTTTAAAGAGAGGTGAAGGTGTAAGAGATGCAGGAAGGATTCAGAAGTCTAATTAGAGAGTTTAGCCTCCCGTAGACGTGATACTATACGTGCACACACGCACACCTACTGTTGCCTGCGTGCTTACTCTATGCAAGCGCTGTGCTAAGTGCTTGCTGTCCACTCCCACAGGGAGTCCTCGTAGCTGCCCTATGAAGTCAGTAGCTACCATTATTAGCCCCATTTTACAGTCGAGGACATTACAGCCCAAGGAAGTTGTATAACCTGCCCAGGGTCATGGAGCATGCTCTGTGGTGGAGGGTTTTAATAGACACTCTTCTCCTCTTGATTCTCCCCAGTCCTGCCTCTGCCAGGAGGAACTGGAAGGGAATTGAGATGAGGGGTCCAGGCGTGTAGCTTCTGCAGGCAGTGGTGTATACGTAATAACGGCATTGCCGGGCCACTGGTGTCTCCTCTTGTAGGTGATGGGCAGTGTTACCATCAAATCACATCTAACCTAGACGTGCTTGCTGAAAGCTGTAGCTTTTAAAAAGAGTTATTGTGCACCCCAATGTTCGTTGCAGCACTGTTTATAATAGCCAAGACATGGAAGCAACCTAAAAGCAACATGGAAGCGACAGATGAATGGATGAAGAAGATGTGGTACATATACAATGGAATATTACCCAGCCACTAAAACGAATGAAATAATGCCGTTTGCAGCAACATGGATGGACCTGGAGATTATCATACTAAGTGAAATAAGTCAGACAAAGACAAATACCATATGATATCACTTATATGTGGAATCTTAAAAAAAAAAATGACACAAGTGAACTTATTTACAAAACAGAAACAGATTTACAGACTTAGAGAACGAATTTATTGGGGGAGGAATAGATTGGGAGTTTGGGATTGACATGTACACACTGCTATATTTAAAATAGGTACAAGGACCTACTGTATAGCACAGGGAACTCTGCCCAATATTCTGTAATAACCTAAATGGGAAAATAATTTGAAAAAGAATAGATACATGTGTATGTATAAATGAATCACTTTGCTGTACACCTGAAACTAACACAACATTGTTAATCAACCATACTCCAATATAAAATAAAAATAATAAAAGAGTTATTGGACACTAGTATATAAAGTAGATAACCAACAAGGACCTACTGTATAGCACAGGGAACTAGACGCAATATTTTGTAAAAACCTATAAGGGAAAAGAATCTGAAAAAGAGTGTGTGTGTGTGTGTGTGTGTGTGTGTGTGTGTGTGTGTGTGGTGTATAACCGAATCACTGCTGTACACCTGAAACTAACACTACATTGTAAATCAACTATACTTCAGTAAACAAAGTAAATAAAAATAAAAGTTATTGGAGAAAGCCATGTGGTTTATGAGAGATGGGGGTGAGAGAAGGGTGGCATGCATCATAGCATCTGGAGTTTCTAGTATCACAGACATTAGGGTAAGAAATACTTCATTGGCAGCGCTACTGAATAAAATGGGACCCCTGTGATGAAAATCTGCTCCAGCAGAGGTAAAAACGACCGTTTCTGGAGGATCAGGTAGCAGACATTGATAGGCAGAATCAATCAGTATGTGGCTGGGGGAGTTTGAGTGGTTTCACAAGTCACGGACATGAGAGAAGGCCTCTGTCCTCTGAGGAATATGGTGGAGGAAATACGCTGAAAAACAAATTATAGTGGCAAGTCACAGATGGTGTTTACTTCTGAGTAGATGACACTCCTGTTAATCCCTGACTTCCCTTTGCCTTATTTGGGATTGTGTTTGCAGGGTTACATTCGGACACACTTAATTCCTGGCCAGCAGAGCAACTTCATGTTTTGTCTTTTTTGTGTGCGGAATTGGAAACTGACAGCCCGACGTGACTTCCTCTCAGTTCTGCTTGTTTCCTGTAGGTAGGCTGCCGAGTCTTCAGCCTGAGTCGGCTGCCAGCTGGAGAGACCCCAGTGAGGTGTTTGTCCATCGGAGGGGCCATTGCTCCTCCTGGCATCATACCATCTCCTTCCTGAAGGAATGGGTGAAGGATGTTTTATAGGAATATGTTGTCAGTAAAACATTGTCAGCCCCTGGAAACTGACTGTCCCTCAGACAGCAGTGAGGGACCCCTTGGTTACAACAGCATTTACAAGTGTTGAAGTGACATAATGGAGTCCTGGCTTTCGGCCAAGAAGGTGTTGGGATGTGTGAGTGACTTTAAAAAGGAAGCACAGGGCTTCCCTGGTGACGCAGTGGTTGAGAGTCCACCTGCCGATGCAGGGGACATGGGTTTGTGCCCCGGTCCGGGAAGATCCCACATGCCGCGGAGCGGCTGGGCCCGTGCGCCATGGCCGCTGAACCTGTGCGTCCGGAGCCTATGCTCCGCGACGGGAGAGGCCACAACAGTGAGAGGCCCGTTATGTATAAGGCGTTTGTACTCGTTTCCTGTGGCCACTGTAACAAATTACCACAAACTAAGTGGTTTAAAACAACAGAAATTTATTCTCCCATGTTCTGGAGGTCTGAAGTCTGAAATCAAGGTGTCAGCTGGGCTGTACTCCCTCTGGAGGCTGTAGAAAACAATCCTTTCTTGCCTCTTCCATCCTCTGGTGGCTCCAGGAGTTCCTTGGCATGTGGCCACATCCCTCGCGTCTCTGCCTCTGGGGTCACGTGACCTCCTCTTCTTCTGTCTTAAAACTCTCTCTGCTTCTTTTATAAAGATGCATGTGGTAACGCAATTATACTCCAATAAAGATGTTAAAAAAATAAAATAAAAGAGCATCCCTGAAAGAAAAAAAGAAATAAAAATAAAAGAGCATTCCTGAAAAAAAAAAGAAAAAAAGATGCATGTGATTGCATTTAGGACCCACCCAGATAATCCAGGATAAGGTTCTCCTCTCAGGATCCTTAACATAATTACATCTTTCGTCATATAAATTAATACTCACAGGTTCTGGGGATTCAGACGTGGACATATCCTTTTGGGGGCCACCATTCAGCTCACTACAGCATTCATTGATGTATTTGGACGCATGGAAAAATAAGAGTAGCTACTTGCTCTGTAGGAGTCTATAATCCACTGGATAGGCCTAAGTGTATTTATTTATTCAGCAAGCATTTATTGTCCATATGCCATATGCCAGGTTGTGTTGTTGCATCGGATTTACACAGCTGGAATGAGACACAACCCCTTACTGGGGGAGCTGAGTCTGAGAAGAAGAACATTGAAAATGAGGGTAACCCTAAAGAACCTCAGTCTTGTAGTCTAGTGTTTGTTTGGAGATAGTCAAACCAAAGACCAAAAGTAATTTTTAAAGGAATAGTAATCATTTACTTATCAAAACACTTAAAAGAAACCCAACTCATAAACTCCCAGAAACAATTTTCATATCCCCTTTTCTCTCTCTAATTCTCTCACATTCCATAGGGTTCAGAAGCCCATTGTTTACCATCACCCCCTGGAAACACTTGTTCCATTTTCCATTCTGCACAGCGCTTCTTTCTCTCCCTCTCAGCTCTTTGTTATATAGATTAGCTTAGCTTCCCTTGACAAGTCAGCCTTCTTTCCCATCTTTCTTGCCTGTCCTCTAATTCTGTATCCTAAAGTCCAGAAACTTCTCTGGCTAGGGCAGTCCCCTTACAAGAGGAGGTGAATGGAGAAGGCTTTTTATCAGAAGGTAGGAAGAGAGGACAAGAACACTGACATCGCACACGTGCAGTCTGGTTTGGTTACTCCTAAGAAGGATTTGAAAGAATACAGTTTGTTATGGCCTCATTCAATCTTTGCAGCAACCCAATGGGTAAAAACGGTTGTTCTTCCTCTTTTATATACAAGGACAGGAGCTTAGATTCATTAAGTACACTGCCCAAAGTAAGTGGCTGAGCTGGGATTTCATTTCAGGGTACGTGGGATTTTGGCCTTGGGTACCTGGAGGGTGGAACAGCATTGGAGAAGGACACCTTGAATCAGGTTGGAAGGTATAGAAGGAGTTTGGAAAAGATCTAAAGATCATTCTAAGCAAAAATGACAGGATGGGGCTTCCAAGGTGTCCTGAGCACCCCTGTGGCCAAGCGAGGGTGCAGGATGGGTGGGCAGATGGGGTATCAGAAGAAGAGGCGGTGGGGATGAGCTGAGACCAGGCCACGCATGGGTTTGTGTATTGCTGGACTCTGTGCTGGGGGAGTGTGAGTCATTGAGGGTTATAGGCAGAGGAAAAACACTGCCACATTTGTGCTGTGCAAACAGCATTCTGATATCAGTGATCAACATACACTGAGGTAGGGGAGGGAATTGAGGCATGGAGACCAACTTGGCAGAATGGCTTCTACATGCAAACTTCAGTCCTATAAACAGAGCCTCCAAGCCCCCTGGATGGTCCATTCACATGAAACGCTCTTTGTTAAGAAGCACAGAGGAAGAGAGGTCCACAGACAAAGGCAAAATAATGGGCACCAAAGGCCCAGGTGCCACCCCCCAGCAAGCCACCGCCTGGCAGATAGGCACGGTGTTGATGGCCCCTCCTGCATTGTAGCTTGGCTGTCTGTGCGCCAGCTCTGCCCTCTTGAAACAAGCTGGAGGAGAAGGCTGTTTCTCATGACTCCCTTTCTTCTAACACTGGCATATCAGAAGGGGGGGACTTACCTGTTATTGGCTCAGTGGTCTCTAAGAAGAGAGAGAATTTAACCACTGTTGGCTCAACGGCTGTCTTTCCTGAGAGTCAAGTTTAAGAAATCCCAGCAGCTCTCTGTCTGGCCAGGTTGTGGTGACCTCTACAAAGTTATCTTTTATTGAAGATACATTTCAGGCCAATGTACACTCACCATATGAATGCTGAACATTAGTCTGGCCTTGGCTTCTACCGTCTCCTAGGCAAAAACTCATCTGCAGAGGCAGATTCTATGATGCAAGCTGAAACCTATGTCACCCCTCTCATCCCAGCTCTAAGTTTAGAGCAATTTCAGGAAACATATTCAGTGTCCAGTTGGAGACCACTGCAACAGTTAAGGTAAGGAATGCTGACAGCCTGAACGAAGGCAGTGGCAGTGCAGCTAGAGAAGAGAGAACAGATCAAGGAACATTTAAGCAGTAACCATACAACCATGCTTAATGTTTACTGAGCACTTTCTACGTGCTAGGCTTGTATAGCCTGTGTATTATATCATTCAATCTTTGCAACAATCCAGTGAGGTAGGAGTTGTTATTCTCTCTGTTTTACACATGAGGAAGCAGGCTTAGAGTCATTAGGAAATTTGCCCATGTTAAGTGGCAGAGCTGGGATTTGAGCCCGGGCAATCTGACTTCAGAGCTTGCATTTTATTTTATTTAGTATTTTTAAAAAGATTTATTTATTTTATTTTTAGTTTTGGCTGCCTCGGGTCATAGTTGCGGCACACGGGGGATCTTCATTGACGCATGTGGGCTCTCCGTTGTGGTGCGCGGGCTTCTCTCTAGTTGCGGCATGTGGGTTTTCTCTTTCTAGTTGTGGCGCACAGGATCCAGAGTGCGTGGGCTCTGTAGTTTGTGGCATGTGGGCTCTAGTGGGCTCTAGTTGAGGCGTGTGAGCTCAGTACTTGTGGCCGGCGGACTTACTTGCCCTGCAGCATGTGGGATCTTAGTTATCTGACGAGGGATCGAACCCGCATTCCCTGCATTATAAGGCAGATTCTTTACCACTGGACCACCAGGGAAGTCCCCTCAGAGCTTGCATTTTTAAATCTCTATGTTTTACTGTCTCAAATCAGGAGGATTTGGTAAATTATTGAATGTGGAGGTGGGGAAAGGAGAATAAGAGGAAGGAGAGGAGTGTTCCAGATGAGGGAAATAGGCAGACAGATGAAAGATGGAGCCCCTCACCAAGATGGAAACACAGGGAAAGGAACGGGTTTAAAAAGAAGGATGGTGATTTGGCTGTGAACACGTTGATAGGGGACATCCGAGTAAGATGTCTGTTAAATGGTTGGGTGTTTAAAAAATGGAGTTTTAGAGAGAGTGATTGAGGCTAAAGAAGATTTGGAGCAATTCGTATCTAGGCAGCAGAGGGGTGTGTGGGCAGCAGGTATGGAGGATATGTATGTACTGAGATCTTCTAGGGAAGAAAATGAGCAGAGACAACAACCTGGGATAGAATCTCAGGGACCTGCAACATTTAAGGGACCAGTGAAAGAAGAGCCCTTGGATGAGAGATAGAGATAGTCCAAGGGATGGTAGGAGCATGAGGACAGAGTGGGTCACGGAAACCAGAGGAGGAGGAAGTGTGATGAGGGAGGGATGGTAGCAGTGCCTCATGCAACAGAGAAATCATGTATGGTAGGAACTGAAGGTTACCATTGTGTTTGGCAACTAGGTCAATGTAAAACCAGCTGGTTACAATGCAAAATGTTATAGCCACTTTGGAAGGCAGTAAAGCAGTTTCTTACAAAGCTACACATTGTCCTATAATACGATTCAGCAAATGTATTCCTTGGTATTTACCCAAATGAGAGAAAACTTATGTACACACAAAAACCTGCACATGGGTGTGTTTTTTTAAAGATATTTTTTACTTTTTAAAATAAATTTATTTATTGTTGTTTATTTATTTTTGGCTGCATTGGGTCTTTGTTGCTGCGCCTGGGCTTTCTCTAGTTGCGGCGAGCGGCGGCTACTCTTTGTTGCGGTGCACGGGCTTCTCATTGCGGTGGCTTCTCTTGTTGCGGAGCTTGGGCTTTAGGCCTGCGGGCTTCAGTAGTTGTGGCTCGCGGGCTCTAGAGTGCGCGCTCAGTATTTGTGGCTCATGGGCTTAGTTGCTCCGCGGCATGTGGGATCTTCCTGGACCAGGGCTCAAACCCATGTCCCCTGCATTGTCAGGCAGAGTCTTAACCACTGCACCACCAGGGAAGCCCTGCATGTGGGGTTTTAATTGAAATCTACTTGACATACAGTATTGTGTTACTTTTGTGAACACAGTGATTCAACATTTACATACATTATGTAACGATCACCATGATAAGTCTAGGAACCATCTGTCCCCGTACAAAGTTATTACAATATTATCGATGATATTCCTTAGGCTGTATATTACATCCCTGTGGCTTATTTGCACATGGATGTTTATAGCAGCTTTATTCATAATTGCCAAAACTTGCAAGCAGCCAACATGTCTTTTATTTACTTATTTATTTAATTGAATTTTATTTTATTTTTTTATACAGGAGGTTCTTATGAATTATCCATTTTATACATATTAGTGTATATATGTCAATCCCAATCTCCCAATTCATCACACCACCAGGCCCCCCGCCACTTTCCCACCTTGGTGCCATACGTTTGTTCTCTACATCTGTGTCTCAATTTCTGCCTTGCAAACCGGTTCATCTGTACCATTTTTCTAGGTTCCACATATATGCATTAATATAAGATATTTGTTTCTCTCTTTCTGACAGTCTCTAGATCCATCCATGTGTCTACAAATGACCCAGTTTCGTTCCTTTTTATGGCTGAGTAATATTCCATTCTATATATGTACCACATCTTCTTTATGCATTCGTCTGACGATGGACATTTAGGTTGCTTCCATGACCTGGCTATTGTAAATAGTGCTGCAATGAACATTGGAGTGCATGTATCTTTTTGAATTATGGTTTTCTCTGGGTATATGTCCAGTAGTGTGATTGTTGGGTCATATGGTAATTCTGTTTTCAGTTTTTTAAGGAGCCTCCGTACTGCTCTCCATAGTGGCTGTATCAATTTACACTCCCACCAACAGTGCAAGAGGGTTCCCTTTTCTCCACACCCTCTCCAGCATTTGTTGTTTGTAGATTTTCTGATGATGCCCATTCTAACTGGTGTGAGGTGATACCTCATTGTAGTTTTGATTTGCATTTCTCTAATAATTAGTGGTGTTGAGCAGCTTTTCATGTGCTTCTGGGCCATCTGTATGTCTTCTTTGGAGAAATGTCTATTTAGGTCTTCTGCCCATTTTTGGATTGGGTTCTTTGTTTTTTTTAATATTGAGCTTCATGAGCTGTTTATATATTTTGGAGATTAATCCTTTGTCCATTGATTCGTTTGCAAATATTTTCTCCCATTCTGAGGGTTGTCTTTTCGGCTTGTTTGCGGTTTCCTTTGCTTTGCAAAAGCTTTTAGGTTTCATTAGGTCCCATTTGTTTATTTTTGTTTTTATTTCCATTACTCTAGAAGGTGGATCAAAAAAGATCTTGCTGTGATTTACGTCAAAGAGTGTTCTTCCCTTGAGCTATTTGTAATGAGGTGGATAGACCTAGAGTCTGTCATACAGAGTGAAGTAAGTCAGAAAGAGAAAGACAAATACTGTATGCTAACACATATATATGAAATTTAAGAAAAAAAAATGTCAAGAAGAACCTAGGGGTAAGACAGGAATAAAGACACAAACCTACTAGAGAATGGACTTGAGGATATGGGGGAGGGGGAAGGATAAGCTGTGACAGAGTGAGAGAGTGGCATGGACATATATACACCACCAAACGTAAAATAGATAGCTAGTGGGAAACAGCTGCACAGCACAGGGAGATCAGCTCGGTGTTTAGTGACCACCTAGAGGGTTGGGATAGGGAGGGTGGGAGGGAGGGAGACACAAGAGGGAAGAGATATGGGAACATATGTATATGTATAACTGATTCACTTTGTTATAAAGCAGAAACTAACACACCATTGGAAAGCAATTATACTCCAATAAAGATGTTAAAAAAAAAAAAGAAGAGTGTTCTTCCTATGTCTTCCTCTAAGAGTTTAATAGTGTCCAGTCTTACATTTAGGTCTCTAACCCATTTTGAGATTATTTTTGTGTACGGTGTTACGGAGTGTTCTAATTTCATTCTTTTGCATGTAGCTGTCCAGTTTTCCCAGCACCACTTATTGAAGAGACTGTCTTTTCTCCATTGTATATCCTTGCCTCCTTTGTCATAGATTAGTTGACCATAGGTGCGTGAGTTTATCTCTGGGCTTTCTATCCTGTTCCATTGATCTATATTTCTGTTTTTGTACCAGTACCATATTGTCTTGATTACTGTAGCTTTGTAGTATAGTCTGAAGTCAGGGAGTCTGATTCCTCCAGCTCTGTTTTTTTCCCTCAAAACTGCTTTGGCTATTCGGGATCATTTGTGTCTCCATCCAAATTTTAAGATTTTTTGTTCTAGTTCTTTAAAAAATACCACTGGTAATTTGATAGGGATTGCATTGAATCTGTATATTGCTTTGGGTAGTAGAGTCATTTTCACAATATTGATTCTTCCAATCCAATAACGTAGTATATCTCTCCATCTGTTTGTATCATCTTTAATTCCTTTCATCAGTGTCTTACAGTTTTCAGCATACAGGCCTTTTGACTCCCTAGATAGGTTTATTCCTAGGTATTTTATTCTTTTTGTTACAATGGTAAATGGGAGTGTTTCCTTAATTTCTCTTTCAGATTTTTCATCATTAGTGTATAAGAATGCAAGAGATTTCTGTGCATTAATTTTTTATCCTGCAACTTTACCAAATTCATTGATTAGCTCTAGTAGTTTTCTGGTGGCATTTTTAGGATTCTCTATGTATAGTATCATGTCATCTGCAAACAGTGACAGTTTTACTTCTTCTTTTCCAATTTGGATTCCTTTTATTTCTTTTTCTTCTCTGATTGCCATGGCTAGGACTTCCAAAACAATGTTGAATAAGAGGGGTGGGAGTGGGCAACCTTGTCTTGTTCCTGATCTTAGAGGAAATGCTTTCAGTTTTTCACCATTGAGGATGATGTTTGCTGTCGGTTTGTCGTATATGGCCTTTGTTATGATGTAGGTCCCGTCTATGCCCACTTTCTGTAGAGCTTTTTATCATAAATGGGTGTTGAATTTTGTCAAAAGCTTTTTCTGCATCTATTGAGATGATCATATGTTTTTTCTTCTTCAGTTTGTTAATGTGGTGTATCACATTGATTGATTTGCATATATTGGAGAACCCTTGCATCCCTGGGATAAATCCCACTTGATCATGGTGTATGATCCTTTTAATGTGTTGTTGGATTCTGTTTGCTAGTATTTTGTTGAGGATTTTTGCATCTATATTCATGAGTGATATCGGTCTGTAATTTTCTTTTTTTGTAGTATCTTGGCTGGTTTTGGATTCAGGGTGATGGTGGCCTCATAGAATGAGTATGGGAGTGTTCCTTCCTCTGCACTTTTTAAGAAGAGTTTGAGAATGATGTGTTAGCTCTTCTCTAAATGTCTGATAGAATTCACCTGTGAAGCCATCTGGACCCGGACTTTTGTTTGTTGGAAGATTTTTAATCACAGTTTCAATTTCATTATTTGTAATTGGCCTGTTCATATCTTCTATTTCTTCCTGGTTCAGTCTTGGAAGGTTATACCTTTCTAAGAATTCGTCCATTTCTTGCAGGTTGTCCATTTTATTGACATAGAGTTCCTTGTGGTAGTCTCTTAGGATGCTTTGTATTTCTGCGGCGTCCATTGTAACTTCTTTTTCATTTCTAATTTTACTGATTTGAGTCCTCTCCCTCTTTTCCTTGATAAGTCTGGCTAATGGTTTATCAATTTTGTTTGTCTTCTCAAAGAACCAGCTTTTAGTTTTATTGATCTTTGCTATTGTTTTCTTTTTTTCTATTTCATTTACTACTGCTCTGATCTTTATGATTTCTTTCTTCTGCTAACTTTGGGTTTTGTTCGTTCTTCTTTCTCTAATTCCTTTAGGTGTAAGGTTAGATTGTTTATTTGAGATTTATCTTGTTTTTTGCGGTAGGCTTGTATTGCTATAAACTTCCCTCTTAGAACTGCTTTTGCTGCATCTCATAGGTTTTGGATCATCATGTTTTCATTGTCATTTGTCTCTAGGTATTTTTTTTATTTCCTCTTTGATTTCTTCAGTGATCTCTTGGTTATTTAGTAATGTATTGTTTAACATCCATGTGTTTGTGTTTTTTATGTTTTTGTCCCTATAATTGATTTCTAATCTCATAGCATTGTGGTCAAAAAAGATGCTTGATATGATTTCAGTTTTCTTAAATATACTGAGGCTAGATTTGTGACCCAAGATGTGATCTATCCTGGAGAATGTTCTGTGCGCACTTGAGAAGAAAGTGTAATCTGCTGTTTTTGGATGGAATGTCCTATAAATATCAATTAAATCTATCTGGTCTATTGTGTCATTTAAAGCTTGTGTTTTCTTATTAATTTTCTGTTTTGATGATCTGTCCATTGGTGTAAGTGTGGTGTTAAAGTCCCCCACTATTACTGTGTTACTGTTGATTTCCTCTTTTATAGCAGTTGCCTTATGTATTGAGGTGCTCCTATGTTGGGTGCATATATACTTATAATTGTTATATCTGCTTCTTGGATTGATCCCTTGATCATTGTGTAGTGTCCTTCCTTGTCTCTTGTAACATTCTTTATTTTAAAGTCTATTTTATCTCATATGAGTATTGCTACTCCAGCTTTCTTTTGATTTCCATTTGCATGGAATATCTTTTTTCATCCCCTCACTTTCAGTCTGTATGTGTCCCTAGGTCTGAAGTGGGTCTCTTGCAGATAGTGTATATGAGGGTCTTGTTTTTGTATCCATTCAGCGAGCCTGTGTCTCTTGGTTGGAGCATTTAATCCATTCACATTTAAGGTAATTATCGATATGTATGTTCCTATTACCATTTTCTTAATTGTTTGGGGTTTGTTTTTGTAGGTCTTTTCTTCTCTTGTGTTTCCCACTTAGAGAAGTTCCTTTAGCATTTGTTGTAGAAATGGTTTGGTGGTGCTGAATTCTCTTAGCTTTTGCTTGTCAATATAGCTTTTGATTTCTCCGTCGAATCTGAATGAGATCCTTGCAGGGTAGAGTAATCTTGGTTGTAGGTTCTTCCCTTTCATCACTTTAAATATGTCATGCCATTCCCTTCAGGCTTGTAGAGTTTCTGCTGAGAAATCAGCTGTTAACCTTATGGGAGTTCTCTTGTACGTTATTTGTCGTTTTTCCCTTGCTGCTTTCAATAATTTTTCTTTGTCTTTAATTTCTGCCATTTTCATTACTATGTGTCTCAGTGTGTTTCTCCTTGGGCTTATCCCGTATGGGACTCTCTGCACTTCCTGGACTTGGGTGGCTATTTCCTTTCCCACGTTAGGCAAGTTTTTGACTATAATCTCTTCAAATATTTTCCCAGCCCCTCTCTCTCTCTTCTCCTTCTGGGACCCCTATAATGTGAACGTTGTTGTGTTTAATGTTGTCCCAGAGGTCTCTTAGTGTGTCTTCATTTCTTTTCATTCTTTTTCTTTATTCTGTTTTGCAGCCGTGAATTCCACCATTCTGTCTTCCAGGTTACCTATACGTTCTTCTGCCTCAGCTATTCTCCTATTGATTCCTTCTAGTGTATTTTTCATTTCAGTTATTGTAGTGTTCATCTCTTTGTTTGTCCTTTAATTCTTCAAGGTCTTTGTAAAACATATCTTGCATCTTCTCAATCTTTGCCTCCATTCTTTTTCCGAGGTCCTGGATCATCTTCACTATTATTATTCTGAATTCTTTTTCTGGAAGGTTGCCTATCTCGACTTCATTTAGTTGTTTTTCTGAGGTTTTATCTTGTTCCTTCATCTGGTACATAGCCCGCTGCCTTTTCATCTTGTCTGTCTTTCTGTGAATGTGGTTTTTGTTCCACAGGCTGCAGGATTGTAGTTCTTCTTGCTTCTGTCTGCCCTCTGGTGGATGAGGCTATCTAAGAGGCTTGTGCAAGTTTCCTGATGGGAGGGACTGATGGTGGGTAGAGCTGGGTGTTGCTCTGGTGGGCAGAGCTCAGTAAAACTTTAATCCGCTTGTCTGCTGATGGGTGAGGTTGGGTTCCCTTCCTGTTGGTTGTTTGGCCTGAGGCAACCGAACACTGGAGCCTACCCGGGCTCTTTGGTGGGGCTAATGGCGGACTCTGGGAGGGCTCACACCAAGGAGTACTTCCCAGAACTTCTGCTGCCAGTGTCCTTGTCCTCACGGTGAGACACAGCCACCCCCCGCCTCTGCAGGACACCCTCCAACACTAGCAGGTAGGTCTGGTTCAGTCTCCTATGGGGTCACTCTCCTTCCCCCTGGGTCCTGATGTGCACACTGCTTTGTGTGTGCTCTCCAAGAGTGGAGTCTCTGTTTCCCCCAGTCCTGTCAAAGTCCTGCAATAAAGTCCTGCTAGCCTTCAAAGTCTGATTTTCTAAGAATTCCTCCTCCCGTTGCCAGACCTCCTGGTTGGGAAGCCTGACATGGGGCTCAGAACCTTCACTCCAGTGGGTGGACTTCTGTGGTCTAAGTGTTCTCTTGTTCGTGAGTCACCCACCCAGCAGTTATGGGATTTGATCTTAATGTGATTGCGCCCCTCCTACCGTCTCATTGCAGCTTCTCCTTTGTCTTTGGCTGTGGGGTATCATTTTTAGTGAGTTCCAGAGTCTTCCTGTCGAAGAGTGTTCTGCAGTTAGTTGTGATTACGTTGCTCTCACAAGAGGGAGTGAGAGCAGGTCCTTCTACTCCACCATCTTGAACCAATCTCCAACATGTCTTTTAATAGGCGAATAGGTAAACCCCGATACATCCATACAATGGAATGTTATTCACCACTAAAAAAAAATGAGCTATCAAGCCATGAAAAGACATGGAGGCATCTTAAATTCATTTTACTAAGTGAAAAAAGCCAGTGTCGAAAAGCAGCATATTGTATGACTCCAACTGTATAACATTCTGGAAAAGGCAAAACTGTAGAGACAGTAAAACGATCAGTGGTTGTCGAGGGTTTGGGGGGAGGGAGGGATGAATGGGTGGAGCATTAGGCCAGTGAAGCTATTGTGTATGATACTATAGTGATAGATACATGCCATTATACATTTGTGCAGAGCCAAGGAACTGTACAACACAGAGTGAACCGTATGCAAACCATGGGCTCTAGTTAATGATAGTGTATCTATATTGACTCATCAGTTATAGCAAAGGTATCACACTAAAGCAAGATGTTAATAACAGGGGACACTATGTTTGTTGTGAGGCGGGAGTATGGGTGAAGTGGTATAAGGAACCTCTTTATACTTTCTGCTCAATTTTTCTGTAAACCTAAAACTGCTCTAAAAAATAAAGTGTAGGGCTTCCCTGGTGGCACAGTGGTTAAGAATCCGCCTGCCAATGCAGGGGGCACGGGTTCAAGCCTGGGTCCGGGAAGATCCCACATGCCGCGGAGCAACTAAGCCCATGCGCCACCACTACTGAGCCTGCGCTCTAGAGCCCACAAGCCACGACTACTGGAGCCCGCACATGCAGAGCCTGTGCTCTGCAAGGAGAGAAGCCACCGCAATGAGAAGCCTGCACACTGCCACGAAGAGTAGCCCCTGCCTGCTGCAACTAGAGAAAGCCAGTGCACAGCAACAAAGACCCAATGTAGCCAAAAATAAATTTTTAAAAATTTTAAAATAAATAAATTTATTAAAATAATTAAGTCTATTAATTAAAATAAAAAGAAAGAAGAATAGAAGAAAGGAAGGAATAAAAGAAGAAGTAAAGGAAGGAAGGAAGATAAAGCTGTGTACATACAGTCTTGAAAGTGTAGCATGAACCCATAATTATGACTAATTCAATTCTGTATGTTTGAGTTCCAAGTAGTACACAAATCTGACTAGTCTCTCTTCTTACCAACATTTAGGATTCTGCATCACAAATGCAAGATACAGTCCCATGTCTTTGGCATGATGTGAAAATTTTTCCACAGACTGACTTTGCAACATCATCTCTGGTCTTTGCCCACGTATTGTAAGCTCCAGCTGCAAAAGTCTCTTTGTTCCTCTTTCCTACCCTTCCAGACCACTCTGCCTTTGCTCTTGATGTTTCCTCTGCCTATGTCCTCCCCCACTTCTCTATCTAACAAAATCCTCCAGTCCTCCAAGCCCCAGCTCAAATGTGACCTTCTCTGTAAGAACATTCCTGACCTGCTTTCCACCCCAGCACTCCAAGCAAGAAAGCTGTCTCACCCAATTTCCATAGTTCTTTGTGCCCATCTATTCAATCAATGCTTAATACACCACAGAATTAACAACCGCAGCATCAGCAACGGTTTAGTAGGACAATTCGGGGCAGAAAGAAGCCAGATCAAAGTAGATTGAAGGAGTGGGTAGCAGGTGAGATATGGATACATGGCAGGTGGGCTACCCTCTGGGGATTGGTCTTATTGTCGTTTGGTATTGCTTGTTGAGGTTTGTCTTTAGTATTTGTGGTTTTACCCAACAGAAGTTAAGGATGGTGAGAGGAAAATTCCAGGGGTGACTGTGGTGCTGTCCAGTGCTTGGGTGCTGACGGACCTGTGTCACTTGAGATCAGTAATTCTGATCCCAGGTGCTGGGATCATCCTCGATTTTGGGGAGGAAGTGAAAGGGAAGAATGAAAACATCCCCCATTTGTTATCTTTTGAAGGTTCTGCAGCCATAGCCTGTTTGAACTTTGGGGAAAGGGAAAAGGCTAGCTGACTTGGTTCGTATCTCCTCTATTTCTTATGGGATCTACAGACTCCTGAAGACCAATTAATGATTAGAAAAAGCCACTGATTATTAGATTTTCTAGCATCCACTGAACAGATATTAAAGGCTAAGTATGTTCTGGGAACTGTGCCAGGCACTGGAGATACAAGATAAACAAAATAGGGTTCCTGCCCTCAAGGAGTTGCGTCTAACCAGGAAGACCAACCTTGAGCTCATGCTAGCAAATTACACTGTGAGGGAAGCTCGGGTCTTAGTCACCAGGGCTGCCATAACAAGATACCGTGGACTGGGTGGTTTCAATGGCAGGAATTCATTTTCTCACAGTTCTGAAGGCTGGAAGCCCCAGATCAAGGTCCAGCAGAGTTTGGTCTCTGATAATGATTCTCTTCTTGGCTTGCAGATGGCCACTTTCTCGCTATGTCCTCACATGGCCTTTCCTGTGAGCGTGGCTCGGAGGTGAGGGTGCAGGTGTGAAAAGAGGGGGCTGGGGAAAAGAGTGAGCAGGGGGGCTCTTTGGTGTCTCTCCTTATAAGGACATTAACCCTATCAGATTAGGGCCCCACCCTTAGAACCTCATTTTACCTTAATTACCTCCTAAAGGCCCTATTTCCAAGTACAGTCACACTAAGGGTTAGGGCTTCAATACATGAATTTTGGGGGACACAATTCAGCCTCATCTTGTCTAGGGAGAGATGGGGCAGTGGAGGGCTCAGCAATGGATGACTGTCGGTCTGGATTTTGGGTCATTTGCTATGTGATGTGAGTGCCTGGCCCCCAACTCGGAGGCTCTGGTGATCTAGCAGTGCCAGACAACTAAAAAGTAATTATTGCCCCATGTAAAAAGGGAAGGTTTCTACGTCACAAGCCTCCTGTCAGTCATATCTGTATTCAATGATGTGTCCTTAGACCTCCGATATATTATTTGTACATTTGCTAGCAGCTCTTCTTGATGGTAGGGTGTGTCATAGGTTTACTGAATAGTATCCAGATGTCACTCGGCTTTCCCTGCAACAGCCTCTCCATGCCTCCTGCAGAGGTGATTGTTTCAAAGATCCTCTAAGCGTCAGACTCAGAAGAGAACAGTTACCGTACTTGAGACGTCCTCAAGAAATAAGCATACGTGTTCCTTTGCCTCGGTGGGCTTGCCAAGAGGTGCCTCTCTGCCCCTGTCTTTTGCAGATAGCACTTGTGAACACCAGACTCTGCGAGCAACCGGTGTTGTTCTATCCTCATGGATAGCATTGTGTTGAGGGTCCCTATCTGGGGAGTCCGTTTTCTCAGAAGAAGGAAATGTCAGAAGCTCTGAGAAAATTAAGCACTCCTTGCTTTATACTCCTGTCGCATTTGGTGTACAGTTCTCATCTGGCATCCGGCCTTTTGGGCCCTGATCAAGGCTGATCAGGGCCAGATGATGAGTTTTTTCAAGGTAGGGAGCGGGTCGCATTCATCTATATTCTAACCTCACTGGTCCTCCAGTGGTGGTTGCAGTATCCCGGCAGTGATCACTTCTGGATAAACTAGTAGGAGGGTCGTGCATTAAAAATAGGATTATCATTCTATTGGCATTTTGTCTCCCCAGGGGAGTTCATTCTCTCTGCAGCGTGGCTATTCTCCTGCCCTTGGTGTAAGGCGAACACTGGCCAAAGCAGAATCCCAGCCCCTTGCCCATAGGAGCTGCTACCCTTAGGGTACCTAAGCTGGTACCCTTAGGGTAATGGAAGCAAGGCTTTGGGCAGGGATGGTGCTTGGAGGGTTCATGTTGACAGTGTTCTTTTCCCCTCTCCAGGACCAACAATTCTTGCTTTAGAAATGAGGGGGAAAATAGTAATATCGGTTCAAGTCAAAACCAAAACCCTCTTCCTTTCTATGATTACTCATAGAAATCGTTGGGAAGTTGGTTTCCTGTTGCTTCAACGAGTGGTCTGGAGGACACACCTGCAATGTGGAGGGCCATTGACAGCACTTGAAAAAGCTCCCTGTTTCCTCCCTTCCCCCTTTCCTGCAGAGACTCTGTTCAGAGGAGGATTTTTGCGACAAACTATGGGTTCACAAACACGGGGAGTGGCTCCACAACCAGGCCCTAGTCTCCTTGCTGCTGCGGTCACTGTGCTGGAACTCTCTGCCCAAGGGGGGCGGGGAGTGTCTGGGTCTCCGCTGTTTCCACGAAGGCAGTTCATTACAGATTTTGACCCTTCCTGCATCCTCCGTCCCTTACAACACGTGCACTCACCTCCCCGTATTACTGTTGAAAGAATACAAAAACTTAGTTTCTCTGTCGTCCGAGCATCATTCAGAAGCAGTCCGCCCATCTGTGAATCATTCCCTGACTGATCAGAGCAGTGTTACAGGTCCTCTGCTGGCAGGAGGCAGCAGTTCAACAAAGTCTGAAGACCCAGGACTTCTGTGCCAGGCAGACTAGGAAGCCACCAAACATTGCGAGCTGAATGGATGTCTTACTAAGCTTTTAGATGTGATCTGGCCAGTACTGGCAGAGGAAGCCCAAGGGGAGAAGTCAGCAAGCACTGTTAACATAAATCACTGCAGACCCTTGGGCGTTACAGTCCTAGGAAGCTAATGATCTCTCCAGGAAAGAACTGACTGTGGTTTTCCAGCAACAGAACACGATGTAGAACGGGGAGGACAGACCCCTGGATGTGAGTACAATCTCTCAACACAGGGTTTGGACCAGTAGGAGCAAAGCGAGTTATCGTAACTGATGGTGCTTCCTAACCACTGGTTCCTGGGTGCCTGTGGACCATCTCTGGGTGGGCTGTGCGTAATGCCTGGCTGGGACTTTTGTTTGCAGGTTTCTTCAAGAATATTTTGCCTGTTAGGAGACTGAATGCAGTGGCTTTGGGATACCCGTACCGGGGGACTTTTTTGTAAATCTTCAAGAAAACCTCATAGACCTTTCACTATAAAAAGAAAGCCGGTCGCATCACAGACCAGGGGAATCTTTCTTAGGAAGCTAAATCCCTTTCTGGATTCAGTATGCTCATTGCGTATTTATGATCATGCGTTTATTTCATTTCTGCTTAAAGAACTCGCAGCTTGTTTGCATTTTAAGGTTTTTCTCCTGTGAAAAATGCTGTGAAAGTGACAAAGAGGGATGTGATTGATAGACTTGGGGCAGAAATTCCTCACCTCCTGCCATGGGAAGTGTCTTGAATGATAGGTGATCTCTTTGGAAGCGGAAGCTCAGATTTAATGAGGGAACGGAGCTGCTTGCAGCCTGGGTACCCAACAGGTTGGCAGTGAAGTTTAACTCCTTGATTGCAGACTGGTCCTCTCCCCTCCCCACTCACTGCTGGGGGGTCCAACAGCCTCTTTATTCTTCTCCCCAGCCCACTTCCTTCCGCCTGGTTTGATTTGTCAGTTCAGAGGTATCAGATGAGAAGCCAAGTATCCCCTCACTGCAAAAGGATGGGGATCATTGTTCTAGGTGGGAGGTAAGGATACAAAGATTTAGGGCAGTGATCATGAGAGAGGTGGAAAGGAATGTGAGCTGGACCCTGCACCCCAACCCAAGGTGGAAGTCAGAAAGGAGGCGGAGGGACTTCCCTGGCGGTCCAGTGGTTAAGACTCCGTGCTTCCATTGCAGGCGGCATGGGTTTGATCTCAGTTTGGGTTTGATCCTGGGTTAGGGAACTAAGATCCCATATGCTGCACGGCAGGGCCAAAAAAAAAAAGAAAGAAAGGAGGCAGAAAAGAAGACTCAGCCACTTTGATCCCTCCCTCTGCCCCCCTCTGCCGTGTGTAAATGAAAATGAAGGCGAATACTGGAGGTCCTACTAGTGAGGCTGCTGGGTTTAAACTGAGCATGAACTTGAGATACCCAAGCACACAGCGATGGTGCTAGCAGCAGACTAGGAACTGGAAACCTGGGATTCTGTTCCTGATTTTGCAGGCACTTTTCTGGGCATCTCTGGCGGTGGTGAGGTATCCAGAATCTCCTGCAGGCCGCTCTCTGCCTCCGGTGGGCTGTGCGCTGGCTGTGGTGGAGGGTGTGGGATGGCTTGGGGGTGGGGAGCATTTTATTCTTAAGTAGCTGCCATTGAAATTTTAAAAAAAGAAAAACCAAAACGCTGACGTTTCTGCTTGGCCAACATTTTCTCACAAATGTAGTGTTTCTGTCTCTTTAAAAAAAAAAAAAAAGGAATAGTAATGTGCGCTGGGCTTGTAAAGGGCTGTTTACCAAGGGTAATCATGGGCTGTCTCAGTAGCTGGCAACCATGGCAATCCGTGCACCCTGGCTATTGTCTCAGTGTCCCCAAGGCTGAATTTATGGCATGGGACGGAAGGGAGGGAGGGGAGCGACTGTCAGTGTAGACAGGCCGGTTAACCCGTGATTCCGTTGCTGGGGAGGCCGGACAGCTTGGCTGATGGGCTGCCCTGGGGTTGCAGTAAGAAGATCTCTATCCCCAGGAGTTAAGCTGTGGAGTGAAATGGTGAAATTTTAGCCATGATGATAATATTTGTATGAACCGGGCCATTGTACTTCAGACACTCAGATGCCCGTTGCAGGAAAGGTTTGGGAAATAAATAACAAATGAGTGAGTGCAGAAGAATGTGGCTGAGGGAGGGAGAGCATTTAGGAAGCCAGGGCTAATTTTCTGCGTTTTCCTGCCATTTGGGCCTGGAGTGCTTTCGCAGGATTGGGGCAGACAGATCAGAAGCTCAGGGTAATTGGTTTGAACGTGCCGCAGGTTACCTGAATAAAGACAGACGTGTATCCTGTGTTTACGAAAGCAAACCACTGCCCAACAGTAGAACATTCTGGGAAACATAAAGCCCAAACTACAGTCTTTCAGTGCGACCCTGGGAATTTCCAAAGGCTTTTCCAGCTCCATTTCTCTCTGTTTTGAGTCTCAACTTTATTCTTTCATTGGCGCATTCATTCAGCAAAGATTTGGGGTGCATCCCAGCGATCTCTGACCGTGGCTGCGGGAGGGGTCCCCTGCTTGTACCTTCTCCAGGTTTGTTGCGCTTCTGATGGGTCTGGTGATCAGAGCAGGGTGGGTTTGTGAGGGCTCCTCGTGTCTCTTTCCTTGTTATCTCTCTTTTTTTTTTTTTTGGCCGTGGTGCGTGGCTTGTGGGATCTTAGTTCCCTGACCAGGGATTGAACCTGTGCCCTCGACAGTGCAAGCGCGGAGCCCTAACCACTGGACCGCCAGGGAAGTCCCTTTCCTTGCTCTTTTTTATCCACAATTTGGGCAACAGATGGACGACAGTGAGAAAATTTGATCATTTGCAAGCTGAGCAGGGAGAAGAATGACCTTTCAGAAGTTATACTACTCACATTTGGCCAATACTTTCACGTAATAAAATACCATCTTTAGTCCCTATCACAGTCCTGTTGTTCCGTCTGTTTTATACATGAACGTTTAACCCCAGCTGCCCGGAGCTGCTGGTGACATGAGCCACCTGGATGTCACGGTGATGCAGAGTCAGAGCAGGTACCGACCAGCCCTTTCTCAGTCACATCACAGCCAGTGAAAGGAACATGGGGTTTGCCTGGAAACCGCTGTAAAGGACGTCTGTATCTTCTGGTCCTTCATAACTAAAATGGGTGGTAGGTCCTGGGATTCCTTGTGGTACAGCATTTTCTCTCCATCTGCAATATTGGTATTTTTAGCAAGTACATTTTAAAACAAAAAGAGGCCCACATTGCCTTGCCCTCCTAATAGGAATAGGTCAGATTCTTAAGCGTTCCTTCTTTGGCCCCCAAAACCCTTCACCTTTGGCATAATCCCAGTGGCTTTGGTTTGCTCTAATGGTGGTCCAGCGCTGCTGGGAAGAGTCAGTCTTTAAAATTCTATCCATTTGGCCATTTGGTGGAAAGAGGGCTTGAGTTTACTGCTAGTTACTGCCCCCAGACCACGGCTCCGAGACGGGGCTTAGCATCCTGTCGCCGGTTTGAATTGCCCACTTACTTCCCTCTTGTTAAGCCCCTCCCTAGAGTAACTGTTTGTAGCATCAGTTTTGTTCCCAAGATGGGTTGTTCCAGCAGTTATTGGCTAGGAGATGGTCCGGGCCTGCTCCCAGCTCTCCACCTGTTGCAGATTTCTGGAACCTGCACCATTTACAATGGGAAAAGGATGAAGGAAGAGAAAGGCCGGAAATGCTGGGAGAAAGCCCCATGGGTGTGGCCCCCTCCTCAGGGTCTCTGTGGGGTGTGGTCCACAGGCACCTAACCGGCCAGGGGAATAGGCATGTTAGCCGTGGCGGGCCCACAAAATGCGGTCCAGAGGGCCCTGTGTGTTCCCACACAGTGTAGTTTCCTGCCGAGGGTGGGCCTGGAAACCAGGCTACATTCAGGGGATTGTGTCAGGCCGCTGCTACCTGGGTGGGAGATGCAGAGCAGACCTCGCCGTGGTCTGGAGTCTGCGGGGGTGGGGATGGGAGCGGGGTGTTTCCGTATACCCTCCGCCTTCCACGTGCAAGTTCAGGGTTTGCTGTGCAGAGGGTGCTTCCCGCCTGTCCTGTCTCCCCCAGCTCCCCTCCCCTGCACTGAGCAATCAGCAGATGCCCTAAAACCAGGGAGGAGAGGTGTGGCCTGTCCTGGGTGCTGAGTGGTGCTGATGGCAGCTTTGTTCTGTAACCCCTAGGTCCCAAAGATGGCATAGTGATGAAGGCCCCTTCCAATGATCGGAACGTCTTTACCCGAGGGTGCCTGCCTGGGCCCGTGGCATCGCGTTGAGCCAGAGGAACTTGTCTACCACTTCACGGAAAACGTCTTTCTCTCCTAATTCATGAGCCAGCAGGATGCGGTCGCCGCGCTTTCAGAACGCCTGCTCATAGCTGCATACAAAGGCCAGGCGGAGAATGTGGTCCAGCTCATCAACAAGGGTGCCAAGGTAGCGGTTACCAAGGTAACAAGAGAATAAACACTTTAGCCATTCCCTGGGGAAAAGCCTGCCTCTTAAGCATTGTCCATAAAACTGTTGTGTTTCGTTCAGTTTTCAAAGAACTGGTTGGTTTTGTTTTTTGTTTCCTGTGCTGGAGGTTTGGGGAGAAAGAAGAAGGATTAAAAATGCTTTCGTTGCTATCTTTCAAATGGAGTCACTCGTAATTAGCATTTGACCCTCTTTAAAATCGCAGTGTGGATTTTTCTCACCTACTTCTTTAGCCAGATGGACAAGAGATCTCTCTGGAGAAATTGGGGCGCAAGAACTTACTGGGTAGAGTGTGTGAGAATCACGTTAGGCTCCCTTGGGAGGCCTGTGGACGACGGGGCAGCCCAGACGCCATGCAGAACCTCACTGCTCCCATCTGGACAGTGATGGGCTTGGACCAGATGCCTCCCAATGACCTCTTTAGGCTGATTTCACGTGGGTCAGTGAGAATGTGTGGCAGGCTTTGGAGGGCATTGCTGACCCCTCACCAACAGATGACACCATGGTAGACGAGAGAATGCACAGGCCCAAGGGCAGTTTTATAGCAAAACTGAGGTAAGGCAGGCTCTGCCCAGTTAGGTGACAAGTGCAAATACATAGACGAAGTAATGCTGATGGCAAACACTTAGTATTGCTCTAAGCACTTTATAGGCCTCTAGAAGAGGTTCTTTTTTCATCCTCACTTTAGAGATGAGGAAACTGAGGCACAGAAAGATTGAAGTATTTACTCAAGGGGCCCCCAGCTGCTGAGTGGCAAAACTGCAACTTGGATCCAGTTATGACTCCAGAGCTCCCCACTCCAGGCCACCCCAGAGAGAGCCATGGAGAGAGGCGAAGTTTCATTTTCAAATAGTAACATCTGTTGACCTCTGACCTCCTATGGCAAAGATTGGCCAGCTCACATTTTTGGTTAGTCACGTGCAGTCTGTGTATTTCCTGCTTCTGATGTGTGCTTTTTCCAGCA
Organism: Phocoena phocoena; assembly: GCF_963924675.1. Lineage (NCBI taxonomy): Eukaryota > Metazoa > Chordata > Mammalia > Artiodactyla > Phocoenidae > Phocoena > Phocoena phocoena. Next base: position 66,922,605 of record NC_089230.1, on the reverse strand, counting down.
CCACCAAGCAGTTAACTCAATTCTGGCAGTATCTGTCTGGAGATAGCATCAGCTCTCACAGGCTAAGGGCTCAGTCCCATAAGACTGCTTCAGACACCAGTCACAAGTCCAGGTTGTCACCTATGCTTCTGACTGACTGGCTATAAATCAGAGGTTCCCACAACTCACTCCTTGGGTTGAATTAATTGGCTAAAGCAGCTCACAGAACTCAAGAAAACATTTTACTTACCAGATTACCAGTTTATTACTAAAGGATATAACTTAGGAACAGGCAGATGGAAGAGATGCAGAGGGCAAGGTATGGGGAAAGGAGGCCTCTGAGCGCACCACCCTCCCAGCACCTCTGTGTGTTCACCAACCCAGAAGTTCCCTGAACTCTGTCCTCTGGGTTTTTATGGAGGCTTCATTACATAGACATTATTTACTAAATCATTGGCCATTGGTGATTGATTCAACCTCCAGCCTCTCTCCCCTCCCTGGAGGTCAGGGAAGTGTGACTGAAAGTTCCAACCTGTAATCACTGTTGGTTCCCTTGGCAACCAGCCCTCCATCCTTAGGGCTTTCCATAAGTTATCTTATTAATATAACCTCAGGTATGGCTGAAAGGAGTTTATTAGGAATAACACACTCCTTTCACCTTTATGGCTCTGGAGCTGTTTCAGGAACTGATAGCAGAAGACCAGCTATTACAACAAAAGATTCTCCCGTTGCTCTTATCACTCAGGAAATTCCAAGGAGCTGTGAGGAGCTGTGAGCCAGGAACGGAGATTAAGAGCAAATCTGTATTTCTTTTTTCTTTTAATTAATTTATTTTTTATTTATTTTATTTTTGGCCGCGTTGGGTCTTCATTGCAGCCCGCGGGCTTTCTCTAGTTGCGGCGAGCAGGGGCTACTCTTCATTGTGGTGCGCGGGCTTCTCATTGCGGTGGCTTCTCCTGTTGCAGAGCATGGGCTCTAGGCGCACGGGCTTCAGGAGTTGTGGCACGTGGGCTCTAGAGCACAGGCTCAGTAGTTGTGGCGCACAGGCTTAGTTGCTCCACGGCATGCGGGATCTTCCTGGACCAGGGCTCGAACCTGTGTCTCCTGTATTGGCAGGTGGATTCTTAACCACTGCGCTACCAGGGGAGCCCTGTATTTCTTATTATAAGTCACAGTATCACAATGCTGGTCTCTAGAGAGACTGAAAGTCTTTGGGTACTCAAAGTTCACTCATTAGCCTAACAGCACTCTGACCTAGGTGGTGACTAGGTTGTATGGAATCCAGGGTGAAGGGAACCTTGACTCAGGCCTCAGCATGATCTATCCACAGCTCTTCAGGACCCAGGCAGTCACACATGGGAGAAAGTACAGGAACTCTGTAGTTAGGGCACATGTGCACACATTTTAACTTTGCTGTGTTTGCTAATTGTGCAAGTTGCTTAACTTCTTTGAGCCTCAGTTGCCTTATCTGTAAAATGGGGATAATAATACCAACCTTTCAGAATTGTTATAATAATAACTTATTAAAGCACTTAGCTCATAGTCTGCAAGTTCTCTTTTTTAAACAGTATCATTTGCTTTTTAAAAAACAGCTTTATTGAGGTATAACTTACATGCCAAAAAGCTTACCCGTTTTAAGTGTGAAATTTGATAATTTTTTAAAAACTATTTATTTATTTGGCTCCGCCAGGTCTTAGTTGCGGCGTGCGGGATCTAGTTCCTCGACCAGGGATCGAACCCAGGCCCCCTTCATTGGGAGCGTGGAGTCTTAACCACTGAAACACCAGGGAAGTCCCTGAAATTTGATAAATGTATTTACAGAGTTGTGTAACCAACACCATGTTCTAGTTTTAGTACATTTCTAATTTTAGATACCCAGTAAGAAACTCCATACTTCTTAGCTCTCATTCCCATTCCCATCCCCAGCTCCTGGCAACCATTGATCTACTTTCTGTTTCTACAAATTTCCCTTTTATGGACATTTTATATAAATAGAATCATACATTATGTGGTCTTTTGTGTCTGGGTATTTTCATTGAGCCTGCTGTTTTCAAGGTTCATCTGTGTTGTAGCATGCATTTTTGTTTATTACAGAATATTATCCCACTATATACATATATCACATTTTGTTTATCCAGTCATCAGTTGATGGACATTTTGGGTTGTTTCTGGTTTAGAACTATTACGAATAATGCTGCTGTGAACATATTTGTTCTCATTTCTCTTGGGTAGACACTTTGGAGTGGAATTGCTGGGTCACATGGTAAATCTATGTTTAACATTTTAAGGAACTGCCAAGCTATATTCCAGAGTATCTACCATTTTACATTCCCAACAGCAGTGTATCAAGCTTCCAGTCTCTATGTCCTCACCAATGCTTGTTATTATTTTTTTTTACATCACTTGCTTTTTAATAATTAATCAAAGTAAAGCATGTACATAGAAGCTTTGAAAGAATAAGTTCAAATACCGTTAAGAAGGCTTTTAACAAAAACTCCAATCTGCTCCTCTGCAGAAAAAACTTTAAAATTTTTCAGATTTCCCCCGCCCCCCGGCATTTATTTTAATATTTCTAATGAATATGCAAATACTACTCATTTGATTAATCAGTTCAATTTTTAATTTAAAAACAATTTAGGTATATTTTAATTTTTATGTTGCACATACCCATAAGTTAAAGCGTCAGATATTTTTACTATGTTTGCCTTCCAGTTTTGATTCTCCGTAGGCAATTACTTTCAACTCTTTTGGTAGATTCTTTTTTTTTTTTCGCGGTACGCGGGCCTCTCACTGTTGTGGCCTCTCCCGCTGCGGAGCACAGACTCTGGACGCGCAGGCTCACGGGCCCAGCCGCTCCATGGCATGTGGGATCTTCCCAGACCGGGGCACGAACCCACATCCCCTAGCATTGGCAGGCGGACTCTCAACCACTGCGCCACCAGGGAAGCCCGGTAGATTCTTTTAGTGCTTACATCCATAAAGGTATCGTGATACTGCTAAATCTTGATTTTTTCCATTTTTGGCATTATCTGTTTAACGATATGAAAAGCGATGATTTAAGGTTTAGCTTTCTTTCCCTCTCCTGCCCTCTCACACATACTTTCATAACAATGACCTCAGCATTTCATTTTTACATATTTTAACCAATTTATTCCAGTTATAGCTGAGCCCTGTGGTATGTACTATCATAACATTAACTTTTTTGCAATAATTTGTTTACCCTGATGTTTATAATCATCTTATATTTGTTTCTTTAGTTTTGTCTCTTACTGTCACTAATCGTCCCCATCTGTGTAATCTCTGGATGTGCAGAATGTTCGGTAGTCTCCATTGATTCTCCTTGAAGAGCTGTCCCCTGGAGCCCCTTCCCCTGCTTCAGTCTGCACTGGAGGCTCTCAGCCTCTGGCGGCTGTCTGAGGATCTGCCTTTACTCTTTACCTAGGGATTCCCCTTACCGCTTTTATATATGTTGACTTCGTGTTTTCTGGGCCCCAGTGTCTTTCTCCTTCTTTGTTTTGTTGTGGTACACCCTCTAGTGCAGTGCCGTCTGAGAGAACTTTCTGTGATGGTGAAATGTTCAATATCTGTGCTGTCTAAACAGAGTAGCAACACATGGCTGTTGAGTACAGTTGAACAATAAGAGTTTGAACTGCACGGGTCCACTTACACATAGACTTTTTTCAATAGTGAATACTATAGTACCATGTGGTCGGTGGTTTGTTGAATCTGCGGATTTGCAACCGCAGATACTGAGGAAACATGGGTATGGAGGACCTGGGAATATGAATATCAGTCATACTCGGATTTTTGACAGCGCGGAGGGTTGGCACCATTAACCCTCACGTTGTTCAAGGGTTGGCTGTACTTGAAATGTGGCTAGGATGACTGAGGAACTGAATTTTAAATTTAATTAATTAAGTTTAAATGCCATGTGTGGCTGGACTACCATATTGTTTGGTGTTTTTTAAGGCTCCACAAGTTGAAGTTACATTTAATTTGTTTAGTTATATTAAAACACATATATATTATGTGTTTATATTATTATATAAACATACATATATTATTATATATATGTATATATATTATGTGTCTATATTATTATTTTTTTTTTTTTGCGGTACACAGGCCTCTCACTGTTGTGGCCTCTCCCACTTACGGAGCACAGGCTCCGGACGCGCAGGCTCAGCGGCCATGGCTCACGGGCCCAGCCGCTCCGCGGCACGTGGGATCCTCCCAGACCGGGGCACGAACCCGAGTCCCCTGCATCGGCAGGCGGTGTCTATATTATTATATAAACATAATACCAAGCTTAATTTTAGTTATTTAATATTCACTTGCATCATGTGGACTTTCAAATTTATTACATTTTTTAATTGGTTAATAATTTCGATTTACAAGCAGCTCATGCAGCTCAATATCAAAAAAACAAACAACCGAACCCAAAAATGAGCAGAAGACCTAAATAGACATCTCTCCAAAGAAGATATACAGACTGCCAACAAACACATGAAAGGATGCTCAACATCATTAATCATTAGAGAAATGCAAATCAGAACTACAATGAGGTATCACCTCACACCAGTCAGAATAGCCATCATCAAAAAATCTACAAAGAATAAATGCTGGAGAGGGTGTGGAGAAAAGGGAACCCTCTTGCACTGTTGGTGGGAATGTAAATGGATACAGCTACTATGGAGAACAATATGGAGGTTCCTTAAAAAACTAAAAACAGAACTACCATACGACCCAGCAATCCCACTACTGGGCATATACCCTGAGAAAACCATAATTCAAAAAGAGTCATGTACCACAGTGTTCATTGCAGCACTATTTACAATAGCCAGGTCATGGAAGCAACCTAAGTGTCCATCGGCAGATGAATGAATAAAGAAGATGTGGCACATATATACAATGGAATATTAGCCATAAAAAGAAATAAAACAGTTATTTGTAGTGAGGTGGTTGGACCTAGAGTCTGTCATACAGAGTGAAGGAAGTCAGAAAGAGAAAAACAAATACCGTATGTTAACACATATATATGGAATCTAAAAAAAAAAAAAAAAGGTTCTGAAGAACCTAGGGGCAGGACAGGAATAAAGACGCAGATGTAGAGAATGGACTTGAAGACACAAGGAGGGGGAAGGGTAAGATGGGACAAAGTGAGAGAATGGCATGGACATATATACACTACCAAATGTAAAATAGATAGCTAGCGGGAAGCAGCCGCACAGCACAGGGAGATCAGCTCCGTGCTTTGTGACCACCTAGAGGGGTGGGATAGGGAGGGTGGGAGGGAGATGCAAGAGGGTGGAGATATGGGGATATATGTATATGTATAGCTGATTCACTTTGTTATAAAGCAGAAACTAACACACCATTGTAAAGCAGTTATACTCCAGTAAAGATGTTAAAAAAATTTTTTTCATAGATACCTTGGATTTTTTTTTTTTTTTTTTTTCGGTACGCGGGCCTCTCACCGCTGTGGGCTCTCCCGTTGCGGAGCACAGGCTCCGGACGCGCAGGCTCAGCAGCCATGGCTCACGGGCCCAGCCGCTCCGCAGCATGTGGGATCTTCCCGGACCAGGGCACGAACCCATGTCCCCTGCATCGGCAGGCGGACTCTCAACCACTGCGCCACCAGGGAAGCCCCCCTTGGATTTTTTATATAGTATACTGTCAAACCAAACATAATAAAATGTCTTCTTTATGAAAAAATCTTATAAAACTTATTTTGTTATCTTCATCAATAATCTACCATATGTCATTTATTGGCTACCATATTGAATAGCACAGCTCGAATGCCTTCCTGAGAATGAGCGAACAGGAGAGACTAATCAATTTTAGACACAATCTATTGCCCCTTTCCCTCCCACATTTCTCCCTATGTAGTTGTATCACAATTTTGGAGCAGATCCACAATTAGTGTGATTATATAAATGCTCTTCACTGGTGAGCCAATAATTGTACTATCATTACATTTCCATTGTTTGTATAACTTGCTGCTTTTCCTGAACTTGATCATTGCCTTGATTTTTAAATTTGTTTAGTTTTATTCAAACTTATAGTTAGATGTTTCCTCTACCTTTCAACTCTGTAAAGCAGTTCTTAGGGGGAGTTCCCTGGTGGCCTAGTGGTTAGGAATCCAGACTTTCACTGCCATGGTCCAGGTTCAATACCTGGTCAGGGAACTGAGATCCTGCAAGCCGTGCAGCGTGGCCGGGGAAAAACAAAACAAAACCAGTTCTTAGTGTAATTTCCATGGTTAAGCCTGTCACGTATTTACCAGTTTTATTCTTTTCCTGGAGATATCCCTTCTGGAGTCATCCATCCTTCTGTTCCAGTTTGATCTGGGCTACTCTCTAGTTCTGATGCATGTCCTTTCACCTCTCCCCTGTGTTAGACCCCCTGTTTGCCAAAATCCGTGTCACCCTCATTTTGGTGGTGCATATCCTCTGGCAGTTTCCTAAGAGAGGGAACATGGGAGACAAATGTTTTGAGAGTCTGCATATCTGAAAATAGAATCTTTATTCTACCCTCTCATGTAATTGACAATTTGGTATGAAACCTAGAGCTTCTAAGGCAATTTTGTTTTGTTGTTTTTGAGTGTTGCTGTTGGGAAGTCAGCTCATAGATTCTAACTTGCAGCTGCCTCCTGAAAGGCCTTTTGTATCCACTGTGTCCCCTGAAGGCCTGCCCACTCAGAACCCAGCTCATGAGCCTCCACCACCAGGAAGTCCACCGAGAATGGTTCTGTGCAGGTGCCCTGCGTGGAACTCACTTCCTCTGCACTGGTGCAGCACTTGCTGTGCGTTGGCTCTGAGTCCCTCATAATTGCGTACCGCTCTGTGGGTGCTCAGAACTCCCCAGCAGACTATCACTCTGACCTGGCCAGTTTCTCTTTTGTATTTCTCTGTGTTTGACACAGAAGGAAAGCTCTGGATTTGGAATCCAAAGACCTTGGTACAGGTGTCTGCTCTACTGCTTATTAGCTGCTTGTTCATGTAGGCCAGAGTTTCTCAGCTTCTGCACTATTGATGTTTTGGGCCAGATAATTCTTTGCTGTGGGAGGTTGTCCTATGCATTGTAGACTCTGGCCTCTGTTCATTAGATGCATGGTACTCCCTTCTCCCTGGTTGTGACGATCAAAAATGTCTCCAGACCTTGTCAAATATCCCCTGGGAGGGGGGCAAAATTGCCCCTTGCTGAGAAGCACAGATGTAGGCAAATTTCTTCACTTTACAGGTCTCATTTTCCTCCCCAAACTTAGAGGATTTCCATAGGGCCTAAATGTGATAACACATGTGGCTGCAGTTATAAAATCTAAGTGGGCACAAAATATTGGGTCTGTTTTTTTAACCCCTCCAGTGCCTAGCACAGTACTCACTCATTAGGCCCCATGTGTGTCCAGTGAGGGGAATAATGTTTAGTGTAAGTTGCTTCCACTCAGTGCTTACTAGGTGTCAGCTACTCTTGTAAGAGTCTACAATGATTCAGTCCTCTATACCTCACCACAACTCTGTTCTCATTATACAGATGAGGAAACTGAGGCAAGGAGAGGTGAGGTAACCTTCCCAAAGTTTCAGGACTGGGATTTGAACCCTGGCCATCTGGCTCCAGAGTTTTTGCTCTTAAACACCATGTTTTCCCTGTGTGTTTATGACTTTGGGTTGGGAACATCCTGTGGGCTGCTTGTTACTAGAGCATCTTCCTTGGCATCTTACACATAGGAGATATAATCTGCAAATGTTTTACTGACTAGTAACTCATGTGCCCAGGTACTTTAATAAGGCACTTTCCCAATAGTGTATTATACATGTGTGTAACATTTTATACTTTGCAAGTTATTTTCGTATATGTGCTGCTCATCCCCAGAACTCCATGAGCTTTTTCTTTTGGACTTGTGAGGAAATGGAGGCCCCAAAAGGGAAGTGACATACAAGCTAGGGCATGCCAGAGGTGGCACCAGAACCGGGATCTCCTGGCTCCCATGCTGATGTCATCTCTGTTACACCAGGCACCTCAGATAAGGGCAGCCTCTTCTGTCCTCATGGGGATTTTACCTAGTAGCTAATAGTGTGTGGGTATGATACCTTATCCACCAAGCACGAGTGGAGTTGCCATGCACAGGACAAGTCATCAGAGGCAGTGGGCTTGGGAACTGGGAATTGGTGTAGAAACTACACTTAAACATCTTAAATTCTTTTTTTAAAAAATTTTATTGGAGTATAGTTGATTTACAATGTTGTGTTAGTTTCTGCTGTAGAGCAAAGTGAATCAGTTATACATATATCCACTCTTTTTTAGATTCTTTTCCCCTATAGTTCATTACAGAGTATTGAGTAGAGTTCCCTGTGCTATTCAGTAGGTCCTTATTAGTTATCTCTTTTATATATAGTAGTGTGTACATGTCAATCCCAATCTCCTAATTTATCCCTCCCCACACTTACCCTCTGGTAACCATAAGTTTGTTTTCTACATCTGTAATCTATCTCTGTTTTGTAGATGAGTTCATTTGTACTCTTCTTTTAGATTCCACGTATAAGTGATGTCATATATTTGTTTTTCTCTGTCTGACTTACTCCACTCAGTATGAGAATCTCTAGGTCCACCTGTGTTGCTGCTAATGGCATTATTTCATTCTTTTTTTTTAGCAACTTTTTTTTTTAGTAAATTTATTTATTTGTTTGTTTGTTTTTTGGCTGTGTTGGGTCTCCGTTGCTGCACACGGGCTTTCTCTAGTTGTGTCAAGCGGTGGCTTCTCTTATTGCAGAGCACGGGCTCTAGGTGCACGGGCTTCAGTAGTTGCAGCACACGAGCTCAGTAGTTAGTGGCTCGTGGGCTCTAGAGCACAGGCTCGGTAATTGTGGCGCACGGCTTAGTTGCTCCGCGGCATGTGGGATCTTCCCAGACCAGGGCTCGAACCCGTGTCCCCTACACTGGCAGGCGGATTCTTAACCACTGTGCCACCAGGGGAGTCCCACTCCAGTATCTTTTTAAAGAACTTTTAGGAAGCTGGTCCTTGGGATGTTTCACCACAGCTTTCGTTTTCTCTGAAAGTAACCAGACAGAGGTTATTTGATGCAGCTTTAGTTAAGAAAAATGCAGTTTCATTCATAAAATTAATGTTTATCAAATTTCTATTTGATACCTACCACCACCCCTGAGTAATGACATAGGATTTAGATGATTAAGAAGTACAGGCCGCAGGGCCTCAAGGCATGGAAAGTGAGCCCCCCAGAGTTCACTGCTGAGTGGATGGGCAGAAAACTCAGCAGGTGGCAACATGGGGGGGGGGTAAAACATGGAGGAAGGGAAGGAAGGGAGGAAGGCAAGGAAAAAAAAGAACTAAAGACCGTATGCAAACTTACGCAATGTCATGTGTATCTAATTTATGTAATTTATGTAAAATGTTACATTTGCATACATGTTCATGCACAAAGAACTTGGAAAAGAGTTACATTTATATTGACCAGTTATATCCATTGATAAATGAAAACGGCATATAGGAAAGTAGCAAGTGATGGGTACAGTCTGATGCATTTTGGTTAAAGCGCAAGTCCACTTCTGTCTGCCAGCCTGCCTCTATTTGTGTGAGCACAGAGAACCGTGGGGAACACAATAGACTGCTGATGCCGTTTGCCTGGCAGTGAAGATGATTAGCTTTGCTTTTATAGATTTTTCCATTGTATTTTTCCGCTTATTAAAACAAGCATATATTACTTGAGTAATTTGTGAAACATGAAATCAAGTTCAGAAATGTGTGTTGAGTGTCTGTGCCAGCACTGGCCCAGTGCTGTATATTTACCATCTCACTGAAATTCTCGCCGCTCAAAAAGCCTGTGCTCCTGTCTGTGTGATACCAAAGGGGAAAGGGAGGCGCTGAGCAGGAAGCAGTTCGAGCAGTTGAGTAACTTCCCAGTTAAGTGGTCAATAACCCCGGGGGGAACCAGCCCTGTCTGGCTGCGAGGCCCACGCTAGGACGGCACCTGCGCAGTCCCTGTTCCTTCCAGCATCCCGCCAGCCACCCTTCCCCAGCTGCTTCTCCACATCAATGCACACAGAGAAAGAGGCCGTCCTGTGGGAGGGGCTTAGGCCAAAGGGCCTTCTCCGCCCCCCACCTCCAACACCACAGACACACCATTCCCAGAGTTTTCAAGCAACTTCAGGAATTCCCGACCAAGGAAGTGTAGTGCAGAGGGTATGACCTGGACCCAGGAGCCAGACTCGCCTGGGTTCAAACGCCAGCGTATTTACTAGCTCTGTGATCTCGGGGAATTTACTTGTTCCCTTTGTCACTCATATCATCACCTCTGAAATGAGGATTAGGTAGTACTGGCTACCTCATGAGGTTGTTTCAGCACCGGCGGAGTCAATTATGCAAGGTACTTAGAACAGCACTTGGCACATGGTAAGCGCTGGATGTGGCAGCCGTTACCGGGCAGTCCTGATGATGCAACAACCAGCATATCTTATGGTCTGAGAGTCGTGGTCCGAGTACCAGGCAGGGAGTCCTGAGGGGAGGACACAGGCCAGTCAATGCCCTCATCTGAAAAATGAGGCTAATCCCCCAGCTTGCGGGGTTGCTGTGAGGATTAAACGAGATGACAGCTGTGTAGCGGTGTCCAGCACTGAATGAAGAGAGAATTCTGCTTCCAGCCTGCCTGCCTACCTGCAGCTAGGACTTGCCAACCCTCCACAATTGGCAAGAGCCAATTCCTTAAAGTAAACCTCCTCTCATCCGTGCTGCTGAATTGATGAACATACTGGGGAATGCTATTCAGCAACAGAAAGGACTGAGCTACCAATAGAGGAAAGAACATGAATGACTCTCAAAGCCTTATGCATTTGAAGCCAGGCACAAAAGGCCACACACAGTGTGATTCCCTTTGTAGGACTTTTTAGAAGCGTCAAAACTATAGGAACAGAAAATAGATAAGTGATTGCCAGGGACCAGGGATGGTAGAAAGGGCTGACCGGGGTGGGGGTGGGGAGGAAAGCAGATGGAAATTTGGGGGAGGAAATGAAAGTCTCTGTTTTGCTTGCACTGGTGGTTTTCTATGATTCTATACATTGATCCAAACGCATCAAACTGAATACTTAAAAATGGTGAATTTTCCTGAATGTAAATCATTCCTTGATTTTTAAAAAAATAGCTGTTCTAAATATAGTAATTGTTATATAAGGAAATAAACTTAAGGGGGTTTAATAACTTTGTTCTAGTCATTTGTTGGGGAGGGGGAGATTTCCCCTCACCCCCAGCCCAAAGTTCTTTTGGTTGGTCTAATAATTAAGTTGACACAAGACCCATCAACAGGAGAAAACAATTTAATTCATACACACAGAGGTCTCACAGAAATGGGGTCCCCGCCCACCCCATCCCAAAGTGACCAAAGCAGTTCGTTTATATATCATTTTTAGACAAAGGAACAATTATTTGTGAAGATTTAACAAAACAAAGGGGCTTGTGCTTGGGAAAGCAGACTCATGAAGAAGTTTGCTTATACAGCTTTCTTAGCCTTGAATTCTCTAGCTTTGGTAGTAAGGATGCTTTCTATCCTATCCCCCTGTTTTATAGGGAGGATATCTTCACATGGGAGATTTATTTCCTGCTTTCAGAGGGAAAGAGGTGGGGTGGTCAGAGTGTTTTTTTAAAGTATTTTTTCTCACCGGCTATTTCTCAAGTAACTTTTTTTTTTTTTTTTTTTTTTTTGCGGTACGTGGGCCTCTCACTGTTGTGGCCTCTCCCGTTGCGGAGCACAGGCTCCGGACGCGCAGGCTCAGCGGCCATGGCTCATGGGCCCAGCCGCTCCGCGGCATGTGGGATCTTCCCGGACCGGGGCACGAACCCGCGTCCCCTGCATCGGCAGGCGGACTCTCAACCACTGCGCCACCAGGGAAGCCCTCAAGTAACTTTAATTCAAAATAATCAGTGTGCTATTGAGGCCTATTTTGGGTGACTTAACCTGGGCCCCGACACATTTATAGGTTGTTTGTGGCTCCTGTGGAGCTTTCATATTAGGTATCCCATTACTAGTGAATGATTATGCTCCAATAAATATAAACTTTAAACTTTTAAAAAGAGAACTGCAAATGGTTTGATTGTAGTAACGTCACTTTCCCAAGCCTGACTTTTGATCGTGTCTGCAGAAATGAAGAACATGCAGGGGCTGGTGGATATTTTCAGCAGCCACTCCCAAGGGAAGGCTGGAGGTGGATAAATGCTGTACATTCACGGCCTCAAGAAATGCAGCCAGAACAGTGGAAGCCAAGGATCTTTTTTGTTGATGCTCATTTGCTTTGGTTTTGATTCTGTGGGAGTGTGTTTAATATTAGGACTTACGGGAGTTGGGTGGGTCTGAACTTGTTTGCCAGGCTGTTGGTTTGTAGTCCTTTCCTGAGAGGTGCCAATCCCCAGTCCCCAAGAGGAGGGTGGCGTGAGAAATAGATGCTTACAAGGCTGTTGATCAGATGAAGTGTCCACTTGAGAGAATGTGTTGTCTGTCACATGCTTCTTCCAGAAGACTCCATACATTTGTTTAAAAAGATATAAAAGGGACTTCCCTGGCAGTCCAGTGGTTAAGAATCCAGGCTTCCACTGCAGGGGGCACGAGTTTGATCCCTGGTTGGGGAACTAAGATCCCACATGACGCGCGGCACAGACAAAAATTAAAAAAAAAAAAAAAGATATAACCAATTTAAATATTTCGAACAGGTAATATTTACATTCACATGGTTCTAAAACAGAAGGCACAAAAAGTTGATAAGTCTTTCACACTGTCTCCCAGCGGCTCAGTGTCTCCTTTTCTGAAGGCAACCTGTGTTACCTGTTTCTTGCGTTTTTTTCCTGAGATAGTTTATGCGTATATGTGCAAATAGATGTATCTCTATGTATATCCCCACAGATTGCTTCTGTGCAAACTGTAGGACACTATACATACTCTTCTTCCCTTTGCTTTTCTTCAGTGAACCGTAATTGGCTTCACGCATCCCCTATTGATGGGCATTTAGATGCTGTTAATCCTCTGCTCTTAGAAATTATGTGGCAGCTACTGACCTTGTCCTGAGGTCTTACTGCACAGCGTGGTTCTGTCTGTGGCACAGGTTTCTTTGAGTGGCACTGATGGGGCAGGGCATAATTACAGGGCAGACCCTTGTAATTTTCAGACCTGGAGCAGAACAGCTCTGCATGGAGCTTGCGCCGGTGTACACTCTCCTGGCAGAGAGAGGGGGGCCTGGGAACACTGCCCTTTAAGCACGCTGTGACCAGAGCTATACCAGCCCCTCCCTCCTCCCTCTATTCCTGGCCCTTCTTCCGAATTTATCCTGCCTTTCTCCATTCCTCGCCAGGAGCTCTCGGCAGTGGCTCTGTTTGGCCTTTGTTCCTCTCCCGTTCGGCATGGGTTCATAGAGTTTCTCTTTTTCACCAGCTCTGGCCTGTGTCTAGTGTCAGCTTCCCGGGAGTCAGGGGGAAAAGCAAGGGGTGGCTGATGGGAGGCCAGTGGCGGGAGTCTCCACACATCTCCTCCCCTTCCTCACCCTCCCAAGGCGGCCTGGGACTTCTCATCTCACACCCAGTAGCCAGTGTGTTCTCGCCTCCTGAGTGAGGGCTGGGCCTGCGCAGGGCTGATGCAGCCCCGGTCCTGCTCTTGGGTCCACACGCTCCATGGGGGCCCTGAGGGTGTGGAGTTACACGTCAGGTCACACAGAAAATCTGCTTTTTGTTCTCCAACAGCTGGAAGCATCACCCTGTGGGAAGAAAATCTCCACTGGGAAAACTCAGGCCTTTGTAGTTTATTGTCAGAAATCAGGGAAACTTGACATATGGTGGTAATTCTGAGCAACTCTTATAAAACGAACACGTGTTCAGATTTTATTTAATCAATTAGTGAGGGAACCAGGAAGATGTTGCAACTGCTTCAAAAGAGAATGCAGAAAATTACAAATATGCAGGTCTCGGGAAAGCGGAAATAAATTTGCTTATTAGGTATAAAACTGGCCAGTATACACTGAATCTGCTAGACACAATTTGTTGGCATCACCCTCAGGGTTCTAAGACTTACAGACTTGTGAAATAGCTCAAAGACAAGGAAGCTAACCCGGAGATGACCTGGAATTGCACTGCGCCTGAAATGGGGCACTTAGTCATCTCTCTCGCTTTCACCCACTTTATATTTTTATTTTTAAATTCTTTTCATTTTTAACAATTATAGTAAAATATACATAACGCAAAACTTACTACTTTAACTGTGTTTAAGTGTTCAATGGAATTAAGTCCATTCACATTTTTGTGCAACCACCAGCCCCATCTATCTCCAGAATTCATCTTCCAGACGGAAACTCAGTACCCCTTAAACACTTCCACCCCATACCCTCCTTGCCCTGGCAACCTACAGCTCCACTTCCTGTCTCTATGACTTTGTCACCCGTTTAAAAATCTCTCAATTTTTCCTTCCCAAGAGCAGAGGCAGAGAATCACTTCACCATCTCTGTGACCCTGGCCTCCTTGAACCTTGGTTTCCTGTCTGTAAAATCAGCCTAACCCCTACCTCGGGGATTAGCTGTCAGGGTCAAATGAGGTGATCCATGCAGAGTGCTTGTACAGTGTAATAAGGATGTAGAAGGAGCTCAGCGGAGGGTAGTTATTATCATAATTACTGTTTTCTCACTTGCATCCGTAGTCCCCGGAGGCACAGAAGTCCCCCTCGGTAGGTCAGCAGTTTTCAGTATTGACCACATGTGTGATCACCTGGATAGCCTTAAAAAGATACTGATGCCCAGGTTCTGATTTAACTGATGTGGGGTGTGGCTGGGCTTGTTTCAGAGCCCCCGTGACTCTAACGAGCAGCCGGCTGGGAACCCGCTCACTGCTCCGGGGCCTTCCTCCAGGGAGCCTGGAGCCCCGTGTGTGGGATGGAGCAATGCTCTCTGCAGAGCGCTGCCAAGTCGGTGGTTAGATGCCTGGAATTCATGGCGCTGTTTGTGGAACACCACGGAGTCCTGATGTTCTCGATGCCGTAACGCAAGCCAGAAACAAGTTCACCTGCAGGAGATCCACGTCTTGAGTGTGGGAAGGCAAATGCATGCTGTGAATTGTTGTGTGGCCCACCTGTGAGATGTGCGTGGCACGTTACCGGCTCAATACTAAGAAAATCTCAGTGAGGGTTCACTTAGGATGGTGAGGGTGTTAGTTAAGTTAGTGTTTCCCGCAAAGTTAGGGGGCGCCCCCCGGAGATGCTCCTTTGGGGGAGGGAGAAGGCAGTGTAAGAATTGGTGTCACGGCCCAGACTTAAGTCCCCACCTGGGCCTGAGGGGAGATGTGCTGTGACTGAGGAGAACAAGCCTCGAAACGTCAGGGATGGACCCTTAACACTGACTCAAGCACCTCAGGAGAGGCAGCCGTCGCTGCTGTTGGAACGGGGGTCCGGGGTCAGCCCGGAGTCTCTTGGCTGCTTGCTCACGGCCTCTGGGGAAGTCTTGGGAGGGGCGCCTTGCTCTGCGGGGCCTCTTCTGTTGCCCTCTTGCTGTGTCTGCAGTGGTGTTCAGCGGGAGTGAAGGCAGGCCCTCTTTCCCCAGCTCCGGGCAGGCCTGCTGGGTGCGGTGGCCCAGAGGCCCAGTCCGCACCGGGGTGTTCACACAGCAAGTCAGCTGCATGTCCCATCCCTGGGTCTGTCTGTGCAGTGTGTGCTCTGTTGCCTTAGCAGTCTGCGCTGAAAACAGAAGCCTCAAGCTGCACAGCTGACTTTCATAGCCCAGATTAATGTGCTGGTAACACCCCCTAAGTATCTGTGTCTTTCCTGAACGAAATGCATTGGAGGATCACTGGTTTCCAGGCCAGTAATCTTCCTGTTGTAAGACTTCCACGAAGTGTCATCACCTAATCCACGCTCTAGGGTTGCTATAAAATAAGGAAGCCAGAGAGGAAAGAAGCTTTAGAAGCTGCTGAGTTGCCCACTTGGGCCTCTGCTCAGATGTCAGTGCAGATGGTCTGTTGGTGGATTCTCTATTAGTTTTCTTCTTTCTCTTTTCTTGCTCTTAAGCTGTAATGACTTCGGTTTCAGAAAATAAATGAAGCCAGGAACTTGTTTGGAGACTGAAAATTCTTTCTCAGCAGGCCTGTTGGTTTGTTTCCAGTGAGAACTGGCTGTTGCATGTTTAAGTTGTTATAAACCAAGGATATAAACCAAGACGGGTGAGTAGGTGGTGACTATGCCTGGTCTTCTTTCAGCCTGTGTTTCCATCAAATAGAGCAACGTCTAAAGAATTCTACACCATGAGCAAGTGAAAATGCAAGGCTGATTCTACATCAATCAGTGTAATCCCCATATCAATAGTTGTCTTAGTCTGTTTAGGCTGCTGTAACATAATACCACAGACTAGGTGGGTAAACAGCAAACATTTATTTCTCACAGTTCTGGAGGCTGGGAAGTCCAAGATAAAGGTGCTGGCAGATTTGGTTCCTGGTGAGGACCCTCTTCCTGGCTTACAGACAGCCGCCTTATTGCTGTGGAATGTTAGTCAGCCTTAAAAAGGAATAGAATTCTGATACATGCTGTGACATGGGTGAACCTTGAAAACATTATGCTAAGTGAAATAAGAGAGACACAAAAGGACAAATATTGTATGATTCCACTTGTATAAGGCACCTAGAATAGGCAAATTAATAGAGATGAAAAGTAGGGTGGGTGGAATTCCCTGGCAGTCCAGTGGTTAGGACTCTGCGCTTTCACTGCCGAGGGCCTGGGTTTGATCCCTGGTCAGGGAACTAAGATCCCACATGCTGTGTGGTGAGGCCAAAGTAATAAAAAAGAAAGAAAAGAAAAGTAGGATAGAAGTTAGCAGGGGCTGGGGAGAGGGGAATTATTGTTTAATGGCTACAGAGTTTGTTTGGGATAATTAAAAGTTCTGGAATTGAATAATGGTGACGGTTGCACAACATTGGAAATATACTTGATGCCACTGAATTATAAACTAAAAAATGGTTAAAATGGTAAATTTTATGTTATGTATATTTAACCATAATAAAAAAATTGTTTTAGTTCACCCAAGAAGCAGAAAACTTAAATAGTCTAATTACCATAGAAAAGATTAGAAATGTGATTAAAGATGCAACCTTTAAAAAAGCGCTAGAGCCAGGTGGTTTCACAGCCCTGTTCTGTATTTTAACAAAAAACCAATCCCAATGTTGTTTAAACTATTGTAAAGCATAGAGCAAAATGGAAAGCTGGATTTGTGTTATGAAACTGGTGCAACCTTAATACCAAAACCAGGTAAATATAAATGAGTGAGAGAAATAATACAAGAACTATAGAGCAATCCCAATTATGAATTAGAAACAAAAATTCTTAATAACCTTACTTAATAAAATACAGCACATATCAGAATAGTACAATGTGACCAGGTAGAGTTTGATCCAGGAATGCAAGGATGGTTCTGTAATTCATTACACCAACAGATTAAAAGGGAAGAAAACCCACATGATTATATTAACAATTGCTGAAAAGGCAATGATTCCCATAAAAATCAGGAAATAAGAGAGGACAGTTCTTACCTCCCAACCATAGTTCATCAGGCATTGGACCACAGTGCTTTGTCAGTGTTTCAACGTACTGAAAATGTAGTCTAAGTAGCTACCTGCAAGGAGCTTGGAAGCCATTAACTGATACCTTCTAACTTAGGAACAGATGTACTATAGGAACCAATGGGATTCTTTTTTTTTTAATTAATTCATTTATTTATTCAGTTGCGCCAGGTCTTAGTTGCGGCACGCGGGATCTTTTAATTGCGGCATGCGGGATCTTTTAGTTGTGGCATGCGGGGTCTTTAGTTGTGGCATGTGGGATCTAGTTCCCCGACCAGGCACCAGATCCAGGCCCCCTGCATTGGGAGCGCGGAGTCTTAGCCACTGGACCGCCAGGGAAGTCCCTGACCAATGGGATTCTTTACAGCCAGTTAATATTTTGGTCCTTCTGGTTGGTGGACCTTTCTAGAAGCAAGCCCAACCCTAACAGTTTCTGCATCACCTCAAAAGGAATTCTCTTATTAATGAAGCCATTATGTTTGAATAATTGATTCCTAACCATACACATTTAAAATCATCTCTCCCAATTATTTATGATTATTAGGCCCTCCCCAAAGTAAGACTTAGAGAAACATTATGAACCTTTTTGGCACTGACCATCTTAAAAGAAAGGACTGTTATTTTAGAGGACAATCCCAGTAGCCCTGCCCGAGTATGATTGGACTGTTGACCCCCGCCAGTGCAGGAATTTTACATCTGCCCCCATTACATTTTGTCTTGCTAAAATTAGCCTGTCCTTCCAATCGGAGATTGTATTGGATCCTGATTTTTGTCATCCAAGGACTTTATTCCCTCACTGTTTCTTGTCACCTACTGTCTGATTAAGATGTGATGTGTCACTCATTCAAGTAGGCAGGTAGACAAATCACATTTCCAAAAAAGAAAGAAAGTTCTGAAGTCTATTTAAACTATACATTTTTTTAAATGTAAACTTTTACTTTCTCACTTTCCTTTTATCCGTGGCACTTTTTCTTTGTCCATTTTCTTCCCTGAATATCTTGATAACTTTGTTTTCATTGAATCATAAGCCTGAGAAGGACTTTGAAGTTTTGGACCCAAATCTACACCATTCCAGGCAGTCAGAGCTCTGGGAATACTGTTTATGATAAGGGGACCCTGGGGACACCTAAGAAAGTTTGTGGGGAGCCTTATAATACAATTTAAAACCAGAACAAGGGGCCAAGTGGCCAGGATTCCAGCTGTTATTTGTTCTGCCACAAATAAAACTTGAGCTCTTGAAAATCACTGACCCTCTGCTAGCCTTACTTATCCTCTCCAAATTAAATTCTCAAAGACACTTTTCAATCCGAATATTATATTGTTTCTAAAATATGTGCCACTCCTACTTTACTACTGTTACAACTTTCTTGCTTCCTCTCTCTCTTTCCTATTTCCTTAATGCTGCAGGTAATACAGACAGACTTTACTCGCCTCAAAAAAGGCTGCATGACCCTGACCTATTGTATTTCTCATGATCTTAAGAAAGGAAGTGTTGTCATTTTGAAATTATTACACTAATTTAGGTTATACCTAAATTCTTCTTGTTGAACTGTTTCCCTTCATGTGGGTCACATCTCTGCAACTGCCCTCCTTGTAACAGCACCCAGTTAAGATGGCTCAATTGTTTTATTTCTTTGAGCTAATGAGTCTCAATTCCTTTAGCCTCCTTTTGCCCCATGTGTCTGTGTGAGCTTGAGCAAAAGCACATCGTTTTGTTCCAGGAATGGCTAAGCACCCTTTCTTCTCACTTCTCAGGTCCACTCTGTTAGACCAGGCAGCTTCCTTGAGGAGTCAGGGCTCAGCATCCATGGGGCAGGTGTTCATGGGGTGAGTGTTGTCCGTGTGAAAGGCCTGCCCTTTAGTAAGGAGGATCTGAGATACCTAAGCAGGAGAAAGAAGCTGTGACCCAGCTTCCAGGTCCTGACTGGAGTAATGAGTGACTAGGGTCACAGGCCAGGACTCTCGGGTACCATGGAGTCTGTATGAAGAGAGAGTCTTTCCAGGCTTGTTTCACTGGCTTGTGGTTCTCAAATTACCCCTGGTTCGCCTCCCTGGGGCTCCGCCCCTCCCGAGGGAGGTGTCTCCAGGGTAAATACCTTGGCCCGCCTGGAGTGTCTGGTGAGAAGGATTAAGTACCACATCTGAACACAGGGAGGAACAAAACACCTCCACTTTCTTTCAAGGTGTATTTTAAGCTGGTTACCTTTGGCTGGGCTCCCTTGTTGGGGGAGATCTTTATCTGAACAGGAATTCTTCTCTAGGAATATTCCCTGACCGAGCCCCACCCCCTCCAGCTGGGAGTTAGGCTCTTCCAAACGAGCAGCAGGGACTTTTCGTTCTGAGCGCCCTTTATGATCACCTGAGAGTGTAATTTATGGGTCACCTGCTGGAACGGGAGTCACTCTGATGTTACCATGCAGCAGTTCTGCTGGAAATCGGGACCCGCAGGGCTCAACATGCCAGAACAAAGCAGCACCCAGACCAGAGCCCAGAGCTGTTGACAGTGAGGCCACTTTTTTGTAGTTGTTGCCTGGCTACGTCTCAAGGCCCTTTGCCATTCAGTTCCCTGGAAGTGAGTGGGCTCCAAGCCTCTGCCTCTCCCTGGTTGGATCAGGGAAATGTGCTCTCTGTAGGGTCCTGCACCCTCTCTCCCCTCGCTGTTCTCAGATGGCCTGTCCTGACCCCAGGGCAGGTTGGAGGGACCAGCACATTTAAAGCATGCAACGAGGGATTCATAACCTCCGGCTGCACGTTAGAATCACCTGGAATTTAAAAAACACCCACTCCAAGACCCCACCCTAGGCTGATGGAATCTGGGCTTGAAATTTGAGATCTTAAAAATACTTTCAGGTGACTCTAATGTGGAACAGCATTGAAAACCAGTGGTTTATGTTAGTGGCTCTCAAAATGTGGTTCTATACTAGCAGCATCTGCTTCTCCTGGGAACTTGTTAGAAATGCAAATTCTCAGCCTCCACCCCAGACCTACAAAATCAGAAACCCTGGAAGGGGGCCCAGAGAGCTGTCTTTAACAAGCCTCTGCTGCCCAATAAAGTTTGAGGACCACTATTAATGCACAAGCAAGCTAGTTTCATGTGACCTGTGAATGTAACTGTAAAAGCACCAATAGAAAAGATGCAGTGGAAAAGATGGGGTAAAGACGATAATCCTTGTATGGGGTGGTAGAATCACAGATGATTTGCTTTCATTTTCCGAATTTTTAGTAGTGTCATTGTATTGTTTATATACTCTCTTAAGATACAGAAAGTTCTGGGTTGAGGAGATGTAGTCTTTTAGTGTTTTGTACTGACAGCCGGGGACGAAAGCGTCATGAGGAATGTACCGAGAGGAATGACTCCTGCTGGAACAGTCCCCACTGGGCAGGTTTCACCTGAGGGCCTGTGGCTGCTCTGGGGAGGATTATTCCGGCCCCTCCTCAGCCCAGGTCACTCATCGGAATCACCTGGGGAGGATATATAAACCCCCTCGCCCCGCTGCCTGCGCGTCACAGAGCACTGAGTCAGCAACTCTGGAGGAAAGCCTCAGGCATCAGCACGGGTGGACAGACACACAGACCAACCTCCCCAGGCGATTCAGATGTACAGTGAGAATGGACAGCCTCTCTCCTCATCTGGAGATTCCGAGGAAACCAGGTAATTTGCAAGCACCCTCAGGGGTGATCATCTGGGAGCCGCGGGAGCGTCCTGAGAGTGGAGGCATCTGCCAGGGGAGTGCCTCCCCCAACAGGAAGCAGCTAGCAGGGAGTGTGGTGGGCCAGAGCATGCGGGCTGGGGTCAGATAGCTTAGGGGTGAATCCAGACTCGAGTTACCTGCTGCGTGACATTGAGCAAGTGACTGTCTCTCTATGCTGCAGTTTTCTCATCTGTAAAATGGGCTTAATAATGCTGCCTACCTCCTAGGGTCGTTGGGAGGATTGAATGAGCTAATACACGTAAAACTCTTAACATGTGCCTACCATGCCGTAAGCGTCCCATAAATGTTAGCTGCTGCTAGCCCTTGCTCTCATCCTTGTTGCTATTGGTCTTGCTGGGCTCACCAGGGCCTGGTTGAGTTGGGTTAAATTGGTCTTTGAATTAGGCAGGGCCTAGGACAAACCAGTGCTTCAGAAACTTCTTCCTCTTATCATTCATGGTCCACAGTCTTTTCTTCTGTTCCCAAGTCTTCCACTGGCCATTCCTAGGGGCATGGAGGTTGAGACCGGTTGTACCCTTAAGTTCAGGTCATTCAAAGACCCCTCTAGGGGCTTCCCTGGTGGCGCAGTGGTTGGGAGTCCACCTGCTGATGCAGGGGACATGGGTTCGTGCCCCGGTCCGGGAGGATCCCACATGCCACGGAGCGGCTGGGCCCGTGAGCCATGGCCGCTGAGCCTGCGCGTCCAGAGCCTGTGCTCCGCAACGGGAGAGGCTGCAACAGTGAGAGGCCCGTGTACTGCAAAAAAAAAAAAAAAAAAAAAGACCCCTCTAAGGATCAGTTTTTATTTGCCCCTCACACTTAGGGTGGTTTCAGCCTTCTGCGTTTGTCAGGCATGACCTTGGGGTATCCCTGTGTGCTGGGTGGGAGCAGCTACTCCCCCGAATGGCTCTACTTTTGTTGCTTTTCACTACAGAATGTTCTGGAAAACCAAGCACATTTCTGGGTGGGTGGTGTGTGTGTGTGTGTGGTTGTGTTAGGAGAGCCCAGGGGACAGGAGTGAACAGCTTCAGGGTCAGTGGGAAACCAGTTACTACCGCCTTTGCTACTTGCTGTAGTTTTACCAGATGCCAGAAAAGGAACCAGACATGCAAGGGGGACACTGACCCTCTTCAGAGGAGCCCCTGTGTCACTGTTGCAGCTGCTCAGATGCTCGTGAAGCCCCCAGGATGCCTACACCTCCTCTGAGGGGTTGAGACGTCCCCGAACCTGGAGGCTGCAGCCCGCCGGGCCCGCCTTGTCTCTGGTCAAGCGTGGAACTGTGGAATTTGCTCCAGTGACCCTGGGAGGCCCAGCCTGCCCTGTGGTTGAGGAGCGCCGGGATTGGTTTGAGGTGCAGTCCCGCACTCGGGGAGATCACGGCCTAGTGGGAAGGGCCCTCAGAACAGGACTGGTGGTTCCCTGAGGGGAGCTGAAGTGCTGTGGTGTGGAGAAGGCAGCCGGGAACATTTCTTCTCGCAGAACTGGAGAAGGGTGTTCTCAGTAAAGAAGCCCCTTCCAGAGAGACGTGGAGACGTGGGACCTTGTATTTCAAAACCCTGCAGCGTAGGGCCCACCTGGCTATCCAGGTGACCCGAGGTCCAAGTCTTCTCCCAGGTCTGTGCCCTTGAAAACATCTCACTTGTCTCTGAGGCAATGGTGCAGGGGTGTCAGGGAGGAGAGGCAGCGGTTGGGGTGTCTTCAGGGGTGAGGCTGGGGACAGTTGGAGGGAAGGAAACCCGTGATGGATGGTGGGCGTTACCTCACTTATCCTGTTTGAAGCCTCCGGGGTGGGTAGTGGAGACCGTTCCTATTTCACAGATGAGGAAAGGGGCTTAGGAGAGTGTCCTGCACAAAATCTCACAGGTGTTACTAGTCAGAGCCGGGATTTGAATGAGGCTTGTCGGGCTCCAGTGCCTCTGGCCTCTCTTTTCTCCACAGAGGGGACTCTGCTGACCTTGGATGAGGAAGCTGCCTCCAGTCCAGGGCCGCCTTGTTAGTAATCTATAGTTTCTGAAGTGCCCTTCAGACGTGACCTGGTTTGAACCACATCGGTGTTTCCTTCTCTGGATCTTCTGATTTTTTGGTGTTCACTTGGGCAGACCCTTTCGCCTCCTTGGGCCTCAGCTTCCACACTGTAATATCTGGTTGCTGACAGGGATGTTCCTTGGGGCTCCCCTGACCTGGGGCACCAGCTACTCCTCGGCCTGTGGCCTCCTTCCCAGCCTCTCTCGGGGCAACTTCTGCCCGCACGGTCTGCACTTTCCAGATGCTCAGAAGCTCTTGTGTCCCGCCATCCTGTCAGGCCTCCTCACAGCACACACGTCTTTCTCCTCACAAATGCAGTGGGCTTCCCCTTGTTTCAGGATGCTTTAGAAGCCTTGTGAGGGTCACTGATCCGATGGCCTGGATGAGGACGCAGGACAGGTGGAGCCCGGGGCCAGGCCCAGCAGGGCGGGAACCAGGCTCTCTGGCTCCATCTCATCAGCTGTGGACATTTCGTCGGAGGAGTCAAGGTTAAGCGGCCCGCGCTGAGCAGTTGCCAGCCAAGGCAGGTCACGCTTTCATCTCATCTCAGACGTTGCCTTTTTATGAAGGCTTTTTATAGCCCACTTTCTTAGGACAAACTTTTTTCTTAATTAAGAATTCTAATTTTAAAGTGAGCTCTGACCTCTTTCTTTCCAGAATCATTCTGTTGCTTTGATTGCATTTCGCGGGTTGAAGTTAAGATCCCTTATTGTCTGCTATCTTGTTTTCCTGCGGGGCTAGTTACCCACGGCAAACTGGCGCTTGATCGAGGTCATAAGTGGGTTTATCCTGCTAGAATATCAGTAAAAGCCTTTGGGAAGTTTTACCAAGATGCGAGAAAGGACTCAGGCCGTGTGAGACCCTTATTCCCCTGGGAGTGTTTCAGCACAGGTGGGGCCGTGCATGGTTAAATGCTGTTTGGAGCTGGGGTGGGAACGTTTCTTCATGGTGAACTTGAGGGAGAAAGCAAAGGCAACATAATGGCTCCTTCAAAAGTTGGAGAATTAGGCGTTTGGCAAGGTCAGTTCTCTAGATGGAAACTGATTTACACCGAAGAGGATTATTCTGAGTGCAACCCTCAGTGTCACGGCTCAGGAGCCCGCTTGCAGGGAATGGTCATCTCTATGACCCACCAGCAGGGCTGAGAAGCCCGCTCAGGTGCACGGGAGACGTGCACTCATGTGTGTTCTGCCAGCCACTGGGAACAACCTGGAACCCGTCAGCGGGAGAATGAGTGAATGATGTGACAATATTTTTAAAAAACTCAAAAATATAATGTTGGACCCCCCCAAATTGCCAAATGACATTGTACAGTTTAATACCATTTATGTAAGGTTTGAAGACAAGCAAAACGATGTTCATCTGTTGTGCGTGGCTACAAACATGTAGTAAAGTGTAATAAAAGGGACAGGAATGACGAATCCCAAATTGAGCGGTTACCTCGGGGTTGAGGGGAAATGAGATCTGGGAGGGGTTCACGAGGAATGGCTACGGTTTCTCTAATTTTTTCTTAAAGTGATTGGTGGTTGTGTACATTTTAAAATGTTCATATTTTTGAATGGCTGAAATACTTTGTAATTTAAAAATTTGTCTCTAAAGAGGGGAGAATGTGTTCTAATGGTTTGTCCCATCAGTTTCAGTTTTGAGGAATTACTAACTAGACTTCTCTGGGGCTGATTAGCTTGACTCTTTGCTGCTCTCCCATCTCTTACCCCATCAGATTCACTGTGGCCACTTCACCATCCCTGACTATCAAACCAGTGGGGAAATAAGAGAAAACTTGAAAGCCCTCACTTTCCTACTTGCTGGTTGGATGAGCGGGGAGTGGAAATTATGCACTAAGGGAAGTCTCCACATTTTGAGCATATTTTGTTCCTTGATCACAGTGCCAATAGCCAAGGTTAACCAAGACAAACTTGAATTCCGGATGAATCCATAAGAATCTCCTGCCAAACTGAACGGGGTGGGGTGTGGGGGGGTGGCGGGGAGCGCCACTGTGCAAACCTTGCTCTAGGCTCCCCGCCCCCAGGGGAAGAGTGTGTGACGTCTTGTTCTGAAATCAGTGTTTGCTCTGCATTAACAGCATGGCCGGACCCCCTTGCATCTTGCTGCCAATAAGGGCCATCTTTCTGTGGTCCAGATCTTGCTGAAGGCTGGCTGCGACCTCGATGTCCAGGACGATGTGAGTAGAAGCCATCATTCTATCAGGGCATGGTTGTCAAGGGGGCTTGTCTGCCTCGAATCCCACAACATGTAACTAGCTATGAGGGGAGGGAGTGGGCGGTAAGAGATGCTCTCCAGCACTTTGTAGCTCCATCTTGGTGGGAAGAACTTCCTCTTGAAGGTCTGCTGTGGGCCCCATTCTCAGTAGCAAGGTTGAGTTTGGGAGTGTGAGCTGGTCTTTCCATCATGGTTCCTATCTAGTGGTAGTATTTCCTGTCTAGTATTATTCAAGTGCAGAGCCTCGAAGGGCATCTTGTCTGGTCCTGTCTCAGTATAAAGGAGCACACCACACACACACACACACACGCACACACGCATGCACGCACACACGAGTATGGGCAAGCCTTGCTGGAAATGTGTCATTGACCAAACATAACTGGAGAAAAGGTGAGGCTTAAAAACTTAATTTTTTTATTTTCTCGCCTTGATTTCTCTTACGCTGTATACATTCAGTTAAAAAGGACCTATTTAAAGAAACAACAGCACACTGACCTCATGGAATCTGAGAAAAAGGAGGCCTCCAGAAAGAGTTCACTCTGGTGCTCTGCCATGATTGAAACTCAGTCTCTGAGTTTCTTTAGTCAAATTATCTAGAAAGAGATTCCAGTTGGTTCTTTTGGAGTCAAGAATCCATTCCTGAGTAAATCAGCAGTGGCTGGCATGGGGTCACCTAGTGCATAGGGTGGCCCTGTTGGGTCTTTGAAGGGAGTGAACTAAGAAGCGGATGTAGAAAAGATTATGTAAATTGCCGTCCAGTGAGCTATTAGGAAAATATCCTAATGATAATCTGATTGGAAGCTATTTTCAGAAACTTTTAATTCTGTTTCTAACTCTAACTTGTATAGTAGGACTCAAAGGAGAAAGAACTTTTGTGAGGAACACAGAATCTTGGAGAGTTAGTATTTATAAACCCCTTCCAGATTCACCTGTAATCTCTGTGGTTACAGAACATTATCAGATTTCAGACACTCAGGTGGGCTAGGGTGTGGGTTACCATAGTGCTTCCAGTTTTCTTTGAGTCTGTGTAAGGTCCTAAAACTTGGCAAACACCCAAGTTGAGAAGGACGGCATTCACAAAGAAATAACCAAATATGTCATATACACGGGCAGAAGGCTGTCAGTGTCATTCATAAATTTCTGGTTATATTTGGAACCTATTGAGTCAAGGATGTTATTTTCAAAAGATGCTGATCTAGCTTTAAGCTGTGGATTTCTGCCTTGGGTCCCAACACTTTTTTCTTTCCTTGCAGTGTAGCCATCATAACATACCTGATTATATCTTATCCTTACATGACAGGAGCAAAAACACAGGGAGAGAGAAGAGATTCTGACCACAGGAAACGCAGGGCATTCGGTGCTTGGTGCAAATATGTTGGACTGCATCTGGTTTTCTCTGTGTAATTGACGCCCTTGCTTGCCACGGTGGCAAGGCTGCAGTACCAGGCATGCTAACCCATCCTGACCCAACACTCCTGTCTCAGGTCCTGAGCTGCGAGTATCACTGTGTTCTCCTGAAGCAAAAGCCATGCTGACTTTCTAGAACTACTGCTGTTTATATCAGGCAAGATAGGAAGTAAAAACTCAGGAGCCAAGGCAGCCAAAGGGGGACATAGCAGCAGAAGGAAAGCCAGCTCTACTTTCAGAGAGGAACTCTTTCACTTATTGAAATCTTTTTTTTTTTTTCTTTTTTGCATCTTTCCCTTGGTCTAGGCGATGCGTACATTGCTTCTCCCAGGTAGCTTAAAACAAAACAAAACGAACGACAAAACAGTGCAGAAACAGCTGGGAATGGAGAAAGTAGAATTGATCTTTACTAGTCCTGAAGTAATGCATTTGCCAGAATATGGTTCATGTGTGTCTTCTATACATTTACTGTGTTGATCAGCCTTGAAACTCATGTAGGAATTCAAGGAAGAAAACTCTTTATGAGTGTTCTTTAAAGAAGCTGGTGGGAGATTAAGAATTGGAAAAAAATCATTTCAGAAGTTACCTGTCTTGGGTGATGGGTAGCGATAGAGAAGGTTAATGTTATGAAGAATTTACTCCTAACTTCGTGTTCTACAGATACTGTGCTTTATGTCATGGTAAAGACTGAGAATTAGTTGAAGAATGACCTCCAGTGCCCTGGAGTGGGATTATTATGAATTTGAACCCGTGGAAACCAGTTCTTTAGAATATGCAACTCCAGGGGCAAGTTCCCTCTTGCCTCCTGCCAACCCTGTCAACTCTCATTGGAGCTCTAAGGCCATCTCTGATTGGTCAATGAGCAATCACACGGCCCCCACCTCAGAAATAGTCCACGACCCCGTGGCCACGGTAAAAGGCATGAAGGAAGAGAAAAATAAGAAAAACCAGAGAAGCAAGGCTAGGAAGAACCCTGGAAGATCAGAGAGAGAAAAAGAGGTCAGCAATTATTTTGTGCACCTACCCTGTCTTGAGCTTCCTTGCAACATGTCTGCCTGTGGCACCTGGGAGGGATCCCTCCTGAAGAGGGGCATGGTCCACCCTTGCATGACTGGGGTTTCTCCCATGAGCTTGGCTTTGGAATCTGCCCACATTTGTGCTCACTCTTTTTCGCCATGTAGGAGAGAACACTCAAAGTATTTCAGAACAAAGTTCTAGACCTCAGTGGTTGCAAATCGTTTGAAATCCCAAAGTAAGGAGCACTGACGTCTTAGAAAAATGGAGAGCTGGCAGCTCATGCACTTTGCAGACTGTTGCAGTCACTTTGGAACACGATTTGCCTGTTCCAAACCGAAGTGCCAAACTGCAAGATTGCTGGGTCTTCAAGTTTCCAGCTTCAGCGCTTTCCTTCTGCTTCTTTGTAGTCAGCCATTCAACAAATACTTCTCAGGTGCCTATACTTGCCAAGGCACTGGGCTCAGTCACTTAGCTTGATGATGCCGTAAACACTTAGCTTGATGATGCCATAAAGAGGCAGCCCATCCCACAGAAGCACCTGATCCTTCTTAAGGCCTGTCTTAAGGTAATTGACTTCACAGGTTGTGAACAGCTCAGGGTGAGCGCAAAAAGCCTTGCCAATTTGAGTTCTGCCCCAACCATGCTACCCCGGATTAGCTGGTTATCCCCTGAAATGCACTGGGCCTTAGTTTTTTTTAATTAATAAAATGAGAGAATTAGGTGCCATGGTGCTTGGAGCATTAGTAGAGGATTAATAAGTATTTGCTGAATAAATAACGAATAAATTTTGTTGAGAATGCCATACTTTTCCTAGCTTTTTTTTTTCCCTCCAAAGTTTCAGAATTTCATGGTTGATATTTAGATCATGTAGAAATAAAGATTATGTCAGAGTTGCTGCTTGGGTCTGTTATAAGTACGTAGTGAGGATACATCTTGTTCTTTTCTGTGTCATATTTCAAAGAGGAAATATTTCAAAGGTAAGTTTTAGTTTTATAACAGGAAGAGTTGATTCACAGGTAATTGACCCTGTTTCAATCAAGGGTCTCAGGTGTTTGCTTATGTTGTGTTCTGGGGGGGGGGGTAGTTCTGAGACAGCCCGAGGTGGTCCTTGGCTTACGTATTTCGTGTCTCTCAGCCTGTGATGCTCACCTTGGCAACTTCAGGGTGGCTGGTTTTCATGTACTAGAGAAAGTGTCTCACCCAGTCCTCCAAACCCACCCCACCTGGTGTGAGCAAAGCTAACGGTCCTGCTCAAGGACCACTCAGGGTGGGGAAAGGCTGGCTTTGGCCTTCACAGCCGTGTATATCCGACACCTGAGGCAAGGACCCTGGCTTTGAGCGGGTCTGTGACTGAGGGGTGTGAAGATGGAGGGGAGGCTGTGGCCTGGAGACAGGCAGGGCCAGGAAAGGGGACACGCAGGAGACACCTGTGCCAGGTGCCTGAGGACCCTTTGTTCCCACCATAGCCTCACCCAGCTGGTCAAGTCTCCTTGCGCGTTTTGCTCGTCCCTCTGGAAATTGACGTTTAAGGGCCGAACTAGAAGTGAGATTTAGCTTCTTGCATTGAGCTAGAATTTCACAAAGGAATGTTACCCCCAGGGGAGCAAGTACAGGAGATTCATGCTAAAAGCAAGTAATAAATACTGGTGACATTCAGGCTCCAAAGCTGCCTCAACTCATGATTTAGTGGCAGCCCGTGAAACACAATAAAGCATTTGACTTGAAGCCAGGCTGAGGTTAGACTGCACCTTGACTTAGCAGCAGGAGTGGCCCACACGGCCCACACTTTATGCAGAACATGCACAGAATGGTTACATTTGGTTACGTAAAAGGGTTGTTCTGATTGGGCCCAGGAGTGCTAGTTAGAATGCTGGCAGCTTGTGGGAATAGCACAAGGCCTCTAATGATTAGAAATCTGACTGAGTCGGTGTTTACCCTGAAGGAGGGGGCTGCAGCCTTACTTTTGTTGCTGAGAACAGGGCACCACATTTCTTATCAGGTCAGTAACAAATTGCACTTGGGGTCCATTTTGGGAAAACCCATCACCATGCTGGTAGAGAAACAGGCAGTCTTGGAGATTCTTATAGAAGTTTTAAAAAGTTAAGACTGGGCAATTTTTCATGATTACTAAGTACACCTCATCTGGAAACACTTCCTAAGTTGTTTGAAGACGATGTGTGATGGCTTCGCACACCTTGTGCAAACACTGACCTAGTGGCCATGTTCTGCTTTTGACTGCATGGCACACAGAAAGGGTCCTCTTTGAGTAAGGGGTCTTGGAAAGGTGGGTGAGAAGAAAACCAAGGCTAAAGCTAATTTGTAATGGGAATAATGGCTTAGGATACCAAGGGGAGGGTTTGGTGACAGAATTCAGTGGACAGTGGATGGAATCATGGTAATGGGAGAGTGGAGGTCTGGATCCATCACTGCAGAATGAACAGTGAGAAAAGCTTCTGAGACTTGGACAGTCCCTTTCCTGGTATATTGGTACAGCTTAGACTTTTAATAAATAGCAGTTTTTCCTGATGCTAGAAAAGTATTAAATACTGGAAAGTATTAAAAAGTATAAGGGAGAAAATAAAAATCATTTCCCCTCATGTTTCTTTTGTTTTTTGTTTTTGTTTTGGCTGTGTTGGGTCTTCGTTGTTGTGTGCTGGCTTTCTCTAGTTGCGTTGTGCGGGCTTCTCATTGCGGTGGCTTCTCTTGTTGTGGAGCACGGGCTCTAGGTGTGTGGGCTTCAGTAGTTGTGGCATGTGGGCTCAGTAGTTGTGGCTCACGGGCTCTAGAGCGCAGGCTCAGTAGTTGTGGCGCACGGGCTTAGTTGCTCCGCGGCATGTGGGATGTTCCCGGACCTAGGGCTCGAACCCATGTCCCCTGCATTGGCAGGTGGATTCTTAACCACCGTGCCATTAGGGAAGTCCCTCCCCTCATGGATTTTTAAAGGGAGATTTAAAAAAATTTTAAGAACGTGAATTTGGTTTTTAAGTAGGATTAAGTACTTTTTTACTGTCATAAACTATACATAACATAAAATTGACCATCTTAACCATTTTTAAGTGTACAGTTCAGTGGCATTAAGTACATTCCCATTGTTACAGAACCATCACCACCATCCATCCCCAGAACTTTTTTTTGGATTAAGTGCTTTTAAAGTGCATTGTCATTTGTTACAGTTTCCAGGGATGTAAGTAGAATCAGCATTTGGTTAAGGCAGTTTATAGGTAGCAGTGCATCCTTCTTTAAAAATCCTCCATGTTTTCTGTCTTCTAACTGTCTTTCTTTCCTCTCTCCGGCTAAGGACCAGGAGTGCCCCAGGGCATGTCCTTTGCCCCTGCAGTGTTCCACCAGAAAACTGTTTATGTAAAATTCTTGCCAACCACATCATAGACCCCAAGAAGGGCAGGGAGGGACCTTGCCTCCTTTCACAGGTGAAGAACCTGAAGTCCAGCAAGGTGACAGGTGTCTCCCAAGGCTATGCGTGATGCACATCTCCTGACCCCCTTGCCCTGTACCCCTTCCGTCCCACCAGGAGTTTTCCACACCGTTCACGTTCACGCATCTCTCCATTCAAGCCTGCGCCCCAGGCTAGACTTGATATCCTGAGTGCCTGTCAGAGATAAGATGTGCCCTCAGAGACTTCAGAACTCTCTCTTGCTACAGACTTGACGGTTGTACTTCTGGGATTTTAGTCCTTCTCTCAACTGCAATTAGGGGAAGAGTCAAGTTCCCTTTGGCGCCCTGACAGAGAAAAAGCAGGTCGGCAATCCCAGGAATCTGATCACAGAGAAAGGGGTCAAATGCAGCATAAATCAGCGAGGATGCTGTCCTGAAACATCAGAAGAGGCTTCTGAGAGACGTGCAGTGACAGCCTGAGCCCCTGGCCTCCTCAGATGTCCTAGCGTAACCCCTGCATTGCTCTAGGCCAGGGCCAATCAACATGTACACCGGCTCTCCGGTCGTGTGTGCCGCTAGCTGACAGAGCAGTCCAGTGAGTCCTCTGACCCTGGGGAACGGGAGGCCTCAGCAGGGAGTAGAGATTCCAGGCATTGCTGGTTCCATTGCACAGCACACAGCCCAGCCCGCAGACCCACTCTTCACAGATGACAGTCACACTGCCGTCCCCTGGCGTGGCCCTCATCCAGAGGTCGGCTCTGTGGCCCAGGGCTGTTCTGCAGTTGGCTTAGGGTTACCACTGAGTTTGTGAACAAAATGACTCTCCAGGCATGCACTGTCTACTAACTAGCCCACCTAAGCCCGGCTGGGCTGGCACACGGTGATGGGGATGTCCCTGTGTCGGGTGGAGGGAGGGAGCGAGTGGTGAGGGGCCGGGGAGGGCTGACTGCTGTCCCTGTCTCCCCGCCACCTGCAGGGGGATCAGACCGCCTTACACCGGGCCACGGTGGTGGGGAACACCGAGGTCATCGCGGCGCTCATCCAGGAGGGCTGTGCTCTGGACCGACAGGACAAGGTGAGGAGGGAAGTGGGACGGGTCAGCCTGAGGACCCTCTTTGGGACCTGCCGAGCTCGTGAGATGCTGTCATTCCTGAGTCAGCTCTCATGCCTTAACATGAGGAAATCGGCCCAGGGTTCCTCTGAAAGAGTATCTGATATTGAATTTTAAAAAACTCATCCCTCTGTTCTGTGGCAGCAGTGGGCAACCACATAAATATAAATGGTGAAGAAAAAAAGTCTAGAATTAGTGACCTTTGGAGGCCTGGGTGGGGGAAGGGATGTGCCCCAGCCTCTCTGTTTCCTTTTTTTTTTTTTTTTTTTAAAGATAACGGAGTGAGTTAATTTATTTAAACTACACTGGAAGAGAAAATAAGCAAAATCAAGTCTTTAAAAAATCCCAATGACATAGTGTTTTTAAATTGTCAAACCATCTTAAAACATGGGACTTTGCAATTGAGTGCAGTCTGGCCTCTGTCCACTTTTTTTAAACAACCTTTTATTACAGTGTAACATACATATACAGAAAGGTGCACAACTAATACGTGTGCTGCTCAGTGAGTTTGCACTGCCTGAGCACATCTGTGTGAGCCCCCAGATCAAGAAGGAGGTCATTACCAGCACCCAGAAGTGTTCCCACCCGGGACCCCCTTCACTCTTCCTTCTGCTTCCTGCTTCCGGGCCACATATCCGCCACCACCATTCCCAGCATCTGGCCTTTGGTACAGCCCTCGAGACCCTAGACTTCCCCTGTGGGTGTCAGCAAATGTCAGGTCCGTGGCTTACTGTGTTGAATGAATGTCTAAGCCAGAGCCTGGACGCAGTTGGACACTGTCCCTGCACTGCCCCCAGCTGACGGCCCTGCGCCTGGCCTGGAACAGCCAGGAGGGCCTTTCCATCTCTCCTCTCTGTGCCCCCGTCTCCTCACCCCTAATCCCAGGTCCCACCCCACGCAGTTCATTGCACTTAATGTGTCTTTTTTTAATAGTAAGTTAAGCAAATACAACCTATGTTTAATGGGTTGATTTCTATTGAAAAACCATCTATTGAGGACACTCGTTTACCTTATTTACAGATAGATCACTGTTCTCAGTGCCTGCTCATTTGTTTGGGGCCCTGAGGCTTTTGGATTAAACTGGGAGAGATTAGATTTGGGGGAAGAAAAAGGAGCAGTGGAATCTACCTCTCTGCCCTTGGGGCCCTGGAACTTGTGAAGCTGGACTCTTCATTTGCCTGACCTTTGCAGGGTTCTCTCTGGGGCCAGAGCAGAGCAGAGGAGGCCCTCAGGGGCCGTAGAGGTGGGGAGAAAGGGGCATCGTACCTCCTGATGCTACTTTATGTTACACATGAGCTGTGCATGGGCCCTGGAGCCTTTCTCACCCTGGGTTCCTGGAGAGACTCAAGCCCTAATGCCTGAAGTCATCCATTGTAATACATCCTAAATCTAGAACGCACCCGGAACGGTACTTGTTAGGTACCGTTTTTGGAAGAGTGGAGAAACTGACCACTCAAATCACTGCCTGGGTTCTGTGGTTCAGGTGAGAAGCCCCGGCGGAGAAAGGCCCCTGCTTGTGCCCTGAAGTACCGTGTGCTCTGTTGACGGCAATGAGACGGATCAGGCCCAGCTGATGTGCTTTCTCCTGTGTGTGCTCCCCAGGACGGGAACACGGCCCTGCACGAAGCGTCCTGGCACGGTTTCAGCCAGTCTGCCAAGCTGCTCGTTAAAGCAGGAGCCAACGTGCTTGCCAAGAACAAGGTGAGGCCCGGCAGGTGCTAGATCCCCTCGGCCACAGGTGAGGACATCCCGCCTGCCTTCCCGGCGGGAGCCTCCTCTCGCTGAGCAGGGCGAGGGCTCAGGGCCGCGGAACCTGGTGGGAATTGAAAGCTTGCAGCTCCTCGGTGGGAGCGATGCACGGGGTCCACGTGGGGGGAAGGAGGACCTACCTGGGGCCCCGGCCTCCCGTGAGCGCTGCGGCTTCCCTACTGTCCCGTCGGTCTGTGAGTGTGCGGTTGAGGGGGCCAGCCCTGTCCTGCGGGGACAGGAAAGGACAGCAGCCTCTCCTCTCTCTCGTTGTCCTCTGTCACCCCTCTCTCCTCTGTCCCTCTCCTTCCGTGCTCGTTATTAGTGTGTCCCTGGACTAGTTTAGAAGCCTCACAGCAGACTGACCCATCTGCCTGGGGCCTCCCCAGAGTGGCCTCGGCCTCTGTTGCTGTTGTCTCTCTGGGAGAGCTTGGCGTGTACCTCCTGCACAGCAGTGTGGGCTCA
Organism: Phocoena phocoena; assembly: GCF_963924675.1. Classification (NCBI taxonomy): domain Eukaryota; kingdom Metazoa; phylum Chordata; class Mammalia; order Artiodactyla; family Phocoenidae; genus Phocoena; species Phocoena phocoena. The sequence goes on along the minus strand of NC_089230.1, from coordinate 66,887,972 downwards.
CCGTCCCCTCCTGCTGCCCCCTCCCTCGGGGGTACCCTGTTCCTTTCTGCCCACTGACCTCCAGCCCAGTCCCCACAGGCCCATCGGGCAGTTTTTTAGAGGGCTCTCTTGGACTGTACACAGCTCTGTGCTGTGTTGACTGGTGAAATGTTTCTCATGGTTCCCTCAGGGGCCGAAAGCTTGAGGAAAGCAGCAAGCCATGCATCGTAACACCTCCAGTAATGCCTGGCCCACTGCCCGGCACGCTGGTGGCTCTCCATTTCTTCCAGGTGGTACATGGTCTGGAACATTATACCAACTCGAAGTAGGTGGTTTCCAGTTAATGGATAGGGAGGCCTAAGCTGGGAGCTAGTAGTCTTTTGTAAGATACGTGATTCGTTTGTGACACAATTAGGGCCGTAAACCAGCCCTGGTGGGTCTCCATCACACTCCCTCCTGTCCCCTGCAGGGCCCCAAAAGTATTGTGTGGGAAGCCATGTGTCCTCTCTCTAGATAAAGCAGCAGGGGCTGTTGGAAGCACAGGTGAGGTGCCATCCCAGAAGAGGGACTTCTATTCTGCACCAGCCACAGCCTCTGGGGAAGCCTCTAGAAGGTCCTTTTTTTTTCCCCCAGCTTTATTGAGGTATAATCGACAAATAAAATCGTAAGATATTCAAAGTGTACAACCTGATGATTTGATAATTCCCAGGGGTTAATGAACACATTGATCACCTCACATATTTACCTTTTGTGTGTGTGTGAGAACATTTAAGTTTCCAATTAGCAAGTTTCAATTATAGAAGACAGTGTTATCAGCTGTGGTCACCACGTTATGCCTTAGATCCTCAGGCCTTGTTCATCTTATAGCTGAAAGTTTATACCTTTTTACCAACCTCTGTGTATTTCCCCACACCCCAGCTTCTGGCAGCCGCTTTTCTACTGTTTCTACCAGTCCATCTTTTTTTTTAGATTCCGCTAGACGTGAAATCATACGGTATTTGTCTTTCCCTAACTTATTTCACTTGGTGTATTGCCCTAGATTCACCCATGTTGTCGCAAATGACAGGATTTCTTTCTTTTTTAAAGGCTGAATAATATTCCATTGTATAAGAAAGGTCCTTACTCGGCAAAGTATAGCAGTCCTTATCTGGGAGATCAGTACTCATTACTCAGGGTGGGGAAAATGCCTGCTATGTATATCTACCTAGGTCACAGTTGTTTTTAATTTCAGGTTTTGACGTTGCAGGCTTTTGCATCTGACATCTTTCACTTTGTACAGTGGTTTTGAGAGTCTTATATTGTTTCGTGTGTGATTAGTTCATTCCTTTTTATTGCTGAGTAACGTTCCACTGTATGGATGTACCACAATCTGTATTCTAACCCATATCTTTTCATTTTCTTCGTCCAAATGCTTTTCAGCATAATTGATTTTTTTTATTGGCAAAGTAAATTTTGGTATATTTCTACAGCCATCAGATTTCTTTTATTTCAGTCATTTATTCAACACATTTAATGACTCCCACGAAGCCAGCAGCTTTGAGACAACCTTCTCTATGTGCACTGAGAATCATACCAGGGAGCAGAGTGTTTAAAACACGGGCAGACCCTTCATTTTGGAAGATTAAGCTAGCAGTGGTTCTCTACCCGGCTGCGCTTTAAAATCTCCCGGGAAACTTTAAAAACACGGGGAGAGGGGAGAAAACCAAACCCACCTGATGACTAGGCTTGGGGTGACCAGCTGTACCGTTTTTGCCCTGAGTTGGGGGCAGAGTTTCCCAGCATGCCGGCCTTTCAGCGCCTACACCCAAGCGGCCTGGCCCCACCCCCTGGGGCGGGGCCATCAGAGTTGCGTCTGCGCACTGGTCTATTTAAAGCCCCCCACCCCCACCCCAGGTGACTCCAGACTGCAGCCGAGGGTTGATGACCGACTAACGAGCTCCCGCAACTCTCGGGCTTAGAGCTCACCAGGTTCCTGGAGGTAACAGCAAGGAAGGAAGACTCTGCCCAGGCTGGTTAGAGCTAAGCTGGTGAGAGGGGAGTGAGTGACCCAGCAGCACACAGTTTTCCTTTATTTTTAAAAACTCATTCGTCTTTTTAAAGGGAAGGAATATAAACCATCCTTGAGTATGGGCAGACAGTGCTGTGTGATCCAGAGAGGAGTAAAGCAGGCCAGGGAAAAGCCCTAAACAGGCAGGCTGATAGCTCTGAGCCCGCAGCTGCAGGCCTGACGCAGCTTTTAAGCTCAGCAGAACAAACATTGAGCTTATGTATTTAATCTCCTGAGTCCTTGCAGGCTGACACCAAATCACGTTGCCTGTTTCTCTTGTTGCTTTTCTAGGGGTTAGCAGCAGCCTTGCAGGCCTTATTCCCGTAGTTTCAAAGAGTTCTCTTGCCAAAAATTCTTTCTGCAACATTACTGTGGACATGATTCTGACCTTTGGTTGCTATTTTGACCTTGAAGGTAGAGTCCAGAAGCAAGAGGGTCTCTGTGTGGGAAGTGACAGATGCAGTTGTATTATGCAGTGGAGGCCTTGTCCGTAGTTCAAATTTTGATGTTTCAAGAAAAACCCAAGATTTAAAAAGGCTTGCAAATTCTGTTAACCTTTAGCCTGCAGTGTCGGATGTGGCCTGTTTGCCTTCCTGACTCTGTTGGTAGGGTAGCCAACCAACAGCCACCCTAACACAGCTCTCCTCTGTGTTCCTCTTGTCGCTAAGAGGAACAACCTCGTGCACAGCACTCTGCCATTCAGAAGATGCTCTCCTAGGCTCTCCGAATCAGTCCTCACAGCCTCAGCATGTAGGAGTCACGCTCCATTTTACAGGTAAGGAATCCAATTAAGAGCCTTGCCCAGTAGCTTGCAACGAGTTAAGTGGCAGAGCCAGGATCTTGGAACCAAGGTTTCTATGAGCGATGTGACTCTTCTGCCCGTTTGGATTCCCAATTAAATGTTCTTGCCACTAAAGCCCTGGGACCACCGATCGGGAAGCAGAGAACGTGAGCCTTGACTCTTCTGTGAGTAAGCCTCGGCCCCCGGCAAGGCCTGCCCGGTGCAGGCCCGCGGAGGAGGGGTTGCTAACGTGTGCTTCCTTCTGTCTGCTTCCCTCCCAGGCGGGGAACACGGCTCTGCACCTGGCCTGCCAGAATAGCCACGCCCAGAGCACACGCGTCCTCCTGCTGGGCGGCTCCCGCGCGGACCTCAAAAATAACGTGGGTGGACAAAACCGACCTCCCTCGCGCTCTCTCATGTCGCCTCGGAAAGTAACCCTGCAAGCATGCTAGAGTATTCACGTGTAGACAGTAAAAAGGGTTCGGGGACTGCCGAGAAAGTATTCGTTTTTTGCTAATTCCTAAGGGGTCCTTTAGGGGGATGGGAAGAGGACTCAACACTCAGAAACACTGCTTTTCTCCCATCCTTGCTCCCTCGCCCCTCAGCCTTGCAGTCTGTTTTATTGAGCACAGCAGGTGTCTAGCATATGAGTTTAGGAACGAAGCTAATTGTTTTCAGGAAGCCTCTGCCCGCAGAGGCTTCCTGAAAACTCTTAGCAAATATTGGTTGATGCTATACCCGGGAGGCCTTCTGATGCTCTATGCCCGGCGTCTACAAATCCATTACTGAGGCACCCTTGGGATGAGCTGATGGGCCAGTAGTTCTTAGAGGTGCCTGACCTGAAAGGTGCTGTGGGTCTCCCTCCTCCCTCCACAGAGCTGCATTTCCTTCATGAAGCCCGTGCCTCAGCCATGTGACAAGAGAATCTGAGGCTTCTCTCAAAAATGGCTTTAGCCGGGGCCCCCCTGATTGGGGGCAGGCTCATCTAAAGTGGTTCTGAGAATGCTCTGAACTTCAGCTTTGAGCTTGGTTCCTTCTTAATCCGGGGGGAGAAGGTTGTACTGACGGCCAGCATCTCTAGACAGAACTGGAGCTTGAACAGAAACGCCTGCAGAAGGTCACCACGTTGTCTCCAGTTCTGCTGTTTTCTCTCTGGGAGCAGGACTAAGGAAAGTCCTGATCCCCAGTTTTTCTGAATGCCCTGTTTCATGCTCAGCAATTGCTTCCTCATCAGCTCCCTAGACTACATTTCTCCCCATGGGATACTGGGGTCCTACTAAAATGGGATGCACTTGAATTTTTTAGAGTACATGCTCTTAAAGTCCAGTGGCTCACCCTGCTCTCCTGGCCCTCTCAGCCATGATGGGTCTGTGATGGGAAAGTCTCATTTCCAAAGCATGCTGTTGGTCTTAATCAGGGTACTCCAGAGCAGAGCCTTCGGGTCTTAGGAGAGGCTGGGGTCAGCGGAGTCTTAGTAAATGCCAGCTAAGCAGAGCCTCCCTTAGCTCTTGTGAAGGTCTCATGGGGAGCAGGCATCCAGTGGATGAAACCTGAAACAGTCTGCATGGTGGGGAAAAAGCAGGGCTGCAGACAGAAAAGGGCTGTGAGTTGTGGAGTGAGCGTCTGTGATAAAGGAGATGCTTACAATTCAGGCTGTTACCTTCTAAAGAATATATGCTAGCCTGCCAGCTTTTAAATGATATTTTCTTTTTATCTTCTCTGTTTTGTAACTGCTCAGACTGTGCTTAGAGTTTGATTTCTGTCCGCAGGCAGGCGACACCTGTTTGCACGTTGCTGCGCGCTATAATCACTTGTCCATCATTAAGCTCCTCCTCAGTGCTTTCTGTTCTGTCCATGAAAAGAACCAGGTCAGTGCATGTGTTCTCCCCATGGTTAACCTGCAGGTGTGTTGGCACAGACGGGAGCAGAGGCTGCTGGGGGGCGGTGTCCTTTCCCAGCCTGGGACTTGGCCAGTGCTGGCCTTTGCAGGAACCATGGAGTTCCTGTGGCCCTGGTTTATCTGGCCTCCTGGAGAAAGCATGCCCTTAGCATTCCAGTTCATATCACCACATTTGCATAGTGAACATTTTCTGGAGATCCTGCTGTGGGTTTTGTTTTTAGTGTGATTTTTAAAAAGGAAACCCACAAGAAAGAGTGGCTTAGTAAATAAGGAAGGGCATTAGGTGTCTCATGACTCCTGAGTTCTCTTACCTGAATTGCCACCTTTATGTGAGCTGAGGGAGTCTCTCTTTTCTGTAAAGTTCGGCACCTGATCAGTATCTATGCCATATACTTGGGGTTTCGAAATCTGTGATTATTAGTGTCCTGTGGAAATGTGATTTTCGTAGTTACTTGGAGTTTTAAAAAGTTGTCTTGTTATTTATTGATACCTATACCTAAGTGATGCATTGTTTGACTTTTCTGAGTTTGGGTACGTAAATCTGAAATTTAAAAAAAAAGTTAGATTGTGATTCAGATTAAAAATACCCTATAATGGTGGTTACTGACCCTGGCCGCATATTAGAATCAACAGAGGATTTAAAAATACCATTCCTGAGTCCCACTGCAATATAAATGATCAGAACATCTTGGGGTGAGGTCCAGGCAATGGTATTTTTTTGTTGTTGTTTGTGTGTGTGTGGTACGCAGGCCTCTCACCATTGTGGCCTCTCCCGTTGTGGAGCACAGGCTCCGGACGAGCAGGCTCAGTGGCCATGGCTCACGGGCCCAGCCGCTCCGCGACATGTGGGATCTTCCCGGACCGGGGCACGAACCCGTGTCCTCTGCATCGGCAGGCGGACTCAACCACTGTGCCACCAGGGAAGCCCAGGCAATGGTATTTTTAAAAAGCTCCTGGCCTGAGTGTGCAGACAGGATTGAGAACCACTGACCTAATAGCTAAATTCTGTCATTCTCCAGCCTCGCCATGGACTCTAGATTCATCAGGTTACCCCAAACAGCCCTCGCCAACCAGTGCTGCTTCTCAACCTGGGTGGTATATTACAGTCACCTGCCAGCTTTGGGAAATCATCAGACCCAAGCCACACTCCAGGCCAATTAAATCAGTGTCTGTGTGGGACCCAGGCATCAGTAGTTTTTAAGGCTTCCCAGCTGATTCCAATGAGCAGGCGAGACTGGAAACCACTGCTCCAGAGCTTCCCTCAAAACACACAACCAGGTGACTCAGGAATGAAATGAACACTTTCTTTGGCTACTTACCAGAGAAGGAGGGCCTTGGGATGGCGGGATTTTCATGCTTTACTTGTTCACCTGCCAGGAACGAATGAATGATTTAACTTTTATATTGGTCTGACTTATTTATGTCATTCTGTTTGGGAATTAAAAACAGTTTGCATGTGGAACTGGCCCACCAAGCTGCATTTGACATAGCCTTCTTTCACAGTTGATTAAAATATTTTTTTGTTAAAAACAACAACAAAAAACTTACAGGCTATTTGGTAAGAGTTTGAAAACATCTGGTGTTAAGCGAATACTGATTCTCAGTGACTCCACCCAAACAAAATATCCTGGCCTGCAGGATGATTCCAGGTGGCCCTTTCACATCCCTGAGGATGGCTGCAGGGCTGGGATATTACTCCAGGGCCTGTGCAAGTAGCCATCTTCGAAGCTTCTGCTCATTCTAATTCAGAAACCAAGGGGTTCTCTGCCCACCCCCTGCCTGGGCAGAGGGACAGGGTCCAGAGCTCCTGGCTACCAGCCTGTGATCCTGCCTTTCAGGTCAGGTCCCACCATTCTCAACAACCCAGGCCCAGCATGACTTTGCCCCCTTGCCTTTAATCCTGTCCTGTGATTTCTGGCATCTCCACTCAGAAAGGAATGTGGTATTCGTGCATAAGTTCATTCAGTCGCAGAGTCTCTTTTAAAAGAGCCACATTTAAACAAGGTCCTACTGTATAGCACAGGGAACGATATTCAATATCCTGTGATAAACCATAATGGAAAGGAACGTGAAAAAGAATATGTTTATAAAATGGAATCATTTTGCCATACGGTAGAAATTATCACAGCATTGTACATCAGCTATCCTTCAATAAATAAATTTTAAAAATAAAAAATGAAGTATGGTTAAAAATAATAAAAGAACCACATAACACTTTAGCCAAGGTCAGTCAGTGTAAGACAGATTTTAGTTTGACTTTGAAAAGCCACCGCCAGGCCACGGAATTAAAAAGCCAGAGGCCTGTGGGCCACGATCCGATGGGGTTTAGCCGGCTTTCTTCTGATTAATTTCAGGCTGGAGACACAGCACTTCATATTGCTGCTGCCCTAAATCACAAGAAGGTGGTTAAAATCCTACTGGAAGCCGGAGCAGATGGGACCATTGTCAATAACGTAAGTGGAGTTGCAACAGTGGTTTCCAAAGGTGTTCCCACCCCTTTCTGGATCAGGGCCTGTTGTTGCTGCCCCACCCCCTGCGGACTCCAGAGCACAGCCTCACCCAGGCTCGCTCGGGAAGACCATGCAGCGGCACTGACCCCACGATCCTGGGGCCCGCGGGGGTGGACTTGAGGGGCCCTTGCTCTCAGCAGCCCCACGAGTTACAAACCCTGAGGGCTCATCTTCAGACAACTCAGCGAGCATGTCCTGGCATGAAACAGGGTCAGGGGTGCGTAAGTAAACTGGCAAGTGGATGTTACCGAAAGTGAGTTCCAGGCCTTCTAAACAGATGTGGTCCTCAGAAAAATGGCCACCAGGCTAATCTTCCTCAAAACTCCAGCTGCTTTCTCTCTAAAATCACCTTCTCTCACGCCCTCTCTCTCAATGTCTCCCTCCTCCCCTCCCCCTCTCATCCTATAGCAGGTACCAGCTCAGGCACCCTCTCTTCCTCGAGGTTGGCCTGTGATCTCTGTGCTCCTGAAATTGCACAGACTCGGGGGGCACTGGGGGTGGAACAGTTGTCTGGGGAGTTGGGGGTGTCGAGGCTGGTAGTCCCCCTCCCAGCTTTAGTACCTGGATTGGTGGTACCTCTCCCATGATGCCATGAGCACCTTTCCCTTCCTTTGAATCCCACTGTTTTCAACTCCTGGTCTGGGCTTTAATCTCCCTAGAGTCTCTGTTATGGCCATAGCTTCCTAAATGTTTTTCACAGTCCAGTTCCTGAGACTCTGTGGCTGGGCCCTGATCTGCCCTTCCAGGTGTTTTCTCCATTGTACTCCCAGAAGATGTATCGCTTGGCTGGATTTTTATGATGCTTTGTGTTTTCTCAAGTGACATGTTCCACCTTGACCCCATCTGTTTTGTTTTGTTTACCTCCCTCAATCCCCTTTCCAGGAAGCCTTCCTGGGTGAGCAGTGCCCCTGACCATTGTCTCTTAGAACACCTACTGCTCACCTGGTCAGCACTTACCCCGTGTGCCTGTGTCCTCAGGTGTGACTGGGCTCCCCGTTGGATGAGACTCAAGAGCAGGACCATGTCACATGCACGGTTGTGTTTCGCTGAGCACATTTGTAGGTGCTGGTGTGACCGGGTTGCTAGCTCCTGGGAGAGCTGTCCCCGCTGGGCTGTGCATGCGTGGGGCTGGTGTTCCGTACTCACTGGTCCTCCCTTTGCCTTTCCTTAGGCAGGCCGGACTCCACTGGAGACTGCCCGCTACCACAATAATCCGGAAGTTGCTCTCCTCCTCACTAAAGCGCCCCAGGTAGGATTTTTTGCATTTTCCATTGTATTGATTATGCGGGGTCTGCAGGGTCATTGGGATTCCCCGGTTGCCATCTACTGAAGCCAATTCAGACCAACTTAAGAAGGGGACAGATGGGCTTACTGTCCAGGCAGCAGGAAGTGTAGGAATCCACATGAGCCTCCAAGATACCTGGAACCAGAGATCTCAGGCCCAGCAGGCTGTTCTCATACATGGGCATCATTTCCTCTCTGTGGCTGGATCATTGTCACAACCAGTTTCCTGAATCATAATTTCCCAGCCAGGGAAAAGATTCAGTTTAAAATGTCATAGGAGGGGGCTTCCCTGGTGGCGCGGTGGTTGAGAGTTCACCTGCCGATGCAGGGGACACGGGTTTGTGGCCCCGGTCCGGGAAGATCCCACATGCTGCGGAGCGGCTAGGCCCGCGAGCCATGGCCGCTGGACCTGCGTGTCCAGAGCCTGTGCTCCGCAACGGGAGAAGCCACAACAGTGAGAGGCCTGCATACCGCAAAAAAAAAAAAAAAAAAAAAAAAATGTCATAGGAGGGACTTCCCTGGTGGTCCAGTGGTTTAAAACTCAGTGCTTCCAGTGCAGGGGGCATGGGTTCAATCCCTGGTCAGGGAAGTAAAAGCCCACATGGAGTGCAGCACGGCCAAAAAATAAATAAAAACGGTAAAACATAGGAGAAGATCGTGATTGGCGAGCTTGGGGCAAATGCCCGGAACAGGTGGGGCAGAGGTGCTTCAGGAAGATGGTGGCATCCATTTGACCACGTGGTTAGAAGAGAAGTATTTCCCAGACAGAGGTGGGATGAGGCATCCGTCTGGGCAGACAAAGCCGTAAATGTCCACTAGAGGCAGTTGAGTACCGTATAGTTTTCTCATTTTTTATTAAATAGTGGTATATTGGCCATCATTCAATTTAAGAAGATGACTGATATCTTACTTGAGGTTGAAACGATCTAAGTCACAAAGAAATTTAATAGTGATGATTTATAAGCTATTTATAATTTTAGTACCCTGAAATAACTGTTTATAGTACCTTCCACAGACACATAATTTGTATATAGTTGTGTCCACAATGTATATACTCTTTGGTATTATGCCCTTTATCCTAAGTGTAATAGGAAACTGTTCTGTAGTCTTTACAGTTATTTATCACAGTGGAAGCATAATATTCTTTCTTTGGTTGCTGTTCAGTATCTTGTTAAACCATTTCCTTAATGTTAGACATTTAGGTTATTTCCCAGTTAGAGCTAGTCTCTTACCTTACAGCAAACACTGATTGGTTTTCCACCTTATTCTGGCTAATGCTGCAGGAAGACAAAGTCTTAGGGAGCCAGAGGGAGAGTCCGGACCCCAGCCTGCTGCACCATGGCCCAATCTCAGGCAGCCTGGGGTTCTGCACGGGCTTGATTACATTTAAGTTTTAAAAACATGCCTGATATAACTAGCAGTTTCTGGAAATGGTTAAGATTTTTGTCTCTTGCAAAATCAATCACCCTCTTGCCTGTGGAGAAGGTCCTTCTCAGTGAGCTCTGAAAATCCACAGAGCCCCTGACAGGTGTGAGTCGGGTGCTCCTTTGGAAAAAGGCTCCACCTCTGCCTAGCTGTTTGCAAACAAATCCTCAGCAGAATCACCTCTCGGAATCCTGATTAAAAAAAAAAAAAGCTAGTCTCTTTCAGATCAAAAGGGACACGGTCGGGGGGCTTCCCTGGTGGCGCAGTGGTTGAGAGTCCGCCTGCCGATGCAGGGGACGTGGGTTTGTGTCCCAGTCTGGGAAGATCCCACATACCGCGGAGCGGCTGGGCCCGTGAGCCATGGCCGCTGAGCCTGCGAGTCCGGAGCCTGTGCTCCGCAACGGGAGAGGCCACAACAGTGAGAGGCCCGCGTACCGCAAAAAAAAAAAGAAAAAAAAAAAAAAAAGAAATGACTTAAGCTAGTTTTTCCACACCCATATTGAACAGCAAATAAATAGGATATTTTTAAAGTTTTTGTTTTTTTTACATGATTGTACATACTAACCCTTATTTTCAGTGCAAAGAAAAAGCTTTGGAATATGCATAAAATTGCATGCATACTGTCCTGTTGATCTGTGGTTATAGAAATGGTCTTGTCTGAAACGAGAAATCCCCTTGCCTTGGCACTTTAGTTGACCATGGATTTCGATGGTTCACAGCAGTACTAAGAGGATACTTCTTTCCGAGGCCTTAAGATCAATATTTCCTGATTTCTGTGAAGTGGGAAAGATTGATGATGGTACATTTGGTGGATGGCCTGAGAAAGGCTGGGAGCCATGCAGAGTTATTTTCATTGGCTAATAACATGGTCTATGGTGGGAATTTTTCTGATTACTTTGTGTTTGGGTGAAGTGAGTGTTACTTCTTATTTTTGATTGACGTGGTTCACAAATGCTTTGGAAAGTGAATTTCAGGCTGATTCTGGAGCTGTGTCCTAAGTGTCTATAAAGCAGATGAGCAACGGGCCTTACTACCCTTCATCAGACTCGACTTCTTACTGAGTCTAAAATTTAGCTGAGGACCTTGGTTCTCAGACCTTTTTTGGTCTAAGGACCCTTTTACTTCCTTAAATATTACGGAGGCCCATAAAGAGCTCTGTTTATGTGAGTTTATATCTATCAGTAATTACCGTATTTGAAAATAAAATTTAGAAATATTAAAGATATTCATTTAAAAATAAGTCCATTTTGTAGCAACATAAATAGCATCATTTTGTGAAAAAGAACTTTTTCAAAACAGAAATGAGAAGAGTAGCATTGTTTGACATTGTTTGCTCACGTCCTTACTGTCTTAGAATTCTGTCATCTTTTATTGCTGCATGCAGTCTACTGTAATGTCACTGACGTAGCTTCTGGCAAACACAGTACACTCATGAGAGAAAGAGCATGAAAAACGCCAATGTTGTTGTAATATTATGAAAATAATCTTAACCTCACGGACTCAGGTCCCTGGACACTTCCAGAACTGCTGGCTTTAGGGGATGAGTATATAATTCAAAAATCCGGTTCAGCTGCAGGCAGGTATTGTCAGGAATTCTCCATTTAGGAGGTACCCACTGCCCGTGGAGGATTTTTTTGTCCTCTAATGTGTCACTTGAATTTAATGAACACAAGGAGGAAGTCTGACATTGAGATGCAAAACACTAGGCTGAACTTCAGAGAGCCCTTATCTATCTATATAAGAAGACAGTAAAATATTGTTTTATTGCAGAAAGATAGTGTGGCCTTGAAAGGGCTTTCACCGTCTGTACCCCCTTGGGTTTTGTAAGGGGGGTGAACCCTGGAGCTAGGAGTAGGGAGTCTGGAGGAGAAGGGTGTGGACCTGAGCCAGGGATTGCAGGTTTCCACCAGCGCACAGGTCTGCACTCCGTGATTAACCATCTCTGCCAGCCTAGCACTCTAAGGCCCCCAGGCAGGTGGAGACACTCCCAGGGACCACTGGTCCAAGGCGCGCCGGCCACCTACGTTGTCTCGGTTAATTCCGGCAGCTCCCCATTCTCACGTTGAGAAGACGGAGCACAGAGAGGTCAAGTCACTTGCCTGAAGATCCCCAGCTAGCTGCTGCTGGGCTCCTCTGGGCCTGTGGGATCCCACGTTACTTGCCTGTGTCCATTCCACCTCTCTGCCCTCGAAGGGGCAGACCACAGCCTTCTTTTGGGGGAAGAGACTCCTGCCCCGTGGTTGGTACCATGGCTCACAGGTACATCTCAGTTAGGCTTGAATTAAAGTTATGTTTGAATATGACTTGGATACGGTTTGGCCAAGAGAAAATCTGATGGGCTACATCAGGTCCAGTGTCCCAAGATAGACCGTGCCTGGCACGGGGCTGCTGTGTCGCACACTCCAGGGGACACCGTTCACATCCTAGTCTGTGTGAGCCATGCTCCCTGGAGCTGAGCCGTGCACGGCCTGCTCACACCTACGTGGGCGCCCTGGCCCATCGCTAAGTGCCTGTTAGTGTTGCTGTCCTAGACTGTGAGCTCAAGGTCAGGAACGATGTCCTGCCGTCTCTGGGACCCTAAGCGCCCAGCACAGGATGTAGGAGGCATAGTGGGTGGTCTAGAGGCGCTTGTTTGATGTGAACGCCTGGTCTCCCCCTGCTCAGCTGGAGGCTCCAGTAGGTCCGTGCACACCAGTGGTTTGTAACGATGCCTCTTGCCTCCTTCAGGTCTTGCGCTTCAGTCGTGGGCGAAGCCTGAGGAAAAAGAGAGAGAGGCTCAAGGAAGAGAGGAGAGCTCAGTCTGTGCCGAGAGATGATGTGGCACAAAGCAAGGTGGGGGGATAGCCCTCCCGCCCACTGCCAGGGTGGGAAACTGTCTCCCTGCCTCCTCCGGGCCCGTCTGGCGGCTGCCGGGCCCTCCTCTGTCTCTCCTTTCCTCGGGGTCCTTCAAATCTTGTCCGTCTTTCCTTCTAGCCTCTTGTCTTCTCTCCACGATTTCAGGCCGTGTACTCTCACGCCACCCGTCTTTTCCAGCACCCTGTGTGGCTGTATTTGCGAGCCCTGTGCATCCGTGGCCTTGTCGCTTCCATGTGGACAGCACAGCCTCTCTGGCACCACACCCTTCATCATGTAGAGCAGAGGTTTTCAAAATGTGAAAACCTTGTCACCTGGAGCCTTGGTAGAAATGCAAATCTGGGGGCCTCACCCCAGACCCACTGGATCAGAAACTCTGGGGTAGGGCCCAGCAATCTGTGTTTGAACAAGCCCTCCAGGTGATGCCAATGTGGACTACAGTTGGAGGACCAGTGGCGTAGCTTGTTGCCTCTCCTTCCGCTTAGGGAGTGAACAGAGGCTGTGCTAGCCCATACGGCTCCTCTGTGCGAATTAGAAAAAGTTGCCTTCTGGGCAGACCAGCCTAGCACAGGGCACGTATGGCGAATAGAGCCCAAGGTGGACTTCAGCTCCCTCAGCCCCACTCACGCCCTCGGCTAGGTGCCTTTGTGCAGTGAACAGCTTGCACAGCTGTGCACGGCAGCCCTGGAGTGAACCATGCCTTTCAACTCTCCCAGGAAGAAGACTAGGATATAGAGACAACTTCTGGCACATAAAATTTTATACCAATTATTTGTTTTTCTCTCTGTTTGAAAATCTTACCAGTTTCCAGGGTTAAGGCATTGTAACTCGCATTGGTTCCTGTGTGTGAATTGTACATATTAACTTGTAAAAGTTCTCACAAGGACCAGAAAAGTGATTTTTTTTTTTTCATTTCAGAAGGTTCTCACTCTCTTCTGTGAATTGTGAGCGTCCAAGATCAAAGAATGAGTGGCGTTGTCTTTTTGTTGAAATGTAAAAGACCAAAAAAATCTCTAATGCTGAGGTGTTTTGTGTGTACTACGTTCCTAAAGTTGCAGAACATAGTTAGACCCAAGGCAATATCTAGTTTGGCACCTAATAAATGAAAAACCAAACATTCAACTTACCAGGAAAAGCACAGGTGTTCAGTTAAAACCACCAAGCAGTGCTTCCTATGTCTGAAATTTGTCATTGGAAAAGATTCCCAGGGGTCCTTTAGTGGATGGAGGCTGGAAAATTTTATGCCATTATTGAAAAAGGCTGGGGGATCAAGGAGAAGAGGTTTCTGGGCTTTTTTTCCTCTGTAGGGAAGTGTCTCAGCAGGAGACACCCATAGCAGTGAACAGGCTGTACCCAGAAAAGAAGAGTCCAGAGAAGATTTCCTGTCTGCCTCCCCGGAGCCCAGAGCAAAGGACAACAGGCAGAAAAAGTCAAGGCCCAAGGTCAGGAGGCACGTGAGAGCTGCCAAGAGGGCTGGGAGGAGGGCTGGCGGAGGGCCCTGGGATAGCGTCATGCCCCGCAGCTAAAAAGCCACTGCACTTGGCTTGCTTGCTGGTTTGGAGCCAGAGCACAGAAATCGGCCCTGGCCGGCTGTGGACACAAGGTAAGCATGCTGGTACAACTCTTTTGACACATACCTGGCGCAGAACGCTGAGAGACTAGCAAGGCGGGCCAGACGGGAGCCGCCGGCTGGGCATCAGGCTTGCAGGTGTCACGGCGCTCAGGGTGGCTGTCGCCTTCTCTCCCACAGGCGTCAGCGTTTTCTGACCCCACCCCACCAGCAGACCAGCAGCCTGGACAGCAGAAGAGCTCGCACACTCACAGTCACCCTAAAAAGAGGCCCAGGCATCACTGTTCACCCCCAGGTGCCCCCCACGAGTTCAGAGCGTACCAGCTGTACACGCTGTACCGGGGCAAGGACGGCAAAGTGATGCAGGTACCTGCCGGGCCCTGTCAGGGCAGGACTGTAGGCTGTAAGCGAGGTGTCTGTGTAACCCTGTTGCTGGGGGTTAATGTCCACTTTTAGCGGTGACTACAGAAGGCATGAGCTTTGAAGATAAGCCAGCTGGCCCTCCCCACCTAAACTGTGCAGTACCCTCCTGCCACGTAGGCCTGGAGAGCACAGGGATGTTACAAAGCTCTCTGCACCATCCTTAGGTACTGCATAGATAACCTTGAGGCCGGGTAGTGGATAAAAGCAGCTTGAGGACTGGGACCGTATGTTACACTCTCTGAATCTTCTTAACGTCTACAGAGCCAAGGCTTGGCCTGTCAGTCCAAAGTTACCACAGGGATGAGTCTCCTCCATCACGTGTGGTCCCCTGGTGTACTGACAGACACATGTTTTCAGAAGGAACGAACGACTTGGATTGATTCCTCTTTGGCTTCCTTCTTAGGCACCAATAAATGGCTGTCGATGTGAACCCCTGATCAACAAGCTGGAGAATCAGTTGGAGGCAACTGTGGAGGAGATCAAAGCAGAGCTGGTGTCGGTTCAGGATAAGATGAACACGAAGCTGGGGCACATGGAGAATAAGACCCAGCACCAAGTAAGCGGTTGCCATCCTTCTCATGGCGTGGTGTCCTGGCAGAAAATGAAATCAGACCTCAGCACACCTTTCTGTTCTGCAGACTCTGCCCTGAGCATGTCGGGCAGGCTGTCAGGGAAAGAGACCTGTGATTTCTTTTTTTTTTCCTAATTTTATTTCTTATACAGCAGGTTCTTATTAGTTACCTATTTTATACATATTAGTGTATACACGTCAATCCCAATCTCCCAATTCATCCCACCACGACCCCACCCTCCTGCCGCTTTCCCCCCTTTGTGTCCATACGTTTGTTCTCTACATCTGTGTCTCTATTTCTGCCCTGCAAACTGGTTCATCTTTACCATTTTTCTACGTTCCACATACATGCGTTAATATACGATATTTGTTTTTCTCTTTCTGATTTACTTCACCTGTATGACAGTCTCTAGATCCATCCACGTCTCTACAAATGACCCAATTTCATTCCTTTTTATGGCTGAGTAATATTCCATTGTAATGCACCACATCTTCTTTATCCATTCATATGTCGATGGTCATCTAGGTTGCATCCATGTCCTGGCTATTATAAACAATGCTGCAATGAACATTGGGGTGCATGTGTCTTTTTGAATTATGGTTTTCTCTGGGTATATGCCCAGTAGTGGGATTGCTGGGTCATATGGTAATTCTATTTTCAGTTTTTTAAGGAACCTCCATACTGTTCTCCATAGTGGCTGTATCAATTTACATTCCCACCAACAGTGCAAGAGGGTTCCCTTTTCTCCACACCCTCTCCAGCATTTATTCTTTATAGATTTTTTGAGGATGGCCATTCTGACGGGTGTGAGGTGATACCTCATTGTAGTTTGGATTTGCATTTCTCTAATGATAAGTGATGTTGAGCATCCTTTCATGTGTTTGTTGGCAGTCTGTATATCTTCTTTGGAGAAATATCTATTTAGGTCTTCCTATTTTTGGATTGGGTTGTTTTTTTGATATTGAGCTGCATGAGCTGCTTGTATATTTTGGAGATTAATCCATTGTTAGTTGTTTACAGATATTTTCTCCCATTCTGAGGATTGTCTTTTCATCTTGTTTGTAGTTTCCTTTGCTGTGCAAAAGCTTTTAAGTTTCATTAGGTCCCATTTGTTTTTTTTCGTTATTATTTCCATTACTCTAGGAGGTGGGTCAAAAAGGATCTTGCAGTGATTTATGTCATAGAGTGTTCTGCCTATGTTTTCCTCTAAGAATTTTATAGTATCTGACCTTACATTTAGGTCTTTAATCCATTTTGAGTTTATTTTTGTGTATGGTGTTAGGGAGTGTTCTAATTCCATTCTTTTACATGTAGTGGTCCAGTTTTTCCAGCACCACTTATTGAAGAGACTGTCTTTTCTCCACTGTATATCCTTGCCTCCCTCGTCATAGATTAGTTGACCATAGGTGCATGGGTTTATCTTTGGGCTTTCTATCCTGTTCCATTGATCTATATTTCTGTTTTTGTGCCAGTACCGCATTGTCTTGATTACTGTAGCTTTGTAGTATAGTCTGAAGTCAGGGAGTCTGATTCCTCCAGCTCCATTTTTTTCCCCCCAGGAATGCTTTGGGTGTTCAGGGTGTTTTGTGTCTCCATACAAATTTGAAGTTTCTTTCTTCTAGTTCTGTAAAAAAAAATGCCATTGGTAATTTGATAGGGATTGCATTGAGTCTGTAGATTGCTTTGGGTAATGTAGTCATTTTCATAATATTGATTTTTCCAATCCAAGAAGGTGGTATATCTCTCCATCTGTTTGTATCATCTTTAATTCCTTTCATCTCAGCGTCATATAGTTTTCTGCATACAGTTCTTTTTTCTCCCTAGACAGGTTTATTCCTAGGTATTCTATTCTTTTTGTTGCAGTGGTAAATGGGAGTGTTTCCTTAATTTCTTTTTCAGATTTTTCATCATTAGTGTATAGAAATGCCAGAGATTTCTGTGCATTAATTCTGTATCCTGCAACTTTACCAAATTCATTGATTAGCTCTAGTAGTTTTCTGGTGGCATCTTTAGGATTCTCTATGTATAGTATCATGTCATCTGCAAACAGTGACAACCTTACTTCTTTTCCAATTTGTATTCCTTTTATTTCTTTTTCTTCTCTGATTGCTGTGGCTAGGACTTACAATACTATATTCAGTAATAGTGGTGAGAGTGGACATCCTTGTCTTGTTCCTGATCTTGGAGGAAATGCTTTCAGTTTTTCACCATTGAGAATGATGTTTGCTGTGGGTTTGTCGTATATGGCCTTTGTTATGTTGAGGTAGGTTCCCTCTATGCCCACTTTCTGTAGAGTTTTTATCATAAATCGGTGTTGAATTTTGTCAGAAGCTTTTTGTGCATCTATGGAGATGATCATATGGTTTTTCTTCTATAGTTTGTTAATATGGTGTATCACATTGATTGATTTGCATATATTGGAGAATCCTTGCGTTCCTGGGATAAATCCCACTTGATCATGGTGTATGATCCTTTTAATGGGTTGTTGGATTCTGTTTGCTAATGTTTTGTTGAGGATTTTTGCATCTATATTCATCAGTGGTATTGGTCTGTAATTTTTTTTTTTTGTAGTATCTTTGTCTGGTTTTGGTATCAGGGTGATGGTGGCCTCATAGAATGAGTTTGGGAGTGTTCCTCCCTCTGCTATATTTTGGAAGAGTTTGAGAAGGATGGGTGCTGTTAGCTCTCCTCTAAATGTGTGATAGAATTCACCTGTGAAGCCATCTGGACCTGGACTTTTGTTTGTTGCAAGATTTTTTTTTTTTTTTTAACATCTTTATTGCGGTATAATTGCTTTACAATAGTGTATTAGTTTCTGCTTTATAACAAAGTGAATCAGCTATACATATACATATGCTCCCATGTGTCTTCCCTCTTGCGTCTCCCTCCCTCCCACTCTCCCCATCCCACCCCTCCAGGCTGTCCCAAAGCCCCGAGCTAATATCCCTGTGCCTTGCGGCTGCTTCCCCCTAGCTATCTACCTTACTACGTTTGTTAGTGTGTATATGTCCATGACTCTCTCTCGCCCTGTCAAAACTCACCGTTCCCCCTCCCCATATCCTCAAGTCCGTTCTCCAGTAGGTCTGCGCCTCTATTCCTGTCTTATCCCTAGGTTCTTCATGACATTTTTTTTCCTTAAATTCCATATATATGTGTTAGCATACGGTATTTGTCTTTTTCTTTCTGACTTACTTCACTCTGTATGACAGACTCTAGGTCTATCCATCTCATAACAAATAACTCAATTTCATTTCTTTTTAAGGCTGAGTAATATTCCATTGTGTATATGTGCCACATCTTCTTTATCCATTCGTCCGATGATGGGCGCTTAGGTTACTTCCATCTCCGGGCTATTGCAAATAGAGCTGCAATGAACATTTTGGTACATGACTCTTTTTGAATTTTGGTTTTCTCAGGGTATATGCCCAGTAGTGGGATTGCTGGGGCATATGGTAATTCTATTTGTAGTTTTTTAAGGAAACTCCATACTGTTCTCCATAGTGGCTGAACCAATTCACATTCCCACCAGCAGTGCAAGAGTGTCCCCTTTTCTCCACACCCTCTCCAGCATTTATTGTTTCTAGATTTTTTGATGATGGCCATTCTGACTGGTGTGAGATGATATCTCATTGTAGTTTTGATTTGCATTTCTCTACTGATTAATGATGTTGAGCATTCTTTCATGTGTGTGTTGGCCTTCTGTATATCTTCTTTGGAGAAATGTCTATTTAGGTCTTCTGCCCATTTTTGGATTGGGTCGTTTTGTTTTTTTTTGCTGTTGAGCTGCATGAGCTGCTTGTAAATTTTGGAGATTAATCCTTTGTCAGTTGCTCCATGTGAAAACGTTTTCTCCCATTCCGAGGGTTGTCTTTTGGTCTTGTTTAGGGTTTCCTTTGCTGTGCAAAAGCTTTGAAGTTTCATTAGGTCCCATTTGTTTATTTTTGTTCTTATTTCCATTTCTCTAGGAGGTGGGTCAGAAAGGATCTTGCTGTGATTTATGTCATAGAGTGTTCTGCCTATGTTTTCCTCCCAGAGTTTGATAGTTTCTGGCCTTACCTTTAGGTCTTTAATCCATTTTGAGCTTATTTTTGTGTACGGTGTTAGGGAGTGATCTAATCTCCTACTTTTACGTGTACCTGTCCAGTTTTCCCAGCACCATTCGTTGAAGAGGCTGTCCTTCCTCCACTGTACATTCCTGCCTCCTTCATCAAAGGTAAGGTGACCATATGTGCGTGGGCTTA
Source organism: Phocoena phocoena (assembly GCF_963924675.1). Classification (NCBI taxonomy): domain Eukaryota; kingdom Metazoa; phylum Chordata; class Mammalia; order Artiodactyla; family Phocoenidae; genus Phocoena; species Phocoena phocoena. The sequence goes on along the minus strand of NC_089230.1, from coordinate 66,868,387 downwards.
TCTCTGGGCTTTCTATGCTGTTCCTTTGATCTATATTTCTGGTTCTGTGCCAGTACCATACTGTCTTGATTACTGTAGCTTTGTAGTATAGTCTGAAGTCAGGGAGCCTGATTCCTCCAGCTCCGTTTTTCGTTCTCAAGATTGCTTTGGCTATTCGGGGTCTTTTGTGTTTCCATACAAATTGTGAGATTTTTTTGTTCTAGTTCTGTGAAAAATGCCGGTGGTAGTTTGATAGGGATTGCATTGAATCTGTAGGTTGCTTTGGGTAGTAGAGTCATTTTCACAATGTTGATTCTTCCAGTCCAAGAACATGGTATATCTCTCCATCTATTTGTATCATCTTTAATTTCTTTCACCGGTGTCTTATAATTTTCTGCGTACAGGTCTTTTGTCTCCTTAGGTAGGTTTATTCCTAGATATTTTATTCTTTTTGTTGCAGTGGTAAATGGGAGTGTTTTCTTGATTTCACTTTCAGATTTTTCATCATCAGTGTATAGGAATGCCAGAGATTTCTGTGCATTAATTTGGTATCCTGCTACTTTACCAAATTCATTGATTGGCTCTAGTAGTCTTCTGGGAGCATCTTTAGGATCCTCTATGTATAGTATCATGTCATGTGCAGACAGTGACAGCTTTACTCCTTCTTTTCCGATTTGTATTCCTTTTATTTCTTCTCTGATTGCTGTGGCTCAAACTTCCAAAACTAGGTTGAATAAGAGTGGTGAGAGTGGGCAACCTTTACTTGCTCCTGATCTTAGTGGAAATGGTTTCAGTTTTTCACCATTGAGGACGATGTTGGCTGTGGTTTTGTCATATATGGCCTTTATTATGTTGAGGAAGGTTCCCTCTGTGCCTACCTTCGGCAGGGTTTTTATCATAAATGGGTGTTGAATTTTGTCGAAAGCTTTCTCTGCATCTGTTGACGTGATCGTATGGTTTTTCTCCTTCAGGTTGTTAACACGGTGTATCACATTGATTGATTTGCGTATGTTGAAGAGTCCTTGCATTCCTGGAATAAACCCCACTTGATCATGGTGTATGATCCTTTTAATGTGCTGTTGGATTCTGTTTGCTAGTAGTTTGTTGAGGATTTTTGCATCTGTGTTTATCAGTGATATTGGCCTGTAGTTTTCTTGCTTTGTGGCATCTTTGTCTGGTTTTGGTATCAGGGTGATGGTGGCCTCGTAGAATGAGTTTGGGAGTGTTCCTCCCTCTGCTATATTTTGGAAGAGCTCGAGAAGGATAGGTGTTAACTCTTCCCTAAATGTTTGATGGAATTCGCCTGTGAAGCCATCTGGTCCTGGGCTTTTGTTTGTTGGAAGATTTTTAATCACAGTTTCAATTTCAGTGCTTGTGATTGGGCTGTTCATATTTTCTATGTCTCCCTGATTCAGTCTTGGCAGGTTGTGCATTTCTAAGAATTGGTCCATGTCTTCCAGGTTGTCCATTTTATTGGCATAGAGTTGCTTGCAACCTCTCATGATCCTGTGTGTATTTCTGCAATATCAGTTGTTACTTCTCCTTTTCCAGTTTTTTTTTTTTTGTTTTTTTTTTTTTTACCTCTTTATTGGAGTATGCTTGCTTTGTAATGGTGTGTTAGTTTCTGCTTTGTAACAAAGTGAATCAGTTATACATATGTTCCCATATCTCTTCCCTCTTGCGTCTCCCTCCCTCCCACCCTCCCTATCCCAACCCTCTAGGCGGTCACAAAGCACCGAGCTGATCTCCCTGTGCTACGCGGCTGCTTCCCACCAGCTATCCATGTTACGTTTGGTGGTGTATCTATGTCCATGCCACTCTGTCACTTTGTCACAGCTTACTCTTCCCCCTCCCCATATCCTCAAGTCCGTTCTCTAGTAGGTCTGTCTTTATTCCTATCTTACCCCTAGGTTCTCTCTGACATTCTTTTCCCCTTAAATTCCCTATATATGTGTTAGCATATGGCATTTGTCTTTCTCTTTCTGACTTACTTCACTCTGTATGACAGACTCTAGGTCCATCCACCTCATTCCAAGTAGCTCGATTTCGTTTCTTTTTATGGCTGGGTACTATTCCATTGTATATATGTGCCACATCTTCTTCATCCATTCATGCGATGATGGACACTTAGGTTGTTTCCATCTCTGGGCTGTTGTAAATAGAGCTGCAATGAACATTTTGGTCCACGACTCCTTTTGAGTTATGGTTTTCTCAGGGTATATGCCCAGTAGTGGGATTGCTGGGTCATATGGTAGTTCTATTTGTAGTTTTCTAAGGAACCTCCATACTGTTCTCCATCGTGGCTGTACCGATTCACATGCCCAGCAGTAGTGCAAGAGGGTTCCCTTTTCTCCACACCCTGTCCAGCATTTACTGTTTCTAGATTTTTGGGTGATGGCCCTTCTGACTGGTGTGAGATGATATCTCATTGTAGTTTTGATTTGCATTTCTCTACTGATTAATGATGTTGAGCATTCTTTCATGTGTGTGTTGGCCTTCTGTATATCTTCTTTGGAGAAATGTCTATTTAGGTCTTCTGCCCATTTTTGGATTGGGTCGTTTTGTTTTTTTTTGCTGTTGAGCTGCATGAGCTGCTTGTAAATTTTGGAGATTAATCCTTTGTCAGTTGCTCCATGTGAAAACGTTTTCTCCCATTCCGAGGGTTGTCTTTTGGTCTTGTTTAGGGTTTCCTTTGCTGTGCAAAAGCTTTGAAGTTTCATTAGGTCCCATTTGTTTATTTTTGTTCTTATTTCCATTTCTCTAGGAGGTGGGTCAGAAAGGATCTTGCTGTGATTTATGTCATAGAGTGTTCTGCCTATGTTTTCCTCCCAGAGTTTGATAGTTTCTGGCCTTACCTTTAGGTCTTTAATCCATTTTGAGCTTATTTTTGTGTACGGTGTTAGGGAGTGATCTAATCTCCTACTTTTACGTGTACCTGTCCAGTTTTCCCAGCACCATTCGTTGAAGAGGCTGTCCTTCCTCCACTGTACATTCCTGCCTCCTTCATCAAAGGTAAGGTGACCATATGTGCGTGGGCTTATCTCTGGGCTTTCTATGCTGTTCCTTTGATCTATATTTCTGGTTCTGTGCCAGTACCATACTGTCTTGATTACTGTAGCTTTGTAGTATAGTCTGAAGTCAGGGAGCCTGATTCCTCCAGCTCCGTTTTTCGTTCTCAAGATTGCTTTGGCTATTCGGGGTCTTTTGTGTTTCCATACAAATTGTGAGATTTTTTTGTTCTAGTTCTGTGAAAAATGCCGGTGGTAGTTTGATAGGGATTGCATTGAATCTGTAGGTTGCTTTGGGTAGTAGTCATTTTCACAATGTTGATTCTTCCAGTCCAAGAACATGGTATATCTCTCCATCTATTTGTATCATCTTTAATTTCTTTCACCGGTGTCTTATAATTTTCTGCGTACAGGTCTTTTGTCTCCTTAGGTAGGTTTATTCCTAGATATTTTATTCTTTTTGTTGCAGTGGTAAATGGGAGTGTTTTCTTGATTTCACTTTCAGATTTTTCATCATCAGTGTATAGGAATGCCAGAGATTTCTGTGCATTAATTTGGTATCCTGCTACTTTACCAAATTCATTGATTGGCTCTAGTAGTCTTCTGGGAGCATCTTTAGGATCCTCTATGTATAGTATCATGTCATGTGCAGACAGTGACAGCTTTACTCCTTCTTTTCCGATTTGTATTCCTTTTATTTCTTCTCTGATTGCTGTGGCTCAAACTTCCAAAACTAGGTTGAATAAGAGTGGTGAGAGTGGGCAACCTTTACTTGCTCCTGATCTTAGTGGAAATGGTTTCAGTTTTTCACCATTGAGGACGATGTTGGCTGTGGTTTTGTCATATATGGCCTTTATTATGTTGAGGAAGGTTCCCTCTGTGCCTACCTTCGGCAGGGTTTTTATCATAAATGGGTGTTGAATTTTGTCGAAAGCTTTCTCTGCATCTGTTGACGTGATCGTATGGTTTTTCTCCTTCAGGTTGTTAACACGGTGTATCACATTGATTGATTTGCGTATGTTGAAGAGTCCTTGCATTCCTGGAATAAACCCCACTTGATCATGGTGTATGATCCTTTTAATGTGCTGTTGGATTCTGTTTGCTAGTAGTTTGTTGAGGATTTTTGCATCTGTGTTTATCAGTGATATTGGCCTGTAGTTTTCTTGCTTTGTGGCATCTTTGTCTGGTTTTGGTATCAGGGTGATGGTGGCCTCGTAGAATGAGTTTGGGAGTGTTCCTCCCTCTGCTATATTTTGGAAGAGCTCGAGAAGGATAGGTGTTAACTCTTCCCTAAATGTTTGATGGAATTCGCCTGTGAAGCCATCTGGTCCTGGGCTTTTGTTTGTTGGAAGATTTTTAATCACAGTTTCAATTTCAGTGCTTGTGATTGGGCTGTTCATATTTTCTATGTCTCCCTGATTCAGTCTTGGCAGGTTGTGCATTTCTAAGAATTGGTCCATGTCTTCCAGGTTGTCCATTTTATTGGCATAGAGTTGCTTGCAACCTCTCATGATCCTGTGTGTATTTCTGCAATATCAGTTGTTACTTCTCCTTTTCCAGTTTTTTTTTTTTTGTTTTTTTTTTTTTTACCTCTTTATTGGAGTATGCTTGCTTTGTAATGGTGTGTTAGTTTCTGCTTTGTAACAAAGTGAATCAGTTATACATATGTTCCCATATCTCTTCCCTCTTGCGTCTCCCTCCCTCCCACCCTCCCTATCCCAACCCTCTAGGCGGTCACAAAGCACCGAGCTGATCTCCCTGTGCTACGCGGCTGCTTCCCACCAGCTATCCATGTTACGTTTGGTGGTGTATCTATGTCCATGCCACTCTGTCACTTTGTCACAGCTTACTCTTCCCCCTCCCCATATCCTCAAGTCCGTTCTCTAGTAGGTCTGTCTTTATTCCTATCTTACCCCTAGGTTCTCTCTGACATTCTTTTCCCCTTAAATTCCCTATATATGTGTTAGCATATGGCATTTGTCTTTCTCTTTCTGACTTACTTCACTCTGTATGACAGACTCTAGGTCCATCCACCTCATTCCAAGTAGCTCGATTTCGTTTCTTTTTATGGCTGGGTACTATTCCATTGTATATATGTGCCACATCTTCTTCATCCATTCATGCGATGATGGACACTTAGGTTGTTTCCATCTCTGGGCTGTTGTAAATAGAGCTGCAATGAACATTTTGGTCCACGACTCCTTTTGAGTTATGGTTTTCTCAGGGTATATGCCCAGTAGTGGGATTGCTGGGTCATATGGTAGTTCTATTTGTAGTTTTCTAAGGAACCTCCATACTGTTCTCCATCGTGGCTGTACCGATTCACATGCCCAGCAGTAGTGCAAGAGGGTTCCCTTTTCTCCACACCCTGTCCAGCATTTACTGTTTCTAGATTTTTGGGTGATGGCCCTTCTGACTGGTGTGAGATGATATCTCATTGTAGTTTTGATTTGCATTTCTCTACTGATTAATGATGTTGAGCATTCTTTCATGTGTGTGTTGGCCTTCTGTATATCTTCTTTGGAGAAATGTCTATTTAGGTCTTCTGCCCATTTTTGGATTGGGTCGTTTTGTTTTTTTTTGCTGTTGAGCTGCATGAGCTGCTTGTAAATTTTGGAGATTAATCCTTTGTCAGTTGCTCCATGTGAAAACGTTTTCTCCCATTCCGAGGGTTGTCTTTTGGTCTTGTTTAGGGTTTCCTTTGCTGTGCAAAAGCTTTGAAGTTTCATTAGGTCCCATTTGTTTATTTTTGTTCTTATTTCCATTTCTCTAGGAGGTGGGTCAGAAAGGATCTTGCTGTGATTTATGTCATAGAGTGTTCTGCCTATGTTTTCCTCCCAGAGTTTGATAGTTTCTGGCCTTACCTTTAGGTCTTTAATCCATTTTGAGCTTATTTTTGTGTACGGTGTTAGGGAGTGATCTAATCTCCTACTTTTACGTGTACCTGTCCAGTTTTCCCAGCACCATTCGTTGAAGAGGCTGTCCTTCCTCCACTGTACATTCCTGCCTCCTTCATCAAAGGTAAGGTGACCATATGTGCGTGGGCTTATCTCTGGGCTTTCTATGCTGTTCCTTTGATCTATATTTCTGGTTCTGTGCCAGTACCATACTGTCTTGATTACTGTAGCTTTGTAGTATAGTCTGAAGTCAGGGAGCCTGATTCCTCCAGCTCCGTTTTTCGTTCTCAAGATTGCTTTGGCTATTCGGGGTCTTTTGTGTTTCCATACAAATTGTGAGATTTTTTTGTTCTAGTTCTGTGAAAAATGCCGGTGGTAGTTTGATAGGGATTGCATTGAATCTGTAGGTTGCTTTGGGTAGTAGAGTCATTTTCACAATGTTGATTCTTCCAGTCCAAGAACATGGTATATCTCTCCATCTATTTGTATCATCTTTAATTTCTTTCACCGGTGTCTTATAATTTTCTGCGTACAGGTCTTTTGTCTCCTTAGGTAGGTTTATTCCTAGATATTTTATTCTTTTTGTTGCAGTGGTAAATGGGAGTGTTTTCTTGATTTCACTTTCAGATTTTTCATCATCAGTGTATAGGAATGCCAGAGATTTCTGTGCATTAATTTGGTATCCTGCTACTTTACCAAATTCATTGATTGGCTCTAGTAGTCTTCTGGGAGCATCTTTAGGATCCTCTATGTATAGTATCATGTCATGTGCAGACAGTGACAGCTTTACTCCTTCTTTTCCGATTTGTATTCCTTTTATTTCTTCTCTGATTGCTGTGGCTCAAACTTCCAAAACTAGGTTGAATAAGAGTGGTGAGAGTGGGCAACCTTTACTTGCTCCTGATCTTAGTGGAAATGGTTTCAGTTTTTCACCATTGAGGACGATGTTGGCTGTGGTTTTGTCATATATGGCCTTTATTATGTTGAGGAAGGTTCCCTCTGTGCCTACCTTCGGCAGGGTTTTTATCATAAATGGGTGTTGAATTTTGTCGAAAGCTTTCTCTGCATCTGTTGACGTGATCGTATGGTTTTTCTCCTTCAGGTTGTTAACACGGTGTATCACATTGATTGATTTGCGTATGTTGAAGAGTCCTTGCATTCCTGGAATAAACCCCACTTGATCATGGTGTATGATCCTTTTAATGTGCTGTTGGATTCTGTTTGCTAGTAGTTTGTTGAGGATTTTTGCATCTGTGTTTATCAGTGATATTGGCCTGTAGTTTTCTTGCTTTGTGGCATCTTTGTCTGGTTTTGGTATCAGGGTGATGGTGGCCTCGTAGAATGAGTTTGGGAGTGTTCCTCCCTCTGCTATATTTTGGAAGAGCTCGAGAAGGATAGGTGTTAACTCTTCCCTAAATGTTTGATGGAATTCGCCTGTGAAGCCATCTGGTCCTGGGCTTTTGTTTGTTGGAAGATTTTTAATCACAGTTTCAATTTCAGTGCTTGTGATTGGGCTGTTCATATTTTCTATGTCTCCCTGATTCAGTCTTGGCAGGTTGTGCATTTCTAAGAATTGGTCCATGTCTTCCAGGTTGTCCATTTTATTGGCATAGAGTTGCTTGCAACCTCTCATGATCCTGTGTGTATTTCTGCAATATCAGTTGTTACTTCTCCTTTTCCAGTTTTTTTTTTTTTGTTTTTTTTTTTTTTACCTCTTTATTGGAGTATGCTTGCTTTGTAATGGTGTGTTAGTTTCTGCTTTGTAACAAAGTGAATCAGTTATACATATACATATGTTCCCATATCTCTTCCCTCTTGCGTCTCCCTCCCTCCCACCCTCCCTATCCCAACCCTCTAGGCGGTCACAAAGCACCGAGCTGATCTCCCTGTGCTACGCGGCTGCTTCCCACCAGCTATCCATGTTACGTTTGGTGGTGTATCTATGTCCATGCCACTCTGTCACTTTGTCACAGCTTACTCTTCCCCCTCCCCATATCCTCAAGTCCGTTCTCTAGTAGGTCTGTCTTTATTCCTATCTTACCCCTAGGTTCTCTCTGACATTCTTTTCCCCTTAAATTCCCTATATATGTGTTAGCATATGGCATTTGTCTTTCTCTTTCTGACTTACTTCACTCTGTATGACAGACTCTAGGTCCATCCACCTCATTCCAAGTAGCTCGATTTCGTTTCTTTTTATGGCTGGGTACTATTCCATTGTATATATGTGCCACATCTTCTTCATCCATTCATGCGATGATGGACACTTAGGTTGTTTCCATCTCTGGGCTGTTGTAAATAGAGCTGCAATGAACATTTTGGTCCACGACTCCTTTTGAGTTATGGTTTTCTCAGGGTATATGCCCAGTAGTGGGATTGCTGGGTCATATGGTAGTTCTATTTGTAGTTTTCTAAGGAACCTCCATACTGTTCTCCATCGTGGCTGTACCGATTCACATGCCCAGCAGTAGTGCAAGAGGGTTCCCTTTTCTCCACACCCTGTCCAGCATTTACTGTTTCTAGATTTTTGGGTGATGGCCCTTCTGACTGGTGTGAGATGATATCTCATTGTAGTTTTGATTTGCATTTCTCTACTGATTAATGATGTTGAGCATTCTTTCATGTGTGTGTTGGCCTTCTGTATATCTTCTTTGGAGAAATGTCTATTTAGGTCTTCTGCCCATTTTTGGATTGGGTCGTTTTGTTTTTTTTTGCTGTTGAGCTGCATGAGCTGCTTGTAAATTTTGGAGATTAATCCTTTGTCAGTTGCTCCATGTGAAAACGTTTTCTCCCATTCCGAGGGTTGTCTTTTGGTCTTGTTTAGGGTTTCCTTTGCTGTGCAAAAGCTTTGAAGTTTCATTAGGTCCCATTTGTTTATTTTTGTTCTTATTTCCATTTCTCTAGGAGGTGGGTCAGAAAGGATCTTGCTGTGATTTATGTCATAGAGTGTTCTGCCTATGTTTTCCTCCCAGAGTTTGATAGTTTCTGGCCTTACCTTTAGGTCTTTAATCCATTTTGAGCTTATTTTTGTGTACGGTGTTAGGGAGTGATCTAATCTCCTACTTTTACGTGTACCTGTCCAGTTTTCCCAGCACCATTCGTTGAAGAGGCTGTCCTTCCTCCACTGTACATTCCTGCCTCCTTCATCAAAGGTAAGGTGACCATATGTGCGTGGGCTTATCTCTGGGCTTTCTATGCTGTTCCTTTGATCTATATTTCTGGTTCTGTGCCAGTACCATACTGTCTTGATTACTGTAGCTTTGTAGTATAGTCTGAAGTCAGGGAGCCTGATTCCTCCAGCTCCGTTTTTCGTTCTCAAGATTGCTTTGGCTATTCGGGGTCTTTTGTGTTTCCATACAAATTGTGAGATTTTTTTGTTCTAGTTCTGTGAAAAATGCCGGTGGTAGTTTGATAGGGATTGCATTGAATCTGTAGGTTGCTTTGGGTAGTAGTCATTTTCACAATGTTGATTCTTCCAGTCCAAGAACATGGTATATCTCTCCATCTATTTGTATCATCTTTAATTTCTTTCACCGGTGTCTTATAATTTTCTGCGTACAGGTCTTTTGTCTCCTTAGGTAGGTTTATTCCTAGATATTTTATTCTTTTTGTTGCAGTGGTAAATGGGAGTGTTTTCTTGATTTCACTTTCAGATTTTTCATCATCAGTGTATAGGAATGCCAGAGATTTCTGTGCATTAATTTGGTATCCTGCTACTTTACCAAATTCATTGATTGGCTCTAGTAGTCTTCTGGGAGCATCTTTAGGATCCTCTATGTATAGTATCATGTCATGTGCAGACAGTGACAGCTTTACTCCTTCTTTTCCGATTTGTATTCCTTTTATTTCTTCTCTGATTGCTGTGGCTCAAACTTCCAAAACTAGGTTGAATAAGAGTGGTGAGAGTGGGCAACCTTTACTTGCTCCTGATCTTAGTGGAAATGGTTTCAGTTTTTCACCATTGAGGACGATGTTGGCTGTGGTTTTGTCATATATGGCCTTTATTATGTTGAGGAAGGTTCCCTCTGTGCCTACCTTCGGCAGGGTTTTTATCATAAATGGGTGTTGAATTTTGTCGAAAGCTTTCTCTGCATCTGTTGACGTGATCGTATGGTTTTTCTCCTTCAGGTTGTTAACACGGTGTATCACATTGATTGATTTGCGTATGTTGAAGAGTCCTTGCATTCCTGGAATAAACCCCACTTGATCATGGTGTATGATCCTTTTAATGTGCTGTTGGATTCTGTTTGCTAGTAGTTTGTTGAGGATTTTTGCATCTGTGTTTATCAGTGATATTGGCCTGTAGTTTTCTTGCTTTGTGGCATCTTTGTCTGGTTTTGGTATCAGGGTGATGGTGGCCTCGTAGAATGAGTTTGGGAGTGTTCCTCCCTCTGCTATATTTTGGAAGAGCTCGAGAAGGATAGGTGTTAACTCTTCCCTAAATGTTTGATGGAATTCGCCTGTGAAGCCATCTGGTCCTGGGCTTTTGTTTGTTGGAAGATTTTTAATCACAGTTTCAATTTCAGTGCTTGTGATTGGGCTCTTCATATTTTCTATGTCTCCCTGATTCAGTCTTGGCAGGTTGTGCATTTCTAAGAATTGGTCCATGTCTTCCAGGTTGTCCATTTTATTGGCATAGAGTTGCTTGCAACCTCTCATGATCCTGTGTGTATTTCTGCAATATCAGTTGTTACTTCTCCTTTTCCAGTTTTTTTTTTTTTGTTTTTTTTTTTTTTACCTCTTTATTGGAGTATGCTTGCTTTGTAATGGTGTGTTAGTTTCTGCTTTGTAACAAAGTGAATCAGTTATACATATGTTCCCATATCTCTTCCCTCTTGCGTCTCCCTCCCTCCCACCCTCCCTATCCCAACCCTCTAGGCGGTCACAAAGCACCGAGCTGATCTCCCTGTGCTACGCGGCTGCTTCCCACCAGCTATCCATGTTACGTTTGGTGGTGTATCTATGTCCATGCCACTCTGTCACTTTGTCACAGCTTACTCTTCCCCCTCCCCATATCCTCAAGTCCGTTCTCTAGTAGGTCTGTCTTTATTCCTATCTTACCCCTAGGTTCTCTCTGACATTCTTTTCCCCTTAAATTCCCTATATATGTGTTAGCATATGGCATTTGTCTTTCTCTTTCTGACTTACTTCACTCTGTATGACAGACTCTAGGTCCATCCACCTCATTCCAAGTAGCTCGATTTCGTTTCTTTTTATGGCTGGGTACTATTCCATTGTATATATGTGCCACATCTTCTTCATCCATTCATGCGATGATGGACACTTAGGTTGTTTCCATCTCTGGGCTGTTGTAAATAGAGCTGCAATGAACATTTTGGTCCACGACTCCTTTTGAGTTATGGTTTTCTCAGGGTATATGCCCAGTAGTGGGATTGCTGGGTCATATGGTAGTTCTATTTGTAGTTTTCTAAGGAACCTCCATACTGTTCTCCATCGTGGCTGTACCGATTCACATGCCCAGCAGTAGTGCAAGAGGGTTCCCTTTTCTCCACACCCTGTCCAGCATTTACTGTTTCTAGATTTTTGGGTGATGGCCCTTCTGACTGGTGTGAGATGATATCTCATTGTAGTTTTGATTTGCATTTCTCTACTGATTAATGATGTTGAGCATTCTTTCATGTGTGTGTTGGCCTTCTGTATATCTTCTTTGGAGAAATGTCTATTTAGGTCTTCTGCCCATTTTTGGATTGGGTCGTTTTGTTTTTTTTTGCTGTTGAGCTGCATGAGCTGCTTGTAAATTTTGGAGATTAATCCTTTGTCAGTTGCTCCATGTGAAAACGTTTTCTCCCATTCCGAGGGTTGTCTTTTGGTCTTGTTTAGGGTTTCCTTTGCTGTGCAAAAGCTTTGAAGTTTCATTAGGTCCCATTTGTTTATTTTTGTTCTTATTTCCATTTCTCTAGGAGGTGGGTCAGAAAGGATCTTGCTGTGATTTATGTCATAGAGTGTTCTGCCTATGTTTTCCTCCCAGAGTTTGATAGTTTCTGGCCTTACCTTTAGGTCTTTAATCCATTTTGAGCTTATTTTTGTGTACGGTGTTAGGGAGTGATCTAATCTCCTACTTTTACGTGTACCTGTCCAGTTTTCCCAGCACCATTCGTTGAAGAGGCTGTCCTTCCTCCACTGTACATTCCTGCCTCCTTCATCAAAGGTAAGGTGACCATATGTGCGTGGGTTTATCTCTGGGCTTTCTATGCTGTTCCTTTGATCTATATTTCTGGTTCTGTGCCAGTACCATACTGTCTTGATTACTGTAGCTTTGTAGTATAGTCTGAAGTCAGGGAGCCTGATTCCTCCAGCTCCGTTTTTCGTTCTCAAGATTGCTTTGGCTATTCGGGGTCTTTTGTGTTTCCATACAAATTGTGAGATTTTTTTGTTCTAGTTCTGTGAAAAATGCCGGTGGTAGTTTGATAGGGATTGCATTGAATCTGTAGGTTGCTTTGGGTAGTAGTCATTTTCACAATGTTGATTCTTCCAGTCCAAGAACATGGTATATCTCTCCATCTATTTGTATCATCTTTAATTTCTTTCACCGGTGTCTTATAATTTTCTGCGTACAGGTCTTTTGTCTCCTTAGGTAGGTTTATTCCTAGATATTTTATTCTTTTTGTTGCAGTGGTAAATGGGAGTGTTTTCTTGATTTCACTTTCAGATTTTTCATCATCAGTGTATAGGAATGCCAGAGATTTCTGTGCATTAATTTGGTATCCTGCTACTTTACCAAATTCATTGATTGGCTCTAGTAGTCTTCTGGGAGCATCTTTAGGATCCTCTATGTATAGTATCATGTCATGTGCAGACAGTGACAGCTTTACTCCTTCTTTTCCGATTTGTATTCCTTTTATTTCTTCTCTGATTGCTGTGGCTCAAACTTCCAAAACTAGGTTGAATAAGAGTGGTGAGAGTGGGCAACCTTTACTTGCTCCTGATCTTAGTGGAAATGGTTTCAGTTTTTCACCATTGAGGACGATGTTGGCTGTGGTTTTGTCATATATGGCCTTTATTATGTTGAGGAAGGTTCCCTCTGTGCCTACCTTCGGCAGGGTTTTTATCATAAATGGGTGTTGAATTTTGTCGAAAGCTTTCTCTGCATCTGTTGACGTGATCGTATGGTTTTTCTCCTTCAGGTTGTTAACACGGTGTATCACATTGATTGATTTGCGTATGTTGAAGAGTCCTTGCATTCCTGGAATAAACCCCACTTGATCATGGTGTATGATCCTTTTAATGTGCTGTTGGATTCTGTTTGCTAGTAGTTTGTTGAGGATTTTTGCATCTGTGTTTATCAGTGATATTGGCCTGTAGTTTTCTTGCTTTGTGGCATCTTTGTCTGGTTTTGGTATCAGGGTGATGGTGCCCTCGTAGAATGAGTTTGGGAGTGTTCCTCCCTCTGCTATATTTTGGAAGAGCTCGAGAAGGATAGGTGTTAACTCTTCCCTAAATGTTTGATGGAATTCGCCTGTGAAGCCATCTGGTCCTGGGCTTTTGTTTGTTGGAAGATTTTTAATCACAGTTTCAATTTCAGTGCTTGTGATTGGGCTGTTCATATTTTCTATGTCTCCCTGATTCAGTCTTGGCAGGTTGTGCATTTCTAAGAATTGGTCCATGTCTTCCAGGTTGTCCATTTTATTGGCATAGAGTTGCTTGCAACCTCTCATGATCCTGTGTGTATTTCTGCAATATCAGTTGTTACTTCTCCTTTTCCAGTTTTTTTTTTTTTTTTTTTTTTTTTTTTACCTCTTTATTGGAGTATGCTTGCTTTGTAATGGTGTGTTAGTTTCTGCTTTGTAACAAAGTGAATCAGTTATACATATGTTCCCATATCTCTTCCCTCTTGCGTCTCCCTCCCTCCCACCCTCCCTATCCCAACCCTCTAGGCGGTCACAAAGCACCGAGCTGATCTCCCTGTGCTACGCGGCTGCTTCCCACCAGCTATCCATGTTACGTTTGGTGGTGTATCTATGTCCATGCCACTCTGTCACTTTGTCACAGCTTACTCTTCCCCCTCCCCATATCCTCAAGTCCGTTCTCTAGTAGGTCTGTCTTTATTCCTATCTTACCCCTAGGTTCTCTCTGACATTCTTTTCCCCTTAAATTCCCTATATATGTGTTAGCATATGGCATTTGTCTTTCTCTTTCTGACTTACTTCACTCTGTATGACAGACTCTAGGTCCATCCACCTCATTCCAAGTAGCTCGATTTCGTTTCTTTTTATGGCTGGGTACTATTCCATTGTATATATGTGCCACATCTTCTTCATCCATTCATGCGATGATGGACACTTAGGTTGTTTCCATCTCTGGGCTGTTGTAAATAGAGCTGCAATGAACATTTTGGTCCACGACTCCTTTTGAGTTATGGTTTTCTCAGGGTATATGCCCAGTAGTGGGATTGCTGGGTCATATGGTAGTTCTATTTGTAGTTTTCTAAGGAACCTCCATACTGTTCTCCATCGTGGCTGTACCGATTCACATGCCCAGCAGTAGTGCAAGAGGGTTCCCTTTTCTCCACACCCTGTCCAGCATTTACTGTTTCTAGATTTTTGGGTGATGGCCCTTCTGACTGGTGTGAGATGATATCTCATTGTAGTTTTGATTTGCATTTCTCTACTGATTAATGATGTTGAGCATTCTTTCATGTGTGTGTTGGCCTTCTGTATATCTTCTTTGGAGAAATGTCTATTTAGGTCTTCTGCCCATTTTTGGATTGGGTCGTTTTGTTTTTTTTTGCTGTTGAGCTGCATGAGCTGCTTGTAAATTTTGGAGATTAATCCTTTGTCAGTTGCTCCATGTGAAAACGTTTTCTCCCATTCCGAGGGTTGTCTTTTGGTCTTGTTTAGGGTTTCCTTTGCTGTGCAAAAGCTTTGAAGTTTCATTAGGTCCCATTTGTTTATTTTTGTTCTTATTTCCATTTCTCTAGGAGGTGGGTCAGAAAGGATCTTGCTGTGATTTATGTCATAGAGTGTTCTGCCTATGTTTTCCTCCCAGAGTTTGATAGTTTCTGGCCTTACCTTTAGGTCTTTAATCCATTTTGAGCTTATTTTTGTGTACGGTGTTAGGGAGTGATCTAATCTCCTACTTTTACGTGTACCTGTCCAGTTTTCCCAGCACCATTCGTTGAAGAGGCTGTCCTTCCTCCACTGTACATTCCTGCCTCCTTCATCAAAGGTAAGGTGACCATATGTGCGTGGGCTTATCTCTGGGCTTTCTATGCTGTTCCTTTGATCTATATTTCTGGTTCTGTGCCAGTACCATACTGTCTTGATTACTGTAGCTTTGTAGTATAGTCTGAAGTCAGGGAGCCTGATTCCTCCAGCTCCGTTTTTCGTTCTCAAGATTGCTTTGGCTATTCGGGGTCTTTTGTGTTTCCATACAAATTGTGAGATTTTTTTGTTCTAGTTCTGTGAAAAATGCCGGTGGTAGTTTGATAGGGATTGCATTGAATCTGTAGGTTGCTTTGGGTAGTAGAGTCATTTTCACAATGTTGATTCTTCCAGTCCAAGAACATGGTATATCTCTCCATCTATTTGTATCATCTTTAATTTCTTTCACCGGTGTCTTATAATTTTCTGCGTACAGGTCTTTTGTCTCCTTAGGTAGGTTTATTCCTAGATATTTTATTCTTTTTGTTGCAGTGGTAAATGGGAGTGTTTTCTTGATTTCACTTTCAGATTTTTCATCATCAGTGTATAGGAATGCCAGAGATTTCTGTGCATTAATTTGGTATCCTGCTACTTTACCAAATTCATTGATTGGCTCTAGTAGTCTTCTGGGAGCATCTTTAGGATCCTCTATGTATAGTATCATGTCATGTGCAGACAGTGACAGCTTTACTCCTTCTTTTCCGATTTGTATTCCTTTTATTTCTTCTCTGATTGCTGTGGCTCAAACTTCCAAAACTAGGTTGAATAAGAGTGGTGAGAGTGGGCAACCTTTACTTGCTCCTGATCTTAGTGGAAATGGTTTCAGTTTTTCACCATTGAGGACGATGTTGGCTGTGGTTTTGTCATATATGGCCTTTATTATGTTGAGGAAGGTTCCCTCTGTGCCTACCTTCGGCAGGGTTTTTATCATAAATGGGTGTTGAATTTTGTCGAAAGCTTTCTCTGCATCTGTTGACGTGATCGTATGGTTTTTCTCCTTCAGGTTGTTAACACGGTGTATCACATTGATTGATTTGCGTATGTTGAAGAGTCCTTGCATTCCTGGAATAAACCCCACTTGATCATGGTGTATGATCCTTTTAATGTGCTGTTGGATTCTGTTTGCTAGTAGTTTGTTGAGGATTTTTGCATCTGTGTTTATCAGTGATATTGGCCTGTAGTTTTCTTGCTTTGTGGCATCTTTGTCTGGTTTTGGTATCAGGGTGATGGTGGCCTCGTAGAATGAGTTTGGGAGTGTTCCTCCCTCTGCTATATTTTGGAAGAGCTCGAGAAGGATAGGTGTTAACTCTTCCCTAAATGTTTGATGGAATTCGCCTGTGAAGCCATCTGGTCCTGGGCTTTTGTTTGTTGGAAGATTTTTAATCACAGTTTCAATTTCAGTGCTTGTGATTGGGCTGTTCATATTTTCTATGTCTCCCTGATTCAGTCTTGGCAGGTTGTGCATTTCTAAGAATTGGTCCATGTCTTCCAGGTTGTCCATTTTATTGGCATAGAGTTGCTTGCAACCTCTCATGATCCTGTGTGTATTTCTGCAATATCAGTTGTTACTTCTCCTTTTCCAGTTTTTTTTTTTTTGTTTTTTTTTTTTTTACCTCTTTATTGGAGTATGCTTGCTTTGTAATGGTGTGTTAGTTTCTGCTTTGTAACAAAGTGAATCAGTTATACATATGTTCCCATATCTCTTCCCTCTTGCGTCTCCCTCCCTCCCACCCTCCCTATCCCAACCCTCTAGGCGGTCACAAAGCACCGAGCTGATCTCCCTGTGCTACGCGGCTGCTTCCCACCAGCTATCCATGTTACGTTTGGTGGTGTATCTATGTCCATGCCACTCTGTCACTTTGTCACAGCTTACTCTTCCCCCTCCCCATATCCTCAAGTCCGTTCTCTAGTAGGTCTGTCTTTATTCCTATCTTACCCCTAGGTTCTCTCTGACATTCTTTTCCCCTTAAATTCCCTATATATGTGTTAGCATATGGCATTTGTCTTTCTCTTTCTGACTTACTTCACTCTGTATGACAGACTCTAGGTCCATCCACCTCATTCCAAGTAGCTCGATTTCGTTTCTTTTTATGGCTGGGTACTATTCCATTGTATATATGTGCCACATCTTCTTCATCCATTCATGCGATGATGGACACTTAGGTTGTTTCCATCTCTGGGCTGTTGTAAATAGAGCTGCAATGAACATTTTGGTCCACGACTCCTTTTGAGTTATGGTTTTCTCAGGGTATATGCCCAGTAGTGGGATTGCTGGGTCATATGGTAGTTCTATTTGTAGTTTTCTAAGGAACCTCCATACTGTTCTCCATCGTGGCTGTACCGATTCACATGCCCAGCAGTAGTGCAAGAGGGTTCCCTTTTCTCCACACCCTGTCCAGCATTTACTGTTTCTAGATTTTTGGGTGATGGCCCTTCTGACTGGTGTGAGATGATATCTCATTGTAGTTTTGATTTGCATTTCTCTACTGATTAATGATGTTGAGCATTCTTTCATGTGTGTGTTGGCCTTCTGTATATCTTCTTTGGAGAAATGTCTATTTAGGTCTTCTGCCCATTTTTGGATTGGGTCGTTTTGTTTTTTTTTGCTGTTGAGCTGCATGAGCTGCTTGTAAATTTTGGAGATTAATCCTTTGTCAGTTGCTCCATGTGAAAACGTTTTCTCCCATTCCGAGGGTTGTCTTTTGGTCTTGTTTAGGGTTTCCTTTGCTGTGCAAAAGCTTTGAAGTTTCATTAGGTCCCATTTGTTTATTTTTGTTCTTATTTCCATTTCTCTAGGAGGTGGGTCAGAAAGGATCTTGCTGTGATTTATGTCATAGAGTGTTCTGCCTATGTTTTCCTCCCAGAGTTTGATAGTTTCTGGCCTTACCTTTAGGTCTTTAATCCATTTTGAGCTTATTTTTGTGTACGGTGTTAGGGAGTGATCTAATCTCCTACTTTTACGTGTACCTGTCCAGTTTTCCCAGCACCATTCGTTGAAGAGGCTGTCCTTCCTCCACTGTACATTCCTGCCTCCTTCATCAAAGGTAAGGTGACCATATGTGCGTGGGCTTATCTCTGGGCTTTCTATGCTGTTCCTTTGATCTATATTTCTGGTTCTGTGCCAGTACCATACTGTCTTGATTACTGTAGCTTTGTAGTATAGTCTGAAGTCAGGGAGCCTGATTCCTCCAGCTCCGTTTTTCGTTCTCAAGATTGCTTTGGCTATTCGGGGTCTTTTGTGTTTCCATACAAATTGTGAGATTTTTTTGTTCTAGTTCTGTGAAAAATGCCGGTGGTAGTTTGATAGGGATTGCATTGAATCTGTAGGTTGCTTTGGGTAGTAGAGTCATTTTCACAATGTTGATTCTTCCAGTCCAAGAACATGGTATATCTCTCCATCTATTTGTATCATCTTTAATTTCTTTCACCGGTGTCTTATAATTTTCTGCGTACAGGTCTTTTGTCTCCTTAGGTAGGTTTATTCCTAGATATTTTATTCTTTTTGTTGCAGTGGTAAATGGGAGTGTTTTCTTGATTTCACTTTCAGATTTTTCATCATCAGTGTATAGGAATGCCAGAGATTTCTGTGCATTAATTTGGTATCCTGCTACTTTACCAAATTCATTGATTGGCTCTAGTAGTCTTCTGGGAGCATCTTTAGGATCCTCTATGTATAGTATCATGTCATGTGCAGACAGTGACAGCTTTACTCCTTCTTTTCCGATTTGTATTCCTTTTATTTCTTCTCTGATTGCTGTGGCTCAAACTTCCAAAACTAGGTTGAATAAGAGTGGTGAGAGTGGGCAACCTTTACTTGCTCCTGATCTTAGTGGAAATGGTTTCAGTTTTTCACCATTGAGGACGATGTTGGCTGTGGTTTTGTCATATATGGCCTTTATTATGTTGAGGAAGGTTCCCTCTGTGCCTACCTTCGGCAGGGTTTTTATCATAAATGGGTGTTGAATTTTGTCGAAAGCTTTCTCTGCATCTGTTGACGTGATCGTATGGTTTTTCTCCTTCAGGTTGTTAACACGGTGTATCACATTGATTGATTTGCGTATGTTGAAGAGTCCTTGCATTCCTGGAATAAACCCCACTTGATCATGGTGTATGATCCTTTTAATGTGCTGTTGGATTCTGTTTGCTAGTAGTTTGTTGAGGATTTTTGCATCTGTGTTTATCAGTGATATTGGCCTGTAGTTTTCTTGCTTTGTGGCATCTTTGTCTGGTTTTGGTATCAGGGTGATGGTGGCCTCGTAGAATGAGTTTGGGAGTGTTCCTCCCTCTGCTATATTTTGGAAGAGCTCGAGAAGGATAGGTGTTAACTCTTCCCTAAATGTTTGATGGAATTCGCCTGTGAAGCCATCTGGTCCTGGGCTTTTGTTTGTTGGAAGATTTTTAATCACAGTTTCAATTTCAGTGCTTGTGATTGGGCTCTTCATATTTTCTATGTCTCCCTGATTCAGTCTTGGCAGGTTGTGCATTTCTAAGAATTGGTCCATGTCTTCCAGGTTGTCCATTTTATTGGCATAGAGTTGCTTGCAACCTCTCATGATCCTGTGTGTATTTCTGCAATATCAGTTGTTACTTCTCCTTTTCCAGTTTTTTTTTTTTTGTTTTTTTTTTTTTTACCTCTTTATTGGAGTATGCTTGCTTTGTAATGGTGTGTTAGTTTCTGCTTTGTAACAAAGTGAATCAGTTATACATATGTTCCCATATCTCTTCCCTCTTGCGTCTCCCTCCCTCCCACCCTCCCTATCCCAACCCTCTAGGCGGTCACAAAGCACCGAGCTGATCTCCCTGTGCTACGCGGCTGCTTCCCACCAGCTATCCATGTTACGTTTGGTGGTGTATCTATGTCCATGCCACTCTGTCACTTTGTCACAGCTTACTCTTCCCCCTCCCCATATCCTCAAGTCCGTTCTCTAGTAGGTCTGTCTTTATTCCTATCTTACCCCTAGGTTCTCTCTGACATTCTTTTCCCCTTAAATTCCCTATATATGTGTTAGCATATGGCATTTGTCTTTCTCTTTCTGACTTACTTCACTCTGTATGACAGACTCTAGGTCCATCCACCTCATTCCAAGTAGCTCGATTTCGTTTCTTTTTATGGCTGGGTACTATTCCATTGTATATATGTGCCACATCTTCTTCATCCATTCATGCGATGATGGACACTTAGGTTGTTTCCATCTCTGGGCTGTTGTAAATAGAGCTGCAATGAACATTTTGGTCCACGACTCCTTTTGAGTTATGGTTTTCTCAGGGTATATGCCCAGTAGTGGGATTGCTGGGTCATATGGTAGTTCTATTTGTAGTTTTCTAAGGAACCTCCATACTGTTCTCCATCGTGGCTGTACCGATTCACATGCCCAGCAGTAGTGCAAGAGGGTTCCCTTTTCTCCACACCCTGTCCAGCATTTACTGTTTCTAGATTTTTGGGTGATGGCCCTTCTGACTGGTGTGAGATGATATCTCATTGTAGTTTTGATTTGCATTTCTCTACTGATTAATGATGTTGAGCATTCTTTCATGTGTGTGTTGGCCTTCTGTATATCTTCTTTGGAGAAATGTCTATTTAGGTCTTCTGCCCATTTTTGGATTGGGTCGTTTTGTTTTTTTTTGCTGTTGAGCTGCATGAGCTGCTTGTAAATTTTGGAGATTAATCCTTTGTCAGTTGCTCCATGTGAAAACGTTTTCTCCCATTCCGAGGGTTGTCTTTTGGTCTTGTTTAGGGTTTCCTTTGCTGTGCAAAAGCTTTGAAGTTTCATTAGGTCCCATTTGTTTATTTTTGTTCTTATTTCCATTTCTCTAGGAGGTGGGTCAGAAAGGATCTTGCTGTGATTTATGTCATAGAGTGTTCTGCCTATGTTTTCCTCCCAGAGTTTGATAGTTTCTGGCCTTACCTTTAGGTCTTTAATCCATTTTGAGCTTATTTTTGTGTACGGTGTTAGGGAGTGATCTAATCTCCTACTTTTACGTGTACCTGTCCAGTTTTCCCAGCACCATTCGTTGAAGAGGCTGTCCTTCCTCCACTGTACATTCCTGCCTCCTTCATCAAAGGTAAGGTGACCATATGTGCGTGGGCTTATCTCTGGGCTTTCTATGCTGTTCCTTTGATCTATATTTCTGGTTCTGTGCCAGTACCATACTGTCTTGATTACTGTAGCTTTGTAGTATAGTCTGAAGTCAGGGAGCCTGATTCCTCCAGCTCCGTTTTTCGTTCTCAAGATTGCTTTGGCTATTCGGGGTCTTTTGTGTTTCCATACAAATTGTGAGATTTTTTTGTTCTAGTTCTGTGAAAAATGCCGGTGGTAGTTTGATAGGGATTGCATTGAATCTGTAGGTTGCTTTGGGTAGTAGAGTCATTTTCACAATGTTGATTCTTCCAGTCCAAGAACATGGTATATCTCTCCATCTATTTGTATCATCTTTAATTTCTTTCACCGGTGTCTTATAATTTTCTGCGTACAGGTCTTTTGTCTCCTTAGGTAGGTTTATTCCTAGATATTTTATTCTTTTTGTTGCAGTGGTAAATGGGAGTGTTTTCTTGATTTCACTTTCAGATTTTTCATCATCAGTGTATAGGAATGCCAGAGATTTCTGTGCATTAATTTGGTATCCTGCTACTTTACCAAATTCATTGATTGGCTCTAGTAGTCTTCTGGGAGCATCTTTAGGATCCTCTATGTATAGTATCATGTCATGTGCAGACAGTGACAGCTTTACTCCTTCTTTTCCGATTTGTATTCCTTTTATTTCTTCTCTGATTGCTGTGGCTCAAACTTCCAAAACTAGGTTGAATAAGAGTGGTGAGAGTGGGCAACCTTTACTTGCTCCTGATCTTAGTGGAAATGGTTTCAGTTTTTCACCATTGAGGACGATGTTGGCTGTGGTTTTGTCATATATGGCCTTTATTATGTTGAGGAAGGTTCCCTCTGTGCCTACCTTCGGCAGGGTTTTTATCATAAATGGGTGTTGAATTTTGTCGAAAGCTTTCTCTGCATCTGTTGACGTGATCGTATGGTTTTTCTCCTTCAGGTTGTTAACACGGTGTATCACATTGATTGATTTGCGTATGTTGAAGAGTCCTTGCATTCCTGGAATAAACCCCACTTGATCATGGTGTATGATCCTTTTAATGTGCTGTTGGATTCTGTTTGCTAGTAGTTTGTTGAGGATTTTTGCATCTGTGTTTATCAGTGATATTGGCCTGTAGTTTTCTTGCTTTGTGGCATCTTTGTCTGGTTTTGGTATCAGGGTGATGGTGGCCTCGTAGAATGAGTTTGGGAGTGTTCCTCCCTCTGCTATATTTTGGAAGAGCTCGAGAAGGATAGGTGTTAACTCTTCCCTAAATGTTTGATGGAATTCGCCTGTGAAGCCATCTGGTCCTGGGCTTTTGTTTGTTGGAAGATTTTTAATCACAGTTTCAATTTCAGTGCTTGTGATTGGGCTGTTCATATTTTCTATGTCTCCCTGATTCAGTCTTGGCAGGTTGTGCATTTCTAAGAATTGGTCCATGTCTTCCAGGTTGTCCATTTTATTGGCATAGAGTTGCTTGCAACCTCTCATGATCCTGTGTGTATTTCTGCAATATCAGTTGTTACTTCTCCTTTTCCAGTTTTTTTTTTTTTGTTTTTTTTTTTTTTACCTCTTTATTGGAGTATGCTTGCTTTGTAATGGTGTGTTAGTTTCTGCTTTGTAACAAAGTGAATCAGTTATACATATACATATGTTCCCATATCTCTTCCCTCTTGCGTCTCCCTCCCTCCCACCCTCCCTATCCCAACCCTCTAGGCGGTCACAAAGCACCGAGCTGATCTCCCTGTGCTACGCGGCTGCTTCCCACCAGCTATCCATGTTACGTTTGGTGGTGTATCTATGTCCATGCCACTCTGTCACTTTGTCACAGCTTACTCTTCCCCCTCCCCATATCCTCAAGTCCGTTCTCTAGTAGGTCTGTCTTTATTCCTATCTTACCCCTAGGTTCTCTCTGACATTCTTTTCCCCTTAAATTCCCTATATATGTGTTAGCATATGGCATTTGTCTTTCTCTTTCTGACTTACTTCACTCTGTATGACAGACTCTAGGTCCATCCACCTCATTCCAAGTAGCTCGATTTCGTTTCTTTTTATGGCTGGGTACTATTCCATTGTATATATGTGCCACATCTTCTTCATCCATTCATGCGATGATGGACACTTAGGTTGTTTCCATCTCTGGGCTGTTGTAAATAGAGCTGCAATGAACATTTTGGTCCACGACTCCTTTTGAGTTATGGTTTTCTCAGGGTATATGCCCAGTAGTGGGATTGCTGGGTCATATGGTAGTTCTATTTGTAGTTTTCTAAGGAACCTCCATACTGTTCTCCATCGTGGCTGTACCGATTCACATGCCCAGCAGTAGTGCAAGAGGGTTCCCTTTTCTCCACACCCTGTCCAGCATTTACTGTTTCTAGATTTTTGGGTGATGGCCCTTCTGACTGGTGTGAGATGATATCTCATTGTAGTTTTGATTTGCATTTCTCTACTGATTAATGATGTTGAGCATTCTTTCATGTGTGTGTTGGCCTTCTGTATATCTTCTTTGGAGAAATGTCTATTTAGGTCTTCTGCCCATTTTTGGATTGGGTCGTTTTGTTTTTTTTTGCTGTTGAGCTGCATGAGCTGCTTGTAAATTTTGGAGATTAATCCTTTGTCAGTTGCTCCATGTGAAAACGTTTTCTCCCATTCCGAGGGTTGTCTTTTGGTCTTGTTTAGGGTTTCCTTTGCTGTGCAAAAGCTTTGAAGTTTCATTAGGTCCCATTTGTTTATTTTTGTTCTTATTTCCATTTCTCTAGGAGGTGGGTCAGAAAGGATCTTGCTGTGATTTATGTCATAGAGTGTTCTGCCTATGTTTTCCTCCCAGAGTTTGATAGTTTCTGGCCTTACCTTTAGGTCTTTAATCCATTTTGAGCTTATTTTTGTGTACGGTGTTAGGGAGTGATCTAATCTCCTACTTTTACGTGTACCTGTCCAGTTTTCCCAGCACCATTCGTTGAAGAGGCTGTCCTTCCTCCACTGTACATTCCTGCCTCCTTCATCAAAGGTAAGGTGACCATATGTGCGTGGGCTTATCTCTGGGCTTTCTATGCTGTTCCTTTGATCTATATTTCTGGTTCTGTGCCAGTACCATACTGTCTTGATTACTGTAGCTTTGTAGTATAGTCTGAAGTCAGGGAGCCTGATTCCTCCAGCTCCGTTTTTCGTTCTCAAGATTGCTTTGGCTATTCGGGGTCTTTTGTGTTTCCATACAAATTGTGAGATTTTTTTGTTCTAGTTCTGTGAAAAATGCCGGTGGTAGTTTGATAGGGATTGCATTGAATCTGTAGGTTGCTTTGGGTAGTAGAGTCATTTTCACAATGTTGATTCTTCCAGTCCAAGAACATGGTATATCTCTCCATCTATTTGTATCATCTTTAATTTCTTTCACCGGTGTCTTATAATTTTCTGCGTACAGGTCTTTTGTCTCCTTAGGTAGGTTTATTCCTAGATATTTTATTCTTTTTGTTGCAGTGGTAAATGGGAGTGTTTTCTTGATTTCACTTTCAGATTTTTCATCATCAGTGTATAGGAATGCCAGAGATTTCTGTGCATTAATTTGGTATCCTGCTACTTTACCAAATTCATTGATTGGCTCTAGTAGTCTTCTGGGAGCATCTTTAGGATCCTCTATGTATAGTATCATGTCATGTGCAGACAGTGACAGCTTTACTCCTTCTTTTCCGATTTGTATTCCTTTTATTTCTTCTCTGATTGCTGTGGCTCAAACTTCCAAAACTAGGTTGAATAAGAGTGGTGAGAGTGGGCAACCTTTACTTGCTCCTGATCTTAGTGGAAATGGTTTCAGTTTTTCACCATTGAGGACGATGTTGGCTGTGGTTTTGTCATATATGGCCTTTATTATGTTGAGGAAGGTTCCCTCTGTGCCTACCTTCGGCAGGGTTTTTATCATAAATGGGTGTTGAATTTTGTCGAAAGCTTTCTCTGCATCTGTTGACGTGATCGTATGGTTTTTCTCCTTCAGGTTGTTAACACGGTGTATCACATTGATTGATTTGCGTATGTTGAAGAGTCCTTGCATTCCTGGAATAAACCCCACTTGATCATGGTGTATGATCCTTTTAATGTGCTGTTGGATTCTGTTTGCTAGTAGTTTGTTGAGGATTTTTGCATCTGTGTTTATCAGTGATATTGGCCTGTAGTTTTCTTGCTTTGTGGCATCTTTGTCTGGTTTTGGTATCAGGGTGATGGTGGCCTCGTAGAATGAGTTTGGGAGTGTTCCTCCCTCTGCTATATTTTGGAAGAGCTCGAGAAGGATAGGTGTTAACTCTTCCCTAAATGTTTGATGGAATTCGCCTGTGAAGCCATCTGGTCCTGGGCTTTTGTTTGTTGGAAGATTTTTAATCACAGTTTCAATTTCAGTGCTTGTGATTGGGCTGTTCATATTTTCTATGTCTCCCTGATTCAGTCTTGGCAGGTTGTGCATTTCTAAGAATTGGTCCACGTCTTCCAGGTTGTCCATTTTATTGGCATAGAGTTGCTTGCAACCTCTCATGATCCTGTGTGTATTTCTGCAATATCAGTTGTTACTTCTCCTTTTCCAGTTTTTTTTTTTTTGTTTTTTTTTTTTTTACCTCTTTATTGGAGTATGCTTGCTTTGTAATGGTGTGTTAGTTTCTGCTTTGTAACAAAGTGAATCAGTTATACATATGTTCCCATATCTCTTCCCTCTTGCGTCTCCCTCCCTCCCACCCTCCCTATCCCAACCCTCTAGGCGGTCACAAAGCACCGAGCTGATCTCCCTGTGCTACGCGGCTGCTTCCCACCAGCTATCCATGTTACGTTTGGTGGTGTATCTATGTCCATGCCACTCTGTCACTTTGTCACAGCTTACTCTTCCCCCTCCCCATATCCTCAAGTCCGTTCTCTAGTAGGTCTGTCTTTATTCCTATCTTACCCCTAGGTTCTCTCTGACATTCTTTTCCCCTTAAATTCCCTATATATGTGTTAGCATATGGCATTTGTCTTTCTCTTTCTGACTTACTTCACTCTGTATGACAGACTCTAGGTCCATCCACCTCATTCCAAGTAGCTCGATTTCGTTTCTTTTTATGGCTGGGTACTATTCCATTGTATATATGTGCCACATCTTCTTCATCCATTCATGCGATGATGGACACTTAGGTTGTTTCCATCTCTGGGCTGTTGTAAATAGAGCTGCAATGAACATTTTGGTCCACGACTCCTTTTGAGTTATGGTTTTCTCAGGGTATATGCCCAGTAGTGGGATTGCTGGGTCATATGGTAGTTCTATTTGTAGTTTTCTAAGGAACCTCCATACTGTTCTCCATCGTGGCTGTACCGATTCACATGCCCAGCAGTAGTGCAAGAGGGTTCCCTTTTCTCCACACCCTGTCCAGCATTTACTGTTTCTAGATTTTTGGGTGATGGCCCTTCTGACTGGTGTGAGATGATATCTCATTGTAGTTTTGATTTGCATTTCTCTACTGATTAATGATGTTGAGCATTCTTTCATGTGTGTGTTGGCCTTCTGTATATCTTCTTTGGAGAAATGTCTATTTAGGTCTTCTGCCCATTTTTGGATTGGGTCGTTTTGTTTTTTTTTGCTGTTGAGCTGCATGAGCTGCTTGTAAATTTTGGAGATTAATCCTTTGTCAGTTGCTCCATGTGAAAACGTTTTCTCCCATTCCGAGGGTTGTCTTTTGGTCTTGTTTAGGGTTTCCTTTGCTGTGCAAAAGCTTTGAAGTTTCATTAGGTCCCATTTGTTTATTTTTGTTCTTATTTCCATTTCTCTAGGAGGTGGGTCAGAAAGGATCTTGCTGTGATTTATGTCATAGAGTGTTCTGCCTATGTTTTCCTCCCAGAGTTTGATAGTTTCTGGCCTTACCTTTAGGTCTTTAATCCATTTTGAGCTTATTTTTGTGTACGGTGTTAGGGAGTGATCTAATCTCCTACTTTTACGTGTACCTGTCCAGTTTTCCCAGCACCATTCGTTGAAGAGGCTGTCCTTCCTCCACTGTACATTCCTGCCTCCTTCATCAAAGGTAAGGTGACCATATGTGCGTGGGCTTATCTCTGGGCTTTCTATGCTGTTCCTTTGATCTATATTTCTGGTTCTGTGCCAGTACCATACTGTCTTGATTACTGTAGCTTTGTAGTATAGTCTGAAGTCAGGGAGCCTGATTCCTCCAGCTCCGTTTTTCGTTCTCAAGATTGCTTTGGCTATTCGGGGTCTTTTGTGTTTCCATACAAATTGTGAGATTTTTTTGTTCTAGTTCTGTGAAAAATGCCGGTGGTAGTTTGATAGAGATTGCATTGAATCTGTAGGTTGCTTTGGGTAGTAGAGTCATTTTCACAATGTTGATTCTTCCAGTCCAAGAACATGGTATATCTCTCCATCTATTTGTATCATCTTTAATTTCTTTCACCGGTGTCTTATAATTTTCTGCGTACAGGTCTTTTGTCTCCTTAGGTAGGTTTATTCCTAGATATTTTATTCTTTTTGTTGCAGTGGTAAATGGGAGTGTTTTCTTGATTTCACTTTCAGATTTTTCATCATCAGTGTATAGGAATGCCAGAGATTTCTGTGCATTAATTTGGTATCCTGCTACTTTACCAAATTCATTGATTGGCTCTAGTAGTCTTCTGGGAGCATCTTTAGGATCCTCTATGTATAGTATCATGTCATGTGCAGACAGTGACAGCTTTACTCCTTCTTTTCCGATTTGTATTCCTTTTATTTCTTCTCTGATTGCTGTGGCTCAAACTTCCAAAACTAGGTTGAATAAGAGTGGTGAGAGTGGGCAACCTTTACTTGCTCCTGATCTTAGTGGAAATGGTTTCAGTTTTTCACCATTGAGGACGATGTTGGCTGTGGTTTTGTCATATATGGCCTTTATTATGTTGAGGAAGGTTCCCTCTGTGCCTACCTTCGGCAGGGTTTTTATCATAAATGGGTGTTGAATTTTGTCGAAAGCTTTCTCTGCATCTGTTGACGTGATCGTATGGTTTTTCTCCTTCAGGTTGTTAACACGGTGTATCACATTGATTGATTTGCGTATGTTGAAGAGTCCTTGCATTCCTGGAATAAACCCCACTTGATCATGGTGTATGATCCTTTTAATGTGCTGTTGGATTCTGTTTGCTAGTAGTTTGTTGAGGATTTTTGCATCTGTGTTTATCAGTGATATTGGCCTGTAGTTTTCTTGCTTTGTGGCATCTTTGTCTGGTTTTGGTATCAGGGTGATGGTGGCCTCGTAGAATGAGTTTGGGAGTGTTCCTCCCTCTGCTATATTTTGGAAGAGCTCGAGAAGGATAGGTGTTAACTCTTCCCTAAATGTTTGATGGAATTCGCCTGTGAAGCCATCTGGTCCTGGGCTTTTGTTTGTTGGAAGATTTTTAATCACAGTTTCAATTTCAGTGCTTGTGATTGGGCTGTTCATATTTTCTATGTCTCCCTGATTCAGTCTTGGCAGGTTGTGCATTTCTAAGAATTGGTCCATGTCTTCCAGGTTGTCCATTTTATTGGCATAGAGTTGCTTGCAACCTCTCATGATCCTGTGTGTATTTCTGCAATATCAGTTGTTACTTCTCCTTTTCCAGTTTTTTTGTTTTTGTTTTTTTTTTTTTTACCTCTTTATTGGAGTATGCTTGCTTTGTAATGGTGTGTTAGTTTCTGCTTTGTAACAAAGTGAATCAGTTATACATATACATATGTTCCCATATCTCTTCCCTCTTGCGTCTCCCTCCCTCCCACCCTCCCTATCCCAACCCTCTAGGCGGTCACAAAGCACCGAGCTGATCTCCCTGTGCTACGCGGCTGCTTCCCACCAGCTATCCATGTTACGTTTGGTGGTGTATCTATGTCCATGCCACTCTGTCACTTTGTCACAGCTTACTCTTCCCCCTCCCCATATCCTCAAGTCCGTTCTCTAGTAGGTCTGTCTTTATTCCTATCTTACCCCTAGGTTCTCTCTGACATTCTTTTCCCCTTAAATTCCCTATATATGTGTTAGCATATGGCATTTGTCTTTCTCTTTCTGACTTACTTCACTCTGTATGACAGACTCTAGGTCCATCCACCTCATTCCAAGTAGCTCGATTTCGTTTCTTTTTATGGCTGGGTACTATTCCATTGTATATATGTGCCACATCTTCTTCATCCATTCATGCGATGATGGACACTTAGGTTGTTTCCATCTCTGGGCTGTTGTAAATAGAGCTGCAATGAACATTTTGGTCCACGACTCCTTTTGAGTTATGGTTTTCTCAGGGTATATGCCCAGTAGTGGGATTGCTGGGTCATATGGTAGTTCTATTTGTAGTTTTCTAAGGAACCTCCATACTGTTCTCCATCGTGGCTGTACCGATTCACATGCCCAGCAGTAGTGCAAGAGGGTTCCCTTTTCTCCACACCCTGTCCAGCATTTACTGTTTCTAGATTTTTGGGTGATGGCCCTTCTGACTGGTGTGAGATGATATCTCATTGTAGTTTTGATTTGCATTTCTCTACTGATTAATGATGTTGAGCATTCTTTCATGTGTGTGTTGGCCTTCTGTATATCTTCTTTGGAGAAATGTCTATTTAGGTCTTCTGCCCATTTTTGGATTGGGTCGTTTTGTTTTTTTTTGCTGTTGAGCTGCATGAGCTGCTTGTAAATTTTGGAGATTAATCCTTTGTCAGTTGCTCCATGTGAAAACGTTTTCTCCCATTCCGAGGGTTGTCTTTTGGTCTTGTTTAGGGTTTCCTTTGCTGTGCAAAAGCTTTGAAGTTTCATTAGGTCCCATTTGTTTATTTTTGTTCTTATTTCCATTTCTCTAGGAGGTGGGTCAGAAAGGATCTTGCTGTGATTTATGTCATAGAGTGTTCTGCCTATGTTTTCCTCCCAGAGTTTGATAGTTTCTGGCCTTACCTTTAGGTCTTTAATCCATTTTGAGCTTATTTTTGTGTACGGTGTTAGGGAGTGATCTAATCTCCTACTTTTACGTGTACCTGTCCAGTTTTCCCAGCACCATTCGTTGAAGAGGCTGTCCTTCCTCCACTGTACATTCCTGCCTCCTTCATCAAAGGTAAGGTGACCATATGTGCGTGGGCTTATCTCTGGGCTTTCTATGCTGTTCCTTTGATCTATATTTCTGGTTCTGTGCCAGTACCATACTGTCTTGATTACTGTAGCTTTGTAGTATAGTCTGAAGTCAGGGAGCCTGATTCCTCCAGCTCCGTTTTTCGTTCTCAAGATTGCTTTGGCTATTCGGGGTCTTTTGTGTTTCCATACAAATTGTGAGATTTTTTTGTTCTAGTTCTGTGAAAAATGCCGGTGGTAGTTTGATAGGGATTGCATTGAATCTGTAGGTTGCTTTGGGTAGTAGAGTCATTTTCACAATGTTGATTCTTCCAGTCCAAGAACATGGTATATCTCTCCATCTATTTGTATCATCTTTAATTTCTTTCACCGGTGTCTTATAATTTTCTGCGTACAGGTCTTTTGTCTCCTTAGGTAGGTTTATTCCTAGATATTTTATTCTTTTTGTTGCAGTGGTAAATGGGAGTGTTTTCTTGATTTCACTTTCAGATTTTTCATCATCAGTGTATAGGAATGCCAGAGATTTCTGTGCATTAATTTGGTATCCTGCTACTTTACCAAATTCATTGATTGGCTCTAGTAGTCTTCTGGGAGCATCTTTAGGATCCTCTATGTATAGTATCATGTCATGTGCAGACAGTGACAGCTTTACTCCTTCTTTTCCGATTTGTATTCCTTTTATTTCTTCTCTGATTGCTGTGGCTCAAACTTCCAAAACTAGGTTGAATAAGAGTGGTGAGAGTGGGCAACCTTTACTTGCTCCTGATCTTAGTGGAAATGGTTTCAGTTTTTCACCATTGAGGACGATGTTGGCTGTGGTTTTGTCATATATGGCCTTTATTATGTTGAGGAAGGTTCCCTCTGTGCCTACCTTCGGCAGGGTTTTTATCATAAATGGGTGTTGAATTTTGTCGAAAGCTTTCTCTGCATCTGTTGACGTGATCGTATGGTTTTTCTCCTTCAGGTTGTTAACACGGTGTATCACATTGATTGATTTGCGTATGTTGAAGAGTCCTTGCATTCCTGGAATAAACCCCACTTGATCATGGTGTATGATCCTTTTAATGTGCTGTTGGATTCTGTTTGCTAGTAGTTTGTTGAGGATTTTTGCATCTGTGTTTATCAGTGATATTGGCCTGTAGTTTTCTTGCTTTGTGGCATCTTTGTCTGGTTTTGGTATCAGGGTGATGGTGGCCTCGTAGAATGAGTTTGGGAGTGTTCCTCCCTCTGCTATATTTTGGAAGAGCTCGAGAAGGATAGGTGTTAACTCTTCCCTAAATGTTTGATGGAATTCGCCTGTGAAGCCATCTGGTCCTGGGCTTTTGTTTGTTGGAAGATTTTTAATCACAGTTTCAATTTCAGTGCTTGTGATTGGGCTGTTCATATTTTCTATGTCTCCCTGATTCAGTCTTGGCAGGTTGTGCATTTCTAAGAATTGGTCCATGTCTTCCAGGTTGTCCATTTTATTGGCATAGAGTTGCTTGCAACCTCTCATGATCCTGTGTGTATTTCTGCAATATCAGTTGTTACTTCTCCTTTTCCAGTTTTTTTTTTTTTGTTTTTTTTTTTTTTACCTCTTTATTGGAGTATGCTTGCTTTGTAATGGTGTGTTAGTTTCTGCTTTGTAACAAAGTGAATCAGTTATACATATGTTCCCATATCTCTTCCCTCTTGCGTCTCCCTCCCTCCCACCCTCCCTATCCCAACCCTCTAGGCGGTCACAAAGCACCGAGCTGATCTCCCTGTGCTACGCGGCTGCTTCCCACCAGCTATCCATGTTACGTTTGGTGGTGTATCTATGTCCATGCCACTCTGTCACTTTGTCACAGCTTACTCTTCCCCCTCCCCATATCCTCAAGTCCGTTCTCTAGTAGGTCTGTCTTTATTCCTATCTTACCCCTAGGTTCTCTCTGACATTCTTTTCCCCTTAAATTCCCTATATATGTGTTAGCATATGGCATTTGTCTTTCTCTTTCTGACTTACTTCACTCTGTATGACAGACTCTAGGTCCATCCACCTCATTCCAAGTAGCTCGATTTCGTTTCTTTTTATGGCTGGGTACTATTCCATTGTATATATGTGCCACATCTTCTTCATCCATTCATGCGATGATGGACACTTAGGTTGTTTCCATCTCTGGGCTGTTGTAAATAGAGCTGCAATGAACATTTTGGTCCACGACTCCTTTTGAGTTATGGTTTTCTCAGGGTATATGCCCAGTAGTGGGATTGCTGGGTCATATGGTAGTTCTATTTGTAGTTTTCTAAGGAACCTCCATACTGTTCTCCATCGTGGCTGTACCGATTCACATGCCCAGCAGTAGTGCAAGAGGGTTCCCTTTTCTCCACACCCTGTCCAGCATTTACTGTTTCTAGATTTTTGGGTGATGGCCCTTCTGACTGGTGTGAGATGATATCTCATTGTAGTTTTGATTTGCATTTCTCTACTGATTAATGATGTTGAGCATTCTTTCATGTGTGTGTTGGCCTTCTGTATATCTTCTTTGGAGAAATGTCTATTTAGGTCTTCTGCCCATTTTTGGATTGGGTCGTTTTGTTTTTTTTTGCTGTTGAGCTGCATGAGCTGCTTGTAAATTTTGGAGATTAATCCTTTGTCAGTTGCTCCATGTGAAAACGTTTTCTCCCATTCCGAGGGTTGTCTTTTGGTCTTGTTTAGGGTTTCCTTTGCTGTGCAAAAGCTTTGAAGTTTCATTAGGTCCCATTTGTTTATTTTTGTTCTTATTTCCATTTCTCTAGGAGGTGGGTCAGAAAGGATCTTGCTGTGATTTATGTCATAGAGTGTTCTGCCTATGTTTTCCTCCCAGAGTTTGATAGTTTCTGGCCTTACCTTTAGGTCTTTAATCCATTTTGAGCTTATTTTTGTGTACGGTGTTAGGGAGTGATCTAATCTCCTACTTTTACGTGTACCTGTCCAGTTTTCCCAGCACCATTCGTTGAAGAGGCTGTCCTTCCTCCACTGTACATTCCTGCCTCCTTCATCAAAGGTAAGGTGACCATATGTGCGTGGGTTTATCTCTGGGCTTTCTATGCTGTTCCTTTGATCTATATTTCTGGTTCTGTGCCAGTACCATACTGTCTTGATTACTGTAGCTTTGTAGTATAGTCTGAAGTCAGGGAGCCTGATTCCTCCAGCTCCGTTTTTCGTTCTCAAGATTGCTTTGGCTATTCGGGGTCTTTTGTGTTTCCATACAAATTGTGAGATTTTTTTGTTCTAGTTCTGTGAAAAATGCCGGTGGTAGTTTGATAGGGATTGCATTGAATCTGTAGGTTGCTTTGGGTAGTAGAGTCATTTTCACAATGTTGATTCTTCCAGTCCAAGAACATGGTATATCTCTCCATCTATTTGTATCATCTTTAATTTCTTTCACCGGTGTCTTATAATTTTCTGCGTACAGGTCTTTTGTCTCCTTAGGTAGGTTTATTCCTAGATATTTTATTCTTTTTGTTGCAGTGGTAAATGGGAGTGTTTTCTTGATTTCACTTTCAGATTTTTCATCATCAGTGTATAGGAATGCCAGAGATTTCTGTGCATTAATTTGGTATCCTGCTACTTTACCAAATTCATTGATTGGCTCTAGTAGTCTTCTGGGAGCATCTTTAGGATCCTCTATGTATAGTATCATGTCATGTGCAGACAGTGACAGCTTTACTCCTTCTTTTCCGATTTGTATTCCTTTTATTTCTTCTCTGATTGCTGTGGCTCAAACTTCCAAAACTAGGTTGAATAAGAGTGGTGAGAGTGGGCAACCTTTACTTGCTCCTGATCTTAGTGGAAATGGTTTCAGTTTTTCACCATTGAGGACGATGTTGGCTGTGGTTTTGTCATATATGGCCTTTATTATGTTGAGGAAGGTTCCCTCTGTGCCTACCTTCGGCAGGGTTTTTATCATAAATGGGTGTTGAATTTTGTCGAAAGCTTTCTCTGCATCTGTTGACGTGATCGTATGGTTTTTCTCCTTCAGGTTGTTAACACGGTGTATCACATTGATTGATTTGCGTATGTTGAAGAGTCCTTGCATTCCTGGAATAAACCCCACTTGATCATGGTGTATGATCCTTTTAATGTGCTGTTGGATTCTGTTTGCTAGTAGTTTGTTGAGGATTTTTGCATCTGTGTTTATCAGTGATATTGGCCTGTAGTTTTCTTGCTTTGTGGCATCTTTGTCTGGTTTTGGTATCAGGGTGATGGTGGCCTCGTAGAATGAGTTTGGGAGTGTTCCTCCCTCTGCTATATTTTGGAAGAGCTCGAGAAGGATAGGTGTTAACTCTTCCCTAAATGTTTGATGGAATTCGCCTGTGAAGCCATCTGGTCCTGGGCTTTTGTTTGTTGGAAGATTTTTAATCACAGTTTCAATTTCAGTGCTTGTGATTGGGCTGTTCATATTTTCTATGTCTCCCTGATTCAGTCTTGGCAGGTTGTGCATTTCTAAGAATTGGTCCATGTCTTCCAGGTTGTCCATTTTATTGGCATAGAGTTGCTTGCAACCTCTCATGATCCTGTGTGTATTTCTGCAATATCAGTTGTTACTTCTCCTTTTCCAGTTTTTTTGTTTTTGTTTTTTTTTTTTTTACCTCTTTATTGGAGTATGCTTGCTTTGTAATGGTGTGTTAGTTTCTGCTTTGTAACAAAGTGAATCAGTTATACATATGTTCCCATATCTCTTCCCTCTTGCGTCTCCCTCCCTCCCACCCTCCCTATCCCAACCCTCTAGGCGGTCACAAAGCACCGAGCTGATCTCCCTGTGCTACGCGGCTGCTTCCCACCAGCTATCCATGTTACGTTTGGTGGTGTATCTATGTCCATGCCACTCTGTCACTTTGTCACAGCTTACTCTTCCCCCTCCCCATATCCTCAAGTCCGTTCTCTAGTAGGTCTGTCTTTATTCCTATCTTACCCCTAGGTTCTCTCTGACATTCTTTTCCCCTTAAATTCCCTATATATGTGTTAGCATATGGCATTTGTCTTTCTCTTTCTGACTTACTTCACTCTGTATGACAGACTCTAGGTCCATCCACCTCATTCCAAGTAGCTCGATTTCGTTTCTTTTTATGGCTGGGTACTATTCCATTGTATATATGTGCCACATCTTCTTCATCCATTCATGCGATGATGGACACTTAGGTTGTTTCCATCTCTGGGCTGTTGTAAATAGAGCTGCAATGAACATTTTGGTCCACGACTCCTTTTGAGTTATGGTTTTCTCAGGGTATATGCCCAGTAGTGGGATTGCTGGGTCATATGGTAGTTCTATTTGTAGTTTTCTAAGGAACCTCCATACTGTTCTCCATCGTGGCTGTACCGATTCACATGCCCAGCAGTAGTGCAAGAGGGTTCCCTTTTCTCCACACCCTGTCCAGCATTTACTGTTTCTAGATTTTTGGGTGATGGCCCTTCTGACTGGTGTGAGATGATATCTCATTGTAGTTTTGATTTGCATTTCTCTACTGATTAATGATGTTGAGCATTCTTTCATGTGTGTGTTGGCCTTCTGTATATCTTCTTTGGAGAAATGTCTATTTAGGTCTTCTGCCCATTTTTGGATTGGGTCGTTTTGTTTTTTTTTGCTGTTGAGCTGCATGAGCTGCTTGTAAATTTTGGAGATTAATCCTTTGTCAGTTGCTCCATGTGAAAACGTTTTCTCCCATTCCGAGGGTTGTCTTTTGGTCTTGTTTAGGGTTTCCTTTGCTGTGCAAAAGCTTTGAAGTTTCATTAGGTCCCATTTGTTTATTTTTGTTCTTATTTCCATTTCTCTAGGAGGTGGGTCAGAAAGGATCTTGCTGTGATTTATGTCATAGAGTGTTCTGCCTATGTTTTCCTCCCAGAGTTTGATAGTTTCTGGCCTTACCTTTAGGTCTTTAATCCATTTTGAGCTTATTTTTGTGTACGGTGTTAGGGAGTGATCTAATCTCCTACTTTTACGTGTACCTGTCCAGTTTTCCCAGCACCATTCATTGAAGAGGCTGTCCTTCCTCCACTGTACATTCCTGCCTCCTTCATCAAAGGTAAGGTGACCATATGTGCGTGGGCTTATCTCTGGGCTTTCTATGCTGTTCCTTTGATCTATATTTCTGGTTCTGTGCCAGTACCATACTGTCTTGATTACTGTAGCTTTGTAGTATAGTCTGAAGTCAGGGAGCCTGATTCCTCCAGCTCCGTTTTTCGTTCTCAAGATTGCTTTGGCTATTCGGGGTCTTTTGTGTTTCCATACAAATTGTGAGATTTTTTTGTTCTAGTTCTGTGAAAAATGCCGGTGGTAGTTTGATAGGGATTGCATTGAATCTGTAGGTTGCTTTGGGTAGTAGAGTCATTTTCACAATGTTGATTCTTCCAGTCCAAGAACATGGTATATCTCTCCATCTATTTGTATCATCTTTAATTTCTTTCACCGGTGTCTTATAATTTTCTGCGTACAGGTCTTTTGTCTCCTTAGGTAGGTTTATTCCTAGATATTTTATTCTTTTTGTTGCAGTGGTAAATGGGAGTGTTTTCTTGATTTCACTTTCAGATTTTTCATCATCAGTGTATAGGAATGCCAGAGATTTCTGTGCATTAATTTGGTATCCTGCTACTTTACCAAATTCATTGATTGGCTCTAGTAGTCTTCTGGGAGCATCTTTAGGATCCTCTATGTATAGTATCATGTCATGTGCAGACAGTGACAGCTTTACTCCTTCTTTTCCGATTTGTATTCCTTTTATTTCTTCTCTGATTGCTGTGGCTCAAACTTCCAAAACTAGGTTGAATAAGAGTGGTGAGAGTGGGCAACCTTTACTTGCTCCTGATCTTAGTGGAAATGGTTTCAGTTTTTCACCATTGAGGACGATGTTGGCTGTGGTTTTGTCATATATGGCCTTTATTATGTTGAGGAAGGTTCCCTCTGTGCCTACCTTCGGCAGGGTTTTTATCATAAATGGGTGTTGAATTTTGTCGAAAGCTTTCTCTGCATCTGTTGACGTGATCGTATGGTTTTTCTCCTTCAGGTTGTTAACACGGTGTATCACATTGATTGATTTGCGTATGTTGAAGAGTCCTTGCATTCCTGGAATAAACCCCACTTGATCATGGTGTATGATCCTTTTAATGTGCTGTTGGATTCTGTTTGCTAGTAGTTTGTTGAGGATTTTTGCATCTGTGTTTATCAGTGATATTGGCCTGTAGTTTTCTTGCTTTGTGGCATCTTTGTCTGGTTTTGGTATCAGGGTGATGGTGGCCTCGTAGAATGAGTTTGGGAGTGTTCCTCCCTCTGCTATATTTTGGAAGAGCTCGAGAAGGATAGGTGTTAACTCTTCCCTAAATGTTTGATGGAATTCGCCTGTGAAGCCATCTGGTCCTGGGCTTTTGTTTGTTGGAAGATTTTTAATCACAGTTTCAATTTCAGTGCTTGTGATTGGGCTGTTCATATTTTCTATGTCTCCCTGATTCAGTCTTGGCAGGTTGTGCATTTCTAAGAATTGGTCCACGTCTTCCAGGTTGTCCATTTTATTGGCATAGAGTTGCTTGCAACCTCTCATGATCCTGTGTGTATTTCTGCAATATCAGTTGTTACTTCTCCTTTTCCAGTTTTTTTGTTTTTGTTTTTTTTTTTTTTACCTCTTTATTGGAGTATGCTTGCTTTGTAATGGTGTGTTAGTTTCTGCTTTGTAACAAAGTGAATCAGTTATACATATGTTCCCATATCTCTTCCCTCTTGCGTCTCCCTCCCTCCCACCCTCCCTATCCCAACCCTCTAGGCGGTCACAAAGCACCGAGCTGATCTCCCTGTGCTACGCGGCTGCTTCCCACCAGCTATCCATGTTACGTTTGGTGGTGTATCTATGTCCATGCCACTCTGTCACTTTGTCACAGCTTACTCTTCCCCCTCCCCATATCCTCAAGTCCGTTCTCTAGTAGGTCTGTCTTTATTCCTATCTTACCCCTAGGTTCTCTCTGACATTCTTTTCCCCTTAAATTCCCTATATATGTGTTAGCATATGGCATTTGTCTTTCTCTTTCTGACTTACTTCACTCTGTATGACAGACTCTAGGTCCATCCACCTCATTCCAAGTAGCTCGATTTCGTTTCTTTTTATGGCTGGGTACTATTCCATTGTATATATGTGCCACATCTTCTTCATCCATTCATGCGATGATGGACACTTAGGTTGTTTCCATCTCTGGGCTGTTGTAAATAGAGCTGCAATGAACATTTTGGTCCACGACTCCTTTTGAGTTATGGTTTTCTCAGGGTATATGCCCAGTAGTGGGATTGCTGGGTCATATGGTAGTTCTATTTGTAGTTTTCTAAGGAACCTCCATACTGTTCTCCATCGTGGCTGTACCGATTCACATGCCCAGCAGTAGTGCAAGAGGGTTCCCTTTTCTCCACACCCTGTCCAGCATTTACTGTTTCTAGATTTTTGGGTGATGGCCCTTCTGACTGGTGTGAGATGATATCTCATTGTAGTTTTGATTTGCATTTCTCTACTGATTAATGATGTTGAGCATTCTTTCATGTGTGTGTTGGCCTTCTGTATATCTTCTTTGGAGAAATGTCTATTTAGGTCTTCTGCCCATTTTTGGATTGGGTCGTTTTGTTTTTTTTTGCTGTTGAGCTGCATGAGCTGCTTGTAAATTTTGGAGATTAATCCTTTGTCAGTTGCTCCATGTGAAAACGTTTTCTCCCATTCCGAGGGTTGTCTTTTGGTCTTGTTTAGGGTTTCCTTTGCTGTGCAAAAGCTTTGAAGTTTCATTAGGTCCCATTTGTTTATTTTTGTTCTTATTTCCATTTCTCTAGGAGGTGGGTCAGAAAGGATCTTGCTGTGATTTATGTCATAGAGTGTTCTGCCTATGTTTTCCTCCCAGAGTTTGATAGTTTCTGGCCTTACCTTTAGGTCTTTAATCCATTTTGAGCTTATTTTTGTGTACGGTGTTAGGGAGTGATCTAATCTCCTACTTTTACGTGTACCTGTCCAGTTTTCCCAGCACCATTCGTTGAAGAGGCTGTCCTTCCTCCACTGTACATTCCTGCCTCCTTCATCAAAGGTAAGGTGACCATATGTGCGTGGGCTTATCTCTGGGCTTTCTATGCTGTTCCTTTGATCTATATTTCTGGTTCTGTGCCAGTACCATACTGTCTTGATTACTGTAGCTTTGTAGTATAGTCTGAAGTCAGGGAGCCTGATTCCTCCAGCTCCGTTTTTCGTTCTCAAGATTGCTTTGGCTATTCGGGGTCTTTTGTGTTTCCATACAAATTGTGAGATTTTTTTGTTCTAGTTCTGTGAAAAATGCCGGTGGTAGTTTGATAGGGATTGCATTGAATCTGTAGGTTGCTTTGGGTAGTAGAGTCATTTTCACAATGTTGATTCTTCCAGTCCAAGAACATGGTATATCTCTCCATCTATTTGTATCATCTTTAATTTCTTTCACCGGTGTCTTATAATTTTCTGCGTACAGGTCTTTTGTCTCCTTAGGTAGGTTTATTCCTAGATATTTTATTCTTTTTGTTGCAGTGGTAAATGGGAGTGTTTTCTTGATTTCACTTTCAGATTTTTCATCATCAGTGTATAGGAATGCCAGAGATTTCTGTGCATTAATTTGGTATCCTGCTACTTTACCAAATTCATTGATTGGCTCTAGTAGTCTTCTGGGAGCATCTTTAGGATCCTCTATGTATAGTATCATGTCATGTGCAGACAGTGACAGCTTTACTCCTTCTTTTCCGATTTGTATTCCTTTTATTTCTTCTCTGATTGCTGTGGCTCAAACTTCCAAAACTAGGTTGAATAAGAGTGGTGAGAGTGGGCAACCTTTACTTGCTCCTGATCTTAGTGGAAATGGTTTCAGTTTTTCACCATTGAGGACGATGTTGGCTGTGGTTTTGTCATATATGGCCTTTATTATGTTGAGGAAGGTTCCCTCTGTGCCTACCTTCGGCAGGGTTTTTATCATAAATGGGTGTTGAATTTTGTCGAAAGCTTTCTCTGCATCTGTTGACGTGATCGTATGGTTTTTCTCCTTCAGGTTGTTAACACGGTGTATCACATTGATTGATTTGCGTATGTTGAAGAGTCCTTGCATTCCTGGAATAAACCCCACTTGATCATGGTGTATGATCCTTTTAATGTGCTGTTGGATTCTGTTTGCTAGTAGTTTGTTGAGGATTTTTGCATCTGTGTTTATCAGTGATATTGGCCTGTAGTTTTCTTGCTTTGTGGCATCTTTGTCTGGTTTTGGTATCAGGGTGATGGTGGCCTCGTAGAATGAGTTTGGGAGTGTTCCTCCCTCTGCTATATTTTGGAAGAGCTCGAGAAGGATAGGTGTTAACTCTTCCCTAAATGTTTGATGGAATTCGCCTGTGAAGCCATCTGGTCCTGGGCTTTTGTTTGTTGGAAGATTTTTAATCACAGTTTCAATTTCAGTGCTTGTGATTGGGCTGTTCATATTTTCTATGTCTCCCTGATTCAGTCTTGGCAGGTTGTGCATTTCTAAGAATTGGTCCACGTCTTCCAGGTTGTCCATTTTATTGGCATAGAGTTGCTTGCAACCTCTCATGATCCTGTGTGTATTTCTG
Source organism: Phocoena phocoena (assembly GCF_963924675.1). NCBI lineage: Eukaryota > Metazoa > Chordata > Mammalia > Artiodactyla > Phocoenidae > Phocoena > Phocoena phocoena. Next base: position 66,827,628 of record NC_089230.1, on the reverse strand, counting down.
CAATATCAGTTGTTACTTCTCCTTTTCCAGTTTTTTTGTTTTTGTTTTTTTTTTTTTTACCTCTTTATTGGAGTATGCTTGCTTTGTAATGGTGTGTTAGTTTCTGCTTTGTAACAAAGTGAATCAGTTATACATATGTTCCCATATCTCTTCCCTCTTGCGTCTCCCTCCCTCCCACCCTCCCTATCCCAACCCTCTAGGCGGTCACAAAGCACCGAGCTGATCTCCCTGTGCTACGCGGCTGCTTCCCACCAGCTATCCATGTTACGTTTGGTGGTGTATCTATGTCCATGCCACTCTGTCACTTTGTCACAGCTTACTCTTCCCCCTCCCCATATCCTCAAGTCCGTTCTCTAGTAGGTCTGTCTTTATTCCTATCTTACCCCTAGGTTCTCTCTGACATTCTTTTCCCCTTAAATTCCCTATATATGTGTTAGCATATGGCATTTGTCTTTCTCTTTCTGACTTACTTCACTCTGTATGACAGACTCTAGGTCCATCCACCTCATTCCAAGTAGCTCGATTTCGTTTCTTTTTATGGCTGGGTACTATTCCATTGTATATATGTGCCACATCTTCTTCATCCATTCATGCGATGATGGACACTTAGGTTGTTTCCATCTCTGGGCTGTTGTAAATAGAGCTGCAATGAACATTTTGGTCCACGACTCCTTTTGAGTTATGGTTTTCTCAGGGTATATGCCCAGTAGTGGGATTGCTGGGTCATATGGTAGTTCTATTTGTAGTTTTCTAAGGAACCTCCATACTGTTCTCCATCGTGGCTGTACCGATTCACATGCCCAGCAGTAGTGCAAGAGGGTTCCCTTTTCTCCACACCCTGTCCAGCATTTACTGTTTCTAGATTTTTGGGTGATGGCCCTTCTGACTGGTGTGAGATGATATCTCATTGTAGTTTTGATTTGCATTTCTCTACTGATTAATGATGTTGAGCATTCTTTCATGTGTGTGTTGGCCTTCTGTATATCTTCTTTGGAGAAATGTCTATTTAGGTCTTCTGCCCATTTTTGGATTGGGTCGTTTTGTTTTTTTTTGCTGTTGAGCTGCATGAGCTGCTTGTAAATTTTGGAGATTAATCCTTTGTCAGTTGCTCCATGTGAAAACGTTTTCTCCCATTCCGAGGGTTGTCTTTTGGTCTTGTTTAGGGTTTCCTTTGCTGTGCAAAAGCTTTGAAGTTTCATTAGGTCCCATTTGTTTATTTTTGTTCTTATTTCCATTTCTCTAGGAGGTGGGTCAGAAAGGATCTTGCTGTGATTTATGTCATAGAGTGTTCTGCCTATGTTTTCCTCCCAGAGTTTGATAGTTTCTGGCCTTACCTTTAGGTCTTTAATCCATTTTGAGCTTATTTTTGTGTACGGTGTTAGGGAGTGATCTAATCTCCTACTTTTACGTGTACCTGTCCAGTTTTCCCAGCACCATTCGTTGAAGAGGCTGTCCTTCCTCCACTGTACATTCCTGCCTCCTTCATCAAAGGTAAGGTGACCATATGTGCGTGGGCTTATCTCTGGGCTTTCTATGCTGTTCCTTTGATCTATATTTCTGGTTCTGTGCCAGTACCATACTGTCTTGATTACTGTAGCTTTGTAGTATAGTCTGAAGTCAGGGAGCCTGATTCCTCCAGCTCCGTTTTTCGTTCTCAAGATTGCTTTGGCTATTCGGGGTCTTTTGTGTTTCCATACAAATTGTGAGATTTTTTTGTTCTAGTTCTGTGAAAAATGCCGGTGGTAGTTTGATAGGGATTGCATTGAATCTGTAGGTTGCTTTGGGTAGTAGAGTCATTTTCACAATGTTGATTCTTCCAGTCCAAGAACATGGTATATCTCTCCATCTATTTGTATCATCTTTAATTTCTTTCACCGGTGTCTTATAATTTTCTGCGTACAGGTCTTTTGTCTCCTTAGGTAGGTTTATTCCTAGATATTTTATTCTTTTTGTTGCAGTGGTAAATGGGAGTGTTTTCTTGATTTCACTTTCAGATTTTTCATCATCAGTGTATAGGAATGCCAGAGATTTCTGTGCATTAATTTGGTATCCTGCTACTTTACCAAATTCATTGATTGGCTCTAGTAGTCTTCTGGGAGCATCTTTAGGATCCTCTATGTATAGTATCATGTCATGTGCAGACAGTGACAGCTTTACTCCTTCTTTTCCGATTTGTATTCCTTTTATTTCTTCTCTGATTGCTGTGGCTCAAACTTCCAAAACTAGGTTGAATAAGAGTGGTGAGAGTGGGCAACCTTTACTTGCTCCTGATCTTAGTGGAAATGGTTTCAGTTTTTCACCATTGAGGACGATGTTGGCTGTGGTTTTGTCATATATGGCCTTTATTATGTTGAGGAAGGTTCCCTCTGTGCCTACCTTCGGCAGGGTTTTTATCATAAATGGGTGTTGAATTTTGTCGAAAGCTTTCTCTGCATCTGTTGACGTGATCGTATGGTTTTTCTCCTTCAGGTTGTTAACACGGTGTATCACATTGATTGATTTGCGTATGTTGAAGAGTCCTTGCATTCCTGGAATAAACCCCACTTGATCATGGTGTATGATCCTTTTAATGTGCTGTTGGATTCTGTTTGCTAGTAGTTTGTTGAGGATTTTTGCATCTGTGTTTATCAGTGATATTGGCCTGTAGTTTTCTTGCTTTGTGGCATCTTTGTCTGGTTTTGGTATCAGGGTGATGGTGGCCTCGTAGAATGAGTTTGGGAGTGTTCCTCCCTCTGCTATATTTTGGAAGAGCTCGAGAAGGATAGGTGTTAACTCTTCCCTAAATGTTTGATGGAATTCGCCTGTGAAGCCATCTGGTCCTGGGCTTTTGTTTGTTGGAAGATTTTTAATCACAGTTTCAATTTCAGTGCTTGTGATTGGGCTGTTCATATTTTCTATGTCTCCCTGATTCAGTCTTGGCAGGTTGTGCATTTCTAAGAATTGGTCCATGTCTTCCAGGTTGTCCATTTTATTGGCATAGAGTTGCTTGCAACCTCTCATGATCCTGTGTGTATTTCTGCAATATCAGTTGTTACTTCTCCTTTTCCAGTTTTTTTGTTTTTGTTTTTTTTTTTTTTACCTCTTTATTGGAGTATGCTTGCTTTGTAATGGTGTGTTAGTTTCTGCTTTGTAACAAAGTGAATCAGTTATACATATACATATGTTCCCATATCTCTTCCCTCTTGCGTCTCCCTCCCTCCCACCCTCCCTATCCCAACCCTCTAGGCGGTCACAAAGCACCGAGCTGATCTCCCTGTGCTACGCGGCTGCTTCCCACCAGCTATCCATGTTACGTTTGGTGGTGTATCTATGTCCATGCCACTCTGTCACTTTGTCACAGCTTACTCTTCCCCCTCCCCATATCCTCAAGTCCGTTCTCTAGTAGGTCTGTCTTTATTCCTATCTTACCCCTAGGTTCTCTCTGACATTCTTTTCCCCTTAAATTCCCTATATATGTGTTAGCATATGGCATTTGTCTTTCTCTTTCTGACTTACTTCACTCTGTATGACAGACTCTAGGTCCATCCACCTCATTCCAAGTAGCTCGATTTCGTTTCTTTTTATGGCTGGGTACTATTCCATTGTATATATGTGCCACATCTTCTTCATCCATTCATGCGATGATGGACACTTAGGTTGTTTCCATCTCTGGGCTGTTGTAAATAGAGCTGCAATGAACATTTTGGTCCACGACTCCTTTTGAGTTATGGTTTTCTCAGGGTATATGCCCAGTAGTGGGATTGCTGGGTCATATGGTAGTTCTATTTGTAGTTTTCTAAGGAACCTCCATACTGTTCTCCATCGTGGCTGTACCGATTCACATGCCCAGCAGTAGTGCAAGAGGGTTCCCTTTTCTCCACACCCTGTCCAGCATTTACTGTTTCTAGATTTTTGGGTGATGGCCCTTCTGACTGGTGTGAGATGATATCTCATTGTAGTTTTGATTTGCATTTCTCTACTGATTAATGATGTTGAGCATTCTTTCATGTGTGTGTTGGCCTTCTGTATATCTTCTTTGGAGAAATGTCTATTTAGGTCTTCTGCCCATTTTTGGATTGGGTCGTTTTGTTTTTTTTTGCTGTTGAGCTGCATGAGCTGCTTGTAAATTTTGGAGATTAATCCTTTGTCAGTTGCTCCATGTGAAAACGTTTTCTCCCATTCCGAGGGTTGTCTTTTGGTCTTGTTTAGGGTTTCCTTTGCTGTGCAAAAGCTTTGAAGTTTCATTAGGTCCCATTTGTTTATTTTTGTTCTTATTTCCATTTCTCTAGGAGGTGGGTCAGAAAGGATCTTGCTGTGATTTATGTCATAGAGTGTTCTGCCTATGTTTTCCTCCCAGAGTTTGATAGTTTCTGGCCTTACCTTTAGGTCTTTAATCCATTTTGAGCTTATTTTTGTGTACGGTGTTAGGGAGTGATCTAATCTCCTACTTTTACGTGTACCTGTCCAGTTTTCCCAGCACCATTCGTTGAAGAGGCTGTCCTTCCTCCACTGTACATTCCTGCCTCCTTCATCAAAGGTAAGGTGACCATATGTGCGTGGGCTTATCTCTGGGCTTTCTATGCTGTTCCTTTGATCTATATTTCTGGTTCTGTGCCAGTACCATACTGTCTTGATTACTGTAGCTTTGTAGTATAGTCTGAAGTCAGGGAGCCTGATTCCTCCAGCTCCGTTTTTCGTTCTCAAGATTGCTTTGGCTATTCGGGGTCTTTTGTGTTTCCATACAAATTGTGAGATTTTTTTGTTCTAGTTCTGTGAAAAATGCCGGTGGTAGTTTGATAGGGATTGCATTGAATCTGTAGGTTGCTTTGGGTAGTAGAGTCATTTTCACAATGTTGATTCTTCCAGTCCAAGAACATGGTATATCTCTCCATCTATTTGTATCATCTTTAATTTCTTTCACCGGTGTCTTATAATTTTCTGCGTACAGGTCTTTTGTCTCCTTAGGTAGGTTTATTCCTAGATATTTTATTCTTTTTGTTGCAGTGGTAAATGGGAGTGTTTTCTTGATTTCACTTTCAGATTTTTCATCATCAGTGTATAGGAATGCCAGAGATTTCTGTGCATTAATTTGGTATCCTGCTACTTTACCAAATTCATTGATTGGCTCTAGTAGTCTTCTGGGAGCATCTTTAGGATCCTCTATGTATAGTATCATGTCATGTGCAGACAGTGACAGCTTTACTCCTTCTTTTCCGATTTGTATTCCTTTTATTTCTTCTCTGATTGCTGTGGCTCAAACTTCCAAAACTAGGTTGAATAAGAGTGGTGAGAGTGGGCAACCTTTACTTGCTCCTGATCTTAGTGGAAATGGTTTCAGTTTTTCACCATTGAGGACGATGTTGGCTGTGGTTTTGTCATATATGGCCTTTATTATGTTGAGGAAGGTTCCCTCTGTGCCTACCTTCGGCAGGGTTTTTATCATAAATGGGTGTTGAATTTTGTCGAAAGCTTTCTCTGCATCTGTTGACGTGATCGTATGGTTTTTCTCCTTCAGGTTGTTAACACGGTGTATCACATTGATTGATTTGCGTATGTTGAAGAGTCCTTGCATTCCTGGAATAAACCCCACTTGATCATGGTGTATGATCCTTTTAATGTGCTGTTGGATTCTGTTTGCTAGTAGTTTGTTGAGGATTTTTGCATCTGTGTTTATCAGTGATATTGGCCTGTAGTTTTCTTGCTTTGTGGCATCTTTGTCTGGTTTTGGTATCAGGGTGATGGTGGCCTCGTAGAATGAGTTTGGGAGTGTTCCTCCCTCTGCTATATTTTGGAAGAGCTCGAGAAGGATAGGTGTTAACTCTTCCCTAAATGTTTGATGGAATTCGCCTGTGAAGCCATCTGGTCCTGGGCTTTTGTTTGTTGGAAGATTTTTAATCACAGTTTCAATTTCAGTGCTTGTGATTGGGCTGTTCATATTTTCTATGTCTCCCTGATTCAGTCTTGGCAGGTTGTGCATTTCTAAGAATTGGTCCACGTCTTCCAGGTTGTCCATTTTATTGGCATAGAGTTGCTTGCAACCTCTCATGATCCTGTGTGTATTTCTGCAATATCAGTTGTTACTTCTCCTTTTCCAGTTTTTTTTTTTTTGTTTTTTTTTTTTTTACCTCTTTATTGGAGTATGCTTGCTTTGTAATGGTGTGTTAGTTTCTGCTTTGTAACAAAGTGAATCAGTTATACATATGTTCCCATATCTCTTCCCTCTTGCGTCTCCCTCCCTCCCACCCTCCCTATCCCAACCCTCTAGGCGGTCACAAAGCACCGAGCTGATCTCCCTGTGCTACGCGGCTGCTTCCCACCAGCTATCCATGTTACGTTTGGTGGTGTATCTATGTCCATGCCACTCTGTCACTTTGTCATAGCTTACTCTTCCCCCTCCCCATATCCTCAAGTCCGTTCTCTAGTAGGTCTGTCTTTATTCCTATCTTACCCCTAGGTTCTCTCTGACATTCTTTTCCCCTTAAATTCCCTATATATGTGTTAGCATATGGCATTTGTCTTTCTCTTTCTGACTTACTTCACTCTGTATGACAGACTCTAGGTCCATCCACCTCATTTTCCAAGTAGCTCGATTTCGTTTCTTTTTATGGCTGGGTACTATTCCATTGTATATATGTGCCACATCTTCTTCATCCATTCATGCGATGATGGACACTTAGGTTGTTTCCATCTCTGGGCTGTTGTAAATAGAGCTGCAATGAACATTTTGGTCCACGACTCCTTTTGAGTTATGGTTTTCTCAGGGTATATGCCCAGTAGTGGGATTGCTGGGTCATATGGTAGTTCTATTTGTAGTTTTCTAAGGAACCTCCATACTGTTCTCCATCGTGGCTGTACCGATTCACATGCCCAGCAGTAGTGCAAGAGGGTTCCCTTTTCTCCACACCCTGTCCAGCATTTACTGTTTCTAGATTTTTGGGTGATGGCCCTTCTGACTGGTGTGAGATGATATCTCATTGTAGTTTTGATTTGCATTTCTCTACTGATTAATGATGTTGAGCATTCTTTCATGTGTGTGTTGGCCTTCTGTATATCTTCTTTGGAGAAATGTCTATTTAGGTCTTCTGCCCATTTTTGGATTGGGTCGTTTTGTTTTTTTTTGCTGTTGAGCTGCATGAGCTGCTTGTAAATTTTGGAGATTAATCCTTTGTCAGTTGCTCCATGTGAAAACGTTTTCTCCCATTCCGAGGGTTGTCTTTTGGTCTTGTTTAGGGTTTCCTTTGCTGTGCAAAAGCTTTGAAGTTTCATTAGGTCCCATTTGTTTATTTTTGTTCTTATTTCCATTTCTCTAGGAGGTGGGTCAGAAAGGATCTTGCTGTGATTTATGTCATAGAGTGTTCTGCCTATGTTTTCCTCCCAGAGTTTGATAGTTTCTGGCCTTACCTTTAGGTCTTTAATCCATTTTGAGCTTATTTTTGTGTACGGTGTTAGGGAGTGATCTAATCTCCTACTTTTACGTGTACCTGTCCAGTTTTCCCAGCACCATTCGTTGAAGAGGCTGTCCTTCCTCCACTGTACATTCCTGCCTCCTTCATCAAAGGTAAGGTGACCATATGTGCGTGGGCTTATCTCTGGGCTTTCTATGCTGTTCCTTTGATCTATATTTCTGGTTCTGTGCCAGTACCATACTGTCTTGATTACTGTAGCTTTGTAGTATAGTCTGAAGTCAGGGAGCCTGATTCCTCCAGCTCCGTTTTTCGTTCTCAAGATTGCTTTGGCTATTCGGGGTCTTTTGTGTTTCCATACAAATTGTGAGATTTTTTTGTTTTAGTTCTGTGAAAAATGCCGGTGGTAGTTTGATAGGGATTGCATTGAATCTGTAGGTTGCTTTGGGTAGTAGAGTCATTTTCACAATGTTGATTCTTCCAGTCCAAGAACATGGTATATCTCTCCATCTATTTGTATCATCTTTAATTTCTTTCACCGGTGTCTTATAATTTTCTGCGTACAGGTCTTTTGTCTCCTTAGGTAGGTTTATTCCTAGATATTTTATTCTTTTTGTTGCAGTGGTAAATGGGAGTGTTTTCTTGATTTCACTTTCAGATTTTTCATCATCAGTGTATAGGAATGCCAGAGATTTCTGTGCATTAATTTGGTATCCTGCTACTTTACCAAATTCATTGATTGGCTCTAGTAGTCTTCTGGGAGCATCTTTAGGATCCTCTATGTATAGTATCATGTCATGTGCAGACAGTGACAGCTTTACTCCTTCTTTTCCGATTTGTATTCCTTTTATTTCTTCTCTGATTGCTGTGGCTCAAACTTCCAAAACTAGGTTGAATAAGAGTGGTGAGAGTGGGCAACCTTTACTTGCTCCTGATCTTAGTGGAAATGGTTTCAGTTTTTCACCATTGAGGACGATGTTGGCTGTGGTTTTGTCATATATGGCCTTTATTATGTTGAGGAAGGTTCCCTCTGTGCCTACCTTCGGCAGGGTTTTTATCATAAATGGGTGTTGAATTTTGTCGAAAGCTTTCTCTGCATCTGTTGACGTGATCGTATGGTTTTTCTCCTTCAGGTTGTTAACACGGTGTATCACATTGATTGATTTGCGTATGTTGAAGAGTCCTTGCATTCCTGGAATAAACCCCACTTGATCATGGTGTATGATCCTTTTAATGTGCTGTTGGATTCTGTTTGCTAGTAGTTTGTTGAGGATTTTTGCATCTGTGTTTATCAGTGATATTGGCCTGTAGTTTTCTTGCTTTGTGGCATCTTTGTCTGGTTTTGGTATCAGGGTGATGGTGGCCTCGTAGAATGAGTTTGGGAGTGTTCCTCCCTCTGCTATATTTTGGAAGAGCTCGAGAAGGATAGGTGTTAACTCTTCCCTAAATGTTTGATGGAATTCGCCTGTGAAGCCATCTGGTCCTGGGCTTTTGTTTGTTGGAAGATTTTTAATCACAGTTTCAATTTCAGTGCTTGTGATTGGGCTGTTCATATTTTCTATGTCTCCCTGATTCAGTCTTGGCAGGTTGTGCATTTCTAAGAATTGGTCCATGTCTTCCAGGTTGTCCATTTTATTGGCATAGAGTTGCTTGCAACCTCTCATGATCCTGTGTGTATTTCTGCAATATCAGTTGTTACTTCTCCTTTTCCAGTTTTTTTGTTTTTTTTAACCTCTTTATTGGAGTATGCTTGCTTTGTAATGGTGTGTTAGTTTCTGCTTTGTAACAAAGTGAATCAGTTATACATATACATATGTTCCCATATCTCTTCCCTCTTGCGTCTCCCTCCCTCCCACCCTCCCTATCCCAACCCTCTAGGCGGTCACAAAGCACCGAGCTGATCTCCCTGTGCTACGCGGCTGCTTCCCACCAGCTATCCATGTTACGTTTGGTGGTGTATCTATGTCCATGCCACTCTGTCACTTTGTCACAGCTTACTCTTCCCCCTCCCCATATCCTCAAGTCCGTTCTCTAGTAGGTCTGTCTTTATTCCTATCTTACCCCTAGGTTCTCTCTGACATTCTTTTCCCCTTAAATTCCCTATATATGTGTTAGCATATGGCATTTGTCTTTCTCTTTCTGACTTACTTCACTCTGTATGACAGACTCTAGGTCCATCCACCTCATTCCAAGTAGCTCGATTTCGTTTCTTTTTATGGCTGGGTACTATTCCATTGTATATATGTGCCACATCTTCTTCATCCATTCATGTGATGATGGACACTTAGGTTGTTTCCATCTCTGGGCTGTTGTAAATAGAGCTGCAATGAACATTTTGGTCCACGACTCCTTTTGAGTTATGGTTTTCTCAGGGTATATGCCCAGTAGTGGGATTGCTGGGTCATATGGTAGTCCTATTTGTAGTTTTCTAAGGAACCTCCATACTGTTCTCCATCGTGGCTGTACCGATTCACATGCCCAGCAGTAGTGCAAGAGGGTTCCCTTTTCTCCACACCCTGTCCAGCATTTACTGTTTCTAGATTTTTGGGTGATGGCCCTTCTGACTGGTGTGAGATGATATCTCATTGTAGTTTTGATTTGCATTTCTCTACTGATTAATGATGTTGAGCATTCTTTCATGTGTGTGTTGGCCTTCTGTATATCTTCTTTGGAGAAATGTCTGTTTAGGTCTTCTGCCCATTTTTGGATTGGGTCGTTTTGTTTTTTTTGCTGTTGAGCTGCATGAGCTGCTTGTAAATTTTGGAGATTAATCCTTTGTCAGTTGCTCCATGTGAAAACGTTTTCTCCCATTCCGAGGGTTGTCTTTTGGTCTTGTTTAGGGTTTCCTTTGCTGTGCAAAAGCTTTGAAGTTTCATTAGGTCCCATTTGTTTATTTTTGTTCTTATTTCCATTTCTCTAGGAGGTGGGTCAGAAAGGATCTTGCTGTGATTTATGTCATAGAGTGTTCTGCCTATGTTTTCCTCCCAGAGTTTGATAGTTTCTGGCCTTACCTTTAGGTCTTTAATCCATTTTGAGCTTATTTTTGTGTACGGTGTTAGGGAGTGATCTAATCTCCTACTTTTACGTGTACCTGTCCAGTTTTCCCAGCACCATTCGTTGAAGAGGCTGTCCTTCCTCCACTGTACATTCCTGCCTCCTTCATCAAAGGTAAGGTGACCATATGTGCGTGGGTTTATCTCTGGGCTTTCTATGCTGTTCCTTTGATCTATATTTCTGGTTCTGTGCCAGTACCATACTGTCTTGATTACTGTAGCTTTGTAGTATAGTCTGAAGTCAGGGAGCCTGATTCCTCCAGCTCCGTTTTTCGTTCTCAAGATTGCTTTGGCTATTCGGGGTCTTTTGTGTTTCCATACAAATTGTGAGATTTTTTTGTTCTAGTTCTGTGAAAAATGCCGGTGGTAGTTTGATAGGGATTGCATTGAATCTGTAGGTTGCTTTGGGTAGTAGAGTCATTTTCACAATGTTGATTCTTCCAGTCCAAGAACATGGTATATCTCTCCATCTATTTGTATCATCTTTAATTTCTTTCACCGGTGTCTTATAATTTTCTGCGTACAGGTCTTTTGTCTCCTTAGGTAGGTTTATTCCTAGATATTTTATTCTTTTTGTTGCAGTGGTAAATGGGAGTGTTTTCTTGATTTCACTTTCAGATTTTTCATCATCAGTGTATAGGAATGCCAGAGATTTCTGTGCATTAATTTGGTATCCTGCTACTTTACCAAATTCATTGATTGGCTCTAGTAGTCTTCTGGGAGCATCTTTAGGATCCTCTATGTATAGTATCATGTCATGTGCAGACAGTGACAGCTTTACTCCTTCTTTTCCGATTTGTATTCCTTTTATTTCTTCTCTGATTGCTGTGGCTCAAACTTCCAAAACTAGGTTGAATAAGAGTGGTGAGAGTGGGCAACCTTTACTTGCTCCTGATCTTAGTGGAAATGGTTTCAGTTTTTCACCATTGAGGACGATGTTGGCTGTGGTTTTGTCATATATGGCCTTTATTATGTTGAGGAAGGTTCCCTCTGTGCCTACCTTCGGCAGGGTTTTTATCATAAATGGGTGTTGAATTTTGTCGAAAGCTTTCTCTGCATCTGTTGACGTGATCGTATGGTTTTTCTCCTTCAGGTTGTTAACACGGTGTATCACATTGATTGATTTGCGTATGTTGAAGAGTCCTTGCATTCCTGGAATAAACCCCACTTGATCATGGTGTATGATCCTTTTAATGTGCTGTTGGATTCTGTTTGCTAGTAGTTTGTTGAGGATTTTTGCATCTGTGTTTATCAGTGATATTGGCCTGTAGTTTTCTTGCTTTGTGGCATCTTTGTCTGGTTTTGGTATCAGGGTGATGGTGGCCTCGTAGAATGAGTTTGGGAGTGTTCCTCCCTCTGCTATATTTTGGAAGAGCTCGAGAAGGATAGGTGTTAACTCTTCCCTAAATGTTTGATGGAATTCGCCTGTGAAGCCATCTGGTCCTGGGCTTTTGTTTGTTGGAAGATTTTTAATCACAGTTTCAATTTCAGTGCTTGTGATTGGGCTGTTCATATTTTCTATGTCTCCCTGATTCAGTCTTGGCAGGTTGTGCATTTCTAAGAATTGGTCCATGTCTTCCAGGTTGTCCATTTTATTGGCATAGAGTTGCTTGCAACCTCTCATGATCCTGTGTGTATTTCTGCAATATCAGTTGTTACTTCTCCTTTTCCAGTTTTTTTGTTTTTGTTTTTTTTTTTTTTACCTCTTTATTGGAGTATGCTTGCTTTGTAATGGTGTGTTAGTTTCTGCTTTGTAACAAAGTGAATCAGTTATACATATGTTCCCATATCTCTTCCCTCTTGCGTCTCCCTCCCTCCCACCCTCCCTATCCCAACCCTCTAGGCGGTCACAAAGCACCGAGCTGATCTCCCTGTGCTACGCGGCTGCTTCCCACCAGCTATCCATGTTACGTTTGGTGGTGTATCTATGTCCATGCCACTCTGTCACTTTGTCACAGCTTACTCTTCCCCCTCCCCATATCCTCAAGTCCGTTCTCTAGTAGGTCTGTCTTTATTCCTATCTTACCCCTAGGTTCTCTCTGACATTCTTTTCCCCTTAAATTCCCTATATATGTGTTAGCATATGGCATTTGTCTTTCTCTTTCTGACTTACTTCACTCTGTATGACAGACTCTAGGTCCATCCACCTCATTCCAAGTAGCTCGATTTCGTTTCTTTTTATGGCTGGGTACTATTCCATTGTATATATGTGCCACATCTTCTTCATCCATTCATGCGATGATGGACACTTAGGTTGTTTCCATCTCTGGGCTGTTGTAAATAGAGCTGCAATGAACATTTTGGTCCACGACTCCTTTTGAGTTATGGTTTTCTCAGGGTATATGCCCAGTAGTGGGATTGCTGGGTCATATGGTAGTTCTATTTGTAGTTTTCTAAGGAACCTCCATACTGTTCTCCATCGTGGCTGTACCGATTCACATGCCCAGCAGTAGTGCAAGAGGGTTCCCTTTTCTCCACACCCTGTCCAGCATTTACTGTTTCTAGATTTTTGGGTGATGGCCCTTCTGACTGGTGTGAGATGATATCTCATTGTAGTTTTGATTTGCATTTCTCTACTGATTAATGATGTTGAGCATTCTTTCATGTGTGTGTTGGCCTTCTGTATATCTTCTTTGGAGAAATGTCTATTTAGGTCTTCTGCCCATTTTTGGATTGGGTCGTTTTGTTTTTTTTTGCTGTTGAGCTGCATGAGCTGCTTGTAAATTTTGGAGATTAATCCTTTGTCAGTTGCTCCATGTGAAAACGTTTTCTCCCATTCCGAGGGTTGTCTTTTGGTCTTGTTTAGGGTTTCCTTTGCTGTGCAAAAGCTTTGAAGTTTCATTAGGTCCCATTTGTTTATTTTTGTTCTTATTTCCATTTCTCTAGGAGGTGGGTCAGAAAGGATCTTGCTGTGATTTATGTCATAGAGTGTTCTGCCTATGTTTTCCTCCCAGAGTTTGATAGTTTCTGGCCTTACCTTTAGGTCTTTAATCCATTTTGAGCTTATTTTTGTGTACGGTGTTAGGGAGTGATCTAATCTCCTACTTTTACGTGTACCTGTCCAGTTTTCCCAGCACCATTCGTTGAAGAGGCTGTCCTTCCTCCACTGTACATTCCTGCCTCCTTCATCAAAGGTAAGGTGACCATATGTGCGTGGGCTTATCTCTGGGCTTTCTATGCTGTTCCTTTGATCTATATTTCTGGTTCTGTGCCAGTACCATACTGTCTTGATTACTGTAGCTTTGTAGTATAGTCTGAAGTCAGGGAGCCTGATTCCTCCAGCTCCGTTTTTCGTTCTCAAGATTGCTTTGGCTATTCGGGGTCTTTTGTGTTTCCATACAAATTGTGAGATTTTTTTGTTCTAGTTCTGTGAAAAATGCCGGTGGTAGTTTGATAGGGATTGCATTGAATCTGTAGGTTGCTTTGGGTAGTAGAGTCATTTTCACAATGTTGATTCTTCCAGTCCAAGAACATGGTATATCTCTCCATCTATTTGTATCATCTTTAATTTCTTTCACCGGTGTCTTATAATTTTCTGCGTACAGGTCTTTTGTCTCCTTAGGTAGGTTTATTCCTAGATATTTTATTCTTTTTGTTGCAGTGGTAAATGGGAGTGTTTTCTTGATTTCACTTTCAGATTTTTCATCATCAGTGTATAGGAATGCCAGAGATTTCTGTGCATTAATTTGGTATCCTGCTACTTTACCAAATTCATTGATTGGCTCTAGTAGTCTTCTGGGAGCATCTTTAGGATCCTCTATGTATAGTATCATGTCATGTGCAGACAGTGACAGCTTTACTCCTTCTTTTCCGATTTGTATTCCTTTTATTTCTTCTCTGATTGCTGTGGCTCAAACTTCCAAAACTAGGTTGAATAAGAGTGGTGAGAGTGGGCAACCTTTACTTGCTCCTGATCTTAGTGGAAATGGTTTCAGTTTTTCACCATTGAGGACGATGTTGGCTGTGGTTTTGTCATATATGGCCTTTATTATGTTGAGGAAGGTTCCCTCTGTGCCTACCTTCGGCAGGGTTTTTATCATAAATGGGTGTTGAATTTTGTCGAAAGCTTTCTCTGCATCTGTTGACGTGATCGTATGGTTTTTCTCCTTCAGGTTGTTAACACGGTGTATCACATTGATTGATTTGCGTATGTTGAAGAGTCCTTGCATTCCTGGAATAAACCCCACTTGATCATGGTGTATGATCCTTTTAATGTGCTGTTGGATTCTGTTTGCTAGTAGTTTGTTGAGGATTTTTGCATCTGTGTTTATCAGTGATATTGGCCTGTAGTTTTCTTGCTTTGTGGCATCTTTGTCTGGTTTTGGTATCAGGGTGATGGTGGCCTCGTAGAATGAGTTTGGGAGTGTTCCTCCCTCTGCTATATTTTGGAAGAGCTCGAGAAGGATAGGTGTTAACTCTTCCCTAAATGTTTGATGGAATTCGCCTGTGAAGCCATCTGGTCCTGGGCTTTTGTTTGTTGGAAGATTTTTAATCACAGTTTCAATTTCAGTGCTTGTGATTGGGCTGTTCATATTTTCTATGTCTCCCTGATTCAGTCTTGGCAGGTTGTGCATTTCTAAGAATTGGTCCATGTCTTCCAGGTTGTCCATTTTATTGGCATAGAGTTGCTTGCAACCTCTCATGATCCTGTGTGTATTTCTGCAATATCAGTTGTTACTTCTCCTTTTCCAGTTTTTTTTTTTTTGTTTTTTTTTTTTTTACCTCTTTATTGGAGTATGCTTGCTTTGTAATGGTGTGTTAGTTTCTGCTTTGTAACAAAGTGAATCAGTTATACATATGTTCCCATATCTCTTCCCTCTTGCGTCTCCCTCCCTCCCACCCTCCCTATCCCAACCCTCTAGGCGGTCACAAAGCACCGAGCTGATCTCCCTGTGCTACGCGGCTGCTTCCCACCAGCTATCCATGTTACGTTTGGTGGTGTATCTATGTCCATGCCACTCTGTCACTTTGTCACAGCTTACTCTTCCCCCTCCCCATATCCTCAAGTCCGTTCTCTAGTAGGTCTGTCTTTATTCCTATCTTACCCCTAGGTTCTCTCTGACATTCTTTTCCCCTTAAATTCCCTATATATGTGTTAGCATATGGCATTTGTCTTTCTCTTTCTGACTTACTTCACTCTGTATGACAGACTCTAGGTCCATCCACCTCATTCCAAGTAGCTCGATTTCGTTTCTTTTTATGGCTGGGTACTATTCCATTGTATATATGTGCCACATCTTCTTCATCCATTCATGCGATGATGGACACTTAGGTTGTTTCCATCTCTGGGCTGTTGTAAATAGAGCTGCAATGAACATTTTGGTCCACGACTCCTTTTGAGTTATGGTTTTCTCAGGGTATATGCCCAGTAGTGGGATTGCTGGGTCATATGGTAGTTCTATTTGTAGTTTTCTAAGGAACCTCCATACTGTTCTCCATCGTGGCTGTACCGATTCACATGCCCAGCAGTAGTGCAAGAGGGTTCCCTTTTCTCCACACCCTGTCCAGCATTTACTGTTTCTAGATTTTTGGGTGATGGCCCTTCTGACTGGTGTGAGATGATATCTCATTGTAGTTTTGATTTGCATTTCTCTACTGATTAATGATGTTGAGCATTCTTTCATGTGTGTGTTGGCCTTCTGTATATCTTCTTTGGAGAAATGTCTATTTAGGTCTTCTGCCCATTTTTGGATTGGGTCGTTTTGTTTTTTTTTGCTGTTGAGCTGCATGAGCTGCTTGTAAATTTTGGAGATTAATCCTTTGTCAGTTGCTCCATGTGAAAACGTTTTCTCCCATTCCGAGGGTTGTCTTTTGGTCTTGTTTAGGGTTTCCTTTGCTGTGCAAAAGCTTTGAAGTTTCATTAGGTCCCATTTGTTTATTTTTGTTCTTATTTCCATTTCTCTAGGAGGTGGGTCAGAAAGGATCTTGCTGTGATTTATGTCATAGAGTGTTCTGCCTATGTTTTCCTCCCAGAGTTTGATAGTTTCTGGCCTTACCTTTAGGTCTTTAATCCATTTTGAGCTTATTTTTGTGTACGGTGTTAGGGAGTGATCTAATCTCCTACTTTTACGTGTACCTGTCCAGTTTTCCCAGCACCATTCGTTGAAGAGGCTGTCCTTCCTCCACTGTACATTCCTGCCTCCTTCATCAAAGGTAAGGTGACCATATGTGCGTGGGCTTATCTCTGGGCTTTCTATGCTGTTCCTTTGATCTATATTTCTGGTTCTGTGCCAGTACCATACTGTCTTGATTACTGTAGCTTTGTAGTATAGTCTGAAGTCAGGGAGCCTGATTCCTCCAGCTCCGTTTTTCGTTCTCAAGATTGCTTTGGCTATTCGGGGTCTTTTGTGTTTCCATACAAATTGTGAGATTTTTTTGTTCTAGTTCTGTGAAAAATGCCGGTGGTAGTTTGATAGGGATTGCATTGAATCTGTAGGTTGCTTTGGGTAGTAGAGTCATTTTCACAATGTTGATTCTTCCAGTCCAAGAACATGGTATATCTCTCCATCTATTTGTATCATCTTTAATTTCTTTCACCGGTGTCTTATAATTTTCTGCGTACAGGTCTTTTGTCTCCTTAGGTAGGTTTATTCCTAGATATTTTATTCTTTTTGTTGCAGTGGTAAATGGGAGTGTTTTCTTGATTTCACTTTCAGATTTTTCATCATCAGTGTATAGGAATGCCAGAGATTTCTGTGCATTAATTTGGTATCCTGCTACTTTACCAAATTCATTGATTGGCTCTAGTAGTCTTCTGGGAGCATCTTTAGGATCCTCTATGTATAGTATCATGTCATGTGCAGACAGTGACAGCTTTACTCCTTCTTTTCCGATTTGTATTCCTTTTATTTCTTCTCTGATTGCTGTGGCTCAAACTTCCAAAACTAGGTTGAATAAGAGTGGTGAGAGTGGGCAACCTTTACTTGCTCCTGATCTTAGTGGAAATGGTTTCAGTTTTTCACCATTGAGGACGATGTTGGCTGTGGTTTTGTCATATATGGCCTTTATTATGTTGAGGAAGGTTCCCTCTGTGCCTACCTTCGGCAGGGTTTTTATCATAAATGGGTGTTGAATTTTGTCGAAAGCTTTCTCTGCATCTGTTGACGTGATCGTATGGTTTTTCTCCTTCAGGTTGTTAACACGGTGTATCACATTGATTGATTTGCGTATGTTGAAGAGTCCTTGCATTCCTGGAATAAACCCCACTTGATCATGGTGTATGATCCTTTTAATGTGCTGTTGGATTCTGTTTGCTAGTAGTTTGTTGAGGATTTTTGCATCTGTGTTTATCAGTGATATTGGCCTGTAGTTTTCTTGCTTTGTGGCATCTTTGTCTGGTTTTGGTATCAGGGTGATGGTGGCCTCGTAGAATGAGTTTGGGAGTGTTCCTCCCTCTGCTATATTTTGGAAGAGCTCGAGAAGGATAGGTGTTAACTCTTCCCTAAATGTTTGATGGAATTCGCCTGTGAAGCCATCTGGTCCTGGGCTTTTGTTTGTTGGAAGATTTTTAATCACAGTTTCAATTTCAGTGCTTGTGATTGGGCTGTTCATATTTTCTATGTCTCCCTGATTCAGTCTTGGCAGGTTGTGCATTTCTAAGAATTGGTCCATGTCTTCCAGGTTGTCCATTTTATTGGCATAGAGTTGCTTGCAACCTCTCATGATCCTGTGTGTATTTCTGCAATATCAGTTGTTACTTCTCCTTTTCCAGTTTTTTTGTTTTTGTTTTTTTTTTTTTTACCTCTTTATTGGAGTATGCTTGCTTTGTAATGGTGTGTTAGTTTCTGCTTTGTAACAAAGTGAATCAGTTATACATATGTTCCCATATCTCTTCCCTCTTGCGTCTCCCTCCCTCCCACCCTCCCTATCCCAACCCTCTAGGCGGTCACAAAGCACCGAGCTGATCTCCCTGTGCTACGCGGCTGCTTCCCACCAGCTATCCATGTTACGTTTGGTGGTGTATCTATGTCCATGCCACTCTGTCACTTTGTCACAGCTTACTCTTCCCCCTCCCCATATCCTCAAGTCCGTTCTCTAGTAGGTCTGTCTTTATTCCTATCTTACCCCTAGGTTCTCTCTGACATTCTTTTCCCCTTAAATTCCCTATATATGTGTTAGCATATGGCATTTGTCTTTCTCTTTCTGACTTACTTCACTCTGTATGACAGACTCTAGGTCCATCCACCTCATTCCAAGTAGCTCGATTTCGTTTCTTTTTATGGCTGGGTACTATTCCATTGTATATATGTGCCACATCTTCTTCATCCATTCATGCGATGATGGACACTTAGGTTGTTTCCATCTCTGGGCTGTTGTAAATAGAGCTGCAATGAACATTTTGGTCCACGACTCCTTTTGAGTTATGGTTTTCTCAGGGTATATGCCCAGTAGTGGGATTGCTGGGTCATATGGTAGTTCTATTTGTAGTTTTCTAAGGAACCTCCATACTGTTCTCCATCGTGGCTGTACCGATTCACATGCCCAGCAGTAGTGCAAGAGGGTTCCCTTTTCTCCACACCCTGTCCAGCATTTACTGTTTCTAGATTTTTGGGTGATGGCCCTTCTGACTGGTGTGAGATGATATCTCATTGTAGTTTTGATTTGCATTTCTCTACTGATTAATGATGTTGAGCATTCTTTCATGTGTGTGTTGGCCTTCTGTATATCTTCTTTGGAGAAATGTCTATTTAGGTCTTCTGCCCATTTTTGGATTGGGTCGTTTTGTTTTTTTTTGCTGTTGAGCTGCATGAGCTGCTTGTAAATTTTGGAGATTAATCCTTTGTCAGTTGCTCCATGTGAAAACGTTTTCTCCCATTCCGAGGGTTGTCTTTTGGTCTTGTTTAGGGTTTCCTTTGCTGTGCAAAAGCTTTGAAGTTTCATTAGGTCCCATTTGTTTATTTTTGTTCTTATTTCCATTTCTCTAGGAGGTGGGTCAGAAAGGATCTTGCTGTGATTTATGTCATAGAGTGTTCTGCCTATGTTTTCCTCCCAGAGTTTGATAGTTTCTGGCCTTACCTTTAGGTCTTTAATCCATTTTGAGCTTATTTTTGTGTACGGTGTTAGGGAGTGATCTAATCTCCTACTTTTACGTGTACCTGTCCAGTTTTCCCAGCACCATTCGTTGAAGAGGCTGTCCTTCCTCCACTGTACATTCCTGCCTCCTTCATCAAAGGTAAGGTGACCATATGTGCGTGGGCTTATCTCTGGGCTTTCTATGCTGTTCCTTTGATCTATATTTCTGGTTCTGTGCCAGTACCATACTGTCTTGATTACTGTAGCTTTGTAGTATAGTCTGAAGTCAGGGAGCCTGATTCCTCCAGCTCCGTTTTTCGTTCTCAAGATTGCTTTGGCTATTCGGGGTCTTTTGTGTTTCCATACAAATTGTGAGATTTTTTTGTTCTAGTTCTGTGAAAAATGCCGGTGGTAGTTTGATAGGGATTGCATTGAATCTGTAGGTTGCTTTGGGTAGTAGAGTCATTTTCACAATGTTGATTCTTCCAGTCCAAGAACATGGTATATCTCTCCATCTATTTGTATCATCTTTAATTTCTTTCACCGGTGTCTTATAATTTTCTGCGTACAGGTCTTTTGTCTCCTTAGGTAGGTTTATTCCTAGATATTTTATTCTTTTTGTTGCAGTGGTAAATGGGAGTGTTTTCTTGATTTCACTTTCAGATTTTTCATCATCAGTGTATAGGAATGCCAGAGATTTCTGTGCATTAATTTGGTATCCTGCTACTTTACCAAATTCATTGATTGGCTCTAGTAGTCTTCTGGGAGCATCTTTAGGATCCTCTATGTATAGTATCATGTCATGTGCAGACAGTGACAGCTTTACTCCTTCTTTTCCGATTTGTATTCCTTTTATTTCTTCTCTGATTGCTGTGGCTCAAACTTCCAAAACTAGGTTGAATAAGAGTGGTGAGAGTGGGCAACCTTTACTTGCTCCTGATCTTAGTGGAAATGGTTTCAGTTTTTCACCATTGAGGACGATGTTGGCTGTGGTTTTGTCATATATGGCCTTTATTATGTTGAGGAAGGTTCCCTCTGTGCCTACCTTCGGCAGGGTTTTTATCATAAATGGGTGTTGAATTTTGTCGAAAGCTTTCTCTGCATCTGTTGACGTGATCGTATGGTTTTTCTCCTTCAGGTTGTTAACACGGTGTATCACATTGATTGATTTGCGTATGTTGAAGAGTCCTTGCATTCCTGGAATAAACCCCACTTGATCATGGTGTATGATCCTTTTAATGTGCTGTTGGATTCTGTTTGCTAGTAGTTTGTTGAGGATTTTTGCATCTGTGTTTATCAGTGATATTGGCCTGTAGTTTTCTTGCTTTGTGGCATCTTTGTCTGGTTTTGGTATCAGGGTGATGGTGGCCTCGTAGAATGAGTTTGGGAGTGTTCCTCCCTCTGCTATATTTTGGAAGAGCTCGAGAAGGATAGGTGTTAACTCTTCCCTAAATGTTTGATGGAATTCGCCTGTGAAGCCATCTGGTCCTGGGCTTTTGTTTGTTGGAAGATTTTTAATCACAGTTTCAATTTCAGTGCTTGTGATTGGGCTGTTCATATTTTCTATGTCTCCCTGATTCAGTCTTGGCAGGTTGTGCATTTCTAAGAATTGGTCCATGTCTTCCAGGTTGTCCATTTTATTGGCATAGAGTTGCTTGCAACCTCTCATGATCCTGTGTGTATTTCTGCAATATCAGTTGTTACTTCTCCTTTTCCAGTTTTTTTTTTTTTTTTTTTTTTTTTTTTACCTCTTTATTGGAGTATGCTTGCTTTGTAATGGTGTGTTAGTTTCTGCTTTGTAACAAAGTGAATCAGTTATACATATGTTCCCATATCTCTTCCCTCTTGCGTCTCCCTCCCTCCCACCCTCCCTATCCCAACCCTCTAGGCGGTCACAAAGCACCGAGCTGATCTCCCTGTGCTACGCGGCTGCTTCCCACCAGCTATCCATGTTACGTTTGGTGGTGTATCTATGTCCATGCCACTCTGTCACTTTGTCACAGCTTACTCTTCCCCCTCCCCATATCCTCAAGTCCGTTCTCTAGTAGGTCTGTCTTTATTCCTATCTTACCCCTAGGTTCTCTCTGACATTCTTTTCCCCTTAAATTCCCTATATATGTGTTAGCATATGGCATTTGTCTTTCTCTTTCTGACTTACTTCACTCTGTATGACAGACTCTAGGTCCATCCACCTCATTCCAAGTAGCTCGATTTCGTTTCTTTTTATGGCTGGGTACTATTCCATTGTATATATGTGCCACATCTTCTTCATCCATTCATGCGATGATGGACACTTAGGTTGTTTCCATCTCTGGGCTGTTGTAAATAGAGCTGCAATGAACATTTTGGTCCACGACTCCTTTTGAGTTATGGTTTTCTCAGGGTATATGCCCAGTAGTGGGATTGCTGGGTCATATGGTAGTTCTATTTGTAGTTTTCTAAGGAACCTCCATACTGTTCTCCATCGTGGCTGTACCGATTCACATGCCCAGCAGTAGTGCAAGAGGGTTCCCTTTTCTCCACACCCTGTCCAGCATTTACTGTTTCTAGATTTTTGGGTGATGGCCCTTCTGACTGGTGTGAGATGATATCTCATTGTAGTTTTGATTTGCATTTCTCTACTGATTAATGATGTTGAGCATTCTTTCATGTGTGTGTTGGCCTTCTGTATATCTTCTTTGGAGAAATGTCTATTTAGGTCTTCTGCCCATTTTTGGATTGGGTCGTTTTGTTTTTTTTTGCTGTTGAGCTGCATGAGCTGCTTGTAAATTTTGGAGATTAATCCTTTGTCAGTTGCTCCATGTGAAAACGTTTTCTCCCATTCCGAGGGTTGTCTTTTGGTCTTGTTTAGGGTTTCCTTTGCTGTGCAAAAGCTTTGAAGTTTCATTAGGTCCCATTTGTTTATTTTTGTTCTTATTTCCATTTCTCTAGGAGGTGGGTCAGAAAGGATCTTGCTGTGATTTATGTCATAGAGTGTTCTGCCTATGTTTTCCTCCCAGAGTTTGATAGTTTCTGGCCTTACCTTTAGGTCTTTAATCCATTTTGAGCTTATTTTTGTGTACGGTGTTAGGGAGTGATCTAATCTCCTACTTTTACGTGTACCTGTCCAGTTTTCCCAGCACCATTCGTTGAAGAGGCTGTCCTTCCTCCACTGTACATTCCTGCCTCCTTCATCAAAGGTAAGGTGACCATATGTGCGTGGGCTTATCTCTGGGCTTTCTATGCTGTTCCTTTGATCTATATTTCTGGTTCTGTGCCAGTACCATACTGTCTTGATTACTGTAGCTTTGTAGTATAGTCTGAAGTCAGGGAGCCTGATTCCTCCAGCTCCGTTTTTCGTTCTCAAGATTGCTTTGGCTATTCGGGGTCTTTTGTGTTTCCATACAAATTGTGAGATTTTTTTGTTCTAGTTCTGTGAAAAATGCCGGTGGTAGTTTGATAGGGATTGCATTGAATCTGTAGGTTGCTTTGGGTAGTAGAGTCATTTTCACAATGTTGATTCTTCCAGTCCAAGAACATGGTATATCTCTCCATCTATTTGTATCATCTTTAATTTCTTTCACCGGTGTCTTATAATTTTCTGCGTACAGGTCTTTTGTCTCCTTAGGTAGGTTTATTCCTAGATATTTTATTCTTTTTGTTGCAGTGGTAAATGGGAGTGTTTTCTTTTTTTTTTTTTTTTTTTTTTATTTATTTATTTATTTATTTGCGGTACGCGGGCCTTCTCACTGCTGTGGCCTCTCCCGTTGCGTAGCACAGGCTCAGGACGCGCAGGCTCAGCGGGCCATGGCTCGTGGGCCCAGCCACTCCGCAGTACGTGGGATCTTCCCGGACCGGGGCACGAACCCGTGTCCCCTGCATCGGCAGGCGGACTCTCAACCACTGCGCCACCAGGGAAGCCCGGGAGTGTTTTCTTGATTTCACTTTCAGATTTTTCATCATCAGTGTATAGGAATGCCAGAGATTTCTGTGCATTAATTTGGTATCCTGCTACTTTACCAAATTCATTGATTGGCTCTAGTAGTCTTCTGGGAGCATCTTTAGGATCCTCTATGTATAGTATCATGTCATGTGCAGACAGTGACAGCTTTACTCCTTCTTTTCCGATTTGTATTCCTTTTATTTCTTCTCTGATTGCTGTGGCTCAAACTTCCAAAACTAGGTTGAATAAGAGTGGTGAGAGTGGGCAACCTTTACTTGCTCCTGATCTTAGTGGAAATGGTTTCAGTTTTTCACCATTGAGGACGATGTTGGCTGTGGTTTTGTCATATATGGCCTTTATTATGTTGAGGAAGGTTCCCTCTGTGCCTACCTTCGGCAGGGTTTTTATCATAAATGGGTGTTGAATTTTGTCGAAAGCTTTCTCTGCATCTGTTGACGTGATCGTATGGTTTTTCTCCTTCAGGTTGTTAACACGGTGTATCACATTGATTGATTTGCGTATGTTGAAGAGTCCTTGCATTCCTGGAATAAACCCCACTTGATCATGGTGTATGATCCTTTTAATGTGCTGTTGGATTCTGTTTGCTAGTAGTTTGTTGAGGATTTTTGCATCTGTGTTTATCAGTGATATTGGCCTGTAGTTTTCTTGCTTTGTGGCATCTTTGTCTGGTTTTGGTATCAGGGTGATGGTGGCCTCGTAGAATGAGTTTGGGAGTGTTCCTCCCTCTGCTATATTTTGGAAGAGCTCGAGAAGGATAGGTGTTAACTCTTCCCTAAATGTTTGATGGAATTCGCCTGTGAAGCCATCTGGTCCTGGGCTTTTGTTTGTTGGAAGATTTTTAATCACAGTTTCAATTTCAGTGCTTGTGATTGGGCTGTTCATATTTTCTATGTCTCCCTGATTCAGTCTTGGCAGGTTGTGCATTTCTAAGAATTGGTCCATGTCTTCCAGGTTGTCCATTTTATTGGCATAGAGTTGCTTGCAACCTCTCATGATCCTGTGTGTATTTCTGCAATATCAGTTGTTACTTCTCCTTTTCCAGTTTTTTTGTTTTTTTTTTTTTTTTTTTTACCTCTTTATTGGAGTATGCTTGCTTTGTAATGGTGTGTTAGTTTCTGCTTTGTAACAAAGTGAATCAGTTATACATATGTTCCCATATCTCTTCCCTCTTGCGTCTCCCTCCCTCCCACCCTCCCTATCCCAACCCTCTAGGCGGTCACAAAGCACCGAGCTGATCTCCCTGTGCTACGCGGCTGCTTCCCACCAGCTATCCATGTTACGTTTGGTGGTGTATCTATGTCCATGCCACTCTGTCACTTTGTCACAGCTTACTCTTCCCCCTCCCCATATCCTCAAGTCCGTTCTCTAGTAGGTCTGTCTTTATTCCTATCTTACCCCTAGGTTCTCTCTGACATTCTTTTCCCCTTAAATTCCCTATATATGTGTTAGCATATGGCATTTGTCTTTCTCTTTCTGACTTACTTCACTCTGTATGACAGACTCTAGGTCCATCCACCTCATTCCAAGTAGCTCGATTTCGTTTCTTTTTATGGCTGGGTACTATTCCATTGTATATATGTGCCACATCTTCTTCATCCATTCATGCGATGATGGACACTTAGGTTGTTTCCATCTCTGGGCTGTTGTAAATAGAGCTGCAATGAACATTTTGGTCCACGACTCCTTTTGAGTTATGGTTTTCTCAGGGTATATGCCCAGTAGTGGGATTGCTGGGTCATATGGTAGTTCTATTTGTAGTTTTCTAAGGAACCTCCATACTGTTCTCCATCGTGGCTGTACCGATTCACATGCCCAGCAGTAGTGCAAGAGGGTTCCCTTTTCTCCACACCCTGTCCAGCATTTACTGTTTCTAGATTTTTGGGTGATGGCCCTTCTGACTGGTGTGAGATGATATCTCATTGTAGTTTTGATTTGCATTTCTCTACTGATTAATGATGTTGAGCATTCTTTCATGTGTGTGTTGGCCTTCTGTATATCTTCTTTGGAGAAATGTCTATTTAGGTCTTCTGCCCATTTTTGGATTGGGTCGTTTTGTTTTTTTTTGCTGTTGAGCTGCATGAGCTGCTTGTAAATTTTGGAGATTAATCCTTTGTCAGTTGCTCCATGTGAAAACGTTTTCTCCCATTCCGAGGGTTGTCTTTTGGTCTTGTTTAGGGTTTCCTTTGCTGTGCAAAAGCTTTGAAGTTTCATTAGGTCCCATTTGTTTATTTTTGTTCTTATTTCCATTTCTCTAGGAGGTGGGTCAGAAAGGATCTTGCTGTGATTTATGTCATAGAGTGTTCTGCCTATGTTTTCCTCCCAGAGTTTGATAGTTTCTGGCCTTACCTTTAGGTCTTTAATCCATTTTGAGCTTATTTTTGTGTACGGTGTTAGGGAGTGATCTAATCTCCTACTTTTACGTGTACCTGTCCAGTTTTCCCAGCACCATTCGTTGAAGAGGCTGTCCTTCCTCCACTGTACATTCCTGCCTCCTTCATCAAAGGTAAGGTGACCATATGTGCGTGGGTTTATCTCTGGGCTTTCTATGCTGTTCCTTTGATCTATATTTCTGGTTCTGTGCCAGTACCATACTGTCTTGATTACTGTAGCTTTGTAGTATAGTCTGAAGTCAGGGAGCCTGATTCCTCCAGCTCCGTTTTTCGTTCTCAAGATTGCTTTGGCTATTCGGGGTCTTTTGTGTTTCCATACAAATTGTGAGATTTTTTTGTTCTAGTTCTGTGAAAAATGCCGGTGGTAGTTTGATAGGGATTGCATTGAATCTGTAGGTTGCTTTGGGTAGTAGAGTCATTTTCACAATGTTGATTCTTCCAGTCCAAGAACATGGTATATCTCTCCATCTATTTGTATCATCTTTAATTTCTTTCACCGGTGTCTTATAATTTTCTGCGTACAGGTCTTTTGTCTCCTTAGGTAGGTTTATTCCTAGATATTTTATTCTTTTTGTTGCAGTGGTAAATGGGAGTGTTTTCTTGATTTCACTTTCAGATTTTTCATCATCAGTGTATAGGAATGCCAGAGATTTCTGTGCATTAATTTGGTATCCTGCTACTTTACCAAATTCATTGATTGGCTCTAGTAGTCTTCTGGGAGCATCTTTAGGATCCTCTATGTATAGTATCATGTCATGTGCAGACAGTGACAGCTTTACTCCTTCTTTTCCGATTTGTATTCCTTTTATTTCTTCTCTGATTGCTGTGGCTCAAACTTCCAAAACTAGGTTGAATAAGAGTGGTGAGAGTGGGCAACCTTTACTTGCTCCTGATCTTAGTGGAAATGGTTTCAGTTTTTCACCATTGAGGACGATGTTGGCTGTGGTTTTGTCATATATGGCCTTTATTATGTTGAGGAAGGTTCCCTCTGTGCCTACCTTCGGCAGGGTTTTTATCATAAATGGGTGTTGAATTTTGTCGAAAGCTTTCTCTGCATCTGTTGACGTGATCGTATGGTTTTTCTCCTTCAGGTTGTTAACACGGTGTATCACATTGATTGATTTGCGTATGTTGAAGAGTCCTTGCATTCCTGGAATAAACCCCACTTGATCATGGTGTATGATCCTTTTAATGTGCTGTTGGATTCTGTTTGCTAGTAGTTTGTTGAGGATTTTTGCATCTGTGTTTATCAGTGATATTGGCCTGTAGTTTTCTTGCTTTGTGGCATCTTTGTCTGGTTTTGGTATCAGGGTGATGGTGGCCTCGTAGAATGAGTTTGGGAGTGTTCCTCCCTCTGCTATATTTTGGAAGAGCTCGAGAAGGATAGGTGTTAACTCTTCCCTAAATGTTTGATGGAATTCGCCTGTGAAGCCATCTGGTCCTGGGCTTTTGTTTGTTGGAAGATTTTTAATCACAGTTTCAATTTCAGTGCTTGTGATTGGGCTGTTCATATTTTCTATGTCTCCCTGATTCAGTCTTGGCAGGTTGTGCATTTCTAAGAATTGGTCCATGTCTTCCAGGTTGTCCATTTTATTGGCATAGAGTTGCTTGCAACCTCTCATGATCCTGTGTGTATTTCTGCAATATCAGTTGTTACTTCTCCTTTTCCAGTTTTTTTTTTTTTTTTTTTTTTTTTTTTTTTTTACCTCTTTATTGGAGTATGCTTGCTTTGTAATGGTGTGTTAGTTTCTGCTTTGTAACAAAGTGAATCAGTTATACATATGTTCCCATATCTCTTCCCTCTTGCGTCTCCCTCCCTCCCACCCTCCCTATCCCAACCCTCTAGGCGGTCACAAAGCACCGAGCTGATCTCCCTGTGCTACGCGGCTGCTTCCCACCAGCTATCCATGTTACGTTTGGTGGTGTATCTATGTCCATGCCACTCTGTCACTTTGTCACAGCTTACTCTTCCCCCTCCCCATATCCTCAAGTCCGTTCTCTAGTAGGTCTGTCTTTATTCCTATCTTACCCCTAGGTTCTCTCTGACATTCTTTTCCCCTTAAATTCCCTATATATGTGTTAGCATATGGCATTTGTCTTTCTCTTTCTGACTTACTTCACTCTGTATGACAGACTCTAGGTCCATCCACCTCATTCCAAGTAGCTCGATTTCGTTTCTTTTTATGGCTGGGTACTATTCCATTGTATATATGTGCCACATCTTCTTCATCCATTCATGCGATGATGGACACTTAGGTTGTTTCCATCTCTGGGCTGTTGTAAATAGAGCTGCAATGAACATTTTGGTCCACGACTCCTTTTGAGTTATGGTTTTCTCAGGGTATATGCCCAGTAGTGGGATTGCTGGGTCATATGGTAGTTCTATTTGTAGTTTTCTAAGGAACCTCCATACTGTTCTCCATCGTGGCTGTACCGATTCACATGCCCAGCAGTAGTGCAAGAGGGTTCCCTTTTCTCCACACCCTGTCCAGCATTTACTGTTTCTAGATTTTTGGGTGATGGCCCTTCTGACTGGTGTGAGATGATATCTCATTGTAGTTTTGATTTGCATTTCTCTACTGATTAATGATGTTGAGCATTCTTTCATGTGTGTGTTGGCCTTCTGTATATCTTCTTTGGAGAAATGTCTATTTAGGTCTTCTGCCCATTTTTGGATTGGGTCGTTTTGTTTTTTTTTGCTGTTGAGCTGCATGAGCTGCTTGTAAATTTTGGAGATTAATCCTTTGTCAGTTGCTCCATGTGAAAACGTTTTCTCCCATTCCGAGGGTTGTCTTTTGGTCTTGTTTAGGGTTTCCTTTGCTGTGCAAAAGCTTTGAAGTTTCATTAGGTCCCATTTGTTTATTTTTGTTCTTATTTCCATTTCTCTAGGAGGTGGGTCAGAAAGGATCTTGCTGTGATTTATGTCATAGAGTGTTCTGCCTATGTTTTCCTCCCAGAGTTTGATAGTTTCTGGCCTTACCTTTAGGTCTTTAATCCATTTTGAGCTTATTTTTGTGTACGGTGTTAGGGAGTGATCTAATCTCCTACTTTTACGTGTACCTGTCCAGTTTTCCCAGCACCATTCGTTGAAGAGGCTGTCCTTCCTCCACTGTACATTCCTGCCTCCTTCATCAAAGGTAAGGTGACCATATGTGCGTGGGCTTATCTCTGGGCTTTCTATGCTGTTCCTTTGATCTATATTTCTGGTTCTGTGCCAGTACCATACTGTCTTGATTACTGTAGCTTTGTAGTATAGTCTGAAGTCAGGGAGCCTGATTCCTCCAGCTCCGTTTTTCGTTCTCAAGATTGCTTTGGCTATTCGGGGTCTTTTGTGTTTCCATACAAATTGTGAGATTTTTTTGTTCTAGTTCTGTGAAAAATGCCGGTGGTAGTTTGATAGGGATTGCATTGAATCTGTAGGTTGCTTTGGGTAGTAGAGTCATTTTCACAATGTTGATTCTTCCAGTCCAAGAACATGGTATATCTCTCCATCTATTTGTATCATCTTTAATTTCTTTCACCGG
This sequence comes from Phocoena phocoena, assembly GCF_963924675.1. Lineage (NCBI taxonomy): Eukaryota > Metazoa > Chordata > Mammalia > Artiodactyla > Phocoenidae > Phocoena > Phocoena phocoena. The sequence goes on along the minus strand of NC_089230.1, from coordinate 66,798,324 downwards.
TGTCTTATAATTTTCTGCGTACAGGTCTTTTGTCTCCTTAGGTAGGTTTATTCCTAGATATTTTATTCTTTTTGTTGCAGTGGTAAATGGGAGTGTTTTCTTGATTTCACTTTCAGATTTTTCATCATCAGTGTATAGGAATGCCAGAGATTTCTGTGCATTAATTTGGTATCCTGCTACTTTACCAAATTCATTGATTGGCTCTAGTAGTCTTCTGGGAGCATCTTTAGGATCCTCTATGTATAGTATCATGTCATGTGCAGACAGTGACAGCTTTACTCCTTCTTTTCCGATTTGTATTCCTTTTATTTCTTCTCTGATTGCTGTGGCTCAAACTTCCAAAACTAGGTTGAATAAGAGTGGTGAGAGTGGGCAACCTTTACTTGCTCCTGATCTTAGTGGAAATGGTTTCAGTTTTTCACCATTGAGGACGATGTTGGCTGTGGTTTTGTCATATATGGCCTTTATTATGTTGAGGAAGGTTCCCTCTGTGCCTACCTTCGGCAGGGTTTTTATCATAAATGGGTGTTGAATTTTGTCGAAAGCTTTCTCTGCATCTGTTGACGTGATCGTATGGTTTTTCTCCTTCAGGTTGTTAACACGGTGTATCACATTGATTGATTTGCGTATGTTGAAGAGTCCTTGCATTCCTGGAATAAACCCCACTTGATCATGGTGTATGATCCTTTTAATGTGCTGTTGGATTCTGTTTGCTAGTAGTTTGTTGAGGATTTTTGCATCTGTGTTTATCAGTGATATTGGCCTGTAGTTTTCTTGCTTTGTGGCATCTTTGTCTGGTTTTGGTATCAGGGTGATGGTGGCCTCGTAGAATGAGTTTGGGAGTGTTCCTCCCTCTGCTATATTTTGGAAGAGCTCGAGAAGGATAGGTGTTAACTCTTCCCTAAATGTTTGATGGAATTCGCCTGTGAAGCCATCTGGTCCTGGGCTTTTGTTTGTTGGAAGATTTTTAATCACAGTTTCAATTTCAGTGCTTGTGATTGGGCTGTTCATATTTTCTATGTCTCCCTGATTCAGTCTTGGCAGGTTGTGCATTTCTAAGAATTGGTCCATGTCTTCCAGGTTGTCCATTTTATTGGCATAGAGTTGCTTGCAACCTCTCATGATCCTGTGTGTATTTCTGCAATATCAGTTGTTACTTCTCCTTTTCCAGTTTTTTTTTTTTTTTTTTTTTTTTTACCTCTTTATTGGAGTATGCTTGCTTTGTAATGGTGTGTTAGTTTCTGCTTTGTAACAAAGTGAATCAGTTATACATATGTTCCCATATCTCTTCCCTCTTGCGTCTCCCTCCCTCCCACCCTCCCTATCCCAACCCTCTAGGCGGTCACAAAGCACCGAGCTGATCTCCCTGTGCTACGCGGCTGCTTCCCACCAGCTATCCATGTTACGTTTGGTGGTGTATCTATGTCCATGCCACTCTGTCACTTTGTCACAGCTTACTCTTCCCCCTCCCCATATCCTCAAGTCCGTTCTCTAGTAGGTCTGTCTTTATTCCTATCTTACCCCTAGGTTCTCTCTGACATTCTTTTCCCCTTAAATTCCCTATATATGTGTTAGCATATGGCATTTGTCTTTCTCTTTCTGACTTACTTCACTCTGTATGACAGACTCTAGGTCCATCCACCTCATTCCAAGTAGCTCGATTTCGTTTCTTTTTATGGCTGGGTACTATTCCATTGTATATATGTGCCACATCTTCTTCATCCATTCATGCGATGATGGACACTTAGGTTGTTTCCATCTCTGGGCTGTTGTAAATAGAGCTGCAATGAACATTTTGGTCCACGACTCCTTTTGAGTTATGGTTTTCTCAGGGTATATGCCCAGTAGTGGGATTGCTGGGTCATATGGTAGTTCTATTTGTAGTTTTCTAAGGAACCTCCATACTGTTCTCCATCGTGGCTGTACCGATTCACATGCCCAGCAGTAGTGCAAGAGGGTTCCCTTTTCTCCACACCCTGTCCAGCATTTACTGTTTCTAGATTTTTGGGTGATGGCCCTTCTGACTGGTGTGAGATGATATCTCATTGTAGTTTTGATTTGCATTTCTCTACTGATTAATGATGTTGAGCATTCTTTCATGTGTGTGTTGGCCTTCTGTATATCTTCTTTGGAGAAATGTCTGTTTAGGTCTTCTGCCCATTTTTGGATTGGGTCGTTTTGTTTTTTTTGCTGTTGAGCTGCATGAGCTGCTTGTAAATTTTGGAGATTAATCCTTTGTCAGTTGCTCCATGTGAAAACGTTTTCTCCCATTCCGAGGGTTGTCTTTTGGTCTTGTTTAGGGTTTCCTTTGCTGTGCAAAAGCTTTGAAGTTTCATTAGGTCCCATTTGTTTATTTTTGTTCTTATTTCCATTTCTCTAGGAGGTGGGTCAGAAAGGATCTTGCTGTGATTTATGTCATAGAGTGTTCTGCCTATGTTTTCCTCCAAGAGTTTGATAGTTTCTGGCCTTACCTTTAGGTCTTTAATCCATTTTGAGCTTATTTTTGTGTACGGTGTTAGGGAGTGATCTAATCTCCTACTTTTACGTGTACCTGTCCAGTTTTCCCAGCACCATTCATTGAAGAGGCTGTCCTTCCTCCACTGTACATTCCTGCCTCCTTCATCAAAGGTAAGGTGACCATATGTGCGTGGGTTTATCTCTGGGCTTTCTATGCTGTTCCTTTGATCTATATTTCTGGTTCTGTGCCAGTACCATACTGTCTTGATTACTGTAGCTTTGTAGTATAGTCTGAAGTCAGGGAGCCTGATTCCTCCAGCTCCGTTTTTCGTTCTCAAGATTGCTTTGGCTATTCGGGGTCTTTTGTGTTTCCATACAAATTGTGAGATTTTTTTGTTCTAGTTCTGTGAAAAATGCCGGTGGTAGTTTGATAGGGATTGCATTGAATCTGTAGGTTGCTTTGGGTAGTAGAGTCATTTTCACAATGTTGATTCTTCCAGTCCAAGAACATGGTATATCTCTCCATCTATTTGTATCATCTTTAATTTCTTTCACCGGTGTCTTATAATTTTCTGCGTACAGGTCTTTTGTCTCCTTAGGTAGGTTTATTCCTAGATATTTTATTCTTTTTGTTGCAGTGGTAAATGGGAGTGTTTTCTTGATTTCACTTTCAGATTTTTCATCATCAGTGTATAGGAATGCCAGAGATTTCTGTGCATTAATTTGGTATCCTGCTACTTTACCAAATTCATTGATTGGCTCTAGTAGTCTTCTGGGAGCATCTTTAGGATCCTCTATGTATAGTATCATGTCATGTGCAGACAGTGACAGCTTTACTCCTTCTTTTCCGATTTGTATTCCTTTTATTTCTTCTCTGATTGCTGTGGCTCAAACTTCCAAAACTAGGTTGAATAAGAGTGGTGAGAGTGGGCAACCTTTACTTGCTCCTGATCTTAGTGGAAATGGTTTCAGTTTTTCACCATTGAGGACGATGTTGGCTGTGGTTTTGTCATATATGGCCTTTATTATGTTGAGGAAGGTTCCCTCTGTGCCTACCTTCGGCAGGGTTTTTATCATAAATGGGTGTTGAATTTTGTCGAAAGCTTTCTCTGCATCTGTTGACGTGATCGTATGGTTTTTCTCCTTCAGGTTGTTAACACGGTGTATCACATTGATTGATTTGCATATGTTGAAGAGTCCTTGCATTCCTGGAATAAACCCCACTTGATCATGGTGTATGATCCTTTTAATGTGCTGTTGGATTCTGTTTGCTAGTAGTTTGTTGAGGATTTTTGCATCTGTGTTTATCAGTGATATTGGCCTGTAGTTTTCTTGCTTTGTGGCATCTTTGTCTGGTTTTGGTATCAGGGTGATGGTGGCCTCGTAGAATGAGTTTGGGAGTGTTCCTCCCTCTGCTATATTTTGGAAGAGCTCGAGAAGGATAGGTGTTAACTCTTCCCTAAATGTTTGATGGAATTCGCCTGTGAAGCCATCTGGTCCTGGGCTTTTGTTTGTTGGAAGATTTTTAATCACAGTTTCAATTTCAGTGCTTGTGATTGGGCTGTTCATATTTTCTATGTCTCCCTGATTCAGTCTTGGCAGGTTGTGCATTTCTAAGAATTGGTCCATGTCTTCCAGGTTGTCCATTTTATTGGCGTAGAGTTGCTTGTAGTAAGCTGTTATGATCTTTTGTGTTTCTGCAGTGTTAGTTTTTAGTTCTTTTTTATTTGTAAATCTATGGATTTGAGTCCCCTTTCTTTTTTTCTTGATGTGTCTGGCTAATGATTTTTCCATTTTGTATATCTTCCCAAAGAACCAGCTTTTAGTTTTATTGATCTGTGGTGTCGTTTGTTTTCTTTTTCATGTATTTTTGATGTGATATTTACGATTTCTTTCCTTTTGATAAGTTTCGTTTTTTTGTTTTTCTTTTTTCTCTAATTGCTTTAGGTGCAAGATTAGGTTGTTTATTCCAGATGTTTCCTGTTTCTTAAGGTGGGAGTGTATTGCTGTAATCTTCCCTTTTACAACTGCTTTTGCTGCATCCCATAGCTTTTGGGTCATCATATTTTCATTGTCCTTTTTACTAGGTATTTTTTGATTTCCTCTTCGATTTCTACAGTGATGTCTTGGTTATTAAGTAGTGTATCCTTTAGCCTGCATGTGTTTTTTTATTTTTGTTTTTTTTTTCCTGGTACGTGGGTCTCTCACCGTTGGGGCCTCTCCCGTTGCAGAGCACAGGCTCTGGACCCACAGGGTCAGCGGCCATGGCTCACGGGCCCAGCTGCTGCGCGGCATGTGGGATCTTCCCAGACCGGTGCACGAACCCCTGTCTCCTTCATCGGCAGGTAGACTCTCAACCACTGCGCCATGAGGGAAGCCCCTGTTTGTATTTTTTACAGATCTTTTCCTGTGTTTGATATCTAGTCTTATAGCGTTGTGGTTGGAAAAGATACTTGATACGATTTCAATTGTCTTAAATTTACCAAGGCTTGATTTGTGATCCAAGATATGATCTATCCTGGAGAATGTTCCATGAGCACTTGAGCAAAATGTGTATTCTGTTGTTTTTGGATGGAATTTCCTATAAATGTCAATTAAGTCCATCTTGTTTAATGTATCATTTAAAGTTTGTGTTTCCTTATTTATTTTCATTTTGGATGATCTGTTCTTTGGTGAAAATGGAGTTTTAAAGTCCCCTACTATGATTGTGTTACTGTCAATTTCCCCTTTTATGGCTGTTAGTATTTGCCTTACGTATTGAGGTGTTCCTGTGTTGGGTGCATAAATATTTAAAATTGTTATATCTTCTTCTTGGATTGATCCCTTGATCATTATGTAGTGTCCTTCTTTGTTTCTTGCAATAGTCTTTATTTTAAAGTGTATTTTGTGTGATATGAGAATTCCTACTCCAGCTTTCTTTTGATTTCCATTTGCATGGAATATCTTTTTCCATCCCCTCACTTTCAGTCTGTATGTGTTCCTAGGTCTGAAGTGGGTCTCTTGTAGACAGCATATATATGGGTCTTGTTTTTGTATCCATTCAGCCAGTCTGTGTCTTTTGGTGGTAGCATTTAATCCATTTACATTTAAGGTAATTATCGATATGCACGTTCCTATTCCCATTTTCTTAATTGTTTTGGGTTTGTTATTGTAGGTCTTTTCCTTCTCTTGTGTTTCTTGCCTAGAGAAGTTCCTTTAGCATTTGTTGTAAAGCTGGTTTGGTGGTGCTGAACTCTCTCAGCTTTTGCTTGTCTGTAAAGGTTTTAATTTCTCCATCAAATCTGAATGAGATCCTTGCTGGGTAGAGTAATCTTGGTTGCAGGTTTTTCTCCTTCATCACTTTAAATATGTCCTGCCAGTCCCTTCTGGCTTGCAGAGTTTCTGCTGAAAGATCAGCTGTTAACCTTATGGGGATTCCCTTGTGTGTTACTTGTTGTTTTTCCCTTGGTCCTTTTAATATGTTTATTTTGTATTTAATTTTTGATAGTTTGATTAATATATATTTTGGTGTGTTTCTCCTTGGATTTGTGCTGTATGGGACTCTCTGTGGTTCCTGGACTTGATTAACTATTTTCTCTCCCATATTAGGGAAACTTTCAACTATAATCTCTTCAAGTATTTTCTCAGTCCCTTTCTTTTTCTCTTCTTCTTCAGGGACCCCTATAATTCGAATGTTGGTGCATTTAATGTTGTCCCAGAGATCTCTGAGACTGTCCTCAGTTCTTTTCCTTCTTTTTTGTTTATTCTGCTCTGCAGTAGTTATTTCCTCTATTTTATCTTTCAGGTCACTTATCCGTTCTCCTGCCTCAGTTATTCTGCTATTGATCCATTCTAGAGTATTTTTAATTTCATTTATTGTGTTGTTCATCGTTGCTTGTTTCAGCTTTAGTTCTTCTAGGTCCTTGTTAACTGTTTCTTGCATTTTGTCTATTCTGTTTCCAAGATTTTGGATCATCCTTACTATCATTATTCTGAATTCTTTTATAGGTAGACTGCTTATTTCCTCTTCATTTATTAAGTCTTGTGGGCTTTTATCTTGCTCCTTCATCTGCTGTGTGTTTTTCTGTCTTCTCATTTTGCTTATCTTACTGTGTTTGGGGTCTCCTTTTTGCAGGCTGCAGGTTCGTAGTTCCCCTTGTTTTTGGTGTCTGTCCCCAGTGGCTAAGTTTGGTTCAGTGGGTTGTGTAGGCTTCCTGGTGGAGGGGACTAGTGCCTGTGTTCTGGTGGATGAGGCTGGATCTTGTCTTTCTGGTGGGCAGGTCCACGTCTGTTGGTGTGTTTTGGGGTGTCTGTGGCCTTATTATGATTTTAGGCAGCCTCTCTGCTAATGGATGGGGCTGTGTTCCTGTCTTGCTAGTTGTTTGGCATAGGGTGTCCTGCACTGTAACTTGCTGGTCGTTGAGTGAAGCTGGGTCTTGGTGTTGAGATGGAGTTCTCTGGGAGATTTTCGCCGTTTGGTATTACGTGGAGCTGGGAGGTCTCTTGTGGACCCGTGTCCTGAAGTTGGCTCTCTCACCTCAGTGGCACAGCACTGACTCCTGGTTGGAGCACCAAGAGCCTTTCATCCACACGGCTCAGAATAAAAGGGAAATAAAATAGAAAAAAAGAGGATAAAATAAAATAGAGTAAAATAAAATAAAGTTATTACAATAAAAAATAATTATTAAGAAAAAAGTTTTTAAAAGTTAAAAAAATAAATGGGCAGACAGATCCCTGGGACAAATGGTGAAAGTAAAGCTATACAGAGAAAATCTCACACAGAAACATACATATACACACTCACAAAAATAGAAAAAGGGGAAAAATAATCTATCTTGCCCCCAAAGTCCACCTCCTCAATTTGGGATGATTCGTTTTCTATTCATGTATTCCACAGATGCAGGTACATCAAGTTGATTGTGGAGCTTTACTCCGCTGCTCCTGAAGCTGCTGGGAGAAATTTCCCTTTCTCTTCTTTGTTCGCATACCTCCCGGGGTTCAGCTTTGGATTTGGCCCCGCCTCTGCGTGTAGGTCGCCTGAGGGCGTCTGTTGTTCGCTCAGACAGTACGAGGTTAAAGGAGCTGCTGCTTCGGGGGCTCTGGCTCACTCAGGTCGGGGGGGGGAGGGAGGGGCACTGCGTGTGGGGTGGGCCTGCGGCGGCAGAGACCAACGTGCGTTCTCCCAGGGAAGTTTTCCCTGGATTCCGGGACCCTAGCAGTGGCGGGCTGCACAGGCTCCTGGGAAGGGAGGTGGGGATAGCGACCTGTGCTCGCACCCAGGCTTTTGTTGGCGGCAGCAGCAGCCTTAGCGTCTCATGACCGTCTCTGGGGTCTGCGCTTTTAGCCGCGGCTTGCGCCCGTCTCTAGAGCTCTTTTAAGCGGCGCCCGTAATCTCTCCGCGCGCACCAGAAAACAAAGAGGGAAGAAAAAGTCTCTTGCCTCTTCGGCAGCTCCAGACTCCTTCCCGGAGTCCCTCCCGGCTAGCCGTGGCGCACTAACCCTTTGAGGGTGTGTTCATGCCGCCAACCCCAGTCCTCTCCCTGCGCTCCAATCGAAGCCCGAGCCTCAGCTCCCAGCCCCCGCCCGACCCGGCGGGTGAGCAGACAAGCCTTTCGGGTTGGTGAGTGCCGGTCGGCCCTGATCCTCTGTGCGGGAATCTCTCCGCTTTGCCCTCCGCACCCCTGTTGCTGTGCTCTCCTCCGTGGCTCTGAAGCTTCCCCGCTCCGCCACCCGCAGTGTCCGCCCGTGAAGGGGCTTCCTAGTGTGTGGAAACCTTTCCTCCTTAACAGCTCCCTCCCACTGGTGCAGGTCCCGTACCTATTCTTTTGTCTGTTTTTTCTGTTTTCTTTCGCCCTACCCAGGTACGTGGGGAGTTTCTTGCCTTTTGGGAGGTCTGAGGTCTTCTGCCAGCGTTCCGTGGGTGTTCTATAGGAGCAGGTCCACGTGTAGATGTATTCCTGATGTATCTGTGGGGATGAAGGTGATGTCCGCGTCTTACTCTTAGGCCATCTTCTCCGGACTCGGCAGGCAGATTTTTTTTTTTTTTTTGTGGTCCGCGGGCCTCTCACTGTTGTGGCCTCTCCCGTTGCGGAGCACAGGCTCTGGACATGCAGGCTCAGCGGCTATGGCTCACGGGCCCAGCCGCTCCGTGGCATGTGGGATCTTCCTGGACCAGGGCACGAACCCTTGTCCCCTGCATCAGCAGGCGGACTCTCAACTGCTGCGCCACCAGGGAACCCGGCATGCAGATTCGTAACCACTGTACCACCAGGGACGTCTCAAAATGTTTTTTTTTAATAGCTGGTTTTTGTTTTTAATTCCAGCCTAGCATCCAGTGAATATTCTGTGCTTGTATGTTATGTGTTAGGTCCCTGTGGTCTCTCTTCATCTAGAGCAGTCCCTGGTTCCTTCTTGCAGTTTCTGTTTTCTTCCATAATATTAACTTTGTAAAGAGTCCAGGCTATTTGTTTTATAGGATGTTTTATATTCTGAATTTGATAGTTTCTTCATGGTGTTATTTAACTTCTTTCTCTATCCCTGTATTTCTGAAAGTTAGGTCTAGAGCAGTAATCCTCAAAGTGTCATCCCCAAAGCAGCAGCATCAGCATCATTTGGGGACTTGTGGGGAAAAAATGCAAATTCTTGGGCCGCATTACATATCTACTGAATTTAACTGTGAATAAAACTCGGGAGGCAGGGTCTAGCCACCTGTGTTTTAACAGGACCTCCAGGTGATGCTGGTAAAAAACCTAAAGTTTGAGACCAATGGTTAAATATTTTCGGCAAGAATACATCATATTTAACTGTGTAAAGTTCAAATTACATCACATCAGAAGAGATAAATGTCAGGATGTCTCATTTGGCTAACCTGGTAACCACCATCTCTTTCCATTGTAAAGGTATACTTTCCCTTTGTAATAAGAAATGTGTGACAGATACAGGTTTTTAAATGGGAAAGACTTTTAAGAGCTTATAAAATAACACGTTCATTGGGAAAAACATTCCACATTCCACCTACAGAACTATTTTCATAGTGACACTCCCCAGAGATCCCTTTCATTACTGTGAATTTTCCCATAGGTTTTTTCTTTTATAGATACAACCTTACTAATTTTTCCTTTTAAACAAAAATGGAAGTATACTATGCTTTTTCTTGCAGCTTACTTTTTAATTTAGTAGTACATCTTAGACTTGTAGAGCTACGGTGTGCTTTTTAATGGCAGTGTACTGTTTCTATGCAAGGAGATATACACGTACTTTTTTTTTTAACATCTTTATTGGAGTATAATTGCTTTACAATGGTGTGTTAGTTTCTGCTTTATAACAAAGTGAATCAGCTATACATATACATGTATCCCCATATCTCCTCCCTGTAGCGTCTCCCTCCCACCCTCCCCATCCCACCCCTCTAGGGGATCACAAAGCACCGAGCTGATCTCCCTGTGCTATGTGGCTGCTTCCCACTAGCTATCTATTTTACGTTTGGTAGTGTATATATGTCCATGCCACTCTCTCACTTCATCCTAGCTTACCTTCCCCCTCCCCATGTCCTCAAGGCCCTTCCTCTACGTCTGCATCTTTATTCCTGTCCTGCCCCTAGGTTCTTCAGAACCATTTTTTTTCCTTTAGATTCCATATATATGTGTTAGCATACAGTATTTGTTTTTCTCTTTCTGACTTACTTCATTCTGTATGACAGATTCTAGGTCCATCCACCTCACTACAAATAACTCAATATCGTTTCTTTTTATGGCTGAGTACTATTCCATTGTATATATGTGCCACATCTTCTTTATCCATTCATCTGTTGATGGACAGTTAGGTTGTTTCCGTGTCCTGGCTATTGTAAATAGAGCTGCAATGAACATTTTGGTACATGACTCATTTTGAATTATGGTTTTCTCAGGGTATATGTCCAGTAGTGGGATTGCTGGGTCATATGGTAGCTCTATTTTTAGTTTTTTAAGGAACCTCCATACTGTTCTCCATAGTGGCTGCACCAATTTACATTCCCACCAACAGTGCAAGAGGGTTCCCTTTTCTCCACACCCTCTCCAGCATTTATCATTTGTAGATTTTTTGATGATGGCCATTCTGACTGGTGTGAGGTGATACCTCATTGTAGTTTTGATTTGCATTTCTCTAATGATTAGTATACACATATTTTTGCTTCCTGCTTTTTTCACTGAATTTTATATCATGAGCACTTTCCCATGTCCTTGGCTTCATAGTATTCCAGCATATTAATGCAACATAATGTATTTAAACATTCCTTTTGTTAGACACTGAAGTTGCTTATAGTTTTTCATTCAAATAAATGCTGTGAACATTTATGTGCATAAACTTTTGATTGCGTCTGAGGTTATTTGCTCAGAATTAGGATAATTGGGTCCAAAGTTTAGAGTATGTTTAAGGCTCTTGATAAATTTTGGCAAGCTACTTAATTGAAATGTTGTACCAATTTATATCCTACCAGCCGCGTCTGAGCCTCCAACTTCTGCCATCATTTAATGTTAGCATTTTTTTTAAAGTTTTTCCCAATTGATTAAGGACATTTGACTGTTTAATTTCTACTTCCTTGTTTACTGGCGAAATTTTTAAGGTTTGTTATTTGCATTTCATAGAAAGCCCATTTTAAAAATCTTTGAGCCATGATAGATTAGTTATGACAGTTTTGTAAATAAAACGTCACTTCAGCTAGCTCAGGTCCAGAGAGGAATGCATTAGGTGAGTGCTGGGATGTCTCAAGGACCTCTCTTTGGTTCAAAGAAGGTGACAGATTGGGATGTAGAATCTTAGTCCTAATTCCAGATCTCGGGAAGGACTCTGGTCCGGCATGAGTCAGGCGCGCATGCCCGGACCTGTCAGCCATGCCCCAGGAACACATTTGCGTGTCCACTTGGGTGCTCTCGGCCGAGCCATTCGTCCGTGCAGGGCGGGCAGGAGGTGGCGGAAAAGGCCTGTCCTAGTAAACAGGCAAAGAGCAGTTGACAGAAAAACGTGAGGAACCAAGCAGGAGGTGCTCGCCGCATCTGCAGACCTGCTGCTGCCTTTTTATTATGGACATCTGAGTGTGGAGCGTCAGCGTGTCCCCGACAGGAGAGGAAGCTGCCGCTGAGCCCTCCATGGCTGGCTCCCGCTCACAACGGTTCCCTTCTCTGCTTTGGCCCTTGTCAGGCAGTGGGAGTGTGGCCCCATTGGATGTTTAGAGCCCTACAGGAAGTGTCCAGCTGGGGGAGCACAGGGGCACGTGATTGGAAGGTGACAGTCATTTACTCACTGAAACAGTCCCCTTTTTTTGTTTTTTTGCTTGTTTTGGCCATGCGTCTTGTGGTGCCCGACCAGGGATTGAACCCGCACCCTTGGCAGTGAAAGTGAGGAGTCCTAACCATTGGACCGCCAAGTCCCTTGAAGCAGTCCCTTTGAACTCTGTCCACAACCTTCTTCACATGTGCTTTGACTACTTTCAGTGAAGGACCAAGAGGATTTGTTCACTGGGAAAGCTGGATGAAAGTCCTGAGTATTCAGCTTCTTTCATTTCCTCTTGGGCAGCCACTGACATTTAAAAAGGGGAAGGGGGATTAAAAAAACAATTTTTTAATAAGGGGAGTTGGGGTAGCTCCATACTCCTTGACATAGTTTTTCCTTGCAGTAATAGTCTTGGCAATAATGTTCTAAGACCCATACAGATTCTTTTTTACCTACCAGGACTGTGTTGGCTCAAGTTGTATATTTACTGTGTATGTATAGTCTCTTAAACCCCTCAGGACTTTTAAATGAGAAAAAGAAGCTTTGGCCTACACAAAAACATGCTCAGGAATTCTGAAAAATCAGAGTTCCATGAATGCCACGGATAAAGACTCGGCTGAGGAGTCTTGCTTTGGTACTCCTGAGCCCGCCTCAGAAGTCAAGATGCCAGGTCCCATCCTTAGATCATCTCAGTCACTCGCCCTTCGCCCATTGAATCCTAGATGCGGGTTCTGGACAAGCTGATGGTTGAGCGACTCTCAGTAGAGAGGACGGAGTGCCTGAACCGCCTGCAGCAGCACTCGGACTCAGAGAAGCACGAAGGAGAGAAACGGCAGGTGAAAACCAGGATCTGTCCGTGCTGACCTTGCACTTGCCACTCTTTTCCCCCCGAGTCAAGGGACTCGGACCCATCATTGAAAACTCCCAGGCCGAGATCCCCTAAAAGCGTTGGTGTCAAAGCGCGTGTCATTTTTATAACCTGAAATGAAGTCAGTAGGAAGGAGCCTGGAGTGTGGTTCCTGTTTGCGCTGAATGTGCTGACCGGAGGTGGAGGTGGGGCAGTTTGTAGAACGTGCTGGAAAGCCGAGCTCTGCCCTGGATCACTGCTATGTGTCGCGCCCCTGCTGGGCCTGCACAAGATTGGGTTCCTGCCCTCGGGCAGTTTGCGGTCCACCCCAGACAGCAGACGTGAAATGAGTACTTGCGAGCATGTGAGTGAGTTCATGTGCCTAGCAGCCAGACGTGCTTGGCGTGGAAGCCGTGGGAAGCTTTGGCTGTTGGCGTCTGAGGAGTCTCTACGTAGCTTAATGAAGATCATAGTTAGCTATCGGCTTGGGCGCTGGGTGAATCCTGGGCTTCAGAGGGCCAACAGAGAAGGCCGTGTGGCCTGTGGGAGGCGGGTAATCCAAAACTTCGGGGCTTGTCCAGAAAAGAGCCTATCACAGTCGAAAAGTCCACATTCTTGAGGTTTTAATTCATAAGCCATGTATCAAAGTCTCCTGATGATTTGTGTACTAACTTGTGGGGTTTTTTTAGATGTCCTTGGTGGATGAATTAAAAACTTGGTGCATGTTAAAGATTCAGAATCTGGAGCTGAAGCTTTCTGGAGATTCTAGGGCCTCCAGGACTAAATCCACACCATCCACTTGCGAGTCCTCCACAGGTAACCAACACCAACATGCAGAGAGAGCCCTTTATCCAAAGGTGATGAAACCCCCCGGTTGCGTTCTCTTCTGCATCTGAAGGCAGTCTGTGTGACAGGGCTGCGGGCAACACTGGATTGTAATGTGAACTCTGTAGGGGCGAGGACCATGCTTTGCCCACTACTGTATTCATAGTTCCTATACGGTAATAAAGCACTCCTATTTAAGTGTTCAGGAATATTTGAATGAAGGAATAAAAGAATTGTTGATCCGTGATAGCAGTGCAATCTTGATGGTGTCAGAGTTGGACCCCAACGATGAGGGTGAGGAAAGGATGTGTCGTCTCAGAAGGGCACTCGCCCCTGCCCTTGTGACTCTTTCCCTTTCTTGTCCTTGATCAGCCTTTTCTACCTTTGGCCAACTCCGTACAGCCTCATTAAAAAACAGTTCATGTATCAAAGCTGCCCCAGGGGCTGGATAAGAGATGCTTTGAGCCAGAACATCTTTACATTAGCTACGGTGGCTACACTCGATGATCAGTTGAGGAGATTCATAGCCTTAGTAATTAGACCTCCATGGGGAGGTTTTGATATGTCACATGTTTCATGTTACCATAGGCCATCTCTGTATTCGTGGTTTTATCTTCCGTAACAGTGGGGAAAATCCTGGGCAAACTTTTCATGCTAGGACTAATTATGGAACTTGTCATGGAGCTCTGGGTATGGGTAATAGGACCGCCTCTCCAAGTGGGAGCTTGGATCAAGGAACTAGTAACCGGGGCTATGGTCTGTAAAGGGCCCGGAAGTTAGAGAATGGGGGTATTGATTCTGATCAGTAAATGCCCAATTCTGTTTTAGGACAAGTAGTGAGATGTGTCATCCTTGGCAATCAGGAAATGGTACCCAGAGCCCTTTACTGTACGTTGAGACAGGCTAAAGGAAAGGCCAGTAACGTTTTTGGCTTAGATGCCGCCAGTGTGTCTAATGCAACATCCCTGAAAGCCCTGACAAGCCAAGATGATAATCAGGGGAGAAGTGGAGGGGAAGGACAGGAGAAGTTGCACACGGTGGGTGATGGTTGATAATCAGGGGAGAAGTGGAGGGGAAGGACAGGAGAAGTTGCACACATGGGTGATGGTTGAGAAGGCTGGTTTACAGGATTCCCGGGACTCTTAAATGCCAGCCCATGTGACTGTATGAACACGGATTCGCTCTCACTTTTGTTTTCCTTCCGAAACCAGGTGTGGATCAGTCAGTGGTGACCGCAGGTCCAGTAGCAGCCTCTGACAGCCCCCCTCAGGTGGTCAGGCCCAAGGAAAAGGCCCTCAGCTCCACAGCCGCCCACAGACTCCAGCAGGAGCTGTCTTCCTTGGACTGTACAGGCTCCCGACTGAGGAGTGTCAAGGTCCAGACAGCCTCGTTACTCCTGAAAGAGGCAGCCAAATGCGACCCGCAGGCTGGGCCCTGTGTTGACAGAGGCACCCAAACCAAGAAGTCTGGGAAAAGTGGGCAGACGAGGCACCGCGGCCAGCAGCCAGCAGCCAGCACCACCTGCGGGCAGCTGCCACCAGCAGGTGGTGAGCAGACTGCCCCTCATACTCGGGACACCTCCCAAGCGCTGGAGCTCACCCAGTATTTCTTTGAGGCTGTTTCCACCCAGATGGAAAAGTGGTATGAAAGGAAGATTGAAGAAGCACGAAGCCAAGCCAGTCAGAAAGCCCAGCAAGACAAGGCCACGCTGGAGGAACACATTAAAAGTTTAGAGGAGGAACTTGCTAAACTAAGGACTAAGGTACACAAGGAAAACTAGGGCCTGGGAAGTGGGACGAGAAAGGATTCCTGGGACTTCCCTGGTGGTCCAGTGGTTGACTCTGTGCTTCCAGTGCAGGGGGCGGGGGTTCGATCCCTGATCTGGGAACTAGGATCCTGCATGCCGTGGGGAGGGCGGGGGGGAAGGATTCCTGAAGACTTCCGATCCTGCAGCTGCAGAAGAGCTATGTCGGAGGTGTCAGTTATTGTACACATAGCAGACCTTGCCTTTTAAAAAATCACTAATTTCTAAAACGTGCCAGACACATGCTTCCTATGCCCTGAAGTTGTGAAGACTTCAACAATTAGACTGAAACTAGGGGACACCTGGTTTCAGGTTTCATTACAGTTTCGAAACCTCAGCTCAAGTTCATCTGAAGTTCAAAAGCTCAGATTAAGCGAGCTGTGCTAAGAAACTGAAGGATGTGTAAGCCTAAACCCTAATATTCAGGATATGAAATAATGTAAATGAAAAGCAAGAAAAAATATGAATCCCTGTGCACTCAAGTCAAGCAGTCATTCAGATCAACACGCCTGCTGTGCTGGACGGTGTCTTTCTGTAAGAGCTGTAACAGACACGCTGAACCCCCTCAAGTTCACAGTTCCCCAAATGCTGACATCTTAACCAGGGAAAACTCACCAAAGAAACTTTGAGGAGAAGGATTTTCATGATGTCACGAGATCCAGCATATCGTAAAATGTTTTGAAAAGTCAGTGTATTTAAATAATGGGTTAATTGGCTAATAATAGCGCTGGGAATGTCAATGAACTCAAACGAGAAAGATTCAGATCATTGGATCATGGTTTCTGTATCTTTCAGCCAAAAGACAGAAACAGTACAATTAATCATAGTGACTTTAAAGTGGATTAATGGAAAAAACATTCACGTAGCAATTACCTGAAATTTCTATAACCTAATTCACAGCCAGTTAGAGTACCTTTCTGAATGTGAGCTTATTGGTCTACATTTTATAAAGAAATAAGGCTGTTTCTTGAAAGTATTTCATTTTGAACCGAGTTGTCATTGAAGAACCTCAAAAGCTTTCCACTGCTTTGTAGCAACTATGTCAAGGTAGATGAGCAATAAACTGACTTGGATCCCAGCTTCAGGGAGCCTGTGGATGTCACTGCATGGAGTACACAAAGTTGCAAAAGTAACAGTATGTTGAAACTTCGGATTTATTTATCTTCCAAGCTTCTTGTCCCTTGTGGCATTATATTCATCTCCTCAAAATTCCATATATGCATAGAAACCTCGATTCTATTTCTATAAACAGAGGAACCAAGCAACTGTTGTAATTTTTGAATGAACCTTTGCTCATTGAGCCAAAGAGAAAATATGACTTCTTGACATGGGAACACCCAGAAAAACAAAAGTATGCATTTAGTCCCTGTGTTCTGCCCATCAAGCTCAGTTGTTTTTGGTTTGTTCTTTTGAATACTGACAATCTATGGATCTAGGCGTTCCTAATAAATGTAGATGTATGTCATCATTACAAAACCTGGACAGGGAATTTATTTGATGTTCTCTCAAGTTTATTTTCAGGTTTGTAAACTCGTCTTTTCATTTAAAACTTCAGTGGCACACTTTAAAGGGGAAAAAAAATGACACAGGGGCAGTCGATATGTTAAATAATAGCCTCAGCCACTTCTCATGCTAGAAAGCTTTTGTATTTAAAACAATTCTAAAAATTTAGATAATATAACAGATAGTAGAATAATAAAGGGGTTTAAAGATGGATTTATTGTAGTTAATATACATTAGTTGAACATTCAGACATCTTAAACTTTAGGAACAAAACTTCAGCATTCAAACAACAGTATAGTTTACAGGGAACGGAACACCCAGGCAGTAAATTTGCCTAATCCAAAATACTGATGAAGATGATGAAAAAATGTGTTTCACCAGCGTTCTATTCTGGCCAACATCTTAATGACCATGGTTCCACGTGTGAGAAGAAATCGCTAAATAAATCTTCTCTTGGGCTAAAAAACGGACCTGGCCTGTAATTCAGGAGATACGCAAAGATGTAAGTGAACAAATAACATTAAACTGTTCTTTAGAGAGGAAGGGAAAAGCTTGTCCACGAGAATAGTCATAGTCTCTGGAAGATGAAAATTCAATTTTTCATGTTTTATTCACTTAAAACAAAATCAAAACAAAACTCCACATTAGGTTTTCTTGGGGAGTCTGTAGTATTCGATTCTTGCAAATACAAGCCACAAATGCTCTTACATCTTCCACATACAGCGCTTCCAGGAAGAACACCAAAGTCACTGCTGTCACACTTCATAAAAGGATGGTTTTTAGCTTCAAGATTTTAGATTTACTAGAGATAGCCTGTACTTGAGTATTTGCCAATCATGCTACACAAAAGAGTAAGTCTTTCTAAGGTTCTCTGTTCAGAAACTGTTCACACATGCTTTTCCCTCTGTTCATCAGATGGCTTGATTAACGTACATCTATATAAAACCCTGAAAACTGGCTTATGCAAGCATTTTAGATTAGCCCATCCCCCGGTGGCGGAGTATTCAGAATTATTTTTGCCTTGTGGGTTCTGGAGCTGTGGAAGGGCAAGGGTGGCTCGGAACGCAGGTTAGTGACACACCACTGGTTTACACCTCTCCAATGGCACACAGTCCAACACTAGACACTGTTTATCCTGCAAAAGTTTTTCTACATCTTTCAGATGTAGATTCTTGGATTAACTCTGATTCTTGGATTAACTTTTTAGATTTGTTCTGTAGGTGAACTGCCAATCCCAGCCTCTTCCACGAGCTTTCACTTTCACTAAATTAACTGTTAAACACATTTGGTCTCTTTCAAAAGTGTCCTGAAGTCAACTTCTGTCTCCAATGTATTCTTCAAACTCTGTTTTTTCCTGTCACTGGAGGAGAACCTAATGCACTAAGGAGCTTCCTTAATTAATGATTTATTTTACTTTCCATGTGGATATTAAGGTAACCACATTAGTTTTGACCAGGAGTTGCCTCTTCTTCTTGGTAGGTGCTTCAGTGCATTTGTTAAACTTCTTTCTTCTTTTTCCTACAAAGTTCTAGATTCCCAGTGGTGATCTTTTTGGAAAGTCCTCTTGAGTATCAGATGCAACACATCTGAAGAACATACCTCAACAACCCTGAGGGTTAATGCAGAAGGACTTTCCAAGGAAGCTCCATGGTGTCTCCTGAGGTCAGTACACCTCCAGCCCTATACCTCACACTGTTTTAAAACAGCTTAATTGACTTACACAATAATATATATCAATTATATTTCAAAAAAATTGGGGGAAAATGGCTTTATTCGGATATAATTCACATACCTGTAAAATGTACAGTTCAGTAGATTTTAGTATATTCAGAGTTGTGCGTTCATATAAATAGAATCATACAATACATGATCTTTTGTGACTGGCCACTTAATGTTTTCAAGGTTCATCCAGGTGTAGCATGTATCAGTACTCCATCCCTTTTTGTTTGCTAAATAATATTTTATTGTATGGGTATACCACGTTTTACTTATCCATTAATCAGCTGGTGGGCATTTGGATTGTCTACTTTTTGGCTATTATGAATAATGCTGTTTAACCTTTTGGGCAACTGACAGTCTTTTTTCCAAAGTGGCTGCACAATTTTATAGTCCCACCAGCAGTGTTTAAGGGTTCCAGTTTCTCCACATCCTCGCCAACATTTGCAATTATCTCCCTTTTTAATTATAGCCATTCTAGTGGATGTAAATAGTATCTCTTGGTGGTTTTGATTTGCATTTTCCTAATGATGGTGTTGAACATCTTTTTATGTGCTATCGTACTGGTTTTTGCTTCTTCCAAAAACTGCTGACATATCCAAGAACATTTTCAAAATAAAAGGTATGTTTTCAGTGCTAAGACAATTGCTCTTATGCCCTTTTCTTGGCTCTCTCTGATATGCCATGCTCCATGTTCTGGTATTTTGCTCAAGGGCTCTACGTACAGATAGTTTCACTTGGCTTTGGGCTACCCACTGTTGAGCCTAAGCTCAACTAAACACATGGAGACTTTGAAAACCTTTCAGAATAATGCTGTAGTTAAGATCTGGCTAAAGCAAGTGTTTTTTCTAACTCTTTGAGCTGCATATTGCCTTGAGTAATCATCATCCGGATTGTATCCTGTAGAAGAAAGTGAAATCTGGTCACTGTTTTAACTGGTTAAACAAGGTACAGCTCTACCATTTTAAAATTAGTAACTAATACTGAGAACTGGCACTGATGCCCTTTAGGAAAGCCAAAAGTTAACAATTAGGGGTACACAATGTCTGGCATGCTTTCATACACCCCAAACATACTTTCTAAACCATCATGCTGTAATATTTATTATCTTTTCGTGTGTGTGTGGTTTAACAGACAAGTTGGGTGGTGCTACTGTAGAGTGTAGATATAGCAAACATTGTTAAAATATCAGTTAAGTGAAAAATCAGTAACATCAAAAGCAATGATCAAGATATACCATCTCAGTGACATATCCCAAGATATTTATCAAATTTTTAAAAAAAACTCATCAGTACAAAAGGGTCAGGGCCTACCGTCACCATGATCTTGGTCTCACCTCTTCGGTGGCACTTTTGTTTCTTTTGAATTCTTCCCTTGCCCAGTGCTTCAGGTATTTGCGATCAGAATCATTTGGAACTTGCCGAATTGCCTGCAAAATCCTTCTGTAGAGGAGGAGAACTTGTTGCCTTCTCACGAACTGTACAGGGGAGGAGAAATGGCAATTACAGCTGCACAGTCGTCAGCCCGGTAGGCTCTTTTCTCTTTGGTTCTCAATTTTGAAAAGGGGAAAGAAAACCACCTTTTTTCTTTTAAGAAAACGGCAAGAAGTTTGCGTTGTCTCCTTACTCCCTTGTCAAACTTAAAATCGAGTACAAGCAGCAGACCAGTCTTTCCCGCAGTCACCTAGGCAGTGGGGATCTGGGCTCAAGATCAAGAGCCCGGCCCGCCTCTTGCACCAGGACTGGAGAGTAGCCCCAACCCCCTTGCGCTTCCCGCCGGACCCCCCCGCGGCGCGAAGCCCCGCCCCCCCCCCCCCCCCGCCCGAGCCAATCAGAGTGGGGCGCGCACAGGGTCGTCCGCCCCAGTAGTCCCCGAGACCCCTCTATAGAATGGGTGCAGGGGACGGTAGAGAATCGACCTCAGACCCAGTAAAGCTGCCCTAAGAGGCCGGCGAGGATAGTTGGTACCTGCTTTAGCGTTAGCGTCGCTGGGGGTAAGCGGGAAGCTGCCATCACGTCCCGACAGCGCGGTCCGCCAGAGCCCCAGTGCGCAGGGGCGGAAGTGGGGCGGTGACGGGGCGGGGCGAGCTCGGTTTCCCGGGAGGCGGCCGGCGGCAGTTGCGTTGGCTCCGGGAGCCCGGCAGTCGGGCAGTCGGAACTGAAGCTCAAGGCAGTTTCGCTTTGTCTTAGCCTAAGTTTGCTCATCCGTGAAACAGGATAACAGTTCCTGCTTCACAGGTTGTAAGAATGAGATAGTGGTGAGGTAGCCCAGTTCCTGACACGTGGTTAAGTTTCATTAAATGAAAGGATTTAGGGGGTGAGGGAAGAAAACTATTTTAGTATATTCTTTTTGAGATTTAGTGCGTATAGTGAAAAATTCTAAAAATTTAATTTCTCTTAGTTTGTGTTGTGCTCGTCTCCTTTTCTCGTTCTTGTCCCTGTTCTTTTCTACTGCGAGCATTTTTCCTGGCGTTGTAGTCTTCATGATCGTCCTTAGTTACAAGGCTTTAAATGGTTATCCCATTGCAGTTTTGAGAATTTTGTGTAACTAGTAACGAGGAACCAAACATCCCTACGCCTTGCTTTTTTTCCCCTATAATCGTTTTATCCTCCCCTCAACACACTCCTTATGCTCTTGGGTTATATTAACTGTAAGGGGTTAGTGAATCCCTTCTACTTTTAAAAAAACAGGATTGTTCTGAATTAAAATACAGCCCAAAGTGTTCAATTACCTGTTCGTTCACTGAGCCACTTACTTGATTGCCTTGCTTGGAATCCTTGGAACTACCTTTTCCCAGTTGTGTACTTCTGGCTACTTTTGTGTGTGTGTTTCCTCGTCTGTAAAGTGAAATAACAGCATCTACCCCAGAGCTGTTGTTGTACTGTATTGTATGTAGTGCACTGAGAACAGAACCTGGTGCATATAAGCACTATAAAGATTTTGAACATTACCAGGCATTGTGTGAATGATGCTAATACCATAACCACATATTTCAAAATTTCTCTACTAATTAGCAATTCATTGATTTTTTTTCTCTTAAATAGTAGTGAAGTTAAATATCCCTTGCCACTTTTAGTTACACTTATTTTGTGAATTGTTATGACTTTGGTCCCTTTATGATGAACCAGACTTTTATTCTAATTTTATATGGGCTGTTTGCCATATTTTTTTAAACTTTGATCCTTTTCCTTTTATAGCTTTAAGTCTCTATATAGTCACATGTATTTTCCGTTCTTTTTTGAGCCTTTTCAATTTCATCTTCTCCCCTTCAGAACTTTAAAAAATTTTCAGTTAATGTTTACCTAGGATTTTGGTTTATAGCATAATGGGGATATAAGTTCTTTTCCAGCTGTAAACTATAATTTCAGCACCATTTATTAACTAATTCATGCATATTCCTGGGATTTGTGATACTCCTGGTAAATTCTTTTAGGGTCTGAATAACCCTCAGGATAATTTCATCCAGGTTGTTTTTACTTTTTTGTTGTTGTATGTATTATGATTAGGCAGGAATACTCCCCTGTAGTATCTTGTAAGAGTCTTCTATTAATGGTCTGTATGACCTTTAGAAATGTTTTGTATTATTTTCCTCTAAATCATCTTAGAATCGTTACTGAAATTTTGAATGCGTTGCGTCTATAAAGTGAGAACTGACATTTTTATACTATTTCTTCCCATCCAGAAAGAGTCACTCATGCTAGACATTGGTAATGCTGTCACGAGTCATATATGCCCCCTGTTCTTAGAATCACTCTTTGGGTAGGAAGACTTAAGTCCAACATAGTATTTATAGATGTTGTCAAGGCTCATACTGTGGGAGCTCATTCTTCTTGGAGGGCTTATCTGAGCTAGGCAAAGTCAGAAAGGCCAAGTGGGTAAGAGAATTCTAGACAAAGAATGCATGGAACACTGGCAGATTCCAAGGCCCGTGTGGTTTGCTTTGATCAGATCAATAGTGTGGTGGGGATGCTGGGAGAGAAGGGACAGGGGAGGCAGGTAGTGCTAAGAAGCAACAAATGGTACCTTCTTCACAGGAATTCAGAAAGATCTCCTTGGACGTTGTGAGTATGACGAAGTGAAGCTAGCAAAGTGATTCGTAGTCCAAACTACATTTTAATATTAAAAAAATTTTTTTTGGCTGCGTCGGGTCTTAGTTGCGGCATGCGGGATCTTTTGTTGTGGTGCGCGGGCTTCTCTCTACTTGGGGTGCGTGGGCTCGTAGTTTGCGGCACACAGGCTCTCTAGTTGAGGTGTGCAGGCTTCGCTACCCCGTGGCGTGTGGGATCTTAGTTCCCTCACCAGGGATCGAACCTGTGTCCCCTGCATTGGAAGGTGGATTTTTTACCCCCAGGGAAGTCCCCCTCAAGCTACATTGTAAGAGAGCTCCAGCTGCACTGCAGTCAGAGGAAAGCAAAAGGGAAGACAGAATAAGGTAAATATCCAGAAGTTAGACCGGACAAGATTGGGGTTTGGATGGAGGTGGAGAGGAAGGTAAGGCAAATGTAAAGGTTGAGCTCCACGTGAGGGTGTGTGAGAGAGCAAGCCTATCCGCAGCCACTTCTTCTAAGGCCTCAGCTGTGTCACTCTTCCTAACCAACGCCCTCAGTTCCTGATGGGTCTCCTGTGTCTGCTCCTGTGCTTCCCAGCCCTTTTCCTGTCACAGCACAAACTGAAGCTAGCACTCTTGGGTAACTTGCTTACTGAAATTCGTCTGTTCCAGACCCTATTAGCTATCCCAGGGCCAAAGGAATCACTTATGCTGGTACATCAGTTGGGATGCTTCAGCTTAGCTTGTCCTGTCAATTAAAGGTAGATATGATGGACCGCATCACAGTCATAATGTCAGTGTCTTCCCTCCCTGCTGGAAGATTAAACTTCCTGCCTCACAGAGGCCTTTGGCAGTGATACATCTCTTACACTCAGATTTCATCTTGGAGCAGCACAAGTTACATCAACAGTGGTATATTTTTTAATAGTTTTCAGAATATAAGCTGCATAGCTTTTTAGAATAAAAAATGATATAACAACTTCAGGTACATCCATGCTTTAGGAAACCTGGTTAAACAACAAGCAAACTGTCTTTGAGGACCACCTCAAAAGGGTGGCACACTTCACAGTGTAACTTGATAACAGACACGGAGATAGATGATTACGTCATGGCATGTTGTCTACGAAAGAACATCTGACAGAGCTTAAAGAGAACACAGCACACAGTTAAGTATTCAAGCACTGCTTTTTGGCCAAGTAAAAACTGCCTAAAAACTGTTGTTGATGGATTTTTGACTGGAAGAAAAGATGTGGCTGCTTAGTTCTTCTGATACAGCACTTCTTTTCCAGCATAAGACAGGCTCAGTTCAACTTGAAATCAGTGTGAGGAATGATTCTTCCTCTTAACTGTTAAGAAAAAATGAACTAAAGAAATAAATTACTACAACAGCAGGAACTATGGCACAGAGAGAATGAAATAAAGGAAAAATCATCCTTCCATCATTGCATAGTCTCCCGAAGCAGCAACGGTGAAGGGGAGGACACTGAAAAGCCATTTCGCTCATACATGGCCCAAGGGTCATTTTCTGATGATTTGGGCTCCCATGATGTCTGGTTGTTTTATAAAAAAACACACACACATACCACAAGCCTCCTCCCCTCGTAGAGAAGTTAGTTCCTTTCACAAGAAGCACAGTAAAAAAAAAAAAAGACTCACCCGCAGCTGCCTTAGCCACTTGACAGCTTTCGGGTACACACTGTGGGCTTCGCAAGGCCAAGGCTTATTAGTGCAGGGTCAAAAGGGAAGTTAAGTTCCCTTTAGTCCTTTGCCCAGAGGCCTGGCACAGTCCCATGCTTCCAGCAGCATCTCCTCATGGAAGTGTCCAGGGTCCCTGGGCGGGAAGGCAGGCAGCTGGGTGCCAAGGGTGGGGTGCAGCCTCCTCTTGGGCCAGGACTTCTGAGACGAGCCCAATGGGCAGCGCCACCCCACCCCCCAGGTATGAGCCCAGACACCTGCTGTTCCTTCACCCCAAGTTTATTACAAGCACTGGAGCCCAGGCACAGCAGGGAGCATGAGTTTTCTCTAGGCTCTGAAATCATGTTGTAAAATAAAATGTTGCAATAAAATTTTTTGTAGCTGTTAGGTGAATTTTATAAATCAAATCTAAGATTAAATACCATTTTTGAGCTGGGAGTTCAGAAACAGTTGTCTAAAAGGGAGCACCCGGCAAGCAGTGTGACATTCTGACCGCAAAGTCTCACTTAGGACTGTGTTCCTTCTGTTCTACGGGTGGTCAGAGGCTGTCACCAGCTCAAACCACTGCCTGAGAGCATCGCTGAGCGTCTCGGGAAGTGCGTTCACATCGCGTAGGATTATATAGAACGGGAATGGGAACTCTTCCATGTAGGATCGGATTTCAGGCATCTCTCCAGGCCCTTTAAATATTGGTACCTTGATGTCCAAGATAGAATCCTGGCCAAAAAAACACATTTAGAAATAAAAAAACTAAATCAGTGTCCTTGGCTAGCTCTTTTATGATCTCCTCTGCAGACAATTTTTAGGTCTCACATGTCTAATTCCTGCTTATAAAAATAGCTCTTATTACTAAGTAAAACAGAACTCTCAATAAGGAGGCGGCAGATCTCTTTCTGAGCACCCCTTCCAGGAGAATGGCCACTAAAAGGGAAGGAAAGGGGTAGATAAGCAAACCTGATTTCCCTACAATGGTATTTCCTATTCTCTACTTGGAATAATTCACGTTGAATTTTCAGCTTGCAATCCAGGCCTTAATGTGACCTGCAGAGACAGTACTTCCCCGGGAACAGACCACCCCGTGGACATCTTTCATGTAGCGACTGATGCTTCCTCCTTTGAGGAGGGCACTGCTGAGATCCAAGTACTTGGAAAGGCTGGTCTGTTTCCAACGGACAGGGCCCATCATCGAGGCTGCGATACCTGCAGCGACGCTGTGCAGAGGGAGATGACCCACCAGAGTACTAGTCAGCACAGAAAGTGGTAAGAGGATAGACTGAGTCAGTCTGAATACTGGCTTCCTTGTCATTACCTACAACCTCTGTGCTTCTGTCCTTCACTGTAGAGTGGGAATAACCATCCCTACATCACTGAGTTACTGCTCGGTTACATGAGAAAATAATTATAAAATGCCTAGAACAGTGTCCTTCAGGATGCCATGAATGTTATAGGAGTTCTCGGTATGACTGTGAGACCCAGGCCATTCTTCAGATAGAACAACTTGAAGGGAATCCCCAGAAAAGGGGCTTTTAGTAATCACTCACCCGTGAACTGGGATTGTCCAACACAACAAAAATGACAAAGATGTTAGCATTCCGGGCGGCCTGAACTGCTGCTAGGACTCTGTCTTTGCCCTCAAAGAAAAGGCCACGTCCATCAGAGACCACCAGGAGGAGCTGTGCAGTTTCTGTAGTAGAACATAACAGCAGAGGAACAACTCAACTCAAACGACAAATCAAACTACGTATGGGGACTTCCCTGGTGGCGCAGTGGTTAAGAATCCGCCTGCCAATGCAGGGGACACAGGTTCGAGCCCTGGTCCAGGAAGATCCCGGTCCAGGAAGATCCCACATGCCGCAGAGCAACTAAGCCCGTGTGCCACAACTACTGAGCCTGCACTCTAGAGCCTGCACGCCTAGAGCCCATGCTCTGCAACAAGAGAAGCCATTGCAATGAGAAGCCTGCGCACCACAAGGAAGAGTAGCCCCTGCTCGCCGCAACTAGAGAAAGCCTGCGCGCAGCAATGAAGACCAACGCAGCCAAAAATAAGTAAACTACGGACAGTAAGACAAATTAGTGCAGGCTTTCTCTGTGCTATCAAAACCAAGCAGTTCTCTGAAACTGGTGAATTCTGGGCACAAATAAAGGGGGCCTCCAATTAGATCTATTACTTTGAACGTGTGAGTCACAGACAAGGCTGCACAAAGACATACAAAACTTCTGTCAATAAAACAATTTCCCAGTAGTGCCTTGGGGAATGTCACATTTAGATCAACTTCGTTGTACAGCAACATGTGAGAATTAAAACATATGTTTATGGATATGAAGTATAAAAAGAGCAGTCCTGAGTAGACCATTAGAAGAAAGTGCCCAAATCAGAAACCTAGAACTGTATCTTCCAAATTTCAGTCATTGTTAGCTTCAGATTTCTGTCAATTTCTTGTACCTAAATTGTTTTTTTCTTGTAAAAAAACTTAAATAGAAATTTAAACAAAAACTTAAATAGAAGGGACCACTAAAATGAACAGTGAATAAAAATGTATTAAAATTTTTAGCATATTATATTTTTAGCATATTTTCCAGTGAAAGACTGTTGTGCTTAAAGGCAGGCCGTCTCTGTCAAGGAAGGTTAGCAAGTGTTGAGAGGCATGAATGACCTGCTTCAAAGGGAAGTCTTCCCATGGTACAATCAGAATTGAGGATTTAGGGAAAGGCTAAAGAACTGGTGTGCCGCAAAAGCTCCAAATCAATCGTGGATGGATTAGCTGGTTTCTGAATTATGTCCTTCTCCATTTTCCTTTGTTATTAAAATACTGAAGAATACTCTTTACATTTAATTCCACATACCCTTACTCCTTTCATTCACAGTTGAACTCAAATCTATCAAATATATACTAGTTAATTACAAACTAGTTGGTGTCTACCTTCTCCTTTGATTATAAGCCTCTTGAGTATGGGTTCAATAAAAGTTTCTGAATGAATGAACGGGTGAGTAAAAAATTCCATGAATGTTTAATACCTCTGCCTCATCCCGTTTATGTGTTTTCCTACAGAGCTTACACTTTAAAAGATGGTGATGGGTACACTGAGATGAAAAGCAACTTGCAAACAGTACGAGAACAGAAAAGCGTGTTATTAGCAAAGACCAAAGAACGCAGCTCACCTGGACTGATGTTTTGTGAGAGCTGCTGAGCGGCTGCAAACATGTTGGCTACAGACTCTAGAAACTAAACCAGAAATAGACAATTAGAAAACTATTTAAGCTCTCTTCCCACTATCACAGAGACTGAAATTACTTCTGGCACTTAAGTGATTATCAGATAACCATCTCAAATCTATAGCAATCAAACTGTCCCTTCCATCCATCCGTAAAGGACTGACAATCCTTGCACTTGGCATTTACGTTGGGTGCTGGCATTCTCAAGCACAGACAAGACCTGTGTCCCTGGCATATACCCCAGTAGTGTTCTACAAGACACCCCAAAGGAAAAGAAACACTTCCTCTGGGGGACAAGAAGTCAGTAATCCCCCAAATGAACCAAAGAGCCGTCTTCTTTCAAGAAAGGAAAACAGCTGAGCAAAAAAAAGAAGGCAAGAAAACATAAAATATCCAGTGTAACGAGAAGGAGGCTAAATTACGGCAAGAACCAGAAGGACAGAACTGTTACCCCATATGCTGTGTTTAGAACGTACGCCATGCCGAGCAAGCACTGGCTTCATTTCACATCATCTTCTCTAGGCTAAATGGTAGAGAGAAACTGGCCTTGACCCACTTGATAAGGGTACTGGGAGGTGGTTCATTTTTCCAAAATGTTCCAAACCTCTCAAAATAGGGAGCCAGAAAATCAATGATGCAAAGTCAAATGATCTTTGAAAAACTGAGAAAAAGAGATCACATCCTATTTAATAATGGATGCCAAGGGAGATTCTATTCCAGTGGTACACCAGCTGACGCTTAGGACTATTCTCTTCTGTAAATTTTACCATACTGGGGAGGAGGGAGTTCTAAAAATTATGTCTCTCCTATACCATAAAATAACTGCAGAAGACATCTGAAGTCATCAGCATACCTGAGCAATCTTGGTTTTCTTTTGTTGGAATTTGCAGAGCCGCAGAATCTGGGACCCTGAGTAATCACTGAACTGTTCGTGGAATGGGTGTAACAGCTTTACGGACTCTCCAAAACTTGGGGGAGAAAACCCAAATACAATGGGAGTTATTTTTTGTCATGCAAAAAAAGGCTGGTTTTCCCAATGGGAGTAAAAGGCACTCTTACCTGCACACCGCAATCTGACCCACTTCCAGAAAGGTTAGAGCATTTCCAATCACAGCCAGAGATTCAAAGGCAAGCTGTGAAACAGAAAGTGAAGGGTTGAAGAAATCGGAATATCCTCTACACCAATGCCTTTCAACCTTTTTTATACCAAGATTCCCACAGAAAACACTACTTTTTTGTTATGGCACACAGGGGAACAACATCAATATGGCTATTCACAACCAACTCAGAGGCTTTGGTGGCTTTGGTAGCCTTAGGCCCCGGCTAATAGCACAAGCGCCGAAACCCAATATCCTTTATACTAGTAGGAAAGGTCTGCTCTAGACATCATCCAATAAAAGCGATCTTGAGAAATTTGGTCCATAAATTTTTAAGGTTTCTTCCCCCTTTTTTGACTATATAAAGTAATCTCTCACGGGTAAAAGATTTTAAAAACCAATTTATTCTAATCTATGCATAAATGACAGTATAGTTTCAGAATTTAAATTCAGTTAAAAAGATGACGATACTTGTAGCAACTAACATCTGTTGAACGTGCATCAAGTGCCAGGCTCTAAACTGAGTGCTCTGCATACATGACTTCACTTAGTCTCATGACAGCTCTGAGCTTGAGGTAAGTATTGTTATGATCATTTTTTCAGAAGGTAAAACTCACAAAATGAACTGCCCAAAGTCATGCGGTGCTAAGTGGGGAATTGAGACCTGAACACAGGTGCAGAGGTTACACTTTTTCCAGCAGAGCCTGTGCACAGCCTTCAGGCTGCTCACTGACTTGTGCTGGGCAACAGCATCACTGCGAAGACCCCCCAACTCTCCACGTCCCTGACGGCGGGGGGAGTGGGGGGGTCGTAACTCCACCCAGGCTCCTAAGCCTTGTTACTACTGATAGAACACTAACTCTACACAGACGTAAAGAAACATGTACTGAAGACATCTTCTTAAAAAATCAGGGATATTCAGGGCTTCCCTGGTGGCCCAGTGGTTGAGAGTACGCCTGCCGATGCAGGGGACACGGGTTCGTGCCCCGGTCCGGGAAGATCCCACATGCCGCAGAGCGGCTGGGCCCGTGAGCCATGGCCGCTGAGCCTGCGTGTCCGAAGCCTGTGCTCCGCAACGGGAGAGGCCACCAACAGTGAGAGGCCCGCGTACCGCCAAAAAAAAAAAAAAAAAAAAAAAATCAGGGATATTCAGATATTACGTTGTGCATGGTCTTAAAAGAATATAGTACATTCATTCAGTGGAAAGTAAACACTGACAAAGTTACTTACTCTGCAACTAGACAATAGCACGGCCATGCTAAGAAACACAACGATCTAAACGACCTACAGCAGTAAGACACCAACATTTTTGAGACGTCCTGAAATTGCCCCTTTGAACTTTTTAAATCTTATATCTTCTCAAATATGGTCTCATATTCTCAGAACTAACTGGTATTTCAAAGTGTTTTTTCGCCAGAACATATATTCTCAGAACTAACTGGTATTTCAAAGTGTTTTTTCGCCAGAACATATTTAAAACATTCAGGTAGCCCATCAAACTGCCACTATGCTTCTCCTCCTCACCTGTTTGGTATGGTTGTCTACCATGCTAGAGGAGTCATCGACAGCCAGACAAATCTGATACTGCCGTTTACTGGGCTTGGTCCTTCGAAGCCAAATCTTGTCTTTCCGAAACTGACTGGCAATGTATGGAATGACCTTCCGCATGTTCAGTCGCTTCCCAGTTCGATAGTCTCCTCTGTTAAATTTAACCAAACAGGAGCAAGATTAAGGATAAAATCACAGTAATAATAACTTATAACCAGTTATACCAAATAACCAGTAACCTGGCACAATGAAGTGTTACTGTCAATTGAGATTATTAAGGGCTGGGATCTTCTTGATCAGCAGCCAGAAACACTGGATATGTATGTGGCAAGAATAATTAGGTCCTTTTAGAAAATTTATAATACTTTTTAAAAAGAAAAAAAATGTCTGCATTGAATATTAAGTCTTGGATTCTCTTTTGTGTTCTGAAACTATGCTTCTGGACACATCTTTGGAAAGATCTAGGTAAGTGACGCATGCAGCAATTGAGTGATCCAACATGTAGAAGGTGAGCAGCACACACACCCAAAGGCTCAACCAATTCTCCCATCAGGTATTAATTAACTAGTCACAGAAAGTGCGTTCATACTGAACTTCCCAGAAACTTCTGTGGTAGAGATGATAAAATGGCAACAAGGTAAGGAACGCCATACTGGAGCCTGTGCAGCACAAGTGGCAACCTAGACGCCAACACCATAGCTGTTACGTGCTAATAAGCTCGGCAGAAAAGGTGGCGCTGCCATCTTTCCAGGGCACCATGAGTGCATCCAACGGAGAAGACTTACTTCAGCTTGGCAGCCTGGGTAGGCTCTAATATGAGACGAAGCTGTTCACACAGCTGTTGTGAAAGAGGTGCAGTTAAGACCAGGTAACTCTGCCACATCTCCACTGCTGCCTTCTCCTGTGACAACAGCAACAACATGTAAGTTACCCTTAGAAGGCTGGAGCCAACCAACGTCATTACAGCAAGATGAAGGCCTGCAACAAAGCAGTAGAAAACAACCTGCTTCTCTTGTCAAACTGCTATCTGATTCACCTGGTTTAAAATGTCTCCTTCCTGGGCTTCCCAGGTGGCACAGTGGTTAAGAGTCCGCCTGCCAGTGCTGGGGACACGGGTTCGAGCCCTGGTCCGGGAAGATCCCACATGCCACGGAGCAACTAAGCCCGTGTACCACAGCCACTGAGCCTGCGCTCTAGAGCCCGCAAGCCACAACTACTGAGCCCGAGAGCCACAACTACTGAAGCCCGCACACCTACAGCCCGTGCTCTGCAACAAGAGAAGCCACCACAATGAGAAGCCAGTGCACTGCAACAAAGAGTAGCCCCTGCTCGCTGCAACTAGAGAAAACCCATACCCAGCAACGAAGACCCAATGCAGCCAAAAATAAATAAAATTTAAAAAGAAAATAATTAAAAATAATAAATAAATAATAAATAAACAAAATGTCTCCTCTTCCACCAAAGCCACAACTCATAGTTCCAATGAGAAAATAAGGTAATAAAATACTGGAATTCATGACCAAATCAATGCCTTATTCACATCACCTATGAGGAGTATATAATGTGTACCCTTCACGTGGAGAGGGAGCCATGATGGGTAATTTTGGTGCCAGGAGATCCAGCCACTTGATCACGGTCTCTCAGGCTCATGTTTCAAAAACAAAAGTGACGAGTGCAAACCTCTCAAGTAACACTCAGCAGTGTGCTTATTTCCTGAACACAAAGCTCCATGGTTAATTTTTTTTTTTTGGCCAATTATGGCAGAGCAGTCAATACATGAGGTGAAAATAATTATTATTATCAGATACAAAATTAAAATATGTGTATTTAGTAAATATTAGTAAATTCAGGATGCAAGGTCATTGAAAAGGAAACATCTGGTTTATCTACACTGCCATATTATATCAGCTGGCAGTGTTCCAGGTGGCCTATTCAGAGTGACACAGTATAGACTTTTGTCCCATGTTTCAACCACTGTCACATCTATTACATCCATTACAGATTGAGCAATGGAAGTTAAAGAATTAAACACACCAGTTTCTCTGTTTTAATTAAGCTACAGATCTAGTGGCAAACCAGGCAGAAAACAATGGATAGATGTAGGTTTCAGAATTATAATTATATTCTCCATATACTCGGTCGCTTTGACCAAGGTAATTGGAGTTAAGAATCTATTAAGTTTCCTGTACCTTAAAAAACAAAAGTCAAGATATTTTATAAAAACACCAGTGACTTACTTCTTCTGGGTTTCCAGATTCGTGTGGCTGCCATGTTTCCAGCTGTCTCTCCAGCTCCTGTCTTAGTTCATTGACATCTTTTAAGAAGGGCTAAGAGGGAAAAGCCACGGATAGAGGAGACCCAGGTTGAAATCACCAACTCACTATACCTGGTTGCCTTATTCCCTGCAGTATGAACTCCCCCTGAGATGCAAAACTTGAGCAAATTTAATGGCACAATTAAGACACCAGACAACCATTCTTCTCATTATGTAGAGGCAAAATGGATAAAGGAAATAGTAACATTTAATAAATCCATCCCAGTAAAACAAAATACCCAGGAAGATATCAATAATGGAAATATTCTTTAATTAATCTAGACTATAATTAAGTCAAAGAATTAGGGACAACAACTCAGTTAATTTACGCTCTTCCTAAATGCAGGCATTAAGTCAACGATTCTTACTACTTAACCAACGTAAACTTAACTGTCCTGCAGGCTCCTCACACAAGGCTGGTGGATATGAGAGGAGTAGATGTGAGAGCCAGAGGTCCAAGGACAAGACCCACCATCGTGGCCAGGTCAGGACACCGACCATCCACGGTGACCCTGGGATTAACTGTTAGAAGTGTTATCTGCTCAGAGAACACGTCGTACCAACAGTACTCCTTAAAAGACTGATATGATACTCCAAAACAACCAGATGCTACATAAAGTTAAGACTAACATGTCTTAAGTTGTTTAAAAGCAACTTATAATTATGTTTTGTCAACTTATTGAAGTAGTAATTTGTGAATGTTTTAGTACCTGGAAAATCGTGTCCACAAGGAACTGATGAGCTGTATGAATGGTCGAATCTCGGCTTCTCTCTGGTTTCTCATTCTCTGTCTCCCTGTGGGATGTGTCTGTCCTGGGGTCTTGGTCTTCCTCTGTGTTAACAGTTTGGGTCTCCATCTCCATCTCTTCAAAGCCTGTTCTCACACCATAATGTCAACATGAAGACTCAGCCTTCGCAGTCACGTGTCAATCCTAACAATTACTCAGACTTCACTCATTCACTCCCCAGCACATTAACACCTCGGCTCCACGTGTCCTTTCTCTCTGACACAGTCTGCCAATTCTCACTCCCTTAACTTCCCCCTCTTCCCACCCTGATATGGAAGGCGGCTGTTCTGGGAGGCGGAAGTGGGGGGAGACTGTTTTACCCTGACAAGCCTCACAGAACTGTGTGACCCATTAAACTATGTTCATGCAAATAAATAAACTATGTGCATGCAGAACTTTGACAGAACCAAAAACTAAAATCACATCATAGCTCCATTTTATAGATGAGGAAGCTGAGCCAAAGAAGACAAACGATTTGCCTCAACCTATAAAGTAAGTAAGTAAGAGAGAGTCTGGATTTGAACCTAGAGAGGTCTAATCACAGAGCTATGCCTTTCCCACTGTCCTGTAACAGCCAGGCAGTCAGCAGTTCTAACGCCCCTGAGAAGACGGAAGCAGAAGGAAAAGTTTTTGAATTTAGCAAGTTCTTCTGAATTTGCACTTATACCACTGCTGATAAAGCTATTTTTTCATGTGTTGAATGAATTTAAAAAACAGAACAGCCTTGTAATAGCACTTGGTCAGCTACGCAATGGAACTGTATGTAAGAAGTTTTGTTACCTTCTCACGTGCATTTCCCCTATTCTATTTCTTTAAACATTTTTTTAAATAAAATGTTTAAATATAGTATATTTTCATATAATTAAAAATACTGTTTCTTTAATAATCAAGAATATATTTTCTGGGGGACTTCCTTGGTGGCACAGTGGATAAGACTCTGCGTTCCCAATGCAGGGGGCCCAGGTTCGATCCCTGGTCAAGGAACTCGATCCCAGATGTGTGCCACAACTAAGGAGGCAGTGAGCCGCAACTAAGACCCGGTGCAACCAAATAAATAAGAAAGAAAGAAAGAAAAAAAAAGAATATATCTTCTGGTCATACTGGAGTATGTGTACTATTCTGTTTTCTTCTACATATTTAAAAAAGACTGCTGGGTTGGGCTTTGCTGGTGGTGCAGTGGTTAAGAATCGGCCTGCCAATGCAGGGGACACAGGTTCAAGCCCTGGTCTGGGAAGACCCCACATGCCGCGGAGCAACTAAGCCTGTGCGCCACAACTACTGAGCCTGCGCTCTAGAGCCCGTGCTCCACAGCCCATGCTCCACAACAAGAGAAGCCACCGCAGTGAGAAGTCCGCACACCACAACGAAAGAGTAGCCTCTGCTCGCTGCAACTAGAGGAAGCCCACGCACAGCAACGAAGACCCAACGCAGCCAAAAATAAATAAATAGATTTTAAAAATAAATAAAATAAAAAAATAATAAAGACTGCTGGGATTTTGTCTGAAACTCAAGTTTCAAGGGTGTCCGTGAAGGACAGTGTCCTGTAACACCTTCCACCTTCCTACTCCCAAATGAAACATGTACAGGGAAATTATGGGCAAATGAATCTCTAAGCCATGGGTTAGGATGGGGAAAGAAGTGACCAAGCGCGACTGCAGCACCAGAGAAATGGCTTCTGTGAGTCGGAGAGCTTAGGCAGGAGGGTGTGCTCACTGCAGGACTCACCCGGCCCAGCTGTGCGCCCCGACCTGGCTTCCTGGGACTCCAGCTGCTCCGTGTCTACTGCGCAGAGCTCCTCCTGCTCGCCCATGCCCGCGGAGGCGTCCTCTGTCTCCTCCTCTTCCCAAGCCTTGCCGGGGTCCTTTGCAGACTGCTGCTGCTCCGTGCTAGCCACATCTGCCAACAGAGTGCACACATGTGAAAAGGTCAGCTCTCTGCAGACAAAGCCATCACGAGTGGGTGTGCTTTTGGTCATTCGTACTTCCCAACATTCTGCCGCTGACTGGTTATGTGGCTTGGACACAGTACTTGGCTTGTCTGTGACCTACTGATGTAAGTGCTTAACACTACCCCCCTTGCCCCCCAGCCAGAAGCTTCAAGGATACAGTGTAACTATACATGTGACCATAGATTGGATGTTCAGCTGGGTTTTTATTGCCATGACCAGAGACTGAACCAGAATAAACACGCCAGGCACGTGACTCAGAGCAGCTAATGAAATCATCCTCATTGCCAAGTTATGGGTGGAAAACCTGTAGTGATAAAGTATAACACGGGGCACAGAAAGATCAGCATGGGAATCCCAGCATCGTGATCTTGGACAAGTTCCTAAACATCTTTGGCCTCAGTGTGCTGATCTATAAAATGGAGAAATCCTAGCTGGTAAAGACTGTCAGAGGAACTCCATGATCATGCTGCAAAGGCTCCGAACGGTGCTGGGCACAAGGTAAAAGCTCCATGCGTGGCAGCCATCACTGGTATTGCTTCGTTTTTCTTAAAAGTGGGGACAGGGAGAGAAAAGAGTAATCCACAGCAGAGCAGTCTTTTTGTACCATCCTCACAGTACACATTATCAACACCAGCTTACATATTAGGAACGAAACGGTGAAAAGTTACCAAGAGAACTTGAAGCGGAGACTAAGTGACTGACTACTCCCTTTCTATGCTGAGATCTTTTTTCTCCTTGTTTGTTTGTTCATTTATGGCTGCGTTGGGTCTTCATTGCTGCGTGCGGGCTTTCTCTAGTTGTGGTGAGCGGGGACTACTCTTTGTAACGGTGCATGTGCTTCTCATTGCGGTGGCTTCTCTTGTTGCAGAGCACAGGCTCTAGGCACGCAGGCTTCAGTAGTTGTGGCTCGCGGGCTCTATAGAGTGCAGGCTCAGTAGTTGTGGCACACGGGCTTAGCTGCTCCGTGGCATGTGGGATCTTCTCGGACCAGGCCTCGAACCCGTGCCCCTGCACTGGCAGGCAGATTCTCAACCACTGTGCCAACCAGGGAAGTACTGTGCCAACCAGGGAAGTCCTCTCTCCTTTCTTGAAACACAGATTTCAAGTTCACAGCTCCTATCATTGCCGGGTGATTATGAAGAAATGTCCACTACTCAGAATCCCTGAGATCAGTGCTGGGTTTGGATACGGCCAACCATTACCAAAGATATTTAAAAGGCTTACACTAGACCCAGAACCCTGAACACTGAAACCCTGCACTTGGCTACAGATATCTTTATATCAAAAACAAACTATATTTCTGCACAGTTCTTATTAGAAGGAAACTAGTTTAAAAAGCCATTTCCCCTCCCTCCTAAGATGACTTTTAAGAACACCTGGTGGGCACACAGCATAAGCACTCACAGAGCTCAGTAAGCAAAGGAGAAGCCTTCCCTGCATCATACCATAGGTCTGTACGTCATAGGGCTCGCTACCCTGTTTAATGTGCTCAAATGCTTCTGCGTCCTCTGCCTGGGTCTGGGCCGGGCCCTGCTCGGTGTGGCTGTCCGTGTCCACAGTCCTCAGCCTCTTGTGCACACGCTCATTGTGGTCACCCATGGAGCGTTCGTTGTCGGCCTGCCCAGGTTTCCTCTTAAAACTCTGCAGGAAATATGAGGAAATTCATCAGAACCTTGTCTGTAATGGCAAAAAGAGTAAAAATAATCATAATATTTATCCTCAGGGGGCTGATTAAGTTAATCAGGTGTACCAGACAAGAGTGGATTTCAGTGAAGCTGTTAATAGGAAGATCTCTAAATACATATACAGAGCAATCTCTGTGATATACTTTTATACTTGAAACAAAGGCAAAGAGGCAAAGAAACACTCTCACACAGGGAGGTGCACACACACAAACATCCATACATATACTACATATGCAGAAAGTCCCTTAGAGAGAAGACAAGACTGGCAGCACCAATATGCTCTGAGGATAGTCCCTTGGGTGGCTTGAAGACAGGAATAAAATGGAAGCTTTTTAGGGGATTGGTTTCTATGTAATAATTTTGTATCACATGCATGAATAATACCCCATTTTAAAAAGCCTTATTTTTAAAACACAATAAGAGGGAATTCCCTGCCAGTCCAGTGGTTAGGACTCGTCGCTTTCACTGCTGGGGCCTGGGCTCAATCCCTGGTTGGGTAAATAAGATCCCACAAGCCATGCAGTGCAGCCAAAATAAATTAAATTAAAAAAAATTTAAAAATAAAACACAAAAGAGAATGGACAGTGAACAGAGTTAAGACTGGTTAGTCCTTGGCAACAACACACAACACCTGGTTTTTAGGCTCCATAATAAGAACTTAACATGATAAGGGTGTGTGTGTGCGTGCATTGTGCATCTGTGTGTGTCTTGTGTGCGTGTGTGTGTGCGTGTCTGTGTGTGTGTGTGTGTGTGTGTGTGTGTGTGTGTGTGTGTGTGTGTGTGTGTGTGTGTGTGTGTGTGTGTGTCTGTCCCCACACAGGGAAGAAGCCCCAGCTGGGAAAGCCCCACAGTCCTGGTCTGCTCACCAAGGCTGACATCATGGTGAGACAGCAAAGGCTGGGAATTTGGTGTGTTTTTTTTTAAAAACCATTACATTTAGAACATCATTTTACATGCAGCCTTCACCTAAGTTTAGGTGAAGAGTGATAGAGACCTGTGTGTTTTTCCTGGTGTTTTTCTGAGAGGCCAACCGGGCAATGAAGTTGGATTCATGGCCTTCTGCCTGGTTTGCATCCGCAGCTCCACTGCCGTGTTCCTGTGAAATCCAAGCCACAAAGAATGAGGTGGAGGAAGCTGTGCAAGCATCTGGTTACCGACTGCACTGTGTACAGCTCCTCTCACCATTCTCATCTCACAGTCCCATGCAGTCGGCACTCTATATCCGGGGACCGGAGGGCCCACTGCACTGTGCCAGTTTACATAAGGGACTTGAGCAGCCTCGGATTGGGGTACCCTGGGGGTCTTGGAATCAATCCTTCTTGGACCCCAAGGGACAACTGTGACCATACCTGCCTGTCTGCTCTGGAACTCACCCATGACTAAGGCTTGGCCTGTGGGCAGAAACGAGAGCATCTAGACCTGAGTCTGTTACCCTCTTGCGGGCCTTCGTTAGTTCCTTGTCTACAGGAGGTAATGGCTTACTCTGAAGGTGGGACAGACCTCAATTTGAAACCAGGCTTCATCACCAACCAGCTGGGTACTCTGGAGACTGTCATTTAACTTTACTGGAGCTTATTTAACTCAGATATAAAATGGAGAACATAGGGACTTCTCTGGTGGCACAGTGGTTAAGAATCCGCCTGCCAATGCAGGGGACATGGGTTCCATCCCTGGTCCGGGAAGACCCCACATGCCGCGGAGCAACTAAGCCTGTGCGCCACAACTAGTGAGCCTGTGCTCTAGAGCCCAAGAGCCACAACTACTGAGCCCACGTGCCACAACTCCACAATAGAAGCCACTGCAATGAGAAGCACGTGCACAACGAAGAGTAGCCCCCACTCGCTGCAACTAGAGAAAGCCCGTGCACAGCAACGAAAACCCAACGCAGCCAAAACTAAATAAAAGAAAAATGTTCTTAAAAAATAAAAAAATAGGGCTTCTCTGGTGGCACAGTGGTTGAGAGTCCGCCTGCCGATGCAGGGGACGCGGGTTCATGCCCTGGTCTGGGAAGATCCCACATGCCGTGGAGCGGCTAGGCCCGTGAGCCATGGCCGCTGAGCCTGCGCATCTGGAGCCTGTGCTCCACAACGGGGGAGGCCACAACAGTAAGAGGCCCGCGTACCGAAAAATAAATAAATAAAAAATAAAATGGAGAACATACAAAGAACAATAATATCTATCTTATAGGGCCACGATGAAGACTTGCTAAAGTAATGAAATGCTCAGCACCTAATGGGTGCTCAGTAAATGGTTTGGAAGGGGGATGAGAAATATAAACCGTTGTAATTATTGCTGAGAAAGTAGGGGTGCAGAGAGGCCAAGGGAGTTGTCCAGAGAAACCTCTGAGTAGCAGGCCCTCCAACTTCCAGGTCTCCTTCCAGGCTGCCAGTGCCCCAACTGGGCCACAAAAGACACATCACCCTATGTCAAGGAATGAAGAGGTACTTTCCATTTGAAATTAAAATGTTTAGAAGCCTGGTGAACAGCGAGGAAAAGGGAAGCACTAGTAGATACTACAGCCATACCACTGCATGAAGTCTCAAATTCAGCCCTTCTTTCCTTAGGAGCTTTCTAAATATCATTTGAACTTGATTCTCCCACAGAGAGCTACACTCTAATAACTTTTTCTCATTAAGCACATCACTTAAATAAAGTGTGTAAAAGTATTCTGGGATTTGTTCCAGGAGGCATATAAAAATAGGCGTACGGCCACTTTCTTAATGAACGGGAGATGATATTTTAGATGTCAACCACAAAAAAACATCACACACGACCCAATTACTGCTAAATAGAACTTGGTTTTGGACAGGGAGAAGAGGCCCTCCCAAGGGGCAGATGGCGAGGCAAAGAGGGCCCTTCACCTCCTTCCCCTGCTCCTTCTCGGGCGCGGCCCCCGCCAGCTCCACGGCACACTCGCTCTGCACGCTCTCCAAGCCCGTCTGCCCGCAGGAGTCGTGCTCTTTCCTCTCCGTAGCCTCTGGCACCTGCTGCTCCGCGTCAGAGTTCTCCCCTTCTTCTTCTTCTTCTTCCTGCATCTGCAGGGAAATCAAACACAGCATTAACTGCTCAGGAGGAAGAAGATGAGGTGGGGGGCCCCCCTCACCAAGGGGAGTCTGCAGGGAGGGGACCGGCCGAAGCGGGTCTTAAACAGAAACATAAAGCTGCTTGGCAAAGTAGCCTAAGAGAGATTCCAGCGGGAAGAAGGTAATTTTTTCTCATCATCATTATTTTTAATCGAAGACAAGCCAGACCCGCCATGATACCTGAGGCTGGAGACCCTGGTCAGCAGGGACGTCCTCCTCGGCACCTTCCTCACTGGCATCCTTGTCCTCCAAAGACTGCTGCTGCTCCTCTGCATTCTCTTCAGGATGCTGGGCAACATCCTTGTCTTGGTTGTCAGCTCCCGTGTCCATCTCTTCCTCCCCCTCCTCCTGGTCATCTTCACTGGAGCCTCCCTCAGGCTCGTGCTGACCCTGACCTTCTTTCTGGTCAGCCTCAGTCTCTTCGTTTATGTCTTCAGCTTCATGACCTGCTTCTACAGTATCCATTGGTTTGTCTTTAATTTCCAAAGGATTCTCTTCTGGACAGATGAAACCAAAAAAAGGAACACAGAATTTAAAAATCAAACAATGTGATTTCTTAAGATGGGATGTAGTTACACAAGTGTCTTATTATTATTCTCGAACCAGGAGTTGGCAAACTATGGTCCTTGGGCCAAATCTGGCCATCCACATATTTCTGCCAATTTCTCCACAAGTTTTACAGGAACACAGCTGCACCAACCGTTTACCTATGTGTTTCCCCCATCCATTCTGTATTACCTACAGCTGCTTTCACACTATAAGAGCAGAACTGAGTATTTGCAACTCTGTTGCAGCTTATGACCTGCAAAGACTGTATGTTTATTATCTGACCGACCCTTCACAGAAAAATTTTGCCTACGTCTGCTCTTAACCGTACTTACATATTGCACACAACTGTTTAGATGGTGCATTTCATTAAAGAATAAGTAACCCACTAAAAAATCCTAAAAGCCACCATAACAATAGGATTTTAGAACAGATAGGAAATGTCAGTCTAATTTTCAATTATCACTGGGAATAATTGGTAGACATCATTCTTTACCATACACAGAAAATACAACATATATTCAAATGGGAACGATCTAATTTAAACATTTTGTTTATTTAAAAGAGCTTTTCTATACTTTGGGCACTTCAGAAATCAGTTATTTTGTTAGCAAATAATTCTTTAAAATAACTGCTTCTTCAGATTCACAGAACTAGTGGTTACTAGTGTGTGTCTGTGTGTGTGTGTGTCTGTGTGCGTGTGCGGGGGTATGTGCTTGTGTGTTGGAGGTAGGAGAGTGGG
This sequence comes from Phocoena phocoena, assembly GCF_963924675.1. Lineage (NCBI taxonomy): Eukaryota > Metazoa > Chordata > Mammalia > Artiodactyla > Phocoenidae > Phocoena > Phocoena phocoena. Next base: position 66,757,236 of record NC_089230.1, on the reverse strand, counting down.
AGGTACAAACTATCAGGTGTAAGGCTCAAGGATGTATTATACACCATGGGGAATAGAGCCAATATTTTGTAGTAACTGTAAATGGAAAGAACTGTATAAAACTTAAACATTTTTTTAATAGTAATTGCTTCTTAGTTTACGTACACAGTAGCTTAAAACGAGTCTGGATATTTTTCTAGGGCAAATGGCTTATTAGATTCTCAGTGGATTTTAATTTTATGCTTGGTTGTTGAATTTAAGGTTGAAGTAAGATTCCAAAATTATAAGTTAATGGAACTGCCTTAGAAGCAGCAGCTTATACTACATTTAAAAAGTAAACTAGAGGGCTTCCCGGTGGCACAGTGGTTAAGAATCCGCCTGCTAATGCAGGGGACACGGGTTCGAGCCCTGGTCCGGGAAGATCCCACATGCCGCAGAGCAACTAAGCCCGTGCGCCACAACTACTGAGCCTGCGCTCTAGAGCCCGCGAGCCACAACTCCTGAAGCCCACGTGCCTAGAGCCCGTGCTCCACAATAAGAGACGCCACTGCAATGAGAAGCCTGTGCACTGCAACGAAGAGCAGCCCCCGCTCACTGCAACCAGAGAAAACCCATGCACAGCAACAAAGACCCAACGTAGCCAAACAATAAAAATAAATTTATTTAAAAAAAAAAGTAAACTAGAGATTCACAGGGCGAAGACTGTTCTAAGCACGAACTACCAAATACCTTAAACGTGAGAAATGCATTTAAATTTATGAGCCATATACTCACCTCCTAGATTTAACAGACGTTAACATGTTACCACAAGCGTATCAAACTTGTCACTTATTTTTAAGAAATAAATGGTTCTGGACACAGCTGTCTGGATTCTGGATGCCTTTGCCCTTCCTACTTCCTCAGAGCTCATAACCTGAAGTTACTGTATATTATTCCTTTCTATGTGTTTGTACATTTGATGTATCCATAAACAATATATAGTACTGGTTCTTGTATTACATTTCCACCTAAATGGTACCTCTCATTAATTCTTTTGTAACTTGCTCTTTTCCAATATAGTGTTTTTAATAGCTTTCTACATATATAGCTGATTCACTAAGAAGCAGAGCCTGGCTGGCGCCACCTTTCATCTGGTTACCCACCACGACGGGGGCTCTCTATTTCAGCGGCACCGCGTACACAAGCTTCTGATACTAGACAGCACCCCCAAGGGGTCACACTCGGGTTGAACAGTGGGTGACAGAGGCGCTAGAGTACTGCCATGCCAAGTGATTTCTTTTGGGATTATTCCATTTCACTCCCCATGATGATTTCATATTTCAGACTAAGCGCACAACATACGCACAACAATCAACAACTTTTCCAGGAAAGCTGTGACTGGGCTCCATGAGAGGCCTGGCTCTACCTGGACTGCACGGTGTTTACATCAACCCATGAGATGGGGCACATGGTGACACTGTGGGGCAATGGAGCGGTGTGTGACAGCACCGCCTGGGACAGCAGCACTGAAACACAGGATAGGAGATGACAGGAGTGACAGAGATCTGCTGGCTTACAAGCTTTAGGTCTACCTAGAGGAGAAACACAACAAAGAAAAAGCGAGGAATTTTATCAAACTGGAATTGTGCTGACCAGACACAATAAAGACCTGGCCATGACACTGGCCTGAAGAGAAATCTGTTACTGCTCAGTTTCAGTGACTTCCAATGGGCTCTTTAGGTTTCGAAAGACACACCTTCTCCGTCTTCGCGGTCTGTGTCCCCATCACCATCCTTGTCTTCACTGTCTAGGTCCAAGTCATCTGGAAGGTCCAAGGCCTCAGGTTCGGGCAGCTTTTCCTGATTACCATGGTAAGGGTCCACCTCGTTCTCATCATATTCCCTCTTTGGACAACGGACAGAACAGGAAAAAAAAATTAAAATGAACTTTTAAAAAGTGTAGCATTCAGGGGCTTCCCTGGTGGCGCAGTGGTGGAGAGTCCGCCTGCCGATGCAGGGGACACGGGTTTGTGCCCCGGTCCGGGAGGATCCCACATGCCGCGGAGCGGCTGGGCCCGTGGGCCGTGGCTGCTGAGCCTGCGCGTCCAGAGCCTGTGCTCCGCAGCGGGAGAGGCCACAGCGGTGAGAGGCCCGCATATCGCAAAAAAAAAAAAAAAAAAAGGTGTAGCATTCACATATAATCAGCTCAAAGCACAGTTGACTCTTGAGCAACACAGGTCTGAACTGTGTGAGTCCACTTACGTGGACCACTTATGCACTTTTTTTTCAATAAATAACGTGCTCCAGTGCCACACAGATCTGTGGCTGGTGGGACCCACGGATGTAGAGGGCCAGCTGTAAAGTTACACACAGATTTCCAACCCTGCAGATGGTCAGTGCCCCCAGCGCCTACATTGCTCAAGGGTCAACTGTAGTTATGCTGAGAGAATACAGTGTCTCTTCCCTAAAATTACCAGCACACATTAGAATTTTACCAATATGTTTTGAATTTTCACGTTGGAATTTCAAGTTTCACTTTCAGTGCACATTCTCCACTGATAAGAGGTGCTGCGTTACTTAATCTCAAAGAGGACACGGAAGTTTATGGGAAGAAATATAGAAAAGGACCACAGGTTTTAGCTTCCAAACTACAGCATGAGTCCAAACAGCATGAAGACCACCTCATCGGTAACCAATAGTTAGATATTTTATGGCCAGTTAAGAGGCTCTGTTACACATTCCCTTATGAGGCAATGGGAAAACAAATGATAAGCAGGGGAAAAAATGTCTTGAGACACCCTAGGAGCTGTGCGTTGCAGTGGCGCTGGCCTTGAGTCAGGAGAGCAGGTTGGTTTTGAATCCTCATTACCTCATCTATTTGTTCATTAATTTTATCTTGGCCTTGCTCATCATCAGCTTCTGCTTCTTCCTTTCCTTCCTTCTTATCTTGCTGGGTTTTATCTCTGTTTGACTTCCCAGCATCCAAGTTGTCATCTTTAGCAACAAGTTCAGGATCTTCCTAAATATTAGAGGAAGAAAAAACACAAAAATCCTCGCTCTCAATATGAAAAACTGCTTTCACATAGGGTGACCCTACCTAACGCAGCTCTTAGACACATATTGGGCCAACCCCATGGAAACATCCAGCCGACAGGGCATATGTAATCCTGGAGGGGACGTGCAGGTCTGCCCGGATGGCAGCAGTGAGGGCAGGTGTGTGAACAGCGGGGGTGGGGAGTTGTCGTGAACATGCAGGTCAGGCTACTCTTTTAGCTGTGAAGACAGTCGATAACCTAGATAGCAGAGGAAAAAGAAGAAACAGAGATGGAAGAAACAGAAGAAGAAAAACCAAGACAGAAAAGGACGAGCAGTGAACAGCAGGGAGTGGTATTTGGGAGGAAGACTGCGTCCTCTCGACCTAGGGACTATGTGATGGAGGGAATCTTTTAATTACCTCGTCCATTCCTGGTCCTGTTTCTTCAGTTTTACTGTCTTCTTCCTCCTCATCTTCCTCACCGTCGTCATCACCCCAAAGCCTCTCATCTAGTTTGTCAGCTTCCTCACCATTCAGATCGCCCATCTGTTTATCCAGGTCTCCACCTTCACTATCTGATTTCTCATCATCCTCTTCTGAAAGGGAAGAAGGCGATGAGCTTAGTTCAGCAGATCCCCAAATTGATCTGTTCCTGTGTATGTAGGAGAGGCGAGGGCCGGGCAAGGGTCCTACCTGGGATTTACTGCCTGTTTCTACAGAACACCCTAGAGGAGATGCTTTAGATCTCAAGTAGTCCTACTGTGTTTTGCAGACTGTTTGGAGGAGGAAGGAGGTCTGTGACGTGTTATGTTGACAGACTGTAAGGAGGGTGGTGGAACAGCTGTCAGGATGCCTAGTTCTGGTGCTGGGAGAATGTTCATTATGGCACTTCAGCAACCTCACTGGGTTTTGGCTTCTTACCTGGGAAATGATGAGGCGGGACTACGACATTTCCAAGGTTCCTCCCCATCTCCAACATACTCTATGTCAATGATTTTACCCAACATCTCAAATCATGTGTCTAGCTCAATTAACCAGAATTTTCTTGCCTTTGTCTTCGTTCAAGGTCTACTTTGACAAAGGTTATACCCTTAAACGCTACTTAGGCATGCATACATTCTTCTACTCTGAGGTCAGGTATCATTTCTGCAAGGCATTCACTTAAAGTAAGACACTGTATTTCAGATTAAACTTTGGACAGAAATTGAGGGCAATAGTTGAACTGTGGTTCAAACATGATAGATGATAATGTGCTGTAAGAAATCTTATTATCAAATAATTTTCAATGACATGTAATGTTCATAAGTTAAATGAAAAACGCAGACTACAGAACCACTTATGGTCTCTGCGTCTATATATATACACGCAAGAAATGGAAATAACCCCAAACTGATTTAAGTGATTTATTTGGGTGGTAGGCCTAAAGGGTATCGATTTGGATTCTGCATTTTTGTTCCAAATCATCTACAACAAATGTCTACTAATTCTGTAATTAGAAAGAAATATATATTTAAAAAACCCTCCCCAGAACAATTTAACTTGAGCTGAGAGCCAAGCTCTGGCAGGGACCATCTCCCTGCTCTTCTGGATTTCCCTGAAGGACACTGCGGAGTCACTGATCTGGCACAGGAGGCAGCCAGAACATCAGAGTCAGCGTCTCCGCTTACTCAAGAGCAGAATCTCCAAAATGGACTAGAGACTTCTGACCGGAGGTGGGGATGGCACAGGCATGTACTGATGTTTCCACCTGCAGTTATGCAGAGTAACCAACTTGTTCCAAAAGAGTATAATAGGCTCCTTACTGGAAATATGTAATTTCCTGTATAAAATATTTATTTTTCAAGAATAAGAATGAAGTGACAGATAAACTCAAACCTTGTTCTTCAAGCTCCCCATCATGCATTTTCCCGTCAAAGTCTTCTGACATCTCAATGGCATTATCCTCGCCCTTAATGTCTGATTTTGAGTCAGGATCCTCTTTATCCTTTTCTTGACCCTTCTGAAATGTATCTTCTGCCTGTATCAAAAAGCATTATAGAAACATAAATGCACACTGTAACATTACTAATGTTTATTCAGCTCTAATATAAATGCCAAGATTAATGGTATAAAATTATCTCTGGGGAGAGAAAATACACATAATTTGTGACTTGCTTTAACATTTCTGTAATTAATTTCCAGTTTTATTACATTTTTTGTTAGAGAATATAGAATTTTGTTGAGGTTTTCTCCATGAGAATTGTCTGTTTGCCAAGCCATGCAGCTTGTGGGATCTTAGTCTCCCGACCAGGGATTGAACCTGGGCTACCTGCGGCGGAAGCACAGAGTCCTAACCACTGGACCGACAGGGAATTTCCCTGAATTTTTTTTTTTTAATCCATACATATTAAAAAAGACTATGCATCCTCTGTAGGGTAAAAGAAAATTCATCAGTCTTATTATATTGCCCATAAATTTAATATCTGTTGTGTCACTTTGATCTCTCATAGACATTACCCAACTGTGAATGTAATTTTTCCCCCTACTGCTTTCCTTTTTATTTTATTATTGAAGTATAGTTGATTTACAATGTTGTGTTAGTTTCGGGTGTACAGCAAAGTGTACACATACACACACACTTTTTCAGATTCTTTTCCGTTGTAGGTTATTACAAGATATTTAATATAGTTCCCTGTGGTATACAGTCGGTCCTTGTTGTTTACCTATTTTATATACAGTAGTGTGTGTCTGTTAATCCCAACCTCCTAATTTATCCCTCGCCAGTGAATGTAATTTTCTTCACTTTTCCTTAAACTATATATTCCTACATAATCGACACTGTATTGGGGGCAAAAGATTCACATTGTTATGTTTCATTATAGCTGAATTTTTAAAGTTCTTTTTTTAAGATACAAAAGTAATAAAATCTCACTTAAAAATTTCTAAGCAAAACAGAAAGAATAAAGTTCCTCCAGCACCACCATCCTCCAAAACTCCCAAAGAAATTACCACTGGTGATGTTCTGGCACATACTTTAATCTGTAAGTACACGAACAGATGCTTAGAAATATAGATGGGGTATACCAATACCGGCCTCCCGCATCTTCTTCAACAAAAAGAGATTATGCTTGACAAACTGTTTTGCCATCTGCTTTTTTATTTAAGTTAAAAAATGTCTCCTAGATATATTTCCATGTTGTCACTTATAAACCTATCTCATTGTGTTTAATTATAGTATTGCTCTGCATGAATAGTATCATAAGTTAAATAATTCACAATTTCCACCAGTATAAATAATGCTGTAGTGAGCATCCTTGTGTAAACACACTCCATTATACACATATTTATTATCTTGGACCCTTATTAGCATTTGTACAAGAAAACATGGAATTCCTAGGTCAAAGAACACACACAATTTAAAATTTATTAGATACTGCCAAATTGTTCTGATAGCTTTCTATCCCACTTAATGTTTTTTACATTGGATTTTGTACTTTTCTGTTAGGTTTACGTTTTCCTTTATTTTTCCATTAACAAATTACTGTGTGCTAATTAAGATAAATTTGAGAAATACGGAAAACGGCCAAAATAACAACGTGTATGTTATCTGTGTATATATATCCACACACATAATGTACATGAGAGCTATGCCCCATAAACGCTAGCATTACTCTTTTGTTTTTTTTTTTATTTCTTTCCAATTTTCCCTTCAAAGGAAGAGAGGAAGCTTGGATTGGTTTGTTCCTTTATTTTTAATAAGTATAACCATACCTTAAATAGAAATTTATGCAGTGCTCTAAATTTAGAATATAAGTGATAAAAAGTAATTCCACTACCTCTTCTTTCTTCAAATCACGGTTGATTAATCCAAATAAAAGTAGTGTGTTTAAAACACTCCCAAATGAGATTGGAATTTAAAAAAGCAACACAACAATCTTAGTCCAAAGCATCTAAATATTTCAAAAGCATTCTTGATTCCAAATAAAAAAGGATAGCGATTATAAAAATGTCACCATGTCTTAAAGACATACAACAATAAAACCTATTAACAGCAAGCACTGGCATTGTTGTTTAATGCAATTATCACTTAAAATAGCCAAGCTTTTTATCCCTAAATGAACCACTACCAAAAATGCTCTCTTACAAGTCATCAGCAAAAGTTTTCCCATTTAAAATAAAAAAATTTTTAAATCATTTCCCTCCCAAATTATAGCTACAACCAATGACTGTGCTGCCGAAGTTCCTTTCTGTGGTCTTTAAGCTTTTAATTTACATCCACTCCCTAAGCTCCAGTATTCTTAGGTGCCTAGATCACAGTTTGAAAACCACTAACCTAGTAGAAAAACCATTTATATATGTAATTTAAATAGTGAAAAAGGAGTGAGCTTCTGTAAACTATATACATATTTCATGCCTGTGAAAACGTACCTGTTCTTCATTTTCTATCTGGTCACTCACATCCTTCACGCCCTCGCCTTCTCCAATCCCACCTCCCTCGTAGTCATGGAACTCAGTCGCTCCCTCTCCCGCTGAATCTTCCATAAATTCTTTGGGCAAGCAAAATCCCTCAAAAATAAAAAGAGTGAAAGTTAGGTAAAAAAAAAAAAAAAAAAAAGCAATAAAGAAGGGATTTCCAGTCCTGCTGCAGGAGAAAATACTGTAAATAAATGATTAATTCTTTTCTAGCTCAGTATTTTAAATCTGATTGAAGTACAGTAGACTTTTGTTGGTGACAACAGTTATTATGCAGTTTCAAAGCTTGACATCAGATTTAATATACAAGGTTTTGAGACTCTATGGAGGCCTCTGGTGTGTAGTAATCTGTCATCTGCCAAGACAAAAATTTGAATCTGTCATCTGCCAAGACAAAAATCCTAATACATTAGGACGGTATTTAAGGAGCAAGTTATGGGGTGGGGTGCGGCACAGAAACTCTCAGTGTCTAAATCCCAAAGGGGTTTTGTCCTTTACTTCTCAAATTAGTAAGCCTGAAAGGAAGGAGAGAAGACATGTAAACCCGGAGATACAGCAACTTGAAAGCAGATGCTACAAGTGAGAGATTTCATTTCCTTTCATTGAAGAAAATTTTGTGTGATGCTCCTCAAATAAAGTCATGTTTATTACAATACAAAAAAACATGCCTTCCCCTTCAGCTCTTGAAGTAAATCTGTCACTCTCAGGGAACGTGCTGTATCTAGCCTGGGCTGTTTGCTGCCAAGGCACCTGGCACCCTGGCACCCAGCATGGCAATGGGGTCTAGAGTTAAGAACAAGATCAGACACAGCAAGACTTGTGAAGAGTTAATAAAACTGTATTTCATGTCAGAAAACAGCCCAGGGCTTCCCTGGTGGCACAGTGGTTGAGAGTCCGCCTGCTGATGCAGGGGACACGGGTCTGTGCCCCGGTCCGGGAAGATCCCACATGCCGCAGAGCGGCTGGGCCCGTGAGCCATGGCCACTGAGCCTGCACGTCCGGAGCCTGTGCTCCGCAACGGGAGAGGCCATAACAGCGAGAGGCCTACGTACCGCAAAAAAAACAAAAACGAAAAAAAACAAATATCAACTACTAGTGTGTGGGACAAAAGTGAACAGAAAAAGAAGAAAATAATGGCTCTCAATCAGAAATTTTATCAGAGAAAGTACAAGCTATCAAGATCAAACTATCAAGCCAATCTAAGGATGAGAATGTACTACAAATAAGCTGTCAACTAACAAGACCAAGTTCCAAGACCAGCAAACACTGATTGTGACTTAGTTACACAGAACTAGCTTCCTATGGATTAAGTGCTTTAATCACAACCAAGATCTATTATCGTTTTTTTTTTTTTTGGCCTCGCCATGTAGCACGCGGGATCTTAGTTCCCTGACCAGGGATTGAACCTGTGTCCCCACTGCAGTGGAAGCTCAGAGTCCTGGACCACCAGGGAATTCCCCTAAATCTATTATCTTAGCACTGTGTCTAACCTACTTTCAAGTTCCCTCAGCACTCCTCAGAGAGGATAGGAACACAATTCGGACATTTAAATGAATGGAAAGGCAAACTCACCTTCAGGACATGTATTCTTAGAAAGTCGACTGAAAAATACATTTTGGTTAAGACAGTGAGATACACTATTTTAAAGAAATATGTTTAGATGCAGGCAGAATAACCATAAAGGAAGGAGATTCAGGATGTCCTTCTGCAGGTCACGTTACTACAGTGGCTGCAGCTGGGACAGCCACTGAGCTCCCAACACTTTGCTTTCATCAAAACCACTTGTACCCCACACCGCTACCCCCAAACACACACAGGTCTGACAGCCCACAGTCATTCTAGAACTTGTCAGACAAGAGAAATGGTGCAAGTGGACAAACGTAGTTAACCCAAATCTCAGGGCACCCTCAACATACACTGTCCTGCCACTGTCTTCTACATGCAAGTGTTTCCTCCAAGAAGTGATGGGATGTAAGACTGGCTCAGTGCCCATCAGATAGAGGGGGCAAATCTGAGAGGCGTTCATTTATCCATTACACAACAAATGTATGTATTTATCCTCTAGATACAAGGCATGGGCTTGCTCCCATTTTTTTTTAAACCATTTCCAGTATTCCAGATACTCAGAACTAAGAACTCTTGACTGTTTACAAGAAGCCTAGACCTCACCTTCAGTTTGTAAATTCCTATCTTCCTCAAGTGCATCTCACCTATACTATACTTAGATTCAGAAAAGATCTTAAAATACTAGGGACAAAACAAAAACAAAAAACTATATACTTAGTTGAAGGTGATTCTCACAAAAATGCAAATCCCATTTGTAAAATGAGGAAACTGAGGCTAAGTGACTCACTCACTCTGAGTCCCAGAACCGGACACCCTTGTGACTGGACCTACCACGCCAGGCTGGGCCTGTTAGTTCTGACTGCTGCTCCTGAATTCCAAGGGTAGGGTCTACAATCTCTGTAACTTCAGTGATTTTCACAGCACTGGGTACATGGCTGAATGATGAACGACTTCCCTATTAAAGACGCCCCTCCTAACGTTAAGAGCCCCGTTACCATTTCAGCATGCGTTAGTATAAACGACCGAAAGCTTAACAGCCTTAAGGATTCATCTGTCCTACAAGTCTAGCTCAGAGTTATCATAAGAAGATTTCAAATTGGAGACCAGGAAAGAAGGGTGTGAACAGAAAGCAGCAGCCTTTAGACAGACTCTGGAGTCTAGGGAGCTCCCCAGTGAGGGACCTTCAGGTTCCAAACCTTTAGTGGAAAAAGGATTAGTAAAAGGAGGCCAGACAAAGCAGTAAAAAATCCACAGGGAGAGTGGGAATTCCCTGGTGGTCCAGTGGTTAGGACTCCGCGCTTCACTGCCGAGGGCCTGGGTTCAATCCCTGGTCCAGGAACTAAGATCCCACAAGCTGCACAGCCAAGGGAAAAGATCTGTATTTTGTAATTGTCTTAATACCTTTGAGAGAATGCTTGCCACCTACAAAAACATATAAATAAATAAACATATAAAATATATATATATATATATATATATATATATATATATATACATGTATATATATATATAAAATCCACAGAGAGAGCAAATCACCTCCTGCTATTTGTGAAGGCCCAAAATAAAATCCCATCAAACCAAACACTAATGGGTATGGAATACATGGGTACCTGCTTCCCCATGGTGCTCCATGTAAATAGTCCTTACCTTCTGGGCAAGCTCCGTAAAGATCTGGGCAAGCACAGAGAGCAGCTTTGCAGTGCTGCGGTGAGTTGCCAAAGACACGGTCAGGAAGAAGAGGACGAGGTCAGAGTACCTGGAGAGCATGGGCACCAGGCGCACCAACAAGCGGCAGGACTGGGCGAAGAACTGGGGGCAAAACAGATCAGAAGGCCTGCTCACACCAGGTCTCCTCTGGGGTGACTAGGTAGTGACGGTGGTTGTACCACCTTGTCAATGTAGTGAAGGTCACTAATGGTACATTTTATTTACACACACGTACATAACACCTGCTCACTGAGATCTCTTGTTTACACAAACCCTCACAACACTACACTTTAAATTCTTAGTCACTTAAGTCTCAGTTAGTTAACAAAGTTGTTTGGTGTTTAAAAAATACGTTTATATACAAATTCTACTGGGAATCAGAGTTGGCACTAGAGGCAATACTACAGAATAACACACAAGTCCTCAAAAATAAGTTGCTTCTGTGGACTTACGGAGATGATAACATCATCCCTCTTCTGGCTTACTGTGAAGGGACAGGTGTTTGCACAGTACGGCCATTAAGCCTTAGTTATGGCGGCAACATCCACCATTAACATCGAATACCCAGGAGTATGTGATTAGGATGTGAAAGAACCCCAAGATAATGGATATTCTGGATTGGCAGCATTTTTGCACCTACGCGTCTTACAACTGTAATCCTTAGCCAGCAAGCCCTAAGCTTTCCAAAGTTTGTCAGTGAGGTTTACATGTATAAAGACATCAAGAGATTCTTAGTGATTTTGCCGAGGAGGCCTGCTTTGGGACCACCACATGGAGCAAGGTGAAACCCCCTCTGCCTCTGCTCAGCCCACTTGGACAGCAAACAGCCTGTAAGGAACCACTGGTTACCGTGTGCTTCGCTGCTGTGCCATCCTCGCCAGACGATTTCAGCCGCTCCAAGAGCTCAGAGACAGCGGAAATTATTTTCTGCACATGCAAAGTGCTCACGTCGGCCCAGAAGTCATCCTCTAAGAGTTTTGTTAGATGTCCTGACTGCAGTCTCTCAAAGCCTGCTGCCTCTTTCATTCACGGAAAAGAATGACATGGTAAATAACAGAAAACAAACTCTTTTCATCTCCATTCATCCAATAATCATTTCCCACATCTGGCCTTAAATATTTAGCCACATAAATAGATCATCAAAATAAAAATTAAATCAAGTAAGAAACTAGTATTTTCCTGATCTCAGACATACCATCTTCTTGCGGTCTTGTTCGGTGAATGTGCTCCTCTGTTTTTTTACTATTTCTTTCTGCTAAGTTCTGGATGGCACAAAGGATGGCCCGGATGGCAGTTTCCATTTGCTCTGAAAAATCCTCCACAAACCCGTCATCCAGCATTTGGTTTCCTAGTAAAGTAACATGGTGCAGAACAAATTTTTTTTTTTTTTTTTTTTATGCGTTACGCGGGCCTCTCACTGTTGTGGCCTCTCCCGTTGCGGAGGACAGGCTCCGGACGCGCAGGCTCAGCGGCCATGGCTCACGGGCCCAGCCGCTCCGCGGCATGTGGGATCTTCCCAGACCGGGGCACGAACCCGTGTCCCCTGCATCGGCAGGCGGACTCTCAACCACTGCGCCACCAGGGAAGCCCAGACAAATTTTTAAAAACTCAGTCATTTGTTTCAGTGCTTCTGGAAATCATTAACAATCCTCATTTGTCATTTTAACAAAGAGCCACCTTGTAAACCCCTGCTATGGTTGAGCCACTGTCAAGCTGTGCTGGGTACAAAGAAGAAAGAGGCACATTCCCGGCCTAGGTAAACCTATAAGGTTATTGTCTTGTATTAAAACAATTTTGCTAAAAGAATGCCAAAGATATGAAAATAGTTAAGATGGAATATATGAACACCAACTTAGTCCAAACATTAGCCAGCAGCTTTCCAGTCTAAGAAAGAACTTTCTGAAACAGCCAGTGAGCCTGTGCTGTCTATTTACTCATGTGCTATAAAGTACGCAACGTGATGGCAATCCAGAGGCAAGGTTCTCAAACAAAAGAGGCAACAAAAGTTAAGAGCTATGTGTTCCAACTATACTTCCCTGCCTTGGAACCCTGGACAGATCCGTCTAGAACAAAACACAATGTGTCTTTAGGACAACCTGGACTTAAATCTATAAGATGTCGTTCCTACACTGGGCTTTTACTCCCTTACTGAACAATAGTCCTCACCTCCTTGGTTGCCTGGGGTAAGCAGATGTGTCTTCCAAGTAGTGAAGTCATCTGTGGCTTTATTGATCTCTCTTCTTACATATTCCAGGCTCTCGACTAATGCCATTTGTGGGTCTGTTTGCTCACCCTCTACCCCTGGAAGAATGAACAAGGACTCTAGGCCTTGCAAATGAGCTGACACCTGGGACAGGCAACTCAGCCCAGAAGAGCAAACTTCAAAATCTTTCCTGCAACAACAGAAATGCCATAATGTTGAAAGGAAGGTGCTAACACACACACACACACACACACACACACACTCTCCCTCCCTCCAACCACTAAAACTCATTGCATCTAGAGATTTACAGCTAGACGTATGCCACAAAGCGCTATGAGGGTCCACTGGAAAACCGAGGACTGAAGCATAACCCCTTCCATCATTTCACCCCATTACTAAGCCCTGACCAAGCGCCGCACACACAGAGGCAGAGCAAAGACGTAGGCACACTCACCAAGAATGAAAGAGAGTCTCACAAGATTGCTGCCTAATTTTGTCAACATCAGCTTTCACTGTCTTAATGGCTTTCAGCATCTCTGTTAATCTCACAGTTGACTGTTGCCAAAGCTGGTCCTGTTTTCGCATCCGGCATCCAGAGGGCAGCTGCCTTCCAGGAACTGGGGATGGGTAGCTCAGATCTGACGGGATCAGGTCCAGCACTGCTCCAGAAAGCTGCCCCTTGGTGAGCTCTGGTCCTTCCAGGGAGGGGGCAGAAGGCTGACCCTGTGCCTGGGCATCACCTTGGCCTGCAGCTGGCCCTGCACTGGGGCAGCACTGGAGGAGCCAGGAGAGCTGCTCAAGCAGGATCTGGCTCTGCATGGCCAGGTGCTGCAGCCTCTCTGTCCACTGCTGCACCCCGTCCTGAGGGGGGAAGGCCACGGGGTAGACGGGCGGCCCCGTCAGCCTGCTGTCAATCTCCTGCACACAACTGAGGAGGTTCCTGTGCAGAGAAACAAACCCATGGGGATAACACATGGCACCTTAAACTGTGTCACTGCGCTGTTTGTAACGGTAAATTCACTGATTTCTGAACGAAGTTTGGGCTTTTCCACATAATCAAGAAGAGAGGATTCCCCAGATAAGTAAAAAGTCTGTTCAAATGCCTTCCAAAGTACTTAAACACATCCTTCAGTGTAGCAGAAGCATCGGTGCTCACTGCTTATCGCCTGCCCCTTACAGGCCTCTCACATCCAACATAGTCACAGCACCACAGTGATTTCAACCACCATTTTCTGAAAACAAATCTAGCAAATATAGTAGACTTTGCCAGATAAAACTCTTATGAGTGGAGAAGAAAATAGCTGAAGTAATTACAGTCTAGAAATACTACCTGTCAGCCAAGGATCCACTCAGCAGATGATGACAGGCTTCCTGTCCTCATCTTTTAAGTATCCATTTCTATCGAGGAGCACCAGTGTATGGTTCAGCAAATTGCAACTCTGTGATCCAAAAAGCCGACTCACATCTGATCTGTGCCCAGAGTCTGAGACACCCGATGCCATGAAAGCAACCCTGCCCTCGGCCCACATGGACTGCCAATCACAGACGCCCTCATTCCAGACCCAGGTGTGGTTCAGCCGTGAACATTTTTACCGTCTGACTCGGCCTCGAACCATCCCCCAGAGGTGCTGCCAAAACCAGGGGGCAGAGGCATCACCACCAAAAGCAAGGGGCCAAGCCAAGGCAAGCCCCACCTGCCCCTTCGGACCTCAGACTTCACTGCGTGGTTGGGAGCAGCGTGTGCGGCAACTCTGAGCTCCGCATAATACTCTCGACTCGTGCTGCAAACGCAGCCAGTCAGCGATACCTGAGGAGGATCCACTGCTCGGCCAGCGTGGTCAGGGAGCGCCGCTGTCGGATGAGCACCTTTGTCAAATGCGCCGAGAACCCTTTACACCGCTCCACGTGGCCCACACCCATCTCCTGGCAGGGGGAGAAGAGAGCATGCTGAGGGGCCGCTGGGAAGTGCTGGGTCCCATGCTCCTGGAGGGGAGCCCCTGCTGGGGCGGGGGTGGGGTGGGGGTGGGGGTGCGGAGCCTGGGTGCGCTGCCCTCTAGAGGCGACACGTCCACCTCTGGGAGCAGTGCATCTCAAACTACGCTTCCACTGAAGTTCCATGAACAGGAACTAGTTTAACATCAAAATTGGGTATCAGTGATCTTCTCTCAATTCACAGGGGGAAAAGATCTGAGGGTAGCATTCTCCATTTGAAGTTTTTCTTCCGTAATTTTTCTTAAGGATTTGGTCCTGTTAGCCAATGCTGAATAACAGAACTTATTATAAAATGCTCTCTGATTAAGCACAAAATTACATTGACTTATATTGTAAGTTTAATGACTGCAAAAAGTTCAGTCACTTCCAGTAATGGGCTGTGATCACTGGACCAGGTCTGAGGACGCTGCCCTGGATGAACAGAACGGGAGTCCCTGAGCCCCTGCAATCCCAAGGCTCTATCATCCTACCTTGGCGGGAGCTGCCAGGACTGCGCTAAGCCTGGCGTGCCGTGCAAGAGAGCGATAAAAATACTTCTGGCACCCCTCCCACGAAGACGAGATTTCTGTAAGCAGCCTGGGAAAGAAACCAACATGATTTACTTAATTAAAACCACTATCTCCACCCTAGATCCTGAGGAGTCAGAGACTGGTCCACTTAGCCGCAACCAGAAGCCAAGAGTCTGAACAGATTTATTTCTGTGAGGACCCATTCAGTCAGCCACTCATCAGTCCTTTATACAAAGGATGTGTTACATACTTAGCACTGAAAGTAGAGTGGGAAAATAAACTATGACAATATGGCTTCCTTAATAAAAATGTTATGCCTATCTTGACAGTGGAGTCTAGGGATCATAAATTCTGATGCCTACAGGGGCCATGCAGATAACATACATGGTTAAGGACAGCCAAGCACAAAATGATCCTTGGCGATGACAGCTGAGAAGCAAGAGGGACCGTTACTGACCACAGTGAACCTGAGAGCATGTGTCCTATCAAAAGGAGGGCACTCTAGTCAACTTTCAACCACACGGGAAGGCAAGCACACTTGTCCAAATTTTCCCGAAAAACTGAAAATCCAGAATGTTTATGTAAAATTTCTACTTTTTACAAAAGTGTTGTGTTGAACTCAAATTTAAAGCACTTGAGAGGGCCACCGAGCAAAGAAAACACACATGTATGCTGTACTCGGCTCATTTCCAACCAGTTACTAACACAGAGGGAGCTCCATCTGTCTCCAAAGTCTATAGGCTCTAAAATTCAAGAACATATGGGAACTTAGGTTTATGTACATGGAATAGCTAAAAGTGTGGCCATTCTCTCACAGATTTTCACCTGTACATTCAAATCAATTGAGTAGACCTCAGGAAAAATCAAAGGACCAAAAAAAATAATGGGAGACATGAGTACAAGGAGGAAAGAGGAATGGAAAGAAGAAAATCAACAATTACTAACTAACTACTGACACTTGCTTTAAACACTCAAAGTGGCCCCTTGTCTTCCTTACCCCACCAGAGCCCAAACCACCCAATATTTCGAATTCGTCCCTTACCTTTTCCTAATGAAAGAAAAGAAGGTTAAAAAAAAAAAGAAAAGAAAATTAACACTGGGTGCTCGCCATCTGCCAGTCCTGAGCCAGGCACTTTTCTAAATGCTAATTTTATGGCAACACTAGGACAGAAGTACTCCTCTCCCCACTTTGGCAAATGAGGCCATGGAGGCTTAGCTGACTTGCTCCATTTATAATTAAAAACACAAACCTAGAATCAGCTGCCTGAGTGCTGCTGACTATAGACAATGCGCTCTGGAGATCCAATGGGTGAAGATGAAGCATCTCTTGAAGGTTTTTTGAACGGGCCCAGGAAAGACCTTTGCGATATGACAAACCTAGGAAATAAACAGCAGGTGGTTAAATAAAGAAACTCAGGAGAGAACAGATGTGCCAGGAACCCCCCAATGCCATTGCTACTCAAAGTCAAGTCCCAGGAACAGCATCGCCCAGGAGCTTGTTAGAAAGCTTACTCTCAGGCCCTGCCCCACACCTGCTGAAGCAGAATCCGCTTCTGCACTTTAGCGAGATTCCCCAGGTGATTCACACACAAGTTAGTCTGAAAAGTGTTGCTCCCTATGCACGTTGGAAGGGCGGGTGTTGTACAACATATGGTGATGAAAATAAAAAACATGGTTTCTGAGAAACCTCATTACAAAACTGTGAAACTACTTGGGAGTCACAAATGGTTCATCATAGGGTTTTCGTGTGTGTTGACTGGGACTCACACGTTTCAAACCTTGCCGTCCACCTTGTTTCCCACCATCTCAACCGTCTCTACAAACTTCCCCCAAATCACCCATGTTATTTGTCTTCCTAAAATCAGGTGAGTACACTTCACTGGGTTTCCATCGAGGACCT
This sequence comes from Phocoena phocoena, assembly GCF_963924675.1. NCBI lineage: Eukaryota > Metazoa > Chordata > Mammalia > Artiodactyla > Phocoenidae > Phocoena > Phocoena phocoena. The sequence continues at coordinate 66,739,916 of NC_089230.1, read as the reverse complement.
TACCAGTTTTTGCAAGGTGTTTAAAGAGGTCTGCTAAAGCTCGCTGCTTCTGCATGAGAATGTGCTTGGCTTCTGAGCGCTGCTTCTCCTTCTCTGCAGAGGGCTCCACCTTTAACCTCTGCAGCTCACTCATAGAGGAAATTACTTCACCTGCAGGGAAGACAAGGGGGAAAACATGGAAATCCCCAGGAATTCTTAATGTGCTCAAATTACCCAAGACCAAGGACCTGTCAAAACGAAGACCAGGTGTCATTCATCTTTATAGCTAACACAGTCCCTAGCATTTGGTAAATTCTCAATGATTAAACTGATCAAGAGGCATGGTAACGGAAAAATCAAAACACACGGCGCTTCATATCTCTCAACAACAAACAACCCAAATAAAGCAGATATTGTTTTTTTTTTTTATTCAGGGGTTTCATAACCAATCAAGCAAAAAGCACTTATTGAACATGGATTATGTGCAGTGATTTACACTAAGAATTTTAAAAACTTGAGATAAATTTCCAATACATACAACATGTATTGAGCACCTACGCTGTACCTGGTACTTGGTAAATGTTCTTTTTATCTGCACAGCTCCAGAAGAACTTATTTTTAGCCACTCAAAGAGGCTCAGAGAAGTCTAGTCATCTTCTAAAGGCCATTCAGGTAAAGAGCAGACTTGAAGCCAGGATTTGAACCCTGGCTGAACCGACTCCAAAGCCCAAATTCGTTCTCCAGCATTGCACTGTCTTCCTGAGCACCCACCGGCACCTAGAACACCAGGGTGCTGCCAGCCTGCCACAGGCAGTGTTATAAGCTGACTGCGTGGCCTCCCAAGCTCATGTTGAAGTCCTAACCCCCAATACCTCAGAATGTGACTGTATTTAGACATGGGGCCTTTAAAGAGCCAATTAAGATAAAAATGAGGCCGGGACTTCCCTGGCGGTCCAGTGGCTAAGACTCCACGCTCCCAATGCAGGGGGCACGGGTTCGATCTCTGGTCGGGGAACTAGATCCCACATGCATGCCACAACTAAGAAGTCCGCATGCTGCAACTAAGGAGGTGGCGAGCCGCAACTAAGACCTGGTGCAACCAAATAAAGATAAATAAATATATATTTTTTTTAAGTTAAAAAAAAGAAGATAAAATGAGGCTTTATGGGCGAGTCCTAATCCAATCTGACTAGCATCCTTAACAGAAGAGGAGATGAGGACACAGAAAAGGCATCTACAAGCCAAGGAGAGAGCCTCAGAAAAAACCAACCCTGCTGACACTTTAATCTCGGACATTTAGCCCCAGAATTGTGAGAAAATAAATTTCTATTGTTTAAGCCACCAAAGATGTGGTACAGCTGACCCCTGAACAATGCAGGCAGGGCATCCTGAGCAATGGATGATAGGCTATTATTCTAACAAGTTTTTTTTTTTAAAAAAGATCTCCCTGAGATCAGACTGCAGCCTCACTGAAGAAGGACCGGCTTCACCCTGACCACACGCTCACTGCGGCTGGGGGGTGGGTTGAGGTGGGGGAAGTGCTGAAAGGCTGCCAAGGGCCCAAATGATCTTTTAAGGTCGCGAGTCCCTTTCCCAGCCACTGCTGATATGCTGTACAGCACGAACAGGGAAACGAGATTGCTACACCTCTCTGAAGTGAAGGAAAAAAGAAGTGGACTGTGGACAAACCTCCCTCTTCCTTTAACCCAAGAGAGACAACATTTTGAGAGGTGGGGACAGCCTCAAGACTCTAGGAAACCCTTTACTCGTGTCCCCAACCAGCAAGAGCTGACATGGACAGGGCTGCTGTAGAAAACGGCCTAACACTGCACCGGTGTGCACGGGAGGAGGACAAGGTGACCACCTGTGGGGTCTCAGCTGGCTCCTGTGTCTGGGCTCGGATGGTTTTTAACCCACTTGCTTAATTACCTGCTCAACGCTATTTAAGATGTCACAGAAGGACACAGGTATCTCATTCCAACCCTCCCAGGCCACTGAAGATACCGGAGAGAGCAAAGCCCCCTCAACCTGGGTGTGCACCCACCAGTGAATTGGTCGAGGCCCTCCACGAGGCAGGGTAGGGGGCTTCCCTTCATGAGCACCAGGCACATCTTCCTCATGCGTTTCACAAGCTTCGGCAAGCGACGCAGAAGTGCCCCCTCCGAGGCGGGAGGGGCACCCTGACACTGTTCTGGAACCACGGCCTGTGAGACAGAGCACAGGTTATTCTCACTGCCAAGAACAACAGTCCTAGCACGAACCTGCATGGGTGCTAAGTTTAAATGCTGCGCTGCTCCACACACACCTGGCTCAGCAACAGGAAACTCTCCTCTCCACGTCTCCGAAGTCTCAGGAGAACAAAGGCGTCATCGCCAAAATTAAAACAGGCACGTGCCGCGGGTATTCAGCATTGTGTGTTTCTGCTGTGGGAGGTCCCCGTAGCAGAAGCCCTGCTCCCCACCCCCCGCAGCGCCTTCTGTGCTCGTCACCAGGGGCCTGCGCTTCTGCTCCATGAAGGTGGAGATCCGATGGCATAACTGCTGCCTTTAAGGTGCTGCACTGCACCGTGCTTCTCAGACACACAGGCAAAGCTAACCTGATCCGCCAAAGCTGACTTCTACCACCATCTCTCCCCTGCCTCCAATTCCTGACTAACAGTTCAAATACCAGGATCCAGATACTAGGCAACCATCGGAGGCCTATTTTCACTAGTTTTTTCCCTTGAAAATCCCTGAAATTCTGGGACTTCCTTGGCAGTCCAGTGGCTAAGACTCCACGCTTCCACTGCAGCGGGTATGGGCTCCATCCCTGGTAGGGCAGCTGAGATCCCACATGCCATGCAGCATGGCCCCCCACCAAAAAAAGAGACCTGAAATTCCTGTGCTGTCATCAATAGTTAAGTTTAAAAATTTGATCAGTATGACAAGTGGTGAACTGATGAATACAATCAAAAGAAAATTTGGCAGCCATATCACGTGTGCAGCCATATATCATGGCTGTATGCTCAATTTCTATTATGCTTTCTGAACTATTAAAATATTAAAAATCGCTTGAGGAACCCCACTGCTAACTCTATAGACCCAGGGTGGAAAGCACAGTAGGAAGACAAAAGTCATTACTCCCTCAAGAGTGCTCCTGGGCTTCCCTGGTGGCACAGTGGTTAAGAAGCCACCTGCCAATGCAGGGGACACAGGTTCGAGCCCTGGTCCGGGAAGATCCCACATACCGTGGAGCAACTAAGCCCATGCGCCATAACTACTGAGCCTATGCTCTAGAGCCCGTGAGCCACAACAAGAGAAGCTACCATAATGAGAGGCCCGTGCACTGCAACAAAGAGTAGCCCCCGCTCACCACAACTAGAGAAAGCCCGTGCGCAGCAACAAAGACCCAACGCAGCCAAAAATAAATAAATAAAGTTACTGGGGGGTGGGGGGGGAAGAGTGCTCCCTACACACAGTGATTATGAAGCAGGGACATCCTCCTGTAACAGGCCTGCTCACCCAAGGTCTCGATAACTGTTTAAATTTTCAGGAATTTTGCAAGCCAGCTCTTAACTCTTGGCGCTTGAAACTGGCCATGATGGGAGTACATGTTTCTACACCACGGTCACCAGCAACCACTTCAAACCAGCAGATCACTGCACACAGCCACTCCCTGTGCAGCAGCTTCATCACGTGGGAGCCCAAAGGCAGCTTCAATATCCTATTCCTAAACTGATGCTTTAAATCTTCCCTCACAGGTAGATGAACTGTTCACAGGTAAGCACAACAGTCGTTTCCACAGGCTAACATGAAACTTCCAGCACCAGGATTAATGCTTTCTGCCTTACTCTGCAGCAGGTCATGCAGTGCTATACCACTCGTCCAAAGAGGAAGATTTCAAAGGCATTCCTTCACCTAGTGCTAAGGACACTCCTGCCACAGAAAGCAAAGACCCCACGCAACTAGCTCAGGAATAAGCAAATACTATCCCACGAGCTAATACCTGTGCAGCTGCTGGCCGGGCTAACAGGGTCTCTCTCAGTGCCCGATTCAGACTCTGAATGGGCGACTCCTCACTTGCGGCTGCATCTGTTGGCCTTGGCAAAAAGTCTGGCTGTTCCTCCTTGTCACTCTCCACCAGGGATGACCGGCAGGGTTCACTCAGGACAGCTTCAAATTTCTTCATGAATTTAAAGAGGGTTCTGGCCCCAGGTAATGACAGAGATGGGCAGAAAAAAATAGGATGGAAAGTGAGGAAATATGTAAATGACATATAACACATACACAGATAACTTAATAACTTGTACTTCTGGTACGTAATGAGCTCCTTAGAAACTCATAATCTTTTTTTAAAGGAAAAAGTACGGCAGGTGTTCTCATCTCTCTTTTCTAGCAGGAAAAAAAAAAAGCCAGGAATGGTGGGATCACTTTGCTCAAGGTGAGCAGGTGGCAGAGGACTCGACCTTCCACGGCACACAGCCTGCTCTGCCTCCAGACACATCCGTTCCTCCTGCAGGGAGACTCTGCTTTGGGTGGAAGGGCGTGGTGTTGGGAAGCCAGCAAAACAGCCTAGTGTTTTTTAGTTAAGTTCAAGGCAGCACAAGTCAGGGCTCTTAACAATGTAGTCATGCTGTCTACCATTCAAAAATTCGGAGTTTTGGTCACCCCCAGCTTTGAAAGATCAATTACCTGTGTGTCTTTTCCACAGACTGTTTAATAGACCAGAAGCTGACATCATTCCACTTGGATATCTTAACAAATTCCTGTAAGATAAATGAAGCTCAAGGAATGGCTTTATAAAGCTGGTGTCATTCTGTTCTTTCTAGATCATCTGTTTGCCGAAGACCAGAGCCTACTCCATCTCAAACACAGGACTGTGTGTCAGTGAACAAGTAAAACAAGTCTAATAAAGGAACCATGTGTTTGTCTCAAAGCAATGGAAAAAAAAAGTGCTGCTACAATCAGTAGGTCACTATGTACTCTAGCTTAAACCAGGGTTGGTTCCACGACCACTGCAAGTGTCAAAAAGAGAGGATCCTCCTTACACCCCCAGCACCTCAACAGCCCATAGCCCAACACCAGATGGTGCGCATCTGAGGTGGAAGATCAGCCTGGGCAAGACCAGCAGAGCGGGCACTAACATCCCTCTTAGGAGCCTCTGAAAAGGGGCCACGCCCTGGAACCCTCACACACGCGGGCAGGTCAGCAATGGAGCCAATGCCACAAAATGAAAAACCCACCATCCTAGTTGGCAGTTGCAATGCTCTTCTCCATTCCCCAGATCCCCCTGCCTCACAGTCAAATGGATTAAAGAACAGAACTGCGGGAGAATTTGCTGAGTTTGTCCTCCTAAGAGTGATTATGACAGCCGTTCATCTTACTTTAAGCTCTTTTTCTAGGGGGGAACGAAGTTCCACAATTTTGGCCTGGACCCGGTCAAAGAACTGCTTGTAATAATGGTACAAATTCCATAGAACACTGCAAAGTGAATCTGGAAGAAATAAAAAGGAAACAAAAACACCACACTTGCTGCATGTGCTGCTGGCTCCCCCTCTGAGGCTCACATTTCAGTGATGATCCTTCCTCCTTACTCTTTAGGCCACGAGATTACAGTGCAATGTAGCACATGCAGACTATATAACAGCTCACCAGGGAGCTGGGGTTACCAGTTCCCAGAGATGCAGGCTCTAAATCCTACCCTATATTTTCATTTCATTTTGTACTGGATTTTTTTGGTTGCACTTTTGTTCTTAAAGATGGTGTACTCAGACATTCTGCCAAACTCACAATTTCCAACCTTTCTCGGAATCTTATTGTAAAGTCGGCAGAAACTAAGTCTGTTTTAAAAGATGGCATATTAAGAGGCTCACCTTGACGGCTCATTCACGTAAATCTATATTCATTTTACAGCGGCACTTTTGTCTAAACTGCTGTGGTCAGTGATAGGAATCGACAGTAGAAGTTTTATGTGCAGTTCCTTGACACGTGGCAGCGCTCTCCTGAGATCAAAGAACCTACTAATAATGGCCTGGATCAAGCAGAAGCTTAGCAGGACATATGCACTGTCTAGACAGAAAGATGTGCTGCCTCAACACGCCAGCTCCCGAGCTCTGCATCTGGTGATTTACCTCTGCCACGGTTCGCTAGCCAGGGCTTCATTTATAACCAGGCTGTACTCAACTTTAATGTTTTTCTCTATATCTAACCTGAATCACATTATAGGAAAAGACAACTGACACTGTCTTGTTTAAAACCTGGTATGCCACGAGACACTTGTCTCATGTGGAGAATTCAAAGGGTAAAATTAAAGAAAAAATATTATACATACATATGTATATCCTTACCTTTTCCTTCAACTTGTGGCATCAGCAAGACATGACAATGGAAAACCAGTAACATCTGAAGTCGTACGTGGAACTCTCCCAGTGAAGATCCTTCAATAAATGCTTGTAACGTGCTGACCAGCAACATCAGGGTCATCTGTCTGTCATCTTTATAGAGATTTAAGGTGAAGCTTTGAAGCAAGGACCACAGCTAAATTCCAAGCTGATTTAAAAACTACAGCCCCACTCAGGGTATGTGTGAAATGCACTCACAGCAAATTAGGAAACTGAATTATGAGGCACCTGTTCTAAGTATGAGATGAAACCCTTTTAACTCAAGCATTTTAACTACTACCTACCAAGATAGAAACTTTCTCTTTGACTTGTCTCATGGATATAGAGAAGGAAACTTTATCTTATGACTAGCTCTCTAGACTCTGGACAAGTCACTTAAACCTCTCCGACTTCCATTATTATTCTTAGTAAGAATGAAACTACACAGCTTTCTTGGCTGACCTCTCAGGAATACCTCGCAATCAGATGATACAACCTATGTGAAAGCAGTGGGGCGAGGACACGTGGGAGCAGGTAAAGCCCACGCTCTGCTGCACTTCAAGCTTAGCTTGGACCCTGGAAATAAGCAGGGGATTTAGAGACGGATGTTACCTTCCTGCTCTTCTGTTTGTTCTTGCGTGTGCTTCTCCAGCATCTGATAGATGGAGAACCAATGCTTGGTGGATTTCTCAGTATGGCGTTTCATGGTATTATCCAAACTCATGGACCAGCAGCTGAAACATGGAAGTAGAGGCCAAGGAAGCATTTAAGGAAACCTATTCAAACATCTGAAACCACAGAAGCAGAAGCTAAATATTCACTATTCTCTCCTCCCAAATGGAGATGGAGAAGCTCCCAGTCTGCTGCCACCGAACGCATGCTGTTGTCTGGTCTCCAGCTGACATACTACATAAACTCTGAGGAAACAAACTATCCAAAGACTATATCCCTACAACCTAAGTTCAGGAGGGGAAGTGACAAATGTATCACTTACTTCAGTTCCAGTTTACGCCAACGGATGACCATCTGAGTGACCACATCAAGATGCTTCCGCAGAGACAGGGCCCGACTTGCATTCTCCTCCCAATCCTGAAGAAACACAGATAAAATTTACTATGGCCATTATTCAGTCCCCCGACCACCTCCTCACTCAGGAACACCCTGGACTTTTCTTGAGCAAAGACCCCTGGGACCTTCAACAACTTTTATACTGATTTACCAGTAACTAACCAGAATGAGTTTACATCCAGCTTATCCAGCTTTGAGTTCTTTCTGGTCACTTGACAGACCGCCAGCAGAGCAAATAGCACAGGGTTTGGAGACCTGAGTCTGAATCTCTGTTAGTCACATGACCCCTCCAAAGTCCAGAGCCCTAATCTGAAAATCAGGGGAGCACCAGCCTCTTCAGAGGCTGTGAGAGCACTGAGGGGCTGAAGAGTGGAGGCACCCTGCCGGTCTGAAGGCCAACCCAGAAGTCCTGGCAGACTGAGCCCTTAGGACTGGTGGATGCTGCGTCCCACCCTTGAGAACAGGTGAGGCAGGTCCCCTGTGTCCCATGGAGGCAGTGGCTTCACCTGCAATAATCTGACCTTATGTCAGAAAAACCAAGGAGTTTCATCCTTTTCCAACCCAAACTATCACATCCTGTCCCTCTAACAATAAGAGAACCTCTTCAGTTGACTATAACTAAAATGAGGACTGGAGAGAATCCTCTTACCTGTGCCTTTGCCAGAAGGATCTCTAAGCCATTCAGGAACTTCGAGATGGGGCTGGAAAGTGGGAAACTACGAATCCTGTCCATTACAACCAGCAGCTGCGGGGGAGGGGGGGAAGGGGAGGGAAGAAGATTTGGGCATCCTTGTGGGACTGTCAATCACCCAAAGTCACAGGGTACTGAAGAGGGGCCTGACTGGAAGTTTCATGCAAAGGCCTCGTGAGTACTTAGGAGAGCTGCGGGTGAAACTTCCAGGGCTGCAGATTCTGCCCAAGATAAACACTTTACCTGCTGCACTACTCTGGAAATAAGATTGAGTTTGATAAAGTAATTACTCTTATTACTCTCTGTTATAAGTTATTACAGAATTAGCTGAATGATCACAGAGCGAGGTCTGAGTTAAAACTTGAAAAAGCCAGGCCCTTGTTAGTATAAGGACGTGTCTGAATAAAGACAGCAACATAGCAGCACTTCAATATATGGACGGAAAACCCTGAGCAGCAGATAAAATAAGTGGAATCTCAAACACCATTTACATAACAGCATTACAACCTGGTATATTCATCCTCCAGGGAATAACACTGCACTGAACCGCAGTTCTGTAAACCTCTGTTTGCGTATCCAGTGTGCAAGTCACTGCCCCCAGGACAGTTGAGAGGCCGCCTCCCCACCGCTGCCCTACCTGCTCAAGCGCCGGATGTTCCGGCCAATCCTGCAGCAGCTGGCGGACGGCCTCTGAGAAGCCTTCAAGCACAGGCTGGCAGTGCCGAGCTTCCGGGACGTTGGGGTGATGGTAAAAGTCATAGGGACCGTCAGGCTTCACCATCAGGTCCAAGGTCCCCTCCCCAAAGAGAGTGTTACGGGACAGGGTGTAGGCCAAAAGTTGGCTGCCCAAGAGCTGGTCATTCAGCTCAACTCCTGTGAAGTTAACAAGATCACTGTAAAGTTGGTATCAAGTTACAATGAGGTCAGCAACATGCTCAGAAATAATGAATGACTGCGACTAAATGAAGGAGATATTACAATGCCATTCACCCACAAAGCAGCAAAGGTCTAAAAGACTGTGACCCCAATACTACAGTGGTCACCAAAATCTGACCCAAGTTTCGGTATATACAGAGGAACTCAGATACTGCCTACATGTAATCAAGAGGGTGCAGAGTTTGGTTTGAGGATTCCAATTCCCAGTTTTTGTAGCTCTTCTTGGTAGGCAGAAATGAAATTTAAAGCCTCCTTCCTACTTGCAAGGAATAACTCATGAGGTCACATAGGAAACTGCATCAAACCATATCCTGTGAGATTAATTTCTGAGTTGCCAGGTTGCTCCCAGGAATACATGATTTCATTAGAAAAGCACTGAAGCTGTGAAAGGGAAATTGGAAATAATGCGGAGAAACGAGACCATTTAAACTAATTCTATATCCTTACTCTTAATCCCTTTACCCCCACGTATTCAAAGGGTGAAAACCCATCTTTATTGCAGAATTTTAAATCACTTTTTTGGAATTAGCTTAAGTCCTTTAAGATAAGGAAACAATAAGGAATTTAGCAAAAACAGGGACGTAATAGTTTCAATTGTCCCAGAAGTAGCAATCACATCTATTCGTTTTGATTTCCCAAGAGCTTAACAAAAGTAAACTACCATACCCATCAGGGGGTAGAAGTTTGTCACAAGCGATGCCCCAGTCTGGTAGCAGGACAGAAACAGGCTGAGGTAGTGCTCTGCCACGTGTGGCGGCGGCGTCTGCTGGTACCAGAGGGACCGAGCAAAGCCGAGGCACAGCTGCTGGTGTATCAGCATCACAGCCTGCATTGAGCTCTGTGACAGGAGGGCGGGCTCTGTGGCAGCCTCCTCTTCTTGTCCGTCTGAAGGTCCCTTCTTTGCCTCTAGTGTTGGTTCTACCAAAATATCTGCGAAGTCCTGTAAATAATATTAGAGCAATTGAACTTTTAAAGTCAAAATCCAGTTCTAATAAGACTAAAAGGAAGGGGGAAGGATGGAGTGTGAATGATCAAGAAAATGAAAAGGGGAATTACGTGCATTGAGAAATGTTTTAAAAATTACAAACCATTCAAAGGGATGTAACAGGAACTAACATAGTGCTTGCTGTAGGTGAGTTATAGAGTAAATCCTAAGAGTTCTCATCACAAGGAAAAAAACTGTTTTCCTTTTATTTTATATCTATATGAGATGATGGATGTTCACTAAACTTACTGTGATAATCATTTCATGATGTATGTTAAGCCACATCACTATGCTGTACACCGTAAACTCATACTATGCTGTATGTCAATTATATCTCAATAAAATTGGACTGAAAAACAAAGAATTCAAAGGGCAGGTGTGTGGTACCAAGGGGACTCGTTCCAACCTCTCCATGCCGTGGGAAGTGTGTCCTGAACTCCCACTCTTCCTCCTCCTCCTCGCTCAGGGCTGTCCTAGAGTTCCTGCCCCGGTATCTGTACAGGCTGCTTTCCTGCTCGGCCTTCTCTTGGGCTCTGCGTTCCTGTTCATCCCACTCATTGATGATTTCCTAAAAGAATCACACATTCCGAAGGAAGCTTGTTTGCCTTTGCTGAGACATTTACAATGAACAGAGGCAAGACTTGCTATCTCTTCCCCATGAAAACAAAATACCATGGTTCAAGAATAAATGCCAACATCCAAGACACTAAATTCCATGTAACAGAGAGCAAATGGGATTTGTTTTCAAACTGTGTATCTGCAGCAACCTGAGTTTCCTAAACACCCCCATGCTGTATTGTTACAATTTCGCAGGTGTGAAAACTTGCTGTAGTGGCACGACTGGGGACTTCCCATCAGGCGTGAATGGTGCTCTGCATTAAGGACAGGGTGAGGGTCAGCAACGTGGGTGTGTGATGCAGACTGCACTTGGCCAGCACCTCAGGGAGATATCCTGGGGGTCTGGAAAAGGGAAAATGGGCTGGGGACTGGGTGGTCGAGGGGAACTAATCAGGCAAAACCGGGCTATACGATACCAGACATTTCTTAAATTCCCTACTACCTCTAAAGCCCTACAATTGACAAAAACTATAAAGAAACCACCCAGTATTGAGAAGAACTGAGGAGATAAGCAAACCCAGGATGACAATTTGTATTAAAAGCCCAAGCAAGCAGTTAACCTTTGTCTCGGCAATTCTGTTTTCTAAAAGTTTTACCCAAAGATCTAGCTTTAAGACTTTTAGGATGGCACTGGTTTTGGTTTTTTTTTTCCCCCCAAAACAGATAAAAAAAACCTTTACATATAAATGTAAATATTCAGTGAAAGGAACTGTTAAATGACTTACCCATACAACAGAAAACCCGCAGTCACTAAATATGATGCAGGTGAAGAATACCATAATCATGATGGAAATAAGCACTAAATTTTAGCTGTTAGATTTTTTAAAGGCAAGTTGTAAAACAGAATGGACTTTCTTAGTGGTTTGTAGGGCTCGAGCCATTTGAGGACATTATCTCGGGGACCACAGAGGGTATAACATTGTCCTCAACCAGAGCAGCCCTTTTATCTGTTAAATACTGGATCACTCTGCTAATATTTGTATTTTTTAAAAGGGTCTACTCCCCGCCACCCCAAAAAACTGTAAACCACTGGGAAAAAACAGCTGTAAAAAATTTAGTGTCACAGATGTACACTTACAGATACATGCACAAATGAGCAAGCCTAGAATAGAACACACCAATGTGTTAACAGTTATATAGTTTTGAGTGGCAGAATCTAATAATTTCCCTTATACTTATTCTTTTAATTGTCTACAATGAAAACAAGTTGCTTTTGTTGATAAGGGAAAAAACAGAATTTATTATTTTATTTTATTTATTTATTTTTTGCGGTACGCAGACCTCTCTCTGTTGTGGCCCCTCCCATTGCACAGGCTCTGGACACGCAGGCTCAGTGGCCATGGCTCACGGGCCCAGCCGCTCCACAGCACGTGGGATCTTCCTGGACCGCGGCACGAACCTGCGTCCCCTGCATCGGCAGGCGGACTCTCAACCACTGCGCCACAGGGAAGCCCCAGAATTTATTTTATTTTCTTGGCTGCGCTGCTTGGCTTGCAGGATCTTAGTTCCCCAACTAGGGATTGAACCTAGGCCCCTATTTTCTTAATATTAATAAAAGTTCATTCAATTACATGGCAAAACCCACCATAAAGTCAAAGAACCAACAAAAAAGGAGAGAATATTTGCAGTGTGTATCAGGCATAAAGGGCTAACAACACTTAATATTTTTTTTAATCTCTTAAAAATTGACAAAGGCCCCTAAACCTGACAGTTAAACGGGAAAAAGCCAAGTAGCAGACACTAGATCCCCAGTGCCTTCCCAAACTGTCTCACCTACACCGGGCACCGCTAGTGTCCTGTAGGCGCCCTGCTCGTGCCCCCAGCTCCCGTCAGGAGGAGGGCTTACCTGACACACATGTCTGAAGAGCTGCAGGGCCCGCTGGTCCAGCTCTCCCTTGCACAGCACGTGGGAGCGCAGGTACAGGAGGGCGTTCAGCAGCAGCTGTTCTTGGGTGGGGCAGGGCCTCTGGCTCTTGCCCTCCAGCTCCTTTCCTCCCAGGCGCTTAAGGAGCAGCTTCCCAAGGCCTCGCAGGACCTCCTCCGACTTCACCGAGCACAAAGCATCTGCGTGAGCATAGTAGGTGGGGAAGGTGGGGCCCACTGATGGGAAAGCCAACAGGGATGTGGCCAGGGCACCCAGCCTGTGCGCACAGACCACACCACCATGGAGTGAGGCGTGGACCTCGCACGCCACCAGCCGCATGCCATGCTGCAGCTGCAGGACGGATGCCTGCAGCGGGGCCGCTGCGTCTGGGTAAAGGGCGAACTCCTCTGCCAGCCGCCTCCGGAACTGGTGGTGTGACTGCTGCCAAGAGGCTTCCTCCTTCAGAAGGTTCTGGGCCATCTGGGCAGCCCGAGGTCCGTCCGTGTGGAGGGCCTGCAGGAGCCGAGTGAGCAGGTCCTGAACGGCAGAGGCCTTGGCGATGCTGGTGACATAGTGGTGGACCTCCTGTACCAGGGACTCATACGCAGGCAGCGGGGGCCTGAAGGCCTGCTTCTTGGACAGGCTGCAGATTAAGTTCTCCAGCTGATCAATTCTCTGGCGAAGCAACCTGAAGGCAAATTAACACAGTATGCAAATTCTGTCAGAAGCAAAGCAGTAAATCTAGACTGAGCCTCAGGAAAACAGCAGGAAGACATTTCAGCTACTGAGGCATAAAATGATATATGGACAATTATAATGAAAATGGATAATATATACACAGGCATTTACCACGTGCAACACGTGTCGTTGAGCACTTTGGAGGCACGTCTCACTGAAGTGGGCACTATTACCTTCCTTTTACAAATACGGCACTGAGGTTTAAGGTATTGAGTGGTCTACCCAAGGTTTAAAGCCAAAGGTCAGCGACAGGACTGGAACTCAGAACCCACTACTAAACAGTATTTCCTAAGGTAACAGATCTCCACAGTGCACGTCATCACACCCCACTCCTTCCACATTGAGAATAAGCTCTGCTTTCAACCCTCCTGGCCCCATGCGAGTCCTCCCCCGCCTTTCACAGAGTATGTATTTTTCCTGATTATAACCATGGCTTTTGGCAGGTATGCTAATGTAGTTCAGAGATGTAGACCATAACCTCAGCTTAACACTGTAACTATACTACAAAATGTCTTTTTAAAAAGAATATTCAAGCCAATAACCCCCAACTGGAATAATCACTACGGTGTTACCTGACGTGAGGATGAGAGTGACCGAGGACGACTTCATCCTCCAGGTCTCTTCCGGTCTGCAGCTGGGATGAGAGGCTCCGGGTCTTCCACTCACACTGCAGCTGTTGTAACTAGCGGAAGGGGAGAGACTGGTCTGCTGTGCCTAGCTAGGGCCAGGCCCCAGAGACAAAGCCCTGGGGGAGGGTCGCTCCCTGGATGGAAGGAACCTGAATGACCCAAGGGCAGGGGTTTCTGTTCCACTAACCTGGACCACTCACCTCAGAGCTGTCAGGTGAAAAGACACTATCTCATTTATGCCAATGAACTTCTAAATCTCTGCTACAGCAGTCTGGTCATCACCCCAACTAACATAATTTTCCTTCTTCAAAATACAGAACTAGTGTATCACTATCTTAATGTATTCAGTTCCTGAGTTTGGTTGGAAGTTCAAATAGCAAGAGATACACCACATTATCCGAATCTACCTACTTCCTGAGTTTTGGATAACAAACACCCAAAGTTCAATACCTAAGGAATGCTATACCCTGTCTAAAGAAGTTACCCAAATCCCAATATCCACAACCTACTTTAGGCAGAGGGATCTGGATAGGGAAGGATACCACTAGAGTTCTCCTGCTGTGCCCTCTGCCCAGGGCAGCCTATCAGCAGAAACATCAGAACGGCCCCTCCCGGTGCCTGAACCTACTCAGAGGAACCCGCAAAGAGGAAAACACAGTCTTTAGAACACACTCCTGGGATGTCACAGGGCAGCTTATGTAAAATCATCCCTCTGTGCTCTGAGCATCCAAAGGGAGACAAAGGAGTAATATACTAAGCAAAGCCAGGCAGTCAGGGATGCAACCCGCGCTCCAAACCCTCCCTCCATACCTCTTCCTTGGCGTACTTGAGCTTGTACTCCCTCTTCACGGCGGGGTCAAAGCGTGCCTGGGGAAGCCAGGTCTGGATCTGGAGCAGGCCCAGGCTCACCCACAGGCTCCCACGGCGGGCTGGCTCAGGCAGGTCCCGCTTACCCTCCCCCTCCCCGAACAAGTGGCGCAGGGAGGTGAGCAAAAGGCACAGCAGCTCCTTGGGTAGCGTCTCCTGCCCGGCCATGTCCCCAAGAGTCTGGCCCACGTGCTGGCATGCCTGGCTGTCCCCAGGCAGCAGCTGCTCACAGTTCTGCACATACTCCTGCCGCCGGGGCTCGGGGAGCAGCTCTGCCAGGCCAGCCAAGTGCCGGCACAGCACCAGCCGCTGGAGCTGGGAATCCGTGCGTCTGTGGGGACAGGGAAGCACTTGAGGGTCTGCTCCACAGCGACCACCATTCCTTTCTCATGCTACTGTTCTTCCAGAAAATGACAAGACAGACTGCACTGCCTACACCTAGAGGTGAATTTCTGTTCTCAATCTGATACGGTTTTCTAAGTACCACCTTCTTGATCACAATATACTTACAGCTGACAGAGTGGCTGGCCAGCTCACAGCAGTCTCTGTCATGGACTGAAAACCTGCTCATCCAGCGAGAAAACACCCTTCCTCCACCCACTGGAACTAGCCACTATTGAAGAAAGCTCTGACCGAGGTCCCCACTACATGCTCTGGAGGAAAGACGGGAGCTGTACCGTCTACCCGGGGGAGGGAATACCTGAACTCTGCTACGGAAGGGACAGCCATGTTGGTCCAAAGCACCGAGCTGATGTCCTGGAGCTGCTGTGATCTCTCAACCCACTCCCCCAGGGTGACATGTGAGGAGGACAGGATGGGGAGGCCGCTCACATCCCAGGGACTTGCTCTGTAGCTGCTGGTCAAGACTTCAAAGCAGCACTTGGAGAACACGGCTCTACTGAGACTTCCGGGACCCTGATAAGGGGAGAGGAGTCATGTTAACTTTTAGAAATCAATAAAAAGGGTTTCAACAAGCAGCACTGGGGCACCTTAGAGAAAAGAAAGAAATTTTAAAAGGAGATTCAGGTTGCTAGGAACCGGTAAACATCAGCCTGAGACAGGACCAGAAGGGCAGAACGGGGGCGGGTGCAGTGGGCCTTTGAAGGACTCCATTCTGTATGAAGGAGGAGCAGTGGGTGCTTTAGTCATGCAGAAGAAAACCCCTCAAACCTGGGCATCAGGAAGACCAGTCGTGCAGCAGAGCTGGGGGCAGGAAGGTGAGACTTGGAGGCAGGGGAAGGAGTTGGAAGACAAATAGAAGAGCCAGGGGACGAGCCTGTCTCCCTGGACTGTTAGCCTGGGACACAGGAACAGCTGTCCATGAACAAAGGGTTAGCGGGTCAAATACACGAGAGCAAACCTGACTCTACGCAACTCTTGGGGACCCATGAGGTTTAACACTAAAAGCTTTGAGAGATGTTTTACACTAAAGAAATCAATCTTGATAGAGCAATGGAACAGAACTGAGTCCAAAAATAAATCCATGAACATTGTGGGAATAAGGTGTTATGACAGAGATGGCCATTTAAAAAGAGATGGAAAGGATGAACTAGTCAAAACTGGCGTTGCTAATAGTGCTTTAGGATATGCTTGTTTGTATAAAATAAAAAATTTGCATCCCCACCTCACAAAACAAGATATCCAGATGAGACTGATGTAAACATAAAACAAAACAAAAACAGAAAATATGAGGGCTTCCCTGGTGGCACACTGGTTAAGAATCCGCCTGCCAATGCAGGGGACATGGGTTCGGGCCCAGGTCCGGGAAGATCCCACATGCCGCGGAGCAACTAAGCCCATGCGCCACAACTACTGAGCCTGCGCTCTAGAGCCCGTGAGCCACAACTACTGAAGCCTGTGCGCCTAGAGCCCATGCTCCACAACCAGAGAAGCCACCGCAATGAGAAGCCCGTGCACCGCAATGAAGAGTAGCCCCCGCTTGCGCAACTAGAGAAAGCCCACGCGCAGCAATGAAGACCCAACGCAGCTGGGGAAAAAAAAAAATATATGAGAAAATGGTTTTTTTTAACTCTGTGGGTAATGAAGGAAGACTTATTTAAAAAGCATGATACCAAAGCCAGAAAGTAGAAAGGGACCAGCATATTTGAAAAGAAAACACTATAAAACTTCTGTGATATAAGAAAACATCTTCAAACTTGAGAGACAACAGAACACTAGAAATGTAATTCCAAATATATGTTGGGTAAAGGTTTAATATCTATAATACATAAAGAGATCTTCAATAATAAAATGATGATTAATGACTTTTTTTCCTTTTTTTTAACAAAATGAACAATAAACATGACTGGAAAATTCAGAGAAAAAAATAAAGCAATCAATATACGTATGTAAAGACATTCAACCTGAATAATAATCAAAGGAATAGATATCAAAATGAGATTTTTTAATTGTATGACTGGCAATAATTTAAAGTGTTAATAACACCTAGTGGGGCAAAGATACGGAAACACAGGATATATGATAAGTGAAACGTGCTCTAGTCCCAAGTCCGCCGTGGTCATCCTGACTTCATGTTCTCCCTCTTCACTGTCTCTTTGTAGGTTTAAAAAGTGAAAAAACGAAAACCTACTTCCCTAGACGTTCTAATAATATTTACAAATCTCTTTAAATGTGAAGACACTTTGGCCAAGGGTTAAATTCCAATTCTCGTCACACATCCACAGAAATACTCAGACAAGTGGACAAAGGCTTATACAAGGGTAGTTGATGCAGGTATGTTTGCTACAGGAAGGGGGAGGAGAAGGCAAGAAACCTCAATGCTTATCAAGAAGAAAGTGATTAAATGCATTCCAGCACATTAGTACAGTAGAATACCTTAAAAAGAATAAGCTGGAATGACAGGTGCAAATTTCCACGACATATCATGTGAAGCAAGAAGGTGGCCTTGTTTTTATTTACATATGTATTTAATATAAAGATGCATGTTAACAGAAGGATACAGAACAAAGAGTGGTTATTCCCAGTGAATTCTACATTATATACGTATATAAATACACATGTATACATATTGTGTATGTATATGTGCATGCATATATATATATATACACACACGTATGCACACATATCTACATGTTTACGTACTGTTTAAAATCTAATAATTAGAAAAAATATTTCAATTAGAAGAGAAATTAAAGACTTTTTAAAGGAAATTGTGTTCACATTAATTCAGGATTTCCCAAATCATTTAAGATGGAATATCTTTTTTGAAGGTACACTTATTAATATCTTACAGAAAATAAAGTATTGCAATCACTTACTTTTAGTCACTGCTCTATCCTAGGAATAAATGTTCATTGCTAGATCCACTGAGAAGTTTCTTCTACTATCATCAAACATTTTTATAATTTTACGGCAACAAACCTTTAACGTGGGGCCCAGAAGGGACCTGGGTGTCTCCCTCTGCTGCACACCAGGCAGAGGGCTCCATGTCAGCCAGTACTCTGGATCTGTGGTCACAGTACTGCTCCAGAAAGATGTAAACGTGGAATTAAATAACTCGGACCACAAAGAGATCCTTTCTTCAGTAGACATCTAGAGATAAAGGAATAATTAGTAAGAGAGTATTGAGAAAGTTTCCATAAATCGTTATAAGTTCTCTCTGTCTTGTAAGACTCATGTAAAACTAACATGGGTTTAAAGATTATTAATCCTAATGTTCCTGGTTTTCTGCCACCCCAGTTGTCTTGGTCAAGTCACTTAACCTATTTATAATTTTATAAAACATAAGATCTGACTTTATAAAAGTGCATGAGAAAACTTAATTAAAATAATCACACAATTATGTGATCAAAATAAATCAATGAATAAAACATTATCAAAAAAGTTTAACGTTGTACTAATGAAGTTACATTAACTACAGTTTACCACTATTCACATTTAACAGTTACTCTTGTGGAAGGGTAAAAATCACTCTGACAATACATTTTTGAGCAAATAAAATAAAAATAAGCAAATATTTTAGCCTCATTTAACTGGAAACCAAATGAAATGATCTGTGATAAGAGTAGAGAAATACCAAGGAAATTACTGCCAAAGAACATTCAAAGTTCTCCCCTTTGAAACTTAATTCAGATAAGACTAGAATTTTACAACATGCAGCTTTTGAGAATAAATAAATGTTCTGCAATCAGTCTGCCATAGAAAATCTAATCAGCCCATAGTGCAAAGGAGATTTTTTGATTTTGATTTTTACCTTTTGATGGTGCACTAAGGACCAAAGGTCTCGAAGCTCTTGAGGAGCAACTGGTGTGTGCTTAAGACAAAATGTGATGTGATGACTTATCTCCTCCTCTATATGGGGTTGCTGGTTTTTGCTGGACCTGCTCCAAAAATAAAGAGGGAGAGAGAGTGGGCTGTAGGCTTTCAATGAGCTGCTAGAAAACTGCTATGTAAGGGAAGATGGAACACACAGGACTTGGAGTACATTTATTTAAAAATGAGCAAATAATTCTACCAGAAAAACACCTAGTAACATTCATTATTTATATAAATTAATTAATTTATTTATTTTTGGCTGTGTTGGGTCTTCATTGCTGCGCACGGGCTTTCTCCAGTTGCGGCGAGTGGGGGCTACTCTTCGTTGCAGCGTGCGGACTTACTGCAGTGGCTTCTCTTGTTGCGGAGCACAGGCTCTAGAGGTGCGGTTTTCAGTAGTTGTGGTGCATGGGCTCAGTAGTTGTGGCGCACGGCCTTAGTTGCTCCGTGGTATGTGGGATCTTCCCGGACCAGGGCTCAAACCTGTGTCCCCTGCATTGGCAGGCGGATTCTTAACCACTGCGCCACCAGGGAAGTCCCACACCTAGTAACTTTTAGAAGTGCAGTCAAAACAGGCAAAGAATCTTCAAGAAGTTTTGGCTTTCCAAAGTGGCAAATGACCTCCCTCTGCTTCAGCAACTATGCCCCCTCAAGACAACGCTGTGCTTTGTTTTACATGAATACACGGAATACACGGAATAACCTTGCAAGAAAATAAGTGCCCCCAAAGGAAAAAAACTGAAGGATGGCTCACCTTCTCAGGCAAGCCTGCATCATAAAATCCGCTGTGACTCTGTACTGCCAAAGCATAGCCAGGTACTCCATTGCAGGCCAGAGCTGAACACTCCTGGTGAGCTGGATTAAGGAGGTAAAGCCTGGCTGTGACAGGGAGGAAGCTTCACTGTGCTTTTTCTCCAGAAAACCAAGTGAAATTCCTCTGGCTTTTAGCTCTGAACACTGAGCATTCACAAGACTCTTCAATTCATCTGGACAAAAAGACACACAGTGGTCAGTGGTCAGGCTCAGATTCCCAACAGCCAGTCACATGACCGTTAGCTTAACCCGAGTTCAACTTCACCTGAGCTTGAGTGTCTCATGTGTTAATACAGGGGTCCCCAACCCTCGGTGTGGTCCACAGCCTGTGAGGACCTGGGCCGCACAGCAGGAGGTGAGCAGCGGGGCGAGTGAGCGAAGCTTCATCTGCTGCTCCCCACCGCCCCCCACCGCCATCGCTCCCCATCGCCCCCCATCGCCGCCTGAGCCATCCCCCATCCCAGCCATGGAAAAACTCTCTTCCACGAAACCGGTCCCTGGTGCCAAAAAGGTTGGGGACCGCTGTGTTAAATAATGCTATTAATACCTGCACAATTCCAATGATAGAATTAAATAATATATGTAAAGTTTAGGGAATTCCCTGGCAGTCCAGGGGTTAAGACTTGGGCTTTCACTGCCGTGGATCTAAGTTTGATCCCTGGTCGGGGAACTAGGATCCCACAAGCTGCGTGGTGTGGCCAAAAAAAATTAAAAAAAAAAAACAAAAAAAAGTTTAGCCCTATGCCTGATACTTATTTAGTGGTCGGTATAGTATATACAGGGAATAAATAAATAAATAAAAGGAGAATATCTAAGGGAAAACTTTAAAAAACTTATTGGCTACAAATAAATAGATAAATAAAATGTACTGGCTGCAGAGCAGAGGATATGCTTAGAACATCTGTCAGCTAGCCAAACTCCAGAGCACATTACCTGGGTTGACATCTTCCAGAGTATTAGCTCTGAGGACCAACCCCCAGGCCTGTAGGAGACTTTTCTTTAATGTCCATTCAGAAGCAACCATTTGGAGCCGACTAATGTCTTCCCACCATCCACTCTCCCCAAGGGCAGGCATCCGCTCTCTGATGGCAAGGGCTTTGTTAAAGACCTTCAATTGTGAAAAACACTCCACCACCAGCTTGTCCTGAAACAATAAAGCCCAGGAGAGCCTATTACAGAGGAGAAGAGTAGTTCTTTTTAGCAGCCTATTCATGGCTGAAAAAAATGTTTTAAATATTTCCTTAATGATTCTATAAAACATAAAGTTGGTTTACTCCTGTAGATCTCAGGATATTCACAGTAATAAAGTTTAAAGTCTACTCAGCCTTAAAAGTCTCAAGAATAAGTAAAATGATAACATTTAACAAGTCAGTTAATAGTACTCATTGAACATTTAAGAATTAAGCTGTGCAAGCAAGGCTGAGTATAGTTGAATGGCAGTCCCCACGTTCCAGGAGAGCTGCCAAAGAGGTCAAATCTTTGTGTTTACTACATGCTTCCAAGTCGTACCTTAAAAGGAAACGGTCGTCCCAGAAACTTCTGTAACTTCTTTATACCCACGAATCCACCAGTTGGGCTCCCCAAGCAATTCTGAATATGTTCTGAGACGGTCTGAACCTCTTTGTAATATCTTTAACAAAGGAGATAAAGGGCAGAAGGGAAGTAAGGAAAGGGGGAAATGCTGGATGGTAAGAACATCACTCATATTTTGTATTTGATTTACATTCACCAACAGGCCAAGGGGACAAACCAAAGTAAAGCCAAGAAGAAGCACATTTCAATTCCTAACCCTCCTCCCTTTAACGTCAATACTGTAGATACTGACATTGTTACTCTAAATATGACTCTTACTTGTCTTCGTGGTTCATCAGGAGTTGCGGGATCTGACGAACCAAATGTTTTAAAACCCAGTGCCAGTGAAGGGCAAGCAAGGCCAGGCCTGGTGCATCCACTTTTACTGTATCGGCCACAGTCCAGAACCGGTCCCGCCACCGCACAGAACCCAAGATCTAAAAACAAAGTAAACCAAAACTGCTCACAAACATCTCCCAGTAAAGGACACGAAACACTGACTTCAATCATTAATCAATACTCAACACACACACGTTAAAGATCTAGCATCGACTGGAGTATTTTTAGGGATAGTAAGGCAGTCAGAGAAGGCAAAGCTCTTTCCTCCTATTATTTGAAGTTCAGTTATCAGAGAAAATGGAATTACTGGGTCATGTGGTAAGTGTACACACAATGTTATAAGAAACCACCAACCTGCTTGACAAAGCAGCTGCACTATTTTGTATCCCATCCAGCAGCGTAGGTGGGTTTCAGTTTGTTCCACTTCCTCGCCAATACTTGCTGCTGTTGACCATTTTAATTTTAGCCATTCTGGTGGGTGGCACCGCACTGTGATTTTAACTTACATTTCCTTGATAACTAACGATGTTGCAATTTTTCCAAGTTCTCATTGGGCATTCATTTATCTTCTGAGAAGCATCTATTCAAATTCTCTTGTTCATTTTAAAAAATTGGGCTGTCTTATTATTTGTCTATAAAATTTACATGTGATTTATCAACAGTGTCTCCCAGTGTTTTCCTTTTCTTAAAGCTATCTATTAAGTTCTTTATTTTGACAAAATTGAATTCATCAATTTTTTTCTTTTATGAAGAATGCCCTGAAATCTTTGCCTATCCTCAAGCTGTGAAGATTTTCTCCTATGTTTTCTTTTAGAGGTTCATAATTTTAGCTTTTATACATAGGTCTATGATCCATTTTGAGGTAACTTTTCTATATGATGTAAGGTAGCAGGTAAAGGCTCATTTCTAATTTATTATATTGATATCTAGTTTTTCCATCACCATTTGCTGAATGAACTGCTTTCCCCATTAAATTACCTTTGCATGTTTGCCCCCCACGCCCCAAAACTTCACTGACCATATAAGAGGGTCTATTTCCAAAGTCTCTTCTTTGTTTCACTGGTCTATATGTCTATCCTTATGACAGTAACTACTGTTTTCATTAATGCAGCTTCTTAATGCAAATCAGGTATGTGAGTCTCCAACTTAGCTGTCCTTCTAATTATGTACTTTTACAGTAGTCTCAAGATTAGTGATTCCTTTTAGGTTTTATGATGTCAGAGCTGTTTTCATAATAATGCCACGTTATTTGCCCTTTTCACTATGTTGACATTTGCACTGATGGTACCAAAAACAGGGCGGGGGGTGGAGGGGACAAACTGTGATTGGGTGTCTGGCAAACACTGTGTGGAAAATGAATGAAGTCAACCTGTCAGTTCAAGAAAAACAGGAGAGTATTTGTTGCTGATGATAGAATTCGAACCTTCAAGTAAAACCTAGAACTCTGAAAAACTAAGAGCTTGACAACTTCCCAATACTTACAGATTTTTTCATGAGGTAACTTTTTGTGGTAATTTTTCATGAGTGTGATTTTTTAAATTTATCTATATTGAAAAATGTAATGTGTCAACACTTGGAAGATCTGGTAACTCACTGAACAATACTTTCCAAATTACCAGTGCATGAGAACATACATGCAAGGCTAAAAGTCCATCCAAAATGCAAGCCAGGCCATCGGATTTTAACGCATGACAAGATCAATGATAGTTTTTCAGATTCCACATTACAGGTAACCTTTACAAAACTAACACTTGTCCACCTGTGGTATAGAATCAAAGAAGAATATCACCGTTATGTGAAATGTTTGTTAAATACTCCTCCCTTTCCAATCTCTTAGCCATATGAAATAGAGGCCAGTTTTTCTTCACAAACTTCAATCCACACAACATACTGTAAGAGACCGAATGCAGAAGCAGGTGTGAGAATCCAGGTTTCTTCTGTTAAGCCAGACATTAAAGAGACTCGCAGAAATGTAAAACAGTTCCACTCCTCTTAATTTTTCTTTTGGAAAATAGTTGTTTTTCATTAAAAATGTTATTCATATTACCACGAAATGAATTTGTTACTGTGTTTCTTAAACATATTAATAAATATTTTTTACATTTCTCAGATTTATTTCCCAAAACTAAATACTGATACACGTAAACACATAAACAAAAGTTCTTTGAGGCTTTTGGTAACTTTTATGACCATGGGGGGCGGGCCTTGAGACTAAAAAGTTTAAGATCTACAATTCTAGTTTAACCAGAATTACTCGAATATTCTGGATTCAAGCCCAATTTAGTCCATATGTGACAATCATGTCTAAGAAGGATTAAGTGAATTAAAATATAACTGTTAAGATTCTGATGTTTATCAACAGGTAAGTGGATGAATAAGATGTAGTACATACATGCAGTGGACTATTACTCGGCAATAAGAAGGAATGAATTCTTGAGACACAAAACAATATGGATGCATCTCAAAATAATGATTTTTAAAAATATTTTTTTTCATTTTTATTTTATTTTTATTTTTTTGGCTGCACCACACAGCATATGGGATCTTAGTTCCCTGACCAGGGATCGAACCGAACCTGTACCCCCTACATTGGAAGTGTGGAGTCTTAACCACTGGACCACCAGGGAAGTCCTCAAAATGATTTTAAGTGAAAGTAGCCAGATAAAAAAGAACAATATAAAATACTAGAAAACACAACTGAGCACCAATAACAGAAAGCAGATCAGTGGATACCTGGTTGGAGGTGGGGGGGCAGGAAAAAAGAAGAGAAAACAAAGAACAAGAGGAAAAGGTCTGAGGGTGATGGATAGGTTCACTGCCAGGACTGTGGTAATGGTAGAATGGGTGGACACATGTCAAACATACAAAACTGTACACTATATATGCGACTTACTATATGTCAGTTATAACACCATAAAGCTTTAAAATGTGTGTATCTATTTAAATTCTTAAGAACTTCTCAAATAATATTGTACATGTAACAACACTGAAGTTGGTCTTGCCCCTAAGAATCTTTGTGCCAAGAAATATGTTGCTTAAGATAAAAACAGGTACATCTCCTTACCTCATTAACACTGGCATCAGACACCATCGCCTGGGAGGACTGTACCCAGAGCAGGATTAGCGCATCACAAAGTTCAAAAAAAGCAGCAAGATTGACCACGATTTCATGGGGCAGGCTGTGATAACTCTCTGGATCTTATAGAGTTGGTATAAACAAAATAAGAACATTTGATCAGATTTAAATCTCTGGACATTTTCAAAATCAACAGTAATTTCTACAACTTAATGTTATTCTCAGTACAAGGGTCAATTTGAAACATCAAAATTGAAAGCAAATCTTGGTCTATTATTAGTTAGTCGTGCATACCTAGAGATGTTCATAACATCTTAATTTTAAAAAAAGCATTTGTTTAAATACAAATTCTAAGTGTGTATATGACTGGATGAATAGATAATACAGACAGATCTGAGAAGATATAAACAAATATACTATTAACAGTAGCTGCTGCGAGAGGAGACTTTTTCCATTTTTATGCTTCTGTATAGTTTGAATATTTTCCAAGAAATACCGTTATCTTTTCAATTTAAAAAAAAAAAAGGAGGGAGGAAGAAAGAACCTATAAGCAAATGCTTATGAGCTCATACTTTTGAGCCAACAGAACAAGTTTCAAGTTCTGGCTCTGCTACTTGCTAGAGATGTGACCTTGAGCATCTCTGTGCCTCCCTTTCCTCTCTCATGAGGCTTATCTCATGGTTGCTATAAAAAGTAAATGAGATCAAGGACACGTAAAAAAGCACTTAGTCAAAACTACTGAATAAGGGAAGATGTTCAAACTCGAGCTAGCAAATCAAAAGGAACCAGTACCATGGCATCAGCTGCTAAATCCCTCTCACCTTCAGCAACATTATGCAGTCAGAGGCATAAATGAAGAAAGTAAAGGTAATGTCCTTACCTTTATGGAATTCAAAGGACATTCTCAAAACACTATTTCTTAACTTTCTGCCACCAACAGAAACCAAATTTGCTTCCGTAAAAATCCGTTTTTCCCGATCAAGATATATGATTGTCCTGAAATGAGATTCCATAACATAACAAATAGTTATTGGTTAATAATACTTATTACAGTCTCTACCGGCTGAATCCTGAGAACCCTTGGAACATCAATCTCCTTCAACCTGCCATTCCCCTCGTGCCTCTGCAAATTCTGGACTAGAGAGACGGCAGCAAGAGGGATGACAACTGAGCTGGGGGGGAGGAAGACAGAGGGCTAGGTAGACCACCCAGCCCCACTGTGTTGCTCTGCCATGACATGACAAACTATCCTGTGAACTCTTAAAACTGGCCATCTCACAATTAACCTGCAGTGCTATAAGTTACCTGGGGAGGAGGAAGGGGGAGTTGCTGGGAGGGGGGACAAGGGGGCCTCAGAGGTGCTACTACTACATTATCACATGAGTGAGTTCACTTTGTGAAAAGTCATCCAAACGATATGTAATCATCATTACTGTACTTTTCTGTAATGCACGTTATACCTCAATTACAAAATTATTTTTTAAATCTATTACACTAATGGCCAAGTAAAAAATATTACCGGTCATTACATTAAAGGTGAGGAAAGACCAACTTATATAACAGTTATGTAAATTTATACTATAGGTCACTATGTACGTACATCTCCAACACTGGATGGGGCAGGTAGATGGCTGAGGAAAGGACATGTGAAAATGCAAGGAGCTGCTGGGAATCACACAGTCAACAGTGGAAACACAACTATCCTATGATAGAAGATTAACCATAAAACAAATTCCACCACTAATGCTTCACTCGTGTACTTATTCAAGTACCCTATTAAATTATCAAGAACCCGTCACATTCCCAGGCACCTGGACTTCAGGGTCAGAATGATTCTGCTGCACGTGGAGCGTGAAGGAGAGGTGGTGACAAAGCAATCATGTCTGACACCCACCGCTTCTCAGGTTCAGAAAATTAAACACACGTAAGACTGTCAAGTATAGCTTAGGAAAGGTATAATCTGTGAAGCCATAGTGTACAACGAGGCAAACAGCACCCAGAACAGTAGACTTCACCTACTTGTTTGCAACAGACTCTAAAAGGACAAAGAGCTGCTCAGGCTGGTCCATTTGTGGGTCAAAGTCCATCGAATTTTTAATGATGTCCAAAGCCTGCATATTCCATCGGGGATCCAGAGGGATCACATATTCATCTGGTTTAAAAAACAAAAGGGAGAATTTTGGAGTTAAACTCCCTGCCTGGCAAATTTCAGTTGAGGATTTTCATTGTTTTACTTTGATCCCACTGAGTCCTGCCGGGGAAGAGAGGGACCAAGGAAACGGTTTCAGTCCATGGTAGTAGAAAAGTAGGGTTCAACAGTTTTTACGCTATTTCCTTTCTAAAGGCAAAATTTCTTCTAGCCCTGAAAATTCATTCCACCATAGGATAGAAAGGTAACCTCTGCTAGAGCATAAACGTTCCAACAAATGTATTCATTTGCTCAGCTTCCACTTCTGGTTGGAAAAGAATCCATGGGCTTAATTACCCAATGTTTCGCCATTAACCATAAAAAAACGAACTTACATGGCAGAAAATGAATGAACACATCTCATTATTTGCTTCCAGTAAGAAAAACAACTCAAGATTATTTCCCTTAAAAACCATTTCTTTATAATCACAGGATGTGCTGCTACCTCTTGCTCCTTTGGCTCAAGCTCAGTATCTCTTCTCTAAAGCAGCAGCGATCAGACTCTGACCCGCTCCAGAGGTTGAGAGCCCAGCGGAAGAGGTAAGACCAAAACGATGGGAACATTAATTTGATGGTGGCTGAGCTGGATGGGTCAGTGGAGCACTTCAAGTTTTAAAGGCATCCACCATAGAGCAGTCTAACAAATGCCTATTGTGAATAGCAAGGTACACGTGGGGGCCCATATCCCAAAGTCCAGCAAGACTACACAATCCAGAGCTATACAGCTGAAAGGGAAAAAGGAAGACGAGCTAATGAGTGCCAACAGAGGGCAAGCCATGTCTGCTACGAAGGGAACCTACCACTCTACTCTAGAACTGTGTTCCCAAAGACCAAAATTCCTTCATAATTGGAAAGCCATAATTAGGTCCAGCCGCAACCTGACTACTACAGAAGTTTTCTCGATTGTTTGATTTCTGCTCAACCATTTAGCCCGTTACCTTTAGTGTACATAAGGTAATTATAAGTATACATAGGATTATAATTATGTAAACATAAGGTTTAGCACAAAAGCATGATGCGTATTTTTTTCTAAACCAAATGGGTAACAGTATGTTTTGATCAATATCAGATAAAGATTGAGAAATTCTGAATACCTCATTTGATTAGACGGCTCAGATGGCTACTCCTTTTATCATTATGATTTTGTTTTGTAACTTTGTATTTAAGGCTTTATAACTTCATCATTAAGGTTTTCTATTTTCTGAAGAAACTGATCCTGTACTGTTTCCCCTTCATCTCAAAACAGATCACAGTTCGTTAACAGTACTAGTACATCACAGAAAGTCATAAGGGAAAGGGACCCCAGAAGAATGAATTTAATTCCCATATTTTTCAAACAAAGTCAGCAAGTGTGAATGACGGGCCCCAAATCAACAAGCCAGTTTGTGGCCAAGTTGGAACCGGAGCCCAGTCTTCCAACTCCTGTGTTCTTCCCACTACATTGTGTGTCATCATCCTCTTTCAGAAACTGAAGAATAAATGCATAATTTCAAAAAAAGCAGCGGAATTTGCATCTGGATACCCTGAGTCTTCTTTAGAAAAAACTGTTATAAGTGGGAGCTGTAACAGATCTTTTTCCCATGAACTCAACAGACAAGTTTCCCAGAGTGCTGAGAGCTAGAAATCAAGTCAGGTGCAGTACCTGTTACATTTGGTTGTAATATTTTGATGACATTACTGACCCCAGATGAGAGAGAATTTGAGTAAAAATTCCTAAGAGATGCAGCACTGGCTTCCAAATGAATCTGTACTGACTCTGTGGAGGAAGGAGAAGCAAATGTTAGCATCTAAAGCAGTGCCGTCCATTTGAACTTTCTGTTCTACAGCTGCTGTCACAGTAGCCATGTCACATTTTAGTGGCTACCTCTGGCTAGTAGCTATCACATAGGACACCGCAGATACGAATATTTATACAATTCTCCTCTACACGGTTAGACATCACATGTACCACACAACAATATACACATACGCTGGCTTATCTACAAGTTCTCGTGCAGCAGACACTCATGTAAACTCAATTACTTCAGTCAACAAGCTCTACCAACAAATTCCACGTCCTGTGCTTTACAATCTGTACAATGTTGTTAACTGTTGCTTTTTCCTCTCTTGGAATGAAAAAAGTACAAAGAAATCAAGCACAACCACTTAGAGCACTGGAACGAAAATAAAACTAGAATCTTATGTACTTTTATGGGAAGTAAATTTAACAAAAGCAACCCTTTCCCAGATAGAACGTGTGTGCAACAAAGTACAGCAAAAAAAGCAGGATGTTCAAAAACTTTAAAGTAACATAATATAGTACATTTTCCTTCTGGATTTGATAGAAAACTGGATGGATCCTGAAATGCTAAGGATTACGTGGAGAAAAAAAAATTGATCTCAGGGAACATCTAAGGGCAGATGTGTTCCTTAATATTTTAACAGCTATATAAGCAGTAATGCTAAGTCATAAACATCCTGCTACGAGCTTCCCCAGATGTAATTTTAACAGTGTAGTCGGAGAGTAAAACAACTGCTGAGTTACTAAAGCCGGGTAAGTGTACTTAAATTCCCTCATTACACAAATTAAGTTTCTCTACTCACCAAGCCCCTGTGGCACATTCTTGGCTAAATGATAAAGCCATTTAACTCTGAGCATCCAGTCTTGATTGGTTGCTCTTTCTATGAGCAATTTGACAGCCACAGCCAGAGCATCTGGTTCATCGATCCAGTAAGTATCCATTTCAACTGAATTGAATTTTAAGCTCTCCGGGTGGGAGGACTGCATAATTTTTTCTAAGTCTGGCAAAGTAAGAGGCTGGATCCTGAAATTCATTGCAATAGGCTAAGTTAGTACTAGGGTTAAATTTTCATACTTCGAAGAACCAAGACAATAACTTTACAATGAATGTATCAAAGAGGTTAACAGGGAAAACATGAGTCCCTCCAAAGGGGGACAATTAAAACACGTACCTATAATAAATAATAAATAGGGAGCAGTATCACAACAAACAATGGAACTGTGTGGAAAATGGCCACATAACATTCTGGTCAAATATGTTGGGTCATGACCATTACCATCAAAAGAAGAGAGAGGGAGAAAGAAAGAGAGAGAGGGAGGAAGGAAGGAAGGAAAGAAGGAAGAAAGGAAGGGAGGGAGGGAGGAAAAGTCAAGATGCCAAAGAGATACAGACGCTCAAGGCTCCACTAACCTTGCCCAGTTGCTCGTTTTCATGCTCAGCCTGTTGAGACAATATACTAAGATCTGTCCATCGCCTCGGACTTTAGAGAGATGAGAATCTTCCGTAGCAGAGAGAGCCGAGGGCAGAGAATCTGGCCACAGCCCCATGGCAAGAATGGAGTTGCCCCAGGTTTCATGTGCTTGCAGAGAACAAACGTGTTTCTCCACTAAAGCCTGCACAAGCTGGTAGGAGATAAAAACACATGGTGTACAGGCACCGAGACACAAGTGCTCTTACCAAAAACTAGCAGGGCAACAGTAGTTTTCTAGACCCCTTGTGATCCTCTCACAACACTCAGACACATTCCTCAATATACAACATTCAAGCTAAATTTCACTTTTTCTGCTGAGAGGCAAGTTTCAAGGAATATTTACATTTACGCTATTTTCCAGAAAAGTGCCTGGATACCAGATCTCTGTTACAGCATAACTGCAGATGGCTCTCTTAGGTCATTAAAGTTGCCACCAATAAAGTTTCCTCCTATTACCTGTAATGTTATAACGTAGAAAGCTGTGTGAAACACTTCACAGTACCTTCTGGTTTGCTGGTGAAGCCTGGGAGCGGACATATGCGTCCCAGCATGCTTCAGAAAAGGCTCTGTCTAAGCTCAGCCCTCGCTGTAGGTATTGCACAATGAGTAAGGCTGTGTGAATGAGTGTTGACAACGAGGACGCTGGAGAACCTATAAAGAAGAAATAGTGCCATCCATGAGCAATAGATTCTGAAAAATCTCCAGTGAAAATGGACAAATTTCACTTTCACATCAAACTTCCACTCAAATCCACCCAGATATTTATTTTAGAAAGCCTTCCAAGTGGACTATAGGGGCTCACTAGCACACAATGAACTTGTGGGAACATTCACGTTCCTTGTCTCCTATTCCGCCCTCCTCCCCTCCTTCTCTGTCAGCAGTACCTTTTGGGGAAGTGACTAGATGACTCATTTACTAATGTGATAAAGCCTGGCCACATAGACCCTTGGATCTAAAGCTGACACACACTGAAGGGGGCAAAATGATCATGGTGCCGAAAAGAACCATGGGCTTTGAAATCCAACAGATCTGCTTTCAAATCCCAGCTGTCATTATTAACTGTTTGGATTTGGCAAGTTAATCTGCCTCTCTGAGCCTTATCTGTAAAATATAAATATACCTTGCAGAACTACTGTGAGGACTAAATAAGCAGCCAACATTGCACCTAACACAGAGTAGTTACTTAATAAGTAACATTTCATTATTTTTCATTATTGTTATTATTATTGCTCTTTCTTGTATATTTGGACATTTAGAAGAAGTAACACCTATCTGTTTTAAACAACTCAAAGCTCCCTCTTTATTCAACCTTCAAGAGATTCAACGATGACCATGAAGATTTGCAGGACAAACTTCATCTCAGTGCGAAAAGCAGTACAGGTATTCCCTCTGAGTGTGGGTCTCTGACTGCATGCGTCAGAATTCCCCAGGAAGCTTCTTTAACATGCTGATCCCTGTGCCTCACTCAGACCTGCTGAACCCAATCTCTTGGGGAAGAAGGGTACCAAGCGCATCGACATTATTAACAGGCTTTCCTGGTAATTTCTATTTCCATGTACACTAAATGTAAGAACTCCTGAACTAGCAGTCAAATGGAATAACATGAATTTCCAGAGGAAGAAACCCCTGCAGAGGCCTAGAAGTCAAGCACCTTACCTACAACAGCACTTCGGGTCTCTGAGTGCAAAGCCAGAAGGATGTCACACACACTGCCCCCCACCAACCCAAGGCTGTGCAGTAGGACTTTCAGATCCAGGTCATCTGGGATGCTCCCATCCCCTTCTCCTGAAATGTAGATTTCAAGTCCACGATTCCTCATAGCTCGGGATATTTCTCCATGCACAGGATCCATTGAGAGAAAAAGTCTAGTAGTGTAGCAATTCAAAGGAAAAAAAATCAAAGTCTTAGTGCAACTGCCAGTGCAGCTCAGCAACAACTGGTGAGGGCAAATCATATGTGGCTCATCTTCAGGGAGCTCGTCTAAAGTGACACTGCTAAGTCAACGTGCACATGCTGTTTACATCTGCATTCTACCCTCTAGTTCCAAAATGCATCAATACAGCAAATCAGTTTCTCTAAACCTATTCTCCTAAGGAACTAAGTATTGTATATCCAGTGCACCTTTAGTACTGAGGACTGTAAAATTCTTACTTTCAGATATTCCCCACATCAGGCAGTGCTAATTCATCAATTATTCTAACTCACCTACAGAGAAAAGAAAAAGGAGCAGCGTATTCTCCAGAAACACTTAGCTTCATAACGTTCAATGTCCATCAACTTCTGCATCTAGCTATCTGACAGCTCACACTTACCTCCAAAGCTAAACAGCTGACTGCAGCTAACCCTCCCCACACCAAACCTGCTCCTTTGCCAGTCTCCCCTTTCTCAATGAATGGCACCCCTTTACCCAATTACTCAAGCCAAAACCTTAGATGCCATCTTTGCTTCCTCCTTTTCTTAACCCACAAGCCCATGAGCAAGTCCCACTGATCGGACAGCCCTAGTCTAAGCTATCGTCTCTCACCTGAACTGCAAAAGGCTTGTAACTGGTCTCCCTGCTTCCAGCCTTCACCACCAACCCAAGGCAGGGACCTCATCTTTCTTATTTACTGCTGTGCCTCCCAAAGCACACCAGCACCTGGCAAATGGCAGAGCCTCAGTGAATATTTGTTAAATCAATGAATGTATGAACATGCTCATGACTGAGTGTACAAATACGATACGTAAGGTGGCCCTAATGAATGGTCACCTCTGACATCAAGGCTGTCAGCTTCTGAGGCACAAACTTAAGAGGCATAAATACCTGAAATTGGGATTTGGTGTTATGGTGGGAGTGGATCCATCGATGATTCCTCTCTCACTAACAGTGAGGACACCTCCGGGTTCCAGCAAAGCATTCAAACGATCCAGCACCGACGGGCTGCATAGAGAGAATCCAAATGGGGGACAGGCTGGCGTGCCACACTGACTGCTGCCCTGGCTCAGGCCTCTCACTGCGCCTGACCCATGTCTTCCCTTCAGCAAAGATCACGTCCCCGTAGAGAACTGTGATTCTTCCAAGATCTCTTTTCCTATCAATGCCCGTTTTCACTCCCCAAGGCACACAGCCCAGTGATTCATACACAGTAAATATACAAAATGTTTGTTGAATAAATCAAGGAAAATGATAGAAAGTTCCCTGAACTAATAAAACTGTCTTCTCTTTCCCCTTCCCTCTCCCCCACTTCCCGATATTATCAAATTCATTTAAAGGTAACTGGATTGTAATTTGAAACATTGTGAAAATGCTCCGGGTAGAAAAGCCCATCACCTGACCTGCATTATGCTCACTGTACAGGCAGAATAGCCTTACACTTGCCCTTTTCCTTGCTTTAGAATCAAGTGGTATACACTGAATGCCTGTGTCAGACCCTCCATTTCAAAAATCTGTACTTAAGAATGACCCTAACAGGGAACTCCCTGGCAGTCCAGTGGTTAGGACTCAGCATTTTCACTGCCGTGGGCTGGGGTTCAATCCCTGGTCAGGAAACTAAAATACCACAAACTGCGTGGCGCGGCAAAAAAAAAAAAAGAAAGAAAAGAAAAAAAAACCCTAACAAAAGGAAGCTTTCTGATGTTAAATACAAAGGTGTGACTCAAAGGATGTTAGTTGGAGAAGTAATCCAATTTTGTTAGCCTTCGGTTCAGCTCAAAACTATCTGCTAGAACTAAAATATCGTAGCT
Source organism: Phocoena phocoena (assembly GCF_963924675.1). Taxonomy (NCBI): domain Eukaryota; kingdom Metazoa; phylum Chordata; class Mammalia; order Artiodactyla; family Phocoenidae; genus Phocoena; species Phocoena phocoena. Next base: position 66,705,945 of record NC_089230.1, on the reverse strand, counting down.
AATAACCAACTACCATTGTTCACCACTGGGAGAAGTCTTTAGAGTATAGCTGAGGATGTGTTTCTAGCTAAGAAAACAGTGGATTAAAAATGCCAGAGCTGGAATTCCCTGGTGGCGCAGTGGTTGAGAATTCACCTGCTAATGCAGGGGACACGGATTCAAGCCCTGGTCCAGGAAGATCCCACATGCCGCGGAGCAACTAAGCCCGTGCGCCACAACTACTGAGCCTGAGCTCTAGAGGCTGCAAGCCACAACTACTGAGCCCGTGTTCCGCAACAAGAGAAGCCACTGCAATGAGAAGCCTGCGCACCGCAACACCTGCGCACACCAATGAAGAGAGAGAGAGAGAGAGAAAGAGAGAGAGAGAGAGAGAGAGAGAGGGAGGGAGGGAGGGAGGGAGGGAGAGAGGGAGGGAGAGAGGGAGGGAGGGAGGGAGAGAGGGAGGGAGGGAGGGAGGAAGGAAAAACAAAACCAGAGCTTCCACCTGGGTTTCTACTTTGACAAGCATATCTCAAATTTCAATCAGACCCACTCATGATTGAATAGAAGGTCCTTACTTGCAGAAGTTAACATTGTCCATCAAAAGCCAATCTCCAGACTTCAGGGCCCGAACCAACATGCTGTCAACCCATTCGAACGTGCCACAGCTTCGGCCACTGGCTGACTGCATAAGCTTCACACCAAAGCTTCGGAACTCTTCCACGAGTTTGGCAAACTCTGAAACGTCACAGTCACAGTATTTAATTTCAAACCAGGGCAATCAAAAACAAACAAATAGGGCTTCCCTGGTGGAGCAGTGGTTGAGTCCGCCTGCCGATGCAGGGGACACGGGTTCGTGCCCTGGTCTGGGAAGATCCCACATGCCGCGGAGCGGCTGGGCCCATGAGCCATGGCCGCTGAGCCTGCGCTCTGCAACAGGAGAGGCCACAGCAGTGAGAGGCCTGCGTACCGCAAACAACAACAACAACAAAAAACAAACAAATAAAAAACTCAGAGTTTATTAAAAGAAGCCTGGAAACTTCTGGTCCAGTTCTTTAAAGTTTCGTAATAGGGTAAACAAAAAGATTTTCGTTTTTGTTTGAACAAAACAAGTAAGAAAATTAGGTTTGGGGATAGAAAATACTTAATGGCTTTCTGAATGAATGGCTAGATAAAGTTGACTCAAGGGTGATGGAGAAGGGAAATTATCTTTATGTGTTTTAATTTTTCAAATGCGAAAGGATAATGTCTTCCACCTATTACTGCATTTATACTATAGTAAAGTGCTGTTAAGTCGGCACAATGCAATCAGTGTCATTAAACAGGGCATCCTTTGTAATGACCATATCATATACAGTAACAACCGGTATTTATTTGCTTCATAGTTTAGATAGTCCTTTCCCAGAATTTTTTCAATTGATCTTTCTTATTAGAAATTGTTTCCTTATATAAGACAGATAACCAACAAGGACCTACTGTATAGCATAGGGAACTCTACTCAATATTCTGTGATAACCTATATGAGAAAAGAATCTAAAAAAGAATGAATATATGTACATATATAACTGAATCACTTTGCTGTACAGCTGAAACACCACATTGTAAATCAACTATACTCCTATAAAATAAATTAATTTTTTTTTAAAAAGAAAGAGAAGAAATTGTTTCCTGACCCTTTTTCATATCATAAGGTAATACATGTTGGATTTCTGCTTCTAGCCATGAAGGAATAGTAAGGTTGAGACTTAACCTCCCAGTGTTTAACGATTAGAAAACTGGTAAAATACATGAAACAACTGCTTTCCGATGTTGGAAAACAGTACAGGACCGTGACACCCGAAGGAAGGAGGTCCTATAATGGCCAGCTTTCTGCCTGGAAGCAACCTCTAGACTGCAAAGCGGGGAGGGGAAACTCAAACAGATCCCAAGGCCTCAATGATCTGAGGTCACAGACTTGAATACAGGGAGACTAGAGCAACTAGAATGAGGGGCAGGGTGCTCAAAAGGCAAGAGTTACTCAAAGGGATGGCTCCAGAAATCCAGATGAGGGCTCCTGGAGTCTTTGGCTCAATAATAATCTACACGTGCATGTGAAGGCTGAAACTCCACAAGCATGAGCAAAAACTTCCAAGGAAAGGACAGTTATCAGGGAGCTGTGAGCTGAACAATTCTCAGAGTTCACACGGGGCTGAACAACACTCCAGTTCCCACCAGTCAAAGCAAAGAGACTCCACAGAACACACAGGACCTTCAGTAGCGATGCCATAGGGCCATGCCTCAAGAGTGGGGCTAATTTAACCCTACAGTTAAGGTTACTCCGGACTTGACCTTAAACAGCTTAAGTGCAAGCTTGAAAAGATAAAAATGATCCATAAGGAACTCAACTGCCTTATTCCCCCCAAAGAAAACCTCAAAAAAACAAAATGCAGCACTTAGCAACTTAAATTCAAAATGCCCAGAATCTAATAAAAATTCCTAGATATATTTTCTTGCTTTAAGTCCCTAAGGGCTGCATTCTGATGTTAATAGAGCTATTATATATATGCTCAATATGTACAAAGATTTAAGATAAAATATGAAACTAGAATAGATTTTAAAAGTCATACATGTTCATCATAGGGACATTAAAAGATATAAAGTTAAGAAGAAAAGACATTTTTAACCAAAAGTAAAATAGTAGCAGACAAACTGTTTTAGATCCAGCCTCTTCCACTCTATCAATATCTCTAAGAAATGAATCACTCAATATGAAAGTCAATCCTAAATAAAAAGCAGTATTGGGATTTCCCTGGCAGTCCAGTGGTTAAGAATCTGCCTTCCAATGCGAGGGATGCGGGTTCAACCCATGGTAGGGGAACTAAGATCCCACATGCTGCAGGGTAACTAGGCCCGTGCACCACAGCTACCGAGCCAGAGTGCTCTAGAGCCCGTGCACCACAACGAAGAGCCCGCGCCACAACAAAAGATCCCACATGCCACAACTAAGACCTGATGCAGCAAAATAAATATATAAATTTTAAAAAGCGCAGTATTGAGAATGGGCTGTGAGAACTTCCCTAGATATTTACATTTTAACAGACTTATGAAAGAAATCCATACACACCAGATTCCAGGCTTTGAAGTCAGAGAGGACTGGAGCCCAAACCTAGTCTAACCACTTGGTAGCAAGAAGGCATTGGGCAGGTTATTTTACCTCTGTGAGCATCCATTTCCTCATGTATACATGGGGTTCATTTTTCCTTGTAATATGGTGTTGTTGTGAGGGTTAAAAGTAAACATATTTAACATAGTGTCTACCACTCAGTAGGAATTCAAACTTCAATGGTGAGTTTTACAATACCTATCTTTTAAAAATATATAAAGTGATGTAAGACTTCATTAACATACTATTAATTTGAATGAATGAGTAAAGAATTTCAAATTCAAATGTTGAGCTTGAATTGGAAAATGACAGATCAAAACAACATTGAAATCACTGTCTTAACTAAGAAAGTAAACTATCTGACCCACAGCTATGGATACAATGTTGACACAGTGGGAAGAGGGGAGTCTCATTTCTTCACCCCTAAGGACTCAACTATTCCCAAGGAATAACTGAGGAATAAACAGTTAAGAGCAGGTTTTGGAAAGGAAGACAACCTTAGTGACAGGCCTTAACCTTTAATCAATTCTCCCTAAAGGCATGCTCATAACCACCCAAAAAGCTGCACTACAAGATGAGAGTTGTATATTTCCAGGTTAACTGAGGAATTTCCTCCACCTTCTATACAAAATAGATTCCTAGCTATCAATTTAGACTTCCGTTCTTCAGTTTGAAATACTCGATTTCTTGAGAAGTTATTAACAGGTTTAAAAAACAAGCCAACAAAAAATAAAACCAAATTTACATACAAGTCACTGTGGTTGATTACACACAGAATAAATCAAACTCAGTAACCAATTTCTTTCCTGCTTTCCCTGTTTAGGATCACCAATTCTAAATACTTTACATCAGCTTCATTTCATTTCCTAGGACAAAGATTTCCAAATTTTGATTGTTAATAATCATTAAATTCATTAAAAAAATTATGGGCATTGCATTTACAAATATATTACCTGTGGGTGGACACTAATGGTAAGTGTCTGATACACACACCCAAACACACATACCTGCCTTGGAGTATGAGTTGATTTTATTGTTGAGTCTCTGCATAAGCAGTAACACTGCTTCCAGCTTGCTGACGATCTCCATCGTGACACCTTTACCACCTTCTCCAAGACACTTGGGTTTATACGTCAGAAGGAAATGACTCCAGGCTCGCAGCACTACTTCTGCATCATCAGCACTGACGAGGAGGCTGTCTCTTACCAGGGTCCTGACAGTGCCCTCCACTTTCTCAAGGAGCTGCCTCCACGGCCGGATGAGATCAACCTGCAATTTCCAGAGCACGTGAACCCAGCACAGCCCACGGCCAGGATCAAAGAACACTGCTACTTTAGCTACCACCAACACAGAAGACCGCCAGCCAGACCACACGGTTTACTGTGTTCTGCCTGAAAATGCAGAGGCAGATCAGTTACCTGCTCAAATCCACCCAGAAGCTCCGAAGTGTCCATTGCACTGTTCATGGCCATGATCTTTAAAGTGTGACCAGTAAGGTGTGCCAGGAGCTGAACCAAGCTGGTCTTGCCCACTGAGGCTGGCCCCACAAGGATGACCATCCAGCTCATTTGTACACACTTCATAACTGACTCCAGACACTGTAAAGACTGGTGCAGAAGCAACAGGGGCCGGCGAGTCGGGAGAGGAACGTAGCTGCCACGGGAAAGCACTGAGTAGCCCAGCTGAAAAAGACATGCCGGTGAGTTTTCACAAGTGTGCCTGCGAGTGGGAGCAGAAGCCATAGAAAACTGAAAGAGGATTATCCTCCTCTCCTCACCTGAACATCACAGGGAGTGATGTGAAACAGTCTGGTTCCCAGGTACGGGTTAGAATTTGAATTAAACACATCCTTGAATACAGCAATGACCTAAAGGAAGAAGATGATACAATCAAAACACAAATCACTCCACCAAATTCTGAGCCAAACCTTCTAGAATGAATACTAGTAAACATGAACACAATAGGAGAATGACAATATTCTGAGTCCTTATCTTTTTGAATTTTCTTATAAAAAGGATAGATTGCATTTAATTCTTCAGAATGAAAGTAAACTGAAGCTTAAGAAAAGAGTAATCACATAATCTCAAATTATTTTGAGATTCCAGTGAGAATATACCATAAATTAAAGCCATAGAAACTATGGTAAATCTTAAGATGAAAAATGAATTTGCTTTCGTCATTCAAGATACCACCTAAAGAAGGTAGAAGAGAAGAGAAACATGAAGTTTATGAAGAACAATGCTGTTTCCTGAGTACCTACCATGTGCCAAACATTATATTGGGTGCTTTAATAGATTATTTCTGATCCTAATACCCTTGCAAAATAGGTATTTCCATTTCCGTTTTATAGATATGGATTAGGGGATTCATGAGTTACATGATTTGCCCACGGTTGGTAACTGATTTCAAATCTAAGCCTGTCTGACTCCAAAATCACTGTTATCCTTCTAAATATTTATGTAGAGAGGACAAGCAAAGTAATTTCTCTGACTGATTATTTACAGTCACTTATCCCTTCCTTAGCAGCAATACTGTTAAAAACTTCCTGTTAACTGTACTTCATTTTTGCACTTTTTTTTTTTTTAATCTAAGAGGAGCTGGGCAGGGGAAAAGATAAGGGTGTGTAAAAAACACTAATTTAGCCCATAGCAGCCACAAAGATTCCAGCCACCCAAAATATTTACAACAAGTTGTGCGTTTCTAACAAAGCAGCAATATTCATACTCATCAATGTATACTGAAGTCAGAAAATAAAAACAACGAAGATAAAATCATAATGAGTATCAAACACTGAGTAAAAGCCTGAAAGCAGCACAGAAGAAAATGCTCCCACCACCTACTCCTTGGTCCAGGCGATTTCTGACCTTATATCCCACCCTACAGCAGATCATCTCCTCTCCCTGATATTATACCAGAGTTAAAATTACAAATACTTCTATAGCCCCTCTTCTTCTATTATTACTTTACTTAGCTTTACCCCCCCCCATCAGAAAACATTTGGTCAACTACAGCAAATGAACTGGAGGAGTGATGGAAACCTTCCACACCCTACAGTGACTCATCATCTGACCAACATCAATTACCCAACACTGGCCAGTCCTGCCACAGTTAATATACTGTAACCAGTAAGTGGATGAAGAAATTAAAATACTAGCGGATGATATGTGAATTAAAATTTGTGGAAAAAAAAAAAAACTAACTGAACATCTTGTCCTAATATACTGAAAGCCATTTGCATGTAATAAATGAGTTGTTAACACTGGGCTAGACTCTGGATGCCACATAAAAGGGGATCTGTGCTCTTAGTAGCCGAATGAAAGTGTGTAAAAGTCACTTGTGCCATGGGCAGCCACATCTTCAGGTCAGTAAGGAGGTTACTGTTTCTAACTCACATGAATCTGTAAGTTACTTTGTTTGTAAACAACTGTGATACAGTAGAAGGAATAGCAGGCAAAGTGGAAAGGTCTGTGCTAGAGAGCTGGCTCTGCCACTTGCTGCACTGAGATTCCATGACTCTGAGCCTTGGATCTTCATCTGTAAGAGGTCATGACAGCACCTCCCACCTGCAACTGTTGTGAATTTTCCATGAACTGGACTTGAAATACCACAAAGCAACACACACATTATTGGTTTACTAAATTGGAAATTCTGGTGTTGTTTTCTACTTACAAAGGGATATTTTTACTTCCATTTAGATACAGAATTTCCTCTCTCTTTTCATCTATTTATCTTTTCTAGATAAAATACTTTGCAATTTGACATTTATTTAAAAGTAAAAAGCCCTCCTCTTCTACTGGTTATCACCTGTCTCCTCCTGCTTCTCACTTTTGTTCCTGGAAAGGTGATAAAGACCAAGCCTTTATTAATGGAGGGCAATACTGTTAAAGAAGGTCTGCAATCATGGGGCTTTAGATGGACAAGCGAACTGTGTCCTCCAAAGCAAACTACACTATCAGACTCTGAGACAGGTGAATGCTTAGTTTCTTCTCGTAACTTCTAAATTTCCAAGCAGCTTTACTGGGTTTGGTATTGTTAACGAGTACACGCCCCTTCTGTCCCTCAGGAAGAAATCAACTTACAGATGGAAAGAAATGCAAAGAGCAAGTATGAAACTCACCTTCTCTTTATCTTCCTTGGTTCTCATTCTTTCACCATAGACCAAAAACACATGCTGACCAGGATCGTAACACCCAGGGGACTGGTCAACTAGCATCAACTGACACCAGCGGAAAAGGTCCCGGAGGTTGAATTCCCAGGGTCCTCCTATTTGTCCCCATTTCTTCTCGACAGTCACTTCGTGATCAATCTAAAAAGAAAATACCCTTACTGGGAAAGCATGTAGCACTGCTAGGCACTGCATTAAGTACTATCAGTGTACCGTGAATGCATACATAATCCAAAACAGAGACTAAGAGGCTTGATTCAGATGTCTCCTTCTCCCAATCCAGACTTCTCAATGCCAGGAATACCCTGTAAGCATTGACAATGATACATGCAACAGAACTGAGTTACTGTAACCCTCAAATGAGTAGCTTGCCTTCCACTAGAAACTTTTAGAAGTCTATGTGATTTACCTTAGTTACGGAGACTGGTAATTTAGTGTTCCATGTTGAGAAAGTGAGAAAATCAGAAAAACAAAGAACAAATAATACACGTAGGTACTTACTTGGTTGTTGAAAGCAACCATTTTTTTAACAATACTTTTGTCAATGGCTGGAAACAGAGTACTGGCAATGAACTCCATGTCTATTACTGTAAGGGGATCCACAAAGACCTAGAAAATCCAAAAATAACACGAAAAAATGACATCGTTTCTCTTTACCAAACACCAGAAATGACTACTGTGACTTACGTAAAATTTTTATTTAACACCAAAGTAGTAATACCTCAGTAATATATATATTTCAGTTATAGAAATTTCTTTTCTTGCATTTTTAGGATACGGAATTATATAAAAACTTTGAAATATAGAGCAAAAGAGGGTTTTCTTGTTAGCTTCATTCTAGTTAATTAGAGAAAGACATGCAAGTAATTTTTTTAAGTATATTTGTAATTTTAACTTCCTATATATTATGTAAAATGCTCTAAAAAATCCAGATGGTAGGTATATGAGCATTCATTTTAAAATTTGATCAACTTCTCAATATGTCTGAAATTTTTCATAATAAATTTCTTAAAAGATACTCAGTAAATTCTTAATTATCAAGGGATGGGGCATAAAGGAAAGCTAACATCTAGAAGCATTTCCAAGCTACTACATTAGCCAAACTTTGAAAAAAGATGTTAAAACACGTAAGCTTGGGCTTCCCTGGTGGCACAGTGGTTGAGAGTCCGCCTGCCGATGCAGGGGACACGGGTTCGCGCCCCAGTCCGGGAAGATCCCACATGCCTCTGAGCGGCTGGGCCTGTGAGCCATGGCCGCTGGGCCTGTGCGTCCAGAGCCTGTGCTCCGCAACGGGAGAGGCCACAACAGTGAGAGGCCTGCATACCGCAAAAAAAACCCCACAAACAAACAACAAAAAAAACATGTAAGCCTATGTGTACACACACACACACACACACCTTCTGCTGCTAATGAGAATAAAGGTGATAAGAAAAGATACCAACTATTAATAGTGGTTGACTTTGGTATGGAGAATACTGGATTTTTTCTTCTTCATGGTAGTTTTTTATACTTTATTTTACTTAGATTTAAATGCATTTTCATTATAAAATAATCTTTTAATGTTCTAACAGATCACAAATACACTTGAAAAGGTCAGAGATTGGCCTTAATCTCTGAGCACAGTAACAGAATCCTCAAGACAGTGGTCATCTTACTTTCCTCCAACTGATAACATACCAGGTCTTCTGAGACCTAAGACAAAGGATTCGCAGCAGGAGAGAAGTGATTATGGGAATCAGTCACATTGATATCCAACATATAAAGATATGAAATCGAGAAGCAGATCATTACACTGAGCCTGTCTCATTCTCAGAGTGGGCACCCTCATAGCTATGTGTCAGCAGTATTATTGCCCCGACACCACCTTTGGTTTCTGGGGCAACAGCAAATCTTACCTGAGTAAACCTATTTAGGAAAGACCTGGGCAAGCCCTTCCTTCCGCCTCCTTGTCTAAAAGGATTTTGACAACCAAAAATCTTCGTCTTCTCATGCAGCACTTGAAAGCTCATTCCCAACTCAGGAATATAGATCTCTCCTCGGTGGTCAAAACAAGCATTGAGTCCTTCCAAGACTGACTGCGAAGCCAGGTTAAGCTATTTGGAGAAGAAAGAGCATATACTTATTTTATATGCTGTATAGCTGCTACAAAAAGCAAAAGAATAATATGCACAAAAAGTAGTCTTATCCTCAAGGGGGAAGGAGTTCAAGCAACATTGGTAACACTCTGCTTCTCAAGCTGAACTGATGTGTACTCATCCTATTATTTCATATATATGTTAGAGAAATTTGGGGTGTATAAAATAGCAATAATAAGTAAATAATAATAAGTAATAATAATTTGAAGTAAACTGAGTATGTAGGTTAAAATTTTTTAAAGCAGTTAAATTAGTCTCAAAAATAAAACTGTATCCATTATCTGCTCCTATACTGGCCTACTTTATAAATCATAGCTTACAAAAGAAACTTTCCAATACAAAGATATCTCACTTTCGCTCTGGGATTTTTTTAAGGTGAAGTAAGATAGCTCTTTACATACTTAAATAAACATCCTTCCCAGCTCAAATACTGAATAAACTCTCCAAATGGGCTTCAAAGTCATGATATAAACTACATAAAGTAGATCTAACTATGCCAACAGTTTTGTGAACAACAAGAACAAACACGAGGATTTGTGCGAGCGCCAGAAATGAAAAGAGCAGAATGGAGGTCCTCAGATGCTAAGTTCAGAGCTCAGGGATGTGAAGCATGGGTGGTTTTTACGTAACATGGAAAAATTCAACTGTGAAATGTGAATCAGTAAAATACAAATGGGCCAAAAATCAGACTATATTAGAATTTCAAGTGTCATGCTTACATAAGCACTCAAAACACAGACTCTGCTATATACCCACATACAGGTCAAGTTCTAAAAGCTGCTCTTATGTGTGACTGCAAGGCCAGAATGCCTTGCAGGCCCTATGTGCATTTCCACAAAATATGACTATGGTCAGTAGTCTTCTAGCTTTGAAACAAGGCACTCTTTTTTCCCTGGCTGATGATTATTCTATCACATATCTTTTTCAAAAAAATCTGGGGGGAATAAAACAAAAACCAAAACCCTCCTTCTCTTTAATATCTGGTAATTAGGAAGCAGCTCAGCAGAAAAGAAATCCATCCCCCTTACTGCAGACGCAAGGGGAGTCTGAATCTAGGGAACCTGCCGGGGTCTGTGTCAAAAGTCATCTGTGGCACTTTCATCACTCAAATCATTTAAGCTACACAACCACTTGCTCCCCTTTTCCGGAACTGACATTGCACATCCCGAACTAACTCAAATCCTTTGGCCACAACCTTCAATTTTTTTATTTTGTGCCTCACTTCTCCATATCTCTCTAGCTACCTGTCAGTCAGAGATTCGACACTTATCACATATCACATGATGTGCTCTGTTTTTCTGGTCATTAATTTATCCCATGTGCACATATAACATTGACCATTTTCTCACCATTTTTCTATGTCTCTTCCTACTATAACTTTCCCCAGCCTCTCTGCTGAAATGAGGTGGTTGGCACTATTTGTAAACTATGTTTATCTCTGAAAATAAATACAAATACAGCAAGCCTGCCAGCGACTAGAGCATAAAACTAGTGAAGAGGCACTTTTTCTGGAGGCTAGCTCACGAAAGTAGGAGAGTTTGTAGGTTATATTGGGTTGGCCAAAAAGTTCATTTGGTTTTCCGTAAGATGCTATGGGAAAACCCAAACGAACTTTCTGGCCAACCCTATACATGGGGGGAGTTCTGTATATGCTTTCTGACAAGTGACTTTTCTTATTCATAAAAGAGACCACGGAGGATTCTTTTCATCAGAGAATTTGCCTTTACTAGCCAAGAGCATGATCATCCATTGCGAAATGCCCTCAAGCCTCGAAAAGTTCTGCCCCCACCCCCATTTCTCACACTTGTAGTCCCACGTTGGCACAATGGGCCGTCCTCTCACCTCATCCAACACAATCCAATGGCCTGCCTTCAAGGCTGCCAGCAAGGGGCCATCGCGCCAGGCAAACTCTCCTCCCTTGCCACCTTCAACAGGTAGATCTGCTCCAAACAGGTCTGTGATGTCCTTTGAGAGGAGGAAGAAATGGAGAAAAGCCAACATTACACAGAAAATGAACTAGATCTCAAGACCCCAAACGTAAAATGGTAAATACTTAGGCCTTGTACCACTTTTTAGTCTTACCCCCAAGAGAGAACTAATCAATCCCAGAACTCTTTACCAGGAGCCCAGATATGCCCCAAGCATCTTATCATCACAATAGTCTAAGCATCTATCAACTGGAGCTCTAGATCAATAGTTCTCAACATTGGATGTACCTGGAAATAAATTGGTGACCTTAAAAAACAAAAACCACACACACCAAAAACAATGCCCAGGCCCTCCTCCCAGACCCCATCCCAGGAGATTATTTAATTTGTCATCTCTGTCCCATATTTTCATACGATTGTTTAAAGGGTCATTTTATCTGTAATTGATATTTTTAGAAAGGACAAAAATAGAGAGGCTGTATTACAATAAAAACTGAAATGAGTGATTCCCTCTCAAAAGAGAATTACAGGGCTTCCCTGGTGGCGCAGTGGTTGAGAGTCTGCTTGCCGATGCAGGGGACACGGGTTCATGCCCTAGTCTGGGAAGATCCCACATGCCGCGGAGCGGCTGGGCCTGTAAGCCATGGCCGCTGAGCCTGCGCGTCCAGAGCCTGTGCTCCGCAACGGGAGAGGCCACAACAGTGACAGGCCCGCGTACCGCAAAAAAAAAAAAAGAATTACAATAAAGCATCCAGAGAGAATACTACTACATGTGTCATCTATTAATGAACACAAAAGGAGAATTAGGTTTGTGGGTCATGTTGCTATGGTCTTTATCACCACGAAATATTTGGGGTTCTGACATCGTGATTATTTCTGGCTAGAAAACTCTATAAATAGATAAAAACAGGGCTTCCCTGGTGGCGCAGTGGTTGGGAGTCCGCCTGCCGATGCAGGGGAAACAGGTTCGTGCCCCGGTCCGGGAAGATCCCACAGGCCACTGAGTGGCTGGGCCCGTGAGCCATGGCCGCTGAGCCTGCGCGTCTGGAGCCTGTGCTCCGCAACGGGAGAGGCCACAACAGTGAGAGGCCCGCGTACCACAAAAAAACCCAAAAACAAAAACAAACAAAAAACAGATAAAAACATTACTCCCTACACCTACCCCCATCAGCTGTAGCATGACTTAAGCTTACCGTCTGCTCTGACAAGTTGATTCGGACAAGTGTGTTGCCTGAAGCCTTGGCTAAGGCTCCCACCAAGCTCGTCTTGCCCACACCAGGGGAGCCCTCCAAGAGGATAGGTTTGTTCAGTTTTGTAGCTCTTAAGAGCCTCTGGGCATTCATAGCTGTGGTGCCCGCGCTGAGTGCATAGTCGGCGATATTATTCCTGTGCAAGACAGGTCCTGAAGTGGAGAAAAGAAAAGCCACATATAAGCTGGACATCACCAAATCATACATATATATCAACTGGAGATTAAAAGAATCCACCAAGTAGACTGTCAGTCAGTGAAGTACCATCTGTGGTGAAAACGCTTAGCCCTATTTTGATATTTCCTCACTTTTGGGTCCATGAAATGCTTTCCAGGAAGAGCCAGCAGCATACTTTCTTCAACTGTGCCTACTACACAGATCTCGGCACTTCCTACACCTACATCTATACATACTCCTATAGGTCGAAACTGCAAGCATACTTCTTTCCTTTCACAACCTACACCTGGAATTACTACTACATGTACTTGTACAATTTACCTTATACTTGTATTTTCCTAAAAGTCAAGTGGACGCTTGGTATATAAGCCCATATAAACAATTTCATCCAAGGTTTTTAGGCCACCAAGACAATTCAGGATGCATCCTTAACCCATAATACAGCTGAAGTGCAGGACTAATAACAGTCTTAGAAGGCTTAATATTTATGCCACTATGTCTCCTGGCAGAAGCTGTTGGTACATCAGTTTGGAGGCAGTGGGGCTAGGAAAACATTTATTACCTCAGCTACGGAAGCAGAAGCAAGGACCACCCCAGTCCCAGGCCACAAGCACACAGCTCCTACACGAGAGAACTGAATACTACCATGATGGCTTAGGGAAGGGACCTAATGGTTAGATCACGGGGGAACCCCATCAGGGATGAAGACAGTACTGTTGAAGAGGGAGAGGGAAAGAGGCAATGTTCCATTCAGCCTGGAAGCTAGGCTGGTTTAGTTCACCACTGAACCCCCGCTAACTGCCACTGCACCTCTACACATTCCAGGCACTCAACAATTTTCGACACAGAGAGGAAAGAAGGGACAAGAAATAGATGACTCTGCTAGAGAAGCAACGATCCGAAAAGTCCAGAGTGCCCTGGAAAGATATCTAATATAACTGCCTCATTTAAATATTTGACAGAGGCAACCTAATAAGAGCAAGGATTAGAACTGAAATCCACCTGCATTTCCTATTTAATCACTCATTTATTCATCCATTCACTCACTCAGCAGACATTCTCTGAATGCCTATGACTGCTAGGCTATGTGGCAGATGCCAGGGACAGGAAGATGAGTGACACCCGCCCTCAAGGGTTCACAAAACTGTTTTTGTAAAAGGTGATAAAGTTCTATAGTTGAAACATTATGGGCTGAATTACCACTATAGGAAAGGTCTTGTTTTGAGCACCAAATAATAAACATATAAATGCATTTTTATGGGACAATTTACTTATGTATTAAAGACTGTATTTTCTATTTTTATATGCCTGTTATATATTTTTTAACCACTCACACAATTATGATTACGCCAAGTCAGATTCTAACTCAGATATCTAGTTCAAAAGTAATCATGATATAGTAAAGTTAAAAGTCACAATAAAGGTCAAGTATTTGTAAACCACAAGAAGAGAATCTTATTTATTTAAAATCATTCTTACCCCTTGGTATAAAAAATGGATGAATTCCCCAAAGGTTATCTATCCCAGTGAATTCTTTGGCTTTGAGTCTGTCATAAATCTTCAATTCGTTTTTCTGACTTTCTGTAAGTCGGACGACCTTGGAAAGTTTCTTGATTAGGAATTTCAGACATTCTTTGCGAGCCAAGAGAGCTGTACCAAACCCAGATGAAGTTACCCCTAAAGGAAGAGGATTGGTCCATCAAACAACAGCAGGGCACCCAGCTTCACAACCACTCAGCAGGAACTCTAGGACGGGCTCCTGAATCACAGCCAAAATACGATTGCTAGTATAACCAGCCCTAAGAAGGAGTGTGACTCCCCTCTCCCCACAACTGTCACGTCATCAATTCAGCAGCAGCTTATTCAGTAAAGCACTCCAGTCACTCTGTGAGAAATCAGTCTGGAGAAAAGAGTAACTAATATGGTACTTTTAGTCATGTGGGCTGTATTTCTAATTTTCATAGCTGAAAAAAACTTAAACGTTAAATTTAATAAAACTGTAGTAAGCTTAAAACCAACCACAGGATTCAGGCCCGTGAACTCTGAATGACCGCATTCAGAGGTGCCATGTGACGCTCTTCAGGAGCACGAGCGCTCCCAGCAGCCTTCTTTCTATCATAAGCGCTGCTTCACATTTACTAAATCCCTGGTCTATAAGCAACGAAAAGTTTTCGCATACCTTTTACACCAATTGCCTCTCAAAAAGAGTAAAAGAACAAGAGAGCCACTGTGAGTCTTGGAAATGTTAAAGGCATCTGGCTCAGAGGTCTGGGCTTGCTCCACCTCACAGTCCCCTCTACCCTCACCCCCTTGTTCTCACCAGCTAACAGACAACATACCTGAACCTATTCCATCTATGTACACCAGGCAGGCGGCGTGGACAAAAGACGTCACTGTGGAGATGGTCTCCGGCCTTTTCAAAGCAGCTTCCTCCCCCATTGTGTTCATGAAGTTAACCCAGGACAGGATATCTCTGATACTGACCACACACCTTCGGCCAAACTCTTGGTGGGTCAGCCAGTCAGTGAAATCCAGCATCACCTCAGCTATGTCAGCCCCTAAGACACAAGAAAGCAAAGGTATTTGCTGTTTGGGAAGACGCCGGACAGGGATTTGCAACCTGGGGCCCACTGATGGTTTAAAAGGGATCTATGTTTCATGAGATTATATGCAAATTTTTGTGAATGTACATTAATACTTTTTCTAAGCAAATGGGGTCCACGGCTTTAATCACATTCCCATAGGGTTCAAGAACAGCATTCTACCCCTACCAAAACAAACAAACAAAAAAACACCAGAAAGAAAACTTTGAGAATTAAAGTCTAAGAAAGCACCCTGAAAACAGCTCAAAGAAATAAAGTATTCATTTGGTTCGTGTTCAGATACAATTTTGAAGACAAGACACAATGATTTTAGAAAACATACAGATTTATTTATATTTTTAGCTGATTCAGTGGAATGGGGATTATCATGATTTCAGTGGCATTTAGTCTAGGTTTTTTGTTTGTTTGGTCCATCTGTTCATCCATCACAATTTAGCAAATTAGAGGATTCACAAATTATGTTTCGTGGTTCAAGTTAATGACTGTTCTAATTTTCACAATTTCATATTGTAAAATATTTGTCTGGAAACAAAATAAGTCATACACAGACATTCAAAGCAATGACAATCAAATTTAGTAGAGTACTTCATATAACTTCTAAAGTCAATAGTAAACATTTATCTAAAAAGTATGAATACCAAGGAATGTTTTTTTTTTTTTTTTTTTTTTTTTTTGCGGTACGCGGGCCTCTCACTGTTGTGGCCTCTCCCGTTGCGGAGCACAGGCTCCGGACGTGCAGGCTCAGCGGCCATGGCTCACGGGCCCAGCCGCTCTGCGGCATGTGGGATCTTCCCAGACCGGGGCACGAACTCGTGTCCCCTGCATCGTCAGGCGGACTCTCAACCACTGCGCCACCAGGGAAGCCCAAGGAATGTTTTTTAAAAAGAAACTATGATGAGGAATCAGCACTGCTGTAATAAAAAGTAGACTATACAGTAACAGCTTTCAAGCTACACTGCAAACTGGTTAGAAGAAAAACACTAATTACAGAAAAAAACACAAATCTTAAGAAAGAACGTAAAATGACAACTCATGGGGGAAAGTCTAGTTAACGAGGAAAGAAATTAAATACTGTTTCAAAAGCTAGATGTTAAACATGAGTACCTAGATCCACATTTCAGAGTGGAAAAAATCTGACGTAAATCAAGGACTTAAGGAAAATGAAATAATTTATCCATTAATAAAGAGAAATTAAATCATGACTATTAAACAGAAGATCATCAGAGATAAAGTGGATGGGATGGGTTCATATATGTATTTTTGTTTGTTTGTTTTGTTTTTTGATTTTTGCAGTAGGCGGGCCTCTCACTGTTGTGGCCTCTCCCATTGCGGAGCACAGGCTCCAGACGCGCAGGCTCAGCAGCCGTGGCTCACGGGCCCAGCCGCTCCGCGGCATGTGGGATCTTCCCGGACCGGGGCACGAACCTGTTTCCCCTGCATCGGCAGGCAGACTCCCAACCACTGCGCCACCAGGGAAGCCCCAGATATGTATTTTTTAACAACAAATATTGAAGATAACAGAAAAGAGAAACCTACATGATAAATATATTAAGGAATATTATGCAAAAATATACAAATAGCAATGTGTAAAATAATAGTTATTTTTAAATAAACTACAGAGAATGTTCCATTCACTAGTAATAAAAGAAAATGAAATTTTAGAATATCCATTAAATTAACAAGGATAAAATAACAGATTTCATTGTAATTAAAAAGAAAAAAAATGACAGGAATTCCCTGGCAGTCCAGTGGTTGGGACTTGACGCTCTCAGTATTGGGGCCTGGGTTCAATCCCTAGTCAGGGAACTAATTAAGCTGCTGGCAGCACTGTGAATGGGGCCAACTTTCTGGAGAGCAATCTGGCCACAACCGATGGGAGCTCGGAAGTTCCTAATTTCTACTTCTAGAAATACAACTCAAAGAAAAGCTCTGAACAATATGTCATTTTAATGAAAAGAGAATGCTTTGAGAAATACTGGTCAATGAGAGTTTGAGAATGGCAAAAGCAGCCCACATGCCCTTCAGAGATCAATTTTTTTTTAAATACATCAATTTCATCAATACGTCAAATATAGAAAAGGTTTCATTACAGAATCTTTTTTTGTTATATTATCCATGTATGCATAATACTACTATAGAGATTTGTGAACCAAAAATAATAGAGAAAGTAAGTGGTACCCACAGTGGTATTTATATTTTCATTAAGACGATGCAGTAAATATATCTTAAATACCCTAAATCAATTTAGAATCCATAATAGTTGAAATATTAAATTCAATTAATCATATATATCCTTAAAGAAAATCTGGGGAAAAGCTATGTCTAGTTTCCTTTTTTTTTTTGGCGGTGTGCGGCTCGTGGGATCTTTGTTCCCTAACCAGGGATCGAACCTGTGCCCCTCTACAGTGGTAGCATGGAGTCCTAACCACTGGACTGCCAGGGAACTCCCTAATTTCCTGTTTTATATTACACAATTTAAAAAATGTTTTTATGCTGTGCCACCCTGATCCATTTCCAAATGAAAAGACTGATATAAATTATTAAGCCACTTCTCCCTCATGCTCCATGTTCCCTCAGAGTCTCTAATGCCTCCCCAGGGATGTCTGCTGCCATGCAGCCTGGAAAGCATGGAGTAAACAAGCTCCTTAAGGACAAGCCATAAGGCTCAGAATAAGTCCTAGGGGTCCCAGTGCTTATGCCCTGTGGAGGAACAGTTTGCTCAGTTAAACATGAAAAGCACCGATGATGCAGCAAACATGGCAGCTTAACAGCAGTTGCATCCTCCGCCATTCTTATCACAATCCAAGTTCCTCAGAAGAGTAAGCAGCCCATATGAGATTCAGAGGTTACTTCCTTGGGCGACCCAGTCCCAACCCAGAGCCGAAAGACAAACCATGCCAGCTTAACAATTTCTGTCTTCTCCTCCTCTTTTTAGTTGAATTTTCACCATAAGTGCACCAATGCACACAACCAAGGTAACACACAAGTTCTGATTGTGGGCTATAGACCAATATTATTGGACCACCTGGGAACTTGTTAGGAAGGCAAATTCTCATGCCCTACACCAGACCGACTGAATCAGAAGCCCTGGGTGCAGGGCCCTGCAAGCTGTATTTAAACAAGTTGTCCAGGTGAGTTTGGGAATCGCAGGCTTAGTCAATTCTGCACCACTGAGTAGCTGTGATATTGGTGGAGCCAGGGGAACTCCAGCTGTTCAGACAGCACTGTGTACACCCGTGAATACTGAGGTTCAGTAAAGGCCCTTCTTAAAAGGAAGTCTGTGCTCAGGTGACTAAAGAGCCGATCTTTCCTAATATACCACAGATGAGGCTGGGACCCATGCACCTACTCTCCACAGCCATCCTACCTGTTTTTGAAGCTGTGCTTTAGCGTGCCTTTAAAAAGCTGAACATATCCATGAACCTCAATCTCAAAGAAGCAGACATCCTTTTATATTCTTTAAGACAGAGAGGCAAAATGATCCAAAAAACTACTTGTTTTAGGGTTTGTATTAAGGCTTAGAACCAGATCTAGGTCCTGAATTTAGCCCATTCAATGCCGAGAATATGGGATTAATCAGGGCAATCTAGGCTCAATTTGAAAAAAAAAAAAAAAAAAAAAGTATAATAAATGTTTTGGCTCTTACTGGATATTTTAAGAATTATTAAATTTAGGTTACAAGTCTATGAGAATTTTTAAAATACTACTCTATTTTCCTTGTGTTTGAAATTTTCATAATAAAAGGAAAATTTAAAATAAAAAAGTGACAACTACTAAGGAAATGCAGTTTAAAATTCTATGAACATTTTCTAACGGTGGTAATGATTAAAATTTAAACCATATTTCCTTATCTTTAGCCAACAAATATGCCTTATACATAAAGATGGCCGACAGGTGAAACAATCAGAAAGCTAAAATGTAGTAACCCGGTGATGGAAGCAAGGTGAAGAAGGGATACTTCGGTAGAGGGCAACAGGCTAGTATCACGTCTTCCTTAGATCTCTCTATTTGTTATCACTTCTCCATAGAACAGGCCATACACACCTACTGCTAAACATGCTATTCCCCTCCCTCCAACACACACACCCACCCCACCGGCACCACCCGAACACTCTCACCTTTATGATCTGTTCTGCCCAGAGACAATCCTGGGTGAAGATTATGGCTGATAATCTGAGTTAAGTCTTCACGGCTTGTGCTTTGAGGGCACCATATTTCTGTAAAACGGTTTCTTAAGGCAGGAGACAGCTACAAAGAACACAAATTCTAATGTGAATTTAATACCTATGAGGAAAGCTAGAAAACAAATCCTTTGAATGAATGCTGGCTGTGAATGTGGCAGGTACCCAATGCTTCTTTTATCACCTCTACTACTGTCTATAATTCACTGAACACCTATTTGTCCAGCTCCTTCCACATGTCATCTCATTATCTCCACCACACTCCCCGAGCTCGTACTACCACCCCTTTCTTTATAATCATGGTAGAGAACTTCAAGGTCTTATAGAGTCTGTGGTGCAAGAAGGATTCAGCCCCCGTAGATGACTTCCAAACCCCAACACTTTCCCCTAAGCAAAGGCCCTTCCCTTTACTTTCCCTTCAGCTACTTGACTGGTGGTTTGGAGAAAATAAACGCTATCTTCCCATGGGGGAGAGCTGTCTGAAGTAGAAGGAGAAAACTTTGATGTGGCTCAAAGGGAGTGAAATTGCAAACAGGTATATACTTACCTCTTGTATGACAAAGAACTGTTTAGTCCTCCAGTCTCAGGGCCTTTGCCCTCAGTCTGGATTCATCCTACCCTCCCCCTAGGTCAGATAACACCCGCTCACAAAAGTTCACCAACGATTTTCTTTTACTGGACAGATCAACTCCATCCTCCGCCTACCTGGCCTAGCACAGCAGGACCAGGAGCAACGCCTGGACCCAGGAGCAGCTCAGCAAAGGCACCAGGGGTCGCATGTGCTGCTCAGCACCATCTCGGCTGAGCAGGATCATGGTTCCAGGATCCCACCTCCCTCTGCAGCAAGGCAGGCAGAACCAAAAGCTATCTTTCCCTTCGGTAAAAGCCGGCAATCTCTGTCTAAAAAAAACTTAAGCTAACCTGACAGGCAAGTTAACACATACATCCTTGACATCAGATCTTTCTGTGCTATTTCCATGTGCCACAGCGCCTGTTTTCATACTTTGAAACTGTGCTGTATGTTATTTCTTCCCTCCAGTACATTTCCCAAAGCACAGTGATCATCTTTCTTCTTACCCTACTGAGGAAAATCAGGCCCTAAATATCATTTCCATATTTCAGGCAGCCACCAAGTTACCAAGAATCTTAACTACTTTCACTCCCGATCAACCCATTTCTGCTCATCATCCTGATCTACTACCACACTACCCTTTCCCTAACCTGAACACACCAGGGTCCCACACACAACGCAGACTTCTCCACTGAGAGGCTTCGTGAGCCTGGAAGCCGTGGGGCTTGGGGGACCCTCATACCACCTTCTGAACAGAAGAAATCACCCTCACCCTTTCCTTTACCAACAGTCTGAGGGGGACCCACACGACCCCTGAGGGAACAGATACTCTCCACCTGCAAAACCAGGACAGGATCCTGACTGTGACGGCTTTTTTGTCACTTTAAGTCATTCATATCACCACTCCCGTGTTTAACAGAGTAGACTCTAGAAGCAGAACGGGAGAATAAACTTCAGTTTCAACTTTTCTCATCCATAAAACTAGCGTAATAACTTCCACACAGAGCTCTCATGAGACTTTGTTACCTTAAGGTATGTAAAAAGCCAGGCAAAGTGATTGAAATAATGAAATTTCAGGCACATACAAAAGTGAGACATCAAATAAGGAAACGTTTTATCTGTCAGAATTATTTTTCAACCTTATAATGGCTCTCTCTGGATTTTTATCTTTTACTCAGTTTTTACCACATAAAATTCCAGACCCATTTTTACATACTGTATTTATGGGTACAGTGAGCTGAGGTCAAAAGGCAGAAAAAAATTATGCTTCAAGAGCACAGTTTTACCTCTTTTTTCCCGAAGTCACCCCCGGGGTTCATGGTTGCCAAGATACGGAATTTCTTCCCAGCAGTCAACAGCTCTACCTCATTATCCTTGTCCTCTAGGTTGCCTTTCTCAGCTAATAACAGAGACTTTTCCACCTCGAGGACACTACAAGAAAAATTGGAGAATGTCAGATTAGAAAAGCCTTCTGTATTCTATTCTGTGGTCTTCAGTGTTCTCAAAAAGGGAAAAAAAAGTCATCTCCTTTGCTGAGCTTTCACTTTAGTTAATGGTTTCCTGCCACAAACTTCAAAGTGAATAGTTATCCCTATTCCTATGTAGTGGAACAACAGTTCTGATCAAAAGAAAAAGAAGTCCTTTTCCCACTTACATCAAGACACTTGTTTTAAAAAATGGGAGCCTAACTTCTTAAAAAATGGGAGCCTAACTTCCCTGGCGGCACAGTGGATAAGACTCCACACTCCCAATGCAGGGGGCCTGGTTTTGATCCCTGGTCAGGGAACTAGATCCCACATGCATGCCGCAGCTAAGAGTTCGCATGCTACAACTAAGGAGACCACCTGCTGCAACTAAGGAGCCGGTGAGCCACAACTAAGACCTGGCACCACCAAATAAATAAATATTTTAAAATAAATTAAATAAAAAATGGGAGCCTAGCATGCAAGTGTTCATGGCAGCATTATTCACAGATATAGAAACAACCCAAGTACCAAGAAGAGGTGAATAGATAAAAAAATATGGTATTATCTACACAATGAAATACTATGAGGAACAAAAAGGAACACACTAATGATATAGGCTATACCATGGAGGGACCTCAAAACATTGACGCAAAGTTAAAGAAGAGACCATTTATATGAAATCTCCTGAAAAGACAAATCTATACAGACATGAAGTGGATGAGGAGTTGCCTGGAGCAGGAGGTGGCATCAAAGATAAACTGTAAATGCACAGGAGGGATGCTACTGGGATGATAAAAATGTAAACTGAATTGTGGTGGCTGCAAAACTCAGTAAATTTACTAAAACTCGAATTAGGGGACATCCTGGCGGTCCAGTGGTTAGGACTCTTGGCAACCGCACTGCTGGGGCCCAGGGTTCGATCCCTGGTCGGGGAACTAAGATCCCACAAGCCGTGCGGCATGGCCACCGCCCAACCCCCCAGCCCCCTACACACAAAGAAACAACCCCCCCCCAAAAAAAAGGAAGAAAGAAAAAAAATAACTTATTGAATTATACATTTAAAACAGGTACACTTCATGATATGTAAATTATACCTCGATAAAGAGAGAAACACAGGTATTCATCAAGATTCACACTGATCTGAGGTTTTCTGTTTTGGGTTTTTTTTTTTTTTTTTCTTTTTCTTTCTGACCAGGCAGCTTGCGGGATCTTAGTTCCCCGACCACGAAATGAACCAGGGCCCTCGGCAGTGAAAGCGTGGAGTCCTAACCACTGGACTGCCAAGGAAGTCCCTGTTTCGTTTTTTCCCCCCGGGGTTATTTCCATTTATTTTACTTTTAGTAATATAATTTTTTTGCTATCTCATGGCTGAACACCTATTTTGAAGAAACAATGATTTATTTTTCTAATCAAGTGACCAAGCTGCTGAGTCTTAAGGTCTCAACAAATGCTGCATCTTACTATTTTCATTGCACAACAAGACTTATTTTGATTACTCTGGTAAATAGCAATTTTGCTTCTCCAGTGGTTCTTATTTGCCAGTCAGGACAGATGGCTACTGCTTTCGGGCGGTTTCTGTTAGGTGAGCCCTCATTTCCGGTATCTCATCAGGGATCCGTCCATCGGGACTTATCTACATGGTTGGCCAAGGCATCCTGCACTGGCTATCAGGGCTTCATTCTGTTGAACAGGATATTCCTGAAATCTCATTGATATCCTTCGTGTCATTTTTAAACATTTCTGGAAGCAATGTTCTGAGCAGGTGAGGTCACTTCAGGCTTTACTTCTCTTGTCCTGAAGTCTTTCACACTGCAAAAAGCAGGTTTACCGTAGGCTTACTGTGTAGGTTTTGAGAAACTTCTTAAACTGTTTTATCTGATCAGATTTCAGTATTTGTGCAGCCATATTCTTTCAGTACGTTCACTAGTCACCTTTTCTGATGCATGAGTTCCTTTCTGTTCTGGAAAGGCATCTTTGCTTGAATGTCTCCAGCAAAGCCTGATCTCTTACTCAAGCACATGCTCTCACATCCGACACCAGTATGCGGCTAGGGGGCTATGTGGCCAGCCAAGTCTGGTGTGGAGGGTCAGCGTCCTGGTCTGGGGTTTTAAGAGGCCTTACAGCTGTAACATCCAGGATTTTGATTCTAGTTCTTTGAAAAAAAAAATTAAGATAATGGCCACATAATTTGCCTTAAAAAAGAATTTTAACTTGGGCTTGTTTGTTTTAGCCCTATCCTCCCATAGTCCCATCTTTCGGATTATTGACAGCTAAACAGAAAAACTAGGTCTCTTAAAGACACTGAGTGCTAAAGCCAAAAAAGGCAATAGCTCATCATCATTTTCAAACAGTTACTGAATACAGTGTACCTATGGAGAACATTACTGCGCACAAGAATTAATATCTATAAAATCCAGACCCAGGGTAAACCTCTTACACTTGTGTACCTGTTGAGTCTTTCCAGGACAGAGTCGTCGGCTAGGGAGATCTCATCCAAGAGGAAAAAGCCGTCCTCCTTCATGGCCAGAACCAGAGGCCCATCATGCCACTCAAAGAGTCTTGATGTGTCCATTTCTTCCTATAATTTGGAAAAGAAGAGGGCGAAATTAAAGGGCAGGTGGCTCCACAAGACAATACACATGTAGCTGGTGGGCGTCTGCTGGAGTTGCTCTGCAGAAAAAGACTGGAGAACAGGAATAGATCTCGCCTAACAGGATGCTTGTGGAGGTCCCTTGTAGACCAGTGAAAATCTGAAGATAAGGCATGTATCAAACCTGTACGCCCCACCAGGAATAAAATCCCACAGTTGACTCTCGCACAGAGCTGACTGCAATTCTTTAAATGAACATGTTATCATTTGCTCAGGACAAACCTTGTCATTTGGCTTCTGTCTCACAGGTCGCAACCCCCCCAAGAAGTCCGATGTCTCCATGTGTAAGTGGCAGTTGACCGAGTATAATTTCTGCTTTGCCAAGGCCGCAAACACTTGACAGATAGTAGTTTTCCCACACCTGTTAAGAGATACAAACCAGATTAACAAGGAGCATGAATTCCAAATACACACCCACGAACACCCCAGTCAACGAGAGAGGGGAGCTCTGGCCACAGACACTGCTGGCCAACACAGGGCATCTAGCCAACACAGAGCGCCTGCCCCTTGGCTCAGTGGGCCCTTCCCCAAAACACAGCACCCTACCATGTCTCTTATCCAGAAGGGCACACACTACATGAACTCTACTGAATTGAACTGAACCCTCAAAACGAGTTACTGTCTCCCCACTTTACCCAGTGTCTCCAACCAGCAGCACTGGTTCACCAAATTCCAACGCCCTTCCCACCAGCATCGCCAGTCTCCGCATGCCCTTGGTCCACACGACGTGGCTGAATTTAGACTCCAGTGTGGATATCTGAGTAGACAATTTACCTATCAAAGGTAGAGTACATATTTAGGTTCTAATATGAATACAATTCAATTTATTCTCCTCTGGATGTGATGGCCTACTCACTCAGCAATTTTAGGAGATTTTCTTTGGAGAAGAGGGATTGAGGACACAATTTTTTCTTGAAATGTTTTTCAAGGACTTCTTGAATCACATCAACCTCCTCCTGCTTCCTGACTCGGCCTGCCAGAAGCATAAAACCTTGAAAGAAAAAAAAAAAAGGAACCGTCAAGTGTCAATACCAAGGGACACTGATACTATGGAGCATTAGCTGCTGGGAAGAGGAAACCTGAAGAACTACTTTGGAAAACCAGGAGAACTTACTACAACTAACGATATGCCTGCACTCTGCCTTGGCAACACGACTTCTAGGTAATCCAACACACATGAACTCACGTGCACCAAATGACACTCAGGAATGTTCAGAGCAGCTTTTCTTTCTAATAGCTAAAAAGCAGAAATGACCCAAATGTCCATCAACAAGAGAACAGACAAACATATCACGGTATCTCCCATACAATGGGTTACAACACAGTAATAATTTAAAAGGAATGAAGTCCTGATGCACAAAACAGCACGGCTGAATCTCACATTAGATTGAGTGAAAAGAAGCCAGACACAAGAGTACATACTGCATGATACTATTTAGATGAAGCACAAGCTCAGGCACAATCCATCACTGGTGACAGATGTCAGAGCAGCGATTATCTATCTCTAGGAGTTAAGGCTGGCAAGAGCCATGAAGGAATCTTCCGAGGTACTGGAAATATCCTAAATCTCTCCTGAGGTGATTTACCTGGACACCCACATATGTAAAAATACATTAAGCAGCACATGAAATAACAGAGCACTTTACCCCCTTTACTGTTACATTTTATGTTATACCTCGATAAAGAAAGTTTAAAAAAGGGGCTCCTCCCTGTACTCTTTCCCAGCGAAGAGAAAATGTAACTCTCATGGGTCAGTTTTATTTCCTCCCCACGCTTAGTAACCACCCTGTTAAGGATTCATCAAGACTTTTCAATTCAGAAGATTCAGAAAGGCTTTCTATGCTAGCACAGAGAGGAACATACAAATTCTTCCCATTGATTAAACCAAAATAAACAAACCTGAGTCTCAGATGATGTAACTACCTTCGCTCAGAACTCTGGTATTATCCAACCCGTCAGTTTTCTGTACGTCTCTAAGGCGCAAGCATAACTCTCCATGGTCACCACAATGCAGATAAAAGGTGCTCAAAGACCCCCACCAACCACCTGCCTAAACTCCTAAAGGCGTTATGTCCATATCCTGACTCCCACAGGTAGCCACCTGAAGCTAAGAGTGAGAAAACCTTAGCAACCAAAACATAACAGCACAGAGGCCTGCAGAAATAGGACCACTTACAACATCAGTCAGGACTTGAGGGAGAACGGCTCTGTTCCTGCAATGCCTAGTTAAATATATATACTGACGACAATTTGGGCAAGATTTGTTGTAATAACACAGCATGCAATCTGCCCTAAGTCCACAGTTAGAGAGCATGTGCTGAGAGCATACCATCGTTGGCTAAGTGCTGCAACCAGTCATACTCTTTCTCCGTCTGCTCAGCCAATCTGTATCGCTCAGCCCATCGGAACAGATCACGGAGGGTGATGAAGCCTTGCTTTCCAGCAAACACTGAAGAACCTCTGCGATAGGACTATTAAAGGACGAAAACAAATGAAAAAGGGCAATGGCAAGCGTACAGTACAACTTATACAAAATTCCTGACAAATTTAAGCTCCCATAAAAATGATTCATTCCACTATGATTAATTTTTCTTAAATGTAAAGGGACTGCAGGGCTTTCCTGGTGGCGCAGTGGTTGAGAGTCCACCTGCCGATGCAGGGGACGTGGGTTCGTGCCCCGGTCCGGGAGGATCCTGCATGCCGCGGAGCGGCTGGGCCCGTGAGCCATGGCCGCTAGGCCTGAGCGTCCGGAGCCTGTGCTCCACGGCAGGAGAGGCCACAGCAGTGAGAGGCCCGGGTACCACAAAAAAAAAAAAAAAAAAAAGTAAAGGGACTGCAATCATTTGAAGATAAATGTTCAAACCCATGTGTAAGTAAAGAACATAACAAATAATGGAATTCCATCTCATATAACACATAGAAAACAATTACGAATAATAATGCAAATAGTGGCAAACACGC
Source organism: Phocoena phocoena (assembly GCF_963924675.1). NCBI lineage: Eukaryota > Metazoa > Chordata > Mammalia > Artiodactyla > Phocoenidae > Phocoena > Phocoena phocoena. Next base: position 66,678,737 of record NC_089230.1, on the reverse strand, counting down.
AGGAAAATGAATCCCGCAGTGTGGGACCACAGTAGTAAGAGTGGCAATTATTAGCTTTCTAGGAAGTAATTTAACAGTGTATAATTCTGATAAAAACCACTTTTAACCCCATAAAATAAATGGGTTATTCTTGGGACTTCCCTGGTGGTGCAGTGGTTAAGACTCCACGCTCCCAATGCAGGGGGTCCGGGTTCAATCCCTGGTCAGGGAACCAGATCCCAGATGCATGCCGCAACTAAGAGTTTTTGCATGCCACAACTAAGGAGTCCACAAGCTGCAACTAAGGAGCCCACGACTGCAACTGAGGAGCCCATCTGCCGCAACAAATAAATAAATAAATAAATGATGAGTAAGTTCTGGGAAATCTTTAGGAAAAAAAGGGGGGGAGGAATATTCTTAAAAAAAAAAAAAAAACTGTAGCTTTGTAGAACTGAAAAGGGAGAGCCACACATAAAGGATCTCTTTAGTTATGTCCATTCAAGGATTACACCCATTTAAAAAGCAAAAACTGCAGTTTGTTGATGCCAAATTCCAACCTAAGTAAAATGTTCCACATTATCCACAAGTAGGGAACTGTCATCACATATAATTATCAGAAAAATTTTAACATGGTATTAAATTGCCAATTTACAACACAAAACCAAAAACTGGATATTAATGGAATGAGTTTTAAAGATAAGATCCTTACTCTGAAAAAAATAATAAATGGGTGGATGGGCTGTTTCTACCCCAGGAAGCCTCAGATTCTGATCACCAAATCTCATCAACACAGTCCATTTGAAGCTAAGTGATGGAGAGATGGAATACCTGAAGCTCCAGCATGACTTTAACCAACTTGCTGCAGTAGGAGGGTGGCAAGCTACACCGCTTGTGCAAGATGGTTTCCAACTCAGAACTAGGCAGTTCATCAAAGTGCAATTCCACAAATCGATTCCTGAAGGCTCTAGAAAGCATCTGGGAAACGCACAGAAACAACATGATACAAAGGACCTTTTCATTTAATTTTCAAAATGTATGCTCTGCTATTCACCACAAAAAGAAAAATCCTTCAAAAGAGGTAAAAACACCTCAGTCTTACCAAGACGACTTTTCTACTCAATTCGGTAACAAACAGGAGTAAGGGGGCAAATGCTACACACCTTTCTGCCTCCGTAAAGTCCTGGGGGATTCTGGGTAGCAAAAAGCATGAAGCGAGGATGTGCTTTAACAACTTCTTGTGTTTCCGTTATGAGCAATTCACGGTTATCATCCAACAGTCTGTTCAGTGCCTCTAGCACATCGGTAGGGGCCAAATTTAACTCATCTAAAATAATCCAATAGCCCTTTCTCATAGCATCAATAAGAACACCTTAGAGGAAATACATACTGAAAATTAGTGCATAAATTAGTCCAAAGTTTTTTTTTAAATGTTATATACAAATCAACAAATCCTAGATTATCATTAAATTTCAAAGCAAATTATTCTCTGCAGCTAGTCATGTCCCCAAATAATTTGTGGTTGTGCGTATCAAGGATGCATAATTTTCAATTAAACATACTCCGTTTTATTTTTTATTATTATTTTTTTTTTGCGGTATGCGGGCCTCTCACTGCTGTGGCCTCTCCCATTGCGGAGCACAGGCTCCGGACACACAGGCTCAGCGGTCATGGCTCACGGGCCCAGCCACTCCACAGCATGTGGGATCTTCCCAGACCGGGGCACGGACCCACGATCCCTGCATCGGCAGGCAGACTCTCAACCACTGCGCCACCAGGGAAAGCCACTCCTTTTTATTTCACACAAAGGGGGAGCCAAAGCTGATGAATATTACATTTACAACTTACTTTTTCCCCTGAAGTCCACTTTCATTTAAGTCACCACATTCTCATCTATTCTCAGCTTCCCTCTGTTAAATGCTTACCCCTCTTCTGATTCTCTAGGAAATGACGTAGTTCAACTGCACTCTTCAAAACTAGGCCCCAGGACTTCCCTGGTGGAGCAGAGGCTAAGAATCCACCTGCCAAGGCAGGGGACACAGGTTCCATCCCTGGTCTGGGAAGATCCCACATGCCACGGAGCAACTAAGCCCACGTGCCACAACTACTGAAGCCCATGCACCTAGAGCCCGTGCTCCACAACGAGAAACCACCACAAAATGAGAAGCCCGCGCACCACAATGAAGAGTAGCCTCCGCAACTAGAGAAAGCCCGCGTGCAGCAACGAAGACCCAACACAGCCAAAAATTAATTAATTTTTTAAAAAGGAAAAAAAACCTAGGCCCCAGTCCTGTGCACAGCCAACAAGATTAGTGTGGCTCAAAGGAAGCTGGGGCCCTAACCATCACATAGCTCAGGGAGAAAGAAAAAACAGCTATTATGGCGTCCATCCTGTGCCTCAACTGGAAAGGATGAAGACTGCTTGAGGAGACCCAAGGAATAGAATTACAACCTTACCTTCTTTAAACATGAGCTTCCCTGAGGAGCCGGATGTGTAACAACCAATGTACTCCTGAATATCTGTGTGCTCGTGGTTGTTAATACGCACACAGTGGTTACCAGTAGCTGCGGCCAGCCACCGTATCAGGCTTGTTTTACCCACTGATGTCTCTCCCTGAATCAGCACTGGATATGTTCTTTAAAGGATCAGCCAATAAAGCAATTAAAAAGAGAAAAAAAAAGACAGAAACCAGAATTAAATCATGTAGTATTTAAAAAAGAACAACTATAACATTTAACATCTTCATAAGAGAACATTTTTATATACCTATGCACTACTAATGGAACGTTTCTTAAGCCCTGAGAAGTTTCTATGTAAAAATGGTTCCTCAGGGGCTTCCCTGGTGGCGCAGTGGTTGAGAGTCCGCCTGCCGATGCAGGAGATACGGGTTCGTGCCCCAGTCCGGGAGGATCCCACATGCCGCAGAGCGGCTGGGCCCGTGAGCCATGGCCACTGAGCCTGTGCTCCACAACGGGAGGGGCCACAACAGTGAGAGGCCCGCGTACCGCAAAAAAAAAAAAAAAAAAATGGTTCCTCAGAAACTACCGAGGAAAGTAATTCCAGCCTCTCTTGCACTAGTGAGAAACAGTAAGCAGGAGTAACTGTTACACACTGAACAAGTAATGGGTAATGAGTATCCATCAGCAAAATACTAAAAAGCAACCTTAATGATGGCCAAAATAATGTGTCCATATTGCCCCCACCAAAGGTACAACTAGAAACGATGTTTTGTGTCTGGAGAAAAGTGACAGGATTGACTTAGAAAATAATTATTCACTCAGCCAATGAATAACAACAGAGCTCTTAGAAAGTTCAGCAAGTAGGACTAGACTTTCAGCAATGCCTATGCTGGTAAGACATCACAGCAGTGTTAGAAAAGGTCCACACACCCTGCAGAGACCACTCGGACTATGTCTCTCAGGTTCAGCTTGACAGAAGACGTGAGGATGTATGTCTCATCTATTGTAGGTTCCTTGTCTCCCACTGAAATCCAGTAGCCTTCTACCTGGATAAGCCGACCTCCTTTTGGTTCTGGAATAGGCTGAAAGACACAAGAGTTAGAGAAATAACCCACAGACCCACGACAACTATGGCTTTCAGAGAGGGGTGTAAAGTGGGAAAAAAAACTGTCACCAAGAATGCTGCTTGTTCTGCTTGTGGGTTCATTAAAACCCACAAATGAACATGAAAAAAAATTACTTTGAGGAAGGAGAACAAAATGGCGACACGTACTGGTTTTAAAATTCAGGTGGGGTTAGGGAGATATGGGGGAAAACTTGAATGAAAATACTTTCTCAGATAGTTTATGACTCAGTTCTCTTCTCTCATCTACCAAACATCCCACTCTAAGTATTTTGGTCAAAAACATGAATTTCATATAAACCACATTCCCAAAACATAGCCAGTGTTGTATTGGGGCGGGGAGAGGGGGGCGCTATGCACTACTATGTTCTGGATCCCCTAGAAGACATTAAAAATAAAAGCAACCCTCCAGAGAAACTAATTTGTTAAGGATAATATTGTAGATGATGGCATAACCTTTTGAAGGTATGGTGGAAGTTAAGCTGATTTATACAAAACTGCCATTTTTATAGATCAAAAATGGTCAAATGGTGGTCAGATATATAGCTATAGAAAAGTGCTCTTCTAGAACATTTAGCCCCCTGACTTGAAGCCACAGTTGTAGGCACTGCTTTTAAGGACTTCTCAGTTGGGCAGAAGAGCAGTGAGAAAAAAGAACTGTTAAGCCACCATCATATATAAGCATGAGGAAAGCATACAAAAAAATAAGTGGAGGGGAATGGTAACGCGATAATAATCGAAGCAAGCTTGAGTCTTTTCTCAGCATTGTCACAGTTTACCAAAAGTATATATTCATGTGTTACTTGTGTAATTTTTTAAAAGGAAAAAACATTGAATCAAAAGTACCCACAATCCCAATGGCTCTTTCTTCCTAAAGAGCAAGCAATAGACAAACAAGTCAGTTTGTGAGCCAGTTTCTCTCAGCCTCTTTCAATCCCATGTTATTCTGTAATTTCCTCTGTCAAACTGAAATGGTGATTGTGTACAATAGAAACAAGGAAAGGAAAGGAGAAAAAAAGCCCAACCATCAATCAGAAGGGGGGTGTGCAGATAAACTGTGGCGCAAGCTTCCAATGAAATGCTATGTGACAATTAGAAAGCACGTCACTCACAGTGATCTGTGGTACAGACATAAAAATACATCCAGGATATAGTTAGGTTAAGAAAGGAAACTACAGAACATTCTTATGAGACGGTTTCATTTATATTACTTATATTACATATATACAGGCAGACCTTGGAGATTTTCCAGATTTGATTCCAGACTACGGCAATAAAGCAATTATCACAATAAAGCCAATACGGCAATAAAGCCAGTCACACAAATTTTTTGGTTTCTCAATGCATATGAAAGTTATGTTTACACTGTACTACAATCTATTAGGTGTGCAATAACATGTCTAACGAAGATGTACATATCTTCATTTTAAAATGCTTTATTGCTAAAAAATGCTAACCATCACTGACAACATAGGGTTGCCACAGACCTTCAATTTGTAAAAAACTGCAGTATCTACTAAGTGCAATAAAGCAAACTGCAATAAAGTGAGGTATGCCTGTATTAGAATTTACCTTGATAAATCTACACACACACATATATTAGAATTTGAACATATAAAAAAGATTTTTAAACTTTTAAATATATATATGTATACACACACACACGATTTAGATGGAAAGGACTAACTATAGGGTTTAAATCTCCAAAGATCAGGATTATCAGGAATTTTCACCACCTATGTTAAAATTTTGTGGAACAAACTGACAACTTTTATAATTAGAAACAAGTTTTGCAAAAAAACCAAAACCAAAATCAAAACAGCTAACAATTTGATATTTCAGCCTTTCATTTAAGTCAAAAATCAAAAAAGAACCTACCTGCTTCAGCAGACTTTTAACATTGCCAGAAACAATGTGCTGACAGATGAGCTTCTGAACTATTGGGTGCGATGCCCTGTCAAGCTGTGTTAAGAAACCCAAACAAAAGCCCTAGAGAAAACACAAGTGTAACACTATTTATCCTTCTGCAGTAACAGGCCAACTTATTTCAGAAACAAAATTCAACCTCTCGGGTGGTGCTGGTGCCCAGAACAACTTTTTTTTTAAAAGAATATATTTTTTATTATTTATTTTACTTTATTTTAATTAATTAATTATTTATTGGCTGCGTTGGGTCTTCGTTGCTGTGTGCAGGCTTTCTCTAGTTGCGGCGAGCGGGGCCTATTCTTCGTTGCAATGCGTGGGCTTCTCATTGTGGGGGCTTCTCTTGTTGCGGAGCATGGGCTTTAGATGGGCGGGCTTCAGTAGTTGTGGCTCGCAGGCTCTAGAGCCCAGGCTCAGTATTTGTGGCGCACGGGCTTAGATGCTCCGCAGCATGTGGGGTCTTCCCAGACCAGGGCTTGAACCTGTGTCCCCTGCATTGGCAAGTGGATTCTTAACCACTGCGCCACCAGGGAAGCCCCAGAACAACTTTTAAATGGGACACAATGGTAGAAAAAGGGCAGGGTAGTTCCGGTATGAAAAGTTCTGAGCTCGTCTGACTAAACAGAAAACACTGGCAACCCTGGCACGGGCATCCCCGCTTGCTCCTTCCCCATGGTGTGCCCATCCAACAAGCTCCCAACCAAACACAGACTGGACAAAGACCTCATAGAGCGAGCGCTGGATGTTGCCACACGGATTGGAGGCTGCAAATCGCAGGGCCCTACAGAGAGTCCGAAGGCTGTAGTGAGGTCTGTGGCCGGTCCCATCCACCAATTTTGTCCCAGACTCCTTCCGCACAGCTGTATAGAACCTACAGAGAGGATGCAGTTCAAAAGATTTATTTTATTAACTAATAAGCCCTACTATTTTGCTGTTGTTCTCACTTCTCTACAAAAGGAGCAAAAGGCATTTTTATAGATTAGATGGCCAAGCTTACATACAACTTCTTAGAGCATCAAAAATAATAAAGTGAATATTGATCAATTTCCCTTAGGATGGAAAGAGGAGAAAGGTGAGATGTGTCTGATTTTTAAGGGAATGGTAGTGAGATATGAGAGGCCCTTAGCAAGAATATACTGAATCCAAACACAGGGTTCCGAAGTCAGCTTTAATATGAGGGTTAAATGAAGTCCCTGGGTAATCTCTAATGGTGATGGATAAGCACTCAGAAAACAAAAGTAATGGTATTTTAAAAGAAAGTCTACAGATACGGTTATAATCAACAATGACAAAATGTTAAAAAGCATGATGATATGGTGACCATTTCTACTTTCATTACCACATAATTTAGAAGTCCAGAAGATGACAAGAGGGAAGAAGTTTCAGACTGAAACATCAAGTGCAAATCTCAAAAATTCATGAAGGACTTCCCTGGTGGTGCAGTGGTTAAGAATCCACTGCCAATGCAGGGTACACGGGTTCAAGCCCTGGTCCGGGAAGATCCCACATACCGTGGAGCAACTAAACCCGTGCGCCACAACTACTGAGCCTGCGCTCTAGAGCCCGCGAGCCACAAATGCTGAGCCCACACGCCGCAACTACTGAAGCCCACATGCCCAGAGCCTGTGCCCGAAACAAGAGAAGCCACTGCAATGAGAAGCCTGTGCGCCGCAATGAAGAATAGACCCCGCTTGCCGCAACTAGAGAATGCCCAATACACACAGCACCAAAGACTCAAAGTAGCCAAAAAAAAAAAAAAAAAAAAAAATCATGATCACGTGCCACAAGACCAAGTATAACCAAACATGTGTCAGAGATGAAACCCAAGGGACTCCCCTGGTGGCACAGTGGATAAGACTCCACACTCCCAATGCAGGGGTCCCAGATTCAATCCCTGGTCAGGGAACTAAATCCCACATGCATGTAGCAACTAAGAGTTCACACGCCACAACTAAAGAGCCCACCTGCCACAGCTAAGACCCAGTGCAACCAAATAAAGAGATGAAACCCAAGTTCTTGCCCAAATGAGATCTGTCGTCCCTCCTTGCAATCTAGCTAGACATTCTTTCTTTTGTAGAAAGACTCTACATTCCAGAAGTGGGTTTTTATACATGGAACATGAACCTCTTGTACGATCAGGTTTTTTTTTGTTTTTGTTTTTGTTTTTTTGCTGTACGCAGGCCTCTCACTGTTGTGGCCTCTCCCGTTGCGCAGTACAGGCTCTGGACACGCAGGCTCAGCGGCCATGGCTCACAGGCGCAGCTGCTCCGCGGCATGTGGGATCCTCCCGGACCGGGGCACGAACCCGTGTCCCCTGCATCAGCAGGCGGACTCTCAACCACTGCGCCAGCAGGGAAGCCCTGTTAGCATTTTATAAGAGCCACACTTCAGCCACACTGCTTTATCTCCAGCTTTTTGAATTTTAACTACACATATTTACGCTTTTGTCTAAATATTCTTGGCTAACAAAAAGTGCTCTGATTTTAAAATGTGGTGTGACAAACCACTCCGAAGCCCTTTGACAAATACCTCTTTGACTAACCTATTTAAAACCGGGCTCCAAGTTTTATTTTCTAACCAGCATTTTGCTTTATATGTTCTTTTTCTTCACTGATCACAACCAAAAATAACAGTATTTACTGATTATCTTCACCTGTAGAATTAAAGCTCCCTGAAAAGAACCAAGATTGTCTGTTTTATTTATAACTGTATCCCTAGCATCTGAGCCACTCAATAACTATTTGTAAAAAAAAAAATAAAGAAAAAAGCACAAAAAGCAAAGTAAAACACTAATATGATCCAACTTCAAAATCTTTACATATTGTATATCTTGTTTTGGAGGACACAGATAAAATCAACTAAGTGACGTGCCCCAGATGACAGAGCCAGCACTAGAACCCAGGGTGTATGATACAAAAGACTGCACCCTTTCCACATGGCATACAAAACACAGAGGAAAGAAACTCAAATTAAAGCACCAAGCAATATAACCACTCTATACTTCATTCAGCTAAGACTCTAATAATTCCAAACTGGCCTCAATCAATTATATCAACCTTCCCCCCTCTACATTCCACAAAGCTAATATACAAATTGCAAAAAGTAGGATATCACCAAGGCAGATCAAAATACAAGCCATTTATATATCCTCAAGGGATTCAAACTCTTAGCTGTGAATAAAGAAGTAATTAGGAGAGCATTATCTAATTGTTTACATATTCTCATAGGTATTGACAATACATATTCTCATAAGCTCTCTATGTAGTTTCCTTAGGAAAATCCAAGGGAGTCCATAAGGTTCCAACATTAAAGTAAAATCTAAATAATCCTTCCATCAGTCTTCTCTCGTTAGAAGCAAAAAAGAAGAAAACAGTATACGTGCATGAGGTACACATTTTTATGCTCAGAGGAGAAGTCTATAAAGAGAAACCAAAAAGAACCCACGTTATGATTCCTTGCACCGTGCTCCTGTTCACACTCAAGCCTTTGAGATAATCCACAATAAGGATCTGTAAGTCTTCTTTACTTTCCAATTCTTCTACATAAAGTTCTGTGAACCTGTTAAGACAATTATTATTCCATAATAACCATTTCTGAGGAAGTTAGTACAGCTACTCTGACAGTACAAAAACACAAGACAGAGTTATATAAACTCATTTTACCTGCTTGTGATATGAATTATGAAGGCCTTTCAACTTGAGATACAGATTGATCATAATGAAATAGAAAATAATGTAACCGCTACCAAAAATCTACCATTACTACTTCGAAGAAAGTCAAACAGTCCTTGCAAACACAGTTACAAAAATAAGACTTTATTTATCCTCATTTTCAAGTGTTTTTGATTACAACTATATGTAACAAAAAGTACATGCAACAATAACAAAAAAGCCTCCTCACTATCAAAATTTCATAGCTGTAGCAAAGGAAAATACATATTTGTGGTTGAAAAAATTTTCCTAAAAAGCTTTTACTACTTTTATAATGTGGGAGAAGATCTAGTAAAGTTTTAACACTATTTTAAAACTCAGATTCAACAAAAGGTTACCAACAATAAACAAGGTCATTTATCTTTTTTAAAAACATCTTTATTGGAGTATAATTGCTTTACAATGATGTGTTAGTTTCTGCTTTATAACAAAGTGCATCAGCTATACATATACATATATCCCCATATCCCCTCCCTCTTGCGTCTCCCTCCTACCCTCCCTAACCCACCCCTCTAGGTGGTCACAAAGCACGGAGCTGATCTCCCTGTGCTATGCGGCTGCTTCCCACTAGCTATCTATTTTACATTTGGTAGTGTATATATGTCCATGCCACTCTCTCACTTCTTCCCAGCTTACCCTTCCCCCTCCCCATGTCCTCCAGTCCATTCTCTGTCTGCGTCTTTCTTCCTGTCCTGCCCTTAGGTTCTTCAAGGTCATTTATCTTTTCCCAAATGCTACATACATAAAACATCTTGATCCTGTCAGTCTGTGCTTAATGATGAAAACTGAAACTTAAATGTTCTTTTACACATCATTAGTCTCATTCAAGAAGACTCTGCCTAAAATGCACTTACGTTGCTATATGATATACTATTATTTCGTTATGTGAAGGTTTTCTAATAGCTAAAAGGCTATCTGAAGGAGGAAAGATTTTTGTTTTCAACAATATCCATGAGCCATTAGATGTCATACGAACAACCCAAAGGAAAAAAACTCCCAGTGTTCTGGAGCTTTCCACATTCCTACCACCTATAGAAAGAAGACTACTACAAGTAAAAAGATTCCTGTATCAGCAATCAATAAATTTCAAGCATTGTTATGAGGGTTGGTTACGTTAATACTACCAATCAATCGATAAAGAGAACTTAATTTTAAAAACAGCTTCAGGAACCAAGCCATGTCCCCTTACCTGTTTCTTATTCCTGGTGGGAGATTTCTTTTGCCCACATCAGTTGCTGGATTCATACACGCAAATAAACGGAAATCCGGATGACGAACCAGTGGTTCTGTTAAAAGAAAACTATAAACTCTCAACAACTTGTAACAATAAGTGATCAGGGGAAGACTAATTCCACTGAACCCCAGGGTGAACCACTATGCCTCAAGGCTCAGCAAGGATGGTACTGGCTGCTCAACCATCCTTGCCTTTTCTCAAACCCCAATGAAATAAGTTTCCAGATCTATGTACACAACTTAATCTTAAACTGCCATCCCACCATCTCTTATGGTGAGGTTGTTCATGCTATTTATGTTTCATCACCTATTCACCAGCGCGTAACACTGTCACTGAGTGTGCATGCCTTATTACCCACTACCCCAATGCCTTGACAAATTATTGTATTCTTTTCATTCCCTATATCACCTAACAATAAGACTTTGCAGAAAATTACTATCTACAGAATAAATAAATCACACTGGGAGGCCTATGTAATCTACCTAACCAAAAGAATATTACTTTTTTAAAAAAAACATTTTATTTATTTATTTAGGCTGCCCCGGGTCTTAGTTGTGGCATGCAGACTCTTAGTTGCAGCATGCCGGATCTAGTTCCCCGACCTGGGATCCAACCCAGGCCCCCTGCATTGGGAGTACGGAGTCTTACCCACTGGACCACCAGGGAAGTCCCAAGAGTATTACTTTAAAGAGGCCAAAAGGCCTCGCATCAAGTCAAACCCCAAGGGGATCAAGTGCTACCTGTGTCTCCTCGATCCAGCAACACCAGAGAGCCAGAGGAGCCTTCAAGTAAACCACTCAGACATTCCAATGTTTCTGGAGCAGCCAGATTAATCTCATCCAACAAGATCCACTCTCCTTTCTTTACAGCCTGAGCTAATGCACCCTAGAAGATGAAGTAAAATGTTAAGGGTCCGTTTCAAACACAAACACACTCACCAAGAACAGTTATGTGAGCAGGGTCAGCAGCAGAGGCAAGGGCAAACCGCTCCTACCTGATGAGCTGACACCTTAGTGCCAAATGGCTGGTCAAGTTAACTTTTTTTCAAATATCCAAAAGGGTCAAGGGAATCTCTCTGAGCCTAACGATGAGATGCAATAAACTAGACCATCCCATTATATGGATGCTAAGGCAAATAATAGCTTACAATGTATTCAGATGTTTAAAGGTAACCAAATGGTTATTAAAAAGACCCAAAATAAATACAGGGTCAGGCTATGAGTATACCAAGAAAAGATAAATGACTAAATCAAGAGTGTATAGTGGTTGTAATTCAGAGCCTTTCACAGGTGCTGAAGAATATCAAGATGAATCTTTCCTCATCTCTACTGATTTGATCTCAAGTTCTATTTCCAAAAGCAATGAACTGACAAAACATCAGAAACTTAATTGTTTTACTATTATTAAACTGCTTTATGCTTTTGTTTTCATGGTGATCCTAACAAAGAATCTTCTGTAAATAAAACTGAAAAAAATAAAACGGAACAAACATATTAAAATCCAGTGTAATGTCAAGTCATGAAATAGGTATAGACCCTATTTTGAGAGCACTTGACATTTTCATTGGTTATATTAGAAACAATCATATTAAGATTAAGCACTGATGACTAAATTTCCCACAACAATGGATATATGGTTGAGGGACTTTCTCTCTTACTAAGACATCATCTCAAGTAAGATTCCTACACCTCCCTTAGAGCGTGGTCTGAAGAGTGCCACAGAAACAATTTTCTTTAATAAAAATATAAAAAGCTTAAGTCACAAACATTTAACTAAGTTGATCCTGCAAGGTCACAGGAGAGAAAACAGTAGAACTACCCATGCACTGGAATCAAAAATGTGTCCTAACAGGAATGGACCCAAATCTCTCTCTCTCTCTCTCTCTCTCACACACACACACACACACACACACACACACACACACACACACACACACACAGAGCTATGAAACAATAAAAAAATTCACTAGTTGTTCTCAGCTGCATCTTTAAAAATAGTAATGATGGTGTTCACCAAGACTTTATAATTTCTATAACAGACATTAAAAAAAATCTTCCCCCCAAAGAATTATTTCATTAACTGTTTACTGTCTTAAACAACAAGCCCTAAAAATGTCAACATGAAGAGAATACAAAACAGTAGCCTCCTTACATTTGCATTTTGCATCAATTCAGCATTCCCTTAACCTAAACAACCGAAGCAAAATACCTCTACAAATGCAAACAATAGGGCATTTTCAGTCATTTTCATCTGTTGTTGGGCATGGTTGAGTCTAAGACCAAATGCTTCCCACTTCTCTTTTAGTAATGACCCTAGAGAAAAATAAAGACAAGAATTTAACATACACTTTGAGTTGTAATATATATAACTTTAAAAACCACACAATTAACATAACACACACAAAAATCACATCTTAGAAGTATAAAAAATTAAGTCCAAACACTTACATGATGCCAACCATGTGCAGCCACTATACTAACCAGTTTGTTTATATGCATACGTATTGGTTAACTCGTTTATCCTCACAACAACCCTTTGAAGTAGGTACTCTTATTCCCACTTTATAGATGAGGAAGAAGATAACTAAGCCACCAAAAGCCCCACTCACTGTGGAATCCAGTTTTCTGGAAGTAACCTCTTCTTCTAAGCACACGTGACTTACTAACCACTAAGTGGTACTGTACACCAACATCAGCGACCACCTGTGTTGATGGAAATCTTGACTAGAGTCACAGGAGCAGCAATACTTCAAAATTAGTCAGCTCTGCCTAAAGTCCTAGAAAGCTCTAATGTGTATTGCTTCATTCTTCCCCCAAACTCTTCTCCTAATTCTGCTAATTAAATTTCAGCTTCATGCCCTCCCACTGGCAGCCTGGGTCACATTCTTACCAGTCTCACTCTCTTTTCCATCCTTGTTGACAGCCGACTTGTGCACATGCTGCATTAGTCTGAGGAGATTGTGCCACCGTTTCTGCCTGTAACAGGTCTGAATGTGTCCCAAGAATGTAAAGTTTTGCTTCTTGGAAAATGTCTGAGCAAAGAGTTCCTCAAATGCCTCCCGTAAGGGTAGCCAAATAAGCTTATGGTCCACTGGTTTGTAACTGAAAGAAAAGGTAAATACGGGATTCGCAAACTTCTAAAGCTAACAGAAGTTGGAAAGTATGCCTTAGAAAACAGGAATAGGTGTAAGATTTCTTCTAATCAAAATCAGAAATAATACCAAAATACTTAACATAAATCTATGTTAAAGTTTTAAATTATAATCTATTTTCTCCACTCCAAGTGTTAGAAGCACCTATACTAAAGGTAAAAACTAGTATTAGATAAACAAACTATGAACAAATTTGAAATTCTAAACTGGGCAGTGAAAAGCATGTCACTGATTTTTTTTTAAAATTAATTAATTAATTTATTTATTTTTGGCTGTGTTGGGTCTTTGTTTCTGTGCGAGGGCTTTCTCCAGTTACGGCGAGCGGGGGCCACTCTTCATCGCGGTGCGCGGGCCTCTCACTGTCACCGCCTCTCCCGTTGCGGAGCACAGGCTCCAGACGCGCAGGCTCAGTAGTTGTGGCTCACGGGCCTAGTTGCTCCGCAGCATGTGGGATCTTCCCAGATCAGGGCTCGAACCCACGTCCCTTGCATTGGCAGGCAGATTCCCAACCACTGCGCCACCAGGGAAGCCCCATGTCACTGATTTTACTAACATGTTTAAATAAACATCATGTATATCTGATGATAAACCATACTCTATTAAGATTGACCAAAAGGTTTTTGAAACATTTTAGAAAATATAATGTCTGAAATTGACTTATTCAAGCATCTTAAGAACTTACTTGAACATCATGCCTTGTCAATGGAGGGTGGGGAGACTACTCCCAAAGAGATTCAAAATTGGGGGAGGGGGACGGTTAAAAAAAATATCTTAAGACATTGCAATGGTTTGTGACCTTCCAAGGCTCAACTTTTTTTTATTTCTCAGCATTTACAGTCTCTCCTATTTCTTAGCATTTTATTTTTCTGGTTGGGGAATTAGGGAATTAGTTCATTTAAATTAAAATTTAATTTAATATTGGGGGGTTAATAACGTATAGAGTCAAGAAACACTGCTCTAGCTAAATTTAAAAGAAGTTGCCCAAGCAGCAGACTAATCATTCCTGGAAAATCTCAAGTATACAATTTTCCGTGGCCTAGGATACTAAATACTACTCAAGAATGATGACATAAATTTTGTTTCTAAGAAATATAATTTGAGAACTGAAACAATACCAGAATATGTTTCAGAACAGTCAAGCACAATTGGAGAACTCATGGATACTATTTACTCACTGGCCTGTGAGAAGGAATAATGAGATGAGTGAAACCCAGTGCCCTGATACTGAGCATCTATATGGAAGATTCTGATTCCAGAGACAGAAAGCATGAGAACTTCACAAACTCAATGTCGCTTCCCAGTAAGCACTAACCCATTAATTAGTAAAGACATTTCTTTACCCCATTTTTTCAGCTGAGATTTACTGAGCGCCTGCTGGAGTTCAGCACTGAGTAAATGAGACCCACCACGTCCTGCCCCTCTGCAGCTTACAATCTAACCAAAGAGACAATAGGGGAATACACCTACTAGTATAAAATATCAAGTAGCAAGTGCTATGACTGGATAAAGTGAAAGGAGAGTGGCTTAAAGAACTGGTACTTGACTATGACAGTCAGAAGAGGCTGTGTCAAAGATGGGAATTGGAAGGAAATCAAACAAGGTAGGGTTAGGCTAAGCAAGTATCCCTGGGCAGCTGGGGAGCCACAGAGGAAATATCAACACAGAGCAGAGCTAAAGGAAGGAGACAGAGACGTGCCGGAGCCAGGTGATGAAGGGTTTGGAGTACATTCCACATGGACAGAGAAGTCAGTGGAAGGATCTGAGGAAGAGAGTGATGAGATCTGATCACACTGTAAAAGGATCATTGTAAATACTAAATGGAAGAGAGACTGTGGGGAGGGTAAGAGTAGAAGCAAAGATGAGAGCCCTGCGCTGGACCAGGCAGAGGACGATGAACCACAATGACAACAGAAGTGGTAAGAAATTAAACACACACGTTATTTAAATAAAAGAGCTAGTCTTAAAGATGTCAGAATAGATGGATCCAAAGCTAACTGAGGCAGCAGAGTAATGACTAAGAACGGAGACGATCAAGACAGACTGCCTGGGTTCAAGTCATGGACTACCCATTACCTTGAACAAGGCACTTAATGCCTGTGAGTCTCAGGTCCCCTAAGTGTAAACGGGGATAATCAACAGGTTAAGAAGGCTAAGTGACTGAACACAGATGAAGACTCAAAATAGTAGCTGGCACAGGAGTGCCATTTAAGAGTTACCTGTGACAACTATTACCACTAGTAATTGGCTCAGTGAATTGAATTCATGAAAGAAATGGCTTTATATTTCAAATTAGACTGAGCTCCTTAAGAAAAAATTTTGTTCATTTAAAGCTGAAAGCATACTGGCTGGAACGGTTAAGTCATCATATGTTTCAAGTGATGAATAAATGAACAAACATACATACACCTTTCCGAAAAGAAAAATAAATAGAAATAAACTGTAACACAAATACTCAACGGAAACTAACCTGCCACAGGGAGAACTGATGAAATCAAACTACGAACCATTAGAGACCAGGGTTTCCATGATGTCTTTTGCAGAGAAAATATGCCTCAGGAGCAACCTAAAGGCCAAGAGGGGAGGGAGGTCTAGAACACCTGGCCCTCATGGAGAGTCACTCAGGGTCTACCTGTTACATACACAATACATGGAGACCACATACAAGAGTTCACTAGAAAATGGCTAGAACAAAAGAAAATGACTCTCCAAAATTATCATACATGAAAGAACATGAAGTGTAAAAGAGACACAAAACAGTGCATGCTGAGTAACTGAAAAGGTAAACGGTTCACTTCATTTGGGGTCAGGATTCTGAGTTTGAAAGCATGCACTCCTGCCCTGCAATCTCCTGCGCAGTTTCCTTTATGGATGTTTCCATGGGTGGCTTAGAGGAGGACACAGGTTAGCCGTTTTATTTCTATTTCTATGAGACCTTTAATTTTCCTCCCATTTGTTCTTTCCTTCATTGTTAACTTCTCCAAGGATACCTCCCCCTTCTCTATTTATCTGTTTCTCCCTCAGAGGCTACCCCTCCCAACCCCATTCCCTATAGTCAGGGATGTGAACCTGTGTTCTGTGTTTTGCCATTTAATGGTAGACTTTCCTTTTCTGGAATGATTTTTACCTGCTTCATCTAAGTCCTCTGTATCTTCTACTCTTTTCTACAGAGTCTCATAAGCTCTCTCTACCCCAACTCTGTCAGAATTTGGTTTACTTCTCTACTCACAGGTAATCTGAAGGCCTATGTGCTGTCTATCAGAAACCTACTTAAATAGAATGACAAAATTGAGTTAAAAGTTAAATGAGGGAAAAAGATATACCACACTAACACTAATCAAAATTAAGGGGGGGGGGGCTTCTGGTGGCGCAGTGGTTGAGAGTCCGCCTGCCGATGCAGGGGACACGGATTTGTGCCCCGGTCCGGGAAGATCCCACATGCCGCGGAGCGGCTGGGCCCATGAGCCATGGCCACTGAGCCTGCGTGTCCGGAGCCTGTGCTCCGCAACGGGAGAGGCCACAACAGTGAGAGGCCCGCGTACCACAAAAAAAAAAAAAAAAAAAAAAAATTAAGGGGGTATGTATGCAAACAAAGATCAGAAGGCAATCTGCAGTAATGCAATTTAAGAGCCTAATGGCCTCGAAGGCTTTACTTTTATAACATATATTTATCCTTAATTATATTATTTTAAAAAAACCAATCTAAAGGATCCAGATTTGCAAACCAGACTAATTAGGACTACAAATTTCTTTTATTATATTTTAACCATAGTATTTGATAAATGCAAAATATGTTTAATGTAAGTTACAAAACACAGAACTAGTTTCATAGATGAAACTAACCACACACTGCCAAAATAGAAGTATTAGCCCTTCTTTAACCCACCTCCCTACCTGCTGCTTTGTTTTCTACTCCCTTGCTTTTATTTATTTTTCCTTTTTTCTTTTTTCCCTTGTCTTTTTAAAATCATTTTTGGTCTTCCAATTGTATACACAAGGGTTCTTAAGCAAAGGAGTCATTCATACATCGATAATATATATTAAAAGATGTGATTTACACACCACTTGCCAATAATACAAAAGAACAGAAAATAAGGCATACTTCCAACTATACGAAGATTGAAACATGTAAGTTTTCTTTTGATGACTAATGCTAACCTACTCACAAGGACAAATGGATATGTATTTTTTTCACCAAGTTGCACCAAAATAAAATTCCAGTTAACAAATTCTGATTTCAACCTTTTTGTATTATTAATAGTATCAAGGCACAATGTGTACTCACTACATTTAAAACTACTTGCAACGGCTGACGTAACACTACAAATTCTTAGAAGAGACAGATCCAGTGCATGTTCAATTAGTACAAGACTAACGCCATTTGTGTTAGGAATACTTAACAGTAGGATATTACTAAAGACATAGATAGATACAGAATAGAGAGAAATACAAAGTAGTATAGACGTGCCTAGTTAAGTAACAAATTCCATATATTAATAAGAACACATTGCAAGTACCACAGTGAGGGAATGGGGAGATTAAGTGTCAATTAACTGAACAGAAGTAAAATGAAAACAAGGTACAAAGACCACTGGGGAAAAATAAAGTCAAAGTAGAATTAGAGTAAGAGAGGTAAGCCTCAGCTAACGGATTCAAAGACAGAATATAAATTTAAAATACATAATTAGTGGCATGTGTAGAGCAGAACAGAAGTAATAGGTCGGGATGGTAAGAAAATGAGAAGCACCAAAGGAAGCAGGATTCCAAAGTAGCACTCCATCCAGAGCAGGAAGGGATATAAGACAAGGAAGAGTGATAGTAAAAATAATGCTACAGCATAATGTGGTCCTCAAAAAAAGAGTAAATAAAGAGCTTTCTTGCAGATATCACAAAGAGCAAAAAGGACAATAAATTCTATTATCTTATGCCTTTAAGAGTTTGTGTAAGCAACTGCTTAGAGTTAATGGGACAGACCCTATTAGGGTTCAACATAAGGTATGCCAATAGCAGCCATCGCTTTTACAGCCTTCAGCACAGACTAAAACTGTTCATGAAACTAACATTCAAAACCACAAATAAGGAAGAAGGGCATTTTACTGACCACAGTGGAGCGCCATGAGCCGTCCCATTTAACAAAGTGGAGGCTACTTAATGTTTCAAAGATAATCAAACTGCAGGAGAGCCTAGCCTGAAGGCAGCGTGAGCCTAGAACAGAGGCTTCAGATAAATGACCGCACACACAAACAGTACTTGATTACATACTTACCTTTTTGTTTTCCTCCCCCTCCCAGCAGGATCCTTGAGAGCAAGAACCTCAAGTGTTCTTTAAAATGAAAAGAAACATCTATACACTCAAGAGCTCCTTAATAAATTCTAATAAATAATACCCTGCTGGGGTGGGCGTAGGGGGGCAATTCTCTGAACATTTTTCCAAGGCTAGTTTTGAGCTTTACAGAGAAAAAGTATTTCTTACCTCAAATAGTGAACACAAAATAACAAGAAAAAGATTTAAAGTCACACTTACCCTCCCAGCAAATCTGCAGTGTCACTTTGCTGATTCATATTGACAACCCTCAAACGGTGGCCTTTAATAAAGAAAGGGCAAAAGGGTTACCCTGTATGTAAAGACTGACAATATCCAGTGTGATCCTTAAGGATGCGTGGACAAGGGCACAGGGCAAATCTTTAAATGTGCATTTCCTCTGACCCCCTCATTTTACTTTCAGGAATCTTGACTATTCAAAATTTTCACCTAACCCAGAGATATATAAAAGAAGATTCACTGCTCTAGCATCAGGTAACTGAAAACAACAAAAAACCCTTCAGTAAGTCAATGTCTATGAATTAGAACTAAATAAATATCCAGTGTGAAATATTATTTAGCCATCAGAATAGGAATGAGGCAGTTCTGTTTTTAAAGATGTCCAATTTGCTTATTAACTAAATGTAATACACAGAGAATGATCCTGTTTGTTTCAAAACAAAACCAAATCTGTATGTATTTGTAGACCACAGATTAGAACTGAAAAAAGTTAATACCCATCTGTTAACAGTGGTTATTTCCAGGGGGAAAGAATACATTATTTCCAAGGTAAAAATTTCCAGTGCTTATCTCCAGGGGAAGTGGAGTGGTGGCACTTCTTAAATTCCAATATTCTTTGGACTTTTTATTTTTTAAAAAGGCAGTCAGGGGACTTCTCTGGTGATCCAGTGGCTAAGGATCCTCACTTCCAATGCAGGGGGCCCAGGTTCGATCCCTGGTCAGGGAACTAGATCCCACACACTGCAACTAAGAGTTCGCATGCCACAACTACAGATCCCACATGCCACAACTAAAAAGATCCCACATGCCGCAACTAAGACCTGGCGTAGCCAAATAAATAAATAAATATTTTTTAAAAAATAAAAAGGCAGTCAGTGTCAAATGTTTGCTGTCTGGGGGAAGAGTGCTTCCCCTCTAGGAGTTACCTGTAATATGAGCCAAGTACTGGACGGTGGAGGTTTTGCCGGTTCCGGTCTCTCCCACCAGCAACACAGGCTCCCCTTTGCTAACACACACGGCGAGCTGTTCAATAAGAACAGAGGATGGCCTCGTAGCAGCAAAGGTGTGCTTCTCCCTGGGGAGGGGAAAGTATGCAAGCAGTTGGAGGAACAGGCTGCAAGCTTCTCTTTGTGTTATTTTGAGGAATCATATTTCCCACATTCAACAAACAAGAAGGAGGCAACTCAGCGTGACGGTCTTCATGTTATAACACAGGGGTCCCCAACCCCTGGGTCAGGGACTGGTACCTGTCCATGGCCTGTTAGGAACCGGGCCGCGCAGCAGGAGGTGAATGGCCGGCGAGCGAAGCTTCATTTGTATTTACAGCTGCTCCCCGTCGCTCGCATTACCGCCTGGGCTCCGCTGTGGCAGCAGCGGCAGTAGGTTCCCATAGGAGTGCGGTGAACCCTACCGTAAACTGCATGCAACGTATCTAGGCTGTACACTCTTTATAAGAATCTAATACCTGATGATCTGAGGTGGAGCTGAGGCGGTGATGCTAGCGCTGGCGAGCGGCTGCAAATACAGATTATCATCAGCAGAGAGGTCTGACTGCACTGAGACCGTAATAAAGCGACTGCTTGCAGACTCATGTCAAAACCCTACCAGTGAGCGGGAAGTGGCAAACTGCACCTCGCGGACTAGACTGGACGTAAGCAACACACTTCGGGTGTCACTGTCTCCCATCGCCCCCAGATGGGACCATCTAGTTGCAGGAAAACAAGGTCAGGGCTCCCACTGATTCTGCATTATGGTGAGCTGCATTAATTATTTCATTATATATTACAATGTAATAATAATAGAAATAAAGTACACAATAAATGTAATGTGCTTGAATCATCCCGAAACTACCCCCGACCAACCCCATCTGTGGAAAAATTGTCTTCCCCGAAACCAGTCCCTGGTGCCAAAAAGGTTGGGGACCGCTGCTATAACAGATGTCCTTACAACATATGAAGTGCAGAATTCATTCATTCTACATACGTGGAGCATTTACATAACTGCTACTTCACTAGGCTCCGGAAATTCAAAACACCAATAAGATAAAACATCTGTACTACCTATGTCACCTTGCACAAACTACTTAACCTCTCTTAGCTCGGTTTCCTAACTTGTAAAATCTGGATAACAACAGTTACTAGCTGTAGAGGGTTGAATTATGTTCCCCCAAAATTCATGTCTACTGAGAACCTGTGAATGTGACTTTATTTGGAAAAAAGCTCTTTACAGGTATAATAAGATTAAAATCGTATCATACTGGATTTAAGGGTCAATCTTAAATCCACTGGCTGGTGTCCTTATAAAGAAAGAGAAATTCAGAGACACAAAGAAACACACACAGGGAAGAAGACCATATGACAATGGCATCAGAGATTGGACTGATGCAGCTACAAGGCACGGAACACCAAAGATTGCTGGGAGCCAGCAGAAGCCAGGAAGAGTCAAGAGTCTTCAGAGGTAGTGTGGCCCCGCCAATACCTTGGTTTCAGCCTTCCAGCCTTCAGAACTGAGAATAAATGCCTGCTGTTTTAGGCCATCAAGTTTATGGTAATTTGTTAGGAGAGCCCTAAGGACACTAACACACACATTAATTCACAGGCTTACTACAACCACTACATGAGAAAACATGCAAAAAGGTACTCAGCACAACGTCAGGCATATAGCAAATATTTAATAAATAACTTTAATAAATCTCAGAAACGTATACAACTCCAGCCCTCAAGGGATTAACAGACTAATGTTAGGACCAAGCCTGACCTCCAGGTGATGCTTACTTCACTAAATACACTACAATGAATAAAATCAAAGATATACCTTTGCTAGTCCCAAGTCTCTAATGACCCTCATCACCTCCTCCACCTATTAACATCTAGTTTCACAGAACACATTTTGGGAAATCACTGCTCCTTACTGTCTAGTACACTGAAGAGATCACAGTTCTGACATGTTTTACTCAAAAATAAGGGGCTGGACCAGACATTCCTTCTATCAATTTCCCAACAACCCCACAGTGCTCAGATCAGTTTGGAACCCTGTTTACCTCTGTATGTGGACAGTCTCACTTTGTTTCCGTAGAAGCCGCACTCGACCCACTTGCACATCTAGCTCATTGATCGCAATTTCTGGTTTATAAAGTTGACAGAAGAATTCAGCCTATGGGAGGGGAAAGATTTTACCTGAGTAAAGTTCTGCATGTTCTTCAAATACTTCTCATCCGTGAGGCTTACTGTGCTCCTCTAACATGCCCTCTACTAAGAGGCATTTTCGGGCTTCCAAGACAGGTAAGTTAGCTTTTAATTATATATTTTTTAATTCTCCAAGTTTCTCATATGTTTTTAAAAACACTGATCATGAATGTTACCCTGTAATAGTACTTTTTATTCATTCAAATGAGCCTCTATCTACCTATATGAAGTGAACACAGTGAACAGAAAGTTTTACTCTTAAAAGATATGAAAAAAAACCAAAGTAATTTTTCTTCCTCTATGCTTTCCTCTGCTTTAAATTTCTAACATAATGCAGGAAACAGTCACTTGAATAAACCATGATACATCTGACGACAGCCAAAGCAGAAAGAGAAGCTGTGACAGAGGCTCAGGACACGTACCCATCAGGCTTATCCTCATCGCTAACCCAAAGAACCAAGATTTTGCTCAGGGTTTGGGGTTAGGAGTAAAAGGGGCAAATTGCCCAGGGAAGGTAAACCCCTCTTCAACCAAAGGGGCTGAATATTGATCAACCTAAGCCAATCATGGTAGTCTCATTTCTCTTGTCTACTATAATTAACATACTTATTACTTCAGCCCCTTTTAGTAGGTGCTCCATTACCTGCAGCCAAAACCATCCCGATAGTTTCCCGATAGCCTAAGGAACACCTCTAACCATCTCGGTTCCTGACTAAGGCTTTTGAGTCATCATTCATTTGGCAACGCCAAATATCTGCCTCAAGATGAGCCCCAGACATTTCTCCAGCTACCAACACCATTGCTGAAAGGCTCTCTCCTCCAGAAGTACATATTTTGATATAAAACAGGAAAGGCAAATATTAACAGTATCAGCAGTGAACCTAAGTAGTGGGTATACAGGTGTTCCACTTTTCAACTTTTTTGATGTTTGAATATATTAACTATAAAAAGTTGTAAAGTTGGAAAAAATCTAATTGTGCACAGAGCTACAGACAAAGGAGTTACTATGACATGGTTCCAGTCCTGACACCACAACCTACAGAATAACATGCTCCTTAAGCACTGGAGAAAAAGGCGTGCGTGTGAAAAAGGATGCAAGGCAGCGCACTCTAAGAACGTGGAACACAGGGAGAACTACTTATCCAGGAGACAGTGAGTTTTATGCCCATGAGAGGCAGCAATGAAAGTACCAACTCTGACAGAGGAGGCTGTTATTTGCAAAAGCTGTTCCAGGTAAGGACCAGAGATCAGCAATTAAGCTAAATATCCCAGCTTCCTTTCAAGAGGGAAGTAAAAATAGTATTACATACCTTTTTCTTGGAAATGTTCAATTTGCTTCCAATGACTTCTGCCATTTTCAGTTTGCTTGTCTGCTTAGAGAGCATTGCTGTGAAACAGTCCAGAGCCTATTAAAATAACCAAGGTAAATGCCAACTGATTTTTAAAATAATACATTAATAACAGAGCATCACTATCCAGGCCACAAAAGGGAGGAACATAAAATCCAGCAGAACTTTTCTGCAAGTAAGACTAAGGAGAATACAAATAAAGTACCAATCCTAGACTCAAAGGACCTTACCATAACAGAGACAGGACACCAAAAAATGTGAAGGCTTTACTATCAAAATACCAGTTAATTAGGAAAACACACACAAACGCCTCAGTTTGCAAATCCAAAATTCAGGTAATAATAGCAATTAGCATTAATCCTTGGGTATATGGTTCCGTGGGGGGAAACGACTTCCAGACAGTGGAGGTAACACCAGAAGATTACTTTCTAGATGTAAAGGGAGGCTCCTGGTGTGCAATGAAGGGATTACGCTGTCATTACCCTAACCCAGTACTTAATCTTAGCAACGACTGATAGGCCAACAAGATACGTCTTCTGCTATAATGAAATATAAAATACGTATCACCACCAAATGGATTCTACCCCTACAAAAGCTGAATTTGAATACATCAAGCATTTTGTTAAACTTCTACATACAAGAAAGACAGATAAAATGATAAGGGAAAGGACACGAGTATGGCAAAACAAAGAATATATCTGGTTCTGCTGCCACCAAGTGTAATGTATCAATAAACTTCATGCAAGCATTTAAAAAAGAATGTATCTAGTTTTGTCCCTAATTCCTTACACAGAGCGTCAAAACTTCTTGGAATTACCAGGAGTAAGGAGTGTCTTTTGTTATTTACTGGAGCCCTTATGGACCTTAGCAGGTTTATTATGCTAAGCAAGGTAACTCTTGATGGGCCCTTAGATAGTTTCTGGCCAGGCCAGAAAGACCAAGGGTTGAAACTTCCAGCTCCATCTCCAACCTCTGGAGGAGGGGAGGGGATGGAGATAGAGTTCAATCGAATAGCCAATGTCAGAATAAGACCCCAATAAAATAATGGACATCCAAAGCTTAGAGAGCTTCTGATTGGTGACAAAGTGATGTGCCAGGAAGGTGGCACACCCTGACTCCACAGGAGTGCCTGTGCTCAGACTCCTGAAACCTTGCCCTATGTGTCTCTTCCATTTGACTGTTCTTGAGTTATATTTTTTATAATAAAACTATGACCTGTATGGTGAGTACAGAGCTTCCAATGAGTTCTGTGAGGTGATTACTGTACCTGAGGAGGTTGTGGGAACCCCTGAATTTACAGCTGATAGGTCCTAAGTGTGGGTGGGCATCTGAGACTTGCGGCTAGAGTCTAAAGTGGGGCAGCCTTGCAGAGGACTGAGCCCCTGAACCTGTGGGGTCTACACTAACTCCAGGTAGTCAGTATCAAAACTGAACTGAATTGCAGGACACCAGTTGGTGTCAAAGCAGTGAAGAAGCAACCAGATAAAGCCAGAAGGTGAAACATTCTGTAAAACAATTGGCCTGATCTCTTCAAGGGTATGTGTGGGGCGGGGGGGAAGGTTCTGATACAGTAAAAAAGTTCTTAATCCCATTTGCATAGAAAAGGATGTGGAAGGAGATTTAACAGTATTGGGGGGGCTTCCCTGGTGGTGCAGTGGTTGAGAATCAACCTGCCAGTGCAGGGGACACGTGATCGATTCCTGGTCTGGGAAGATCCCACATGCCGCGAAGCAACTAAGCCCACGCGCCACGACTACTGAGCCTGCGTTCCAGAGCCCACGAGCCACAACTCCTGAAGCCCGGGCGCCTAGAGCCCATGCTCTACAACAAGAGAAGCCACCGCAATGAGAAGCCCGCGCACCGCAATGAAGAGTAGCCCCTGCTCGCCACAACTAGAGAAAGCCCGCGCACAGCAACAAAGACCCAATGCAGCCAAAAATAAATAAATAAAATAAAATTTTAAAAATTAAATGAAATAAAGAAAAGTACAAAACAAGGTTACCTGTAAGAAAGATGAGAAATGCAGGAGAATGGAAAGGAAATTTCAATGGAGAGAAGAGGATTAAAGGACTGGCACACAGCACTTCAGAGTTCAGCCGGCTTAAGTGTGTGCTCCAAATGTGGGTTCTTTCTCCTCAAAGTAAGTTAACCAAACACAGAGAGAAACTGCTAACCAAAATGGGTCACTATTCTCTCCTCAGTCCTAGCTGACAGAAACCAGAACACTTTATAGTCAAAATGGGTTAATGTTTTAACAGCCCAGAGATCTTCAGGCAGCATCACTTTATTCTTAAGCAGGTGGGAATAAATCTCTCTCTGTTCTACTGAATGTGGCAGAGCTACAATTCAATAGAGCTTCCCTCCCACGCAACACATTTTGTCCCCACGTCCAGCACACAAGGATGTACTTTACAAACCCCACATTAATTTCTCTGGACTAAAGTTAAAAAGGCCCTACTGAGGCTAGTGGTGGGATAAGACAAATATAAATCTATCAAACAGACTAAGAAATTATATACAGAAATAAATACTAAAGATCTTAGAAACACTTTCTATTTTATAATAGTATTATCACCCGGGAGACTTTCTTTTCATTTAAGCTTTAATTTCAGTACTGTATCTGTTTTACTCTAATTCAAACTATACTTATTTGAAATTAGTAGTAACCTGTTTCAAAAACCACAAAACATTTATTAGGCCCAACTAGTTTTAAGGCAACATTAGTTCAGTTTTAACTAGCTAAGGATAATAAACGGTACCTACACAAAAGAAAAACTTTTTGATAGCAGTCAAGACACAGAAAATAACAGTAGAAATCAACAGCCTTAAAGAGCACAGAGAAGCAAGCAGGAAGACTGTATCTTACCTCTTGAAAAATATTTAATGATGCTGATGAAGACAGACTGTCAAAGCTGTGGGCAATCCTATTACACCAATTCAGTAGGTCCCTTTAAAAAAAAAAAGGGGGGGCGGGGGGCAGAGCTTACTTAGGTCTGGGAACACTTGACAACAAAGACTCTTCTTTTCTTCTGGCAACTGAAGATAAACAGTGTCAGGAAAAAGAATGAGTGGTCCCAGTCCCTCTCCTACCAGGAAGTGACCTAGAACTCACTTCTCCCCATCCATGCCAGACAAGGTAGCAGGAGACAGGGAGCAATTAATTCTCAGAGCAAACTGAGGGGAGTTGCCCACACCTAATTCTCATTTCTCAAAGGGCAAGTCAACCACTGAGAACAAAGCGCAAAGGCATGGATGGAACTCACTATACAGAGCAAAACCCAACAGTCTTTTATTTAAGACCCCAAGCGTCACAAAAGGACATCCGGTGAAAGAGCTATGTCAGTAACTATTCCCAACTTTGGCTTTTAAAGTTATTTGCTAAACTTCCAGTTATAAGTAAATCCTAAGGATATAACATACAACATAAGTACAATTAATGCTGCTGTATGCTATATATAAAAAGTTGTTAAGAGTTCTCATCATGAGAAAAAAAATTTTTTCTTTTACTGTTTCTTTAATTTTGTACCTATGAGATGACAGATGTTCACTGAACTTATTGCAGTGATCATTTCATGATGTATGTAATCGTTATGCTATATGCCATAAACTTATACAGTGCTCTGTGTCAATTACATCTCAATAAAACTGGAAGAAAAAAGTTATTTGTTAAAGTTAACATAATGTTACCTTCATAAGCCTTCCCATTCAGTAACTATAGATCTCAAAAAGGGACTGAACACTATGAAGTAGCCCAAACGTCTAATTTCAAAACCTGACTTCTTGTAACCACTCAGTTCTAGCTGCTAAGAACTTCTGAGGGAAGCAGTTTTTAAAACACCAACTGAAAAGCGTTTAGCCCAGGGCTTCCCTGGTGGTGCAGTGGTTGAGAGTCCGCCTGCCGATGCAGGGGACACGGGTTCGTGCCCCGGTCCGGGAAGATCCCACATGCCGCGGAGCGGCTGGGCCCGTGAGCCATGGCCGCTAAGCCTGCGCGTCTGGAGCCTGCGTGTCCGGAGCCTGTGCTCCACAACCGGAGAGGCCACAGCGCTGAGAGGCCTACATTCCACATAAAAAAAAAAAAAAGTGTTTAGCCCAGTACCTGAGAGACAATTCTCTCCCCTCAAGGCTTAGTCTTTTGTGTTCCCATCTGGCTTCTGAAACTTCCTCGGGTGCCTGTTCCCCTCCAACAGAACTATCACTCAGAGGGTGATGTTTCTCTCCAGTAAGCTGGATGTAAATGTCAAGCAGGTGATCGGTTGCTACCGATAAGCTGGGATATCTATTTCGAAGAACCTGACAGAGAGAGAAAAAAAAGCAAAGAAAATTTAGCAGCAGACAGAGTGATTTTTAAAAGCACACATAAACTGCTGCTGACACTAGTCAACCAAAAATGAATTTTTCTAAGAAATCTGTCATCTTAACCAAGTATAACAACTTCCACCCTCACCCATACCTCCCACCCCTCAAAGACCATGACTTTTTCCTGCCCAGAACTCAGTTATCTGGCAATCTCACCACCTATCACACAGCTTAGGGTATAGAAGCTAGATGGGAAAAGGGTCTCAAGCAACTCAGGCATCCAAGTCCCAGGCACTTACTCATTGAAGTATCCTTCAAGTAATATGTACTCTAATTTTTTAAACACAATTCTAGTACAGTCATTAAGTCATTTCTCAGACAAAAGCAAATAAGAAGCAGTTAATGGGAAAAGGAAAGTTTTTTAAAGCAAATCACAGTAAAAGGAGCTGGTGTTAAGTCCCGATAAAAAGTAGTTTTTATCAGACAACAGAAGTTAACAAGCAAAAGATCTAGCCCAATTCACTTTGACAGCTATCAAGAATTCTGTGCGGTATAATACTTGGTGCCCATAATATTGGTTCAACGCTTTTATGATATGGATTTGCTAAGTCAAGTCTACTTGAGAAGGAAGAAAAATATCATGTATATATTAGGAATATTACACCTTAATACATTTAAATTGAGAAGTATATCACGATTCCAATTTATATATGAAATATCAACATATTTTGTATATATTAAAGTTGTAAGGTCCACTAAAATCTTTTAACGGTGTCATCAAGTGGTAGATCTCATAGATTTTTATTTCTTCATACTTTTTTTTTTTAACTGGAGGATTTTACAACAAATATTATTGAAAACATATTTCAGATGTATTGAAAATTAAGGACAGAAAAAGAGAATAATAAAATCAACAAATTCAATTTAATGGATACACATGTGGATATTTCAAATACAGAATATACATTTTTTGTGTATGAAGGGAACATTTTCAAAATTGCCCATATATTTGTGGACCCTGGCTACCATAAACAAAATATACTTATTTCCATCACCCCTAAAACAAAAAGTTCCCTTTTGTCATCACTCCCTTCCTCCACATCCCCATCCCTGGAATCCTGTACCTGATTCAGATCTCTATACAGTTTGGCTTTCAAATCTATCATATACACAGAATCATATGGGATGTAGTGTATAGTTCGGTCTCTCTTACTCAGCATAACGTTTGTGAAATTCGTCCAGACATTACTGTATGTATCAGTAGTTCATTCTATTTTATTGCTGAGTAGTAATTCCAACATATGAGCATGTATATTTATGATTAAGGTGAAAAAAAAAGCTGTTTTTACTTGAAAAAATTTTGTTAGGTTTAACACTTTAGTAAGGGCTCAGTTATTTGGAAAAAAAGTTCTGAATAGAGATTTATATGTACCAACCAATTAGTCATTTTCTACCTTAGTCAAAAAACATCTTTTGTTATTAACATGAATGTCAAAATTTAAACACAATATCACATAATAAACTAATCTAACATGATATGGTTATCAATTTGATATGTATTTTGGAGATTCATTCCTTTAATAAGCATTTATTAAGTACCTACTTTGTAGCAGGCACTATTCCAGGGACAGAGAAACAAAACAAAATAAGGAATGGAACCCGTCCTCGAGAAAATCCCCCTAATAAAAGAAGCAGATATGAAAGCAAAAGCAAGCTTGCAGCCCAAAGTACAGCATGGTCGGCCCTGCTTGGGAGACCCGGGAAGGTTTCACAGAGCAGGAGAGGCACCTGGCAGAGGTCGCTGGTGACTGTGAGAGGGGACTGCCGGCAGAGAAAGCAGGCCATCTCTGGTGCCAGCACGTGAGGCATCAAGGCACATTCAAGGTGTACGGGGGAGACAAGGTGTGAGAAACTGCTAGGGGTAAGTTCCCGGCACTTACTAGGTATGAGACTAGCATTATGTAAAGAGCTTGTTTTTTGAAGTGTAATTTGATATTTCAGCAAGAAGTCAAAGCCAGTCTTTCTAAGCGTAAGATGGCTGTGGTTGGCAGCAACAGAAATGCAGTTCCTTGTGTTCCCCGTGAGGTCGGCATAGGAGATTATTTTATTTCCTAAGTAATACACACAAGGTTTTTAGCTACCAGTCATTTATTTAGGAGAGTGTTATTAGGATTAGTAAGTCCAGAAGCTTAAAAATAACCAGTGAGCTTCTGAAAGTCAGCTACCTAAATATGACCTAGGTCACTGAAGCGAGGAGGTGTGTGCTCCTGTCGCACCTGCGGTGAGCAGAGTGACACACTGTTGATCAAGGCAGGAGTGGAAGGAGGAGTTCTGGCTCATCCTTCAAGTACAGAATACAGTAAGAACAGAGTGGCTGTCAAATGTTCTTCTCATCCTCTCAATCCCCAATAAATTACACCTAAATGTGAACTTCAGCCCTCCCCTTTAAAGAAAAGACTCACAATTTAAGTCTGAAAATAAAACATTTAAAGGTCTGCAACAGCAAAAGAAAGAGGAGCACTATGACAAAGCAATACAACAAACATTTACAAAATGCCAGGCACGGAGTGGATGCTGGGGATACCAAAGCTGAGTTAAGTTACTGGAGGAGCTTATAGTTGAGGGCGGCAAGAGGGGAAAAGACAGACATACAGGACACACAAATACACAACTGGGAACTAGAGTGAGATAAGAAACTCTCAAGTGTAAAACAGGCTGTAGGGTTATAAAATCACACCATCAAGGCAAGGCTTCTTAGAGATTATACTATCAAGGTTTACCCAGTAATCGGTGAACTCTGAAAACCCCTCTGCTAGTAAATACCTAAATGCTAGATAAAATATTTGAAAAGGTTGTCTGGTGCCACTTATTTATCTAAAAACTTATACCAAGAAAGAGGAAAGCATCCCTGCCATGACTGAATGGTCACTGACAATGCTTTATTCGTGGCTCTCCAAGATGAAACGTTGGAAGTCGGGACGCTTCCCAAGTGAGGAGGTAGATCCGAGGGGAGACAGAAGGTTGGCAGGGTAAAGTGAGGCACACCTCTCAGTGTTCGCGGAGAACCAGAGACACTACAAAGTAAACCTATGTATAAAACCTTTAAAATAAGTCATCTCAATTTTCATTAATACCCCGATCAAAATGTACATAAAGTTGTTAAGTGTGAAAGATATTAGTTACAAAACAACTTAGCATAAAAAAGATCCTTTGGGGACAACTGGGGAAACTTAAACATGGTCTGAGAATTAAGTGCTACTGAGGAATTACTATTCATTTTATTGGGTGTAATAATCATTACGGTTATATATGGAAATGCCCTTAGAGATGCATGAAAGTATTTAAGGGTGAAACGCTATGAGGTTTGCTTTCAAATATATTAGCAAATAAAAACTACTAGATGAAATTAATACAGTAAAATGTCAGCATATTAACTGTTAAATTTAGAGTGACGAGTACTTTGGTGACTCATTGGGCTATTTCCTCTGTTTACATGTAAGTCTGACACTTTTAATAATGAAGAGTAAGAAAGAAAAGCATTGATACTTT
Organism: Phocoena phocoena; assembly: GCF_963924675.1. NCBI lineage: Eukaryota > Metazoa > Chordata > Mammalia > Artiodactyla > Phocoenidae > Phocoena > Phocoena phocoena. The sequence continues at coordinate 66,647,239 of NC_089230.1, read as the reverse complement.
CAAATAACCTCATACCTCATTCAGTTCTGTCTTATCCATGTTATCCAGGTAAATTTTGGTCCAGTATTTGTCTAGCAGAGTAGCATGACTATTTAGCGGTCGATACCAATTTCCTCCACAGCTCAAGAGTCTGTATTTCAGAATGAAAAACAGAGTCACACAAAATTCCCAATTTTAATCTTGAATTATGCCCCTGGTTATCCCTTGCTAGATGTCATCTCACATCTGAGTAAAACTCACAGTTCCTTCTGGTGCCAGACAGCACTGTGCTGGGCTTATGGGGAGCATGACAATGAAAGGCTGCCACCAAGCCAGGTTTGACTATTTTCCTAGGGGGAGTAATAGGGCTTTAACCAAGTTATTTTCACACCACTGCAAATGATCCTATTAGACGTTTTGAACTGAACAACATGTTCCTTTTCCTTAAGACATAACTTCAGGAAAAAGAAAACCTAATCCAAGACCAACAGCATTAAAAATAAGTTCACTGCTTATTACCAAAAGCGACAGTACCTAAAATTATTTAACATGCCCAGAAGAGAAGGAATATTCGTTAAACACATACTCTGGGCAAGCCATGGGCTTACACCTAAGCCATGTAATTTAATCTTCACAACAACTGCACTGAGGGGATGATGCCTTTCTTTTCTTCTAACTGTAAGGAAGAACTGTACAGAAGAGAAGGAGAGTAATGTTCCTTGCTCACTCAACTATGACTACAAATGGCAAAGCCAAGAACTGAACTCAGGTTTGTGTGACATACTTCTATGATGTCCCAGGACTTGCTGGGAAATGTATCTAGCAGGAAAGAACTTCACCATCGCTGTGAATAAAATCAGGGTCTATTAAAACTAACAGGGCCTAGCAAGGTCTTCCTTAGAACTGTTAGCTCTGCATTCCATCTGGAAGTGAATGTTCACAGAGGTACAGTAAACACTAATATAATCACTAAATACAATGTGGCATTATTTTCACTCTTGGGCATTTTAAGACCTTAGAGAAGCTGTACAGTTATAGACAAGTAGGAGGAAATAAACCACTGCCTTCACATTATTTTAAAAAGTAGATAGGGACATATACTAAGTTTGCTTAGGTTTTATTCCTTTGTTGATGCTTATATTCAATTAATTTTTTTAAATGCCTGAGGTCTACATGGCTTTATCATCACCACCATCATGGCTGGGCACTTACTACGTGACAGGTCTTTAGTCACTTCACCTAACCTTCATAACTTACACCAAGTTGTAAAGTAGGTGTTATTGGCCCCATCATAATCAGTCAAGCAAGGTACACACAGGTACAAAGTGTCAGTGTCAGGATTCAAACCCAGGGCTATCTGACAACAGTCTCATCTCTGATTATGTTTGAAAACATGAAAACAAGACAAAGTTTTTTAAGACTGGTTACTTATTTTTAAGTGGGGGGGAAAAAACCACTTTTACTTTCTAAATTAATTATCTCCATTAAAAATAGTCAGGAAGGGGCTTCCCTGGTGGCGCAGTGGTTGAGAATCCGCCTGCCAAAGCAGGGGACACGGGTTTGATCCCTGGTCCAGGAAGATCCCACATGCCACGGAGCAACTAAGCCCGTGCGTCACAACTACTGAACCTGTGCTCTAGAGCCTGTAAGTCACAACTATTGAGCCTGCGTGCTGCAACTACTGAAGCCCGTGTGCCTAGAGCCCATGCTCCACAACAAGAGAAGCCACTACAGTAAGAAGCTGAGCACCGCAACGAAGAGTAGCCCCTGCTCACTGCAACTAGAGAAAGCCTGCGTGCAGCAATGAATACCCAACACAGCCAAAAATAAATTAAATAAATTTAAAAAAAAAAGTCAGGAATGAGAATGTTGAATCTGTCATCACTGCTAACTAACCTTGCTTAAAATGGGCCCAGAGAACTCTATTCCAAGACTTTTGTACTCAGCACTCTAGCATGTGGACTTAGGAAGAGGCTCCATCGTGGGAATAGAAGGGTTAATGGGACATACCTCCTGGTTGCAAAGAACTGAAATCCAGGAGCCACTTTCAGACAGTCACCTTGGCCAGGAATCAAGAGCTCTCCATTCTCCAAGAGAGGGATCAGCACGGAAACCTAAATCACAAAACCCCAGTGATAAAGCTATTAAAGACAGAAGTAACAAACAAGAAAGCAAAAAAACCCTCTCACCAAATGATGAACACGTCCTTCCTACTTCTCACAGCATGAACTGGGGTCAAACGCCAGGCGGGAATACTGGAGCCGCCTACACTCCAGCAGAGCAACTTATTCATTCAGCATTCACTGAGTTCCTACTATGGACCAGAATCAAGCAAGACAGGAAAAATCCAGACATGACTGAGGCTTTACAGCCTAGAGTCTGACGGGAGATAGCCATGCAGACTACCATATAGCATGATCGGTGTGACCCCCAAGGGGTGTACAAAATGGTATGTGAAGACACAGGGTGGCTGTAGATCAGTGTGGAGTAGTTTAGAAGCAGGGCAGTGAAGCCATTCTAGAGGTAATGACATTCACTGAATCTGAAAGTATGAAGAGGGATCAGCCTGGTTTGTTGGGAGAGCAGTGGCACATTTACTCTAGGCAAAAATATTCAAATGGATAAAAATGTATACGCCTAAGAGCATGGCATGAGAGGACTCTTACAGTTAGGGTTAGGGCAGAACGTGTATATGAAGTAGTGGAAAAATACTAGGCTTAGAGATAAATGATAAAAGGACTTCTGTGCTGAGCTAAGGAGTTTGAGTTTTTTTCATGAAGTTGTTGAGAGGATTTTAGTCTGAAGAAAAACTTATTTTTTATTTTAGAAAATGAACTGTGCAACAATATGGAAGATAAACTGAAAGAGAGCCAGCCTGGAGGGAAAGAAGCGAAAAAGGACACCATTCAGGTAACAAAGGTAAGATGGCAGGATAGATTAGATAGACAGATAAAAATAAGAAGGCCTGTGCTAAGGCAGTGGGCTAGGAGGGAACAGAATAAGAGATAAGGAAAAAGTACTAAGCAATATCAGACTAAGTGAATGCGGGACTAGAGGAAGGAGACACATCAAAATTCTGGCTTGGTAATTGTGTGGCAGGAAAGGCTGTTGCAGGAAAGAGCAGATAAGGTTCATTTTGAACATCCTGAACCTGTACCTGCTAAGGAAGATCCAAGTAGAGATTTTTTCAAGAAAAGTATGGACTAGACATATGGGTCTAGGGGATGTGAGTTTATAGAATTTTGAGGAAAAAAACAGTAAGAACAAAGAGCCAAGGAGGAAGGTCCTAAAATGTCAAGGTAATTTTATCAAGCATCCTTATTTCATACATGGCTAGGAGATGAAAGGAAAAATATTATGGGGGCAACTCCAAGATAACTCCGACACTTGAAACAAAAGACAACCATCCTGAATGAGATCTGTAAAAGCCATAAAAGCTACCTTAAAATAGTAATTAGTTAGCAATTAGCTGAGAAGTTCTGGAAATAACAAAATAATAATCAAGGGTCCAGGTATGTTTTAAGATAAACACAACTTCACTATAATGATGATGAAGTTTAAATCAACTGAACAGCATACCCTCTGGAACCAAGTGTATTGATAGTAACAGAAGCGGAATGGTCTACACAAAATGGAACTCAAAGTACAAGAATTTTCTGATGTTTACCAGACGTTGCCCAAGGAAGATCAAGACAGAAACTAACAGTTTGGTCTTGAAATCTGGACTTGGTCATCAAAGAATATACTTGGCTATGGCAAAGGGATAGATCCCTAGGCTTCATCATGACCTGAATGGAATATCCCTTATGTTCATCTACCTTCTTTGGCTCAAATTCTATGATTAATAATACTAATGACTTCCCAGGTACCCTGATGTCTGAAAAAATTGCCCAGGAAAGAGAGCTATAGAAAGCGCTAAGACTCAACAAATACTTTTAAGTTGGCCTTGCAGTTTATAATTCAGTTTTATTTTTAAGTGTCATTGGTAGTAGTCATCCTTGGCTCTGGGCTTCTTAAGAAATTTGACTCTCCAGCCCTATAAAACTGAGCATTAAAATCTTAGAACATGGTGGTCAAACTAAGCCAATAACCCCATTACATTTTTACCTCACTAGACTCTAAAATATGTGTGTCATAAGACACACACATATTTATAGCCCCTCCTTCCCCATACATTTCCCTAAACCTAAAGACCTTTCCCACCTCTCCTTCCCCCTCCCCCATCTCTGTCTCCTCTCTCTCTCCAATCCAAGAGGGGAAAGTCCATATACAGGTGGCTTTAGGGTTCACGGTAAAAGAAAATTAAAACCAATCTCAGGAAAATCTACCCAAAGGAAGATTTTTTTCATTCTGGAATACATTTTTTTGGTCATAGTTTACAGAATACAGAAGAAACATGGACTGCCTCCATAGCTAAATTTTATACACATATAAAAGTGATCTTTTTGAAGTCAAAAATATACATCCAGTTTATTTTCCTTAATGGAACAAAGACAAGCAGGCTCTTATTATATCACCTCTTCTTTCATCTGTCCTCAGCCCACTACTCTACAAATGCCATAGCCAGGGAGCTGGGTCTCAAAGTTCTCAATGTATATGCAGCATGGATTAAGATGTTTCCCACCAAGCCTATTCTTGGAAAGTCTGTGAAATTGCTCACATTTTCAACTAAAGGAGGAAAAAAACTACTGTGAAATTGATCACATATTCAACTATTAAAGGAAACAGTACAAGCAGAATTTTAATAATTTTCTATCAAACAGGAGATCAGCCCAGTAATCCAAGAACTCAAACCAGATTAGGTAGATAACCAACATACCATCTCTAATGAAATACTTATGTTGTTTAAATAATCCCCCAGTATCACTATTAACACAATTTTCATTCTCTTCAAAGACAAGAAATTAGCGAGTTACTAGGGAGGTGACATACCACGTCCAAGGGAGCATAGTCAATATCCTCCAGAAGGATCCAGTGTCCATTTGTGGCCGCCTGTGTCAGGGTACCAGGCTGCCACACAAACTCTCCTGGGACATCTGTGCAGCGATACATTCCCAACAGCATCTGCAAAAATATTATTGAAGCCACACACCTGAGGAGCCAATGCTACATCCTGCGATTAGTTCCATTAAACTTCCACAGGGTTATAACAGGTATCTGAGGTTTTACAGCGTGGTCCCCTCAGTTATGAGGAAGACCAATAACTATTCTCATATTCTCTTAGCAAAAACAATATTTTAAGGCAAATATTCACAAGTATGCTCACCAACCAAAATCTGCCATTTCTTACTTACCTTACTGTCGGTCTGATCTCCAAGCTGGACTTTGAGAAGCTGAGGGGGCTTCCTTCTACCTGTTATTGCAGCTAAATGTTCAACTAAGGAAGTTTTCCCACATCCAATCGGTCCTTCCAACAACACAGCATTCTGAGAAGCCACTGCCATAGCCAGGGTCTGAAGATTTTTGCAGACTGACTCAACCAGCACATAAGACCTAAAGGCCAGCTCCTGTTCGCGAGAAGAACTCCGACTACTGGCCTAAGGAGGCAAGTGGAAAATAAAAGGCATATCAAGAAGAGTCTTCCCATCAAAGAGCACAGGTTAATTTCTACAACAGTGCTTCCACCGGCTTCTACATAAACCTCTGCCAATAAAGTGGTAGTACAGGACCCACAGTAACAACAAGTATGTTATCCAAAGTAAGGATCTGACTTGTTCACTTTCCTTTCTCCCCTGCACTCCAACTCTGGGAACTCGCTAACAAATTTAAGAAAAAGTCTCCCAAACTTTAAGAAGCCACAAAAGTTGACACACAGGGGATGGGAACAAGCCTCATCTCTCATGACTGGATTTTTGTTTTTCCTTACCTTACCATATTCTAGGATTTTACGTCTAAGATCAAGAATGCACAATACACTAATGAGACCATCAGGGGAGAGTAAGGACATTGAAAGGATACACTATAAAATTGTTCAATTTTTTCCAGGTGTAATAAAGAGTTCTGGAAATTTTTTAAGTCCTTTTTTTTTTTAAAAAAAATTTTATTGAAGTATAGTTGATTTATAATGTGTTAATTTCTGCTATACAGCAAAGTGTTTCAGCTATACATATATTATTTTTCATTATGGTTAATCACAGGATACTGAATATATTTCCCTTATATTATATATACATCCTATATATAATAGTTTGCATAAAGTCCTTTCCTTTTATACACACACACACACACACACACACACACACACACACACACACAAAACTACAAGCATACCTCAAAGATTTTGCAGGTTGAATTCCAAAACACAGCAATAAACCAAATACCATAATGAAGCAAGTCACACAAAATTTTCAGTTTCCCAGTGCACATACAAGTTATGTTTACACTACACTGTGGTCTATTAAGTGTACAACATAGCTTTATGTCTTAAAGACAATGTACATACCTTAATTTAAAAATACTTTATTGCTAAAAATGGTAACCATCATCTGAGACTTCACCAAGTTGTAATCTTTGCAATCGTAACATCAAAGACCACCAGTCACAGATCACCATAACAAATATAAATACTGAAACAGTTCTAAATATTTCAAGAATTACCAAAATGTGACACAGAGACACGAAGTGAGCAAATGCTGTTGGAAAAATGGCACCAACAGACTTGCTCAAGGCAGGGTTGCCACAAACCTTGTTAAAAAAAAAAGCAATGTCTGAGAAGCACAACAAAACAAGGTATGCCTACATTTAGCTAAGAAATGATGTGGTATCTGGGAGTTGCTTCAAAACAATATGGTGTGAGGACAGTGTTCAGAAATATAAATGCAACATAATTGATCATGAATTTATAATTACTGAAGCTGAATGATGGGTACATGTGGATTCATTACACTATTGTTTCTACTTTGGAATACGTTTAACATTTTCCATAACAAAAAGTAAAATAATAATAATAATGTACCCAATATGTTTAATGGGTAGTTTCAGTTTTGCAAGATGAAAAAGTTCTGGAGTTTCTTTGCTAACAATGTGAATATACTTAACACCACTGAAGAGCACACTTAAAAATCGTAAAGATGGTAAACGTTACATTCATTTTACCACAATTTAAACAAATTTTATTAACAATGGACCTAATATGACACAGAAAAAAGGACCTCTTGGAAAAGTGCAATGATTATTAACTTTTAAGGAATGGTAAATTCTCAAACATAGCTTGTCCCCTAAAGATATGTGAGGACAAAATGAGATTCAGGGCTGGAAGTTCTTGATCTTTTTGCAGAGCTGTTACTCTTAGCAACCGGCAGGCAGGCTGGGCTGTAGCTCCATTCTGCACTTCTGCCCCAGTGCTCTGCCACTGCCACCCAGTATATCAAGCCTACTCCAACCAGAATCCTTCCCTATGTTGAAGTTCTAATGATCCAAACCTAATCTATGTTAGGAGAGCGGTTAAAGAGAGGTGGGGAGGTCTTCCTGACCAGAGGGAAACACAAGGCGCTTTGGAAATGCTGGCATCTCAGTGTTGGTGACAGAGATATTTAGTTTATGAATAATCATGCAGCTGTACACTTAAGACATGCACTTTTTTATATCTATATTATACTTATCTTTTTAATTTTGTACTTCCCAGATACAAACTGACAGATCAAGGAATGACTCAGGACTTGTTCCAGGAAGAAAACTGGGTGGGTCTGACCATCAGACAAAGTGACAACTGACTAAAGACTGCTGGGGAAAAACAGACTGGTTTCCAATGTTCCCAGATTATGGAACCAGACTCTGATTTACAAGACTTTCCAAAGTGTAGTCTGGAGGCACACTCTTGGAAAGGTCATTTGCTATGGCAGGGGAAGAGCTCACTACAGATGCAACCCTCTCACACAACAGGCAAAGAGAATATTCTGACAGAAAGAGGCCAGGGAGTTACACCTGGGCCTAGCCCCATCTCTGCCAAAGGACAGCCCACAGGTCCTGGGCAAGTCATTCTGCCTTAGTTTTACATAAATATGGTATCACAACGTGGGCCACCCAACTTCAAACAGCTGTTGTAGCAAGTAAATGAGGTCATACATGGAAGAGCTTTGTTAAAGTTAAAAGCTTTTGCATAGGCATCATTACAATTTCTGACTTCACACTAAATAGGGACAAAGTGACTATCAAAGAGGAGGGTCCTGGGTGAATTTCTCTTACTCTCTCCTTGAACACTTCTGAATGTGGAACAGTAATCCGGCAAACTCGATTTGGCTCACACCTAGAACACAGAGCCCAGCCAAGGAAAAATACACACTCAGTGTTTGGATGGAAGAGGGCACACACGCCACTGCCGTCAACATACCTGCTCTCCAGGGGCTGGCGGCTGCCCAGGCAGCAGCACACCACAGACAGCAGTCACCCTGGAGGAGAGGTCAGCTGAAACAAGGTGTCCTTGTAAATACTGCAGCTCCTTCTCCTTACGCCAAAGGGAGGCTTCTGGATTGGCCAACACCAAGGCTTTCTCTAAGTCCTGCAGCTGGGCCTCTTCTAGTAACCTGAGGAAAATGAGGATCTCATCAACTACTCTAATGCCCAGTAAAGCCACATCGAGATCTCCAGGAATGCTCCTGCTTACCTTAACCTGAAATGGATCAGTTCCTCACTGTTAAAAATCTTCTTAAGGAATGATAACTTGTGCTCTTCATTCATACAGGTGACCAAAGAAAGACAATTGGCTGTGTACCTGGAGAAAACCAAAGTATATAAACTCAGAACCTGCAGCTGATTCTAAAGAATAAAGGAAATTTGCTAGCCAACTGAACACTAGAAAAGGAAATCTTATAATTAACACAGGGAAGGGTAGAAAACACAAATCAGGCAAAATAAATTCACCTAATGGAACACGAAACAATGGAATTCCACTCATACCATCTGATTTCCCTCTGAAATGACACGTGAAAGGGAATAAGAACCCCAAAGGGACCAGAACAAAAATGACATCTTTTAAAAGGTTTCCCTTTCCTCCTCATGCACACAATTCCAGACTCCATCAACCATCCCCACACTAGAAGCCCAGGAACAGCCCAACAGCTACGCACCAGCGGACCAAGGTGTCATGGCTCCTGAGGAGTGGGATGCACACGCTCCAGTCCCAGAGCTCCCGGAACACAGACTGCTCTTGCTGCAGAAACTTGTAAGCTGCTTCCATTAGGTCCCGGAGCTTCATCCGTCTGCGCCCATACCGGACTGGATTTGCATCTGAGCTCTCTAGGAAAAGTCTTTGAAAGACTGGAGAAGTGTCCTTGAAATACTTCAGGGCAAACCTTCACAAAGAAAAAGAACTTTCATTGCTTGGTAAGAATATCAAAGTATACATATCCACTTAATGAGACAACGGAACATAACAGTAACTCCCAAGGGTTTGAGAACCAAAAGAGATGAATGCTTAAAGCCACTAGTCCTAAGATTATATTCTGTTCAAGTTCAGGAACCAGAATTGCAGCATGAGATATCTAAGAGGAAACAAAAACCACAAGAACTTATCACAAGTGTTTACTACTGAAAATAAACTCATTTTCAACAAATATTTATTGACTTCTCACTATGAGTCACACACACTGTGTTTCAGACACCGTGTTAAGTCCTGGAGGTACAAAACCAAGAAGATACTTTCCTTGAGGAGCCTTTTATCTAGGAAGGAGGAGAGTCACAGAAACAACGAGAGGCACAAAGAAAACAGATTCAACTGAACCTGGAAGAGTCAAGAAGAGATGCTTTGGCTGCACCTTAAAAGATGAAGAGGTGATCCTCATGAGAGGCAGTAAGATTGGAAAAGAGGGACAAAAAGCTACAAGACATACAGGAAATAATTAACAATGGCAATAGTAAGTCCTTCTGCATCAGTAATTACTTTTAATGTAAATGGTTTACTCACAATCAAGACACAGATTGGCTGAATGGATATAAAAAAGAAAAAAAAAGCATCAAACTATATGCTATGTACAAGAAACCCACTTTGGATCTAAGGCTACACATAGGGTGAAAGTGAAGAGATTAAAAAAAAAAATTCCATGCAAATGGTAATCCAAAGAGAGCAGGAGTGACTATATTAGTATCAGTCAAAACAGACTTTAAATGGATAGAATAATGAGACAGAAGATCAATAAGGAAACAGAGGACTTGAACAACACTATAGACCAAAGGGACCTAACAGACACATACAGAATACTCTACCCAGCAACAGCAGAACATATATTCTTCTCACATGCACATGGAACATTCTCCAGGATAGGGCACATGTAAGGATGCAAAACAAGTCTCAACAAACTTTAAAGTAATGAAATTACACAAAATACTTTTGTATAATAATACAAAATATTACAATAGAATGAAACTAGAAAGCAACAGCAGAAGGAAAACTGGAAAATCCTCAAATATGTGGAAATTAAACAACACACTCTTAAACAACCAATAGATCAAATAAGAAGTCACAAGGAAAATTAGAAAGGACCTTGAAACAAATGAAAAGAAAAATACAACACACCAAAACCTATGGGATACAACAAGAGCAATGATAAGAGTGAAGTTTATAGCTACAAACATGTATATTTTAGAAGATCTCAAGCTAACAACCTAACTTTACACCTCAAGTAACTAAAAAAAGAATAAACTAAACCCAAAGCTAACAAAGAAAGGAAATAATAAAGATTAGAGCAGAGATACAGACAAGAAAAACAACAGGGAAAAAAAAATCAACAAAACTAAGCACTGGTTTTTGAAAAGATCAAGAAAAGTGATACACTCTTAGCTTAACTAAGAAAAGAACAGAAGGTTCAAAAAACAACACAAATGAAAGAGGGGACATTATGGATGCCACAGAAATAAAATAGACTATAAGGAATACTATGAGGGAATTCCCTGGCGGTTCAGTGGTTAGGGCTCCACGCTTCCACTGCAGGGGGCATGGATTCGATCCTTAGTGGGGGAACTAAGATCCTGCATGCCACATGGCGTGGCCAAAAACAAACAACCCCCCACACACACACACACAAAATTAACAATTGTTGGTATGGATGTGGAGAAGCTGGAACCCTTGTGCACTGTTGGCAGGATAACGTGGTGTGACTCCATGGAAAACAGTACAGAGGTTCCTTTAAAAAAAAAAATAGGGGGCTTCCCTAGTGGCACAGTGGTTAAGAATCCACCCACCAATGCAGGGGACCGGGTTCGAGTCCTGGTCCGGGAAGATCCCACATGCCGTGGAGCACCTAAGCCCATGCGCCACAACTACTGAGCCCACGCACCTAGAGCCCATGCTCCGCAACAAGAGAAGCTGCCACAATGAGAAGCCGGCGCACCATAATGAAGAGTAGCCCCTGCTCGCCGCAACTAGAGAAAGCCTGCGTGCAGCAACAAAGACCCAATGCAGTCAGCCATCCAACCATCCATAAACAAATACATATATACATACATAAATTTTATTTTAAAAACTAATAATAAATAGGGACTTCCCCGGTGGCTCAGTGGATAAGACTCTGTGCTCCCAATGCAGGGGGCCTGGGTTTGTTCCCTGGTCGGGGAACTAGATCCCACATGCATGCTGCAACTAAGAGTTCACATGCCACAACTAAGGAGCCTGCCTGCCGCAACTAAACCTGGCACAACCAAATAAATAAATAAATATTCACAAAAATAAAACTAGCACATCTTTTTTCACCACAAAGCAAATATACTAGTTTAATTACAGATTGAAATACAGTGAATCACATGATGCACTTATCCATACGGCCCAGCAATTCCATTTCTAGGTATAGAGCCAAAAGAACTGAAAGCAGGGTCTCCAAGAGATTTTTGCACACGCATGTTCATAACAGCACTATTCACAATAGCCAAGAAGTGGAAGCAACCCAAATGTCTTTTGACAGATGAATAAACTGTGGTATATACATACAATGCAATACTGTGTAAACTTAAAAAGGAAGTAAATCCGGTCACATCCAACAGCATATATGAACCTTCAGGACATTACGCTAAGTAAAGTAAGCCAACCATAAAAGGATAAATACTGTATGATTTCATCTATATTAGGTATCTAAAGTAGTCAAATTCACAGATACAGAAAGCAGAATGGTGATTACCCGGGGGCTGGGGGGAAGGAGAACAGGGGAATTGTTTAGAGAGTATAAAATTTCAGTACTGCAAGATGAAAAACGTCTGGAGACCTGTTTTACAACAATGCAAATGTTTTTAACACTACAGAATTGCATACTTAAAAATGGTTAAGATGGCAAATTTTATGATTTTTTTTTTACCATAATAAAAATAAGTATGTGCATTTTTTTTGCAGTATGCGAGCCTCTCACCGCCATGGCCTCTCCCGTTGCGGAGCTCAGGCTCCAGACGCGCAGGCTCAGCAGCCACGGCTCACAGGCCCAGCCGCTCCGCGGCATGTGGGATCTTCCCGGACCGGGGCACGAACCCGCGTCCCCTGCATCGGCAGGCGGACTCTCAACACCAGGGAAGCCCAGTATGTGCATTTTTAAGAATGAAAATAAACTTTAAAAACTTAAACATACTCTACAGAATTTATGTATACTGCAAACATGGTGATTCTCAGTATATTCAGGTAGTAAATGATGTAGAAGCACATCCTTGCTGTTTCTACTGTACTCCTTGGCATGTTGAGTAGAAGGAAACCCAGGAAGTGGGAAAGGAATCAAAGCAAACTCCTCTGTGCCCTGTATGTATTGGTCTACAATGAAAGCTATTGGTTTAGCTCTTTCTGTACTCTCATTACCCCGGTCTGCTCTGAAGTGGGACTAGAACAGGGAGTATGTCAACAGTAGGCATTATTATCCCAAATGTAAAGCTAAGGAAACTGAAGTGGTTAGTTTATTTGCTCAAGGTCACAAAGCTACTAAGTGTAAAGAGGCTATCTGAATCCAGGCTTTCCAACTCCACAATCAGATGTGTGATTCAGTTGCTCTACTACAGACATGAAGAAAGTGGATTCATCAAGAGTTGGGAGTTTTCTCGATAGATAAGAACACTGAACCGACAGACAAAAAAGCAGATATTAATAGAAAGACAGCAACCATAAGGTCAAAAATAGAATTTTAAGCCACATAAGGAAGGTACAAACTGGAAAGAGCTGATTAACAGGAAGAAAGAATTGGCAGTCCCAGTGAGGAGAAAGACTAGTGTGTTAAATGAACTAGTGGGATAGGAGATGGCAGTCTGGGAACAGAGCGTTTGAGCCAGTGACTTGTAAGGTGGTGGTGCAGATGTGAGCTAGACCCAGGGTGTGACCACTGCAGTGAGTAGGATAGGTGAAATGAACACAGAAGTCCACTGGAGATTAACTAGTCAAGGAACAACAGAGTCAGCACTGCATGGATATTCCAAGTGTGACACAGGAGCTGGGGTGGGGAAGAAGATGATGGGCCGGTTGCCAAGTTCTTCAAAGAAGGAAGAGGAGCTCGGAAGTTCATCAGTAATCACAAGAAAGCAGCAGCAGAAAATAAAGCAGAAGATGGCAGGTGTCATGGCAACAAAAAAGTCCAGAAAACTTCACAGAACAGAGAGGAGGACACCCACTAAACATGCAGACTGTGAGGGATATGGAGGGTTCGATTAAAGACACCCTTCCCTGTTAAGGACCAACACAAACACAATATCAAGACCACCGTAAATCAGTGAAGACAAGGAAGCAAAAGTAACAGAGAAGAGGCTAAGTATACAAGAGAGTGTGCAGGTTATGGAGCACAAGCAGGGAAAGGGTTTGGGTGAGGGAAGAGGCCTGGATGTCAGCTGGGTGGGACGATACAAAATGAGAATTCAGGAGATGGGTGGGAAAGCTTGGACTTCAATGAGCAAGCCAGGCCAACAGGAATAAAGGCTTTGTACATTAACGCTCATGATATTCTGAAGGAGACTGGACAACTGGGTCTCAGGAGATTTAGCTGTGGGGACTTCCCTGGTGGTCCAGTGGTTAGGACTCCCCACTACCACTGCAGGGGGCACAGGTTCAATCCCTGGTTGGGGAACTAAGATTCCGCATGCCGAGCAGCACAGCCAGAAAAAAAAAGATTCAGCTGTGGCTTGGAAGAGAGACATGGCAGCTGTGGTGTGGGAGGCTGGTCGTCCACTAGCTCATGGGCAGCTGGTGTTGGCAGTGCACGTGGAACCGATGGGCAGCAACAAACATGTAGGAGATAAGCAGTAACCAAGTCATCAACCCGACCCAAGAGGTCTTTGAGGATACAGGGAAATGAACAGAGTGGACTGGCAATGGCTGTAAACCTGTGTAGTAGGCTTCCCTATAGCGGAAACAGACTGTGGTCCACTGCAAGTATACAAAAGGAGGATGGGCTGATATTCCCTCCTGAACTTAGGTGACTACAGCACCCTTTTCTCTAGAGACCCATCATTTTCAGAAAGTGCTCTAAAATTCTGATCCAGGCAGTGATGGATGGACCAGTAAAGCGTACTTAGGCAGAGAATAACATGATCAGATTTTTCCCTGGAGAATATTCGAAGTCTATGGAGAATGGTCTCTTTCCTGGGATAAAACGAAGAGTTGTAAGGTCTAAAATGCAACAAGGAACACTATCCAGTTAAACGTCTAATCTTGGATCAGCCACTTACTTGGGCAACTCAGCATCTAGAGGTAAGACCTGTGGTCCAGTTCTGGCTCTGACACTTAGAACAACTTAGTTAACTTAGTTAATCCCTCTAAAGATTTGAAATGGGACTAAGAGTGCCTGAATATGTCACAGTACAAAGATTAAAAAGATAATGTTTATCTACTTACTTAAATACTCTAAAGCCTGTATAAATATGTGTTATTACTAAAATACCACCATTCTGTTCCAAAATCCACACTCCTAACTCCCACGGCAGATCCACAGATTTTCATATCCAAGGATGTTCAATGTCACATTATACATCAAAAATTCAAAAACAACCTAACTGCCCAACAAACGGATAAGTGGTAAAATACTACACAACTTTTAAAACAACTTTATTTACTGATGCAAAGATGTCCATATGTGACTAAATTTAAAAACAAGATGCAAGTTAAAAATTATGTTTTTATTAAAATTAGTATATAGTCAAAAGTCTGTTTAGATTTTATTAAAATTTGATTTTGAAACTATGTGCACAAATGTTCTAAAATTTGCTGTGGGGACGGTTGCACATACCTGTGAATATACTAAAAACCACTGAATTGTACACTTATGTGGTATATAAACTACAACTCAATAAAGCTAATTTTTAAATGTGTGCACATAAATATATCAGTGTGCACACTCTCAGATGGGTGCAAGAGTAAGAAAAAGAAAAGGGATTTGGGAGGAAACATACCAAACATAGCAGTTATCTCTGGAGAGTAGGATTTCAGGGTGGAGAGGACTTTTTGCTTTTTAGGATTCTGTATTATTGAGTGTTACCTGAACATATTGCTTTTGTAATTAAAAGAGGATGTTCTCCTCAGAAGAATGCCGCCAGAATAAGTAAAATAATTCTTGAAGGGGGAAAAAAGTCTAAAATTAAATGTGTGTTACCCTTACAACATTCCTGGACACAGTTTTGAAGCAGAGGTTTATAAAAGCATAACTACTTTTGGTCCCTCATTCCACTCTATGCCAGCCTGATTTCAGCATGATTGTACATATATATACAGCACTTTACACATGAAGCATGCTCTACCATAGCATTCCACCTGCTATTGTTCACAAAAGACCATTAATAGGCCCACCTATTAATGCTCTTCCCAATCAAAGACATAGCACTGATGTGGATCCACACGTCCAGGACAAACTGACAGCAAATGCGAAATTGAAGCCAAGAAATTAACCCAGTACAACCCAAAGGAACTTAGGTGATTACCATAGTTCCCCCTTATCCACGGGGGATGGGTTCCAAGACCCGGAGTGGATGCCTGTCACCACGGATAGTACTGAACTCTATACACACTTTTTTCCTATACATACATGCTTATGATAAAGTTTAATTTATAAATCAGGCACAGAATATCCAAATTGTCAGCAACACTACTCCTGTGCTTTGGGGCCATTATTAAGTAAAATAAAGGTTACTTGAACACAAGCACTTTAATACCACAACACAGATGGTTACTAAGTGACTAGTGGGTAGGTAGCAAATACAGCATGGATATGCTAGAGAACGAGATGACTCATCCCGGGCAGGACAGCACAAGATTTCATTATACTACTCAGAACAGCATGCAACTTAAAACTTATGAACTGTTTATTTCTGGAATTTTCCATTTAATTTTTTGGGGTATGATTGACTTCAGGTAACTGCAACCACGGGAAACGAAACGACAGATAAAGGGGGACTGCTGTATTCTTTCCTTCCTGGGAGTAGAAATATAATCATTAGCTATAACATGCTGTTCAGATCAAGTTCTGTGTAAATCAGTCAACAAATATATGAACGGCTCAAACAGGATGAGTGGGCAGCACCACAAAATAGAAAAAAGAGCATGGGCTTTGGAAGCAGCTAACCTAGGACTGAATTCCAGCTCTGCCACTTTCTAGCAAAGGGACTTTGGGCAAGTTACTTAGCATCTCTGAGCCTCAGTCTCCTCATCTGGAAAATGGGAATAACACCTAACCTCTGAGGGTTGGAGACAATGCCAATAAAATGCGAGAGTGGTTGCTGTAGTACTCATCATTAATGAAAGGCAGTTTCCACAAGATTTGCGTGAAAGGACAGTGTGTTAAAGGGACTCGCAAGGACCAGGGAGAGGGGAGAAACAAGAAAGGGGGAGCAAACTAAAAGAGCAAAGAACTAAAAGATGCAAAATATAAGAGTAAAGTACAATCAGAACTTAAAAGTAAGGTTACACTCCTGAGAGAACACTAAGGGGAAAAAAAAAATCAACACATAATGTAGTATTAACCATCTGAAACCATCTACAAAGCTACAGCTGAAGAAATCCGGGAACACAAGAATGGAAAGTTAGGAACAGAACTAGATGATTTTTCAAAAATAGCACTTTGGGGCTTCCCTGGTGGTGCAGTGGTTAAGAATCAGCCTGTCAGGGCAGGCAAGACGGGTTCAAGCCCTGGTCCAGGAAGATCCCACATGCTGCGGAGCAACTAAGCCCGAGCACCGCCAACTACTGAGCCTGCGCTCTAGAGCCCACGTGCCACAACTACTGAAGCCCGCGTGCCTAGAGCCCGTGCTCCGCAACAAGAGAAGCCACCAGGATGAGAAACCCACGCACCACAACGAAGAGTAGTCCCCGCTCGCCGCAACTAGAGAAAGCCTGCACGCAGCGATGAAGACCCAACACGGCCAAAATCAATCAATTAATTAATTATTTTTAAAAGATGCTCCTTTAAGTACACAGAACATTATTCATGTTTAGAGTTAAAGTCCTTTATCTTCTTAATTGAAAAACCCCTGACACTCATTTAGCTGCCTCTTTTGACTATTCCACACAAACCTATCATTTTGAGAAAGCCTGGTGCAGCGGCACATGCCTATAGCCCCAGCTACTCAGGAGGCTAAGGCAGGAGGATGGCTCGGGCCAGGAGTTCTGGGCTGCAGGGTGCTATGCCGACTGGGCGTCCGCACTAAGTTGAGCATTATTGGGGTGACCTCGTGGGAGTGGGGGACCACGAGGTTGCCTGAGGGGTGAAGCAGCCCAAGTTGGAAAGAGAGCAGGTCAAAAGAAAAATGCATTAGAATCCAGTTCTAATACAACTTCTTATCACATTTTGGATGTAGATAGATTTACAGAAAATTGGAAGGGACACTAGAGCTCTTGTAACCCACTCACTTCAGCTGTTCCAGCAAGCAGGAATCTCACCCATCTGAAATGGATGCTGTAAGAGCCTCAGCTAAAACTCATTTAGATCTGCTTATATGCATGTCTTGCCACGTGACAGAATCCTTGAGGGCAGGGAGATATCTTGGTTATATTTTCCAGACCGGTCTTGATGGTCAAGACTTAAAACCTAGTAAATGGTCACTAAACTGAGCTGGATAAATGGCTTCTGCTGTGATTATTTTTATAAAATAGTACCACTCCTCTCTCCCCTTTCTGAATTTCCCCTTTTCTCTTCATCTCAGCTCAGACTCCTCCTTACTTCCCAGGAGAGAGTAGGTTCTACCACCTCAAGGAGAAATGTGAAGAATAAAACTGTTACTCACGGGAGGACGTCAGGATGGTTACCAATGAGTCTGCTCATCGACACACAGAGCCTTTCGTGTAAGTCATGGTTGACTTGGCCCCCAGCTTTAATGGCTTCAGCATTCCTTTCCAGCAAATCCAAAAGGAGAGGGCGCAGCTGGCGGCCAACCAGCACAGTACAGTCCTTATCCAGAAGTAACTGTGCTAAGGTACTCAAGATACACTGGCGATCTTGAGGTGTCCACACCTGAGAGAAAGGCAAAACAAAATTTCTACGTAAATGATTTTCATTTCTACTGCTACAGGAGAACAGAGTCCTGGCTTAAAATCAAACTATCTAATTGCCAGACTTCACAACTGAATTTATCTTATAAAACATGGTGGGGTTTTTTTTTGGCAATAGAGGATTAGTTAATTGAATGTAAATGCTGTTACAAATAAGTTTCAGTCCACTGGGGTTTGAGGTAAAAGGACTGACACCAGGATTCCATGTAAAATGCTAGATAGCTTCAGCTTCCTTGAAAAGTAATGTTTCAGAGTCATAACAGTTTCCAGGGAATCCAGTGTTTCCCCCAACACCTTTGTCTTGGAGGAAAACAGGAATTAAATGAGAAAAAAATAAAGTGCAGTTAGTATGCAAAACTGCCAACTCTCTTGAGGAAAGAATAAAGAAATCAGTTCCTGGAAATGAATGATGATATATCCCCATGAAGGCTTCAGATTTTAATAAATAAACAAGATAGATCCAAAGCAGACAGCCACACTTTGATATGCAAGATGAAATAAACCACAGAATTCTAATGCCTGGGCTCAGTATGTCCATAAGCATAAAAAGAAAAACTGAAAAGTATGTAAAAGGTCTCATATTGCTTGTGTGTATGCAAGTCCGCACAACCCTTGCTGCTGGGCAACGTGACAGTGGTTTTAAATTGCCTGAGGCGTATACCCCTGACCCAGCAAGCCCAAGGCTATGAATTTATAGCCTAAAGACTTTGACACTAAATGGTTATCTGTAAGAGTACAGCTTGGGCACAACCTAAATACCATATTCAAAAATATAATAATTTTTTCCAAAGTTCCAAAGTTGTACTTGTAGGTAGTGTTAATAATTTATTCCATTTTATTACTTACTAGTGTTTCACCATATGAGCATACCACAACTTGTTTATCCTTTCAAATGTTAATAGATATTTGCACTGTTTTCAGCTATCATCAATAAAGCTACCATCAACATTCATGTACAAGAGACTGATGGACATATGTTCATTCCTCTGTCTTTTTTTGGTTTTTGGCCACGCTGCACAGCGTGTGGGATCTTAGTTCCCTGACCAGGGATCTAACCCGAGGCCCCTCCAGTGGAAGCACGGAGTCTTAACCACTGGACCACCAGGGAAATCCTTCATTACTTTTTTTTTTTTTTTTAGCGAAGTATAGTTGATTTACAATGTTTCAAGTGTACAGCAAAGTGGCTCAGTTATACATATATATACATACATATGTATATATTCTTTTTCAGATTCTTTTCCACTATAGGTTTATTACAACATATTGAATATAGTTCTCTGTGCTATAGGGTAGGTCCTTGTTATTTATCTATTTTATATATAGTAGTGTGTATCTGTTAATCCCAAGTTCCCAATTTCTCCACCACCCATATTTTCGTTCCTCTTAATCTTTTTATTACCAAAGAGTGAGATTGCTGGGTCACACAATAACTGTATGCTCAACTTGATAATACACTTTGGCCATCCCGCCGCATGGCTTGCAGGATCCTAGTTACCCAATGAGCGATCAACCCGGGCCCTCGGCAGTGAAAGCAGAGTCCTAACCACTGGACCACCACGGAATTCCCTAAACTTTTTTTTTTTTTTAACATCTTTATTGGGGTATAATTGCTTTACAATGGTGTGTTAGTTTCTGCTTTATAACAAAGTGAATCAGCTATACATATACATATGCTCCCATGTGTCTTCCCTCTTGCATCTCCCTCCCTCCCACTCTCCCCATCCCACCCCTCCAGGCTGTCCCAAAGCCCCGAGCTAAAATCCCTGTGCCTTGCGGCTGCTTCCCCCTAGCTATCTACCTTACTACGTTTGTTAGTGTGTATATGTCCATGACTCTCTCTCGCCCTGTCAAAACTCACCCTTCCCCCTCCCCATATCCTCAAGTCCGTTCTCCAGTAGGTCTGCGCCTCTATTCCTGTCTTATCCCTAGGTTCTTCCCTAAACTTTTATTTTTAACTTAAGAAAAAAAATTTTTAGGGCTTCCCTGGTGGCGCAGTGGTGAAGAATCCTCCTGCCAATGCAGGGGACACAATTTCAAGCCCTTGTCTGGGAATATCCCGCATGCCATGGAGCAACTAAGCCCATGCACCACAACTACTGAGCCTGCCCTTTAGAGCTCGCGAGCCACAACTACTGAGCCCGCATGCCACAACTACTGAACCCCACACGCCTAGAAGAGAAGCCGCCTCAATGAGAAGCCCATGCACCACAAGGAAGAGTAGCTCCCGCTCGCCGCAACTAGAGAAAGCCCGCGCACAGCAACAAAGACCCAATGCAACCAAAAATAAATAAATATAACAAATAAATTTTAAGAAATTTTTCAATGTTTAACAGAAGTTGTCTTCCAGAGTATCTGCACCATTTCACATCCCCACCAGCAATATCTGAGCGCTTCAGCTGCTACATAACTTCACCAACACATAGTATTATCGGTCTTAATTTTAGCCATTCTAGCGGAGGTGGAGTGGTATATGGTATGAAGTATTTAATAGCCATTCATTTATCTTCTTTTGTGACGTATTTATTCAAATCTTTTACCCGTTTTTAAATCGGGTTGCTCCTTTATTAACTATGATGGTGTTTGTAGATCCTCTCTAACAGCTTGAGGAAGTTTTGCTCTATTCCTATCTTGTTTTTGTCTATTTCTTGAGTGAACTTTGGTAATTTATATTCTATGAATGCTCCTGTCATCTAAATTGTCTAATTTATTGGCATAAAATTTTTCATATTAGTTACTTATTTTTTTATTCTTTTCAAACTCTGTAATGGTGGCCTTCTTTCATTCCTAATAGCTTGGATTTTTCCCTTTTATTCTTGGTCAATCTTTTCAAAGAATCAATTTCTGGTTTTACTGGTTTGCTATATTGTTTGTCCATTTTCTATTTCATTCGTTTCCACTGTTATCTTTATTATTTTCTTCCTTCTATTTATTTTGCGTTTAATTTGCTCTTCTTTTCCTAATTTCCTAAGGTGGAAGCTTAAGAAATATCACTAATTTCAAACCATTTTTTCCAAATGTAAGAACTTAATGTTATAAATTTCCCTCTAAATGTTATGAATTTCCTTCTAATTGTTGTTGTCTGCGACCCACAAACTGTTTAAGCTATCATACAGTTTAAAATATTTTCTGATTCTCCTAGTGATTTCTTCTTTAGCCATCAGTTTCTTTTAATCTTCTTATTTAATCTCTAACATTTAGGGATTTTTCCCAGCATCATTTTGAGGGTTTTCCCCCCTAATTTAATCTCATTGGGGTAACTGAATATGCCTTGTATGATTTCAACTCTCCTAAATTTGTTGAGACTTGTTTAATGGCCCATCTTATGATCTATCTTGGTGAACATTCCAGATGTGCAGAGTATGTATTCTGCAATTACTGGACACAGCATTCTATAAATGCCAGTTAGGTCAGGTTTGTTGATGGTGTTCAAGCCTTCTATATCCTTACCGATCTTCTGTATTTGTACTATCAGTGACCAAGGCTAGAGTGTTAAAAGTCTCCAATTATAATTTTGAGTTTCTCTATTTTTCCTTTTCTGTCACTTTTTGATTCATGCATTTTGACATTCTGTTATTCGGTATACATATATTTAGGGTTTCTTTCTTAATTTTGCACTCCTGACATTTGGGGCTGGATAATTTCCTTGTTGTGAAGGCTACCCTGTGCACTGGAGGGTGTTCAGCAGCACCCCAGGCCTCTACACTCTAGATGCCTACAGCACACCCCCATCACAAGTTGTGACAACCAAAAAACATCTCTAGGTTTGCTCTAGAAAGCAAAATTGCCCCCAGTTGAGAACCAGACAGGGTAAGAAAAAAAAAATTTTCAAAAAGAAAATGGAAATATGATGGACAGAAAATAGTTTCTTTAAAAATTAAAAAAAAGCAGTATTTCATATACCATTTTAGAAAGCTTGGATTTTAATTCTGGAGATAGTGGGGAGCTCTTAGGCAGAATGGCAATAGATTCAGATTTGTCTTATTAATGATAATTTATATTAAGTGACCAGAATACGGATGGGAGATAATAGCTAAAGGGAACAGGGGCTTCTTTTTGAAGTAACAAGTGTTCCAAAATGGACTGTGGTGACAGCTGCATATATGTGTGAACAGAGCGAAAACCACTGAACTGTACACTTAAATGGATGAATTATATGGTATGTGAATTACATGCCAAAGCTGTCTTTAAAAAATTATAATTATAGCTCATATGTATTGATTACTTACTATGGGTCAGGCACTGTGGTAAACTCCTCAAATGCATTATCTAGATCTCACAACAATCTTATTTGTAGCAATAATAACAGCAACCCGTTTTATAGACAACACTTACTATATTCTAGGCATCTAATCCTCATAGCAACACATAAGTAGGTAAAATTATCCCCATTTTACAGATAAGGAAACTGAAAAATAAAAAAGGGGTAAGGTCACAAAGCTAGGAGCAGAAACAGGAATCCATGTCACAGAATCTGGCTCCAGAGTCCCTGCTTTTAACTACTCTCTGTAACTATTTAGCGGCTACCATATGTAATACATATCATATCAAGAAACTGAGACTCAGGAGAGTTGAGCAACTTGTGGGAGGACCCAAAGGCAGTTAAATAAGAGAACAGAGGGACTTCCCTGGCGGTCCAGTGGTTAAGACTCCAAACTTCCACTGCAGGCAGTGCAGGTTCGATCCCTGGTCAGGGAACTAAGGTCCCGCAAACCGAGCGGCCAAAAAACAAAACAAAACAAGAAAAAGAGAGAGAGAATGGATTTGATCTTCAGCCGTACTTCAGCCCCAGTACCCACGCATGCTCTTAAGCACTGTGCTCTTCCTCAACATAAACAGTGATCAAAGAGGTAAGGTGTGACTCTGTGATTTATAAGAAATACAAATCGGGTCTTCGACCCTATTCCTGGCCGAGTTCCTAAAACCCCTGGAACTTCCTGTGATGAGAGAGAGAGAGAGATAAAGGTGTCTTGTTATGTTAATGCAGTGAATTGTGGAAAGCCACTAAGATGGGAGCTGGTTGCCAGGAGAACCAATCATGTGATTAGAGTATTGGAACTTTCAGTTCTGTGCCCTCCCAGGAGGGCAGACGGGCTAAAGATGGAGAGTTCAATCACCAACGGCCAGAGATTTAATCAACTGTGCCAATGTAAGGAAGCCTCCATAAAAACCCAAAAGAACATGGTTCAGAGAGCTTCAGGGTTGGTTGTCCTAATAAGTAAAACATTTCTCTGAGTTCTGTGAGCCACTCTAGCAAATTAATCAAACCCAAGGAAGAGGTCATTGGAACCTCCAATTTACAGCCAGTTGATCAGAAGCACAGGTGACAACCGGTGTGTATGTTGCAGGTGGGAGAAGTCTTTTAGGGCTGAGCCTTTACCCTGAAGAATATGATGCTTTCTGCAGATAAACAGTGTCAGAATTGAGTTAACTATAGGACACCAGCTGGTGTCTGAGACTTGCTTGGCGGTGGTGGAAAGAACACCCCCACGGTGCAATTAAGAGTCAGAACTGTAGGATGGTAGAGATAGTAGGGAGGAAGCGAAAGGAACAGATCCAATACTGAGTAAGGAAAATCAGGAGGACTTGGCTATATGTGAAGAAAAGGAGTGAAAAGGGACTGGATAGAGAGACAGTGGTGTCACCAGCTGAGATAAAGAAAAAAAAAAAAGGAAGCACAATCCTAAAAAATTCTTACTTCAGATCCCAAGCTCCATGAGAAGTAATGTTTCAAAAACTTTGCTGGGACTTCCCTGGCAGTAGAGTCGTTAGGACTCCGTGCTTTCACTGCAGAGGGGGCCTGGGTTCAATCCCTGGCTGGAGAACTAAGATCCCACAGGCTGCGTGGCTTGGAAAAAAAAAAAACAAAAAAAACCTTTGCTTTCCAGTAAAAATTATTTTGCTTCCCAAAATAGAAGAAAAACAGAATGACAACACAATCAACTCTTCTCTGAACGAAAGGCTTGAAACTATTACTGAAAATGGAAAGGAACACACCTGAAAAACATCTCTCAGATTGGATAAAATCTGAGAGAGAACGTGAGACAAAGAAAGGGGAAGCACAGGTGTCCCTATCTCCTTAATTCAACTAAACTTTCAAGTAGCTTTTAAGTTCCTTAGCATCATTATATAGTCTCAGAATCTACCTGAGTGGTTCACACTTCAAAATATCAGATTCTCTTAAAAACGGCTACAAACCACTTTTCTCATTTTACTCCCAATACATAAGCACCAATTTTATATCCAATTACAGTGGAGAATCATAAATAAATCCCCTATTGTCCACGGTCCATAAGCCCCAGCTTCAGAACCTCTGTTCTAAAATGCAAGCCCACTTACAGAAAAATACTTCTAGCCACAATACATAATTCATGAGCCTGTCACCACAAGCTCACCTCATACAAACTGATCATCTCTTTCCTTAGTCCAGCCCACCAAAAATCTGTTTTCTTTCCTAGACCTCTCCATTTATGTTAGTGATTCCCTTCCCTGGGGGAATCACAAGCCAGATAACTATCCCAGGCCTATCTTCCACTGCTCCCTCCCCTTTGCTATACACGTTCATTTGTTGTCACCAAACAGAAATGCCTCTCATGCTAGTTCCCAGCTACTCCAGACACAAAATACTGCTGTTGTTTCCTAAACAATAGGATATATACGGTCTACATACTGGAATTCGAAAAAAAATTTTTTCTACTCTCAAGAAGCTAACAGGACTTCCCTGGTGGCGCAGTGGTTAAGAATCCGCCTGCCAATGCAAGGGACACGGGTTTGAGCCCTGGTCCAGGAAGATCCCACATGCCGCGGAGCAACTAAGCCCGTGCGCCACAACTACTGAGCCTGCGCTCTGGAGCCCGCGAGCCATAACTACTGAGCCCACGTGCCACAATTACTGAAGCCCGTGTGCCTAGAGCCCGTGCTCCGCAACGAGAAGCCACCACAATAAGAAGCTCGCGCACCGCAACGAAGAATATCCCCCGCTCGCCGCAACTAGGGAAAGCCCACGCACAGCAACGAAGACCCAAAGCAGCCAAAAAATAATAATAATTAATGTAAAAAAAGAAGCTAACAGACATTGGGGGGGGAGCACAAAACACAAAGTTAAAATGCCAAGTGAAAAAACTCAAGACAGCTGGTGGTAAACGAGAGATCGCTCTTAAAAGGCCAGAGCACCCATTTCCCTGAAAACCAATTCATAATTCCATGGCTTAGAAATTATGCACTCAATGTCTCGCTTTGTCCATCAGTTGTTTTCCGTGTTTATGAACGGTCTCTAAAGATAGACGCTCAATTCCCTGTGGACAGAGACCTTAACGAATTTATGTCTCCTCAAAGTGCCACACTGTGTGCTAGGCAGAGCAGGAACACAATCAATGCTTATCATTGGGCCGAAAAGTTGGGACTGGGCAGACAGGAAACATTCACCCAAGCTAACAGGGGTAGCTAGACTCGCCACACTTAGATAATACACATGTCAAAAGGGCAGACACGCAACCTCAGTTACAGAAAAACCACCCACATTTCTCTCCGAAGGCCACGTCTGCCGCACGCAGTCAGGGCGCTGCAAGGGGGTAAGTCGGTGGAGAGGGGAAGGCAAGGCTCTCCCCCCGAGAATAACAAAAGGCTCCTTCCTGGCTCCTCAAAGGCGCGAGGACGCCTCCGCCACGGGCCAGCCCTGGGGAGCGGGCCAGAGTGACAAGACGCCGCTTTCCTGTCCCCTGCGTCTCCGCGCAGGGCCATGGGGCACGCGCCAGGGGATGGCGGGGGCGGCCGGGCGCTTTCACTCTCGTTCCTTCTCTTACCTGCTTGACCAAGAACCTGCCCAGCTCGCTGCGGCTCTTCTCGTTCTTGGCAGCGATTAACCGCAGAGGCGCGGCCGCCACCTCCAGCAAGAGGTGCTCCATGACCGCGGGCCCTCAGCCCCAGACGGCCACCGACGCTCCCTGCTTCGCGCTCAGAGCCCCCAAGCCGCTGAGGTCCCCGCGCCGGAGCTGCCACCAACTACGCCCCCAGAGAAAACAACCGCCGCTTCTCCACGGACACGCTGAGCGCTGCAGCACACGTGGGAGGAGCACGCGGCGCACTGCGTCACCAGCCTGCGACGGCGCCGGCTTACGACGCAGACCCCGCCCCCTCGGCACCGGAAACGCGGGCGTCCCTATCCGGTCAACTCCCGCTGGGGAATCCGAGCAGAAATGGCTTTTAAAGCCGAGGCAAGAGATCGCTGTGATGGGACGTCCGGAGACGACGAGTGGTGGGATAGCGAGACGGAAGATTCCGCCATGCGGGAGAAGCTAGGGAGCCTGTAGGGCTGTGGGATCCTCCTGCCTCCTAATACCTCAACAGGCGAAAAGATCAGATAGGAATGAAAAGCAGATTCGCCCCTTCTGACCCAGCAATTCCCTTTTTAGACCTCTGGCCTGTGGAAATTCACACCCAAGTGTAACAAGCATAGCCCTGGCAGCATTCTTTTTTTTTTTTTTAATTTTTGGCAGCGTTGGGTCCTCGTTGCTGTGCGCGGGCTTCTCATTACGATGGTCTCTCTCGTTGCGGAGCACGGGCTCTAGGCGCGCGGGCTTCAGTAGCTGTGGCTCGTGGGCTCTAGAGAGCAGGCTCAGTAGTTGTGGTGCAAAGGCTTAGTTGCTCCAGCGGCATGTGGGATCTTCCCGGACCAGGGCTCGAACCCGTGTCCCCTGCATTGGCAGGCGGATTCTTAACCACTGCGCCACCAGGGAAGTCCCTTGCAGCTTTCTTAATATAAATATTGGATATAAATGTTAAGATGGGTGATAAAATAAATTTTCACGTATTGACATATATGAAAGTCATTCTTGGCTTATACATGAGTTAACTTGAATTTTATGCTAACTAAAATAGCCTGTTTATGGCCTATCAGACATAAATTGTATATCTGCTCTAATTATTAAAAGAGCACACTGGGGCTTCCCTGGTGGCGCAGTGGTTGAGAGTCCGCCTGCCGATGCAGGGGACACGGGTTCGTGCCCCGGTCTGGGAAGATCCCACATGCCGCGGAGCGGCTGGGCCCGTGAGCCATGGCCACTGAGCCTGTGCGTCTGGAGCCTGTGCTCCACAACGGGAGTGAGCCACAACAGTGAGAGGCCCGCGTACCGCAAAAAAAAAAAAAAAAAAAAAAAGAGCACACTGACCATAAGTAAAGAATGTCCATGTTAAATATAAAGATTAAATGTCTCTCTTCCTGGGATGCTAATGCTAGTACTCCTTTGATGATAAGACTTCCTTTACAGGTGCCAAGGCCATGCTGGCTTGCTGTGTACTTGCTGATCTGTGTGTGTGTTTTTTAAAACCTTGATGGAATGTAACCTTGTCTTGTTTAATGTTCTTTGTTCTGACAAGATATAAAACTGTGCCGGAAACCATGCTTCTCTGGAGCAGCTTCTCAGAGTAATCTGGGAAGCTGGCTTCCAGGCTAGTCCTTAGTTTGGCTCAAATAAAACTCTTTTCTATTCTTATTACAGATTATTGATTATTTTCATTGACATGGGAATGAAATAAAGTATGTAAGGTATAGAATAGTCTTTAGGCACTGTGAAGAGGGGAGTAGAAGAGTACATAAAAATTAACAGTACATTTACGTCAAGTTCATAAACAAGCCAAAATAATCACAAAGTCAGACTAGTGGTTGCTTTTGGGGGGTATTGCCTGCAAAGGGCCTAAGGGAACCTCCTAGGGAGATGGAAATGTTTCATTATCTTCCCCTGGGTTGTGGTTACTCTGGTAGATACAAAAGAGAAAAAAAATCAACTGTACATTTAAGATTTGTGCACTTTTGTAAATTCTACCTCTAAAAAGTGTTTTAAAAGGGAGTAGATATTTCTTTACTGACATGGGTAGCTCTCCAAAGGAAGTTTAAACCTTTTAAAAATGTATTTCAATTTGAATTTTTGTCAAGGATTTGAATGTTTGCTCCTTGGGGAACTCAAACTCAGCAGAAGTTTCAGAACAAGTGAACTATGAAAATGGGACAGAATACATTTCCAAATAAATAATATTTTTAAATTTCCAAGAAGAGGCACTTCCCTGGTGGCACAGTGGTTGGGAATCCGCCCGCCAGTGCAGGGGACACGGGTTCGAGCCCTGGTCCAGGAAGATCCCACATGCCGCAGAGCAACTAAGCCCGTGCGCCACAACTACTGAGCCTGGGCTCTAGATCCCGCGAGCCACAGCTACTGAAGCCTGTGTGCCTAGAGCCTGTGCTCCGCAACAAGAGAAACCACTGCAATGAGAAGCCCACACACCACAACGAAGAGTAGCCCCTGCTCACCGCAACTAGAGAAAGCCCGCGCACAGCAACGAAGACCCAACACAGCCAAAAATAAATAAATAATAATTAAAAATTCCAAGAAAATTGAGAGGGTTCCCTGAGAGTTCATAGCACAATAGATGAAAAATTACCCACACTTGTGGAGTGACTCAATTTTTTCCCTGAGTATCTCCCATGTATACCTGAAGTATACATGTTAATTAACATGTTTGTTTTTCTCTTGTTAATCTGTCTTTCATTACAGGGCTCTCAGCCAAGGACACAGAAGGATAAAGGAAAATTATTTTTCCTCCCCTATATACCCTTTCTCAGGAATATGCTGAAAAAGGTGCTCCTCTGTATGAGGGTATAAACCAAGAAAGAGGAAGATACGGGATCTAGGAAGTGAGATTCAACAAAGAAAGAAAAATGTGAAAAGAATACTCAGGATGACTGTTAAGAGAAATCCCAAGACTTTTATTGGGCAGCAGCGGGAAAATCAACAGCTCTAAAGTAACTAAACTGATAGATCAGGTCAGTGGTTGCCTGGATATAGGAGTGGAAGAAGGATTGACTGCAAACAGCTGAGAGGCAACATTTTGGGGTGATGGAAATGTCTAACATTGGATTGTGGTGATGGTGGCACAACTCTATAAATTTACTAAAATCGTTGAATTGCACACTTCCAATGGGTGAATTATGCCTCAAGAAAGCTCTAAAAGTAATGCTAATGATAATCAACAAGGATAAGAAGTGTAGGTATCGATGAAACAAGACTGGCAATATATTGATAATTATTGAAACTGGATGTTGGGGTAGTGGGAGTCCATAGACTTGCCTCTCTACTACTGTATATGTTTGGAAATTTCAATAATAAAAGGTAAAATAATATATTTTTTAAAAGACTACTAGGGTCATGTCAATAGGACTCAGGTACAAAGGGGTAGCAGAATATGCCACCCCCAAAACATGCCACTTTGGCAGGAAGGATTTCAAGACATGCCACCCCAAAATATGCCACTTTGGCATACTATTTTGAGCTAAAGGTACTCTGGAAACAACAGATGCAGCTGTTTCTACCTAAAAACAGGCCATCAAATTTCCCATGAGAAATGTGCCCTCGCTGAACCAGCAATAAAAGAACATCATTGTCACCTGACACTGGTAATCAACATTCAAATGGGTTTGTAGAAACAAACTTACTGAAACAATCCTTATCTTCCCTATATCTCCTAGTCTCTTTCCTACAACTTACTGCCCCTAGCCCAAACCCCTTTTGTCGTGTAATTTCTTCACAAATTTATTGCTTCTTTGTCTAAAAGGTATATAAGCTTTCTTGAACTGAAGGCAATTGGGAGAAACAGATACAGGCATACCTTGGAGACACTGCAGGTTTGCTTCCAGATCACAATAAAGCAAACATCAAAATTAAGTGAGTCACATAATTTTTTTGGTTTCCCAGTGCATTTAAAAGTATGTTTGCACTATACTATAGTCTATTAAGTGTGCTATTAATAACATATCTTAAAAAATTACATACCTTAATTTAAAAATACTTTATTGCCAAAAACTGCTAACCATCATCTGAGCCTTCAGCAAGTCGTCATATTTTTGCAATAGTAACATCAAAGATCACTGATCACAGGTATCCATAATATAGTAACAATATAGTAATAATGAAATAGTTTGAAATGTTGCGAGAATTACCAAAATGTGACGCAGGGACACTAAGTGAGCAAATGCTGTTGGAAAAATGGTGCTCATAGACTTGTTCAATGCAGGGTTGCCACAAACCTTTAATTTGTAAAAATCACAGCATCTGTGAAATACAATAAAGCGAAGCACAATAAAACAAGGTATGCCTATACAAAAGCTCTCTGCCCTCCCCCTATTTGCCATTAATTTATAAAAGTGTCCCCTCTTCTATCTCTACCAGGAAAGACAGAAGCTAATCACTGGATAACACTTTAGACCCTTATCAGCCCGGAGACAGCATCAGAGGAAACTATTACAAACCTTACTAAAACTACACTGTTGGTGGGAATGTAAATTGATACAGCCACTATGGAGAACAATATGGCGGTTCCTTGAAAAACTAAATATAGAACTACCAGGACTTCCCTGGTGGTGCAGTGGTTAAGAATCCGCCTGCCAATGCAGGGGACACGGGTTCAAGCCCTGGTCCGGGAAGATCCCACGTGCCGCCGAGCAACTAAGCCTGTGTGCCACAATGACTGAGCCTGCTCTCTAGAGCCCGCGAGCCACAACTGCTGAAGCGCACATGCGCAGAGCCTGTGCTCCGCAACAAGAGAAGCCACCGCAGTGAGAAGCCCACGCACCGCAACAGAGAGTAGCCCCCACTCACTACAACGAGAAAGCCTGCGCGCAGCAACAACAAAGACCCAATTCAGCCAAAAATAAATAAAATAAATAAATTTTTTAAAAAGTTAAGAAAAAAATTACTGGCGCCTCATTAGGATATCATTAGAAGTATTATGTTAAGTTCAGAGAGTGCTGAACCAGCATCTAAAGACCTGAGTCATTAAGGTTGCACTTCTTTCCATTAACTCGCTGTGATCTGGGTTAAATGACTTAACCTTCCTAGGCCTTGGTTTTTCTCTAAAAGTTCTGATTCTGTGCCTATCTCCCAGGGTGAATAAAAACTCTGGAACACAGGATCTGCCTTATTCATCTTTGTATCTCAACTTACTTTGTCCCACATATAATAGGCATTTAATAAATAGTCAATCCTTCCAGGTATTTAGGTGACTGAGAAAACTAGGAGCAATTTACTTAATTAAATCACTTATGTGAATTATAAAATAAATATATTTGTTTAGAAACTGATAGACTATCTGATTTCCCTATCTACTTATAAACTGTGTAGGAACAAATGCAAATTAAGAGGCTTATTCTCCCTGTTGAAAAATAAGCGAGAAACTCCTCCTCTCCCCCCATTCACCCCTCCCTTTTCGTTTTTTTTTTTTTTTTTTGGCTGTGGGGCGGCTTGTGGGATCTTAGTTCCCCAACCAGGGATCAAACCCATGCCTCCTGCAGTGGAAGTGCGGAGTCTTAACCACTGGACCGCCAGGGAAGTCCCACCCCTCCCTTTTCTTTCAGAATTTCTTTCATTCTCCTTTTCAAATATATGTAAGTCTTTTAAAATAAGCTTCTTGCCAGTTTCACAAAAGAGGAATTTTTCCTCAAGGACCTGGGAGCCATTTCTTTAGAATTAATTCATCAATAAGGAAGGTAATGCCCAATGGCCAATTTCAATAGCCTATTAAAAGCTAGGGACTTTTTCCCCAGAACAATGTACCAATTCATAACTTTTTGCAAACAATTTCAGAGTGTTCCATTATCCAGGTTCACCCATAAGCAGTTGCTCTTGCACATACCCCCCATCATACTGTGAACACTTCTTTACTTTCTGGTACAGCAAGGTATTGCAGGATCATCTTTTTTCCCTCTTGCCCCACTCCTGGATCATCCATATTTCTAAAGAGTTCCTTTTACTGAGGAATCGTATTTAGAGACCAAGATCTGTATGGTATGAGTGCTCATTGTTATTGGTGTGTCACTTCTTCTAGGCCCTTTCAGAGAAGAGAGAAAGTAAATATGAATATGTATAATATACACATGTATATAGACATACATATTCAAATCATAAGTTCACACTGATATCTCTAATCCAATCCCAAAACACAGGACCCCTCGTCTTCCTCCTTTCCATATTTGTATCATCCTTTTCCCACAGTGAGAACTGTTTCCCACAATAATCAATATATTTTCTTCATTTCTCAGCTTTACAATATACACAGTATAATTTCAGAATTGCTACCTTCATACCACTGTAAACAGCAAACTTACTAAATGGAGATTACAATTTGTTTGCAGGTTTTTTAAATTTGTTTTTTGTTTGTTTCTTTGCTTTTTTGTTTTAAACTAAAGATATACAGTCCAAGTACTGTGTTCCAAGTTTCCCTGGATTAGATCTTTTTTTTTTTCCTGTTCTAGGTGGATATATTACTTTGAAATGCAGATAAGTTCACCATATTCATAGACCTTTGATTTTAAGTTGAAAAGTAAGAGAAGTTGACTAATGTTGTTAAAAGTATTAGAATGTTTGGGAGAACTTGAGGATTCCTACATGTTTAGGTACTGATGTAATAAGGAAGAACCTTTTGTATTCTATTACAAGTTAATCACTAAAGGGCTGTTGCCTATAAGCTTAAATTATACATAATGGCCCATCTCTGGGAACCCTGCTTCCCAGGTAATGAGCATTAAGCTAGAATACCTTTGTTTCCATCACAGGAAACAGCCTGACCAGGCCCACCTGTGAATGACTGCAGAGAGGAAGAAATTAACACATTCCCTCCTGAGGCTGATGGGAACTAGATGTTTGACTTTACTGCCTCCCCTTCTAGTATAAAAGGAGCCTGAATTCTAACTCAGGCAAGATGGTTCTTTGGGGCACGAGCCCACCTTCTTCTCGGTGTGTTGGCTTTCCGAATAAAGTTGTTATTCCTTGTACCAACAACTCATCTCTCAATTATTGGCCTGTCGTGTGGTGAGCAGTATGGGCTTAGACTCGGTAACACTCAGGAATGTTTTACTTGTCAGGGATTTTGTGTTTGTCCTACAAGTATGAAGTGTTTAAAAAACAGATCAAATGCATTACATTTATAAATGGAGTTTAAAATATTGAAGGGAATTTAATTACTATACTCTATAAATGGGAGTGATTATTAATTTAAGTTCCTCAAACATTAAAGTCCTCCAGGCCTTCCCCGGTGGCTCAGTGCTTAAGAATCCGCCTGCCAATGCAGGGGATACGGGTTCAAGCCCTGGTCCGGGAAGATCCCACATGCCGTGGAGCAACTAAGCTCGTGTGCCACAACTACTGAGCCTGCACTCTAGAGCCCGGGAGCCACAACTGCTGAAGCCCATGCGCCTAGAGCCCATGCTCTGCAACAAGAGAAGCCACTGCAATGAGAAGCTGCACACCGCAACGAAGAGTAGCCCCTTCGCTGCAACTAGAGAAAGCCCGTGTACAGCAACAAAGACCCAACGCAGCCAAAAATAAACTAATTTAAAAAAAAAGAATGAAAAGAGTAGTGAAGTGATGACTACTTGAGATGAATTTCTAAAAAAAAAAGTCCTCCTTTGGCCTTCCATTCTCATATTTCATGTAACAATTTTAATAAAACTGCATTATTTTGTTCTGTCATTACCATTACTGTTCCAGTAATCTAAAACTTTGTAACAAATTATTACCTTAAAACACAGTGACTTAAAAACATCAACCATTAATAATATTTCACAGTTGGGGAGTTCAGGAATTTGGGCAGGGCTCGGATGGCAATTCTTCTCTTCCATGAGATGTTGATTGAGGGCATTCAGTGGTATTGAGTTAGTAGATGGCCTGGTCTGGAGGGTTCAAGATGGGTTCACTCACATGTCTTGTGTCTTGGCAGGGATGGCTGGAAGGCTGGGCTCAACTGGAACTGTAAGCTGGAATGCTTACATGGCAACTTGGGGTTGAGAAGAGAGAGAGAGAGATCTCCAAGAAGAAGCCTGGATAGAAACTGCAAGATCTTAGAAGTCCTAGAACATCACTGTCCTTGAATCCTATGGTCAAGCAAGTCACTAAAGCCAGCCCAGATTGAAGGGGCTGGAAATTAGACTCCACTTCTCAAATGGAGAAAGCAAATTCACTCTTCTTCCACCTTTTTATTCTATGCAGGCCCTCAACAGATTGGCTGCTGGTCACCCACAACGGGAAGGCAATCTGCTTTACTCATAGTGTAGCCGGGTTAGGGCACAGGAGGTAGGGAATGAACATGAGGCAGGAGTCAGCCCACGAAGGCTTTATGTGCCAGGCTAAGGAGTATGGATTTTATCTCAGCAGGATATAGATAATGCAGACCTTTGTGTCTTTGGAACAAACTGATTCTCCCAATAACTTGAAGCCTTTGTTACAAGGTGTGTGGCCAGGGATAGGAGAGTCTGGCCACGGGACAGAGGACAGGGCTAAGTGGCTCCTTCCATGGGAACTGAGTCCACCTTCATGATTCTCAGAACTCAGACAGTAATGACCAGCCAACCAGCCTCACCGACTGGAGAGTTAGTGGACATCACACAGCCATCCATGCCTCTGTGCTCTATAGGAAGTGTTCAGTGCTTTTTTGATGCACCTCTCCTGGATGGCTCGGGACCACTGGGAGGGTGGGGAGGGTGAGGAAGTGGTGCTGGCTTCAGTCACTCCCCTGGAAGTTGGGAATGAGATTCCCCAGCACCTGCTGGCCCACAGTCATGGCATCACTACTGACCATGATCCCAGCAGAAGGATAAAGTCATGTGATGCGAGTGTTTGCCAGTGCTGTAATCAATATTTTATGTAATGGCATCTAGGGACGAACATCCAGCTGCTTCATCCCCAAGAAATGAGCTGATGAGAGGAAGAAAACAGAAAGCTTCCCTCCAGCCTCTGGTGTACAGACAGGAAGCGTGTTCAGCCCAGGCTGCAGGCAGAGCTCCCAGCCTGCTCTGGAACCACGTTCAAGGGTCCAAACTGCTGCCGTTGCAGTCGGCTACTGGTAGGGATGGTAGCACATCCCACTTCTCCTCCCCTCGGATGGCGGCTCTTGCCCCTAGATTTTCTCTGATGGGGTAGAGTGCCCTCCCTGGTGTGTGGAGAGCATTGGATCAGCCTCAGGCAGCATGGCCAAGCGGAGCAGTGAGAGGCTGAGCCCAGCAGTCAGGGAGCCCAGCTGGGAGCCCCCGATAGATACACAGCCATTGCCTGATTCATGGTTCTGGAGGGGATGGTTCTCAGAGTTCCTCCTGCAGTTTGAGCTGACAAACATGCAGCTTTTATCTCGCAGATGCCAGCTGCTCCTGAGTCTGTTTTTTCTGGTCCCAGGATGCATTATTTTTTCATAACGGATGAAAGTTCTAGAAGCATGTTCTGAAACAAAACAAAATAGACTCAAAGGGCTTGTAAAAGCCAGTCCTGCCTACCCACCTGAGACTCTTTGTGTGTCACAAATATCCCAAATCCAAACAAAAACCTCCTACAGAAGACAATCCCCCGACCTTGCCCCAGAGATGAACGTGCATGTAAGAGGTTCTGTTCCCCAACAGCGCTGTGGCAGAAGATCTGAATCCCACCTGCCATCTCCTCCTCATTATCCAGTTGTGGTTGTTTTGTCCAAGATCCAGGTCTAATACTAAAAGGCCAACCTTTTCCAAAGCTCCATCTTTGTCCCCTCCACAATTAACCAGAATTTTTGACTTTGCAGTAATGTAGAATGGGAAAACTGAACCAAATGTGGATGTTCCATTTTGTAATAATCTATCTTAAAAATATGCTACACTTAGGTTGCCTTGTGTAGGGAGAGCAGGAAGCAGCAATGGGATATGGGAGAAGGACTTGGGTCGAGTCAGACAAGCTTGGGATACAATTCCAGCCCATCCACTCACTCAGTAAATATTAATTCATGTCCCTGCTATGTCCCAAAGACTGTGCTTTACCACATCCTAACTGCATGACTTTGGACAAGTCATCTATTTCCTTATCCTTAAATGGGAATAATCACAGAGTCACAGTGAAGAAGCCCATGGCAGTGTCTAGACCACAATCAGGGACTCAGTAAAGTGGGAGTCTTTCCTCCTCTTCTTTAGACTCTTTGGTAATTGATATATTATGTAAAGCTCCTCTGCTAAAAAGTTCAATAAATTATAACAATCAACTCTTCAAACACCCATCTAATAACCCCTGTCAATAATGTTGAGTCAAAAAAACCTTCCCAAATGAGGCAAAGAACCTAGAAGTCACAGAGATTTTAGATTTAATGTAATATTAAAATTTTAAAGACACCATACACAGGGATAAGAAGTAAGCAGACTGAGAGAATATCTTTCAATACATATATAGACAAGGAGTTAATACAATATCATAAAAGAGCTCCTAGAAATCAGAAGAAAAACAAATAACAGAAAAACAGACAAGGATAATTCATGGTAGAAATACAGATGGCTAATAAACATATAAACAACCTTACTAGTAATCATGGAAATGTAAATTAAGACAAACATTTTGGAAATGTTGGGAAATGTTATGAAACATTTCTAGTTTGTCAAATTGGAGATGGGGGGAGATAACGTCTGATATTGGCAAGAGTGTGGGGAAAGAGTGCTTAATGCACTGGTAAAGAGGATCAATTGGTATAGCCCTTCCTGAGCAAAAATTGGCAGCATCTATCAAAATGTAAAATGTGCATGCCCATTAAAACCAGTAATTCCACTTCTAGGTACCTATCAAAGATATATGTATGAAACATTCACTGCAACATTGTCTGCGGTAGAAAAAACTTAGAATGGCTAAATGGCCATCAAGTATCTTATGGTTCATCAATTTCATGGAAAAGCGTGAGGCATATAAAACTGAGGCATCTCCATGGGTACTGATATGGAGAGTCCCTGAGACATACCATTAATTAAGCAAAAGCAAATTGCAGAGACATCTCTACAG
The DNA here is from genome assembly GCF_963924675.1 of Phocoena phocoena. Classification (NCBI taxonomy): domain Eukaryota; kingdom Metazoa; phylum Chordata; class Mammalia; order Artiodactyla; family Phocoenidae; genus Phocoena; species Phocoena phocoena. The sequence continues at coordinate 66,610,021 of NC_089230.1, read as the reverse complement.
CAGGATCACATTTATATTTTTGAAAAAAATAAAATATATGTGTGGACATGTATTTGTCCTCAAAGACAGACTGTGAATGCAGTGAGGAAGGTAGGGGAACACACCCCATTCTGTTCACAGTGATTGTCTTTGGTGAGGGAAGTGGGAATTGAGTCCAGGTGAGAGTGAGAGATGAACCCTCACATGGTCAGGTTCACATTTTACTCTTATGTTCTTTTACACTGCTTGAATGTCTTTCAATGAGCATGTACGACTTTAATTTGAAAAACAAGAAATAAGAAAAAGACTCTTCTTTCAAACAATTAATAGTGGTACCCCTGGTCTGAGCCACACTCCCCTCTCACCTGGACACTGTGCAAGCCTCCTAGCTGGTCTCTCTGACTGCACTCTTACCCATTGTCTTGGTCTATTTGGGCTGTTATAAAAAAATACCATAGACTGGGTGGATTATAAAGAACACAAATTCATTGCTTATATTTCTGGAGGCTGGGAATTCCAAGACAAATGCACTGGCAAATTCAGTGTCTGGTGAGAGCTCAGTTCCTGGTTCACAGACAGTCATATTTTCACTGTGTCCTCACATGGTGGATGGGAAAAGGAGCTCTGTGATGCCCCTTTTATAAGGGCACTAATCCCATTCATAAGGGCTCCACCCTCATGACCTAATCACCTCCAAAAGGCCCCACTTCCAAATACCATCACACTGGGGATTAAGGTTTCACATATGAATCTGGGGGGGGGGACAAACATTCAGACCATAGCATCTCTACAAGAGACTCATCAGAAACAGTGATTTTAAAAATATATGTAGCAGACCACCACCACTCCTGCACCATCCACCTCAAATTCCTTTCCATGGCCTATAATGCCCAACAGATCAGCCCTTGCCCATTCTAACCTCGTTCCTAGCTCCCCCCTCCATGATCATGGCCCAAGAGTGCTCCCCAGGACCTTGGCACAGCTGGCACCATCAGCCATGCCAAGGTCCTGGGGTGGGTGGGGCATCACAGGTAGAGGGACCAGTATGTGCAAAGGTCCTCAGCTCTGTGGAGCTACAGGAGAACACTCTTTGTTAGCACTTTAATGTCACAAAAGATTGGAAGAGGTCGCAGGGCAACCTTCTTCCTAATGCCAAAATCTTCCTCCTCTACAGTGGTGGTTCTGAGCTCTGGTTGCACACTGGAATCACCTGGGAGTTTTAAAAAGTAGTATTGGGGGCTTCCCTGGTGGTGCAGTGGTTAAGAATCTGCCTGCCAGTGCAGGGGAAACGGGTTCAAGCCCTGGTCCAGGAAGATCCCACAGGCTGCGGAGCAACTAAGCCCGTGTGCCACAACTACTGAGCCTGCTCTCTAGAGCCCGTGAGCCACAACTACTGAGCCCATGCACCGCATCTACTGAAGCCCTCGTGCTCTAGAGCCCGTGCTCCACAACAAGAGAAGCCATCGCAATGAGAAGCCCTCGCACCACGACGAAGAGTAGCCCCCGCTTGCCACAACTAGAGAGAAAGCCTGCGTGCAGCAACGAAGACCCAGTGCAGCCAAAAATAATAAATAAATTTAAAAAATAGTATTGGTGCTCAGGCTCTATCTGCAGATATTCTTACTAGGGCATTTTTCAAAGCTTCCCTGGTGATTTAAAGTAGAATTGGGCATGAGGATTACTACTCCACAGCGTCTCTGACAGGTGAAGGCATTCAACGACGAGGAAAGTCTTCATCACAGAGGGTAGCATGGGTTCCTAAAACTCAACCAGCATTCTTCCCCATGCTCACTCGGCCAGACTAAAAGTCTGCTCTCCATGCCCAATTAAGTCTTTCCACAAAGAACCAACCTTGACAGAAACTTATTTAGTAATCAACAAGCTTAGACTTGAAAAAATTGTGGGGTTTGGGTGATGGCAAGGGAAATGTCTTGGAGTATAAATCACAGCTCTTCCAGGTGTTTTTTCTGACCTATAATAGTATGGATTTCTTTTGCAGGACAGTTCTCTCTAAGGGGAACAAGTGGCAAAGCAACTGTGGTACCTACCAGAAGTCATTTCACTCTGAAACACCAACGGCTGCAATCAGAATACATCTGGTTGAGCCCTAAAACTTCGGCCCTCTGGGACCTGATACAGTGTAAGAAGCTGTTTACAGTCCATGTATTGAAAGTGGATGCTAACAATCCTTTGCTTGCTGCACTAATTTCCAATGAAAAGATCCCTCTGTTTGCAGTAAGTATGATGTGTCAGCTACAGTGCTCTGGAGCTGACGGCTGTGGCCTCAATCCCCAAGACTTCCACCATTTGGGGAGTGAAGTGGCCTGTCAACCCCCTAAGAGGCTTGGGGGAAAGTGACCATAAGTAGGAAATCTCTGTGGCCAAAGGCATTATTTATAATTCTTAGAAACATAAACAGGGAAGAAAGAGGAAGATGAAAAAGAAAGAGGGTCTGTCGCCTTCATCATCTTTTCTCCAAGCTCCTCAGCGAGGCTGGTCTCTCCCAAAAGATAATCTGAGATTAAGAAAATCTGCTTCAACTAAACACTGCTTTTTCTTCCTCAATTTTCTGTTAATACAAAGGCTCTTCTCACATGGAGTGAGGTACAGGAGAGAGAAAATGATGAAAATTGTCATGCTGACTTCACAAATGCAGATAAGAAGCAGTGGCCACTGGCAAGGTTACTCTAAAATGGTGGATCTCGGGAGTTCCCTGGTGGTCCAGTGGTTAGGACTTGGCACTTTCACTGCTGTGGCCCAGGTTCAATCTCTGGTCAGGGAACTATGATTCTTCAAGATGCAGGGCATGTCCAAAAAGTAAAAAAATTAAAAAATTATAAAATAAAATAAAACAGTGGATCTCAACCCTGGCTGTACATTACAATCGCCATGGGAATTTTAATAATACCAATCCTCCATCCCATCTCCAGAGATTCTGGTTTGATTGGAAGTGGATAGGTCCTGGGCATGGAGATTTTTTTAAAGCTCCAGATGACTCTAACTCAAGCCAGAGTTGAGAACCCTGCTATAGTCTGGCATAGGGTTCCAAGCAGCCATATAATAATCTTACACGTAATCTCCTGAGAAGACAGCTGGTCACTGACAAGAAATGAGTGTAAGTTTGAAAAAAAGCATTTTAGGAAAAATCTAGGTATGATGATTCCTCCTCAAGGTATGGCGTTAGCGCAGTAACAAAATATCTCATGGGAGATACGAAACTAGGGTAGAAGGATTCAATCATTATTAACACAAAGAATGAAGCAAAGGAAAAAGCAAGAGTGTGAGTTCAACCAAGTGAACTCAATTGGGAAGTTCCCCTATTAACTTGGGGGATTTTTCCTTTTAATGGAAAAATGTTGTTAGGAGCAGTACGTAAAACATGTGTCATTCTCTCCCTTTTTTTTTTTTTTCAGAATTGAGAAGAATCCACAGTAAATATCCATTATGTCTTACAATGGCCAGGGAATGTTTATTCCACAGTGGCTTTTCAGAGAACAGAATTATCAATACAATATTGATCTTCGTCTTTGTGAAATATAACAACAAATATTTGTATATGACTTTTAAATGCCAGAGCTATTAAAACAATGGAGCACACCCTCCTTCCTTAGTGAGACAAGGGCAACTCAAGGTTACAAATGATCCCTCCTCTGATCCATGTTCCACACTCTGATACAAAGAGCTGTCTAAAGTGCACCTCTGATCCAGTCACTCCTCTGCTGTACATCCTCTATGGATTCTCCACTGCCTCCCTGCAAGGCCTCCATGCCCCCTTCTCCAACTTTCCCTCTCTCTGAAGCCCTCCTACTAGTCTGTGCTCCAGACACACGTGGCTCCCCAGACAGCCCTGCTATGTCACACCTCTCAGCCTTTGTGTGTTCTCCTTGTACTGGGACAGCCTCCTTCCATGTACCCCAGTCCTCCCAGGTCTGGAGAAACTCACCACATCTTTCAAGACTCAGTTCAAAAGTAGCTTCAACTATAAAGCTTTTCCTGACCCATCCAGAAAGAATTGACTTCTCCCTCCTTTGCACACCACTCCCTCTAACATGGCACCTTACACTTGATCATTTATATGTTTACCTAATTTCCCATCCAGACTCTGAGCCCTTTGATGGTACACATGATATTTTATTCATTTATATACCCAGCACTTATAAGACTAATTGATAAAAAGTTTTCTAAGTTTATTTTATGAATTAAATTCAACTAAATGTGTTAAATGAATGAATTTAACTCTCCATAAATTAACCTCTCTCTCCTCCTTTCCCTCTCTCTCAACACAGAAGGCTAAGAAGTAACCAAAGTGGAACACCTCTTGTGAAAGTTCCATGATCAGTCAGGCTGTCTGTCTTTACTTACCATTGATGTTCTGTGCCCAGTGGCTGAAGGCAGAAGTGAGGGGCTGTTTTCCTGGTGCGGAAAGTCCAGGCAAAAGCTATTTTGAGAACTGGAGCTTACTGAGTCACTGGACAGCTGTCCCTTTTCAGACAGCAATCTGGACAGAAAGCTGGCCTCGCGACTGCCCATGCAAGATCTGTCTGTCTGGACTCTGCTCTCTCTCATGCTGCCATCGCTGTGTCTGCAGTGACTGTGTAAATCTGTGAGAGGCTCCCCTGAGGGTTGCAGGTCCTGGGACTGTTCCCAGGGTCCTGTTGTACGTGATGGACAATGTCTAGGAGCCATCGTGGTACCCAGCCAGGACTGGGGCATTGTAGTCTGCAAGCCAAAGGAAGAACGGTCTGGTTGCTGTGCCGAGTGCTGAGTTCTAGCACCATCATCCCAGGGACACGGGCTGTGGACATGGAGCTGTCCTCTGTGCTGATCCGCCTTAGCCCAGTCTTTCTTATTACAGCAAGGGTCTACCTCAAGTTGCCTGGGCTGTGGGATGTGCCACGTGGTTTTAGAATTCGGCACATTGACTCGGAAGACTTGCTGTTGATTGCTGGCTTGAAGTAGAGAGACTCCTTCAGGGAAAGGAGAGCAATTCATACACTGCTGGGCCGCTGAATATTTTTTCAAATGAAATGGAGGTCCCCTTTCGTCCTCAATGCCCTCACTGCCGGATTTGTCATAAAGTGCTCTCATGATTTTCCTGACCCCCAGATGAAATATTTCCAGTACGTTGAGGAACAAAGAGATGGCTGCAATGCTGTGCATAAAGAGCATGAAAATGGTCTTCTCTGTGGGCCTGGACACAAAGCAATCCACTGTGTTGGGGCAAGGAGGTTGAGTACATTTGTAAAGGGGATGCATTTGAAACCCATAGAGCATATATTGGCCTATCATGAACCCTACTTCCAGCACAGATCTGGTCAGGACGTGTAAGACATAAGTACGCAGAAGACATCCTTTCAGAGGGACTTTTTGGATCTTCTTCTGCTCCTCCAACTTCCTCAGTTCTCTATTTATGTTTTGCTGCTCCTCCAATTCAAGCTCTGGATTCTCCATCCGGGCTCTAAGCTGTGACTTTTTCCTCTGCCTCTCCTTTTCAAAGGCCCTGAGGCTATAAAGTGCATGGCCCATATATACCAGAGAGGGAGAAGACACAAAGATGATCTGTAAAACCCAGAACCTGACCAAAGAGATAGGGAAAGCATCATCGTAACAGATAGTGTTGCAACCTGGCTGCTGGGTGTTGCAGGCAAATGCTGACTGTTCATCATCCCAGACATCTTCAGCAGCTACACCTAGTATCAGCATCCGGAAAACGAAGAGGATGGTCAGCCAGATTTTCCCCACCATGGTTGAGTGGGAGTGAGCTTCCTCTAGGATGCCACCCAATAAATTCCAATCCCCCATGGCAAGGGACTAATGTCTGAAATATACAGAGAACACTGAGGTTAACAGCATCCATGGATGTAATATATAAAGACGAGCTCATCAGTACAGCAGGTCCTCTCTTCTTGTCAACAAAACTACAAAGGATTTTCCAGCTCTAATACTTATGGCCTGTGCTTACTGAAACAGGGTATTTCTAAGGAATATGTTTTGGGAAAAACACTAACGACCCTCCCCAATCTGACCCAATTCCCTTCCTGTCATCTTCTCTCCTACACAAAGTTGACTGTCATTCTGGTATACTCATTGGCCATCATATTTGTACAATGCATTCCATTCCACAATTTTGCTCATTTTTCTAACATATGAGAAGCCATATTTACCATACATCCTACATGATCTTAAATAAGTCTCAACTCCTCCAGGAAGTTTTCCCCAGCCATCCCAAGTCAGAGTGATTTTTCCCATTCCTAAATTCACACAACACTAGTGTTTGTACCTCTCACTTGGTACTGTGCCTAAAATGAGTTTTGTGATAGTTGTCTTATGTTACCTTTCCTGAAAAGGTACTCTTTTTGCAGATAGGGACACTTTCTATTTCATTTTGGTCTGGCACACTAAGGTATCAATAAATAATAGTGGATTGAATTGTCTTCTCTTTTTAAAACTCAGTTCCTTGACTCTATCACTGGAAAAATCATCAACAGAAAAACAAAATAGATCCTCATTATGTATCATCGATGGTTCCCACCGCAAGACTGAAAGTACAAGTAAAGAAAACAGAACTCAGCCAAATAAACCCTCAGGAACTGGCACAGGGTAGCAGTAAAGATTAAGCAGGCTCAGAAACAGTACCAGCAATGACATATGATTACATCTACAAAGCCACATCTGGAACAGCAGGTTTTCACAGAAGCTCTGCTTACTTAGAAGAAAAGTGGGTGGTGGTGGTGGTGGTGGGATGAACTGGGAGATTGGGATTGACATGTATACACTAATATGTATAAAATAGGTAACTAATAAGGACCTGCTGTATAAAAAATAAATAAAATTCAAATCAAACAAAAACAAACAAAAAAAAGAAGAAAAGTAAATATAAACTGCTTCTCTAGCAAGCTTGGGTGCTGGGAAAGAATCAAGGCATAGCTGATATGAATAGGTTACTCGGCCTACCCTGAAAAAACCAAATGTTTTTCAAGGTTCAATGAGGTTAAAATATTTGAGAGCTTAAAGGCTTCTAAGACGTGGAAGACTTCCATGTATCAAAGACATAGAAAAAAAAACAGGATAAGTGTTATTAAAACAGATAACGAAACAATTCTCTCCGTCCACAATTCATTCATTCAACAACGTTTACTAAAGTGTTACTATCACATAGGCATTGTGCTAGATGCCAGGGAATTCAACAATGTATATACCTGGTCCAGCCCTCACAGTACTTAGTCACCAAGGATGCCCAGTAACGTATAAAGTGGACAGTGAAAAAAAACAAATGAATATCAACTCAAAAATACAAGAGAGGGCTTCCCTGGTGGCGCAGTGGTTGAGACTCTGCCTGCCGATGCAGGGGACACGGGTTCGTGCTCCGGTCCAGGAAGATCCCACATGCCGCGGAGCAGCTGGGCCCGTGAGCCATGGCCGCTGAGCCTGCGCGTCCAGAGCCTGTGCTCCGCAACGGGAGAGGCCACGACAGCTAGAGGCCCGCGTACCGCAAAAAAAAAAAAAAAAAAAAAAAAATACAAGAGAAAAAACCATGGAACTGTTATATTTTCCCTACTTATCTCCAAACATAAAAATAAATTCCAGATGGGATACAAGTATTAAATGTAAAAACTTAACTATAAAAGTATTAAAGTGAAATGTAAAAACATATTTTATATCTTGAAGTAGAAGGTGGCTTTTGAAGCCCATTAATGCCAGAAATTATAATTGGAAAAAACTTACAGATTTTACTCAACAAAACTGAATGGCAAAAGTGGAGATGTCCAGAAGATAACAACAACAAAAGTTACAAATTAGAGATAAATAAACATTTGTGAATAATCATTGAATAGGTAGAAACCACTTAGGGACAAGAAGAAAAAGTAAGCCAATGACAAAACCTTGAAAAATAGCACAGGGGAAAAAAAGTCTACAGATTGGGGCTTCCCTGGTGGCGCAGTGGTTGAGAGTCCGCTTGCCGATGCAGGGTACACGGGTTCGTGCCCCGGTCCGGGAAGATCCCACATGCCGCGGAGCGGCTGGGCCCGTGAGCCATGGCCGCTGGGCCTGCACGTCCGGAGCCTGTGCTCCGCAACGGGAGAGGCCACAACAGTGAGAGGCCCGCGTACCGCAACAACAACAACAAAAGTCTACAGGTGAAAATGAGAAATGGCCAAAGAGAAAGAGGGGGAAAACCATTAAGGGCAATGTCACTGAAACCAAAGCAGGACAGTTTCAAGAAGAGAATAGCTGACAATGCTAACTACAAATACACATACCACTATTTAAATAAATAAATTTAATGGTGGGATATACCATGCTCAGTGATTAGAAAACTCAAAATTTATAAAGACAACAATTCTCCCCAAATTAATTCATCCATAGATCACTGAGTAAAATAAAATCCTATAAATATACATATATGTGTATGCATATGTATAGGAAATGCATGTGTATGTGGCTACAGAAGTATGGAGAAAAATTACAGAAGGGCACACATGAGGAAGTTCATATAGGTTACTGGAGGTCTGTAGGAGAACATGAGGGTGGAGGGTGGAGCTTAAAGGGAGAGGCAAAAAAGAAAAAGGAAAAGGAAAAAGACTCTTCTAAGAAAGCATGACTGATTTTTATCTAATATATACATTTATGTAAATTTATAGCTGTATGTACATACATATGTATAAACAATATTTTAAATAAAAATTTTAAAGTAGTAGGTACCTGTCAGAGTTTGGAAGAGGTATTAAGGAGGCTATTTTTACTCTATATACTTGTGAATTGTTTGTAATTCAAAAATTAAAAATGTAGTCATCTCTAGCACATGCAAATAAAAAAATCAGATTTAAAAATTGTGGACTTCTGCCTCATTAACAGAAGCAATAATTTACTAAGCTCTATCCTCTCTTAAAGAGTTTAGGTCCTTTCCCATAATTATTCCTTTGAAATTGTCTGCCCATTATTCTTTATTTAAAAAAAGAACTCCTTTATTAGCACTTAAAAAAAAGCTAGTGCTGCTATTTTCTGTAAAAACCCCAAGGTGAAAAAGCTAGCTCATTTTATCAACGTATTCTCTGTTTAGAAATCCTAAACTATTTAATGCTTCTTTTTGCCACTCTCGCTTTAAAACTAGTAAATTATAATTTTTAAATAGCAAGAAAAGGAACACCGAAAAACAGAAATACATGAAACAGAAATACAATCCTGCATATTAACATGCAAGAGCAAGATCCTTTAGACAAGCATTCCTATGTTTCCTAAAAAAACCTGTTTTTTACTATTAAATAACTACAGGTCCAAGAAATATTCTTGAATTTTCTTTTATTATCAAATACTAATTTAGCATCTCCTGTGTAAAAAGTCAGTGCTCCTTTCCTGAATTTTATTTCAAATATTATCTTTGTATCCCCACAGGGATTTCCTATATTTCTTATAAACAAGAGATACCATATATTTACAACTTACCTTAGGAGTGGATAAAAAATTAATGACTGGGCTCAAAGAACCTTCAAGTTGGACCATGTGTGGCTAATTAGTGGAAATACTGCTGGTTGCAGATGTAAAAGCTCTGACCCACTGGCTGTGGGGACCAATGCAGAATAAGCGCAGTAACTTTGATCAATGGAGTCTAACCTAGTCCTCCCCTGAGGTCAAGATGTCCTTTGGTGCTTTTTAATTCTCTTGTCATATTTTTTTCTAATTGGCATGAAGCTGGAGACCCTCCTGGTATATCATATTTGGAAATGAAAGGTGAAACGAATGAGAATTTTCCTTTTTCGTTTGTGGATGATAATGGTGATTTGACTTTGGGTGCATTTCTTTCAGTCAGTTGATTGCTCTGGGAACTGATGTCACAGATCAATGGGTCATGTCCAATTTCATCAACAGCTGCCTGGGTTGAGTCTGGCCTCACCAAATGGGAACAAATAATAACAGTGACAGTCAAACCCAAAGTGCTCTTGCAAATCATGCCAGGCTGAAAGGAGAAATAGCTCAAAAAGAAAGTAAGCATTTTTAGACCACCAAGAGGGGGCTGTGCCTGGTCTGTAGGTTATGTGTTCTAGCAATATTCTATTAGGCTGAAACAGGCAGCTCAGGAAAATGTTCTCTTCCAGTAGAGAATGTGAGAACCTTAGAAACCTATATCAAATTTTCGTAAAGTGTTTTAATTCAGAGAGGTCAAATGATTTGCCCAATGCAGACAGAGACCAGATCTCCTAACTCCCAGCCTTGTAGCATCTTACATTAGTCACATGTCAAGTACACAATCTAACTGCCACCTTAGAGGAGTTGACAGCAAGGGTGTCCCTAGAACACAGCTCCAAGGCACATTTCTAAACCTGCTCTTTTCCATATAAAATACAGAAAGTGCATAAAGTTATGGACACTTCATAAGTATCATCTGCCTATTCTATTTTCATATATTTAAAAAATGGATGATAATGAAAGGTAGACAGGTAAAGAGGTTAAGTTTCCACTACCCCAGCACACTAGCCTCAAATACAAACTGACTGTCAGAATTAACTAGAGGTGAAAACACACAATGTATTAATGTGTATCTGTGTAGTATAGGGTACATTGTCCAAGAAAGCCCTTGACATTTAATCCTAAAAGTCAGCTGCAAAGTAATTAATACCGTTAATGCATTTTACCAGAGCCAAAACATTAAAATCACACATTTAGGGCTTCCCTGGTGGCGCAGTGGTTGGGAGTCTGCCTGCCGTTGCAGGGGACACGGGTTCGTGCCCCGGTCCGGGAGGATCCCACGTGCCGCGGAGCGGCTGGGCCCGTGAGCTGTGGCCGCTGGGCCTGCGCGTCCGGAGCCTGTGCTCCGCGGCGGGAGAGGCCACGGCAGTGAGAGGCCCGCGTACCGCCAAAAAAAAAAAAAAATCATACATTTATGAAAAGAACAATTCAGAAGCTTGCATAGAATAACCCCTAATATTAGTTGCCTCAAGGAAAGGTAACCCAGTGACTGGAGAAGAGGTGAGATGGATACTTTTATATGGTTCACTGAACAGTGAATGTATTACCTATTCAAGAAAATAAATGTGTAAACCAGAATATAAACAATAAGTGGAACCATATATCTGATTTTTTAAAGTCTTCAGCAGGTGAATAAATCTTATCACTTCACTCTTGAAGACTTTTAGCAAGTAGGTGAATATCTTTAAGACAGAGGCACAGAGTGGGCAACTCTCCATAACCTCACAGTAATAATTGGAAGTTATTGATGAGGTAAGTAATATTAGCTACACAGCTGTGGGAAAGATACCCACTGCCTCATTCCAACTGGCCCGAAGGCTGAGCAAATATCTGCACACTAAAGGCTGAGAACCACTCCATAGACAAGTTTTTTTTTTTTTTTTAAGTTCCTACTTTTACTCTCACCGAAAGTTATGCTGAATCTATGGAGTCACTAGGAGACCCAAAACACACTCAGAGAAACAGAAGGGAACAGAAAGCCTAGAGAGAATAAATGTCTCAGGATAGAGAAAGATGCACACAGGGTGAGAGCTTCACTAGCCACTGCCTTTAAGGCTCGTCAATGGTGCCCGTACTCACCATGCCACCTTGTTCACACCTAGTGATATAAACTCCTATGGGTAGAAGTGGAAACCAAAAACTTCGTGACTTGCTTTATTGCAATATTTGCCTTATTGCAGTGGTCTGGAACCAAACCTGCAGTATCGCTGAGGTCAGCCTGTACACACTTTACCAAGGTATCTGATCACTCACCCCTAGTTCTTGAAATATTTCCTGCACTTGTTTTTTAAGTATTCTCTCCAAAAATGTTTACACTGCGGATCTTTGAGTGATGAATATTAATGTCTTTTATTAAACCCTCACATTTGAATAACAATTTAAATGGATATAAAATTTTAGGTCCAGTACCTTAAAAATACTGTTTCCTGACAGCCAGCATTGCTCTTCTGAAGAGTAAGGTCAATATGATTCTTGTTCCTTTATACAAGGATTGACTGTTTAAAAACCTTTAGATTTTTCTCGTTATCCTTGATACTCCTAATTTCAGTATGTGTCTAGATGTGGGTACTTTCTTCTTTCTTGTTTGGCACTCTATGGCCCTCTCAATCTTCAAATTTTTTCTTCTTCTGACCTCATTTGTTACTTGAATGTTGGCACATCCTACTTCTGTCCCTCATCCCACTTACATCTGCATTTATTTTCTATTTATCCTTTTTTTGCTGCCTTCTGGAGGAGTTTCTCAATCCAACTTTTCAAGTCACTGATTCATGCATCAGCTGTATGCACTCTATTTTCATTCCATTTTATTACATTTATTTTAAATATTATATTTTTAATATTTCTACGTGGTTAGTTCTGATTCTTGTACCACACTGCCAAAATCTTCTCTTTTTCCTTTTAACGTTTATTGGCTTTATTTTAGATTGTTATGGTCTTATGTAATCCTGTTTATTTTCTTTTAAACCAGTGGTATCTCTTAGCTGCTACTTTGTTTTGGCTCGGGAACTCATTCACCTGGTGGTAAGGGTTCTGAGTGATAGAATGCACTGGGGAAGGGCTGAGGGCCAGCCCTCTAGGCAGCCCCAGCACTACAAAACCACAGTTCATTATTTCAGTTCGTTATCTACCAAGTAATCCTTCAGGTCAGGGCTTCTCCTGCAGATACTGGACACTGTGGGAGAAATGGCAATTTCCTCAAGTCACTTCACAGAGTCCAAAGCCTAGACTGTAACCCATCAGTGCCACCAGTCTGAAGCGGGGAGGGATGAATAAATAATGCATAGCTAGTTAATCCTTACCTGTTTTTCCCAGATCTTCACCCCAAAGGAGTTTTTATGCTGCCCTGATTTTGTCTGTGAGGACACCTGCAGCACTGTTCGCTGTACCATTACCTGCTGTGAGAAAGCAGGCAAAGGCAACTGGTTTTCTCCAATTAACTGCTCCAACACATTCAGCCAGCCACGCATTCAGTCAGCCACACCTTAACCAAGAACCACTTCAAAATAGCCCCCATGTCCTCTGGGAGTTTTACCTTTTTTTTTGTTTCAATTATTATCTAAGCACGTTAAAAGAACATTCTAATCAAAATATAACAGAACTTTACATGGTTTTATTTATACATTACTGGTAAAGAAAGCAAACTTTATATAAAAAGTTTTATACAAATAGAAAAGTCCTTGGCTAGGTACAGCCATTTACGTGTGTGTATACACCCAAACATACACACACAAACACAAAGTATTTTACATCATTATAATTACACATATTTACAGATACACTATTTAAATTACTTTACAATTTACCAAATTGTGGACAGGCAATTAGAAAAGCAAATAAAAATGGATGAAACGAACTAAATAATGGTTAAGCTTAAAATTCTACAAAACTATTTTTAAAAATCTAGAAAGAAAGTCATTTCTTTGAAATATCAAAACTAAGGTTTCAATACTGTTTTGTTGTTGCTTTTATCTTAATAACAAGTTCTAACCTGTTTAAAAATAAATATCATGACTAATAACAGATAAGCAAATCAGACTGATGTCAGGAACAAGGTGAACATGCTGGCTTGAGATTAAGAGTCAGCAAGTTATGACAAATGCAGATTATTATCTGGTAATCGAATGTCATAAAACTGCCCTCTCCTTCCCCATTAAAAACATGAAGAATTCCAAGCTTCTGTGTAGTTTGCAATATCAATTAAGACTCCAAGGAATTCAGCAACTTATCTGTAATGTAAGAAAATGCTAAAGTTATGATTCTATTTTTCTGATATGACCATCTCATAAAGTGTTGTTCTTTTAAATGAGTTCTCTTAGATAATAAATATTGGTGGTTAAAGAACTAGCTTTTTATAGACTCAGTTTGGTAACTTTATCTTTACACTCTGATTTTGATAAGAATGTAATGAGACTATAGTACCTGAAGGAAAAAAAATCAGTTAAGAAACAAACTAGGCATTGGGATTGACATATATACACTAATATGTATAAAACAGATAATAAGAACCTGCTGTATAAAAAATAAATAATAAAATAAAATTAAAAAAAAACAAACTAGGAATGAAATAACTCACTATTTGTGCTATCATGCAAGCAAATAAAATCTCAAGTACCAAATCCATTAAAAGACTGTAGATTTGTAATGGAATTTGGAAATTTCAAACTAATAAGTGTCATTTCCAGATACAAGTTAGTTCGTTCACGAAGGGAACATTATCTTCAACAAGAGAATGGAAGTCATATTTTAAGATAACGTTCAAATAAAACAAAAAAAACCTCAGTTTAATTTTCTAAAGGCAGTGAAAAATTTACAGCATAGTGAATCTGAAAAGAAAACAGGCCATTTTTGCATCAAACTGTTTCTTAAAGGTTCTTTAGAATAAGCTTTTTTTTTTTTTTTTTTTTTAGAATAAGCTTTTTCTTCAAATTCCTTATTATTCAATCTTACATTCTGAATTATATAAACAGAATTTTAATGTCAGAGTACACTACTAAATATCTTTTGAAGATTTCATTAACAAACTAGTTGCTTTGAGAGGATACTGAAATTAACAGATTATCTAAAGACAGTAATTTACACTGGGTTTAGAAACAGATTTTTATAACTCTAAAGTGTTCAGAACCCTTCACAATGAGATCAATGTCCAAATATGGTTCTTCTTCAGAGTTAGTTTTATTTAAAGTTGGGCATTCTGGATTCAAATAATTATGACTACAAATCAACTGAAAAATAGTGATATGTTAAATATCTTTACAATCTTCCTTACATAAAAGTCCAAAATATTTAAGCAATTGGCTCAGGTCTTACAGGAAATACCTGATAAACATTATTGCCTTAATAAACCCGTATAAGAATGGCTTAAAGAAACATGTCTGTGAACATTATTAATAATGTAACGTGGTAAATCATGTCACCTCTTCAGATGACAATGGACTTCATGTTTATAAATGTATGTTTTGTATTTTAGCACTCCTAATTAAAAATGTAAAATATGGGCTTCCCTGGTGGCGCAGTGGTTGAGAGTCCGCCTGCCGATGCAGGGGACGCGGGTTCGTGCCCCGGTCTGGGAAGATCCCACATGCCGCGGAGCGGCTGGGCCCGTGAGCCATGGCCGCTGAGCCTGCGCGTCCGGAGCCTGTCCTCCGCAACGGGAGAGGCCACAACGGTGAGAGGCCCGCGTAACGCATAAAAAAAAAAAAAAAAAAAAAAAAATGTAAAATATGTTAAATTACGACTGCACAGATTTCACTGGCTATGAAATATAATGCTATTCAAGAATGTTTTCTCGCCTTTTTTTTTCTTTTTTTGGCTGAGCCATGTGGCACACAAGATCTTAGTTCCCCGACCAGGGACAGAACCCAGGCCCCTGGCAGTGGAAACACAGAGTCCTAACCGCTGGGCCACCAGGGAATTCCCTCAAGAATGTTTTGTTTTTCCTCATCGATAAAAATTTATTATCAATCATCAAATGGATTTCCCCCCACTTTAGACTCATCAACACTCAGAAGGCTGAGGAGAGATGCTGATCTGAACTGTAGCAGGTTTCATTGACCACGTCCCTGTGGATGAGGTGCCTTAGAAGCCTGCACGAGCAACCATTCTCCAACCTGTGACTGAAACAGGAACTCAACTGGATGTCTCTCACCCGCCACTCACATCTTCAATGACTAACAGGCCATTAAGTGCACAGGTACAGTGTCAAGCATTTACTTTACTAGTCTACTGTAGTGTAACCATTAACTACCTGCATTTTGACTTTTCAAAGAGCTTCATTAGCTGCTGGAATCTTTCTGAGACCTGAAAAATTTTAAATGAGGGTTAATTATAAATATCTCAATATATATTCTTTTATCTTTGATGAATATTTTCACAAACCATCTAAAGACAGAGTAAGTTACCCTTAATTATAAAGGTAAAGTAATAGTTAGAAAAACAAAATATCTTCATAATAAAGGTAATTGCTAGTTTAACTTTTCAATATCAAACCTTCTTAAACAGGCAAATATCATTACAAAATTGCTCAAGATCAAATAAGTAAATGGCAAAACAACAGAATAAAGAATTCGGATTGTTTCAGACTTCTTCCACGATCACTGAGTTTTTAACAGTCTTTTATTTTATTTTTCTGGCTGCACCACACAGCTTGTGGGATCTTAGTTCCCTGACCAGGGACTGAACCCATGCTCTCGGCAGTGAAAGCATGGAGTCCTAACTACTGGAACACTGGGGAATTCTCCAAAGAGCCATACTTTTAAAGAAGTTGGCTAACAAATAGCTATATATTTTAAACACATTAAAAATCAAATCTAAATATTTAGAGTAGTAACATCTGTGAAACTATAGAGATGTAAAACTGGAGTAGTTACCTGATATGGATTTTTATTCAACTTGGCAGCTAACTGAGAAAACGTTTTCAACGATGGCCCTTTTTTCTGACACTCCAATAAAATTTCCCGGTCATCATTTCTGAAGGGGGAAAAATGTTATTTAGCTTTTGTAGGTTCGAACAGAAAGGTAACAAAAATTCCATTGCCTTACTATCTACCAATAAGAGTTGACATTTTTATTAAAACCCATAAAAAAAGAACAAGTGTGTATACTAAAATACGGACGATGGTTATCTCTGAGAGATAAGATTATGGATGATTTTAATCTTTGACTTCATACATATTTCCCAAATTTTCTAAAACAAATACTAATGTATGTTTCTAGTGACAAAATGAAAGATTTTTAAAAATTCTACTTGTAGTGTGTATAGTACTTTAAAAATTAGGGCCCAAACGTGATCACAGACCTGATAAGCGAGAAGAACCAAAAAGTAACACAGAAGCCAGATCTTCTAATCCCCAGACCTCTGTTTTTTCTACATGGTCTGAACCAATGTGCGTTATTATAGTCTCTGAGATTTTACCATCTGCAGGTTACCCGAAATGAAGGCATTAGAGGACTGAGGTTTTAAACAAAATTGATCACCAATTTCAACAAAATTCATTCTCTCTCATTATGCACTCTAGCCGGTCTAGAGATCATGCACCTCTGGTTCACTGGTTCCCAACTGTGGTCACCTTGACATCCGAAATGGGGTCTTTATATCTGCATTTCTTAAAAATCTCACATAAAAGTCAAAAGTACAACCTGTTTTTGAAGCTTCTAATTTCGGGGGAAAACTCAAATTACAAACACCCACACTTTTTGTCCTATTCACCACCTGTCATTCCTCCTTTCTAAAATGTGCGTATACCAGGCTCCTTACAAATGAAAGGATTTTTCTTTTTCATTGAAAAGTGAAGTTAAGAACATAAGGAAAAGTTCTGTCCACGGTGCTAGTACACAGCGCTGGTTAAGAGCCACTGCTCTAGACTGTTCTACAGTACAGCTGGGTTGTATCCTAGAACGTATCTTCTACCAACTTTGGCCACTTTTGAAGTAAGTCATCACTTTCCCTATTTTAAGATGGGATAAAACTATGATGACATGACAGAACAGATTGCTGGTATCTTAAAACTTCCTGGTGATTTAACAGTCTCATTAGATTCTTACCTTGTCCACGAAACTATAATTTCTCCCTTCTTTTTAATAACATTCTTCGCAGAAAGGCTTGCAAGAGAAGTGGCAGATGCTGCTGATGCATCCTTAGTCCCTGGGCTTTCCTTTAACGACGAGGGATCTTTAGTTACTACAGGGGCCTTTTTCTTACTGGCTTTCTTTCGGTGAGCATCACCATTCTCACCAGAATCTTGGGTAATTTTCTTGGTCTTTTCCCTGCCGGTTAAGTCTGCTTCCTTTCTCTGTTTTTTCTGAGAAGGATTTAGATCAGAAAGATTTTTCCTCTTTTTGTGAGCATTATCCAAAGCCCCAGGCAACTCTGAACTACCAGAATTTGATGCCAACTCTGATTTTACATCAACCTTTTTCACTTCACCCGAACTGGGAAATGCCGAGGTTAAATCGATACAGGCTTCCTCAACAATGCATTCCAAAGGCCTGTTTGCCACTTGCACCTTTTCTTCCTTTGAGTTATCTTCATCTACACATATCACCTGACACCCCAAGTCTTCAACAGCTAAAGCAGGACAGTTACCTTCATTTTTACTGTCACTTGAAACATCTTGTGTCAAATCAATAAAAGCATCTACAGTATCAGGCTGCATACTGTCCAATACTGGAGCATTTTGATCCACACTGCTTCCAGAACATCCCAACTGCTCAATATTTAAAACTGTTACTTCTACGAATTCCCCCAACTTTTTGGTCTCGGTGACTGGATCTTTTGTGAGGTCTATATACGCGTTTGGAAGATGATCCTCGACAGAATGTGGAATTTCGTCCATTGGAGGCAATTCTTCAACGCTTTCAGGTACTTTTGGTTCCCATACTTGATGCAACTTGAAACATTCTTCAACTACTTCAGTACTATGAACCACTTTACCTGAAGCATCTTTAAGAAATTCATATATATCGGGAACCTCTGTTTGTATCATACAGTCCTGTTCTTCATGAACTGATTTACTGCTATCAACATTTTTACTGGAAATTTTCAATTCCTCCACAGATTTAAAAACTCTGTACTGACATGAAATATATTTTTTCTCCACTGTTTCGTCAGCTTCCTTTTCCACTCTTGGCAAAGATTCATCAGCCACCGTATTCTGTTTATGACTAGGGGAGGTAGATGGTGCCGCACGGCGTATTTTCACAATGAAATGATCATTGGACTTTTCCATTATGACAGCGTGCATGGGTAGATTAGGGTGGTACTGAAAGCCTGGAGCAATAGACCGGCTTGTCCATGATGAAGAACAACTTGATTTACTGCTTGAATTATCAGACTCCAGGGCTAAATGAATGTCCTGTTCAGATGCATCCTCTTCCTCAAGTAAGGCATCTTCACTAAAATGGGCACTAATAACTTCTTCGGGCGTTGAATTAGACGAAACATCTGACTTTAAGAAACTGAGATGACCATCTGACTTTAGAGGTGATGGTACTGTTAAAGAGACTGCTAGATCTTCAAGGAGTATGGAGGAAACACAGGGCTTACTCTTTTCTGAACTACATACATTATCTTTACTTAAAGCTACGTTAGTGGACACTTCAAACATACAACTTTCATCCAACACATCAGGATGAACTGGCAATGAAAGCCCTGAAGACAGAGACGGACCTTTCTCAGATGACAATAATGACCAATTATCATCACTAATCACCTTAGGACAGGGAGAAACCACCCCTGAAACGAGCTCTTCCGTTGTACAAACTGGTAGAGATTCACATTTAAGAGTCTCTAGCATCTGTTTCGCTGGTGTCTTTAACTCCCACTCACTTTTTTCGTTACAGTTAACACTGTTGTCCAAAAGATCAGAACCTTGCAACAAACTTTTAAATATTTCTCCCATCTGTGCATCACTCACTAAATTAAAAGTAAGGCTAGATGCTTGCTGCTCAGTAAGAATCTCAAAACTGCGTTCTGGCTTCAAAGCAGCGTGCTGGGATGCCTGTGAGTCCTCTATGGTGCTGCCTTCCATTTTTCCTGCCTTTGGGGTGCTCGGGCAGTTTGGTTCCAAGGACGCCTCTTCAAATTGAGGGTTCTTAATATTACCAAAGCAAGTGTTAGTACTTTTTTTAATGTTGTGCTTTACTCTGTTAATACTGGAATTATTTTGCTCTTGATGTTTTTCCTCCGATTTTTTACAACCTACTAAAGACTTAGAGTAACCAGAATCTTCTGATTTGGGGGGTTTCTCCTTCAACATTTCTTTGCTGGAGCTGCCTACATTCCCCTTCTGACAATTTGAATATTGTGCTTTGTCTTTATTTCTCTTTTCAAGTTTTCCTTCGTCACTGTCACTGCCAATGTTTATGGAGTCACAAAACTTTGCTAAGATTTTCTTAAGCTTTGTAAACAAGTAATCAAGTTGTTCATCTACAAATTTCCACAATTTTTTTTTCATATCTGGTAGCTGCTGTTCAAATAAACGATCCACGATGCCATTCTTTTTAACTTGCTTAAGTTTGGATTCTATAACATCACAGAGATTCTTCTGTAAAATAGTCACTGACTTAGAGATTTTGGATAAGTCAAGGTGTTTAATTAGTGATGTAAAACTCAAAATTGCTGACTCAATAATTCTATGAAATTGTATTGATGAAAATTTTACCTTGAATTTCATATAATTTTTCCTTACATGTTTTCTTATCATTCGTAACATGTGCACAACCTCTCGGACAGAAGAGGGTGCAGCAATAATTGGCACTATTTTTTCCAGGCTGGAAGTGCCCACTGACCTATCTTTCCTCTCTGTTTTTGAAGATCTGCTAGATTCAGTTCGTCTTTTATTCCATTTGCTTTTGGTCTGATGGATTTTTATAGAAGATATCTTCCTGTTGTCTTTATCCAAATGCACAGTGCTTTTCCTACTTCCTGGGTTAGTTCTTGTGTTCTGCACTTCAGCAGAAGCTCTTGGGTTGGTACTTTTGTCAAAACGTTTTTGTGGTTCAGATTTTTCACTGTCGCTTATAATTTCTCCTTCTTCTAATTCATCTAAAGATGAATTCTTGTGGGAGTCTGCTTCTGTAAATTTGTCAGATTTGCAAATTGGCTTTTGATTTTCCTTATTGAGATCAGACTGACTCTTGGAGGCAGAATGAGCTAAATTTGGTGGAAACACATCTGTGGAAGAAAAAAGCATATTATAGTCACATGACTACTGAGTCTTTGTCATTTAACATTTCCATACTAAATATTTATAACAAAAAATTAAATGTTGAGGCAATTTATTATTTTAACAGCTTTTACACTATTTACACTATATTACTCTAACACGTACTCATGTCATGGTCTTTACTGGTCTCAGAAAGTGCCTGACAATAGTGATAGTATAGAGTTTGGTCATTTGGATAAACAGCAACCAACTGTTCAGGTTTCTTTACTTGATGTTAGCAGCATCACCTACTCTATGCCATTTGATGATGGCTTTTGGACAACAAAAATATACCTGAAAGCAAGCAAGGAGTATTTGAGACAATCTGTTCTACCATTCCCTTTTGTTGTATAAGTAAGAATTACCTAAATCTAGACTAAAGGCTCAATGTACATTTCTAGGTAACAACAAAGGTCTGAATAATAATTATCAAATAAAAAGCACTAACAAAATAATGCCATTTGCAGCAACATGGATGGACCTAGAGATTGTCATACCGAGTGAAGTTAAGTCAGACACGGAAAGACAAATATCATACGATATCACTTATATGTAGAATCTAAAAAAAAGGGTACAAATGAATTTATTTACAAAAGAAAAGTAGAGTCACAGATGTAGAAAACAAACTTATGGTTACCAGGGGATAGGGCAGGGAGGAATAAATTGGAAGGCTGGGATTGACATATACACACTACTATATATAAAATAGATAACAAATAAGAACCTGCTGTACAGCACAGGGAACTCTACTCAATACTCTGTAATGGCCTATACAGGAAAAAAATCTAAAAAAAAAAGAATGGATATATGTATATGTATAACTGATTCACTTGCTGCACACCTAAAACTAACACAACACTGTAAATCAACTATATGCCAATAAAAATTTTAAAAATAAATATCAATAAATAAATTAAAAGCACTGATTCATCCTGCTGACATATGTTACACTCTCACAAAAATATAAGTTATAGGAGATAATATAAACTATTACCTTTATGACTGTTATTATATAATGGAACTCGAGATGGGCTTTCCAGTCTAAGAACTTTTGCTACAGGTCTCACGGGACTATTCAGAGGACTGATGGCTTCTGGAATAGGTCTCAGCTGATTAAGGTCAATGCTCAGAACTGAGTTCTCATCGTCGTGATATACTGAGTTTGCTTCACCAATTTCCATTCTGTGGTCCGTTAACTCAGTCTGCCGAAGTGAAGATTCTGGAGTCTCTTTAGGTAAGCAAGGCTCCAAGTGACAAGACTTACTCCCAACCAGTGGTGCATCTACAAGAGAAGGCTCAAGGTTTGGTTTACCATCTTCTGAAAGGACTGTTGGCAAAATGACAGCTTCTTCAATTGAAGGCTGCAAAATGCTTTCATTGGATTCGGTCACTTTGGTTGAAAAAGCCTCCTTCATTTCTGTATCTTCGGAAATACTACAAGAATTTAAGTCATCCTTTCTTTTGGTATCCAATTCCAAACCAAAGTTTTGAGAAACATTTGTTTGTACTGTGTCTATTACCACAGGAACTGCTGCCCTGGCACCATTAATGGTCTGTTCCATTTCTGTTGATGATGGAAACAAGGATTCTGTTTGTTGCATTTCCACAGATGCTGAGAAGGAAATCTCTGTGCCACAAATGGACATATCACAATGCACAGTATTCGCAACAGATTTAATGAACAAACTATTTTCTTCTTCTATTTTCCTTTCTGAAACACTGGTCCTGGGTTCAGATGCTGCTGTAAGAGCATCCTTTGGTTCCAATAACTCTGATTTGGTTTCCTCTGTGATATGTTCACTGACAGAGGGAATACATGTCACAGTTTTAGCCTGCACCAAGGACTCCAAATCACATATGTCACTTGATTTGGGAGTATCGGATATTTTATGCAGATTTTCCTGAGAAACAGGCTGCTTTTTAGCAGGAGAAAGAGTTAAGTTCAATTTTTCCATAAAGCTTAACTTTAAGTCTTTGTTTTGTGTTTCATTTGAACCGTTCTCAGGTTTAACTGCTGGCTCTTTATCATCCACTCCTTCAGAAACATCATTATTAGAGACTTCACCGTTATCATTTTTTGGCTCATTCTGTCTCTTTAAATCTGTAGCGGCTTTCTTAGTCTCTCTGTTTGTCTTCTGCAGATGTTCTGCAAGTACTCTTTTTTCATTTCTCATATGCTTATTTTCTTCTTTGCCCTCTTGTTCTCTTTTCCGCTTATCTTCAGTTCTATGCCTTTCTACCCTTAAAGGTGCATTTTCCCATTGGTGCACAGCATCAACTTCCTTAGAGTCAACATGTTTGTGAATTCTATTGGTTGAAAGAGAGGACGGACATCTTCCTTCTTGAAAACTATGATTACTTACAGCCCTGTCTCTTTTACAATCTTCCCGGCCTCTTCTCTCTTCTGGATGATATTTACTTGAATTATGAGAAGATTTTGCTAGTTCCTTCTTGGAATAAGGAAGCAATGCTCGTTCAGATCTTTTCCAATGATCCTGGTCTTTTACTACTGACTTAGGTTTTTGGTCAACTTTCCTTTCTTCTTTGTCTTGTGATTTAAGTTCTTTTCTATTTATATTTTGTGATCTTTCACTTTGTCTTTCGAGTTTTTTGTCACTTTGAGATTCTAGTCGAGTGTGTGACCTGTCTCTAGAGCTTTCTTTCTCCCAAGAAGAGCTACTGCGTTCATTTTTATAATCCAAATCTGTGTTACTTTTAAACTTTGAATTTTTGCTTTCAGCCTTTGGTTCACCTTTACTGTATTTCTCAGGACGTCCTTGTAGCCTCTGACTGGCCTCTATGTTCCTCGGTTCACCATCACCACAGCTAGTGTTCAAGTCTTTTCGTATTCTGTCAGTCCCTCTGCCGTACTGGCTATGTCTATCTTTCCTTCCTCTTCTGTGATCCTCACTGGAACTACCCTCACCAACCTGATAATGGGAACGTGACCAAATGCCATTGGTGGAGTGTTTTTCAACAGATGTAGGCAAATGTGAAGTGCCCTTTTTTTCAGAATGTGATTTTCCTTCCTTTTCGAGGTATGGCAGTGAAGTGCTATAATGTACATCTTTAGAAACATCACTTTTCACTCTGTGATCAGTCTTTGAACAATCATCCAAATGGAGAGATCTGGATTTAAGACCTTTTGTTTTAACTATATCTGGTGTCCTTGAAGTTTTATGAGTATTTCGAAGATGTGGAAACTCAGACAATCTATTAAGAAATAGAAATTAACACCAAAAAAACAAAGTTAATTCCTTTTTAATAACCCAAGGTTTAATCACATGTGATACACTTTAAAACTGGGGGGCCCACATACTGGCAAAACTAATTTTACTTTGCATAAAAGAATGAGTAGTAAGAATTTACCAGCTTCCAACTAAATGAGCCAGTTTTTAAAACAAGGAACTCTCTTTCACTTGCTTTGCTCAAAGCCTGGAGAACCTCTCAGTTCTATCCCAGCATTTGCCAATGTCTTTCAGATTTCCTTCACTACAGGTGCACAACTCTCAAACTAACCACAAATTCACTTCTTTTAGAACGAGTGCCATTATTTTCTTGCCTTCACTCTAGCCCAACTGAAACATAAGGGAAAGTGAAATCTTGCTGGAGAACAGAGACGATCAAAATGCGACTCTATGTAGCTCCCTATCCTAGTTTTCTGTTTCACATACAACCCCACAGCAAAAGCCAAAGCGTCAATAGCCATCTTAAAGCGTTACATACTGTGCAAAAAGAAAAAGGAATAGAGAATTGTGATCCTTTCCTAGAGGAATGGTATGTATTTATTGTTTAAAATAACTCCTAAGGTTTTCAGAAAACTGGCAGTTTTCCTAAAAATAAAATGTAAATAGCTCATTTTAGCTTTTTGTAATAATATAGCCATCTTCCTGAACTTTTATAACTTCCCTGAATTTCCATAAATCTATGCCTAATCAGTACTAAATGTGTAGAGAACATCGTCTCAGGAATAAGGGAAGATTTTTATAGAACAAGAGGACACAGGATACATACAACTTAAGGCAATGTGTAGACCTTATGTGGATCTTGTTACGGGTTGAACTGCGTCTCCTCAAAATGTAATCCCCAGTACCTCAAACTAGTGACCTTATTTGGAGACAGGGTCTTTGGAGATAATCAAGTTAAAGTGAGGTCATTAGGGTGGACCCTTATCCAATATGACTAGTGTCCTTATAAAAAAGGGAAATTTGGACAGATATATGTATAGAGGAAAGACTTTATGAAGAGACACAGAAGAAGGCAACCAGCTACAAGCCAAGGAGAGGCCTGGAACAGACCCATCACACAGCCCGCAGAAGGCATCAATCATACTGTCACCTTGATCTTGGACTTCTGGCCTCCATAACTGTGAGACAATAAATTTCTGTTATTTAGGCCACCCAGTTTGTGGTACTCTGTTATGGCAGTCCTAGTAAACTAATAAATAAACTCAAAAAAATAAACATGAGGAAATACCTTTGAGACAACTCGGAAAATGCGAACACAAAAAGCATTAACCATAAAAAAAAAAAACTGATTGAATTTCACTAAAATTTAGAACTTTTATTCCTCACAAGACAATAAAGAGAGTGACAGATAAGTCACAGAATGGGAGAAGATGTCTTCAATAAATTTATCCAACAAAGGACTCACATTCAACAAAGCAGGCACACGTGTAACATACGTCATACTTATTAAAATGTAAGGTGCTAAAAGATAGTTCTAGCCCACAGAGCTCGTAATACACATTTAACGTAACTCCACACTAAATAAAATACTATCAAAAGTTTTATTTTTTGTTGTTGTTATTTGGCCGCGCCATGTAATATGCGGGATTCTAGTTCCCCGACCAGGGATGGAACCCGTGCCCCTGCAGTGGAAGCATGGAGTCTTAACCACAGGACCGCCAGGGAAGTCCCAAAGGTTTTATTTTAAAATAAACCTCCACATTAAACACTTTCCAGAATTTACACTTGAAAATTTTTATCTTATATCAATATTTCCATTTTTTCTATTAAAAATGAACTTTCAGCAAAAAATGATAAACATTTGCCATTAGAGTACTAGTTGAAGCTCACAAATAAGTGCAAATATTTGACAGAATTTTTATTAGATAATGTATCAGTATAACCATGTATAACAATCTAATGAAATAACACATCATTTATTCACCCAGTTTCTCTGAATTTTCACTCTATTCAAACATTATACCCCTCCCCTAAAAGATTCAAATATATATAAAATTTCCTCAACACTTCAGGAATCAATCTTATGCTTGCTGCACCTTGTGGGATTTAGATCAGTAAACATACACAACCATCTTTATTTTCAAAAGGCCTAAAATGCATATCATATGGTCCACACATAGGATTATCTCCTTTCACTCTTTAAACATTTATTGCACATGGTAGATACTCAATAAATGGTAAGGACACAAAGACATGGTTCCTGCTCCCATGAAGTTTACAGTTTAGTGGAAGAGAACACTAATTAAGTGATCCCATTCATGATTTTTTAAACTGCAAGTGTAAATGAAGCTACAAAAAAAGAGATCTGACCTAGTCAGTGAGAACAGACAAATGTCCCACATGAAAAGGATGCTTATGCCAAGACCTGAAGATAAGTAGGTATTTAGCAGGTGGAGGAGAGGAGCATTTCAGGGAGTGGAAACAGTTCATGCAACTCAGAGCCATGGTACACCCAACAAACTGAAAGAATGCAGGAGATACACTAGAGCTATGATACCTAGGCAAAGGCAGACACTGAAGACAAGGCCTGAAAAGTAGTTTGGCACCATATTGTGAAGAGCTCTGTGGACCAAGTTAAGATTTATGATCTTTTATCCTAAGATCGATGAGAAGCCACTGATGTGTTTTAATCAAGAAAAGCGGTGGGGGGGCTTCCCTGGAGGCGCAGTGGTTGGGAGTCCGCCTGCCGATGCAGGGGACACGGGTTTGTGCCCCAGTCCGGGAGGATCCCACATGCCACGGAGCGGCTGGGCCTGTGAGCCATGGCCGCTGGGCCTGCGTGTCCGCAGCCTGTGCTCCGCAGCAGGAGAGGCCACAGCAGTGAGAGGCCCGCGTACCACAAAAAAAAGAAAGAAAGAAAATGGGTGGGGGAATTCCCTGACGGTCCAGTGGTTAGGATGAGAAGCTTTCCCCAGCTTCTCATTTCATTCCTGAGGTCTGGGTTCAATCCCTGGTGGGGGAACTACGAACCTGCAAGCTGCTCGGCACAGCCCAAAATAAATAAATAAATAGATCATTTTTAAAAAAAGGGGGGTGGGTAGGACGGGGTGGTTCTGTGACAGACGTCCAGAGTTGTGCTTTACAAAGCATCCCGTGGCTTTAATGTCGAGAAATGAGAAATCACAGGCTGGAAAGAGCAAGAGCGGATGCAGAGTTCTGAGCACAAAGACTACTGCCAGTTCAGATGAGAGGTGATGGGCAGCAACAACGGTAGAAATGGAAGAGAAATGAACAACTTCAGAGATCATAAAGACAAAAATCAAAAGGACATGGTAATGAATTTGGATCTGAAGGATGACCAAGAGCTAAGTGTCAATGATGACCCCTATGCAGGGTGACTATATGTCCCAGTTTGCCAAGCAATGTCAGTGTAATTATTAATAGCCCCTCCTTCTACTCACAAAAGTACCCTGGTTTGGGCAATACATTAAATGGCCATTCTACCCCTCAGTCACTCTAGCTTGCACAGCTGAATAAATGATGGGGAATCCACTGAGCTAGGAACTACGGAAGGGGTTCAATCTTAAATTCTGTTGTGGATGAGGTAATTTTGAAAATTTTGTACAGATGTGAGGTAGTATCTACATATAAATGGAACTGACTAGTGTAAGTAAGATTACATCATAAGAAAATATTGATAGAGAAAGGAAAGGACATAGTGATGAGCTTTAAGGAATTCCAACTTAGCCAAGTACAGAAAAATAAATCTCAAGTTAGGAAGAAAACTAAGAATCATGAAACCCCAAGGGAGAAACTATTTCAAGAAAAGAGGGTCAACTATGTCAAATAGTGTATAAAGACAAGTTAAAATGAGAAGTCAAACTATTTGATGAATTTAGTGGTAGTCACAGCTGTTTTGGGGGAAGAGGTCAGAGTAGAATGGGTTCAAGAATGTGTAGAAATGGGAAGTGGAGAAATGGAGACAGCATGTTTAGATAACTGTTCTGGAGGTTTGACTATCAAGGGGAGGAGAGATATGAAATTCTCTAAGCCAAATACTGCCCCTAACCAAAAGAGGGAGAGAGAGAAATTAAGTAGAAAATCCATTTAAGAGGGAAAAGAACATATAATTGAGGGACTTCACTGGTGGCCCAG
The DNA here is from genome assembly GCF_963924675.1 of Phocoena phocoena. Lineage (NCBI taxonomy): Eukaryota > Metazoa > Chordata > Mammalia > Artiodactyla > Phocoenidae > Phocoena > Phocoena phocoena. The sequence continues at coordinate 66,582,033 of NC_089230.1, read as the reverse complement.
TGCGTAAGACTCTACCCTCCCAACGCAGGGAGCCCAGGTTCGATCCCTGGTCAGGGAACTAGATCCCACATGCATGCCACAACTAAGAGTCCACATGCCTCAACTAAGAAGCCCACATGGCACAACTAAGAAGTCCGCATGCCGCAACTAAAAAGATCCCATGTGCCGGAACTAAGACCCGGTGCAGCCAAAATAAATAAATAATGACAGATTTTTAAGGGTTGTCTGTTAACAGTATATGACACAGACATCCTCCTGATATTTTAGTAATTTGATGGGCGCCTAGAAGAACCCATGACGTACACCACCATCGTCTCAGGACCAAAGGATATCAGAGCGAGATCCCAGTGTATTACAAAACTGAATATATTCAGAGAGGTATGTGGCAATATTCTATTAATAATCATATAGGTATCATTACGATAATATACCATTAGAATATTAGTCACTTACTTTCAGTAAAACCTTAAATATTTAATAAAATGCATGATTTTCATTAGCTTTCCAAAGTTAAAAATATTCCACCTATCAATACCCATGTAATTTACAAACAGATCCATATCCCTCAGTCATACCTTTGGTGAAGATTATTTATTTCTTCATCTTTGCGGTTTATTTCCACTCTGGCAGTTTTGATAAGTGCTGAGATATTTTTCTTAAGAGACTGGTTTTCATTTTTTAAGCTGAAATTCTAAACATCATAAAATACATTTAATAAAGTATGTATCGACAGGATTATTAAACTATTTATAATAGTTATTGATTGCCGAATGCTAACTGCATGCCACGCATCACATATTTTATCTTATGCAATTCTCAAAACAGTCTTAGGAGGAGTACAGCGATGCTCATTATACAAACGGGGACGCTGAGATTCAAAGAAGAAAACTGGCGCCAAAGAAAAGCTATTTAAAGTGAAACTACTTAAAAGAGGGAACAAAATGAAAAACCAATAAATAACAAGCAAAAAAGTCATTATTTTGAAAATGGGTCACTGTTTTGAAGATGATAAAATTTTTACTATATTTAACAACAGGATAAAAATTTTTACTATATTTAACAACAACTATATTTTACAATATTTAACTTGCAACAATGTACTAACTCTCAGGTGAACAAAGAATGAATTGAGGATTGACTGGCTCTTTGGGAGAGAGGGTGAAGGAAGAGAAACAACTTTGCCAAAAAATAAAAATCAGAACAAGACAGTACATTCCTAACTTTGCAGCATGATCACAAAAAATGTCTCTCTGGCAAAAATTGTTAAGGCATCACCATTTTTCCTCATCAGCCATTCTAAAGGTTCACGCCTCAAACCATTCTCTTTTAAACCACCTGATACAGTCTCTAAGAATTCTCTATTATTTAACTGTTAATTAGCCTAGTAGATCATTTGTCAATATCATTTAACAAATCAAGCAGTTTTCCTTTATCAGTTTCATTGACACTGGAAATAATGCATGTTTTGCCAGACTTGCTCTTTCATTTAATATTTTTTTAAAAAGTTTCCTTACAACCTGCCAACACTTGAGCATTTTAATTTTAACAAAAAATTTTATTAAATTTTAGTTTTAAAACCTGATTAAGGCGGAGACTTCCCTGGTGGCACAGTGGTTAAGAATCTGCCTGTGAATGCAGGGAACACGGGTTCGAGCCCTGGTCCGGGAAGATCCCACATGCCACAGAGCAACTAAGCCCGTGCACCATAACTACTGAGTCTGCGCTCTAGAGCCCGCAAGCCACAACTGCTGAGCCTGCACACCTAGAGCCCGTGCTCCACAACAAGAGAAGCTGCCACAATGAGAAGCCCACGCACCACAGGAAAGTAGCCCCTGCTCGTCGTAACTAGAGAAAGCCCGCGCAGCAACGAAGACCCAACACAGACAAAAATAAATTAATTAAGTAAATTAATTTTTAAAAATCTAACAAGGGAAAAATAAAATATTCATTATAATTCTACCTGTGTCTGTATTTCCTTAAACTTTTTCATCAGCTCTTTCATTTGCAGCTGACATTTTCCATATTCTACCTGCAACTGTAAGATATAAAAAGATCAAGCATCATTCTAAATTATTTTCTTAGCTTAAATGACATTTCAAAATATTTCAAACTTTGCAAATCAACCCATAAATAAGGGTATATGAGGTCCATTTCTACTATCAGATATTTAGTTAATTACTGGTTTTTAAAGTTGGGCCTACCAATAATGTATTTTCTGTAGTTTCACATTCAATCTCCAAAGTTTAAAATTCAAGTAAGGTAGAAAGAAATTTGTCTGCATGAAGTCTTGGGACAAATTATAACTTTGTATAAATCATGAAAAAATAAAATATTTTATCACACTGATTGCCTGTTGAGATTTTATATGGTCAGACACTTAAATTCAATCAAGCAAAATTATAACTAAATTTAGGCAAGCATCCAGAAAACATTATTTTAAAAAGCAGATCTGAAGGCAGAAACTGACTTAAATATTCTTTTAGTCAAAGAGCTGCTTCCCAAACACAGAATGTCTATTCAATAGTAAGCTGATGTCTGTATTTCAGGAGCCACAAAAGAGCAAAGTAACTGTCCTTCAAAATTCTGGTAATCCATACATCATTATATGTTGCCTCCTTTGCAGTTCCTTCTTCAGTCAGGATTTCTTCATATAAATCCAAACAATTTCTGGATGGTACAGAGGATTTGGTAGCATTGTCTAAAACAAACAAACAAAAAAACCTTACATTAAAATATGTATTTCCAGATTCAGTGAAATCCCTGTCAAATCTCCAATGGCATTTTTCATAGAAATAGGAAAAACAATCCTAAAATGTGTATGGAACCACAAGACTGTGAATGACCACAGCAACCTTGAGAAAGAAGATCAAAGCTGGAGGCACGACACTTCCTGATTTCAAGATATAACACTATAGTAATCAAAACTGTATTTTATTGGCATAAAAACAGACATATAGACCAATGGTACAGAACAGAAAGCCCAGAAATAAACCCAGGTATGTATGGTCATAATTTATGACAAAGGAGCCAAGAATATACAATGGGGAAAGGATAGTCTCTTCAATAAATGATGTTGGGAAAACTGGACAGCCACAAGCAAAAGAATGAAACCGGACCCTTATCTTACAGCACACACAAGAATCTACTCGAAATGAACTAAAGACGTGAATTTAAAACCTGCAACTATACTTAATATCTTGTAATAACCTATAATGGTAAAGAATGTTGGAAATGCCCTGGCGGTCCAGTGGTTAGAACTTCGCACTTCCACTGCAGGAGACATGGGTTGAATCCCTGGTCATGGAACTAAGATCCCGCAAGCAGCGTGGCGTGACCAAAATAAATAAATAATATAAAAAAAGAATATATATACATGTATAACTGAACCACTTTACTGTACACTTGAAACTAACACAACATTATAAATCAACTATATTTCAATAATTTTTTTTAAAAACCTGAAACCATAAAATGCCTAGAAAAAAAATATATAGGGGGTAAGCTTCTGGACATCGGTCTTGGCAATAATTTTCTGAATTTGACACCAAGAGTAAAGGCAAAAGCAAAAAATAAAAAAGTGGGACTACATCAAATTAAAAGGCTTCTTTCTGCACAGCAAAGGAAATCATTAACAAAATAAAAAGACAACTTACGGAACGGGAGAAAATGCTTGCAATTTTTATATACATATATATCTGATTAGAAGTTAATATCCAAAAATATATAAAGAATTCACACAACTCAACAGAAAAAACTAAAAAATGGGCAGAGGAACTGAATAGACATTTTTCCAAAGAAGACATAAATGGCCAACAGGAACATGAAAAGGTACTTAACATCACAAATCATCAGGGAAATGCAAATCAAAACCACAATGAGGTATCATCTCACACTTATCAGAATGGCTATCATCAAAAATACAACAGGGCGGGCTTCCCTGGTGGTGCAGTGGTTGAGAGTCCACCTGCCGATGCAGGGGACATGGGTTCGTGCCTCAGTCCAGGAGGATCCCACATGCCGCGGAGCGGCTGGGCCCGTGAGCCATGACCGCTGAGCCTGTGGGTCCAGAGCTTGTGCTCTGCAACGGGAGGGGCCACTGCAGTGAAAGGCCGGCATACCGCAAAAAAAAAAAAAAAAGAAAAACAACAGGGCTCCCCTGATGGCACAGTGGTTGAGAGTCCGCCTGCCAATGCAGGGGACACAGGTTCATGCCCCAATCCGGGAAGTGAGCCATGGCTGCTGAGCCTGCGCATCCGGAGCCTGTGCTCCACAGTGGGGGAGCCCACAACAGTGAGAGGCCCATGTACCACACACACACACAAAAAAACCAACAGATAAGTATTAGTGAAGATGTGGAAAAAAGGGAACCCTTGTACACTGTTGGTGGGAATCTAAATTGGTATAGCTACCATCAAAAACAGTATAGAAGTTCCTCAAAAAATTAAAAATAGAACTATCATATGATCCAGCAACCCCAGTTCTGGGTATATATTCAAAGGAAATAAAAACTGAATCTCAGATATCTGCACTCCTCTGTTCACTGCAGTATTATTCACAATAGCTAAGATATGGAAACAACCTTAGGCGTCCACCAACAGAAAAAGGAATAAAGATGTGGTATATGTGGGTGCATATATGTATGTATACATGTGCGTGTGTGTAAATGTATGTGCATATATAAATATATAATGGAATATTATTCAGCCATTAAAAAGGACACCCTGCTATTTGTGACAGCAAGGATGAATCTTGAAGGCATTATGCTAAGTGAAATAAGTCAGAGAGAGAAAGACAAACACTACACAATATCACATGTGGAATCTAAAAAATCCAAATGCAAAAAAACAGACACTAAAATGATAGTTACGAAGGGCTGGGGGTGGAGGAAAAGAAGAGATGTTGATCAAAGAGTACAAACTTCCAGCTATAAGACAAATAAATTCTGGGGATCTAATATCCAGCATAGTGATTACAGTTAGTAAGACTATACTATATGATCAAAAGTTGCTAAGAAACTAGGTCTTAAATAGATGGTAATCATGTGACGCTATGCAGGTATTAGCTAATGCCATGGTGGTAATCATTTTGCAATATTTAAGTGTATAAAATCAATATACTGTACATCTTAAACTTACTTAATGTTATATGTCAATTATAGCTCAATAAAGCTGGGGTAAAAAGAAAAATACATGTGTTAGGCTTTTTGACGTACTGTCTACCTCTACCCAAAGGGCTCTACAATTCTCCATCTCTTGCATTTCATCCAAATCTATACTGATTTCACAGATTAGAATTGGAAAACCAATTTACCTAAAACAAATTTGTCAACAAATCAGGTGTAAAGATCACATTTGTTCGAAGCTTTAGAAGATTTGATTACAGAAAGGTTTTCTCATTTGGACAGGTCATTAGACTCTCGGCATATCACACTCCTACTGATACGTTTGGAAATATTTATAGTAACTACCCTTTTCAAAAGTTCTAATATCATGTAGCCTGTGACAGTATGTGTGGTAATATAGGTAGAAATCACCATCAGTTTCGTTTTCAATGGTACAAAATATTTTTGTACAAGGTCCAATTAAATCTGAGACCTAGGGGCTTCCCTGGTGGCGCAGTGGTTGAGAGTCCACCTGCCGATGCAGGGGACACGGGTTCGTGCCCTGGTCCGGGAGGATCCCACATGCCGCGGAGCGGGCTGGGCCCATAAGCCATGGCCGCTGAGCCTGTGCGTCCGGAGCCTGTGCTCCGCAACGGGAGAGGCCACAATAGTGAGAGGCCCGCGTACCGCCAAAAAAAAAAAAAAAAATCTGAGACCTAGATGGAAAACAAACCTAAAGGCTAGTTTATTTTATTGACCAAGCTTTGGGCAAAACAATAATTACCTGAGTATAATGATTTCAAAGAAAAGGCAGATTGTTGAGGGGCTATGAGTTACTCCAGGAACTGTTAACAACAAAATAAACACTTCCAACAGACTGACCAAACAAAACGAAAGTATTTTATTATAGAATTTACATACCAGAAACAGCACTGTCCAACCCAGCATATATGTCCAAAGAACCTTCATCATTATTTTTAAGAGGAGAAGCTGCAAAAAAAAATCAAAGACTAGTTAAAACTGACTCTATGCACTTAGTGGAGTTTTTCTATTCTGACTCTGAAGGACCAGAAAAAGAAAGACTTTATTAGTCCAGTGTGAAAAAAGAAAGTTGTTTAGAAGCTTTTGTACATCCTTATAAACACACACATCTTAGTACACAGGTTTAGACTTAAAAACTCACTTTCATTTTTATTTTTATTTTTTATTTTTTTTTGTGGTACGTGGGCCTCTCACTGTTGTGGCCTCTCCTGTTGCGGAGCACAGGCTCCGGACACACAGGCTCAGCGGCCATGGCTCATGGGCCCAGCCGCTCCACGGCATGTGGGATCTTCCCGGACCGGGGCACGAACCCGTGTCCCCTGCATCGGCAGGCGGACTCTCAACCACTGCGCCACCAGGGAAGCCCAAAACTCACTTTCAAAAACAAGCTAGTAGGGGCGGGTGTGGGGGTGGTGGTGGTGGGATGAACTAGGAGATTGGGATTAACATATATACACCAGTATGTATAAAATTGATAACTAATAAGAACCTGCTGTATAAAAATATAAAATAAAATAAAATTCAAATATAAAAAGAGAAGAAAAAAACCCCACACTAGTAAGAAGGTTACAACTCCAATAATAGCAGAATAGTTTCTATCAGAACAATCTTCCTGCAAAAACTATAAACTCTAAACAAAACATTAAAAGCTATCTGCAGTCAACGCTCTACCACTAGACTTATTGTGGTGATTTCGCAATATATACAAACATGGAATTATTACATTGTACATCTGAAACTACTATAATGTTATATATAAATTGTACCTAAATTAAAAAAAGAAAAAAGAAAAAAAAAGTAATCTGAAGAACTGAAGAGCAATCTAAAGCAGGCAAAAACTGGAGAGGAGATGACACCTGAAAGAAGAAAACAGCACTGCATGAATTCCCTATCCCCCTTTTATTACAAGTTTTTGTGGAATGATAGGCTCTAGCTGGAGCCACACTTGGCAGCAAAAACTCAGATGGAAACTTCTAGTCCTGATAGCTTAAAGAAACAGAGAAAAAACTTTGGGGGTGATAACAGCAACCAGAAAGAGGAAATCCAGAGTGCCACAGAGAGGACTCCTCAAATTGTACCCAAATCTGAATGACCCCCAAATTACACATGTAAAGGTTAGAACTCCCAAAAGTCCAGCTAAAGCTAAAGAAAGCTGAACAGAGATTTCAGCTGCTGTTCACCACAGGGCTGACAGAAGATTAAGTTCAGTCAAGATAAATACCTGCTAAAATTAAAAACACCAGCACTTTTCAGAGGAATATAACAGAATCCAATGTCTCTATAACGTTTACAATGTCCAGAACGCAATGCAAAATTACTCATTGGAAATCTTGGTAGAGAAATAAAAACAACTACAAGAACCAAATGAAAATTCTAAAACTGAAAGTACAATACCTAATGTAAAAATTTCAACAGAAGAGCCAGTAAGCTTGAAGATAGATCAATAAATTATTCAAATGGAAAAACAGAGAGAAAAAGATTAAAAAGTGAGAGAACAATCTTACTAACTTATAGTATATCAAAAGTTCTCACATACTATATATCCGGAGTCCCAGAAGAAAAGAGACAGTGGGGAGGAAAATGATACTAGATCCTAGAAGGACAAAAATGGTAAATAACTGAGTAAATATAAAAGACTAATATTTCATCTTAATTGCTTTTAACTCCTCTTAATTTCTTTAAGATACATACAACAGTTTAAAATAAAAATTACAGCACTGTATCAAGGGGTTCACGACATCTTTAACATAAAGGGATGGATGGAGGTTAAACACAACAATATGTACAAGATTATACAACTTACATAAAAAGATTCTTACATTTAAATAAGTAGACTGCAAAATGTTAAAGAAAAGATGTATATTGCAATCCCTTCAGAAACCAATTGTAAAAAATAATGCACAGGTGTAGCCAAAAAGCTAATATATAAATTAGAATGGAATTCTAAAATATATTCAAATAATATTTGAAAGAAGGCAAGAAAATCAGAGAGAACAAAAACTGATGAGACAAACTAAAATTTTAAAATGATAGAGGGACTTGCCTGGTGGCGCAGTAGTTAAGAATCCGCCTGCTCATGCAGGGGACATGGGTTCAAGCCCTGGTCTGGGAAGATCCAACATGCCGCGGAGCAACTAAGCCCATGAGCCACAACTACTGAGCCTGCGCTCTAGAGCCTATGAGCCACAACTACTGAGCCTGCGTACCACAACTACTGAAGTCCACACGCCTAGAGCCCACGCTCTGCAACAAGAGGAGCCACCGCAATGGGAAGCCTGAACACTGCAACGAAGAGTAGCCCCCCTCGCCTCAACTAGAGAAAGCCCACGTGCAGCAACAAAGACTGAACACAACCAAAAAATAATTAATTTGTAAAAATAAAATAAAATGATAGATCTAAATCCAATCACAATAATAAAGGACATTATTGGGTTAACTGGTAAAACTGGTATAAAGATGGTAGATTAAATAAAATTACAGTATTCGTGTTAAATTTACTGAAATTGATAATTATGCTGTTCTTATGCCAACTTTTTCTTGTGACATACCCACTGAAGTATTTGGAGGTAAAGGACCATAATGTATACAACTTAGTATCAAATGGGTCAGGAAAAAATTGTGTGTGTGTGTGTGTGTGTGTGTGTGTGTGTGTGTGTGTATGTGTGTGTTTAAAGAAAAAAGTAATAAATAAGCAAACTTAGAAAGACAATTAAAATGAGCTCTTACCAGAAAAGACATCAAATAAACTTGTTCCATCACCATTGTCATCATCTGCTGCCATGATCCTATTTCTTTTTGATAGTCGCCATCTAAAGTATTAAATATAAATATTCTCCACTGTTAAAATCAACCTCACAATTCAGAGACTAAACTTAGCTTTAAGTTAAAAGACAACTTTCAAATTTGGACACACTGACAATGTTCACTCTATTGTGATTTTTTTTAAATATCTAATATTTTCCAAAAGCTAAAACTAGAAAACAAAAATCTTAAACTTGCTGATACGGTTAACCCATGCCACAAAGTAAATGATGCTAATTTTATAAAGTAGACCAAAATATAAATTAACTTGTATACTTAAACAAGCCAACTATCATAAAAGTGCAACTATATGGTGAATTCTGTGAGTCCTCTTAGCAAATCATCAAATCTGGTGGTGATCTTGGGGACTCTAGACACACGTGTTTTCACCAATAAGGGAGTAAGATGGGCAAAGAGCAAACAGTTCGATACTATACTAGGGTGGTAAAGGTGTGGGAAAAGAGTGATGTATATACTCTAATACATCAAGTGTATACTGGTACAAGCTCTATGGAGGCAATATGGCAATAGTTATCAAGTTTCTAAATGCAAACACTCTTTGACCCAACAATTTCATATCTAGTAATTTGCTCTACAGATATACAAGCACATGATTACAAAAATGTGTATACCAGAATATTCAATGTAGCACTGTTTGTAGCAGCAAGACTAGTAGCAATGTAAGAATCCAAAGCAGTAAAAAAAAAAAAAAAAAAAAAAAAAAATCTGACTTATCTGACATTCTCCATTCTGCCTGTAAAATACATGAATGTTGCCTATGGTCAAAGAACTATGGCCACTGTGGCTCCTTGGGGTCACTAAGGCTACCTGTGCGTGCACACTTCTGCTCCCACCAACTGAGATATTCACTTACCAACAACCAGGTGCATTTATTATCAAACCCAATTATGTTTATTTCCTTATTTTTCTAAGTAGTAGTATGATGAAAGATTATATTACCAAAGGGAGTTATTTTCCAGTGAAAACTAGGCTGAGTGTTCTGGAAAGACTAAAAGGCAAGTAGCAAGACACTTACAGTTGCTGCCAAATCAAATAAGGGTGAGATAATCCAAAATACTGGAAAAGAAAATCTAGTCTGTACTCTGACTGACTCAGAAGTATTGAATTTCTTACTCTAATGAAGAAAGTGCTGGAAATCATAAGCAACTTCTTATGGGTGTGCAAGAAAGAAGTCAGAACTCAAACCATTGGATGTATACTCAAAGAAAAGGTCGTGGTTCTACCACAACAAATACAATTTATATATTATTCCTTTAAATAAAATTAAGGTATATGTATATCTTTTTTTCTTCATTCCCCACATTCCCCATTTTTTCCAAATAGCTGACTTGATTAATCAACTGTTAATAATATAGCTTGTGCAATAATTACAAAAGGCACAAATGGCATAATCACATTTGGCAAGTAACACAACTGACTCTTGGTAAAGCAAAACTCAACTGATGGAGCAGAAACTCAGGCTTCCTGACGGTAATCAACTCCTAGCTGTAAAGTGTCACATGGAGAGGGGGGCATCAGTCAATGGGTTTTTTACAAAATGGAGATCAATTAATCTAAAGATTTGGTTAAAAAGATGATTTGGTTAAACTGATCAAATAGATCAAAGCTTTCATTGCATACCATTTCACACAGTTTTAGTTTTTACTACTAAAAAAAGATTCTACTTGTCTTGGTAAATTAAAACTGGGAAATACAAAAGATCTAACAAATCCTGGATCTTTTGTTCCTCATCTGTCTTAAATTTTCTCCAACTGTTCACGGGATCTTTGCCAAACCTTAATTTCTAGGCCCCTATCACCAAATAAATAAATAAATTACTTATAAATTTAAGAGAAAGTGACCATTTCTTAGTCACACCAGATGTAGCATTATGAGATCTTCAAAATTGTTTCTGAGAATAATATATATACATAGCAACATAAAGAAGTTGTCAAAAGAATATATGTGGTTACTCACTATGTACTATACATAAAGTTAAAGGAACTGTGGCAATTATGATGTCTCTTTATTCCATATCTACCCTGTGTGATGATGGAGGTAGGCCTTGCAAAGATTTCTCTTTTGCTAACTGGTGCTACGTACAGCCTTGTCACTAGAGAGTGCTGGAGGGAGCCTGGAAAGGAAGCCAGTTTCTCCTCCTAGTTTCAGTGTGCCTGGCTAGCCAGGCTCCTGCGGGGCAAGCTTTCTCCAGCATTCAGTTCCAGCAGCAGACAGTTTCTCCAGCACTAGGTTCCTGCAAGGGCACAATTTTTCTGCATGCTTGCCTCCTATACGTAAGGTTGCTATTACAATGGGCTCATGCAGGACACAGCTTTCTCCTGCTAGGCTCATGGAGAGGGCAGCTTCTCCAACTCTTGGATCCCACAGTACCTGACAGCCAGCAGCATCCAGGAGCTTCCCCATGCGCCTCCTGACCAGATTCAAAGGAAGGTCACTAGAAAGGCACTTAGCAACTTCTCCACCATCCAATTAGCCCTGGCCACTCTTTCCAATGAGGGGGAGACAGCTCTTCTTCGGATGAGCTATCTCAGCCCTAAAGGTGGTGGCTGATCCTTATATCTGCTATTCCTACATTCCTTCGGGTTATCTTTAACTCTTTACTAACCAATTCCCAGTTATTCCAACCTCTGTTAATAATTCTTTATACTAAGCTTTCTCTTTTCAAATTACCATGTGTTTTTTGTCTCCTGATTGGACCTTGTCTGATACAGGTAAGCAGTCACAATAGAGGTTTTAACACACCCTTCTCTGCTAATAAAGCAGTTAAAGAGATTTAAAGATACAGCTCTCAACACAAAATTGACAGGTTTGATCTGACGATTTTTACTGATATATTACCTACAGTAAAAGAACTCATATTACTTTCAAGCATATTTATAAAAACTGACAATATATCATAATAGAGTTAGTTTCAACAAATTTCATAAAGTGCTTTTATCAATAAAATTTGAAATTAACAGTGCATTTTCAAATTTCCCAATTCCTTTGGAAATTTACAAACATAGGTCAAAGAACAAACATTAATGGAAACTGGGAAATACATAGAACTAAATAACAATGAATACACCACAAAACAAAATATTTGTGGGGTACAATCAAAATAGTACTTTTAGAGGAAAAGTTATATCATTAAATAAATTTATAGGGAAAGAATACAAACTATTGAGGTCAACATCCAACTCAAGAAAAAGAACAAAGTAAACTGAAAGAAAGAAACACATAAAAAAGAGAAATTAATAAAAAGAAACTAACACTATAAAGATGAATAAAGATAAACACTGGCTCTTTGAAAAGACAAATCAAATAGGCATATGCCTGGAAAAACTAATAAAGAAAAAGAAAGAAGGCACAAACATTAGGAATAAAAAAGGAGTGACAGCTTCACATATAGCAGAGATTAAGTTATTAACAAAATATATTTGAAAGTTCAATGAAATGGATAGTTTTTTAGAAAAATGCCAAAACTGACTGAAGAAGAAACAGAAAATATGTACACATCTAGGAGGATTAAATTATTTGATACAGTAATTAATCTACTCATAAAGAAACTACTAGGGCTTCCCTGGTGGCGCAGTGGTTGAGAGTCCGCCTGCCGATGCAGGGGACACGGGTTCATGCCCCGGTCCGGAAAGATTCCACGTGCCGCGGAGCGGCTGGGCCTGTGAGCCATGGCCGCTGAGCCTGCGCTCCGCAATGGGAGGGGCCACAACAGTGAGAGGCCCGTGTACCACTAAAAAAAAAAAAAAAAAAAAAAAGAAACTACTAAACCCAGACAGTTTTACAGGTGAATCCTATCATACCTTCAAAGAACAGATAAACCATAATCTATTCCAGACAACATATAGGAAAAAAAGAAGGCTGAGAGACATATATGTTTATTAGGTTAGTATAGTCTAGACATCAAAACTGGGCAAAGACAGGGCAAAATAGGAAAATTACAAGACAAGAAAACTATAAGTCAATCTTTCTTATGAACATAGAAATAGCCTTTAAAAAAAATTAGCCAGCTGCAGCCATCAAGACATTAAACAAAAAACAAAAACAAAAATACACTACGGACAAGTAAGATTTATCCCCCAAAATGCTAGGATAGTATAGCATTAAAAACTCAATTCATATAAGCACTGTCTTCTAGTTGATAAAGTTGCTTCCCAGCAGGGTATGAGTTGTTAGTTCTGATACTGTTATATGTGTATATTGGAATTGAACAATTTAAATAGATGGGTGGTAGATGGTGGGAGCCAGGTTTCTTGCTACTGAAGTGGAAGGTTACAGAAAAGCAAGAGAACACACTAAAAATGATCCCTGTGGTAATGGATTATAGTTGAAGACATCAGTAAGAACTCACATTTAACTTAACATAGATACAGATGATTATATACAGAAATATTTTCAGGTATATGTATATACATCAGTTAGTAGACACATATGTACTATTTCTTTGCTCCACCAGCAAAGTAGCAATAAGCACAACGAGTATCCATATCTTGGCTTCTAATACTATTCTCCATTAAGACGGACCAGGGCTTCTTGAAGAAATGGCTGATTCTAAGACAAGGGCAGAAAATGCACAAGATGAACATGGAGCATCTTACAGTGCAAGAAAGAAAGGAAGTGTCAAAAAAAAAAGAAAGAAAGAAACTAACAGAGGTATGTCAAAGAGGCACTGGAACCAACTGAAAGAGTTTTCAATAGCCAAAGCTGGAACAATTTGAGCAACAAATTAAAGTAGTACTGGATTATAACCCAAAGCATAAAATAAACATACATGGTCCACACTGATATAAGTAAATTAGTAAATGGAGAAGAAACAGATCTTCCATGCAGAATTCCAAATAAATTATGTTGATACTCCACTCTAAAGCAGGCAGGGCCTAATTTCCCACTCCTTAAATGAGGGCTCTGCACTGTGACTTATTTCCAAAGAGTAGAGTACGGAATTGGGTGGGGGGCTAACTTTATGGTGAAGAAACCAGACAAACATTACTTTAGTCAAAGGATCAAGCCAACATCAACAGTCATAAATCATGTTGAAAATATGTACTCTTGATATATGATGAAAATGGCACTTTACCTTTGATCTTCCCAAAACCCATAACCTCAGTCTAATGATGAGATAAACATCAAATTCTAATTAGAGGAGCATCCTACAATATACCTGTCTAGTACTCCTCAAAACTGCTAAGGACACCAAAAACAAGGAATGAGAGAAAATGCCACAGTAGAGGAGAGCCCAAGAAGACATGACAACTAAATGTAATATGGTGTCCTGAAATAAAAAAAAAGGATAGATATTGGGTAAAAATAAAGGAAATCTGAATAAACTATGGACTTCAATTAATAATAATGTATCGGGGCTTCCCTGGTGGCGCAGTGGTTGAGAGTCCACCTGCCAATGCAGGGGACATGGGTTCCTGCCCCGGTCCGGGAAGATCCCACATGCCGCTGAGCCTGTGCTCCGCAACGGGAGAGGCCACAACAGTGAGAGGCCCGCATACCGCAAAAAAAAAAAAAAAAAAAAAAAAAAATAATGTATCAATTTTTTCATTAATTATAAGAAATTATCGTAAGATATTAATAGCGAAAACTGGGGGTGGAGGGTGACATATGGGGATTCTCTGTACTTCCTAATTTTTCTGTAAATCTAAAACTGATCCAATAATAGTCTACTAAGTAAAAATTAGTATATTTCATGCTAGATTAGAAAAGAAAAAATATAATCATCTCAACATCTGCATAGGAAGGGCATATGGTAAAGTTCAACACTAACTTTCAGCAAAGTTGGAATTTATGAAAGTTTAAGATGGGACGTTACAGGAAATCCTTTGCGGTCCAGTGGTTAGGACTCCGACTCTATGCTTCCACCACAGGGGGCACAGGTTCAAGAACTAAGATCCCACATGCTGGGCAGTGCGGCCAAGAAGAAAAAGATGGGAACTTTCATAAACTGATAGAAGACATATTTCTACTAAAAAAAACCAAAACCCCTCACATTGGGACTTCCCTGGTGGCGCAGAGGTTGAGTCCACCTGCCAATGCAGGGGACATGGGTTTGAGCCCTGGTCTGGAAAGATTCCACATGCCGCCGAGCAGCTAAGCCCATGCACCAAAACTACTGAGCCTGCGCTCTAGAGCCCACGAGCCACAACTACTGAGCCTGTGTGCCACAACTACTGAAGCCCACGTGCCTAGAGCCCATGCTCCAGAACAAGAGAAGCCACTGCAATGAGAAGCCCGTGCACTGCAAGGAAGAGTAGCCCCCGCTCGCTATAACTAGAGAAAGCCCATGTGCATCAACAAAGACCCAATGCAGCCAAAAATAAATAAATAAATTTATTTTTAAAAAAAAACAAACCCTCACGTTAATCATCATGCATGATGTTAAAACCACAGAAGCATCTCCTTCAAAGTCAAGCTTGCTTCTATTAGCAAAAAGAGTAAAACATGAAATGAGACAGAACTGGAAAGGAAGAAACAAAGCTGCCATTATTCACACTATGATCACCTATACAGAAAATCTACAAATTATTAGAACTGGTAAGAGTTTCTCAAAGTCGCTGAATGTAAGATTATACACAAAAGCAACAGGTTTCCTATATGACAGCAAACAGTTTTTAAACATAACTGATAAGAAGATATTATTCACAACAACAAAACTATAAGGTACATAGGAATTAATCTAATATAAGACCTTTATGGAGAAAATAATAAAAGATCTAAATCAGGGATTTGAAAACCTTTTCTTCTTCTTTTTTTTTTTTTTCTGGCCATGCCGTGAGGCATGCGGGATCCTAGTTCCCTGACCAGGGATTGGACCTGTCCCCTACAGTGGAAGTGCAGAGTCCTAACCACTGGACCTCCAGAGTCCTAACCACTGGACCTCCAGGGACATCCCCTGAAAACCTTTTCTTCTTAAAGGGTCAGGAAGTAGGCATTTTATGCTTGTAGACCATCTGGTCTGTCACAAGGACTTAACTGCTGCTGTAGCTCCAAAACAACCATAGACAACTCGTAAATGAATAGAGGCAGCTGTGTTCCAATAAAACTTTATTTACAAGAACAGGCAGCCTACCTCTGCTCTAAATAAATGATAAAATATGTCTCAATCATTTTTAGGAAAACTCAACATCAAGGTTGGCAATTCTCCCTAACTTTATCTATAAACTCAATGCAATCCCAAACTTAACAAGCTGACCATAAAATTCAAATTGAAATGCAAAGGGCCTAGGAGAGTCAGGACATATTTTATTTTGATGGGGAGAGAGTAAATTTTTTATTGAAGTATAAAAATAGAAAAAAGCCCAAATCATAAGTAGACAGTCCTATATTTTTCACATACTGAACACATCCATGGAATTACCATTCAGATCAAGAAACAGACCATTACCAGCACCCTAGAAGTACTCCTTGGGCCCCCTTAAAGCCACTATCCCCTCCAAAATGTTGGCAAAAATGTGTGGAGAATAAAAGCATACACGTTGCCGAGGACTTGCTTGGTAGGAGGGGAAGGACTTGCATGTCAATGGAGGAGAGGGAGGTATCTGTGGAGATCTCTGTAGATTCCAAATGAGAATATTAACCTTGGAGGAAAGGCAGACATGGAGAACTGTAAATAAAACAGTCTAGTTGAAACAGACCTCAGAACAGGATTGGGAGACAAAACTAAAATTTCATTAGTGTCAAACAGAAGATACTAAATGTCAAACCAACATATCTGGTCTTGAACTTCCAGAAGATAAGAGCACTGAAGGTTTGTGAGTTAGTACATTGATACAAAGAAAGGAAAGAGGAAGACTAACTTGTGGAATGAGCTGGAAAGACAAAAGTGTAGGAAAAGAAACTGGGAGGGAGGCTACTATAAAGGTCCACATGATAAGACTTAACCCAAGACGGAGACAGTCAGAACGAAAAGAGTGATTACATGAGGCATAATAATGGAAGAAAGTAAATTATGTAAGTGCCTGGATATGGAAAATATAAACTATCATCTCCTGCCTCAATTCACTCTCAAGCTAAAAGCTTGCATTATCTTTGACTCTTTCTTAGCACCACACTCACTTTCAAGCAGTCACAAATTCTTAGTGATTTTTAAATCTCTCAAATTAGTGTCTCCTTTGCACTGTCACTGTTCCAGTTTCAGATACAATTATTTCTCACTTAAATTATTATAAAAGTCTCCTAGCTAGTTTCTACACTACCAATATCTTTTTCCTCTTACCATTTTCCACACTGAGGCCAAAATTAACCCTGTTTATGTCTAGCCCGTGTTTCTCTCCCAGGTCAGAAACCTTCAACAGCTGCCCCAAATAAAATTATCAAGTTGAGCTTCCCTAGTGCAGAACCCAAGGCCTTTCTAGAAATGTCTATCAGTGCTTTTCTATTTCTCACTGTTTCCCTCACACACTCCAGCCACAGCCACCACAGCACGTTTCTGTAATGCAAGTTAGCACATACATTATTGAGAAACAGAGAAATGATGTCAGTATAACCCAGAAATTATGTTGGTTCAGATGGAGTTCTTTCCCAGGATGTTAAAGTTTTGCGCCATTAATGAACAGCAGCTAAACACAGCAAGCAAGAAGGAATCTAGTCCTGTACCTGCCACCCTTACCCTAGATACCCATCAGTCCCCTTTCTTCCTCTAGTCTCAGTACAGCCGAAGGCTCTGTCTTGCATGGGCTTAAGCTTGTTTTCCCTCAATCTTTGTGGGAGGCAGGATGGGGGACAAAGCCAAACACAAGGCAATGAGCCAGAGCCATTCAGTCCACCGTCACAAGATTTCACACGAAGCCTGCATCTGCCTCTGTACCCACAACCTCTGATGTTTATGTCCCTCTTCTTGTTGCCGCAATCCTTCCTTATTCCTCCTTCCATCAAGCTATCTTCACCCTTATTTTCTCTTGAGGAAAAGACCTATATTTACTGAGATACTTATTTACTGGGAATCTAACATGTCTTTTAACTGTGCCGATATTTTAATTACAATTGATATTGTTCCTGTTGCTGCTCCAGTAATATGAGTAGATAGGCTTTGAGTATTCTGCTCCTATTTTTCCCATAAACCCTGTCTTAGTGAGTGATTTTGCAGAAGTAAAGATTTTTCAAGAATACATATAACATTAGAGCAGAAATAACTGTACTTGCAGTTCCTGAAATATGCCATGTACTTCAGCCCCACAATATCTTGCTCGCTCTGTTTCCTCACCTGGACTGCTCATCCCCTTCCCAAACCCAGCTACCACACAAAAAATAAATAAATTAGGGACTTCCCTGGTGGCGCAGTGGTTGAGAGTCCACCTGCCAATGCAGGGGACACGGGTTCGAGTCCTGGTCCGGGAAGATCCCACATGCCGCGGAGCGACTAAGCCCGTGCACCGCAACTACTGAGCCTGCGCTCTAGAGCCTGCGTGCCACAACTACTGAGCCCGTGAGTCACAACTACTGAAGCCCGCACGCCTAGAGCCCGTGCTCCGCAACAAGAGAAGCCACTGCAGTGAGAAGCCCACACATCGCAACTTAAGAGTAGCCCCCGCTCACCACAACTAGAGAAAGCCCACACGTAGCGACGGAGACCCAATGCAGCCAAAAAAAAAAAAAACCTTTTTAGAGGCATAGTTAATTCCCAATCCCTTATTCTATCAACATGCTGAGCATGTCATTATTGCATTTACTAATCTCTACTGGAATCATTTGCCTTCTAAAGTGTTCCTTAAACTTTAACAGGCAATAGAAAATCCTGGAGAAGTTTCATAAGGCACAGCATTAAGATCACAATGCTTGTGATGCCTCCAGGGACTGCAGGCAGGGTCTGGCCCCTGCAAACTCCTCTCCCTGACTCTTCCTCTAGTGCCTCTTTCAGGTGCTCACATGCACATTGTTCCTTCCTGCCTCAGGAAATTTGCAGATGCTGTTCCTTCTACCTAAAAAAGCTCTTCACCTCCATCACCTAGTTCTCTCCCCTAAATCAGTTAGCCTTCAGCTCAGATGTCATTCTTCCAGGAGATCCTCCGTCTCCTTTCTCCCTCTCTTCACTAGCCTGATGGGGCCATGGTAGGCCTATCCCAGGATCCCCAAGAACCTTGTAGGTTATGTTAAGGCATTTCTTCTTCTATCTAGAAGAGAACAGGGAGCCACCAAAGTGTTGCCAGCCAGGAAAGACAGGATCAAATATGCTGGTAGGTCTGGGGCTAGAGAATTATGCACAGCAGCAAGCAGCTTACTTGGGACACAGATGACCCTTGCTCAACAAACATCGGCCTCACCCTACCTCCCCAGGGGATCTCCAGTAATTCCCTATGGTAGTGTTTTCCAGAATGGGGCATGACTATCACTGGGGGCTCTAGGGATAATTTTAGTGGCATATAACCAAATATTTTTCAAAGATGAACATATTTATTTCAATGGGGATTCAAAAATAAAACTTGCATTCTAAACCCATGATTTCATGGCTGTTATTGCTTAGGACAAACTTCATGTGGTTGATACTCAACTGACTAACTAAAGCTTGGGACCTCTTGCTCAAGTCAAACTTGCCAAGTACCCTGAAAAACCCCTCCACTTCTTTCTCTATACAACTCTCCTGCCTGAAATGTCCTTCCAATCCCCTGCTTTGGAAATTCTACATACCCTTCAAAGTCTCAGTTGAATCCCCGCTCAGGAGAGTGGCCTTCAATTAGGGTAGGAGATTGGCATAGTGGTTAAAAACTAAGGCTTATCAAATGTAAATTTTGGACTTTGGGTGATAATCAGGTATCAATGTACCAATGATTGTGTATCAATGATGTACAATGTTCACTAATTGTAACAAATGCAACACTCTGTTGTTAGATGTTGATAGAGGGAGGAAGTTGTGTGTTGGCGCAGGAAGCCTATGCAAACACTCTGCATTTTTGCTCAATTTTGCTGTGAACTTAAAAATGCTCTAAAAAATAAAGTCTATTAAAAAAAAAAAAAGAGAAGAAAAACCTGGGGAACTTAAAACACAAGATTTGATGGGCCCCTCTCCAAAGTTTCTGATTCAGTAGGTCTGAGATGAGGCTTGAGAATTGAATTTCTAAAAAGTTCGCAGGTAATGCTGCTGGGGATCACACTCTGAGAACTATTATTTTAGACCAGTGCTGCCCAACAGAGCTTTCTATGATGATAAAAAATGTTCTATATCTGAGCTGTCCAGTATGGAAGCTACTAGCCACATGTAGCTATTGGGTACGTGAAATATGCACAGTGTGAATGACCATTAGTTTCCTATTGCTGCTCTACCAAATGACCACAAACTTCATGGCTTAACACAAATTCATGACCTTACAGTTATGGAGGTCAGAAGTCTCACTGGTCTAAAAATCAAGGTTCAGGAGGGCTGCATTCCTTCTGGAGGCTGTAGGGGAGAAACTGTTCTTTGCTCTTTCCAGCTTCTAGAAGCTGCTTATGTTCCTTTGCTGGTGGCTCCTTCTTCCACCTTCAAAGTCAACAGTGTGACATCTCACCTCTTGACCTCTGCTTCCATGGTCAGACTTGCTCCCCTCTCCACCTTCCTCATGCTTCCGTCATCACATGGCCTTTCCTGTCACTTACTCTCCTGCTTCCCTCTTAAGGACCCTTATGATAATACTGGCCAACTGGATAATCCAGGATACTCTACCCATTTCAAAATCCTAATCACATCTGCAAAGTTTCTTTTTTTGGGGGGGGCCCACATCACGTGACTTGCGGGATCCCAGTTCCCCAACCAGGGATTGAACTCATGCCCCCTGCAGTGGAAGCAGAGTCCTAACCACTGGACCTCCAAGGAATTCCCTCCAAAGTTTCTTTTGCCACATAAAGCAACATATTCATAGGTTCCTGGGATTAGAACATGGACATATTGGGGAATCCATTATTTGGCCTAACACACTAAGGTTGATGTTTATAAATTTTATTTATTTATTTGGCTGTGTTGGGTCTTCGTTTCTGTGCGAGGGCTTTCTCTAGTTGCGGCGAGCGGGGGCCACTCTTCATCGCGGTGTGCGGGCCTCTCACTGTTGCGGCCTCGCCTGTTGCGGAGCACAGCCTCCAGATGCGGAGGCTCAGTAGCTGTGGCTCACGGGTCCAGTTGCTCCGCGACATGTGGGATCTTCCCAGACCAGGGCTCGAACCTGTGTCCCCTGCACTGGAAGGCAGATTCTCAACCACTGCGCCACCAGGGAAGCCCCGAGGTGGATGTTTAAACTGTAATTAATTTTAATTAATTTAAAGTTAAGGGACTTCCCTGGTGGTCCAGCAGTTAAGACTCCACGTTCCCAATGCAGGGCGCCTGGGTTTGATCCCTGGTCAGGGAACTAGATCCCACATGCCGCAACTAAAGATCCCGCACGCTGCAAATTAAGATCCCATGTGCCGCAACTAAGACCAAGCGCAGCCAAAAAAAAAAAAAAGATGATTAAAAAAAAATGTTAAGTTACAGAGGGAATTCCCTCTTTAACTTTATGACAACTTAATTACAATTACAATTGTGGTTATTACAATTTAATAACACATAACTAGCTCTAAATGCTATTGGGCCCTTGTAAAAAGGTATCTGAATACTTTCCTAAGGTGACAAGCTCCTAGACATCACTACTTTATTTTCTACAACTGCAAAGCAGTTTGGATTAAACATTTGATGGGCAAACACAAGGAGGTCGGGATAGAGAGCAAGAACTGCCACAAAAAGTAGGGGTACCAGATCAGATTTATAGACTCCTCTGCTGTCCCTCAGTGCTTGAAAATTAGGATATGTTTGTACTAAAAAACAAATCAACAGTCAGCAATAAGATGCTAAAGTTAATAAACACATTCCTGTAAGTCCAAGCTCACCAAGTCCAAAACCAAAAAAGATCACCTTTCTGTCAACATCTGTCACCTCCTGACACTGCTACTTCTTTAAGTAGCATCCCTACTGATGCTACCCTACAACGCTTCTCCCACTTTTCCTCATTCTTGCTATCGAAATTTGTTTCAGACCCCCCACTATAGCTATCTAGCTATCTCCCCTCTCCAACACGTTACACACAACAGTTTGGTTAGTTCTTCCAAAGCAATCCTTCTCATCTCACTTCCTGCTCAAAAACTTTGTATTACTTCCCAATGTCTACTGAATAAAGTCAAGAAAGGCACCTACCTTTCTAGCCCTATCACTCACTATCCCAAGGTTTCCAAAACCCCAAGGTTCAGGGAAACTGGGTTTGTGTTCGCAAACACACTTCCTGACACCATCTCCCCGCATCTATCTAAGAGTCCACAAGCAAGCCTGGGTTTCAATACCCAGAGGTTAGAATGTGAGAATTGAGATTTTAAAAGTCCAGTGATATAATTACGATACTTGGACTTCATCCACTACGGAATGAGGGAACCACTGAAGGCTTTTAAAGCAGAGAAATATCATGATCAAATCTGCTTTTCAGACGTTCAACTCTAGCAAGAAGAGTATAGAAAATACTAGTGGCAAGGGAGATAGAAAATGCTATTAAAACATGCAGGAGAGGGGTTTGCCTGGTGCAGCAGTAGTTGAGAATTCGCCTGCCAATGCAGGGGACATGGGTACGAGCCCTGGTCCGGGAAGATCTCACATGCCGCAGAGCAACTAAGCCTGTGCGCCACAACTATTGAGCCTGTGCTCTAGAGCCCGCGAGCCACAGCTACTGAAGCCTGCACGCCTAGAGCCCGTGCTCCACAACAAGAGAAGCCACAACAATGAGAAGCCCACGCACCGCAACTTAAGGGTAGCCCCCCCTCCCCAAGGGCTTCCCTGGTGGCACAGTGGTTGAGAGTCCGCCTGCCGATGCAGGGGACACGGGTTCGTGCCCCGGTCCGGGATGATCCCACATGCCGCGGAGCGGCTGTGCCTGTGAGCCGTGGCCGCTGAGCCTGCGCGTCCGGAGTCTGTGCTCCACAACGGGAGAGGCCACAACAGTGAGAGGCCCGCGTACCGCAAAAAAAAAAGAGTAGCTCCAGCTTGCCGCAACTAGAGAAAGCCTGCGCGTAGCAACGAAGACCCAACACAGCCAAAAAAAAAAAAAAAAAAAAAAAAATGCAGGAGACAATGAGGGATGACTAAGTTATTAGTGGAAATAAAGACTAGGACCAGACCTGAAAGAGTTCTGTAGCAGAATCAAAAAGATTTTAAGGGAATGGGTATTCAAATATCCAATCTTGCCCATTTCAAAATCACAGCCCGAGCTGTCTTTTCAAAATGCAAATCTGATCATGTTTCCTCCTCTGCTTAAAACACTTCAGTGCTTCCAGCTGATCTTAGGTTAAAAAACAAATTTTGTCACAATTCTTCTTACCAAGCCCTGAGTGACCCGGCCTCTCCCTACTCCTCTAGGGTTAGTCTGTAGCATTCTCCCCCATTCTCTGCCCTGATCATATTGGCCTTCCTTCAGCTCCTAGAACACAGTTTGCCCTTCCCACCACAGCACCTCTGCAGGGAGTGTTCTTTCCTCACTGTTCTCCTTCACTCAACTCATCTGTGTGTGATACTGCAGCTTAAGTAATGTTTGAGCCTTCCCTGGCTACCCTTTCTCTCCACTAGGTCAGGTCCTCTGTTAAATATTCTTCTACCACTTTGTCCTTTCTCTACATGGCCTCTTTTCAGTTTATGATTACATTTTTTTGTGGGATTCCTAGAGAAATATCCACCTCACCCGCTAGGCTATAAGCTCCACCAAGAACAGGCCTGGCTCTGTTCTGTTCACCATTGTACCCCCACCTCTCAGCACAGAGCCTGACAAGTTGGTAGGTAATAAAAAAAATATTTGCTGAATTAATCAAAATCCCAATTTGTTACAGACAACTCTGCAGTTCCTAGCTTTATAACAAGGTAGTCATGCTTTTAACTGAAATGGAGAACCAAAGAAGCCATGTTGAATTATCTATCGAACATCCAGCAGAAAATGTCTAAATAGACAGTTGGAAAATGGAGTATATAGCACAGAAGACAAGACATAATTGCTACTATTTGCAATAGCCAAGACATGGAAGCAACCTAAAAGTCCATCGAGAGATGAATGGATAAAAAAGATGTGGTACATATATACAATGGAATACTACTCAGCCCATAAAAAAGAATGAAATATTGCCATCTGCAGCAACATGGATGGACCTGGAGATTGTCATACTGAGTGAAATCAGAAAGAGAAAGCCAAACACCATGTGCTAGCACTTATACGTGGAATCTAAAATATGATGCAAATGAACTTATTTACGAAATAGAAACAGACTCACAGACATAGAAAACAAATTTATGGTTATCAAAGGGGAAAGGGGATGGGGAAGGGATAAATTAGGAGTTCGGTATTAGCAGATACACACTACTATATATAAAATAAACAACAAGGTCCTGTAGCACAGGGAATTATATTCGATATCCTATAATAAAGCATAATGGAAAATAATATGAAAAACAATATATATATATATATACATATACATAAATATATAACTAAATCACTTTGCTGTACACCAGAAACTAGCACAACATTGTAAATCAACTATACTTCATCAGTTAAAAAAAAAAGACATAATTGCTGTAGCTGGGATTACTCTTGAAATTATAAAGGCCAGTGATTCTCTTGAAAAGGAAAAGCGGAAGGAGGGGAGGAAAACTTATGTATCAGAATCTCTTGCAAAGAACGATTTTTCACACTTGCTCTCACCTTTCCCCAAATGAGGATCTCAATATACAATGAGAGTTGCTTGTGATAGGAGAGTTGCACCTAAGTGAAGAGGCAAAATTTTCAAAGTTGAGAACCAAGAAAAGAGTTGCAAGCTCACTCATAATCTTTTGAGGAACAATCCCAACGGATTCAGATGTGAAGTCGAAGCAGATGAGAGAAGGATCACCTAGACTTTTGTGAAAGGACAACGTTTCCTTTAAGAAAAAAATCGAGGGAATGAAATAAACATTTGTAGTGAAAAACAAAAATGTGTAGAGAAGGAGTCAGGGGAGAGGGAGAGTGTATTTTTAGGCTCATGGGAAATACTTAATCTAATACAGCGAGAACCCTAAAAAGATGTTAAGGGGAAAAGAATAACAAACACCACATATACTGTACACTATGTGCCAAACACTGTCCTAAATGCTCTAAATACGTTATCGATTTACTTTAAATACTCCCAAAAGTCCTATGGGGTACAGACTATTCTTTTTCCCAATTTACAGATGAGGAAATAGATAAGAGAAACTTGCCCCAAGGTCAAACAGCTGGTAAAAGGCATATCTGGGCTTAGATCCCAGCTGTCTCTAAAGCCAGATCACAAAATCAAGAATATTCATTAGACAGAAGAGTATAACAAATTTTTTAACGGGCGAGCTCTTGTAAAATGGCAAGAAACGCCAGGAGATAACTGAAGTATGGGGATTCTGGCCCCGAAGGCCTCTGTCCGCCTCCAATCAAAGGAGCCCTGAGTGAGATGGGGGAGCCCTGAGTGAGATGGGGGAGGGGCCCCGAAGAGAGGCAAGGTTTGGAACTGGAGCTGTGGTGAACGGTAAAGACCAGAGAAGAATCAGAATCAATGCCAACTTGATGCCTGAAGCGCAAATCCTGAGATTCTACGAATTACACATTCACATCTGATTTAGGGCCTACTATGTGTTAGGCATGACTCTCTTCGCTGTAGAGATTAAGATAAACAACTTCTCTGGGCCTAACAGTAGAGGAAACAACCAACATCAATGATCACCAGACACAGGAAAAACCCATTCCTCCAGAAAACCCCATCCGAAAGATTTAATTTAGGAGTACATTCCCAGGGAAGACTGGTTTTGGGGGGGAGGGGCAGGAAGAGCGGTCGAAAGTACACTTCCTACCTGCGCTCACCCTCGTCCCCGCCCCCGCCCGGATACTCTCGAGGGACCACAGAGGGATTGGGGGTGAAAGCCCAGAAGCTGCATCCGAGGGCGGCGGGAACGCGGCTTCCTGGGAGCCCCGGACATCAGACGCGCCATCCCCCCGCCACAGACTCCGCCGCTGCCTTCAACTCCCTGGCTCCCCGGACGCCGCCGGCCTCCGCTCAGAGTACTACCGCGCAGTGCAACCTCTTCCCCAGCAGCCCCGCGCAGACCAGAACCCCACAGCAACTTACCCGCCCCGCCTGGCCCAAGTCAACCTGGGGTCCTTTCTGGACACCGAGGTCTCTCTGGAGTCTCCACCAATGCCTGAGCACTATCAGCACGTGGAGGCGGGACTGAGCGCCCACGGCCAATCAGATCAGACGCAAAGCACGTCCCCGGCGCACATTCCTAGTTCCCGCCTTTGGGAGGGATTAAAAAAACACGGTTGGCGCCAAACTCCCGTAGTCTTCTAGGGGCTTCAGGGAAAGGGGCGGGGTCTGGGCTGACGGGGAAGGAGGGGCGCGGCTCCGCTACCGTAGGGGCAGAACGTTGGCCGATGTAGGGGCGGTGTCTGGGAGAAGATCTTTAATGAAACAGAAAGTAACATCTGAGAAGGCCCTGTCATTTATTTCGTTATTCTTTTAAAAATAAATTTTATTTATTTATTTATTTTTGGCTGTGTTGGGTCTTCGCTGCTGCGCGCGGGGGCTACTCTTCGTTGTGGTGCGCGGGCTTCTCACTGCGGTGGCTTCTCCTGTTGCGGAGCACGGGCTCTAGGCGCGCGGGCTTCAGTAGTTGCGGCACGCGGGCTCAGTAGTTGTGGCTCCCGGACTCTAGAGGGCAGGCTCAGTAGTTGCGGCGCACGGGCTTAGTTGCTCCGCGGCACGTGGGATCTTCCCGGACCAGAGCTTGAACCCGTGTCCCCGTGTTGGCAGGCGGATTCGCAACCACTGCGCCACCAGGGAAGCCCTATTTAGTTCTTTATTCTATTAATTCGATTGATTGTTAACCGAGTAAGCACTGTTTTCCCTCAGACACTTTACTGAATGATAAGCAATTTACCTCAGGGAGTTTGGAGCTTCGAGGAGGGGATACCAGGCCAGTGGGGTGGGAGGGAGAGGAGTGCTTTTTAGAGGTAGACTACCGGCGTCGTCTCCTAGAACCTGCAGGAATCTGAGGTGCCCGTAGGGTCTAGCCTCCGGAGGCTGGGCCTGCGCCATTGATTGGTGGGGAAATAAAGCCAACTTCCGCTGCTGCCTCAACGAGGGATTTGATCTTGATCCCTAGTCCTTTCCTCCTGTTTTGTCCACTTTAACAACTTGCAACTGTCATAACAATTTATTGCATATTTTTAAAGTTTTCAAAAAGGCCCCATTTGGGAGAAAATGTTCTCTGGAAGAATACTGGTTTCCTAGATTCTCCCCCAACCACCTACCTTCGCTTCTGAAGAGAAGTTAGTCAGCCAGCATTCCAGGTAGTGGAAAGGGAAAGAGTGGACGGTGTGCAATCACAAGGCATTCGGTGTTGCTGGAGCATAAAGCGCGAGGTGAGGCTGGAGAGGGAGGAAGGGGTGAGACTTTGAAGCCGCCATAAGAGCTCGTCTTAGGGCGGGGTTGGGGAGCGCCACTGAAGGATTTTAAGCTTGGGGTGCTGGTGATCTGATTTGCATTAGTAAGATCTGTTGGCCTTGAGAAGCAGGATTTTGAGATGCTGTTGCTGTGATCCAGGCTAGAGAAGATGAGGACCTGAGGGAGATGGCAGGTAGGCTAGGGGATTGATTTTAGAATATGTAGGAGATGAAAGTGACAAAACTTAGCAATTGATTGAATACTGGTTTTCACCATGAGTGCTTAATGATAGCATTCATCAAAAAATATTTATTGAGAAAATAGCATAAGTGGCTCAAAAATAACTTAAGATTTCCAGCAAAATTATCTTCCAGAAAAGAATGACCTTATAATTTAAGCCCTTACAAAGTCTCTCATTTTTACTGGTACTCTCTTTAATGGGGGAGGGAGGGAAGCTGGGTATAAAAATATTTGCTTGGAAAGACCTCATTGCCAATTTGGCATACTTACAGAAGCCAACTGAAGGAATCCGTATTTTTCTTAAGGAAACAAAATAGTAGATTTGCTTTATGGAGTCTGAACTCACAATTGCAAATGTTGCTAAAGTAAAAGCAATTTCTGAAGAAGATCTTCATGTAGTCTATGAGATATAGTGTTAAGGGGAAAAAAGTACAATGAAAGAATGAGGAAAAGAATATACATATATTTGCTTGTTTTTGCATAATGATACATTAGAACCTCATAAAAAGGGTACTATATGGTATCTTGAAGCCACCACTTAAGTATTTTTACATGGAAATATGCATGGCTTTTCTTTTTTAAATTACAGCTTTATTTAGATATAATTCACATACCATATATTTTACCTATTTAAAGTGTTGAGTTTGCCTTTTTATAACCTTCTACTTTTGAACTATGGAAGTGTTTCATATATTAAAAGATTGAATTAAATCAGAAAGAAAAAATGCAGAAATGGAAAATAAATCTAAATAAATGAAACTGTGTAAACAAGAGAAATATAACCACATAGACAAAATCATTATTTTTTTAACATCTTTATTGGAGTATACTTGCTTTACAATGGTGTGTTAGTTTCTGCTTTATAACAAAGTGAATCAGTTATGCATATACATATATCCCCATATCTCCTCCCTCTTGCATCTCCCTCCCACCCTCCCTATCCCACCCCTCTAGGGGATCACAAAGCACCGAGCTGATCTCCCTGTGCTATGTGGCTGCTTCCCACTAGCTATCTATTTTTATTTTTTTTAAAGCTATCTATTTTACATTTAGTAGTATATATAAGTACATGCCACTCTCTCACTTTGTCCCAGTTTACCCTTACCCTTCCCCGTGTCCTCAAGTCCATTCTCTAGTAGGTCTGTGTCTTTATTCCCATCCTGCCCCTAGGTTCTTCATGACCATTTTTTTTTTTTTAGATTCCATATATATGTGTTAGCATACGGTATTTGTTTTTCTCTTTGTGACTTACTTCACTCTGTATGACAGACTCTGTGTCCAT
Organism: Phocoena phocoena; assembly: GCF_963924675.1. Lineage (NCBI taxonomy): Eukaryota > Metazoa > Chordata > Mammalia > Artiodactyla > Phocoenidae > Phocoena > Phocoena phocoena. The sequence goes on along the minus strand of NC_089230.1, from coordinate 66,553,129 downwards.
CCACCTCACTACAAATAACTCAATTTCGTTTCTTTTTATGGCTGAGTAATATTCCATTGTATATATGTGCCACATCTTCTTTATCCATTCATCTGTCAATGGACACTTAGGTTGCTTCCACGTCCTGGCTTTTGTAAATAGAGCTGCAGTGAACATTGTGGTACATGACTCTTTTTGAATTATGGTCTTCTCAGGGTATATGCCCAGTAGTGGGATTGCTGGGTCATATGGTAATTCTATTTTTAGTTTTTTAAGGAACCTCCATACTGTTCTCCATAGTGGCTGTTTCAATTTACATTCCCACCAACAGTGCAAGAGGGTTCCCTTTTCTCCACACCCTCTCCAGCATTTATTGTTTGTAGATTTTTTGATGATGGCCATTCTGACTGGTGTGAGGTGATACCTCATTGTAGCAAAATCATTATTTTAAGTGACATTTGAACACAGCACTCTGACTGTACATCATGAGTGGGATATATTCTAAGGACTAAAAGAACTGCAAAGAAATCTTATACCTCACGCAGCAGTTTTACTGTTAGTATTAACATTGTAATTTTAAAACTATTTTATGTATATTGTAGGATAAAGAAATATGTTAATATTTTTAGGAATTAAGATATTTAGTGAAAGAGAAAAGAGATCCAAGCATGAAATAAAAAAAAATTAGGGGTGAAATCCTATACTATTTTGTGTGAAGTGGAAATGTCTGCATGAACTCATGATTTTTTAAAATACATATCCCTTATTTCTGTTCCTTAAAGGGTCTGGAAGCAATTATATCCTGTAGCAATATGTCATTAACACACCTGAGACCCAGATCAGGATTTCTAAATACTATTTTCCACTGGAAGGGAGATCTGCTGAGAATCCTCATCGCCTGAACAGGTTAGCTCCTAAGGGCAGAGAGCAGGATGAAGAAGGAGGGGGAGTCTATCAAAAGGAACAAGTGCAAGAGACTCAGTATCCTGAATATGGGTAAGTGGCTAGGCTTAACATTTCCAGTGATAGTATTTTTTACAGTTTTTAAAAATTCTCTTACTCAAATAATTTAGATGAAAGTGCTCTGGAAATTTGTTAGAAGTTTCAAAAAGTGCATCTAGTTGTGGTAAATAAAGATGCCTGCAAATTATTTGGAGAAAGCAAACAGAATTTGCTTTCTATTGGAGCTGGAACATCAGCCTTCTCCCTTGGACTGGGACTTATATTATTGGCTCTATAGTTCTCAGAACTATGCCACCGGCTTTCCTGGGCCTCCAGCTTGCAAAAGGTAGATTGTGGAATTTCTTAGCCTCCATAATTGTGTGGGCCAATACGAACAAATCAACCAATCAATCAACCTGTATCTATATCTATATCTGTCTCTCTATAAAATCTCCTATTGGTTCCATCTCTCTGGAGAACCCTAATACCCTGGGTAACTGCCCAGGATTTCGCAGAACGGAGCCCAGTGCTGGCTGGGGCTGGTCTGTGCTTCTAGCCCAAACGGCTCCTGAGTCTTCTCTGTTCCAATTTGCAGAGGAGGAAGTGAGGTGTGGAGATGTGAAGAGGGGTGTGATCTTTTCCACAATGAATTGGTAGAAGAGCCTGTGAAGACCAGGTGTGTGAAAACGATGCTGGGGCCAAGCCCAGATGGGTGCCATTTTAAGGGGCATACCATATTCCAGGTGCTTAGGCCACATGATCTATACCGCGTGCAACTGTGTAAAGTTGTTTGTCCTCATTTTATAGATCAGAGAAGGCTCAGAGAGATCAAGTGACTTGCCCCACAGCTAAATTCCAACTGAAGTGCCTGTTTTGTAGCTGGAACTCAAATCCAGATCTAGTTGCTCTGAGGCCCATGCTCCTCGCAGGAAGCCCTGCCCTCTCTCTCGTCTGTGACCATCATGAGCCCCCTGCACAATGATTTGTTTGTCCATCTGTCTACCCGACTAGCCTGTGAAAGCTTTCAGGATAAGGCTGTGCATTTGAAATCTTCGATGCCCAGTATGTAGCCCAGTGTTGGCTGAGTGCATGCATGTTTATGTATAGATGCCAAAGACCAGACGTTACCCATCACTTGCAACCCTCCAGTCTAATCCTTATTCCCTGGTGTCTTGTCCTGCCTTGTCTGCAGGTTTATTATGAGAGACTCTTTCAAGAGCCCATATGGCAGCGTTCCCCACCTCCCCCATAGCTTTCCTTGTCATTTAAATTTCCTTCACTCTCAAAAGCCTTTTTAGGGTCATCAACTGTACAGCACAAATAGAGGTTAAAAAAAGAAGTTAAAAGGATGCAGTGTAAAATGTAATGCTTCTAGTAAATGTTGCGGTGTCTCTGAAGGTTTCCGTCCATTGCTTTAGGATGAGGGTCACTGCCTCGGGTACATTTGTCTTCAAGGAGAGGGAGTGAAAACTAGCTACGGAGAACCAGTCATGCCTCTTTCTGGTTGACAAAGCAGCCAGTAGCAAGTAGATGTTGGGATCTGTAGGAGCCAGGGGGTGGGTGTAGGGACAGAAGGGATCATGCTCTTGAGTCAGATGAAAGGAAATTTCATAAGGTGATGCGGGATGTGCGGCTTTCTCCATGTTTCTGGACCTGGATGCTCTGATACCAGGAAGTATCGTATTCATTTATACCAGGAAGGCAGAGGTGCTCAGTGGGGAGAACTGGAAGCCCATCCCACCCTGGGCACCATCAGAAGCTGGCATTAGACGTGGAGTATGGTCCTGCCGATGCATCCTAACTGAGGAGGCGAGGGTGATGAATTGGAGAAAGGTGGAAAGTTCTAGAACTATTTCAAAGAAGAGCTCAATTTTTTTTTCCATACAGCATACAACAGACCTGCTGGCAGGGAGTAGGCAGACTGAGATTCCTCACTGTGCTCTGGAAGTAGATACAAGTCACACCTAAGGTGCACATTCGAAGTAGGAGAGAGAATGGCTGCCGCCCATTTAGGGCTGGGTGGTGTTCGAATGCTTCCCTTCTGCAGGATATAAGGGCCTTGTTCTGTATCAAACCACAATTGCCGTTCCTGCCACAAGCACAAATGTTGGGGTCGAAGGTGCGTATGACCATCAGTTCGAAGTGATCAGGTTTTCCTACAGAAAACTTTGGGACCATGACACACCGTTTTCCTAGAATGGATTGAATAACTTCATGTCTTCAGGCAAAGGACTCTATTTTACCTCTGACACCTAAGATGTTTCACAACAGTGCACGTTTGCTAGCCCCGTTATATGGTCCCTGAAGCCCTCGCCTCAGTGGGGAGCCCGTGGAGGGAGTGGAGTTCAGCAACTGGTAATTTCAGTTTTCCCACCTGGTAGGTGCGGTAAGGCCATGCACTTCTGGAAGCTCAGATCCCGGCAGCACTGCATTCTCCTGCCATCACTTGAATCCATCCTCACTGCCAGCTTGGCCAGACCACTTATGAGTCCCTTGTACTCAAGTTGTCTGGCCTGCCCACCATTCAATAGCTTGTTTTCCCTTTACATCAAAATCCAAGACTCAAATGATCAAATATTCTTTTCTGGCTTAGATGTATGTACACCCTAATCACAATTCTAAAATCCTTGCCCTGCAATTTACTGTATCTTGGCACTGGTTTTTCCTCTTCCCCATTTACTTTCATTACCTTTTTATTTTCAATTAAACCTATTATTTTCAGGTAATTGTAGATTCACACGCCCTTAAGAAACAATATTCTTCACCCAGCTTCCCCCAATGGTGACGTTTTGCATAGCTATAACACAATATCAAAACCAGGAAACTGGGCTTAATGCCTTTTGTTTACTCTCAGGCACTAGGGATTTTTGTGGGGTGTTTTTGGCTGTGCCATGTGGCATGCGGGGTCTTAGTTCCCCAACCAGAGATCGAACCCATGCCCCTTGCACTGGGAGCATGGAGTCTTAACCACTGGACCACCAGGGAAGTCCCGGCACTAGGGATTTTTAAAATTGGGAGTTGAGGAATCGCATTAGTTATCACATTTTTAAGATTTCTAATCAGATTAACCAGGTAGCAGATAAGGGTCCAAACAAGAGGAAGAGACGTGGCTTCTCTGGGAGGAAAGAGTTCCTAAGGCCTCCAGCTCTGTAATCTCTAACACAGGGATCAGAGAAAGTCAGTTTACAATGTGTAATGATATGTCTTTATTTCATCAACAGAAATGGTGTCTAGACAAAATTCAGTTAACACTAGCAATTCAACTGAGTTTTTTTTTTTTGCACAATAGTATATTTACAATGAGTAAATGAAGTTTCAATTCATTAGTTCGTAGCAATGCTTTTTTTTTCCCCAAAAAGGTAAAAATTCTTAGTTACAGAGAATAAGCATCAACAGCCATTTCATTTTTTACAATTAAAAACCACAAGAAAAACCACAATCACTTAGAAAATAAAGACAAGCCTAAGAACTAGTACAATAAAATGATGCATTGAATTAAGTTACATTAATCGCATAGAATCTGTGTAAAAAGTATGTAGAAAAACACCTGATGTAACCTGTTACAGTCGTTGACCAGTTATGAGAGGTACAGAGGGTTATACAGGTAGATATGTGTGAAAACTGTCCGTATTGTTTGACCTGGGGAGGAAGAGGAGAGGGGCTGCAGCCCCTTGCATACACTGAGAAGACCCTGTTTTGAATATGGCCTCTGGAGTTTGTAAGGCATAGATTAGAGGTGCACTTGCATCAGACTGGTTCTGGAACAAATTCTCACGGGCCCTTTGGGCCTCACAAGCAAAGGTGGTGCTTGCCTTGAATGGCTCACCGCGTCTAACCAGCGCCCGAAGCTCCTGCATGCCTGTGGAAGCTTCCCGATCACACTAGAAGTGGCAGGTCTTTTACCTCGGCGCATGAACGGGCATCCCAGCATTTACACGTGCGAAATGCATTGTTAGGACTCATGTGGAGGTCACCCCTCTGTCTCCAGACATGTTTTGGTAGAAGACTTAGCATCAAACTGTAGGAAAAACCCTTTTTGTCCAAGTCCCTTCACTCTTTCCTGTCCCCACGGGAACGTTTGGCACCGCAGGGGAGTCTACCTGAAATGAAGGCTCTGGGTGCACTTCTGTGTCTAAGGAGGCCACTGTGTTATCTGAGGTCAGTCCACTGGAATGGAAAGGAAAGTCAGAGCTGTTTGTCCATTGCTTGAGAGTGCAATGCACACACCACGTCACAACAGGCAATCAAAGCTACGAAAGTGGGCCTCTGCAACCAAGTGGGTTTTCTTCACAAAATGGCAGCATCCTTTTCATATTACAATGAAAATGCACTGATATCCATGTGATATAAATATTATCTCCCAGGGTGGAGTGTAGGAAAATACTATACACTTTTCTTTGCAAGAAATGTTTTTGCACCGTCGGTTGAATAATTTATCCTCCGTCTGCCACAATAGGTCTTTTCTATGTACAAAGACTATTTGCACGCAGTTTTGTGTACAAATATATTCTATTCTACAGCATCCGTCTTGGATGCCTGGGTCAGGAGATGGCTCGGGCTGTATTTGGCACACACAGCTTGAACACAATGACCCCATGCACACAGACTGCCCGCACGAATGCCAACTCCACAAAGACGTTGATCTGAGGACTGACTCGCCAGGAACTGAACCTACAAAATCCTCAATTTGGGGATGAAAGACCAACTCATGGTCCAGTGAGCAGCTTTATTCTTTTTCTTTTTAATCTTTTGGCCGTGCTGTGTGGCATGTGGGATCTTAGTTCCCTGACCAGAGATTGAACCCGTGCCCCCTGCATTGACAGTGCAGAGTCTTAACCACTGGACCGCCAGGGGAGTTCCAGCTTTATTCTTTAAAAAAAAAAAAAAAAAAAAAGTATGTTTCTTTGCCTATTTATAGTGATTTGAGGACAAAACTTGATTCTGGCTGCCTTCTTGATCGGCAACTCCTCCAACCATTGCTAAGCACTGGTGGCACCGTTTGAAGTCATGTATTAAGCGGCTCCTAGTTGGAATGGGGTATAATGTATAGAACTAGGTAGCTAATAGGGTTTTGAAAGAGCTTTGCAGGCTTTTACACATTTTGGGAGGATTATGCTCATAGCATGTGGATCAGCTTGAAGGGGCAGGATTCAGTGGTTTCTTAGAAGGCGTAACATTTTCACACCTTTGTTTGTTTCTTCTTTAATGGCCATCATAAAGCATTAAAAGAGAAAGTGTAGGTTTAGACCTCTCGATGGTACACTGGACTTCACAGTGTGCCCACCTGGCTTTTAGCAGTCCCCTCATACAAGTCCTGTTGCTGGTCCCTGCCTTCCTTTTCAAGGAGAAGTGGCAGTTGACGTACTAATCACCAGCCTTTTTTTTTTTTTTTTTTTTTTTACTTCCTTGGGAAAGCAACACAAGGATTAAATCCAAAATCATAGTGCATCTTAAAAGCAGCATACCTTTAGAAAGACAGTGAATAAATTACTTGTACACTATACAAAATAACATTTCCTAGTGCAGCATCACCTCTGACGCCTGAGTCATTGTTAGGGAACCCAGAAGAGAAGGAGCAGGTGGGCTAGTAACTTTGCCAGCTCTATCTTTGTTCGTTTTTGCAACAGTTTTGTTCCAGAATCAGTATGTCATGAAGTTCTTTTATTCAAGGCACCCCCAGATAACGAAAAGAAACAGACACATACGGCAAAGCATGCACCTGCCCAAGCCTGACCAACCTGAACGAAGTGAGGTTGTCCGGAGACATAAGTAGAACAAAGGCAGATCCGACGGGAGGACTAGTTTCAGGCGGATGTTAACTAGCCACAGGGCCACCTCCACTGTCCCCGTTCCAACAGCCCATGCCTGACCCAGCCACCTGGAGACACAACTCGCCTGTCGCAGGGACCCTCCTGAACATTCTGTAGCTGGAAGAGTCCTTTATATCTGTAAGGATGGACCCTTAAAGATACCACTAAATGTCACCATGCCATGCAGATGCTATTCCTTGCTGTTAACTTGCTTTCCTCTTTCAGAAAAGACACGAGTTGCACTAAGGGATCCCAGGGAAAGGAGACAGGCTGGTTTTTAAAATTCCACTTGAGGCAACTTGGACTCTGGTCCCCAGCTAGTCCTCCCTTTGAATCAACCCGGAAATAATCTTGACAAGCACATGGTTCGGAGCCGTAAGAGACACAGACGCGTCACGTCAACAATTGCACAAAGCCAGTCGCTTGTTCCTGGTCGATAGTGAACCAAATCCCAATAACTTGTTTACATCTCTAAGAAATCGAAAGACAGTTTCTCCAGCAGTGTTTTTAACCAGTTCCCACGGCCAGAGTGGCAGGGGTGTGACTGGGGCAGAGGAAGAAACGCGAGGCAGGGGCTGGTGGGAGGAGACTGTGGGCTGAGTTAGCAGGGCGGGGATTAGAGGACACCCCTCCCCCCCCAGCGGGAGGCCTGCCACACAGGACAACAGAACGGGGACGGCACGAATGGGACCACGACTACCAGATGCACATGTGTTGGTACCAGGGTCAGTCACGCCAGCGGGCTGGTTTAGACCTTGTTACGATATGAGCAGAAAACATTCCTTTTTCCAAAGAAGAGGAGGTCACTTAAAAAAGGCAACAAGAGAGTTAAAAAACCAAAAAAATACTGTTGGCCGACTCTTCTACCAGAACACACGCCTGTGATGGATCACGTGATTCACAACGAGTTTAAATTCGAGCTGTCACCAGTATTTCCCAAAGGCAAACCTCACGGTGAAGCACAGAACTCTTCTACTAGGCCAAGAAATCCCAACAGCCACAAGAAAAACGGTACCTCCAACTCAGAGCTGGATCACAGTCTGTCTCAGACGAGCACGCACCATACATACACACGTGAGGAAAAACAAAAACCCAGAGGCAGGTTTTAAAAGTGGAACTATTTTCAAAGAAAAGCCTTTTTTTTTTTAATCCTACCGCATGAACCAACAAATTTCTGGCATTCATACATATTTAAACATTTAGCACTAATATTTGTACAGAAAAAAGTTAATACTAAAACATATGTTACTATGATTTCACTTTTCGCCTACGTCATATACTAATTTCCCCTTTTACATGCAGCTTTAATATCTTCCAAACAATGGCACAAATAAAGAAACAAAATCAACCACCTAGTCCCCACTGCCCACCACCCCATCCCCACATCAGACTGTTCAGGACTTTTCCTGCAGCCGGCCCGGAGGAGGGAGGGAGCTGATCTCTCCCCTGCGCCGGCTGTGGCATCCGGCACACCTTCCTGTAAACGTGGCCAGGGGCCAACGTGCCCCCTGAGCCAAGGGAAGCTGCTCTCTGTGGGTTGCAAGCCAACTAGTTTTGCAGCAAGAGAAGGAAATGATCATCAGGTGAGGGTAAGGTGTGTGCCTGGTGAGTGGGGGGCAGGGAGGGCTCCTGGCCACGTCGTGTCCAAAGCCTCAGAAAGAAATCTGCCTTCGGACTAGAGAAGGGTGGAAAAATCTCAGAATTCAACTCAAAGCATTTGGAGAAAGAAGGGAGAAAGAAATGCTTTTGCCTGCGTCAGGGACAGACCTCAGGCTAACATCTGTCCTGCTCTCTCCTACTCTGGGCCAGCTGCGTTAACCCCAGGACGGCCACCTAAGGGCGGCACCCCCAGGGCTGTGATTCAGACCCCCTCAGGTGAGTCCCTGGCCGGAGGCAGGTCCTGGGCTGGGAAGCTGGCTCGCTGAGCAGCCAAGTCGTTCGACGGAGAAGTTCCTACTATCCTATGCTTCCGAGAGCAAGCAGAGGCCTGGGGAAGTGTTGAAATGAATGGGACTTACTCCCGGGCTGAGAAAACAGTTCTAACTTGCTATTTAGGAGCCAATGCCTGCTGAGTTCTGGTACAAAATCACGATTCCTGCTGTTTCGATGCGCTTTTGAGTGAGACGTCCAAACTCTTTCCCCACTTAGGAATCTGGACGTCCAGCATCAACTCTGAACTCTGCGTTTAAACTTTGCTTAGGAAAAGGTGGGGAGGAGGTGAAATATAAAAATATTCAAGCAGATTATTGTCTACATCCTAGGATGGATTCATTATTTGGCAAGATTGTTTTTCCTACATAATTATCACCTGAGTGCTTTTTTTTAATTAGCTAACTGTTTTACTTTTTTAACTAAAAGCAAAGAATATACAGTTTACTTGAGTTATACTGAAGTGACAACTTCATTTAAGAAAATAGGTTTGACCCAAAACTCAGTGCAAGTGGCAAAGTTGACCTTGACTGTACAGTATCTGCAAGAAAAAACCAAACCCACGATACTCAACTGGCACCACCTGATGGTGCCCAAACCAAACCAAACAAACAAAAGAAGGTCTGAAATAAAACCTCAAAGAAAGCTTCCAACATTGAATTCTGTCCATAAATAAGCACAACTTGAAAGTGAACTGTGAAGCAAGAAAAACGACCATCTTAACAATTACAAACTAGTTCTAGCGTCAGAGACAAAAGAAGAGGAATGTTGGAACCTGTTTATAAACGAGAAACGAAGTTTCCAGTTTTAGGATGAGAAAATTGAGGCATGCAGGACTTTTGCATATGGAGAGAGATATATATTTTATATATATATTATATATAATATGTACAGTCTAGCTATAAAACTTTGATGTGTATAGAAGCTGTCTTCAATGAAAAAAATTGAACATTCAGAAGAAATTCCTGAGATAGGGTTTGTGACATGGGCCACTGAGAAAAAAAATCCGTGGTTGGGTCCTAGAGGTGTTATAGTCTATCCCTGTTAAGACTGAAATGAACCCACAGACAGACAGCATCATCACTGTCGTCTTTCCTTGCCTGAGCAAGGGGTAGCACCATCGTGAAGGTAACTATATATCGCTCCTGCTTGAAGGGAGGAGAGAATACTTGGAAACAGTATTGCTGCTAAGACTGCTGTAGTGTGCACCAAATTCCTTCTTGGTTCTTCCAGACGACAGACAAACGGCACCGCAGGCTGACCCATGGACACCTGGGTGGGAGAGGGTTGAGAATTAGGAGGCAGGCCGTCACTAGGTGTAATCTTTCCTGGGCTGTTCATCGGTTGTACACTTATCAGTCATTTCCTGGCAGAAGTCCACGGTCACCGTTTGGCTCCTGGGTTCCAGAGGAGGTCCTCTGTCTGAGAAGGTTCCTGGGTCAGTGCCTTCCAGCCTCCGAGCAGAAGTACAGTTCTCTGAGGCGCTGCTGGGCGCCCATGGGGGCCCGGGGGCCGCTGTGCCCTGCTCCAAGCAGCAGGGCACGCTTTCCTCCACCGCACACTGGGGGGCGGCAAGGTTCTGCTCCACGCCCAAGGGCACGGGGTTCATACCGGAGGCTGTGGGGAGACCCATGGGTCTGAGGACAGGGCAGTACCGATGCAGGGCCTGGATCTGCTCAGGGCTCTGGATATCTCTGCAGACTTCCTGGGAAAGGCAGGAGAAGTTGTCCAGCAGTTCCCCCATGCATGCTTTCAGCTGATTCCTCTCTGACAACAGCTTCTCTTTCTCACACACCTGAACAGAAGAAAGAGAAAAGGCCTGATCCAGCCTGAATGGGAGGACCCAGCATCCTGTTTTCTGGAGCTTTTCTTTTTAAAAAAATTTTAACAGGTTTATTGAGGTTTAATTTACATGCCATAAAATTCATTAATTTCAAGTATGAAACAATCAATGATTTGTAGTCAATTTATAAAGCTGTGTAACCATTCCATGATACAATTTTAGAACAGTCCCATCACCCCAAGAATCTCTTTCACTTCCACTGCAGTCAGTCCCCATGCTTACCCCCCGCCTCAGGCAACCACTCACCTGCAATCTATCTCTATAGATCTACCTTCTCTGGAATTTCATATAAATGGGATCATACAAGCCCACTTCATTACTTCTTTTCTATTCTTTTTCAAATTCTTTTCCCATTTAGGTTATTACAGAATATTGAGCAGAGTTCCCTGTGCTATACAGCAGGTTCCAGGGCTTTTCCAGCGTTGGTTTTTGCATCCTACATTGTAGTGTAACTCATAAATGACTAGGTCAGGATCTAGGAACTTGAAAGATGAGAGCCTGGACACATACTTCTGCCAAGTCTCCCATCTGAGCAGCCCATCCAGATGTGCCACTGACCCTGACACCTTCCCCGTGGTAGCTTCTTTTCATGCCTCTCTGAGGCCCAGCCGAGTGACCAGCAAAATCACCACCAACCAGAAAACTGCAGAGAATCAAGGTTCCAGTTTCCTGGAATTTGGGGTTTGCAGAGAATCCATTGGAAAACTCTCAGTCCCAAACCTTGTAGTTGAAAATCTCCCCCAAATGCATTAGGTTGCGATTTCTGAAGGTCAAAAAACAGTCCATCAGTTCCAACTATATGACATTCTGTAAAAGGGCAAACCCATAGAGATAGTAAAAAGATCAGTGTTTGCTAAGGAGTGGGGTGGGGGAGGGAGGGATGAAGAGCTGAAGCACAGAGGATTTTTAGATGAAGCTACTCTATGTCACTGTCATGGTGGATACATGCCATTCATTATACATTTGTCCAAACCCATAGAACATACAACACCAAGAGTGAACCCTAAGGTAAATTATGGACTTGGAGTGATTACGATGTGTCATTATAACTTCATCAGTTGTAACAAACGTACCACTCTGGGGAGGTTGTGAGTGTGCAGAGGTAGAGGGCAGGTGGGAACTCTGTATTTTCCCTTCAATTCTGCTGTGAACCTAAAACTTCTCTGAAAAAAGCAAGTCTATTTAGAAAAAAGACAATGAAAATTGCAAAAAAAAAATCAACCATCAGCAGTTTCACATGATTCAATCCTATACTTCCCTGATGGCGCAGTTGTTAAGAATCCATCCACCTGCTAATGCAGAGGACACGGGTTCGAGCCCTGGTCCAGGAAGATCCCACCTGCTGTGGAGCAACTAAGCCCGTGCACCGCAACTACTGAGCCTGTTCTCTAGAGCCCGTGCACCACAGCCACTGAAGCCCACGCGCCTAGAGCCCGTGCTCCACAACAAGAGAAGCCACCGCAACGAGAAGCCCACGCACCGCAACGAAGAGTAGCTCCCGCTCGCCGCAACTAGAGAAAGCCTGTGCGCAGCAACGAAGACCCAACGCAGCCAAAAATAAAAATAAATAAATAAATTTATTTTTTAAAAAATCCTATATCAGTAGGCTCTCTGGCCTCTGTAGCGGATGGACTGAACACAACGGCACAGATGGCTGGGGACTGTGCAGTGAGTCCCAAGACCAGTTCTCTCTGGACACAGGAAGCAGGGACAGAGGTGAGAAGGCTGAGCCCTAGAGTACCAGCCCAGGGTTCTGAGATATTCTCCTTAGAGGAAACCCCACATAAGCTCTTGTGTTACTAAAATTCATCACCCCATCAGAGAGGTGAATTTAGCCACCACAGAGGAGACTGATGGAGGTTTTCCCATAACTAGCTGTGTTAGGAGAGAAGAGGAGGACGCCCCGTGAGGTGCACGCAGTGAAATGGATGGAGAAACGGGACATCTGAAGCGCTGTGAAGTGAGTCCTCACCCTTTGCAAGGGTGCGCAGGAGAGATGAGAGGATGCAAGACGATGGGAAAAAGAAGGGGGGAGAGGGAGAGAGAGAGAGAGAGAGAAGCAAACATACCAGTGGGTCTCCTACATGGGAGGTGCACGTGCCGAAAGACGAATGCAATCTGGCAGACAGTGTGGACATGTGTGTCGGAGACAGAGATTTACACGGGGAAAGGGCACCTGCTAAAATATTTATAAATTTATCAAGAAAACATGTTTTAAAAATGAAAAATAAACAGATGTACAAGTGCAACTCGAGAGGAATACATTTCGCAAGTTTGCAAAAGCAGAGTGAGTGGCGTGCTGGAGACCGCGTGGGTGCGGGCAGGAGCGAGTGGGCGCGGGAGCCGGGCCTCGCGGGGCGGGACCAGACTGTCCCCGCCCACCGGGAAAGGGCGCCACTCCCCAGAGCGGGGGCGGGTGTGGAGTAAAACACATCCGGAGGGCTGGCGAAGAGAAGAAATCTTACACTCGTGGCTGTGCAGCTTGGACCTCCTTACCTGGACCTGCAAGTCTGCAAAATGGGAGGCAACACCAGCCCCAGGAGGGATCGCGGTCTCCATTCTGCCACATCATCCTGGCCAAGCCACCCACCCCTCCACGTCCACTGATCTACGAAAGGTCCTGGGCCACTTTCTAGGGGGAAGAAGATGAAATGCTGCACGTGACAGGCTTTTGGTTCTCTGCAGGAAAGGCAGTATAAATCAAGGCCTCGGTTGAGAACAGCATGCTCTAAGTCACAGGTGCCCATCGATGAGCACGCGACACTCTCGTTCAGCAGGGAAATGCAGCACATTACTCAAGGGGTTTCCAAAAAAGCAGCGGGAGAAATAGGAGATGCCTTCTTGGTTTCTCAACCGAACAATATTAGCAAAGGGCTTTAGGTATCTGCCAGGGGTATGGCTTAGACTTTCCTACTTGCTCAGTATTACAAAATTACACAGGGAAGAGTGCTAATTACAAAAAATCAGGCGTTTCTCAAATATGGATGATAATAGTTATTCTCACACCTGAAAAAGAGTGTTGGGCCGAATCACTATAGACATGTGCTTAAGGCCCTGAAACCTTATACCCAGCAGGCTCACCAAGCCCCACCCAAGTGGGGCTTGGGTCCCCACTTAAGCCCAGCAGGCTTTCCAAAGACCCACACTCATCGGCAGCAATGACTTGCTTCCTTATGTTAAACATTTTTGTTGCTGTTGAAACAACATTAAAGGGCTTCCCTGGTGGCGCAGTGGTTGGGAGTCCGCCTGCCGATGCAGGGGACGCGGGTTCGTGCCCCGGTATGGGAAGATCCCACATGCGCAGAGCGGCTGGGCCCGTGAGCCATGGCTGCTGAGCCTGCGCGTCCGGAGCCTGTGCTCCGCAATGGGAGAGGCCGCAGCGGTGAGAGGCCCGCGTACCGCAAAAAAAAAAAATCAAAACCAACAACATTAAAGAAAAATTTGAAGGAAAGAAGGAATTTGTAATCTCATGACTCAGTCACAATTTCTAATACATTTTAGGGCAACAGACATTTCCTGAGAGGCTTCTCAAGACTTGTCTTGTTGTGAGGAACCTACAGTCTAGGGCCAGGGCTGAGGAGACAGGCATATACACAGATAATGCAAGACTAATGTGGTAAGTATGAAGCCAGAGGTCAGATCAGGGCCCTGAAGACAGGTGCTCAGCTTCACCAGGGACTCAGAAAAGGGGCTTTTTGGAGAGGTGAAAGTAAACTGACTCTTAAGGAACAAAGGATGTAGTCAGAGAAAAAAAACAGTCGAGGACTGTCCGAGGTAGAGGAGAAATAGCAGAGGCATGAGCACAGAGGTAGAAACAGCAGGAGATGGGGCTGAGGGGAAGTGCATCCAGTTTGATTTTATTGGGGGTCCAGTTCCAAGAAGGGAGAGGAGGGTGATGCTGGAGGGTAGATCGAATCACAGAGAACACAGTGCATCTTGCTAAGGAGCTTGGCCTTTATTTTGTAGGTGATGGCAGCCGCTGAACATGGGCACATTTCCCCTGCTTGGTTGGTGTTAATTAAATTAAGAGAGAGAAAAAAAAAAAGACCCCGAGGTCCAGGACTATCTTGATAACAGGTAACATTTACTTCGGCTTCTCAAATGTCTTATTTTGCTCTTAGGTTCCCGTTAGGACAACGGCTTACCAGGAGGCAAAGGACCGCCACGTATAGCCTGAGGACCCAAGCTTAGATCATGACCACAGTCCGTGGGCTCCCTCTTCTTCAGCCTGACACAGACAGGGCACGTGGGATGAGTTTCCAGGATTTGGCCGGCAGAAAGGCTGAGCTGAATGAAGTTGGTGTTAATTGCCTTCAAGGGTACAGTCAGGAGCCAGAGGCCACCTGGATTTACTTCCTGCAGCTTAAGGTTGCTTATCAAGGAGAAGGGAGTGCAGAGCTCTGAGTGAGGGGGAGGCGTGAGAGATGGGAGATTATTCCCCGAGACAAAATACTCTCAGGCACAGGGAGGAGGTGACAGCCACTTTGAGGCAGAATTCAGGACCCTGGGGCTGTGAAGGGCTTCAAGAGATCACGTGGCTGAGCGACCCCTGGTGGTAGGCTGGTGTCCTGCTTCTAACCTACACTCCTCCATGTCCATGGGAGGTGGGAGAAAGCAGTGCAAATAAGATTTGGAATCAGGCAGCTGGGTCTGCATTCAAGCTCTGCCACATAGTGGGGAGTTACCTAACCTCTCTGCACTCTGGCTTCCTCCTTTGTAAATGGAGATAAAGTAGAACCTAAATCATAGGGTTGATGTGAGGATTACATGTGATCACCTACAGAAAGAGATTAGAATAATATCTGGTCCACATATGCATGCAGTAAATGTTAGCTCTCAGCACATGTTGAATGGAAAATAAAAAAGAAGCACCTCTAGGGGAGGGGAGGAATGGGAGTTTGGGATTAGCAGAGGCAAACTATTATATATAGAATGGATAAACAACAAGGTCCTACTGTAGAGCACAGGGAACTATATTCAATATGCCGTGACAAACCATAATGGAAAAGAATATGAAAAAGAGTATATATATATGTATAACTGAGTCACTTTGCTGTACAGAGAAATTAACACAACACTGTAAATCAACTATACGTCAATACATTTAAAAAAATATACGAATGGCTAAAAGATATAAAATACTGACAAACAATCACACACCTGCACAGACACACGCATTACAGATATAAAGCTATTATTTTTGTTGAGAACTCGTTTAAAAATCAACTCGAACTTCCCTGAACGGTGGCCTTCTCTCTACCTCTCTGGCCTTCGCTACTGTAACTTTGCATCAGCCCCGGTCACTCCAGGTTGCTGACAGCAAAGGGCGGGTCAACTCACCAGTTTGCGGATTTCACATTCTAAGTTCTGAATACAGTCCAGCTTCCTCTTGCGGCAGCGCTGGGCCGCGATGCGGTTCTTGCTGCGCCGGCGGACGTCGTGAATGAACTCTAACTGCTCTGAGGTTAGCTTGTGCATCTTAATCATCATCTGGAAATCATTCCTTGGGAGATCTGTGATTTGATCTACAGGAAAGGGAAGTTTGACCTGGAACCAAGAATAACAGAACATGATTATGGCAGCTGGATTTTTGTTTTCATTCTGGCAGGTGGAACATCAAAAATTGGAAAAACCTCCTTTTTACAATGACCAACTACTCTGAAAACGACTGAAGCAGGCAGTGATTATTCTTTCCTGTTTCAAAAATAAATAAGATGTAATATTCGGATAATCAAACAGAATGTAAGTACACACTTTATAATGTGGTTGTTATTCCTGAGATCTTTGAAGCAAACAGCATGGAAAATATTGGAAAATGTATACATTGCCATTGCTACAGCACTTGTGTAAGAAGGGCTCTATAGTTAGTTGAAACCTACTCCCATTGAGTCTCAACTCAGTAAAATGACAATTTGTAGACAGACATCAACTGAAGAATCATCTAAAACACTTGAATGAAGAGAGCACTGCACACCTTGAAGATGCTGGAAAGATGAAACAGTCAGTGTAATCTGTAGTTACAACAGCATAAGGGAGACATAGGGAAAGAACCTGGAGGGGCTATACCAGTATGATCTAGGAGTTAGAACTGGGCTTTAGTCCTTCCTGCCAGACGTGAGACTGCAGGCTGGTTACTTTACTTCTCTGAGCCTCAATTTCCTCATCTGCAAAACTGGGGCATGCTTTTTAGTTGCACGGTGCTATACACCCATTAGGGACTTTGTATTTTTGGAAAATACAATGGCCAACCCTTCTCACATTTTCTTTTACAACGTGATGTTGACCTTCCTCAGTCAAGAGGTGGGATGCGTGTTCCTGCCTCTTGACCCATACAATGCAGCGGGAGTAATGGTGTGTAACTTCTGAAGCTATATCATAAAAGCTGTGCAGCCTCCCCTTAGGCCTCTTAGATTGTGGTCTCTGGAGGATACCAGCTGCTGAGCCTCAAGGACACTCAAGCAGCCCTGTGGAGAGCCCCATGTGGAGAAGAACTGAGGCCTCCAGCCAACAACCAGCATCACCTCACCAGTCACATGAATGAGCCACCTTGGACATGGATCCTCTGGGCCCAGGCAAACCTTCAGGGATTGGCCCCAGACAACATCTGACTTCAACCCCATGAGATATTCTGAGCCAGGAGTGCTCAGATGGGCCACTCCTGAATTCCAGACCCATAGAAACAGTGAGAGATGTTAAATGATTATCATTGTTTGAAGCCACGAAGTTTTGGGGTGATTTGTTATGCAGCAACAGATAACCGATGCAGATACTATCAGAAAGAGTCCTACTTTCAAGCTCTTGACAAATCAAGGCAGGTAAGCATCATCCAAAGAGAGGACACTAGGCTTTTAAGAGATGGATCTATGTTCTCCTTATATTCTGTCACATGCTTCTTTACAACCCTGTGGCAGTTTGAAATCTTTCTTAGGAAAAGAACTGCTGTTCTTGTGGGCTTCCTCAGCACCCACAAGGTAGAGAACACAGGCCTGCACCTTCCATCAGTCTGCCGTCGCCCTCTTCAAGACTACTGACGAGGACTTAGAGACTGAACTTATGGTTACCAGTGGGGAAGGGTGGAGGGGAGGGATAGTTAGGGAGTTTGGGATTGACATATACACTCTGCTCTATTTATATATATATATATTTTTAAAAAGAATTTTATTTACTTTGGCTGCGCCAGGTCTCCTAGTTGCGGCATGCATGTAGGATCTAGTTCCCTGACCAGGGATCGAACCCAGGCCCTCTGCATTGGGAGTGCAGAGCCTTACTCACTGGACCACCAGGGAAATCCCTACATACTGCTATATTTAAAATGGATAACTAACAAGGACCTACTGTATAGCACAGGGAACGCTGATCAATATTCTGTAACAACCTACTTGAGAAAAGAATTTGAAAAAGAATAGATACATGTATATGTATAACTGAATCACTTTGTTGTATACCTGAAACTAACACAACATTGTTAGTTAATCAACTATACTCCAGTATAAAATAAAAAAAGTAAAAAAAAAAGACTCCTGACAAGGCAGAGACTTGAGGGGTCAGTTCTGGTCCTGCTCAGAAGCTTCTGGAAGAGGAAGATTGCATGTTGCTTGGCCAAGAGACAGTGTTTCCCTGCTCGGACGGCTGAACTCCCGCTTACACTAGCGTCTGCTTTAGGTGGACCAGCAGATGGCACTATAAACCTAAACTTCCTTCAGGAGCCAGGCCAGCGCTGTCCAATGCAAACGACGTGAGCTGCGTGTGTGATTTTTACATCTTCTACTAGCCACGTTAAAGGACGTGAAAAGAAACAGGTGAAATTAATTTTAATAATATATTTAATTGAACCCAATGGAGCTAAAATATTTTCAACATGTAATTAACATTAAAAATTATTGAGATACTTCACCTTTTGGGGGGTACTAAATTTTCAAAATCCGAAGTGTATTTTACACTTGGGGGTTCATTACAATTCAGATGAGCCTCGTTTCCAGGGCTCAGTAGCCACCTGTGACGTATGCCTCCTGTACTGGACAGCACAGCTCTAGAAGACGGAACAAGTGGACTCGAGTGAACTTCAGTAACCAGAGAATCAGACTGGCAGGTCTGGGCTTAATTGATCAAAATATTTTGGGGTGAAGAAACCAGGTCCTCGTTACTATTCAGAAGCTGCAGCGTTATGTCTGGGTTGTTCAGGGGAGTGAGAGGGAGATATTTTATCCTAAGCTCAGGCTTTTGCTTTGGTTGCATCAGATGCAGGCAGACATGAGTCTGGATCCTGGCATTTGTGTCTCGTTAATCCCCAGGCACAAAGGCAATCCTACTAAAGATCTGCCTTCCTGCGGCTGGGTGCAATGGCTTAGTCAGGTTACTTCATAGCTCTGAGCCTGTTAGACGTGGCATTTGCTGAAGGATCCCAGTGGGTGCTCTGACTGAACTTCCATAGGGCGAACTCTGTCCCATGACACCTGTCAAATTCTGGCCCAAGAGAGCAGAATCGCAACAGTGCACATGACACCATGCTTGGCTCAGCCCTGCTTTGGCCGCTAATGACGGGCAGTCAGGACAAACAGCTCCTTGTTTATGGACCCGGGAAAGGGCTTTGTCCACAGGCTGTGTTTGCACAGGGCTTATAATGATATGAAAGAATGTTTGATTTCCCTTTTATACCCTTTGGATAACAAACAGACACTCAGATCCTGGATGGTACCTAAATAACACAGAGGTCTGTCTGTTGGGGACACGGATGTTTCCACACCAGACAGGAGGCTTGTTTGCACAGCAGGGGTTACAGCACTTCGGGCTTCGTGGCGTCTCCCCCTCTGCTGACAACAAAGCAATTCTGCTTCTGCTGTACAGTGTGTTTACTTATTTTCAGACAGAATATATACCTATAGTTCAGGCCATAGGGAAAGTCAAAAGGCCTTCTATACCAAGAGCTACTGTATTTTAAATCCACCAGACAGCAAACATAAAACACTACGGAAACAGGACAGAGGTTGACAGGAAAGAGGAAAAATCAACAATGCTAGTTTCAAAGTCCTTGAAGCAAAAGGCCATATAACATTTCAGCAGAGCTGTTGCAACTCAAGCTGCTTTGCAAAGAGGTCAAAGGAAAATCGTCAGCTATACACTTTCTTCCACATGAAGAAAAAAAAAAAAAAAAAGCCCAAACCCCAGCTACGCTTGTTTCTTTCGAAAAGGTGCTGCTACCCTTCTAGCTAGGGAGAACTTACCCCAGCTACCAAAGGGAAGCCCCTGACTGTTCTTGGAAAGGCACAGTGGGAAACTCACCACACCTATTTGTTGATTTCAGGGTAGTAAGTTCCAAGCTGATGGGCATCTTCCCCGGAGATGAACGGCAGCCGCAGACCCATTATGGAGCTGGGAGAACATTCCTTTCCCAGGCTGGCAGGCACCCACGTAGTCCCCAGATGGGCTCAAAAGTCAGCTAATGTGACTTGGCCTTGGACCTTGAGAAGGCTGAGGCCCTCCTGCCTTTCTTCTGGCAAATTCTTAGAACCCAATGATTCCTCCAGGATTTTACTTCTCGGAGGTAGCTTAGTTTTCATTCCCGGGACCCTTGTAAACAGTGAGGTGAGAAGATGGAGAGTCCAGCCAATCACCACCACCACCACTCGGCAATCACACGCGAGTGAGGCTCAGTGTAGAGACACAGAAGGCTGGCCAGGCTGCTTAGAAGGGCAAAGGCCCGAGGGGTCCGGGGTGCCGATGTCTCTCTAGACAGGTGCTTGCCGCCGCTTGGGTTCTCAGTGGAGACTCACTCCGAGAGTCGGGCAGCCTCAGCCTGTCTAATCTGCTCTGTTGCTGTCATCCTGGCCCCAGCACGGTACTCACTCTCCTCTCTCTGGGGCACAGCAGGAGGAACAGGGCAGAAGCTGTTTTCAGCCGGTACCCGTCCTGGCTGGCTCAGTAGTGACCAGAGGAGGGGATCAGACCTCCTGGGAGCTCCCTGAAATGAGTTGTCCCTGCAGTGCCGAGGGGTCTCTGGCCCTAGGGGCTGACAAAAGGTGGGAATATGCTGTGGCATCTGGACAGTGAAAGAAACCTAAGTATTCCTCCTTGGGGGCCCGAGCAGGGGATGCTGCTGGCTGGACCCCAGGTGCTTGTGCTTCTTTCTCACCAGACAGAAATCAGCTGCTCCCTTTCTCTCTCCTGCCAACAACTACCCTGTTGCTGCCGCCAAAACCACATCCCCTCTCTCCCAGTAAAACAAAAATACCATTTAAAAATTGTACGAGAAATATATAACTTCTAGCAGAAAATTCAATTATGAGACAATAGAGGAGAATAAAATTTCTGCACCCAAACAATGACTCTCCTGCTCTGGTGGACTTCCCCGTGATCTTTGTTTCCTCTGTATACTTTTTACAGGGTTGCAATCAGACAGCACAATGGCTACCTCACCTCACCATGCCTCTCAACACACATCTCACTCACCTGGTGTCTTTGGTGTGCTGGATGGGGGCTATTGGTGAAGCAGGACAGAGACGCAGGTGTTGCAGAAAAAGGCGAAAAAAAGCACCTCTTTCCTCTAGAAATCCCAGCGGAAGCTTGGTGGTCAATCTTCTTTCCTATCTCCTTTCTTGGTTTCACTATTAGATGTTGAGTAGAAGCTACAGAAGTTGGATCCCTTAGCAAGTACCCTGAGGACCGGATGGTGCAGTCACCTCTCCAAAGCCTTTAACATTTATGCTCTTACAAGCCCCTCAGATCCCTGTGAGTTGTCTTGGGGACAAAGCAAGATGCCCATTGGGCTGACAATTCTAGTGCTGTTGGAATGGCGACAGCCAGCTCTGTGCCGGGCAGATGCCAGTGACAAAATCTCCCCTGCCAAAGACACACTTCCTGCACAACTGTCCATCTAACCTCTGTTCTTATGATCCAGTTTCTAAAACAAACACAGGACACCTGGAATTTAGCTGTGATGCTGCAATTACCTAGCTATGTGATCTCAGGCAAGTCTTTCCTTCTCTGTCCTGAAGTTCTTTGAGGATCTGGGAGTCAGAGGGAGATAATATCTGCCCTACTTAGCTGAGAGGATTGCTATGAAGAATAAAACTGGATAATAGATGGAGAAAGTGCTTTGAAAAGTTTGAATTGCCTTACGACTATGAAGTATTATTATTATTTTTTAAGGGAGAATTCTTTTTATTTATTTATTTATAATATTTATTTATTTGGTTGCGCTGGCTCCTTAGTTGTGGCATGCAAGTGGGATCTAGTTCCCTGACCAGGGATTGAACCCAGGCCCCCTGCATTGGGAGTGTGGAGTCCTATCCACTGCACCACCAGGGAAGTCCCATTATTAGTAGTAGTAGTACTAGTAGTCGTTGTGGAGTATTAGTATTTCTGTTTATCAGCCCTATCTTTCTTTGTCACATAGTTTCTTCTTTCAGTCATACGATATGCTTTGCAGTTGCAGATGCTAAGAGTCTTTCTAGACAACGTGAAAACATTGTTTTAATTAGAAATATGGCTGACTTCTATGCTGCCCAGCGAGGTTTTCTTTCTAAATATTAAGCAGACCAACTACAGTTACTTGTAAAAAGATGCCTGATTCAACAAACCACAAAAACGACTGTAAACATTTTACATCCAACATATGTCTGGAAGCCAACATTTGGATGGGAGACATAGAGTCAGACACGGCTCTTCTGAAACATTTCTGTGTTTGCTCTGGACATTATTTCTCCCTGCCCCGACACATACACTAACATATACGTGCGCACATCACCCTCATACACT
Organism: Phocoena phocoena; assembly: GCF_963924675.1. Lineage (NCBI taxonomy): Eukaryota > Metazoa > Chordata > Mammalia > Artiodactyla > Phocoenidae > Phocoena > Phocoena phocoena. Next base: position 66,530,872 of record NC_089230.1, on the reverse strand, counting down.
TTCATCCCTCTTGACATGAAGCATGTTAATCAAGCAAGTCCAGGACTTCCCTGGTGGCACAGTGGTTAAGAAACCACCTGCCAATGCAGGGATATACGGGTTCAAGCCCTGGCCTGGGAAGATACCACGTGCCGCGGAGCAACTAAGCCCATGCGCCACAACTACTGAGCCCGTGCACTGCAACAAAAGAGTAGCCCCCGCTCACCACAACTAGAGAAAGCCCACGCGCAGCAACAAAGACCCAACACAGCCAAAAAAATAAAATAAATAAAGCATGTCCAATTAATCAATGCTTTTGACTATGCAAATAAACTGTCTTCCTAGTGCTTCTTTATTAAAATCTACAGTTAATGCTTGTGGTACAAAACTATGTCACTAAGATGCTTACTTCTTGGCAAATGCTCATGACTCTTCTATAATTTTCAAAATTTAAAAACGAACCTGTAAACCACAATGAGATATCACTTTACACCACTAGAACGGCTATAATAAAAAAGATGGACAGTAACAAATGTTGATGAGGATGCAGAGAAATTGGATCCCTCATACATTGCTGGTAGGAATGCAAAATAGTTCAGTTACCTTGGAAAACAGTCTAGTAATTCCTCAGAACGCTAAACATAGAGTTATCATAGGATTTAGCAATTCCACTCCTTGGTATGTAACGAAGAGAACTGAAACACATGTCTACAAGAAACCTGTACACAAATGCTCATAGCAGATAATTGATAATGGCCCCAAAGTGAAAATAACCTAAATGTCCCTCAACTGATGAACGGATCAACAAAACTGGTACATCTACACAGGGGAATATTACTCAGCGATAAAAAGGAGTGAAGAACTGATACATGATAATGTACCTGGTGGGTACATCAAGGGCAAGGAGGAACCTTGAAAACATGCTAAATGAAAGAAGCCACACACAAATGGCCACATATTGTAAGATTCCTTTGAAATGAAATGTCTAGACTAGGCAATCTATAGAGACAGAAGATGGTTTAGTAACGTCATGGGGTAAGGGAAGAGGGCAATGAGAAGTGATTGCTGCTGGATATTATGTTTTTTGGGGGGGTTATGAAAATATTCTGGGATTAGACACTGGTGATGGTCATACAACTTTGTGAATCACTGAAAACCACTGAACTGTTCATTTTAACAGAGTGAATTTTATGGTATATGAATTATATCTCGATTAAGAATCTGTGTGAGAATACAGAATAAAGAATACAGAGTAAAGAATCTGTTTGAATACAGAATTCAAACATTACAGAAATACATAGAAATTAACCTTTCCCTGTATTCCCTCTTGCCAACTTTGCCTCCCATTTTATCTTATTCTCTATACTGCTTTTATTATTTATGTTTCTTTATAAAGTAAACTGGGACCTTGTTATATATACTGTTTATGTTACCTTTTTCGCTTAATATGACCTGTCCATTTTTTCATCATTGGAAGAAAAAAATTCCCAAGTTGGGGACTTCCCTGGCGGTCTAGTGGTTAGGACCTCATGCTTCCACTGCAGAGGGCACGGGTTTGATCCCTGGTTGGGCAACTAAGATCCCGCATGCCGTGCTGTACAGCCAAAAATAAACAAATAAATAAAAATTCCCAAGTTGACTTTTTAAGTAAAACAGCAAACCCAGAAGTCATAAAGAAAAAGATTGATAATTTGATTACATAAAACTTAAATTTTTTTTAAATGGAAAAAGACACTATAAAAAGTAGACAAGGAGAAGATATAGGATTAATATAAGAAAGGATTAATATTCCTATATTAAGGATTAAGGATCCTGTAAATTGACTAAAGTCAAACAACATACCCAAAAAGTGGACAGATGGCAAGTCCAGGAAAGGAAATACAAAATGGCGAATACACACAAGAAAGTTATCAACTTCACGAGAAGTCATGTTTTGCCCATCAGATTGGCAAAAACCAGAAGGACTGGTGACCACTCCTACTGGCAAGAACAGGGGGCAGTGGACACTCACAAGTTGCTGAAGGATATGTGAATTGCTACAACCTTTTGGGAAAGTAGGTAGGTAGTATTTAACAAATGAGTATAACCTTTAACCCATTTATGGGACTCTAACCCACAAAAATAAAAGCACCACATGTTCACAAGAATGTTTATTGCACCAATGTTTGTAAGAGGGAAAAAACTGGAAACCGGAATATCTGTTGATAGGTGATTTATGAGTCAATTGTGATTTATGGGAACCAGGGATATTAAAGAAGCATGTGTCAACCCTACACGATTGACCTAGAGGCACGTACACAGTAGACAGCTATGTGCAAAAAGCAAGTTGCTTAGTAATTACATGGCAAATGGTATTAAAATAAAACCCAAACCCCTGGAGATGCAAATGTGTGTTTGTAGATTGCTGTAGGCACAGAGAAAGCCTGCTAAATTTGGTATGTTAGGGGCTGGGTATGCTGTGATTGATTATTTTTAAAAAGGAACTTTAAAAAGCTGATTGTTGATAAAGGACAATATTGTGCTTATTTAAACTTTCCTCAAAGCTGGGGAATAGTTAGGATGAGAAGTCAACGCTGGTGAGATAGGAGAGTTAAGAGGGTGTAACTAGAAATCAGAATATAAGGTAGGTTAACACTTTTCTTTTGATCTAACATTTTGGGTCTTTACAGAGGAAGAGAGACTGGGAGGAAGGCAGGACCCGTCAGTCTGAAGTACTGAACAGGTGGCTGGCTGGAGGTGGAAACTCTTCTTTTTTGAATTTTATTTATTTTTTGGCCATGCCGCACGGCATGCGGGATCTTAGTTCCCTGACCAGGGATCGAACCCGAGCCCCCTGCAGTGGAAGCGCAGAATCTTAACCACTGGACCGCCAGGGAAGTCCCCTGGAAACTCTTTTTTTTTTTGGTTTCTGGCTCTGGCATCTCTTTGGAGTTCACTTGGAAGAGAAGTCACCTGGAACCTTACACAAGAGCAGATCAGGGAAGAATCAGCCCAGGAGATGTTGACTTCTGGATCAGTTATGATTCACTTTGTGAAGGGTTTGCCTTCAGTGTTATTACTGGAGACCACACTTCCACTGGGTCAAAGAAACTCCCCAAAGCAAAGTATTAACTCAAAGAGGAACAGTCATGCTAAGTCCCTGAGACAGTTCTTGCAAAACCTAATCTCTACTTTAGGAAAACTAAAAGGTCAAATTGGGAAAAAACCTTAGCTTCACTATAACGATCCTACCCAAAATGTACTACCGAGAGGGGCTAAATGTGATTCCCGAAATGACACAGAAATTTGGAAAATGTCTCTTCTTTCGAGACTGTTTAGAAATGCAAAGAACATATCTATTTTTTAAAAGTGAAAATAAAAAATATTTTTGAAGACAGCGGTATTTTTTGAGAGGAGACTAGTCCTGTTCATGACTATTTTATAGGTCGAATGGTTCTTCCTGTTCTTTTTTTTCCCTCCCCGCCCACCCCAACCAGGGATCGAACCTGAGCCCCCTGCAGTGGACGCGCAGAGCCCTAAACACTGGACCGCCAAGAAAGCCCCGATTTTTCCTTTTCATCGATTCATTTAAAACTGAAAAGGTCTAAGGTAGACAAGTGATAAGGCCCGAACACAGGAAAGACACATGTGCTCTTGTTGGCAGCATTTAGTTCCAAGAAGTGACTTTTAAGTTCTCTTTGGGGACATTAGAGAGACAAAAGGAGATTTATCTGAAACTGACAGGTCCTTAAACATATGCAAATGTCATAAACGCACACTCCCTTTAGTTAATGGTGAGGCTCCTCTTAAGGGAGAGATATAAAGAAAACAAAGACTCAAAGGCATTTGTCCTTTTCTGGAGACATCCTTGGCAAGGGAAATCGTTATGCCGATGGACCCAGCGACTGGGCTTCTGCATCAGGGGTGCCTATGAGTAATTTCAGGGAAAAAAGAAAACCTCCTAAATGTTGTGATCAGACAGAAAGAGATGAGTGAGGAAAGAGAACGCACAGCCTTTCACTGTTCTCACGAAATCTCAATCCTCTCAGGTCAGGGACACAGATGTGACGACACAGATGTGAGTGTGGCTCGGGGCACTGAACCCAACCCTCCATCCCAAACCTGAGGGGATACAGTGTATTCAAATAGCAATAGTTTCCCATTCAAATTTCCTTTTTAATGACTTTTAGCTAAATTAAATCCTTTCAGTATGTTTCTTTTTCCATCTTTGCCAGGCAGTAACAGAAGAGCGGGGACCGGGCTAGCCAGAAAACGAGGAAGTGACCACAGGGCACTTCTGTAGTTGGCACGGGAAGTTTTGGAATCTATTTTCAAAACATGCCCGAGCTAAAATCTTCATGTGCTTCTCGCCAACCTCGCAGAGGCTGAATAAACCGCACGTGGCTCTGTGAAAACCCACCTCACCCTGGGTGGCATTTCTGCTGTCTGGTTGGGTTAACATCCCTGCTTCACTAGAGGCTAATAACCAGGGAGTGCAGACGCGGGTGGAGGGCACTGGCATGATGAGGGGCGTGCTTCATTTCCTCCTGTGTTTTTCGGAGAAGCAGCCCTCGGGAGGGACTTCTCACCGGGCTCGCTCTGTCCTGCTCCGGAGGCAGGTCTGAGACACAGGTGGCAGTCTCAGGTTGGTTCCTTGTCGATCAGCAAGACTATGCCAGATCATGACACAGACACCCTCAGATCTTTCCGGGGGCCTCTCATGTTACAGGGGAAGGGGGGACATCTGAGGGCGTCTATTCTTTCTCTCCTTGGCCACGTGAGTCTTCCTCACGATGTGGCTGGCGTTGCTCCTGCTTCCTCTCCCAGCATTGGGAAGACGTAGATGGAGCCTTTGGGAATTTTTACCTAGAAAGTACTTTGCTTTCAGGGTGGACAGAAACCGCTACTCAACCCCACTGTTCCTAAAAATGACTCTCACCATTTGTGGGGAGCTTGGGAAATGACACATTATACAGTTATGAGTGACTGACAAGGGTGCTTCTTCAGTGACACTGGGACTGGGACAGATGATGAGCTGTCCATCCCCTGCATTGAAATGAATGGACAAGGGATGGCTCCAGAGTCCCATCTGACGAGGAAACTTAAAGGTGCTGGGAAAGCACCTGTTTAGTGTGGATCTCTCTAGTTTCAACCAGTCAGTTTTGAAAGCGATTCTATATTTTCCTTCACACTGAAGAGGCCAGGGGCAAGGATGAGGGTGAGGGGTATGGCATCCTTTCAAAGCAGACGGACGGGAAGGGGAGGGGGGCGGGGATCGGAAGCGCCTGCGCACGCTTTCAGGCATTAGACTGACTGTTTTCACTAAGCACTTTGCCTCTGCTTGCTGAGTACTGAAATCTCGATCAAATTTCAAGTGCTTTCTAGGACAAAGTGGTTAATTTGGAATCGCCTGGAAGCCTCCTGCCTCAGCGGATGAGGGAGACAGTCCCTTTACTGTAACCTTTACTCTTGACAAACAAGAACAATCTGGCAGTGGTGGGGGGCAGGGAGAGTCCAGATGAAGGACTGAGGGTGGATCACATACTTGTATTTAGTCGGGTTCCCTACCTCCTGGCCCCTGTCCTGCACAGGACACGACTCACTGTCTGCTTCCGAGAACGATCCGGATTCGTCGCTGGAGTTGGTGCCGTAAGACTGCTCACATTTAATCTGGGGTCGGACTTGGTTGTACATTCCATCTCCCATCAGGCCTGGTTCCTGATGTTCTGTGGCCAGGAATCTGGCTCCCTGGGAACAGGGTGAGGAGGAGAACTCGCAGAGAGGCAGGCTGCAGGGCGAGCCCCCGCTCCCGTCCTCGGCGTACGAGTAGGAGGAACACGAACTCGAAGTCCGAGTCCTGGCCTCCAACGGGGGCGAGCGAGGGCAGACTTTGATTGGCACCGGGCAGCTGGTGTTGGGCCGCATCCTTCCTGGCAAGTGTTCAGCCATCAGCCCACCATGAGGGTAGGCCTGTGAGCTGGGGAGGGACTGGCCAGTCCCCACCCACAGGCCCTTTGGCACCGGCTCGGAGAGGTCTTTGTCCAAACCGCTTACCCCAGAGTACGAGTGCGCCGCGGTGCTCACTTGGTCACAAGCGCTGGAGGAGAAGATCACACTTCTCCGGTCCAGCTCTCCTTCCTGTTTACAGAGCGCCTCCAACCCAGGCCCCTTGAGGGGCGACCCCACTGTGAAGCTGGACGCGTCCTTCTGGCCCATGTGGGGCTGTCCGTAATTCCCCGGGAAAGGGGCGTAGTCACTTTTAAGGTCACCCTGAGTGATCCCCTTGTCAAAAGGGCACGCGGAACTCCTGGCAAAGTGCTGCTGAGAGGTACCGGGCAGGCCGGACAACTCCACACTTTTTGTTAGGCTGAACAGAGACCTTAAGCAGGAGGGGGAGGACGCGCCCCTGGACCTCTCCAGGCAGGCGGCCCCGGCAGGGGGGGCGGGGGCGGGCGCGGGGGCGGGGCGGGGCTGTTTCCGGTCCATTTCCACGTCCCCGGCTCTGTCTCTGACGTCAGGCTCATCTCCAGACAGGCAGAGCGTGATGCTCTCTTCTTCGTTCTCTTCGCTGGGCGGCTCGCTTTTAATCTGCCCCATGGCAAGCCCCGGCTTGAGGCTGTTGCCAGAGTTCTCTTCACCGAATGTGCTTGCAAAACCTGAGGTACTGTGTGATGATGCGTTATAGACATTCTTGGTACATGCAAGCTGGTATTTCTTGTATCTGGGGTACTGCGTTAATGCGTCCTTTGCCGCGCTCTCCTTGGTGTCCGCGGGCACGTCGGACTCCGGCAGCAAAACTTCTTCCTTCTCTGCTACTGGGATGGCAGTGGCCTCAAAGCTGATGGGGTCTGCAAGCATCTGGTCCCTGGGGCAAGCCATCTTGGCCGTCTCCGAATCCATCGTCTCCTCCTCCTCTTCCTCTCCGGCGCTGTTCTCGCGGTCCTCGTGCGGGCGCTGGCACGCACCGTCCTTTCGGCACACAAACAGGCCATCCTCGCTGTTCAGGAGCTGGGTCTGCAGGAAGCTGAAGCAGGAGTCCTCCAGGTTGTGCATGCGCAGGAACTCGGCACAGCGGATGACCTCGCGGATGTTTTCTCTGCTGAGTAACAGCTTGGCGGTGTAGGCGAACTGCAACAGCGGCCCGAACCCCCTGGCCGTGACCTGCAAAACAAACAGGGGAATTGCCGACCGTTACCATCAGCACTGCTATTGTCCCGAATCCCTCAGCTGAAGCAAGATAACCAGACAGCGCTAATGTCCCAGGATAAAGACTGCAAAGGAGCAATTAATCTCGTCCTGGGTCAGCAGTGATTCTGCTTCCAGTAATTAGGGCCTGTCTCGTGCACGCCAGTGCTCTACTCATCACGACACACAGAGTTGAAAATCATCTGGGTCAAGTGGCTAAACAAGATGACAGTGGGTTCAGTGTTTACACTAATGAAATATCCTGGCAAAAATGCACGGTAACAATGGGAAGCCTATTAATTTCCCTCCCCATCCGTCCTGTTGAGAGCCACTGTACGTCAGGAGTGCTGTGATACTTCTCACAGCTCACTCGAGCCAAAGAAAGCATTATAGTTTTCTCGTCAACTGCAGAACTAGCAATATGGCCCTGTTAGAAACCGGAAAGTCCACGGGGTTTTGAAAATCGTTTTTCCCTCACAAAGTTAAAAAGAGACGTTGAAAGCAACTCCTGTTTTTTGCTCATTCATCATGGTTGCTAGTTGAGATGTTCCAGTCATCACGTCATATCCCATCTTACAATGATACTAGAGGTGACAGTCCAAAGCAGCGTTCTCAAAAAGAAATTAACTCCTGGCCCCTAAAAAGGGTGGAGGGTGGTTAGAGCTAAACAAGCCGGCTGTCATTTAAATGGCTGAAGTTGTTGAATGGCACAGGACATGGGCAACTCCTTCCCTAATTATAAGCAGCAGCTTTGCCACGCAGCTGTCTTCTTTCCTGGTAAATCTTCAGGGGCTGAGCCTACTGTCATGTGCCGCTTGTCCATTACACATTTTCCGCAGACTGGAAACGTGCTATTTATGCACAGCTTGTGTACACGCGCATGCCTGCACGCACACACACGCTGAATGACTTAGACCATTAGAAATATGTTGCCCAAGGCCAGTTGTTCTTTCGAATGAAAATGGATTAAACTTGCCGGTGTTCAGGGCAGGCTTCCTTACCCTATACACAAAACCCACGCATCCTCTACGTTCTTGCAAGCACTGCTGACCCTATAAGGAAGGGAGGGGAGGCAGGTCCATGAATCATGTGTACAAAACAAATGAAAGCAGAGGTCATGGGGTCCTTGCTGGAAGCTACAGTGGCAGTGACTAAAAAATATCTGCTAGGGGAATAAGTGCAGAGCGAGACGAACCCGCAGGCTTTGGAGCTGACTGCCACGTGGATTGAATTCAGGACAGCACGCAGAGCCCAAACTCTTGTGAGGACCTATATCTGCTGTTCAAGATTCAACGCAGACATCAACTCTTCTGGGAGCCCTCTGCAAACTGCTCAGAGAGCGAATGACACCATCCTCTCAGCCTCCATATGCCTTCCCCAAGGGCAGTGCTCATTTCGTATCACTGCATTCTAAGGGAATGCCTAGTAAGGGAAATTTCTTAGACACATAGCTGAATGGAATTTTAATTGTTAATATTTTTGAAGTACTTTAAATACAATTCAAAAAAAATATTCTCCATCAGATACTGAGTCCTGAGATGTTTGGTTTAAAAAAGAAAAACCACAACAAAAACCCATGACTGCAAGACCCACATTGTAGTTCTACAAGGGCAATCATTGCCATCCCTTTTATTGTACTTAATTGTGTCAGTTTCTACCAGTAGACAGCAAAGCTTCTTCAGATGAGGGATTGTTTCACTTCTCTTTGTAACCCTGCACCTAAGGAGGGTCTCTAAACATCTGATAAAAGCTTGTATATTACTGAATATGTCTGAAGTCTAACTGTGTCCCTAACATACAACTATAGTGTCCAGGAGGTGACAACACACTCTGCTCGGTGAGTGCTGTCTCCAATTACTTTTGGAGCAAGGCACTGTGTAAACCAACAAACTACACCGATTAATCAATGGCAGGCAGGGGTGCTTATTTGTCACGTCCCCTAGCACCTATATTGAAAGGGAGTTCACCTGACCTACACTTTCGTTCTACTAAGCTGACACGGCAATAGATTCAGCAAATGTCTTTTTAATGTACTTTTCTCCCAGGAACCTATAAAAGGGAGTGTAAGGTAAGGAAGTGCATATTGATAAGTAACCAAAGAAGGTTGATGACAATGTCACAGGACCTATTTCTTCATTGTAGCATGGCTCCACCACAAAGAGAAAATGGCAGAATCAAGGCAGAGCTGACCCCTCCATCAGTAAGCATCTTCTGCTCCGCTCCTAGGCAATCTGCCAATTGTAGAGTGGATAATACACATCTTGAGTTTTTGTTGTTGTTTTTTTGTTTTTTTGCGGTACACGGGCCTCTCACTGTTGTGGCCTCTCCCGTTGAGGAGCACTGGCTCCGGACGCGCAGGCTCAGTGGCCATGGCTCACGGGCCCAGCCGCTCCGCGGCATGTGGGATCTTCCCGGACCGGGGCACGAACCCGCGTCCCCTGCATCGGCAGGCGGACTCTCAACCACTGCGCCACCAGGGAAGCCCCATATCTTGAGTTTCGGCAGATGCGCTCGTTATACGGGAAATTGGGGAAACTCACCTTGATGCTATTTATGTTTTTTTTATACAGTCCTCCTCATACTCTCATCCCCATTTCTTTTTTATTTTGATGCGGTCTCAGTAAGCTGTACCACTATCCCCCACTGTGGCTGCTTTTAAAGAAAATTGCTAAAGAAGCTAAGGGACACTCTTGAGGATCACTAGAGCAGTCCTGGGCATCACCACTTGCCTCATGGCAGCAAGGAGCTGCAGAAAGCTTCTCCGCTCAGGGCCAAGCTAATACTTCAATGTATGAGTGGGTCCAAGGATGCCAGTAAGCACAGTCCCCACATCCCAAATCAGTTCATTGATCCTTTGGGGGCTCAGGAGACATGATGAGCTTGAAATGATCGTCACATGGTCATGAACGAGTCATGAATAAAAACAGGGTCGTAAAATGTCATTCAATCCCAGGTCAGAGAAAACGGTGTCCTCACCATGGAATTACAAGAGCCCATAATTAGCTCTTCCCTCCTGCGAGTTTAAACCATGCTTCATCATATTTAATTCTGCTAAATTTTGCTCAGCTTCTGCGCGCAGGGCTTTGTCTAGAGAGTCAGTTACTATTCACCAAGCTCCTGCTAGCGCCCAGCACCGTGCTAGCTGGTTCTCCTAACGCACTGGAAGGCAGGCATGATCGCTGCTATTTTGTAGACAAGGAAACTGAGAAGCAAGGAGGTGAAGGAGTGCGTCCAATGTCCTAGAGCTAGTAAGTAGAGAGTTGGGATTTCAACCTAAGTGCTATGGAAAATGGTTAAGTACAAGACTCAGCCTTGTGCTCAAGAAACCTACAATTTAGCTTTGAAGAGGAGATAAGAACAATAAGTTAATTTTCAGGAACCACGTAAATCAACAATGGAAAGGCAAGATGACACGATCAGTTGTCAACTAAGAAATCCTGACCAGTTCAGGAGAAGAGGAGACTGCTGAAGTCTGTGGGATCCCTTGAAGCAGGGACTTGTAAGCAGGACACCTGGAGTGTACTGAATTGCCCCCGACTGGGTCCGACTGGGGTCAAGGTTTGCTTTGATACAATGGGTACCTTCTGAACTGCCACTACTGTCCCTTCCAGGAACCCATCTCTGGTGCATTTCAGCCCAGTTGCAATAGCTCCAAATACACAAAACAGAAAGTGGGTGCCCATCACACATGCAGGCCAGTGTTAAAATAGGCAGTGGCTTTCTAAATATTGGTTTAGCCTCCATCTTGAGTAGCTTGCACTGTCTTTCCATTTTGAGGAATCATTTAAGCTCACATACTCAGAAAGCAAATATCCAGGTACCGGCGTGAACCTGCATGTTTACGAAACTGGGTCCACAAGCCTCCATGGTTATTTACTTTCTGTTTGTAACAAGTAAGTCTCTGATAATGGGAAAAATAAGAGGGGGTAGGAGATGGAGAATCACCCACAAAACTAATGACCCATAACAATGTTATTTAAGAAGGTAATGATCGGGGCTTCCCTGGTGGTGCAGTGGTTGAGAATCTGCCTGCCGATGCAGGGGACACGGGTTCGAGCCCTGGTCTGGGAGGATCCCACGTGCCTTGGAGCAACTAGGCCCGTGAGCCACAACTACTGAGCCTGCGCGTCTGGAGTCTGCGCTCTGCAGCAAGAGAGGCCGCGATAGTGAGAGGCCCACGCACCGCCATGAAGAGTGGCCCCCGCTTGCCACAACTAGAGAAAGCCCTTGCACAGAAACGAAGACCCAACACAGCAAAAATAATAAAAAAATAAAAGGTAATGATCATCAAGTTACAGTGGAATGAAGTGATGAGAAATAGCAAGCCAGTCCCAGCTCACTGGTATTAATGGAGCTGTGTTCCACTGCTCTCAGGGAAGCAGACACACCTAGGCTAAAAATCACCGGTCAGGAATGGCCTAAAGGAATGATAAACAAATGCAAAATACAGTATTAGGGGCACCTGGGATAATAGTCTTGAATTTTGAATGGAATCTTTTGGTTGAATCATTCTGAAGAGTGTTTTTTTCATCACATTATGGTTCCATTATGTGCAATATACATTGTGCTACAGATGAGACTGGCTCATGTACTGGGCAGAATGGAGGGTGCCCTGGGGGACTGAGACCCGTGAGAGGTCAGGAAGCAATCCCGCCTCGCTCTCTGGTTGCTCCCAAGGAGGCGGTGACCTCATCCAGCAGTTGGCACACACAAGGCGAGTGGCTCTGACCTTTGGGTTTAGGGCCTGAAAGAAACAAGGTCAGACTACCAGACTCGTGCACTGTGGTGTGAGTCCACATGCCACTCATGGGTTGAAAATCTGACCCACTGAAACTATGACCCTCCACCCTTTGTTCCCTTGGGTTCTGATGTATCATCTCTCTGCTGTGGAAGAAAGGAAGATGAAATGATGAAAATGCAGCTGGCAGAGGGCACGCTTGGGTGCTGTTTGCAGAGCCGGGGAGCTCATTCCCTCAGGACGTGGTCCGCGTGCTGCTGGACAGAGCTTGTGAAAGGAAACTTCTAACAGTTTTGCCACTCTGGATTATTACAGGGGTCAGGCATCTGGGCTTCAGGCATAAATTGAAAACAGGGTTTGGGAATTGTTATAAGACTTGGAACAGCATTTTCTACTCAAGCCATGTGATGAAGGTCTTCTCTGCTGGTTCTGGCAGTGTATATTCATGGCTGCAGCACTGAGCCCATCTACCCGAGCCTGATGTGATGGGTCAGGAGATCTGGGGACTGCGCCCCAGGAGAGGGGTGGCACGCTGCTCAAGGTCCCATAATCACAGCCTTACAAAACACGGAATCTTTTACTTTTAGCAACATCACGTCCTAACGGAGCTGGATCTCTCCTACACTGCTGGAGCAGGCGAGAGGAGGTAACAAAGCTATGCCGATGGGTTTTTGAAAACACTGACTTGGGTCGTATTTGCACAGCAAGGCGCTTGTCAAATAAAGAAAACAGCATCAGTGACAACTCACTCCTCCCTTCCACCTCCACAGTGCACTGCATCCCATTCTGCAGGCTGAAGACTGACTTAGCGATGAGGCATCGCTTCCAATCTTAATTTTCTATAATTAATATCCATATTATCACTTGTTTCTCCCCAAAGCAGCATGCTCTATAAGCATACTATATTCGGGATGTATTTGTTAAATTAACCTCACTATTTCAACAAAGCTCCTGGTTATTTTGGTACTAGTTTTAGTCAATGATAGAGCCAGACCAAGCAACTTGTTTCCATTCCTAAAGTAACAATACAAAAACTAAAGCAAGTTGATTATATGTACAAGTATATAATTTCATGCAGTGGGTTTTAAAAAAATTTGTGTTAGTGAATGTGGCTTAAAAGCATGAACTTAAGTGTCTTTTCTCCCCTGTGCAGGCTTGAATTTGGGTTTGCAGCCACAATACAAAGTTCCTCTCTATTTTGTAAATCTGTCCCTGAGATTCTCTATGTGATCATTCAGTCATTACTATTTTTTGTTTACTCATTCATTCACTCATTCATTCACCAACCATGTTCTGGGCACTGATGGTGCACTGTGTGACATCTGAGGGCACCAGCTTTCTTGGATTCCAATTCCAGCTCTATGATGTACCAGCTGGGTAACTTGGGCTTCTTACTTAATCTTTCTGTGCTTCAGTTTCTCCAACTGTAAGACCAACAGTGCCTGCCTTGTAGTAAAACCTATGGAATATCTTCTAGCATTGAGTAACAGCTATTATGATTGCTGTTATTACAAAAATGAATAATATATAGTCTCCTTCTCCAAGGAACTAAGAGGGTGACCAGAGAGACAGATGTTCAACACAAAGGTCTACAATGTAATCGAAGTATGTAACAGGTATTTGCAGGGTGCTAAGGCAGGACCAAGCTGGGGGTAGTAACTCCTGAGTGTCAGTGTAGCCTTCCTAGAAGTGGTGACCTTTGCCCCAAGTATTGAAGGCTGAGTTGAAGTTCATTAGAATAAGTCAAAGAAGGGCCTGGCTCACTCCCTCATCTCCTTCAGGCTCTTCCTCAAATGCTACTTTCTCAGTGAGGCCCTTCCTGGGCCTCTAATCACAACTTCCAGCACCAGGACTGGCTACGTGATTTGCAGGATCCAGTGTAAAGTGGAAAGGTGGTCCTCTTGTTTGGAGATTCAGAACTTGAAGATGATGACAGGGTCCTTCTGAGCAGGGGACCCTAGGCAATTGCATAGGTCGTAAGCCCTTGAATCTGGCCTTGTCAACACACATTTGCTACCTATGCCCTGCAGTTGAAATGGGCTCTGCTCCCTGATCTCAGTGGGGTGATGGCATCCTAGGGTAGAGCCAGTGAACTCCAATTGAGTGAAACTCCACAGGCTAGCTGGCACAGCTACTGGGATCAGCAGTGTAGGTCAGCGGTGACTGGCAAGATTATGAGTATCTTGGACTGAAATACATAGTCAGGCCACGAAGGTACTTTTTGGTTGGTGAAAAAAGAAGAAAATCATGTAGGTTAAGTGGACAAAGCCCTGCTTGAGTCTCTGTGATAGAGTCATCATCCCACACTTGAGTCAGTTCACAGATCCAGGAACTCTTGAGGAAAGATCCTACAATAATCCAGGTTGCCGCTATGATTTCTTCTGTCACAAGGGTTTGCAGAAACATACATCTGGTAGTTTTCCTAAATCATGAACTAATACAAACTTTTTTAACTAAAAAACTTCAACAAAAAATTATGCAAAAACTGTTTAGATCAGAACCAAATCTATCTATATATCCTTCTCTGCCTATCTATGAACTAAAGTAGCACTAGTTTAATACAAATGTAACAGGACAGTTTTGTCTCTTAGCCTTATGCCCCACTCTTCTTTTGTTCTCTCCCCACTTCTACTGAGAAATAATTGACATACATCCCTGTATACGTTTAAGGTGTACAGCATGATGGTTTGATTTACATATGATTACCACAACAGGTTCAGCTAACATCCATCTTCTCATATAGATACAGTAAAAAGAAAAAAATTCCCCTTGGGATAAGAACCCCTAGGATTTACTTTCTCGGCAACTCTCCTATATGTCATACCCACTCTCCTAATGTTCCCCTTTCTAATGCTGAAGCTGGGAGTTTTTATTTTTTTATTTATTAAATTAAAAAAAATATTTATTTAGGCTATGCCAGGCCTTAGTTGCAGCATGTGGGATCTTCATCGTGGCACGCAGGATCTTTTAGTTGTAGCATGCAGACTTCTTAGTTGTGGCATGCATGCAGGATCTAGTTCCCTGACCAGGGATGGAACCCAGGTCCCCTGAACTGGGAGCTCAGAGTCTTACCCACTGGACCACCAGGGAAGCCCCTGAGGCTGGGAGTGGTTTTTTTTTTTTTTTTGCGGTACGCGGGCCTCTCACTGTTGTGGCCTCTCCCGTTGTGGAGCACAGGCTCCGGACGCACAGGCTCAGTGGCCATGGCTCACGGGCCCAGCCGCTCCGCGGCATGTGGGATCTTCCCGGACCAGGACACGAACCCATGTCCCCTGCATTGGCAGGCGGACTCTCAACCACTGCGCCGCCAGGGAAGCCCAGAGGCTGGGAGTTTTTAAACTTTGTTTCCCAGGCTCCTTTGTCAGGTGATTTACTCTGCCAATAGGGGGCACTGGTGGGAGATCAGAGGTAGGAGGAAGGAAGCTGTGGTTCCCATTTCTTGTTCTCCTTCTCTGTCCTTCCCTGGTGGGGTGTCTGGAAGTGGTGGTCTTCTCCCCAGGTGCAGCCCCTCCTGCATGCTCAGAGGTCCCTTTTATTGCTCCAGCCTGGGGAGTGAGAGCTGCTTCTGTCCATCATTAATCACTGGGTTAAGTCTCCTTCCACTTCCTGTTCTTTCAGTTTCCCAGCACCTGTGTAACCAATTCGCTGTCTTACACCCCCTCTATTTGAAACACCTGTCACGGTTTCTGTTTCCCTGACTCAGTCCTCATCCATTTTACAGACAACGAAGCCAAATGAGGTGAAGCCCAGAAAGCTCAGAAAGGTGAAGGGATCTTCCCAAAGTCACGTGTCTGGTCAGCCAGGGCTTCAACTCAAGCCTTCTGACTGCAGAGTTCAACTCTCCTGCTCCTTTCATACCAGTTGCTGTCTCTCTGAAGTACACCAGAAAAGGAATGATATTTCATATTTCAAGTTTTATTGCACTCTCTAAAACATTCACTTTTATACAGCTCTATCCAAAGAAGTCTGGCCAACTGAAGGTGGTACTTCCTGGGTAGGAAGAAGGGTGAATCTCACATTTGGTTCTATTGTTATTTACATGATTCAGATTCAGCGTCTAGATTTGTCCCAAAGAATGAAGCTAAAAGTGCTAAGTCCCTTTCCTGCCTGGTAAAACCTCGTAAATCTAGGGAGCTCTTCTATCGCATAGGAATTTGATAAATCAGCAGCTTCATTTCTTGGAATCTGGGAGGCATCAAAGCAGAAACGCCTTTCTGGCGGGGAGCCATGTGGGACCAAAGCTTTGTTCCAAATGAGAAAGGCAGCCTGATAAAGCTGATGCTTAGGGGGCAAGTCACGTGGCCCCTGCCTGTGTCAGCTGGCTCAGAAATGATCGTGAGGCTACGTAACAGCCGGAACTGCCCCTGAGGTATTTGGTTGTCTCAGGTTGATGAGAAAAGGGAAGGGGAAGCAAGCATTCATTATCATCTTTCCTGGGAACTGGCAGCACCTTGGCCCCGTGGAACCTTCATTTCACCCGGGTGATTTTACCCCTCATCTCACTCCTTCATGTGTGGCCTTAATTATTTTCTCATTCCGCTACAGATGGTTATATTTCCAGGTAAGCGATGGGCAAAAGTCCTATGTGATTCAAATATAAGGTACTGTATTCATATTTACTCTATAAGCATACAATGAAAACAGAAAGTCTCTCTTCTGAAAGATTATGTAATGAAGCTCATGGAGTAATTTTTAAAAATTCAATTTCAGTATAACTGTAGATCTTAAAATAGGTATAAGATAGTAGTAACTTTTTACGTTTTTCAGTGTAAAATGAAAGTGAAAAGCAACCCACTCACTGGTAATGTAGTAAAACCTGCACATCTAGGTTTACAGTTTCATTCGAAAAACCACCTCCAACAGAAAATTATTCTTAAAACGATTTTAAAAATTACCTATTTTCCATCTGAATGACCCTCTCCCCTCTTTCAGGAAACCAATGATCTTCGTAGACAAGAATTTTCTTGAGTCAAGGTTTGGTTTTACCTCCTAGACCCCTCTAGTCCTTTCAAACCAACCAGCAACCGTTTGATATTCAACCAGAAAACACAAAGCATTTTTTAAAGCTTCTAGTCTTGAGAAGTTCAGTTCCTCATCAGAACCTTCTACTGCTTCTTCCTATTAAGCCAAAATTCCCATCCCTGAAACCTAACCAGTTATGAGCCCCTCTCCCCTCCTCATTGCCCCCCTCTGAAACATCTTGAGTTTGACTACGTCCCCAGCAGATACCTGGACTGAGTAAATGCTCTAGTCACTGAAACAGAGGACAGAACTGTCACCTCCCTCCTTCTAGAGCCTATTTTCTATGAATGCAATGATTTATTTCATTGCCACTTGTTACTTATGGTGCTACCAATTACCATCTCTGAGCTTTTTGTTTCTAGCACGTGCTACTGACAAGCCACGTGTCCATTTTAATCTTGCAAAATTGATTTCTTGACCCAAGAGTGTATACTTGTCTAGATAATCAGAAACTGTTTTTTTCTTATATAAACTGTTCTCCTTTTCATTTTTTTGGCTGTGCCACGCGGCATGCGGGATCTTAGTTCCCCTACCAGGGATCAAACCCGCACCCCCTGCAGTGGAAGTGTGGAGTCTTAACCACTGGACTGCCAGTGAAGTCCCCCTAGGCAAACTTTTTAAGATCCACTTTCTTCCTTTTTTTGAAAACTATAATGCCATTTCTTCATCTCCAGACTTCTGATGCTTTTCTGGGCTCCACAGTTTCTCAAAGATTTTGACCTTAACAAGTTGTACCATCATTATGCCTATTTTTTTTTCCTGTACTTTGGGATCTTCAATTCCTTCAGACTGGGGGCTTAGGCGTTTTCTTCTACCTGGGGTTTCCATTTCTTTCTCCAAGTTTTTCTCAGTTTTCCATCTAATAAACATTCCCCATGGCATACAATACAGAGGTAACTCAGGGCTCTTTGTCATCCTCAATACTAAATGCTCAGCCCCAAGGAGCAGCTGTTCAGTTTCCTCATCTTCTTGCTCCACAGAGAACAATATATTTGTTTTCCTTATCTGTCCCTCTTTGAAAGGTCTCCACTCATTTTGGGCTTGGGTTTTCTTGATACTGTTTTTGTGGGTCCATATACCTTTTCATAGTCATTCATGTTTTTCTACCATTAAAAAAAAAAAGAAAATTTAGCTAAACAGAGAACTGCTGGCACAATTACCTTCCTTTGTTGAAACAAAAAAGGTCCTCATCTGAACTTTGTTTTGGGCATTCATAGACCTCCTGAGTCATCTTTCCCTGCATATACGTAATTTCTACATTTCTCTTATTTAAAAAAATCTCTCAAATGGTCATAAACCCCAAACTAGAAAACTCCTAAAAGAAAACATAGGGGAAAAGCTTCATAACACTGGATTTGGCAATGATTTCCTGGATATGACACCAAAAGCACAGGCAACAAAAGCAAATATAGACAAATGGGACTACATCAAGTTTAAAAACTTTTGTGCATCAAAGGACACAACAGAGTGAAAATGCAACTTATGGAATGGGAGAAAATATTTATGAATCCTATATTTAATAAGGGGTTAATATCCATAATATATAAAGAACTCCTATAACTCAACAACAACAAAATAATCAAATAATCTGATTTTTAAAAAAGGCAAAAGACTTGAATAGGTATTTTTCCAAAGGCGATATATAAATTGCCAACAAGCTTATGAAAGATGCTCAACATCACTAATCATCAGAGAAATACAAATCAAAACCACAATAAGATGTCACCTCATACCCACTAGGATGGCTACTATCAAAAAAGGAGAAAATAAGTATTGGCAAAGATGTGGAGAAATCTGGAAGCCTTGTGCGGAGTTGGTGGGACTGTAAAATGGTGCAATCACTATGGAAGAAGAGTACGAACATTCCTCAAAAGATTAAAAATAGAACTACCATTTGATCCAGCAATCCCACTTCTGGGTATATATCCAAAAGAATCAAAAGCAGGAGGTATTGTACACACCCATGTTCACAGCAGCACTGTTTACAGTAGCCAAGAAATGGAAGCAACCCACATGTCCATTGGTGGATGAATGGATAAACAAAATGTGGTATATATATATACAATGGAATACTATGCAGCCTTAAAAAGGAAGGAAATCCTGTCACATGCTACAATATGGATAAACCTTGAGGTCGGTATACTAAGTGAAGTAAGTCGGTCACAAAAAGACAAATACTGCATGATTCCACTTATATGAGGTACCTAAAGTAGTCAAATTCATAGATACAGAAAGTAGAATGGTGGTGACCAGGGGCTGGGGTCAGAGGGGAAGGGAGGTGGTCCTTTAATGGGTTATAGAATTTCAGATTTGCAGGGTTATGAGTTCTGGAGATCTGTTTCATAACAATGTGACTATTTTTAAAGTAAGATGAATGCTTGACGGACATTAGTATAGGACACTTAAAAATGGTTAAGATGGTAAATTCATGTTGTGCTTTTTAAAATCACAATAAAAAGGTCTTGAAATATTTTGGACTGTGCAAAATCTCCTCTTTGATGATTATGTTCTCTAAAATGATATGGTCTCTTTTAAGGTTTCTCTCATGTACACTCTTGTCAGTTCCTTTTAGTTAGTCAGTATCAGGACCAGAAGAGCAATTCTACTCTCAAACTCTCCACCCTCTTAAAGGTGAAACTGCCGATAAGGCACATCAATGATCACTCAGGTATTCTTTCTATTAGTTGAAGAGAATTCTGATAGCTATTTATATAGTTGAAGTTCTGTATCATGCCTCTCCTTTGCCCTAATCTTGTAAATGGGAATTGGAACATGGAGCTGGTAATTGCTCTGACTCTATAACCCATAAAAAACTCCTACTACACTATCAGTTTTGTTTCTCTCTTTTCTAATCTCTTCCTAGTGCTCTTTTGAAGGCTCCTGCCTTCATGTTTCTTAACTTGCTTACAGAGCTTCTGCATATATGGTGCTGCTCTGCTTTTCTTCCCAGTTGGTGACATTTTTAATTTGAATATGGAATTCCTTCTCAGCCACGTCTCGATGTGATGCCCTTTTGCTCGCCAGGTTACGTGGGTTACCTAAGAAATTCTATGTATCACCCTGGCAACAATCTCCAATTCAATTTAATTACCCCTGCTTCACTCACTGATAGATAGACATTGGAAACTGTAAATATTGCTTCTGTCTTCCCCTTCTCCGTGGCTTATCCAATGATTCACCAAATACTCCTCACTTTCACATAAATGTCAAACCTGCTTGCTTCTGTGATAATTGGTGTCATGAGTTTAGCAGGATATTCGTTTCCCTCCCCCTCCCCGCTTTCAGTTTAAAGCACGAGACTTATGTGCTGTGGGTTCTCAATAACTATTGGTTGAACTGAATTGAGCTAACCCTAGTTAACGCCTGCCGGGGCAAGCAGAGGATTTGAGTCCTTCTTTCACATGACAATCCATCACATATTCGAAGACATCTGTCGTGCCTGGTTAGGGAATCTTTTTTCCCTTCAAGAACTAAAGTCATATTTTCCATCTGAAATGAAAACTGAAGAACTGACAGATCACACATCTCTTATGGAAAATGTTATTTTCTTCTTGACCTCTGGAAGCAAGTGGGTTTATTTTTTATTTTATTTATTATTTATTTATTTAAAATTTATTTTTGGCTGCATTGGGTCTTTGTTGCTGCATGAGGGCTTTCTCTAGTTGCAGAGACCGGGGGCTAATCTTCTTGAGGTGCGGTGGCTTCTCACTGTGGTGGCTTCTCTTGTTGCGGAGCACGGGCTGTAGGTGTGCGGGCTTCACTAGTTGTGGCTTGCAGGCTCAGTAGTTGTGGCGCACGGGCTTAGTTGCTCTGCAGCATGTGGGATCTTCCCAGAACAGGGCTTGAACCTTTGTCCCTTGCGTTGGCAGGCAGATTCTCAACCACTGTGCCACCAGGGAAGTCCAGCAAGTGGGTTTACATTCCACTAATACCCCAATCGCCATGACAACTCTGTGCCACCAAGGGAGGATCACTGGTCTTTAGTGGGGAAAGTAATCTGACCCTGACAACTTGGGCAACTCTGCTGTCATTTCCCCTTTCATTTGCAAAACAGGAATAAATAAATAGGGACATGCTGAAGAAATTCAGATAATACATTTGAAAGGCTTTTGAGACACAAACACTAAAAATTCTAAAAAGATGTGTACCGTCTTTTCAAGCAGAGCTTTTCCATTTGCGATGGAAGTGGGTGTTACTGTGGCTCACAGAAGGAACAAAGCTACAGATTTTGCCTTATGGGTATGGTATCCAAGAGCAATAGAAGTATTTCTACCGTCTTTAGTTTCCTTCATCTCAGTCCTTTACTAACCACCCTAAAACAGAAGTCAAGGCGTGCTGACTGGGTTATCCAAGGCTGTACGGTAAGCCGGGGTAAATGCATATATGGAAACCAGACGTTTTGCCAAAGGGACTGTATACTTCTGATTTCCACTCCCCTCTCCTGTTTCCACAGTGGGCTCTGCCAAGGGGGAAGAGTCAATGCTGATGCAATGCAGGCACCATCTGTGCTCTGTGAGGACTTAAACAGCGGCCATCAACACAAAGCTTCCCTATGTGAGCTGGACAACGGCTGCCCTGGAGCCGAAGGACTCGCAGACGGAACACACAGCGCTGTAGAAATCAGGGCTGCAGGAATCGTTAGGACACAATACCCACACTCCTGGATGGGAGCATGAAGTCAAGTTTGTCACTCAGCCACTTCCTCTCCTTTCCCCCTATTTCTCATCTTTTCTATGTGTGATTCCCGACATCAAGGGAGGGAATGAAGAGCACGCCGATTCCATCCATCAGCGTGGCCAGGGCTGCTGTTTTTTTTTTTGCTGTACACGGGCCTCTCGCTGTTGTGGCCTCTCCCATTGCGGAGCACGGGCTCCGGATGTGCAGGCTCAGCGGCCATGGCTCACGGGCCCAGCCACTCCGCGGCACGTGGGATCTTCCTGGACCGGGGCACGAACCCGTGTCCCCTGCATCGGCAGGCGGACTCTCAACCACTGCGCCACCAGGGAAGCCCAGGGCTGCCGTTTTTGCCTGGATCTGCTGGGCTCTGGCCCTGTAGCCTTCCACAGCCTTCCCTGGGACACTAGGGAACCAGACTTGCAAATGATATCAAGGGGACAGGGAGCAAGCTTTGCTGAGAAGGGCAGTGTGCCGGGACTTGAGACTTCTGGGGCATGAAGGCAGGGGCCTGTTTTGGACAGTGGTGTCATCTCTGGTAGCACTGCTAATGCAGGTGAGACAGAATTTCCACCAATGACTGGGTGGCTGTATCCAGTTTCTGTGGGGCTGAAACATACTTTTTATGCTAATTTAGGGGATGGTGAGAAAAGGAAATAAGTCACAGGTGCATCCAAAATGCACCTTGGAGGCTGTTCTGGGCCACCTATTTTGAATGTGGCTTGGAACTGTTATGAAAGATCTCTTTACTTACAGCTCCGAACTAGGGAAACACCTTTTCTGCTATAAATAAAGATAACCAAGCATCCTGAAAACAAACTTTTGATTTTTGACAAACACCAACTCTCAAGAACAAAACAAGGTGTTTTGTTTTGGGTGAATCAAAGTATTTCTGAATATACCTTTAAGGATGCGAGTTGGGGCTTCCCTGGTGGCACAGTGGTTGAGAGCCCGCCTGCTGATGCAGGGGGCATGGGTTCGTGCCCCAGTCCAGGAAGATCCCACATGCCGTGGAGCAGCTGGGCCTGTGAGTCATGGCCGCTGAGCCTGCGCGTCTGGAGCCTGTGTTCCGCAACGGGAGAGGCCACAACAGTGAGAGGCCCGCGTACCGCAAAAAAAAAAAAAAAAAAAAAGGATGCGAGTTAAGGCACCAACAATACTTCTAACAGACCATAATGCAAAACAAGCCCTCCAGTTTCCTCACACTATTATAGTAGGAAATACTTGGCTCCTGGCAGGGAGGACCCTCCACAGCAGATTATCAGCAGCCTTCCAGAGCAGTGGAGCTTTGAAAACCTCACCCAAGCTAGCAGGTGTCTGGACAGCACTGTCATTTCTTTTTTTTAAAATTTATTTATTTTTGGCTGCGTTGGGTCTTCATTGCTACGTGCGGGCTTTTTCTAGTTGCAACGAGCGGGAGCTATACTCTTCGTTGCAGTGCACGGGCTTCTCATGCTCGTGGCTTCTCTTTTTGTGGAGCATGGGCTCTAGGTGTACGGACTGCAGTAGCTGTGGAACGTGGGCTCAGCAGTTGTGGCTCGCGGGCTCTAGAGCGCAGGCTCAGTAGTTGTGGCCACGGGCTTAGTTGCTCTACGGCATGTGGGGTCTTCTGGATCAGAGCTCGAACCCGTGTCCCCTGCGTTGGCAGGAGGATTCTTAACCACTAGCAGTGTCATTTCTTTAACAAGCATAGTATCCCAGGGCTTAAGAATCTCTAGGTAGAGTCATCATTGTGGTAAAAATACTGAGACTCAAAGCAAAAGGGAAAACTAATACCACTTCTCCACTCATGACCTCTCTCCTCTCTGTTGATACCATCTTTCCTCTCTCCTGCACCTTGATGACCTTTCTGGATCCTCAATCCCAGGGAGGCTGGAGAGTCTTTGGGTAAATGCTCCCGACATGGACTGTGTTTCCAGCAGCAACGCCCTGCTTTAGAAAGCAAACTATTTTTTTTTTTTTTTGGCCGCGTGGCATGTGGTATCTTAGTTCCCCAACCAGGGATCGAATCTGCACCCCCTGCACTGGAAGCACGGAGTTTTAACCACTGGACCACCAGTGAAGTCCCTACAGAGCAAACTTAATTCTCTTCCATCTGATCTTCCAGATTGCTCCCCAACTGACCCCCCTTTCTGTCTCATCTCCAGTTATCCTCTTGAGCCAGACCGCCAGTCTTTCTCTGGCCTTCTAGCATTCGCTCAAGCTGTGCTCACTGCCTGGATGCATTCTTCACTTTGCTTTACTGATTCCAACCGTACCTGTGACATCTGTGGAGGACAGGGGAGGGGGTGTCCATCAGTATGGAATGCAAGGCCAGGGGAAACCCTTGCAAAGGAGGTGGCAATTAAACTGGACACCTCCCACCCACCCACCTGGACAACAGCTACTGCCTATAGACCCCCAGACCCTGGCATTCAATCACATGAGTGCTGTTTTGCATTGTTATCTGAATGTGGTGCCTTTTAAAACAATTTTATTTTATTTACAATGTTGTGTTAATTTCTGCTGTACAGAAAAGCGATTCAGTTATACATTTCATATTCTTTTCCATTATGGTTTATCATAAGATATTGAATATTGTTCCCTGTGCTATAGAGTAGGACCTTGTTGTTTATCCACTCTATATATAATAGTTTGCATCTGCTAATCCCAAACTCCCACTCCTTCCTCACCCCCACTTCCTCCCTCTTGGCACCCACAGGTCTGTTCTTTATGTCTGTGAGTCTGTTTCTGTTTTGTAGATAAGGTCATTTGTGTCATATTTCAGATTCCATATATAAGTGATATCATATGGCATTTGTCTTTCTCTTTCTGACTTTCTCTGCTTAGTATGATAATCTCTAGGTCCATCTATGTTGCTGCTAATGTGTTGTGCCTGTCTTGATGAGAAATTCCTGGAGGTCTACTTTTCATGTGCCACCTGCGTGTATTCTAATAAAGTCTCACAAGTCTTCCTGCGTTGTCAGGAAGAGTTCGTTACTTCTTCTCAGAAGGCATTAGCATTACACATTTCAAAAGCATTAACAAAAGGTCACATTTTCATGTCAATTAGATGATACAGTATTCACAAAAGGCTAAATGATAGGAAATCATTAGACCCCAGAGCAGTGCTTGGGGCCATGAGGATTTCTGTGTACATCCTAGGTGTCTCGCATAAACAAGATGTGAGTCAATAATCAATCCAAAAATATTTACTCAAGCATTTGCTGTGTTGGGTGCTGAGGTGAATTTGAAAGAAGCAAAAACTAGTCTTACCCTGGAGGAACTCAGGATGTATTCCAGAGAATACAACTATCCCATAGTTGCAGAGAATAATTAAATGTCAAACGATACATTGTTGAGACTTCTGGTACAACAGAAAGTGCGAGAAGAGGCATGGGTATGGGCTGTCTGATAGCACTAAGCTTGAATGCGAGCTGGCGGAGGACAGGAGAGCACGCAACCCATACCCTCAGATACTGTGACCCTGGCCTTGGCCAATGGCAAAAACAGCCTCATGGCTGTCTAGGAAAGAATCTAGGATTTAACACCCTTGTCTGTTTGAGAGAAACCAGTGTCCTCCGATCCATTTGAATGAAACTTCAACTGGATCTTGTAAAAGGGACGCCAAGGTAGAAACAGAAACGATCTGTTGGGAGAGGCTAACGGTGCTTAGAAAGCCATAGAGCACAACAGTTGGGGTTTCAGAAGGGCACCCGTATACCATCGCCGTAGAAGCTGCAGGAGCTGGAAGTTGGTTTGAAAGTGAAGGCTGGGGGAGTTAAGTGGACGAGCGAAACTGTTTCTTCCTTAGCATGCTAAGTGAGACTCACAGGACTTTACAACTGCGGCATGCGGGCACTTCTAGATCAGCTTGAGAAAAAGCAAAAGCAAAATCCACTTTCATACTAAAGCAGGAAAAACGACATAGCAGGGAAGATATTTCAGAAAGTTAAACAGGAAAAAAAAAATATAAGGTAACGAAGCAAAATGGTGAAATGTCTAAGAAGCAACTGCAATAAGAAAAAGAAGCTGGGCGGGGTCAGAGTTCACAGGTAGTTCCAGGGGACACTGAGAGCCACGGAGGCCATGTGAAGTCCAGTGTCCCCCTTGAGGGCGTGGTGTCCTGCCAGCTCTGGGATGGGGTCTTGCGCTGTCCTGTTCCCAGCTGTGCCCCTGAAGCAAAGCACTGACCCCAGCCAGCTCCAAAGACAGTTCTACATCCTTACTCTTGGTGGGAAGAGAATCCAGTTTGCCCCTCACCACAGTCACAGCGTGGACACCAGAACACTTTATCTGGCATTTGGAAGGAAAAGAATGTCAAAGGGGCTTTTATTGCACCTGACCAGATAATTAGGTAATTAGCACTGTTGACTGATAGGGTACATCTACATGCATCTGTATATCTCTAGGGAGGCATATTTTCAAAAATGTACTATCCAGTGCTTTTTATTATAAATTTTTTTTTTTTCCTAGAGAGCATTTCATTTCTCAAAAAGGATGCCAGCCACGTTTCCTTTCCACGCCAGTATGGCCCTTTTTCGCTTTGTCAAGCTGGACTGCAAACAGAAAAGAAGCGAAGCTGTTTCTAATCCCCCATGGATCTTACAACAAGCCCCGAAGCACGGGCTGGCTCCTTTCTCCCCGCCAGGCGCCCACCTTCGGGTCGGGGCGGTGGTGTTGGG
This sequence comes from Phocoena phocoena, assembly GCF_963924675.1. Taxonomy (NCBI): domain Eukaryota; kingdom Metazoa; phylum Chordata; class Mammalia; order Artiodactyla; family Phocoenidae; genus Phocoena; species Phocoena phocoena. The sequence goes on along the minus strand of NC_089230.1, from coordinate 66,504,631 downwards.
GGAAGCACTGTTTAGGAATGTGGTCTTGCTGAAAAACAGAGAATACCAGGAGAGGTAGCGCAAGGACAAAAGAGATGTACAGATTTGGGTCGCAGGGCAAGTCAGAGAAAGAGAACGAGGCAAGGGGAAGCCAGTTGCCTCAAAAAACGTACGTGGCATCTGAATGGTGTACTTTTTGGGCAGAAAAAGGGAATTTGGAACCTGTCATTTGTTCATCACACAGAAAACATTCTTAGCTGATCATAATGAAAGAAACCTAAAAAAGGCCATTTAATTTGTTCTTCGTTCATCCTGGACGATAACATGACTTCTTTATGCAACTTCTCAATCTGATTGCTAGCCCATCACTAAGTCTGTGCACAGGGAGGATTCTCTGATTAGGCTTTTCCTCCTGCATGCTGAATTTCCTTCAGCTTTAAGAGGAAGAGTGGAGTAAACAGTCTAAGTGATTTGGTGCACTTTTACTTGTATAGTGTTAATAACACTTTAGAGCTGGCATCACCCCGGTCGTTTTAGTTCACCTTCGCCACTCAGTGATACGGGAGCACCTGCGTCAATCTGGCCAGCGTGCAGCCTCACGTGGAGACCAGTGGGTCCCAGTTCCACCACTGTCTTAGCAGGAATAGGTGTGTGAGCTGAGGACTGTGTCACAAGACGAGGCAGTGAGACAAGGCAGTTCTCCCCACAGGGGTTCACGATATGGGAAGCTTCTGGTGACCACCTCGGCAATGTAGGGCACAGACCCCCTTATTCCTTTACCAAATGAATACTGACCACCTCCCATAGTTCCATAGAGTCTCAGGTGCTGGGGGGATCAAATAATGAATAAGGAAGAAAGGGTGCCTGGTCTGAGAGGTTCTAGGCTGATGAGACAGAGACAAGTCAGCAGCTGATAAGAGCTGGAATGGGTGGGGTACAAGTGCTGGCAGAAGGGGGTCTGGCTCTGAGGAAGTGGCACCCAGGCTGAAGCCTGGGTGAGGATCAGCTAGGTATTGGGAGGGAACTGGTGGATCCTGTGGAAGAAAAGGAATGTGCAAAGACACAGGAGAGAACCCGGCCCACAGCGAGGGACGGCAGAAGTACAGCTGTGGTGGGCGCGAGGATGGTGGGATGGGCGGACGGGGGGTGTGGAAGAGAGATGTGAACAGATTAGAGAGGCCATAAGGAGGAAGAGCGGGAGGTGTGTGAGGACCCAATTCAAGACTGAGAATGATTAAAAGAGGGTCACAGTGCTTCTAGCTCACTAACCAAAGCCATAACCTGGACACCACATCAGTGACAGTAAGGTTCCAGTCGGAAGCCGTTTGGGCCACGCCTCATATTTCCCTGTGTGACGGTTTCAGCAGGAATTAACGTTCACGGGAGCAACCAAGGTACTTTAGGATTCAGAGTCATCAATTACTGAGGGGGATGTGGCTCAGAATTCTGTAGCCTAGAGCTTTCTTTAAGGGAAGACAACCATTGATGCCAGTTATTTTAGCTACTGCATGATGTAGGATTTTTTTTTTTTTTTTTTTTTTTTGCGGTATGCGGGCCTCTCACTGCTGGGGCCTCTCCCGTTGCGGAGCACAGGCTCCGGACGCGCAGGCTCAGCGGCCATGGTTCACGGGCCCAGCCGCTCCGCGGCATGTGGGATCCTCCCGGACCGGGGCACAAACCCGTGTCCCCTGCATCGGCAGGCAGACTCTCAACCACTGTGCCACCAGGGAAGCCCATGATGTAGGACTTTTAAAAACAGCCAACTTGCCCAATAAATCATTCTGGTCTGGCAATGAGAAAGAGCTGAAAGTTCTTACAGAATGTGAGGAGTCCATTTTTTAAAAAATTTAAATAAAGATGAATGGAAGAGAGACGAACTAGCATAACATGAGATGGCTTGTTGAAAATAGCAACGGTCACAGATGGAGAAAGGCAACCTTCCTCCTGTCCACTGAGTCTGGTGTTAACTGGGGAGCAGCTGACCAGTTCCATGGCCACGGTCCATACAGTTTCTTCCATCATCACTTGAGTGGACTTCAAACTGCAAAGTGGACTTTCTGACTCTGACCCTCCTGCCTCCCTCTTGTAAGAACTCTTGTGATTACACTGAACCCAACTGGATAATCCAGGATCATCTCCCTATCTCGAGATCCTTAACTTAATCCCAGGCTTTGGGGATTAAGATGTAGACATCTTTTGTAGAGAACAAACGTTTGGACACCAAGGGGGGAAAGCGGCGGGAGGGTGGGGTGGTGATGGGATGAACTGGGAGATTGGGATTGACATATATACATGGATGTGTATAAAATGGATAACGAATAAGAACCTGCTGTATAAAAAAATAAATAAAATAAAACTCACCCCCCCCCCCAATCCAACAAACAACAACAAAAAGATGTAGACATCTTTGAGGGACCATTACTCTACCTACCACACTGTTTTGGGTTTCTTTTGGCCGCGCTGCGTGTCTTGCGGGATGTCTTAGTTCCCCAACCGGGGATTGAACCCTGGACCATGGCAGTAAAAGTGCCAAATCCTAACAACTGGACCGCCAGGGAATTCCCCACACTGGGTTATTATAAAATCTACAGAGCTCGTTTCTCAGATGTGTCTTTTTTTTTTAATTAATTAATTTAATTTATTTATTTTTGGCTGTGTTGGGTCTTTGTTGCTGCGCGCGGGCTTTCTCTAGTTGCGGTGAGTGGGAGCTACTCCTCGTTGTGGTGGCTTCTCTTGTTGCGGAGCACAGGCACTAGGGCACGCGGGCTTCAGTAGTTGTGGCACGTGGGCTCTAGAGCGCAGGCTCAGTAGTTGTGACGCACGGGCTTAGCTGCTCCGTGGCATGTGGGATCTTCCCGGACCAGGGCTCAAACCCATGTCCCCTGCATTGGCAGGCGGACTCTTTTTTTTTTTTTTTTTTTTTTTTTTTTTGCCGTACGTGGGCCTCTCTCTGTTGTGGCCTTTCCCGTTGCGGAGCACAGGCTCCGGACGCGCAGGCTCAGCGGCCATGACTCACGGGCCCAGCCGCTCCGCGGCATGTGGGATCTTCCCGGACCGGGGCAAGAACCCGCATCCCCTGCATCGGCAGGCGGACTCTCAACCACTGCGCCACCAGGGAAGCCCTGGCAGGCGGACTCTTAACCACTGCACCACCAGGGAAGTCCTCAGATGTGTCTTATGCTTTCAGTGCTTCAAAACTGAGGCTGCAGACAAAGGCAAGTCCTTATGTAAGCCAAGGTGACCTAGATATTCAGGTCTTTATGTGATCAAGTGGCGTGAACTGAGGAGTCATCAATGGGTAAAGTGAAGAAAAAGCATGAAAATTTCAGATCTCAGGTATTGTCTCTTTGCTTTCATTTTACATTTAGATTTTTTCAGCATCTTTTTCATTATTTCTTGTGTAAAGGCAAATTTCTAGTGCTGGGTTCACAGGGACTTCTGTGTGGCAGAGGGAAACCTTGAACAAAGGCTGGAGAGACTTGCTGTCTCCACTCCTACAGCTGACACGTTTGTGACCCCAGGCCTTAGTTTCCACCTGTTAAAAACCCAGCACTTACATCTTTAATGAGCATTCCTATTGTCATCACTGAGGCCAAGGGTTAAGAACATGGGCTCTGGAGTCAGGTTCCCTAGGCTCATATTTTGGCTCCTTAATTTAGGAGCTGACCTTCAGGCAAGTTAATTAATCTCTCTTGCCCCAGTTTCCTCATCTGGCCTATGGGAGTAATAACAGTAGCAATCCTATAGCGACAATGAGTTAAACATGTAAAGTGCATGGAGCAGTGCCTGGCACACAGTGAATGCTCAATAAAGGTTGTTTTTGTTTGTTTTGTTTTTTTGCGGTACGCGGGCCTCTCATTGTTGTGGCCTCTCCCGTTGCGGAGCACAGGCTCCGGACACGCAGGCTCAGCGGCCATGGCTCATGGGCCTAGCCGCTCCGTGGCATGTGGGATCTTCCCGGACCGGGGCACGAACCCGTGTCCCCTGCATCGGCAGGCGGACTCGCAACCACTGCGCCACCCGGGAAGCCCTCAATAAAGGTTATTTTTAATCATCATCATCACTAGATTAGACCCAAGGGATGTACCAAAGCGAAAATATAGCCCTTTTTCTTAGTGCTGGGTCAGATGACTTTTAAGATCAAGGTTTTATGATTCCCAGTATATCATGGAAGAAAAGCACCCCCTTGACTTCCTCACTTCCCATGCATCATGTTGCACTAGCAAGATCTTTTAATATTTCTCCTTGCTGAGAAGTGAGGGCACCAAGTCAAAATTGATGTGCAAAAATTACTGTCCCATTATCACCTGCTGGCCTTGCTAATAAATCTTAGCTTAATGAAGCATATGGATCCTTTCAGAAGAATAGGACATAACCCAAACTAGAGGGATATGGGCTCTAGCTTGTTTAAAACAGTACCTTAAAAAAGCTCACTGCAGGGGCTTCCCTGGTGGCGCAGTGGTTGCGAGTCCGCCTGCCGATGCAGGGGACACGGGTTCGTGCCCCGGTCCGGGAAGATCCCACGTGCCGCGAAGCAGCTAGGCCCGTGAGCCATGGCCGCTGAGCCTGTGCGTCCGGAGCCTGTGCTCCGCAACGGGAGAGGCCACAACAGTGAGAGGCCCGCGTACCGCAAAAACAAAAAACAAAAAACAAAAAAACTCACTGCATAACTGCATGCCCATATATACAAATGCTATAATTTTCTTGGGTCAAAGATCATTTTCAAAAAGCAAGCACATATAGTGGAATCTTAAAAAAAAAAAAAAAAAGATACAAATGAACTTATTTCCAAAACAGAAAGAGACTCACAAACATAGAAAACAAACTTATGGTTCCAAAGGGGAAAAGGGTGGGGGAGGGATAAGTCAGGAGTTAGGGATTAACAGACACATACTGCTTTATATAAAATAGATAACTAACAAGGACCTACTATATAGCACAGGGAACTATACTCAATATTTTATAATAACCTATGAAGGAAAAGAATCTGAAAAAGAATATATATATATATATATATATCTGAATCACTGTGCTGTACACCTGAAACTAACACAATATTGTAAATCAAGTATACTTCAATTAAAAAATCTACAGTTGAAAGCTAAAAAAAACCAACATAAGCACATACACATCTATACTCGTGGCAGCTTTTAAAGCAGGTTCTACAAGGTTCAACAAGTTATTTTTGAGAGTAGGCCTTCAAATAGCTCTCCTCCACTTGAAATCTGAAGTGTGGAAAGTGGAGTGGATGTATGTTCTACGGAAAGAGTCGGCAATAAAATATAGAGGACACTTACAGCTGTAGTAAGCTAGGAGGAGTTTATACAGTGAGTTTTAAATCAGACTCAGAATTGGCTGGTGTTATCCACTGAAAAAAATCCCACTGAGTTTGGCCTCCTGAGGATGTTTTCTGGGTGAGGCAGACCCTCGACCAGGCAAAGCTTCAGATGCAGACTTCTCTATTTTCAAAAGGATCTGAAGAGCCAGAAATTCTGCTAATGGAATACAGGAATGAAAATGAATATTACATTTCTACTTGGCTAGCAGCTACCTTGGTATTAAAATTGGCTGATTTAGTTCTGTCCTAGTGGCTGAAATTCTTCCATCTTATTATTACCTCTTTAAAGAGACTTGAACAACTTCATTTATTCTTTCTCTGTCTCTCCTCCTTTTCTTTCTTCTATTCAAACACTTCTACAAAACATAGTGTTCCATTAAAAGAAAGCCAAGGGCTTCCCTAGTGGCGCAGTGGTTGAGAGTCCACCTGCTGATGCAAGGGACACGGGTTCGTGCTCCGGTCCGGGAAGATCCCACATGCCGCGGAGCGGCTGGGCCCGTGAGCCATGGCTGCTGAGCCTGTGCATCTGGAGCCTGTGCTCCGCAACGGGAGAGGCCAGTGAGAGGCCCACGTACCGCAAAAAAAAAAAAAAAAAGCCAACCCTGTAAGTCCACTGAACTTCTTCTTTTGTTCCTCTGATACTAAAATCTTTGTTATTTTGCTCAAGTTATTGTCATATTCACTAGGCACACAACAGGTGCTCAATAAAGTTGGTTTTTTCCTTCTTTCTCTCCTTGGTCCCTATTTGGTAACGCATTTCTTCCTTTAGTCTTCGGTTTACAAACCACTTGCTATGTCATTGACTCCAAGAGCCTCCTTCAGACTCTCCATCATTTATTGGGAAGCTTAGCCCAAACTGAGATAACTCTCTTAAGACATTTTGGAAGTAAAAAGGTTCAGAAAAAAACAACGTCCCACTTATCAAAAATGAAGTGCTTTTGTTCTCATTTCAGATCTCGTGGCACAAGGGAAGTATCAGCTTTCAGAGGTCCCCATGAAATATTCGACAAGATATGTGAAATGTTTCTCTTCATTTGGGCTGCTTGTTTCATAATACAGTCGATGTGTTTCACGAGAAAAACAAGGTCAATTCAATTGATCCAACAACTGAATTGTCGGTTTTGGCGACAGACACACATACATATAAATGCTCACGCTCTCCCAGTTTTAACAACACTTTATCTAATTTAGAACCACAAGAACTAGGAAATTAAGAGTTAATACTTAAACCCCATCCTTAATTCATTCTGTCATGTCTGAGTATCACTCTTCCCATAGCAAGCAAGATCACCACCCCCTGTTCTGAGGCCACTAGAGAAAGAATGAAATCAGCTGTAGCATTACTGTGTCACGATGGAGGGAATTAGGGATGAGCCTGGAGAACAAGCTTGGGTGCTCTTTGTATGAGAGTGGGAAGCAGGATGGGAGGGAAAGAAAGGAAGACAAAATAAAAAGAGTAGAAAAAGCAGGCACTGTAGCCGCAGGCAAGCTCCTGCTTGCCTTCCACCTATGCCGACAGAGGGCATCTTAAAAGGCAGGGTGCGGACGGCTGCCCTAGTTACAGCAACGCAGCCTATTAGCAGTCTAAGCTCCCAAAGGAACTTGAAAGAACAGACGCAACAACAGACATCACAGCTGATGGAATGCTGTGGTCTTACGCTTTCTCCTGCAACTGTGCATGTGAGCAGGATAAAGGAGGCTTCTCTTACTCAGCTGAAATGCCCCTTGGTTTGCTTATTTCCAAGGGATAAGGAAACCCATTCCAAGGGATGGTTTGAATTACTGCTCTTTCAACAACATTATGGGTCATGTATCCACTAAAATGAATCTATTGTGCTGTGCTTCTTTATCATGAATCATTGTCTTAATTTTTAACCCAACCCAGCAGGAAACCATGTGTTTACCCCATGTAACTTTCATTCGATCATGGGATTAATAAAATCTCTGTTACCTAACAGAAGAACCCACGGGACTATTTCAGGGCAATGACAAATTAAAAGAGGGAACTGCCTTCTCTCATGGCTGCTTGGTCCCGCAGCAGGTAAAATCACACACAAAATAGCAAAAAGCAAATTTACTAATTTGCCTCCTACATTTACTATTTCATCAGGAGGAGGTCCGCTCTCTATCTATACATTCATTTTTCCTAAGGCTTCCTCATCAGATGACTAGGTCCTACCAATAAGTAATACTCTCAAATTGTCATCTGCCTATAAACTATTAAATGGTATTTTTTATTTTTGCAATTTGGAAAAATGTGTCATGCAGCAAGGAATGCCTAGCTTGATGCTGTTAGTACGTACAACGAACTTCCTCATCCTGTCTAATGTACATCTTTCAATGAGAAGAATGACATTACAAAATAGTTCTTCTTGGGTGTATTCAGAAAATGCATACATATATTCATTATTAGGACTCTTCAGATTTACTGAAAAATACCTACTTGAACCTAAAACATGCACAAAAGGTTAGCTATTATCTTAATCCTAAATTCTGCTATTATATTTCTATCACAGATGTTCTGTGCTGATGGAAAGTCTAAGCTATTTGGATTTGCCAGCTTGGATTAATAACTACCCATCTCTAATCATTAATGATGCTGGTTCCAGTTCAGTGATTGAAATGGGTAAAAAAAAAATTTCATTTTATTCTTTCCTTATGAAAGAGCTGTTGGCTTGGCAATGCATTTCTTTCTGGAAAGAAGTCCTTTTGAAAAGGAGAATACTAAAAACGGTGTAGGAAACACTAGAGAAGAATAGAAATTCATTTTAAAGCAGTGCACCATGTACAAATGCTGTCTTACAAATAGGATTATTTAATTTAAACCTTAGATCTGTCAAGCTCCATTACTTCAAATGGAGCCTGTCGTTCCTTGAGTTCATTATATACCGAGATTATATTACAATTTATGTTAGGTTCAGTCATTGCTGAGATACAAGGCAGTTAAAAAAAAATTACACAGCAGTGTCAGTAAATAGAGCAAAGTCACTGCACTGTTGGGAAAGGCAAAAAGTCATCTTGCTAAATGAGGATCCAAGCTGTCCTGTACCGAGACTGCTACTAATAAATAAGAGGCCTCTGGGAAAAGTGCTGAGCGTAGGCTGGATCTATTTTCAGCTTGCATCAGCAGCTGCTGACCCTGGGATCACATCTTTACGCACACTCTACACCATATGTAATCACTCCAGTGCTGCGACCAGTAAGATAATGAAAGAGCATGGCATAAATCTATACTCGAGTGGAATGCTAAATGAGAAAAATAATACAAAAAGGGGAAATAAACCGCATTTTCAAGTCATTAGGAAGAAAGACTTTGACATATGAAGTGCTGCAACCATTAATAGCACTTATCATATAGAGTGGAGACAAAGAGACAAATTAATCAAACTGACAGAACTGGGACATTTTATGCTAATGCAGGCTCCTGGGTTTTAGTCTGTATTCCTCTGTGTCTGGAAAACTGATACCATTACAGAGCAGGAAATTGCATGAATAACACGCAACAGATCATAAAAATTCACACACCAACGGCAGAAACACTGCCAAAAGCTCTGTAAAAACAAGGATGGAGACCTCAGCAGAGGAACTACCAGCGAGTAATTAATGCAAATAAGTCCAGGAATATCTCCCATTCATGCACTGTAATTAACTCTAGACTTCTCGTTCATAATGATAGTGATGAAACCGAAGCCTAGAGAGTGAACTCTGCAGTTAGCCAGAGGAGGCTGCCCAGGCCCTGATTCCAGGCTGTTTGCCAGCAGCCGGGGTGACTGCTGCTCCAGCCTAAATTTACTGCCTGGGTTGGGTTAGCCTTAGAAAATGCGAAATAAACATACAAACATTAACTTATAACTTTAAAAGGGAGGAGGGAGAGACATAAATTGCTAATGCAAAGAAAAGCCAAAGTGTTCACGTATGTTTGTGCGAGTGGTAGAGAGACAGAGAATCTGATACTGAAAGCATTTTTATGAAACACATGCTGTCCCTGACTTATAAACAGCCCTCACTTTATGAATAAGCTAGACTTAAAAGTGAATGGCAGGCAAGACCTCAGGAAGGCTCAGCAAAGCAACTGCCCTTTGTTTTCCAATTGTGAACTCCCAGCGTGGCCGGTGTGGGTAGGTCCACTGGTTCATTTATACCCATCCATAGGGGTAAGTGACTGCTGTGCTAAGATCTTCATCCCTCCCCAGAGGAAGCTCCTGCATCCTTGGCACTGGGTCCCTTAGCTGGAACTCCAAAGAATTGTCCCATTAAAAAAAAATGACAGTATGAATAGAAGTTAGGTGTGGCTTAAAAAAAAAATGCATCAGAACTAGAATCCTATGAGATCGTCTTTGCTGGCATTCAGGCCTCTGGCTCTCAATGATTCTGTTCCAAGTCTTTCCTCTCATTCTCACCTAATATACACTACACATTTTCACACCTCTAGAACTTTCCTAAAGGAGACCCTTCATTTATTTGACGGACGTTAATCAAATGGCTACCATGTTGGCATCGTCCTAGATGGTGGATGTGCAGATCAAAATTAACATCACCAGGGCTTCCCTGGTGGCGCAGTGGCTGAGAGTCCGCCTGCCGATGCAGGGGACACGGGTTCTTGCCCCGGTCCGGGAAGATCCCACATACCGCGGAGCGTCTGGGCCCCTGAGCCGTGGCCGCTGAGCCTGCGCGTCCGGAGCCTGTGCTCCGCAACGGGAGAGGCCACAGCAGTGAGAGGCCCGCGTACCGCAAAAAAAAAAAAAAAACTAACATCACCACTACCACCACTCAGAAACCTTGCATACAGATCTTACTGTCCAAATGAGGAGACGGACAAGCAATACCTCAATTACAGTGCAGTGTACAAGTTGCAATGACAGAGATATAGAAAGTTGTGACAGGCATATAATGGAGGGACACTCAACTTGAGAGGGCCTTCCCCTCCCCACCTATTGAAATCCCACTCTCACCTCCTCTCCTCCACAAGAACTTCTCTTATTCTCTCATTAGAATTATCTATTCCTCCTTTGTAATGTCATAGCCCTTCGCTTATTCCTAGACTACAGACTTAACTTCCTTCTCGCTTTGCATGATGATAAACATCTGTTCCCTGAATAAATTTCAAAAAAAGAAAGGCGATACAGATAGGAGATTTGGGAGCTGATTTAAGAAAGTAGCCACTATTCATAACCTGTTTCCAGGATAAAAGACACTCTCAGCAGTTCAGACAACTAATTTCTCAACAAACTTTTGGAATGTAATGTATCTAAATTGCCTATCCTAGCCTTTGTTCCCTAGCCACTGGGCCACCAAAAATGTCACCTGGGGGGTTTCCCTGGTGGCGCAGTGGTTGAGAGTCCGCCTGCCGATGGAGGGGACACGGGTTCGTGCCCCGGTCCGGGAGGATCCCACATGCCGCGGAGCGGCTGGGCCCGTGAGCCATGGCCGCTGAGCCTGCGCGTCCGGAGCCTGTGCTCCGCAGCGGGAGAGGCCACAACAGTGAGAGGCCCACGTACCACAAAAAAAAAAAATGTCACCTGGGGAATTCCCTGGCGGTCCAGTGGTTAGGACTCCGTGCTTCCACTGCAGGGGGCACGGGTTCAATTCCTGGTTGGGGAACTAAGATCCCGCATACCGTGCGGCGTGGCCAAAAACATAAAAATAAATAAAAAGATAATGATTGAGAATTTAAAAAAATGTAACCTGCATTTGCATGGACCAATGCATGAAACAATGGAAATGTTTCAAGTAGTGCAAATGTGAACTAAAGATTCTTCTCACAGTTACGTAACTTGCATATTAGGGAAAAAAAAAATCCGTTTCAAGGGAGGACTCCTGCCTCGTATCAGCCTTGGTAAAATGAAAAGTGAAAAACACACCTGGCTTTCCGTATGAAGATGGGACTAAGTTTGGCTGTATGCAGTGCTGTATAGAAAAATGCTGTATAAGTACCCTTATACTAGGTTGATTTATGACTATGATTAGAATCCAGGTGAGACTGTTTACAGTGGTAGATCTGGGAACAGAGCTAGACCACTGGGGCTAACCCTTACTATCAGGTACCACGCCTGAGTGGCCACCCTTCAGAGGGAGCAGAAGTGCCAGGTGTGGGTTTTCTTTAATGCCTTTCAGCCCTGAGGACACTTGCTGAGAACCCAGACCTTAGGTAGGTAAATCACCTAACAGCACATCTGCAGAACCCCGCTGGCCTCCGCTGCAAGGTGTTGAACCTTCTGCTGCTTTCTCTTTCTTTGTAAAGTCTGTCTAACTGTTCTTTCTTTACACCATAGGATTTTAAAATATATTATTTTCATTCTGTGTATCTTTTGTATAATCTTAGCATATCTACAATTTTACCCTTTTGTTAATACAATCAGGTATACTATGGACTGGCTGTAGGTCCACTGATTTTCAGTATTTTTACCAATGACAGGGGTTAGAGGGGCCTTATTCTTTATTGTGTTAAGCCTAAGGAGATGCCTGAATTAGAATTAAAGTTTAAAGATGACAAATGGTATAAATTCTGATTAGGCTCAATTAGATGGTAATATTTTGGGAAGAAAAAAGATAAAACCCAAATGCAAGACAGAAAATAATTATTCAAGCTTATATATGATGAAAGCCAGTAAGATTTATAGTGATTCCTGTCTTTAAATCCAATTAGAAAGAGAATAGGTTCTCAGTGAGGAAGAATATTGGGGAACATGACGGTGAAAACTGAAAACTGATGTTCAGGTTCCTTGAATTGATGAGCATTTTATTTAAATTGTTTATTGTTATGGTCCCTTATTATTATTTAATATAAGTATATTAAACTGAGAAAATGAAAAAGAGACCAGAGAGAGGTCATATTTTAGAAAGTCTTTGAAGAAATGGGATGACGTACTATGAGAAAATGATTCTAGTGGCAGTGTAATAACCCTTTTCAACAGGAATTCTTTTAAAAATATTGCATCTGGGGCACAGCACTGAGAATCTGACACACGGGCCAAATCTTGAGTCTTTCCTCTAAGTAGCTGTTACCTACAGGAAGCATGTGATTTGGTCCACCTCAGTCAATGTGATGTGATTTGACAGGGTTAGACAGAGCTCCATGTCTGTGGTTGGTGAGTACAAGTGGAATGATAACAACTTTTGCTATAATCACGGAGAGTGAAGAAAGGCAGATGGGGGTGGGGCAGGAGGGAAAGCGGTGGTTCTGTGGGACTCAGGTGGCTGGAGATATTTCTTTTTTTTTTTTTTTTTTTTTTTTTTTTTTGCGGTATATGGGCCTCTCACTGTTGTGGCCTCTCCCGTTGCGGAGCACAGGCTCCGGACGCGCAGGCTCAGTGGCCATGGCTCACGGGCCCAGCCGCTCTGCGGCATGTGGGATCTTCCCGGATTGGGATACGAACCCGTGTCCCCGGCATCGGCAGGCGGACTCCCAACCACTGCGCCACCAGGGAAGCCCTGGAGATATTTCTTAATAGAAGGCTACAGGTGCTGCCGAAGTTGTGAGTTTGGGGAGATCAGTTCATGGAGAAAAGAGCCTAAATTCATTGCTAGGACAGGGGGCCAAAGGCAGGGGATAAAAGTACAGAGCAGGGAAGATGAGGGAAGGGTATGAAGGGCTACAGAGGGAAATGCGAGGTGGTCCTGGGCAAGTTCCTGCATCAGGAACTTCCTGGCAACAAGCACTATTGAATCATAAGCTACTAGAAGGAAGTTGCGGTATCAACTTTCCTGGAGTTTTTTTTAATATTAATATTGAGAGACAGAAGTCTTTTTTTTTTGGATTGTTCAGCTCACTTTTTGAATACAGTCGTCTAGAATCTGATGACTTCTTATCTCTCTTTTTCCGAAAGGCACGTATCAGGATTGTATTTTAACATAACTGTACCTTTCAGACATACATTCAGCTATGAGCCCAGTGCGTGTGAATTATAAGAAACGTCTGAATGGAAATTTACGGACTGTATTGTCATTATATATTTTTATGTCACTTCCTCCTCCCAACAGCTTGGGAAGTGAAGTGTGATGATTCTTATTCTCATTTTCTATAAAACTGTGGTGCGGAGAGTTGAAGCAACCTGCCCACAGTCGTGGGACTCGAGTCCTGAGCGCCTCACTCCAGATCATGTGTGACCTCCCCCATCTCTACAGCCATTCTAACAAAGCAGCTCTAACACATTTTCTTTTTCTCATTCCTCCTAAAATTTGTTTTTCCATTTTGATTACTACCCTTTACATATTTCAGGAAAACGCTTGGGTGCTGTGTACTGTAAGAGCCAGAAATGAAGGCCAAGAAGGCAGGGACCGTATAGACCCTGACCCTGGATGCTCCCACCACTGTTGGACATTCACCTATGATTTGGCTTCACCCGCACATGCTGGGAGCTTCGGTTTAAACCTTTGGGAAATATCCTCAATGTCTATGGGAAATCTCCATCTTCCTCCTTCTTCTTTAAGTGGGAGCCAAAATTCCCCATAAAGAAGTCTACTGGTTTGAATAGGACATAATCCTTACTTCTGTTTTATGGGGCTTCTTTTCATTCATTCATCAAATATTTATTGAGTGCCTACTATGTGCCAGACACTGTGCTAGGCTCCAGGGACATAATGACAAACAAGGCAGGCATGATGCTTGGAACTTGGACTCTTGTCCTGCACTGTCCAAATGGTGGTCACTAAGCCATGTGTGACTCTTTATATTAAAATTAATTAAACTTTAAAATTCAGTCCCTTAGTTCCTCTAGCTATGTTTCAAGTGCTTGATAGTCACATGCAACTAGTGGTTACCATACTGGTCAGTGCAGAAGAACATTTCCATCATCATAGAGAATGCTATTGGACAACACTGGTCTAGAGAAAGAAACAGATAATAAACAAGTAAGTCGACGAATGTATCATTGAAAACTATGATACAATTTTGGGTCTTTTCTGTTTCCCTTTGGTCTTTATAAATTTATTTATTTATTTATTTATTGGCTGTGTTGGGTCTTCGTTGCTGCGCGCGGGCTTTCTCTAGTTGCGGGGAGCGGGGGCTCCTCTTCATTGTGGTGTGCGGGCTTCTCATTGCGGTGGCTTCTCTTGTTGCGGAGCACGGGCTCTAGGTGGGCAGGTGTCACTAGTTGTGGCATGAGGGCTCAGTATTTGTGCTCACAGGCTCTAGATCGCAGGCTCAGTAGTTGTGGCACACGGGCTTAGTTGCTCCATGACATGGGATCTTCCTGGACCAGGGCTTGAACCCTGCATTGGCAAGCAGATTCTTAACCACTGTGCCACCAGAGAAGCCCCTCCCTTTGCTCTTTAAAAGTCATCTATCGCTTTCTTTTCCAACAAACACGCCTAATTTCACGGCCTCATTACTTCTTGCTTAGGCCACTGCAACAACCTGGCCATTGTCTCTTTCTCCCTGAATCCTTCCGTTGTACTGCTGCCTGATTCATCTTCCTAACGATAATCATTTTGTCAACCTGCTTCCTGTAGAATAAAACCCAAGCCCCTCAAGCATGGCATTCAAGGCTCTTTATAACTGGGCTCCAATGACCTGTCCTGCCTCATCTCTTGCCATGTCTTCTCCCTACCCTACATTTTGGCAATAAAAAATGGGGTTATTGATATCAAATCCACCGCCCTCTGCATCCATTCTTGGGAAGTTATATTTAAGTTATGAGGATGTCCACAATAGCCAAACAAATAGACCTTCTTTAGAATGTCACTGAGTTAAAACATGAGAAGAGAAGGAGGGAGAGTGGCAGAGGTGGGTTCCAAAGAACTGAGTTAGGGTAAGTGTAAATCATCTAAGCGAGTCCCGAAGAAATTCTCAGCACAGGGTAGTCATCATCAAGGAGAGCATCATTCTCCACCCTCACCATGAGGAAGTGTATAGAAGCAGGTGAGGAGGTGGTATAGACGCTTAGGGACCCAAGCAGGAGAGCTAGACTATTTTGGAAGAAAAAACCAAATCAGATAACCAAGAAACACACATAAAAAGTATTTTCATCTAAATATACTTAATGTGGGACTTCCTTGGTGGTCCAGTGGTCCAGACTCTGTGCTCCCAATGTAGGGGGTCCAGGTTCGATCCCTGGTCAGGGAACTAGATCCCACATGCCGCAACTAAAGATCCCTCACGACGCAACGGAGATCCCATGTGCCGCAACTAAGAGACCCAGTGCAGCCAAATAAATAAATAAATTTTAAAAATGTACTTAATGCAAAAAGCCTTATATTTCCTTATGCTTTATTACAAAACTTATGAAAATAGGCATGACCTTTGTTCTCAATAAGCTGCCATTGTGGCTTTCTTTGGGAAGGGATCGCACAAAACAGACAGGACTAGTGGACAGAAAAATTACTGAATTATGGAGTGTCCCGCAAACTACAGACACTTATGACCAAATGTCACAACTTTTAATATACTCTCTAATGCAACTCACTTTGTTTACAAATTAAATTTAACTTAGAACCTCCCCCTAAGCAACACTATCTGTGAAATCTCAGGTTTAACGTGTGAGTTACACTTTTTTGAATACATATTAAGATAAACACAGTGATTCTGAAAACAAGTTCTTCATATATCACTTAAAATCATTTCACTTCCAAGTTGTGCTACAAATATTCATATGATGGGAAATACTGGGATTAGGAGGCTGAATAATTATTCTGGCTAAGTGCTGAGGTGGGAGACATCTGGACACGGTCTCTCGTATTTTCCAGTCTGGAACAGGGGCAGAGGATGTGTCGCTTCCCTGCGGTAGGGGGTGACTGCCCTAAAAAGTGAAGGGGTAAAAAGCGGCAAAGTATAGGTAGCCATGAAGCATCAATCCCTGATCAGCAACATCATCGGTATCCTTTCTGGAGCTAGTGTGAATTAATGGATTAACATTGACAAGGAGCACAGAACTTTCCAAACATCTACTGTAGTTCTCAATCCTTTGTAGGGAAGGAGCCACATGGGAGCCTCACTGACAGCCATGGGCTCCTGGGTTTGGGTTTTCGGGTGGCCTCAGGGGGCCCTGGAGGCAGTTTCCAGCTTCCGTGGTGACAGGTCACCTCCCCGGTGTCTAGTCCAGAACTCCAGATGCTGCAGTAGGGTGGCTGCAGCTCTGTGAGGGCAGGATGCTGAAATTCTCATACCAAGGATGCACAGACTTGTGACCCTGAGAATGACCCAGGGCCGCCGCTGGGGCCCGTCACATGAGATCATCTGGATTCATCAGCCTGTACAGGGAGACTCAGCTGGGCGGTGCCTTCACAGCTTCTGTCAGAGGCTTAGTTTTCCTGCAGAAAAGGGAGAAAAACCAGACTCCCCAAACGAAGGGCATTTTATGTAACTCTTCTGGCATGTTTCTTTCACCTCTCCAGTGTGGCTGAGCTCATAGAAAACTGGTGTTAAAGCACTTCAGCAAGAAGCCAGGGATTTGAAAGCCCCTTCTAACAGCTGTTAATGGTTGTCGATGAGCGGCAGACTCCGGGGCTGGAGGGAAGGGAGCCAAAAATAACTCCGCAGCAGCGTTTTTCAGGATTCAGTCATTGCTGATGCTGGAAAGGAGGGGCGTGAGGAACTGAAGCACAGCTCTAGGAAAACAGGGCAGGGGTTGGAAGATTGAGGGTCCTGGGCTGCTGCCTGCATGCCCCAGTTCTCTTACAGCAGGACTTGTAAGACCTTTCTCACAAACGGGGTATCTGAGGAAGACTCAAACAGGAAAACGGAAAGACAGGAAGAGAGACTGATGTTGGAGGTGAACTGAACTCAGCCTCCTGCATGGTGCGGGTGGGCTCCTAGTGCCGGGGCTGTGCATTGGGGGAGCTTTGTGATGATGGTTCTTTTTGGTGTATATGTCTTTTTAATTTTATTCTTTTTAATTTATTTTATTGAAGTATAGTTGATTTATAATGTTGCATTAATTTCTGCTGTACGGCAAAGTGATTCAGTTATCCATATATATACATATATATACATTCTTTTTCATACTCTTTTCCATTATGGTTTATCACAGAATATTGACTATAGTTCCCTGTGCTATACTGTACGCCCTTGTTTATCCATTCTATACATAATAGTTTGCATCTGGCAAACTCCCGATTCATCCCTCTTGGCACCCACAAGTCTGTTTTCTATGTCTGTGAGTCTGTTTCTATTTCATAGATAAGTTCATTTGTGTCATATTTTAGATTCCACATATAAGTGATATCATGTGGTAATTGTCTTTCTCTGACTTACTACCCTTAGTGCAATACTCTCTAGGTGCATCCATGTTACTGCAAACAGCATTATTTCATTCTTTTTAATGGCTGAGTAATATTCCATTGTATATATGTACCACATCTTCTTTCTCCATTCATCTGTTGATGGACATTTAAGTTGTTTCCATGTCTTGGCTATTGTGAACAGAGCTGCTACGAGCATTGGGGTGCATTTATCTTTTTGAATTATAGTTTTGTCAGGATATATGCCCAGGGGTGGGATTGCTGGATCATATGGCAACTCTAGTTTTAGTGTTTTAAGGAACCTCCATACTGTTCTCCATAGTGGCTGCACCAATTTGTATTCCCACCAACAGTGTAGGAGGGTTCCGTTTTGTCCACTTCGGTGTGTGTTTTTAATCTGCATTTCATTCTGTGGGATTTACAAGCCCATTCCACGGTCAAGGAACTGGCTTAGGCATCTTTCTCCTAAGGAACCCCTCCCATTGACGCCTAGCCTTGCCTGATGGGGTTGCCTTCTAACATATTTCTGTTCATCTCACTTTCCCTCTAATAGAGATGTGTAACACCATGGGCTTCAGCAACTCAAAGTGTATGTTTTGTTTGTTTTTTAAATAATATCCAGCCTCCATTTCTGTTTTTAAATCATATCCCAATGTTATCAGCCATTTCCCCAAGAATTACCAGTGACTTACGTTTTTTTGTTTTTTTTTTTTTGCGGTACGCGGGCCTCTCACTGTTGTGGCCTCTCCCGTTACGGAGCACAGGCTCCGGATGCGCAGGCTCAGCGGCCATGGCTCACGGGCCCAGCCGCTCCGCGTCACGTGGGATCTTCCCGGACTGGGGCACGAACCCGCGTCCCCTGCATCGGCAGGCAGACTCTCAACCACTGCGCCACCAGGGAAGCCCTCTTTTCATTTTTATAACGTATACACATAAGGGAGGATTTTTTTTTTTCCTGACATTTTCCCTGTCACTCAATCCAGATGTGCATGAGGCACTTTTTTTTTTTTTTCCATGAGACACTTTTAAATCTTCCCACCCACCCTCTGAAAGTTCTGATGCTTCTAGGGAGTAAAACTAAGTCTTGGAATTCCACACGAATTGTATACTTGATCTTTCTGGGTCTGGCAAACAAACCATCACCCACTCAGAATGTAGACAGGAAAGTGGCAGGTGATTCAAGCTTCATTAGGACCAAGTCATGCCAGCAAAACTTCATTTCTGGCTTTGATGGGATCACTGCTCAGACAATGCAGTAGACATAGCATCCCAGGATTTGAGCAAGGCAGCTGACATCTCTTAGCTCACTCTTTAAGTCATATGAAAAAATGGGGTCTAGAAGATAGTAAAATTAAGCAATCAGTGGCTGGGCGATGGATTACTGTCAGCTTCAACCTGAGGAAAATTGTCTGGTGATAAGACCCAGCTTTCTACTTACTCTGTCATGCTTAACTTCTATCTCTGACTTGGAAAAGATTTGGGTGGCAAGCTGGTAAGATACTCTAGGAGACAGAATCAAGACCCTCAATGATGACCATGGGCTGATATTATGGTGTAAATGTGTAAGGATGCAATTTAACAAAGAGGTGTCAATTCCTGTACTGGAATTTAAAAAGTCAACTTTTGCACAAAATTGTAAATCAAGTATACTTTTTAAAAAAAGGTCAACTTTGTAAAAACAGGATGGGAGAGTTCTGGCTTAATGAGGTGTGTCAGGACTGTGACACAGTTGCTAGGAAACTTAACACAACCTGGACTATATCAAGAGATGTATAACGCAGAGATGGGGTTATAGCTTCCCTAGATTCTCTACTGTTTAGATCACACTGAGACTCTTGTATTTAGTCCTGGTGCTGTATGTTAAGAACAGGCCAGGCAAAAAGCACCGTGATGAACTCTGAACCCATGTCCCAGGTGGCGATGGAACCAGGGATGTTCAAACCAGAGAAAGGGAGACATATGGGGCCCACACAAGTGTCGTTTTTGGAGAGTTAATGTGCTATCATGGGAAGATGAGATGAGCTTTGTTCTCTTCCATTCCAGAGGGCATAAATAGGACCACAGATGAAAATTTCAGGGAGGTAGATTGCGATGAAAAATGAATAATTTTTTAGTAATCACAGTTGTACAAAATGAAAGGGGTTCTTAAGCGGTGGCGTGCTCCCCACTGCTGGAGGTGTTCCAGCAGAGGCTGGAGAGCTACCTATGTCATTATCACAAAAGGATTCCAAATTTGATGGGAGATTGGACTAAATGACTTAACATGCCTTATCTTTTAACTTTCAATCCTTTATACTCCTCACTTTCTACCACAATAATTGAGAGGAGTTATGGTTCTTCATATTCCTTAAACACTTTATACAAAAATCGACAAGGAAGAAAGACAAGGTGGATAGTACTTTCATTTACTCTGGATACTGCTGGCAAAATATATGGACTCGTGAGTTGGCAAAACAAACAGAGCTTTCTTAAACTTCCCCAAGTCTCCTATAAGCCTGTGAACGACACATGCTTCAAGCTACTT
Source organism: Phocoena phocoena (assembly GCF_963924675.1). NCBI lineage: Eukaryota > Metazoa > Chordata > Mammalia > Artiodactyla > Phocoenidae > Phocoena > Phocoena phocoena. Next base: position 66,484,613 of record NC_089230.1, on the reverse strand, counting down.
TAGTTTGGAATTCTGACCTAGTCCAACCAGTCTGCTGAGATCACGAACAATTTGCAAAGAACACAGGCAGCCTTGATAGAATGTAATGAAAGGCAGTATTAAAAAAATAAAGAAGTCAGTGATTTCCTAAGTATGTACATTTTCAAAGGCCATCGTATCTACTCAACAAAAATTCAACTGTGTAGTTGCAGAACCTAGAAATTAAACAAATGCAAACTCAGCAGTCTGAGTTTCAAGACATTTACACAGGCATTATTTCCAGGCATGATTTCCCCTGCTGAACAAGTAAGCCCTTTCTATTTAGACCTGTCAGGAGAGCAAGTGTAGTCGGTCACATGGAACCACAGTTTTGTTTGAATGGACAGCAGCGTGCCCCATCTCGTATTTTTCCTGGGCTTGACACAGTAACAGCCATTAAAAAATATCATGAAAGTTGTACACACCCTGCCATTCTGCACACTCTAAAATGGCAGGAGAAAATAGCCCAAAGCCTTTCCTCCTTAATAATCTCTTGGACAGGTTTTAGGACCGAACCAGGTAATCTCAACGTGAGTAGAAAAGAAACAAGAAGAAATGACTCTAAGTAGAAGAGGTGGAAGACAAAAGGCAATGAAATAAGTGAGATGAGGTGAAGGATACCTCTAAAACATGGCAACATGTACTGTGATTTACTCATGGTTGATATTCAAGAAATATCTATAATTTATCAGGAATGGTCACAACTTAGGAGAGTACATAGTTCTGTACCAGCAACCTGAGGCCAAGGCAAAAGAGATGTTCCTGCAATGATGATACCACATAGATTCCTGGAGGTCACCGTTCTAGCTCCTGTTTAGATATCTGTTTCCTGTTCTCATGGTTAGGACCTGACTCTGGGTTGGAATTTCTTGGATGGCCCTCCCAGGTCTGTGACCATCTAATTAGTGATCATCTAATTAGTGACTCTAACTCAAATTCTAGACACAAAGTCGAGGTGAACAATTGAACTGGGTCTCATGTTGTGAAGTTGGCATTGGAGGGACCTTCTCTTGACACTGGCCTCTGATCATAGATGGCCATGTTGGTGCAGAGGCTGCCTCTCCAGTTCTACAAGATGGAGCAAGGAAGAATTCCTTGGATGGTAACTCTTTCAGAATTCTTCTTCTGAAACATCTATAACTTCAAAGCAAGTTACAATTACAAATAATGTCATGTATTTTATTTCCAAAAAAGGATTGAAGTGAATCCTAAGATTCGGAAATAACCTTCTAATACAGACAGAGCAGCCACTGGAGGCCAGACTCCACAGGACCCAGGGAATTATCCAATTCAACAACTGATTAGAAAAGGGGCTCACGTGCGTAGGGAGCACAAAGGAAACTGAATTTCAGGAACTTTTGAACCAAAAGTAATAACAATATAAACTAGAGTAGAAATTTGCCCCCAAGTGGAGCCGAACTAGACTACTAACTACTTTGATATTAAACCTAGCAGAGGACTAACCAGTGGATGCTCTGGGTGACCTGGGGGGTGATTCTGAAGCCTTTTTCTTATCCTGTAATGATGATAATAACCACGTCTGGAAGACCCATACAAGTGTACAAAATGCTGGAGTGCTTACACGCAAACACATACACAACACATATGTGTATCCAGAAAAATCATGGGGAGATGGATGAAACACCTACAGTTACAACATAAAAACCTTACCCCATGGCCTCTGCTTGTTCTCTCTGTCTGAAAGCATTCCACTTTTTAGAACTTGTATATTTTTCCTTTCACGGAAGTAATGCTGTTAATGTGGCTTTTAAAAAGCTGTAGTAAAAAGCATGTAACATAAAATCTACCATCTCAACCATTTTTAAGGGTATAGTTCAGCAGTGTTCGGTATATTCACATTGCTGTGAAACAAAGCTCCAGAACTTTTTCATCTTAAAAATCTGAAATTCTAGGACTTCCCTGGTGGTGCAGCGGTTAAGACTCCGCGCTCCCAATGCAGGGGGCCCGAGTTCGATCCCTGGTCAGGGAACTAGATACTCTAAGACCCAGTGCAGCCAAATAAATAAAAAAAATAAACATTTTAAAAAATCTGAAATTCTGTAACCATTAAACCACTCCCTTTTACCGCCTAGCCCCCAGCCCCTGGTACCCATCATTCTATTTCCATTTCTATGAATTTGACTACTTTAGATACCTCATTTAAGTGGAATCATATAGTATTTGGCTTTTTGTGACTGATAGGGCTTGTAAATAAACACAGGGCGGTAAGAAGAGAAGGTATAAAGAAGGAGAGGGAGAGGGCAAGTCCACCCCGCCTCTTTTTCTGGTGTTGGCTAGAAAGGGAGGTCCCCGGAGTGTTGTCTTGGGCTGGACTGCGGTTGGCAGCATGTTGTTACAGCTGCTGAGAGAGGGTCCTCGCGACAGAGTGGGTTCAAGGTCCATTCTCTCCATCAATAAGCCTTACTGGGGGCCCTAACCGTCCGAGTCCCCATTTCAAGCAGACTTTCTGAAGTCCACGGAACCTCAGCAATTCTTCAAGAATTCCCATGAAAAGCTCTCAGCATCTTTCTGGGAGGAGAAAGAATCTGCATAAATAAAGCCTCATTATTTTAAGCACAGCCTCTGTTGCAATCCTGGAGGGAGCACAGAAGCAGCAATGGAATGTGAATGAATAGTCTCCGAGCTGCCAGAGCCTGCTCTTCAGGAATGAAATATGCTTAGAATGTGCATCCCTCGCGGATGCAGGCGAGGGGCACAGAGGGAAGGGAAATTTGGGTTCAAAACTGAAAGGCAGCCTGTGAAATTCAGTCGCATGTCAAAGGGATCATCGGCAAAAAATGTCTGGGAACCACTATGACACTCCGGCTGAACCTTGCAGGGTCACTCCCACCAACGCCACCTCACATGTCACTGTGAATAGAGCCACATCTTCAGCACAAATCCCCCTTTCTCACCAAAACTTCCACCCAGCGCCCAGAACAAGGGAGACCTCCTATAGCATCTCCACATGGGAGCCAGACTCCTAGAGGCAGTTGACAGTGCAAACTGGGAGTTAACTTTTTCATCTGAGTGGATGGAGCTCAAATTACCAAAAGGTTAATTTGTAAATGAAAAAACTTCTATGAAAAGATTTATCCCCAGGCATTCCTAATTATCCTTGCACAAGCCTGCGGTGAAACTCTCAGTAGATCTTCAAGCTTTTGCTATCCCTCTGCCTGACTGCTGACGGCCCCCAGATCCTGCTATCCACCCACCCCATCCCTCGCGTCCTTTCTCAAACCTGCTCCTTGGGCAGTTTTTCTTTCCCACCTCAGTTCAGGGCAACTCCCATCCTTCCCGTTTTTAGGGCCAAAACCTCAGTCATCTTGGATTCTTTTCTTTTTCTCATATCCTACTTCCAATCAGCTAGTGGGAAGTCCTGGCAGTTCTGCATTCAAAATAAAGTCAGGTTCCAAGCCTTTGCATTTCTTCCCTGCCACCACCCTCCTACAAACTACCTCTTGCTTGAATTATTGCAGGAGATGCTTAGCTGGTATCCCTACTCCTGCCCTCGTCCCTTTGTAGCCTACTCTCAACCCAGCATCCAGAGCCATCTTGTAGAAAGATAGGTTGGATGATGTCACTGCTCTATCCAGAACCATCCAGAAGATCCCTGTTCACTGAGTACAAGCCAACATCATTAATATGGCCCATCAGGCCCTTCACTGTCTGTCTCCTCCCAACACCCCAGCTCTAGACCCGGTCTCTGTATGTTGTCTTCTCCATGAGCCCTTTCCGAACTGCCCTGTCTAAAATTTCAACTTGCAACTGAAATGTCCATCGAAGGATGAATGGATAAAGAAGATAGATAGAGAAGATGAATGGAATATTACTCAGCCATTCAAATGAATGAAATAATGCCATTTGTAGCAGCATGGGTGGACCTAGAGATTATCATACTAAGTGAAGTAAGTCAGAGAAAGACAAACATCATATGCTATCACTTATAGATGGAATCTAAAAAATGATACAAATGAACTTATTTACAAAACAGAAATAGACTCACAGACATAGAAAACAAACTTATGGTTACCAAAGGGGAAAGGGGTTGGGAGGGTTAAACTGGGAATTTGAGACTAACAGACACATACTACTATATATAAAATAGATAAACAACAAGAACCTATTGTATAGCACAGGGAACTATACTCAATATCTTGTAATAATCTATAATGGAAAAGAATCTGTAAAAGAATGTGTATATGTATATACACACACACACGTATAACTGAATCACTTTGCCGTATACCTGAAGCATTGTAAATCACGTATACTTCAAAAAAATTTAAAAACGCCTACAATGCCAAAATGAAACAAAATTTCAACTCCAGTCCTCACTAACTACTCCCCTCCCTATTTTATTTTCCCCTGTAACATTGATCACCAGCTTACGTATTCTTGTTTACTGTATGTTGCCCCTAATGGGAATGTAAGCTCTGGGAAGGCAGAGGGTGTATGCATTTTGTTCCCCGCTACATCCAGTACCTAGAAGAGCACACACAGTTGGTGCTCAGTGCAAATCTGGTCAATGAATAAATGGCTCCTTCTGGTCATTCAGGTCTCAGCCCCAAAGTCTCCTCCTTGGAGAACCCTTCCCTGGCCACCCTATCTAATGTTGCTTCTCCCTTGATGACTATATCACATCACCTCGTTTTATTTTACTTTTAGCACTCATCACAATCTAAAGTTATCTGTTTTCTTATTTGTCTTTTGCACTAAAATATAGCCCCATGAGAGCTCCAACTTTCTTTGTCTTTGTTCACGGCTACATCCCCAGCACTTAGAACAGGGCTTGGCACAGAGTAGGTACTTAGTAAATGCTTCTTGTGAATGGAGCACCTTCATGACAAAATCAATCCATATCTATTATTTTTTCCCAATTTTTTATCTTGAGAATTCCAACCTACAGAAAAGATGAAAAAAATGTACATCCATATACCTTCAATCTCAATACATCAACCGTTAAATTTTGCTAAATTTGTATGCTCCGCTTGATCAAACTGTGCCTGAAGCTGTCCCAATAAATACCTTCTACTGTTTTAAGCAAAAAAAAAGTATGCTGTCTTCTCTATATCTTTATCTATCTATAGATAAACACACACCCCCACCCGCTCCACATATACATTTCTTCCCAAAACCACTTGAAAGTAAATCATGACATTTCATTCCTAAATACTTCAGCATATATATCTTGAGAACAAGAGCATTCTATATAACCAAAATAACAATTTCCTACCCAAGAAAACTCATGTTGGCATAATGTTGTAAACTAATATACAGTCTATATTGAGTCTCTAAATTGCTCCAAGGATGTCCTTCATAGATTTTTTTTTTTTTAATCTGGGAGCCAATCAAGATCACTTACTGCATTTGGTCCCACTTAATTTCCTTTGACCTAGGAGAGTCCCTCGTCATTTTGTCTTTCATGGCAACGACACTTTTGAAAAGTTCAGGCCAGCTGTATTGAAGAATATCCCACAGAGGATGTCTAGCCATAGAACCATGCTCAAAAGTTAATCTAGGGCTTCCCTGGTGGCGCAGTGGTTGAGAGTCTGCCTGCCAATGCAGGGGACATGGGTTCGTGCCCCGGTCCGGGCAGATCCCACATGCCGTGGAGTGGCTAGGCCCGGGAGCCACGGCCGCTGAGCCTGCACGTCCGGACCCTGTGCTCTGCAACGGGAGAGGCCACAACAGTGAGAGGCCCGTGTACCGCAAAAAAAAAAAAAAAAAGTTAATCTAATTTATTCTTTTATTCTGTGTGGTTAATTAACCAATTTAATATACGGTGAGTTCATTTTTTTCTATTTGTTTTAAATTTTAGGGTTTGCTGCTTCTCATCTATTTTTATTAAATTTTAATTTCTTGACTATGTAAAACATTTAAATGAAAAAAAAACCATTTAAATCGTTCAAAAGTCAATACCAATTAAAATGATAGAAAGTCACTCCCATCTCAAATCTTTTCATTCTGTTTTCACCCACTTCCCATAGGTTACCTTTTCATAGTTTTTTTTTCTTTTCTGTGTTTCTTTTAATAAAATATGCAAATGTACGTGTATACTTATAAATTATACATATGCATTACAAATACATACTCATATTTTCTTAAACAAAAGGAAGCATACCATACCTAGTGTATGTACTCTTCTGCATCTTGTTTTTGCCTTCTAAAATATGTCTTGGAAATTACTCCACGTCAGTCCATGGAGATCTTTTTTCTTCCATATGGTTACATAGTGAGCGGTTGTGTAGCTGTACATATGTGTATAATCTTGCACCTATGTTGTTTAGTTATTTGTATAAACCCATTATTTTTTAGTGGGTCATTATGGACTGAATTGTGTCTCCCCAAATTTGTATGTTGCAATCCTCATCCACATCTCCCCATATTTGGAGACAGGGCCTTTAAGGCGGTAATTAAGGTTAAATGTGGTCATAAGGGTGAGGCCTTGAGCTGACAGAACTGGTGTCCTTATACGAAGAGGAAGAGACACCAGTGTTCTCTCTCTTTCTCTGTGCACAGAGGAAAGGCCATGTGAAGACGCAGCGAGAAGGAGGCCATCAGCAAACCAGGGAGAGGGGCCTTAGGAGAAACCAAACCTGCAGACACCTTGGTCTTGGACTTCTAGCCTCTAGAACTGTGAGAAAATAAATTTCTGTTGCTTATTCCACCCATTTTGTGGTATTTTGTTATGGCAGCCTGAGCATACTAATACATGGATATTAGAAGAGTTAAATACTACAGATTTCCCATGAAAACAAGCTAAAGATTGATTTAAGAGAAAATCACTTATAAAAAAACTTAAAAAAAAAGATATTTCTGGAGGCTCCTGAGGAGGAAGTAAGGAAGAACCAGCATTCTGTTGACCACAGAGTAGGAAGCAGTCTGCATTAAGTTGTTTTAAACACCAGTGTGAGACTTACAGGTGCAGGTCCACTAGAGCATCACTTTCTATTTTGACTCACTCTTCTGAAATCTTGTTTTTTTTTTTTTTTTTTTTTTTTTTTTTTGCGGTACACGGGCCTCTCACTGCTGTGGCCTCTCCCGTTGCAGAGCACAGGCTCCGGACGCGCAGGCTCAGCGGCCATGGCTCACGGGCCCAGCCGCTCCGCGGCATGTGGGATCTTCCCGGCCCGGGGCACAAACGCGTGTCCCCTGCATCGGCAGGCGGACTCTCAACCACTGTGCCACCAGGGAAGCCCTCTTCTGAAATCTTAATCACACACGTGTCAGTTGTCTTCTTCCAGACTTTGGGCATGATGGAGGGAAACTACCTCATTCCTGCAGGTCCCCCAGTGGTCCAGGCTTTCCAGGATCCAGGGACGACTTTATGGTTGTCCTTTTTTAACAAAGCTCAGTTGGGGATGGAAGCAGCGTCTTTTACTCTTGGTTTTTGAAAATGTCATCATCCAACTGATTAATACAAAAACATGTCCTTCCTATTGAACATTCTGACACATCCTTGAAAGAGCAGCTATCTGGAGGTATTCAGTATATAACCTAAGCCTGAAGTAAGCTGATTGAGTAACTTCCAAAGCATGCATTTGTAGATATTTACATAGGTTTGAAAATATTCATGAAAGGACTATCCTTGTCTTCAATTTCAGTACCTGTAGACCAGGGTAACATGAAAAGAGTGACACTCCCCACATCTGCTACTTCCTTCATAGTTGCACAAGATTCGACTAGATGGTGAGAATTTCCTTCTCTATCTGGGGACGCAGAGGGTCAGAGTCTTGGAAAACATCTGACCTATTTTCACTGAAAATAACACTAGTAATTTCCAGAGATGCAACACTAGAGAACATATAGGAAGGAAGAGCATCTGTAGGTTTCAATGATCAAGGTAAATTTAAATACGAAAAAAGGTCTCACACTTTTAATAAGGAACTAGAAGAAATCTATTCTTTTTATTGCTTTTTGGGTTGATTTTCATTTAACCAATGAGACTGTGAGTGCAAGTTTCTTTGGTCCTAGTTAAGGACTCTAGTCTCTTAGTTAGGAGAACGGAGGGCCCGGAGCTGGAAGGAAGGGACCAGGGAGCACTGGTGCAGCATTGGTGCTTCTAGGAAGAAAATCGATGGGGCCACAGAAGTTTCTGAAATCACATGTAATGCCATACTGCGGAGTTGTACTTTTTCCAGTATTATGCTCCACACTCCACCCAATCTTCATTCCCTCCTTCCCTTCTATCCACTGAACTGTTCAAATAACCTTTTTATTACTACAGAAATGTAATAATGTACATGGTAGGAAACTGGAAAATGCAGACAAGCAAAACAAAACCCATCACATTTCCACCATTCACAGGTCACCACTCTTAACACTTTAGCACAGGTCCTTTGGCTCCTTTACATACACACACACACACACCACACAAACACACACACACACACTCCAATTTGTTTTTTGTTTGTTTGTTTTTTTGGTACACGGGCCTCTCACTGTTGTGGCCTCTCCCGTTGCGGAGCACAGGCTCCGGACGCGCAGGCTCAGCGGCCATGGCTCATGGGCCCAGCCGCTCCGTGGCATGTGGGATCTTCCCGGGCCGGGGCACGAACCCGTGTCCCCTGCATTGGCAGGCGGACTCTCAACCACTGCACCACCAGGGAAGCCCCAATTTGTATTTTTTAACCAAACCAAGATCATACAGGATCTATTGTTTCTCAGTCTTCCTTTTCCAATTATTACCACCTTTCCATTTCAGGAAAATTTCTCCTAATACCCAGACCACATTTGGATTTTTCCAATTTCCCCCCCAAAGTCCTTTCTAACTGGTTATCCAAACGAGTAACCACTCCAGGACCACATAGTGCATCTAGTTTTTTATTTATTTATTTATTTATTTATTTATTTATTTATTTATTTATTGTGGTACATGGGCCTCTCACTGCTGTGGTCTCTCCCATTGTGGAGCACAGGCTCCGGACATGCAGGCTCAGCAGCCATGGCTCACGCACCTAGCCACTCCACAGCATGTGGGATCTTCCTGGACCGGGGCACGAACCTGTGTCCCCTGCATCGGCAGGCAGACTCTCAACCACTGTGCCACCAGGGAAGCCCGCATCTAGTTTTTAAATGCCTTAACTCTTGTTTAATTTAGCATAGTCCCATTTTTATGACACTGACTTATTGAAGAAATCAGGCCAGTTGTCCTGCAGAACAACCCACCTTCTGGATTTGCCCCGTTGCTCCCTCATGGTGTTGTTAGGCTTGGTTTTGTAATCATTGGTTTTCCTCTATCTGGAAGTTATATCTAAAGGCTTTATGAGGTCAAGTTACACACGGAACACATCACCGGGGAGAGTGTCTATTTCACGAAGATCATCAGAAGATATCTAACACCTAGGTGACTCACCAGGAGTGATGCTCAGACTGACCCCTGCCTGGGTTTGCGGGTAGAGCGTGTGTGTGTGTTGTTACTTTGTGTCCATGTGTGTTGCTTAGCTACTACAGTAATGTCCAGCAAACATTCATCATAATGGTTTTAACCAGAAGTGATCACCTTTGCCTGAATCTGTTCCTGACACTTTAAAGTATGTGGCACTGGATTAAAATACCCTTGAGGTATTTTTTTTTTTTCTTTTGCGGTACGCGGGCCTCTCACCGTTGTGGCCTCTCCCGCTGCGGAGCACAGGCTCTGGACGCGCAGGCTCAGTGGCCACGGCTCACGGGCCCAGCCGCTCCGTGGCACGTGGGATCTTCCCGGACCGGGGCACGAACCCGCGTCCCCTGCATCGTCAGGCGGACTCTCAACCACTGTGCCACCAGGGAAGCCCCCCTTGAGGTATTTTTAGAGGTTCTGTCCTCCAGAAATTTAGTATCTCCTTGAAGTGAAGGTCCTTGTATCCATGTGTGCTAAGTAAGGCATGATGCTCACAATATCACCTGGAAGGCACACTCCTTAAAAGGTAATTTAGGGAGCACCTCTATATGTATCCTCAGTCTGATAAATTGTTGGGGCTTAAGTATTTCCCAAATAAATGAAAGTAACCTTAAAACCAGACATCCAGAGTAGACTTCATTCTTAGAGGAACCAGCAATGGGAGTTTAAGTATAGGAGCTCAATCTCAGCCCCCGACCATTTTTCTCTTCTCTTTTCTGAAAGGGATCGGCAATTCCTGGTGGTCTCAGACACCACCTATGGGCCCGTGTTCCTCACATCTGTATCTTCCGCTTTGCACTCACGGTGCCTTGGGAACTTATACAGCACTCTAGATATGTATCAAGGCTGGATGGCCTCTTTTCCCACTGATGAGGCCCACACTCAGTCTTTGGCATTTCTCAGCTCTTCACCAGGCACATACCTTCATCAGCTCATGCTGGGCGCAGGGTGAGCTTCCTGGCTGTGCCCTCCGTCTGGAGTCGTTTGTTGTCCCATCCGTCCAACATTCCATTGCTAGACAGTTATTCCTTAAATTCTTTTTCATCCTGTCACCTTTTGGCTCACAACGTTTCAGTGAATTCCTATTGCTTACTCCATCAAGCTTAAATTCTTTGGTCTAAACCTTATGTTTTCCTAGGAAGGCTCCATGTAATCTGACCTGGCACATAATTTGAATTATTTCCCCAAATCTACTCTTTGTGCTAATCAGAGCTGGCTCCTCAAGGCCCTGTGACTGCTTCTTTTAGGGCCTCTGTCGTGCCAGTGTCTTTTCCTGGAGGCTCTCTCCCCAGTTGTTCCCTAAGAAAGTCTGATCAAACCTGTGAGTGTTAGTTTTAGGTGATTCTACGAGATGGAAGGAAAATCCTGTGCTCCCCCAGATCAGAACCTCTGTGGCACAAACAACGGCTAACGCATAACATGGCATCTACAGCAAATGCTCTTGAATTGTTTACACCTTTGATTTCTATGGTTTGTCTTGATTCTTCAACTATATTGTAAGCTCCTTGGAGGAGATGGTTTTGTCTTATATTTCTAAGTTAACCCCCCAAAAGAAATGATCTAGAAAAGGGTCATGTGTTCCATTCCTCTGATTCTATGAAGTGCTGTACTTAAGCCATCTTGTCCTTTTGACCCCTTTGTCCTTTTTTTTTTTTTTTTAAGATTTTTTTGATGTGGACCATTTTTAAAGTCTTTATTGAATTTGTTACAATATTGCTTCTGTTTTACAATATTGCTTCTGCTTGTTTTTTTTGTCTGTGAGGCATGTGGGATCTTAGCTCCCTAACCAGGGATTGATCCCGCACCCCCTGCATTGGAAGGCGAAGTCTTAACCACTGGACCGCCAGGGAAGTCCCTTGACTCCTTTGTCCTTTAAACACACACACACTGAAGGTAATTGTGTGTTTGTTTCTACCCTACCGCAGTGTCTAGCATCTTGCACTGTTATCAAATTCTCCTTTAATAGAGCTGAAATCCACTCCCACATAGCCAGTATACTATTTCTTCTGTTAGCAAGTGAGAATATCTGGTTGACATCTCCTGTCATCTACTCAAACAGGAGGCATGGAGAGACTTTGTTAAACAGAACTTTGAAAGGTCATCACATTTCCGTGAGTATCTTGCAAATCTGATGGATTTAACTCACGCCTCCCCCCCCCAAAATCCTCAGAGTTACAAAAGGTGTGCTTCAAACGTCTTCTCTTAGAATCCTGCATATTTCTTACCCCCCAATTTTGGTGGTCCACATTTTTGATCTTTCCACCTTCCTATTTGTAGGGTACAATTTAATTCCTGGGCTACAACAGCTCTACTTGGCAGAAAGAATATTTGCACATAGTCTAAGGTGTTCATTGGAAGGAAGAATGACATCAAATATGAAAATGTCTCCCGTGGTGAGAGTGCTCATCTTTACATGGCAAGACCACTGAGGATCCTATCTTTCAGCAGACGTTTTCCTGGCCTTTTAGGAGCTTTCCCGTTTTTCCCACCCTTCTCTTTTAGTAACTAATAAAACAAGAATAATAGATAAGTTGTGAGGCGTCAGAGGGTCTCTCTGGACAGATCTTTGAGGTGATCTTCACACAGAATGCGGTCGGCTTCCACTCCAACCCACATCACTCAACATGGCTTGGAACACACGCGTGTGGCTACTGCTCTCTGACAGTTCTATTCAATTCTGGTTGTTGATACTGCCTCTGCAAATAACATCGCCCATGCACTACTTTTAGGAGGAATAATCTGTCATTTGATTTTGTATCTGGAGAATTAAAAAAATAAAGAAATCAAGAGAACAAAAATGAAGACTTAGAAATAAAGAATAGGGAAAAAATGAGTGGCAATGACAAGTAATACTATCCTTTATACAGCAGAAGACAAAATGAAATAGTTGTGACTTAACCAGCTGGAGGTCTGTCATTGTGACCTTCTGTATCCCTCCTTTGATTTTCTTCTAAACGCAGGAATCTTCCGTTGGCTAAATCCCAGCATTTTTTTTTTCCATCCTCGGGCCAACTTTTTGGCTTGCTTGGGAACAGCTGCCAGTATTTCTCCCTGCTGCCAATCAGTCCAAAAATGTGCTCACATTGAAGGCCTGGCTCCATCCCACCCAGGGTGCTGAATGCACTCACTTTTTCACACACAGCCTTTGCCAGGCTGCACACAGAAGTCCAGCTCAGACAGTACAGCTCACTGCATCACCAGCGAGCCCGGAAGAGGCGCCACTGTCAGTGAGAGAGACGGTCAACGTATTTGAGGGGTCTAGGGCAAAGTGAAACATCTTAACTAGGTGCACCAAGTTAATGGGAAAAAGAACACTTCTGAAAAATCAGGAAACCAAAAGTGCGGTTGTTTAACTGCCCCACTCCTGATAGCAAAACCAACCCAATCCTTTGTCTAGCCTGTGATTTGATTAAGAAAACAAACAAGAAAATAAACAGAAAGGTATTAACCGACGAGTGCCAACACTATTTTACTTTCTTTGTGCTTCTAAGAACAGCCTTTCCTACAGACAACCACACATCACCCCAACGCCTGGATGTGATCCCTTTTATTAAGGAATTCCTGAATCAGTTTCCTGGTTTACAGCTTGTTCAACCAAGATTCCAGGTGTTCTCACCAGAAGAAGGGTCCCTTTCAAAAGCTGTCTGCTTGTGTAGAACTGCACAGCCACCAGAAATGTCACGGACACCCCAACAATAGAGCTGAAACCTGAAGCAGTTTGGGGACATTCCAAGTTTTTCAATGGAATGCGAATCCATTAAGATGATTAGGTAACTCTACTGATATCCTCCCATTTGTGCTCAGTGCGAGAGCTGCCAAAGAAAAGACAGAATCAAAACCGACTCTTGGATTCCAGCTCTTGAGTATTTTGGTGCGGAAACTGTATTTTCTTGTAACTCATTTTAAAAAACACCCCATGCTTTCACTGTGTAATTGAAATCTCAGTTTTCAGGAAGCAGAGAGAAATGAGATCTATAATCACTGTTTCTCTTCTGTTCGGCTTCCAGCCTAAATGGTCCTGCTCTTTTATTGGCAAAGTAGGGCAGGTAATAGTGAACAAGAAACCTACTCTAAGAAGCACTGGCTCAAGGGAAGTACCACTCCATCACTAGTGACTCAGCCCTGAACTCAAGAGTGATTACTCTGCATCGATAAAGTCATGCTAATTGGACAATAGCTTGCTGCCAGCTCATGTGGGCATGACCTACAATACCCTTGGCTGACAGCCATTATGTCCATCATACCTTTATTTATTTTTATTTTTTTGGTAATCTGGATGGGACGTGGAAATAATTTTTAAAAAACCCTCCCAAGCGCTATTTAACTTCTTATCATGAATTAAAAGTTTAATTAAGTACCCTGTTAAAGGCCTGGGTTCTATGATTAAATATGACAAAAATAATATGTATGATTCCTGATCAAGTGAGGAACTTTACAGCTCTGAACTCTGTCTTTAAATCTATTACTGATTTCAACCGAAATAGCTAAGCGATTCCATAACAGAGCAAACTAAGAAGCGTAAGGGACATTTAATTCATATATAGAGAAGGGTCTTGAAATGAATAGATACACCGGTGCCTTCTTTTATAAAATTTAATGCAAACAACTTTACTGTCAAAGGCTTTGTTATGAATGCATTTTAAAATGTTGATTACTGTGGTCATCCTACACTATACAGGGTGAAACAGGTAAAGTGAAAGAAAGCCTTAAAACTGCCTTTGAAATCAGGTCACTTAAAAATAATTCTTCGAAAGGTCTAAGTTTTTGTCCACTCAACTCCTTCTACTATTCCAAAAGAGGGATGCACCCCTGCATAAAGCTCTTTAAATAGGACTTACTGGCCTCAGGATTTAGAAATGTAAGAGGTTTGGAAATAGCTTATACATTTCAGTTTTCAAATCAGCTATTGCTGTGGCTATTTTCACACCAGATTTCCCTCCCTCTGTAGCAGCACCACTGAGCAGCCTTCAGAGACGGAATCACAATCGTATTAGCTCCCCTTTTCACGGCTTTGCTTTATTGCACCCCCATCCGAGGCGGAGGCCCAGATTTCAGGGCTGGAAGTCACCTTTGTGTTACTATAAATAAGTCCTGCCTTTAGGCAGTTCAGACTTATCAGCACGATTCTAGGACTTGAAAACTTCTTACTTGCTGGCAAGTCGTTACCTGGGATATTTTGACTTCTTTTGCTTTTTTTTTTTTTTTCATCTGCTACCATGTCTCACCAATGCAACTTGGAAACTTGCACCACAGCTTTTAATGAAGAGTCTGAGGTAAGAGCCATTTCATCAGAGAAGACTGTGCTTTCCTTTTATGGGAATAATAACACCTACTGTTGATATGGCACCATCCTTCCAAGAAGTTTAACTTCTCCCATTTCATTAATCTGAAGAGCAGCCCTGAAAGGCAAACTGGCGCCCTGTATTGTTATTCCCTGCACACTCATGTGGAAATTGAGGTCATTAAATAATAATAATTTTTTTCAAGATCCTTCTGAAATCGTTACAGAGCAATGATCTGCATTTTCTACAATCTGTCTGTGTTCTAGGTTATCAAATAGCGCAGTGGTTCTACAGCTCTTGAACCGTCATCTCCGATGAACTCTAAGACCATATGGGAAAAGTCAGGGAGGATTTACAAACAAAGATAAGACAAGTGAGCTCACGCCTCTTCTAAAGTCAGATGATTCTCTCCTTTCCAGACCAATCTGCCTCCCATCTCCCTGGTCTTTCCCTACCTCTCAATCCAAACATCTCTCCTCTCCTTCTGACCTGCAGGATTTTTTTTCTCTCCCTCCAGCAGGAACCTAGAAAAATTCCAAGACCATCAACCTGTAGCACAGGCTAGGTCTCCAGAGATCATCCAGTTCAACTCCATCAACGTCCAGAAGGATGAGCCTTGCTGAGTTGAGTTGGCCCACTTGCTCAGGAGATCCTATCCTCTCTCAAGTCCTCAAGAGCATTCTTTTAGCGACTGGCCTTCCATCTGCCATGTCAGCAAGTTTTCTGTCTCTTTTGGAACTTTCCCATCCGCCCAAGTATGAGTCAGGATGGGCTTTGCTGTGCAAACAAATAAACACCAAGTCTTAACGGCCTAACATAAAGGTTAAGTCCTCATTCATGTCATAGTCTGATGCGAGTCAGATGGCTCTCTTCCAACGGTGACTCAAGAATCTGGGCTGCATGATAAACTGACTCCTCCTTTTTTACTCATGTAGGCACTGTAAGTTTCTGCAAACCCTTTTGATATTAATACAGAAGTATATAAGAGCAATAATGATGTTCACACTTGAACTCAATGATCTTAAACTATTTCCCACATTATTTCTTAAATAAATGATAAAACAGAAGCTAAAAACACTAAATAACCCTAAATGCTAAAGTATGTTCACTAGCTATGTTTAAAAAATAAATGTTCGACAAAGAGAATAAGGTAAATTATGGTATGATTATGCAACTGAATAGTCTGGTTATTAAAACTGCAATTGCAAAGATTATGCATGGAATGGGATATGAGCTGACACGGGAAGATTATACGATATTCTGATGTTAACTAATAAAAAGCAATATATAATCTTGCACTTCTATGACTGCAGCCATTTAAAATGTGTATACATAAAGAGAATATTGGAAGGAAACAGGCAAAAATGGAATTAATTGTGTTTCAGCTGGATTAGTGTTTAAAGTTTTTTAAAAATTGATTGGTTTTTTTAAAATTTATTTTTGGAAAGTAAGATGTAAAATAAAATAAAACATAAATCTCTTAAAAAAAAAAAAGAATCTGGGTTTTGATTCCACCACCTAGGAGTTCTCTGACACCAGTTCAATGGATGTGAAAGAACACCAAGAACTCACACTTACTTTTTTCTTTTTTTTTTGCTGTACGCGGGCCTCTCACTGTCGTGGCCTCTCCCGTTGCGGAGCACAGGCTCCGGACGCGCAGGCCCAGCGGCCACGGCTCACGGGACCAGCCGCTCTGCGGCATGTGGGTTCTTCCCGGACCGGGACATGAACCCATATCCCCTGAAATCGGCAGTCAGACTCCCAACCACTGCGCCACCAGGGAAGCCCCTCACACTTACTTTTAACTGCCTTGGGCTAGAAGTGACACATGACTCCCACTCACGTTTTATTGGTTAGATTTGATGACCCAGCAAACCTGACTGTAAATGTGGTCTTCCTGTGTGTGCAGGAAAGAGAGGAAAATTGGATATGAGTGAATACTGATCACCTTTACCATCGAGGGCAAGTGTGCTGGAATTTCTTCCTACTTAGAAAAGAAGCCCAAAGGAAAACTCTTTTGACTCTATTTCCCTCCAGTTACTGGCTCACCTCTTTGCTCCCTTTAACTCAAAAAGCCTTAAAAATGTAGCCTACATGAGCTTCTTCAAATCCTTCCCTTTCCCTTCTCTCTAGAACACAGCCCAATTGATGTTTGCTCCTATTGCTTTCCCAAAGTGCTCAATGAAATCACGAACGGCTTCCAAATTGCTGGGTGGTCAATTTTCAGCCTTCACCTTAGCTGCCTATCAGCATCATTTGACATTGTTGATTACTCTCTCCACCTTTCTTTACCTGGCTTCCAACACACTAAACTTTTTTTTGCCTTTCCTTCTACTTCAATAGTTACTCTTTCTTGGTTTACCCTGCTGCCTCATCTTTTTCTCCCTAACCCCTTAGTTCTGAAAAGACCCAAGGATCAATCCTAAGACCTCTCTCTCTTTTTTTTTTTTTCTGTCTACACTTATTCACTTGGTATTTGTATCTGGTCTTGGGGTTTTCAATATCCCCAATACTCTGGTATTAAAACTTCTATCTCCAAGCTAGATTTCTCCCATGAATTTTAGCCATGTATATCCTACTGTGTAGTAGACATCTCTACTTAGATGCTAACACGCTTCTCAAACTTAGTATGTACAAAATAGAACTCCTAATCCTGCCCCACTCCCACCACCTGAAACCTATTTCCCTCACTCTTCACCAATCCCAGGTAACTGGCAACTCCATCCTTCCAACAGCTTAGGCCCTAAACCTTGGAGTTATCCTTAACTCTTATCTTTCTCTTCCATCCTACATCCAATCTATAAGATAATCCCATAAGCTCTACCTTCAAAATATTACCAGAGGGACTTCCCTGGCGGTCCAGTGGTTAGGACCCGACGCTTCCACTGCAGGGGGCCCGGGTTCGACCTCTGGTCAGGGAATTAAGATCCCGCAAGCCTCACAGCCAAACAAACAAACAGAAGTTTGCGAACTTAAAAAAAAATGTTACCAGAATCTGACACTGATCACCACTGCACTACTATCACCCTGGTCCAGGCCATCAGATCATGCCTGGTTTGTTGCCTCAGCATCTTAACTGTTTTTCCTGCTTCTGCCCCTGTCCTCTTTCAATCTATTTTCACATAGTCAAAATTATCTTCTCCTGGGAAAACCTCCAATGGCCTCCTAGCTCATTCCAAGGAAAGGTAATGTATCCAAAAGGTGCACAGCCTTGCCCCGGTAATTCTCTGACGTGCTTCCTCCTATCGACCTTTCGCTCATGCTGCTACCGTGTGTCAAACAGGCCAGGTCCACTCCATCCCCAGGGCCTTTTCCTTGCTATTCCTTCCACTTAGATCACTTTTCCCCCACATGTCAACATGGCTGTCTCCCTCACCTTCTTCAGGTCTTTCTACAAAAGTCATCCCCCAAACAGGCCTTTCTTGACCACCCTAGTTAAAACTGCCATACCTGAACCCTGACGTTCCTTAACCCCCTTCCCTGTTTTATTTTCCTCAATGGCATCTAACAAAGTCCATGTTATATTTATTTATTTTCTGTCTCTCCTTCTCCTCCTCTGGTAGGTAAGGTCTGTTTTGTTCACTACGTTCACCCAGCACCTAGAACAGCGCCCCCTGGTACAGCCTTTGATAAATATTTGCAGAATGAATGAAGAAATAGAAGCTCAAAGAGGTCGACTGGCTTGCTCAAGACCCCATATGCAGTTAGTGCCAAGGTCCTGATTATGGTTTTCCCAGCCTCTCATGGCTGACGTTCCTCAGTTCCTAAAATTGACCTGTTCCTCTGAGTTTTGTCTAGGTGATAAATGAGGGGATGCTAAAGGGTGAGCTCTGTGCTTTGGGGTGGGGGAGTGCTTTGTACTTCTTATCCCTGGTCATGCCACTTCCCAGAGACCTCACCCCCTGCTTCCCGCCAAACCTTCCCTCCCCCTAGAGTCACACGCAGGCTCAGAACGCTCGGGGCATCCTGTACTGTAGCGTCGAGTACTTTCTGTAGTATGACACCCTGAAAGGACTGTCCAAAGACAGTCACAACTGTCTTATTGCTTCTTTCAAAAACTGGGCCTAAGCCATTCCAGAGACATTAACAGCTTTCATAGCCTCGAAAAACTTTCAGACAAGAAGATTCCATAATTTCCTTGCTGGCCTCTGTGCTCTGCAGTACTAAGGCAGGAACATTCTTTACTATACCCTGTGGTGGAGACTTCACAACAAATGCTGTGTTTCCAAAGTCCCCCTGGGTCAGTTTTCCCTTTTGTTTAGCACTGCAAAAACAAGATTTGTCACAAAATGTTGGGAGAGAGAGAGAGAGAGAAAGATAGAGGGGAAGCAAAAGATAGAGACAGTGAGAGAGCAGAAGTCTGAAATATATTTTTACCTCTGAACGCATAAGTTCCGCCTAAGGGGCCATACATACCTCTACCCTACAGCCATTCCCTGCGTGAACCCTTCCCCTTCTCTATAATAGAGTGAGAGGACCCGGGAAACAAGCCCAAAGAAAGGTGCCAGAGGCTTGGCAATAAGCTCTCCCTCTCGTTTCTTTATTTATGACAAATAAAAATTGTATGTATTTAAGGTATACAATGCGACGTTTTGACATATGTGTACACTGTGAAATTATTACCATTATAAACAAAATAGCATATCCGTCACATCCCATAGTTATCCTTTGTGTGTGTGGTGAGAACTCTTGAGATCTACTCTCTTAGAGAATTTCGAGTATATATTACATTATTATTATTTTTTAAAATATAAATTTATTTATTTTTGGCTGCGTTGCATCTTTGTTGCTGCGCAGGGCTTTCTCTAGTTGTAGCGAGCGGGGTTTGCTCTTCGTTGCGGTTCGTGGGCTTCTCATTGCGGTGGCTTCTCTTGTTGCAGAGCATGGGTTCTAGGCATGTGGGCTTCAGTAGCTGTGGAGCGTGGGCTCAGCAGTTGTGGCTTGCGGGCTCTAGAGCGCAGGCTCAGTAGTTGTGGCGCATGGGCTTAGTTGCTCCACGGCATGTGGGATCTTCCTGGACCAGGGCTCGAACCCGTGTCCCCTGTATTGGCAGGCGGATTCTTAACCACTGCACCACCAGGGAAGTTCCCATAATACGTTATTATTAACTACACTCACCATGCTGTACATTAGGTCTCCAGAACTTATTCATCTTATAACCGAAAGTTTGTACCCTTTGATCAATATCTCTCCTTTTGCACTACCCTCCAGCTTCTGGTAACCACCATTCAATTCTGTTAGTATGAGTTTGACTTTTTTCTCTTAGATGCCACATGTAAGCGAGAATATGCAATATCTGTCTTTCTCTGTCTGGTTTATTTGACTTAGCATAATTTCCTCCAGGTTTATCCGTGTTGCTGCAAATAGCAGGATTCCCTTCTCTTTTTAAAGGCCGAATAATATTTACTTGTGCGTATGTATGTGTGTGTTTATATACAGACCACGTCTTCTTTATCCATTCATCTGCTGACAGACACTCAGGTTGTTTCCATGTCTTGGCGATTGTGAATAATGCTGCAATGAACATGGGAGTGCAGGCATCTCTTTGAGATAGTGATTTTATTTCCTTTGGATATAGACTCAAGAAGCGGGATTGCTGGATCGTATGGTAGCTCTATTTTTAATTTTTTGAGGAACCTCCATATTGTTTTCCACCGTGGCTCTACTGATTTACATTCCTACCACAGTGCACAAGGGTTCCCTTTTCTCCACATCCTGGCCAACACTTTTTATCTTTTGACTTTCTGATAATAGATCTTGGCAATAACCTCCTTTCAGCCGCTCTTCCCTAGCATTCTGGGCGGGAGTCGAGCAGCCCATCAGAATGGGGTTGATGGGCAAAGCTGCGCCCCTTTCCTGCCCTCTGTGATTGACACACCATAACCTTAACGTCATGCTTGTGATGCCACTTCCAGCACGGCCGGCATCCAGCCTAAGTGGTCTCTGTGACCATAGCTGAGGAGGTGTTCATTGAGGCAGCTTGAATCCGAAGGAGCAGTGCAAGAAGGGCCTTGCCACGCTCGGTACACGACCCACTTTCTCTTCATCTCTTAACACGAAATACACTTGCTATTACAAACCAAATGACCTGTTTCATCACAAACAGAAGTACTAAGGACAGTGCCTTATCTCCTGCGTTTTGCTGACACATATCCCCGGATGTGCTTTTCCATGAGGAACCAACACTCAAGTCACAGAAATCCTAGGGACAATCTGTCATGCCAGTTTAGGAAAAGAAAAAAAAAGCAAGACAATTCCATGACTCCTTGACTTCCAGGAGGAGGCCTCTATTTTTATCTCTCCCGTTTTCAGCTGAGAGGCTACACCGGGACTCTAGTCAGCTCTACTTTGTGGGTAATGGCGTTGCCCACCGGGAGTCAGGGCATGGGGCTAGAACTGCACAAGTGGACAGCGGCTGCAGGCTGGAGCCGGGTTTGGCCTAAACTGACAGAGCAGGGGAGTGAGAAGGGCAGTGGTTTGTATCTGGAATTTTCCTAGTCCAAAGACAGAGCTTTCAGGGACTTTCCTGATGGTCCAGTGGCTAAGGCTCCGTGCTCCCAATGCAGGGGGCCCGGGTTCGATCCCTAGTCAGGGCACTAGATCCCACATGCGTGCCGCAACTAAGAGTTTGCATGCTGCAACTAAGGAGCCCGTGTGCTGCAACGAAGATCCCGCACGCGCAACTAAGACTCAGCACAGCCAGATTAATAAATAAATATTTAAAAAAAAGAAACATAACCCACGGACGGAGCTTTCAGACTCAGCCATGCCGGCCCCTGTGAAGCTCAGCAGTTGGCCGGGCAGGGAGCGCATAGGTAAGCCAAGCGTGATCAAGGCTGGGACCGGGCCGGAAGGTGATTTGAATTCGTGATGGATTATGATGAAGTTTAAAGATTTCCAAGGAGCTAATCAAATGCTTTTTCTTACATCATATGAACCAAATGCCAGTGAGTTCCATGCAGCTACTTTCCAAGGTAGTGTTTGGGATGTTTGTTTATTTACCACTTAATTCAAATTCTATGAAGTCATTCACTGAGCTAAGTGGGACAGCATCTGAGAGCCTGCAAGGACCTTTCAGTGTGCACACAGCAAGGAGAGAAAACAATGCCCAGTGCCTGGGGCCCCAGGAGGGGCCTCTGAGCAGAGGCAGAGGCTCCTGGGAGGAGGCCTCAGAAACAATTACAGACCCACAAAGGAAAATGTCACGTGGGGGCTGTCCTGCATGCCCATCAGCAGGATGACTGGAGCTGGGTTATACTGACAATACGAATTCACATTTCATAGGAAAAAAAAAAAGTGTCTCGTTATTTCTGAAGGTTTCAGGTACATGAAGAACCAGAATGTTTTAATTATTTGGAAATGCAGATGATGTAGGAACAGAAATCATTTTACACAACTAGAAAGAAAATCAACACTTAGCAAACTCTCACTTAACTGGAACACGAACACTCAAAAGATCAAACAGCAGACTTTTGTGTGTCATCTACACACTCTTACTTCAAAGAGTGCCCAGTGCCAAGGAAATAAGTGATTATCGGGGATTTGACCTAAAAAGAAATGTTTAGGTTAGGTTTTACTGCCTTGGTATTGTATTATGATAAATAATTTACGGGCTTCAGCATTTTAGGGGTTTTTACAGGTAAGAACTGGGGCTCAGAGAGGTTAAGTGACTAGATCAGGATCACAGAGCTAACTGGGGGGAAGGCCAGGGTTTACGGCACAAGGTCCAGGACGTCTCCAGATGGGGACCGCAGTCATGGAAGAGAGACTAAGTTACATAAATTATGGTTTTCATTTGTAAATATATTTTAATATAATCTATTTTTTTTGGAAATTAGTAGAAAACATATATGAGGTGACTCTCAAACAGATACAGATAATAAATTAACTGTAAACTCCACCCCCTTCCTAAAACCATTCAGGATAATTGGAAGTTTGTCAGATATTTTCAGAGAATTCTAGAGTTAAAGTAAATTCAAAGGCACACTTGCTGCCCCTCAAGAGAAGAAGAGTCTTAAATTTGACGAACGCCAACCAGTTTAAACATAGTCTTTTATATTTATCCTCTCACCTAATGACGGGTTAAGTATTTGCCCATTAATGCAGCTCAGGATCACCAGTCACACCACAGCTGCCATTTCTTGGCCTTCCCACATCACTTGGTACATAAGCATCCCTCCCTCCTCCAGCCCCAATTACATTATCTTCAACTGATTTGTCCTTTTGTTTCTAGTATTAGGATCTTTCTACTTGACAGTGGTGTGAGGAGTAGTAATGGAGCCCTTCACTTGGGTACATAACAAAGAATATTCATGTGAAACTGCCTATGTAGCCCTCACTTTGCCACTTTCCTGCTCTGCAGGGGTAACAGCAGACATTTCTTAACAGGGGACTGGATCTGGTGACCCCTCTGAGCCCCTGTCTATTTTTGGTGTTTCTGGGGGGTATAGATGAATTTTTAAAAATTGAAGAATAGTTGATTTACAATGTTGCAGGTGAATAGCAAAGTGATTCAGTTATATTTATGAATATATACTGATATATATATATTGTTTTTTAGATTTTTTTCCATTATAGGTTCAATACAAGATATTGAATCTAGTTCCCTGTGCAAATAACGTTGTCTTAAAGTCTATTTTGACTGGTATCAATAAAGCTACCCTAGCTTCCTTGTTTATTTTATATACAGTAGCGTGTATGTCTATTTGTTTTTTATGTTGAACTTGAATGTCTTTCTGTGGAGCAGCTGCTTGCCCCACCACGTCCTACTTCTTTTTTTTTTTTTTGCAGTACGCAGGCCTCTCAGTGCTGTGGCCTCTCCCGTTGCGGAGCACAGGCTCCGGACGCTCAGGCTCAGCGGCCATGGCTCACGGGCCCAGCCGCTCCACGGTATGTGGGATCTTCCCGGACCGGGGCACGAACCCGTGTCCCCTGCATCGGCAGGCAGACTCTCAACCACTGCGCCACCAGGGAAGCCCCAATGTCCTACTTCTTACACACAACCTGCTTTACTCATTTATATGAGCTGCCAGGCCTCTGGAGACACTGGATCTGTGACCCCTGAGACTTAATGCTAGTTGTGCCCATTAGCACCTCCCTCAGGGTGACCCGGTCTTTGGTTTCTCCTAGGGGTGCTGTGAAGAGCTGCTCTGTGGATCACGGCACAACTCTGGGTCTCTCTTCACATAGGCTATGAACATGAGTTGTACCCCTGAGAGTTGTGCAGTGCACAGCCTGCACAACTGTCAGGGCAGCCCTGGTGTTGTAGACCGTGCTGGTGCACAGGGAATGATTCTGGCCTTGAACACAAAGCCTAAAGCTGCTCAGTGTTACCCTTAGTCCCACAAAAATGAAGGGGAATCAGGATGATGGAAAAAGAGTAACTGTATAGACAGTTCAAAGGGGTGGCCAATTTAATGGTTTGTCGGCATGAAGCCCATCGTTTGAGTTCTGGCAGCTCAGCTGTATGTCATCCATCCAACTGTATGTCATCTCTGGACAGAACAAGTCCAGCTACTAGTGTCCCCAAAGTACAGAAGTGACTAGACTCCCTGAAGTAATTAAGAAACCTGAGTAGGGTATTTTCAACGATGGTGAGAAAAGCAAGTTTACACTTCTTAGAATCTTACTATATTAACTGTGAAAATGACTGCCTGCTTTTACTCTTCCCCCTGGGCAAGGAAGGTGCTGTGAATACTTTCATTCCTTTACTCTCAAGGGAAATCAAGTGTTCCTTCAACCATTTGAAAGAGAAAAATCATAGCAACAGTCCCAGTGATTGAGATCCCACACGCAGGACTGCACTAAACTTTGGGCAAACTACTCAAAACCCGAAGAGTAAGTGAACTAGAAACTAGGAAGGACTGTGAGGCACAGGTGCGGTTCAGATTCTTGCCTCTGAGAGGTGAAATGCATCCAATAGAAACTGGCTCTGCCGCAAACCTAACGTGTGGGCGACTTGATCATCAGCCCCCAAGCAGGGATGTGGCACAGGTCCTACCTTCCAGGTCCTCCTCAGACAACTGTCTCCAAGTCAACAAACCTCCGTTAGCAACTGCACGAACAAACCAAACTACTGTACCTCCTCAGGCAAGCTGACCACCAAGTCATTTCTCGTCTGTCCAACCAGCGCCTGCCAGAAGTATTCACTGCATGCGGCCAGCACAGCTCGGTGGGCCCGGAACTCCTTCCTCTCCACGATCAGAGTCACGTCACAGAGAATATCCTTTTTGCGCTGGTCATTGAGGCCCAGGAGGATGTTGGTGCAGTGGACTGTGGACTCATACACATACATGGGGGAGTCAGGCTTCTCATCCACAGACATGCCGTTCACACCCTGAAAGAAAGCAAGCAAGCCTGGGTCATCACGGCTCCCTGAGTCAGAGAGACACAGTGAGAAAGGATGCTGAGCGCCTGGGAGTCACCGCCCTGAGCCAGGGCGAAAGAAGCAGAACTGCCCGTTAGCATCTTACGCGCAGTTGGCACTGTGAGCTCAGAAAACATCTGGAAGGTTGTGTTCTGTGGCTGACTTCTCTCCTTTCCTCTTACTGAGTCCTTTTACCACGCGGAAACAAAGCCAGGTCCTTTAATGGAACACCCCAAACATTCAAAATGCATACCTACTTTAAAACTTGGTAGTTTTAATTTTGTTAGTGGACTGAAAGGGAACTTTCACACATACAGAGTCGCAGTGCAAGTATTAACTGAGCTTTGTGTTAAGAGGAAATGACTCATTCTGAAGTATTGGCAGTGCTGCCTTGGATGAAGCACGTTTAAGTTCCTAGGCTGAAATTTGGCTAAGATGCCAAGCAGAGTAAATATCTAATCACAATACGTAATTTAACATGGGAACTAAACGGAATGTGTACGAAGGAGTGGATGTAGCCAGCTATCTATCGCAACTGCCCTCCGCCACTTCAAGACAAAGCATGGCCACCATGATGCTACTGTTGTCATGAAAGGCTCTTGAAAAGAAGTGCAAATGTGCTGCTGTTATCCCAGCAGACTGGATGTACATCCTCTTTAAGGAAACACAATATATTGCGTCAGGAGTCAAAAAAACAGATGCATTCAATAGTGAAGATTACTTTTACGAAAGGGTTCTTTGCTTTAAAAAGTGTCCATTGATGTACTGATATTTAAAAAAAAATTCTAACTTACACAACAGTTTTCCAGTAATATTTACACTAGTATGAATTCCAAGAGTGAGTCTCACTTTCTTTTATTATTGTTTTATTATTGTTTATTTTTTTAAAGAGTTTTAACATACAACAAACTGCATACACTTACACTGTGCTACTTGATATGTTCTGGCATATACGTGCAACAGTGAAACCATCATCACAATCAAGACAATGAACATATCCTTCACCACCAAAAGTCTCTTTATGTCCCTTAACAATCTCTCCCGTGCACCTCTCCATTCATCTATTGATGGATATTTGGGTATTTCCCAGTTTTTGGTTATTACAAATAAAGCTGCTATGGATTAGTATATAAATCTCTGTATGAACATATGCTTTCACTTGTCTTGTGTAAACACCTAGATATAGAATGGATGGATCATTTGGTATGTGTAAGTCTAACTTTTAAAGAAATGGCCCTGTTTTCTAAAGCAGTTGTGCCATTTCACATTTTCAATGGCAGTGTATGAGAGTCCGGTTCCTGCCCAGCCTTGTCACCACGTGGTATGGTCAATCTTTCTAATTTTGGCCATTCTAATAGGTACACTGTGGAATCTCTTTGTGTTTTCGACTTGCTTTCCTCTAGTGACTGAAGCTACTGAGAATCTTTCATGTGCTTATTTGCCATCTATTTATCTTCTCTGGAGAGGTAGATTCTTTGCCCATTCTATACTGGGTTCTTTTCCTTACTATTGAGTTTTGGAAGTTCCTTAATATACTTAAAGTCCTTTATCAGATGTGTGATTTGCAACTGTTTTCTCCAAGTCTGTAGCTTGTCATTTTATTCTCTTAGCAGTGTTTTTCCAAAAGCAGAAAGTCTTCATTTGAGGAAGTCCAGTTGAGCAATTTTTTCTTTAATGGATCATGCTTTTGGTGTCATATCTAAAAAATCTTTGTACAAACCAAGGTCACATCTTTTGTCAGATTTATAACTAGATATAAGTATTTTCAATGCAATTATAAATGGTTTTAACTTAAATTTCTGGTTTTTCATTGCTAGCATATAGAAATATAACTGATTTTTGTATTGATCTTGTATCCTGCAACTTTGCCTAACTTGCTTATTCGTCCCCATAGCCTTTTTTTAATTTTGGGTGGGGTGGGAGGTAGATTCCACAGATTTTCTATATAGAAGATAATACTGTCTGTAAATGAAGACATTTTACTTCTTTTCCAATCTTTTTCTTGCCTTACTGCATTGTCTAGAACCTCCAGTACAATGCTGAGTATAAATGGTAAGAGCAAACATTCTCCCCTTGTTCCCAGAGTTATGGGGGACATATTGAGCTTTTCACTGTTATTTATGATGGTAACTATTGGTGTTTCATAGAAGCCCCTATATAGTTGAGGAGGTTTCTTTGTATTCCTATTTTTCTGGGAGGTTTTTCAATTTGTTTTTCAAATCAGGAATGGATGCTGAATTTTGCCAAGTGCTTTTTCTGCATCTATTGAGATAGTCACATAGTTTTTCTTTTTTAGTATGTCAATAATGTAAATAACATTGATTGATTTTTGAATGTTAAACCAACCTTGCATTTCTAGGATAAAATCCACTTGTTCATGATATATTTGCCCTGTTATACATTGCTGGACTCAGTTTGCTAGCATTTTGTTACGAATTTTTACGTCTATGCTCATGAGGGAGATTAGTCTGTAGTTTTCTTTTCTTATAGACTTAAAAACTGGTTTTAGTATTAAGGTAATGCTGGTCTCACAAAATGAGTTTGGAAGGATTTCTTCCTTTTCAATTTTCTAGAAGAGTTTGGGTAGAACTGGTTTCTTTATTTCCTTAAATATTTGGTAGAATTTACCTATGAAGTCTTCTGGGCTGGAGCTGTAACTACAAATTCAGTTTTTAAAACAGTTGTCAAATTTATTGGCGTAAAGTTGTACACAGTATTTCCTTACTTTCCTTTAATATTAGTATAATCTGTACTGATGTCACCTCTCACATTCCAGATATTGGGAATTTGTGTCATGTCTCTTTTTTTCCTGATCAGTTTGGCTAGAGGTTTATCAATTTTATTTATATTCTCAAAGAACTAGCTTTTGGTTAAATTGATTTTCTTTATTGTTCTGTTTTCTATTATGTTTATTTCTGCTCTCGTTATATCCTTTTTAAAAAAATTTATTTAACAAATATTTATTTGTGCTTACTTTGTGCTGGGCACTCACATTACTGATCATTTTGCATTTATTAACTTGTTTATGCCTTTCAACAAATTTGTGAGAGATTTTATTATTATTATTTTTTTAAAAATTCATTTATTTTTGGCTGCATTGGGTCTTTGTTGCTGCGCGTGGGCTTTCTCTAGCTGCAGCCAGTGGGGCCTACTCTTCATTGTGGTGTGTGGGCTTCTCATTGTGGTGGCTTCTCTTGTTGCAGAGCATGGGCTCTAGGCACGTGGGCTTCAGTAGTTGTGGTGCACGGGGTCAGTAGTTGTGGCTCGTGGGCTCTAGAGCACAGGTTCACTAGTTGTGGCACACAGGCTTAGTTGCTTGTGGCATGTGGGATCTTTCCAGACCAGGGCTCGAACCCATGTCCCCTGCATTGGCAGGAGGATTCTTAACCACTGTGCCACCAGAGAAGTCCTGTTATATCCTTTCTTCTGCTTACTTTGGGTTTAATTTGCTCTTCTTTTTCCAATTTCCTAAGGTGGAAGTTGAACTCATTGACCTGAGATCTTTCATCTTTTCTTTTATTAAATAAAGGCTTTAATGCTATACATTTCACTCTAGATATTATTTTAGCAGTATCTCACAAATTTTGAAATGTTGAGTTTTTATTTTCATTCAGTTCAAAATACTTTCTAATTTCCATTTTGATTTCTTCCTTGATGCATAAATTATTTGGAAAAACATTATTTAGTTTCCAAATATTTGAAGGAGTTTCTAGACAACTATCTGATATTGTTTTCTGATTTAATTTCATTGTGGTCAGAGAATAAACTTCGTATGATTTCAATCCTTTTAATTTATGGGGACTTATTTTATATTCCAGAATATGGTCTGTTGGTAAATATTCCATATGCACTTGAAAAGAATGTATGTTCTATTGTTGGGTGGAGTGTTCTGAAATGTCAGTTACATCAAGTTATACGATAAGTGTTTTTCAAGTCTTCTATATCTTTACTATTTTTCTGTCTATAGGTTCTATCAAATACCATATGCTAACACATATATATATATATAGAATCTGAAAAAAAAAAAGGTTATGAAGAACCTAGGGGCAGGACAGGAATAAAGACGCAGACGTTGAGAATGTACTTCAGGAAACAGGGAGGGTGAAGGGTAAGCTGTCACGAAGTGAGAGAGCGGCATGGACTTATATGTACTACCAAATGTAAAATAGATAGCTAGTGGGAAGCAGCCGCATAGCGCAGGGAGATCAGCTCAGTGCTTTGTGACCACCTAGAGGGGTGGGATAGGGAGGGTGGGAGAGAGACACAAGAGGGAGGAGATATGGGGATATATGTATATGTATAGCTGATTCACTTTGTTATACAGCAGAAACTAACACACCATTGTAAAGCAGTTATACTCCAATAAAGATGTTAAAAAAAAAGTATTGAGAAGGGGCACTGAAATCTCAGACTATAATTGTAGATTTGTCTATCAGTTTTTGCTTCGTTCACTGAAATCCTGTTATTCAATGCATACATCATTAGCATTTTAATTTTCTCTTGATGTATTTATACCTCTATCACTATGAAATGATCTTTTAATTCTTGGAAATATTCTTTGTTTTGAAATCTACTTTGTCTGATATTCATATTGCCACTCCAGCTAGTTTTTCATTAGGGTTAGCACAGTATACCTTTTTTTCCTCTTATTCTTTTAACTGTATGCTGCCTACAAGAAACATACTTTAAATATAAAGTATGTTTCTTGTAGGCAGCATACAGTTGGGTCCTGCTTTTTTTTTTTTAACCCAATATGACAATCTCTGACTTTTGATTCTGGTACTTATACCATTTACACTTAATGTGATTATTGATTTGGTTGGGTTTAAATCTGCCATTTGGCTACTTGTTTTGTATTTGTCTCATCTATTCTTTGTTCCATTTCTCCTCATTCTCTGACTCCTTTTGTATTAACTATTTTTATAATTCAATCTTATCTCCTTCATTGGCATGTTCTTTGGTATTTTACTGGTTGCCTCAGGCTTTATATTTATAATATGATTCTTTAAGTTATCACAATCTACCTTCAATTGATATTATACTACTTCATGTAGAGTATAAGAATCTTACAATAGTATGCTTCCATTTCTCCCTTCCTGGCCTTTGTGCTATTGTTGTCATATAATTTACTTCTACAAATGTTATAAATGCCATAACACATTGTTATTATTTTTGTTTAAACAGTCAATTATCTTTTTTTTTTTTTTTTTTTTTGCGGTATGCGGGCCTCTCACTGTTGTGACCTCTCCCGTTACGGAGCACAGGCTCCAGACACACAGGCTCAGCAGCCATGGCTCACGGGCCCAGCCGCTCTGAGGCATATGGGATCTTCCCGGACTGGGGCACGAACCCGTGTCCCCTGCATCAGCAGGCGGACTCTCAACCACTGCGCCACCAGGGAAGCCCGTCAATTATCTTTTAAAGAGATTCAGATAAGAGAAAAAGTTTTATATATATATATATATATATGTATATAAATACATTTTCCTTCTGCCTAAAAGACTTCTTTTAATATGGCTTGTGGCTGTCATAATAAAATATCAGAGATTGGGTGGCTTAAACAACAGGAACTTATTTTTTTACAGTTCTGGAGGCTGGAAAGTCCAAGATCAAGGCGCTGGCTGATTCGGTTCCCTGGTGAGGACTCTATTCCTGGCTTGCAGATGGCTACCTTGCCACTGCGCCCCTGCATGGTAAAGAGAGAGAGCTCTGGTCTCACTACAGGGGCTCCTTCCTCATGATCTCATATAAACCTAATTGCCTCCCAAAGGCCCCTCCTTCAAATACCGTCACATTAGGGGTTAGGGCTTCATATGACTTTTGGGCAGACATAAACATTCAGTCCATAACAGCTGGTAATGAATTCTTTCAGTGTTTGTTTCTCTTAAGAAGTCTATTGACTTCATATTTGAAGTTATTTTTGTGGGCTATAGTTTCTACATTGACAGATTTTTTTTTTTTCCTTTCCACACTTTGAAAGATGTCATTGCACTGTCTTTTCATGTGCATGGTTTCCAATGAAAAATCTGCCTCATCCTACTTTGTTTCTCTCTACATAATACATCTTCCCCGCTCTAGCTACTTTTCAGATTTTACCTTTATCACTTGTTTTGAGCAATTTGATTATGATGTGGCTTGGTATAGTTTTTTCATGATTCTTGAGCTTCTTAATGGGTGGTTTTACAGTTTTCATCAAATTTGGAAATATTTTAGCCACTATTTCTTCAAATATTTTTTGCCAAATGTTTTTCCTGTCTCCCCTCCTCTTCTCTTTTGGGGAGCTCAGTTACATATATATTAGACCACCCAAAATTGTCACACAGCTCACAAATGCTCTGTACGTTTTCTATTTTTGCTAGTCTTAATCTTTTCTTATGCAATATCTAATCTGCCATTAATTCCTGTCACAGTTAATTTTCAACACACAAATTGTGGCTCTCCCCTCTAAAAGTTCAATTTGGGTCTTCTTTGTATCTTTCATGACTCTACTTAAGATATTCAATCATTCCTATAACTTCTTGAACATTTGGAATACAGTTATAATAACTATTTCTGTCTGTTAATTCTAACATCTGTATCAGTTCTGGCTCAGTTTCAATGGATTGATATTTCTCTTTATTCCTGCTTCTGTGCATGCCTGGAAATTTTTAATTGGATACCAGATATTGTGAATTTTACCTTGTTGGATGCTTGATATTTTTGTGTTCCTATAAATATTATTAAGCTTTGTACTAGGACTCAGTTGAGTTATATGGAAACAGTTCAATCCTTCAGGTTTCACCTTTGAGATCTTTTAAGTGGGAACAGCGGCATTTAATCTAGGGCTCCTTATTTCCCACTACTTCTAAGTATTTTACCCAATACCCTTGAATTATGGGTTTTGTAGTCTGGCTGGTAGGAACAGGTGTTATTCCTGGCCCTCTGTGAACTCTGAGTACTGCTCCTTCTAATTGTTTTGGATAGCTCTTCCCCCGTGTTTTTTTGTAGTCTCCTAACACACATGTGCTAATGAGTACTCTTCAAGACACTGAAGGGAAATCTTCTTCAGATGTCTGGAGTTTTCTCTCTGTCCAGCTCTCCCTTCTCTGCTACCCTGCATTCTGAACTCCAGCCTCCATAGTCTCTCCAGACTATCAGCTCTGTCTCCACAACTCAAGAGTCAGCCAGGCCCTCTTTGGTTCCTCCTTCCTGTGCCATGGCCTGGAAACATTCTCAAAACAGTAAGCTGGGCTCAGCTTGTTTTCCTTCTCTTGAGGATCAATGTCTTTTGTTGCTTGGTATCCAAAGTCTTGAAAACCACTGTTTCACATGTTTAATCTATTTTTATAGTTGTTTCAAGTGAGAGGATAAATCTAGTACCTGTTACTCCATCTTGGCTGGAAGCAAAAATCTTGGATTTATTCTTCATATTATAGTTACTGTATACACTTTACAAACACTAATTTATCACACTGCTAACCATATAGTATAAATTTTGCTCTACCATAAATGATGGTTTTTAATACCTAATTACAAAAATGTATCTGCCAAGAAGAATTCTCAGTTCTTTGGTATTCTAATAAAAGATAAAATATCTGTGAGCCTTATTAACTGGAATCATTTTTAATGCAATAAGAATACAGTTATAAATGACACAATTCAGTTATAATGACCATAAGCCATGGGGTAAGATTGAGTTTACATGACTACTATCTATGACTAGTTAATTGTTGTTAAATTCTTTACTATCTAGTAAGAATACAAATCTTTTTCTATTCTGGTTTCTTTTCCATGGAATGTTTTCAGGATTTTCTTATCTCCCATACAGGGTCTCCTGTCTGATTTATTTTCTCCATTCTTAGTTCTCAAATTATTACTCTCTCTCCTAACACGTTTAATTTTCTGAGTCTGTGAAAATTTGTTTTGTTTTTGAATCATGATAGCTTGCATATAGCTGACAGCACTCGAAACTGGGTGGGACAATTAAGGTTCCAGGATGTAAAAAAAAAAAAAAATCATAAAAAGCAGGAGATTTATAAGAGACATCTCATTTTTCCAATCCATTTATGAGTAATTCATATTAATGTACCTACATCAAGACGAGAGGAGCTTGCTATAATGGATACAAAGCCATAAATTCTTTAGTGAAACATGAAATGAAAGAAAATCAAAAGAGAAACGAAGTGAGGTGCAGTAGAAAGAGGAATGAACCAGGGCTCTAGGGCTTTCAGTCCAGCTCTGGCACTGACTGGCTTTGTGGGTTTTGGATAAATTGCCTAACTTTCTCTGGACCTGCTTCCATGTTGGTAAAATGAGAAGCCTGGACTAGAAGACTAGCAAAGTTCTTAACAGATCTACAATTCTATGAGTCTAAGTCTATAAAAGAAATACCTACTTGATCACAGAGAATGGGGTACTGTCATTTTAGCTGACAGAAGCTAGCTTTCTTTGACCTTATAAAGACCATTTATGTACCTTCTTTTCATTGTTTTTTATGGCTTAAAAACTGCCTCTGTAGAGCTGGTTACAGGGAATGGGGTGGACAATATACAGGAAGAAACCAAAGCCTTCTGGAAGAGAAGGAACCAGGACCCCAACCCCTGATCCCACAGGTTTCAAGTTAGGAAGATCTGTCAGGATAGACCATGGTGTCCCTAAGTAAAGGGAAGGGCACAAGTCCCTCGAAGTGAAGTTATCTGTAGGAAATGGGGAATCCAAACCTAGGAGGACATTTTGGCACAATACGTGGAACTGATGCCATTAGCTCCTTCAGTCCTGGATATCTTAGCCCAGAGGTTTGTTCTGGGAACCATGGCTGAGCAAGGGAGTATAAAGTAAAAGAATATGTCACCTGGGAAACCAGTGTGGAGTTCCACTGAGGTCTGAGTGGGGGCCGACTGCTATATAGCAGCACTGGACAATAGTCCAGGCATTAATAGTGGTGAAGCCAAGGCAGTGGGTGGATTCTCAGATTCCAGTTCACAAGTAAGATGGTCTCTTTCTGGCTCTAGGACAGCTGGGAGGCTCAAGGAAAGACTCCATATCCCGCTAATGGGGCAGGTTTGGGAAAATAAAGGACATGTGGCAATATATGCACCCTGAGTTGATGAAGCAGGCTATGATAGTCACACGAACATGGACACTTGCTTTTTGGGCTAAACCTTCCAGAGAGTTTCAGAAGACATTTGAAACATATTAGATCTGTTCATCAAATGGTATAATCTAAAATGTATCATTCCCTCAGTATCCATTTATGATAAAAACTCTCCAGAAAGTGTGCATAGAGGGAACATGCCTACATAATAAAGGCCATATATGATAAACCCACAGCTTACATCATACTCAATGGTAAAAAGCTGAAAGCATTTCCTCTGAGATCAGGAACAAGACAAGGATGCCCACTCTCACCACTTTTATTATTCAACATAGTTTTGGAAGTCCTAGTCACAGCAATCAGAGAAGAAAAAGAGATAAAAGGAATCCAAATTGGAAAGGAAGAAGTAAAACTGTCACTGTTTGCAGATGGCATGATACTATACATAGAAAATCCTAAAGACGTCATCAGAAAATTTTAGGGGTCATCAATGAATATGGTAAAGTTGCAATATACCGAAATCTGTTGCATTTCTATACACTAACAATGAAATATCAGAAAGAGAAATTAAGGAAACAATCCCATTTACCATTGCATCAGAAGAATAAAATACCTAGGAATAAACCTACCTAAGGAGGTAAAAGACCTATACTGGGAAAACTATAAGACACTGATGAAAGAAACTGAAGATGGCACAAACAGCTAGAAACATATGCTGTGTTCTAGGATTGGAAGAATTAATATTGTTAAAGTGACAGTACTACCCAAGGCAATCTACAGATTCAATGCAATCCCTATCAAAATACAAAGGGCATTTTTCACAGAACTAGAACAAATAAATTTAAAACTTGTATGGAAACACAAGAGACCCTGAATGGCCAAAACAATCTTGAGACGAAAAACGGAGCTGGAGGAATCAGGCTCCCTAGCTTCAGACTATACTACAAAGCTACAGTAATCAAAAGAGTATGATGCTGGCACAAAAACAGACACATAGATCGATGGAACAGAATGGAAAGCTCAGAAACAAACCCACACACTTATGGTCAATTAGTCTATGACAAAGGAGGCAAGAATATACAATAGAGAAAAGAAAGACAGTCTCTTCAATAAGTGGTTCTGGGAAAACTGGACAGTTACATGTAAAAGAATTAAATTAGAACATTTTCTCACACCATATATAAAAATAAACTCAAAATGGATTAGGGATCTAAATGTAAGACTGGAAACCATAAAATTCCTAGAAGAAAACACAGGCAGAACACTCTCTGACATAAACCACAGCAATAGTTTTTTTGGATCTGACTCCTAAAGCAAAGGAAATAAAAGCAAAAATAAACAAATGGGACCTAATTAGACTTAAAAGCTTTTGCACAGCAAAGGGTACCATTGACAAAAACGAAAAGACAACCTACAGAATGGGAGAAAATATTTCCAAGTGATGTGACTGACAAGGGGTTAATATCTAAAATATATAAATAGCTCATACAGCTCAATATCAGAAAAACAAACAACCCAATCATGAAGTGGGCAGATCTAAATAGACATTTCTCCAAAGAAGACATACTGATACCCATCAGGCACATGAATAGATGCTCAACATCACTAATTATTAGAGAAATGCAAAATAAAACTACAATGAGGTATCAACTCACACTGGTCGGAATGGCCATCATCAAAAAGTCTACAAATAATATATACTGGAGAGGGTGTAGAGAAAAGGGAACCCTCCTACACTGTTGGTGGGAACGTAAATTGGTGCAGCCACTATGGCGAACAGTATGGAGGTTCCTTAAAAACTAAAAATAGACTTACCATATGATCCAGTAATCCCATTTCCTGGAGGAAACTCTAATTTGAAAAGATACATGCAATCCGATGTTCATAGCAGCACTATTTACAATAGCCAAGACATGGAAGCAACCTAAATGTCCATCAACAGATGAATGGATAAAGAAGATGCGGTGTGTATACATATACACACACACACACACACACACACACACAATGGAATATTACTCAGTTGTAAAAAGAATGAAATTTTGTTATTTGCAGTACCGTGGATGGACTTGCAAGGTATTAGACTAAGTGAGATAAGTCAGAGAAAGACAAATACTGTATGATATCACTTATATGTGGAATCTAAAACAATACAAAAAACTAGTGAATATAACAAGGAAAAAATAATCTATCAATCCCATGGAGCAGTTGTTAGACTTTAATCTGTCTGAGGATTTTCTTGATTTTGTTACCTTATTCCTGGATAATCCTTCCTATGCCATGCCAACCCCACTCTGTGTCTCTTGGCTTTTACATTCTTACTGGAGCTTATCACACCCCTCCCTGTTGGCCCCTCTTCAAGCATAATGGAACTTACTGTTTTCCTTCTTCTTTGAGAAATCAGTCAGCCCTTCCCATGCTCCAGTTATCATTAGTGCTCTTCTAGGAACTCTAATTTGTCTGTTTTTGACTAACCAATGCCAACCTGAATTCTGGTTCTCCTATCATCGCATTATGTCCTATTAAGTTTTCCTTTTTTCACTGGCTTTACTAATATCAAAAAAAATTCCCCATCTCCCAATGCAGCAAATCCTGAAATCTGTAGCAGGACCCATGGGATCTAAGAATGAAATACCTTGTAGTGAGTAACAGCCCAGAATAGCATGGAGGAGTCTGACAGCCAGTCTTTACGCTAAGCATTAGACAATGTGTTAAAGTGTGCAGACATTAGCTGAAATCAGATTGTAAGGAAGCTTTCCAAAGGTTCTGATTTGGGTTTTGGCTGGATCTCATTCTTCCTTTTGTAGGCCAAAAAAACCCCAGCTGCACATGTACACACACATATACCCCAATCATCTTATCATATGGTTTGGCAGTAAAAGTTAATTACTATCATTTTATCATAGTATGCTCATCCCCTCAAAAAGCTACACGGACCACAACTCTTATCAGTCAAAGATGTAGTATTACTGAATACAGACTCACTTATTAACTCACTCATTCACTCTTTGTTCATTATTGGGTCATATTCAGAAATTAAAATGTCTAACACTTAGTTCTGAACGCAAAAGTATAAATCAAAAAGCCAAAAAAAAGAAAAAAAAATCTATACTGGGAAATCTGAAAAGCTGCAATTCACAAAAAAGTAGAATGTTAAGTTTTCCCGACAACCTGTCATGTCTAGAATGTTTCAGAAGAGAAGAAATGAATACGCCTTGGAGGTAATGAAAAAGACCAAATTATAAACCATTTCACTTGAAATTCCAACCACACTTCTCTTAGAAACAGTGCATTAAGTAAACACTTCTGTGACTCAAACACTAAATTATTTAGCAATTGCTGAGTATATTTCTGCTCTTATCAAGCATGCTCTTTTTTAAAAATAGTTATTTGCTATGAAACCATAAGGGTTAGTTTTTTATAAAAGAAAGTTATCAAGACCATAGAAATTTGGGGACTTCCCCGGTGGCGCAGTGGTTAAGAATCCACCTTCCAATGCAGGGGACCCGGGTTCGAGCCCTGGTCGGGGAGGATCCTACATGCCGTGGAGCAACTAAGCCCGTGCGCCACAACTACTGAGCCCGCATGCCACAACTACTGGAGCCCACGCACCTAGGGCCCGTGCTCCGCCATAAGAGAAGCCACCGCAATGAGAAGCCCGGGCACCGCAACAAAGAGTAGCCCCCGCTCACCGCAACTAGAGAAAGCCCGCGCGCGCAGCAACAAAGACCCAGTGCAGCCAAAAATAAATAAATAAGTAAATAAATTTAAAAAAAAAAAAAGACTATGGAAATTTTAGCGTGCACAGTGTCATTAAAATTACGAAGTTATTACTTTTGGCTTGGAAACACTTTTCAATCGCATCAGGACTCAAACTTCTTCAAGTGGAAAGCAATCCAATTTTGGTATTTTCTAATGGAAAACTGCAGTGCCTGTCACTTAATGCCTCTAACGCCTTTAGGTAGCTAAAGTGACGGCCTGACATGGGGCACTAAAACGTTCCATGTTCTTTATTCACTCAAACACTCCATCTGTGTGTGTACTAGTTAGTGGCTGAGGAACTGAAATTTAAGGCTGTTGTTAGGAGGAAGCATTTACAATTGTATCATCAAATCCTTAATAGCTCTGAGTGGTTCTTGTACTTCAATATAAACTTCCACTTTCCTTGACCTTTCAGGAGGAAGTTCAATTTACCGATACAGTTTGTGACAATGGTTTTTACTGCACAGTTGAAAAAAAAAAAGTAGGAACTGTCATAATAGGCCCCAGGTTTTGGGGTAATTTTTAATGTTGATATTGTTGGTTGACTTATAAACAGACCCAAATAAAAAAGAATCCAAACTTCCAAAATATCCAGTGATAAAATATTAGTGACAACGACTAGCATTTCCATATTTAAAAGTAAACTGTTTGGAGAGACAGAGTATGATACAGAGGCTGAGTTAGAAGAAATATTAGAATGTTGGTAACAGGTGATATGTAATAATCTAAAGGTAATAAAGAATTAAAGATTTATTGGACTTCCCTGGTGCCGCAGTGGTCTAAGAATCCGTCTGCCAATGCAGGGGACATGGGTTCGAGCCCTGGTCAAGGAAGATCCCACATGCAGCGGAGCAACTAAGCCTGTGAGCCACAACTACTGAGCCTGCGCTCTAGAGCCTGTGCGCCACAACTACTGAGCCTGTGCTCTAGAGCCTGTGCGCCACAACTACTGAGCCTGCGCTCTAGAGCCTGTGCGCCACAACTACTGAGCCTGCGCTCTAGAGCCTGTGAGCCACAACTACTGAGCCTGCGCTCTAGAGCCTGTGCGCCACAACTACTGAGCCTGCGCTCTAGAGCCTGTGCGCCACAACTACTGAGCCTGCGCTCTAGAGCCTGTGCGCCACAACTACTGAGCCTGTGCTCTAGAGCCTGTGCGCCACAACTACTGAGCCTGCGCTCTACTGAGCCTGCGCTCTAGAGCCTGTGCGCCACAACTACTGAGCCTGCGCTCTAGAGCCTGTGCGCCACAACTACTGAGCCTGCGCTCTAGAGCCTGTGCGCCACAACTACTGAGCCTGTGCTCTAGAGCCTGTGCGCCACAACTACTGAGCCTGCGCTCTACTGAGCCTGCGCTCTAGAGCCTGTGAGCCACAACTACTGAGCCTGCGCTCTAGAGCCTGTGCGCCACAACTACTGAGCCTGTGCTCTAGAGCCTGTGAGCCACAACTACTGAGCCTGCGCTCTAGAGCCTGTGAGCCACAACTACTGAGCCTGCGCTCTAGAGCCTGTGAGCCACAACTACTGAGCCCACACGCTGCAACCACTGAAGACCGCGTGCCTAGAGCCCGTGCTCCACAACAAGAGAAGTCACCTCAATGAGAAGCCCGCACACCGCAACGAAGAGCAGCCCCTGCTCACCGCAACCAGAGAAAGCCTGCACGCAGCAACGAAGACCCAACACAGCCAAAAATAAATTAAAAAAAAAAAGATTTACTACTTATCCACCAAATTGGAAAGTTAAGCAATATCAAGTGTTTGTGGAGATCAAAGCGTCAGGGACTCTCATACACTGATGGTTGGTTCATATTCTTTGGGAAACAGTTTAGCATTATCTAATGAAGCTGAAGATCATCACCCATCAATTCCATTCCGAGGTTTCACACAAGCGATGCTCCTGCATATCTGTAGCAGAACTTTGGACAAGAGTGTTCACGGCAGCATTGTTCAACTCCCAGCTGGAAACAACGCGATGTCGGCCGGTAGCACAATGAATAAATACACTGAGGTATATTCATATATTCA
Source organism: Phocoena phocoena (assembly GCF_963924675.1). Lineage (NCBI taxonomy): Eukaryota > Metazoa > Chordata > Mammalia > Artiodactyla > Phocoenidae > Phocoena > Phocoena phocoena. The sequence goes on along the minus strand of NC_089230.1, from coordinate 66,444,705 downwards.
TTTAATGGAAGAATACAAAGCAAATTAGAACCGCATGCAACACGGACGAATCTCACAAACCTAAAACTAACGTCGAGTGCTGAGCCAGAGAAGCAAGGCACAAAGGTACAGCACGATCGGACTCCATGTACATCAAGTTCAAAAATGGGCAAAACTTCGGTATCTATAGATACATACATAGATGGTGAAACTATAAAGAAAAGACTCAGAGTAGAAGTTCTGGCTGTGAGGAGGGAGTTACTTGTAAGTGGCACTGGGGAGGTCTCAGGGGTGCTGTCACTAAGTTCTATCTCTTGACATTGGTGATAGGCAGATGTGTGTTTGCTTTTCATTGAATTATACATTTGCTTATGCACTTTTCTTTTTCTGCATTGTATTTTATCAGGAAAAAATCCCATCTCACTCCAAATTGAAGGTTTTAGGACAGGATTTACAACTCAAGTTACCTGGCTCCAGTTCAATGACTTAATTACAAAGGTCCTGGCGCGGACTTTGGGTTTTAAAGGAAAACACACACCCACATCTTACAACCTACAATTTAAGGTCTGAAGGGTCCTTAAAGATAATCAAATCTAGTTGGACCTTTTAAATAAGGATCTGCAAGAATGGGCAGAGTATAGGGACGAGGCCCCTCAGGAGGTGGTGAGACATCTGGGCCCAGGCTTCTGTTTCTGAACAAAACGCTTTTCAGAGATCTCATGTTTCATCTTCTCTCCTGTGAAAACCAAATCACTTCAGTGCACTTCCACTTCCTTATCTATAAAATGAGGAAATAGACTAGGTGACCAGCAAGGTATTTCTAGTTCTACTTTCGATGGTTCTGTGAAAGTACAGAAACTTTAGGAAAAACTTGAAACATGAGCTTTTCTAATTACAGTCTTGAGAAGGCTTTTTTTTTTTTTTTTTTTTGGAAGTTAGAGACACTCAAAATAACATAGCTGGCTGGAAGGGAGACATGCCATCACTTAACTTTTGGTAAAGATGAAGAAGAGAGGAAGACTTGCCCAAAAACAATCTGAACTTTTTCCCCTTAAAAACAAGTCAACCCAAAGGAAGGATGAATCAAGGGCCAATTTGCTCATATCAGTGGAACACAGTATCCATTGGGACTGAACAATAGTTCAACACCTTGCTCTTTTCCCACCCCGCTCCTCCCAAAGAGGGCTCTGGTGTGCAGGATGGGTTCTCAGAAGCCGTCTTGGATACGTGGTTCTGGAATCAAGCAGGGTGTCCATCACCCCCTCCTGTCCGAGTCTCCACCCAGTGATGTCAGGTGATCCAACACTGTTCAGGGGCCCCAGGGATGCTATGGCTCGGATTTAACAATCACATAGTGCATACACTGTCATCTCAAAAAGCAGATGAAAGAATTACATGCTTTGAAATCAATGGGGGAAAGGGACTCCACATCAGGCTGTCCAAGATACACGATTAGTCAGCGGAGGTTGGAGGATGATGGGGAGGGCGTGTGGGGGAGGGAGGAGGGTGCACAAGGAGGAAGTGCGGAATTAGGGATGGGTAGATTTGGATATGCAGCTTTGCCATGATCTCCCCCTGCTCGTCTTGGTTCTTTTGCGGTAACCCCCCAGCTAAGGGTGTAGCCGAAGCCCCCATTTATTCTGCTGGGGTAGTTCCTTTGCTATCCTTGGCAAGTTTTCTGTCTTGTCACTTCCGGTTTGCCTCCGGTACTGCTTCTTTGTATCTGTGTTCTCTGTTTATATTCATCTCTCATACACCAATCTCTGCTTCCTATTAGCATCTGCTTCTTGCACATTAGGGGTGAGAGGACAGAGAGAAGTCATTTCTTTTCTCCATTTTTCTTTATCAGGGCATCTGTGTGAAATGTTCTCTCCTGGTGTTTGTTCCCTTTCAGCCAGAGAAATGTGACCCTAGAGCTTCATGACGCTCATGTGAGAAGGAATTATGAACAGCGATTAAGAGGCTAAATGAGGGTGGCGGAACCTATTTACTTCATTAAGGTTCCTTCAGGGAAAATGCAAGAACGGGAAACTGAGAGTTAAGGGTTAATACTAAAAGAATAAAAGATCCATTTGACTCAGAGCAATCTTCAGTCTGCCTGGATTCTATCAGACACCCTTCTCCATGGGGAAATCGTTACAGAGAAATGACATGCAAAGTGCACCATAAAGCATCTGAGTCAAACCAGAGGGAGGATGACTCAACCGATCGTTTTACGTTTTAATAGAAGGCACTGCAGATCTGTACCCAGTGCACGGTTCAGCGTGGGGCGTGCATCCCCTCCCCAAAACTTCTCCGTCAGGTGGGAGGGGAGTTCCCAGAACCTGACAGAAATTATTCTGTCTTAGTGAAGAACCAAGTCAAAACTCACAGCAGAGAATCACAGACTAAGAAAAGACAACCGATAGTCAAATGCAGAAAAAAGGGGAGCCTGCAAGCCTGTCTGATTCCAACTTTAGCATTACTGTCAAACCTAAGACCGTCAAAAACTGAACACAGTTAATTAGTGGACTTCAAATCTGATTAAGGGGGTGGGGGAAAGAAGAGGGAGAGGGAAAGAGAGGGAGGAGAGAGAGAATATTTAAGTGTTATAACTTAAAAGCATTGCTCCTTGAATTCATTTCAAAAGATACTGTGTCATTAATTTCAGGAGTTTACTCACCAGGTCAGTGACAGTGCTGGGCTTGGGTGTCGATGTGAAGAAGCCATATTAGCAAAGCCATCGTTTTCTGGGCTAGTTACTGCTTGTAGGTGCTAATATGTGTAACTTGCCAAAGGTAGATTCATCTGATCAGGAAGTATGGTGCTAGCCAGAGACTGGATTATCAAACCTAACTCCTTCTTGGGGAGTGGGGGCAGGCGGCCACCTCCAGACTTACTTTTGACAGAAAAGTCTGCCTGTACATAAAGAATAGCTACAGTTATGTGGCTGTTCATCCCTGTGATCTCTAGCAATGGCTGTTCCACCTCCTTTGAGGGTGCGCTGCTTACAGGTGGGAAGGAAAACAGAAGTGAGTTTCTGTGGCTTGGCAGAAATACAGCTTTCACAGAAAACGTTCTGAATTAAAGGAAACTTGCTTCTTTCATGCACTGGGGTCTTCTGGACAACACGATTCTGTTCTGAAATATTATCTTCTCTGCGGGGTTGCAAGCTGGGATGGATGAAGCTTAGATTGCAGGACGGTTCAGCTGGTAACTAAAACAAAACTCAGCGCCCACGTAGGCAGCGTCCAATCAGGGCGTCAAGGGAGAGGAGTCATCTGGCTCAAGGGTCACTTCGGGAAGTGCTCTGGGAAAGGTCTGTGGATTTTCCACTGAAGCCTGGGCACCCTCACTGCTGTTTTTCCCTTTCAAAATGATTAAAACCGTGAAGCTAAGACCATTGCTTGGCAGTCTGTTAAATCTCCCATCAGGTAACAAAAGCACGTGGACCATCTGTCACCAAGGAGATCAAATGGAGCTGGCATATTAACACACAGGTGAAGTGCTCTCCTGGGAGGATGGGGAAAAGGCAGGAGGTCAATGAAGAGAGATGGGGGAAAAGGATGTGCTTGGAGCCTTCCAAGTCCCTGTCCTGTCCATGGCAGCTTCTCAGGGTGATGAGAAGGATATGCTTCAGATAAAGCAAAGTATATTAAGAAGAGATTATTTTCTAACTCACTGATTGTAAAAAGTGAAATATGCACTGCCATGGAGGAGAAAATACCCTCTTTTCAAATGGTCAGGAAGGGGTATGACCAGGTGGTACCAGGGAATCACCCCAAAGCACCCAGAAGTACCAGGCAGGAACAGACCTCTCAGTACTTTCTTTTCTTTCTTTCTTTTTTGTTTTGGGTTCTGGGTAAGTTCTTTTTTTAAATTTTTGTTTAAATTTTATTATTATTTTTATTTTTGGCTGTGCTGCATAGCATGCGGGATCTTAGCTCCCCGACCAGGGATCGAACCCGTGCCCCCTGCATTGGGAGGGCGGAGTCTTAACCACTGGATTGCCAGGGAAGTCCCAAGTTCTTTTTTTTAAATTAAAGCATAGTTGATGTATGGTATTATATAAATTATGGGTGTACAACACAGTGATTCATAATTTTTAAAGGTTATACTCCATTCATAGTATTATAAAATATTGGCTATATTCCCTGTGTTGTATAATATATCCTTGTAGCTTATTTTATACCTAATAGTTTGTACCTACCCTTATATTGCCCCTTCCCTCTCCCCACTGTTAACCACTAGTATGTTCTCTGTATCTGTGAGTCTGCTTCTTTTTTGTTATAGTCACTAGGTTGTTGTATTTTGTAGATTCCACATATAAGTGATAGCAGACAGTATTTGTCTTTCTCTGTTTCAGTACTTTCTTGATTCTACAATGTACCTGATTCCTATTTCGCCTTCCATCCCTAGACAGAGGGCCCTCCATTTGAGTCCCTGCTCTCCCACCTCCTAGCTGGGTACATTAATTAGTCTCTGTAATCCTTTGTCTTTCCATCTGCAAAATGGCTATGTGAAGACTAAATGAGATGAAGCAATGAAGTATTTAGGATGGTCTTTGTTTTACAGTAAACACCCCACAAATGGCAGCTATGATGATGAAAAGAAAATTAATTTCTTTGTATACTATATAAGATGTGTAATTCTATACATATTGAGAGTTTCTTACATTGAGGCAAACCTGAACTGCATGAAGAGTGAGGTGTGTCTTTGTTTGCCAGATTCTCCAGCTTAAACCTGGGGAAAGCCCAATTTGCTTGATCTCCATCCACGGCCTGTGAGAAAATGATGGGACAATGTGTGGGATCTGGTGCTTTCTGGTAACTTCAACCATGACACCACTGCAGGCTTCCCTCTCTAACACTGCATGATGACCAAGAAGGTCAAATCAGGCAGTAGATATGAGAGCTGTCTGAGAAGTATAACGTACTGTTTGCATCCGGAACTATCCTCACCTCTGTCTGACTACTTCTACACACGATTATATCAAGAATGTCTGCTCTGATGGGCACTTAACCCTAATATATTTCTCTTTCATGCCAAGAGAAAGAGCCTAGCGGATGGGGGGCTTGTACTGATTCTCATCTAACAACATTTCTGGAAGATTCTATCCCCTTATATTTGCTAGAAGGATGTGCCTTGAATAGTCCGCCTTCTATAACAGGCTTTCCCTGTTTTCTCTCTCTGCTATCTTTTGCATGTTTCGTACAAACCAGAACCTTCCTTCATCTTGAGAGACAGCGGGTGTAGCGGTGACCAGCCAGGCTCTGGAGCCAGCCTGCCGGCATCTGCATACTGACCTCAAGCTCTCTGTGAGGATCCCTCATCTGCAATCCAGTTGTCATGAGGAGTAAGTAACCTAAAGCACAAACATGTGAAGCGCCTAGACCAATTCCTGGAGTGCAGTAAGCAGGCACTAAGTACTGTATCAGCAGGGTTCATAGAGGCAGGACCGTGTAATGGTTGAGGACACGGCCTCTACAGCCAGGGTGCCGGGCTTGGAATGCTGACTCTGCCACTCATTTCTGGCCAAACCTTCAGCAAGACACAACTTTTCTGTGCCTCAGTCTTCTGATTTCTACAAAAAGGGTAAGATAAAGAGCACCTACCCTATAGGGTCATAAGGATTAAAACATTTCACATGTTGGTTTGTTCATTAATTCACTCATTCAGTATGCACTACGTGATCAATAAAATTAGCTCTTCTCTGTCAACAAGCCAACGGTTTCCATTCACTTTTCATTCCCAGACTGATGACGGTTGTCCTTTCTTTAAAAAAATTGATTTACGATGTTTCAGATGTACAGCAAAGTGATTCAGTTATATATATATACACATATATATATATATATACCTATTCTTTTCCTGACTCTTTTCCACCTTAGGTTATTACAAGATACTGAATATAGTTCCCTGTGCTATACAGTAGGTCCTTGTTGTTTACCTATCATATATACTGTAGTGTGTATCTCGCTTGTCCTTTTTTCACATTGGCATCTCCTACTTTCAGTCCTGCCACCATAACTCAGACTTGCCCAGCTGCCACCCTATCGCCTGGAATTACAACAGTTCTTCCATTGTATGGATTTAGGGTAACTGGAGGAAGGCTGGGTATCTGCATTTTACCCCCCCAGGGAAGCTGATCCAAGGCAGCCCTACAAACCAGGGAGGTCCACCTGCTACTTCCTAGAGCTGGAGGGCATACGCAGCTCACCTAAGTTCTTGGTCTCCTTGTATATAAAAGGAGGATAAAATCTGCCTCCTAGGAGACTGTTTTGAGATTTGAATGTGTTGCCTCACTCCCTGGCATCCTTCAAGCCTTTGCTCAGATGGCACCTTCTCAGGAAGGCCTTCTTGACCACCCTACTTAAAGCCAACCCCCCACCTTCTGCCTGCGCCTCCGTCCTCCTTCCCCACTTGGTGTTGTTTTTGTTTCTCGCAAGGCCACCTTCAAACCTGCTTCTTCTCAGATCCTCCTATGCTCTCTGGAGCTGTCTGTCTTCTCTGGGCCACCAGGCCACCTTGCGGATCTATTTATCCACAGGGAACCCTGTCCCTTCTGAGCAATGAGAATGTTAGAGGAAACTAATGGTAGAACCTCCAAGATACACACCAAGAGAATGGGAAGGTACAGAAGCTATAGGAAAAGGCTAGGCTGACACAGTAAAGGAAACGCTAACATTTGTAGAGTTTCTCAGCAGAAGGGTCTGAAGTGTGCTTTATTTCCAAGCTTTCTGGGCCCAACTATTCACTAACAGTGAAATACATTCTTTGTCTGCTGGTTCTGTACAACATGGGTCCCCACAGAGGACCCATAATTTAGCTCTTCTATCCTGGTAAAAGCATGATGGCTCTGATTCTTTCTCCCTAAGTTCATAGCCTTTAATCTTAAACTGCCAAACAGAGGACCAATTACGCCCTCCCTTTCAGCAGCACGTGGGTCTCCAAACCCTCAAGAGATGATGGGCACACAGGACCCTCAACTGCATCCCCAGGACTATGTTTTCAGAGTGTGACTGAGCTAAGAAGGCCATTGCCTGGGCATCAGCTGCTCTGGGCTCATACACGGCTCTGGGGCGCCCAGAACTGAGAGAAGACCGTGAGAGGAAGGTTTCTGATGTTCACTCCAACATCAGACAAAGGCCACTGAGCGACTTTCTCCCAGATGCTACAGGAATGCGCCTTAGTACCACTCATAGCAGTCTGATGACAAACTCTTCTTTAATAATTTATAATTTGGAATTAATTGTAAGACACTGGAGCCAACACAGCCGACGTTGATAATAAACCATTCATGATCTTTCTGGGAAGGTGGAAATGTATTTGCCCAGCAATCCCCAGGAACAAGCCCCAGTGGATACTTTTCTGATCAGTTTAGAAAAGAATTGATTAAAAAATAGCATACACATTGTCGGACTTCCCTGGTGGCGCAGTGGTTAAGAATCCGCCTGCCAATACAGAGGACACGTGTTCGAGCCCTGGTCCGGGAAGATCCCACATGCCACGAGCAGCTAAGCCCGTGTACCACAACTACCGAAGTCCGCGCGCCTAGAGCCCATGATCCACAACAAGAGAAGCCACCGCAATGAGAAGCCTGCGCACCGCAACGAAGAGTAGCCCCCATTCGCCGCAACTAGAGAAAAGCCCGCACGCATCAACAAAGACCCAATGCAGCCAAAGATAAATTAATTAATTAAAAAAAAGATGGGGATTAATTCCTTTAAAAAAAACCAGCATACACATTGTAAAGTTCCCTACCACAATGCCTTCAAAATTCTTTGAAAAGGAAAAAGATGTTCACCCGTTCAAAAAAAAAAAAAAACTTGCATGTTTCTAAAGGAGACACTTGAAAACCAGGAAAAAGCATCACCTTCTTTTTTAAAAAAATCAAATAAAATGGCACAGCAGAAGTTCACATAAAATGCCCAAAGATGTTTCTTTTCAGTAGAACTCAGGCTGAGTGAAAGACGTTCTTGGATTCTGAGCTTTGGCTGGTTACCTAGGTTGCAAAGGATACCGAAAGAGACTCACACTGGGAATTCTCACTTAGAACGCCAGTCAAGGAAAAGTTCATAATCCTTTCAGATTTTAAATTCTCTGTGTCTGTGCGGAGGAAAACCATTTAGTAGTTTGGACAACTGGAAAAGATTAGACCAGACTTTGTCTATAAAGATGTGGGTTCTACTCTTCAAAGACAGAGGGAAATGGCTTTTTAGGCTACAGCGCTATTCTTTTTGAAATTGTGGTTATACGAAGTCTGCTGGTTGTTTAATTAGAGTGGAAATTGGTACATAGAAAAGCACACCAACTGAATCTAGAGTATTAGCCTGATATTCATAATCAACATCTGATTACTCAAAATCGACCAGATTTGAAATCTATTAAGGTTTCTTATCTATTAGTATGTGCTCACAGTTATTGCTTTATTTTAAGGAAACATGAAACGCTTAAGGATTAATATAACTATTTCAAAAGATTTTTCATACAGATTGGACTAGACTCTGTGGTCTTTACAGAACGATCATTACTTAGTTAAGGAACTCAGCACACTGAACATTTTCCAGCCACCTGAAACTCCCAAGGATTGGGTGAATTTTTTGCCAATTAATTATCAATTACAACATCATAAAACATTAGCACAAAAATAGGAATAATGAAATTTAATTATACATTATTCTTCAAAGTTGCTGCAAATACTATACAAGACTGATTCTGATTAATAATTCATTCAGCAATAAAGTATCAGGAAAGATAATTATGCAGTGCCACAATCCTCACACTGATTTCTATAATTACAGATTATAACAGTGTTAGCAATTTAAAAGGTTAGAGAGCTGTGGTAATTTGCTATGTCATCCTCAGCTATATGAATGTCTCTCTTTGAGCGCCAAAGATAATTGAAAATGTAACAATGGACCAAATCAGATGGCTTGCCTATGCTCTCCTCACCAAAACATCTCCAACCTGAGTACATTAGTAAAGTCAAGTCCTTGATAATTAGCCTCTTTCATTATTTAAGTAGTCCCACTACTCATTCGGTTTATGGTTAACTGAAGAGAGAAAATACATAGGTATATGTGCCCAAATATGCAAACACAGAAACATAAGCTATAGAAAAGATACAACATGGAGACAACTACATTTGGTATATAATTTACATCTGGCATGACTATGAAAAAAACGTCTGTATAATGACCGCTCAGGTAGTTAGACCCGCCAAGGAACCCACATAATGAAAGCTGAGTCTCTGTCTTTGGTAATATAGTTGAGTAAGTAGCCCATGAAGACATACAAAGTTTATCAAATTATCCTCTCTGGGTTGATTATATATCGTGACACACCGGACTTCTCTTGCCTTGTAGTTCTATTATACCCTGAGAATGAAAATAGACACATCCCACTCGGAATACTTACTCTGTTCTGCTTTCAGTCCTTGAGGAAAATACCTGGCTAGTAATTGATAGCCTCTTCCCATACACAATATTTAAATGAAATGTTCACCTGGGGAGAAGCCCAAGTAAACAAAACACACAGATCTACACATAAAAATCACTTTCTTCTCTGCTTTCACTGATATTTTTGGAAGAGATGTACCGTAAGACATTGTGGCTTTCCTCTCCTGAATGCCTTAAATATTCGACTCATTTCAAGTGTGGCTCATACGGAGGAATAGATGGAAAATTCTCTGGGACTAAAATCTTAAGCATCATTTAAATGAGCTCCTTGCAGAGGCTTTTGTGTGTCTTGTTGGGAAAGGGAGTTCCTCCTTCTAGAGTGTGCCAGGGTCTGGATTCAAGATTTCATTACAGCCAACCCCCCCAAAAGATGCTACAAGGAGACACGGTAAAAAAAAAAGCGAAGTTTCATTCTACTGCTAGAAGGGACTTATAGATCCTTTGATTGAATTTGCTCCTTTTACAATTGTGGAAATCTAGTAAGTCTTGAGTAAATCAAAGCGATTTACTCCAGACCACAGAACCATTCAGGAACAGACACAGGAGAACCCACGTGTTTCTGACTCCCAGGTTTCTACTGTATTGTATTAAAGAAAATTCAGGAGGAGGAGGGCCATGGGGAGGAATACGGAGACAATTTTTTTTTGTTCCAAAACTCAGCCCTTTTCTTTTCTTTTCTTTTCTTTTTTTTTTGGCGGTGCGTGGGCTCTCACTGTTGTGGCCTCTCCCGTTGCGAAGCACAGGCTCCGGACGCACAGGCTCAGCGGCCATGGCTCACGGGCCCAGCCGCTCTGCGGCATGTGGGATCTTCCCAGACCGGGGCACGCATCCGTATCCCCTGCATCGGCAGGCGGACTCCCAACCACTGCACCACCAGGGAAGCCCTCAGCCCTTTTCTTTACAGTTAATTTCCACAAGGGTGAGAAGTATAAGATTGGGGGTGGGTAGACAAAGAGTGTTAAGAGTATAAAGAATTTTACACTGAACACCTATATACCCACATCTAGATGTGACAGTTAACATTTTATTATGCTCATTGCATTACATATCTACCCATCTATACCCATTCCTCTATCCGTCTATCAATCCACCTGAGTGCATATCGAAGTAAATTGCAAACATCGGCACACCTTCCCCTAAATACTTTCACAGGCATATCATTTGCCGGAGTTCAAGATTTGTTTATAGTTCTCTCCTGAGGTATAATTTACATACAACGAAATGTACAATTCCTTTCACACTCACTGAGTTTTGATAAATGTAGATAACTATGTAATCTGAACCTTATCAAGCTCCAGAACATAATCATCACCCCAGAAAGATTCCGCATCCCAGTTAATCCTCCGCCACGTCTGCCAAAGGCAACCACAGCTCTAATGCTTTTCTAACATAGACTAATTTTGCCTGTCCTAGAACGGTTGAATTTTGAAACTATTAAAGGCCTCCTTTGACAGTTAAGTGGCTAAATGTTGTTCTGTTTTCCTTCTTTCGGTCAACAAACACTTCTTGAGCACTTACAACAAGCCACACACACTGGAAGCCAGTAACAACAAAATAATCATTTCGTTAAATCTGGAAAAAAACTCCAATGGTGGTGAGAACTGTGGGATTAATTATATCTGAAGGGCGATTTGGACTTACAGCCAAAAGGGAAGCCACACACCACACCCCGGGTCTGTTACTCATTTGGAAACTTGCTGACTCTTCAACAGAAAAATAAAACCCATACCCATGCCCAGCGAAAAACGAGCGCTCTGTAGGATCCTTGGAGTAAATCTGAAAAATGAGGAGGCTTTTTAAAAATGCCCATCTCCATCAGCTCGGTGCTTTGTGTCCACCTAGAGGGGTGGGATAGGAGGGTGGGAGGGAGACGCAAGAGGGAGGAGATATGGGGACATATGTATATGTATAGCCGATTCACTTTGTTATACAGCAGAAACTAACACACCATTGTAAAGCAATTATACTCCAATAAAGATGTTAAATAAATAAATAAATAAAATGCCCATCTCCAGACCGATGTTCCTGCTCTATGATGAAGATGGATGGTCACCGTGTGCCAAGCCCTAACCTATAAGGATATAGCCCCTCGTTTTATAGAACTGTAAAACCAGGAAGGAGGCTGCCAAACGAGCCCCAAACCTCCTTGTTTATTTTCTTTTCACCTAACTGTGGGTAGTGAGTGGATTAGGCCTTTTTTCTTTTTTCCCTTCAGCAGCTGAATGACTGCCAAGGAGAGACACCCTTAGCAGACAAAGCATTCGGTCACTTCTTTCTGCAAGAGCTCAACAATGGCACACTTCACTAATCAGTCACTAAAGTGGAATTATAATATTTTATAGAAACTCCAATGCTCTTTAAAAATTCTTCATTAACTCTTGTTACGGATTGATTGTGTCCCCTCAACAACAACAAAAAGTTGATGCCCTAACGTCCAATACCTGAAAATGTAACCTTACTTGAAAATAGGGTCATTGCAGATGTAAAGAGTTAAGATGAGGTCACACTGGGGTAGGGTGGGCCCATAAGTTAATATGACTGCTGTTTTTATAAAAGGAACTCCATGGGAAGGTAGAAGAGAACACCACGTGAAGACGGAGGCAGAGATTACAGTGGTGCTTCCACAAGCCAAGGAATGTCAAGGATTGCTGGCCACCAACAGAAACTAGGAAGAGGCAAGGGGGGATCCTTCTCTACAGGTTTCAGAGGAAACATGGCCTTGCAGAAACCTTGATTTTGAACTGCTAGCAACCGGAACTGTGAGACAATAAATTTGTTTTTTTTTTTTTGCGGTATGTGGGCCTCTCACTGTTGTGGCCTCTCCCGTTGAGGAGCACAGGCTCTGGACGTGCAGGCCCAGCGGCCACGGTTCACAGGCCCAGCCGCTCCGCAGCATGTGGGATCCCCCCGGACCGGGGAACGAACCCGCGGCCCCTGCATCGGCAGGCGGACTCTCACCCACTGCGCCACCAGGGAAGCCCTCTGTTGTTTTAAGCTAACCAGTTTGTGGTATTTTGTTACAGCAGCCTTCGGAAACTAATATAGTCCTAAAGATTTTTTTTTTCCTTTTCATAATTCACATGCAGAGAAGTGTATCAACCATAACAGGACACTCCAATGAATTTTTTTCAAGTGAACAGACCCATGTAAACACCACCCAGATCAAGAACATGACCACACCCAGAAGTCTCCTTCATGCCTCGTCCCATTCACTATCTCCACCAAGATGACCGCCATTCTAGCTTCCTCCACCATAGATTAGTTTTGTCTCCTTTTTAACTTTAAATATTTGGGAAAATATACCACTTTTTTTGGTGTGTGTGTGTTTGGCTTCTTTTGCGTCTTATGTTTGTGGGATTCATCTATGTTGTATGCAACACTGGTTTCTTCTGAAGACGATTTTAAAAATAGCATTAAATTATTTTTGGTTCGTTTTGGTTGGTTCAAATTTCAAAAGGTACAAATGGTATACAATGCAAGTTTTCAAAATCTCCCCTTCCCTGCTTCCCAATCACACAGTTCCATTTCTTAGAGGCAACTCATGTTAACTGTAGATCCTTCTAGAAGAATTTTATGCCTATTTAAGCAAAGATATATACATTTATACATACCCTCTTTCTCCTTTTTTACACAAAACCTAATGTATTATACCACTATTAGTTACCTTGCTCTTTCACTTAAAAATATATCTTGGACTTCATCCCATACAAACACATAAAAGCTTCCTCATCCTCGCTTTTTGCTTACATAGAATTCAACTATAAGAATATAGTATAATGTATATAACCAATTCTCTATTCATAGCCATTTGGCTTGTTGTCAGTCTTGTGTTATTATAAACAAGGCTGCAATGTGTAACCTTGTAATTTTGCATATCCATATATTTCCCTATGGCTGATGGGAATATAAGCATTAAAAGGATATAAGCTTTTGTAGTTTGTTTTTAATCATGAATTTTTTTTTTTTTTTTTTGCGGTACACGGGCCTCTCACTGTTGTGGCCTCTTCCGTTGCGGAGCACAGGCTTCGGATGCGCAGGCTCAGCGGCCATGGCTCACGGGCCCAGTCGCTCCGCGGCATGTGGGATCTTCGTGGACCGGGGCATGAACCCATGTCCCCTGCATTGGCAGGCAGACTCTCAACCACTGCGTCACCAGGGAAGCCCTGTAGTTTTTTTTTTTAAGATTTACTTATTATTTATTTAATTTATTTTTGGCTGCGTGGGGTCTTAGTTGCAGCACGCGGGATCTTTTTGTTGTTGTTGTTGAGGCATGCGGGATCTTTCATTGCGGCGCGTGGGCTCTTCGTTGAGGCATGCGGACTTCTCTCTAGCTGTGGCATGTGGGTTTTTCTCTTCTCTAGTTGTGGTGTGTGGGCTCTGTAGTTTGTGGCACGTGAGCTCTAGTTGAAGCGCTGAGTTCAGTAGTTGTGGCTGGCAGGCTTAGGTGCCCCGTGGCATGTGGGATCTTAGTTCCCTGACCAGGGATCAAACCTGTGTCCCCTGCATTGCAAGGTGGATTCTTTACCACTGGACCATCAGAGAAGTCCCAGCTTTTGTAGTTTTGATATTGCCAAATTGTTCTCCATTTAGATTGTACCAATTTAAACTCCTGTCAGCAATGTGCAAGAGTACCTCTTTCTCCATAGTCTTGCTAATAGATTGTGTTATCAAACTGTAAAAAAAAAAAAATCTGCCTGTTTGGTAGGTAAAAATAGTATCTCATTATAGTTTTACTTTGCATTCATTTTTTATAAACAAAGCTGGATATATTTAATATGTTTATAAGCAGCTACTTATATGCCCTGTTCCATAAATTCTCTGTTAATAACCTATTTTTTTCCTATTGCATTGATGGTCTTTTTTTCTTAGTGTCTTGTAGAGGCTCTTTACATATTAGAGAAATCTACCCTTTCTCTTATATGAGTTGCAAAATATTTTTCCTAGTTTGTCACTTGTCGTTCGTCTTTGTATACAGTGGTGTTTGCCCCTCAGAAATTTTTCATTTTAATGTAATTGGATTAACTTTATGGTTTTCTTTTTATGGCTTTTAGCTTTTATATCATACAATGAAAGGCTTTTTCCACTTGTGAATATAAACAATTTTCCCCTAAATTCTTTTAGTATTTTTAGGTTTTTTTTTTTTTTAAATAAATTTATTTATTTATTTATTTTTGGCTGCGTTGGGTTTTCGTTGCTGCGCATGGGCTTTCTCTAGTTGCGGCTTGCAGGGGCTACTCTTTGTTGTGGTGTGTGGGCTTCTCATTGTGGTGGCTTCTCTTGTTACGGAGCACAGGCTCTAGGCGTGTAGGCTTCAGTCACGCAGGCTCAGTACTTGTGGCTCGCAGGCTGTAGAGCACAGACTCAGTAGTTGTGGTGCACGGGCTTAGTTGCTCCGTGGCATGTGGGATCTTCCCAGACCAGGGATCAAACCCGTGTCCCCCGCATTGGCAGGTAGATTCTTAACCACTGCGCCACCAGGGAAGTCCTCTAGGTGTTTTTCTTAATGTAAGTCTTTGATTCATTTAGAATTCATCTTGGTATAAAATATTAGCTATCAATACTTCATTTTTTCCAGACAGCTATTATTGTCACCCCAGCACCATTTATTGGATGGTACAGTTTAACTGCACTGATCTGAGATGGCTTCTTTAATGTAAACTAAATTTTCATATGTATTTGAGATTATTCCTGGACTCCATATTCCACCATGGACCTATCTAATTAATGCCCTAACTTAAATATATAAATATATTTTAATATCAAAAAGCAATTTTCTCTCATTGTTTTCTTTTTTTTTATTCTACACTATTCCTAATTAAAAACATTTTTGTTCCCACATGAACTTCAGCATCAGCTTGTTTGGTTACAAACAGTTCTGTTATTATTTTTACTTGGATTGTGTTAAATCTGTGATGTTTAGATTTTCTATACAAGAACATGGATTGCCTTTCCACTTATTTACATCTTTTCTTTTATTCCTCTGCATCTTGGGGGAATTTAAAAAGTTTCACCTAGTAATATGAATAAAGATTTACATCTTACAGATTCTTTGTGAAGCTCAATACTTGTGTTTATGTGCATAATGTATTTATGTGTATATTTATATTTGGATTTTTCTTTTTTTTCTACCATTGTATCTTCTAACTAGCTGTTGATCTTGTATATGAAGAATGTCATTTTTACATAATAAATTGGCACCCAGCCACCTTTACTGAGTTCTGTTATTGTTTGCGACAATTTACCAGTTGATTCATAGAAACAAGCATACAATCCAAGTATACAGGCATATCATCTGCAAATTACAAATACACTTCGACCTCTTCCTTTTGACCTTCTATGTTTTTAATTTCTTTCTCTAGTACTGCATTGGCTAGTACATTCAGGACAATGTCTGATGTTAAGCACCCTTGTCTTCATTCTTTCTGACACGACATGGCTTCTAGTGTTTCCTTCTCAAGCACGATGCTCAACTTTTGATGTGATACATATATTTTATCATGTTAAGGAGATACCGTCATTTCTTATTTTATAAAGTGGTTTTTTTTTTAATTTTATTTATTTTTGGCTGCGCTGGGTCTTTGTTGCTGCTCGCGGGCTTTCCCTAGTGGCGGCGAGTGGGGGCTACTCTTCATTGTGGCGCATGTGCTTCTCATTGCGGTGGCTTCTCTTGTTGCAGAGCACAGGCTCTAGGCGTGCGGGTTTCAGTAGTTGTGGAGCGTGGGCTCAGTAGTTGTGGCGCACGGGCTTAGTTGCTCCGTGGCATGTGGGATCTTCCCAGACCAGGGCTCGAACCCGTGTCCCCTGCATTGGCAGGCGGATTCTTATCCACTGAACCACCAGAGAAGTCCCTATAAAGTGTTTTTTAAATGAAAAATGGATGTTGAATTACATCAATATCTTTGCAGCATCTATGAAGATGATCAAATGAGTTTTTATAAAGTTTTATTAATATGATAAATTGGGGGCTGGGATTGAAATAAATTATTGCTCCCTGGAGGCTCATGATCTAAACTCATCTCATACAACTCTCCCATCAGTTGGTCATATTCAAGATCTTTGTCCTATCGTAGCTCTACACTGTTGTAGGTGCAGTATCCACACAACACGTGCCCTTCCCACTCTTCTCTGGCAAACACCTGCTCATCCTTCAAGAATAATCTCAAATGTCAGTTCCTCCGGTTACTTCCCGACTCCTGCAGGCACAATTGAGAGATTCTTGCTCAAGCTTCCCCAGCTCCTCAGTCGTATCACTAACACAGAATCGCTCATGTGTCTGTCTGCCATGCAGAGCAAGTCCCTCAAGGGCAGAAACCATACTTTTTTCTTTCCCGTAGCATAATGCCTGAAACAGAGTTGGCTACTCAGTACATGTTTTCACTCGTTCAATCAATACTGGCCGTATATCCCCCCCCCACACCCCACGTACAGTACATGATGTCATGCGTTGTTCTAGGTGCCTGAGGAGACAGCCAGGAGCCCAGCAAAGTCGTGCTGCCAAGAAGCTTATGTTCTATTGGGGGAGATGGCAATATACAGACAGATAAATAGATTCCTGATCAAATGTGCTAAAGAGAAAAAAATAAGGCAAGGCAAGAGAACCGAAGGCTGAGAACAGAGGTCCTGCTTTAGACAGTGTGGTCACGGAAGGTCTCACTGAAGCAGATTCTAAATGAAGTGAGAGAGTAAACTATGCAGGTATCTGGGAGAAGATCCCGCCTGACAGAGTAAACAGCTACCCAGAGCCTGGAAGATGTGGCTGGAAAGCTGCCGAGGTAGTCAGGGTAGTGAAAGGTGTGCCTTCAGGGCAGGAGTCTGGGTTTTATTCGAAGTGCTATGGGAAGCCAAAGCAGGCAAGTGAGAGAATCTGATTTTTATTATTTATTTATTTATTTATTTATTTTTGCGGTACACGGGCCTCTCACTGTTGTGGCCTCTCCCGTTACGGAGCACAGGCTCTGGACGCGCAGACTCAGCGGCCATGGCTCACGGGCCCAGCCGCTCCGTAGCATGTGGGATCTTCCCGGACCGGGGCACGAACCCGTGTCCCCTGCATCGGCAGGCGGACTCCCAACCACTGCGCCACCAGGGAAGCCCTGATTCTTAGTTTTAAAAGATGCCTTGGGCTTCTCTGTGGGAAGTGGGTTGTTGTGCCGTCAGACTGGAAGCATGCTGGGGGGCTCTTGTAGCAACCGAGGTGAGGAAGGATGATGGATCAGTCTAGAGAGGGAGCAAGAGAAGCGGTGACAAGTGGCTGGACCTGGCATATATTTGGAAGGTAGAGGTGATGGGACTTGCTATTGGATTGATGTGGGATGTGAGAGAATGAGTTAAGGATGCTTTCAAGGATTTCAGCTTAAGTGACCAGATGAATGGGGGGTGTCATTTACTGAAATGGGAAACCTCAGGGGAGGATCAGGTGTGGCGGGTGAGTGGAGAACAAGGGTTGCTTTTGGATGTGCTAAGTATGAGGACAGCACTATTAGACAGCCCTACGGAGATATTATATAAGCAGCTGAAAACAGAGGTTGAGATTCAGGGCAGGGTTGATTTTAGAGATATAAAGTTGAGAGGCGTTAGGGTGGAGATGGTATTTAAAAGCCGCAGTACTGGGTGAGATCAGTAAGCTCATATGGGTTGAATGAATGAGTAAGTAAGTTTGTGTGCAGGAAGGCACCTGTTAATAGGGTCATCTAATCTGACTCTACAGAAATTGGACGAAGAAATAATACACAGAGGGATGAGAGTGCACAGGTGAAACTTCCTCCCTGTCTAGGTGGCCAATTTGGATTTTTTTCCTTGCACTCTCAAGGAGATACAGCCTGTATCCCAAATTACTTGGGGACAAAGTGGATCACAGAACTCTCTGGAACAAGTTTCCACTGCTCAGCAGGTGGGTAAGGTGTGTCAACGTTCTACAGGCTGCTTGGGAACTAAGCACCTCTGTGGGTGAGCACCCTGTCAGCATGAGGTACAGGCTAGAATCAATAAGAGTGAGTCCTTCTGGAAAGAAAAGAGATTTAACAGATGTACAAAATGTATTTCAAATTAGAAAGGGGAGAAAAGATCACAAATCCAACATCTGTAGACACCCTTTATGTGCAACATGTCTCTACTGAAGAAACAGGCAGGCAACCTTCCACGACTAAGATACAGTCATCTTTGCCGTAAACCCAGGATAAGTTTTGTAGAATTTGAGATAGTGAAGTTGTATTTCTCAGAAGTCAAAAACACGTCAGTGGGTCCACCAAACTCTTTCGGTTACTTCAAATATATTACCCCAAACCAACAGCTTCTCAGGCTCATAGGAGTATAATCACATTTGAAAATACGAAAAAGGATGGTGATATAAGAGATATCCACTGTGAAAATTTCTTTTGCATACTTTCTAATATTTCTTTTTAAGTATGCAGAGTTTTGTCTATCTCTTGTTATTTTGCTTTTTAATCATGAGGCATTAAAAACTGGCGTTTAAAGTCTGCAGCTTCTTTCGACTTTCTTGATCTCCATTCATTCCATCCTGTTCCAGGCTTTTTGCACTTAAAACTCATCAACACCTTGTTTATATCTGCTCCCCTGCCCCACTGCGATCACAAATATTCTTCTTATCTCTGTGTAATCCTCAAAATAGGAAATAAAGACCCAAAATAAAATCTCATTATCTTGTGCTTTCTCAAGTGTCCTATCTAGGTCCCAAAGAGATAAAGCTTTGTTCTAGAATTATTGTTAACTGCTGGTGAGAGCCAGTCTCCTCTACTCTTAGCTGCTCAGACTACATAAATCACTGTGTTGATTTCTGGGTGCCTTGAAATGGACCCAAAGAAGAGCCAAGTTACTTTGAACTTTAGAAAGACGGGAAGATTCAGTCATTCATTCATCCAGGAAATGGTTAGTGAGTCTAACCAATGCCAGCCACTCAGCTAGGTGCTGGGTCACAGCACAAATAAGCCTTTGAACATATAATATAGTGGATGACCAGGCAGATAGATACCATGCCAAAAGGCTGTTGCAGGGGGTACTTCAGCATGCCATCAAGCACAGATGGGACCCTTCCCAGCAATGACAATGCCAGAACTGAATTCTAAATGACCAAGTAGGAGTTATTTAAGAGAATGGGGAGAGGAAGATCAACTAAAATTTGCAAGGAAGAGTCAACTAATATTTGTAGATCCCTAACTATGTTTTCTTTCTTAAGCCTGATGCTAGGTATACAAAGATGAATCTGGTGTATCTCCTTCCAATAAGAAGACATAGTAGCTATTTTCAAACTTCTAAGGAGCAAAGTAGAGAAACACCAGACTTTACTGGGTGGCCCTATGAATGATATCAACAGAGAAGGTACTGTAGGGGAGGCTGCTGGAGAGTAGGTTCAATAGGCTCTTTCAAATATTTTCTCCACTGACCTAGAGAGATGCCCTTGTGAAAAAAGATCTACTTTATGGACATTCAGAAATGGACTGATCAGAAATACTAGAATCTTCCCAATTAGGGCTACAAGTGAGCTTAGGCATGATTTTTAAAAAAAATTTTTTTTAGGCATGATTTTTAATGGCAGTCAAGAGAATGTGGGTATCAGGTAACTGAGCCTTTTAATATTAACATGAAAATATGACCCTGACCATTAGCATCTCCAAGCAAAGATGGTCTGGGCCATCACCTATATTCTGCCAGTCTGGGGGCAGCCCTACATTTACATTTTTTTTTAATTTTTAGAATTATTTTTTACATTTAAACAATTGGAGTACAGTTGATTTATTGATACAATAGTACGTTAGTTTCAGGTGAATCACAGCAAAGTGATCCAGTTATATATATATGCTCTACACTTAGCTGCTCAAACTACATCAATCACTGTGTTGATTTCTGGGTGCCTTGAAACAGACTCAAAGAAGAGCCACATTATGTGGAACTTTGGAAAGATGGGAAGATTCAGTCATTCATGAATCCAGGAAATGTTTTTTATATAAAACATTATTTTCCAGTATAGGTTATTAAAAGATATTGAACATTGTTCCCTGTGCTATACAGTAGATTCTTGTTGCTTACCTATTTTATATATAGTGCTGTGTATCTGTTAATCCCATACTCCTAATTTATCCCCCTCCCCCCTCTCTTTCCCTTTTGGTAAGCATAAATTTGTTTTCCATGTCTGTGAGTCTGTTTCTGTTTTGTAAATAGATTCATCTGTATTATTTTTTAGATCCCACATATAAGTGATATCATGTAATATTTGTCTTTCTCTGTCTGACTTACTTCATTTACTATGATAATCTCTAGGTCCATCCAGCAGCCCTACATTTTTATGGCTTGGTGCTTCTACTTCAGAAGCTAGAGACTCCTTAAACCCTGCCAGGAACTCAACAGATACTGAAGACCAAAAAAAAAGAAAAAGGTTAATAAGAACCGTATAATGGATCAAAAACAGTCCCAAGGGCTTCCCTGGTGGAGCCGTGGTTGGGAATCTGCCTGCCAATGCAGGGGACACGGGTTCGTGTCCCGGTCCGGGAAGATCCCACATGCCGCGGAGCGGCTGGGTCCGTGGGCCACGGCTGCTGAGCCTGTGCGTCTGGAGCCTGTGCTCCGCAGAGGGAGAGGCCACGACGGTGAGAGGCCTGCGCAAAAAAAAAAGAACAAAAAATAAAACAGTCCCAAGATAAGTAGACAGTATGGAAAGGAGAAATTTATGTTAAACACACTAGAGTAGTGACTCTCCATGGCAGGCATGCACTGGGAGTGGGAGACACATGTCTGAAAGAGGCTTCCTGACCTACGTTAATCTTATATCACAAACTACAGCTATTGTGCTGCTGCTGGGGATGTACACAAGAAGAGTGAGTCATCCCTCTAGGGATTTGGATTAAAAAACTCAAGAAAACAACACATCAGAACATCCCTTTGTACACTTTGCAAATATTTCACCTACTGTGCTTTAGGGGTGACAAGGTGATTGGTTTTTACACGATAATTACAAGAATGCAAGGAAGGGTGACCTCAAGACCAAGCAAGTCATTAGCATGAGGCCAAGCCCAGGCCCTAACAAACTGGTCTTGTTGTTTTTACAAATCTTTATTCTTTGGGTGCTTTGAGGAAGTTACTGGGGCTGGGGTAGTGGGAAGGGCCTGCAGTATAGACAGACAGGTTCCTCTCCCAGTGCCGGTGAGAATCCCGCGTCAGCTAGAACTATACTGGCACATCTATGGTCCACCCTAGATATGCCTGAAGCAAGCAAAGGCTCTTCCAGAGAAGTCCCCCTTCCCTCCTTCTGTCTTCTGGATATCAGTGCTCTTCTGCTGGACAGAATCTCTTACTTTGCACCTCATTTTCACAAATCATTTCTCCCTTCCCTTCTATTCTTCTCACCCTCCAGTTTCCTTGGTAAAGCTGAGCACCTTTGTGTGTTTAGAGCTCACATTCGTTTTCAGAAAGTTGTAACTGACTTATAACCTCTCCTGATGTTCCTATGAGTATTTATATTCTAATTGAGGGTGCACTTAAGTTAATAGATAATTGTGGACTTTCACATGGGTGGAAAAGAAAGGCCCCGCCACCAGTGCCTACTATATTCACACCACTAACCCCTGCAGGTGAGCGGGCCTGAGTTCTCACAAGCAGCCTTTAAAACAGAACTTGGATAGAATGCTGGCACTCCACTTTATTTTTAAAAAGTTATACCTCTCTGGGCTAGCAAACACAATCTTAGGGAATTGATTGTCAAAGGTTCCGTATCTCTTGGTATCTAATGGGCTAGTCTAGGAGCTCCCTCGAAAGATTCTTGGTAAGTCTCTCCTTGGTATTAAAGATTACACATAAAACCTGAAGCAAACAGAGCATCTCTCTAGACAACAGGAGGCTGGACTCATATTCCATGTTCATTGCTGACTTCTGTGTGGCCCCTAAATATTCAGTCATAGCTTCTCTGTGGCATAGTCTAGGAAGTAAAGATATAATAGCTGAGATTAGGTTCAGGCTTAAGTCTTCATGCTAACATGCATGTTATCACATGTTACTGTACATTTGCTCCAGCCAGGAAGCAGGACAAAGGAAAGATCTTTGGTACGAACGTAACACAAGAACTCCATGCTCATCTGCCATTGCTACAGTTCCTATGAAAGATCATGAACCTGGGGGTCCAAGACTGAAGAAACCATGGTTTCTTGGGAATTAAAGGTTGAGGTAAACATTTCTAAAATGTGCAAAGAAGTTAATTTTGAAAATTTGCTGCTCATTTGTTATAACTTCAGAGTTTCAATTTTAATTATTTAAAAAATTCCCTCTAACAAACACACTTTCTGAATGACTACGGCCTCATCATTAGCAGCCACTTCTTGAAACCTTGGCCCTCTGAGCGATCCTTATGAGTATATCTTAATGGGCATCCATTGAGCTACTGTTTCACCTGGGAGGAAGCTGAAGGATACGAGTTCAATGTTTGGCTCTAATGCTTATCAGATGTTTATATTTAAAACAGTTCTTGTTGACCTTCCAATGCTTTTTCTGTAAAAGGTGGTAAATAATACCTAGGTTTCAGGGTTCTTGTGAGGAGTTAATACATGTAAAACTGCAGAACTCAGAAGTTCCTTCCGTTATTATCCACAGGATCCAGAGTGAGCGCAAAAGAGCTATTTACAGCTATGAGGCCATCTGAGTGAGAAATGATGAGAATCCCAACTCCCTGTGCCCCGTCTCAATGGGATTCAATCACTCCTCAAACATCTATCAACTCCATCCATGCCAAATACTATTTTAGGTTTTGGAGACACCGTTATTATATTGAACATGACAGACAAGGTCCCTACATTCTCAGGTCTTATATTCCAGTCAGGGGAGGCAGATACTAAACACATAAATAAATAAACAGTACATTATCAAATAGTGATAAGTGCTATGATAAAAGCAAAATTGGGTGATATGTTAGGGAGCCACTGGGGGCTACGGAGAACAGGGCCCTCTGAGGTCATGACATTTAAACAGAGGTCTGAGTGATATGAAGGAGAGAGCCACATGAAGGTCTATGGCAACTGATTCCACGGTGGTCTGTGGGAACCCCTGGGGATCCTGAGACCGTTTCAGAAAGTCAATGAAGTCACTACTGTTTTCATAATACTAAGATGCTATTTGTTTTTTTCACACATTGACATTTGCATTGATGGTGCAAATGTAACAGTGGGTAAAACTGCCGGTGCCTCAGCGTGACACAGGCAGTGGCCCTGACTGTATTAGTTCTTCACCACCAGACATGCACAGTAGAACAAAATGCTAGTTTCACTTAAGAATGTACTTGAACAAGCAGTAAGAATTATTATTTGTATTAAATTTATATGAAATCTCAACATTTCAGTACACGTCATTGTAACATTCTGTGCGACAAACATGCATAAAGAAGTTTTGTTGCACACTGAGGTACGATTGTTGTCTCAAGGAAAAAATATCTGTGGGGTTCTCTGAGTTGCAAGTTGAATGACAGCTTTCATGGAACAACATTTTTGCTTGAAAGAATGCCTGATGAACAATGGTTATTCAGATTTAGGTACCTGGCTGATATTTTCTTGAAAATGAAAAAGGTAAGCTGTTACTTCAAGGAAAACAACTGGCAGAATTTGTTGCCAATGATAAAATTCAAGCTTCTACAAAGCAGATATTTCGAAAATGTGTATCTACTACTATGAGCTTGACAGCTTCCCCAAACTTAAAAACTTTTCTGATGCGATTGGTGGTAATTTTAACATGTGAACTTTCTGGACATTGTAAAATGAAATCCGTCACCATTCTGAAGATCTGTATAACTCAGTAAATCAATATTTTTCCAAATAACCAGTCATGGACTTAAAAAATCATGCTTTGGTAATAGATCCATTCAATATGCAAAGCAGACCAATGAATGCATTTTAATGTAACGGAGTATGAAAAGTTCATTGATATGGTTTTAGATTCTGCATGGCAACTAACCTTTAGGAAGTTACCATTTGTCAACTTTTGATGCAGTATCAAAGAAGAGTATACACAACTGTTTGAAAAGACTACTAAAATGCTCCATCCTTTCCCAACTATGCGCCTGTGTGAGGTGTAATTTCATCTAATTTAACCAAAACATCATATAACAACAGACTGAATACTGAAACATATATTAGAATCCAACTGTCTTATAGCAGTGTCTTCTATTATGCCAGACATTTAGAAAAATATAAAGCAATGCCATTCTTTTTACTATTGTCTTTGTCTTGAAAGATTTCGTTTTTTCATAAAGATATGTTATTTATGTTAACATGTAAGTGGGCTTATTATTTTTATTTTTAAATTAACTAATAAATACTTTAAATGTTCAGTCTTAATTTTTAATAAGGTAAGTATATATGGATAAAACCCAAATAGCAATTTTTCTTAGCAATTTTTAAGAGTATAAATAAAGGGGACTGTATAGCACAGGAAACTCTACTCAATACTCTGTAATGACCTATATGGGAAAATAATCTTAATAAAGAGTTGGTATATGTATAACTGATTTACTTTGCCATACAGCAGAAAGTAACACAACATTGTAAATCAACTATACTCCAATAAAAATTTAAAAAAAAAGAAGTGTAAAGGGGTCCTGAGACCAAAACTTTGAAAACCACTGGTCTCAGAATAAGGCAGATTAAACATTAAAGTTTAAATTTATTTAAGTTTTACACAAATTTGGTTAGATTTATTCTTAGGTACTTAAAAATTTTGTTGTTACTGTAAACTAAAACATTTTTAAAGTTACTTTTCTGTGTTACTAGTGTATAAAAATGCAACTAATTTTTGTATATTGATCTTATATCCAGCCACTTTGCCAAACTTTGTCATTATTATTATTTTTATTTTATTTTTGCGGTACGCGGGCCTCTCACTGTTGTGGCCTCTCCCGTTGCGGAGCACAGGCTCCGGATGCGCAGGCTCAGTGGCCATGGCTCACGGGCCCAGCCGCCCCGCGGCATGTGGGATCTTCCTGGACCGGGGCACGAACCCGTGGCCCCTGCATCGGCAGGTGGACTCCCAACCACTGCGCCACCAGGGAAGCCCCTGTCATTATTTTTAATAGTAAACTTTGTCATACCATTACATTAGTCCAGTGGTTGGTAAATTATGATCTGCAGGCCAAAACTGTGCCACCAGATTTTGTAAATAAAATTTCACTGACACAGAACCACAGTACTCATTTCCATATCTGTAACTGCTTTCACTACAATGGCAGAGTTGAGTGATAGAGACTGTATTGCCAACAGAGTCAAAAATACTTACTATCTGCGTTTTTATAAAACTCTGTATTATGAACCTCATTCAAAGAAGCAACTTCGGCTCTGTTGATCCCTTATGTGGTATTTTTATTTTCAATTTAATTAACTTTTGTTCCCATCTTTATTCATCCTCCCTTGTTTTCTCTATCTTTTTTCTACCTTCTCAAAGTTACCTTATTAAATTTTACTTTTTCTTTTCTGCTAAAAGCACTTGAGGCTATAAATTTTCCTCTAAGTACAAGTCTCACTGCATCCCACAAGCTTTGATATGTAATATTTTCATTATCATTCAATTCTAAGTATTCAAAAATTTCCATTATGATACCTTTGAGCAATGAGTTATTTAGAAATGTTTTAAAATTTCCAAATATAGGGGGGGATTTTGTGTGTGTGTGGGTGTCTTTTAGTTACTGACTTCTAATTTAATTGTATTATGATCAGAGAATATGGTCATTATTATAGTGAGCCTTGGAAATTTGGTGAGACTTGTTTTGTGGCTTAGTATGAGGTCAATTTTTATAGCTCTTCCTTGTGAAGAATACATGTACTCTAATTGTTTGGTACAAAGTCCTTATGTCCATGAGTCAAGCTATTTAATTGTGCTGCCTAAATTTTATACCTTTACTCATTATTTGTTGTCTGCTTCACCGAACAATAACTTAGAGAAACATGAGAAATTTCTCTACAGTTTTATCAATTTTTGTTTTTTATATTTTGAGGCTATTTTAGAAATGTTATATCTTTTCCAATGAATTAAAACTCTCTATCCTTAATAATGTTGCCTTTTCTTACTTTCTTTTACTTTTTAAAAATTGAAGTGTAGTTGATTTACCATGTTGTGTTAGTTTCTGGTGTAGAGCAAAGTGATTCAGTTACACATATATATTCTTTTTCATTCTATGCCATTACAAGATACTGAATATAGTTCCCTGTGCAAAAAATGTTGTCTTAAAGTCTATTTTTTTTTAAAGTCTATTTTGACTGGTATCAATAAAGCTACCCTAGCTTCCTTTTGAGTAGCATTTGCTGGAATATATTTTTTCATCCATTTATTTTGTCCTTCCATGTTAGGTGTGTATTTTCTAACACTGTAGAGCTGAATTATTATTATTTTAAAGAATCTTAATTTTACTATATCTGTCTTTTAGCCAGAAAGTTTACATACACTGTGATAGCTGATATACTTTTGCTTTCTATTTGTCCTCCTTTTTCTACGCTTCATTTTTGTCTTTATCCTTGCTTGACTTTTAAAAAAACTGCCTTGGAAGCTATATACCATTTCTATTCTTTTAACAGTTACCCTTGAAATCTAAAATTAATATCGTAATCTCCTTCAGAACAATAAAAGGACCATATAATGCTAACTCTGATAGCTCTTTCTTGTATATGTGGAGTTTTACCCAGTATTTTAGTTTATCTTTTCCCCTATATTAGACATTATTACTTCAAACCAACAATATTTGTTTAGGTTTACCTACATGTTAACCAATTTCTTTGCTTATCATTTCTTCCTGTATCTCAGACTTTTCTTTTGCTATCCCTGTCCTTCTTTCTGAGGTATATCTTTGAAATTCCTTCAATATACGTCTGCTACTGGTAAACTCTTGTAGGTTTTCCTCTTATGAAAACAGTATTTCAACTCTCGTTTCTGAAAGTTACTTTTGCTGAGTCCACAATTTTATGTTGAAAGTTATTTTCTCAGAACCTTGAAAACATTATTTCACTGTCTCTGAGCTTCAATTATTGCTGTTGAGAAGTCTGTGGTCAGTATAAGTATTGTTCTTTGGTGGGTGTGATCTATGTTTTCTCCTTTTATGAGTAAAACTTTGTCTTCACTGATCCTCAGTCTTACTACATTGTAAAAGTTAGGTATGCCTTTTTACTTGTATGCCTAGTATACATTGCTTCCTATATCTGTGGATCCATATTTCTCACCTTATTTGGAAAATTCTAAGCCATAAATTCTCCACTGTCTCATCTCCATCCTGCATATTCTTTCCTTTTGTGACTCTGAATTGTCTTATGTTAGTCCTTTTTTTTTTTTTTTGCGGTATGCGGGCCTCTCACCCTTGTGGCCTCTCCCGTTGCGGACCACAGGCTCCGGACGCACAGGCTCAGTGGCCATGGCTCACGGACCCAGCCGCTCCGCGGCATGTGGGATCCTCCCAGACCAGGGCACGAACCCATGTCCCCTGCATTGGCAGGCGGACTCTCAACCATTGCGCCACCAGGGAAGCCCGTTAGTCCTTATTCTGCCCTCCACACTCTTAGCCTCTCTTCCTTATATTTCCATCTCCTCATCTATCTGTGCTCTATTGTATGAAACTACTTTAGTTCTATTTTCCAGTTCATGAATTCATCGATTACAAATGAGCATGTCCACTTATGTTTTTGTCAGTGAATTACTTTTTTCATTTTTAAAAGTTCTCTGTTTCTTTTTAAGAACTGCTTGGTGATAGCCCATTGTTGCTTGCTAATTTTTGTATTCTATCTTTAACTTAAAAATTTTTGAATAGGGACTTCCCTGGTGGTCCAGTGGTTAAGAATCCGCCTTCCAATGCAAGGGACGCAGGTTCAATCCCCAGTCAGGGAACTAGGATCACACATGCCGCAGGGCAACTAAGCCTGCGTGATGCAACTACTGAGCCCATGTGCTCTGGAGCCCGCGTGCCACAACTAGAGAGAAGCCTGTGTGCTGCAACAAAAGATCCCACAAGCCGCAATGAAGATCCCACGTGCCGCAACTAAGACCTGACGCAGCCAAGTAAGTAAATAAATAAATAATTAAAATATATAGAGGCAGTCCTTTTGTTTTTTTAATCTGATAATTTAAACATCCAAAGTCCTTGGTGGGGAAGGGGTAATCAAAGTATTATTTGTTGTTTGTGCTGATTTTCACTCATGGTGGTTTGTTTCCTTCTTTGACAATCTTTGTTTGAGAATTCATAAGATCTTAATACATGAAAAAACTGGAAGCCTAAGTTCTGTTTTGGATATGTAAGTTTGAAATGATTATGAAATATCCAAGTGGATATGTCAAGTACATCACTGGATATATGAGCCTGCTATTCAGGGGAGAGATCAGGGCTGGAGATATAAATTGGGGATTTAGTACCATGAAGTTTGGGGATCAGATGAGATACCAGTGAAAGTTAGCACTGTGCCCCAGGACACACCAATTCAGATACGGAGCAGAGGAGAAGACAGCAGTAGTGACCGGGAAGAACAAAATCCAGAAAAACGTGCTGTCATGCAGGTCCAGAGAATAGTGGATTTTAGAAAGAAGGGAATGGTTGACTGTGTTGGATGCTGTTGAGGGGGTGAAGAAGATGAGGCAACTAGGAGGTCCTTGATAGGAACAGTTTTGGTGGAATAGTAGAGTCAGATGAGGGAGTAGAAGTAACACCTATAGACAAAAAGTTCAAGACATTTTGTGTGAAAGAGAGCAGTAGTGTCAGGTAGAAGCTAGAAGAGGGTGTGGCATAAGAACTTTTTTTCCCTCCCATTGGGCAATATTAAAGATTTTATATGTCCATGGGAAAGACTGAGCAGAAAGGGAGAAACTAATCATACATAAAAGAAAGGGGATATTTTCAGGAGCAACATTCTTGAAAAGGTCAAGTGCCCAAACGTCTTTTAAGATGTGACATGGAACATGTGTGTGACATGGAACATGAGTCACACACATGACCCACAGGACAGAAAGTCTAGTCCTCATATATATTATATAAGGACTTGGGGACTGTGTAATCTTAACTTCTCATGAGGGTGTACTGCGTGCTATCGTCAACTTTACCCATGTGCCAGTGAGAGAAGCTATAGGACATATCTGATAATCATCACACAAAAGTTGTTTGGCACAGTTATGAAAATAGGAGATTAACTCAATCACAGTGCTGAAGGGGCCTTAAGAGATTTTCTAATTTGGTCTCCTATCCACTTAGGCAAGTGAATCCTAAACGTCTTAGAATAGACACCTCCTTCACTGTGGTATTCCTTGGGAACCACTTTTAGAACTTTGCCACCATGTAACGTGTCCAACACAAATTGAAGTCCATTTCCTCTTATTTTATGCTTAGTGGTCATAAGGTATAGCTAAACTGCTATTTTCTTCACCAAAACAACAACAACAAAACACCTTATGTATCTGAAGGTAGAAATTAACTCCACTATTTCTTCTCCAAGCTAAACAACCTCTTTTAATTTTCTTGCACAGATCTTATTTTTTTTATCATTTGGCTAGTCTTCTGGACTTTTTTCCCTCTCTCCAACTGCTTTTTTTAAAAAAATGCAGTGACAAGAAATCGACAAGCTACTCAAAGTATGAGTAATCCTGAGAACAGTGCGGGGATTTCAACACATCTCCCTTGGACGGATGAAAGGCTGAATTGACTCTGCCAAGACCTGAACTCTCTCCAGTTCCTGCTGATCTGGGGAGACGCTTCCTCTTGCATTTTCCTTATTTCGCCTAGCAATCTGAGTAAAATGAAAATACAACCAGACATACGTAGGAAAGAGTTTTCAACGTCCCTATTCGGAAAATCAGTTTGATGTCTACATAAGTCAAAATCTGCACATACCAACTCCTTCTAAAGTGCCGCAAATATTTAAACTTACTAATAAAAATTGCTGTCTCTTAGATGTAAATTCGGGAGAGTGTTTCTAAAATCCAAAAGGAGGTTGTCAGATGAAGTAATTAATTAAGTGAAGTGTTGGGTTTGGAAAGCCTTCTACTATTTTGAGGCTAATGGATGGTTGAGAAACTCCTATGGGTGGGTGTGAGAGAGATTCTGCCTGCTAATTACTACCGAAGAAAATCTAAGCATCCAACAATCATTCTAATTTTTGCTAAGTAGCATGAAATATCACATACCATTACATTACGTTATGTCAAGTGACAGGATGTTCCTGGGGTAACATGACAAGACAACACAGCTGGGAGAAACAAACGGAAAGGCCAACTGACGTGCATACAATTTGAAAAGAAAGAAAATGGCACATGTCGGTAATGAGACCTAGAGCTGACTTAAGGGTTTTGATATCCGCAGGTGATTTTAGGAAGGTAGCTGTATCTCGGCCATAAGACTTGGCTCCCTTGTTTACAGTATTTGTTTTACTCTGAATATGTATTGCAGTCTCTTTGAACTTTAACTTTTTCCCTCTGTAAAATGGGAATACTACTACCCACCCTACCTTTCTTACATGGCTGTGTGAGATTCTAACGCCCAGCACATTTAGGTGTTTTATAACTATCTCATTGGATACTTGTATCTATCTGAATTGGATTTACTATTACGTATTTTACTGATTCTAGGATGCACATTTTCTCACATAATAATATTGATATTTCAAAAATTAGGATATACCTTAAAATTGATAGCTTATTATACTTTGGTCTTTCTTCCTTTTTTAAAAATTGAAGTATAGTTGACACACAATATTATGTTAGTTATTAAATGATCACCACACGTCTGTCACTATACAGCATTATTACAGTATTACTGACTATATTCCTTATGCTATATATTACATCCTCTTGACTTATTTATTTTATAATTGGAAGTTTGTATCTCTTAATCCCCTTCACCTCTTTTGCCTACACCACTGCCCCCCCCCAGCCCCAAACCACCTATTTGCTCTCTGTATCTGTAAGTCCGTCTGTGTTTTGTTTTGCTTCTTTGGTGTTTTACACTCCACATATAAGAGAGATCATAGAGTATTTGTCTTTCTCTGACTTATTTCCTTTAGCATAATACTCCCTAGGTCCATCCATGTTGTCTCAAATGGCACTATTTCATTCTTTTTTATGGTCGAGTAATATTCAGTGTGCGTGTGTGTGTGTGTGTGTGTGTGTGTATCTTTGTCCATTCATCTATTGATGAACATTCAGGTTGCTTCCACACCTTGACTATTGTGACTAATGCTGCAGTGAAGGTAGGGATGCATATATTTTTTTGAATTAGTGTTTTGTTTTCTTCAGGTAAATGCCCAGAAGTAGAATTGCTGGATTGTATGGTAGTTTTATTTTTAATTCTCTGAGGAATCTCCATAGTGTTTTCCACAGTGACTGCATCAATTTACATTCCCACCAGCAGTGCACAGGGTTCCCTTTTCTCCATATCTTTGCCAACACTTGTTGTTTGTCTTTTTGATGATAGCCATTCTGACGGGTGTAAGGTGATATCTTATTGTGGTTTTGATTTGCATTTCTCTGGTATGTTTTTTCTTTCTTGGTGGTACACAAAATATTATATTTAAATCAATGGCCTCTTAGAAATATGGCAGATAAGGTGTTTGGAAATGGTAAAATGTCAGTTACTCATTTATTCATAAAACAAGCTTTCACTAAAAGTCTCCCTTGTGCAAAGCATTCAGAAAGAAATGAAAATCCAGAAGACCTGATCCCTAATCTCAAGGAGGGTGCAATGCATGAGACGGATGAGGCAGGATCAAATGCCAAACATTATGTGACATACGCCATTTGAGTTACATTCCAAACTTGGCACCCTGTGAGTGCAGAAGAGGAAATAATTTTCAATAGGAGCAATCCGGAAGACAGCATGGAGGAGACGACACCTAGGTCTGGCCTTGGCAGATGGGTAGCATCTCAAAAGGCACATTTGGAAATGGACATACAGGTACACAGTGTGTATTCACAGAAGGGCAAGGAATCTAGACAAGGAGGAGTTTGGGACTGTGTTGAGGTGCTTGCTAAGGATATTAAAGAGTCTGAGCTCTAGTTGGTGGATAGATAAGGCTTTTGAGCAAGGAGTAGACTCATGAAAATGAGGCCTTGGGAGGATCTGATGCTCAGAGGGAAGGGGGAGGAAGAGGCTAGAAGCAGGGCATCCTAAAGCAAGCCGTGTGTAGGCTGGAGAAGTCCTGATAATGGGTAGGTAGAGGGGGCAGAAAGGAGATAACAAATGGATGGAAGAGTCATAGTTAAATACCAAAGATCCTTAGCAGGAATCTTAAGAGTGAAGTCCACTTCACAGCTAGACAGGAAGGCCACACAGAACTGAATTTGGCTACCTGCTCCCCGAGCACAGGAACTGTATGCTTTGTTCATCACTAAATCCCAGGGCCTATGAGAGGGTCACAATAACTATTTGTCCTACTCTCTTCCACCAAAAAGTCAATCTGTGCTTTTAATTCAATTCTGCAAGCACGTATGGAGGACCCACCATATGCTCAGTGCTGAGCACTGGGGCCGGAGGCGAGGGGAATGGTGGTTGGGAGAGGATGGGCTGTTGGGTGGATTGCTTTCCAAACTGGCTGCAGTCATTCCCTTCTTGAATACAGGCTCCTGGTAGTCCCCCCAGTAGACTCTGGGTGTGGTCTTGGGACTTACTTTTACCAAAGGGACAACAGAAAAATGTGATGCTTCCAGAGACTTGAAAAACGTTTGCATATTGGGGCTTGCCCTCTCTTGCCACTTTTTGGAATCCTGACACCACCATATGAAGGATTCCAGGATAGCCTCCTGGAAAACGAGAGACCACAGAGAATAGAGCTGAGTCATCCCAGGTGAGGCCTCCCTGGACCAACCAGCCCGCCAACTGTTGGAAATACAAATAAGTGAGGCTGTCTTAGAGCAGGGCTCAGCAAACTTTTTCTCGAAGGACCAAAGAGTAAATATTTAAAGCTGTGGGTCATATGATCTCTGTCACAACTACTCAACTCTTCTGTTGTAGCGTGAAAGCAGCTACAGACGACATGAGCAGGGCTGTGTTCCTATAAAACCTTATTTTAAAAAACAGGTGGCAGGCCTGTGGGCTGCAGTTTGCCTACTGCTATACTGGGTCACTTAGCCCCTATCAAGCCAGTCCAAACCAGAAGAACTGCCCAGCCAACTGACAAAATTGTGAGAAATAATGTTTGTTAAGCCACTATGTTTGGGGTATTTTGTTACACAGCAAGTTCAAACTGATAAAGCTGGTATAAAACACAGACAACATAGGCCTCGTTTCAAGACACTTAAAATCCACCTGTGGAAGTAGGACACATGTGCAGGAGATGCTTATACAACAATATGAGTCCGTATGTGATTAAATGTCAAAATAAAGGTGTATAAAAGAGAAATATTAATTTGGACAAAAAATCGACTCGGATAGATCTTAATGGATGGGTAGAATGTGACAGCTACCCAAAGAATTCTGTCTCTCCTTCACTGAATTTTTATGCTGTTAGCTTTTATGACTATATACTTCCATAGACTGAGAGCCCCCGCAGGGCGGAGGATGCTTTATTTTCTATTTTCTGTGTTCCCAGAGCCTAGCACAGTGCTCAGCTCCCAGCCAGGCTCGATGTACACTTACCAAACAAAGCAATAAACCCAGAGTGGAGAGAAGGAAGGGCATGTCTGTGGAAAAACCAAACCTCACAACTAAAGGGATTTAGACTCAGGGGAGGTAGAGACACAGCTGGGTACATGATTCTGGATCTGGGAGGACGGGTGAGAAGGCAGCGTGAAGGACCCGGAAAGTCAGGCCTGAGTGTTTAAACCAAATGTTATTGGAGCAAAGGGCTAAGTTGATATTTATGAAGATTAATTTGGTGGCAGAGGGTAGGGTGGATTCCAGGCACAGTTAGGACAACTTAGTGACCCAGGAGTGAGAAAACAGACTAGCCCAGGAGTCAGTGAGAGGAGTGAGCCTAAGGAATGAAGGGACCTACCAAAACTAGAATAAGTATAAGGGTGGTAGTTAAACCGCTGCACTTTCAGTCTTGAAAGACTATCTGGAGGGAGGTTAGGTTGGAGGCCACTTCACAGAGAAGGTGGCCTGCCAGGTGTGACAGGTGGGTGATGGGGAGAGGGTCCAAGAGAACGGCAAGGGTGTGAAGCTGTGAAACCACAGGGTAATAGAGAAACCACAAATGGTTTAGTGTGGCCAAAGGGCAAGAGTGGCTTGTGCGTGCGTGTGTCCAGCTATATCTCCTGCTCCCCAGCTCTGAGCTACTGGTCTCCTCTCTTGGACACATCACACAGATTCCTGCCTCTGCTTTTACTTGTTAGGTTTCCTATGTAAGTGCTCAGCTCTGGGTTTATTGGTTCATTCAGTAAATACACATTGAACCCAGGCAATACGGTAAAAGCCTGGGAATTTAGAAATAAAGGTGGAGTGGCAGGAGATGAAACTAGAGAAATTTCCAGGGGCCAGACATGCAGGAGGTTATAAGAGGTTACAGGCTGCATCGAAGAGTTTTGAATGCATGGATTCACAGTTGTGTTTTAGAAAGATCACTTCGTTGTGGACAACAGAGGAGAGGAGGGGGGAAAGGCTGCAGATAGGATGGTCAGTGGGTGAGGACTGAAGAGATGCCCGGATCAGAGAGGTTGCAAGTTGTGTTAATGGATCTGGAGACTCCCTGGATGGAGAGCACGAAGGGGAAGCATGACTCATGGGCTTGTCTGATGGGTGGAAGTGAAGGGATTATTCTTGTCAGAGGGAATGGGAGGGTGAAATAACGAGTTCCAGTCTGGACAGAGGGCATATGAAATCCAGTAGGCAGTTTGCTATAAAGCACTGGAGAGAAGTTGGGCCTGCAGATAAGCTATAGTCAAGTTCTCAGTACTTAGGTGGTAGGTGAAATTCTTCAGGTAGCTATGGAACACCAACCTGTAAGAGGGAAGAGAGAGGAAGAGAGATTGCAAAGGAAAGTGGACTGGCAAGGATTCTGGAAAAAACAATTGCAAACCAGCTATGTCTTTTCTTACGAGGCCACTGGATTTGACCTTGGAAGTCTGATGTTCACTTGGATTCTGTATGCATCCTTTAGCAAGGATTGCATTTGGAGCTTATCATGACCCTCTATCACCCAGGAAACTTGACAATTTAGGACGAAGGTTAGTAAAACAAACGGACAGGACAAGTGATAAAAACTGACTGTTCTTTGATACTTCTTGTTTCAAGGTAATAACAACAACGATAACACAAATCACAGAGAATAATTTTTTGCCTAGCTTTGTCATTACTTTTCCACAGTCTACAATAATTGCTGTCTTCATATGTTTGTCCTCCTTGTTAGATGATGGGGTTCCTGGGGCAAAGACTATATCTTACTCATCATTCTAGCCCCAGAGTTTACCATAGGACTTGACACATTCATTCATTCATTTGGCCAATACTTATTAAGCACCTACTACATGCCAAGGATAGTTATAGTACCTGGAGATACATCAAAGGATTTGACAAATATTTCTGCACTAACAGAGCTTATGAATTTTAGTAAAGAGTGGGGACATCTCCAATAAGTATAATGTCAGTGGCTAGATCACCGTACTGTATAGATGGCTGGGTAAAAGGAGCTTCTGTTATCTAATTAAACCTGACAAAAGGGAAACCCGATTATCCCTGGAAACAGGTCCTCTAGCAGCCACTTCTCCTGTTGCAGGGAGTTTCTGGAAATCTCTCTGCACTTGGTTTATACTTCAAGTGTAAACAAAATCACTTTCCTTATTCTGACTATGTTCTAGAATTCCTCCTGAAGTCAGCATTTGTTTGTTTCTCTTCCCCAGTAGTTAAAAAATACTTATTCTGGAAAGGCCCAAAATGCCATATATATGTACAGAATTAAGTTACTGAGGTTTTTTTTAAACGGGGGTATTGATTTTGAGCTTGAAATTTTGTATGAGATGATACAGAAAATATTTGCTCAGGTGACCATTCCCTAAGACCTACTATTTGTAAGCTCACAGCAGGCATCACCAAATATAGTAGCGATGAATCACAGAGTTCCTGTCCTCAGGGTCCTGTGATGTATAATAAGAGGGATAAGACAAACGTAAGATATTATATGGTAAGACAGTACTAAGGACACTCGAATTTGTCTTGCTTTTTCTTTTTCTCTTTATCCTGCTTAAAAGGCTAGTTTACCTCTCCCAGAGATGCCCTTATTCCCGACTCCACCTATCAGATAGATTGGCACCCGTTACCTGCTACCTATGTCACAGCTATTTGTGTATGTCGTACACCCTCTGCCTGACGGTGAACTCTGAGGGTGGGGACTGAGATTTTACACAACGCTGCATAGCATGGTGGGCACTGAAAACAGAAACCAGGTGGTGTGGAAAACCAGGGCAGTGGAAGGTTAAAGCTCCAATATCTTTGCATTGGCTTATGAAAAAAATATCACGTGCATATTTGCGAATAACACAAAGGTCCAGAGAATTTTCTGGAAAAAAGGAAAAAACTGACTTCTCTTTTAGGGCACCGCAAGCTTCTTTGAAATGGAATTTGTCAGTTGACAAAACTGCAGACAGCAAATGACCTCAGGGGCTGTGCTAAGATTTTAGAAAGACATAAATGTCCTGTGAAAAATCAAGCTGACATCTGTTTCGCGATAAAATTCTTTACACATTTAACACCTGCATTTTCAAGGTGCTTTTGTATAAATCTCTTCTCGCGGGACTGTCGCGGGACAACCCAGGGGTGCACACAGGCAGTCTCCTCCCGTCCCTCCCATGGCGGCGCTGAGATGCAGGGAAATGGGCACGTCCTTTGGCAGCTGCTGGGTCATAGGCTGATCCCAGAACTAAGAGCCACCCTCTTCCCACCAGGTCAATGGCCCCAAAGAAACACTACAGGTAAAAGGTGGCTGGGTGCGACGGGGGAGAAACAGATTGTTCTTTACTTTCCTTGGAAGAGAAAGAATTCAGTTTTCTGATTGAAAAACCAGAAATGACTGGAGGGGTAAAGTTGCAGCCTTCTGCTAAATAAAAAGCTACATTGCTTAGTGGGAGAAAAATCAGGAGAAATGCGTGTTCTAGGGGATGTACTCAGAGAACGCATGGCTTTCATTTTGACTTCTATGTAGCTGAGGAAATTAGCATCACTTCCCTGGAAATTTTATTCAAATTTCCATATGCAGCGATGCTTCCCTGGATTCTCGTTGCAATCATCAAACTGCACTTAGAGAGTGCACCAATTTACATGTCTGGCACTACACATAATACAAAGAGACTTCCTTTCTTCCTCTGATGATTTTCCTTCCTTCATTCTTTCCCTCCCTCCATCGCACAGCTTTTACCGTCACTCCTGCATTTACTGAACTAGACCTGTGAGGACTGCAGGAATACAGAAATACAGATGAAACGAGCCACTGTTCCACCTGCTCAAATAGCAGAGGAGACAGGAGGAAGGCTGAGGGCAGGGATTCTAGCACTCGCCTCATGTTTGCCCAGGACCTTATGCTGGGTCTTAGATAAGGACCTGTTTCCTGAATATTTAGTGGGTGGAGGGATGGATGGACGGATGGATGGATTGATGGATGGCTAGATGGATGAGATGCCTCAATCTGGATGGCAGGGTTCCAATTTCTGAGTCAGTAAAATGGCTGAAACTACCCCCTCACCCCGACCCCTGCCTGTCGCTTTTTCTGTTTCAGCAACCCCCTTACCATGGGAAAGGATGGGACCAAGAAGATCAAGGTGGCACGCTGGGGCTCTTTATTCAGCAGTTTGCTCTGTCTGAGTTAACATATGGGTGAGGTTCCCCGTGAAGGACACTTTCCCAACTCCAGCCACGTCACAGAGACACTCAGCTGCTGTGTGTCTGGCAAGTTAACGACTATAAGCCCAAGGGAGGGGAGAACGGGAAAATGATAACATTAAAAAAAATAAATTTAAGCAAATTCAGAAGAAAATGAGAAAGGCCTCGCCCCGTCCCCTGCAAAGCTACCTAACACCTCTTGTTTTCAGTAACAAAAAATTACCGAAAATAGTACTTTAGAGCTTGTGCTCACCAAAATAATCCTACCCAGAATGCACAGAGCGAAGTTAGCTGGAGAAAAAGAAGATAAGAGGATTAGGAGAGAAGGAAATAGAGGAGGAAGAAAAAAGAAGAAGCAGAGAAGGTGGCTCGATGGTGAGATGGCAAGGTGACAGGAGACCGGTGAGTATCAGGCCAGGTCTCTGGGGAAGGTCAGAGAGCACCTGCCAAGGACCTGACCAGCAGAGATGCGTGAGAGAGGACACCTTCTCCCAGTCTCCCCAGGTCCAGAGGGTGAGATTAAGCTGACAAGACCAGCATCTGCTCTGTAGCAGGCAGTGTGCTGGGGACTTTTATATGCAGCATTTTATTTTTGTATGTGACATTTTACTCAGTCGTCCAGCTCACAACTACCCTGCAAGGAAGGCAGTTCTGTCCCTTGTACCGGTGACAGCCCTGAGGTCAGAGGTCATCAGTGGTGGAGCAGGGGCTCTGGGCAAGCACCCACCTATGGGCAGCACATAGCTTAAGCCTCACGGCAACTCCGTGAAGTGAACACTATTATTTCCATTTTGCATGGCAAGAAACGGAGGCTTCCAAGCTTTGAGGGAGCCACTCACACAGTCACACAGCTAGCAAGAGGCCAGGATGCACGGGAACTGGGATGTGATCCAGGGCTCCTTCTGTTTCACTGTATGGACTCCTGGGGGAAGTAGCCAGCTCCCTTCCCTGCTTTCAACCTGTAACTTGTGGGCAGATGAAGGCTGAGTATCAGACCAACCAGGAACCGCATAGAGATTGGGGCTAATGTCCCACGGTCATCCTGACTGTGACTCTGCATGGAATGGGGACTCTGATCCTTCAAAATAACATTAGGGTTACCTGGTTTGTGCTGCCACGCAGTGCTGCAGTCTTGTCTATGACAGCTCCCAAACATGGCCCTAAAAGATAACGATTCTCATTCTAGTGATGGGGGGTGGAAGGGGGTTAGTTGTTCCAAATGGGACCACCGGTTCTATTGTGGGCTAGTGCTAGCTGCAAGAAAATACTTGCTCTGAGCCCAAATTGCTTTCTCTTGTACCTTCCGGTTCTGCTTTTTCTGGAATAACCAAGTCTTTCATGCATCGAAGTACAGCTACTGTGTGTCTCCTTCTTTTTATCTTCTCCAGGCTCACCTTCCTTAGTTCCTTCAACCACTGCTTTTAAGACATACTCTCTGATGGCCTCTTCAATGCCGATCCCTGTTCATGGAGTCTATGTGCCTCTTCAAATTTACTGTCAAAAATTTGGTTCCTCCAGTATCAGAAGGCAGCCAAGGGTCCTTCAGAGCCATGAGCTGGACCATGGTGCTAGATAGAACATCACAGAGGTGGAGGTCCTCACCCCTTTTTCAGCTGACCTGTTTTTCTCTTCAATGTCTCTAGCCAGTAGTGTTTGGAATGAGGCATTTCAGGATCTCCAAATTCTTGTTTCTAAGGTTATTATTCACAAGCTCTTACAGAGGCAATTTTCTCAGTTTGGAGAGCAGTCAGGCTAGGAGCCTCACCTTTGCTGGGGAGACTGGGAAACTCACCACGTGATCACTCACACACCTGCTGTTCCCTTCCGTGTATCGCTTCTCGGCCTTCAGCCCCTTGGTCAATCCAACCTCCTTCCCTGTAAAAAGCGCCCAATATCTCAAGGCTTCCCTGTAACCTCTGACAGGGGAACAAAGAGAAACACCTTTCACAAATCCATGCTATCAAAGGATAGAAGAGAGAACAAAACCTTCAGTAAAGAACACTAAACATCCCACCAGAAAGTCCCAAACAACCCTGAAAAGTGAGAATAAAACTACCGAAAGCTGACAGAGGGTAACAAGCATTATTTCCAACCCACATTTGTCCTTCTAAAAAAGCCAACCAACTACAGAAAAAAAAAAAAACAACCCTGGAATGTAGGAAATCTAACATCATTAACATATTTCCTGTCCTCACGCAGCTTATAAAAAATGTTTCTGAGCTTTTCCCTGGCTCATTTACAACGATGAGAGGGAGCGAAAAGGAAATGCAACAGATGGGACTACCATCCTCTCTCGCAGCAATTTATCGCCACTTGAGGTAGCTTGGGCGAGATTTCAAACGTCTTTCAGTTGTACCAAGAGTTTATTCCTGCCCAAGAACAATGAAGACGAGGCTCCTTAAAAAAGCTGCAGGTTATAAGCCATGTTTACTACTCTGTATTTTTGTTGTTTCTAAAAGAGATCACCCCAGCCTGCCTCCAACCCTCCCCAAACTGACTCCACCAGGATTTAATCTGGTACTGATTTAGAGCTGACAGGTGGCACATGCATAATTAAAGATGACCTAACACAGAATGCTCTCATTCCTGGCATATTATCAGACACTTAAGCAAAGCAATTATCAGTAGGCAATCTTCTCTGTCAACAGAGATAGAGATGAAACATTTCTTCAATTAAGAGGATTCTGAAAGGATGCTGTACATATATCCGTCTGCAAGTACTTGAAAATCTTTAGGGTTTAATACTAAGTCAGCTCAACAAGCACCTCTGGCCAGTTAAATTGTGTTTTTTTTTCCCCCCCTACTTTTCCTGGAAGGTAACATTTTTTTTTTTGCTTTATTGAAGTAGGAGGGTCACATTTTAAGCATCAGAATCTTCAAAACAAATAATCTGGGGGCGTCATCAGAGACCTGATCCAAGCTGACAAGGAAATCTCTGCATCTTCCTGCCACTGCCTTGCTGGGGTTTACATATACCAAGCCTTCCTCACAGGTGCAAGGCCAAAAAGGGATAGGGTTTAAATGAAAGTAACTTTAATAAAAAATTTCCTTTAAAGCAGGATTATTCCCTCCCCGTGTTCCACCAGTGTTGGAGGATTTACAGAAGTACTGTCAAGCCTTAAAATTTCATCTTGAATCTAAGTGATTTAAAGGATTTTCTTTTTCATTCGAAGAAATAAATATCATTCAGAGGAAGAAGGGTCTTGATCAAATGATGGATTTCCCATTTCAGGCAGAGGAGGGGAGAGGCACCCTATTCCCTAATAGAGTACTGTATTTTTTATAAATTAGAGCGCATGTACTTTATCTAAATGAATGCATTTTAGCTTTCTTTAGAACAGAAATTGCTTTAATGTTATAGCGAGACAAGTGATTTTCTTTTCTTTTTTAAAAGGTGCTTTATACGTTAATGGGTTTTTTGAAGCCCGTGTAAAAACTGGCTTCCCTGAGACAGAGCACTTCACAACGTTCGTGGTGCATATTCGGCCACATTTCACAAGAGGTCTTATTGTTTAAATTCTTATATCCTTATGTCATCTGTGAACAAACGGCTTTATTGTTCATTTGAACGTGTCTTTATAGGATCTCTGGTGGTAGGGCTGATGTTGTTTGCATTTTTTCCCTCATCAAGTCAGAACAAAAGTCCCTTTTTCTGCAGCACTGGGAACTGGGGAACACGGAGCGTGTGGCAGCTGTTTTCAGTTGGAAACACCATAATGATCATGTAAGTGAAGTGCTAACATTAATGGGCTGACTTCTGACAAGTAAATCGAGATCTACGGAAAAGTTTCTTCTACACCGCAGACTTCCAGGTAATGCAACATAGAAGCATTTCATAGGACAATTAAGAATCATCCAGTAAATTTAGATGCTTGCCCTGCTGGGCAACAGGACTCAATGCCTTCCAAGGTGAGTTCTCCTTGGAAGATACTCCATTCAGAATATTAGAGGAAAAATACCAGTAGTCTTTGGGGAAAGCATATTCAAGAGGAGAGGTGGTGGTGGTGGTGGGATCATTAATGGGAGATTCAGCAGGACTCAAAGCTCAAGTTCATTATATTTCTCAGAACTAAGAATAGCTTCTGAATGAATACTCACAATTCTCCATAGATCTATTTCTCCTAAGGAGCTCCCCTTTTCTCCCTTTCCAATTTTAATGTTAAAAAAAAAACAACAAGAGAATGTAGTCAAACATGGGTAGGTAGGCAAGAACAAAGGAACCTCTACAGACTGGAGGAGCATCTAACCCAGCTCCATTTTAGATGCCGTTAAACACCTTCCATCAGGATTCAACTCAGAAAAACTCAAAAGATGTAGCTTGATAGCATGCTGCATCAAGAAGCCGGGACAAAGAAATATGTCACATGTGTATTATTAGGGCCGATGGCAAAACACATGGGATCTCCCAATCGATGTCATTCATGAAATGAAAATATAAGATATAAGGCACATACTACCATCAAAATAACATAATACAAAGGCAAAAAATTCTAGCAAGTTTATTTAGGGAGGTCAAAGTGGACAAAGTGGCATTGGAGGTCAAAGTGGACAAAGTGCCCAGAACACCTCCAGTGGCCAAGGAGGCAGGGGTCCAATTGATGCTCTTATTTTCTCCTCCTAATATTTCCCCCCCAAAAGGTGGCCTCACTTCACTGCGGGGGGGGGGGGATAAAAGAAAATAGAAGAAGCGAAAAAACAGTTTTTCTCCACAAACGGCACTCTAGGAATCAACTGTTCTTAACTTGGAATTCTTTCAGGAAATGAAATGTTAGGCGCCAGTCAATTTGTTGCCCCTTCGGGAGGCAAGGTGATGAGAGGGAAAAAATGTTAGGACAGGATGAGAGAAACGAATGTTCTTATGAAGGCAGGGTGTTGGAAAAGAAACAATGTCACAGAGAGAAGGATGATAACATCCTCATAATGTATGTAGGACTGTCACCAAAAGAAAATAAGACAAGGGCTAGGTTAGAAATGAACATCTAGTATCACCAGCTACAAATGACAAGAAAGGGAATCCAGCACTAACCCGTTTATACAAGTCACCTTATATTTATTCCCTTGTGGTCAACTGAAACCTATACCCCAGGAGACACGAGGTGCTTTCACATGCACACATTTGTAACCTCTGAAAACGAATTAACAAAGGAGAATATAAAACCGCCAGGTATAATGGAAACAGGTGATGTCCACCCCTGCAGCCAGCTGTGATGTAATACCTTCCGCGTGGCGCCGACAGCCTTCTCTTCCCTCCTCCCATTCCGACACAATGTCTTCAGGTCTGTCTAAGTAATGTAATTTACTGGAGTGGAATTCCCTTGATACCCTGGTGCGGCACTTGGTGACAGTATCATTTATACTGAACAGTGTCGTGGCCTGACACCCATCCATTGGCCTTCACGCCTCATTCATAGCAGAGTGTGTAACTCCACCTTCCACGGTACCCTTCTGGGGTGTGCGCGGACAAATTTACTCCATTCAGCCCTAATTACAAACCTCGGCTGAAATGCTCTCATTAGATTTCTACTTCTCACTCCAGATGTCAATCTTATTGAAAATGCCAATTTTCCCGAGGATTCATCCATTAGCAATAAACTCTAAAGCATTCCATGACTGAATGCATTAAACCGGCAATGAGGACATGCACTTAAAATACATCATTAGAGTAAATCTCCATTGCAAATGCTTTACGTCATTCAACCAAAGGAATAATGAGCCCAGCCCGGCCAGTACCCTCAAACTGCACATGAAGGATAGGTTAAAACTGGCGGTTCTGCAGGAAGAAGTAGGCGGTACACCAACGAGATGAATTTCAGAATCTGTGTCATTCCTTAGGAAGGTGTGGTAGCAAATCACAGTCAGAGCCTAATTTATCACCTTCTTTTGCCTATGTTTTCTTTTTTTTTTTTTTTTTTGCGGTACGCGGGCCTCTCTCACTGTTGCGGCCTCTCCCGTTGCGGAGCACAGGCTCCGGACGCGCAGGCTCAGCGGCCATGGCTCACGAGCTCAGCCGCTCCGCGGCATGTGGGATCTTCCCGGACCGGGGCACGAACCCGCGTTCCCCGCACTGGCAGGCCGACTCCCAACCACTGCGCGACCAGGGAAGCCCTTGCCTATGATTTTTACAGACACTTCAGTCTGTGGCAAAGTGCAATAAGACAGGCAAAGATAATAGGGAGTAAGTGTGTTCATGGAGGGGACTAAGGCTGTATCTGCAATGCTAGGAACTTGTTAGTCACCTAGAATGATTTGCTCTGCCTGAAAAGCATTCTTCCATTTCTTTCAACAGGAAAAGGAAAAAAAAAAAAAAGGAAAAAACAGCACTGTCTGGATGCACTGCAAGAACCTGGGTACCGTTCCAGTGTAAGAAAGGTTTTACTGGTGTAGTTAACCTGAGGAATATCTGCACCCCACCAGACTGATGTGTCTTAACGTGAAAGATCCAGAAGATCCAACGATGATGTTAACATATACATTACAACTCAGAGATTGTATCTGTGATTGGGGTGGTAGGACAGACCATGAAAAGTAAAAGTTGGAGAGAAAAAATTTTAAACTAGCAAAATATATCCATTGATAAAAGCAAGCCATCACTGCTTTATACCTGCGCCACGTTTTAATTCCTTAGCTTACTGGTCTCATTTATCACTTCTGGCCAGGTCCCAAGTGAGGCCAAGTCAGGGTCCAGTCATAATCTCTTTACTAATTTGATAAATGAAGAAACTGCATCCCAGGAAGGTCA
This sequence comes from Phocoena phocoena, assembly GCF_963924675.1. Lineage (NCBI taxonomy): Eukaryota > Metazoa > Chordata > Mammalia > Artiodactyla > Phocoenidae > Phocoena > Phocoena phocoena. The sequence goes on along the minus strand of NC_089230.1, from coordinate 66,399,800 downwards.
CGGAGGACGCTCAAGAGTCTGATGTGATCTCCTGAGCATCTAATACTAAAGGTTAACCAAAAAAGTGATACCTACGATGATGACCTTATTATGGAATATACAATGTATTTATTTAATGGAAAACTTTGGTGGGCAGAAAAAGACTCCTAGAAGGGCAGGTGTACATTACATTAAACAAAATAATTTGCAAAAGATAATAAAAAGGAGAAGAAACAGAAGTAATTGTTTTCTTCTTGTCAGCATCTGGTTATCTATAGGATCGATCAGATGTGATAACAGATGTGATATTGTCTATAGGGAATTAGACCACCATGGAAGCTAACTGCTCCTCAAGTTTTGCCCATTCCCACCTGAAATATTTAAAACCTTCCTTGATTATAACATTAGCGCTCTCTCTTTCATGATGTACATCAGCAGGTATTACAATTAACACGCACAGATGTCAGAACTGAAATATCCACGTTTAAATAAAAAACAGTGAAAAGGTAAAAATAACTGATTATGCACAAGACAGCGCTCACCTTCAGAGGAAAGAGAGGCTTCCGTGGTGCTAATTTAATGGCAAAATAAAAAATCGAGCCCCTGGAGAGCATCAGCAGCTGAGGAAGAGCCACACTACTTGCGAAATGACCTGTAGCCCTCTGATTGAGAAACGATGAACAAGAGGCTGACCTTGTGTCCATTTAATTCCAAAATCTGTACTCTGAGCAGAGCGGGGAACCCCACAAACGCCCTGAAATTCTCCACCACATTTGTACGATGCAACATACAAGCATCACCATCAACCTTTTACTGAAGGCTCGCTTTGCGCTTCACGTACGTGATCTTACTGGCTCCCCACCAGCACCCTATGAGGTAGGCACTACCCCTGCTGCAGTTTTTAATGAAAGACATCCAGGCCCAGGAGAGGTTCCATAACTAGATCAAGGTCAACAGGTAGCTAAGCCAAGATTTGAGGCTGGGTCCTCCTTCTCCCAAAGCTCTTGTCTCAATTTAACTACCCTGCCTCACCATCTGCTGAGGTTGGAGACACCAGTGGGGAACGTGATCTGCAGTCATCAGTTTCCAGAAGCTTCTGGAATGACTCCTCTCTTGACTCATCTTATTTCCCAAATGACATCAAACTGCAAGGCTTTAGCACGCTTGTAGACGTTCTCGTTCTCTGGAAATGTCACAGCCACCCAGCCAGTAGAAGAGGGACAGCACCATAGTTGGGATCACGGAGGTGCAAATTTCCCTGTGAACACCAACACCACCTCTCTTTGGTGTTTCTTGTAGCCACAAACCGACACGTTACCACTTACTGTGGTTGCAGGAGACTCGGCCGTCAGATGAAGGGAGTTTTTACTCGGTTAACTGCCCCTCCGACGTCTGTGTCCACAGCAGGCCTTTCCCTGCCACTGTCCACCCCCCACCCCGTCCCTATGTGAACAAAAGGGTTCCCATCTCTCCGCAACACTGCTAAGAAATCCCTCCCTTGCTGTTCTATGAGTCAACAAGGCACAACTTTCTAACAATGAGCCGAGAAGATGGATGCTGTAAGACAGCATTTCAAACAAGGCGATTACGCTTCAACAAAAGATTCAAGGATCCCGTCACTATTTCTTGCGACACACCTTGTTTATGTATGAGTTGTGCCTTTCTTCCTTCAGAAGGGGAAAATGCTGATAAACTATCGCAGGTAGACACACAGCGCCCAAACCTGGCCGCCTTGCTGCTGCTGAAACGGAGACACATTTATTTCCCCAATGCACCACTTACCAGACAGATGCAAAGATGTGGGCAAACCAGTCATCAGAATTAACAGTGATTGTGCTTGCACTACACATTCTGATTTGTATGAATCTTATTTTTAGCCATGCATAAAGGGCAATAAATGGAAAATCTTATTCTAACCGCTACTCTTTCTGGGCCACCCACACTGCTCCACCTACCGTACAAGTCCACAAATGTGAAAAACACACACACACACACACACACACACACCAAAAAAAAACCCAAGCCAGGGTTCGTCCTAACAAGGGATGCAAAGCAGCTAAAATGTGTGACATTTTTTCCAGTTAGTGTTTGTACTTTCATCCTTTTTCTGTATCAGGACTTTCAGGGAAAAAAAACAACGTTGACTTATCTCTGGGCATTTTCAAAGACTCCACGGTGGTGAGCAGGCAGCGCAGTGGCATGTGCGATCCACCAGGCACCGCCACCGCCCTGTTGTGAGCCGCCTGTCAACCGGCTTCTAGCAAAGAAACGCACCCCAAACACATTTCTGTAAATTCGGGCAGATGATACCTACAACGTTTCGTTTTGCAACAAGCTCGGTGTTTTAAACGTTCCTCTAATGAACAAAAGTGACATCGGAAACGTCAACATCTCTAGAACAGAGCAGGCTGTCAAGAATGATTTTGCCAAAGTTAGGGCAATAGCGCTTGTCCTAAATCTGCTCTCAGGGAGCCGTGGGCCAACGCTCTCCAAGGCACAACACCCCCTTGCTGTCTCCCTTCCCTTCTCTGCATTTTCATCTCTGTCTGTTCCATCCAGTCACTCCCCAAGCCTGCAGCTCACCAAGCATGAACGCATACACGCTCTCCCTGCCAAGCGGAGCCGCTGCTGTTGAGAAACACCCACCTTGAGAGCAAATTAAAAAAAAAAAATTGAGGAAGAGGATGTTTTCTGGGGGCATAGACAGGATAGAGATGAGAGTCTGTTTTTTATTATCATCTCTTTAGACTTTTCATGAAAAGTTAAGTCATTAAGGTCCCTGGGTACCAATCCGAATGCGTGCTCCTCTGAGCCCTCTGCAAAACACAGCAGCAAACACACGCAGGTAAGGATTAATATTTAAAAGTCAGTTCCACCAAATAATGAAGACACGAAAAGAGTCAACGCTGAGAAAGGCATCTTTACCTGTGTGTTTGCTCATTATCCAGAAACTAGAGGAAATGCTGTCATCCCCGGTAGCTACACGCCCTGCAGAGCTCACACCTCCTTCTGAAGAGTAGCGCTGATGAAATGGATCAGAGTCCACGAGCGTCAGAACCTCTGACTAGTGTTGTAAAAACACGGGTAATTAAGTGTTACGAAAAAGTGGGTCATCCACGACTGAGGTAGAGCCACACCTCCCCACGCTAGACTCCAAATGACTGTGCTGTGATAGGGTGGGAGGGGTCTGAACACAGCGAAAGCAAAACTTTTATGTGGTGAGGAGTGTTTTAGTTTTCACTGGTTTAGGTTAGAGAAAGTTAATCTCTATGTCAACTGCAAACCAACTAAACTTCTTGGTGAGTTTTTGAAGTTTTACAACAAATGCTGGCTGTTCGTGTCACGGGAAATTCAGAGTCAGTGTCACAAACAGTCCAAGGGACAGTCTTAGGTTTCTGTGACGGGCCCGTCGCGACGAGCGAACGCCATGCCTCAGGGAAGCAAGGAGGTCAAACCAAAACTGAAGGCAAGGAACCGAGTTCTCACTATCCACATGAGCATCTCCGTCTCCAAGGGAGGATCCAAGCACTGCAGACCACTTCCCACACCAGTACCCAATCCGGGCATTCGATACAATTGCGGGCATTTACCAAAGCATCTTTCGATTACTGTCTGAACAAGGCAAGATATATACCTGGACTGAGCACATTCGTTCATCTGTCACTCAAGAGCTACAGAAATTTTAATTCAAATCCGTAACCACTGTGTCCCTATTATATACAAGGACAAAAAGGATGAGAAGGGATGCAGAGGGAAGAACTTCGAAGGACCTGCTTTTAAAGAACCTAAGTCTTGTACAGAGGATGCTAAGACCTCGCCACATCCAATGCCTAATATGGATCATTCTTAAAACACAAAATCTCTTCTAGCAGCTGTTTACTAAACACTTTCTCTTCTACTGACGTAAGGTTTGTGGGTGGCATTCCTTCAACCTTTCTCAGATGACTCCTTTAACAATCCCCTTAATTTTAATCTGGGTTTTCTTTCAGTGTTCAAAGCCCTTCCTAATTTTGGCTAAGAGTCAGGATTCATCCCGATCCAAAGTCGAGCTCTCTCCAAAGGGAAGCACAGAGATATGGAGCACAACCCACGCCATAGCCCGAACACCATACCAGACGAATCTGAAGGGAAGCTTCTCTGAAGGGGGATAAAGCATGAAGAGTTGAAGGAAAACTCTCCGGTTCGTAGCACAAGAAGGGCTATATCTGAACGTAAAACTGGAATTTTACTGGAGTCCACATTGTTTGGAGTATGGTTGGGGGATGGGGAGAATTTGGGTAATCAACCTTTCCCCACTTCTGCCAAATTGTCTTAGAGTGTATCAACTGTGAATTTTTAAATACCTAGAGCACAATCAGTTGATCTAACACTAAAACCATCTTGGTCCTCATTAAATCTTTCTTTTATGATTCCAGAGGCCCACTAGGATCTCGCAGGGCCACTCAAAAATCATTTTTAGTGACAGAATACAGAAATGAAAAAAAACCCAGTTAATAGTGATTTTCACTCCATAAAGACACTGGTGAGTCTACAGAGGTATCTGTCCATGCAAGAGTTGATGACTGTAATTTGAAGGGAGAAAAATAAACGACTAGGCCATCACTGTCCTAGAAAATGATATCAAAGGCATCGTTCCTGAGCTCCAGCAATCTGTGGGATGTCAGCAGGCCAGAGTACTGCTTGTAAGTCGGGAATTAGTTGACAAAATGAAAAAAATCTGGAAAAATACACAAAAGTAGGAGTTAACAGGTAGGTTGTATCTGGGTAGCTGGATGAAAGGTAACTTATTTTCTTTGTCCTCTTCTGTTATTTTATAAATTTTGTACAATAAACATGTATTACTTTTATAATCAGGAAAATAAATCTACTTCTGTTTTGATAAAAGGAAACAATTCTCTGATTCTCATCTTTCTAGTCACTAAGGACATTTAATACATTGGATCTAGTATAGTAATCTGGGCTGGTGACAAAGCAGACATGAAATACAGGGAAAATCTGCTAGAAACAATAGATTATAGCTTCTAGTTAAGCATGACAAGGACGCTTAAGAATCCTGCTACACTACAGAGCTTTGCAAATACTTTTCTTCCTCACCATGACCATGGTCTGGGCACTCTCCAGCTGTACCAGAGCTTCACCCGCCAGGGGCCTCACAGTGATCAGCTTAACAGGGGTGTCCTTGGAAGAGGGTAGCTATCCCTTGGGTTAAATTACGGCTCAGAGAGAGAGTTGTCACTTCCTTAGTTACAGGCACATCCAAAAAAGAGCACACATATAATTTCGAAAAAGCAACAGACTGGAAATTAATTGGAATAAGGTGACAAACTATTCGTACTACAACTGACATCACTTGGTGACCAGCTCTGTCATATGCATGGCTGAGTTTATTTGGAGATTTGCAGGGAATAATACCTTTTGAAATTTGGACCTGTATATTACTATGCTGGTCACATCACCCCTCTCTGTACCATGAGTGTATATGCAGAGAATGAAAATTAATTTTGATGATGCCTTCAGCAGAACACAATTGTGAAACATGTTATAAATAATCACGTACATTCTTTAAAAAAAAAACAGAATGGCTTCAAAAGTATGCCAATGGTTCCCCAATGACAATAAGAACTAAATATATATGTTCATGAAATTATTTTATTACCAATCTTATCGTTAACATCACAACTTTGAGAGCGCTTCCAAACATAATAAACAGAATAAATGTAAACAGAATATCTGAGATTTAAACTCTGGCACTGGAAAGGTGGTAAAAGCCAAAACTTGCACGGTTTCTCAAGAATAAAAATGAACTTTATATTTTTCTAAGTCAACATTTTTAGATTATTATTAAGACACAAAAATAGGGACAATAAAACCTCAGTTGATTAGACTATTTGAAGACAAGATGAGTTTTTGGTTTGTTTCAGTTTTTTGGTGAATTGACAGACAGAAAATGCTTTTTGTTGAAAACCGTTTCCAAAGCAGTTTCTTTTCCTAATTATAAAGGATTTAACCATTCTCAGTGATTCAGCAGGTCAGTGTCACCAACTACAAATATCCTCCAGGGTATATTCTCTACCTTTACTAAACCAAAGCTACCTTGTTTTCTGAATCTTTATCACTGAAAAAGGGAAGTGGGATGTGAGCGGTAGGGTGGGGTATGGGAGGGGGTGGGTAGGAAGTATGAAGGCTAGTTAATTCAGGGTTCTGGTTACTTGGGTCCCAGGTAGCTGAGCCATCGCTAAATGCGAATTCAGTGCCTGTAACCAGGCACATCTGATTCTTGGGGCCATGAGAGCTGACCAGGAGAGCCCCCGAGGGTCGGTCTTTGTTGGTTTTCTCTACCTCATGTCTCTTCCTCTGGGAGACTGTTGCGGGGAATCTGTGTCAGGGTGTCCCTCCAAAAATCATGGTCTCCAAACTCCTGGGGCCGAATTTGTTTTGATTAGAGTCTATATCCATGTCGTTTCAACTCATGCTTAGGGTGGCGGTAGCTACGTGTGATATCAAAGATGAATAAGCACCTACTTCTCCTGTTAGACCTTGCTCACCTGGATTTTCTTTTCTATAAAAACCTTTAATTCCAGTTTTTTGATATTTTAGCAGCTCCCTATGGCAACTGACTCCAAAACCTTTGCTGCTACGCCCTGTTGTCCATCACCTAAGTGAAAAGCATGGAGAGTTTATTTCTAAGCAGGTCTGGGAAGTCGGGGGTGGGAATGAGCGACTGATTTACATGTATTGTACTTCAACTTTGATGACTTTATTTCACTGCTTTTTTGGTTATACCTTTTCCTTGAGCCAAGCGCATACATACGCATGTATGTATGTACGTATATGTATACAATATGTATGTATGTATATAATGCACACACATGCACGTTCACATATCTAAGTGATTCTGATGTCTTAAGGAGGAAGTGGGATAATTTAGGACAGAGGTTTTTGAGCTCTTTGAAACTATGGATCCTTATGCACCGCTCTTCAGGAATTACAATCCCTGGTCAGACCTAAGGGCAGGGCCTGAAAGGAGTAAAGTAGAATAGTAAAGTAGTAAAGTAAAGGAGACCTGAGGGAAACATGGCTACTAGCCCCGTGAGAATTCACTGGTCATTCTGCAAGGCCAGCTTTCTAGAAACCTAGAATAAGAAGCAAAATCCGCCCCCCCCACAACAGGACCCAAACGGACTTAGTGGGTTCCATCCTGCATGTTTCTCACAGGCCTGCATGTCACTCATACAATTGTTTTGTGACTTATGGGTACCATAATGCCCAACATTACAGAGATTTGGTGATGAGGGATGAACTGTACTTCATTGGGAGAATGTCAAACAGGCATTATAATTAGAAGCCCTGTTGCAGGAGAACTATTTGCTACTAATTTCTTTTCCAAGTTTCCATTTTCTACTAGGCTTCAGTCTGTGGCAAGTCTATATCCCCTGGTTCCTGCTTCCACATCCGCCTCCACTGCTAAGACCTGTCACCTGCCGCCACTAGGCATGCATCCCGGGGCGCAGTACACGGACTCATTTATGATGACACAATTCACATGAACTGCAGCAGCCCCATGACAGGAGCACGGGAGGGTACACGTCCCCTCCATCACAGTGAAGCAGCTTTCCTGCGTGTGTAAATGGCATTTTGAAAGAGATGGTGGTCATTGATGGCAAATTTCCCTAGTGGTTTCTGTCAAATATGTCCTTGTCCCGGTAGGAAACCTATTCCTAAGACTTAAGTCTAACATTCTAACATTCTGCAGGTCCCATACATTTGCCCAAAGAGGGCCAGGGTAGTGTCAGGGTTGATGGAGGTGTGAGGGACACAGCCATCTGTGCTTCTTCCGACCTCCCAAACTATAGCATCCCTGTCAAGCACTACTTAGTATTCTGCCCAGTATTCTTAGAAGGAAAGTAAGCTCTGGTATTCAGGGGGGGTTTTGTGTGTGTGGTAAAATACACATAATAACATTTACCACGTAAATCATTTTTAAGAGTACAGGTCAGTTGCATTAAGTACATTCACATTATTGTGTAACTATCACCACCATCCATCTCCAGAAATTTTCCATCTTCCCAAAGTGAAACTCTGTACCCATTAAATACTAACTTCCCTTTCCCCTTTATTCCCAGTGCCTGGCAACCACCCTTCTAAATACTTTCTGACTATGACTTTGACTAGTCTAGGTACCTCATATAAGTGGGATCGTATAATATTTGTCATTTTGTGTCTGGCTTATTTCACTTGGTATCTCCATGTTTCATCCATGTTGGAGCATGTGTCAGAATTTCATATTTTTAAGACTGAATAATATTCCGTTGTATGTATATACCACATGTTCTTCATTCATTCACTGCTGATAGAAACTTGAGTTGCTTCCACCTTTGGGCCATTGTGACTAATGCTGTATGAACATGAGTGTACAAACACCTGTTCAAGACCCTGCTTTCACTTCTTTTATACTCAGAAGTGGAACTGCTGGATCATATGGTCGTTCTGCGTTTAAATTTTTGAGGAATCATCATACCGTTTGCTATTCTGCTTTTTTAAATTAATAAACTTAATGTTTCAGTGCAGTTTCAGGTTGACTGCAAAACTGCAGGGAAAGCACCGTGGGGTCCCACATACCTCTCGCCTCCACATGCATGATATTTTTATAGAGATGCGCTAGGCACTTGGTGCCTTGAGTGTTTCACCCAAGGCTGCAGGGAGAGCTTCAGGCAGGTGGCACCAGGGCCGGCAGGAGTCTGCAGCTCCAAGTTGCCTGAGGTGTCACAGCAGCCTTCTACCCGTACTGGCTCGTAGTTATTAAACTGACTGACATCAAAGGTCATTTATCAGGAGAACCTGCAGTGTAAACGTGGACACTCACAGACGCCAAAGCAGGAGAGCAGGGGGGAGATGAAGGAGCCTTCGATCCAACCCATTTCTTTTACTTCTTGGTGAAGATGCTTCATAAACTGAAACTTCCCAGAATGCTGTGCAGAATAGCCAATTAGCGCTTGAAGGAGATGTTACAGTTGGTAAAGGGTAGATTGGTGATAACAGGTAATTACATCGCTCACAATTCTGTCAGCCCTAATACCAACCCTGTTACAAGTCCTTTGGGCAGCTCTCAGAAGACAGCTCCGGATTAATTCCTTTTAGAACTCTTTCATCACCTCTTGCTTTTTGGGTCTTATTTGTCTGATGTTGTGATTTTTATTTTAAACACATGTACTTAAATCTATCTCCGGGATTTTGGGCTCTGTTAACGTTTAGGCAATAGATAATGCTCCTTCATTACACATCTGCTTGGGAGTTGTTTTATTAAAGGTGATTCTTCTCAACTTCAGAGAGTTACAATAAAAGAACTGTAAGCCCTTAGTGCTACTTTGGATGATAACATTTACCACATTGAAGTATAATGTTATAAATCACAATGCTTAACCACAGATTCAAAATGCCCAGAAATTTCTCAAACATTTCCTGGACAGCATCACTCAGACTATTTTTACACTCACATTGACTCAATGAAACAAAGGAAAACATGTTGTGTAAAACTCCTACATTCAAAGCTTAGAAATATACAAAATGCATATAGGTTCACAGGCACATCTGTACATTTGCATGTACACTCCCATATACCCTAGTGTGCATTCGTTGAGCCAGACTCTTCTACTTTATTCTATTAACGTGGAATCAATTGTTCTTGTCCTCCGCAGAGAGGTGACCGGCTTGTTCCAAAGCTAACACAGTAACGTGCTGATCTTCCAAATATGTCAGTCCTAAGAACTTAAAACCCCACAAAACCCTGGACTTGCTGGCTTGGATTGTTTATTAGAGGTGCACCTTCCTTCCCATATGTGATTTGTAAAACAAGTCACATTTAAGTGTATGAGAGGAAGGATCACACTGGGATGGTTCACTTTGAAAGGGAGCAATATATTTCCCAGTCTAGGGGGAAAAGGATTTTCTCTTTTGAGTGTATCTAAAAGCATGATGAGGACACCTGCAAAAGGACTGTAGTTGTCATTTTAGCCTGTTAACGGCACTGTTAGTCAACCCTGTTGAAAGCCAAGGGCAAAGAGTGGCTGGTACTTGCGCCTCTGGAGTCGAGCTGGCACAGAATAATGACATCTACTTGGCTGGACTTTCAAAGATGACAGTGCTGAGAAGACCTTAACATTCTCTCTTCTGAGAGATGAGTCCATGTATTAAGTAAAGCACCACTCTCTTAATTTAGTGAAGTTTCATACACTTTTCTACCTTTTCTAATCATTCCTCCTTTCAGTCACACTTGCGTTAAAGCAGTGATTCTCAAAGTGAGGTTCCTGGACCAGCTGCATCGGCATTGCCAGGACACTTGTTAGAAAAGCCAATTTCCAGACCTACCCCCCAACCCCACGTCTCCTGAATCCGGTAGTCTGGGCACGAGGCCCAGCACGCTGGACTTTAACAAGCTCTCCAGGTGACTGTGAAGCAAGCTTATGTGTAAGATCCACTGAGTTAGGGAACCACCAATATGCAGATTCTAACCCCGCTCCCTTCCTCAATTATAATTCTCAAGACACCTTGTTATTATCATCTCAGAAAATTCTTAGCCTTCTTTGGTTGGAGGAAAGAAACCTTCGTCAAAACTTACATGTAATTTTTCCAGGTCCCGTGCTGGCTTCAAGTCTTAGGATGCAGGGAACTGGGCGAAGGGAGAGAAGAGAAGGCTACGGCAATCCATTCAGACATGGACCCCAAAGCTCTGTGGGGCAACCTTGTGACAGGTCAGCGAGTGTCCACCTGATTGGGGAAGAAGACAGTCCATTAGCAGAGGAAATCTTGCATGTTAACGTCATCCCCTTTCCCCTGCTATCCCGCTATACCCCATCCCTTCCCCGGCTTCCATGACCTCTAACTTACTGTGCGCCTCTGGACCGGTCCACCTAAACAGAATACGATAAAATAATCCAGGTATCAATGCTGGGGCTCACCCCAGGGCGAAGCACAGACCTCACCGGGTGCTCTCCTGAACCCCAAGGCAGCTTGGACATAGGTCAAAGTCCAATCAGTTATCTCTCTATTTCATCTCATGAATGTTTTCTTTCAACAAATCACAACACCTTGATTCAAAAGACACACGTGCGGGACTTCCCTGGTGGCGCAGTGGTTAAGAATCTGCCTGCCAATGCAGGAGACACGGGTCTGAGCCCTGGTCCGGGAAGATCCCACATGCCGTGGAGCAACTAAGCCCATGCACCACAACTACTGAGCCCGCGTGCCACAACTACTGAAGCCCACATGCCCTAGAGCCTGAGTGCTGCAAGTACCGAGCCCACGCACTGCAACTACTGAAGCCCATGCACCTAGAGTCCGTGCTCTGCAACAATAGAAGCCACCACGAAGAGAAGCCTGCACACCACAACGAAGAGTAGCCCCCTCTCACCACAACTAGAGAAAGCCCCCCGTGCATCAACGAAGACCCAACACTGCCAAAAATAAATAAATAAATTTATATATTAAAAAAAAAAAACATGGTTGTATTAATAAGAAGATACAGGAAGCAAATGATAAATTTGAGAATTCTGATTGAAATGAGATGATTCTCTGATGCCTTGGACATGTTTTTAAAAAAATTAATAGTACTTATTTTTTCCTGAGGATAAATTAATCCATGCTTATTATAGAACATCTCAAAAATTTACAGAAAAGAATAAAGAAAAAATAAACATCAACTGTAACCTTGACACTGATAAATCATTCATGATATTTTGTTGTATAGGTCCACGACCCCTTAAATGAAACTCCTGGGCCAGATACACTTCAGAGTTCAGAACTGTTTGGATATTAGAGAGTATTACAATGCTAAACTACCATTTATTACATGATGTCCCATCGGAATCTGGAGCAGCACCCCATAATCAAACCTATTAAAAATCTCTGCAGCAAAATAGATGCATATTCTTATTTAGTCAGATAAAATAGAGCCTCACATTAGTTCAGATCAGAGTTTTCTACCAAAGAAGTCACCAAGAGACCTTTGTGATTTTTGAACCAAAAGGATTCAGAACTGGGGATAAGGGATTGTGGATCAGTATTCTTTTCAGATACACAAAAACAGTCAGAGTTTTGTTTCTACTTTTTAATTCAATATTTTATGAATGTGAGCATTTTCCCAAATTATTAAAAATTCTTCAGAAACATGCTTTTCAATGCCTATGTAATATTACACCCTGTAGAAAAGGGTTTTGTTTATTTCATTATTTCTCTCATTTTTGGAATTACATATTGTTTCCTTTTTTTTGTTGTTATTGCAAATGACACTTTGAAAGACATACCTGAATATCAGATTGTTTGAATTTCTGAGTATTTTCCTAGGTAGATTCCTAGAAAAGGAATTACGGGGTCAAATGAGCTTTAAGGGTCTTGATGACTTTTCAGAAAAGCTGTACCAATTTACACTCCTGCCACAGCATGAGTGTTTGGTTAATTTATTTAACTACCCACTTTATCGTAGACACAGAAAAAATACACTTGCCCATCACACATCTTAACAAAGTTCTAATCAGGGACAACCAAACCTAGATTGTATTTTTGTTCTTCTTACGCAGAAGACAGTGAAGAGCTCACTGTTCTCACATAAAAGAGAAATGGGAATAAGGTAAGTTTACCATCAAGTTGCCCTCATTAGGCCAGACTGAGTCAGATCTGGGCAAGGGAGGAGTTGCCCCTTGTCCGTAGGGTCCTCACTTGGAAAAGGGTGAGGGAGAGTATGGAAGTAATCCGCACATCATCATGAGAAGAGAAACGATCATTTTTATTTGTGCGCTGATAAATTCTGCTTCTGGAAGACTGAAGCCTTGTGTTTCCCTTCCATTTGGTGTTTTCCTATTTTTTGGACATTAGGCTGCCCCTCAGCATGGCCATCAGAGAGCAGAAAGAGATGTGAAGACCAAATCAGACAAGCCCATAATAATGGCTAACCCTCCCGAGTGCTTATTACGATGTGTCGACGCTGGTGCCGGGTGCCCTGCATGCATTATCTCATGTAATGCTGAGTGCATGGGTACAGAAACTGGTGGCAGTGAAGTTCGAAAGTACGTGCTTGCTCATCAATCCTCTTTCTACCCTAGTAAGTCTGGAGGAATTAAAGGTTTGCAATCTCAAAGATCTCTTCAAGCCTAGTGTCTTGAACGACTCCAAGATAATCCTAAGACTCCGTGACTCTAAGTTTGGCTATAAATCACAAATGTTACCCTTACGCTTTTTTTTTTTTGTCAGCGCCTCCAACAGTATCTTCATGAAGCAGGGAAAATGGCATAAATAAAATCCAAGAAAATTCTAGATAATCGTAAACACTTCGAAGGTCCTATATGGACAGGAGGGAGGTTGTACCTCAGAATACAATGGAGAGTTGAGAGTCTGTTATATCTAACACAAAACAGGGTATACACGGAGAAGAATGAGGACACATACATAATATATACTTTAAAAACAACCAAACATACGAACACATTCTTCCCAAGTGTGACTACAAATTCGTAATGCTAAATCAGGGTTTAACAAGCCCAAGTTCCTTTCCATTTATAGCTTTTTCTAATAAATTTTCTTTCTCTCTTCCCTTTACATATTTAACCTTACAGGATAGTTGATGTAGAGAAGGTCACAATTTTCATACACTAATAAAAGAAAATCGAAGAGAGATTTTTTTGTTATAGGGAATGAAATAACCCCACTCTTTCCCTTATCTAGATACTCAGTTTCTGCATAGTTTGGTATATATTATAAGATGGCAGCACTTCACAGAGAGAAAAAGAGAGGGGGAAATTATTTTTATTTTGGGAGTGAGTTAAATTTATCTTCTCAACAATCTTCTCTAAAACTAAGGGGTGTTGCTATCAAATCTATCAAAAGACCAAGAAGTGGACCATTTCCTCCACTATGGCTTCTCTTTATGCTTAAAATAGCATTCTCCTGATAATTAGGTGTCAAGGGGGTGGAACGGCTTCTAAGTGATTTTTCTTTGCCACAATTGGATATATGGTTAATTTTTTCAGTACACCAGGCCTATAGGGTGTGAAAAATAAGGTGGTGATAGAGAAAATGACCACTCACCCTCAAAGAAAGAACATACTCTGTATTTTCCAAAGGGCCTGATTACTTGGGGAGGGGGGAATAAAAAAACAAAATAAACCACCCCTAATGACAGAAATGATTACCAGAAGCTCTTTAGCTACTCAAACTGCAAAACTAGCATTTTTAAAGCTAATTACAAATTTGGATTCTCTCATTTAAAAAATATACTTTGAAGCAGCCCACTTCTGTTTTAACGCTGAACCAAAATCTGTGCAACTGGCATATTATCAAAGTAAAAAAAAAAAAAAAAAGCGTTGCTTGAACAAAATTACACTTTCAATGTCACTAAAACTTGAACTGCAAAATACCACAAGCTAAAAACTAGTAATGCCATGTGGTTATGTTATCTTACATTTACAAGAGAGTTTATAGTTTCCTAAGCACCAAGAGACTCAGACCACGACCGCTCACAGGAGCTTTGCTATCAAGGTCAGGTCATTCACTGCCTCTGAGCACGACACCTTTCACAGGTTCCTGTGAGGATCAAATGTGAATGCAATCAAGAGAGATTTTGCAAACTCTTAAGACATACATAACATGATGGGTATCATTATTCTTTTTACTAACAGCTTTGTGGGGCATAAAGATACAAATCCCCATTTCACAGTTAAGGAAACTGACAACAGGAAGACAGAGAAAAAAAAAAATACTGAGTTAGGAGAGTTTTATATCTGAAATGGCCACAAACTAGCTGAGTGACTCTCTGGACTTGATTTTTTCAGTAAAATGAGGGAGTTGGGTGAGATGCTTTTAAAAGGCTTCTTGAGACTAATGGTTCTGTGATCTGCGACTTGGCCATGGTAGTGATAGGGCAGCTTTAACAATGACTCTTAGGAAGCAGTCTCTCCTGGAGGCCAATGTCAGCACTTAACCAATCTGCACTGCTGGGGCAGGGTCCTTGAGCAGCCTCCCACCCCTGTGAATGGGCCATGTATTAACCAACTCATTTTGCTGGATTAAGGGGAGGTTGGGGGCATCCTAGGCCAATAGCCAGGGCCTCTGGGGCATAGGAAGGAGGTCCCGGAAGAGCTTGAAACAGCAGCTCTTTAGTAACTGGTACAAATATTTCACAGTTCTAACAACTAGTGTAGCCAAATAAGTGTAGACCGCTGGAATGTCAGTCTGGCTAACAGTCCCACTGTTGTCGGGCTACCAGTTCCAAAGAGATGGCCACCTCCGTGGGCCACCCACCTTTCCTGACTGAGTTCCTACAGTGTTGGAGGAGAGATCTAAAAGGGTTACTTTTTGTCGTATGAGTGCACATCATGTCGCGTGGGAATCTCACTTCCAAAGGACTGGGGCCACTAACTTCTGCTTCTACTAAAGATACTCTACCAGGCTAATACAACTTCCTGTAATGCAGAAAACGTTCAATATCTGTGCTGTCCAAAATGGTAGCCATCAGCCACATGTGGCTATGGAGAACTTAAAATGTTCCTAGTGAAGACTGAAGAACTGAATTTTTAATTTTAATCAATTTAAATTAATGTACATTTAAATAGGCACACGTGGTTAGTGGGTACCTTATTGAACGGTACAGCTGTAGGCTGCTTCACATACTAGTTTTCTTGGCTGTATTTTGGACCCCAGAAGCTCAGAGGACAATACGTAATCATCCCTTCAACAAGCATTTACTGACCTCCTGAGTGCTGGGCACCATTCAGGTATCTCAAAACAATGGTGAATAAGACTGCCATGGACACTTCTGCTTTCATGGTGTTTCTCAGCTACACCGATTTCCGAAGACCTCACAAAATCTTGAAGTGGTTCACCAGACTGCGCTTAGGAAAAAGGTGGGTGAGGAGATATGGTAATGCTACACTAAGCGTGAAAGCACTGCTTTTTCGTTTCTTCATATTTACTGTTAGGAAAACTGGGGGAAAGTTTGAAAAAGAGATATCTGAATGGTTACTATTCATTCACTTACAAGTAAAGTAACATATCCCAGATGAGGGAAATCATCTGTAAGTAATTCCCTCTTGCACAAACTTAAAATTTACTTAAAAGAAAAAGTCAGTGGGGCCTGCATTCTTAAGCTAAGAAAAAGTAAATGGTATTTAATTACAGCAACAGCCATAAAAAATACAGGTGGGTCTCCATCTGCAAGCAGTGGGCAAGGGACGTGTATACCAATTAGCTGTGAAATGATCAGGTTTTCCAGATCATCATCAGCCTTACTTATTCTCTTCGTGTATAAGTAAGGCTGATTGCATTCTTTATCCCTACAACTCAACTCTTAGCTAAGATTTTCACAGTGGCTTGAATGGGATTTGATGAGCAAAGCCCCCTTTGCTTTTCCCCAGGAAAATACAGGTGGAGGTATTTTTATCTACATCACAAAGCGAATACCAGCAACATTATTTCTGAGAAACAGAAGTGGTTGGTTTATTGGTTTTCCAATTTCCAGCATTGCTTCTTGTCTCCTGTTGTCAATTCTCTCCTGTCCTGATCACCTTTCCCTACCTTACTTGGATTTGGACTGACAATAAGAAAAGACAAAATATTCAGAATTGTTTTATGCTTTTGTTTGAACCTGAATCCAGGTTTGCCAAAATTTAAGAGGACAGGGATATCACGCGCCAGGAAACAGTGTTTTTAAGCTAATTCGCTCCATTGTATTTATATTATTTCACTTGAGGTGAAAGTATCACCAAGCAAAATAACCTGATTTTCTCGGCATCCCAACGGGGTTGTACTTGGATGACACCATTGGGCCAATCTGACTTTTGAGCTTTAAAATGCCACTCTGGTCCCTCTGTGAAAAGCCACACTACTGGTTTTTAGGGTTAACAAATAACTCTTGTACATATACACAGACATACACACATTCCATCAATTTTTCCCTCTGGACTGAGTAGAAAGAGAAATTACAGTGGTCAGAAAACAAGAGTTCAAAACTTAGTTCTAAACTTACAAATTGCATTTCGAGACTACCATCTGCTGGAAAAGGTCAAATCTCAAATGTTCTGCTGGTCTCACGCTGTATAAAAATATTACTAAAAACTTGGTGACAGCTTTAGCAATAAACATGCTAACTTGTAAGTGGCCTTGGAGTCCTTATTCATATTCAGAAGCACTAACTTGAGTAGTCACACACCATTTTATGACCAGAAGGGCTTTAAAAAGAAAAGGGTCCATTGACGTTAATTTTTTGGAAACTACAGAGATGAGGTTTTTTTTTTTTAATCTACATTTCAAACAGAATTTCAACAGTCAGTTGTATGAGGCAGAAGACCTTTGAATCATAGATCTTGTGGCTTTTGTGTTTTGTTCTACAAGCATGGGAAGGTGATGTGAGGAAATGTGCTTTTTTTTTGCTGCAACAGAGAAAGAACTGGGGAGCAGTCATTTCAGAAAGGATGGAGAAAAGTAATTAAGATAAAACATTTCTGAAAGTTTCCACTTACACATTTCAGATGCTGGGACCAAGTTACTCTAGTCGGAGAACCCCAGCTAGAAAATTCACTTCTTTGATACTCAAGGTATTTACATTCCCAAAATAGAGTGGAGAGCTCGTTCAGATTCCTACCCCTCCCTAAGAGGATGGTGCAATCAGAACTTGCCATTGACAATTCTGAAAAGAAGCGAAAAAGAAACAAGTGTTGAAAACACACAACCTGCTTCCAAAGGGGAAAGGGAGGGGGGGATAAATTAGGAGTTTGGGATTCACAGATACACACTACTATATATAAAATAGATAACCAACCAGGACCTACTATAGCACAGGGAACTATACTCCACATTCTGTAATAACCTATAAGGGAAAAGAATCTGAAAAGAATATCGCTGAAACACTTTGCTGTACACTTGAAACTAACACAACATTATAAATCAACTATACTTCAATAAAAAAGAAAATACACAACCTGAAATAATCTGGGGGTTTCTGTAGGTTTTATAAGGTAAAAAAAGGAATACTGGCCTGTATTTATGCATAGTAATAATAATACTTTCCACTGACTCAAAACTTCCATGTGCCAGGAACTGTGCTAGGAAATTTTGGGGTATTATTAGCACACCTGGTGGATGAGAGAACCATGGTTCAGAGAGGCAACGTGCCTTGCCCAAGGTCACATTGGAGGAGATGAGAGGGGATGATATGTAATCTTTATCCACACCCATCTGACCCCAAAGGCCACCCCTATCCTATGCAACACTGCCATCCACTACACTTTGGGGAGACTACATCCCTCTCCCCAAAGGAAACATGATCGCTTTTCCATGTGCTACCAGTAAAATGTCAAAGTAAAGTGACAAAGCTGCAGGTCCTTTAGCAATTTAATTATATGTACATAAAGTTGACTAGCTTGTTAGCACTAAAATGGTTATATTTCATGAAGCATATTAGAATTAAAAATTTTTTTTCTATTGCAGTTTCTTAAAAATGCTATCAGGTATCTTATTTAAAAATGACCCAGATCATTCTCTCCAGGTGAATTATAAGCATAGGATACCTGTCCTCTGTCATGAGACATAGCAGTGAAAACCCTGTATCTGGTATCTCACTCTGGGTTCCAGTCTTCGATGAGCAGCACCACGCTGGCAATGCCCAAATAGAAAATACCCAAAGCAGATGTTGATGTGGCATTTAGGGCTCATGTACCATATTTTCCATTCTTAGGTCAAAGACCATCTATGAAATCAGGCAGTCAGTGACTAAGTTCATCTGCAGGAGTGGAGATGGGCGTGTGTGTAGGGGCTGCCCGTCAATTAGTAAAGGGCAGTTTCTTGAGAACTCGGATGGGCACCAAGGAAACCACAAACAAAACGAAAAGACAACTCACAGAATGGGAGAAAATATTTGCAAATGATGTGACTGACATTGGGTTAATATCCAAAATTTACAAACAGCTCATGCAGCTCCATATCAAAAAAACTAACAACCCAATCCAAAAATGGGCAGAAGACCTAAACAGACATTTTTCCAAAGAAGATATACAGATGGTCAAGAGGCACACGAAAAGATGCTCAACATCGCTAATTATTAGAGAAATGCAACTCAAAGCTACAATGAGATATCACCTCACACCAGTCAGAATGGCCATCAACAAAAAGTCTACAAACAATAAATGCTGGAGAGGATGTGGAGAAAAGGGAACCCTCATACACTGTTGGTGGGAATGTAAATTAGTGCAGCCACTATGGAGAACAGTATGGAGGTTCCTTAAAAAACTAAAAATAGAGCTACCATACGATCCAGCAATCCCACTCCCGGGCATGTATCCAGAGAAAACCATGGTTCGAAAGGATACATGCACCCCAATGTTCACTGCAGAGCTGTTTACAATAGCCAAGACATGGAAGCAACCTAAATGTCCATCGACAAAGAAATGGATAAAGAAGATGTGGTACATGTATACAATGGAATATTACCCAGCCATTAAAAAGAATGAAATAATGCCATTTCCAGCAACATGGATGGACCTGGAGATTATTATAATCTCCTAAGTGAAGTAAGTCAGACAAAGACAAATGTCATATGCTATCACTTATATGTGGAATCTAAAAAAAAAAAAAGATACAAATGAACTTTTTACAGAACAGAAGCAGACTTACAGATATTGAAAACAAACTTACAGTTACCAAAGGGGAAAGGCTGGGGGGGAGGGATAAATTGGGAGTCTGGGATTGACATGTACACACTACTATATTTAAAGCAGATAACCAACAAGGACCTACTGTAGAGCACAGGAAACTGCTCAATATTCAGTAATAACCTAAATGGGAAAAGAATTTGAAAAAGAATAGATACATGTATATGTATAACTGAAGCATTTTGCCGTACAGCTGAAACTAACACAACATTGTTAATCCACTATACTCCAATATAAAAATAAAAATTTTTTAAAAAAGAAAAAAAAAATATTGCCTTGACTCTTCCCAGGTTCAACACTTGGTCTGGGCTTTTGAGGGATCTCTGCCTCTTTCACCCCATCTGAGAGCTTTGCTTCTGCCTGTGCTTCACCTATCAGCTAGCAAAACCTGCAAATTCCTCCCCGTGTGGGGAGCTGTGCACGCCTGCCAGCCTCATCTGCAGGAGCAGGTGGCCCTTGACTTACAGGTCGCACAGGTATGGGTGCCAGGCGGGTCTCACGCAAGGCAAGGTGCCGCTGGATCAGTCCCACGCAAGGCTGGCGGGGTCCACACAGAGCTGATCGCTGCCTCAGGGGAGAGGGCTGCAAGTCTGGCCGAGGACCCTGAAGACAGGACATGCACGTGGTGTCTAAGAAGAGTGATGCACCCTTTCAGGAAAAGCCACTACCCTTGACCCACCTGTTCCAGCCCCAAACCTTTGATTTTTCCTCTCTCCCCTCATTTCTAGCAACTATTCTATCAGCAAGTGCTTTGACTCTAACTCCAAACTATATCTCAAATCTGTCAACTCCTCTCCGTCTCTGCCGCCATCAGCATCACTGCTCACCTGGCCCACTGCTACTACCATGGTAACTGGCCTCTCTGTGTTCAATCCACCCCCCCACCCTCCCGGGAATCGAGGGTCCCCAAGACAATCCCAGGTGGGTGCTTCGCTAGGAGACTCACGGGACTCAGCATAGAGTCGTTCCCGTGGCAACGGTTTATGACAGTCGTCTGCTCCCAGCTCGAACCCTGACTGGGCTCTGGCCACACAGCCGCCCTCTCCCCACAAGACTCTCCTTCTCCCCCACGCTCTGCTTCCTGCCCTCGCTTCCTTACATGACAAACTCATCTTCTCTCTCTGGATTTACAGGCTCCTATTCCTGCCACCATCTGCCTTGTATAAAAATCAATTGGGCTTAATCCTGCTGTGGTCACATACCCTTTGGAGGCTCCTGGGCCGTGGTCCTGAATCCCACTGTGCCGACAACCACGTGGCACCGTCCAGGCCAACTCCAGCCTTGTTCAGTCCCCAGCCCAGCCTGACATCCACCGCCCAGCTCCCCGTCCCAGCCCTCTGACTCGGGCCACCTCAGTCCTTCCCCCTTCTCTGCCCACTTCGCAGCTCAGGGCAGATTCTTGGCAGGATGAGGAAGAGAAAGAATGGGGAGCGGAGGAGAGTGAAAGTCAGAAGTGGCGGATGCTGCTGTGTGTACACAGGGGACTACATTTGTCCATAGGGATTTTATACTCCGCAGACCTTAAAAAAAATTTTTTTTTTTTCCCAGAAACCACAGATCAGCCAAACTGCAAGGGATCTTGGAGATCACCGAATCCAACCTCTTCATTTTACTGATTAGGAAACCGAGGTGTGAGGAGAGGAAGGAAAGAAGAAGGCAGCATTTACTGAGGTCTCATCATCGGCTCTGGACACACGGTCGCAGGTCGCACAGCGAGCGGCAGAGTTGGGACCACACAGCACTTGACCGAGCATTTTCATCCCACACCAGTTTTGCCTGTTACTTACATATTCATATCATACGCAGGAAAGGGCTTGACATTTAACATATAAAGATACTTGGAATTCCCATCTCAAAAGGCAAATGGTTTTTCCCTCTGTATTATCCAATACAGTTTTTTATTGTGGTAAAATAATCAAAACACAAAATGGACCATTTTAAGCATCTTTAAGGGTACAGTTCAGTGGAATTAAGTACATTCATCTTGTGCAACCATCATCACTACCCATCCAATGCATTTTTTTGTTAATAAAATTTTATTTTTTTATATGTTCTTTAAAAATAATTTTTTTATTGTAGTATAGTGGCTTTTCCAATACATTCTTTTTTTTTTTTTTTTTTTTTTTTTGGCGGTACGCGGGCCTCTCACTCTTGTGGCCTCTCCCATTGCGGAGCACAGGCTCCAGACGTGCAGGCTCAGCGGCCATGGCTCACGGGCCCAGCCGCTCCGTAGCATGTGGGATCTTCCCGGACCAGGGCACGAACCCGTGTCCCCTGCATCGGCAGGCGGACTCTCAACCACTGCGCCACCAGGGAAGCCCTCCAATATATTCTTGAGTATTTTCTGAATAGCAAATTCAAAGTAACATTGAAGGACACCAAAAAAAAAAAAAAAGTTTGAAGGAAAAGACAAGTGGAAAATAAACTTTTGGGGTTTACACTTCACCCAACAAAACCTTTCATACACGAGGTCTCCCGTGACATATTTTTCATTATTCTCCTAGTCTTGAAATCAGAACTGTGAGAATGCTGGTCACCAGGTGAAAAGGCAGCTTCTGTCGCTTCTCTAGGATCTACACTAGTTGTATGCGGTTACAAAAATGTCACACAACCCACGACATCAAGGCCTTCCACGCCTCCTCCCTAAAAAGACAAATAAAACAGTATTTCTTGGAAAGATAGGCATTTACCAATGCACTGTATCTAGATGGAGCTGTCTCTGTCACTGGGGTCTGCTTCTAAGGGTTCAAAAGTGTTGGCACAAAGCACAAAGAACGTCCCTTAGCTATTCAGCATTTAGTTTAACTCCACCACGTATTTACCAAGATTTCTTTTCTTTTTTTTCCGCCGTCCCTTCTTGGTTTAATGACCTCAAATGTACCAACATCCTGTCTTACCTAATCCCCTAACAAGTTCCATCAAATGCCAGGATAGAATCACACAGCACTGCAGGCACTAAGATCATTCGCTAAGAATTCATTTTTATTCCAAAAACTAGGAGCGCCAGACCATTCAACACAGCCTATCACACAGCCAGAAAATGAGCCTGGCACTTTAAGAGAAACATCTAAATTAATTTTTTTAAACCTTTCTCCCATCATAGGCTCTTTAACAACCTAATAACTCTCTCCTCAGAAAAAGAGGCACAAATAAACACGAAGCCTTTCCACATAACGGGAAGGGTTCAGGGGCCCTTTGAAGCCTAAGACTCCATGGGGGGACCCCAGGTTAAAATCCTCTGCTGTAAATGAACTCCAACAAGAGTTCCCTCTGTACTGGATCCTGGTTCCTGGAGCATCCCAGGGTGACTTCCTCTGGTGACACTTTAGTCTCCGGATGAGGAATGACCTTTCTTGTTGTAGCTTCAGGAACATCCCCACCTGACTTCTGGTCAGAGTTGCTGTGAACATGGCTGTGCTTCTCCCAAGCCAGCTGGCCGCTCTGGGAATACTCGAACTCTCCCCAGTCTCTCTCGTACTTGCCTTACCCAGATGGTCTTGGGCTCTGCTCTTTGATTCGCTGTCATGGATCCTGCTGCCCCCTCTCTATCCCTGTCACTTTCCTTCTTGGCCCTTTGTGCACTCATAATTTAAAAAATTAAACTTGATTTTCTTTCTTTACCACAAATGTAACAACCTCTATTTTGTATTTAATTTCTTTGCTTTCCCTCCAAAAGCACCCTTCTGCCTTTCATCCCTTTGCCCCTTGGGATTAAACTGCCCAACACTGTAAATCAACTATACTTTAATTTTAAAAATTACCCTATCTATTGTAAACAGTGCTGCAATGAACATTGGGGTGCATGTATCTTTTTGAATTATGGTTTTCTCCGGGTATATGCCCAGGAGTGGATTGCTAGCATGGAAGCAACCTAAATGTCCATCAACAGAGGAATGGATAAAGAAGGTGTGGTACATATATACAATGCAATATTACTCAGCCATAAAAAAAAACAAAATAATGCCAATGGTAGCAACATGGATGGACCTAGAGATTGTTATACTGAGTGAAGTAAGTCAGACAGAGAAAGACAAATATCATATGATATCACTTATATGTGGAATCTAAAAAAAAAAGGGGGTACAAATGAACTTATTTACAAAACAGAAGTATAGTCACAGGTGTAGAAAACAAACTTATGGTTACCAGGGGATAAGGAGGGGGGGAGGGATAAATTGGGAGACTGGGACTGACATATACACACTACTATATATAAAAGAGATAACTAGTAAGAACCCGCTGTATAGCACAGGAAACTCTACTCAATACTCCGTAATGGCCTATATGGGAAAAGAATCTAAAAAATGGAAGAGTGGATATATGTATATGTATAACTGATTCACTTTGCCGTACACCTGAAACTAATACAACATTGTAAATCAACTATACTCCAATAAAAATTTTTAAAAATTAGCCTGTAAATTTTTACAAAAAACTAGCTGGGATTTTGACAGGGCTTGTGTTGAATATGTATGTGTACCAGTTTGGTGGTATTCCCATCTTAACAATAGCAAGCCTTCTGATCTATGAACATTGGCTGTCTTTCCATTTCATTTAAGGTCTTCTTAATTTCTTTCTATAGTGTTCTGTAGTTTTCAGTGTATAAGTCTTGCACTTCCTTTGTTAAGTCTGAGTATTTCATTCTCTTTGATGTTGTTGTAAATAGAGTTGTTTTCTTAATTTTATTTCCAGAGTGTTTCATGGCTAGTGTGTAGAAATAAAATTGAGTTTTGTACATTGATCTTTTATCCCATAACCTTTTATCCTACAATCCTAAACTTGTTTGTTAGTTCTAATAATTGTTTGTGCGTTTTGGTGTGTGTGTGTGGACGCCAGTCTTAAGTATTTTAAAGCATTCTAAAGCACAGGTAGACCGCAGCACATAAACCCAGCACTGAAATTGCACTGCAAGCACCAAGTGCCCACAGTACTCGTCCCTCCTCCCTAGGCACTGGGTGATGTTCCTGCTTTGGGGCCATTTGAAGCCTAAGGCTCCATGGGGGGAGTCTTAGTGGCATTCCTGCTCTTGCTGACAGCCATATAATGATTTGGAGAGATATGTTTCTGGGACTCCAGGATGCACGGTGAAACATAAACCTATTTCCCACAGAAGTGGTGTTATAAAGACAAGTCAAGTCCTCAGCCTATCCTCTGGGGTCTATTTAAGTGGGCATCACTAGGTAAGGATGCCACCAGGTCTGACTTCACCATTCCCAGAGTAACAGAATTTAAAGTTTCGTTTCTACAGGAAGCCACATCCTAAAGGAGTTCTGAATGAACCTTTACAAAAGAACCTTCCTATCAGCAGAGACTTCTTATGCGTTTTCACACAGACACATCTATCTACACCTTTCCACTTCAGGACAGATTCCCAACGTCCATTACTTTGAGGGACAGTGGTGGTTATTTTCACAAAAAACTGCTGAACGTGACACAAATTATAATTTTATTCTTTCCTAGACTATATTTTGCTTCAGGTTTAAAAACTGATTTCCAGCCAGCCAGCAGTCAGAGAACTACTTTGCATCTTGATCTGTGAGTCACTGATTTAAGCATGCATTTGCCAAGAATACCCAGGCATGTGAAAGGATCAAAATATCACACTTTGATTGATTCAGAAAGTTATTTCCTACCATCACACAGTCTGAGAGTTTCTATGCTGTGTCTGACTAATTGGGGAGGTTTAGGAGCTGAGAGCCAGGAGTCACTGTGCAGAAGACCTTGTTTCTTTTTCTGGGCACCAAGATCCCAGGGAGTGAACCGGTTCTCCGTGGCAAAGTGTATCCGCGTGACGCTCATCTGAGCATGATACGGGTATCACCTTTTGAAGGGATCCTGGTTATTTCGGTTTGACAAAAATCGAGAAACATTTTAGAAAGAAAATCGGATTTGTGTGTAAATGAAGAATATTCCTGAAAAGAAACTCTGTTACGAAACTGAAATCTGGAGACCGCGGTGGTGCTAAGTTGAGTCATCAGTTCCCTTTACACCCTAATAATTGACGGCACTTTGATCACAATGACTGCTCTGGGTGATGCTTTTGTGTTTGCTTTTTTAAGTACTTCCTTGTGTAAACAGGTTGTCTTACAATCATCTTGCAAACATGTTTACATTTGGGGGATCATGGAGAACATCTGTTAGAAACAGATTTCACGCTTTTCTGTCAACTCAGGGAAATCCGAATCATGTTTCTTGGTAATATAAAAAAGCTCTTGGAGAGTTAAATGAAGTTCTACGGGAAGGGGGTGTTATGGAATATTTTGACTGCTCTTCGTATATGTACTCAGAAATTTGTCCTGAAAACAACCATTTGAAACAGTTCGAAACAGGTATTAATTATTACTCTGTGGTTGTAGACGGGGACAAGGAGGTATGGAGAGGTTAAGTGGCTTTTGGTCAGTGACTGAGAAAGTGGCCAAAGTGGGAACCACACACCCTGCAGGGCTTTTGATTTACATTTACAACCTTCAGGTATCAAGGGGCCTGTGATTTTATTTCCACAAAGTGTTCCAGTTCCTTGCAATTTTATTTCAGTCACTTATTCTGGAGAGGGCAAGAGGAGGGGCTGAGTGATGGACTCTAAACAAAGGCAGCTTTTTTTTTTTTTTTTTTGCGGTACGCGGGCCTCTCACTGTTGCGGCCTCTCCCGTTGCGGAGTACAGGCTCTGGACGCGCAGGCTCAGCGGCCATGGCTCACGGGCCCAGCCGCTCTGCGGCATGTGGGATCCTCCCGGACCGGGGTACGAACCCGTGTCCCCTGCATCGGCAGGCGGACTCCCAACCACTGTGCCACCAGGGAAGCCCCAAAGGCAGTTTTTTAAAAAATTTATTTTATTGAAGTATAGTTGATTTACAATGTTGTGTTAATTTCTGCTGTACAGCAAAGTGATTCAGTTATACATATATATCCATTCTTTTTCATATTCTTTTCCATTCTGGCTTATCACAGGATACTGAATATAGTTCGCTGTGCTCTACAGTAGGACCTTGCTGTAGAGCGGGCTACTCCACCTGTATGGTGACTAAACAGCCAAGTGGCAGCTGTTTAAGGAGATGCGGCTGTACCTTGGCTGCATGGCCTGGGGCGGGGAAGGGCCCTGTGCACGCATCCAGGTCCCTGCAGAGTGGGAGGAATTGGGGGGTGGGAGGACAAGGGGCAGCAAAGAAGGGCAGGGTGTCCGCCGGCTTTCCCTGAAGCCTGTGAATTCTAAACTCAAAGCCAGCCTTCTGAAAGGTCACTGAGTCATGGTAGAGGATAGAACATATTTCATACAGCCAGTCTGTTAGCTTGATTTACAACATTTTAATATTTAAACATATGGCACGTGAGCTTCAGTTGTGCCCTTGTCCCACGCCGTACAAAGGTTAGGGCCAGGCCTCCCGGGGGCTCATCAAGATCAGGGCTGTGCAGCCTGTAGACGGGCACTTGGGGATTCTGCGCTCTGAAGCTTCAGACCCTGACCCTCTGGGTGAGGAAGCGGAGGTGGCTGTAAGGGGCTTTCAGAATATCAAGGTGCTTACACAACAAAGGTTTCCTTCACTGTTGTTTTGGGGAGACTATGTGCAAAGTGGGTAGCTAAATCTTTGCCCATCTAGCTGCTCTGCAGCCAAACCCATGAGCGTCTTGCTACGGGCTAACTGAGAAAAATTTCATGTTTAAAAAAAAAAAAAACCACCCAATTCTTTCATCTCTTGTGGTTTCTTTTTTCCATACTTTGCATACATTTACCAGCAGCTAGTTTATCAACTTGATGGTACCAGTGGGAACCAACCCAACAGCAGTTAGACACACCAAGGAAGGACCAAGTGTAGCCAGGCAAAGAAAAATACCAATGAATGTCAGGCTGCACTGTGAGAAAGAATTCTGTAGCTGTACATCAAATGCACAAATATGATTCATTTTTAAAGGCCCATACATGTTACACCCACTTTCAGGAGTTTCCCAAAGTAATTTAAAACTATTTGATGTTGCTTCCTGTTTTTCAGTCCTTTTATCTGTTGATGGGGGTGGCAATTCTACTGTTACCAACTGAACCGAGAAGAAAAGTGAAGGATGGGGCAAGTTTCCTATTTTAGTCATCAAAATCTGCTTTAAAAGACCTCAGTTTTAGATTTTAAATTTCCAAATTTGGGGCTGTAAGCTTCAAAGTCTAAGATTTATCCTGTATTATAACCATAGATTGCACCAACATTTTCCCTTCATGAACTTCCGTCAACTTTGGGCTTCCTGCTCTCTCCAAAGCTTCCTACTAAAGCACCCAATCTTCAGAAGAGGGAGAGGAAAACAGGGTGGCAGCTCATTGGCCTCCGTCTATCGTCAATACATTTCTCCCTTCTTCCTTGAGGTAAGGACTGACCAGAAAAAGACCTTTTTCATATTTTGAAGCCAAAGTTTCAGAAACGTGAGAATATTTCATAGATATTTATTCCATCAAATTATCCTCAGGTACCTCTCTGGAGAAGTGGTCACCTCTTCTTATTTGGCCTGAATAGCTCATTATTTTAATCCAATAGATGGCTAATGAAAAGCAAACCTACACGCGCCATGAAATAACCACCCATCAACACTATAGCAGGGTGAGAGGCATTTTCAGGGTTGGGTGGCACAACTCACCTGCAAAGGCTTGACCACCAAGTGGTTGATTCTGATTAAACACCTCCAATGAGAAAAAAGGTACGATCGCCTAAAAAGCCAAGTCCACTTTGGGCAATTACACGCACAACATCACTGCATATATATTTAGAGAGTTCTCTCTCAGACGAATCTGCCTCCCTGCAACCTAAAAACACTGGTCTGCCCTCCAGGGTAACCAGAGCAAGGATAACACCCACACACGTGTCAGGGGAACAGTCACGGCTCCATCTTTTTTCACCCCATTTTTTTTCTCCAGGTAATTGTTTCCAGTTCCTTCAAATGTCACTTAGGACATGGTTTCAAGTTTTCTCACTACCATTGTCCTGGGCCATTGTCTTTTGAAATAAAAAAAGCTCTAAGTTAAAAAAAGTAACCATTTAAATTTAATACCATGCAATAGCCAACGACACCTTTGCCAATATGTCCATCAAAATGAAATCTCAAATTCAGCATCATTTTAACAGTGAGGAACAGACAGAAATATCTATCCCCTTCCTAGTCCTACAATGCAATCACAATTTCGTTAATGTTTTGGGCAGCGCCTTCACCTCACTGACTGGGACTGAGCTTGTGGAAAGTAATTCCTCTGAGGATTTTTCATATACTGCTATTGAATATTATTTCCCACATTCCCTATTTGTGATTTCGTTTTTTGGATACAAGTGTAGGTCTTGACACTGATTTCTATTATTAAATGTCAGCCCTCTCAGGTTGAGTTCCCTGGTTTTTTCTTCTTTCTTCTGTTTATCCGCTCAGCGGCAAAGGAACACGTGAAAGAGAACTCTGCACTCGAGAGATTTTTTTTTTTTTTTTAATCCTGAAATTGCAGTAGGCTTACAATGCAGTGGGCAGTCAGGGTGACAAGTAACTCAATACACAACACCCTTTAGGAGCTGGCTCCGCGTGTACGCTGCGTTGAATTCTGCTTGGTCAATTCCGAAAGGAAGCTCGGAATAAATATTTACCATATTTCTTTAGTTCTCCTACTGAGAACTAGGTAAGACAAGAGGGTGTTTAATGATGAAAGACATTTCAAGATTTCTGCTCTGCGCTGTGTCCTGCCCATGGGCCATGAGGACAGATACAGGTCCCAGCTTCATAATGAAACCAGACACAGTTCACTTCCTTTTTTTCTGAAACCACCCCCTCACCTGGAGGATGTCTTGAGATGACACAGAGTTAGTCAAGTGTCACTAACCTGAGATAATGAAGGGAATGATTGGTACTCATTATCAGTGACAATAATGATATTTAAAATATCCTCCTGGGAAGACAGACAGCACTTGCTTGGGATAGACAGGTCACTGACTAAGCTGACCTGCTTCCAATGATGACCCCAGAACCCCAGAAGGAGAGAGGAGACATTTCAACCCAGAGCTGTTTTCTCTTATAACTGGCATAAAAAAGGAGAGGTCAACAAGTGTCCAATCAGATGAGTGGACGGGGGGGGCTACACCTCCATGGTTTATTTACTGAACATGAACTACCAAGAAATCACACTCTTTGCCCAATCTCTCCTCTGCCCCTGGCTTTCGGGAGGCAGTCTGACTATCGGAGATCAGAGAGAGGAGGCCAGTGCAACACACAACCTGGTCATCAGGTGGGCTCTTCCCTTCCCATAGCCTGGAGGGAGAGAACCAAAGGCTGGGGCAGTGGAGAATGTCCGCCATCTCTCCAGACAAGTGGAATAAAACCCCAAACAAATGTAGAAGCTAGACCCTTCTTGTCTCAGGGACCCCCAAGAAATGTCTTCAGTCTTGGCTGTTTTCTACTGTCCACCTTTTTATTGAGGACACAGAGGTGACGTGTCCCATCCTTGGGCTTCCTGTAGGCTCTTCCTCCTCCTACCAGGATTCAATGACCATTCCTGAGTGCTGGATCCTATGCCCGTGCTCTCACTTAAGGAATTTGTCCCTGTATTTATCCTTACTCTTCCTGTGACATCAATGTCTCTCTCTCCAGGACCGCTGGCATCTAAGCACGTTTACTATCTTCCATCTTAAAATCCCTTCTTGATTCCATAACTTCTCCAGGTACCACTCCCTTTCTCTGCCCTGGTTTCGAAGGCAGACCCTCAAAAGAGTTGTCTAGACTTGCTTGTTTTCAGATTTCTCATCCTCTCCTTAGCCTGTTATAAGTAGGTTTTGTGTCCTTTCAGAGCAGCTGCTTTTATCAAGGTCCCCAAGGATTCTACCTTCCCCATTCCATGCCTCACTTTCTATTTTCCTCTTCCATGACGTTTTAGCATCACTTGACTCAGTGGTCCACTTCCTCCATGAAACGACTTCTTCCCATGGCTTTAATGGCATCACATTGCCCTGGCTCCTCACCTGGCCTTCTCACTTCACCTGTGACCCCTCCCCCCACAGCTCCTTGGCTGGCTCCCCTTCTAAATGTTAGCGTGTTCCAGAGCTCCAACCTTGAAATTTTTCTCTTCTCTAACTACACTCACTCCCGGGTCTATGGCTTCTATTACCCATAGGCTGAGGGCTCCCAGATCTGTTATATGTTGCCCTGACGTCCTCCCCGATTTCCATATCCAATTACCCACTCAGCATCTGAACTGCATATCCAAAACATGCATCTCAAATATTACATGGCTGAAATGGAATTCTTGTTACCACTCTCCCTACTATCACTCTCCTGCTTGACACCTTTCCTTTAGACTTTGCGCTGCTCTTACAATAGAATCCAAGGCCTTCAAAGCCCTGCTTGGCCCTCTCTTCTCATTCATACCCGTCCTCCTCTTCTTCCCCCTCCTCCAGTTACTTCCGCCTGAGGGCCATTCCACCACCCCTGTCCTGTCTGCTCCAGCGCTTTTTGCATCTTCTTCTGCCTTGGCCTGGAAGGCCCTTCCCTTAGCATGGTAAGGGCCTTCTCTCCCATGTCAGGCATTACCTGACCTTCCTATACACACATCCCTACAACTGCCCTCCTCCTGATCACACTGCTCCATTTTATGACCTTTCTAGCACTCATCACTCTCTGAAATTACCTTGTTGATGAATAGGATTGCTGGTTTATAGTTTGTATTCCTGAAACAGAATGTCAATCTCTACTAGAGCAGGAGTCTTGTTTCTTACGAAATTGAGTTATTTGTAGTGAGGTGGATGGACCTACAGTCTGTCATACAGAGTGAAGTAAGTCACAAAGAGAAAAACAAATACCGTATGCTAACACATATATAGGGAATCTAAAGAAAAAAAAAATTGTCATGAAGAACCTAGGGGCAGGATGGGAATAAAGACACAGACCTACTAGAGAATGGACTTGAGGATATGGGGAGGGGGAAGGGGAAGCTGGGACAAAGTGAGAGAGTGGTAAGGACATACATACACTACCAAACGTAAAACAGATAGCAAGTGGGAAGCAGCCGCATAGCACAGGGAGATCAGCTCGGTGCTTTGTGACCACCTAGAGGGGTGGGACAGGGAGGGTGGGAGAGAGGGAGACGCAAGAGGGAAGAGATATGGGGACATATGTATACGTATAACTGATTCACTTTGTAATAAAGCAGAAACTAACACACCATTGTAAAGCAATTATACTCTAATAAAGATGTTAAAAAAAAAAGGAATCTTGTTTCTTGTGCTATGCTGTATTCCTACCAACTAGAACAGTACTTGGAATACAGCAGGTGATTAATACTTGCCGACCGGATGCAAGTATGTGTGAGTAACAATGGGTGGTATGATACCCCTCAGGAAAGACCTCTGCATATTGCAAAATAATCACGTACAAGTAAGGTAAGAGAAGTAACGTGTTACAACAAGTCCAGACTCTGTCTTCTCAGACATCATCACTCTATGAACATCTGCCATCTTGATTCTATTTCAGCAGGTTAAACAAGACAAAGAGTCCAAGCTCTCACTGCCTCTCGCCAGTCCCCAAACTGGTCTCCTTGCTGCCCATCTTTTTCTTCTCCAGGTCATCTTCTACAATGTAGGAGTCATCTTTCAACACGGAAACCTCGTCATACCACTTCCCTGCATCCCACAGATTTTAGAATGAAGCTCGAATATGGCTTCCAAGGTTGTTCAGGATGAGGCTTAAGAAAGAGCAGACCATTAGGCCAGAGACCCTTTAGCCACTGCTCCTACCCTGCTCTATGTCCCAGCTGTCCTGAAATTCAGTTCTTTGAAAGCACCAGGTGTTGTCACCTTAGGATTCACATAGTCATTCATTCCCCTCCCCCTGACCTGGCTAACTCATTCTTCAGGTGTCAGATTGGACAGCATTTCCTCTGGGAACTTTTTTGGCCCCTCCCTGTCCGGGTTAGGTTTGCTTCTTTTGTAGTTGACAGCATCCCGCACTTCTGCAGTAACAGCCTTTGTCACTCCCGTGATGATCACTCACTTAAATGTCTCCCCCACTCCTTTGTAAGTTCCTTGAGGGCAAGGACTATGCTCTCCTGTCCGTCTCTGAGCCCTAGCAAGAGGTGCTCAAGAATAATTACGGAATTAATGAACAAATGGACTAATGTGTGAATCCCACCAAAGACAAAAGAGATAATTCTAGAGGGTGTGTATGTGGTTAGCTTTGATTTTTCTATTTTCTTTAATCTCTTTGATTCTTCCTAATTCTTGCACTTCATTTTCAACATTCTTGCTTTTAGCGTTCTAGTCTTTACTTGTATTTTGAATCAACATACACTTCTCCCTTATTTTGTGTTTTTCATACCAAGCAGAAATAAACCATTGTTCTTTTTTTTTTTTACAGATTTTTTCTTGATGTGGACCTTTTTTTAAAAAGTCTTTATTGAGTTTGGTACAATATTGCTTCTGTTTTATGTTTCAGTTTTTTGGCCGCAAGGCATGTGGGATCCTACCTCCACGACCAGGGATTGAACCCGCACCACCCGCACTGGAAGGCGAAGTCTCAACCACTGGACCGCCAGGGAAGTCCCAAACAATTGTTCTTTTTTTGTGTGTATTTTATTTATTTTTTTATACAGCAAGTTCTTATTGGTTATCTATTTTATACATGTTGGTGTATACATGTCAATCCCAATCTCCCAATTCATCCCACCTCCTCACCCCCGCCACCCCACTTTCCCCCCTTGGTGTCCATATGCTTGTTCTCTACATCTGTGTCTCTATTTCTGCCCTGCAAACCGGTTCCTCTGTACCATTTTTCTGGATTCCACATACATGCGTTAACATATGATATTTGTTTTTCTCTTTCTGACTTACTTCACTCTGTATGACAGTCTCTAGGTCCATCCACGTCTCTACAAATGACCCAGTTTTGTTCCTTTTTATGGCTGAGTAATATTCCATTGTATATATGTACTACATCTTCTTTATCCAGTCATCTGTTGATGGGCATTTAGGTTGCTTCCATGACCTGGCTGTTGTAAATAGTGCTGCAATGAACATTGGGGTGCATGTGTCTTTTTGAATTACGGTTTTCTCTGGGTATATGACCAGTAGTGGGATTGCTGGGTCATATGGTAATTCTATTTTTAGCTTTTTAAGGAACCTCCATACTGTTCTCCATTGTGGCTGCATCAATTTACATTCCCACCAACAGTGCAAGAGGGTTCCCCTTTCTCCACACCCTCTCCAGCATTTGTTGTTTGTAGATTTTCTGATGATGCCCATTCTAAATGGTGTGAGGTGATACCTCATTATAGTTTTGATTTGCATTTCTCTAATAATTAGATTTTGAGCAGCTTTTCATGTGCCTCTTGGCCATCTGTATGTCTTCTTTGGAGAAATGTCTATTTAGGTCTTCTGCCCATTTTTTGATTGGGTTGTTTGTTTTTTTAGTATTGAGCTGCATGAGCTGTTTATATATTTTGGAGGTTAATCCTTTGTCCATTGATTTGTTTGCAAATATTTTCTCCCATTCTGAGGGTTGTCTTTTCATCTTGTTCATAGTTTCCTTTGCTGTGCCAAAGCTTTTAAGTTTCATTAGGTCCCATTTGTTTATTTTTGGTTTTATTTCCGTTACTCTAGGAGGTGGGTCAAAAAAGATCTTGCTGTGATTTATGTCAAAGTGTTCTTCCTATATTTTCCTCTAAGACTTCTGTAGTGTCTGCTCTTATATTTAGAGTTTATTTTTGTGTATGGTCTTAGGGAGTGTTCTAATTTCATTCTTTTACATGTAGCTGTCCAGTTTTCCCAGCACCACTTATTGAAGAGGCTGTCTTTTCTCCATTGTATATCCTTGCCTCCTTTGTCATAGATTAGTTGACCACAGGTGTGTGGGTTTACCTCTGGGCTTTCTATCCTGTTCCATTGATCTATATTTCTGTTTTTGTGCCAGTACCATACTGTCTTGATTACTGTAGCTCTGTAGTATAGTCTGAAGTCAAGGAGTTTGATTCCTCCAGCTCCATTTTTTTCCCTCAGGATTGCTTTGGCTATTCGGGGTCTTTTGTGTTTCCATATAAATTTTAAGATTTTTTGTTCTAGTTCTATAAAAAATGCCACTGGTAATTTGATAGGGATCGCAATGACTCTGTAGATTGCTTTCGGTAGTGCAGTCATTTTCACAATATTGATTCTTCCAATCCAAGAACATGGTATATCTCTCCATCTGTTTGTGTTATCTTTGATTTCTTTCATCAGTGTCTTTTACTTCTCTGAGTACAGGTCTTTTACCTCCTTAGGTAGGTTTATTCCTAGGTATTTTATTCTTTTGGTTGCAATGGTGAATGGGATTGTTTCCTTAATTTCTCTTTCTGACCTTTTGTTGTTAGCGTCTAGGAATGCAAGAGATTTCTGTGCATTTATTTTGTATCCTCCAACTTTACCAAATTCATTGATTAGCCTTGGTAGTTTTCTGGTGTCATCTTTAGGATTATCTGTGTATAGTGTCATGTCATCTGCAAACAGTGACAGTTTTACTTCTTCTTTTCCAATTTATATTCCTTTTATTTCTTTTTCTTCTCTGACTGCCAGGGCTAGGACTTCTAAAACTATGTTGAATAATAGTGGCAAGAGTGGACATCCTTGTCTTGTTCCTGATCTTAGAGGAAATGCTTTCAATTTTTCACCATTGAGAACGATGTTGGCTGTGGGTCTGTCATATATGGCCTTTATTATGTTGAGGTAGGTTCCCTCTATGCCCACTTTCTGGAGAGTTTTTATCATAAATGGGTGTTGAATTTTGACAAAAGCTTTTCCTGCATCTATTGAGATGATCATATGGTTTTTCTTCTTCAATTTGTTAATATGGTGTATCACACTGATTGATTTGCATATATTGAAGAATCCTTGTATTCTTGGAATAAACCCCACTTGATCATGGTGTATGATCCTTTTAATGTGCTGTTGGATTCTGTTTGCTAGTATTTTGTTGAGGATTCTTGCATCTATACCCATCAGTGATATTGGTCTGTAATTTTCTTTTTTTGTAGTATCTTTGTCTGGTTTTGGTATCAGCGTGATGGTGGCCTCGTAGAATGAGTTTGGGAGTGTTCCCTCCTCTGCAATTTTTTGGAAGAGTTTGAGAAGGATGGGTGTTAGCTCTTCTCTAAATGTTTGATAGAATTCACCTGTGAAGCCATCTGGACCTGGACTTTTGTTTGTTGGAAGATTTTTTTTTTAACATCTTTATTGGAGTATAATTGCTTTACAGTGTTGTGTTAGTTTCTGCTACATAACAAAGTGAATCAGTATACGTATACATATATCTCCGTATCTCCTCCCTCTTGCGTCTCCCTCCCACCCTCCCTATCCCACCCCTCTAGGTGGTCACAAAGCACCGAGCTGATCTCCCTGTGCTATGCGGCTGCTCGTTGGAAGACTTTTAATCACAGTTTCAATTTCATTATTTGTGATTGGTCTGCCAAACAATTGTTCTTTATCTTACCTAAGTTTAGGCCCTTTCTTCTAAAGTCTTTTTCACCTTCACTTTCTCCTAGTCCATCCCATGTTTACAAGCATCTACAGTTATACATTAAAGTACTCTGCAGTGTTTATTATTGACTATAATAGTTTTCTTTTATGATTCTTACAGTTTCATTTATTATATGGCTATGTTTAAGGATAGTTAAGTCTAATAGACAAAGTTCCTTAGAGCAATTAAAATTCAGGCTAATAGCTTTTCAAGTATTTTCAAAGACATTCTATGGACATTTTCCAGGAGTATAATGCTAACCAAGAAACCTGAAGGAGAAGCAACTATCATTTAAAGGGAAGAGGGGCAGTGCCTTCACACAGCTGACTTTTCTTTGTTACTGACTGGCTTTTTCTGCTCCGTGAAGAATACAGACAAGACAAAAGGGCCATGATATTCCAGGAATAAATAACTCTTTTAAGTACTTGAATTGCAAGTTAGAAAAAAATTACTCTCCAGTGATTAAAACAGCTTTCTAGGAGCCCGTGTTATTGTATCCAAGTACATCCCTAATCCTCGTGGGGGAGTTTATTCCTTTCAAGGATTGAGCCACACAGCTGATAAGAGTTTTGATAAATAATTTCATTGTATCTGTATCTGACTTCTGTTAATACAGGCATTATCAATGATCAGTACACAAGAGCTATAATGAACCCATTAATGTTAATACATTCTCATTAATTCAAAAGATAAGCATTTCATTGATTCGTCATGGAAACACCAATACGTACTCTTAAGAAAAGCTGACAACGTTAAGCCAAGAGGGTCACTGTAAGTATCTAAAATAAAAGTGGGACAAACAACGGATCATTTGTTCTGTTTGCTCTACCAAACAGGTAGCAGCACAGGACAATGATTGAGCGTGTGGGCTCCGGGGCCTAAGCAGGCCTGGGTTTGGTTCCGAGCTTTGCCATTTACTGCCTATAAGGTATCCAGAAAAAGTTACTTAACTCCTCTAAATCCAATACTATAAACTGGGGATGACAGTACTTACAAAATAGGGTTTTTGTGAAGATTAAAGGAGATAATACATATAAAGTAAAATTCGAGCCCAGTCCCAGGTACATAGCAAATGTTCAGAACATTTTACCTAAATTAACTATTTTCCTTTATCTTACATTAACTACCCTTTGTACAAACACGTGATGTGTAAAAACGTCATTTACATGTAAGGCTTTCTGTGATACTTATAAGCCTCTATGTGCATATGACATTTAGTAAATTTTATCTACATGCTGTAGGAACTGTTTGAAGTTTTACCTGTCATGTACATGGAGCTATGTCTAGTGATGGTGATTAAGTCATGATCCTTCCAGGGTCTCCTGTGGGCCCAGTCCTTACTGCCCTTAATTAGGTTAGTTTCAATCAACAACTAAAATGTGATAACTTAATGAAGAGCATACATATGATTAATTCACACACACCCAAAATAAACTTCAATACATTAATATAATGTCCAAAATTCATTATTTAAAATATTATACACATTATAGAGAAATGCTTAATGATAGGTCAACCTATCACTTGATTTGTGATATGTTTACTGAGCTATCAATTTAAACTAAAAAAGCCTCAAATTTGAGTATACAGAATAGACAAACAGCTG
This sequence comes from Phocoena phocoena, assembly GCF_963924675.1. Classification (NCBI taxonomy): domain Eukaryota; kingdom Metazoa; phylum Chordata; class Mammalia; order Artiodactyla; family Phocoenidae; genus Phocoena; species Phocoena phocoena. The sequence continues at coordinate 66,362,041 of NC_089230.1, read as the reverse complement.
CAGAAACAACCTTCTGAAACTATATAACATTATGCAGCAGCTGGAAAACCAATTATTTATTGAAAATATTCAGAATTTGATATTACCCAATAACTGCAAAAGTTGCTAGAAAGATATCATTAACATTTACTGAAGATTCTTAGTGGGTTAAAATGTTTTAAATAACAAATGTTTAGTAGTTTTAGTTACTGGCAAAAACAATCTCTTAAAATATGATGCTCATTCGCCTTGAAGAGAAAACTACTAACTTGGACATTTCTAGATAACCATGAAGCCGCAGTTTAAAACTCCCAGACATGTGTGTGAAAACATATATGATTTGCCTGTTACTGAAACACTGCGTCGGTCAAAATTGGTAGTTGCTTATCTTGCTTTGTATTATTTGTTACAGTCTGTCTGTGTCCAGCTAAATGGGTCTTGCTCAGGTCTTGGGAACATTAAAAACCCAGAAAAGCCAGCACAGCCCTAGGAAATTCCGATGTAACGGAACAGGGTGAAGAGTCAGAAGATGCTGCTGTAAGCATAATTCGACCTTTTGCTAACTGTGTGACCTGTGTCATTCATTCATTCACCTACTCCAGGTATCGCTGATATCAATGGACAAAACAGATATGCCCCTTGGAGAGCTCACTCAATAAGGCTTATTTACTAGCAACCTAAAAATGGGGAGGACCACAAAGACAGCAAGGAATTTAAACCAGGCATCACAATAGAAAGTCCATGATGATTACCATTTTCATGGAACAGACAGCCTCTGGGTCTGTTTCTTTGTCCACAGAACACAATAGAAACACCTGCTTTCTCTACCTCAGTAAGGATCAAACTCTGTGAGCACTTGTTATGGTGTACACATTTGAAATTAAAAGAAAAAAATACTACCTTATCAGAATAAACCATTAGGCAAACCAATTCTCTTCAGTTCAAGGTTCTCAGAACAAAGCTTGCCTACTTCACAATGTCTTCATTGATACATTTCTTGGCCCTTCAGAAGGAGCCAAGTATTTGCATAACTATGAGCCTTCTTCAAATATCTTAAGTCCTGGTACAGATCTTAATATCCCTAAGTGGGTCCCTATATTTGGCAGAGAACTCTTCAAACCATTTTAAGACTACTTGCTTTTTGAATAGGTTTTTACCTATGAGTTTCCTGGAGTGAGTCAGAATGTATTCAGTAGAAAGTCTCTTAACGGATGGCCCTTAACTGACTGGATGGATTAATCGGACTTCTCCATCTCCTCTATAAAATATACTGACGGACACTGTGTGGTCAAATGAAGGCTGAAAGCTGCCCTCCGGCACCCTGGAGCATTCAGCTCCCTCCTCGGAACTTCCGGCTTAAACTGTTAATGTCACTGTACTTGTTATTGTAATTATGGAATATATACGTACAGATATATTACGTATATGTAATATATATGTTTAAGTATCATGTTGGCTAATGAAATATGAGTGTGAAAATAAAGTTATTTTTCTGAAACTTTAGTGAAATCAAATGAAAGAAGCAAGTTGCTGAAGGAAACCTGCTCCTGAATTAGATATGAGTAAGATAACTTGAAGACTGGAGAAACAGTAAAACTTTACAATGATTTTGCACTCCGATTGCATGACAAGTGTCTTTAAAAATTCTTCCACGTTAAGGAGACTGAACATGAAAATCTTGCAATAACATGCATGGGAGATGACACAGAATTCCAATCAGTAGAGCCACTCTCCAAGAAAAGGCCTTGGGCTCACATCAGATTGGCAAATAACTGTTCATGTGTAGCTTTAAGTTAAATACATTCCTTAGGCTATGTAGTATCTTTGTTTAAATGATTCACCCTTTAACTGATTTTTCAACTAACTAGAAACCTTGTGGTCCCAATCAGGTTAGCTAACAGGGCTATGACAGTACAACCATCCCCAGGAATCTCTAGGAACATGGAGTTTCTTCTTCTTGCTCTTTCTCTTTTTTTTTTTTTTAATTGTCTGACATTTATCAATGGTCACTCATTGCTTATTTAATTAAAAATATTATTTTTTAATGGAAAAATTATATATATAAATTTCAGGTATCCTGGAGCAAACAGAAAAGAAGGTCAAATATATTCACTCATGTGTTGTTTATTTAGTTAGTAATTTTAATTTTGCCTTTTGCATCTCTATTTCTGGTGTGAGGACACCTACTTATTTGTAAAATTGGTTTAATTGGGGTCCAATGAACATGAACCTCCCAGTAACGAAAGCTGGACCTTTCCAGTATAAAGGTTGATTCTGGGGCAGCGGAACTCTTGCATATGTGAACAACGTTTCCTTTTACTAATCTGGTTCTCCTCCTCTATATTTTGGGAAATGACACAAGTCCAGGAGTAGCACATCATGGGCAAAATGCACATCTCTGTCTGGGCCTTAAAGGGACTGTGACTCAAAGCACTTCATTGGGGATGCCCAGGGGTCGTGCATGACCAGACACTGGCAAAGCATTTTTGAGAAACCTCCTCCTCAACTGAGAAATCCACTATGAGAAAGCTGTAGCTTGTACTGAACAAAGAAATCAAGTTAGTGAAACACCAAAAAAGACAGGTTTGTCTCAGTCTCAGTATCAAACACAGGTCATCCTCCTTTACCAGAACGATAACAACCAAAAAAAGGTTTATAGGAAACGACCACTTGAAAGCAGTAAGATGGGATGTCCAGCTAAGACTCGTTTTAGCCTTTACTTTTATCTTTCTCCCTGTGGGTGGGGGTGGGGAAAACTGGCCCTGAACCTGTTCAAAGTCCAGTTCAACAACCAACAGACTTATGGTTATTCCTCAGTAAACATATCTCTAACTTCCACATGCCAGGATGAATGCTGGATCACGTCTCCACCACAGAGCAGGCAAGCAGTGTGGATGTGCTTAGAGAGACTGTGGATGAGCCTGGCTCTCCTAGGCCCTTTGATGGCTGGGGGACTGCTGGACAAGAAAGGGAACCACCAGGACACAACCCTGAGCTCTACAGGCAGCTGCGTCGCTAGTGTAGACACTGACCACGGCAACTGTTCAATTGTTTTCATGGAAGGACTTCCTATAGCTATACCTGAAAAAGGGAAATAAAACCAAAAACTCAACCTCAGAGAAAAATAAAGTGGTAAACCTTGAATGTTTTGCTTAATTTCAAAACTGCTGTTGATCCGCACAGAAGACGTAGTGGGTGGAACTGTGGCCTCCCCGAGAAGACACATCCATGTCCTAACTCCCGGAACTATGAATGTGACCTTATTCGGAAAAAGGGTCTTTGCAGATAGAATTAAGTTGAGGGTCTTGAGATGAAATCATTCCAGATTAATTGGGTGAGCCCTAAATCCAAGACAAGTGTCCTTATAAGAGACAAGAGAAGACACGGAGGAGAAGGCCATGTGAAGATGGAGGCCAAGGTTGGAGGTATGCAGTCACTTGCCTTGCAGCCTCCAGAGGTTCCCCAGAAGCTGGATGAGGAAAGGAAGGATTCTCCCCAAGGCCTTGGGACAAAAGTGGGACACGGTGATTTCGGACTCCTGGCATTCAGAACTGTGAGAGAATACAGTTCTACTTGTTTGAAGCCACCCAGTTTGTGACAGTTTGTTACAGTAGCCCTAGGAAAGTAATACAGAAGGCTAGTAAGATAGCCTATCAGGAGACTGGTGGGAAAACTTCAAGAAACAGCTCCTGAAATAGAAGTCTATGTGTCAATATCATCCCCCTATGCCCAAAGCACGATTCTGAAGGGAGAAGCAAGCATGACCGAGGGTGGAAACCTCCTCTAAATGCATGCTTGAGCCCCAGATCTGATGTTTAAAAATCTGAAGGCTGGGGCTTCCCTGGTGGCACAGTGGTTAAGAATCTGCCTGCCAGTGTGGGGGACACGGGTTCGATCCCCAGCCCGGGAAGATCCCACATGCTGCAGAGCAACTAAGCCCGTGTGCCACAACTACTGAGCCTGTGCTCTAGAGTCCGTGAGCCACAACTACTGAAGCCCACGTGCCACAACTACTGAGCCCGCGCGCCTAGAGCCCGTGCTCCACAAGAGAAGCCACCACAATGAGAAGCCCGAGCACCGCAACGAAGAGTAGCCCCTGCTCGCCTCAACTAGAGAAAGCCCGTGCACAACAACGAAGACCCAACACAGCCAAAAATAAAAACAAATAAATTAATTAATTAATTAAAAGGGAAAAAAATCATAAAAAAGAGAATCTGAAGGCTGGGTCAGTGGCCAAACCTGATCTGTGTCAGAATCACCTGGAGAACTTTAAAAAATGTTGATTTCTCCACTTAAGGATGGTTGATTCAGAATTTCTGGGGGTCAGGTTTGAGAAACTGTGTTTCTGAAAAGTTTCCCATGTGATTCCGATAATCCAGCCTTCTTAAGAATGACTGGCCTAGATGGTCTGCCCCTCCCTTAAATGTTTGAGAGGTAAATCTGAAGTCAACTTCTTTTAAATAGACATGGCTTTAACAGGCTAGTTTTTTTTTTTTAATTGGAGTATAATTGCTTTACAATGTTGGCTTAGTTTCTGCTGTATAACGACGTGAATCAGCTCTATGTATACATATATCCCCTCCCTCTTGGACCTCCCTCCCATCACCCCGCCCCCGATCCCGCGCATCTAGGTCATCACAGAGCACCGAGCTGAGCTCCCTGTGCCATACAGCAAATTCCCACTAGCTATCTGTTTTACACATGGTAGTGTTTTTATGTCAAACCTAATCTCCCAATTCATCCCGCCCTCCCCTTCTCCCACTGTGTCCACACGTCCATTCTCTACATTTGCATCTCCATTCCTGCCCTGCAAATAGGTTTACCTGTACCACATGTACCTCAGTGTTCACTGCAGCACTATTTACAATAGCCAGGACATGGAAGCAACAGACTAGTTCTTATTTTAAAAATCACTTCTATTGTTTATGTAAAGCCAATAGAGATGCATTATAAAGTATTGAGCAATACAGGGAAGCACAAAGATGAAAGTAAAAATCACCCAGATTCACCACCTCGTGGAATCTTCCACGCATTTATTCCCAGCATTTAGTGGCACACAGATGTATCTGTACAGTTTAACCTTGTGACTCCAAGTGTGGTCCACAGGCCAGCAGCACTGGCGACAGTGGGGAAATTGTTAAAAGGCTCAGAAACTCAGATTCCAGAATTCAGAATCCAGTCCTTCTGAATCGGAATCTGCATTAGCATATAAGTATTTGAGAAGCGCTGGTTTCAGATAACTGAAAACATACTATGTTTCTTGTTCTGTAACTTGTTTTTTTCACACATCAAGGTGCTATCCTCTGTCCTCAGCAATAAATACAGACCTATATGATCTTTCTTAATGGATACATGGTATTCCTTTATGTACCAGAATTTATTTCATCTGTCCCCTTTTGATGAGTTCTATTTTCACATTTTTTTTCATACAACTGCAAACAGCACTGATATAAGAATCCTTGAGAATACATCTTCCTGTCTTGCCAATATTATTTTTGGGCAAATCCCTACAAGTGTGTTTGATAAGTCAAACGACGGGCACACTTCTCATCTGGATATGTCATGCCAGATGCCTTCCCCCAAATACTACACCAGCCCACAGGCTGCATACCAGCAACACAGGAGTTCTCATAGTAATTTTAACCTCTGCCTCTCTGATACTTAAAACATGACAGTTCATTGATATTTTTTCCTGCATTTTTCTAAAAACTATCAAAAAGCTGAATATCTTTTCATACATTTATTGGCCAGCTGTATTACTCCCTTTGTGAACCGGCCAGAGTAATTTTGGTTATTTAAAATAGCAGTGATAGAAGAATCTGCGGAATTATAGAGTTGCGAAATACGGTTTAATCACAATGAAAAGACACGAAGAGGAGAAAAAAGAAGGAAGGGAGCAGAAAACGTGCCATAAAAAAGGATAATCAAAAGATTAGTTTGTGTGTTTATTTATAGACACTGGTTACAGCATCCAGTGATTAGGCAAATTAATGCAGCTGTGTATGATGGCAGTTCTGGGATCAGCTCCCACATCCTTTTCAAATGATGCCACCTGTCACTTAAGTATTTTGCATTTGCCTTTTATGTTACATACATTTCATGATGATTCCCATTTTAAAAACCTCATTAGTTAACCCTTTGGAGGCTGGCATGATATAGACTTCTCTCTAATATCTCTCTCACAGTCAGGAATGGAGAGCAGACCTTCCCCCCTCCCCCTGGACAGGCAGGAGAAACAGGGTGTTTGCCTCTGAAAAAGAACACTCCTCTCCAAATGGTCACTTTTTAAGAAAGAGAACAGCTGTATCCACATCACTGGGTGCAAGTTCCTAGCTCAGCACCAAGTGAAAAAAAATGGGGGTCAGAGGTGGTGGATTGGCTGGATGTGGGCAGGACGCGCAGACCAGGCTTCACCTGCAGGACACATGCAGCCTTCACGCTCCCTGGGTGACCTCAGGCCTGCTTTGTCACAGAGGTGTCCACCGAGGGCTCTGCGCCTTATACATAGACCCTCTTGCCCTAACAAACGGCAGGAGTCTTCTCACAGGGCCCCTGGAAATCTCTTTCAACCTGATGATGCCAAATGGGTGAAAACCCATCTCATTCGCCCCTACCACCCTCTGCTGGCCACAGCTTCACTTGTGGAACGAAAGGAGACAAATCAGCCACCTTCGTTTACTGAGCATTTTCCACGAATCGCAAGAGCATCGGGCCGGGCTCTGGGGAGGCAGGAACTCAGGGAAGCGGAGGGGAGAGCAAGCGTCCAGACCCCACTCTGCGATCTGAGGAATGTGAACGGGGGCTGATGGAGGTCTTAGTCAACACAGTTCAGGATGTGAGAGCAAGCGGGTCCCACTCTAAAGCCTGAAGAAAGGAAGTTTTGGTTAAAAAAACGAAGCCTGACCTTCTACAGCAGGTCCTATGTAAACATATGAAGCACACAACCCTCCGGGGCTGTGCAACCTAAAATAGATTTCAGTAGCTGCTAGAATGAGAGTGTTATGCACAACAGAGTCTTCCAGGTTTTAAAGGGATGGGGAACTCTGGAACCCATCTCAAAAACGTGGGTCAGAGGGAGCCCAGTGCCCCTGTCAGAGAGACAGGGCAGCAGGAGGGGAGGCCTGGGGGCTGCCCGACGCAGACTTGACTATTTGGATAGGGGATGCGAAGAGCAGAAAGAATGAAGATCTTTAAACAAAGAGAAACAAAAGAGTAGAAATGAACATTTCATAAATATATATACATATACGTGTGTGTGTGTGTGTGCGTGTGTGTGGGTGTATTGACCTGAGTGAAGTGAGTGGCTGTTCGACCTGCGTGAATAAGGTTCCATAGAATACTTAAGTTCACAGTAATACAATGTAGAAGCTGAGAAGTATCTCTCAGTGTTTGGCACATGTGCTGTGTGCTTTATGTCCTGCTCTTAAATGGTGGTATCTTCTTTCGAACAATTTAGGGGCCAAAGTGATGTGGCCCATACATTCTAGAACCAATCCTAAAATAGTAACAGGTGGCCAGATGCCTGGTTTAGGAGAAGCTGCAAGTTTGTGTCCGAAAAGGAACGCTGCTCTACTGCTGCTCGCTTTTGAGGAAAGAGAAGAGCTGCATCCACCTCACTGAGGGTAAAACCGGTTCCCTGCTAAGAACCAAATGAAAAAAAAAAGGGAGGGGGGGTCAGAAGTCGTGCACTGCCTGGAACAGAACGTGCAGACCAGGCTTCATTCTGCAGATTCTCAACTCATACGTCAAGGCTGTCCTCCAGTCTGAATATCTAACAGCCTACTGGTCAAAAGAAAAATCACAAGGTGGGTGTGGATCACATTTCTGCTCCTCCAGCCGCAGCCAACCTGACTGGCCAGGGGGGAGGCATCTTCTGTTCCCTTCCCCGCTGACAGTGGCGGCAGCGAGCTGTTGACAACTCCTCCCACACAAAGAGTTGTTCACGCTGCAAAAGTGTTTACTGCTCACAAGTGCCGCTCAAAATTAACTCACAGAGGCAACACCAAGCAGAAAGCTTTGACAGACTGTCTTACGTGTTGACACAGCTATAAGTTGTTAGATAAAAAAAGTAACACACTTTCCCTCTTTTCCAGCCCATACAACAACCAAAGCCGCTTCCAAGAGAAAACACGAACTGTGTCTGAGACGCTGAATGCCATTCTGCAGGTGAGGATGAACGGTTCTAGGGGTGATGGCCTCAGGTGTGAGAAGAAGGTGGACCCTGCTTTTGAGGGGAAGTGGGGTGGTGAGCCTCTCACCCAGCCTCAGTTACAACTGGTCATGGTGGTTGTTTTCCCTTCAAGAGCACGTCCCTTTAGGGCCAGCCTCAGGTGCCAGGGTGAGAAGCGGGCCAGGGCTGTTCCTGTACCTACTCAGGTTTCACAAGACACAAATAATTGATTTACCATGTTGTGTTAGATTCAGGTATACAGCAAAGTGATTCAGTGATACACACACATATATATCTTTTCTTTTTCAGATTCTTTTCCATTATAGGTTATTGCAAGATACTGAATACAGTTCCCTGTGCTCTACAGTAAGTCCTTGTTGTTTATCTCTTTTCTATACAGTAGCGTGTATCTGCTAATCCCAAATTCCTAAGTTATCCACCCCCCTTCCCCTTTGGTAACCACACAATTAAAACAGCACTCCGTCACTTACTAGGGCTTTGGGGAGGCTGGGGAGATACCATTCGTTAGTGGATGATTTACATTCAGAAGTCATAAAGAATGCAGTGTTATTCAATGAGCTCCAGCCACTTGAGATTATTAGAGTAAAAAATGAAGACGGGTGGGATAGCAAATATTTGGGCTTCTCTGCCTGACGTTTCACAGACCCTGGCTCGCCTCAGTGCTGTGCTGTGTGGTCAAGGTGTTGTGTTGGAAGATTTTTTGGTCGGGCAGAATGTCCTCTCTGTGGAGTCACACGCCTTGGAAAATGAAGGCTACTACAGTAGGCACTCTGGATCTGCGGGTTCACCACCTGTAGGGTCCACCAACTGCGGATTGAATATATTTGGGAAAAAAATTCCAGAAACTTCCACAAAACACAAAACTTGAATTTGCCATGCGCCGGCAACCACTTACATAGAACTGACATTGTACTAGGTATTATAAGTCATCTAGAGACGATTTAAAGTACTCAGTGCGTAGGTTAGATGCAAATACTATGCCACTTTCTCTAAGGGACTCTGAGGGAGCCCTGGAGCCAACCCCCTGCGGATACCGAGGGACAACGGTAACTGTGCTTCCCGGGTTCAGAAGTTGCCATTCACATCAAAACTGAGCGATGCAGGAGCTGTCTTTAGGTAGGCTACATTTACGTAGCTATTGAAAATAAAGTTTGTATGGAGCTGACCCAAATCAAAACTGTGAACCAGGAAAATCCTCTGACTCCCCACGGACTTTTTTCACCCAGCTCACCCATCTCTACTGCTCCAGCCACAGTCCACAGGTGCTCAGAGAGCTCTTCTGGTTTTGTTCCTCGCCCCCTCCCCGGCCCATCCTTCTCCCTCCCTCTCATTCTTCGTCATCACCAAACTCCCCTTTCGTTTGGTGCCAGGAGGAAGGCCGAGGAGAGAGTCCATAGTAGTACACAAATGACTGGTGGTATAAGGCAGTCATCCCCCTAAGTCTTGGGGGGGGAGGTTTCTTAGAATGCACCTTGAGTTGGTGGAATTCCTGCTGGTGGACGAGATGCAGTGAGAAGTCTTAAAACACTGAGTACACAAGGGATGGCAGGGTGCCTGGAAATCTAGTATAAAGCAGGTCTGCTTTACCTGAATAGCCCAGCCCAGTATTCAGGTGTTTAAATCTGTAGCCAGCAGGAGGGTGAACCTGACCATGAAAGCCATGTGTCAGAAGCACTGGTCCCACCAATGAAGTGGATGCTGACCCAGCACTAACACTGCCAAAGCATTTCCTCTGTGCCGGGCATCGCGCTATGTGCTTTTACGTATGTGGTCTCATTCAATATGGGCACACCTTGTTTTACTGCACTTCACTTTATTAGACTTGGCAGATATTGCTTTTTTTTTTTTACAAATTGAAGGTTTGTGGCAACCCTGTGTTGTCAGATGACGGTTAGCATTTTTCAGAAACAGTAGTTTTTAATTAAAGTACATACATGGTTTTATTAGACATAATGCTATTACACACTTAACAGGCTACATTATAGTGTAAACATAACTTATAGGCACTGGGAAACCAAAAAATTTGTGTGACTTGCTTTATTGTGTGCTATTCCCTTTGTTGTAGTGGTCTGGAACCGAACCCACAATATCTCTGTGGTCTGCCTGTACAACCTTGAGAGCGTGTGCTTCTGTTATTCCCGTTTCCCAAGGTGGATACCGAGACTCAAAGAGGTTAGGTAACCCGCTTAAGGCTACAACAGCTAACAAAAATGGCAGAATTGGAATTGACAGCAACTGAGTCTGGAACCAGTGCCCTTCTATTGCCTCCAGTGGTTTCATCCCAGTGTAAACCATCTACTGTGAACAACCAGCTCCATCCAGCACCCTGATTTACCACAATGGAACACCCAGAGGCCCCACGCCAGACACAAAAGGCTTTTCTCACGTGAATGCGAAGGTGTAAGGACACGGAGTTTGAATGCAGACAGATCCGGTTAGAATCCTGGCCCTCCAGCTTGCTAGATTTATGACCTGGGGTAAATCTCTGAACTTTTGTTTTCTCACCTGTAGAGTTCATCTGATACTTCCTGGTTCATGGAGTTGTTTGTGAATGTTGAATAAGGTAATACACATGAAAAATGTTTTCAGACACACATACTGCTAGATGTTATTATTACTGTTACTAGAGTCTTTTGATGGGAAGAGCGGTTCCTTCGAGCAGAAGACTGACCTTCACGTAGATACCAACTAGCCCAACCTGAGAAAATCCAGGAGTAGGTTCTCAGGATGACCACTGGGGAGAAGGGAGTAGATGCAGCTGATTACACTTGCATTTACCAGTAATAATGAAATTTGACCCTGAAAGCCAACACATGAAGATGGATTCTGTGATACGTGGATGACAGACATGAATGTTAGATGAATTCAGAGTAGGTGATCCTTTTCACATTCACAGGCTGCTTGGAGACCCACGTGTCACCTGCTGAACTAGATGAGTATGAGGCATCATTTTCTTTCTTTCCTTTTTTTTTTTTTTTAAGCCGCACTGGGTCTTCGTTGTTGCGAGCAGGCTTTCTCTAGCTGCGGCGAGCAGGGGCTACTCTTTGTTGCGGTGCACAGGTTTCTCACTGCGGTGGCTTCTCCTGTTGCGGAGCGTGGGCTCTAGGTGTGCGGGCTTCAGTAGTTCTGGTGTGTGGGCTCGGTAGTTGTAGCACTCAGGCTCTAGGGCACGTGGGCTTCAGTAGTTGGGGCATGCGGGTTCAGGAGGTGTGGCGCACGGGCTTAGTTGCTCCGTGGCATGTGGGATCTTCCCGGACCAGGGCTCGAACCCATGTCCCCTGCATTGGCAGGCGGATTCTTAACTGCTGTGCCACCAGGGAAGTCCCTGAGGCGTCATTTTCTTCTTGGTGATTACACTCACGCCTTTGAACACTGCAGACTGGGTTCAAAAGAAAGGGTCACCTTTGTGCAGTCGACTCCTTATTTTGTAACAATTCCAAAATGCAGTAGCTTCTCCCAAAGCAGTTCAAAGACATGAACCTGCTGAGACCCAGGGGCAGCCATCAGGGTACTAAACCTTCTGCTTCTAATGGCCCAAATCTCAGCAAATACTTCTGAATAGATAGGTGAGCTCCAAAAGGACAGTCTGTGATGATTCATCTAACCCTTTAGTATGGAGAGTCTCCAAACTTTTTCCACCCATGAGCTCACCCTTCAAACCACCACATTTGTGGCCACTTTGGGAGGGATGAACTAACGTGTAAAGCATTATGTAAACAAACAATCACATGTAGGCTACTCTGTGGAAAATACAGCATTTCACTTTTGTGGTGTTGGTTCCGCTACAGGAACAGGGAATCCAGATGATGAGGTCAGTGGGCCAGCTGCCACGCCAAAGAGAATGCGAAGTCCACGCACGCAGAGCAAGCCGCCTTCACTAGCGACTAAAAAATGAAGCTGGCATTAGTGCAATGCCAGCCAATGAAAGGGACTGCTTTCCTAAATTAAATGGAAACAGAGCTTCAGAGACTGCTTCTGGGGGCATTACAGTCACCCCAGGAGGTCAACAGGGATGTTACCCTTGCTGATGACGGACACGGTCACATCCAGGCTTGACTGACAACTAGGCACACTGCTGGCTACTAAAAAGTAAATGAAAACGTGCTACTACGACGGAGCGGCAAGAATGGATATGATAGAGGGGTCAGTGGTTAAGGGAGGAAGTTATCTACATCCTAGACGCCTCACCCAGTCAAAGAGGGTAAAGCACACTCCTCTCCACGTGGCTATGGGTTCCAGCTACAAGCGATGGGTGAACAGGTATGTGCACTGTTACGGAGGTTAACCTGACTTGGTGTTCATGTCTTCCTTCCTAAGGCAGAATACTGTTCTCATAGAATGCAATAAAGCTGGCCACAGCCCCGACACGGTTTTTCAACAAATCTAATGGAAGGATCAGAGCAAGCCTGCATTATATACAGGCCACCCATCTTACCTGCCTATGTTCACCAACCATTCTTTCAGGAATCCACACTTAGAGCCCCTGGGTCTTCTCTGATTTCTCTCTCTCTTGTTCCGTCCTGACTTTGTCAATATTCATAGCCAGTATTCACCAAAGTCCCACTGATTACTCTTTGATATGTGCCTAGAGTTTATTTCCATCTTTCTACTCCTACTGTCACCATTTTTGTGCAAGGTCCTTCCCCCTCCTCTGGTTCCTCCACCCGTGGCTACACCATCATAAGAACTTCCTGACTGGTCTTGAGCTTTGCTTCTGCCCCACCCATGTGTCAGGGGCACCACCAGCAAGTCATTGCAATGGCCTTCCAGGGCTTCCAGGGGCAACTCAAGACTCAGCTTGTATTCGTGGCTCTCAACAACCTGGGAACCAACCTGCCCCTCCAACCTTGTTTCTCACTTTGGCTCTGCACCAACCTCCTCCCCTGCTCACATCCATGCCTTTTCCCACCCAAATGCCCCCTTCTAGCTGGCTACCCACCAAGGCCCAGTTCAGGCACGCTTCCTCCAGGATGACAGCTCTGGCCACTCCAGGAAAAAGTGCAACCCTGATCAGTCACTTGGTGATAAGCAGTATACCTCCTCATGACCCCTTTTATAATATTTATTGCTTGTATTGCTATTCAAATGCAAATCCGTTCATTTCTTATCTCTTCAGCTGGATTTCTCATGGCTCCCAGAGGACTCTATTTTCTACTTCTTTGTATCATCTCTGCCTACCCCGTCCTTGGCCCTTCTCCTCCTTCATGACCAATGTGGCCACTGCAATACATAAGGACTTGTCTTTATTTATGTCCTTAGGGGAAATCAGGAAGGGAATCTAAATGCAATGCAAGAGTAAACTCAGGAGAGACGTAACTGGCCCGCTCGGGACGGATGACACAACAGAATTCAGTGAACCCAGAATTAAGTACTTCTGCTGTCAGCAAATCTGCAACACTGCCAAACACCCTCACCAACGTTAAGTCTAGTAACAACTCTGGCGTTAAGATACAATTCAGTATGTAAGGTAGAGGGATGGGAGGAAATAAAAGAATTCCTCTACAAATATGCATTTTTCCCTAAACGCTTTAAACACTTGCTTGCATTTTTTATACAATTTTCTTTTTTCTGATGATGCGCGTCACTGCCCTGTTTGGGGAGAGTATCAATCTGGGCACGGAGAGAGGCAAGGGTAGTTCTTTTTTTTTTTTTTTTGCGGTACGCGGGCCTCTCACCGTTGTGGCCTCTCCCGTTGCGGAGCACAGGCTCCGGACGCGCAGGCTCAGCGGCCATGGCTCACGGGCCCAGCCGCTCCGCGGCATGTGGGATCCTCCTGGACCGGGGCACAAACCCGTGTCCCCTGCATCGGCAGGCGGACCCTCAACCACGGCGTCACCAGGGAAGCCCAAGGGTAGTTCTTTTGTTACAAAAGGATGGACAGGCAGGAGTCCTTCCTGGTGGATGGGTTTCTAGGAGGCAGGAGTTTACCTGGAATGAACGGTGGAGCTGGGCTCACGGTTCAGGTGGTCGGGGGTCCGAGGTCACGTTTCGCTGGGAGAGCAATAATTATGCAGCAGGACAGGCAGTGCACAGGAGGATAATCTGAGTGGCAACCATCTCCAGAATGGTGGCCTCCAAAGTGAAGCTTCTGATATTACAGAGCTCAGATCTGCTTAACTGAGAGGGAAGGCGGCGGTGCAGGGGGGTTCCTAGATGTGTTTATGTCTAAATTGAAAGTGTGTGCTCTGGCTGAATGGAAGCCTTGTGCAAAGTACTGGTCAAGGCCTTTGAGGGAGAGGGAAAAAGCTGGGTCAGTTCCTTCCTATCAACTTAGTTAGGAGGGCTATGTGAAGATCTGGGGCCTTGGGTTTCTAACAGTCAATTGTTGGGATGTATGACAGATGCAGACACAGAACAGATAGTATGAAATGTGGAATAAATAGTTCCCGAGATTGACACTTGTACAATAATTTTAACAGCACCCTTACTTCTGAATCATTTGTCTCCTCTCCCAGTGGAGTGATGCCCTTGTAATACCATCACCTCTCAGGCAGCGTGCTGTGGCCACCTTTTTGTAAAAATGAGACTGAAATTAAGGAATGAAGGCTACGGAAGCAGCCCTGCCTTCCTTCAAAGTTGTTTTCTCATTGTACAAAAAGTTTCCGTATTGTTGCTGTCATTGTCTTCCAACGCAACACAGCCAACCAAAACAGTATCCCTGGCTTGTTCATCATCAACACAGTGAAGCTCTGTTCCTCCCCATCCCCTCAACCCACCCATCTCTCTCTCACATCAGATCTTGAGAATCTGCACCAGGAGTTCAGAAAATGATGCAGCTCCTGCACCCATGACCTCAGGCTACAATTTTCCTCCAAGTTTTACTGAATGTTTGACGTTGATGAGATTTCTGGTCACAAACAACCTTTAAAATGGAGGGTGAAATGCTATGATCAAGATTACTAAGAAGCCTCGTATTCTCTTACATTAACCCTCCTCCTGTCAGTTCCCTCATTCACCAAACATTTATGCACTGACTCAGGTCTCTTGGCCGATGGGGCACTGACGATGCAGAGCCTCCATGATGCGCTCCCACCTATTCCGCTGCCAGTGGGCCTGTGGCCCCCTCCTCTGGGGCTTCTTGTCTTGGCTACAGCCAGCTGATCACCCCTACTTTTCATCTTAGCTGCTGCTTGCTTTCCAGTGATCTGCCCCTTCTCTTTTGTCTCTCATCACTTCGCCCAAGCTTCCTGCATCCTTTTAAGACTAGTTACTCTTCCACAGACACCACCTGTAAAGAAGGCCCTCCTTTCCTGTGATCAGCCAGTCCTGCAGACACAGTCCCAGGCTGTAAGTCTCACTACATTTTGCTGTCGCTGTAGCTCAAGCTGTGTTTCTTCACCTCCAGAGGTATGTATCATGCTTTTTTTTTTCTTTTATTGTTGACACTTTCAGGATCAGTTCTCCTATAGATAAATAGGACTGTTAAGATAGGCAACTCTCATGTGAATGTGGCCGTGCAGGAAACGCCTGGCTTTGGAGTCAGAGAGACCTGGTTTCAAATCCTGATCGTTTGCAGTAGGAAACGAAAAGCCTTTGGCAAATCATTTAACTCTTCTTGGCCTCTACTGCCACACCCGCAAAATGCGGATGGCAATTCTTACCTCATATGTTTGTCTTGACAAGGGTTCAATCTATAAAATGCCTTACACATAGAAGGCACCCTAGAAGTAAACGTTCCTTCACTGACACCCCCTCCATCCCCTTTTCCTCCCTCCTACACAGGTGATAACAGAAGATGGCCACAGTAAACAGGAAGGAAAGGAGACATGGCTGGCAAAATTAAGCAAAGCTGATAGTAATAAATAGAGTAACTGCAAACGACACTTGATATTACCAGGACTGTTCTATTATAAAAATCTAAAGGTTAAGAAGATTAAAAAGAAAAGTAACTAAATTCGTTCTACAGAAGCAGCAAAAAGCAGAAGAAAGAGGTCGCCAGGCTCTACAACAAAATGAGCCCTAAGTCACGTTATTTTTTTTAAGTGTCCTACAAAGAAACAGGATATAAGGAAACTAGCGTGTGAGAAAGACTTGGCCTTATGCAGAGCTGACACATATGCAGAAACCTAGACCAGATTCCCATTTTAAACAGGAACTTGCAGAGTAACTGGACCCCTTCTGAAAATGAGGCAGTTCTTGTACGCCAAGTCATCCTGTGACCCCAGACCGTGACACACACACAATGCCTGCTTGAGTGAAGCCACGAGGAGAGCAACGTGCCACCGGCAGACAGAGGACCAGGCTGGTCTGGCTGCCGTATGCCGTTCCAAACCCAAGACACACTATTACCTGAGGAATACACACACTAACATTTTATTCAACTCCTCCTCGGCTGCCAGGAGAGTGAAGTAAATCACACAGGGGCCGTGTTCTCCACACTTCGGTGCTGTCAGAGAGGTAAAGCAGCTCTCTCTCTGCAAATACCCAAGCAGACCATTCAGATGTTCCTGCTGGACTGAGGCAAAGCATGTGTGTCTGAGTGAAACAGGATGGCTTTCAACTGTCTAAAGATGTCATAAATCTACTAGCTTAAACTTCAAAGGAACAAATTCTGAGAAAACTGAAAATGAGGGTGGGCCCAGGAGAACAGGATCCACACCATTTCTAGGCTCCTTCCCAGAAAGACAATGGGAACCAAACGGGACACCTCATCTCTTTCTTCTCATTTTTACTACTTGTCACACTTTTGAAAATACCTACATAGTTCTCTCTCTGGACCTACAGAGTTTTAGTCCAGTTTGTGGTTAAACACTACTCCTTGAGCTCATTTTTTTGATGATTTGTTGGACATTTTTATGCGGCTTTTACTGAGAACAGTTGAAAGTGGGTTATCTTGGAGAAGCCTGTGGGATTCTATAATTCTCTGGTGTTCTTTCCCATCAGAATGATATATGCCAAGACAATTCTAAACCAGGAAGGACCTGATGCCCAGACTTCTAATGAGCTTTGGCTACTGTCTTGCAGAGCCAGGTGGGACGGTGGGAAGGACAAGGGGCTCGAGGCTTAAATCTACTCCATGTCATGGGGACAAACGATCCCACCTCTCTGGGAGGTGACTACGAAACGTAAGAGGTGGTGATGTCTTCTGAGATTCTCTGAGCCTGACAGTCTATGATGTTATGACTTCTGCTCTAACTGCCCATATACAGATGCCACGAAGCCCAGGACACACATCTGCAGAACCAAAGGCTCGTTCTAGATTTAATCGGAGAGACAAGTGGGAGAAACACAGACATGAACTGGGCACTGAAAGTCAGTTTAAATCACCAGGGACATACAGGCAAGGCAAATAATGGGTAGAGACCAAGGATCTACTTAAGCCTTTCTCTTGAAAAATCCTTGAAAAATCACTACCATCTCTTGGAGACTACATGCTAAAGGATGAATAATTGAGGTGAACTCATTAAACGCACCAGAGGACACTTCCTAGGAGCTTAATCTAAGGAATCGTTTTCTAGGCTCACCCGTCCAGCTCCACCAACCCCTTGCTACTAAATAATAACCCTCAACAGTGCTATCAGGAAATGAAACACACACCGAAGCAGGACATAAACATGGTGCCCGTAACCCACTTCAATGCCTGTATTAATTCACCCACTGCATGATCTAGTAATAAGAAAGCAAGGGTGGGAAGACTGGTGGGGTGAAGTTAATCCTATCGACTTTGAAGAGGAGGCACCAGAACAGCAGTGGGTTTGCATTTTTGAAGGAATACTCCATCGGCTCCGTCAGCTTCCCCTGCACACACACTTAAGAAGATGCATAAACAGGATATGCCTACTTGGCTTCCTTGTTTGCTTTCAAGGTGACTTCACTGAAAAAGAGGCATCAAAGGCCTTTCTTGCTACGTCACCAGATTAAAAAAAGTCTGTTTACCGTGCTAATGTACGTCCGTGGCTGAAATCTGGAATTTTTCTGATCTTCTCTCTTTTCTCCACCCTTTCTATCTTCTTTTATTTATTCCTTGCCACGATTCTCACAATTCAGCTTTATAATAGTAATGTTCTGTGTAAAACACTGTGTGCCCTGAGCTGTTGGGTGAAACAGCTGCATAAACCTAACAAATACTCACAGATAATGTTAGTAAGAAAGGTGAGGCCAGAGGTAGACAAATGCTTCTCGCAGCTGGTTCACAGCCACGGTGACATGTCCCGTGAAGACACAGGCTCACAGCTCGGGGCTGTCAGTTTCAGCAAGCTGCTGCCTCATAATCCAGGTGGCCGCCGCCCCTCCTATTTTCTGATAGAGCAGAGTTCTGGTGAGTTCTGCATATGGACTTCTCTCCCTTCTCTTCTTGGGGAAAAGGGGAGGAAGGGAGGGGACATTCAACAAACCAGCCAGCCTCAAACTGCACATGTAAATGAACATAGGAAACATGATCGTGTAATGCAGTGTTCTGATGCTGCCCTTATTTGCCAAATGAACAATACCCATTGTACTTCCCCATGGGTGAAGGGCCTCTACATCTGCTAAGGAATCCCTTTTAATGAGACAAGAAAAAGGCAATGAACATAGGAAAGAGAATAGGAAGACAGAAGGCCATCAAATTGGTAAGATCATTGTTTCGGACAGGATTAAGCCAGACTCCAGGTAACAGAGACCCCCCCAAACAGGGGTTTAAATAACAGAGAAGTTTATTTCTCTTTCATAGAAAAGAAGCCAGGGGCAGAAAGGACTGTACAGAGGTTCCTCATTCTTCAGGAGTCACGCTCTTTCCAGCTTTCCTTTCCATCAGTCCTATGATGTGGTCCTCCTCCTCTAAGCCCAAAATGGTGCCGGTGCTCCAGCCATCACACTTATGTTCCAAGGAAGAAGATGGAGGAAGGAGTGAATAAGGGTGTGGCCCATCCCCTTTAAGACTTCCTAAAACTCAAACACACACTTCTTACGTATCATTGGACATAACCTAGCCACATGGTCAGGGAGGCTGGGGAACATGCCTTTTAGCTAGCAGCAATGTGGTTTTCTGGCCAGCAGCTCAACTACAAAAGGGAATCAGTTAACTGGTGAGCAAGGAGAAGAAGACTCCCTGGTGGCCAACTAGCAGTCTCTCTGTGATATAATGAAGGGTTTTTCGCAAGCTTCCTTATTTTCTGAAGCTGTATAATATAAAGATTAGCAACACATGCAAATGGAAACAAATGGAGCGCCATTATGGTAAAGTACTGTAATGGCGTTCTACAGAATTTAAGAAAAATCATATGGGTCCTCTGTCTCGTAAGACTCAGCGATGTTCTCCAACGATTTCACGTCATTCACAGGAAAGAGGTAATACATCACAGGGTGCTGCCTCAGACACTTCACTGAGCCCCGGGGTGGCAAACGTTTTCAATCAATAGCTTTGGACAATGAAAGAGACATGAAATCCTCTAATCTGTCTTTAATACTAATCCAGTGGCATGAAGCAGTGAGGAAGGAAGGAAGGAGGGAGACGGAACAAACATTTTGGACAGCAAAAAAAACCCAAAAAAGATCTTGCTAAAGAGTTACTAAGAATTAATTAAGGCACTGTCACAAGGGGACAATAATTGAATAATTCTCTAAGATACAACGGAAGTATTACTGGTGGGTACAACTCAGCAATTTATGTTAAATACCTTAAAAATTTGCAAGGCCCTGACCCAGCAATTCTATTTCTAGAAATTTAACTTCAGAAAAATAGCCATGGATATACTTAGAGACTTATCTATGCAGATATGCATCAAGATCATTTATACCAGTAAATAAGTGGGAAAAAACCCTTCCATATCTAGCAAGACGGGACTGGTTGAATAAATGCTGATCCAACTATTCTAATGTAACCATTACAAATGAGCTGGTTAAGAAAATTAAGTCATGGAAAAAGGTCATAATTATATAAAGCATAAAAAATAATTATGAAACAAAACATGTAGTGTGACCCTATTTTTTTGTTTAGAAATGGAAGTACACACATTACCATATATACCTGAATATAAGGTAGCCTCAAATAAAAGAGCTGCAGGACTTCCCTGGAGTTCCAGTGGGTAAGACTCTGCACTCCCAATGCAGGGGACCCGGGTTCGATCCCTGGTCAGGGAACTAGATCCCACATGCATGCCACAACTAAGAAGTCTGCAACCCCGCGTGCCACAACTGAGACCCAGCGCAGCCAAAATAAATAAATAAATATTGAAAAAAAAAAAGATCTCCCATTTTATCAATGAGAATACAAAAACAGTAAACAAAGCAGTTTTGCTAACTTGAGTTTATAAACTTTTAGGAATGTGATGAAATAATGATCTTCTTATGATACTTCATATTCGTATTACAAACAGAATAACAGATTGGTTTGTAAATATTTTTGGAATCATATTTTATGCAAAAACGTTATCCAAATGTTTTATACTCATCTTCAGTGTCTCCATCATTGGTAGAATTCCTTTCTAATCATCCAACACCTCTCATTGTCAGAGAGAGAATCTTTGACTTAGTAGGTGATGCTGTCTCTGAAAATTTGATCCTGAGTGAGAAATATCCATTTGCATCCTATTAAGAAAGCTGGTGTTATCATTTCATCTGTAGGTAATCTCCACTACATAACCACTTATTGTATTGCTCTTAAAAGTGCTCTTTAAAAAGACTTGTTTTTAATGGCATCCAACCCAGGCTGTGAGGTCATGCTTTCAGGCAGGATGGCTAAATTTCTGTTGAATTTCATCACTTACTTTTGGAGCAGTTCCATCAGGTGACTTCTACAGAGACCTAAGACTTGCACTGACTGAGGTGATTTCAGGATAAGTCTTTGCCCAGATAGTACTTTGTTGTTCAAAATAAAATTATAGAAAGAATGCCCATTATCTGAGAAATTTTGTATGAACTTGAATATAAGATGACACCCACTTTTATAAAGGATAATACCTGGCCAAACAAACCCCCCTTCTGGCCTTATATTCCGATAGAGCTCATGTACATATAGAGAGTAAAAGATGAGAATGACAGTTTCTATAAAGTCTTCAGTGGTTACTGCTGGGTAGGGAGATTATTCTGAGAGATTTAAGCTTCTTTCTGTTTGCTTCTCTTTCTTTTCTGAAGTTTCTTCAATGAACTACAATGACTATCATAAGTAGAAAAATAGTGTTAAGAATAAAAAGGAAGCAAAGAAGAGGCATTTTATTTATTTATTGGCCATGACGCATGGCATGCAGGATCTTAGTTCTCCGACCAGGGATGGAACCGGCGCCCCCTGCAGTGGAAGCACACAGTCTTAACCACTGGACCTCCAGGGAAGTCCCAGAAGAGATATTTTTATAAGTAACACTTGGGGAATGAGCAGAGGCAGGCGATAAAGTCAGCCAAAGAGTGTGATCTCAGCTCAAAAACAATTCCCTATTGGTTATTCCCTATTGAAATTGGTCACTCGGCTACTTGCAAGTTAGTTAAAATGTAGATGTGTTTTCTAGAAAGGTAACTCATTCATCTCTCCCCCTACCCACATTTATAGCAGATTCATTTATCAGATTCATTTCCGTGCCTGGACAAGAGTCCTGAGGGAGCCAGTCAGGGACAGGATAGGGACAGGTCAGTGGCATGCGAAGAGAGATGATTAGAAAGATAAGGCACCGGACACCCCATCTCTCTTCCCCACAAAATCTCGGCAGCCAGGGAGCTGGGGAATAGGACTGAGACGGTTAAATAAAGGCTACTAATAACTGATAACATCTAGAGGCAGCGAAGCCTGCACTGAAGCATCCAGCCTCTGGAGCCTGCCTGCCAGCTTCAAATCCTACCTCTGTCCATTACGGGGCGAGCTACCTTGGGCAAGTTACTTACCCTCTCTGTGCCTCAGCTTCCTCCTCTGCGGGATAAGGATGATAACCCTCTCTTCTTCATGAGGTTTTGTGAGGCCTAAGTAAGTACATGTAAAGCCTTGGTCTGAGTTCAGTAAATGCTGGTTACGACTGCAGGCTGGGACCATACTAAGTGCTTAGACCACCATTCTCTCAGTTAATTCTCACAACAATGCTACCAGGTACATACAACTGTGCCCATTTTACAGATGCAGACACTGAGGCACCGGGGGATAAAGGGACTTGCGGGAGTCTGTACAGCTAGTTAGCGGGGGAGATGGGGTCCTTTAAAAGCCACAGTCACCCTTGCCCCCTCTTTGACATGGAACGTGCCTGCAGTTCCTCCCAAGTTTGCTTCCCTTTTTTCTATGCCAACTGCATGGCTGGACCCCTCCTCAACCCTCCCCCAGGCTTCCTCTCCCCAGTTTCTTCCTACTTAAGAGAACATCCTGGGCAGGGCAGGAGGCCCCATGGGGGTGGTTCTAAACGCAGAACTGATGTAACTTCACTGCTCAAAA
The DNA here is from genome assembly GCF_963924675.1 of Phocoena phocoena. Classification (NCBI taxonomy): domain Eukaryota; kingdom Metazoa; phylum Chordata; class Mammalia; order Artiodactyla; family Phocoenidae; genus Phocoena; species Phocoena phocoena. The sequence goes on along the minus strand of NC_089230.1, from coordinate 66,339,545 downwards.
ACCATCGAAGTCTCCCTGTCTTGCCAAGGAGCTTTCAAATCGACTCACCCTTTCTGGAATCATCTCTCCAACTCCACCCTCCGGGGCACCCTGCGGCTCCTGTGAGCCCCCCCAGGCACCTCCACACCTTCCACCTTTGCTCATCCTCTCTCTAGAATGTGCTCCTTCTGCTACACGATGTTTTCCTCATCTTTTCTGGAACAGCCGAAATGTCACCCCCTTTAATAGGCCCTGACTGAGGCCTCACCCATTGTTTGGTCAACAAACACTTACAAAGAGTCCACTGGTTGTCAGGCGCTGCCTTAGGCACTCTGAATACGGCCGTGAATGAAACCTCTGTCCCCACCTGGCTCTGTGCTCCTAATCTCACCCCCCAGCGTGCCCTGGTGGTCCGCTATGCCACTAACATACACTCTATAGAGCTCTCTCCTCGGTTACAACATGAGTCTTTGGAGAAAGGGATCACGTCTCACCTAGCATTGTATTTCTTTGTCTGGCACAGAACTCAGCACACTTAGCACTTAACAAATATTTGACGGACGAATGTTGTTCTGAAAAATCTACATGCTAGACCATACTCCCCAATAACTACTTTGTGGGCAACCCTACCTAGAAATACGGAGCTGATTCAGCTAAAGATAATATTTTCCCCTTCATCTAAGAAAACTGATACCTATGGTTTGCCCCTGTTTGTCACCTGTGAACAATACAAAGAAAGGTCTATTTATTTAGCTCTGGATTTCTGGGACTTTGTATAGCGCTAGGTATTCAGTAGGCACTCAACAAATGTTTACTGGAGGAATGGAAGGAAGAAGGAAGGAAGGGAGAAAGGAAGGGAAGAAGAAAGGAGAGAACAATGAAAGCTTCGTGCCAAGAGAGGAGTGGAAATAAGACCATGACCCCTGAGGTTAAGTGAGGCACAGCAAACAGGGCCTGCCCCCAAAGGATTGGAAGGTGGTGTCAGGCCAGGAGAGGGACATCGAGCTAGGCCTGCTGCAACTGGGCAGGTTTAACTCCTCGAGTTAGGGAAAGCACCTCTGGGAACACCCTTGCTCTGGAATGACAGGCCTGAGATATTTAAACGCTGACTGGGTGAGTAAGCCCCACTGAGGAGAGCAATAAAACCAATTTCTTACAAATATTCGAGACGCAACCATAAATAAGTCAGTAATCCTTCCTGACACACTCCGTTTGGCCAGTTGAGTCTCCCATTCACCTCCAGTGCAGGTGAACAAACACAGATTTTGTAAAAGAAGCAGAAACAAGCTCATGTTGAAACTTCCCAGAGCGCTATCATCCTTGATTACAAAGCACTTCTGTCAGTAACCAACCAGGACTTTTACCAACCAGACACATAAAGACGGAAGAAGCAAATGCCCCCTGCAGACCGAATCACCAATAAAAATGGATGTACCACCCGGGGGATCATGACCGCTCTTCCTTCCTCCTGCAAACTGCCCCCCCCCATCTGTACCTTAAATCTCTTACAGTGGAGATTCTAGGTGTAGATCCAAGGGAAGAAGAAATTAAGTTAGATAATGTTTGTGGAAGTGATGAGACCATGCTGCCTGACACACAGTGGGTCCTCTCTAAATGTTTAAAAAAACCAACAAAGGAAAGAACAGCTCATCCAATCTACACTTGGAACTTCTCAAATTACTCATAAGAGCACTTAAAAAAATTCCAGAAAGACAGAGCGCATGCAACCCCTGTCAAAATAGTATTAAGTGCTGAAATGCAGACAAAGATAGGTAATTAACTGCTACTAGCTCAGATGAAAATGTCTGCAATCTTGTTTAAGTGCTTGGGTGATATGAAGCATTTAGAGATAAACTTAGGAGGATGTGAGGGATAGGGAGAAAAGGGGTTTACAAAAGCAGCGCGCCGTCAGCTTTTTATAAAACTGGTTCACGCAGAAAACTTTTTAAGTGCAAGACACTTAAAATACAATCCAAGCTCCCTCAGAATGATGGGAAATGCCTGACAAGGTTCCCAGAAGGTCCCTAGAGGGTCTCCTTCTGCAAGTATATCCTCTCAGAAATGCAGGGAGTGACATTCTCCTAAATATGACTGATGCGCCAGGACTCGAAATCAAATTCATATTGAAATATATGAATTCATCATTAAGTCTCCCTTTGACTAACTGGGACCCACCAAGTTACAAGGGATGATAACCCCAAGAAAAAAGAATGTGATCTTCCAAAAGGACATGAATGGATTTGCATATAGAGGGAAAACACCTAGGCTTAAGCAAGAAAATAGGGTGTGTGTAGAAGGCAGCTGGGGAGAAATGGATGGAAACTGACAATGTTCTTCAGTGACTGGCTGAGCCATTTTGTGACTTTTTCTCTTTGAATTCCAACAAATTTTCAACTGTGGAATTTCAATCATGGAATCGGGAACAAATGAAACTTAAATAAGAGTCTGACATTAAAACTTTGCTTTAAAATTTTTACATTAAATTCTATGTATATCATATGATATCGCTTATATATGGAATCTAAAAAAATGGTACAAATGAACTTACTTACAAAACAGAAACAGAGTCACAGTTGTAGAAAACAAACTTATGGTTACCAGGGGTGGGTGGGGGGAGGGATAAACTGGGAGATTGGAACTGACATATACACACTACTATACATAAAATAGGTAACTAATAAGGAGCTACTGTACAGCACAGGGAACTCTTCTCAATACTCTGTAATGGCCTATATAGGATAAGAATCTAAAAAAGAGGGGATATGTGTATATGCAAACTGATTCACTTTGCTGTACAGCAGAAACTGACACATTTTAAATCAACTATACTCCAATAAAAATTAAAAAAAAGAAACTGAAAAAAAAAATTCTATGTATAGACTTAAGTGCACAGAAGGAGAATTCCAAAAAGTTGAAAGATGAAGGATTTTTTAAAAAAGATACATTTAGGGGTACTGAATTTGGGGTTAAATTCTGCTATGCTGAAAGCAATATTCTCATATTACCATGTGTGACCAAAGAAGATTCCACAGAAACACAGAAGTGATGCAATAACACCGTGTTTAACTGTAAGTCATGGTGTATTGACCCGGTCATGACTGTGAGTGTGTGTGAGTGTGTGTGTGTGTGTGTGTGTGTGTGTATGTGTGTGTATGATAATCCTTCTTCTCCAGCACTATCTGTCCTCAAGGACTGAAGTTGATTTTATACTGAGGCACTGATTCTGTCACTGACAGGGTGTAAAATTTGCTAGATAAAATATAAAGACAGAAGTGTCTAAAATGGCTTTAACTGCTCCATGATCCAAAGCTGATGGGCAACACGTGCAAAACCTCGTTCTAAACTAGATGGCCAGACATCCTTAAATAGACAACTGGTCTCAACACAGAAAGAAATGGAAAACTGAAAAAATTAGTAGATGAATTATTTCAACGTGAAAAATCAAATACCTTAATATTTCCAGGTAAACCATTTTTGAGTTCTGTTTGTTGTTTTTTAAGCACCCAGGAAGGATATTAGTGTTGAGATTTACTAAAACACCGGATCATGTTAAATAATGTGAATCAGAGAGTGAACAATAAGAAATGATGTATAAAAGTAGCTCAAAAAGTGGTTTGGGAATGAAGATTTCAGAATTCAGAGCCAATGACAGTAGAAGAAATAAAAAGACCTTCAAAAGCCACCAAAAGATATAAGTCAAAGAGAACACACCATAGCTTGCCCTCAGTCTCACATTTCTACCACTACTTTGAAAAAAAAAAAAAAAAACAAAAGAAAATGACCAAAAAAGAATTTTTCCCCAAAGGATAGAATATGGCAGAAATAGTAAATACTAAACCCAGAAAAATGAGGACGTTAGAAGAAATGGGTGGCTTGCTATATGTGATATTAAAAATTGCCAGAACAAGAATGGGGCAGTAATAAAAATAAATTATTCCATTTTTTGCAAAGTATGTGAGGGTAGGAAATTGACCCAAACTGCCAGAGAAATGGGGAAGCACTCTTTTCATGCTGTGTTCAGAACGCTATTTCCTGATTTATCCCTTCCTCGGATGCCCTTTTTCTGCCACGTCCCTGCTCTCTGCTCTTCAGCCGTCCTCTTCCCAAGCTCCTCAATTAAATTATCTCATGTTTTTCTCTGATCTGCTGTTCACAGCTTGTCACATCACTCCACCATAAGCCTTCCCACAAGCTGCTAAAACATCACACTAAGAGAGCCGCTGTTTCTCTCTCTAGCTGCTCCCCAGTGCCCCGGATCCCGGGCAGGAGGTGGGTGCGTTCTCTAACTGCAAGGCTCACCCGCAGTCTTCTTCTAAGGAACCTACGTATTCACAGCTTTAAAAAATTTTGAAACATGGTATGATCAACCTACTTAAGCCACAACCTATGTCCCAGAGAGACATTTCTTGTTTTTTAGAAAAAGATCTTTTTTTTTTTTTTTTTGCGGTACGCGGGCCTCCCACCACCATGGCCTCTCCCGTTGCAGAGCACAGGCTCTGAACGCGCAGGCTCAGCAGCCATGGCTCACGGGCCCAGCCGTTCCGCGGCATGTGGGATCTTCCCGGACTGGGGCACGAACCCGTGTCCCCTGCATCAGCAGGCGGACTCTCAACCACTGCGCCACCAGGGAAGCCCAAGATGATTTTTTTTTTTAAGAAAAAAATAAAAATTGTGCTCATCCTTATGCTGTTGGAGAAGAGAACTGACAGTTTCCTCCTGAGCCCTTGGAATCACAAGACTCAAGTTGTGTAGTTACCACAAGCACTCAGCTTTTTCTCTTCGGTTCATCCTTTGAGTCTGTAAGACATCTTTCACAAAACAATATTTCAGAAACATTTTTACAGAATATTCAACCTAGACTGGCATGAATTATCCAGAATGGTAATACAAAGAACCTACACGTCAAATTAAAGCAGTAAAGCAAAAGCCCAATAACAGAGAAAAGGGAAAATATTGTTGCAAAATGAGATGAGATGAAAGAAAGAGACTCCGATGAGATTCTCCAGTTTGACGAGACGGAGGTGAAGAAGAAAGAAAGGTTTTTCCCAGAGGGTTGGTGCTTCAAAGGAACAGCGCGTTGATTTAAAGGTGGCATCTTAGAGGAAGCAGAGGAAGCTAGTGGGTGATAAATAAGAATCCCACGTGAGCCAGGGAGACGCCCTATTCAAGGAGAGTTTAAAAACACAGGTGACTTGAGGAGGGAAAAGCATTATTTTTCTTTCTCTCTTCTTCTCATTTTTTTTCCCCAAGTAGGACTACTGGTTCCATCAGGAACCAAGTGGTCCAAGTCTCATGAGCCCTGATGGGAGGAGACAATAGATGAATCCTTTCAGCAGGGTAACTTGACAGTATGGTACCAAAACCCTTAAAAATGTGCATGCCTTTTGATCTGGTAATTCCATTTCAAGTATATGTGAAAAGTTATATGCGTGAGGATGCTATTTGCTGCTCTTTCTATAACGTTCTGCCTTGTTTATAATAGTGGGGAAAAAAAGCAGAAACAACCTTAACGTCCAGGAATAAATCGGAATACATTCATACATGGCATTCTAGACAGACATTTGAAGTGATGCTGTAGAGGAATATTTAATGACATGGAAAAAAATATTCAAGAAATTAGGATATTTAGGAAGGATGTTACCAAAAAGTGGGAATGATTAGGTTTTTGTCACACACACACACACACACACACACTCAGGACTGTAAGATACAGTCAGGACGCACACAGGAGTTTCCAGGGATGATAATACCATGAGTGCTTTAATTTCTCCCTTACTTGCTTCTTTTTGAAAATATCTTTTTAAAAATGTAGTGTTTTTTGATAAAGAGAAAAACAAGTAAATGTTTTTAAAAAGGAATAAAATCAGGTGGTGGTCTTGTGTACAGAAACCTATCAAATGCTGGGGCTGAGGGGCCTTCAGCTCCCCGAGTCACCCTGTTCATTTGATAGACGAGGAGCCCAAAGGGTTTAGAACAGGAAGGCTCTGACTTCAGAAACACTCAGGAAAGGAGTTACAGCAGTCACAGCAAGAGGGAGGAGAGGCTGCTAAAGGTCGCTCCCTCAAGGCTGAGCGCGTGGGAATGATGAGTATGTACGATTTGGGAGTCGGGGTTCAACAGAGTTGAGAGTCCCACTTGATGCTGGGTTTTGGAACAATAATGAACAGGAACTTAGTAAAATTAGGAGACTAGAGATATGGTAGGGGGCACAGAATGAACATTTTTACAGCACCTCCATGTAAAAGGCTCATGTAAACTCACGTAATCTTCTAAGTAACTCAGAAAATACCAGCATTCCCATTTTACAGATAAGGACACTGAGGTTAAAATAACTAGCATTGGTCACGGATCTAGCAAGGAACAAGAGCTGTGATCTGCTCTCTGGATGGTCTCCAAGTCCTTCCTCTTTCTACCATGCTACACATTTGCCTCCTTCGTTTTGTCTCCTGAGAGAAAGAAAGACCTCGATTCATACAGGTTACTTATCAACCGAGGCATCTGGAGTTTTGATGGCATCAAAGATCTAAACTGGTGAGCCAACGACGTTGGGGCAGCCCACAGTGAGCCCGGCACAAACTCCCCATCCATCCAGTGATGTATTCCTGGAACTGGAAAGGCCGGCTCTCCCCAAGCAGGGCAAGGGGACGCGGAGGAGGGAAAGAGTGGTATTTCAAAAGTCTGTTTTCTGGATCTAGAGGCACACCAATGTCTTTTTATCCTGCCCTTACAAATATCAAGAAATCTGTGTGCCTTTCCTTCTTTTTTTTTGCGGTATGTGGGCCTCTCACTGTTGTGGCCTCTCCCGTTGCGGAGCACAGGCTCCGGACGCGCAGGTTCAGCGGCCATGGCTCACGGGCCCAGCCACTCTGCGGCATGTGGTATCCTCCCGTACCGGGGCTCGAACCCGTGGGCCCTGCATCGGCAGGCGGACTCTCAACCACTGCGCCACCAGGGAAGCCCCGCCTTGCCTTCTAATATGACCCTCAGAATTCCAATTAGTGCTGTCCTTGAACTACCAGGAGTCCTCAGCTGTGACCTTATATAGTAACAGCGCGATCCTGGCTATTACTTGTAGGCAAGCATAATAGCAGGCAGTGCAATACCTCCTCTCGTTTGGCCTGGGAAAGGGACAGCTGACAGTCCAGATCCCGTTTAATGGGAGGTCTTAACCACCGATTAGCTACTTGCAGAAACCACGACACGATCGCTCTCCTTCAAGCCTACAGTGCTTTTCCCATTGCAGGGTTAGTGTAAACATTCCGTCTCTTCCTCTTTCTTTTCTCACTGCTCTGATCACCTCACCGGGGTCTGATTAGGATCACAGCCCTCTCTGTGGTTATCCCTGACTACGGCAATCAGCAACCAAGCCTACCAGCTTACGTACAAGTAAGTCATAGCAGTACAACGGGCATTTGTGAATAAGAGAGTCAACTCTCATTTTGCAATTACTATTAGTTACTTAGCACTTTGAGATGTAGGTGATACTTCTAAATGGTAGTCACTCACCACACGTGACTATTCAAATTTAAATTGAATGAAGTTAAAAATTCAGTTCCTCAGTCATACTAGTCACATTTCATGTGCTCAAAACAGCCGCACGTGGTTAGTAGCTATTGTACTGGTCAGAACAGACCGAAAACATTTCCACAACGGCAGAAAGTTCTACTGGACAGCGCTGCCATAGCACAATGCGCAAACACAGGGGCACTTACTGAACTCCTAAGTGCCAGCGCTGTTCTAAAGTTTTTGAATGTATTAACTCATTTCATTTTTTTTTTGGCCATGCTGCACGGCTTGTGGGATTTTAGTTCCCCGACCAGGGACTGAACCTGGGCCCTCGGCAGTGAAAGCTCGGAGTCCTAACCACTGGACCACCAGGGAATTCCCTCCTTCCATTCTCAATATGACTCTATGAGTGATGTAGGGCTTGGTACTGTTCCCATTTCACAGATCAGGAAACTGAGGCACAGAGTGGGTAAATAATCTGATTCCTCTCTCTGCCACTGTCTCCGAACCCACAGCCCTCGCCTCTGCAATGTCTCTCGTAGCCATGCCAGTGTTTGTCATCACAGGCACTATTCTTATTTAGGCTCTTGTTGGATGATTGCTGGACCTTCCTAATGGATCTCATTTCAGCGATCTTTCTCTTCACCGCACCAAATACTTAATAATTAAGCCTCACAGTCCACTGAATTAAGGTCAAAGCGCTTTTCGAAGTTACCTACAACATGGTCCTAATTTTTCTTTCTCATCTTATCCTCATGCAGTAGCTAGTTCTTACCAATAACTAGGGCCGTTGCATGAGTTCAGGTCTGCTGAGGAGAAGACACTAACATGGGATAAGACATGCGAGAGAGGGGAACAGGAGTAGGTACAGAAAGCTTGCAGACTGAGATGTCAGTGTGGCCCCTGTGCAGGAGAGGAGAAGGGAGGGGAACTGCACGGAAGACGTCTTAAGAGTGCAGCATGGTTCCAAAAAAGGTTTAACCATGCCAATGGGGAGTCCTGAGCCAAGCTGCTCGGTGGAGGACCCCCCCTGTCTTGCTGGAACGGGCATGCTTAGTGCTCCAACTCTGCACAGTCCTGGCTGGGAGCAGTCCCTGGGAAGCATGGTCGAGGGACCAAAGTGTAGTGGGTCCAGAGGGGCCACAGCTAGGGATGTTAGTCAGTTGTGCTCCCTTAAAGCAGGAAAGCAGAGTGGACGTTCTCACGGCCACCCCGGTCACTGTATAATTTACCATTTTACTGGGATACTCTTAAGAGTGAGAGAGGGCACTATTAAGCATTACACTAGGCAACAGACGGACCCAGGGACCACCCTAAGCAAACTGGAATGTATGGTCACCCTGTAACAACTTAGGTAGCAAAGAGCCTAGCAATGTTCATCAGGTCTTTCCACTTGCTGGCATTCCTTCAGTCTGGAACTGCTTTATAACCCAAACTGTGGCTACAGAAATCTTAGGCATCTGTTAAAACTGACCTCAGATTTCACCTTCTGAATGTCATCTTTTCCTTACTGGAACCACTTCACGTGTATCTTTCTTGAAATACTGATCCTCTTCCGTAATATATTTTAATTAATTCTGAATTCTCTTCTTCCTGCCATCAGTCAGTAAGTCCCCAAGGGCAGGGACAATTTTTTTTTTTCAGTTTTGTGCTCCCTTTGATGCCTAGCACAAGCACAATGTCACCATGTAGTAGGCACCAACAGTAACGCCTACAGAAGGCTGTACTCCTCACTCCGTAGAGCCCTCCTATGGCTTTTCTGTCTTAAACAAATACTCGCATCACCTTGTATTTCGTAAATGCAGTGTTTTCTATGTCTTTACAGTTCAGACAGAGAATTCAAATATCAGCCAACCTTGGTGAATGAATTCTTTTACAATTTGCTAATTACCTTGTCCTTTTTCTGCTGAAAGCCTACACTGAATTACTTCAACTTCGCCTCCAAAGGGGACTAACAAATTGCTGAATATAATCTGCACTTGAAACAATAAAGCTGTTAATGGCATTTGAGCAAGAACACCCATTATTTTCTTTGCAGCAATAAAGCAGCATCTCGTCTGTTATAAATTGCTTGGTCAGCGTCAAATGGCTTCAGAATAAATCTCTTTCTCCTTTGTGCTTCTGCTGTCTATGATAAAAGAAGACGGCAGAAGGTAACCCCGTGTTCTGCATTCCCGGGCACATCATTTTCACGCTGCATGGCTCTGCAATTCTAGTGATAAACCTCTTGTAGTCCTACACTGACGGATGCTCACATGTGTCCAAATATGCACAGGAAGACACAGGGACCTCTTCCACATTAATACTGAAACGAAGGGGCTGACCATGGAGAGCAGAAGTTTGATGCCTACTACAGATTTTAATAAGTGGGTGGCTGTAAAAATAAACAGAAATGCTCTAATCATTAGACTATTTTTTTTTCAGCCATGCCTCCAGATACGGCTGTAGATATCACAGGCTCATTAGATAGGACAGAGTTATCCTCTTAAGACTGGATTGTTTTAGCTTCACATTTCTGAGAAATATACCTAATAAGTTCTACTTTTTAAAAATCCCTTGCCTTGAAATCACCTCAACTCTATGATTTATCTTTTCTTGGGTACTTCTGAACATAGCACAATATCATAAAGTAGGTGCCTAATAAAACATTTAAGTGAATGAGTTAATAGATGAATGCTTTTCATTTAGTCTAAGTCACATTAGTTAACAGTATTGTTCATTCATCAAAATTAAATAATACTATGTCATCTACACTTATTACGAGCTGGTCTCTCTTCTCTATTTTAAAATTTACCGATACTTGGGAGTTATGCTTACTGTCAGTTATAGTGCTAACATTTCAAATATATGGAGGACTTTATGAATATTATTATGGATAATGGTGATTAGTTGCTTTTAATATCCTAGGGAGAGTGAGAGAAAACAGACTTAGGCTACAGCATGAGAGATTTAAGTTAGACAAGAGTGTTCCGGCATCAGATCTAATTAAACAGTAGAGTCGATTAATGAGAGAAGTTATAAAATCTTTAAAATAAGATGGACTCTCATCAATATATACATTATTAAGTATGCCCCTATATAAAAGACAGAGGAATTGGTTCCACTCTTCTTTGACAGGCAGGTATATGAAGTGTATATCTATAATGATACAATTTTCCGGAGTATCAGCATTTCACATAAGATGACTGGTATCAATTTATAACATGAATCATAAGGACATAAATTTAAGGACATGAATCATATACCAAAGAAGTGACTTCTAGTTCTAGTCTCTCATATGTTATGTGGCTTTGGACCATTTTACCTCTAAGATAAAGATTCTTTTCTAATCAAATAGGAATAATCCTATTTCTAAGTATGTATTCTTCAAAATAAATTATATAAGACCTTGTTGGGTAACTTATTCTGAATAAACAAGCAGTAGGAATATCTGATTCCTATTATTTAAAGTTATTTCAATACTACACCCTCATTTATTGTAAATTAGAATATATACATGTAGTATACATATAATTATATTATAAAGTAAATTATACTATACTATAAATATATATACTAAATTATACTATATATATAAAGAAGGAAGTTTATCACACTGGTAACAATTAGGAAAGAAATACTAATATAGATAAATTTTAGATTGTGGTAATTATGTGAATAGCAATCTGACACAGGATTCATCTTTAAAATCAGGTGATTTAATGTATTTATGCCAATCTCTCTCCATGTTGATATTCTTACTGTGGAGCTTTATTATTAGACCATGAATCTATCACTTCAACATTCCCAGGCATGAGGCATTGAGAAAATGAAACACGCTCCCTCTACGGTATGGGATTTAGAGGGAAAAAAATGCTTTCTTAACCACTGGAGTACATTTTCCTCATCAAGGTTCGTATGACAAACTTTGAAAAACTCAGGGAGTAGACTATGCAATGTATGTTTAAGTGTTGTAACTGCTTTTGTGTTAGGATTCACTTTATGAGAGAATTCATACTTACTACCTTTCTATTGCTTGGATATGTATCTATTTTGATTGTGGTCAATGGAGCCTGTACAGCCTTAAAAAAAACATGTAATTCCATTCTCTTGTCTCTTTTGAAATAGAGACTTTGGGCTACAACATGTTTTTCTCAATAGTCCAACTCCCTACTCAGAGATACCAACGCAAACGTAGTATTTCAGGTGAATCATGGGTAAAATGCATTCATGGGGAGAATTAGAGAAGGATAAAGAGTGAAGAAGCGGAGCATGTCAAAAAGGCCAGCTTTCAGGAGAAGGGCAGTCAACAGTGTCCTTGAGAGCATGAGAAGTGGAGGCAATCTTGAAGTCATTTGGGAACGAATCTTCCCCTTTCACAGATGAGGAAACTGAGGCTGAGAGAGACTATGCGACCTTCTCAAGGTCACTCTGTCCTAGGAGATGACAGAAGAGCACTGCACAATTCCGAATATGAGTGGCAGATTCAGACCTCGCCATGAGCCAGGGTAGCCGCCAGCCCCTCTGGAGGACCCGCTCTCTTAGTGTTCCAGCCTTGCTTCCACGCATCACCAGCCCCTCTGAATCTGGTGAGTGACCGGGAATGACAGGCGAGGGATGGAAGCACATCTGCCAACGCTCAGAATGCATTCACTCTGATGGCCCGAGCTCCAGTTCACCTTGTGAAGAGCACTGTCCTAGTTGGTACTGGACAGGAGGCAAAACAAGTGTTATCCTGACATGGTCCTGCCCTGGAGAGACTCAGACGATGGAGGAGCCACATGCCGGACCCTCCCAAGGCTCAGCTGCTTCCAGGAGAAAACGAAGGCGGCATGAAGCCAAGGCGAGGCCACACAAGGGAGAGGGTGCACATACACTAAACTCTGGAATGTGAAGGAGGCTCATCTACACTTCAGGTCACACAGCAGGTCACGTGGGGAGAAGAAGCTCTGAGCAAGGAGATCATATATACAGTGCCATTCCGGGCAGGGTTGTCTGTGATCTGTAACTTGTGTGGATATAATAAGCACCATGCCTAAGACACAACAGCCCCAAACCACCACCACCAAAACACAAAACACATGTTTAAAGGGGAGAATTATCCACGACATTAGGTTTTTTTTTTTTTTTTTCCTACATGGCTGATCCAGGAGCGGGTTGCAAAATCCATCATTGTTACAGGCTGGAAAGCCAACCAGGGGAGCCTTCTTAGAACTTTTAAAGGGAAACATTGTGGATGAGCCTTTTGGTCTTGCAGGAAAGATGGATAGTTATGTTTAACTATAAACACATGGCAGTAGGTGTCAGAGATACGCTCCACTAGAAGACTATATAAAAAAAATACTGTTTTTGGCAAAGGACACTAAACTCAGAGAACCTGAGAATTCCAGACAAGGGCCAGTGCAGCTTCCCATGCTTTCTCAAGCATTTAGCAACCAGATTTAGTCTTCAGCTGAAAGGCTTTCATTTCAGGCAATACGTAATTCACGCAGATGATTCGTTTGCAATATTAAATCATTACAACATTCTGTAAAAACTACAACAGCAAAAGACCAAAAACACAGGAGGTCTGCTTTGACTACCTAATTTAAAACTGCAACCTCACCCTGTCCCCAAACTGACACTCTTACACTGCTCTTACTTTTTTCTTTCATAGCAATTATCATCTCCAAACATACTAGAATTTGTTTATCTGTTTACTGATTATTTTCTGTTTTCCCCCAGTAGAATATAAGCTCCAAGAGGGCAGGAATGTTTGTTTTATTCACATCTAGATCCACGAGTGGCACACAGCAGGTGGGCAAAAATGCCGACTGACCGAATCAGAACGAGACGTGGATGAACTGTCAATATTGTATAAAGCCTTTTTCTCAGATAACAAGGAAGTTGCCTCATCACTAACTACGAGGATTTTTTTTCCCTTTTTTTGTGTGTGTAGAGAAATTTTTGTTGCTTTTGGTCTCACTTTTTAATGCGTAATTCCATTAAAGTAACAATGATAGATCAATAGATATTACTGGAAGAGAGTTACGATGGCTAAGCAAAGTGCAGTGGTAGAAAGTAGGAGGTGGCAAAAATACCCAGAAAAAAGGAGATGAATAGCTGGTATTATATAAAGTTAGACGGAATTATAAACCAGAATTTCTTAACTGTATCCTCCTTTCACTTCATTATCTTATAAAATACAAGATGTTATATAATATTCCTGCCTTGGGAACCTTATGTACCACTTAACTCAATTCATAAGAGCCAATTCAGTTGCTCTTTTTATATTTTCAGTATAAATCACCAAGGTTAAAAAAATCAAATTCAGAGGTCAGCAGGGGCATTCTGCTATCAGAAGAAGCAGGTGACGAAGGCTAATGGTTCCAGGGTGACTAACTCCCCTTTTACGTGAAGCCACGATGATGACCTGCTTCTGTACATCTCTGGGGGTAGGGAGGGAAACTGAGGTAGGTACCGGGCAGTGTGAAAAGATATTTCACAAGGGTTTGTCTTTATAGCCTTATAATATGAATACTTTTGTATGGCACCTCCCCAGGCATAAGAAACGCTCTCACCGTACACCTTGCTCTGCACTCATAACAGCCTTTTGAAGTGGTTACGCTTATTTTCTGAATCTCGGAGAGTGTGTTACTTGCCCAGGGTGGTGGGCCAAAGTGGATCATTCCTATCTTGGTTTAAGAAAACAAGTACAATATACAAAATAGATAAACAACAAGGACCTATTGTATGGCACAGGGAACTATATTCCATATCTTGTAATAACCTATAATGGAAAAGAACCTGAAAAGAATAGCCATGTATGTATGTGTGTGTGTGTGTGCGTGTGTATATATATATATATATAACTGAATTGTTTTGCTGTGCACCTGAAACTAACACAACACTGTAAATCAACTATACTTCAATTAAAAAAAGAAAGCAAGTACAAATTCAGTATTTTTTTCACATGGCATGGCCAAAAGTAATACTCTGAAAGATTGGTTACCTAGATGTCCACCTCTCGTGGTTTATTACCAGGAACGCAATTTACAAAAGTGGATGATTGTCTCGTCTCCGTTGCCACAGTGCTAGGAGATCAAGGAGGCACTACAGGTGGTATTTATTTAAGACCCTGCATTTCTTAGGTTATGGAGGAGGTCTGCGAACAAGAAAAGCAGCAGACTTACAGGGATCATTTAAAGCTCTGCCTTACCACCACCAACAAAAATGCTAAGAAACAGACAGAATTCCTCTCCTGTGTAGAGACGTTCCATAACAATGGAGAAGTGTGCGCGTGTGTCGGTGGGCGGGAGCGGGGGAGGGCAGGGGCTGGCAGCTAAAATGCAACTTGCCCAAACCCAGAAAAGACACAGCATGTACAGAATGGGCAGATCTTGAGAGCCTCATCCCCACACAAAGAGAAACTGGGCAGTATCCAGAGAGAAGAGCTGGTACAGTAGCTGCGGAGAATTAACTACCAAAGGGGATGAATCAGCTCAGCGTCTGAAAACATCTACAGGTTCCGTCAAACCTGCCCGCACTCTTCAAGAGCTTCAAGGCTCACAAACAGGAAATCGCTGGGTATGACTTAACCTGACTCTCTCCCTCCCTAGAGAAGAGCTTGCCCTGAAGAGTGATGAACAAAGTGTGGAGGCAGAAGGTGAAAGGTGAAGGAGAACATGAGTTCAAGTTCAGGGTATGGGGCATTTAGTGGAAGGAAACAGCTTTCTAAACATAGAGGAGTTGGTTGGGGTTCAGTACTGGTCGACTTCTTCACTATAGCAGCCTAACACTTCATAGAAACGAAGAGAGAGAAAACTGCAGTACAAAGGGGCTTGTGAAGACGTGAGATGAAGCTGTTCATTATTCATGGGTTCATTCACTCATGACATTCTGTATCAGGATATTTTCAGATACAGAAAACTCTGAACTGACCTAAACAAATACGAGGATCTTGCACCGCGGAGTTGCCTGGATAGGGTGGAGCTGTCCCAGGACTGGTTTATTTAGCAGCTCTCCAACATCATCAAGGTTCTAGGTTCTTTCCATCTTTCTATTTTGATTTGCTTAGATTAACTCCAAATTTTCCCCCTTACCCCGGATCCGGGACTGGGGCTGGGGCGGGGGCCAGGTGCCCTAAAGCAGCTGGAAGCAGAGTAAACACATCACCCAACTCAGGGTTATACTAGCAAGAAAGGGGCCACTGGCCACTGGGTGGGTCCCCAGAGATATGTGTAGATGGTCACTCAGCAGTAGTCACTGAGTGCCTACTATGTGTCCACTCCTGTGCTGTCATGGAGACAAGGAATGGCCACCCTGGAGGAGCTTAGAGATAATGGCGGAGACAGACATTAATGAAATAACCATGTAAATAAAGATAAAGTTGCAACTGTAATAAGTGCTCTGTTGGAAAGGTCCATGGTACTTAGATACCATAACAGGGGACCTAGGTTAGAAAAGGAGGAGGTGAAGCCTCCCTGAAGAAGGGATGCTGAGCTTTGGGGATAAAGGATGGAGAAACCTTTCAGACAGAGGGAACATATGGAGTGCCAAGGTGGAAGGCTGGAATATGACACATTCAGAACCGTCCCCTGATGGAGAACAGACCAGGAGGGTGAGCCTGGAGCAAGATGAAGCTGAGGAGGTAACCCAGGAGCCAGACCATCTGAGTTGTATGCAATAGAAGAAAATATGAACACGTACATTTTTTGGGGGGAGGAGGGTACGCGGGCCTCTCACTGCTGTGGCCTCTCCCGCTGCGGAGCACAGGCTCCGGACGCGCAGGCTCAGAGGCCATGGCTCACGGGCCCGGCCGTTCCGCGGCATGTGGGATCCTCCCGGACCGGGGCACGAACCCGTGTCCCCTGCATCGGCAGGCAGACTCTCAACCACCGCGCCACCAGGGAAGCCCAACACGTACATTTTTTAAAACTTAAAATCTTAGACCTTTTGTTCACATCAAGTTTGATACGAAACAGGGCTCTAAAATGCCTTGGTGCACAGATGCTCTGATAATATTAGATGACCATTCCCTGTCCTTTCCAGGTGAATATTTTCTGGTCGCTTTGCTTAGAGTGGCCCCTAGGAAAAGAGCCGGGTGTAGCGGGTAAGGGGGCACGGCCTGGGCTGACCTGGAGCCTGGGTTGAAAGGTGAAGCCACACGGTAGTAACTCACTGAGAACGGAAGGAAATAATTATACAGGCCAAGATAGGCAAAGGACGGTGGCCTTGAGACAGGGCTGCATAGGATCAGGGGCCTGAAGAGGGGTTCATGGTGTGTAGTAGCAAGAGATGGGTGGTTGGTCTGGGGATGTGGGAAGACCCAGAAGCACAGTGAATGGACGGACCCCGCTGAGGGGCAGTCTTACCTCCATGCCCCACCTTCAGCGAAGAGTCTAGCGTTTACTCTCTTTCCATATCCTAGGGAGGTAACAACAGCGAGACTGTGGCATTCAGTTTACCTCTGTGCTTTTGCGGGGTGTGCTTGCTTACTTAGCAAGACATGATGAGAAAATTATTCAAGGTAAAGTGCTAGAGAGTCCTCTTTCAGCAAATGAAAATACGCAAATACGCTTTAGGAATAAACAGCACTACCACTTCCTCATGGGGCTGAAAAATATTATCTCTTACGTTGGTTTCTTATCACTATAAACTAACTCATAATCCCTCAATACAAATGGTCTGATTAACCATCTTCTGCCCTTCAAATACTTCAGAATTTCCACGGTGCCTAACTATGCGTCTCTTCTACCACATGGATGAGCATGGAGCTAAATGGGCTCTCATCCTCCCAAGCAGATATTTAAAGTGTGACAAAGTCATCTCAGAGAAGCTTGGTCCTTTTGAAATGAGATAACTAATTACCCAGTGAAAAGGCAGTCTTTTCCTCATTGGGAAATCAACTACATGGTCTAGCAGAATGAAAGGCAAGGACAATGGCAAATCAGGTCTGCAAAAACAGTAAACAAAACAAGCCACAGAACAATTAGCACATGCACAAAAGCAAAACAGCACCAGCCACAGAGCTGATTTGATTTTAACAAACTGAATCTGTGTTTCAGAAAGAAAGGCAAAAGAGTGAAAATACACAACAGTATAAAAGAAGAAACAAAACACCCTGAAAGCAAAGTAAGACAACTAAAAGCAAACTAAAGCTCGTATACACAGAACTCACAGACTTCTCAAATTATGTTGTCTGAATTATCCTACAAAATTAGGAAATGGTCGTCATATAGGTCTTTGTCACTCAGGAAAACAGCCCACATCTCTTCCAGAATCCCAACTGCTAACAAACACAAAGCACTGAACCAAGGAGACGGTCCTCCTCTCAAAAGAGGGACATAACCTATTTTCTCTAGATCAGATGTAGCCGGTGACTGAGAACCCATAGATACTGTAGCAACACGGAGAAAAGGAAATGGATGATGAAAGCAAATTTAATTCAATGTACATTATAATGTACAAAACTGGGAAGGGGAGAGAGGCAGGGACAGACCCAATAAACACACACAGCGCCTACTTGGCTCCATTTTAGTTTCATCAAATTTCGTATCTCTTTGTGACTGTTACCCCTAAGAAGCATGAAAAATTGACAATAAAAGGTTATCCGAATGGAACGTTGGCCTTTGGTTAAGTGTCAAGCACAAAAAGAATCATATTTTTTTTCAACAAGCTTTCAAACAAAGTGTGCGTGCTCTTGACATCTGCTGATGAGCTATGGTTTCCTCTTCTTCAAAACTCAAAGCGTCTCTAAATTAAACATAAGCTTGTTTTTGGTATCTGCAAAATATATGTGGATAAAATTCAAAGTTTTAGAGAGGGAGTTGCCATAGAAACACACAACTCCCTAAAAGAGCAATCCGTTGTCTCTTAAGGGGACCTGTCATCACAGAGATTTGTTCATTGTCTGTGTGCACGTGAGGCTGCAGACAATGCATAAAGGACAGTCAGCATAGACACACTGGACAAATACACAAATGAAATAAGTACTTTAAGTAAGGGGCCATGAGCCCTTTGTGTGTGTGTGTGTGTGTGTGTGTGTGTGTGTAGTGGGGGTGGAATCACGTGAGCTGAACCCTTTGGTACAGCTGAAATGCAGCCATCATAAAAAGATTTATTCAAAGCACAATTCTGCAACAATCTGCGCATTGCACACAGTTCTGGACTGTCTTCTGTGAATTCTTTTTAAATGTGGATGAAAGTACTACAAGCAGCACTTACAAAAATAGCTTTATTTTTACTAGCAGAGTAGACTCAAGCTAAAAATAAACCAAATGGGAATTTGGTACTGCAGACTTTTCAAAAGCATAGTGTCAATATACCTAAGACAAACACCCCCTCTTCACTAGAAACTTCTGTGCAGCATTCCAAAAAAGCCACCTTTTAGCCAGAGGACAGTTCTTCAGACTTGGTATTTCTGGAGACAAAGGATCCCCGTGGAGCAAACATCTAAGTTGGAGTCCTGAATCAAACCACTTACTGGTCCTTAGAGAAGGATTACTCCTCTCAGGCTCTCACCAGAAGTGGCCAAATTATCACATAGCCCTTTGACGATGGGATGATCTCAACTGGGAGGAATTAAAAGAGATATTTTTGAGGGGCTGTGACACAAAAACCCTATAATGAAAGTTTGGGATTCAAAAAACTTAAAGCCATCTGAGTCATGATTTGTCTGAAAATGTGATTTTTCCACGGCTGTATTCATGTATGATTGGTACTAATGATTTGCAAATCGTATGATCGACCATAATCATGATATTTCTAATGAAACACAAGCATTCCATAAACATTAAGTATTTAATCTGTTAGGTAAATACAGCTACTGTTAACCAAATCTAACAAATGGGAGAACTGATACCACCACTCATATCTGCCCCAAATCACAGATGACTAACTTCTGAATTCATTTCAATAAATATAAACAATAAAGTACACATGTGCTTATTTACATATGTGAATAAACAAAGTATCATGATTAGGTATAGTTACACAACTGATTAAAAAGTCATTCAAGGGCTGACTCAGAAACCAATCAAGTTACATGTAGGTAACATGGCCCTAGTATCATCAGTTGGCAATATTCCTAAAAAAAAGAAAAACCAGAATGTTTAAAATCTCACCTTTCTATTGCTAAGTGTAACAGATGAATATCCAATAGCGGTTAGTGGACTACAGGGCAGTGGTACCAACTAGCATCTGGGTGTCAGTTATAGGTCTGAAACTGTACATTGGAAAAAGTGGAGCATCTGGCCAGACGAATGCACTCTACTTGGATTTCACGGTAGTAGTACTCTGACTTCTACTCACCCTTTAAGATTCAGACCAACCAAGAGCTCCTTAGGGAAGCTTCTCTGAGGCCAGGGACTCTACTCCAAAAGATTTCCTGAATCTCTGTAGCACTTCTTCATTGATATTCAGCCACTGGCTTTCTCAAAAGCTTCCGATTCAATCACAAACTTCTTAAGGGCAGTGACCATATCTATCTTGCTCACCTCTGGAGCCCAGAATTGGTGGAGCTCAATAAATGTTTGCTGAATGAATGAATGAGTGTTAAGGACTGGATTTATTTAAGTTACTAATGCTCTTATCTATCAGATAATTTATTAATCTGGTAAAGATCTGATAAAAATGTGCGGGGTTAAAAGAAATAATGTTCCAGGTTATCTCAAAAAATTCAGAGACCAGAGATCTGTCCCTTAACATGGATTTTCATTTCCTATGGACAAGAAAGCAAAGAATGATCATGATATTCTGTACTAAAAACCTGGAGGGTTAAGGAACTATCCACACATCACTGGTGTTGCCCATTCTTTTATCTTGAAGGAAGCCTGCTCTGGAAATGACAGATGAGGTTTACATAATTACAGTACATTCTTTGACATGTGGCTCTTAAGTCTGTACACACGTCCAGTGCTCTGGAAGCAGATCAGCAATTAGTTGCTTATTTTTCCTAACCATACCAGTCACAAATGCAGAAATTCACCTCTCTCTTAATACAATCAACTTCCCTAAAGCTGACACATACATACACACCAGACTTTGGGAGAATTCTCCAGTGGGGATTTAAAAGGAAATATCTTGTGGCAGTGGAGTCACATGAAGGCTTCCAACAGTTCAGATATTTGCCATCTACACAAAGAGGGAAAGGTCCTCCATGTTGTAATTGTTTGATAAACATGCCACAGTGGGCTTTTTACTTTTTCTGATGTGAGTGGAAATAGCTTCTTGTTGGTATGTAGTGAAGGCATCAGGGAAAGGCAATGAAGTGATAAGTAATTTATAATACAGATTTAATTTTTCTCCATCAACATTTCTGCTTTAAGTAGGATCATCCTACTTAACATCTTGTCCCACTAATTTTTACTTCAAGTTGAAAAGAGTAAAGTGTGAATGCCTAAAAGAATCCACTCACCTTTTTAGAATCAGCAATCTAAGCACTAATCTTTCAAACAGCTTTAATCTAGAATGTTATTTTATTTATTTATTTATTTATTTATTTATTTATTTATTTATTGCAGTACGCGGGCCTCTCACTGTTGTGGCCTCTCCCGTTGCGGAGCACAGGCTCCGGACTCGCAGGCTCAGCGGCCGTGGCTCACGGGCCCAGCCGCTCCGCGGCATGTGGGATCCTCCCGGACCGGGGCTCGAACCCGCGTCCCCTGCATCGGCAGGCGGACTCTCAACCACTGTGCCACCAGGGAAGCCCTAGAATGTTATTTTTATAGGAGTTTATAAAATCATCAAATGGAATTGTTTAAAACTTTTATAAATCGAGATCAAAGGTGGATAATGTCTTTATTTTTAAAAAAGTAATACACATGACCATCATGTGAAATTACAAAAATCTTAGCCATTCATGGTGCTTGCAGAATGAGTCTTTCTATACAACACAGTTTCCCAGAAAGCTGAAGGACTCCAGGGTTTACTTAAAAGACAAATACTTCCAAAATGTACCACATATTTTTGTACCTCATGATCAGAGCCTACATACATAATACACGTTTTTCCTTGGTAACTTACAATTGAAAATACTAGCTCATCTGTCTAAACTGAATGTGGTTCAAAATGTGATACACATGTGGCTGTAGATGAAAATATATGCGCTATGATCCACGGAACAGGAAGCATCCCATGTGACCCTCAAAATACTCTGAAATCCATCCTCTCAAAAAAAAAAAATTCCTGATGTCAACTTCTCTTTTGGCCATTTGCCTCCCTCCCCCGCCCAGAGGTAGGGTGAAAGCTATGCAGTGCAGTATGACTTTCTGGGGAGTACAGTGTCGTTTTGAAAAACTAGTTAGTGAACCTAAAGCTAAAGAAGTTTCTGGACAAATGGTTTTTCTGTTCTCTAAGTGGGTATCTGCTTGGATGTTGCGATCAGCTACCTCTGACTTTAGCTGGAACTTCAGCCTGTAGAGGCTCCCAAAAGCTCTGGACCAGAATGCACTTACCCAGCTCTTTCTCTGGCACTAAGTTTATTTAACAGTTGGGGAAGAGGAACACCTTTGAACGATTCACAAATCTGAGTTCTGATGGTTAGGAGTTCTCCAATGCTTCACTTCTTATAAACTGTTGGTAGAAAGAAACTGGCACAATCTCGTTGAAAGGGCAATTGGGCTTTCTCTCTCTCTCTGGATATCAAAAGCACAAGAAAGTACATATTCTTTGCCCAGCAAATTCCTTTCTAGGAACCTAGCCTAAGGAAATCATTGGATATGTAAACAAAGAAGATGTGCAAAGGAGTTGACCACACCACTGATGATAAAACGAAAGTTCTGTTTAACTTCTAACCTTAGGGGATTGGTTAATAATGTAGTCAAACAACGGAAAACTATTATGCCATTAAATTTTGAAAATAATGATATAGACCCATATTAACTGAAATGCAAAGATTTCCACTAGATATTGTTAAGTGAAAACAAAAGGTTTCTAAAATATGTATGGTATACATAGGAAAAAGTCTGGAAGGACATATATTAGAGGTTCCCAAATGATTCTGGAAGCTCTTAAGAGTCTCAGTAATTTTTTAACAATGCCTCCAGGCCCAAACAGATATCTAGCAGTGCTATTTGTTCAGTAGCTAGATCCAAACAACTCAGTGTTTATACGCTAATGACTTAGTAGCTATTCGGAAAAAACACACATAAATTAAAAGAACTATTTTTTCTTTCTTAAATAACTTCCTAATAACTTATTAATAGAATGTATGCACCTGTTGGTCAAGCAAAACTTAAAATCTTGGAATCAGATTGGATACGACTATCCTCATTTCCTATTCCATGCTGGTTTTCACTTTTTGTCATTAAAAACTCAGCAATCTCTGAAAACCTACTTTTGCAAAGGTATGATGTCATCAGAAGGAATGTAGTATAATCTAATTTTGAAACTGTGAACTACCTTCAATACAGTGTTGGACAGATGTGTTTCCCTTGATGATGGAAAATACCCTGTGGCACCCTCGTGAATTTGCTGTGCTGTCCCAGTGCGCCCTGGCACGCAGCTTGGGAACTGCAGATCTTTAACAGTATTAACAGCTGCTTTCTGGGACTTCCCTTGCGGTCCAGTGGTTAAGACTTCACTTTCCAGTGCAGGGGGCGTGGGTTTGATCCCTGATCGGGGACCTAAGAACCCACATGCCTCACGGCCAAAAAACCAAAACATAAAACAGAAGCAATATTGCAACAAATTCAAGAAAGACTTTAAAAATGGTCCACATCAAAAAAAAAAAAAAAGTTGCTTTCTCTCTGGTATGGGTGATTTAAAAAAAAAAAAGATTTTCTGACTCTCTTCCCAATAAACATCTGTTACTTTTTACAATGAGAAAAACCATTAAACTGATTTACATGTCTTCAAAAGTTTTTTTTTCCTTTAGCTTTAACAACAAACATTGATTTCTCACTGATCTCAAGGCTGATAAGTCCAAGTTCAAAGCCCCAGCCAATTAGATGTCTGGTGAGGACTTCCTCCTGGTTCATAGATGGCTCTTTTCTCGCTGTGAAAAGTTTTTTGTTCTTAAAAGAAGACAGATACTCTGCTGTCCTCAATTTTATACTCAGCATAAACACTAAAAATTTAAAGTCTTACTAAATGTCCATCAACAGATGAATGGATAAAGAAGATGTGGTACATATACACAATGGAATATTACTCAGCCATAAAAAAGAATGAAATAATGCCATTTGCAGCAACGTGGATGGACCCAGAGATTATCATACGAAGTGAAGTAAGTCAGAAAAAGACAAATACCATGTGATATCACTTATATGTGGAATATAAAATATGACACAAACTCATCTATGAAACAGAAGCAGACTCACAGACACAGAAAACAAACTTTTGTTTACCAAAGGGGAAAAGGGTTGGGGGAGGGATAAATTAGGAGTTTGGGATTAGAAGATACACATTACTATATATAAAATAAACAACCAGGTCCTACTGTATCGCACAAAGAACTATATTCAATATCCTGTGATAAACTATAATGGAAAAGAATATGAAAAAGAACACATATATAACTGAATCACTTTGTTGTACACCAGAAACTAACACAACATTGTAAATCAACTATACTTCAATAAATAAAAAATTGAAAGTCTCAGATGATGCCCTAATGATAGAAAGCTCAGTCCTGAATAACGTTCTGCGATAACTCTTACTATTTTGAACCCTTCCTTGATTACTTGCACAGATAGGACGGATGAAGTTACTGGTGTCAGGACACTAACCCAGACATTCATCCTACTTCCTGCGGGTAGCCACTACAATTGTTTGACAATAGACTCTGTCTCTCAGCTGATGTGCTTGTAGCAGAGCATGGTCATGCCCTCTTGGGAACTGAGCTGCAACTGGTCCTCTGCTCTTGGTCTCTTTTCAAACAATGCCTGCTGCTTCTCACCCTGGTGTCCACCGCTGCTGTCTTCAAAGGTCTCCACTGCTCTCTTTGTTCCCTTCTGGTTACTTCTGCCCTGTTTGTCAGTTTTCACACTAAAGAAATGAATGGCCTTTTATAACTTCACCAACTGGGGCTTTCAGAACCAACCAGAGTGAGTTAAGTACAACAGATATTTAGCCTCCTTTGGTATTTAGTTGTTGGTGAGTATTTTGTTTGTTTTATCCCTTGGAGGGGTTAATGGGTAGAAATGATCATTCTCCAGTTTAAAGCTATTTTTAAAACCTGAGGATTTAAAAAGTTTTGGTGTTGAAGTTTTCTTGTGGTTAATATTTTCTGATCATTTCCTTTCTTACTCAAGAAGTGCCCAAGGAATTATAAAAAAACAACTTATTTTTCCAATATGGGAACATCTACAAATGTATACATCATTTTCAACTTAACATTTACAAATGTAAGTTAGAATTAACAATGCTTCAGTAGTGGAATGTTTCAAGCAACTTCTTGCATAAACTTTAATTGAAATGGCCCCTCTTTAACGATCTTTAATATATTCTTTTAAAAAATAAGAAGAAGAATAACATTTCCGAGTCCTCCTTTACCTGCCTAATTGATCCCTACAGCACTTATCACATTGTAACATACTACAGTTGATCTTTGAACAACACGGGTTTCAACTGTGTGGGTCCACTTATACGCGGATTTTCCCCCATAAATATAGTACATATTTTCACTTTACAGATCTTTGAATTAACTAAGTGTGGGGAAAAGTTTGTGTTTAATTAGAGAGCACAGTATGTGGAATCAAAAGAACTAGGGTTTGAGTTCTGATTCTATCCAAACTGTTTCAGTTTCCTGCCTTTGAGTCAGCTACTTATCAATTCCTTTGTTTTTGAGGCAGAGATAGCAGTACACAGATTTTCAACTGTGGTGGGGGGAGCCCTTAACACCTGAGTTGTTCAGGGATCAACTGTATATACTTTACCTATTTATCTTGTTAACTGTCTGTCTCCTCCAATTGGAATGTAATCTCAATGGGGGCATGCTTTTTGTCTATTTTAATCATTGATGTAGCCCCAGCACAGAAAACAGCCCAGCAAAATGTAGGAGCTCGACAAATATTTGCTGAAAGGTAAATGAATGAGTGACAGATTCTTAAAATCTTTTATAATTCCATTTCAGAGGGAAATTTTTAAAAAGTGAACATTAATGTTTATACAAACCAACTATTACTTTTTTGAAAATAAAAATCAAAGTCAACTTTTGATTTCAGTAAAATTCACAGATTTCAGAATCTAACTAATTTAGTATTGCTCCCCTTCTGGGAAACATTTCAACTTTCAAGTTAAGAGGACTTCTGATTGTCAAAGTATGGCAAATCCATGCAGAACACCTTAAAATGCTGGGCTGAGCATTAAAAACACTTTTAAAAATTCATGGCTAAACTGCAAGAAAGTAACAGCAATTGTTAAAGGTTGGAAATGACAAGGAGACAGAAACCAGGGAGGTAAGTAATCCCTGAGTTGGCATGTACCCTGGAGACATAAACTAATCCCAGGGTGTTTGTGGGACAGGAGACAAGCCTAATGCATGCACAGGGTGTGAGGGTTGAAGCCCATACCCTTGAAAGGTCAAATCCTTGGTGGGTAAATTTAAAAAAAATCTCCCCAGGAACAGAAGAAAGAAATGATAATCAATAGTGATGGGAGAGGAGGGAATAAAAGAAAAAGTTTCTTCAGAAAATTCCAAGCCCACTCTTGCACTGTTTGGGATCAGAAATTACATATCCTCTCCCAAACACAAACATTTAGGGTAAAAAAAGTCCTAGGGTGGCAGTGCCCCCAAACATACACCAGAAACAAATTCAAGGCCTCTCTAGAATAATGAACTTTAAATCTGAGTTTCAAAGGGTTTTCATACATATTGTTCCAAGTAATTGAATTCACAATCAAAAATCTCAAAGCACAAAAAGAAGCTTCCAAGGACAAGAGAGAGAAAAAACAAACTGCAGAATCAAACCCTCAGAGGATGGAGATTCTGTATGTATCAGATACAGAGTATAAAACAGATATGTTTAATGTGTTTAAGGAAAGAAAACAGGATCTTAACATTTGGAAAAAGAATAAGATATGAAAAATGACTAGGCAGGGTGGGTCCAATACCAAAGTAGACACAGTTGAAAAGGGAATTAGTGATTTGGTCGTTAGATATAAAGAAATTACACATAATCTTGTACAGAGATGTGAAAAAAACATTAAAATATGAAAGAAAGATGAAAAGTTATGGAGGGTGGAGGAAAACACAGAGAATGAAGGGAAAACACAGAGAATGAAGGGAAAACACAGAGAATGAAGGGAAAGGCAGCATTCGAAGTGATTATACTTGAGATCTTCCTGAACTATCAATCATCAAATTCAGAAAGCCAAACGAACGCCAAGGATGCTAAATAGAAGTCTTCACCCAGATAAAACCTGGCAAAACTGCAGAACACCATCATCAAAAAAGACATTCAGGGCTTCCCTGGTGACGCAGTGGTTGAGAGTCTGCCTGCCGATGCAGGGGACACGGGTTCGTGCCCCATTCCAGGAGGATACACATGCCATGGAGCGGCTGGGCCCATGAGCCATGGCCGCTGAGCCTGCGTGTCCGGAGCCTGTGCTCCACAACGGGAGAGGCCACAACAGTGAGAGGCTCTCATACTGCAAAAAAAAAAGACCTTCAGGACAGCCTGAGGAAAAAAGCAGATTATCTACAAGTAAGTGATAACTAGATTAATAGTTGATTTCTCGAGAGAAGAAGAGAAATCTGGGGAAGATGTATTTAAAACATTAAGAGAAAATAATATTAAACATGGAACTATATACTCAGCAAAAGTACCTTTCACAAGCAAGAGCAAGTAAAGGCATTGCAGTCAAAAAAATAAGAAAGCTTATTTTCAAAAACATTTATTAAAAGAACTTCTAAAGGACATACTTCAGAAAAAAGCAAAGTGATCCGAGATGAAAGGGAATGGTGAGCCAAGGAAACAGTAAACATATGTCTAAATTTAAACAAACACAGACTATATAAAACAAACGCTGGGCTTCCCTGGTGGCGCAGTGGTTGAGAGCCCGCCTGCCGATGCAGGGGACGCGGGTTCGTGCCCCGGTCTGGGAGGATCCCACATGCCGCGGAGCGGGTGGGCCCGTGAGCCATGGCTGCTGAGCCTGCGCGTCCGGAGCCTGTGCTCCGCAACGGGAGAGGCCACAACAGTGAAAGGCCCGCATACCGCAAAAAAAAAAAAAAAATGCTGACTATATACAAACTGTACTAACGTCTAATATAAAAAACTAAGATAAAACTGACAGCTGGGCGACAATGGCATACTAGGTTGAAAAAGTATGATCAGAATTAAAGAATTCTAAGATTCCTGAACTGTTTGGGAGAAGAGGGAAGACACTATGTAAAGTGAGACTTCATTAAGTTAAACAGAATGCTAACATCTCTAGGGTAAGCACTGAAACAGAATAGTGTGTACAACTGCCAAACTAGTAGAAGAAAAAACATGGAACTATAAAAACAAAAACAAAGCAAAACTCATTCAACCCAGACATAGGCAATAATGAAAAAAATTAAGCACAGAAAATGTAGGAGAAATAGAAAGGAAAAAATGAGACAATTGAAATGAATACAAACGCATTATTATTTTTTGTTTGACTAAAAATGCAAATGTAATCAATGCAATCTAGTAAACAACAGAAATTCACTACATATTCTGGTTAAAAGATGGACTGTCTGATTGAATTAAAAAACAGAAAACAGAGAGGACCTTCAAGATGGTGGAGGAGTAAGATGTGGAGATAGCCTTCCTCCCCACAAATACATCAGAAATACATCTACATGTGGAACAACTCCTACAGAACACCTACTGAACGCTGGCAGAAGACTTCAGACTTCCCAAAAGGCAAGAAAATCCCCACGTACCTGGGTAGGGAAAAATAAAAAGGAAAAAACAGAGCCAAAAAATAGGCACAGGACCAGCACCTCTGGGAGGGAGCTGTGAAGGAGGAACGGTTTCCACACACTAGGAAGCCCCTTCACTGGCAGAGACGGGGCATGGGCAGTTGGGGTAAGCTTCGGAGCCACAGAGGAGAGCACAGCAACAGGGGTGCAGAGGGCAAAGCAGAGGGATTCCCGCATGGAGGATTGGTGCCGACCAGCACTCACCAGCCCGAGAGGCTTGTCTGCTCACCCACCAGGTCGAGTGGGGGCTGGGAGCTGAGGCTCAGGCTTCGAGGTCAGACGCCCAGGGAGAGGACTGGGGTTGGCTGTGTGAACACAGCCTGAAGGGGGCTAATTCGCCACAGCTAGCCGGGAGGGAGTCTGGGAAAAGGTCAAAGAGGCACGAGACCATTGTTTCGGGGTGCGCTAGGGGAGGGGACTCAGAGCACTGCCTAAACGAGTTCCAGAGACGGGCGCGAGCCGTGGCTGTCAGCGCGGACCCCAGAGACGAGCATGAGATGCTAAGGCTGCTGCTGCAGCCACAAAGAAGCCTGTGTGCAAGCACAGGTCACTATCCCCATCTCCCCTCCCAGAAGCCTGTGCAGCCCGCCACTGCCAGGGTCCCGTGATCCAGGGACAACTTCCCTGGGAGAATGCTCGGTGCGCCTCAGGCTGTTGCAATGTCACGTTGGCCTCTGCTGCTTCAGGCTCGCGCCGCATTCCGTACCCCTCCCTCCACCCAGCCTGTGTGAGCCAGAGCCCCCGAATCAGCTGCTCCTTTAACCCCGTCCTGTCTGAGTGAAGAACAGATGCCCTCAGGTGACCTACATGCAGAGGCGGGGCGACATCCAAAGCTGAACCCTGGGAGCTGTGCGAACAAAAAAGAGAAAGGGAAATCTCTCCCAGCAGCCTCAGGAGCAGCAGATTAAATCCCCACAATCAACCTGATGTACCCTGCATCTGTGGAATACCTGAATAGACAATGAACCATCCAAAATTGAGACAGTGGACTCTGGGAGCAACTGTAGACTTGGGGTTTGCTTTCTGCATCTAATTGGTTTCTAGTTTTATATTTATCTTAGTTTAGTATTTAGAGCTTACTATCATTGGTAGATTTGTTTGTTGGTAGATTTGTTTATTGATTTTGTTGCTCTCTTCCTTTTATGTATATATATTTTTTTCCTTTTTCTCTTTTTGTGAGTGTGTATGTGTACGATTTTTTGTGTGATTTTGTCTGTATAGGTTTATTTTTACCACTTGTCCTAGGGTTCTGTCTGTCCGTTTTTTTTTTTTTTAAGTATAGTTTTTAGCGCTTGTTATCATTGGTGGGTTTGTTTATTGGTTTGGTTACTCTTTTCTTTTTTTAATTACTTTTTTATATTTTTATTTTAATAATTAAAAAAAGTAATTTTAATAACTATTTATTTTATTATTTTTCTTTCTTTCTTCCTTTCTTTTCTTTTCTCCCTTTTCTCTGGAGCCATGGGGCTGAGGGGCTCTTGCTGCTCCAGCCAGGTGTCACGCTTGAGCCTCTGAGGTGGGAGAGCCGAGTTCAGGATACTGGCCCACCAGAGGCCTCCTGGGCCCTCGTAATATCAATTGGCTAGAGCTCTCCCAGAGATCTCCATCTCAATGATAAGACCCAGCTCCACTTAACGACCAGCAAGCTCCAGTGCTGGACACCTCATACCAAACAACTAGCAAGACAGGAACACAACCCCACCCATTAGCACAGAGGCTGCCTAAAATGATAATAAGTTCACAGACAGCCCAAAACACACCACCGGACATGGTCCTGCCCACTAGAAAGACAAGTTCTAGCCTCATCCACCAGAACACAGGCAGCATTCCCCTCCACCAGGAAGCCTACACAACCCACTGAACCAAACTTACCACTGGGGGCAGACACCGAAAACAACGGGAACTATGAACCTGCAGCCTGTAAAAAGGAGAACCCAAACACAGTAAGTTAAGCAAAATGAGAAGACAGAGAAATACATAGCAGATGAAGGAGTAAGGTAAAATCCCACCCGACCAAACAAATGAAGAGGAAATAGGCAGTCTACCTGAAAAAGAATTCAGAGTAATGATAGTAAAGATGCTCCAAAATCTTGGAAATAGAATGGAGAAAATACAAGAAACGTTTAACAGGGACCTAGGAGAACTAAAGAGCAAACAGACAAAGATGAACAACACAATAAATAAAATTTAAAATTCTCTAGAAGGAATCAATAGCAGAATAACTGAGGCAGAAGAACGGATAAGTGACCTGGAAGATAAAATAGTGGAAATCACTACCGCAGAGCAGAATAAAGAAAAAAGAATGAAAAGAATTGAAGACAGTCTCAGAGACTTCTAGGACAACATTAAACGTAACAACATTCGAATTATAGGGGTCCCAGAAGAAGAAGAGAAAAGGAAAGGGACTGAGAAAATATTTGAAGAGATTATAGGTGAAAACTTCCTAATATGGGAAAGGAAATAGTCAATCAAGTCCAAGAAGTGCAGAGAGTCCCATACAAGATAAATCCAAGGGGAAACATGCCAAGACACATATTAATCAAACTATCAAAAGTTAAATACAAAGAAAAACTATTAAAAGCAGCAAGGGAAAAAACAACAAATAACATACAAGGGAATCCCCATAAGGTTAACAGCTGATCTTTCAGCAGAAACTCTGCAAGCCAGAAGGGAGTAGCAGGACATATTTAAAGTGATGAAAGGGAAAAACCTACAACCAACATCACTCTACCCGGCCAGGATCTCATTCAGATTCAACGGAGAAATTAAAATATTACAGACAAGCAAAAGCTAACAGAATTCAGCACCACCAAACCAGCTTTACAAGAAATGCTAAAGGAGCTTCTCTAGGCAGGAAACACAAGAGAAGGAAAAGACCTACAATAACAAACCCAAAACAATTAAGAAAATGGTAATAGGAACATACATATCAATAACTACCTTAAATGTAAATGGATTAAATGCTCCAACCAAAAGACACAGACTGGCTGAATGGATACAAAAACAAGACCCATATATATGCTGTCTACAAGAGACCCACTTCAGATCTAGCGACACATACAGACTGAAAGTGCAGAGATGGAAAAAGACATTCCGTGCAAATGGAAATCAAAAGAAAGCTGGAGTAGCAATTTTCATATCAGACAAAATAGACTTTAAAGATTATTACAAGAGACAAGGAAGGACACTACATAACGATCAAGGGATAGATCCAAGAAGATATAACAACTGTAAACATTTATGCACCCAACATAGGAGCACCTCAATACATAAGGCAAATACTAACAGCCATAAAAAGGGAAATCGACAGTAACACAATCATAGTAGGGGACTTTAACACCCCACTTTCACCAATGGACAGATCATCCAAAATGAAAATAAATAAGGAAAAACAAGCTTTAAGCGATACGTTAAACAAGATGGACTTAATTGATATTTATAGGACATTCCATCCAAAATAAACAGAATACACTTTCTTCTCAAGTGCTCATGGAACATTCTCCAGGATAGATCATATCTTGGGTCACAAATCAAGCCTTGGTAAATTTAAGAAAATTGAAATCATATCAAGTAACTTTTCTGACCACAACGCTATGAGACTAGATATCAATTACAGGAAAAAAACTGTAGAAAATACAAACACATGGAGGCTAAACAATACAGTACTAATAACCAAGAGAACACTGAAGAAATCAAAGAGGAAATCAAAAAAATACCTAGAAAAAAAATGACGATAAAAACATGACGTCTCAAAACCTATGGGATGCAGCAAAAGCAGTTCTAAGAGGGAAATTTATAGCAATACAATCCTACCTCAGGGAACAACAAACATCTCAGATAAACAACCGAACCTTACACCTAAAGCAATTAGAGAAAGAAGATCAAAAAAACCCCAAAGTTAGCAGAAGGAAAGAAATCATAAAGATTAGATCAGAAATAGATGAAAAAGAAATGAAGGAAACAATAGCAAAGATCAATAAAACTAAAAGCTGGTTCCTTGAGAAGATAAACAAAATTGATAAATCATTAGCCAGACTCATCAAGAAAAAAGGGAAAAGACTCAAATCAATAGAATTAGAAATGAAAAAGGAGAAGTAACTACTGACACTGCAGAAATACAAAGGATCATGAGAGATGACTACAAGCAACTATATGCCAATAAAATGGACAACCTGGAAGAAATGGACAAATTCTTAGAAATGCACAACCTGCCAAGACTGAACCAGGAAGAAATACAAAATATAAACACACCAATCACAAGCACTGAAATCGAAACTGCGATTAAAAATCTTCCAACAAACAAAAGTCCAGGACCAGATGGCTTCACAAGTGAATTCTATCATACATTTAGAGAAGAGCTAACACCTACCTTCTCAAACTCTTCCAAAATATAGCAGAGGGAGGAACACTCCCAAACTCATTCTATGAGGCAATCATCACCCTGATACCAAAACCAAAGATGTCACAAAAAAAGAAAACTTCAGGCCAATATCACTGATGAACATAGAACATAGATGTAAAAATCCTCAACAAAATACTAGCAAACAGAATCCAACAGCACATTAAAAGGATCATACACCATGATCAAGTGGGGTTGATCCCAGGAATGCAAGGATTCCTCAATATTTGCAAATCAATGAATGTGATACACCATATTAACAAATTGAAGGGGGAAAACCATATGATTATCTCAATAGATGCAGAAAAAGCTTTTGACAAAATTCAGCACCCATTTATGATAAAACCCTCGAGAAAGTAAGCATAGTGGGAACTTACCTCAACATAATAAAGGCCATATATGACAAGCCCACAGCCAACATTGTCCTCAATGGTGAAAAACTGAAACCATTTCCACTAAGATCAGGAACAAGACAAGGCTGCCCACTCTCACCACTATAAATCAGCATACTTTTGGAAGTTTTAGCCACAGCAATCAGAGAAGAAAAAGAAATAAAAGGATCCAAATCAGAAAAGAAGAAGTAAAACTGTCATTGTTTGCAGATGACATGATACTATACATAGAGAATCCTAAAGACACTACCAGAAAACTACTAGAGCTAATCAATGAATTTGGTAGAGTAGCAGGATAAAAAATTAATGTACAGAAATCCCTTGCATTCCTATACATTAATGATGAAAATTCTAAAAGAGAAATTAAGTAACAATCCCATTTACCACTGCAACAAAAAGAATAAAATACCTAGGAATAAAACTACCTAAGGAGACAAAAGACCTGTATGCAGAAAACTATAAGACACTGATGAAAGAAATTAAAGATGATACAAATAGATGGAGAGATATACCATTTTTTTGGATTGGAAGAATCAACATTGTGAAAATGACTATACTACCCAAAGCAATCTACAGATTCAATGCAATCCCTATCAAACTACGAATGGCATTTTTCACAGAACTAGAATAAAAAATTTCACAATTTGTATGGAAATACAAAAGACCCCAAATAGCCAAAGCAATCTTGAGAGAGGAAAACAGAGCTGGAGGAATCAGACTCCCTGACTTCAGACTATACTACAAAGCTACAGTAATCAAGACAGTATGGTATTGGCACAAAAACAGAAATATAGATCAATGGAACAGGATAGGAAGCCCAGAGATAAACCCACACACATATGGTCACCTTATGTTTGATAAAGGAGGCAATAATATACAGTGGAGAAAAGACAGCCTCTTCAATAAGTGGTGCTGGGAAAACTGGACAGCTACATGTAAAAGAATGAAGTTAGAACACTCTCTAACACTGTATACAAAAATAAACTCAAAATGGATTAAAAATAAAAGTGTAAGGCCAAACACTATAAAACTCTTAGAGGAAAACATAGGCAAAACACTCTATGACATAAATCACAGCAAGATCCTTTTTGACCCACCTCCTAGAGAAATGGAAATAAAAACAAAAATAAACAAATGGGACCTAATGAAACCTAAAAGCTTTTGCACAGCAAAGGAAACCATAAACAAGACGAAAAGACAATCCTCCGAATGGGAGAAAATATTTGCAAACTAAGCAACTAACAAAGGATTAATCTGCAAAATATACAAGCAGCTCATGCAGCTCAATATCAAAAAAAACAAACAGCCCAATCCAAAAATGGGCAGAAGACCTAAACAGACATTTCTCCAACAAAGATATACAGACTGCCAACAAACACATGAAAGGATGCTCAGCATCATTAATTATTAGAGAAATGCAAATCAAAACTACAATGAGGTATCACATCACACCAGTCAGAATGGCCATCATCAAAAACTCTACAAACAATAAATGCTGGAGAGGGTGTGGAGAAAAGGGTACCCTCTTGCACTGTTGGTGGGAATGTAAATGGGTACAGCCACTATGGAGAACAGTATGGAGGTTCCTTAAAAACCTAAAAGTAGAACTACCCTACGACCCAGCAATCCCACTACTGGGCATGCACCCTGAGAACACCATAATTAAAAAAGAGTCATGTCACAAGAGGGAGGAGATATGGGGATGTATGTATGTGTATAGCTGATTCACTTTGTTATACAGCAGAAACTAACACACCATTGTAAAGCAATTATACTCCAATAAAGATGTTAAAAAAAAAAAAGAGTCATGTACCACAATGTTAATTGCAGCACTATTTACAATAGCCAGGATATGGAAGCAACCTAAGTGTCCACTGACAGATGAATGGATAAAGAAGATGTGGCACATATATACAATGGAATATTACTCAGCCATAAAAAGAAATGAAATTGAGCTATTTGTAGTGAGGTGGATGGACCTAGAATCTGTCGTACAGAGTGAAGTTAAGTCATAAAGAGAAAAACAAATACCGTATGCTAACACATATATATGGAATCTAAAATAAAAGAAAACCGTCCTGAAGAATGTAGGGGCCGGACAGGAATAAAGACGAAGATGTAGAGAATGGACTTGAGGACACGGGGAGGGGGAAAGGTAAGCTTGGATGAAGTGAGAGAGTGGAAGGGACCTATATACACTACCAAATATAAAATAGATTGCTAGTGGGAAGCAGCTGCATAGTACAGGGAGATCAGCTCGGTGCTTTGTGACCACCTAGAGGGGTGGGATAGGGAGGGTGGGAGGGAGATGCAAGAGGGAGGGGATACGGGGATATATGTATACGTATAGCTGACTCACTTTGTTATACAGCAGAAACTAACACACCATTGTAAAGCAATTATACTCCAATAAAGATGATAAAAACAAAACAAAACAGAAAACATGTCCACCCAAAGACTTGAATGTGAATGTTCATAGCAGCTTTATTCATAATAGCCCCAAACTGGAAACAATACAAATGTCCATCAAGTGATAAATGGTTAAAAAAATTGTGGTATATCCGTACAACAGAATGATACTCAAAGATGAAAATGAAAGAAATATTGATAAATTTTGCAACATGAATCTCAAAAGCATTATGCTAAATGGGAGAAGTCAAACACTATAAAGCCTACATACTGTATGATCCCATTTATATGACATTCTAGAGAAGACCATAGTACAGTGATAAAAAAGCAGATCAGTGGTTTCTTGGCACTAGAGGTGAAGGAAAGAAACTGACAGCAAAAGGGCATGAGGAACTTTCTGGTGTGATGGAAATGATCTATATCTTTATTGTGGTGTTGGTTACATGCCTTATACGCTTGTCAAAATTCATCAAACTGTACACTTAAGATGTTTGTGTTTTATTGTATATAAATTATACCTTAATACAGCTAATAAGAAAGACAAAATCTAGTTATGTGATTTACAAAAGACAAGTCTAAAACCTTTTGCGTCCTTGAAAAAAAGGAAGTTGGAGAAAGGTATTTGCACACAAATACCCAGAAATCTGGTTTAACTGAATTAAACCCATACAAAATTAATATTAGGCAAAGAGATGAAAAGGGTCATGACATAGTAATAGAAACATTTAATCCACCAGAAAGACATATGCCTAACGACATGTTCAAAATGTATAAAAACAAAATTCACATAACCTCAAGGAAAACTGACCATAGGACAATTTTATTTGTGAACATAAATGCAAAAATCTTGGACAAAATATTAGCAGTTCAAATATAGTAATTTATAAAAAAAAATGCCTAAGTTTGAGTTAGTCCCATAATACAAAGTTACTTCAATATCAATTAATGTTATTCATCACATTAGCAGATTAAAGAAGAAAAAACATATGATCATCTCAAAGGATGCAGAAAAGCATTCAATAAAATATAAAAACCATTCATGATTAAAACTCTGAGTAAACAAGGAACAGAAGGAAACTTTCTCAGTTGGGTAAAGGGTATCACAAAATAATCTTACATCATCTAGCAAACATCATACTCAAGGGTGAAACTTTAAATCATTGCCTGTAAAGTTAATGAAAAGATAAAGTCTGCTATTTATTTTCACTTCTGTTCAACTCTGGAGATTCTAGGCAGCTCAATAAAGTGAGAAAAGGGAATTAACATTATATAGAACAGAAAGGAAAAAAATCAAAGCTATTATTTCTTATACATGATATAATAATCTAAATAGAAAAACCTAAAGAATCTATAAATTATTTTTATTAATAAGGAGACCAATAATGTTACCATATATATGATAAAATGTAGGGCCCTTCAACAGTGAAATGGCTAAATATTGTTTTATAATAAATACAATAAAATATGATACAGCAATGAAAATGAATGAACTAAGGAAGTTACACACATCAATACAGATGAATCTCAGAACATATTGTTTTGGCAGGACCAAGTCACAAAATAACCTGTATGATTTCATTTACATAAAGGTTAAAATAATATAGTACATTGTTTAGGGATACATACATATGTGATAAAGCTAAAGAAAAGCAGGAGGGTGATTAACTCCAAATCCAGGAAAGTAGCTAGGCAGAGCAGAATGTGATAGGAGAAAGGTACATATTGATATCAACAGTAGTGATAATATTCTCGAGGTAAGTGTTATAAATGTGGATGTCTCCTATATTTTATTCTTTAAAGATGTACCAACATGCTAATACATTCCCTTCTATATGTGTGGTATACTTCCTAATGCAAAGAAGTAAGTGAACCCAAGTGAACTTGGTCAGAAAGAGCTTTTTCTTTTTTTGCGGTACGCGGGCCTCTCACTGTTGTGGCCTCTCCCATTGCGGAGCACAGGCTCCGGACACGCAGGCTCAGCGGCCATGGCTCACGGGCGGAGCCGCTCCGCAGCATGTGGGATCCTCCCGGACCGGGGCACAAACCCGTGTCCCCTGCATCGGCAGGCGGACCCTCAACCACTGCGCCACCAGGGAAGCCCAGAAAGTGCATTTTAAAGTACCGTAGGGACTTCCCTGGCGGTCAGGTGGTTAAGACTCCGCGCTTCCACTGCAGGGGGTGTGGGTTCGATCCCTGGTTAGGGAACTAAAATCCCGCATGCAGCATGGAGTGGCCAAAAAAAAAGAAAAAAGAAAAAGAAAAGAAAGTACTATACTATTATTTCAAGTGGGTAAACACAGGCATTTAGGAACTAATTTTTCTATATCTAAGTTTTGACAGGGTCCATTCACCCAAGCCAGACCCAAAGCCTCAGTATCTCCCAACAGCCTGCATGCTTTCCCCTCCTCCAATTCGTCCTCCACCTGCCCCCAGAGCAATATTTACAGAACATAAACATCACCATATTACTTCCCAGCTTTTTTTTTTTTTAACATCTTTATTGGAGTTTTAGTTTCTGCTTTATAACAAAGTGAATCAGTTATACATATACATAAGTTCCTATATCTCTTCCCTCTTGCGTCTCCCTCCCTCCCACCCTCCCTATCCCACCCCTCTAGGTGGCCACAAAGCACCAAGCTGATCTCCCTGTGCTATGCGGCTGCTTCCCACTAGCTATCTATTTTACGTTTGGTAGTGTATATACGTCCATGCCACTCACTTCCCAGCTTTAAAATCTTTCAGTATTGACCCATCCCTACACAGAATAGCATCCAAGCCATTCAGAATACGGCCCCCTTTCTACTGTCCTTTCTGGCTGCTCTGTGTGTACACTTCAGATCACAGCATTGTAAACCAACTGCAGCTCTATGGTAATAGTAATATGTTAATTTAACATGCTGATATTAAAATATTATCTCATGGGTCCATACATTAGCATACTGTATGCTCTTCGCTCTTCTTGAAAAATCCTTGCCTGTCTCAGAATTATTATTCATCTTCAAACCATCACGTATAGAATGCATAAACAAGGTCCAACTGTATAGCACAGGGAACTATATTCAATATCCTGTGATAAACCCTATGAAAAGAATATGAAAAAGAATATATATGTATAACTGAGCCTGTACAGCAGAAATTAAACACAACATTGTAAATCAACTATACTTCAATAAAATTTAAAAAAATTATTATCAACCTTCAGAAAATCTGTGAAACAGCTCCATTCTGAAGGCTTCCCAAAGCACTCCAGTCCGCACTCCTCATGGGCCTCGTTGCTATCAATCCACTGAACACGTGCTGCTTTTTAAATCTGTCTGCCCTCCCAACTGCACTACACACTATTGAGTGCAGGAACGGTATCTCAGTTTTCTTTATATCTCCAGTGTGTACCACAGCACTAGCCCCCCAGAAGCTATCATCTATTGAGCATCTACTGTATACCAGGCCTTGTACCCAGCTTTTCACCCATTTATCACACTGAACTCTCATGACAACTCAATGAACTATTATGAGCCCCCCCTTTTTTTTTTTTTTTTTCAAACAAGGAAACTGAGATCTAGGGATTAACACCCCCAGGATCCTCCAGGTAGTAAGTGGAATTCGGATGAGAACTTGGGTCTCTGGAACTCCACTGCTTAGGTCAGCATCTTGCACCTCTGGTGAAATGTAATGCACTCAAAAGTAAAACACGTCCTGTGAACTCTCACACAACTCGTGCCCTGTGAAGTTTATGGAGCGCCATGGAGGAGGTGTCAGGACCTCTGGTTCTGCCACGTGTCGGCTGTGACTCAGGGCTGTCCCAGGCTGTCTTTGGGCCTCCCTTTCCTCACTAGGAAGGATTCCACACTTAACAGATTCCACATCACATGCTCTCTTCTAAAGCTGATAAGGAAGTCTTGTGGATCGAAAATGTGGGTAGTCCTTCCAGTTATTGGCCCTGAAACAGCTCTTCTTTTACTGTAAAACTGTTTCTGAAGAAAAGATTCCAGAAGCCACTTTTGGGCAGGGTCAGGGAAGTGTTCACTGTGGTTCTCAGCCCAGAGCAGGCACCTGGCCTCCCCCTTCCCCCAAGGGCTGGAGATAGAGGAGCAGCGCACCAGCGTGAAGTCAGCCACAGATGCACTTTCCATAACCACTCTCCACAGAGGAGAAAATGAACAATATTGTGTTTAAATAATGTGCAGGGTGTTATACCAACCAAACCTCTACCCTTCTTCCTGGGGAAATGCAAAGTTAGCTGTGGCCTTTTCACAAACCTCGGAGAGGATGAAATGTCAGCTGTAACTGAATTTCCTGGCTTCATTCCACGTACCTCACCACCTTACTATTATCTACAATGACATTTTGGTTATTAATATACCACATCTAAACATCAGCCCTCACTCAGACATCATGTTACAAACAGCTGAATTCTACAGCTGTTCCTGCCAGAAACAGAAAGATTCTTAACATTTTTGAAGGGAAAAAAATCTGTTTGTTCACAGATGTCTCCCCAGCCACGTTTATGGGGGCTTGTCCATTAGCTGTAGCGAGTCAATGCTAACTATACTTGTCACTCCTATTTACACACACTACTGGTTTTAAGTAACCACTCCTTCCCATGTCCCAAAAAAGACAGCTTAAAAAAAAATGTTCGCTTGGAGGAAGAGAAACTAAAATTCTTCTTGCTGTTCCTCTCAATCAGACCCTTGCAGTGGCAAAAGTATTCACTGTGGTTTATACACTTGTCACTCAAAAACATGGTACTTAGAAATGCCATGAGCCTTCCTATAATTTTTTTTTTTAAACCCACATTTGTTTATTTATTTATTTTTGGCTGTGTTGGGTCTTCGTCTGCGCGAGGGCTTTCTCTAGTTGCGGGGAGCGGGGGCCACTCTTCATCGCGGTGCGCGGGCCTCTCACTGTCGCGGCCTCTCTTGTTGCGGAGCACAGGCTCCAGTCGCACAGGCTCAGTAGTTGTGGCTCGTGGGCCCAGTTACTCCGCGGCACATAGGATCCTCCCAGACCAGGGCTCGAACCTGTGTCCCCTGCATTAGCAGGCA
Source organism: Phocoena phocoena (assembly GCF_963924675.1). NCBI lineage: Eukaryota > Metazoa > Chordata > Mammalia > Artiodactyla > Phocoenidae > Phocoena > Phocoena phocoena. The sequence goes on along the minus strand of NC_089230.1, from coordinate 66,298,964 downwards.
GATTCTCAACCACTGCGCTACCAAGGAAGCCCGAGCCTTCCTATAATTTGACTTCTACTTAAGGAGCTGCATCAATACTTGCTTTGGGCACAAAATGCAGAGCAGCTGAATGGCATTTCGGCAATGGTATAGATGAAAACTATTTAAAAAATACATCCCACTCCTTGTATTTCTGGGAGACATTGCTGGATTGTAACATGTTCCTAATAAGTAGAGTCAGCCTAGCTCCATGGGGACCACACATGCACATGCGTGTACTGAGCCCTTGCTGTGAGCTACATGGTGTGCTAAATGGTCTACATTTGTGACTCCCTAAAATAGCCTTAGGCGGTAGGTATTTTCTCCTTCATTTTACAGGTGAGGAAACTTGAGTGCTACATGAACTGCCCCAAATCACACAGTCAGTAAATTTGCAAAACTGGAATTTGAACAGTCAATCAGACCCAGAATATGTAACACAGAAGTCCTTTCAGGGAACCAAGGAAACAATATTCATTCTTTTACAACCCTTGGAATACACGCTATCGTGTGTTTTTAATTTTTTTTCTTAAGTATCAGAGGAAATTGATCATTGATGAAATGTAAACATCAAACCTTAATAAAGATTTCAATGATCAAACAAATAAACCCAAACTGTAAGTTTATTAACTGTAATTAAGACATTATAAATGTCAAAAGAAATAAAATATGGCTCTTAAAAGAGGCTGGGGGGACTTCCCTGGCGGCACAGTGGTTAAGAATCCGCCTGCCAATGAAGGGGACACAGGTTCGAGCCCTGGTCCAGAAGGATCCCACATGCTGCGGAGCAACTAAACCATGCGCCACAACTACTGAACCTGCGTTCTAGAGCCAGCGAGCCACAACTACTGAGCCCGCGTGCCACAACTACTGAAGCCCAGTGCCTAGAGCCCGTGCTCCGCAACAAGAGAAGCCACTGCAATGAGAAGCCCGCACACCGCAATGAAGAGTAGCCGCCATGCACCGCAACTAGAGAAAGCCTGCGTGCAGCAATGAAGACCCAGCACGACCAAAAATAAATAAATAAATAAAATTGATTCTTAAAAAAAAAAAAAGAGGTTGGCGGTGCGAATTTTAGGAAAATAAATGTATTTCAACTACTGCTCTCTCCTGGTGGTGTAACAAGGTTATGTGGCCTTTGCTTAATTCAATCAATGTAGAAGCTTTTCATCTAACTGATCTATTAAGTCCAAACATGTAGGTAAGGAAAGACTGTATGGGGCTTCCTCAGGATGAGACTTGGTTCTAGACTGAAGTCAAGTACTTTCCACCTGGGTAACTATGAGAAACCACTTAGCTTCTCTGTGCCTCCATTTTTTCATCAGTAAAATGGGAATAATAGTATTTGCCTACTTCAAAGGTTACTGTGAAAGTCAAAGATAATGTGTATGAATGTTCTTTTCAAATACTCTAAAACTGAAGGCATTCTCATTAATCTACTAGAGCCATTCACAGCAATATCCATTAAAATTAAAATCACAGTGGACCCTTGAACAACTTGGGGGGTAGGGGTACCAACCCTTCATGCAGCTGAAAACCCAAAAATAACTTACAGTCGGTCCTCTGTATGTGCGGTTCCTTCAGATCCGTGGTTCCCCATCCGTGGATTCAACCAACTGCAGGTTATGTAATATTGCAGTATTTACAACTGAAAAAAACCTGAGTGTAAGTGGACCCACACAGTTCAAACTCACGTTGTTCAAGGGTCAGATGTACATCTACTCTTCAATGCTGCAGTCCCATTCCTGGGAACCAATGCCATAGAAATACCAATACTTCTTTGCAAGGTTAGGTACCGAGATGTTTATGACTACAATGTTGATAGCAGCCAAAAGGGGGGTGGGCAGGACCAAGATAAATGTCCATCAGTAGAGTAATGGTGGAATAAATTATAATTATACTATAGCATAATATGCAGCCACTAAAAAGAGTGAAATAGAGCTTTATCAGTTGAATGAAGAGATTTCAACATGGCTTTTTCAGAAAAGCAGTATGTAAAAAAATGTAATGAGGAGTCCCAAAAGTCATGTAGTACTTTCAAACTTTAATAATTTCATAAGTATAAATGCTACATACTTACAAAAACAACATGAAAGGTTCATCTTTTAATATTTTAAAATACTGTTTCTTATTAAAATTCAATGTAACAGAAACCACTGCACGCAAAAAATTAAAAGCAAAATTTTTCATTCAAAGTTCACAAAGTAAAATAAATGCAAATAATTAAATGTTCAAATGTTTCTTTTGTAAGTGTATAGCAATTATAACCCTGAAGTTATTAACTTAAAGCTGTACTAATTCTTTGAGCATACTCCATATAATATGTTTTTACTTCTGTAAAACAAAATGACAACCCTCACCCCTCACTCCCACTTGTGTGCTGGTGTGTGTGTGTGTCTGTGTGTATGTGTGTGTGTTTGTATGACTGTGCATTTATGTAACTGATTATATTAACACAGAGAAATAGGAAAGACTACCTGGGCAGTTAAAAGTGGTGAAGAGGGAATAAGGAAGTGAGTGATCTGGTGCAAAAAGGAAAATTTTTAAAAAGGGGTCGTCTAAAAAGTGTGTGTGCAGGCTTCCCTGGTGGCGCAGTGGTTGAGAGTCCGCCTGCCGATGCAGGGGACACGGGTTCGTGCCCCAGCCCGGGAAGATCCCACATGCCGCAGAGTGGCTGGGCCTGTGAGCCATGGCCGCTGGGCCTGCGCGTCCGGAGCCTGTGCTCCGCAACGGGAGAGGCCACGGCAGTGAGGGGCCCGCGTACCGCAAAAAAAAAAAAAAAGTGTGTGTGCTATTATCACACTCATGCACTAATAGAAAATCACTTGCATTATATAGATATATAAAAGCTTAACTTTTTGTTTAAAGAAAGGAAAGAAACTTGCCCCAAGTCTAGTAAGTAAACAGCAGAAGAGACAGAACTTGTACCTAAGTCTCTCTGGCCATGAGGCCTGGGCTCTGAACCACTCTTGTGACCTGTATAACTAGCAGAGTGACTACTCTGGTCCACCATGGCTGGGGATCACCAGCACTGCCACGGGCAGCTTCAAGATGGGGCTACAGACCATTACTTGTGGACCTCTGGGGCTCTTTTCAAAACCACCAATTGGGGCTTCCCTGGTGGCGCAGTGGTTGAGCGTCTGCCTGCCGATGCAGGGGACACGGGTTCGTGCCCCGGTCCGGGAAGATCCCACATGTCGCAGACTGGCTGGGCCTGTGAGCCATGGCCGCTGAGCCTGTGTGCCCGGAGCCTGTGCCCCTCAACGGGAGAGGCCACAACAGTGAGAGGCCCACGTACCGCAAAAAAGCAAAAAAAAAAAAACAAATAAAAACCACCAACTGTCCTTCGAATCTCTCATTTCAGGCTGGAACAGTACAGCCCGGTTGATGGTGTAGCCAGAGCTCAGCCTTTTGGTTGACGCTGATAGCAGCCCTCTGTTTCGTAGACATATAATTTTAATCACCACTGCAATGAAATGCTTATTGATCGGTTCATCTCTGAATCAAAGACACCTTCCCCCCACCCCAACCACCAAGTAAACTAGAAGTGGAAACATCTTGGCAATCTCTAAATAAGCAATTCTCTTCCTTCCTCCAGGCTTGTCACATACTGTGCCCTCTATCTGGAATCCCCTTCCTCTTTTTCTCTGCCTGGGAGACTCCTCTGCATTCTTTAAGATGCAGCTCAAATGTCATCTTCTCCATCAAGGTCTTCCTACCTCTTCTAGGCAGAACTGCTTCGCCCTCTGCATGGCCACACCGCTTAGGGCAGGCATCTCCCGGCACTTCTCACCTTGCCTTTGATTATGGGTTTAGGTGCTGACCGTCCCAGGGGACGCCTGGGATGGTGATGCCTTATCTATCTCTGTACCACTTCTCACCCTCACCTTGTCCCGGGAGCCAGCGCGGTGCTTGGCACATCAGAGGCCTTCAACAAAGTATCAGTTTCATGGGACTGTGACCTTATGAATTCACAAGGTGAATTAGTAATAGGGTCCATTAGGCAGGCAAATCAACATTCCATCCTCTACAAACGGGGCTAAGAATTCCTTGGCTTTAAATAATCTCTAACTAAATCTTTACCAGGAAACATGATACAAGTCAAACAGGTGTAGCTTCATTTTTGCCTCTTCCCAACTCAGCAACAGCAGGGCAAGCTACTACCCTTCCAAATGTTGGCTTTAGATGTGAAATCACACCCAGAGCATGGAGTGTGTGTATGCACATGTATGTATTCACATACAGAATGCTCTTCACTAATTCAGACCTACCTTGACCTCCTCAGGGTGAGATTATTCAGAGAAATAAGAATGGCTAATGTTGTATAACACTTTGAACGTATTTAATTTCAGAGACATTATCTGATCTGTGGTATGGAGCAAACAGCAAATCAATCAACCTGATGTATGTTTATGTTGACACTGATTTTGTGGTAGAACACCCTTTGTTGAGTTTGTGTCTTCTTTACATGTCCATGCCTGAAAATGCTGACCGACTGTAGGTCCCTGCTGTGAGAAGCAAGATCTGTTAAATTCCAATGTACTTGATAACATGCGTACCCCTTATTGTCTACCATAAATAGATTTAAGCAAGCCAAAAAGTTTGAACAAAAACTCATAATTCTAGTCAATAATAGTGAAGAGTATCCCAATTAAGAAAATGGTCGCTTATTTGTTCCTATTGCCATCAGTGAAAGCAGGAAAGTATTTGGCAAATCGTCTTCTGTCATCCCGACATTTCAGAAGGATAAGTTCAAACAGATGAAACGGATGTACTATAGTAACTCACTCTGCTGTACAATTCAACCGGACCAACTCCCAGGGCTCTTGAGCTGCTTATAATCAAGAATGTTTGGCTGAGTTCTATTAGCTGTCAAGGTTTAATAAGCCAAGCTAGTTAATGAGTGACAGCTAGATTTCATTCCAAGACTTCACATCGTCCATGAAGCAATTAAGCATGTACCTCCTGGTCTCCCATGGGAGTTCCAAAGGTGCCTCAGTCTACTGAGAGACTAAATTCAGCAAGGTTTGAGGGGAAACAAATAAACCACATTTAACCCTGAGAGGTAGCAGAGGATGCCTTCTCTCAGCATCTGTGTTAAGAGAGAAATCTTGCCAGTTGAATTGTTGTCTGCATAACTCATGTAGCTATTTCTTCTTTTTTCTGTCTGTCTTTCTGAAATTATAAAAGACTTTTATGAGTTGTTTATAGGAAACCAAGTACCCTGACCCACAGGCAAGGTATTCCTGGAACTGCTGAAATAGCAAGCAAGATAATGATATCATTTTAGAAAGTGCCAAGCAAGAAAGCTCTGATGAACCACTGAAACACGCTCATTGGAGATATTTGTAAATAGAATGAATGTCGCTTTAACATCTTTTCTTTATCAAGGCTCCCCCTTCCTGGTATGCTGTTACTGTGAATATTTCCTCTTTAGGGTCCTGCATATAAGGAAGGTTGTTTGATGTAAAGGAGTAACAAATCTTTTTTGGAGGAAAAAAAAGGTAAGTGTTCGCGGAGCTAATGGAAAGATTCTGAATCTCATCCAACATAGCCCGATCTTTCCACTTTGCATAACTTCCCTTCATCTGCCCTTTGCATTCCCTCCCTACCACTTAGCCCCCTCGAGGCTTTCTATTCTGATTCTCCACAAGAAACAGGCAAGGCATGGAGAAGAGCAGGTTCCTGGGGGAAAGTGGGAGGACCAGAGGGAGTTTTCAGAAAGGGCTGCCTTCAGGGCTGACGAGGCAATGCTTCCTAACACAAGGGGTGAGCCCCATTCCAGGGGGCACATCCATCCTGCAGGAGGTGGGGACTGGTTTCTGTCACTCCTTGCGAACCCCTTCAGACTCCACCTGCTTCCAAGGGGCTTCAAGAAACATCATCTTAAGCTTGAAGGAGTATGAATACAAGCAGTTGTTTATGGTACAGCTAAGGGGGTGGCACACAGAGAGTTGATGATTTTTACAAGTGACCCCAATCCTGTCACAATGCTTTGGCCAAGACGCCTCTTTTCGTTGGCGTGCCTGACTATAAACACTCAGAGAGTCCGTGACTGTGTTCGCTCTGTGGTCAGCGGCACTTTATGTTGAGCTCTCCAGGGATGGAAGGAGTTCAGAGTCCCCAATTTGCTACCAGAAGCTGAACGTCAACCGGTATGAATGGTATGTAACTGGGCAGTTTTCCAAACCCCACGCCGTGGCTGCATATCAGGAAGGCTGCTATAAACAAATGTGCATGTGTGCGTGGAGGCTGATAAGTCAGTGAGGAAAGATAGACATGGAACAGCAACCCAGCCTGAGGAAACATGCAGAGCCGGCTGAGTTTCCACTTTAGGTGAACAATAGCTCTCTTTCGGAAACAGGTCTGGATGGGCTCGTTGAACAATTAGAATGATCCTTTGACTTTTTATCCATTAAATGACTGTTTCAGAGGACCAGAAGCTGGATTCTTAACTTTTACATTATCCTAATATTTATAACAAAACTAAAAGTAAGTTTTAAAAAATATTTAATACAAAAACGTGCAAAGATATGTCAAGTGAAAACAGCACAAAGCAAAACTGCATATATAGATCTCAATTTTGTAAAATATATAGATACATTTCAAAAGATACATTAAAAATGTCACTATGATATAACACTGGATAGTTTTCTCCTGGTGATGGAATTACATGTTATTTTGTGGATTTCTTTATATTTTATTTTCCCATTTTTCTAAAATGAACCCGTATTAGTTTTGTAGTCAAGAAAAACACAAGTTCTCTCATTTAAGAAAACCATTATCCTATGGATGAACCAACATAGCACGATACCCATGCATGGGTTACCTGGGTTGAGGAAGTCTGTAAAAGCACAAAATAGAACCATCCATAAGGCTTATAAAATGTGAACATAAATTTGTCTTAATATCTACACACATTAGTATCTTCCGTCTTACATTTCAACTCCTAGAGAGCAAAGGCTGTGTCTAATTCTGTGCAATGTTTGGCTCAGTCAACAACGCAGATAGAACATAATTTTTATGACGATTATGCAAACGCACCTGGTTCTTGTTCACTCTGGGAGCTAGCTTGGAAAATTCCTCAGTGTTACTGATGCCTGGACAGGGACACAGAAGAAGAACATACATCCTTTCTCCTCTTTTAAAACCCCTATTAAAAACCACATTTTTACGCAGCATGTACTTTCATAGAGAAGACTGGCCCTCTACCATATTTCAAGTGAAGAGAGAGACAGTACTATAATTTTCTCTGTTCTAGCCCACTTCAGTGTTACATAATGGATGTAATCCTAAGGATTAGTTTAGAGTATGATTTCCATATTAATTCAACTGCTGGACTCACCACTGACTCAGCCTCTGGAATTAATATAAAAGAGAGACACAAAAGAGTTTTTCCACTTAAGAAACAAAACCAAACCCAAACAGCCTTAAGTCAAACCACTCACATAACTCTGGAGCCGAAACCAAGAGAGCAGCTTCCATTCACAGTGTTTTCTAGACCTTCTCAAAGCGCTTCTCAGTGATTCCCCTGAACATCAGCAAGGTTACTGTAACATTTGAAGTCACCCTCCAGATGTACCTTGGTGTCTATAAACAGTAGCTTTTTATTTTTTTAGTGCAATAGCTGCAAGATGATACAAATGACTGTCAGTATTTGGAGCTGGTATTCGTACTAGAAATTTAAAATACAGTGTATCAAACTTGGCCCAAATAAGTCAGTTCCTTTCAAGGTTATCGTGAAGTAGACGGGCAGGCAAATATGAAATCCCAAGAGTTTATTAAATTGAAACAGAGAAGTCACTTTTGAGAACCCTGTCACTGCCCCTCCCCTACAGCCATCACAAGGGCTAACATTTACTAAATGCTCACCAGACAATGAGCGTTAAGTGTATATGGGCATGACCTAACGTAATCCTCAAAGGAGCCCAGGGAGGTAGGTGCTGCCATCAGTGTTTTAGAGATGATAGGTTTAGAAAGAGGTTAGGGAGATTGCCCAAGGTCTCAAGGCTCTTCTGTGGCAGAGCTGGGATTTGAGCCCAGGTTGGATGACGCGCAGGGTACAAACGCGTAACCATTAAGGACATGCTGGCTTTAGGGAGCTAATGAAGTGTGAGATCAGACACAGTTACGCCACTTTTAATTTAAGTCTGTTGCATATACATGGTTGGTCCTCCCCTATATTAAGGACGATGTCCTCATAAAAAAAGATGACAAACTCAGTCAGCAAAACCCTCCTGAGGGAAACTAAGATCATTTTCTAAAGTAATAAGTCAAGTCTCTAATTGAAAACATGGCCATGCTGAGGCTTGGGTGTGGTCACCTGAGAGATCTGGAGGAAATCTAGAGGCAAAATTTACCGAATTTTCGATTGCACAATAGACTCTGACTGTGGAAAGCACCCCCTAAACGGAAGTATCTGTCAAAGTAAAAATAAACCCAGTTAACAGCACCTAAAAAATATACTGTGAGTGGGATTCATATCTCTGTCATTTGCTACAGTACATGCATGTATTTAGCTCTTTGGTCCTGTTAAAAAAACAGAAACAAAACACTTAGCTTTTCAACCCAATCTACAAAGCTCTGACATGGACTAACATCCATTTTGCAGGAGTGAAGCGGAGGAGGCCTTTTCTGGGGGGGTTAACTCCCATCAACTCATGGGTGACCAGGAGGCCAGGCCCACTGAGGACTCAGCTTTGCACGAAAGAGAAATCGTTTGTATCTCACATAGAGATGACTGGTTCCACCCAAAGTCCTAAAAGCCAGACGGACAGATAACTGGGAGTTTTTACTTATCGACTTACACTGAGAAATAAATTTCCCAGAAGAGCATAATACTGTTGCCAGATGATTACTATTTTTTAAATTGCAACTTTCACTGAAAACCTACTACCATGGGTCAAGTTCTGTCCTAGGCCCTTTCACACAAGGGGTCTCATTTTACCCTCACAACAATGTTCTGAAATATCTTTTGTGTACATGCTGGAGCTGAGGATGCTGTGGCCTGGAGAGGCTAAGGGCCTCGGCTGAGGTCACACAGATGGAGCAGCAGAGCTGACAGCAGAGGCCAGTCTCCAATGCTGAAGCCAAGGGTCTCCCTGTTGGGAAATTATTAAGTTCAGAAGGTGCTGGCAAGAGACCCAAGTCATCCTGGGTTGGTGTTTTTAAGCCTTTGGACTTGAAATATACTGGCAATATATAACTGCCAATTGATCTATAATATTCAGGGACATTTCTACAATTTTCAAGCTCCCCAACTCCTATTGGTGGCTGACACAGGGACCAGCAGCCGGCTGTCTGCTTTTGATGTGAACATGTTATAATTTCTAACATGTTGTTTAATTAACATTAAACATTAATGTTAATTACTTAATTAACCTTATCTACATTTTTTTGTTTTCTGTTTTTGGCTTTATGGTTCTTTAGTTTATTTTTTTATTTTTTTATTTTTTTGCGGTACGCGGGCCTCTCACTGTTGTGGCCTCTCCCGTTGCGGAGCACAGGCTCCGGACGCTCAGGCTCAGCGGCCATGGCTCACGGGCCCAGCCGCTCCGCGGCATGTGGGATCTTCCCGGACCGGGGCACGAACCCGTGTCCCCTGCATCGGCAGGCGGACTCTCAACCACTGTGCCGCCAGGGAAGCCCTCTTTAGTTTCTTTTAATCTAGAATGGTTTCACCTTCTTTTTTTAAAATTTAAAATTTAACCTTTATTTATGTATTTGGCCTAACCGAGTGGCTTGAGGGATCTTAGTTCCCCGACCGGGGATCAAACCCATGCCCCTGCAGTGGAAGCGTGGAGTCTTAACCACTGGACCACCAGGGGAAGTCCCAGTTCCACCTTTTTTTTTTTCCAAAAAAATGACATTGACTTTTGGAGGAGTCAAGAACAGTTATCATTTATAATTTTCCACAAAATTGATTTCCTTCTTTTCCTGCAGTGGTATTTAACTTTCTTCTCAACCCCCCTGTACTTTCTTTAAACTGGAATGAGGTCTAGAGGCTTGATTATACTTTTTTGGCAATAATACCTTCCAGGTGTTGTGTCCTTCATACTGTGTCACCTCAAAAGGCACCAGATATCAGATTATTCCACCTCAAGCAACGCTGTTTGTTCACTTGTTTAAGTATCTACATTTATTTTGATTTTTGTTGATGGGATATCAAAAAATGGGTAGACAAACCATGGGTCTGTCTGAGTGTGGATTACCTTCTGGGAATTTCACACATAGCTAATCTCAGCCATTTTTCTGTTGATGTCTGAAAGTTTCAGTTTCAAGTGATGATATTTTCTGCCACTGTTCCTTGAAATTCAAATTTTGAGGGTGTTCATTATTTGGTACCTGGGCGCTAATTTATTTATATCTATCAAAAATACATAAATATACATGGTACAAAACCATGTGCCATACTGTCTACTCATTCATGACTAAAAGAGACACTGATAATTTATAAAAACCTATCCTAGGAAACTAAGTCAAAGAATACAGGTAATAATATTTTATACTACTTTTTCTGTTCCTACTGAAAAATGTGTATGGTTACTTCATACTACCAATCCAGCTCAAACAACTCTGAAAAGTGGTTACAATCATGGAAGTTTCACGTTATATAGCTATAATAAGGACTGGTGGTCCTAAAAATGAAAAACTAATGCAACAAAAGGAGGCCCTCTGAGTATGTCTTTAGCATTAAAAAATAAATAAAATGAAATCAGTTTCCAAAGTCTAGCTCTGAACATTTGGCCTGCTCTTGACTTTGAATTGTGGACTTGACCTGGAGAGTAAATCCTAATAGTGACTGTTCATAGCAACTTTGAAGACAAATAATATAACTGTGGCCTACTATGATTATTCTCTTTTTACAAAGTTCCCAAGGAAAACAGCCAAGATGCTTACATTTTAAACAAAAGTTGAGAGAGTAAACGGTTGTAAAACACACATGTAGACATTTATATTAAGGAGTCAACAGCCAATTTTTAAAATCCACCAACAGGATAAAGAAGAAATACAATTTTTGGAAAGAAGTAATAACGTAAGTAAACACCCCCGATGTTTTTGAAAGGCATATCCAAGCAGCCGAGAGATGGTGCTTTTGTTTGTTTGTTTGTTTTAATCGAACTGGGATTTTCTGGAGAACAGTATGTTGCTTTAATACAGTGAATTGCATGAGTCATATTCAAGAGCGGACTTCCATTAGATTCAAACCGCACAGCAGGCCAGGGGATGCCGCTTAATTCTTTTTCCTCCCTACCCAAAGAAGGGAGGTGCCAGAGTGCTCTCCTGATTCTCTCATCTGTTTATCTGCTGAGCAATAGGGCTCTTGCTTCAGGCTGGCTGATCTGCTGAGCCACGACACGTACGAGAAGGCTCTCTGTCAGGACAACACGCTTACCATACTGTAGGTGCACCAGCCAGAGAAATGAAGCTGGAGCACTGCTGTACGTCACCGCACCTCTGGGCCTCTGCTTCCTCACTGCTGGGAATCGGTCTCTTAACTCTGAACATCCTTTAGGCACTAACTCTCCAAGTGTCTGCGATTCTAAATAAGTTAAGTGCTATTTCAAATGATTCTTTAAACACCCATTGCAGATAACTACAAGAAATTCTCAGGCCTGAAAAAAATGTTCCTTGATCACCAAAAAGTGACTCACTTCAAACTGAGAGACTATTTCTGCTCTTCTGCTAATAACAGAATTTTGTCATCCTCCACAAACATTTACTGCACACAGAACACTCATCCTAGAGAAGAGAGAAGCAGTTGTCTACAATAAAAACACTCCAAATTTCCCTTCCAGGTCACACTGCAGAAAGGAGATAGAATGCATTAATTTTCTCATCTACCCTGCCCACGATAGCCTGTGCTTAATATAATTTACAGAAAACTAGAAAGCTAGAGTCTCTACAGACTTCTGAGATCATCTGGCCTATTGATTTCTTTGTGTGCTGAAGCTTTGGAGAATCTGATGTAATAACCTATGGACCACTCTCTCCAGAAAAATGCATATGCACACCACATATTGGACGCAATTCCTAGCATTTTACAGACAGCCCCTGAAGCCAACCTCAGCTAAGACACCAGGCTAACAATTCCTAATCTACTCCCATGGCTTCATCTTTTACGTGGAGACCCCAAGTTTCAAACAGAGGATGTGACTTGGCCACAGTCACATAGCAGAGGCCACGAATGGAGTAAATGGAATAAAACTGAAAATGATGTAATCACCCCTCAAAACTCTTAAATCATCCTTTTCACAGAAGTCAGGCTTATCATGTTGCTAGAAAAGGTGAAAAGGTGAAATGTTTTTAGAGGAATACACCTTTCTTTTATCTTAGGGTTCTAGCTGAGCTTTTCACTGGAAAATAGATAGGTTTTCTTTATCTTGCCCTCAGGCCAGGCCCACCTATGGTTCAAGGTTGCCTTTTCTGTGTTGGTCTCAACCGATCAATAAAGCCTGCATAACCCGAGCACATTCATAAAGGGGGGCAAGTGTGAGAGTTTGAATTAGAAACCAGTTTTAAGGAAACTAACATGAGTTCTAAAGAACTCTGAGTTCGTCACATAATGGATGTTTAAGAAATTTTCTGCATCAGAGGCTGCTCCTTTATTTAGGAAGTGGTATAGTCTACTAAAGTGTTAGCTAGTAAAAGTTCTACAGACTTGCTTTCATGATGAGATGAAACTAATTTCCAGCCACTACATTAGTTTGTTCATTTGCAAAGGGCTTGTTCTTTCAAGAACTAAAACATTCATCATGGGATGTTGCACTTACTCTTAGCCTACCAAATCCACGTAATATATTTTGAATTCAATCCAACAAATATTCTCCTGTGAGGCAATGTGACAGGATGAAAATGTGCATGGGTTCTGAAATCAATAAAATCCAAATTCAAATACTGGATCTTCTATATCTGGACAGGTAATATTGGTTTAACAGTTAAAATAATAATTATTTATCAAATATCTACAAAGGATAAACTTCATCCTAGACCCTACTCCAAAATCTGAATTCATAACATCTAAATGAATGAGGACTTAGTTCATTCTTAAAATGATTCAAATATTTGTGTTAGTTTATTTTGACATATTAAAACTAAAACCACTAAAAATTTAAAGGTTACTGTTTAAATGACTATCTTGCCTGAAATACCACTGTCAGGTTTTTTGACCAAAGGGAAATCTATAATAGCACTGATGGGTTTTAAATCATTAGATAGCGTCCGTGTTTTAAAATAACAGAACAATAAAACAGAAAGAGAATCATTTCTTGACATGGGACTTCATGACTAAAATCTTAAATATTATGGTTCAGTATTCATGTGTTTCCACACTACCTACCAAGTTCTCAGACTGTACCTACTTAATCCTTTTCAAATTACTATCACTACCTTTTTCATGGAAACTTTCTTACAAATTCCTTTGAGAAGCCAAAAATTCACAATGGAAATTTCTTCCCAAGTCCTTTTTTAGATAAACCTATTCAACAGGCAAATCTAAATAATTTTTAACAGTTCTAAATGTAGAGAATTCATGACTTCTTACTGTAATTGCAAAGGAACATACAAAGCAATTACTTAGTCACTTATAAAACCCACGTTCAACTTTCGAAATAATGACTACCCTGATAGGAGAGACAAGACTTTTATAATTAAATACTAAAGTCTAGCCATTTGAGATAAGCACAGCAGGTTATATAATTGTCCCCTGCACTCACAATACCCTGTTCCCCTCTTGGATGCATATCATTTTTCAGTAATAATAGAACATGTAACAAAAAAAAGTTACTGTACTGTAGGAAATCATTCTAACCACAAGTTATACTTCTGGCAAAGAGTAAAACCTCATTATTTTGGATTTCACTAGTTTCATAAGAGGAAAAAGTGCCCATTAATAGTGTAAATAAAATTCCCTTGAGAATATATTAGATTCTTAAGAAAACAAAATAGTAAGCAACCTCATTTACATATAAATACTTGGAGTGTTCATTGAAAAGCATGCTAGAATGGGATTCTCAAACTCTGATAGGATCTCTTTCAGTGCCCTCTGACGAGCATGCTCTCAAGAGCAGTGGAAGTACAGCATACACGTGACACTTTTTCCTAGAAAGATGGGTAGCTCTTGTGCACATGCCTGCTGGGAGCCACCTAGCACAGTCACTACTCATCCAGGGACTACATTTCCTAGGTCCCTTACACTCAGGCAGAAGAACCATGTAACTAGTTCTTACCACTGGAATATGAAGAGAAAATGTGGACTCCTTTCAGGGCTATGGGGATTAAGGAGTGTTCCTTCTTCATGCTCTCTTCCCCTTCCACCAGCTAGATGCAGACAATCATCATAAGCCTTAAAGATGGGATTATGGGTTGAACTGTCTCCTCCCCCTGGAAATTCACATGTTGAAATCCTAACCCCCAGCCCCTCAGAAAATGACCTTATTTAGAAATAGGATAATTACAGATGTGATTAGTTAAGATGAGGTCACACTGAAAGAGGGTGGGCCTGAACCCAGTATGACTGGTGTCCTTATAAAAAGGGGAAATTTGGATACAGACAGGAATAGAGGGAAGATGCTGTGAAGAGTCACAGGGAGAAGATGGCCATTGACAAGCCAAGAAGAAAGCCCCGGAACAGATCCCTCCCTCACAGCCTCAGAAGACACCAACACTGCTGACACTTTGATCTTGGATTTCTAGCCTCCAGAACTGCGAGACAACACTCTTCTGTTACATAAGGCATCCAGGTTGCGGCACTTCGTTACAGCAGCCGAGAAACCTAATACAGACGGTAAGGCCAGAATATGGCAGGAGGCTGAGTTCACGATTCCTGAATAACTGCTTAATAAAAGCACTTCATCTATCAGAAATACTTACACTGGATCAAAATTTAGCAAGAAAGGGAACCTTCATTGTGTCAAACCACTGAATATTGAGGGCTTATTTGTTATTAACAGCTAAATGACCTAATATAAGATTTAATGAAGTAATTTAACTGGCAAGTAATTTTTAAAGTTCTTTTACATTAAAAAAAAAAACCCCACAGGCATATCACAGAGAACAATGTAACATCCATGTAAATTTTTAGGATAAAAAGGAACTTCAAAGAAAATCTGAATTTCCAGGAAGATATTCGGGGGTAATTCCCCCAAATCCTCCCCAGGGTACAAATGTGCTCTCCTCTACCAGAAGAACAATTTCCTCAAGAAATTTTAAATAAGCCACAATGTAAATGCTGCTATACATAGTTTAAATTAGGCTATAATTCACTTCAAACAATTGTTTTGCAAATTCAGAGGAGCATTTCTCCCGAGTGGCCCAAGTGTGTAAAATTTTACTTGGGTACTAAAGACAAAAATATCGCAAAATGAGGTCTCAGTTCTTTCCAAAGTTCTCAATTAATATTATATTTAATTAATCTGAAGAGATGTTACCATGTAAAACCTTCTGTCCTCAAATATAGACCCCCAAAATGTACTTCCTTTGTGGTAGGATAACTAACATGGAATCAATACACCATTTTTTGTTTACTTTTTTTTCCTTGCATGATGAAATAGTAAAAGGACAGATATCTGTGTTAAGACACAGAGCTGTAATTCAAAATACCTCAAATGCTGAGCTGGCATCTGGGTTCTCCTGTTTATAGAAAAGCTGGGATGGTTCAGCTTGAGCTCAGAGCTCAATTTAGATCATAGCATCTGGATTCCAGACAGATGTGTGAGATGCAGCCACAGGTCTCCAGGTCCTGACCGATCCGAGATGGAGACCAGAGACCACTTGCCACAAGGATTCCAAATGCAGAAAGTGCTCGAGGGAGAGAGAATCCTCAAAGGTGTTTGGAAGATCTGGCCACAGGCAGCCTGCTTCGAACTGCCAGGCGCACCATCATTTCCTCAGCGGGCAGGTGCTGGGGAGGCTAAGGGTAAGGTGGCCAGAGGATGACATTGAATAAAGAGTCCCCTGGTCAGCTCTGTCACGGTCAGAAAACATCCCTCACCAATGACTCGTTTCCTGAGGCGGTCATTGTTCAGATTAAACTATGGGAATCTGGCAATAAAATGAAAAATCTTAGAGAGCACACACTTCCTGCTGAGATTCGTGCTCAACTTTGCTTTGTTTCAAAGAGAAAAACTGGGATAGTGCAAGAGAGAAAGTGTTTTTAATTTTATTTTAAAAATTGTATTGAAGTATAGTTAATTTACAATGTTGTATTAGTTTCAAGTGTACAGCAAAGTGATTCAGTTATACACACACACACACACACACACACATATATATACATACATATGTTCCTTTTCCAGATTCTTTTCCATTATAGGTTATTACAAGATATTAAGTATACTTCCCTGTGCTACACACTAGGTCCTTGCTGTTTACCTATTTTATATATGGTAGTGTGTATTCGTTAATCCCAAACTCCTAACTGATAAGAGGGAAATTTTTTCAATGCCTTTTCTTTTTTTCTATAGACTCAGTCACGCTCATATAGGCTACATACTGAAATCTAAAAGAAGAGGGGAAAAAATAGTAGCAAAAAATCTTCCCTGACCAATTTTATCTCCATTAGAATTCATCTTGCTCCTTCCTTAGTTTTCCTTGGATATAATCTATCCAGAACGTTGGTGATGTTGCAGCGATGGATTTTATGTGCAAGAAAAAACCCTTCCCCATTGCTTTTCCACACCTTCCCCCTCCGAGGTCTCTCTCTCCTTCTTGTCTCTTTGCTGTGAATGTCAGGGCTGTCAGTGTCACAGCCTGACATGATTAGTGTTCCCGACACTACACCTAGAAGCAGAATGAGAGCGAGAAGAGTAGGCTAGGGGGCGCAGCCATTTAAAGAAGTCAAAGGGAAAAAAAGCCCAACCGCCTTCCTCTGAGGTTCCTTGATTACAGGGCAGCTTATAAATCACCTCGGATTTTTCTCATTTATCCAATTAGTCTGTTGTCCTGCTCCTGGGCAGATCCCGAAGGTGTGGATCTATTCTGTGAGATCAAAGTCAGTGGCTCTAATAACAGATAAGACAGAATTCGTGATTCAGCAGATTCTAAGGCTGTGAAGGGTAACCATCGGTGCACTTTGGGAAGATAGCACCAGTCCATTTCGAGTATCGATTCGCTGCACTTTGTCACTCTAATGATGTTATCTCATTAAAAGAGATAAATGCCCCGCTGTTCTTCCAATAGCATCTGCTTCTTACTCCTCTCTCTTCTTCAGCAACATGGCTCTCAGCAGCAGCACATTAGAATCATTGAAATCCAACGCAAGGCTTGGCGACAGAGCTGCTTACGGAGGCTTCTCGACCCCCTAGCTGCTCCCCCCTCCCCCTACCAGTCACCCACAGAAATAAGCAATACAAAGAGAAACAGATGTAGAGAGTAATCATGATAGGAAGCACTTATTGAGTGCCTATTCGTGGAGCCTTCGCCCTGCCAACATTTCGCATCTCCTACCTTGACCTTGTAAGGTAAGTAGAACAACCCCCAGTTTGCAAATGAAGAAGTGGAGTTTGATATTAAGGTACCTGCCCAAGATTACACAGGTAGTGAGAGGCTGGACCACACGTGAACAAGGGGCCATCCAATGCAAGTCCTCTTTTTCTAATCCTCATTTTCATTCATGCAACAAATAAGTAAATATGATTGTAACTTAATTAGAATAGGTGAAAAAAATATAAGAGAAGGTGGCAATCATCCTTCAGCCTGCTAGCACTCAGGAACACAATGCCATAGGCAGTGCAACGGTTTTGTTTCAACAGATTTCTTATTAAATAAAAAAGGTTGCAATTTTCCATAATGAATGTTTTATACATTATTCCTTTGTGTACACATTATTAAAGGCCTCTGAGGTACACATTATTAAAGTCTATTAAAGTCTGTATTTAGCAGCATTACTAATGTGCCTTTGGGGACATTACTACAATGAAACAGCATCAGTCTTTCACAAAATTTCAATTGTTTAATATTCTTCTTCGGATCTTCAATACACGTGTCTATTTTTAGCTATAATCAGACCTCCTGCAAAATGCCGTGATCCCAGCCTAGAGCTGTCACAACAAATTGTTTATGGGTTGGATTTAAGAAATAACAAGAGATGCAGTCTAGTCTAAAGCTAATTTCAGCCATCGTTTTAATTGTTTTTTTTTCCCCCGATAACTTGTTGCAGTTTTCCTACTGTTCTAATTAACAGGAGCTCCTTGATCTCTATGACGCTTTACCTCTGTGGCTAGAGCTGGCTATCTCAATGGACCGCTCACATTTATATCTAATTGAGACTAGCCTCTCAAGATAATGTCCCTTTCTTAAAGTCTGAGGGTGGTAAAACGTTACGTAATTATTCCATAAAAAAAAGAAAACCAAATAAACCAGAAGAACATATAAACTGTGACTAATCAAATCTCAGTGTTTTCATTTAAACCTAAACATTGTCATTTATGAGAGACGAGAAATACATGTCTTCTGAGCATTTACTGAGGGATTTGTGCAAATTATGTAGTTTTACGAACTCTAAATAGGCATCTCTCCTCTAGTACATTTATTAATTTTATTGAACAGTAGGAGGTTTTTAAAACATAAAGCCAAGGATGTACCTATATTCAAAAGCACAACATTCTCTGCAAACATCTTGTAGAAAACAATAATGCTGGGCTTATTTTTACAGAGATAAAAGATAACAAGAAGCAGGAAAAAATGCCAGCAAACAGCTCCATGTTATAAGGCCTCAATATCACAAAAAGAGAGGGGAAAAAGGCAATTCAAAGTATTAGGTACTCAAATTAATAAGCTGGGACTGAAAGCCATCTCTCTATTATGAATTTCCCCTCATACACAGCAACTGCACCAGTGGAGGTGATACGTTCACAAAATCAGGCAAATTGAGTGGACTGTTAATATTCTAAAGATGGACAAGCCACAGATTAACTGAGCAACTAGTCATGTTTCCAATCACCGATTAACTAAATAGGATGTAACTTAATTGTCTGCATTAAGACTGACTAATTGAGAGGAAAGGGGCACAGCTGAGGACTTAAGAAGGATGTCAGCGCATTCCTCTGCCTGATGCACAAGGCCAGGATCCACTGGCCTCTTTGTTACAAGGGGACCCAGCCACCACCAGCATCAAAGAAAGAGGTCACCGCCCACATCATGTATCCAAAGGACCTGTCTGATGATGCTGCGGGCTGGTGTGGGCTTAGTTCAACACGGTGCTGCAGAACGAGACCATGCCAGTTCAGTCAGCATTGAATTACAGCTCAACATGAAGGCTGGTAGGGCAGTTTGTCAGTTAAAAATTTTTTAAAAATTTAAAAAGCAAAACTTGTTTTAATCAAGAAAATCCTAGGCACGCCTCTTTAAACCCTCAAGAAATAAGGATGACCAAGATTCCCACACTGACAATCGCAATGTGTGTGAAGTGCCACTAAAAACAACGAAGTGGGACCGAGCATCCTCTTTCTTCCAAGTGAAAACTGTTTTACGGTCAGTAGTTGTGGCCATCATTCAAAGAGCTTATCATGATTCACAGCTCGACCTCTCAGACTTGAAATCAGATTACAGTCATGTCAAACGCATTCCTTCTCCTGCTCTGGGCCATGATGGGCTTAAACCAAAAGTCCAGCCTTTCTGTTCAGAAGCCTTAATTTCCCTCCCACCTGTTTGGATTCTCCTTCATCTTTTCCGACATGATGCGGAGCTGGTAAGTGAGGCTACGGAGTCCTGCCCCTCACGTCAAGGCACTGCCATGCCCACGTGAATACTGCAGCAGGGCCCCTGGTCTCCTGGCTCCCCAGAATCATTCCTCTAAAGCCAAATTCTCTGTACAGAAGGGTTCAGATTCTCAACTTACATCCCAGACCGTGAAGACGCCTTCTCAGAGAGGCAGGCATCGACCACTGCCCCACTGTGTGCTGTTCTGAGATGCAGAGGTAAGTCCCACACTCGAGGACCCACTGAAATGCGTTCCTGGTAAAGCAGAAGGAATGAAACAGAAGCACTGATGTCGCTCCCGCAGTAGAAATGACTGTATAAAGGGCGAATTCTATGTTAACTCAGGAAGCAATTCTCATATAGCAGGTATGTGTTTTACATACATTTACACACACAGGTTCTATACATGCACACGTTTTAAAGACAAATGAGCATAAACATACTCAGTTAATTCTTTTAAGTTTGTCTTCTCCCTATTTCATGCCACACTGACCATCCTCTAGGTTACGATCATCTTAATCTTGCCCTCCCTTACCTCTTAGGAGGGAACTGCATTCCCGTTTTTGTCCTAAAAATTCACTGACTTGCCCAGTGAGATGCACAAGGAAGAGACTGGAGGTCTAATTTTCTCATTTCCATACACCCCACATTCAGCAGAATTTGACTTACGTG
This sequence comes from Phocoena phocoena, assembly GCF_963924675.1. Lineage (NCBI taxonomy): Eukaryota > Metazoa > Chordata > Mammalia > Artiodactyla > Phocoenidae > Phocoena > Phocoena phocoena. Next base: position 66,278,576 of record NC_089230.1, on the reverse strand, counting down.
TAACCCAGGTGCTACACCTGCCTTGTGCCAACCATGTTTCATTTAGCCACACAAATTCTATAAAGTTTTAAAAATAAGGAATAAGGGCAATGTTTCCTTAACGATGTGGGAGGTGAGCACAGATGTGCTACAATGTCCAGGGCACTCCTTCTCAGGATCCAGGGCCCAGCTTCTTTGACTGCTGAATGCAGGGACACAGGCACAGTCTAGACTCCTGTCTGAGGATATGCTTAAAAGTTACTGCGGACCCTAAAGAGCTTTTGTTCACGTCAGTTATTTCTATCGATGTTTCACCGTATTAAAAATTAAAGCTGAGACATTTTTGGAACATGAGGACACAACCACACATTCCAACAGCCGTCAGAGGGATGACATCATAGCATGACGTCATAGCATGTAGCCTCCTAAACTGTATTGTATACTTGAGAGAGAGTGGAAAGGGCAAAAAATGTCTCGGTATTATTATGAAAATAGTTTTGATCTTGCAGGTGGCCCATGAACGGGCCCCCCCAGGGGTCCCCAAACCACAGTTTGAAAACCACTGGTCTAAACGAGCACATCAGCAATATCTTGAACAAGAGGATGTAATGAGTAAGAGGATGTAACAGCCGTTTAAAACAATTTGAGCCATTGAATCAAAGGGCAGCGTCTTTTTCTAGAGCATTTCTCTACTTACTACTGCTTCCAAAACATCAGTACATTAAAATGCTCTTTCCTGGCAATATGTCAAAGAGAATGACTCCCAAATTCAAATCTCTGTTTGACCAATGGCTCTGTCTCTTTTTTATCCACTCACTAAATATCGCCACCCAGTTGTACCTCAAATGCGAAACAGCTAAAATAGTGTTTATTTTAAAATGCTTGCTTTTTTCTGTCAGTCATATACACAAACACTTACTATAAGAAAGTTGAAAATATAGAGAAAAATTTGTTAAACAACAGACATTTATTTTCTACAGTTATGGATGCTAGAAGTCCCTGATCAAGGTCCAGTAGGGTTGGTTCCTGGTGACAGCTCTCTTCCTGGTCACCTTCTCACTCTGTCCTCATCCAACCTTTCCTCAGTGTTTTCTCCAGATGGGTGGGGGAATGGAGAGAGCTCTCAGGTGTCTCTTCTCACAGAAAAATATTTTCTTAAATAAGAAACATGAATACCATGTACCTGTCCTCTGAGAAAACCACTGCCAGAATTCTGGGCAATATCTCACAGTCTTTTTTATCATGTATATTTTAAAAATACAGTGACGTTCATATCTTAAAGATAATTTCACGTCTTATTTCAAAACACTATTTTTAGTATGAAAGAATGCATATTGCTAAAGAAAATTTAGAACTTACAAGCAAAAAGAAGAATAATGCTCTTAATACTTTGATGGGTACCTGCAATCTTTTTCCTGTGGGTAGCCATGTATCTTTTTTAAAAAACAAAATAATGATCAAACTGTACATATTATTATGTAACTTGCCTTCTTCACAATTTACTGAGAACACCTTTCTATATTATCAAATATTACTCCATCCCTCCCTGTCATTTTTATTATATGGATGTACCATGGTTATTATTTTTTAAAAATTACTTTTGTAACAATATGTGATGAATATCAGCTACATTTTTATACATATCTATGATAATTCTTACTGAGTTCTAGAAATAGGAGTTTCTGAGTCAATAGGTGTGTGTATATTTGAGGCTTTGATACACATTAGGTCCCTTTGAGAAACGCGTTCTTTCATTAACCGTCAATGAGAGAGCCTGCCAGTCCTATTCGTACCTTTGATGAGTAACTTTTATGAATCTTCATCAATTGTAGAAAATGCCAACTCATCATTTTAATTCGTCTTTCTTTGATAACTGTTGAGATTGGATATTTTCTTATATGGTATTTGCTGATCGTATTTCTTCCTTTATTGGTTTTATCTTTCTGTTCTTTGCTCATTTTTATTAGAGGAATCACTCTTATCTTACTAATTTTCAAGAATTTTACATACATCAGCTAAGTTAACTCTCTGTCATATATGTTATAAATATTGCCTGGCTAGTCTCTTGTCTTTCAGGATAGTTCAGAATGTCTTCTGATGGAAAGAAATCTTTAGGCTTTAAACAAATACATTTTCTTCCTTTATCACTTCTGCCACTAGAAATTAATAAGGCTCTCCTTATTCCAAGATCATTTAAGTTTTATCTGTATTTTCTTCCCTGTCACTGGTTTTCGAAGGGTGTGGTATTTCTCCGAAGTCTGCCAAGAGGGGAACTTGGCCATTTGCCTTCAGAAAAAAAGCAGCGGAGATTCGTTAAATATAGATTGGTCATTGGGTGAAACCACCCAGAGTGTCCTAGAAAGGGGAAGAGAGAGATCTTATATGTTTACTATCTACCAAATCTTATCCCGCGTCCAGTAACTCTGTTAACTTGCTCTTCAAATAGAAAAAGTTTCAAATGGAGAAAGTTTTAACATTAAAACTTTAAACATGTTTAAATATTAAACTCTGGGATGAGACGACTCCTCGCCTTGGCCAGAACAGAAGCTTTGGACGGCAAAGACCTTTGTTTTGTTCACTGGTGAATTGCAAGCATGGTGCATGGTACGCAGTGGGTACATGACAAATGTGTTGAAGGACCTAGTGTTGAGTTATGTGCCTGCCGGGTGTTAGGTGGGAGAACCAACGGTGGTGAGTTCTGGACTTCCCTGCTTCATATTAAAGAGCTGCAAAGGAAGAAAAACTCTAAATGAAGGCAGAAACTAAACTTCAGTGTTACTTTTCTGTCGACTGCAGAGATTTTGATCTGAGTGTAAAGGTAAAACTGCCTCAAACCTGGCACAGTAAGACATGGTGCTGAAGACTGGAAAACATTCAGCGAGAAAATTCTGTCGGGCATACAGTAAGCAAAACGGCGGCATCCACCCGCCAAGAGAGATAAAAGACACTACCCTCCTTCATTTGATGCTATGGCGCTTGTCCAAAGCAGTAACAATCAGATTTGGCTTTATTTGAACATGACAAGGAAGAAACAGTTCTCAAGAAGATTCACTTTCACTGTGGGGGCAGGGTGGAGAGCGTTCTGTGCAATAACGGAAAAATCAATTATTTTTCAATCAGATGGAGTGTTCTCACAAATTCAAGGCAGAGAACAGCATGCGATGTGCCTTCATGAGAACGATGGCCACGAGGGAAAGAATTTAGGATTGTAATTCCAAGGTTGCTTTCAAGACCGGAATGTTGTTCCTGTAAGTGTGCTTGTGTGTATACAGTGGCATGTACTGAATGTACGCCATTCTGCCCAACTGGCCTCCCCCAAATCCCATCCTGTTTAACTTGCCTCCCATTTGGCTATGATTTTCTAAGTAACACACTAAAACCCTCTCTTTACAGCATGTTAACATATAGGTAACACATATACATACAAAACACTAATCCTTCTTGTTAACAAAATTTATAATATATCATATATAATACATATTTATACCTATTAACAAGAGAATAACCAAGAAAGTAGAAAGGGTAAAGAATCTGGACAAAATTCAAAGTTAAATTCTAATTTTAAAGTTTTTGATCAATATTAAAGATTGGAAAATCAGCTCTTGGAAAAAGATCCAAGGAGAGTGTGAAAGTTGGAAAGATGGTCTTCAAGTCTGCATAGGGCCGGGCAGAAACAGTACCCTGGGGAAATCTGTGCACCCACAATTTCTTTCACGTGTAAGGCTAGAGCATAGAGCCCAGAATGTACAACCACTAAAGTCTGTTTACGATATTTCCAAGGTGAATAGACGTGAGGGTATCCACTCTGTATAAACCTACAGGTTGGGTATCAACCTGACATATCCCATGTACACCAGCCTCCAGAAAGGGCCCCAGGTTCACGATGAGCATTGTGTGCAGACAGACAGCGTGCTGGCTGTCTGAGGGCTGGAACTGCACCCCTTCCTGGTGTGTTCCCAGATCCGGGTACAGACTGAAGTTCCAGAATGTGAGGAATGAAGGCTCTACCTGGCTGCCAGCAGTTCACTGACAGGTTATCCCATTAAAATAGTTAGACAAACTGCCAATTCCTGGTGCCCTGTGGCCATTCCCGTGTTTTCTAGAGGGTATCGTTTCCAACTGACCCAAAAGAGAGCTGTCAATGCCTAACTGTGGTCAGAATTGCCCTGGTGCGTCAGAGGAACAACACTGGACCCTGCGATGCTCCAGCCCCCTCCCCATCTGGACACCTCCCTGGTTAAAGTGTCCCATAACTAGGTGGAGTTTGGGAAGGAAAGAGCGTGATTACCGTGTATGTCCGAGGAAGTGGCAAGTGTACAATTCAAATGTCTCCAGCTTTCTGGGAACACTTCTACTTAGGAAATCAATCACACCCACAAAAATATTTCCAACGTTCTAACTTTCATATCCTAATTGATGAGATGACTATCTAGTTTTATTTGTGCTGAGATCTGTTTCCTCCCCAGAGGGTGACCTATTTTTTTTTTTTTTTGTCTTATGCCAAGAAAACCATAAGAAAAATGCTGACCTATGAAGGTTACACATCATGCTTAATCACCACTTTAAATTAAAATAACATAAAATAGAGCATTCACTGGGTCACTCGGGCAGAACATAACCTCCCAAGCAACAGACACACCTACTGAGACACACTTGAAATTTCTAAGGAGTCTGGTTCCCAGCTGTGTGTCAAGAGCCAAACCATGACATCAGGTCTTGCGTTGCCCCGGAGAAACTTAGGGCAGGGCTGAAACAGCATACTGAGCCTGCCAATCTGAGATTTCCCAAGAGCTGTCTTAGCTTTTCACTATACCAAACTGTCAGAGATAGAAGCCAAGATTTGCAGTGACTGCCGTGATGGATCTCCTCTCCTCCGTGCCCTCCAATTATGACTTTGGGGAACAATACCTGCCCAACTAGGATTCCAAAAGCTCACTCCTCAAAGACTGTTGGAGGGCATTATGCTAAGTGAAATAAGTCAGAGAAAGACAAATACTGTATGATTTCACTTACATGTGGAATCTAAAAAATACAACTAATAAATATAACAAAAAAAGAAGCAGACTCCCAAACATAGAGGACAAACTAGTAGTTACCAGTGGGGAGAGGGAAGGTGGGAGGGGGAGGGGAGTAAGAGGTACAAACTATTAGGTATAAAATAAGCTACAAGGATATATTGTACAAGATGGGGAATATAGCCAATATTTTATAATAACTATAAATGGAGTATAACCTTTAAAAGTTGTGAATTACTATATCGTACACCTGTAACTTATATAATATTGTCTAGCAACTATACTTCAATAAAAAAATAGATAGATAGATTTTTAAAAGAGGGTAAGTATTGAAGCCAGAAGGGGGAAAAGGTCAGCAAAGTTTTCCTCTTCTTTGGCTTGGCTCAGCCAAATGAAAATCTCTCAAAAAACAATTGCTTACTTTTTTCTGGTTTCTTCTGATGGGGTAAAGCAGCTGTGCCCGTGAGAAGGCCAAACAAAGGGCCATGAGAAAAATTACCCCTGGAAAGGGGATGTTAGTAAAACAATCTCAACAAGTTACATGGGCTTTCTAAAGCCTAGGAATTCCATAATCCGTTTTTAAGACCAAATCATCTAAAAGCGCTGTCCAACTCCATCACAACCCACGGTTACCTCTTCCTGCAGTCTCTGGAAATGTCTCCCCCCTGTTTCAAATCCTTCAGTGGCTCTCAGAATGCAACCCTTCCCTCCTTCTCTGGGCTCACATCTGGCATCTTCTCCCAGTGCAGGTGTTCTCAACCAGGGCATTTTCGTCCCCTCAAGGGACACTGGCCAATGTGTGGGGACATTTTTGGTTGTCACAGCTGAGGTTGGGGGAGAGAGATACTACTAAACACTTCCAAAACAGAAGACAGCCTCTCACTACAAAGGATCACCTGGTCCAAACATCAACAGTGTCAAGATTGAGAAATCCTGCTCCAGCCACACCAAACTATGTTGTTCTCTACACACGTCAGACTTTCTCATATGCTTTTGTGCCTCTACATAGGTTGTTTCCTTTACCTGGAATGCCCTACCCTACTTCTGTGTCCAAGAAATGATCATGTATGGTACAGAATCCAACTCAAGATGTCACCTCCTCTATACTCTCCTATCCAGATCCCCCAAAGTTGGGTGTCCCTTCTGTGCTTCCACAGCTTCTGGTACACGCCTCACACTAGGCACAGTGCCCCCAAATCGTCTGTCGCCTGCTGAAGGTAAGACCTAAGCCCCATTCATCGTTTATCCCCAGAGTGCCCATCCGGTAATCAACTGCTCCATGCTGAATCAATCGGGGGATAAAGTGGAAATGTTGCAGACGCACCCAGGACTCTCTGGCAACAATGTCTAAGGGACAAGAGTGTCCCCAACACCAAAAAGAACAACAGCAAACATTGATCAAATGCTTATAATGTAGACATGGACTATATTAAACACTGGTACACATATTAATTCACTTCATCCTTATAACAATCCTGTGAGGTGGGTACCATTATCATCAACATTTTACAGATGGGGAAGCTGAGGCACAGAGCACTTAAGCCACTTTCCCAAGGTCCTCAAAGCTAGTATCTGTAAGAGCTGATATTTAAACGCGGGTAGTCTGGCTCTAGAGCCTCAGTCTTCCAATATTCATGCCAAGGCAATTACACTAACAACCAATATTTCAGCTGCTCAGAGGCCTCTGATAAACACAGCTGACACCTTTGGAAGACTACACCACCACCAGTCCCTGTGACGCTGCCTGTCAACACTGCTTGCCAACCTCTGGAATGCTTCTGGCAGGAGATGCAACCTCCTCACACCACAGAAAGTTATCCCATACCCAGGGTAACAAATCATGGTACCATAAAGACACAAAGGATGAGCCTCCAAAGTACCTCTTACCTTGTTCATGCTGTAGGGACTGCAGCAAGGGATTAGACATGTCACAATGCAAGGCAGCTCTTAAAGATTCACCTTGGTCCCGTAGACCTCACTTCCTGAAGCAGACAGCTGCACTGCAAAGACAAAGAGGATATCCATCAGCCGGCGTTCAGGAAGGCCCAGAGCAGTCTCATGTCCAGTGGAACTTTCTGCCATGATAGCAAGGCTCCATGGCTGTGTTATTCAATATGGCAGCCACTGGCCACATGTGGCTACTGAGCGCTTGCAATGTGGCTAGTGCAACTGAGGGCTGAATTTTAACTTTTATGTAATTTTAATTAAAGTTCAATGTAAATAGCCACATGTAACGGTTAGTGGCTACTGTACTGGACAGTGCAGGTCTAGAAGAGTCCAATCAAGAGTCTTGAGGCCACAGACACTGGGCACGCCAGTGTCCAAGGAAAAGCTGGATATTATATGCTCCGAGTCACTGCAGGTACACAGGGACAAGGACACTCATTCATTTGATAATTATTTTTTGAGTACTTACTAGGTGCTGAGTACTGAGGATATAGTGACCAGTAAGCCAGAGAGGTCAGTTATGTAAGGGTTTCTAGTGCAGGCTTTGGCCTCCTTAGGAAGGGAAAGGATCTAGCATGTGAGTAGCATGTATGCCAAACCTAAATGCCTTCCGTGCTGCCCAAAGGAATAAAGGAACAGACCAGCTGGGACTTCCCTGGTGGTCCAATGGTTAGGTCTCCATGCTTCCACTGCAGGGGGCACGGGTTCGATCCCTGGTCAGGGACCTAAGACCTTGCATGCCTCATGGCATGGCCAAGAAAAAGAAAAAAAAAAAAAAAAAGGAACAGACTAGCATTTGCTAGAGCCTGATTGTACCACTGTCAGGGCTTAATAGCTAGAGGCTTTCACAGAGCTTTTTGGGAGGAAGTGTACCATAAAAGAATTCAGGAGTTCTGTACTGTGGGCCTAATGAAGCAGATGACCCAACGTCTCCTCAATAAGGAAAGGACCCTTAAGGAAATAAGGGTCCACGTTTTTATCCACACTATTGGTTCTTTAGGTAGGTTTTTTGATTCATTTGAATTACATTTTAGAATTAAACAGTCACTGTTCACTTCCAGGATTCCTAATTTGTCAGATATTAAGAAAAAATACAGAAAGAAAATATCTTCAACCACATAATTGGATTTGTAGCCTTTTCCTTTGAAAGATGTTTCTGGGTGGATTTGAGAGGAGAACAAAACATGTAAGGTGTCTTATAATCACCTTATTTCTGTATTATTTTTTTCAGGTTGCATCTAGGAAGGATTTATATATCTGAACCTTTCCATAAAGACTGGAATTTGAGGTTTAAGCGGAACCACAGTGCTTTAAAAAATATATTATTTTAAACTATATTAACAATCTAGAAAATGTTCAATAGAAAAAGGAAGAAGTACTCAGAATCCCACTAGCCTACCATCACCTCTGGTTCTTAGCAGCCAGCCTTGGTCTGTCGGAGAACAAGACGCATGTCTGCTAACTGAGTCGAGGGCACAGAAGTCCAAGGCTGTATTCTCCATATTAACAACTTGCACCGTTAAGAAAGTGATTTTGCAATATACGTTTTCGAAAGATAAACTCCTACTTCGCACACATTACTATTCTTTGAATACAGTATTATTATAAATCAGAAGATAGAGAGAGGAAACGGAAGATCACTCCCTGGCTATTTGAGACACAGAGATTCCAAAGAAAATACCACATTCAGTCACAGCAATGACATATTTTAACAATGATGTACCACATGGAGAGACCCTGGAATTCTGACTCTGCAGCCTAAACTACATCCAAACCCCCTCATCTGTACATGAGGCCTGAGTAATCACTGTTTCAAAGCCAAGAAAATCCAACATCTAATTCTAACCAACCTTAAAGCGACTGAAAGAAAATTCTCCATGTAACTTTTACCTTCAAATTTCCAGAAACAGATGCTAGTGAATTTCTGGGTTTTAAAGTAGAATTCTATACATGTTAATTCCTTTTTTTGACATGTGTATTTGATCTGCTTAAAAACTACAGCCCAACACTTAACTGGGAAGTTTGTCCAAAAGCCTGGCAGAGATGCCTGATGTCACAATTCCATTCAAATGGACACAGTGGTATCAACACAGGAAAGGTGGGCACAAGGAAATAATAACAAACAGACAAGGATTCTTGAACATAATTTCCCCAAGGAAATCCCACCCAGCTCCAATCATTCCACCATCCCCATTCCCTCAGAACTTGCTTATATATAGTTTGCACTCAACTAATTTTGGATCCTCTCATGTTCCCCACCCTCACCAAGTGTTCCTGTCTCATTTTCATGTATGTTGGTTCTATAACAAAGTCAGAATAAAAACTCTTCAAAGGAAATATTCGTCACCTAGAAAGTTCTTAATAAATATTATGAATAGATATTTTTTCTTTGCTCTCACTCATAAAGCCTAGGATGATGTCATGACTCTTAATGCAGGACCTTAAAAACAATGTTGATAATTGTTGCAAATTGCCTTCAGGGTTTTCTTAAAAGGGGAAAATCTTTTCATGTCCAGGATCATAAATCTTAAAAAAAAAACTGAATACTTTACAGCTATGCAGAGCTCGAAACTGTACAATGCACTTTTATATTAATACTCTTATTTAGTACTGAGATCAATCTGAGTGGTAGTTTTCCTAATTAGGACACCAGATGCAGAGAGGAAAAAGAATTCTTCTTAGTCATGCTATAGTAGGCAGTAGACCCTGGGCTGGAAGTGACTTCCCTTAAAGATACTACAGAATTAAAATATGTTCAAAGACCACCAATAAAAAACCTCTCCCAGGGCTTCCCTGGTGGCGCAGTTGTTGAGAGTCCGCCTGCCGATGCAGGGGACACGGGTTCGTGCCCCGGCCCGGGAAGATCCCACATGCCGCGGAGCGGCTGGGCCCGTGAGCCATGGCCGCTGAGCCTGCGCGGCCGGAGCCTGTGCTCCGTAACGGGAGAGGCCACAGCAGTGAGAGGCCCGCGTACCGTAAAAAAAAAAAAAAAAAAAAAAACCTCCCCCAATAAAACACACATACACACACTCAAAGACCACCATTAACACAAAACACCTCAGCAAATGGATGACAGAATTAGAAATTGGGTCAGTTTGCTTCTGGACAGCAACAGAGAAGACCGGTCTTATTCCATGAAGTTCTTTTGATCTCCTTTGAAACACAGAGAACCTCGTTGTTTTATAGCCAATTCAGCTTATGAAGAAGCTTAGAAAAATCCACAGCTTAAAAAATGAGGCTGCCTCTTAAGTATAAAGCCTTGGAGGAAAAGATACCAGAGTTACCATAGTGGAATTAAGGGAGTTTTCTTCTTTATTCTATTTTTCAGTGTTTTTTTCTTTCTTTTTTTTTTTTTTTTTTTTTGCGGTATGCGGGGCCCTCACTGTTGTGGCCTCTCCCCTTGCGGAGCGCAGGCTCAGCGGCCATGGCTCACGGGCCCAGCCGCTCCGCGGCATGTGTGATCTTCCCAGACCGGGGCACGAACCCGTGTCCCCTGCATCGGCAGGCGGACTCTCAACTACTGCACCACCAGGGAAGACCTCAGTGTTTTTTTTTGGTTCAAGAAGCTGGATTCTCCTGATACTAAGCGAAAGGAAAGCACAGATGCCTTTCAAGGGTGGCTGGAGAAAGCCCATCCCAGAGACCAACTCGTGACTTCCACTCAGTCACTCCTAACAAGGTTGGTTCAACAAAGCCCAAGGTCAAGCTGAGGCATCTAAAAGGTTAATGAAATGCAATTCGTCTTTCCAGGCGGGTAAAGAAGTGTGGGTAAGTAGGGAGGTGGTGACAGGGAACGTGTAAGAAGAAGAGAGCAAAGAGAGAATGAAAAGAAAAGGTGAAGGCTACAAAGAAAGGAGAAAAGCAAAGGGCAGGCGAACCAACAGAGCCCTGGAGACAGATTCAGCGATGTGGCCGAGTGCCCCTCGCCAGCTGGTCCTCACTGCGGAAGGGACCCAGAGACTCAGGCTTCTGATGACAATGCCGCATCCTATGGCTTCTCTGGGATTATACACTCTCAGGGCCCGAGTGTCAGCAAGTGGGAGCTGGAGTAAAGTTAAGCCTGGGCCTACCTGTTTCACCACTATTTATTTACCACCAGTCTCCACCTACCACAGAGAAAAGCCTATGTCACCTGGATCACTGATAATGGAGTAGAGAGGTATATGGTGAGAACAGCAAAAGCCAACTTTATTCTCTTCTCCTTACTCTAAAGAGAAGCTTAAACATGTCAAAGGGCTGTGTGTGTGTGTGTGTGTGTGTGTGTGTGTGTGTGTGTACTGCGCTATTTCTTGGCCCTTGAAAATACAACTAATACTTACTACCCGTCAATGGAATATGATGAACTGGGCTTTTCTCCCCACTCCAACTCCCACACCCCCTACCAAGATGCTCATTCTAGAAGCCTTTCGTGATACAACTCAAAGCCGGGTAGCTCAGGCACTTCTATGGGAAACACGTCAACAGGAGCCAGCCATTTATACCTCACAGCATCCAAGTTCCTTCTGGCTTTTACATATAACACACCCTGAGGTCAGCCTGTGGAATGGCCTCCAGTCCCTTCCCTCCCACCGCTGAATCCAGCATCCTAAACTCTGGGCTGCAGCATGAGGACCCAGAAGCTTGTGGGGAAGGAATAAGGGAATAAAAAGACGAACAGATTTTGGAAAGAAAGGGAGAGCAGGCAAGGTGCTAAGAGTCTAGAAGAAATTCCGTAAATCTAGGACTTAGCAGCTTGGGAAACCGCATGAACAGATGAGAGGAAGAGCCCTAATACCCTCCACCTCGGGGGAGTAAATTTCATGGGCTGCAGTAGTTCACATGTCTCTGAAGCCAAGTCGTGACCACCTTCAAGTGGAGTCTCCTCGTGCAAAACCGGAAAATGTAAAACCATTTGATTACAGACAGTCCAATCCCTCCCTTCCACAACAAGGGGTATGGCGCGGGGATTAAAGGATCCAAAGGTGAAGCAGCCAACAGACCCCTGTCCCCTACCCTGAATGCGCACACACCTCCCAAGTGGCTGTCTCCTTCCGCTCTTCCCGAAGAAGCAGCAGAGGGACCAGAGCAATGCTCCCTGAGGAACTTCTTGAAGGTCCTTCTCCATCCTCAGGGTTCCAGCAGACACGTGGCTCTGGTGCTTCAGGACCTCTGTGCCCTTGTCACCGCCAGCTTTAGGCAGCAAACATGCCAGACCATGGTTCTGCCCCAAGAGACAGGACAACGCTGGCCACCCTGCCTTCACTGCGTGCCACAGAAAACATACGACCCTAGCCAGAAGGATGAACATCTGGCCACCGAGCATCATCAGAAGTCTTCTTCTAGGCAATTTGAAAATTAATATTCTGAAATATTAACTAGCCTGTGAGCTATATTTCAACTGGAAACTGTGATAAGGAAGAGGAAATGAAAGGATTACAAAGGACAGAGACACTCCTGGTTAACACACAAAAATTGCCTTGAGAGCCAGACGGGGAGTAGCAGAGTGCTAGCAGTACACTGCCAAGGGGTAGAGTGTCAGCTGCTTTCAGATGACCGCTTCTGGCATGTATGCTGGGGGTTCCCCACACGTAGTCAAATCCTAAGTCAGGATATCTAAGTTCAGCACTATCACTCTATAAAAGATCAATTTCAGTGATTTAGGAGTATCTTAATTAAAGGCACAGTACAGAAGAGCTCCCAAGAGGGGGACTGGTTCAGCCTGCTTCTCTTGCCTGGGTGGCTATTTAAACCAGAGGACACAAATTCAGATGCCTAAGGGGTCAAGAAAGAATGACATGAGGGAATAGGCCAGAGAAGACAATGCGGGGTAGGGGGACTGGAGAGTCTGCCACTCAGGTGTAGCTCCAAGGAGGTAAGAACAAGGTACACGGCCCCAGAGCTGATATTCAAGAAAGACAAAAATATTGAGAGATTACGTAAAATCACATGCTTTTTCAATGTTGGCAATTGAGGTTAATACTTTGGAAATCCCGTACGGGTAGGTCAGGTTGTATCTGTTATTTGTACACCTTTCATGTTGGTCGGGGGATTCTTTGTCCCTTTAAATCTCCAGGGCTGGTGGCTCCCAGCCTGTCTCCTGACCCTCTAGGGTTGTACTGCTGTGGCTTCCCTGGAACCACACCAGTGTGAATGTCAACTCTGCCTCTTGGCACTAACCTTCTCCGAGTCTCTATTCCTTCATCTGTAAAATCTGGGGAAATTCTTTATACCTCCTAAGATTATTTTGAGGATTAAATGAAAACATGAAGAAAGTACTGTATGCATGGTGTTAAAAAAGATGAGGCTCTTCTCCTCCTCCTGTTTCCCATTACCATTCAGCACCACCTCGTTCTGCTTGTAATTGTACGTAGGTGTTCACCTCTCAATTACCCTACTGGATTATAAGTATTTCAAGGGAAGAGATTTTGTCTGTTTTATGCCCAAATAACCAGCACTTATCCCACTGCCTCACATGCAGTAGGCACTCGATATATGCAAAATTTAATTATAATGTTGTTATGGACTGAATGTGTCCCCCCAAAATTCATATGTTGCCTAATTCCCAGTGCCATGATATTTAGAGGCAGGGCCTCTGGGAGGTAATTAGGTTTGGATGAGGTCATGAGGGTGGAGCCCCCATTATGGGATTAGTGCCATTATAAGAAGAGATGCCAGCGAGCTCACGTGTGTGCATGCATTTTCTCTCTCTCTCTCTCTCTCTCTCTCTCTCTCTCTCTCTCTCTCTCTCTCTCTTCCTCTCCTCGCCATGTGAGGATATATTAGGAAGTCAGCTGTCTGGAAGAGAGCCCTCACTAGGAACCAAATGGGCTGGCACCTTGATCTTGGACTTACCAGCCTCCAGAACTGTGAGAAATAAACTGCTGTTTAGCTTCCCAGTCTACGGTATTCTGTTACAGCAGGCTAAATTGCTGGTGACAAACATTTAGGAAGATCTTCCTTAAATCTGGCACCAACTGAGCCTTTTCTTCTCATTTTATGTTCTTCCGATGCTTTAATGACAATATCTATATCTACTCCTCACTTGGCCAGAATATTTTGAGACCAAATGAAAAAACAGGTTCAAATTAAGAATGAAATACTGAGGAGTTTTCTCTTAAGAAGTGTGGCATCACTTTTAGGTCAGCAGCATACTATTTGGGCACTCTTTGCATGCTTCAGAAGAAAAAAATTAAACATAAGCAATTTCATCACCCTACTAATAAATAAAGAATCATGCCTTAATTTTAGCATCCTCAACTCACGTTTGCCAACAGCGTATGTCACTGCCGGCAGTGTACCTGGTGGCTGGCCACAGGTGGAGGCAAATCCCCAGTCCATTTGTCCACTTTGGATTGAGACGGCTGACTTGTATTCCTCTAGGACAAAGGTTTACTAACCATGACTGACTTACCCAGGTTTCTTTGATGTTATGCTGAAAGAATCCCAGAGACCTTCAAACAATCTCAGCTTCCTTCTCCCTTGGGGGGTTTGCTGAACAACTCAGGCAAACACATTTCCTGTGATTTGGTGAGAAGCTAAAATAACTCAACAGACAGCCTAGTCAGCGGGGGACTTCAGAATGACCCACTGAAAAGGAAGACGATGGAAATCACTATGAAGCTATCTCTTTCCAGAAGCTCGAGGGGACCAGCTATCTCTCCACTAAAAGGTTTCTAATTAAGGGATTTAAATATTCTCAATAATACCTTGAGGATAGATAGGTCGTAGTGAGAGGCAATTGCCTTATTGGGAGCAGAGCGCTTACAGTGAAACTCATGTGTTTAGCAAGTCAGACTGGGTGTGATGCCTTGTTCCTCTGGGAAGAAACAATCCTCAAGCTCAATTTGCCACGATGGGCCCCTGTCGAAAGCAATCTCAGGGATTCTCTGTTGACCTCTGCTTCCCTGAGGCTCACATTCTGTCCTTTCCAACACCAGCTTCTCCGCAGTGTGGCTTGTTCTTTGTGAGGGCACCCTGTGTCCTAAAGTTTGCTTCTGCCAGGGCCCTGGGGCTCTCAGTGCTCTCAAACGAGTTTAGCGTCAAAATAACTGAAGTTCCCACACCTTGCAGGTAGTGTAACTAGGGAGCCCACAGCCATTCAAACAACAGAACACCGGATGCCCATCTCCCCAGCCCTGTGCCCCAAACACTCACACTCAGAACCCGATACAGACTCTGCAGGGAATTCATCTTGCTGCTGTGGGCCAACAGCTCCTGTGGGAGTATAAACACCACAGCCCCTAGAACCTATGGCCAGGTCTGTGGCATCAGCGTCTTCCGGCACCTGGTATCTCCCTTTCCCGCCTTCGAGCTCACGATGCACTTATTATTTTCTATTTCATCCAACATACCTAAGGATTTTGGGGGTGGGTGGAGTGGAGCTGGGGGTTGGACGGGGGCCAGGCTGCAGCAGCTCAGGATACTGTTCTGTCACAAATTCCAGTTTGGGGGTTCCCTAAACGCAATTCTGCCATATCCAGCCGTCCCCTCTGTGGCCATTTGGCTGTAATTCAGGCAAGAGCTAGAAATTTGTTCTTTGTAGCATACGCCGTATTGTCGTGACTCACACCCTGACTTTTCCTCATAGCAGAGCGATGCTGGGTGAAGAAGCGCTTAAGGGTCAGGCCAGGTATTGAGAGATGTGCCTTCAGCCAGCATCAGCGGCGCAGGAAGTTACCCCAAGGAAGCAGTCACCGCCCTGCACTCTCTGTACCCAGCTAGGTTAAGTCTGTCCTGGGTTCTGAGGAAAGGAATGTGCCTGACGTCAACTTTTCAACGATCTAGAGCTGGATGACCGCACACTGACGTTTTGGTAGCACGAGAGAGGCAAAGAGGACGAGAAGGGAGACTAGGATGTAACCACATCCCCACATCACACCCGTGGTCTGGACAGGGGCCTCATCCTCCCACAGCAGCCCAGAGAACAGCCACAGAAAACGGCTCCAGCCGCTGACCTGGAGGCCTGGTCCCCGGGGGATCCTCTGATCTCATTACGGCAGTCGACACTAGTCCTCACAAAACAAACAGAGGAAATTTATGGCTGCCTTAGCCTGTGGAGAGCTCCACATTCCTTGCTTAACGAGAGTTCCAGCTTCGGAGACCACAGCCAGTGGGATTGGGGAGGATGTCTGCTTTGCTCCAAAGAAAGAACTGTGGTCCTGCCTCTTCCCCTCTTTCTGGGGCTGGAGAGGAAGGAGGTGAGCCTGGCGAGAGCCACTGAACTGGTGGCCTGGGGCTCTGCTCGGTCCGGGAAGAGAAGTTCCCTTTCTCCGTAAGTCAACACCCCCAGGCGCAGTCAGTGGAGCCATTTGCTCTTGAATAGCCCTGGGAAAGCGCAGCTTTGAAGGGTTCCACCTGCTAAGGCCAGAAGCCCAAGAGAGAGGCTGTCCTGTGTAACAAAACGCCAGGTTGTCTGGTGGGAAAATTTCTTCCCTAAAATACCCTTGCTTGAGCCTTCGAAAACTTTACCTAACTTGGGGTTCCCACTTTTAGAATAAATGGCAGGAGGAAAAATGTTATTTTATACCCTTTAAGTCCATCTCAGACGTAACTGAGCACCTAGACTAGGAGGTAGAGGGTGAACCTCCAAACCAAAATACGAACAGACAGGTGGTTCTGAGTCAGGGTGATTCTACCCACCAGGGGACACCTGCAGTGCATGGAGACATTTTTGGTTGTCACGACTGGAGGAAGGTGCTACTGGCATCTAGTGGGTAGAGGCCAGGGATGCTGCTAAATATCCCACCAGGCACAAAACGGCCCCCACGATGAGAATTACCTGCTCTAAAATGTCAACAGTGCCGAAACTGAGAAATTCTGTTGTAGAAGGAACACTCAAGGAGGTGTGTAGGTTTAAAATAACGACAACTCTTAACCTCATTACGATAATGTGGATATCACGCAGTCAAAATGTGTACAATTCACCAGCACAAAAACTTACCAGTTCTCTCTTCGAGTAAAATAAATGAACACTGCCTTGTAACTACGCAGAGTCAGATCATTAGGGCTGCCTAGAAAACAGTGGGGTAGCTTCAGTTTTGGACCATATGATCAGCACCGTCACGAGCGCTCTGTTTATTCCAGGTAAAGGTGTGTGACCTGCGCGCTTAGCGTCATAATTCCGGGGTGAGTGCTAACAGAAAGAATTCATGAGCTCAGTTCCACGATTACTAAAACCATACGTGTAACTTGAGTAGACCTAGGTCTGGGGAAGAAAATGGCAAGATATCTCAACTCTCAAAATACCAACATATATGAGGAACCGTGGTGACGTTGACCTACATTCCGGGGAGGTTCAAAAAAAACAGCTGCATAGTAGGACACTAAATAAATGCAGAATCGCAGAAAGGTACCGTAATGAAAACCATCATGGTGCGTATTTTGGAATTCTCCCATTTCTAATTTTCTGTCCCTGTTTCAAAATATCCCCTTTCTCTACATAGCATACTTTCATCATATCTGATGTAAGAATGTATATTTCAATAATCCACTCATCATTCTCTCATGAATTCTTTTATTCCCGCAAAAGAAGGAAAAATCCCCATCCAAGCACGGTGCACACATGTAAGCAAATCTGAAGAAGCAGGAGGAAAAGAATTTCATGAATGAGCAGGAGACAGTTTTTTAATGGAATGTTTTAAAGGCTTGTGGTATAAACAAAACGGATTCACTAAATGTTTATACTGTTTACCATGATGTAAGAGCTGGGCTTTTTTTTTCCCCCCATGTTCCAGAAGCAAGAGGAAAGTGAATACCTTGGTAGGGAAAAATGATACCTTCCTTGGCATTTCAGAACCATTGCTCAATGCCTCTTGAACAAGGGAAGCCACCGTAATGACTTTATTTTACCTACCGCAACTATGGGCCACTTCGGAGTCATTCTCCACCATATCCCACTTTCCTTCCTCCACTCCAGCCCTGCTACTTCATCTCTGGAAACCATTAACCAAGAGTCCTGTTGCAATTTTCCTCTCCTCCCTGCCCTGCTGCCTCAGTCATGCTGGAGTCGGGACAAAGCCAACTTGTATTACATCACAGAGCCAACTCCTTTATCCGTAAACCATCTTGGTGGTAGTTTACCACTACTGGAACCCAGGGCTGTCAACAGTGTGGTCTTTGTTTGGTGGGTGTTGCTTGAAAAATTAAGGAAAAAAAAAAAAAAGGAAGTTCCCCCATACCTCCTTCCTCGTTTAAATACAGGCAGTGGGCTCCGGCACCTCTGCAGCCTGGCTCTACCCCGCCGTGTAAGCTAGACATTACCTTATACACAAATGAATCTCCGCATTCCTCAGTCTAGCTGCTTCCCTGCACACTCTACCTTCCCCTCCTCTTTCCTCTGTCCCCACCCTCCTTTTTTTTTTTTTTTTTTTTCTCCAATTTCCACTGCCTCACTGTGTTTTTGTGTAAATGATCTCACATGACTCAACAAATCCATCTGCCTGAAGCAGGCCAAGTCTGGAGCCCTCCCAGGAGGGAGGAGAAGAATTGCTTTGTGGAAAGGACCTGGAGCATTGCCCTTTCTCTGGCTCGAATTACCCGCCTGTCAGGCCTGACGGATTTGGCTAAAAATAAAAGGAAGCGGGCCGTGAAAAGCAGATGAATGGGCTCAGCAGTTCCTTAGATAACATGGGCCTGCTGTGGCCCCAAAGCTCCCCAAACAGAAACTTCAAATGCTGGGCTTGGGAGGGCAGGGATGGGGCGTCCAAGTGAAAGTGGAGGGGGTGGGACAGGGCCTGGGGCTTAGAATTCTGCCTGAGGACTTTGTGTGTGTGTGCGCGCATGTGTGTGTGTATGTATGAGAGAGACAGAGACGGAGAGACAGAGAGAGATACTCATATAAAAAGGTCCTCGTAAACACACTAGAGTTTAGTGGAGTGGAGGCTTGGCTCATTAAGGAAAAAAAGGAAGAAAAAAATGTTTCCACTACAAAATTACCCTTCTCCCTACCTCCCAACACCAGACATTTTTAAGCCTCCCTATGATGTCACTTTTGCATCCGGAGCCAGCAAAGAGCTCAAATCTTTCTTGTGAGTGGATGCCCAGCGCCCGCCCACCCGCAGTGGGTATTAAGCACTTAGGTTGGCAATGTAATGACACACTGTAACCATCTGTAATATGAAGCAGTCAGCAAAGCCCTGGCTCCGGGAGCTGTTTCTCCCGACCATTAACCATATGTTTGGCTCCCCAGCTAACCTAGCAAGTGCGGTTCCAGCTCACCATCTGGTTTCTATCCACACAAGCAACTGCAAAGCACAGACCATCTCCCTCTGGAGCCGTGTGTTTCTTTTTCTCTCTTTTCCGTTCTGCCCTTCCCCTTTCCGCCTCCCAGCTCCTTCGGTTCCCTCGGCTAAAGAATTCTCTGCCATTCATCACGTGCAAAGAAAACTTTACCTGGCGGCAGCGGCAGAGCCATTAAGAATGCACAGCTGTATTGTAAACACGCCAGAGGGCCGGTTCCCATCCGCATCCGTGGAACGCGGTCCCTACCCCCTTCCTCACCTCCTATAGAGAGCTGACACTTGATCCAGGATGTTAAAAATAGGTACATTCTTGACAGATCCAGGGGTTGTTGTGGTGCCCTTCACACTCACTCCAAATTCTGGGAGTGGGGCTTTAAAACACACACACACACACACGCGCACACACACACACACACACATCCCTAAATTTGCCTCAACATTCAATCCGCATTACATCAGTCTCACCCAGATGACATACCGGCTGCAAATAACCAAGTCAACGAAAGGATTCTATTCCTTTCTCTGCCCTAAAGGATTCGATCCCAAGTGTGTATTTTTCTTAATTTCTTCTTTCCCTCCAGAGCCCAAACTGAAAGAGATGATGCTTCGGAAGAATAAGAGCACACAGCCTTTTTCAACAAACTGATAATTTGCAAAACTTAGGCTTATTTACATTGGCATTTTAATAGTATACAGTCATGACATGGAACAGACTACTGGAATTCAGATGCTTTCCTTGCAAGATCTCCGAAGTATTTATCCCAGATTTTCTCCTTCACGTGATTTCAGGTACTTTATAAGTTTTTAAAAATTTAAGAAGAGACATTTGATAAACAGAAATTAGATCATTTTCCCCTCCCTACAAAAATTATATGTGCATTACCAGCCCATTTTACTGAATTAGGAACTTAAAGATAATTCTTTCCCACATCTTAAAAAAAAAAAAGCTGATTTCTCACATACCAAGAACAAAAGGAAGAATATCACTAAAAGGTCATTAAGCAGAACGTCAGATTGTATCCACGTGGCAGAGCTACAGAGGTTCTGTCAGGGCAGCACTGTTTATTCAGGGTAACAAGGGTGCCAGGAGGCCACTGCCTGGGCGGACGTCTTACACCCACTGTCGTTGTCAGCCCTAGTTTCATAATCTGAGATAGGTCTTTTGTTTGCTATTTCTACGAATAAGGGACATTAAAGTTCTGCTGCATATAGGTTTTAGAGAATGACAGAAAAAAACTTTCAATTTCAGAAGGCTTAAATTGTCTACAGAAAACGTGTTCCATTAAATGCTGTTTTAACCCCCAAATCATAGTACAAACTTAAGATGAATTACCATGATTACAATATCACTAACAAAAACAAAGAAAAATGATCAATTCACAGCTTCAACATTTTCATAGTTTACCCGGCTCTTTGGAGCCAGGAATCAATTTATTACATAATTACCGGTGCCCTCGGCCCCATTCTACTAGGATCCCTGGGGGTACGGGGACCCTGGGCATCAGAATTTTTGACAGCTTCCCAGCTGTAGCTATTGGGCAGCCAGAGTTGAAAAGTCTTGCTCTGTGTAAACTTCTGTGGTAGTAGAAACCACACCAACAAAACCAGAAAGAAACCTTTGGAATGGAAATGGAAATGAAACTTAGGATTAGAACAGTGGCTTTCAAACTTGTTTAGAAGTGAAATCTTCAATCAAATGAAATCTTATATGAACTCCCTGTAAACAAAAGAGTAAAAGTGGTCATGTTTATGTCATTTTATGTTCTCAGTCTATACAATATCCATAGATTTCATAAATTCAAACGTATACTATTTTAAATTGCCATAAGTCAACCAGTGAGAACAAAGAGGCCATTTTATTGAACACAGAAGTCTGAAATTGGGGTTATGGCTGAGAGGCCCAGTGCTGTCGGCCTCAGCATCCAATTTTTTGCATGGCTGATGGTTCAGATGATCAAGGGTGGATGCATGCGATAATAGCAGTTTGTGCAGTAGGATGAAATTAATTCATACATTAATTTAATAAATGTCAATTAAATGTCTAGTACACACCCTCAGGGGTCACTGGAGGAATAAATTGCAGCCTTTTCCCTGGAGAAGCCTAGTTAAGAAGACACCTAATGGCAGCACAGCAAGGCCAGCACAACAATGGAGGTACCAACCAAGAGCTTGCTGTGGGGAGATGGGGCGTAACTTCAGCAGCAGCATGGGACAATTAAGCCAGGTCCTAAAAATCTGAGTAGGAATTTTACAGCTAACAAAGAAAGGGAAGGACAGCTCAGAATGAAGGAACAGAATGTGGGGGGAAAAAAAAAAAACCAACAGCAACAACCCATAAGTATAAATAGGTTTGGTGAGTTCTGGGGGTTATGAGAAATTCTGAGGAGAGCAGGAAGGGCTGGGATTTGAGGCTGAAAAGGGAACTGAGGCCAAGTTATAAGAAACTTTAAATGTCATGATACAGCTTAGTCCAGCACTGAGCAACAGAAACCTAAGGTGAACCACACACATAACTTCAAATTTTCTAGTAGTCACATTAAAAAAGTAAAAAGAAACAGGAGGAATTAATTTTAATGATATGTATTTAACCCAACAGATCTAAAATATTACCATTTTGACATGTAATCAATATGAAAACTATTAATGAGATATATTACATTTTTTATACTCTTTAGTTTTATCTTTTTAAATTTATTTTTTATTGAAGTATAGTTGATTTACAGTGTTGTGTTAATTTCTGCTGTACAGCAAAGGGATTCGGTTATACATATTATATATAAACATTCTTTTTTTCTTGTATTCTTTTCCATTCTGGTTTATCACAGGGTACTGATGATAGTTCCCTGTGCTCTACAGTAGGACCTCGTTGTTTATCCATCCTATATGTAATAGTTTGCATCTGCTAATCCCAAACTCCCAATCCATCCCTCCCCCACCTCCCCTCTCCCTTAGTAGGCAACCACAAGTCTGTTCTCTATGTCTGTGAGTCTGTTTCTGTTTCGTAGATAAGTTCGTTTGTGTTATATTTTAGATTCCACACGTAAGTGCTATCACGTGGTAGTCTTTCTCTTTCTGACTTATTTCACTTAGTATGATCATCTCTAGTTTCCAGCCACATACTAAGTTTTTTTAGAATAGGGCATGGGTTTTATACCTATAACACATCTCAATGTGGACTGGCCACATTTTAAGAGCTCAAGAGCCACGTGTGGTCCGTGGACACTGTCCTGGACGGCTCGGGTTTGCATCTGATCCTGCAGGCAGTGTAGGCCAATGGACTTGCTGGGATATAAAAACATATCCAATATGTTTTTAATGCTAAAATTTGTGCTTCGTGTGAAAAGTTACTGACTGTGTATTTAGTATGAGGCTGCACTGCTCACTTCCCTCTGCGGTCGAATCCAATGCCGTTCAATGAACAGGTACGAAGGACTCCCCACATGGCAGGCAATGCCAGGCACTGACAGGAAGGAGACACAATTCTTCCTTTCAAGGGGCTCAAGTACAGTGTGGGAGACAGAAAGGCAAATGACAACAGTGATGAGTGCATTAATATTGCACTGACCATCTTACGGAAAAACCCAAACAAACTTTTTGGCCAACCCAATAGAAGGCTGTGAAAGGAGGTCTCTAAAATGTTCCATAAAATACAACATAACTATTTCCCATAATATATTCAGTGGCACTTTTGAGATGGCAGGAAGTGGGGCTTTCAGAAAGTAGTTGGCTTATGAACTGACTTTTGTTTTTTGGGTTTTTTTTGGGGGTACGCGGGCCTCTCACTGTTGCGGCCTCTCCCGTTGCAGAGCACAGGCTCCGGACGCACAGGCTCAGCGGCCATGGCTCACGGGCGCAGCCGCTCCGCGGCACGTGGGATCTTCCCGGACCAGGGCACGAACCAGTGTCCCCTGCATCGGCAGGCGGACTCTCAACCACTGCGCCACCAGGGAAGCCCTGAACTGACTTTTAGAACTGATGCAGCATATGTTTTACTGCTGTGTTTGTATCTGGTCGCACTGCATTAAGAGAATCCTGATATTCCCAGGTCACTACAGGTATGAGTCCCTGTCTGAATCCTGCTCTCTAAACTCAGAGACCAAACAGATTCAGACAGGTTTTCAGGTGAATCTCTTGCTATCTGCTATTCTTATTGCGTACCATTTGAAACTGGGAAACAAAATTGACATGAATAACACTGTATCCTTTGCCACTAGAACTCACTCTGGGAAATTTCCATATCCAAATTTTGGAAATGAGTGGATCGGAACAGCAAGGAACAGTTAAATTGGAAATCGTAACAGTTCTTTAGCAATTCGCTTTGTAATCTCGTGATATGCCTCAAACGAACCCAAAACCTTGAAAAAATGCAGACGTTAATCCCCTTTCCCAGAGAGAACTCTAATTTGAAAAGATGAGTGCACCCCATGTTCACAGCAGCACTATTTACAATAACCAAGACATGGAGGCAACCTAAATGTCCATCAACAGAGGAATGGATAAAGAAGATGTGGTACATATATACAATGGAATAGTACTCAGCCATAAAAAGGAACGAAATTGGGTCATTTGTAGAGATGTGGATGGACCTAGAGACTGTCATACAGAGACGTACAGAGACGTACAGAACAAATGTATGTATACCAAGGGAGAAAGGGGTGGGGTGGGATGAACTGGGAGATTGGGATTGACATATATACACTATTGATACTATGTATAAAATAGATAACTAATGAGAACCTACTGGATATTACAGGGAACTTTACTCAACGCTCTGTGGTGACCTAAATGGGAAGGAAATCCAAAAAAGAAGGGATATATGTATACGTACAGCTGACTCATTTGCTGTACAATATAAACTAACACAACATTGTAAAGCAACTATACTCCAATAAAAAAATTTTTAAAAAGGAAAAAAAAGACTTTTTTAATTTCAAATTTTAACTACTAACGATGACCTGACAATTACTTGATTTCTTTAATAATCAATCAAGGAGAATCCAAAATGTACAGTGGGGATACAGGACCGTAAAACAGAATGTTCACTTCTTGTACAACTGGCCACTCACCCACACAGAAGCGTACTCCCAGCGGAGGCTCCCTAGCCCTGCCCGGCATGTAACTGAGCATGCTGTATTTATCTAACAGGAGGAATTCACTTGTTCAATTTGTAATCAGGCTGGAATCTGAAAAATACTGGTACAGACTTCCTTATCGACAACTCATTTATAACACGTTCAAATATAGAAGCCAAAACAGCAGAAAACACTTAATTTCAAGGTTAACTTGACAGTCCAATTCAATGCGTCGGTGGTCCCAATGTGTGAAAATTTGGTATGTAACACATTTAAGTGCATGTTTTAAAATCATGATTATAAAAAATTGCTCTAAATATATTAAAAATAAAATGCAAATTAAATGCTTGCACAGCCCCTTAAATATCTCCAGGGAACTTCTGCAGACCAGAGTTTGAAGATGGTTAGTGTAGGGCCTTTGAGGTCAAAATGTAAATCTAAGAGCAATACTCTGCTGCCCCTACTACTTAAGGATCATCAAGTCATTCCCAAACTTTAGCTGGGAGAAGATACCATCCTTCATTATCCTAAAAAGTAGGGAAGCTGGAAAACAAAGCCACAGAAAATGTTTTAAGATCCACTAGTAAATTAGAATTAAAAAGGCTAGGACCCAAATCTGAGACACATCATTCACTTCTTAATGCTGCTCATTCACTAATTCGCTCAACAATTTTTACTGAGCACCTACTACGTGTCAGGCACTGTTCTGAGAGTTGGGGTAATCCGTGAAGAAAACAGACAAAAATCCCCTACCTTAGTGGGATCTAGAGTCTAATGGAGGGAGACAGATAAACACAAATAAGAAACATAATAAATTACTTTTTTTATAAGGTGATAGGTGCAATAAAAAAAAATGAGCTCAGAGGAATTGGGAATGGGGTGGAAGAGAAAGGCTGCAATTCTAAATAGATGTTCAGGGTGGGTGAGAAGGTGAAAATGGATCAAGGGCTCACATAAATCTTGGGCAGGCCATCAGGAGTGTGTGTGGAGGGTGTCTGCGTGTGTGTGTGTGTGTTACAAGGACAAAAGTTTGCATTTATCTGAAGATGAAGTGAAGTTTGGATAAGGCTTTCATTCATTTGATTTACCATTAAGAAACTTTCCTTAGCTTAATGGAATGTCCCCATTTCTCTCAATCAGCGCAGTGAAGGACATAGTTTGTGAAAAATATTTTAAAAGTACCGCACCTTCTATGAAGAAAAAGGCCCTCTCTAAACGCCTGCTAAGCAGAAAGTGTTTGCCCCTGTCAGGGATACACTCCGCACATCCTCTAATCTGCATTATCCCCCAGCCACGTCCCACCCACACGCAGACCCCACCCGGCCAGCTCAGCAAATGCGCACCAGCTCAGACTCCTGTAGAACAATGGGGTCTTTCAGGCCTTACAATCTGGTGAAGAAACAGGCTGGAACGTCATGGGAAAAATTAGGAAATATCGGAGGAAAACAGCTCACAAAGTGAGGGGTGGAACCACTTGCTCACATGTTCTAAGTCTGGAACAAAGAGGAACAACCGTGATAGCCCCCTTCCTGCTCTGACCCTGCTCATTTCAAAAGAGAGGCGTCCTAAACCCCTTTTCTCTTCTCAGGGATTACAGCAGCAAGACGTAGACAAGACACCAGAATGAGGAATTTTCAACCTCAAGAAGCAGAGTTAATTTCAAAAGCTTTACCCTCAAGGAAAGCATAATAACCAACCCAAACTACCAGCCTTTTTGTTCAGTGATCCAGAACACCAACGCGATTACAGACCAACTGGACTTCAACCACCACACAAAGGAAAACGGGAACTCCTACCGCGATACCATGTATTTTTTAGCTCTTCCCAAGTATTCTTGCTATGAAATCTCATACAACAGCCAGCCCCACCTCAGCAGTCCTTCCTCATCACACCCAGTTTGTACCTTTCCCACCAGCCTAGCTCAATTCTCCATCTGCCAGCCTTTGCCAATAGCTGTTCCACTTGCAAATTATCAATACCTGTCTCCTCTTACCCACCAAACAACACCTCTGTTGCCTTAAAAAAATCTCAGTTTGAGACTTAGTACTTACTGAGAAATGAATTTCCAGATCAATCCAGTACATTTGCAAACTTGTCAACAAATGTACGCTTCTGCTTTAATACGTCTTTATAATCCCACTATATTTGCCAGTGGATAAGTTAATCGGACTTTTCTAAACTTCCGAAGGAGAAACTTTGCACCATATTTCTATCTGTAAGATTTTATCAACTGTTAAGCACTGCGGGCATGGCAGCCATCTCCCATGAGTGAATCTGATGGTCAACTATTTTGGGAAAAGACTTGTAAGTGGTTTATTATTATAAAGCATTATGCGGAAAAGTTGTTTATTTTACTCTTGGAAGGAAAAAGCAATGTGTATAAAAATCACAAAAATGTTTTAAAATGTAAAACAATTTCAAAAGAAATACATCTCATAGTGAAAATAAGAGAGAACCTTACAAAGATACCCCACAGACATGTCACCGGTATTACTCCAAGAGCCTAAGCATAAGGATCACCTTTGGGGAGAAACCATCATTTGACAGCGAGGTAGAACTGGAAGTCAGGGAGTGAACTGAGCAGAATTAAATGCAAATTAATCATGCTGGCTAAAATGCAAAGGAGGACGGTGGTGAGACACTGCCAGAGGTAAAAAGTGAGTTCAGGCCTCAGAGGTGATTCCACAGTCAGCACCCTTGTGAACTTACAGACCAAGTTCTTAAACCACTGGTTCAAACCGCAGCTCATCAGAATCACTTTGGAGGGCTTTTAAAAAGCCCACTGTGCAGGTGACATTCCACACTAATAAAATCAAATGTCTGGGGTGGGAGCTGGGCATCTGTGGTATATAAAGATCCCCAGGTGATTCCAATGTGCATCAAGGTTTTAGAACCATTGTCCCAGACTCTACCCTTAGAGCACAACAACTGACATTAAAGATGGTGACGCTGACCAGTCCAGGTTAGCCGACACCGTTAAGTGGGAAATCACTCCTGTGGTTCATCTTCTTTGATTATCATAATGTGGCCTAATACAAATTTTAATTTATATTTATTTATTTTTTGGCCCTGCCGTGCAGGCTGCAGGGTCTTAGTTCCCCGACCAGACCTCGGACCTGTGCCCCCTACAGTGGAAGCGCAGAGTCCCAACCACTGGATCGCCAGAGAAGTTCCAATTACACAGTTTTTAAAAGGCCCTAAATGAACTTGAGGCCTTGAGATTTAGACTAGGAAAGGGAAACCAGGCACGGTGGTAGGTACAGGTCCTAAGAGCAACAATAATAATTGGAATGTTGCCCATTGTGCCATCAAGGGACCTGGCTTTAGAGTCAGCAGCCTGGGTGCAAGGCCCCGGCCAGTCATCTGTTAGATGTGGGGCTGCCCACCACCTCCCTGTCCCATGCCCCCTAGTGGTCCATCTGGGGCAGTGGTTCTCAGCACACCCAGGCGCAGGCTGCAACCCCACACATTCTGACTGGTCCGGAATGGGGCCCGGGGATCCACAGATTTTAAAAGCTCCCCAGGCGACGGCTGTGTCATGTGAGTGTAGAGGACCACAGCAGAGAGATTATGAGAAAGGGCTCTGAGGCCGTACCACTTGCATTCAAATCCCTGCTCCACCAGTTCCTAGCTTTGGCTCAGCTTCCTTAACTGTAAAAACAGAGCTAATTGATGACACCACCTCTGTTGTGAGGCTTAACTGATCTCCCCCACTGGATTATTGTGAGGATTCGACGTAATACCTGCTACATGGCAAATGCTGGATTTTACATTTTCACGTACAGACACATACGGGTATTTGTCATGCGATTAAATGGCATACGTATATAACGTGCTTAGCACTGCCTCCTATATATAGAAGTGCTCAGTAAATACTGGCTAAGCTGAAGCTGATGCTGACAACAGCGGTAGTGGAAAAACTTACTGGAACTGGCTGTCTTCTGTTTGGGATTTCATCTTCTCCTCACTGCATGGCAGCCCTTGCTTCGGAAGTAAAACCTAAAATATATGAGGATTGGAGGGGGGGAGGGGGAGGTACCTTTCTGCTCTCTCTTAATTATCCAGAGGTCCCCTAACCGGGGAGGGCTAATTCCGCTGCAAAGAGATGATGGAAATGTGGGTTTAACGGCAAAGAAGAGAAATGTGGCGACCTGCCCCTCCCCACATGAGGAGGAGCTGCAGAACTTGACAGCCAGAGGAAACGCAATCTCCTCATTTCCTAGGGGGAACCCAGAGTGGAAACGTGTTTTGTCCAAGATCACAGTGCTCGTGGCAGAACTGGGATCCGACTTCACCACAGAGTCCGTGCACTGACCCTCCCAGGTGACGAGCATGTCTGGCCGGCCCCCTGTCAGAGGGGAGATGTGGTACCCGTGGTCAAGGCCAACGTGAGGGGTGAGGAATGTGGTGCCCTGTTTTCCAACCGCTTCCTTCCTCACTCTGCCCAGTTCCCTTGCCTGATCCAAATTCCACACCCTCCAGGCCATTTCCGGTTGAGATGGAGGATATGGGACACTAGAAAGCAGCCGTGCTTTTTGCTTTGCGGCCAAATTGCTTTCTCGGAGATGTTCAGTTCCAATTTTATAACACAAGACAATTATAAAAAAGATTAAATTTCCCAGTGTTTCATTTACACAGAACTGTTCAGGGGTGTACATATATTAAGGGATGCTTGCTTATCCACTGACCAAGGACAGGAAATCCTGTCTTCCAGCTGCTGAGTCTCAGACCACTCCATCCAAATATTCTTGCTGACAAATGTGACCTTGTCTCGGTCCTGAAGAATTTAAATATTCCCTCAATGTCATTTCTACTTGATCTTAGCAAGATGACCAAGCTGCAAATTCAAATACCACTTAGTAAAAGTACAACATTCACGTCCACTTACCAATCCCCCCTCCAATTCCAATCCAGTGACCCTGGGCTGGAACCTAATCTAAAAGATTACAAAGCAACATCCTCATGAGTTGTCATGGCAACACCTAGATGTCAGATATCCCATGTCCCAGGGCTGTAAATTCTCATTTTCAGTCTACTTATATCCTACTATTTCATGTATAACAACCAACTAAAATGCAATTTGATATGCCAGCTGCTAAACATAATAAGAGATGCCATTTGCTATTACAGCCAATAATAAAAGATTTCTAGTTGCTTCTGTTTTCAAAGATACAGCAAATCACTGTGTATTCTAAGTCCACTGGACTGGTCCTCAAAGAGAGGCTATTTAGCCAGACTTCCTCCATTTTTACTTAATTAGTCAATATTTAAGAGAGCCTTGGAGATGAAAAGAACTCTGGTGAAAGCTTGGCATTATTATTTTCTGAACAGGAGGAAATGCACTGATCTTCAAACTTTCAATAGACACAGTATATTTGATCCAAAAGAAAAAACACACACATACAAAAACCCTGACTGTGATCCAAGCCTTTCAAGGGCACAAATCTACAACAAGGGTGCCCTGCAAGACCTCCAATTCTTTATAACTGGAGAAGAGAGAAATTCGCGTTCTAGAAATCTAGGTAATGCAACATCTTGTTTTAATCAGCAGTTTTGTTTTGGGCTGAATTTTTGAAATCCTAACCCCCAGTAAGTCAGAATGTGACTGTATTTGGAGACAGAGCCTTTAAAGAGGTATTTAAGGTTAAATGAGGTTACCAGGGGGAACCCTAATCCAATCTGACTGGTGTTCTTATAAGAAGAGGAGATTAGGACACAGACACAGGCAGAGGGAAGATCATGTGATCTTCGGCGACCTACAAGCCAAAGCGAGAAGCCCTGAGAAGAAATCCACCCTGCTGACATCATGATCTAGGACTTCCAGCCTAGAAACAGAAATAGAAATTTCTATTGTTTAAGCCACGCAGTCTCTGGTACTTTGTTATGGCAGCCCTAGCAAACGAACACAAGGTTTCACCTCTTCTGCTCAATGTCAATTCACCAAGAGTGGCTTTATCTCAGGTATGATGGGGTCAAACTTCCCCCTGTAGGTCTCTCTCCCTGCCTGCCCTCCACCTGGAGCTCAGGTGGGGTTCACTAAGCACACACAGGGGCGGGCTGAGCTCTAAGACAATCGGGAAAGATCTCTCTTGAAATTCCCATTTGCTAAAAAAGCATTAAAACCACCTCTGTAAATAGCCAAGTTGATTGCTAGAGTTGTGTGTTTATTTTCATTTTCTCTGCTTATCATTTAGCAGAAATGCTAATGAGAAAAGAAATGTCCAGGAGATGAACAACAGGCCCAGAAGGAAAGAGAAAGGAAGACGTGGATGATACACAAACCCGATTATCAGTCTTGAAATACTCCAGAAGTAGACATGTGATAAATCACACTACATGGGCTTTTAATCCGAAAAATAAGTGGAATGCAGAGAGGTGTACAGGGGGCTGCATGCTAACAGTTTTAAACCAACACTAACCACCACCTGTGTAGAGGTGCAAACTCTTTTTCTGCTAAAATTCTAAGAGACCTTTTGAGTTTTGAAAATCCATGTCTACTACACGTGTCTCTCCATCTTCACGACAGCTGCCAGAAAGTTCAAAACCACACTTACGGCCTGTCTCTAGCAAGTCCACAAATGGGCTTCCTGGTACCTTTTATTAATTCCTAGCCTCATTTTCCAACTTTTTGTTACCGGCTTTAACGGGGTGTATCTTTGGAGTCAAATGTTACCTTTTTGTAATAACGTGGGGTATTATTAACTAGATAGCCTTCGTTAAGCCTCAAATATTTATGGAAGCTTCTCTTCCAGAGCCTTTTTGATCCGTGAGATGGCAGATTTCATGCTTAAATGAAAATTTGTTTCAGTTCATGGAGAAGCTGAAACAACATCAATTTCTCATACTTGTTTTAATCACAATATAAATTTATAAGCTAAAATAGAGAAGAGAGCTACGCTAAGAAGCTGGGACCATGGTGCAGTGAGAAGTCACCCTTTTGTATTCGGTTGCTTGCACTCAGGACGTTAGCCGGCACCCAGAAGACACATAAATTCCCTGGGGTAAAGGATTTCTTGGATTACCGGCCCCTCCTTTCTTCCATGTGAGTGTCACTACGGCAGATCTACAGCAAAGCCTGCCCCTGGTACCAGCCTTCAGCCTGCCTGGATGGACCCTGTCTGCTCCCATCTGCCTGTGCATACAGACTGCCAGCCCAGCTGTGCTCCCAGTAATATCTACTCAACTATTTACAGCGCTGGCGTGGCATTACAGACGTCTGGGTTTGAATTTACTGGCTGCGTGATCTTGGACAAGATATTAAACGCTCTCTTGAGTCTCAGGTGCCTCATCTGAAAGTTGGGATAATATAGAAAGTCCCTGGAGGGATTTATGTGAGGATTGAATTAAATAACACACATAGGTCCTAAGTTACATGCCTGGCATACCACAGTCAACACTCAATAAATATTAGCTATTATCATTACCATTATCATCATTCTTTTTTCAAAATTTTTATTGGAGTACAGTTGATTTACAATGTTGTGTTAGCTTCTGCTGTACAGCAAAGTGAATCAGTTATACATACATATATCCACTCTTTTTAAGATTCCATTCCCATATAGGTCATTACAGAGTATCAAATAGAGTTCCCTGTGCTATACAGTAGGTTCTTATTAGTTATCTATTTTATATATAGTAGTGTGTATATATTATCATAATTCTTTAAAGAATGGCTGGTGTTCAGTGTAACCTCTTGGTCTTTCTGGTTTTTTTATTGACATATAGTCGATGTACAATATTATATAAGTTACAGGTGTACAATATAGCGATTCACAATTTTTAAAGGTTATACTCCATTTGTAGTCATTATAAAATATTGGCTATATTTCCCGTGTTGTACAATATATCTTTGTAGCTAATTTCTTTTATACGTAGCAGTTTGCACCTCTTAATTCCCTAGCCCTCTATTGCCCCTCCCCCCTCCCCTCTCCCCACGGGTAACCACTAGTTTGTTCTCTGTATCAGTGAGTCTGCTTCTTTTTTGTTATATTCAGGAGTTTGTTGTCTTTTTCAGATTCCACATATAAGTGATATCATACAGTATTTGTCTTTCTCTGACTTATTTCACTTAGCATAACGCCCTCCGAGTCCATCACCTCATGCTCTTGAGGTCTCCCGAGTCCATCAATAGGCTCTCTCCCAGGATTATTTCATTTCTGTGTGATCAGCGAGAGCGCGAGCGCCAGCCCCAGCCCTGTGGACCAGGCAGGAGGTGCCACACCTGAGCAGAAAGAGTGAGGCCCACCAGCCCTCTGGTCTGGAATTATACCTCACTTCATGCATGCATTTACCTGGTCAGAGGAGTGTTTAGAGAACCAGATTTAGCGTTCACCCATGAGCCTGAAGACCTGTCTTCCTGGGGCTTTTGTTGGCGGAGCAGCAGAATAAGAACGCTCCCCAGCTCCTAATCACCACCTTCATCAGCGATGCCAGTGCCCACAGTGGGGTCTTCTGGGCTGTGCGGATCGGGGAGCAGGGGAGGCAGTTACATTTCCTGGAAATACAGGTAGCAATTTCCTGTGGCTTCCTCTGTTTTTGATGTAGAGATGAGCACACGTAAAAAACTAAACACATCAAGGATCAGAGCGTCAGTCAGAGGTGGTGCAAACACTGAAAAATACTGTCATGTTCTCATAAACAGATTCAGAAGTACAAAGTACAGAGCATCTTCCAAAGAGCACGCTCCCTGCTAAAAATCTGTACAGTAGGGCTGCGAGGCGACAGGAAGAACACAAGCTAAGCTTCCACACCTGTACGTGTATCTGTGACCTGCTGCTTGAGTTGATGAACCTTCTCATGAACTGAGACCCAAGTGAGCAAGAACCAAGTTTCCATGAAGGCCAATGTTTTGCATAAACCTTCGCCTGAAAAAGCTCTGGTCTGGTCACAGGGCTTCAGTAAAGAGTTCTCTAGAATTTGGGGCCTGGTCAGAAAAAATTCACTCTCTGAAGTGGAAAGTAGTAAAATGATTAGATGAACTTAACTGTTTACATAACTATCCTAAAAGACAGTTCAGGATTAAATGAAACAATGCACACTACATTTGGGAAACAGCCAGGCTCACGGGAGGTGACCACAATGTGTCCTTAGAACTAAAATGAAGCAGAGAAAAAGATATCTTGGCCAATGATACCATAACCTGCTGGAGACGGAAGACAGAAGAAGGATGTGTGGAATGCACAGGGTTCATACAAATCAGACCAAACACAGACTGGTTCTGGAGGCGGGAGCCTAGTTCCAAATTCCGTGTTTGCCATTCCCTAGCTGCGAGACCCTGGCCAAGCTACTTAACCTCTCTCAACTTCCGATTCCTAGTGTGATTTTTGTTAGTCCATCACCGGCTCGTCTTCCTCTGTGAAGAACTGCCTCTCCATACCCACTGGGATACCCAGTGTCACAGCTGGTCACATGACACAAAGACGGCTTAGTTACAAAATACAGTTAAATCTTTTTCACTCAAGTTAGTCTGCTACTCGCAACCAAAAAGGTCTTGGTTAACACACCTCATTTGTAAGAGTTGCTATGAGAATTAAATGAAGTACTATAAAGCAACCACAAGACAGGCTGGTTGCATTTTTCCAAAGGTTGGTCAGCACAGGTGCTGGAGTCTGACTGCACGGGTTCAAATCCCAGCTCCCTTCACAAGGTAACTTTAGATAAATCACTTAACATCTCTGCCTCAGTTTCCCAGTCTGTAAAAATGGAGCTAATAACAGAAACGTCATCATAGGGTTTTGAGAATTGAGCCAACGCAGATAAAGCCTTTAGAACAGTGCCTGACATGCAGCAGTAAACATTCCATAAATGTTAGCTATCATGATTACAAAGAAAGAGCAGCTCTGACTGCTACTAAGAACTGTGTGAAAGTCAGTGATCCAGACTTGCTTATCTTCCATAAGAAAAGAATCGTTCTCAGGGAACTCTACTCAATACTCTGTGATGACCTATATGGGAAGAGAATCTAAAAAACAGTGGATATGTGTATGTGTGTGGCTGACTCACTTTGCCGTACAGCAGAAACTGACACAACACTGTGGATCAACTATACTCCAATAAAAATTAAAAAAGAAAAGAATCATTCTTCCAGATAATCCAGCTTGATGGAAAATCCCTGAAGGACAATTAGAAAGAATTCAATTCCTCATATTAGAACTTAGCCAGCTCTAATATTTGGTCCCCTGAGAATTTACTGACCAAGAGGATGTGGTCTGAGCAAATGACCCCCATCAATTGTGCTGCCTGGTCTCTCTCTTTCTCACTGTCAGAAGATCTCAGTTATGAATTAATCTGTCATCAATTTAATCATAAGTCAATTCTTGCAAGTCACATCTCTCTAGAACTAATAAAACTGATTTTGGTCCTGTGGCTATCCCCCAGGGCTGTGTCCTTAGGGTGACCACCCGAATCAACCAGCCAGCCTCACTCTTGTTGAAATCTGTATTAACCGCAACTCAAGCCTATTTCATGTACTAATTAAATGCAGCTTCTCCTTCCTCTCTGCTTTGTGTGTGATCTAATCGCTCACTCATTCATTCATATAATAAACTTATATTGAGCACTATGTGTCAGGTGCTGGGCTAGGTGCTGGATAAAACACAAGCAAGGTGCTTAGAGTCTAGTGAGGAAAGTAAGTCCACTAGAAAACAGAGTGCTAGGACAGAAGTATACCTGAGGCCTGAGGAGAGCTCAGGCCTGCAGAATTCAGGCATTCAGCACAAAACTTCTGGGAAAGCAAAGGTTTGTCCAGAGCACAGAAGGGGCGGAGGGGGAAAAGGATGCTGACAGGAAAGGTATGTAGGTCTTAGACACTCTGGGATGTTAGGTCCCCTGGGAAGGAAATGTGCTCAACTAAGCTAAGGAAGACTGTAAGAAAGTCACCACAAGACTTGGTTTTGCCTTTAGAAAGATCACTCTGACTGGCAGTATGGAAGATAAATGAAGGGGCCATATGTGGAAACCGGGAGGAGTAAAGTAAAGAGGTTACTGTGTTTACCCAGAAAAGAAGTGGTGAAGCTTGAATACAGGGGGAATAAAGGATGAAGCAAAAAAGGAAGACTCTGGGATTCCAGAAGACGGGAGAACTGGATTCTGTGAAGCTATGCTTCTTCAGCTCACTGGACACTGTGGACCTGTCACTGTTCGGCTACTTCAAGAAGGTACATGAAAAGATGCTGCTGCTAATTGTTAGAGAAATGCAAGTCAAAACTACAACAAGGTATCATCTCACACCGGTCAGAATGGCCATCATCAAAAAGCCTAAAACAGTAAACCCTGGAGGGGGTGTGGAGAGAAGGGAACCCTCCTACACTGTCGGTGGGAATGTAAATTGGTACAGCCCCTATGGAGAACAGTACAGAGATTCCTCAAAAAACTAAAAACAGAGCTACCATATGATCCAGCAATCCCACTCCTGGGCATATATCCAGAGAAAACTCTAATCTGAAAATGTACATGCACCCCAATGTTCATTGCAGCACTATTTACAATAGCCAGGACATGGAAGCAACCTAAGTGTCCATCGACAGATGAATGAATGAAGAAGATGTGGCGCATATATACGATGGAATATTACTCAGCCATAAAAAAGAATGAAGTAATGCCATTGCAGCAACACGGATGGACCTAGAGATTATCATACTAAGTGAAGTAAGTCAGAGAAAGACAAATATCATATGATATCACATATGTGAAATCTAAAAAATGATACAAATGAACTTATTTACAAAACAGAAATAGATTCACAGACATAGAAAAGAAGCTTATGGTTACCAAAGGGGAAAGGGAAGGATAAATTAGGAGTTTGGGATTAACAGATACACACTACTATATATAAAATAGATAAACAAGGACTTACTGTATAGCACAGAGAACGACATTCAACATCTTGTAATAACCTATAATGGAAAAGAATCTAAAAAAGAATATATAGAAACGGAATCATTTTGCTGTACACAGGAAACGAACAAAACACTGTAGATCAACTATACTTCAATTAAAAGAAAACTGAAGACTACGTGTGCTTATGCTACAGCAATGGGATCTGTGAAACTGCAAAGCCATTCCCCATGACCCAGGAGCAGCAATGCCCTTATTTGAGGAGCCTGGGAGAACTTGAAAATATAGACAGAGGGCCTTAAGTTAAACACTCATTCTTCCTCAGCAAGCAATTAAATATTATCATGAGCAACCATGTCTAACAGGATCGGAAACACCCTGGCTTCTCCATCATCCTTGTGAACTAAGTGAGATTCCCCTACTATGGGGCCCAGTGTAGTTTCATTTCCTCAGTATCTCTTTCTTGCCACTTGACTAGATAAATGCCATGAGCCCTGCTGTAATGTTAACACTCTCAGGGAGCATACATTTCACATCACAAGAATACCTGGCCGCATCTGTTTGTTTTGTGACACTCAGGCTTTGAGAGAAAGGTGGGGAAGTTCTCAAAACAAATCAGTAGTACATTTTATCTTAGGTATAAAGTTCAATGGAATCCCTTGGTTACGTCGTAGTCAGCTTTTCTGAATGACCCTGTTGGGAAATATTGAGATCGCTGCAGAAACAAGTTGTGACTTCCGTTGTATTTACCACATACAACCTCTGACAAGGAAGAAGGGCCACAATGAGGGTTAATTAGATCTGAGCCAAAACTCCATCCAGTGGAGCCTGATGGCCTGGTGGGTCTTGCAGAGACACCCAAATGAATTTTACTTTTAAGGGACACGTGCTGAAGCCCACAGTTCCACCTATAAATACCAGAGAACATTTAGGAAGCCTGAACCATCTGTCTTTTAGAAATCAGTACTTACCTGGTTTCATCATTAGTTTAATTAAATTTATAAAACAGTGGACTTATCTTTCAGCCAAAAATATTTATGCATTAGGATGAAGTCATATCCTATATGA
Organism: Phocoena phocoena; assembly: GCF_963924675.1. Lineage (NCBI taxonomy): Eukaryota > Metazoa > Chordata > Mammalia > Artiodactyla > Phocoenidae > Phocoena > Phocoena phocoena. Next base: position 66,241,442 of record NC_089230.1, on the reverse strand, counting down.
ATCTAAGGGAATTTTGTAATAGTCTCACATCCCCATTGAAAAATATATGCATATTTGTATCTCTGTATCTATCGATCTGGTCAGTGTTAAGAAAGTAAAATGAATGAACTCCCTGAAAGTCTCAGAGAAAAATTATGGAAAGACACATACTGGCTATACACATTTCAATAGTGGTTACCATAGAAACAAGTCTGTGGGTTTCAGTTTTGCAGTTGTGCCTTTTGATAAAATATTAAATTTCTTAGAGTATTTGCATAGCCATTCAACAGCACAACTGCTGGCATCCACCTGAAATTATGTGTTTTAAAGATTATCTAAAGTAGTTCTCTTTCTAGGCTACTAATATCTATAAAGAAAAATGCATTCTCAATAAGCTGATTCTAAAAAGTCTTTCTCTGCCTTCCCACTGTTTCATACTGTTTCATACTGAAGTGAGAGTGGTAAAGGCACAAAGACAAGAATCTAAGGAAACCAGCGTGGTCTTGCTGGGGGGAGGCTCCTGATGGCTTTCAAACCGTTGGTGCTAATGTTCTCCAGGTCAACTCATTAGACAACAACTCTGGTAGACTGCTTTTTAAGAAATATCCTTGTAGCTTATTTATTTTCCTCACAGTAGTTTGTACCTCTTAATCCCCTACCTTCTCTTGCCCTCCACCACATTCCCCCTCCCCACTGTAACCACTAGTTTTTTTCTCTACATCTGGGGGTCAAATTGCTTTTAATTAAACTAATACTTAATCTCCGTTTTCCATGGCAAGACAGCTCTCTCTCACAACGTGAGAAACAATGACCTATTTCCTCCCTGATGGCATAAGAGTTGTAATATTGCCATATGTGGGGCTCATCAGATGTCTCCTTTTCACTTATGTTTAATAGTGTACTTCCTGTGGCCTTAGGGCTCTACAAAACCCACACTGGCACTCCTTATTTTGAAAATTAAGAAAAATTACACATCTTAATACAAAGATCAGAATTGCAAAGTTAAACAAGGACTAACTCAAATACTATCTTTAAAGCATAAGGAACAGCAGGTTAGCTGCTGCACTAAATTTTTCCGACTGAAAGCCACTGACTGGGGTGTTCACTGATCAGCGCTATAATGATACTTGGATTATAATCAGTAGACAACCCAGGACAGATGAGGTGTGCCAGGAACAGCCTAACAATCGCTGGACCCAGGGTCTAAGATGTCCATGGGCCACACACCCAGGAATCTTTGAAATTAGGGTTGGTGGATTGAGTTTTCTGTTAGCAGGGAACAGTCTGGCTTTAAGCCAAGAACCTCAATCCCCTTCAAACGATGAATTCAGCAACAATCCTGACTTCCAGACAGAAGAAGTAAATCACATTAACAGCTGAGAAGAGGCTATGAACTTTCTGTTTGAAGGTCAACTAGAAAAGAAAACAAGAGAAAGATCAACTGAAAATGTCATGGGTGAACCTGAACCAGGTGCTGCCTCTAGAATTACAGCAAGATCCTGGAGAGACACTAAAGAGATACAGCCACTCTATAAAACATTATGATTCTCTTTTTGCTTCCAAAAGTCTATATGCGTGGATGTACATATTTCAATAATCTCTGGCAATAAGCACATATTTATATCTGTACCTACATGACTAAGATGTAAATCTTACCTATATAACTACGAGATGGACCTTATCTTCTGTATGACTGAGAGATGATGGCTATCTCCAGTAGGATCAAAGGTCATGTTTGTTTTTCTATCATAAATATATAAGCACATACATATATTATACAGTATATTCTGACTATTTCTAAAAATTAAAAAAAAAACACCATATAAGGCTCAATTAGTGGGATGACTAGAAAAACAAATACATGGATCAACCCCAGAACAAACCTCTACTACTACTGAAGACTTGCTAAGTAAAATAAAGACATAGAAATTAATCTTATAGGTCACAGGTATGTTGTAACCTTAAAAAGTTCTATTTGCACTAGTTATGTACTAGTTAAAAAAAGTTTAATGAGAAACATTTTATTTGTTTATTTATGTTTTAAATAATATATTTTTAAAAAATAAAATTATTTATTTTTGGCTGCGTTGGGTCTTCGTTGCTGCATGCGGGCTTTCTCTAGTTGCGGCGAGCAGGCGCTACTCTTCGTTGCAGTGCGCGGGCTTCTCATTGAGGTGGCTTCTCTTGCTGCGGGGCATGGGCTCTAGGCGCGTGGGCTCAGCAGGTGTGGCTCACGGGCTTAGTTGCTCCGCGGCACGTGGGATCTTCCCAGACCAGGGCTTGAACCCATGTCCCCTGTATTGGCAGGCAGATTCTTAACTGCTGCGCCACTAGGGAAGTCCCTAATTTGAAACATTTTAGAGTAAATGAAAAATGCTATGTTTTAATGTATAATTTTTATTAATTATTAAAAAGTTGGAAAGTTTATTTTGCCTCATAAAAAATGTAAAGTAGGTTGCAAAGTAATTCTAAGATCAATGAGGAATGTTTTATGTTTCAAGGAGGAAAACTGTATTCAAAAATTTTAAATTAAATGATACTATTTTAAAATATTATTTATGTGATGACGAATTTTTCAAACATTTTGAAAATATTGTGCTTTGGTCAAGGATCAAATCCATAATATTTAGTCATGATTTGTAAAATACTCTGCGACTGTCTGCTTTACAAAATTCTTATGTTAAGAAAAAAGAACACAAGAAAAAGCGTTATTTCCCATCCCCCACTATAATGGAAACTTACAAGAATCACAAATTAAGTAAGAGGAGATACAGTTCAAAATTCTTAAATTAAATAAGTGGAGACACGGTTCCAAATTCTTAAATATTCATCACAGAATGAGAAAGCAAACTGACTTTCAAAACCATGGTTTCCATAAAATCAGCTACTAATCCTCAGCACGTAGATTACCAGCTCTGCGGATTAGCTGGGGGTAAATACTGATTACCACATTTAGCTCTACCTTGCTAGGGATCAAGTCCCTCTTTCCGCATCATAAACGTGTGCAGGCTGCAAAAGACACCCAAATGTTAATATCACCTCCAGCCAAGCAAACTTAAGAAGTTAAAGCTGCTAACTCCCACCAAAATAATATATTGCCATTTCCAGAGTCAAACAGATACAACATTTGAACTCTATCGCTCTTTTCTATGAGACTAGAGATTAAGAATTGACTAAATGCACATACGGTTCTCATACTACATAATAATACATACGTATAAGTGATAATCACGTATCACTTAATCATGGATTAAAAGTGCTGAGATAAGACTTCTCAACGGCAGCTGCTGGTGTGTAGGGTGGTGGTATCCACCCCGGCTAGAACCAACCTTGTCCTGCTATCTGATCACTTCAATGGCACCTGGGCCGGGACCAGCTTCTCCAAATGGCTCCCTTTCTCACCTACTCCCACGGCAGTTGGGGGGGCAGGTTGGGACAGAGTCACACACATTCACGTTTGCCTGGCAGTTACGCAGTTAGACTGCGTGCGTATGGACCTTCCCTCCACCAGTGGTCTCATTTCCTCAACTACAAGATGTGAGGTTTAAAGGAGATACTGTAAAAATAAAACACAGTAGCACAATGCTAAAAGCACAATAACTACTACCCCATTTTCACCCTTAGCTCCTGTCTGCAGCCAACAGTCAGGTGGGACCCAGCTAAAGAGAGGAAACAGGGGTGGGATGTGAGCCACGTTGGCGGCAGCTCTCCTGCCCCGACTTGCCCCCTACAACCTGACACGTTTGCCACGGGGAACTATAAATAAACAATAAAACGACCTTTTACTTTTTCAACTGCCCATTCGTTACTAGCTAAAGGTTAATGAGATACAATGCGAGCTAAATGAAAAGAAATTTTAAAAAAGGACCAGAGATACAAGGTAGGGGCAGATTATATAACAGAAGTTATATCCAGGGTTGGTTGGTTGGTTTTCTGTTGGGATATTAGTCTGTTGTAGTTGACTATGGTCTATTTTTTTAAAGTTACTTTTAAGGTATTTTTGTTAGTAGACTTTATTTTTAAGAGCAGATTTAGGTTTACAGAAAAATTATAGAGCAAAAAGGTCTCCCTCCTCTCAGTGTCTCCTGTTATTAACATCTTACTTTAGTATGGTGCCATTGTTACAATTAGTGCATCAATATTGATATATTATTACCAACCCAAGTCCACAGTTTTACATTAGGCTTCACTCTTTGTGTTACATTTGCTCTATGGGTTTGACACATAGAGCAAATAGATGCTCAGGGTCATCTATCCACCATTACAATATCATACAGAATAGTGTCACTGCTTTAAAAATCCACTGTGCTTCACCCATTCAGCCTGCCTCTACTCCCCGCAAGGCTCTGACAACCACTGCTCTTTTTACTGTCTCTGTAGTTTGGCCTTTCCTGTAGCTGGAATCATATAGTACGTGGCCTTTTCAGATTGGCTGTTTTCATTGACAATATGCATTTAAGGTTCCTCCATGTCTGGATAGCTCATTTCTTTTTAGTGGTGAATAATATTCCATTGTATGGATGTATCGCAATTCATCCATTCATCTATTGAAGGATACCTTGGTAGCCTCTAGTTTGGGGCAATTATGAATAAGGCTGCTATAAATATTCCTGTGCAGGTTTTGTGTAGACACAAGTTTTCCACTCATTTGGGCAAATGTCTATAATCACAATTGCTGAATTATATGATAAGCCTATGATGAGCTTTGTAAGAAGTGCCAAATTGTCTTCCAAAGTGGCCGCATCAATCTAACTTCTGTAATACTGAAAAATCCATCTACCAAAGTGCGTCTTATCTATCTATACAGTGTGACTAGGAAACCCTCCTAGTACATTATCTGTGATCTATCTAAGTGAAGGACAGTTAACTTTCGGAGTATGACCAAACTTATAAGACTAAAAAATTCAGAAATCCTGACGGATGACTCTGGGCAAATACCTGACTTCTACAGCCTCAAAACATGTAACTAGTCGTGAAGATCATCTTTTAAATCCCTTATAGTTATGAAAGCTTGTGCCTTTTTTTTTTTTTTTTGCGGTACGCGGGCCTCTCACTGTTGTGGCCTCTCCCACTGCGGAGCACAGGCTCCAGACGCGCAGGCTCAGCGGCCATGGCTCACGGGCCTAGACGCTCCGCGGCATGTGGGATCTTCCCGGACCGGGGCACGAACCCGTGTCCCCTGCATCGGCAGGCGGACCCTCAACCACTGCACCACCAGGGAAGCCCAGCTTATGCAATTCTTAAGAGGGAAATTATGATTTCTGTGATGTCAATAATTCCATTTGACTTTTAAACTAATTTGTTTTGGTATAATTTCAATGAACCCTTAAGAAACTGTAGTTTAGACTTTGGAGAACATGTTTAATGATCAAGATAGTGAAAACCACTTGGACTGTTGAGTTGTTGTTTTTGTTACTGTTTTGCTTTTAGGTCATGAAAGTTTTGTCCCGCTAACAGAAGAAAACATCTTCTCATTGGAGACATCTTCTGACTAGTATTATGGTCTTTACATAATGTTTATCCCTTATTTCTACACCTACCCTAACATTATAAAGTAAATTTTGCACCTCCTTTCCCATGAACTTTACAGTTTGGTACCACTGGGTAACCAACTATATGAACTTAGCAAAAATAAGGATGTGTCCCAAAAATGAAAATTTCTTTTCTCAGCATTTAAATACTTTCCTTTGTCATGAACAGATTTACTACTGAAACAGTTCCCTACCCTACTGCCTCCCCAATACCTCTAGAAATCACCTACATATAATGTAGTAAAATTTCATTGACTGCAATAACCGAATTGAGGAATAATAAAGCTCAGTTATGGGACATTTAAAAAGAAATACAGTTTTATTATTTTCATGTAAATATAATAATAACGAACATTTAAATACTTACTGTGCACCAGATGCTACTCTAGGGTCTTCACATATATTCTTTCAATTTGCCTTCAAAATAACCCCATGAGATGATTAGTATTATCATCTCCATTTTACGGAATCAGGAATTGAAGGTCAGGAAAGTCAAGCAGTGGCTCTGTGATCTCTCCAGCCTCCCTCTTAGGACTTGCAGCTCTGCCCCAGAGCCCCTGGATGATGGCTAGATTCAAAATTCTTGTGAATACTGCTGCCTACTTGGACAGAGCAATATCAATGGCTTCTGAGGTCTCCATGTGTGTCTACTGCCCACCTAGTAGGACTCTCCTCTCACCCCACACTCAGGTGCATACAAACACATAAACCTGCCCTTGTGTGTTCTCTGGACTGTGCCTCAGAGATGCTGCCATGCTCTAGGGACCATGGTCTGGTAGCATATCGGACACACGGCATGCTCACCCTCTGGACTTGACTCCTCCGCAGAAGCTGTTCCTATCTCCCTTGGGCCCTCACCTACGCTCACAGGTCCTTTCAGCTGCAGCTAATCTTCCTTAATCTGCTGAAATTATAACCCAGCAAGAACCATGAAGGATAAACAACGCTAATAAAAGTTTTGCTTTGAAAACAGATTCTAGTGATTTTTAGTAAACTGGTAAAAACAATCGTTTAAGCACTGCAAACTCTTCCTTTACATATAATCCATTTGGAAAAATAAGTAGACATTTCTACGTGGCTGAAAGTAATTTGTTCTCTTAAGTAGGTATGTGCATCTTTACACGTTCATTTACATTCACTAGTTTAGTTAGCTCCATTCCTACACAGGTGAACTTCAGCCTTAGCTATGAGGGGACTAGAAATAATCTGAATTTGAAATAAGAGAAGTCTGAATTTTAAAAATTTTTAGTATTTTAGATTAAAAAACTTTTTTTAAGGAGGCGGAAATAGAGTTGACGAAAATCTCCAAAGGCTTGCTCTCCAGGAATCTGTTTCAAAGGTCTTCAGGCCTAGATCCTCATTCCATGACAGGAGACTGGCAGTGACAGAATAACAAGGCACAAAGAAGTAGAAAGGGTGACAGCTCAAGAAGCTATCAAGGGAAGAGGAGTGGGAAAGAAGTGACAGAAGTTAAACTGGAGTGATAAATTGGTAGGTTTGAGTCTGAGTGATTATTGCTGGAACAGAATGAACAGAGGGTCCTTTACTTGAACTAGAAAGGTAAAAGCTAGGAACCACTAGCTTACAATTAATCTTAAACGTACGTAAACCTAGGGTGCCTCTACTATACTCTCTTGCCGTTTAAATAATCGGTACAAAGTAGGTAAAAATTAAAGGAAATTACTGTGCTTTTATAAGTGTAGTGTGTACAGTGGAAACGATCAATTTCCAAAAGTTATAAAATATCTACTTGAGATATAATTGTCCCACTTTTATTATTATTGTTATCCACTAAAACCAATTTTCTCCAGCTAAAGTGAAAACCTCATGTTCATCCTTCAACGTCTGCTCGGAATTCTTTAAGACAGGTTCCAACAGGTTTCCAGGCAAAAGAGAAAATCAGTTATGTTGGTGTTGAGCTCCCTCTGTCTCCCCCAACCCCTCCCTATTGGCTGTAGGATGCAGGGCAGTGAATTAACTAACATATGCTCACCTGAAACAAAATAACACATTCTCTTAAAAAATACAGATTGAAAAAAAAAATCATTTACTTGGTTTATTCTTTGCAGGGTTAACCCCAATTCAAGAAAAATGGGTACTTATTAAAATTCAGATTTAGGAAAGATAAACTAGATGATATAAATGGATTTATATTTACTGGCCAAGTCGATTACAGTACAATCTGATTCAGAGAAGTCATACTTCATAACAAACTTTCTGAGAACACAGATACTCCAGGGTATCTCTGCTCAAACACCAGGGTATCTCTGCTCAAACACCAGTGTGGTAGTTAAACTGAATTTGATCAGGAAAACGAGGATTTACAATGAAATTGTTAGGTATAGCACGTGGAAGTATTCAAAAGAAACGTAACATTAAAGTTGTATGAAAATGTCCTTTCAATACACATGAAAAGTGTATTTTTCGATTTAGGATACCCGTTTGAGAGTCAAGTTTTTGATATTACAAATTGGAAAAGGACTTCAAATGTCAGTTACTATAAAAATGTTTTTACCGTTTTTATTTTTATGATAAAAGACTAAAGACCACGTATAAATGGTTAGCCTGCATGCTACTACTATAACAAGAACATGGACACAGTTTAAAAAGTAAGAGACTCTTTTTTTAGTCTCATTTATAGAGGACTTCTACAGCACATCAGACATGTATGTGGGCAAGTACTAATTTATTAAGGGCTCTCAAACAGCAATGTTGACATCATCAGTGCATTAAGGTAATTAAAATTATCCTTTTTCTGATCTTAGAGGAATTTTTCATTCCTCTAAAGTATAGCTTCTACCTACTTTTTCATTCTGAGATTTTCCTAGTCACTGTCTCCTACCTTATGCTTCAAAGGGGGCTAACTGGATGTTACAAAGAGCAGACAAACAGCCACGATCCCCAATGGCGCTTTTTGTCAAATGGGAGAGAAAGCCATCAAATAAACAAACCCAGAGGTAACTATGTAATTAAAATTCTAATAAGCGCTAAGAAAGATAGAAGGAGGGAAAGTATGAACAACTGAGAGGGGGGTACTCGTTAAGGTTGGTGGAAATCAGGGAAGGCTTCTCAGAGGAAGTGATATTAAGATGAGCTTGAAGGATGAGCAAGAGTTCGAAAAATGAAAAGTGGGGGGTGGGTGGGTATTTTCAGGAGAATCAGCAGCCTCGAGGAAGAGCTTGGCCCCTGGTCAGAGTGGCTGATGAGAGGTTAATGAAGGGAAAACGGCTTGATGAGACTGGAGTGCCTGGCTGGGGCCAGGTCAGCAGAACTGCGTAGGGGAGGAGGCTGGATTCTCTGGGCAGTAGGAAGCCGTGGGAGGGCAGATGAGGGGTAGGATGAGCTGACTGCTTCACTATTATCCTGTCCTCAGAGTCCAGACCATGGAACTGCCTTTGATTTGGTTTCTGTTCCTCTTTAGGTATGGAATCAAAAGGGAACTGAAAAAACGGGCAAGATTTTATACACTTTCCTGCTACCAGAGAATTCAAACACAAAAATATTAACAACTCAGAGAAATAATGGAGACCTTTCAGAAGGTTTACTTACAGTCTCTGATTCAGAGGCAAGCTCTGTCTTGTGGGCTGGGAAAGAGTGACTAGGTAAGATCATTTTCCTGTGTCACTTTTCAGAAAACAGGTCAGAATCATAATGGAAATGACTCAAGATGGCACCTTTTGGAAGACAGTCTCTGCCATGCGAACAGAGTGAGGGTTTGCCAACTGTCAGCTGAAAGGAGAGATGTACTTTTGCTCCTGGGTACAGCCAGGCGCTGTGCTGAGATGGTACCCCCCCAAAATCTGGGCAGGTGACACAGCTTCCCATCATCTTCCTCCCAGGACTGCAAAGTCTGTGGCAATGCGGGTCCCCTCTCCCTGGGAGACGGTAGTGAACCTCTGTGTAAGCCACATTTTGTGCCTAATACCTAAGAGTAATCCTTAGATACAAAATAAAATGTTCATTGGAACATTTTAATGTGTTATAAAAATCAAAATCTAAGGTTGGGCAATAAAAAGTAACACTGTTTTACCCAGGAGGAAATAAACTCTATCAAAAATTAACATTTTTCCCAGCAGAGTAGATAACTTAAGTACAAACTTCACAGAACAAGACTACAATTGATTCCATGGGTGGTAGGTTCTAAGTGACAGACATGTTCTCCCTTCCTTTCTTCCCACCCACAGAGTTTGGGCCATTTCTAGAGGATGTTCAGCTGACATTCTTTCAAAAGATGCCAAGAGAGGTGATGCACACTCCCAGCGGAAAGGTAGTGTTCCACCAGTTTTGGTAAATACTGATCGAGACCTGAAGTTTTGCTTTCTAAAAGAAAGAACAAGATGATTCACATATGCCTTAAGGAAAAAGCAGGTCTGGCGGCCAGATGTGAATGAAAGTAAAAAAGGCTTGCACTTAAAAAAAAAAAAAAAAAAAAAAAAGGCTTGCACTTAAAGTGAATCCTTCTCAAATTTTAGACAAATCATTTAACATATCCTTTTCTCTTTTACCATGTCACCATTCAGTACATTGTTTTTTTTTTTCCAGTTTAAGAAAAGCTGACCTACCCAAATCAGAATTCATAAACCATTAAGAAACAGTTATTTGTTTTAAAAATCATTTCCTAAGGAGTCAGTTTTCCATGTGTATTGAAGATCACTTATAATAATGGGTTTACTGTTTAAGAGATAATTTTTCAAAAACACACCTAGTACGTTGAATGATGTGTTCCCTGCCCTGTTCCCTGTTCCCAGGGCACTGTTCCATGCCCATCCATCCATCCATCCATTCATCTATTCATTTATTTGGCAAATATTAATTGAGCCCCTGCTCTGGGCCAGGCACTGGGATATAGCACTTGGGATACAGAAGTGAACAGAACAGCCTAAACGCCTACCCCAGTGGAGCCTGAATTCTCATGTTATGCCCACAGAGCTATAGAATTGATTGTGAAGGAAAATGAGCTTTTAAAAAATAATAAACATTTCAGTTTTACAAGATGAAAAAGTTCTAGAGAGCTTTTACATACCAATGTAAACATAGTTAACACCACTGAACTATACACTTAAAAAATGGTTAAGAGGGTACATTTGATATTATGTGTTTCTTCTTACCACAATGAAAAAACTAAAATAAATTCTAAAAAGGTCAAAAATACACGTAGCCAATATTTACTGTGCACTTACTACATACTAGGTTCTACCCTCAGCAGAATGTCCTCTCACTTAATCCTCACAATAACCTTAGGAGGCAAGCACTGCTATTATCCCCATTTTACAGATGGGTACACTGAGACACAGAGGGGAAAAGCAACTTACCCAAGATCACATATCCAAGGGATGGAGCTGAGATGCAAGCCCAGCTTGTCTCCTACAAGTTAAAATGTTTCCTTACATACACAAAGTTTTGAAAATAAGCAATACTATTTTCAATTGGAACTACAGTTAACAGTAGGAAAAGAGTAGTAACAGTACTATAATAGTAAAAGTAGCTGTAATCACCTCTGTTTTCATTCTTCAATTCGGTTTTTAAATTCTTAATGATTTACAGCCCAACTTACTGCCCTTTTGATGGTTATTTTGCCTAAAAAGCTAAGTGTTGGACAAACTGCTTGTGACCATTTCTCTCTAAGCCAAATATGCTTTTCCTACCAATGGAAAAAAAAAATCACAGGATGGTTTCTTTTAAAACAGACAGTACTGAAACTGTAAATATTTTTAGCCCTTTGTACTTTTCATCCAGCAGCTTGGCTGAGAATAATATAGAAACACTTAAAAATAGCCCTTCAGTACTCTGAAAACCATTAAATAGTTTAGCACATACCCAGCACCTGTTTGACTTGTCTTGCAACGATTTTGCTAGTCATATAAAAAAAGAAAACTCTTTCGGTTTCAGAATTTTTCTCCCTTAAAAACCAAATGTGTCACCCGGGCACTTTGTGTGAGGTTGCCCCCTCTCTTCCTAACTTAGGAGGTGACACCTGGAGTAAGTCATGGGTAACTAATGAAGATGCAACTTTCCCCTCGGCGTAACACACCTCACAGCATGTGAGAAAAACCTCTCCAGGTAGTAGCCTTTATAACAATTGTTAGGATCTTAATGGAAAGTAATTTTGTTCTACAATTTATAGACGTCATTCAGGTTGATCTGAGGACACACAGTGTAAATCTATAACATAGGAAGATGACAGTAGTGACAGGAGATGCACTCTCTGACCTGTTTTTCCAGGGGTGGGAAAGTACGATCCATAGATTTCAGGACAGAAAGAAGAAAGAAAGGGGGAAGGAAGAAAGAAAGGAAATAATTTATTTAGACTCTACTCTGTTCAAATACTTAGTGCTTAGCGTCAAATTTCCCATTATGGTGTAAACAACAGTATGTTGCAATGAAACAGGAGTAGCCGGCCTAGACAAACATCTACACCACAGTATTTTAAAGCCCAAATAATGTGAGGCACTGGTTTTCAGATTGCCAGCTATCCTTCTTTAATAACACAAAGATTAACACAACTCGGTGCCAGACAGCTTTCTCCCTCCAGCCAAATTGGTTGAAGACTTTATAACATCACCTTCCATAATCAAAATTCCTTGGAACATGAGAAGGTCTCTGGCCCAAACCAAAGAGAGGTAGTTAAAAAACATCACGTGTTAAAAAAAAAAAACTCAGCGGAGGCAGAGCTTTAGGGTGAATACATAATGTATCGTCTAAAAGGGACATTTTCAAGAGTGAAAGGGGATGTTGTTAATTAATCCAGAACACAGGTGTGAACTGGGACAGTCCTGGGCAAACCACCAGTATCCCACATCCCACACCTATGGGACCTCAAGGGGAAAGTCAAAACCAGGCTTTGGTATAAACCATTTTGTTTCCTCTGACGGTTTTAGGTCTCCTAAGCTGTACGAGACCATGCTAAAAAAATCTAAATTTTCTACTTAGCTTAATATTTTAAAAAGTCTCTTTCCTTGAGAGTAAAACTTGGGGACTTCCCTGGTGGTCCAGTGGTTAAGAATCCGCCTTCCAATGCTGGGGACACGTGTCTGATCCCTGGTCAGGGAACTAAGATCCCACATGCTGCAGGGCAACTAAGCCCACGCACCGCAACTACTGAGCCTGCATGCCACAACTAGAGAGCCTGCGTGTTGCAACTACCGAGCCCACGCACTCTGGAGCCCAAGCGCCACAACTAGAGAGAAGCCCATGCACCACAACGAGAGATCTTGCATGCTGCAACTAAGACCTGATGCAGCTAAAAATAAAATTTAAAAAAATTTTTAATAAATAAATACTAAAATAAAAGAGTAAGATTTGGAATGATTAAAAAGCATGCCTTCTTCCAGCTTTATCATTCAACTTCCCCAGGCACAGATGATTGACAGTAAGACTCTAACCAAAGCAAAAGTCAATGGATATATCATACTGGACAGAGAATGACTCGTTATCACCAGTTTGGCTCATTTCACCAAAGACTGATGAATCACAAAGATACAGAAGATCTACTGGTATGAAAATGGAACACTAGGGATGCCAGAAACAGAATTTCAAAAGTTCCTGCAAGGTTAGAAATAGGCCCTCAAATGAATACGGTCGAGTTGACGAGGCTCCAACATGAAGTTCTGCCCAGTTGGTCCACAGAGGTGGCAGCTTCCTGATTCAACAGAGGCGGTGTGACAGGGCTGCCAAAATGCCCTTTTGGCTGCGTGAATAAAGACACTGTTCTCAGACCAGAGAAGTCCAAGTCCCACCATACTTGGCTCCAGTCAAACTACTCATGGAGAATGGCTTTAAATTTTGCCCACTACATTTTTTTTTTTTCGGTACGCGGGCCTCTCACTGTTGTGGCCTTTCCCGTTGCAGAGCACAGGTTCCGGACGCGCAGGCTCAGCGGCCACGGCTCACGGGCCCTGCTGCTCCACGGCATGTGGGATCCTCCCGGACTGGGGCACGAACCCGTGTCCCCTGCATCGGCAGGCGGACTCCCAACCACTGCGCCACCAGGGAAGCCCCTGCCCACTACATTTTAAGGCACCTTCTCATAAACTGGAGACTCTAAAGAGGAGGAAGGACCAGGATGAGGAACTCCACTTGAGGAACACTAAAGGGAATCTAGCATAAACAGCTTGGAAAAAGACGACTTACAGAGATCGTGGTGCTGTCTTTATTCATATAACTGAGCATCTGCTGTGAGAATTGTTAGATTTATTTGCTACACAGAAATTAGGATCCCTTCCTGGAAATTTGGGGTTGGTAGATGCAAACTATTACGTTTAGAATGGATGAACAACAAGGTCCTACTGTATAGCACAGGGAACTATATCCAATCTCCTGGGATAAACCACAATGAAGAAGAATATTAAAAAAAGAATGTATGTATGTGTAAAACTGAGTCACTTTGCTGTACAGCAAAGTTGGGCACAACATTGTAAATCAACTACATTTGAATTAAAAAAAACGAAACTAGGATCCCTAGAGGAGGCATCTGCATCAGATGGTATTGAACTTGAAGATGTTTAATGCCCTGCCCACTCACACAACTGGTAATTACATGGGGGAAAGTGCCACGCTCTTCATGAAACAAACACCAAGAATTGGCCTGGGGCCGTACCAACAGATTTTCTTCATCATGGATTGCAGAGTTCTTCTTTTCTAGCCAAGCTAGTGAATGCAAGGGCAACCCAAACTAAAATAATGATTTTTAATACATCTCACAGACAAGTCCAAGTGTATTAGAAAGAGAAAACACAGCAGTAGCTACACCATATATTTCATATTTGACCGAAAATTGGCCACACAGAAGCCTTAGTCATCATAAAGAACTTCTGTGGTCAAACAGAATATGTACATAGAAATAAATGAAAACATCACTGCTGAACTATTCTTTAAAAGCTATCATTGCACAAGTTGCTTTCAACATACAAATAATTCTTATTCCGAAAGACCATTTGTACGCAGTAGTGCGATACATATTTATTTTTGTCTTACTCTTTGGCATCCTAAAAAAATAGTTTTCAAAGTATCTACATCCATTTATAAAAATTTAAATGCAGGTACTTTAGCAACAAATCACAACCAGCTAAAAGCACTTAAGTAAAAGACTCTAGGGCCAGAAATAAAACCCAAAAGATAAGACATATTAGAAAAATAGAGAGAGAGAAGCAAATCAATAGACTATAATCTCAATATTGAGCACAGAGTCTGGCAAATACTTGGTGAATAGAAATAAATGCTCCCTACAGAATGGCTCAGTTAGGTATAGAGCATAACTGATTCGTGAAAAAATAACTGTGTGTGTGTGTGTCTTCCTAGATCTTTTCAAAACTTCTTGACAATATTTACCAAACATAAAGAAAACTGATATATTAAATCATGCTAATAAAATGAAGCAGCCGGACCTGTTGCTCTAAGGAAGTGGTGATAAAATAACCTGCTGTGTATAAGGCCTGAATCACCCAATGGTGTAATGCCCTGCAAACTTAGTTGACGAAGGGAGATTTCAGGGCAGTTTTTAATTGCTTGCTCTCCACCTCTTTGAATTCACAGTATGTTCGGCTTCAAGAAAAGAAAAAAAAGGACCTACAGCCCAAAAAAGTTATATTAACTTATACTGAGTGTCTGTATCTTATATTTAAAGTATGTATCTTATATTTAAAAACTATTTTTTTCTTGGACTTTTATCCTACAATAAACCAACTACAACTGCAAAAGCAATAAAAACCATTACCAACAAAAACTAATGTGCTAGGGGATTTATAGCAAAGGAACAAGAGCTTAATATTTTCTGGCTGTATAAGAGGTCTCCTGTCAACTCATTATCTTCCACTTACAAGAATTTTACTACATTTTAAAAGGCCTGAAGGAGCTATTGTAATGTTTCAAACTCAAAACTATCATCCCGAGGGTTCATATACCTTAGACTCCCTACAGCCAGCCAAAATCTCAATCTGCCTCCATGAACCCTCCAAAGTAAGTCAAGATTGTTAAAAATAGTGGGTTCCCAATCGACTGACTTTTTCAACAACAGATGGGTGGAAATAGCCTTCACAGATTTCAGAACCATAATATATCCCCTTGTGTAGCGCCTATAAATAATACAAACAATATCTCTATCATCATTGGAGATGTAAGAAGTCAATATAGACCATCCCCTCTCTTCAAACACATTATCTGAGGTGTTTGGGGTTTTCTTTTTTAAAATACTTTATATTCTTCAAGTGATTTGTGGCCACACAAGACTGATTTTCCCAACTGAACTTCATTATGTGTCTGCTATTGCCTCTCCACCATCAGCCGGATTTATTCATTTCCATTCAACAATTAACTATTAAAATTTTACTCTGTGCAAGACTAAGTGCTGGGGCAGGTGGTACTAGAAATTCACAGTCCCATCATCAGTGAGTTTTCAATCTAGTGGATGAAAGACTCATACACAAGTGTCTACTCTCCAAGGCATCCCAATGGCACCTGAAGGATGAAACCAAGGCCCAAGGGTGGCCAAGGAGAAAAGAGGTGCTTGGCTGTGGTAAATGGGGAGAGATAGTGGAGGAGTTATCACGTGAATTGGCCCTGAGAAGACAGGATGTCGTGGAATTTGCTTGGCAAAGATTAAAGGGAAGGAGAAGAGAGAAGACTTCAAGTAGAGAAAACACAATGTGCAGAATCTGCAAAAGCAAAAATGGCAAAAAGTATTGGGTATACCAGAAGACCAGGTAAGGGAGGGTGCTAGTGAGAAGCAGGGTTCACGCATCCACGCTGGACTCACAGGGTCTGAAAAATCATCTTCCTCTCTCTGTAAGTTATACTCTCTGACTGAGTGCTCAGCCTCAGAAGGGCCCAGCATGAAGCAAGAAAGAAGAGGCAAATCCTGGCCAGATGTCCAGGTCCCAGACTAAACCCAGGAAGCCACAGAGCGACATGTCTTGTGACTAAGGCTTTCTCCCGTCAATCCAAAAGGTACTGAGACTCCGAAAAGACATTTACCAGTGGAAACTTGCCTTATTCTTCCTTTTAAAACTGTTCGGTTTTGAAATAAGAGGAGAACCTCTAAACTCTGAATTAACCCACCCACCTGCTTTCTCTGTTCCTTCACAGGTCACTGAACGCTGAAGCTGCTTGGAAAAAAAAATCATATAATTGTGGGATTTGGTACATCCAGCATCAGGTCCCCTGCCTCAGCTGGTCCTCCTGTTTCCTAGAAGGGCTACTTCATCAGACTTACAGCCTCCTCTCCTAGCACATAGCTAGGTTATATCACATTTCCTGGCCTCCCTTGCAGTTAGTTTGTGATGTGTGACTGAGTTCTACCAATGAAATGTGAACAAAAGGGATTATGCTAATTTCCAGGCCTGGTCCATAAAAACCTTCCAAGTGTGATCCTCCATGTTCTTTCCTCCTCTCTTGATGTGATGCAAAAAGCCCAGTAGCTGTGGAAGCCATGCATTGGAAATGGAGAAACTACAAAATGGAAGTAATCTGGATTTCTGAAGGACAACCAGGAGGAATGTCACTTATTATTCATTAACACCCATTTTGGACGTTGAGATTTGAGGGGTTATCTTTACAAGCAGCTAACATTATCTTGATAATACACAAATTCTGACAGTGTTCTTTGCATTAGTTTGGGTCTACTGAGAAGTAGCACCAAGGCAGGATTAGAAATACAAATGATTGACTGGGAAGATGAGAGGTCCATCAGACTACAATGTGGACAGAGAAAGGGAAGGGAGGAGGGGGAACAGGAAATCTCAGACTGCAGCACAGTTCCAAGAAAGTTCTGGTCAAGCCAGTGGGAGTTCTCAAGCCAACATGGCCCACTAGGAAAATCCTGCATCCCAGAGGAATGAGGCTGCAATGGGAACCCGCATTTCACTCATGGGGAGGAGCCCAGGGGCTCAGCGTGGTCTTAGTATCAATGCAGAGGTAGCTCCAGAGGGGCACCAACTGGGCCATCAGTCAACTACGCTCCAGCTGCAGATGTGAGCAGCTCATGGTCATGGATACCGCACTCCTCAAACTTTCAAATTTCAAGTCCTACCTTCCCTTTCCTCCTTCCATTTACCCAAATGCACACTTACCCTTTCCTCCTTTGCTCCTGTCTTTTAAGAAGAGTTATTCTTTCTCTAGTCCAAAGCTAATCTCTCCATGTATTCCAGCTAATAGGTCCTCAGATCTTCTTAGAGACATCATTCCATTAATCGTCTCCTTCCTCTTCCTCTCTTCTGGATCCTATCTATCCTCTAGTATGCAAACATGCTCGAGATTTTCAAACTTAAAAACTAAAAATTTTTTGTACTGAAGTATAGTTGATTTACAATGTTTCAGGTGTACAGCAAAGTGATTCAGCTACGTATATACATCTACTCTTTTTTTAGATTCTTTTCCATTACAGGTTATTACAAGATATTGAATACAGTTCCCTGTGCTATATAGTAGGACCTTGCTGTTCATCTGTTTTATATATAAAGTGTATATCTGTTAATCCCAAATTCCAAATTTACCCCTCCCGCCCCTTTCCCTTTCGGTAACCATAAGTTAGTTTTCTATGTCTGTGGGTCTGTTTCTGTTTTGTAAATAAGTTCACTTGTATCATTTTTTTGGATTCCACTTATAAGTGATATCATATGACGTTTGTCTTTCTCTTTCTGACTTACTTCACTTACTATGATAATCTCTAGGTCCATCCATGTTGCTGTAAATGGCATTATTTCATTCTTTTTTATGGCTGAATAGTATTCTATTGTATATGTACATACCACATCTTCTTTATCCATTCATCTGTCAATGGACACAGGTTGCTTCTATGTCTTAGCTATTAAAAATTAAGATTTTAAAATGTTCATGGACCCTCTTTCTTTCCTTCCCTTCCCATCTCAGCTTTTTGCAAGAGCAGTGTGAGTGGACTGTCTCATTTTTTATGTTTTATTGCTCACCAAGTGCTCTCATTAGGATTACACACACCTACAAGTTGACATATCCTGGAACCTGTGCCAACCTCTCTGAAATGTTTAGCACTCTTGACCACTCCTTCCTTCCGGAAACTCCTGCTTTGAGTCCTGGGACACCCTATCCTTAGGTTTTCCTCCTCCTGTAGATCATTCCTTCTAAGGCTTCTTTTTATCGGCCTCCTCCTGAAATGTCCACTTCCCAGGGCTTCTACTCTTGGTTCTCTCTGTTCTCCATCTCTCACATTAATCTCACCCACCCCCAGCACCAGCATCATGACTTAACTGAACACCGTACACCGACGACATCACCCACGCAGTCACCCAAACCTGAAACCTGGGAGTTGTCCGCAGTTCATTCCTCCCTCTCAACACCTATATCCAATCAGTCACCAAGTGCTGAGGATTCTATTTCTAAACTGGCTCTCAGCACCATCAGCTCCTCAACGCCACCCCTCCTGCCACTGCCCCGTCGCTTTTCCCGTGGACTGCTGTAGGAGCATAGGAACTGATCCCGATTCCATTCCCTTAGTCACATCTTTACATGGCCGTAAGACAATGGTTCTAAAGCACAAACTGGATCGTGAAAATTCTTCATTGAAATTCCAGAAGTGGTTCCTCACTGCCTACAGGACAAAGGCCAATCTCCTTAGAATAGTATGGAAGATCCTTCATGCTCAGGCTCCCATTATGTTTTAGTCTATCTTCCTCCACGTTCCCAAGCTCTAATCGAGCGGAACTAACTGAAATTCACGCGGTGTGGTACGTGTTCTGTGCTTCTACAGCTTTGTACGCTCCTTTTGCCTTGAATGCTCCTTCCACTACCCTTGTCCCACTGGGAGAACTTATTACAAATTCCTTCAATATTCAGCGTGGGATTCATTCGTTCAGAGATGTCTTTACTCACTAACTCACCCTTCTGTGGGGCCCCTTCCCATCTCCACACCCCCATCCCAGACCATTCAAGTGGCCCTTGTACAGCTAGTACCAGTTCATGGCACCCGCCACACGATTCCAGGACAGCAGTTTTATCCTGTGCCTGTCTGAACAGCATCGACACAAAGTAGGCACTTACTGAATGCTTACTGATGGAAAGAACGAATGATGAATAAATCCAATCCTCCCTCTTGAGTTCGTCCTGATAAAACTTGCCTCTTAAAAACAAAATTCTCAGAGTGGCCAAAAACCATGATGACGCTGATCAACATTACAGGCCCGCGCTGATGGCCAAGTTCAAGTAGTGCCATCTTCAATTTACATGTGAAAAGTGAGCACTTGGCATCAGAGGAGAAAGATTCAAATATTCTACATGAGATCACCGTAAAGATAGCTCAAGGGCTATTATCCCAAGGGACGTGCATTCATCCTCAGTAACTGTATAAACCAGGGTTCACGTTTCACACAGGACTTTCTAACACAAATTGGAAACAGGAGACGGTTAAACTCGGCAAAGAAAAGTGTGGCTCTGAAACACAAGGAACTACATATGCATTTTACATTAAACACTGTTGTAATGTGCTCACAGAATGTAGTACAAAAATTATCCTAAAAGTCATAGCTTGTAAATTTAATATGTAAATAGGAATTTAAAATTAGAAATCTCCATGGCCACTGAATACTAAAAGAGTAAAAAGAAAAAGGAAATGAAAGGTAAAATATACAGTTTCAAACTCTCTGGGATGCATCGACCCTTCTGCCTGATCGGTGGGAGGCCAGTTATCACATTCAATGTACTGGGTAAACACAAGGGTTTACGGAAAATGGAACTTTTTATGAAAAATCATGGGTCAAACATCTCTCTGACATATCTGCTGTTAAAGGAAACACACTTTTTCTCATACCTGACATGATGATGCGTGATGTGCTTATCCAGAGAGACAGCTTAATATGGTTCCCATCCCAAAGCTTAGTCAGAATAGCTTTTTTAAAATTTGAAAAATAAATCCCAAACATAGTTCTCGTCAAATATTAAATCCTGCCAAAGACGGATGCTTTCAGGGACACAGTCCAAAGAAAGCTTTTAATTTATTTAATGTTCTATGAGCTAATGGTATCAAGAAGATGTGTATCTTTGTTACAGAATACACAAATCAGTGATGCTTATATACACCATCCACTTGACTCAGTCCCTGCTGTTAGCTTTAAAAGAGTAGCTGTTTTCCTGGAACTGAAACCTGAGGCTTAAATCTGCAAAAAGTCTGGGATGACATCAAGCTTAACATTTTTGCCAGGCCAGTAAAATTATTTCTCAAAATAGTGTGCTAGTATATCAGCTTTCAGACACACCTAAATGAAACGTCAGGAAAGGACTTCCATGTTTACTCCTCTGGCCCATTAATAACCATCTCTGACTGTAATAACTGAAGGTCACATGTTCTCAATGCAACGGCACCAGCAAATCCCCTTGGAAGTTTGCTCATAACCACCGAAGTCTAAGTAGATGTGACCTCTCAGGTTTTAGACTAATGATGCTAAAGAAATGCATTTGCAGGCTGAAGAGCTTAAACACTTCAGAGCACCGGGAGAAACTCCTTAAACTAAAGAAATATTCAGGGAAAATCTGTATCAATTGGGTGGTTCATTGGTACATACAAAATTTATCCTTCACAAACCAAATAGGAATTTGAATGATTTCCCTCTTTCTTCTCCTTATACTTTTCAAGTTCAATCTCAGTACTGTTCCATCTCTGCCCTTTATATTCTTTGCCCTTTGTCTGAAGTTTTCAACTAAGAGTTACTCTACAATACTGTTGTGGTTATGGAGGGAAGTGCTCTTATTCTTCAGAGATGATGCTGAAGTGTTTAGGGGTAACACGTCATGAGGTCTGCAACGTACTTTCAAATGATTCTAAAAAAAATAAGCCCCTTTCCCCAATACAGATACACAAAAGTATACATAGAGAGATACAGTAACAAATGTTAATAATCACTGAGTGTAAAGTTAGGGTATAGAAGTGTTCCTTATATTCTTTCATCTTTCCTCTAGTTTGACTTTTTCAAAACAGAGGAATAAAGTTTCAAAGAATTACTCTACTTAATAAGTGCAAGCTTTTCATATCATAAATGCATTTTTTTTTTGGTATCACAAACTAAAATTTGGGGCACCTTGTACTAAAGAGATGTCAGGACCAACAAAAGACACCTTTGATCGCCTTGCAGAGGCACAACCTTGATTCAGTTTGCACGTCCTGGAGGCAGCTGAGACTGGAGTCTGGGATGAAGGTGGAGGGCTGGATGAACACATCCACAATCTAGGCACTTCCCTCCAGAAGTCCCCAGAAAGCTGGGGCCTAGGGGTCTCCTGGTCTCTACCTCCCAGTGAGCTCCTGATTACTGGCCCTCTCTCCAGCATCTACCTGTAGCTCCTGGGAAATGTCCGGAAGTTCAGTAAGGGTTTGGGGGTAGATTCAAAGCACACACATGGGATGAATTTGCCAAATACACAGCTGCGTGTTAGACCTCTTAATTTTAAAATATAAGTGTTATAAATATTCTTAAATGCTTTCAAAATTTCAGCTGAGTCTAAAATGCTTCTTCAGATATTTATGTGCAAATCTTACGCAAGTGATTTGCTATTCTAATCAGTACAGATCTGGTCAGAGAAACAAAAGACTGGAACTCAAGGTATGCTTCATTTCTGACAAAACGTGAATTCTCTTTCTCCTTCAGTTATACCGGCACTGATGACAAGAAGACATTTTTTTTTGGCCACACTGCATGGCTTGCGGGATCTTAGTTCTCCTATCAGGGATCAAACCCGAGCCCTCGGCAGTGAAAGCGTGGAGTCTTAACCACTGGACCACCAGGGAAGTCCCAAGAGGACATTTTAAACATTTCCTTTCAGCAGGCATGTTGGAGTGGTCGACTTCATCCTTACAGAGTATGCTTGTTGAGAGAGAAGGTGGAAGAAGACAGTTTCTTCTCCTTGCAACTATTTTTTCTAAAATCACTTTCCATTTGCCCTAAGACGGGACTTCTAAATGAAGGCACCCAAACTGTACTGAAAACAGGGCCCTAAACAACTGTTTTCAAATGCCAGACAGAAGTGTCAGCTTCAGAGAGATGATTTGACACTGTCCACATGATATGTTCTTTGGGATGTAACAAGTTGATATAAACATAACTTTCTTTAATGTGTTTGTGCTAATAGGATGCTAAATTTCTAACTCACACACCAGGATCTTGGCTACAGTCTATCTCTCCTGAACATGGTTGTCTTGTCATTAGCCTGATACGTCTGGGGTAATAAATACAAAGCTTCAGAAGAAGAACTCAATAAACCCAGATGAAATCTTTACCACCTAAAGCCATTTAGGTGGCTTGTAATCAACTAGATGGTGTTTTCTCAATAAGAGATACAGATTGCAAGGTAAGGTATCCTTTGACCTATCTATACTGAGTGTTTGTTTACTTATGTGGCAGGCATGGTGCTAGGAACCATGCCATGCATATGATGAGCTCATTTTGTTCTCAGCACACACTGGGAGGTAATGTTAGAGGCGCTGGACAGGAGAGAACAAGGAAGCTCTGAGAAGGGGAAATGAACATGCAGCAAGCACTACCACGTGGCACTGTTAACAGTGCTCTTTATACGTTATCCCACTTAACTCTTCTCGACAACCCTAGGACGTAAGTAACGGTAACCCCATTTTGCAGAGGAGAAAACTGGGAGGTAAATAACTCAACCAAGATTGCTGAGCTGGGAACTGAACCCCCTTATGTATCATGGGCACAACTCCTCCCTCTGGCCACCATACGCCACAAGCTCCAAGCTGGGGGCAGAGGTACTGGCCATGGAGGGGACTACCACAAATATCACCTTCTGGTCATCCACTAAGGCTACAGAAACCCGGTGCCTGGAGGGGGGGAAATACGCAACCGCCCTAGAGGGGAAAGCAAGTTTCTCTTTAAATCCAGAGGATGTGATCTACTGGGAGTCCTTGTGTTCTGGTTTAACCCAGAGTTTAAAGCTGAATGTACACAAATTGCCAATCTGACACCAAGAATGACTCAGCCTTCTCAAGATCCTGTAAGTGACCAATCACCAAGAGAGGGGAAAGCTCTAGAAGACCCACTGGAAGGCTCTTTTCAGCTGCCTTCCTGCTTGTCCCTCATACCTCCCTCTGTATGACTAACTTGGGGTCTAGATTTACATGTGTAATTATTCACAATAGCTGAAGGTGGAAACTACCCAAATGTCTATCAACTGATGAATGGGTAAACAAATTGTGGTATATTTGTGGCATACAATGGAATATTATCCAGTCATAAGAAGGACTGAAATATCTGATACATGCTACAATGTGGATGAACCTCAAAAACATTACACTAAATGAAAGAGGCCAGACCCCAGAAGTCACATATTATATGATTCCATTTATACGAAGCACCCAGAAGAGGTAAATCCATTGAAGCAGAAAGCAGATTAATGGTCTCCAGGGGATGAAAAACGAGGGGAATGGGAGTGACTTCTATATAGGTATGGGGATTCCTTGGGGGTGATGAAAATGTTTCGGAACTAAATAGAGGTGACGACTGCACACTAAATTGTATACTTTAAGAGGGTTAATTTCATGTTATGTAAATTTACTTCAATAAAAGAATACACACATGTGAATGCACACTCCCTGGGCAGTCTTGAATAACGATGTACAGTATGCCAAGCCATAAAGATGCCCCACCCTGGGCTCTTTTTACATTACACACAAATAGACAGAGACGGATTTCCTGTAAGTAAGCTGATCTTGTAGAAAAAAAAATGTTAGAGAAAGAAAATGAGACCTAAGCCGACTCAACAAAACAAGACTCAACACTATATCTTTTTCATCTTTCTATCTCCTCTATCCCACTAAACCAAACATAAAGTCCAATCACTGAGTATACCACACATAGAAAAACTGGTACTTAAAAAGACCCAATAAAATGAAATCTGTTGTAGGTTATCCCCCAAATTAAATAGAAAGATCCAACAGGCCCTTAAACATATGAAAAGAGGCACAATCTTGCTGGTAATCGGGGATATTCAAACAAAAACAACTAGGGAATCTCTTTCCATCCATCAGAGTGGGAAAACTGTAAAAGATTCCAATTCTGTAGCTGTGGTGAGGTAACCAGGTACTTCACATTTTGCTGGGGAGACTCCATTGATGCAACTTTTTTGGAATGGCATCTTTGGAATGGCATTATCTTTGACTCAGCTCTTAGGAATCTATCCTTCAAATATCAAAGTGAGGAAGTAAGAATATATGTACAAGAATTTTAACTGTGGTGTTTTGGGGCATGGTAAAAACCTAGGATGTTCCTGAATGCCCATCAACTGAGGAATATTTAAAGAAACTATGGTACAGCTATAACATAAGAGACATTCAATTTATATTAAAAAGAGGCATTGGATTTATGATTATCGATAAGGAAAAGTGCTGTGACATAATGTTAAGTAAAAAAAAAAAAGTTGCAGAGTACTATTTATGATTTCATTTTTAGAGAGAGAGAAAAATTATCTTATATATGTATACATACATATATATGTTGGTGTATATATTGCAGTCAGAGAAAGGAAAAAAAATAATCTGAGAAGTGGGGAGAAGGACAAGGAACTTTTCAATATTCACCTTTATGTTGTCTGAAACATTTAAACAATCATGTATTGTCCTGTGACTGTTTTTTAAGTAGAAAAGCTTTAAATAAACAGGATCTTTTTCCTGAACTTGACTTTTATGAGTGATAAATATAAATCCAAGAAATATGGAGATGACGATCCCACCAAAACCTACTTTGAGGGTATGTCCTGAAGTTGAGGGATTCATCTTCAGCCCTCCTAACTGTCTGTATTCCCTCCAGACAGTGGGACTCAAAGTGGGACCTGCAGACCACCCCCAGACCCAGAAACTGGGAGTAGAGTTCAGAGACTTTATAGCAGTTTGCCGGAGTAATTTCACGTCTGTTGAATGTAACAATTAAAAAAAAATCTTAATCAGGCTTATGTTTTTCTGTCTTTTTAATTTCATTTTTCTAGTACTTCATTTTTATTGTATTTTATAAAATTATCAGCCCATGACTCAAACAAAACGGTTAATGAAGCACAGTTCTAAAGAGTGAGAGTTGATGTTCATAATGATAAAACATAGTAATATATTTAGGAACTTTGATAATGAAAGATTAAATCTTAGTAAACATATTAGGACTATGCTAATATAATCAAACTCTTATGAAAAGAGACCAAATAGATGAGAAGAAAACTTTCGGGTAATCAGAACAGATTTCTAACCTAAGTAAATGATTAAGCAGTTTCTCTCATTAAGAACAATGAACTCTAGATTACATTTATACGTGACAACTAAGAGAACTGGAGAATAAATGAAACCCCAGATAACTCCAAGAGTGCAACCAAAGACAATTAAACTTTTGCCAAAACTGTGGATAAGAAACAGAGTTGACCTGACTTTCATTTTTCTCCCCTCTGATACTTCTGAGTCAAGATGCTAATGATGACAGAGAAAGGCAGTAAGAAAGAGAAGCCAGGGGCCCGAAGGGGTGGGAGGCGGGGTCTGACTTTCCTGAGTTGACTCTCTTTTAAGTTTCACTTACCAGTCATCTACACTGGACATGGGGAGGGGCTGGGAGAGAAAGCGTTTACATCCTCCTAAGTCTTGTGAGTTTTCCACACCGAGACATATTTTCTAAAATCAGAATGCACCAAGTTATCGTTACCGAGAAAAACTGGCTGGAAGAAGAAAGAACCAAATAGGCTCCCAGCCAAAAGCTAAAATAAAAACCATGATCATTTGTAAATGCAAATTTCTTCTCTCCTCCCTAAAATTTTTAAACTAATGCTAAAGTGAGGTGCATTTCCAAATCTGGCAGCTTAAATAAAAATAACTGTGAATGCCACGGTGGTGGATGAAATGCTTTACGATTCACAGCTGTAGTGCTGAAATAGGGAAATCCTGGATTCTCACCAAAGGGGACACAGGCATTGGAAGATCTATGACACAGTTTGGTATTTTGAGGATTTCTGAGAAGTTAGAAAAAATTGGGTTATTTTCATATCAGTTGGACTTTATATGACAAGTGCACCCTAAAATGAAAAGAAGCCCTGTGTATGGCGGTGCTATGATACTATATGAAGTCCTTGTAACAAACACTGCATTCAAAAGAGGCTGAGAAATAAATGAGTCTATGGCCCTGGGAAGTGGGGCAGGTGGTGGGCAGCTGGGTGACCTTTTAAAGCATGGTTCCCAAGAGACAGTCTTCTGCCCCACCTGCTCTGCTTCAAGGGCACATCAAATTGGCCCCCAAATGACGTCTTCAGTGGGCAGTGATCAGTTAAACACCTCCTCTGTCAGCACCCGGGAGCTATGTGAATGAATGCAACTGAAAGACAAAGTATGTTAGGCCAGACAGATCAGTGTTAACAAAAGGCAGTCTTAGGCCACCCCGTGGTATTTATGAAGCTCTCAGTCTGCAGTGATGCTGAATTACCTGTAAATTTAGCACTTAGAAAAGGTCCGCTGAGGAAGAACTCCAAAATCCTTAGTCCAGCTGGATTTCACCTCCCCTGGATTTCCACCAAGCCTACTGAGCAGGGTACAAATGGTCGTCCCCTTTGTCAAACCTTATGCCCCCTTTCCACCCTTTGTCCCCCTGACCTCTTTGTGACAGCTGACACTGCTCCGCGGCTTTTTATTTTCTCTTTCAATTATCCTCTCTCCCCCAGCTCAGCTGCTTCTGCTGTTTCCTCCCTGGCTACTGCTCCTCTCTTTCCTTCCTCTGCTTGACCGAGGGTGCTTCCCAAGGCCCTGGGTTTCTCGCGCTGATAAATCATCTGTTTGCAGGGCATCAATTCCCTCCTCGCAGATAATCCCCAAACCATCCCTATCCCCTGCCTTGGACTCCCCTCCCTTATCTTCAGCTCTCCAGTGAACCATTTTTCTAGCACGTGGTGCCTCTACTGCATGTTTAAC
This sequence comes from Phocoena phocoena, assembly GCF_963924675.1. Taxonomy (NCBI): domain Eukaryota; kingdom Metazoa; phylum Chordata; class Mammalia; order Artiodactyla; family Phocoenidae; genus Phocoena; species Phocoena phocoena. The sequence goes on along the minus strand of NC_089230.1, from coordinate 66,214,040 downwards.
CCATTCGAAAGCCTTCATTTCTTCCCCTTGTGTGATTGCCTCATACAAAAGAGCCTCTCTCGTGACTCACTCACTTCTTCAACAGCAGAAATGCCACCCAGTCCCCTAATCATAGAGCCTTCTTTACATCTTCAATTCCAATCATCCAAGGCCTGTTGATTGGTTAAATCTCACCTCTATCTCTTGCTACCCACTGGTACTGACCAGACCCCGTTTAGCTCAGAGTAACTGCTTCTCCTCTTCTTCCCAAATTGGCCAACTCGCTGCTGTCATTTTGATCTTCCAATCACCACCCCTGTCATTTTGATCTTTCCATCACCGTCCCCAGCGATTCAAGAACCCTCCCCATCACCTGCATCGCCTAGTAATGGCTTTGAATCCCAGTGCCTTTGAATCCCAGTGCCACCACTCCATTGCCCTCCGTCTCCTAAACCCTTAAACGAAGTTGATAATATCTTCCTGAGAGGACTGCTGCGAGGACAGGATTAGTTAATAGATGTAAAGGACTTGGAATGGTGCCTTGCGCACTGAGCACGGGTTCGGTGCTAACCTCTGATGGCTCCCAGCTAGACTGGCCTATCCGGTGTGTTCTTCTCCCTTTGTTGTCATCCCTGCCCTCATCCAGCTTATACTGGGCGGGAGACCCTTTCTCCTCCCAGCTGCTTGATACAAATTCCACCGATCATCAAGGCTCAGGGATAATTCCCACCCAGCCGGTGGCTCTTCTCCAATTACTCCAGCTGCACCTATGGCTCCTGTCCCTGAACTCCCATAATACTTTCTGGATGTCCCTAAATCAAGTTGTTCTTTAAATGACCAAGTGTGAGAGGCAGCCCACACACTGCAGAGAGCATTTGTTCTAGAGCCAGAGGCCTGACTCTTTGCTACGAGTTCCCCTGAGCTCTCAAGGTCTCTGCCCCTCAGCTTCTTTCTCTGAAAAAGTTATACTATTACCTCACTGATAAAAGTTTTCTCAAAGACAATAAGATCATGTAAAGAAATAAGATCATCACTTTGTCAGGCATATTAATAAACACTGGTTCCCTGCCAGTGAGACTGTAAACCCCTCAAGAGCAGCTCACGTTTCTCCCAGCTCCAAAGGACAGTACGATGCAGAAATTCAAAAGACCCGTAGGTGAAGGGAAGACCGATATAACCGAACCCCTTCCAAGCCTAGAGATTCTGTCAATATTCTGAAATGGGCTTTTCCATAACTGTGCTAGATAACTGACAGCTTCCAACATAAAACGCATTTTCACACACTCAATATGCCAAGAACATAAGCTGATCTTATGTTTGCTCTAATGAGGGATTATATGATCCAGCTCACCTTTACCTAACTCTTACATGATATTAAGACCTTTTTTTAGGACTCATTTTGACAAAATCCAGAAAGTCCACGGCAAAAGAAGAAAGAGAAATGGCAACACAAAGTAACCTGAAAGATTTTTCATAGCTAAACAGGGAATTTTGAACCACAACCTTAGTCATAAACCCACAACAGGCAAATCAGAAGCAGCGAAAGATAAAGTATGCAGGGGAGAACCAGGGTTGAAGTGGGACCTGGGTTCAGGGAGTGGGTTACAGCACTCACAAGACACGCTGCCGGAAGTGGTGCTGTACCATCATCACGGCCGCCCCCCACCTGACCACCCCGAGCAGCCTCAGAGGAAGCAGACAACCCCCATACACTTTCCAGCTGCATCTCGGCAGCCACAAAGTACGCACACATCACCAGCCAACGTACAAAATTATATCAGCAGCATCACTGTGAAACGGGGAAAATCTTCAACTCGTGATGAGTAACCTGTGTTATTTAGATTCTGTCACCAAGACCTAATGCTAAGCTTAAGGGGAGACCCCTCTACACACACCCACACAAGCCTGATAACTGGCTACCCGAGAGCACGATCTCACCATCAAATATTCGGGGCACTTAAAAGACCAAAGCAGCAAATCCTCTAGTGGAGGGTGGGAGCCCACGGTATGTGTGTTGGTGGGGGGGTACTTTGGGGTCTGTAGCTCTGCTCCCCCTGGTGTTCAATGACCAATGGAAATATGTCACTGGGTTCAAAAGGAGGGAGGACTGTTCCCTGCCTTACAATCAGGCTTGACAAAGAAAAGACCCAGGGCCCTGTGACCTCCACATTGTCCTACCAATGAAAAGGCTGGATCTTACTGAATGAGAGTAATTCACACGTTTGGAGCAGTATTCTTGGAGGGGGCTGCTTCAGAAATTCACGTCATATAAGTCAAGTGGAGAGAAAACAGGGAAAAAATAAGAGCAACTGTTTACAAGTCATTTTTAAAACTTTGCTCTGTTCCACTTGAATAATTCTTTAATCACCATTTTAAGGAGTTAAATTGAAATGCACCTGCGCCGTAAATCAGGAGAGAACACACCTGCTCTTCCAATAGGGCTTGAAAATAACTCGATTCCCCCATCGTGCTCTCATTTGATATTTAATTCGGAAAGCGAGAGGAAAATTTGAATAAGCTCAAATTCTGACCCTAATCCTGACATGGAATCCCTAAAGAAATCATCAGTGGACATTAGAGAAAAATGTGACTTTTAAACATATACCCATAATCCAAAATACACACTTCACTGACATCACAGTAACAAGGAGGGACTTTCTAGAAAACGCAAGAGATGTCCATCACAGCAATACAGGTATGAAATTTTCAGTCCCTAAGCACTATGTCATAAGTTCATGTCCTATTCTCCACTCTAAAACCACCGATAATAGCAACAACGGTCTGTGTCCACTGGGCCACATTTCCATTTGCCATGTAACTTGCCTAGGGCCACCCTGAGTCAGACCACAGAGGAAAAAGGAGGATTTCTTCCTCTTCCCAGTCTGCTTAAGTTTGGCAACTCCTGTCGGTCTAAATATAAAATACCCATCTTTAAACGATCAGCATTAACGTTAAGAACCTGCAAAGGAAGACACTGAAGTCTTCTGTGTTGGCAAATCCTAGAACTACCCTTCCTTCACACAGGATGCCTAAGGATAAATGTCTGCCTTCATATTTTTTTTTTTTTTTTCTAAAAACAGGTTAGGGAATTTGTAATTGCCTTCTTTGCAAGAATGCAAATGCGATTGCCTGCAGAGTCCCCTAATAAAAGGATTGGGGGAAAGTTCAATAAAGTTTTGGGAACTGTAGCTTTCATTATAGATTTGGAGATTTAATTTCCTACCATTTATCCCCACCTCTAATTCCTCATCCCCCAATAAACATAACCCCAGGTACTCATTCCTCATTACACCCCAGGATAATGCCGTCCTGGTAACCATCTCGTCTTAATTATCCACTATTCATGTGGCAGAACTTCTCTTGGAGAAAGAAAAGTGTAACTGTAAGAGAAACCCTAGTAATACAAATTCAGTCTTTTAATATCTTACCCGTTTCAAACTCTATCTAGATGAAAGAGTTTGCTATTTTCATTCTTCCTTCAGAAAATGTGTTAAGGCAGAAAAGTTCTTCCACCTTAGATCCTTTTGTAAAGGCTGCCTTAATATTTATTTTGATGTAGTATTTGAGGTAACAAAAGTCTGCAGTTTTTTACTACATATAAAATAGTAAAATACTAATACTATATACAAACAACAAAGTCCTACTGTATAGCACAGGTATCTATATTCAATATCCTATAATAAACCATCATGGAAAAGAATACATGTATGAATCGCTTCGCTGGATACCAGAAACTAACACAACATTGTAAATCAACTGTATTTCCATTTTTTAAAAGTTTGCAGTTTTTAACTGCAGTTTTGGCTTTTCTTCACAAAGCCAAGTTTCAGCCTCATCGCCAAGATAATTTAATAACTAAGCTGCCTTTGTAATTCTACTTCTACATATATGCCCAACAGAAATGCATTGTGTGTTCACCCAAAGATACGTACTAGAATGTTCAACCTCAGTGCTATTCATAATGGCCAGAAGACTGAAAACTACGCATAGAGACAACAGTGGTATATTCACACAATGGAATACTATACAGCACCAAGCATAAAAACTCGACCATTATATGCAACAGCATGAATGGATTTCACGAACACTGAATGAAAAGAAGCCAGACACAAAACAGTACATGCTACATGATTCCATGTATATAAAGTTCAAAAACAGGCAAAGCAAATAGAGTAACAGGTGTGAAAATTCGAGTGGTCCAGCATAGCAAAATTGAGCTGAAGAGCTGGATTCAAATTCAAGATTTTATCATTCATCATGCAATCTTGGCTTCTCTGCCTTCTACTTCTATAAAATAGAACCAACAGCAAAGACTGAATGACATAACAGTATACTTTTAGCAAAAAAAAAAAAAAAAAAAGAAAAAGATATGCAAATGCTTATCACTGTTGCCTGAAATATTAAATGATATTGTACTTACCGAGAATTCTTTAAGTTATAAGGTTGTATACTAATGTTAGTATAAGTGTAACTGGAAATACAGTATTACAAATTTTGTTATTTAAAGGACTTCCTAACAATTAAAGATATGCAACGTTTACACTACTTAGACCTTACACGCCTTCATCCTCAGACTCAGCTGACCTCTCAACTGCCTCGTGCCTTCCCATCTTTTCTCTCTTGTTCCCACTCTACTCCCTTCCTACCCCGCCATGCCCTCTTCCCTCTGCCTGGTGGAATCCCACCCACTCTTGAGTGCCTGGTCAAGGCACTCCTTCTGTGGGGCACCCCTCCAGGCCATGGTGAACTTTCTTTTTTGATTGAGTGCCTCTACCAAGTGTTTGCGACAGTTCTTGGATCAGAGCGTTGAATAGCTATTTATCTCCCATTATCATCATTAGCTATTTATCTCCCATATCATCATCTAACAAGTCATATGCTCATATCTGGTCTCCCTAGTATTTACATAACAAGTCATATGCTCATATCTGGTCTCCCTAGGCTGTATTTTTCCCTAAAGGCAGGGACCTGTGTGATATTTATTTTAATCGCCCTCAATGCTCTGTATTTTGCAGACACTAAATAAATGCTTGCTATACCGATGCTCTTTTGGTGTGTTCAGGAAAGCAGGCATCTCTGAAAGTAGGATAAAGGCACAGACCGGGGTTTCTTCTTCGAGTAAGTGGATTCAGTTGGTGGCATCTCATCTCTACAACTCTCTGTGTTAAGCTCTGATATTCTTTGCTCTGAGAGCTCTCGATCACGCTACACTTTGGAATGCAGACTAGCACTTTCAAATAGAAATATAATGTGAGCCATATATGTAATTTAAAATTTTCTAGTAGCCTGCATTAAAAAAAAAAGTAAAAAGAAACAGGTAAAATTTAAAACATTTTTTACTTAAACTTATATATTATCATTTCAACATGGAAACAGCATAAAAAATTATTAAAGAGACATTTTGTCCTTTCAGGTATACTAAAACTTTGAGATCCAGTGTATATTTTATACTCACGGCACACCTCGATTTGGACTAGCCACATTTCAAGTGCTCAAAAGCCACAAGTAGCTAGTGGCTACCAAACTGAACAGCACAGGCTAGACTGGAATACGTGATTTCAAAGCATTCTGAAAAAAATCTAAGATCAGGTGAACCTTATAGAAATATACAGTAATCTTCCTAAACCTTGCTCTTAAAAATTGAAGAATATACTTCAGGCGATTGTATTTATTTTTTAACATCCTTATTGGAGTATAATTGCTTTACAATGGTGTGTTAGTTTCTGCTGTATAACAAAGTGAATCAGCTATACATATACATACATCCCCATATCCCCTCCCTCTTGCGTCTCCCTGACACCCTCCCTATCCCACCCCTCTAGGTGGTCACAAAGCACTGAGCTGATCTCCCTGTGCTATGCGGCTGCTTCCCACTACCTATCTATTTTACATTTGGTAGTGTATATATGCCCATGCCACTCTCTCACTTCATCCCAGCTTACCCTTCCCCCTCCCCATGTCCTCAAGTCCATTCTCTAAGTCTGTGTCTTTATTCCTGTCCAGCCCCTAGGTTCATCAGAACCATTGTTTTTTATTTTAGATTCCATATATATGTGTTAGCATACAGTATTTGTTTTTCTCTTTCTGACTTACTTCACTCTGTATGACAGTCTCTAGGTCCATCCACCTCACTACAAATAATTTCATTTCTTTTTATGGCTGAGTAATATTCCATTGTATATATGTGTCACATCTTCTTTATCCATTCATCTGTCGATGGACACTTAGGTTTCTTCCACGTCCTGGCTATTGTAAATAGAGCTGCAATGAACACTGTGGTACATGACTCTTTTTGAGTTATGGTTTTCTCAGGGTATATGTCCAGTAGTGGGATTGCTGGGTCATATGGTAGTTTTATTTTTAGTTTTTTAAGGAACCTCCATACTGTTCTCCATAGTGGCTGTATCAATTTACATTCCCACTAACAGTGCAAGAGGGTTCCCTTTTCTCCACACTCTCTCCAGCATTTATTTTTTGTAGAGTTTTTGATGATGGCCATTCTGACCAGTGTGAAAATATTTGCAAATGAAGCAACTGACAAAGGATTAATCTCCAAAATATACAAGCAGCTCATGCAGCTCAATGTCAAAAAAACAAACAACCCAATCCAAAAATGGGGAGAAGACCTAAGTAGGCATTTCTCCACAGAAGATATACAGACTGCCAACAAACACGTGAAAGGATGCTCAACATCACTAGAGAAATGCAATCATTAGAGAAATGCTATTGTATTTTTAACAGCTATTAAGTTCAACAACAATCTCGTTATCTACTCAGTATTTAAAATGGTGATCAATCTAAAATTCAGTAAGTTGCTAAAATTAATAAAAATACATTTATAAATTATAAAAAAGTTTGGACCTGGGACTGTCTTATTCATTTTATGTCTTCCCAGAGCTTTGAACACAGGAAGTGCTCAGTATATATATTCATGATGAATGAATGAATGAAAGAACGAACAAAACAAGCAAGCAAGCTGGTAGCAAAAAGTCTAGCTTTCCACCTCACAATTACTAATATGATAACGTGTGGTGACATTTATTCACAGTCATTTATGGATAAAGAAATCAAAACTTGAAGAATCTCACTAAGATGGAATTTAGATGTTAAGTCAATCCTATAAACGGAGGGGAAACCCCTCTAAATTAAAATTCAAACAGAATCATAATGCACTAAAGTCATTAAAATGTCTATAGTACTTTACGTTTTATAAAGCCATCTGTCATACATTATCTCATCTAGATGACATATATACACCACATATTATCTAAGCCAACCATCAAAGTACAGTTCTTTATCCTATATGCCAAAAGAAAATAGATCTGGAAAGATGTGCATAAACCAAGTAACTCATGGTTACACGGCCTTCAAAAACATCTTTTATTCATGAAAAGTTTTCCCTATTCATTTTTGCCATACAACGAAGCGTACTTTATATCTGATTGTAAGTCATTTACGTTTACTTCTTTATTTTGGAATCTTATGACTATCATGTTAAGTATTAGTTTTACTGTGGACATCAAGAGAATAAATGACTAATTACATAGAGGGAAAAGGATGAAATGAATCATGGGTTCCACCTGAACTTCATCAGTTAAAAGGATGAGTAGCAAAATCTCTAAGGAAAAAAAAAGAGATGAGCTTAAATTAGTCATGGTCTTTTGAGGGGGAAAAGGTAAAACTATTTTACACTTGCCTGATAGCAGATCTAAAATCTAAAAGATAAGGGGCACTGTGGAGAATCACTGTAAAATACTCAGACTTCAAAGGTTCCTATAAGGTCAAAATATGGAATATGTACAAGCAAAAAAAAAAAAAAAGGCTAAATATAAAACCAATCTATTATGAGATGCTTTTATTATTTAAATGTCTCTTTTGAGTATTCTTAACAGGTACTCAGAACCTTAATCCACTCTGGAAATTTTAAAGAATACAGAAGAAAAAAAAAAATGGAAGAAATTAACATAATTTTAAAATAAGAATCTCATCCTATATATTAAAAAGAAAAAAAATCACTATTATATTACGTTTTAATTGTTATAAGCTGCCCCAGTACATAAGCAAGCTAACTTTTACTTTAGGGGAAAAATGGACAAATCAATTTCAAACGATTTCAGCAACAAAAATTTGTTTTGCTTTATGTATACATAACACACTAAGATTTTTTTTTTTTTACTTTTTAAAAATTGAGATATAATTGACACATAACATTACATTTGTTTCAGGTCTACAACACAGTGACAATATTTTGTGAAACGATCACCCAAGTAAGTCCAGTTAACATCCTTCACCACACATAATTACAAATTTACTTCTTCTTACGACGAGTAGTTTTAAAATCTACTCTCTTAGTAACTTTCAAATATAGAATACGGTATTATTAACTATAGTCAGGCGTTTTAAATTGATAATGTCACCTATGAACTGGTAATTTTCAGTTGAGTTTATAGTTTACTAAATAAAATCACTGAACCTTAAGAATTATGAAGAAGGACCTTAGAAACAGGTGAGCCCAGTGCCTCTCAAACTTTAATGTGTAAGTGAGTCCCCAGAGAGATTCTGATAAGACGCTGACTGTGAGCCCATAGATGTGGAGGGGGCCTGAGATTCTGCATTCTAACAAGCTCTGGGTGATGCCGATGATGCTGGTCCAGGAACCACACGTCAGGTACCGAGGCTCCAGTCAAGCCTAAAGGAGACCCCACAGCTTTTGCTTGCACATCTCCAGCCACTAGGACCTGAAAACTGCCTGTACCAGTAGACACTGCAGGGATCTGACTTGCAGAGCAACAAAGAAAGTTGGCTTCCTCTTCTAATGATGGAAGAGAGACACCCTTTCTCTCCCTACATCTCCTTTTTTGCAAGGTAAACTTCCCCACTTCCTTGGCTACTCTTAGAAGTGATCAGTTTCCAGATCCCTAAAACTTCCAGATCCCTAAAACATCCTGATCACAGAGGATGCTCCCTCCATGGTCAACATCTGCCTTAAAATAGTCCCTTGGGACGGGGCACAGTATTCCCTACATGGGACAGCCAGGCCTGGGAACAGCTGAGCAGGACCCCTGCATGGTCCCATCTAAATGCCACGGCTCACCTAACCTGACTCTATGCAAGTCTCACCTTCTGTCAGCACCAAAGACCACACTGTACTGGCAGCTCACAATCTTGTAGAGAAACTGGTACCAAGCAGGTGTGCAAATTCTGTTCTTGAATAGGTTATTTTTTTTTTTTAACCCAAATGTAAGAATTTACATTTATTCCTGTTAAATGTCATCTTGCTACTTTGGGCTTGGCATTTTCTGAGGTAATTTAAAAATAACAAATCAAATGAGAAATATTTTCAGAAAATAACAACTCACAAAATCCATTTCAAATTTATTATCTAATATGTAATACGTATACACATATGCAAAAAACCCACACACTGTTAAAAAAATTATTATAAAAAAGCACATCATTGGGACCACTTTTCAGGCTGGAAAATAAAACATTTTGAGGAACTTGGAAGCCCCCAAAGAGTTCCTTCCCCACCCTATCCCACTCCGTCACCTCTAGAGGTAACCACGACACTGATCTTTTTGGGTGGCAATCATTCCCTTAATTTTCTTTATAGTTTTAACATCTATATATACATCCCTAAACAATCTACTTAGTTTTGCACGCTTCTGAGCTTTACATAAATGGAATCATTCTGTACATATTCTTCTGCGTCTTGCTTCTTTCATTGGACATCATGTTTCTAAGATTCATCCATATTGGTTCATGCAGTTTTGTTTAACAGACACTTACAAAGAACTTGCTACATGCCAGTCATTCTCCTAAGCATGTCAAAAATATTAACTCATTTAATCTTCCTAACAACACTATCAGGTAGACACTATCATTTTCCCCAGCATACAGATGAGGAAACTGACGTGCTGTGAGGTTAAGAAACTTGCCCAAGGTCACAAAATAAGTGGCAGACCTGGATTTTGAACCCAGGCAGAATCCTTGCTCCTCAGCACATCTCCACACCCTCTCCTGTATGTGGTATTATTGGCTCTTTTTGTTCATGGCCAAATAGTATCCCAGTGCCTAAGTACAGCAAAACCAGTTGATTCAATATGATATTGATGAGTATTTGGGTTGTTTCCAGTTTTTGCTCTTATAAGCAATGTTTCTTTGAACATTCTTGTCAGTGTTCCTTGAAGCACGTGAGTTCGGACATCTTCCTAAATGTGTATCTAGGAGTAAGACTGCTAGATTGTAAGTTAGTAACAGGTTGAACCTGGTTAGGTAAGAAACTGTTTTCCAATGTAATTGTATCAAGTTATACTTCTACCAACTATCTATAAGAATTCCCATTCCTCCACATCCTTGCCAACACATGGTATGTCAGATATGTAAATGTCTGCCAATCCAGAGGGTATGGTATATTACTACAATTTTAACTTGCATATGTTTGATTATTAAACTAGCTGTCTGGGTTTCTTTTGTGAAGTGCTTGTTTAAGCATATGAATGTATAGCATCATTTTTCTATTGGGTTGTCTGGCTTTTTTTTATTGATTCATGTGTTCTTTACATATGTTGGACCAGTACCATAAATGTCCCACAAATATCAATCAATCACTTTGGGCTTGTTTTCTCACTCTTCATGGTTTAATGAACAGAAGTTCTATTCACAATTTTTTCAAACAACAGAAGTGAAGGCCTCCTCACACATTTTAAACTTTTTGTACTACTATAGAAGAATTTCCTAGGGCTGCACTTAGAATCCTTCATAGCTCTTCATTAATTATATCTTAAGAAGGTCTTAATTGGGGAGTGGTCAAGAAAAGGACAGTATACTGACAATGACTGATATGGAACAATAAAGCTGATGAACCTGACATCTATAAAATCTCAAAGGATATCAACTTGGGAATTTGGACCATTTCAGCAAATCCCACAAGATTTCGAGGACATATACAGATCCAACTCCTCCTTTTAAGGCTTTCCTGTCATCCAATCTTCTCTTTTCTCCCCAACACCTACCACACTTACCTCTACTATTATTCATCCTGGCCCTTGATCACATCCTGCCGTGTACTGTACTTCAAATGCTTCATGCTTATGTATGTCACCTCCAAGATGAAACGTAACTTCCCTACAGACTGGGACTGTATTTCACACACCACATCCTGGGTCTCACAGAGTTCGCTTCGCTGCAAAGAGCAAGCCCCTCGATAAGTAATTCTTGATTTATGCAAGAAGAAAGTTTAGGACAAATTAAGAGAACTTCAGAGCCAACATATTAGGAAACTGTACAAAATAAAAACATAAATCAGTTCGAAAGATATTTAACACAAGTTGAGTGAGAAGAAAACACTGATGATAAATATATCTGAAATGGTAGCATGGGAACAGGTTATAAGGCTCTGCTGAGGACTCTGGATGTGTTCAGTGGGCAAGAAGCCATAGGTGATTTTTCAGGGACAGTCAGTAAGTCCATTCATTCATTCAACAAATACGTGTTTAATGAGCAGCCCCTTAGGGCCAGACACTTTTCCAGGCCCTTGGACTTCCACAGTGACCAAAGGAGACAAGGGCCCCTGAGTCCCGGAGCTGATTTCATAGTGAGGGAGACAGATGGACAAGCAAGCAATACATACAGGAGGCCCGAGGGTGATAAAAGCTATGGAGAAAAGGAAGGAGAGGAGTGGGCTTGGGGTGCCTGGGGAGGAGGATGGTTCCCCCCACGCCACAGGGTCAGGGAAGGCCTCTCTGATGGGGGCAGGAGACAGCTCAAGGCCACAAGGGAAGACTGTGTGTCCCCCGGGATCTCCTTCCCATGCCCCCAGACCTACCAGGCTCGATGAGCATTTTAACAGCAAGAAGGCAATTCGAAGATCCCTATCCTCTTTCACACCCTGAGTTCTGAGCCTCCTACCCACCCTAAGTCTCCCCAGTCACCCCACCTCATCCTGATGCATTTCTGACCCCGTGGGGATTCTCCAACTTCAGGCTGGTGGCAGAGCCATCTCAACGTCTTGTCCTCCTTTGCAGATTTCCCTGAGTCCAGGCCTACTTCCTCCCTGGCTTCCGAAGCTGGGGCCTCCCTTGGGTTTTTTCCTGCTTCCTCAGAATCCAGCCTCCTTCCCAGGATGCATTCTTAGACACAGGTGGGAAGCCAGTTCAGGCTCCCCTTCCAATTTTCTTCTCGCCTGAAAGACCCCTCCCAGAAACCAGCTGCAGGCAGGGATGGCAACGGGAGGACCCGAGGCCACTGCAGGGCCTCCATGAGCAAGAGGCCAGGGTCAGGGAGGGGAACCATGTCGGTGCACGTGTGTTCACATGGGTGTTACATATATGTATACAGAGTGCGTGCATATGTGTGCAACATGCCTGGGTCTGTCCAAGAACGATGTGAGAAAGAGTGTGGGCATGTAGGCAGGAGCAAAATGAATCTACGAGAGCAAATGAGAAGAGGTGAGTGTTCACACAGAGAAAGAAATGCAAAACTTGCCAAGAGAAAGAACTAGAGGCCCAGAAAGGAAACTCTACCAGGTAGCAAGACACCAGGGTAAAAAGAGTAACAGGGAAGTATAAGTATTAAAAATCAAAAATGCTGAGAAGATGGCAGGAAGCAACAACAAAAAGATCCATCTAAAAGGAAGTGCGAAAGAGGCAAGACCGACACAAAATTTCAACGAATAACGTTCTTATTTTGCACTTCTCTTTATAAAGCATTTACATCCCAGATCAAGGCTGATGTAGCAAGCAAGGCACAAAGGCCACTGGCTCTAGTAGCTAGGAGACAAGGGATGGAACATTTCTAAAGATGAAGTGTTTAGAATGAAAATAACTATAAATGTAAATGCAGATGCTGGTCTCATAGTCTGGAAATTCAGTTGCTTTCACTACAGAATGTAAAAAGGAAAGGCTCTTGGGTAAGACCTCTGCAGTACAGAGCTAAGAGAGTGATCGCTGTTGGTCTGACCAAACGGCAGGCAAAACAAACCAAAAGAGAACAACAAAACAAGAATGCTCCCACACAGAGATGCGAGTAAATAGATAGGCTGCAACACACAAGCACACACCTAAATTCCCTGTGATGCGCAAGGGTCTCTGGGCAGCCCTGCAGCCGTGGAAACGGGGCAGCGTGCTCCTTCCTGTGATAACTGTTCCTTCTCCACTCGGCTGTTTCCTCTGACTCGCATTTTCTGTGACCCTTCCTCTTGGAATCCTCTGACAATGACTCACACGGCAATAGTCTAGTCAGCGGTCCCACAGCCCACCACAATAGACGCTGTGTAGGAGGTGGGCAGCTTGGCGGACCAGAGTCTGGACCAGTTTTTTCCTTTCTCTGTTCAGGGAGGATTTGCTTTTCAGCCACATTTCCCTCAAAACACAGCCCCGACAGGAGATGCTTACTGCACAGATTTCTAAACGATGAAATGATCTGAGTTTGGCGACTTGGTCATAACGAAACTAAAAACAGTAAGATGAAAAAACAATAGTGTGATCGTCACACCTACAAAAAACAACTTTATACTTGGGTGAAATCAAGAGATGAGGAAAAAAAAGCTCAAACTAATATTTTCCAACCTTTCACTAACACCTAGGGCTAAAACCACATGTTTTGAAGGTCTTGCACTGTGTTATTATTAGAAGTCACAATTCTATTGATACTGATGAGTCATTTGTATCGGCGGAAACCAAGAACTTCCATCAACATCATGTTACACACAGTCACTGTGGCTTAGCTTTTTCTTTATTACTGGTCAAAGCAGCTTCAGCATGCTTATTGAAGCCCCAAAAAAAAAAAAAAAAGGAGGCGAACTCCACAAGGGAGTGCAAAGCGTTCCTTTCCCCAGCTGATCTCACTTTAATCATTCTTCTCAAGATAGCTTAGGATGCTCTGATCAACTTGTATCTGCAAAAGGAAGTTTATTTATAAACTTCAAAAAAGTAACATTTTCACTTTCCGATGAAAATAAGCAGAACTGAACTCCAAAAACAAACAACGAAACCATTTCTGAAAACACACGCCAGCTTTAAAATGACCCAAGGTCAGGTTTGGGGTTTTTTTTTTTTTTTTTTTTTAACCTTAATAACATGCAACAGATATAAACAAAATCTGTCATTACTTAAGGACTTGAACCACACAAAACAAAGTGGGGCTGGCCGCTGAGCACCCCCCTGCCCGCTGCCCTGCTCCGGGCACACGTTCCTTACTCGTGCAGGGAGAAGTGGGGCAGGTCCAGGTTACACCAGGAAAGCCTAAGTTAATGGTTCAGGAAGGTTCCTTCTGGTGCTTCGGAGGAAATAACAGCATAGTCCCTTCCCTTTACTCTCATCCCCCTTCCCCTGGCCCCAGAAGAGTCCCAGAAAATTAAAAGGAAGTAAAAATCGGTTTTCTTGGGGGCTTCCCAGAAATGCTGTGATGCTTATGCAGTCTCGGCCGAGGCAGGAATATGTCCAGTTTTCTACCTGGGAACCAAGGTCGGCAGTGACCACAGATCTGAAAATAGCCTCCCAGCAGCTAAGTGGCTGAGGTGCTCTCCAAGGCAGCGCTGGTGCTGTGGGCAGATTACAGAGGGGCCAGCTGAGGGCTGTAACAGCTGCATGAGTCAGCACTCGCTGCTCGTAGGAAACTGCTGACATGCTGAATGACTCGTGCAGGCAGAAGGTGCACACACCTACCCGGGCAAAACAAAAACAAGGTCCATGCAAATCGGCCAACAGGAACCTCTCTTCCCTCGCAGTTCCTATTTTCCAAGGTTAAACCCCAAATAGACACAATCTATGCCACCACTCAAAAATAGTAGTCACAACTAATAATAATGAAGACTGGTAATAAACAACTCACTCTCCGTGTTGTGATGTGTGGAACAGCTGCGTTCAAATCTCACGAGCCAGTTAATTTTAACCGGTTTTAATTTTAACTGGATTTAACTGCTTTTCCTCCCTTCTGAAAAAAATCAAAATAGTTACCCTATCGACCACAAAAACTGGTAACAGACAAGCACAGTTCCTGTTTTTCAGAGGGGACTTACTTTCAAACCCACAATATCGAGATGCTTAACATAAGTGGAAACTTAAAATTTATTGTTTGATGTGGGAGCTTAAACCTGAACACAAACTCAGATCCCACAAACGTTCTGGTGTAATCACATCTCAGACTGAGTCCTACACATCTTTCATCTCCCTTCTCTCACTTAATACCAGAGCCAAAAATCTAAGAGGAAAATGGGTTGTCTGGAACTCAGGACACATTTTCCCACAGAAACAACGCTATGTTCAGAATATTCCATGAAGGCTGTCTCAAATTTAAAATATGAGTGAGAGGTTACATTTATAGTTTAAAAAGAGAAAATAATACTATAACAGTAGTTCTTCCAAAGCCAATTAAAAATTCTTGATTGACTGTCTGAGGCAACGTCTAATTAGAGGAAGATGGCGGACAGTCTTCTAGATGAGACTTTTGGACTCTGTTTAGTTTCACCCTGGCTCTCTAAGCATGATTTACATGGTTAATTTCACTTTAAAATGCATGACGTTCTCTTACTTTGTCATAACATACTACTAGAAAAATCTTTACAGTTGTGAGTACTGTTTGTTTTGTATGCTCCAAAAAGTTGATCAAGAGTCGGAAGAAAAAAAAAAGAAAGGAAGAAGGGCTACAAAGAGGGGATACCAGGGAGAGGGGAACAGAAAGCAATGGAGTCAGGGAGAGAGGAAGGCACAGAGGCATAACTAAACAGAAGTCAGAGGAAAAGTAGGAATTAGGGAGAGGCGCTCCACTAGACAGTGTACTCCGAGAGAAGGGGCGGAACTCGTCACCCAGCTGCTCAGAGATCCGACCTCAAAGGAAGAATGAGAGTCCAGCAGGACATTTCCACAGACTGGCGCTAGATGGCGCCATCAACCCAACATAGCATGGTTGCTGAAGGCGTCTGCGTCGGGGAGGGGTAGAACGGAGGGCAGTTCAGACTCTTCACAGCTGGGTATTCAACCTGCAACACTTCTATCTAAAAGAAGCATGGCTTCATTAATCAATCAACTTCTCCAAATGTCCAGATGTCACCACCAACCGTGCTAAACGCACGGGGCATGCCAATTTTGAAATAGACTTAACTCAATTTTTATAATAAAACTGTGGGCTGGGGAGGCAGATGAGTGAAATCCATTGCTTTTTTTTTTCTTTTAAAATTCAACATTTAAGGATAATAGAATATTTCGGGTTTGCCGCTGCTACTGACTAACTGACAAAAATTCCTAATCATAGACCAAGTGGTTTTCCCCTGAAGCTCCGTTTAAATGTCAAATAACATACCATCTCATTACCCGGGTTTATGCGATCAGATCAAGTATCTGGCAAGAGAAAGGTGATGCTCGCTGACAAACATATTATCACATTAAAAATTATCTGCCCTTCTATTTTTTTAACATCTTTATTGGAGTATAATTGCTTTACAGTGGTGTGTTAATTTCTGCTGTATAACAAAGTGAATCAGCTATATGTATACATATATCCCCACATCTCCTCCCTCTTGCGTCTCCCTCCCACCCTCCCTATCCCACCCCTCTAGGTGGTCACAAAGCACCGAGCTGATCTCCCTGTTCAATGCAGCTGCTTCCCACTAGCTATCTATTTTACATTTGGTAGTGGGTATATGTCCATGCCACTCTCTCACTTCATCCTAGCTTACCCTTCCTCCTCCCTGTGTCCTCAAGTCCATCCTCTATGTCTGTGTCTTTATTCCTGACAGGCCCCTACGTTCTTCAAAACCTTTTTTTTAATTGTTTTTTTAGATTCCATATATATATATGTGTGTGTGTGTGTGTGTGTTAGCATACGGTATTTGTTTTTCTCTTTCTGACTTACTTCACTCTGTATGACAGACTCTAGGTCCATCCACCTCACTACAAATAACTCAATTTCATTTCTGCTTATGGCTGAGTAATGTTCCATTGTATATATGTGCCACATCTTCTTTATCCATTCATCTGTCAATGGACACTTAGGTTTGCCCTTCATATTTTCAATATTACAGTGGTTTATATGCTCTAATCTGCTTGTCTATATTCTCTGTCTCCAGGGTTGGGTTTATAAAGAGCCCTCTCTTCGCTCAGAAATTCCCTCCCATCACTAGGGTACCTACCAGCGTATGAAATTCTACGAGTCCCATCTCTAGGGTTTTACTTCTTTGGCTTTGTCTCCTATTAATAAGCTGATGCTTCAGAAAGCATTAATGCACTAGGTATGCTCAGTTATTTATACCCCAGTAATATGGTTTTCATAAAAATCCTTTTCTGAGATTGGTTTTGCAAGGGAAGGAGGGGGCTGGTTAAGGACACTGGGTGGCCTAAAGGCAGCAAAGCACAGAAGTCAGGGCAGAAAGCGGCCACTGGGAGAACTGAGAGTGAGCCTTGCTGGCTTCTTCAGGATTGCAGCAAGGACCGTCACCCTGATGCAGATCTTCCCAAGGAGATATATGAAAAGTAAGGGTTAATGCTAAGTATGTCTACATTTTCCTCTTGCTGAATGGGTAATAATGTCTTTTATAGTTAATTTCATTTTTTTTTCACAGTTTGACTCTTCAGGGCTCATTCATTTGCATAATATGGAAGCTTGAACCTATATAGATGTTCTACAAATCAATGCAAGTAATTCTCATACTAAATCAGCAGCTTTAATTTAAGCTCATCATTGTTTGCATAGAAATCTTTATGCACTCATCTGCTTGATTTTTTTAATCACTTAAAACCTCCAACAGTGACACACTAAGCATCTCCCCATTTAGCCATCTCCAAAATTTGAACTAAATACTGAAAAATAAGCACAGTACATTCATACGCTTGATCATTTCCCAAATTAAGCTTCAAACGCATGCTTCATGTTCCAGCAGCTCCAAGGATAATGCCGCTTGAGTAAAGATGACAACTTGGACGTCCAGCCCAGGACAGAGCTGAGTCAGCGCTCTAAACAGTGACCCTGCAAACCCGGGGTAATCAGGGTCACTGCCAAACCAGCTGCCTAGCGGAGTCCTTTAAAACCATTCAAATCTCCTGTTGAAGGTTGCAACATGCTAATCTGGCAAGATAATCTCTTCCTGAAATTGACTAGAATGAGAGCAAAGGTTACCTGCTTTTATCTGTTACTAGCAGCTAATATTTCTAATTAGGAACTCTAATGGAATTGGTTCTGAATGAAATTCCTCCTCTTCAGTAGAATAATCTACCTATTATAGAAATGGTTTCCTACACCTTTTCCTTCCTCATCCAAAAAGAAAGGAAGGAAGGAAGAAAGCTATAAACAAATTATTCACATAACAAGAGGGTAGGAGCATGAGTTACAGGAAAACCCTGGAACCAGAGTCATGGGATTCATGTTTTGTGTCTAGTTCTTCCTTTGTCTTTACATGTCATCACTTCCATGCTCTGATCCCCAGATGGACACTTAGAAGTGAGGAATGCAATTCTTAGAAAGTGAGTCAGATGAAAGACAACAGATACATTCACTCAGGTTCACTGAGAAATTATTTTTCAATTTTATCTTTCAGATAGATGCCAATAAAATATCCAGTATTTCATAGTGAGATGGCCTATATTTCCACTTCTGAGACCTGGTAGAGAGCAAAAAGGAAAAGGGCGTGCAGAATAGCACAGTGGTTAAGAGAACAAGTTCTAGCATCAGACACCTAGTGTCCAATCCCAGCTCAGCTACTCATTAGCTGGATGACATCTGTGCCTCACCTTCTAATGATCACACCTGCCTCTAGGTAGTTATATGGATTAAATGAGTTAATATCAGTAACACACATAGGAGGCTCCCAACACAGGTTAGCTACCACTAGATAAAAAGAAAATAGAGGAGTTTTAGCATACACTAAAGTCAATTTGTTTTAAATAGACACTGTCTGCACTCCTAAATTGTGCTAAGAATGGTCTATATAATCATCCTCGGTCTGCAGAGGCTGGAGACCCTCCCACTCTCGTGTGGGCAGGGGCTTCCGATAAGCTGGACTCACATTTTCACTAGAGACCCTCGCCCGGGGCCCACACACATCAGCCAACTGGGAGGGCATGGCTGTGTAGCTTCTAATCATTCAAATATTGTCAAAACGACCCTCAATATGTCCAAAATAAGAATGCTAACTTGCATTTTTTTTCCAAGTATAGAAGCGAACAGTATTCTTGGCAATTAACAGTTCTGTTTTTATCAGGTTCTAAAGACACAGGTAAATAAATCAATTCTGGACTCTGTATACAGGAACAATTATTTGCCAAAATGACTCCACGGGTTATAGCGTGGTTTATGCAATACTCCAAAGGGCCACAGACAGGAGTAAATTAATAGGTTGAGGAGAGCTAGCCTCCAGTTTCAGACAGGCCCTAACGGTAGTTCACTCCACAATTCCTCGAGGAGGACAGCTCCAACCTCCCAACCCGGTCACATTCCCCAGTACATCCTCCAGTGCATAAAATACCTTTCCTTCACAGAACTTGCAATAAGTTATCTGTGGCTGTCTGATAAATGCCATCCCTCCTACCAGATGGGGTGCTTCATGGGGGCAGGGCCAGGACTGGCTTTGCTCTCCGCTAGCACCATGATCACCTAGCACTGCACCTGCCACGTAAGAGATACTCAGTATACGTTTGTTTAGTGAATGAATGAGGCACTTGCCTCTAAAGGATGGCATTTCTGGACACTTAGCCCATTTTATGGCATCCATGAGCTCCTGTCGCTCAGGAGAATACAGGAAAATAAAACCTGCCGATAATCTGTTGGTACTAGGAGACGAAGCAAACTTCCTGAGCGGCACCTTCACTTTGTTTCTCTACTTAAAAGAATGGGAGTAAACACGCTGGGCTCTCCCAGCTTTAAACTCCAAAGTGAAAGTCCAAGCTAAGCCTTCTATGGAGTAGACTTGTGAAGAGTCCGGAGGAAACTCCTGAAGCAATCGCAGGGGAGAGACAAAAGGATGGCGCAAGACTAACTTTGACAACAGACTTGGAAACTCAAAAAGTTTTCCTCTGCGACTAACCTGGAGTTTGTCCACATGCCAGCTGCAGGCTCAGAAACAAATGGAGATAATCACGAGAAGTATGGGAGGACTGGAAAGGGGAGGATTTAAACGCTTGGGAAAGGAGAAGATGAAAGCTGACACAAGCAGGAGAGGGAACTGGCAACCAGGCAGCCGCTTGCAGGGGCATCAGCGCCGTGTCCTACTGCCACCAGGAGAGGAACGAAGAGGTCAGGGAAGCAAATGACACATCTCAGAACCAAAGGCCAATTTATTATCAGGCTGAGGAACAAAAGAGAAGTTAACCAGGGGAATATGCTGGAGAAGTGGTGATTATGAGGTCACTGGGGAAGACTGAGAGACATTTTGGCTGTAATTCCAATGACCAGAATGAACAAGCACGTGAAATGCTTTCAGATTGGGGAGATTTATTATTTTGGAAAAAAATAGCTCAAGGAAAAACAAAGGCAACATTCCTGCCTGATTTTTGAAGTAGTGCCATTAGTAGGACAAGGTTCAATTTCCATATTCTTTAGAAAAGAAAGGGTCCTTGAAAAGGACATCCTGGTGGTTTTAAGGAGACTTCCAGCTTTAGGGAAGCTGAGTAGCATACTGATGGTAAGAGTAAGTTTCAGTTTTAGGGAAACTGACATTTGAAATTAACAAAAAGAAAAAAGGGGAAAAAAAGTAAAAACCTCGAATTGACAAAGAAAGAACTACTTTTCTATTAAATATCATCCCAGACCAAAAAAGATGAGTAATATTCTGGGCAATCTGAGTTTACAAAATGTTTCACAGCAGGTTTCAGTTTGGACTTGAACAATGTGTAAATATTTACATAAAATTTAAAAATGGAATAGAAATGGGTTATAGGCTGTCATCGACAAGACAGGAGTGATTTTCTGTCATTCCCAAGGCCTTGGTGCTGCTTTCCCTAACTCGGCTTCAGCTCTGCCAGAAGCTTCTTCTTTTCTTTCCCAGAGTAATGCCAATTTTTGCAAGCAGCCCTGACTTCTGAACTGCTAGTGCCTCTGATAGGGTCATATGTCACTGGAGCCTCTTCAACATCCCGAAAAGGAAAGGAGGAGACAGGGAAGCAGATGCAGTGTTTGCTGTCTGAATCGCAGGTTTTGACAGATACGTTGCATATTGCATCGTTCCCTGTTCCTTGTACGTGAGGGTAAGAACTAGGTTTTCTGTATGCTATGACCCCTAGCCCATGCCCAGTCATTGACTCAGGGCTGGATTGTGTATATAGGACAGGGAAATAACCTTTAGACAGTCAGGACAACACACACTGCATTCTGATGAAATTCCTTCCAACGAGAACCTTCCTCTTCTGTAGAATGGGCACAATGCCTGCTTCATAGGGTTGCCTTGCCTTGAAGAGTTATCAAGATTATGTGCAGGGAAAGCAGTTAGCACTGTTTCTGGCACGTGGTGAACATTTAAGAAATCACAGCTATTGTTTTAGTGGGTGTTCCCAAATGTCAAATTCTCATGGAGGAGTCCTTAAGGCATTAAACAGGCATGTTACACCATGTGGTCAATAACAACTACATAGAGGGCAGGTGACCCAAAAGCAATGGATTATTTACCTGCAGAGGATTATACGGTGCCCTCGATATTAATTATTTGGACTTTCACGTTAATTATTTGGACTTTCACGTTGTATCCTCCGTTAAAAAGAAAGCTACGGATCCCTGAGTGGGACTCAGTGTTGATTTCATTTGATTTAGAGTTGTTTTTCTTGCATTTTTCAATTTTCCTGACCGCGGTTAACCATTCACTTGGTGGAGATTCACAAACTGTCTTCCTATGTGCCAGGCCTTTAGAAAATCGCCAAATACAGAAATATTAAACAATAAGCTGTTTTAGCTCACTCAGCAGTGGGAGCCAGGGAGCCTGCAGGCCAGCTCTGGAGCTTTCAGTGTTCCCACCCAGTGTTTAGAAAATGTTTGAGTGAATATTTAAAAATCAGGGGATTCCACATTAAAAACCCTGATATCCAGCTTTCCTCGGAAAAATCAGAAGGTGTGGCAACACAAAGCCAGTATTCCCACCCATTCCTGCCTGGCAACAGTCGACGACAAGGAACTGAGACACAGTAGTGGTTGCCTGCCACTCCACGTCGTGCCCCCTCCTCACGGAGACCAGCGAGAAATGAAAATGAAGGGCCCCATGTTCAAGGATTATTAAGGCTCTCAAGAAGACAACAGCAGAAGATTAACCACGTGTGAGGTCCTTCTGAGAGGGGGAAGGGGCCCTGTGCAACAGTGCAGGTCACATGCCCACGAAACTGGCCCTGCTGCTCAGCCAGACAGGGAGAGTATTTACTTAACTGAGTATAAGCCAACATTTACAAGAAGCCAGACAACGTACCCCCTGAAATCTGAGGTATACAAAAAGTAGAGCAGTGGAGCCCAGCCCTGCTGAGCTAGACAGCCACTAGGATCTCTCTCCTCCCTTGTTAAGGCTGGATCCATACCAGAGACACTAGGCATGAGTTAATCCAAGTAAAATTAAACCGCTCCCAACAATACAGATTGGCCTGAGCCCTTTTGTTGGCATCGCAGGAGCCTCGATCACAAATTCTGAGGAACAGCTCACAAGCGCTAATGAGTAAGTCCCCATTGGCTGTGCAGACAGTGGGCTCAGAAGTGAAGCGCTGGCCTAGGAGAGATGTGAACGTGAACCTGACCATCTGGCTCTCTGCAACTCACTTTGATCACAAAATGAATTGCAACAAATTGAAGAGCACATGGCTAGAGTTAATTGTCTCATCTGTAATCTGAACCTACTTTTAGGCAGTTACCATTACCCTCCATCAGGTGGAAACGTTTCTGACTACCACTGCAAAGTGCATTTTCCTGATGAACTGTAATGGATCATTAAATTCCATATCAGAACAATACTTTGCATTTATGCAGTGCCTTTCATCCAGGGATGTCAGAGTAGTTTGCAAATAATTAAGCCCCTCACACTGCAGCCAGAGGTGAGTGACTGGAAGGGACTTGCCTGAGGGCACTGAGTCAAAGGCATAACTCAAAAGAATGGCTCTCTTCCAGGCACTGATAATACTGAAAAGTGACTTGCGGGGTGCGGGTGTCCCTGACTCCCTCCCTCCCTTTCTGCCTTACCTCTTCTCCTCTATGGAAGATCCTCACATGCAACATACAAAGGACTGACAGGTAGCTAACAGGCATGCATATAATTTAGCTATGAGCTCAGACACACACATATATGAGGAGAATGTTCTTCCACGTAATCCTGGCATATACAACACGAACTGACATTTCAATCCACCTGCAGAACTGACGGACACCAAAAGAATGAACACATTTATGATTACCAAGTGGCAAACGTAATGTCTTCCAAAATGCAAAATGAAAATATTATTCAGCACAAATGAAGTATGTTCTAACAAAAGTACTTTATTCCATGGTTGTGTTTTCCATTTCTGGGACCCATTTGAATGATATTCAAGTTTCAGGAACAGCAAATAGGATGGAAGGGGACAATCAATACATGTTTTAAGGCAGAACACTAGGAGGGAGAAACATTTCAGCCACTCAAAGTTTTGGGGTGAAATGATAAACTCCTGAAAACCTGAATTTATAATGGAAATGCTGACAGACCTTTCACGGGAGCAGTTTGAGTGCAACACTTATTTAGCAATCTCTCTTACAGACTAAAGACTAATTCTAACAAGATGTCATTTTGACTCACGTTTACTATTACCTGGAAGAAGGAAAAACGCCGTTTACTCGCGAGCTGCGAGCTGCCGGAGCACCAGGGTGAAAGCAATCTCACATTTTAAGCAAGACGCCGCCGCCTTACCAAAAGAGCCTCTCCACCGAGGGAGGGGCAGCCCTTCCCGCTCAGCTTCTTTCATGTCAGCCGGAGCCTTCGCAGCTCGACATGACTTTCCTACATGTTACATTTAAATGATCTGAGAAAACCGTTATCAGAGTTAACAACTCTAATTTTACTCTCAACAGACAAAAGCAAAATATCTCATTAGGCATCATCTCCGCCAAGGTTCGCACTAGGCAGGAAAGGATTTTTATCTAAAGTAATTACCCTTTTTAGTTAAACACACTCAACAGATGAAATTTACACAGGGAGTCAGAGACTGCAGCACTAGACAGTGAAGGTGAAAACCGAGTAACGCCGCGTCCCGTCGCCCGCCCGACAGCCGGGAGTGTGCCGCTCAGTCGGGGGTGAGGCGCCCTCGTCCCTCTTGTTTCCCAGGGCCCAAGGGTTGCGGCGACGACGGTGACCGGACAGGCAAATTGCGAGGCGCTCCTTCTTGGGCCACAGAGAAAACCATCGGACAGCGGTTGTGCAGGAACTTCCCCCAAGTTATCAAACTCCCCTACACGCGAGAGGATGCTGGGGATACCCTGCGCGCCCGCGACCCCCGAAGCCAGGGGTGCGCGACCCCTTTCACACGCGTACACCCGGCCCTGCAGGCTTCCTCTCACGGTCCGAGTTCCTTCAAATCCTCGGCCAAACCGAGGTCGCTGAGATGCTCACTCGAGTCCCCTCTCGCAGCTGAGGTAGCCCAGGAGCTCCGCCCGCCTCCCTCTCCATCGGCGCTCGGCTCCTGAGCACCCACCCTGTGAGAGGAGGAAAAGTGCGAGACCCCACAGGGCACCTCGGCGTGGGGTAGGTGGAGAGGTGTCCCCTGGATAAACTCCTCTCCTAGGTGGAGCTTCTGGGGCTTGCAGACTGAAGTGTGGGCAGGGAGAGGAGGGTGTGTGTTGCACTTTGATTTCATGCAGAATCTTGGAGGAGGAAGGTGCAAGATTTCCCTCTCTGAAGGCACAAGCCCCTCGGCTTGAGCTCCCTGGGACGCATTTCAATAACCCGGTCATTGGTAGTAGTGATTCCACCCAGCGCGCAGCCCAAGGTCTGCGCCGCGAGCCAGCAGCCTGCCTCTTCCCGGGACCATAAACTTGGGCTTTGATGCCCCGCCAGTCGCTGTGGTCCCAGCTACCCGGCGGCGACTGACAGCCGAGCGCAAAGCTTCGCGGAGCAGCCCCGGGCGCGGACGCCGCGGGCAGGGAGGAGGCCGCCCGGCCTGGCACCGCGGTCGCGCGCTGGGGGCCGGGGCGCCCGGGCCTCGCGGGGCCGGGAGCGAGCCGTGGGTCTGACAGCTGCTTCAGCTCGCGCGGACGCGCGCCTCCCTCCAGCCCGCCCTCCCCACGCCTGACTTATTACCCTCTGCTCCTCCTCCCCCTGCTGTTCCAAAACACCAGTCAACGCGAGCAAAATACAATGCCGCCTCGCCCGCCGTAAACAGCCGAGAGAGAGCGCACAGTCTTCTCAGCGCGACCGCCGTCTCGGCTTCCACCCCCTTACCGTTCCTAGAAAATGCCATAAAAGCGGGCAGGGCGCTCGGCGGGCGGCTGCGCGCCCGGCGGCCGCGGCTCCCTTCCCGCGTCGCTTCCCCACGCTTCCCCTCCTGCCCCGCGCGCCCGCTCCCCCCGCCAACTTGCCCCGCCGCCGCCCCACCCGCCGCCGGGGCCCGGGACCCGCGGCCGGAGACTCACCTCGCCAGAGAACTTTGCGTCCTTTTCCGCCTCCTCTTCCCCGCGTCCTCCCGGTCCGCAGCCTGGGAGGGGGGTCACCGAAAGCTCGCGGAGAGGACGCGCATCACATGGCAGCACGTTCCCAGCCCCCCGAGTGTGCCGGGAAGGGGGAGGGGAAGGGTCGAGGGGAGGCCGGGGAGAAAGCGAGAGCCCGGCGGCAGCGGGAGTGGGCAGGCGGGGTGGCTAGGGCGGCGGCGGGCGCTCGCGTTAGCGCTGCTGCGACCGCAGCCCGGGCGTGCACGGTCGCTGCTGCCGCTGCTGCTGCTGCTGCTGCTGCTGAGGCGGCGGCTGCTCGGCGCTGTTTGCTCCGGGCCGCTCGGCTCCCGCTCTCCCCGGAACGCCCACACTCTCAATCGCTACATTGTTGACATTCGGCGCTGACGTCACCCGCTCCCCATTCACAATAACTTTACGGGAGCCGGGCAGCGCACCTCCCCGGCCGCTGGGGCGCCGTACGCCCGGCGACTAGCGTAAACCGCTCCGCGAATGGCGCTCCGGGGGCTGGGGCGGGGGACGGGGGGCGGGCGCGCGCTCGGCCCTCTCGCGGGAGGGGGCGCGCCTCACGCTGCCGCCGCCGCACTCCCCGCTTTGTGCGGCCGCGCGGCCTGGAGAGCCCCTTGCTCAGGGCCCGCCGGCCGCCTGGCTCGGTCCGGCCTTGCCCGCGACTCGCAGGATCCTTGAAAGGCCAGGGCTGGGGGCTAGTGGGGTGGGAGGAGAGGTGAGGGCTGGTGTGGCACCTGGGGAGGGGCGGCAGAGCCCAGGGCACTAGACCGAGGAACGGGAGCCAGACCTCGAGACCTGGGATTCCGGGGTTGTCTAGCGTTTCCCAGGAGGGGCAGGAAAAGATGCTCCACGGGCCCCTCGAAGCTGACCGGTCCCCCTCTTGGGAGGGGGTGGGGCGAGGAAGAGCAGCTTCTGACCTAACACTGATATTGACGTTTGAATCCTTTCCAGGAGGGCCTCGGCCTGTCCCACCGAAGGAGCCTCTAAGTCCTCACGCCAGGGTTTTAGAAGGGGCGCGAGAAATCGCGAAGCTCACTAAAAAGCCTACCTCCCAGCTGCAAATCCTCAGCTCCTGACGGGTTCCAACCTCCCCCCTGCCGCCCACTCGGGAGGCCGCCAGGGTGTTGCTGCTGCACTTTAAGGCCATCGTGTGGCTGCCCTGTCGGAAGAAAGCTTGATGGTAGTAAGGGTTTTACAGAAAGTAATTAGGGCTTCGACTGAACGAACGTTTGCAATAAAAGAAGGTTGTGTTAGCGTAGTGCTGGTGCCTGCCACTTTACGCCTGTCGAGGCCACGTTCCCTGAACACCTATAACTTGAGCCCCTTGTGTACAGGCAGTACCGTATTCTTACATGTGGTGTTGATCTTTAATGAATATTATAAAACTTTGGCTCGCTCAACTGAGAGAAGGATCATAAATTCCCCTCCCCCCCCATAAGATGGGCACTGGCCTATGCTGAGGAAGCAGTGAAGCGCTGCCCTGGGAGTCTCGTGATATCAGCCAAAGTGTTGCTCTGAACCACCTTCGTTTGAGGGCAGAGTTTTAAAAGGCCCCACTTTGAACGTCTGCGTGGAAAGCTAAGCGATGGCGGAAAGGAAGCGGAAGATGCCAAGGTAATTTTTCTAACAGCATTGCAGAGATTCAGTGAGTAGGTCGAGACCCACACTGGGAGTTTTCCTCTGCTAGCATCTCCAGTTTTCAGATGAACAGAGGTCTCTGAGGTAGGAGGGGTCCTCAGTCTCCTGACTGTGGGTCTGGTGCCCCCTTTGACAAATCGCCCTGCTTGTGAGGTCCCTGCCTGGCCTCGGGGTAAGGGCAGAGGATCCTGATGACCCCCGATCTGCCTTGACGGGACCATTTCTTATAGTCTTATGAACAGTGATGTTTCTGCATTCCTCATTCTTGTAAGCATGTGAGTGTCAATGCGATAACTTTTTGCGTTTTTGTAGGGCCAAGAAATGTTTTTCTCACAAGATCCAGGCTTGAGAAGATCCCTGTGAGGGTCCAGTAAATTCATTTCTCTTCAAACTGGCCGTGGCCGCCCAGCTGTGAATGGAGTTGGGTGCATCAGCATGGGGTGTGGAGAGGGGGTGGAAGGGGGTACCACAAGCCCATTTTGCCACCTTGCTTCTGGTCCCAGATGGATGCAACAAAGGCTATTAGGTCATTTCAGTTAGTCTATTTGCCAAAGACTCAGACTGGAGCTTTCTTAGTTTGAAATTCTCAAGTATGGAATGGGACAGCAATTAGAGGTGAAAAAAACAAATGCAACCGTGATAGGTTGTATTATTTAGTCATTCAGGGGGGTTGAACTAGGCCAGGCTGATCTCTAAGGTCACGTCCAGTAGTGCAATCGTGTGCCTCTACGGCTGTACTAAGAAAAAATCTCTGCCTTTGAGGAGCTGGAAGTCTGGTAGGGAGTTCGTTATTGCATTTTCAAAGTTAGAAGTGGGTAATTTGCATTAAAGCCTCTAAAGCATATTCAGAATTACATGAAATTTGGATGGTAAATCAAGAACTGGACACTTTTTCCAGAACTGCTGCAGAAGTTAGGCTGTGGATGGCCTTAGCACTCTCGTCGTGAACATTTGCCAGCCATTCCCTGGGTTTGCAGTGCTTCTCTGGGCACTTCAGGCTTTTACAATGTGAAACAGATGCAGGTCCTTCCCTCTGTATATTCATGGCGGTAACTTGTGTAGAGGTCAATTTATTTCCCGTGCCTGCAACATTCAACATTTCCTGATAGACTTTTTTTTTCCTACATAATGAGATGTGTGTGCTGATCCAGAATATGGGCTTCATCTGTGATGCATTTCTAAGGCAGGATATGATTTCCAGGGACAATAATTTGTACCATAACATTGAAGTCAGTAAACTTCATCCCTATAAATCTCCTTGATTTTATCAAATAGAATAGGAAAGATTAAAATATGCAGGAAACAAAAAGATGAGCAAAGGAAGACAGAAGAAAGAAGTGAGCAGTTCCCAAGTCTTTGATGTTTTTGTTTTCCAGCACCCTCTTATAGGATTTGAGGATGTTGAGAAGATATAATGGGTTTTCTTAGGCAGAATTTGAAATGTGGTACCTTCAACGAGGTAGCAGGACAAAGCATAAACGAGACACAGCAGGACAGTTAACATCAGACGAGAGAGAATGGAGTGAGATGTTTAGAGGGAGGGTACCAAAGTCAGGAGGGGCCAGTGCACTGAAGGAAGTTCTGTTAAGAAGAAACTGAGTTCTACTCATTGGGCAAATTCCTCAGAATTATGACTGAGGATTATGATTTCAAAACCAGATGTTTTCAAGTGTATCTAAACCATAATACCCCAGCTCAGTACTGCACAGGTGACACCTGGGGAAACTGGTGAAATCTGGATAGCTTTGAGTGGTGTTTTGTTCAAAAATTATTGAGCCACCTATATGTGGCAGGCACTGTTCTACGAGCTGGCATGCAGAATTCTCATTCTAGTGATGGGCTGGGGGAGGGAGACAGAAAATGAACTGACTATATATATATATGTATATATATATGTCAAGTTGTATGTTGTAATATCTGGAGGTGAAGAGTGTGCTATGAAATCAAATAAAATAGGAGCTCAGGAGTGCCAGGGGTGGGGCCACTCTTAGATAGGGTGATTGGGTCTGAGAAGTTGTCCCTGATGAGGGGGCATTTGAGCAGAGATACGAATGAAGTGAGGGGATGAGCTCTGCAGCTATCCTAGGGAAAAGCTTTTCAGATACGGAGATGATCAGGTGCAAAGGTAGAGTGGACTGAGGTAGAGTGGACTTGGCATGCTCCAGGGATGCCAAAGGGGCCACAGTGCCTGATGCAGAAGAGCAAGAAGGAGCGTAGCAGGAGATGATGCCAGAGGGCTAGCCAGTAGGTTCTAGTTCAGGGGAAATTTACAGGGGTTTCTGCAGAGAGAGAACATGACCTGGCCTCAACTCCTAAAAGATCATTTCGTTTGCTAAGTCGAGGGGAGGACAAAAGAGGGAGCACAGAGACCACTTAGGAGGCTATTGAGATAGACCAAGAGGGAGGGGATGGTAATTTGGACTGTAATGATAGCTATAAATGGAATCTAGATATATATTCAAAGTAAACTAGACAGGATTTATTGACAATACGACTGTGGGATGTGAGAGAAAGCAGAGTCAAAGGAAACCCTAGACTGGCCTAAATAGCTGACTAACAGAGATTCCGTTTCATGAGATGGGGAAGGCTACAGGAGGAGCAGGTATGGGGGGAAGTTGAAGTGTTTGCATCTGGATAAAGTAAACTTCAGATGCCTGTCGACATCTAAGTGAAAACGTCGAGCAGACAGTTAAACATGGGAATTGAGACTTCAAGAGAGAGGTCAAGACTAGAGATGGATATCTGTGTGTCATCAACATAGAGAATCTGTTAACATGGGTGAAGAAAAGAAGAGGTCTGAGGACGAGACCTGGGGCATGCCAACATTTATAGGTCAGAAGATGAAGAAAATGAAGATCTGGCCAAAGTAGCTGAGAAACAGCACCAGTGAGAGAGAAGGGGAGAGGGGAGTGTAGCATCCTAGAAGCCAAGTAACGTAGGATGTTTCGAAAAGCAGGGGGTAATCCGCTGTGTCAGTGCTGCTGGTGGGTGTTACTGATGAGAACATACCATTGATTTTTAATGATCTGAGGGCATTGGTGTCTTTGACGGAGGGGAGTGGTAGGGACTCACCCTGGCTGGAGTGGATTTGAGAGAGACTAGGAGGAGAGGAAGTAGAGGCAATGGATATGGACCACTCTCTAGAGGAGCTTTGCTGTGAAAAACAAAATAGGGACATGGTTAGAGGGCGATGAGAGAAATTAGAGCTTGTTGGTGGGAATAATCCAGTCAAGAGGGGAAACTGTTGAAGCCAAGAGAGAGGGGTTAACTTTTGGAGTGAAGTACTTGAGTCAGGTGGGGCCAGTTCATCCCCACAAGAGGAGGGAAGGCAGCTCAGGTGGGGATGCTCGGGGATGCTGGTATGGGGTGGTAGGAGATGCTGAGAGTCCTTGTCTGAATGATTCTGTTTTCCTAGGGGACTCAGAAGCGAGGAGATCAGCTGATGGTGGAGGAGGGATGGGTGCTGGAGTTGGAGGAGAGAGAAAAAGTGGACCAGTGCAGGGCGAGGTAGAAGGAGTGCTGGGCAGCACAGACGAAGTTTGAGGGTTGCTGCTAGAGTCTTTGTGGACATGCCACTGCCAGGAAGAGTTATTTCTCATTGTATAAAATCTCATACAAGTTTTGAAAAATAATCAGTGTATTCCAGACTAGAGAGCACTGTAATTTTCCGGAGTAACTAGGATCGTGCAGAAATTTTACTTCTAGCTATTGTTAAATTTGGCTGGCAGCCTTTTTGCTTTTTTCTTTTTTTTTGGCTGCGTTGGGTCTTCGTTGCTGTGTAGTCTTTCTCTAGTTGCGGTGAGCGGAGCAGGGGGCTGCTCTTCCTTTTGGTGTGCGGGCTTCTCACTGTGGTGGCTTCTCTTGTTGTGGAGCACGGGCTCTAGGCACGTGGGCTTCAGTAGTTCCAGCACGTGGGCTCAGTAGTTGTGGCTCGCGGGCTCTAGAGCGCAGGCTCTGTAGTTGTGGTGCACGGGCTTAGTTGCTCCACGGCATGTGGGATCTTCCTGGACCAGGGCTCGAACCAGTGTCCCCTGCATTGGCAGGCAGATTCTTAACCACTGCACCACCAGGAAAGCCCCCTTTTTGCTTTTTAATGACACATCCCTCTTATTTATCCCATCTTTATCTCCCCCAAGATCACCTCAGTTCCTAAAAAGGACTTTGGAAATAGTCCTTAAGAAGAAAAAATGTTCTTACATCATTATCTATGGTAACATAGCCCAAGATCTTCTATTGCAATGAAGAATTGATGCCACATGAAATTTAAGTGAAATAGACTAATTCTTCTTTATGCACAATTGAATATCTCTTGTGCCGATGAGAGATGAAAAATTAGAAAACACTGGATCTTATCCTTAAGGAACTTAAATTTAGGTGGGGAGTAAAAGCTAACGTAAGTTAAACAATTAACAAATGCAGTGATTTTATATTTAATTACTTTTATTAATTATTTCATATATTGCTCATAATTAATATTTAAAATTATTCACATAGAAATTGTATTTATTGGAATTTATACTATTGGAAATATTGACGATTCAGAAAGGTTTTTTTGGTATAAAAGCAAAAAGAAAATAGAAAAATCTAAATGCCTTACAGCAGAGAATTAGCTGAATAAGTGGTGGCTCATATATAAAATTGAATATCATGGATTCATCAAAAATGATGTTGAAGAAGTACGTATACTGGTATTTCAATGCTTTATTAGTACATTTTTTTAAATTGCAAAGCAGTATTATCCCCAAAGTGGAAAAATTGTCTAAGCATCCATAGAAAAAAGTGTGGAAGGATATACAGACAGTGTTAAAGTAGTTCCCTCAAGATGAAGAGCTTATGAGTGGTTTTTCTTTTTGCTTAACTGGTTTTTAATTTTTTTCTCTAATATAAATGTATTACTTCTGTAATAAAGAAAGCCAATAAAAGTTATAAAATTCAAGATGTGTATAATTAAATTCTAATAAGAACTTAAGTGTTGTAGGTGTTAAGAGGAAAAAAATTTATGAGGGCTGAAACAGCGAGGAAGGTTTTCACCGAGAAGGTGGAATTTTGAGTTGAGCGTCAAGGCTGGGAAGGATTCAGAGGAGGGAAAGTGGCTGGACATTCAACACAAAAGGATCCCCAGAGGCTGGACTTTGGTCTGACCAAGGCTTCCATGTGTTGGAGTGTTAGGAAGGAGTGAGACGTTATGACGTCAAGAAAGGAGATCAGAAAGTTATGGGAGGGCTTCCCTGGTGGTGCAGTGGTTGAGAGCCTGCCTTCCGATGCAGGGGACGCTGGTTCGTGCCCCGGTCCGGGAAGATCCCACATGCCGCAGAGCGGCTGGGCCCGTGAGCCATGGGCGCTGAGCCTGCGCGTCCGGAGCCTGTGCTCCGCAACGGGAGAGGCCACAACAGTGAGAGGCCCGCGTACCGCAAAAAAAAAAAGAAAAAGAAAAAGAAAGAAAGTTATGGGAGGAACTGCCTGCTGTGACAGCCAGCAAGGAGCCCTCAGGTACTGCAGCGACGTAGGGCCATTGTTGTGGTGACAAGTTTTTCAAGACACAGGTTTTTCCTTCCTTTCCCCTCTCATTGGCCAAAACCTTATATCTGTTAGCAAGCAATCACTTACCTGCCTGCCTTCACTTCTTGCAGACATTCCTTGATTCCTTGATTCTGAAGGACAAGGAGATTTTTTCAGACACAGAGGTTGGAAGGTCATTCCTGGCAGGAAAATTGGAGTAGTGAAAGTCCAGGAATTGTAGAATGTGAGAAGTATTGATAATAGTCAGTAGCAGAGTATGAGACTAGAGAGGTAGACGTGGACCAGAAGCATGAAGATTTGATTTTATCCATAGGGCATAATGCCTCTTCAACTTTTCCAGGGAAATGCTCGTAATGACAGAGGAAATAGGATGCTAATAGCTAGGGATCCCAGAACATGGCCCCAAATGGCCTTCTCCAAGCACAAAGTGTCTTTGACGTCTCCTGTTATATGTTAAAAATTAAACTGAACTTCTGTTGTTCTCTATGGTGAATATGAGTTGATTTTACTATAAACTCTTTTTAAAATAATTTGTGACCATCAGGATTAAAAATTCCTCTCCCAGGGACTTCCCTGGTGGCGCAGTGGTTAAGAATCCGCCTGCCAATGCAGGGGACACGGATTTGAGCCCTGGTCTGGGAAGATCCCACATGCCACGGAGCAACTAAGCCCGTGAGCCACACCTACTGAAGCCCGTGCTCCTCAGGAAGAGAAGCCACTGCAATGAGAAGCCCGCCCACCGCAATGAAGAGTTGCCCCCGCTCACGGCAACTAGAGAAAGCCCGTGCACAGCAACAAAGACCCAATGCAGCCAAGGATAAATAAAATAAATAAATTTTTAAAATTCTTCTCCAACACTCAAGATCTTTGATTAAAATTACACAAGGGGGAAGAGATATGGGGACATGTGTACATGTATAACTGATTCACTTTGTTATAAAGCAGAAACTAACACACCATTATAAAGCAATTATACTCCAATAAAGATGTTTTTAAAAAAAATTAATGCACTGCAGGAAAATCCTCTGAGTTTATCTTGTGCCTTCAGAGTTGCCCAGAGATACTGGAGAGTCTGGCTGGATGGCTTTCAATGACCAGTTTCCAGCTGTCAAAGAGGCATAATCAGTTTGGGTTTTAGAAAGAACACAGCATTGGCAGCATGAAGGGGCCTGAGGAGATGGAGACAATAGCAGAAATCCAGGGACAAGATGATGGGAGCCCAAACCAAGGCAGCGAGTGGGGCTGAATCTAGGAGGAGGGGGTGGATTGAAAGATATTCAAGACGTAGGGGTCATTTGCATGAGGGACTTGAGGGAGAGAGAGGAACGACCAGAGGGAAGAACCAATCCTGGGATGTAGGGGGAGGGAAAAATCACTCTGGAAAGTGGTGGAGTGAAAAGGAAGGAGGGCCAGGGCTGGAACTCTGAGAACAGCTGTGTTGAGGATGGGTGTGGGCAGGATAGGAATGGAGCAATTAGGAGGGGGGATGGTCCAGAGACTGACACATCAAGGAAAGCAAGGAGGACTCTTCAAGAAGGGGTCTGAGAACAGCATCCCATGACAAGAAAAGGTCCAGGGAGACAGCAGGGAGGTTCTAGACCCACTTCAGGGGGAGGGGAGAATGAATGGGAAAAGTGGGTCCCTGGAGAGACAGGGAGGTAGGAACCTGTGTGAAGAAAGAGGCTGGGCAGTCCAGTCTCTGGACCAACTCCCCTCCCGATTGCTCCATTCCTGTCCTGCCCACACCCATCCCCAACACAGCTGTTCTCAGAGGCTGGAAAGGATGGAGCAGATAAAGGCAGAAGCACTGGATATGAAGGAGGAAACACGGCGAGAATCCAGAACTCCAGGCAGGCAGGAGTGGCTGTGGGTGGACAGGAGAAAGGTAGACACTTGTGCTCATTTTCAGCATTAAACATAATTTGGGGACAGAAGGAAGGTTATCAGATATCTATTCTGAAAAGTGGAACCTGAAACCTAACTGGATTGTCACCAAAGAAAGGACAATGGTAAGATTTTGAAGCTTCAGGATGAGAGTTGGGGATAAGAAGTAAGAAAACTGAGGTTGAGAGCTGGATTTTTTTTTTCACCTGGGAAACAGGGAAGGAGGTGATGAGTTCAACGCTCAAATAAGCAAAATATAGTAATAATAATCAGAGTAATAATAATACTATTGCTTTCCTTTCCCCTTTCTAAAAAACGTAATTCTAACAATGTTCTCTTTTCCCCCCTCAAAGCTTGTTGTGATACCTAGCTTTTTCTTAAATAGATAAATGAGTAAATAAAATGTAAATATCCATCTCTTCATTTTGCCCACCTCAGAAAGATGTTTGTGGTCAACAAACTGATTATTTTCACCAATCATTACATCTTTGCTTAAGGACCTTGAAAAAGTCTGGCTGTAGACAGAAGTAATCTGACTATTTTTGGATGACTATGAAAAGAAAGCCTTGATGATTTTATTCTAATATAAATGTACTCGAACTTGAAATATTTTTCCTCAATCCAGCTTCTGAGTTTTTGAGGGGCACAGAGCTGAGTTCGCTAATTCTATAGCAGTTTCCCCCCAAAATATATGACTATACTTATAGTTCCTGATCTGTTTTTAAAAACAAACCTGTTTATGTGATATAACTACACAAGGGCATCCAACCTGAACGCTGGTGACAGTGGAGAGCTGGTCAGCACAGCTGTCCTGCGCCCACATGGATGCGTCAGGCACGGTGCCTGTGTGGATGACCGAGCTCTGGGCCTCGTCTGTCTCTCCATTTTCCGGAGATGCTTCCTACAAGCAGTCTCCCTCAGCACCGCACACCCAGGCTCACCTCACTGCACTTCAGAGGGTAGGTGTGTGTGGAAACCCGGTGACTCGTGCCCAGACTTAAATGGGGTGTTGCATGATTTTGCAGATGGATGAAAACACTGAGGCCCTGTGTTTGTTCCAGTTTCACTTCAGCACCCTCTGGATTTACGGCTTTGCCCAGGTCTGTCATCGCCAGCCAAATCCTGTTGGTAAGTTTCCTCCATCCTTCATTTTCTGAGGCTGGAAAGGGCGGTGTGAAGGTTGGTCTAGGAGTGTCTCGGGATCGTGCTGGGCCGTGATCCAGAGAAGGGGACCCAGATTCCCAGATCTGATGACCAATTCGTGCGATCCAAAGCAGATACTGAATCAGAATGTTTGCTTATTAGTGTATTATAATCTCTAGTGGGTTATTTTCAGGGTAGCCTAGTTCACTCTGGAGAGAGCAGAAACAAAACACTAAAAATTCTTGTCTCTCAAACTTTCCTGTTTCAAATTCAGTGATAGACAGCATGTTTCTCTTCCTTTTTGACCTCAACCTCACCTGTGGGTTCCTTTCAATCATAGAGAATGTCTTTGAAAAATAGCTTATTTGGGAATAATTTCAAACTTTTGGGAAGCGTGCAAGATTAATACACAGAACTCCCGTATCACCTCCCCCGAGATATCCCAGTTGTTCATATTTTGACACACTGTGTGTTCTCGCTCTCTTTCTCCCCCACCCCTTCTATCTATAGATATCCACATACATACCCATTATTATTATTCTTTTTCTGAATATTTGAAAGCAAGTTTCAGCATGATGCCCATCAACCCCTAAATATACCAGAGGGTATTTTCAAAAGGTAACAACTCTGTCCTACACACAATGCAACATCGAAATCAGGAAGTCAGCATTGCTGCCAGCCAATCCAGAGATCCTATTCAAATTTCACCAGCTGTCCCAACAACGTCTTTTCCCTTTCTGGTCCAAGATCCAATTCAGGATCCCTGGTTGCATTTAGTTGCCGCATTTCTTTGTTCTCCTTCCATCTGGACCAGCTCCCTGGTGATGTCTCCTCAACCCCTGCCCCACCACTGCCTCCAGGGAAAGGGCCAGGAAGGGGGAAAGGAAGCGTGACAATACTCCTTTTGACTGTTATTTGATTCAAAGTGTTGGTACTAAATTTATTGAGCTGTTCATTTAAGATTTGTGCAATCTTTGTAAGTTATGTCTCAGTTTTTTTTTAAAAAAAGGAGAAATAACCAGGTGAAAACAAATGTTTGTACCTCGTGGATAATTAATAAAGCATCCCAAGTGAATGACGATCCCTCACCTCACAAGGACTTTGCATATGCTGTTCTCTTTGCCTCTTTTCTTCCCCAGCAAACTCCTATTCATCCCGCTCTGCACTTACTGAAACTTTTCCCGACCCCCCCAGGTCAGAGCTGCTTTATGTGTACCTTGGACCCAATCCTTTGCAGCATTCATTACATTTATATTCCACTCCTCTTTTTAAATATATTTTTTAAATTGTGGTAAAATGCACATAACATTTACCATCTTAAATATTTTTAAGTGTAGTGTTCAGTAATGTTGGGTACGTTCCCGTTGTTGTGCAACCATCCAGCTCCAGAACTCTTTGCATCTTGCAAAATGGAAACTCTGTATCCAGAATCAACTCCCTTTTCTTCCCTCTTCTCAGCCCTTTGCACCCTCTCTTCTCTCTTTTTTCTCTATGAATTTGACTACTCTAGGTACCAGTTTATCCACATCCTTGCCAACACTTGTTGTTTTTGTGTTTTGATAGCTGCCATCCTGATGAGTGTGAGGTGGTATCTCACTGTGGTTTTGATTTGCATTTCCCTTATGATTAGTGACCTTAAGCACTTTTTCATGTGCTTGTTGGCCATTTGTATATCTTTTGGGGGGAAATGTCTTTTCAAGTTCTCTGCCAATTTTTTGATCAGGTTATTTGTTTCCTTGTTGTTGAGTTGTAGGAGTTCTTTATATGTTCAGGGTATTTATTCTTTATCAGATATATAAATTGCAAATATTTTCTCCCATTCTCTAGGTTGCTTTTTCACTCTGTTGATTGTGTCCTTTGATGAACAGAAGTTTTTAATTCATGTAGTTCAATTTATCTATTTTCAATTATGTTGCCTGTGCTTCTGGTGTCATATCCAAGAAATTATCACCAAATCCAATGTCGAGGAGTTTTCCCCTATGTTTCCTTCTAAGAGTTTTTATAGTTTTAGCTCTTATGTTTAGGTATTTGATTCATTTTGGATTAATTTTTGCATATTGTGTAAGGTAAGGATTCAACTTCATTCTTTTGCATATAGATATCCAGTTTTCCTAATGCTATCTGTTAAAAAGGCTATCTTTTCCCCATTGAATGATGGTGGTACCCTTGTCAAAAATCATTTGCCCATGTATGCAAGGGTTTATTTCTGAATACTCTATTTTATTCGACTGGTCTCTGTGTCTGTCTTTTGACAGTACAGCGTTGCTTTGATTACTGTAGCTTTGTATTGGATTGGCCAAAAAGTTTGTTCGGGCTTTTCTGTAACATCTTTGGAAACTTTTTGGCCAACTCAGTAGTAAGTTTTGAAATCAGGAAATGTGACACCTCCAACTTTATTCTTCTTTTCCAAGATTGTTTTGTCTCTTCAGGGTCTTTTGAGATTTCATATGAATTTTAGAATGGATTTTTCTATTTTTTGCAAAAAACACCGTTGGGATTTTAATAGGGATTGCATTAAATCTGTAGATCACTTTAGGTAGTATTGACACCTTAACAGTATTGTCTTCCAATCCATGAACATGGGATGCTTTTCCATTCATTTATGTCTTTTAAAATTTCTTTCAGCAACATTTTGCAGTTTTCAAGGGTACAAGTCTTTGCATTTTTGGTTAAGTTATTCCTAAGTACTTTATTCTTTTGATGCTATTGTAAATGGAATTGTTTTCTTAGCTTAGTTTTTGGATTGTTTATTTGTTTCCTCTTTTCAGAGTGGAATGATTTGTTCAATTTTAATCTCTTTCTTTAGGCTGTAAACTTCAGGAGTGTAGAAACGGTGTCTGGTTTCACTCACAGCTCCACCCCAAGTTCTTTGTATAGTGATAGTCACTGAATACATGATCGATAAATACTGGTTACATTTTTCTAACACTGTCAGGCTGGCTTAGTAGACTCACTGTCTATTATTGTGTGTGAATGAAGATTATGCTGATGCTGACCCATTTATCTTGACTATCTTTTCAGCCCTCCACCCTTAAAAAATAAATAAAACCAATATTTATTCAGTGCTTATTATATGCTAAGCATCTTTGTATTTTTTTAAATTTGATAAATTCTTTTTTTATTATTTTTTTAATTGGAGTATAGTTGCTTTACAATATTGTGTTAGTTTATGCTGTACAGAAAAGTGAATCAGCTATACGTATACATATATCCCCTCTTTTTTGAATTTGCTTCTCATTTAGGTCACCATAGAGCACCGAGTAGAGTTCCCTGTGCTATACAGTAGGTTCTCATTAGTTATCTATTTTATACATAGTATCAATAGTGTATATATGTCAATCCCAATCTCCCAATTCATCCCACCCTCCTCTTTTCCCCCTTGGTATCCATATGTTTGTTCTCTACATCTGTGTCTCTATTTCTGCTTTGTAAATAAGATTATCCATACCAGTTTTTTCAGACTTCACATATATGCATTAATATACAATATTTGCTTTTCGCTTTCTGACTTACCTCACTCTGTACAACAGTCTTTAGGTCCGTC
Source organism: Phocoena phocoena (assembly GCF_963924675.1). Taxonomy (NCBI): domain Eukaryota; kingdom Metazoa; phylum Chordata; class Mammalia; order Artiodactyla; family Phocoenidae; genus Phocoena; species Phocoena phocoena. Next base: position 66,174,739 of record NC_089230.1, on the reverse strand, counting down.
TGCGTCTCTACAAATGATCCAATTTCGTTCCTTTTTATGGCTGAGTAATATTCAATTGTATATATGTACCACATCTTCTTTATCCGTTCCTCTCTTGATGGGCATTTAGGTTGCTTCCATGTCCTGGCTGTTGTAAATAGTGCTGCAATGAACATTGTGGTACATGACTCTTTTTGCATTATGGTTTTCTCAGGTATATGCCCAGTAGTGGGATTGCTGGGTCATATGGTAATTCTATTTTTAGTTTTTTAGGGAACCTCCGTACTGTTCTCCATAGTGGCTGTATCAATTTACATTCCCACCAGCAGTGAAAGAGGGTTCCCTTTTCTCCACACCCTCTCCGGCATTTATTGTTTGTAGATTTTTTGGTGATGGCCATTCTGACCGGTGTGAGGTGATACCTCATTGTAGTTTTGATTTGCATTTCTCTAATAGTGACGTTGAGCATCTTTTCATGTGTTTGTTGGCAGTCTGTGTGTCTTCTTTGGAGAAATGTCTGGGTCTTCTGCCCATTTTTTGGATTGGGTTTTTTGTTTTATTGATATTGAGCTGCCTGAGCTGCTTGTATATTTTGGAGATTCATCCTTTGTCAGTTGCTAAGCACCTTGGTATGTTTTACTTCATTTCTCACAACAACCCAGTGAGGTGGGCATAGAGTCAGAATATACCTTTTTGAAAGCTAGTGTTCTGGAGCCAGACTTCCCGAATTTGAACCTGGTTCTTGCACTCGCAAACTGTGTGCTCTTGTACAAGTTACTTCATCTCTTTGTGCCTCAGATTTCAATAATCTGGGATTCCTAGATTACACACCCCTTGATTTGTCCTGAGGATTAATTAAGATATTGTATGTCACTTTCTCAGCACATAGTAAGTGCTTCCTAAATCTTAGCAATTATTATCTCAGCTTGGTAAATATGGGAGCCAAGGTTTAAAGAGGAAAAGCTGCCCGTGATCACTCCCAGGCAGCCTAGAATCCCTAAGTACCTAAGCCCTGCACTAAAGTGCTCCCACCATGTACACCATTCTCCCCTATATTTGAGACCAGACAATGAGGAAACTTACAAGCCCCTCAGGGATAAAATGTATGAAGGGTCTGCGAGAAATGGAACGTCCCAGAAGGCCCTTTCATTTTTCAGAAATTCACTAGGAACTCCTGGGGAGACTCAGGGTGTCCTGAGGAGAAATCTTACTCTACAGACTAGAAGTCTTCACTCAGTAGATCAAGCTCTGTCTGTAGATCTCCAGTGCAGACCAGCCAGACAGCCAGCATGGCTCAGGTGGACCCATCGCAAAGTGGGGAGGGCATTAGGGGAGCGTGAAGGGCACTTCCAGCATTATCTCAGGCCAGAAGCGGAGGCTAGAATCTGGCTCCCCCTCCCTCTGTGCTCAGACTTTGCTTTCAGCGCAGGCACACCACCCTCATCTTTACCCTGTTTCCAGTGATTCCAGGGCTCTCGAGGAACATCTTCCCCTTTAGAAAAGACCAGGACACTCGTCCCAGACCTCCTAGTTCAGGGGATGCAATGACCATTGCAATAGTCACATTTGCAGTGGGTTCACTAATATCAATGGCTAACATTTGTTGAGCACCCATTGTTCTTAGTGCTTTACCTGCAATAGCTTATTTTATCCTTGGGTGAACGACAGATCCTAGTTTTCCCAGGACTTTCCCAGTTTTTGCAATGCAAGTCCAGCATCCTGGAAAGCCCTTCCGTCCAGGGCAGACCAGGAGGGCTGGTCACTTTGTTTTATCTTCACCACTACCTGGGGAAGCAGGAATCTTGTCACAGAGGAGTGGAGTGCTTTCCTAAAGAGGTACCCCCGTCAAGTATCCGAGGCAGATAAAAAGAAACAAAATTGAGTTACCTGTAGTGAGGTGGATGGACTTAGAGTATGTCATACAGATTGAAATAAGTCAGAAAGAGAAAAACAAATACTGTATGCTAACACATATATATGGAATCTAAAAAAAAAATGGTTATGAAGAACCTAGGCGCAGGACGGGAATAAAGACACTGACCTACTAGAGAATGGATTTGAGGACACGGGGAGGGGGAAGGGTAAGCTGAGACGAAGTGAGAGAGTGACATGGACATATACATACTACCAAATGTAAAATAGATAGCTAGTGGGAAGCAGCCGCATAGCACAGGGATATCAGCTTGGTGCTCCTTGACCACCTAGAGGGGTGGGTTAGGGAGGGTGGGAGGGAGACACAAGAGGGAGGGGATATGGGGATATATGTATACGTGTAGCTGATTCACTTTGTTATACAGCAGAAACGAACACACCATTGTAGAGGAATTATACTCCAATAAAGATGTTTTTAAAAAATCAAATTAGGATGAAAACTTTACAATAAACTGTCTTAGAAGGCTTAAAAAAAAAAAAAGTATCCGAGGCAGGATTTGAACTCGTGAAGTCTAGCTCCAGAGGTGTTCTCCTAACCGATACACAGTGCTGCCCAAACCAGTGGAAGGAGCCTCTGCAAGTAAATGCTTGGGTCTGGTCCAGGTGCCAAATGGATGGCAAATAGTCCTGACAGCTCTAGGAAAAATAGTAAAGTGCACAGTATGAAATTTCCCAAAATTAAAAACGGAAACTCATGCTCTATTGTTGAGAAAATGCCAAAGATTGCTTTCTAGTCTCCCTGGCTCTCAGATTTGGTTTATTCTGCTTTTGGTTGTGCAAAAGCAGAATTCTGCTTTTGGTTTATTCTGCTTTTGGTTTATTTCGGTGAGAGTGAACATGGGGACCAGACCTGCATTGTCGGGGCGGGGTAGGGGGGAGTCACTTTAAGGCAGGGAGGAGCAAGGTGAGATTCCAGTTCTCTGTGATGGGCTTTCATCTCCTCCACTTCTTCTGTCGTCTCTGTGGAACATCACCCACTTAGCTGCCGCCTTAGTCCTAGCCTTCTTTTGCCAGGTGGCAAAACATTAGCTCTGCTCCGGCTCAGAGTGTGCGTAGAGAGGCAGCTCATTTAACTTCTGTATTAGTCAGGATTCATGAGAGGAGCAGAAAGAACAAGATAGCTAGTTAGGTAGATAGAGGATAGTTAGATAGATGATAGATAGATAAAGAGATGATAGATAGATGATAGTGATAGATAGATGATAGATAGATAGATGATAAAAGATAGATAGAGGATAGATAGATAGATAGGTACATAGAAGATAGATAGATAGATAGATGATAGATGATAAATGATAGATAGATAGATACATAGAAGACAGATGATTGATAGTTGATAGATAGATAAATGATGGCGATAGATGATAGATAGATAAATGATAGATTGTAGATAGATAGATGATAAATGATAGATAGATATATGATAGATAGGTAGAAGATAGATGATAAATGATAGATGATAGTGATAGATGATAGATGACAGATGATAGATAATTGTAGATAGATAGATGATACATAGAAGATAGATAGATGATAAATGATAGATGATAAGTGATAGATAGATGATAGAGAGATAGATGATAGTGATAGATGATAGATAGATGATAAATGATAGAAGATAGATGATAGATAGATAGATACATAGAAGACAGATAGATAGACAGATGATAGATGATAAATGATAGATAGATGATAGATACATAGAAGACAGATAGATGATTGATAGTTGATAGATAAATGATGGTGATAGATAGATAGATGATAGATTGTAGATAGATGATAAATGATAGATATATAGGTAGAAGACAGATGATAAATGATGATAGATAGATGATAGAGAGATAGATAGAAGACAGATAGATAGATGATTGATAGATAGATGATAGTGATAGATAGATACATACATAGATAGGTGATAGATGATAGATAATTGTAGATAGACAGATGATAGATAGAAGATAGGTAGAAGATAGATAGATGATAAATGATAGATGATAAGTGATAGATGATAGAGAGATAGATGATTGTGATAGATGATAGATAGATGACAAATGATAGATAGATGATAGATAGATAGATACATATAAGACAGATGATTGATAGTTGATAGATAGATGATAGTGATAGATGATAGATAGATAGATACATGATAGATGATAGATAATTGTAGATAGATAGACTGATGATAGATAGAAGACAGATAGAAGATGGATAGATGATAAATGATAGATGATAAGTGATAGATAGATGATAGAGAGCTAGATGATAAATGATAGATAGATAAATAGATGATAAATGATAGATGATAGATAGATAGATGATAAATGATAGATGATAGATAGAAAGATAGATGATAGATGATAGATGGATAGATAGATGATAGATGGATAGATAGATAGATAATAGATAGATCATAGTAGATAGATAGATGATAGAAGATAATATATGACAAATGATAGATAGATGATAAATGATAGATAGATAGATGATAGATGATAGATAGATAGAGAGTTAGGAGAGATTTATTATAGGAATCAACTCATGCAGTTGTGGAAGCTGAGAAGTCCCACAATCTGCCATCTGCAAGCTGGTAAAGCAGGAAAGCAGGTGGAATAATTGAGTTGGAGTCTAAAGACCCAAGAACCAGGAGCTCTGACGTCCAAGGGCAGAAGATGGGAGTCCCAGCTCTAGGAGAAAGAGCAAATTCACCCTTCCTCTGCCTTTTTGTTCTATTCGGACCTTCAATGGATTGGATGGTGCCCACGCACATTGGGGAGGATGGTCTTCTTTACTCAGTTTACTGATTCAAATCCTAACCTCTTACAGGCACACCCAGAAATAATGTTTTACAGGTTACCTGGGCATCTTTTAGCCCAATCAAGTTGACACTTAAAATAAGGCATCACAGCTTCTGGGGCTCTGCCCTCTGCTGTGCTGGCTGCCAGTCTGGCCCTCGCTGAGGTTTCTTGCCAGCACAGCCCACGCTGCCCCATGGTGGCACGGACCAGCCCTGCCCTCTGATACACGCCAGGGCTTCTGCTCATTCACTCGTGTGCTTCTCTGTCCTGGGGAAATGCCTACACACACCCCCTCCTGGGAGGGGCTGGAGGAGGGAGGGGAGATTAGGAAGGAGAGCTTGTAGCTTTCAGGTAGACCCTCAGACTGTACCCATACCACAATTCTCTCCTGATACCCAGCCCTCGTAGCGTCATCCAGCCCACCCTTCTAGCCCAATGGATTTCTTCATTGCTTAGGAGGTTTTGTTTTGTTTTCCTCTCAGGGGTTCTGAGGTTGCTCCCTGTGATGTAGCCTCTGTTACTCTCCTCTCTCCTCCTCTGTCTTGTCAGACACGGGTATGTGCAACCCCAAGAAAACTAGGCAATGCAGCTGAGTGCAGAGGATCTATGGGAGAGATGAGATCTGCCCTCTCACATCCAAGCCGAGCTGAGTCTCAGAGGGGCCCAACCAAGACACCCGCTTATGCCCATAATTTCTGTTTCCTAAAAATGTCAGGAACAAATGAAATTTGTTCCTTTTTAAGGCCCTGACTCTTCTTTCGACACCTTTACGTACATCTTTTCAGCTTAAACTCCTGTCGCATGTTATCTTATTTACTAGGTCTTTCTTATTTCAACATTGTGAGAGAAGAAATCTGATCGGTCTGGTTGACGGCCAGACATCAGATGGCCAGACTGGCTGCCTTGGGTGGGTTAGGAGCCCACCTCTGATACAATCAGCCATTACCAAATTGGAGAGGGTGCTGGGGAGAGGGGAAGGGTGTCACAGGGAACAAGGTCATCCAATCCTTCCCCTTCAGCTGCCCCTGTGTGTAGGTCATTCTCTTTTTAGGGGGGCTACTGGTGGATAAACGCAGTAATCAATACCTCGGTTACATTCATACGACAGAAGTGAGCTGTCTTCTGAAATACTGACTTGTGACCCCCTCCCCCTGATATTCAAACTTCCAACATTGGTTTTTTTGTTTTTCTTCTCAGGAGGATGAAAAGTAACAAAGAGGAGAAGTGTTTGGGGACACATCTTGTGTCGTCACCTAAGCCTGAGTTTTTGTTGCTTAGATGATTCGTATATATGATATAGATGATTCGTACAGATAAATAATGATTCACAGCTTCAGAAGAACCCTGCTGTGTCCTTTTATGCTGCCTTTCATAATAAGACTCTAACTGCCCTTAAAACACTAAATCTCATTAACATTATCTCCAACACGCTAATAGGAAGTACAGGTCTGTAGAACAGTGACAGTTTATGATTAAAAACACATTTATTTAAAGGCTGAGCTGCCTCCACTTAAATATAGCCTCCTGCTTCCATAATCTGCTTTTCACAGATGCTTTTTAACAGGCAGCCCCTGCTATAGCTCTGCTAGCAGCGTAAAACCTTGAATGATATGCCTGGATTTGATATGTGCTCATTGCTTATCAGAAATTCCTCGGTTGTAGCCTATCGCTGATGAAATTACTTCCCAGGAGAAACCTGGGCACTTTTGGAAGACGCACTCATGCCACCAGGCCACTAGGGTCACGTTTAGTATTCCACAACAGTAACTGTCGTGGCTTATGAAAGAGTCAGTCGTGATGGAAGAGCGTGCTTCATCCTAAGAGGAAGGTACAGAGACAACCTGGCCCAAGTGTATGATGGAATGCAATAGAATTGCTCCAATCTATTATTAGTTTATTTAAAACCACGAGTAACTCAAAGCAATTGCTGGTCTTCCCCTGAAATAGACACATACTGTTATTCCGTTGTGAAAATCTCGGATAATCCAAACCTTACTAACTCAAAAGTTTTGTGGAGTGTTGTTTGTATGTGTGGACATGTCACACAACGCTCCTGCTTTTAGTCTCAAATAACTGAGGTTACATTTTGTAGCCAGCTCTGGTGGAATAGTACCATACTTTACCTTGAACAAGGCTCTGTATATTGTAGAGACAACTCATCCTATTTAGGGTTGGGATACTCCCCTGAGGAACAGTGGGTGGACGGCAGTTTGATGACAGGGAATAGAGCCAGCAAACTCACCACGTGCACTTCCCAAAGCTCCAGTGCAACAGGGATGCTTGGGCTGGGCAGAGACGAGCCAGGAGTGTTGCCTGCACAGATGTCCCCCGCAAGGTGGGCGGTAAAGGGAAAGCAGGGCGGGCCCTCCCTGGCTTGAGTAGAGACACAGGGCTGAGATGGATGGCATTAGACAAGGAGCACCCCAAGGGTGAAGGACAGGTTTAAGTGAAATGAAACCTTGACTCCCTATGATAAGGACAGTGGATTGGAATGTTTTACATTCCCCTCTTCTGTCACCATTCTTATAACATCTGTGTGGCTAATGTAACTGGGAAGTCCAGGACACAGTCACATGGTCTCCAGTTCTCCCTCAGCTCCGTTTCTCCTCTTTGTTGGTCTCGCACTCCAGCGAGTGCTTGCTATGTGAAACCACGGAAAAGGTAGTCCCCAGCAGCTCCAAGATCACGTGGACCTCCCTGCTCAACATCTCTGGGGAGGGGCGACAACACCTTCTCTTCCAGGGTCCGTATATCAAGTTTTTGATCGGCCCTACTGGGTCACGTGCCATGCCATGGGCCCATCATTTTAGAAAGGGAAATAAAAACCATGACTGGCACAGTCCCATCTTGAAAGAGAAAGAGGTGCTAGGTAGACAAAAGTAGCCCCTGTGAACCGCAGTTTCCTTGAAGCGCTTATTTTGAGCCGGGGTCGGTCTAATTCTGACATGAACTAAGTTTTTGTGAAAGGCCTTCTTGAAGAGGGGCGACTCAGTTTGTATGGACAGTCCAGGCACAACCTCATATTCAATTTCTCTCATCCACCCCCCAATACCCACCCCTTCTGTCTGTCCTCTCCCAATGTTTTCACATTGTCACATTGCCACCTCTGCGGACAATACCCTTAAAATGTGCTGGTGTTTATGTGGCAGAGGGTCTTGAACGCCAGACAAAGGTGTTTGCACCTAATTCCTCCATCAATAGCAATCCGTTTATGACGTTTGAGCCTGGGCGCGAAATGACTGAATTTCTCACTTTGGGGAGCTCAGTCTGGAAGCGGAGCGCAGGATGGATTGAGAGAGCAAGAGAGGCAGTGAGGAGGCAGGAAGGAGGCTCGCACAGGAGTCTGGCCAGGAGCGGAGGAGGCCTGGTTGAAGAAGGGGTGGGAGGAAAAGAGCAGGGGTAGAACTGATGGCTCTTTCGGAGGCAAAGTCTCTCAGTTCTTGGAAACTGACTTGATGTTGGGGAGCAACAGAGAAGGAAGTAAAATTTTTAAAACAACCCAAGTTCTCAAGTTTTGGAATTGAGGAAAAAGAGGAAGAGGATTGGCATTCGATGTACAGCAGGCAGTTGGCAGTGTGATCTGGAATTCAGGAGAGGGGTTGGGGCAGGAGAGAGAGAGTCCTGAATATAGTTAGAGCTGAAATAATGGGAATCACGCGATTGTGTCCAAAAACTACAGAGAAATACGGGGAAAGCAAATAGCACTCAGTCCCTCATTCCAGAAACCTGGGAGTCATCCTTGATCCCTCCATCCCCTCATGTCCTATATTCAGTCTTTCAGTCATTCTGTCTTCAGATTTTATCCTGTGTCTGTCCACTTCCATCCTTTGCCACTCCCTTCCCTTAGTGAAGACTCTCCTGCCTGGACCACTGCAGGTTGAGTCGCTTCTAAATGGTCTCTTTGCTTCCACCCTTGCCTGCCTCCAATCAACTGTGGCATGTCACCCTTAGGGCTTTGAGCCCTTAATGGCTTCCCACTGAGGTTAGAATGGAATCCAAGCATCACATCACGGTACACAAGACTTTGCAAAACTGGGTCCTTGCCTCTCTCTCCAACTTTCTGTCCTTGTCCCCTTCCTTCACCGCCTTTTAATCACTCTCATCTTTAGGTTTCCCAACATGTCAAGCTGTCCACGGGTTCTGCTTTAAACTCCTTCACCAGCCCTAGCCCTACCTCTTCTTTTTCATCCCTTCGCTCCAGCTTCCGCTTCTACTTCCCATTCCTTTAATCCTCCCAGGAACACAGAGTTCTTTTTTATTCCCTAAAGTATCATCTTCCACAACAGGTCCCTCCGTGGCCACCCCCATTCTCACTCCAGCCCTGCAGCATGAAGTCACTGCAGTCCTTAGAGGCCAAGGGGTAGGGAACCCGGGTCTGACCGATAGCATAAAGCCCATAAAAATCATCAGACTCTCCCTTTTAAAATACATTCCAGTTTTAAAGACTATAATACTAAACATGGAAATTATTTTTTAAGATAAAGTATAAAAGGATTCTTCACTTAACACAAGGATTCATTTTGAGGTTTCCTAAAATATTGATTTTTTTCCTCCTAATATAATCAGAGATTGTAATTTTATTTTCCACAGTTCAGTTCACAGAGTTTTCAAGCGTACAACAATTGCAGAAGATGCTTGCGTTATTCCTGTGTCATAGATAGTAAGATGGAGTCACAAAGTCTTGCCGTGAATGACAAAGACTAAACGAGAGAGTCAAGGTTTAGCAATCAGAGAACTGTTAGCATGGAATCTTTGCTCATATCAAAGACTAATTCCATTTCCCCAATAATTTCCTCTTAAAATATAGACTAAATTCCTGCCTTTGTTTTCCAGTACCTGCAGTGGACTTGAGTATCAAGATCTTGGTGATATTTTGTATAGCACTGGGTAGGGGATTCCCAGATGATGGTTACTTCGTTCCTTAGGCCACTCCTCAGCCAACACTTATGTTTGTGTTGGGCTGCCTGCATTGAGACTATTTTTTATTTTTAACTTCTTTTAAAAAATTAAAGGATAGTTGATTTACAATGTTGTGTTAGTTTCAGGTGTACAGCAAAATGATTCAGTTATACATATTCAGATTCGTTTCTATTAGAGGTTATTACAAGATACTGAATATAGTTCCCCGTGCTATACAGTAGGACCTTGTTGTTTATCTATTTTATGTATAGCAGTATGTATATGTTAATCCCAAACTGCTAATTTGTTCCTTACCCCCCTCTTTTCCCTTTTGGTAACCATAAGTTTGCTTTCTGTGTCTGTGAGTCTATTTCTGTTTTGTAACAAGCTCATCTGTATCATTTTTTTTTAGTTTCCACGTATAAGTGATATTATACGATACTTGCCTTTCTCTGACTTACTTCACTTAGTATGATAATCTCTAGGTCCACCCATGTTGCTGCAAATGGCATTATTTCATTCTTGTTTTATGGCTGAGAGGCTATTTTTGATAATACATTTGTGTTTTGTCCAGTGAGCAACCAGGCAGAGAGGCAGTGCTAGGACAGTTAAGTTACACTTTAGCGTAATTTCAAGACATGAATAACAAGTTCTTTTTTTAAATAAAAAAGGAAATGAAATTAAAAACAAGATGTCAATTTAATCTGGGAGACTTGAAATGACAAGCTTGCCCCTTGTCAATTTTGTTCCAGTTCACCAAGTCTCAACAATCACAGCAGCAGGGCAAAGGAGGAGAGGCTGTCCCTCGACCCCTGGACCTTCTTGCATTGGTGGGTTTAATCTGGGCTCCAGTATTATTTTCAAGGGTTTTTACGTTCACAGATTCCTGCTTATATTAAGAAAGCTTTTTGTAGATAGAGATCTATCTGATGCTAACCAAGCAGCATACAATTACTATAAAAGTAATTTATAGGAAAAAAAAACCACCCCACCTGAATCCTTAGGTACTTAGATGAGTATACACAAGTAAATTTGAGGTCTAGAACCAAGCCCTGTCTAAACACAGCTTCATCAGATTTTGATTTGGGCAGAAAAATTAAAGCTCGTGCTTTGCTCCAACATTTTCACATTAAGACAGTCTCACCAGCTTGATTGTTTTGTTCACCTTGTCTGTTCTCCCAGGTGCACCGGGACAAGGGTGATAAACCTGACTCAGGCAACTGTTGTAAGGGAAATTGAAAGCCATGTAAATCCAGGGCTTATATTAACTGCTAAGAGCTTAAGCATCAATAGTCAGTACCTACTTAGAAGCCTGCATGTTCCACACCTTTCTCAAGAACTGGAAGAGAAAAACACCACATCACATTCTTTCATCACATAGAAATAATATATTGGTCCTGAAAGTACTTTTAGTTCTCCATGGAAAAAGAAAATTCAATTTTGCCTTTAAAAAAATTTAAGTAATTCCAAACAGAAGTACAATTTTTTCCTCAAAATTTTCACATCTTGGGACAGGAGCAATAATAATTACTCTTAAATTTGAGGCAGACCCCAGACCAGTACTTCATATGTGTTCTTTTCTTAATCTTCACAACAACCCCACAGAGTCGTTTCTATTATCTCCCTTTTACAGATGAGTAAACGAGGGCTCAGACGGGCAGGGAGTGGCCAGTTCAGTATTCAAATCCCATCTTCTGTGATTTCACACTACATCTCTTGGGAATGGAGTTCCAGTCATTTGGCGAGACTTATTTTTACCTTCGTGGCCCCAATTTGTATATTGATTTATTCGTTTTCTTTAATGAGAGAGACTAATAAAAATGGTCGGCTCTGACATTTGACTTTACCCTAAAAAGGGCCATATTAGACAGCCATGCCATCCTGTTGACATTGGGTTACACTTTACCTTGTCTTGGGTCTCCCTTCTTACCTCCTGTGGCCTCACTGGAACTCATAGAACTCATTCTATCTAGTTCCCTTTTTCCTCCCTCGCTGAGTTTTCTAACATGCCATCCTCAAAGGGTATAGCAGACTTACATCCATGAAAAGTTATATGCACATTAGAATATAAATCTAATGAATTTTTAGGTAAACTTGTTACTAAAATATACTTATTGTAAAGGGCACGAACCATGCGTTTACAGCTCCACGAATTTTCAAAAAGTGAACCACGCATACATATAACCAGCACCCAGATAGAGAAATAAAATATTACCAGGCAAACTAATGATATTTTAAATGCTGAAGGGAATATTCTTATTTCAAAGCTTATGTAAATAATCTTTTTGTAAAGGTAAGGATGCATCTGAAATGTGTTTCATTATGTCCCACTGTGTTTTATGCACCAATTTTCATACCTTGTGTTTTGTTAAACCCATGATGTGTTTAAAGAGAACCTATGGCCAAGCACCAACATCAGAGTATACAAAGCACGTCTACATGCAAATAAAATCAGAAAACATCCAGTAGAAATATAAGCAAAGCAATTAAATGGCATTTCACAAAAGAGGCAACAGGTGGCCTGTGACTTGAGAAAGCTGATCAACTTTATTAGTAATCATGTAAAGACAGAGAGAAGCAACAATGAAACACTTTTTTTCCCATCCAATGCTTGGCACGTACTTTAAAACTTCGACATCATCAGAGACGGGCAGTGATGTGCAGCCACGGGGACATTCATCTATGACTGATGGTTATGTAATTTGGTAAAAAAACTTAGGAGTGGGCAAAAAAAAATTTTTTTTAAGTAAATAGAACTTACGTAGAACAGTAACAAGCAACAAGACATGATCAGAACTCAACACCGCTTAGTCCTTAGAGTGTTTTCTCCTGGTTATTAAATTAAAAACTGTCTTTCTACAATAAACATCTAGAACAGACATTTCTGTTATGAATCTAAAAATTTGCTTATCTTTAAGAAGCAACCCCTTTAGGGAGGACTTTTCCTTTCTGCTCACAGGTGGGTCCTAGTTTCACATTCCCGGGACAAGAAAAGTTCCCAGTAAAAGCCTGCTGGTTCTGTGGTTTAGTTTGTCAACATCTTCTGAATATGGAGGATTATATATAACACACAATCTGTTTTACACTGTCTCCATCATTTATTGTTAGCTTTCCACCAGTGGCCACCAGTGGCAGGTCCGCTGCTGTCTCATTTGACAAAGCAAGCATCGTTTCTATTCGAGAACGTGAGGCAGGCCTCCTTGCAGAGGGAAGAACACGCGCGTTTCCAAGTGCCAGGCCCCACGTGTGAAGGGAGTCTGTTGTGTTTCAGTGATGAGTCACAGAGGATGTTGCAGGTGGTGCAGAGTGATGCTTCAAAAGGTGAAAAAAATACTGATGGAGCTGAGCTCAAGGATTAATATAACAAGGTGACAGGGGAGAGTAGATGAGTCTGAGTTAAATATTTTAGGACAAAAACTGCCCAAGTTCCAATTGTACCACTTAGTTTTGGATGATCTCAAGGAAGACTCAGTCTCTTGTGCCAAATGGTTTCTTTTCTTAGATAATGTTTATGTCTCAAGACTTGTGCATAGAATGTAGATTAGTGTTCAAATGTGGTCTACATTAGAATCTCCTGGAAGCCATGATAAAAATGCAGATGCTTGGGCCCTAGTCTAACCTACTCATGGGGAATCTATGAGGTTGCAGCCCAGCCGCCAGTTTATAAGAAGCTCCCCTGGTGATTTTATTTTTTATTTATTTTACTTTATTTTATTTTATATTTCCCAGTTTTATTGAGATATAATTGACATGTAACATGGTATTAGTTTAAGGTGTACAACATAATGATTTATATAGGTATATATTGAAAAATGATTGCCTCAATAAGTTTGGTTAAAATCTCTTACCTCACATAGTTATACATTTTTTTCTTTTGATGAGAACTTTTAAGATCTACTCTCTTAGCAACTTTCAAATATACAAAATAGTATTGTTAACTATAGTCACCATGTTGTATATTACATCCCCAGAACTTATTTATTTTATAACTGTAAGTCTACCTTTGGACCACGTTTACCCATTTTGCCCACCCGTCACTCCCCACTTCTTGTAACCACCAATCTGTTTTCTGTATCTATGAGTTCCGTCTTCCTAGATTCCACATGTGAGATCATACAGCATTTGTCTTTCCCTGTCTGACTTGTTTCACTTAACATGAGGCCTTCAGGTCTATCCACGTTAACATTGGTTGGTCCTAGGTGGTTTCCATGTCTTGGCTATTGTAAATAATATTGCAATGAACGGTAGAGTGCAGGTATCTCTTCCAGATAGTGATTTTGTTTCTTTCAGATGTATACCCAGAAGTGGAATTGCTGGATTGTATGGTAGTTTTATTTTTAATTTTTTGAGGAACCTCCATACTGTTTTCCATAGTGGCTGCACCAATTTTCGTTTCCACCATAAGTGTACAAGGGTTCCCTTCTCTCTACATCCTCGTCAGCACTTTTTATTTCTTATTCTCCTGGTGATTTTTATACCCTCCAAAACCTGCTCCAAAATTGGGGCAATCCCCTACATTAAATTATTGTGGAAAAGTAAAATTATGAAGTCTTTGACTTTTAGAGTTCAAAAGAAACTTAGATATCAATTTTCATGGAAAGAATCTGCAGGCCAGTGGTTAAGTGATTGGCACTGACATCCAGCGATATAGTCACGAAGCCAGAGAGAGAAGGAAATGCTGTGACACACAGCGTAGAGCTTATACGATACTTACATCCTCCATCCTAAGTTAAAATTCAATTGTATTGTGTTTAGAGTTATCTCTTTTTTTGGCATGATAGTTATTTTGTGCACAAAACAAATATTTAGAAAACATGGACATGAAGAAAGAAGGTTAATATTTTAGTTTATTTCTTTGAGGCCTTTTTGTGTTTTATACATGTTATTTTGTACATACTTACCACAATTTATATGTAATTTTGTATCCTGCTTAGATTTTTTTTTCAGTTATACTATGGTAATCTTGATTTTACAGTAATAATAAGCACTTAGTAAAAGTAGTTTCACATTGATACCAAGTTTATTGATGCTATAGAAGCTGCAGTGGTTGCTAAGAGAAACTGATACTTTGTTCCCATGGGAACCATTGTTTTACAATGAGAAATATAGACTCTCTAGATTCAAAGGATAGAAACTTAAGTTTGGGATGGGAAGTATTTCATCTCCTGGAAAACTGTGAAAATTACCAATCTGTGATTGGAAATCATGGCCATATGGTTGTAATCTCCCAAGTGGATGAAAATGTTCTAGGTTCTATTTGATTTCTTTTTCAGCTTCCTTTGTGTTGATGGTGATGCATGGTGATCATGATAGGAGAGGAAGGGAAATGGAACTAGCTGCTGGTCAGCCACTCCTAGACAAGACAGGTAGTGAGGAAACAACTTCCACTAGATACTGTCTAAGCTGGTGGTGAGGACCTCTTATTAGAGAAGGGAACAAAGGGAGGAGAGTTTTTTATACCAAGCCACTCTACAGCATTTAGGGAGGGCAATCTGCTTTATTCAGATTTAAATGTTAGTCTTATCCAAAAACACACTCACAGGTGCCATTTTTTGATTCCACATAAAAGTGATGTCATATGATATTTGTCTTTCTCTGTCTGACTTACTTCACTCAGTATGACAATCTCTAGGTCCATCCATTTTGCTGCAAGTAGCATTACTTTGTTCTTTTTTATGGACTTATTTACAAAACAGAAATAGAGTCACAGATATAGAAAACAAACTTAAGGTTACTAGGGGGGAGAGTGTGGGTGGGAGAGGGATAAATTGGGAGATTGGGATTGACATAACACACCACTATATATAAAATAGATAATTAATAAGGGCCTACTGTATAGCACAGGAAACTCTATTCCATACTCTTTAATGACCTATATGGGAATAGAATCTAAAAAAGAGTGGATATATGTATATGTATAACTGATTCACTTTGCTGTACAGCAGAAACTAACACAACATTGGAAATCAACTATACTGCAATAAAAAATTTTTAAAAATAAATAGAGCTTCCCTGGTGGCGCAGTGGTTGAGAGTCCGCCTGCCGATGCAGGGGACACGGGTTCGTGCCCCGGACTGGGAGGATCCCACGTGCCGCGGAGCGGCTGGGCCCGTGAGCCATGGCTGCTGGGCCTGCGCGTCCGGAGCCTGTGCTCCGCAACGGGAGAGGCCACAGCGGTGAGAGGCCCACATACCGCAAAAAAAAACCCCAAAAAAACAAAACAAAAAGAATAAATAAATGAGCACATAAAAAACCCACAAAAATCAGAAACTCCATCACAGATATACACAGAATAACATTTGGCCAAATATCTGCACCCTGTGGCCCAGTCACAGGGTGCAGTTGACATATAAAAAGTTGACATATAAAATTAACCATCACATCTATTAATGGACCAAGTTTTGCTACTACAGATAATACTGTAATGAATAACCTTGCATATATAGCATTTCATAAGTGTGCAGGTGAATCTATATGTAGGATAAATTCCAGAAGAGGGATTACTGGGTCAAAGCAAGTAACTTTGTTAGCGATTGCCCTATTGCCATCCCCTAGGTTTACTCTAATTTGCAGTCCCACCAGCATATGTGTTTGTTTTACTACAGCCCTGTCAACAGTTATATTATCAAACTTTGGGAAATTTTTGCTGTTTTGAAATGGTATCGTTTCAATACCATTGAATTGATATGGAGCTTTAATTTGAATTGCACTTTATGAGTGAAGTTGCACATCTTTTCCCATGTTTAAGGACCATTTATATTTCTCCCTCTGTAAATTTTTTGCTCATGTTCTTTGTTCTGTTGGACTGTTGGACTTTTCTCAATTTCTAAGACTCACTAAACATTAAGGGGCTTGGCCTTTTGTGATTTAGGTTGCAAACATTTTCTTAGTCTGTCACTTGTGTTTTGTGCTTATGTTGCCTTTGTATCAATTTGTATCAATCTTTTCTTTTTTTAAATAAATTTATTTATCTATTTATTTATTTTTGGCTGTGTTGGGTCTTCGTTTCTGTGCGAGGGCTTTCTCCAGTTGCGGCGAGCGGAGGCCACTCTTCATCGCGGTACGTGGGCCTCTCACTGTTGCGGCCTCTTGTTGCGGAGCACAGGCTCCAGACGCGCAGGCTCAGTAGTTGTGGCTCACGGGCCCAGTTGCTCCGCGGCATGTGGGATCTTCCCAGACTGGGGCTCGAACCCGTGTCCCCTGCATCGGCAGGCAGACTCTCAACCACTGCGCCACCAGGGAAGCCCTCAATATTTTCTTTTATGACTTCCGGATTTTGAACTCTGACTAGAAATACCTTTGAGGGGTACTTTAGATGGGGTGCTCAGGGCTTGATAGAGACACCCCAACTCCTTGCTTGTGTGCTGGGGAAACATTTGTAAAAGTGCTAAGTACTTGAGGCAGTCCCTGTGGAAAACGAGAATGTACAGAGCTGAACCCAAATGAGCAAGGAAACTAAAAATATGTTTTGACCCAATGTGAACATTAAAAATGAGGTAAAACAGACAATATCAGAGAATCACACATAATGAAAGTAATTATATTGATTCTAGACTGGAGAAATATAATCGTTTGGGGGGAAGAAGTTATGGTTTGTCATAATTCCTCCAACTGAACTAGGAATGCATAGATTTGATATACATTTTGATAAATACAGCTTGACTAATTTAAAATTGATTTTCAAATCTTGCTGTTTCATCTTCATCCATTGAAAAGCAGATTTGCTTATCCTGGTAGTCTTTTATGGTATTTGAATACTGGTCTGACTACTGTTAGAAATGAATAATGGATTAAAAGTACACTTTGCAGCTTACATTAGTTACTTTTGTAATGCAAAGTAGAAGTACGATAATGTACTATTCAGCATGCTTTAATATGATTTATACATAAACTACACAGTATAAGAAATTCATTATGCCCTTCACAGTGCATTTCCTGCGTCCAGAAGCTTATGTTTACTAGCGTTTCATCTCATAATCAGGTTGCCTAATGGAGGGTGTCTGGGCCCATGAGTGGTTCTGTGCTTCACTTGTCCCCTGACTCTTTCAGTGACTTTAGGCAATACTTTTCTGAGCCTGGGGTTGGGCGCTTGTAAAAGTGAGTGGATAACTTGTGGATCCAGCTCAGAAGAAGTGACTGTGGATTAATGACTTTAGGGCTGTAAATGGCTTAGAAGTGTGGAATTAAGCAGGCTTTCTGTTATTATTATTCTGGGAATTATCCTACTTTGGAAATTAGACTCTACAATGGTCATTTAATAAGGCAACTGTTCATTTCTGTACATCTGGGAAGAAATCCTCTTTTGCTTTGTAAACAGTACCTGGTCACGTAATGTATTTTTCGATTTGCAACGTGTGGATTTACTGAATAGCATAGGTGACGGCCCTCGAAGTCAGCTGCCTTTAAAGTCAATTGTATTCTATATTTAGAACGAGCATGTACAAATTTGATGGAAGCTGGGGAATTGGAAGTGGAGGAGTGGTTCTAAGAAGTAGGGCTGCCTCTAACATTTGTGGGGCTTGGGGCAACAGTACAAATGGAGGCCCACGTGCCATATGTTTAAATATTTAAATGGTATAGATCAAACTAACAGACTGTTAAATAAAATATGTTCTATCCTCTTACCTTGATAAATATACCTTCATAATGACCTAGAAGGCCAGGTTTGAATTTTAGATTTCTCTGAAGGTCCCAGAAAACTTATAAATCACATTTTTCTTTTTTATCCTCTATTGTCTGGTGTCACCGTGATAGTGACTAGTAACCATCTCCAGACTGGAATTTGAATACACACATCCTTGAGATATGTTTTCAACTCTCTACCTATTTGTGACATGCAAAATCATGTTTCTTTTTTGATAACCCTGATGACTGTCTCTATGAAAATGGGAACCATTAGAATAACTGAAACCTCTAAAATAGTGAGATTTGTGCCTGTAATAAATGCTTTGATACAATTTGATTCCTTTGACAATCTAGATTTTGATTTGACTTGGTCTATTTAAATTCTGCTGGGAACATAATTTTCACATCAAACTTCCATTGCAAATTGTACGATGAGCAAAATATGCAGGTTTTGCACACAAACTTATTTTTTGCCTGACACGTAAACCGTTATTTTAGATTCAAAGGAATCTTATTGGTCAAATAGATCTAATAATGGCGATGATATAATAGAAAAATTTATATCCATAGAGAATGCACCTTAAGCAGTTTTATTTTATAGCTGATATTTTTATTTTTGCTTGGGTATACGATTCTTGTTTGTCAAGACTCCACTTTCTTTGTTGAAATGTAAAATGCATATTGGGCAAATGCTCCAGGGCAATTTGCATAAAAAGTGATGACAAAGAGCAATTAGTACTTCATTATTATGCAGTGAAATGCTACTTTGCTCGAAAGTGACTGTAGTTTCTCCCCCCAAGACCCTTATAAATCTGGTACAGCATTGTTCTAAAAATAGTACTTAAGAAACCTCTGTTTGTAAATCAGGGTCTTTGACTTTCCACTAGAAATCCAGGGGGAGGGGAGGGAATGAAAGCACTTAATAAAATTATTACCCCAGATCTTTATAATGAAAAACAAGCACCAGAATTCTGTTAGATAAGACAGGTCAGAAGATTTTAATGTCTCATCAAATTAGATCCCTATCTTATTTTACCCCTTGGGATCAGCTTTCAAAGCAGACTTAGATCATACATTGATAGCAACATCCCCCATCCCCCTAACACATACTCAGAAACAGGGTCATGCCACACACAGCTACACAGCACAGAGCAAACAGTCCCAAGGTATCTCTAGTTAGGAAGGCTTGATTTTTGAGTACAGATTTCATTACCATGAAATTCCTTTAGGGCAAAAAAGAATTGCATCAAAGAAACAGTGTTGGGAGGCAGACTTCGTAAATGTTCACCCCATCACCTGCGTTACCAGGCTCTGCCTGTCTCTAATTTGCCAGGAAGTGCTCCTTTTTTTTGTTTTGTTTTGTTTTGTTTTGTTATTTTTTGTTTCTTGTTGAGCCAACATATTATCCAAAACTCTGTAAGCCAAAATGTTCCAGCACTGTGTGTGTGATGACCAAGTAATTGGATACTGGCAGGATGAGAAAGAAGCATGGGAGACTACCAAACCTTTGGAAAAGGACCTCGGGTGGCTGGAGACAGACATGGTACTTTTCTTGGGAAACCCCAAAGCAGGCTTGGGGAGGGGAGGAGCAACGGGTGGAGGTGGGAGTTTGGTGAACATGGCCTTAAATTTGGTTCTCCCCCTGCCTGATCCTCCGTGGGCCAGACCAGATCCATGCAATTCCTCATACCACATCCCTGGCTGACATGGCTCCAAGGTGGCTGACCTAACCTGCTCTACTTGTATCCTAAGGGGTCTCTCTATCCTAGGAGGCTGCGATGAGCCTCATCGTCTGCAGTCTGGGCTCAGAGGCTCAAGGCTGTGGGGCATGTCTCCCACAGGGAGGGGGTGTGGAGAGACCCTTAGGCACATTGCTTCAAGGAATAAGTAACTTATGCAGCTAAATGTTGTCCTTCACCCAGCCCAGATTTTATTTACTTTCTCCTTTGTTCCTCTTCTCCTCTGGCCACCAGTGAGCATACTATAAGGTCACATAGCTCATACCATTTCAAGGATGCATTGTCTAACCTGGAGGTAATGTATGATCATTTTATACACTGCCACGGATTCATTATTCATACAATTTTCTATTAATTTTTAATGCCTCCAAGTCCCTACTTATTTAACATATAATGCAATTGGCCAGACGTGTATATAAAGCTATGAAAAGTGTCTCTGAAGTACTCTTCCATAGATCTCCACCTGTTAACCAGCTGATGAGACAGTACTGCTCTTACCCATGGGCAGGACCCCCATCTTGGGTCCCCACACCTCAGAGATCCCCACGACTTGGATGGCTTTCCATGAAGGAAGTCCCCAGCCTGCAGGGCTATTTGGACAGGGTGTCCAAGCCAGAACCTATTTCTCCCCTTCAGGGCACTATCCTACTCTTTAGCCAGCCTGTAAGGTTGACCAGATATCCAGAGGAGCTCTAACATTCATACCTATGGGATCCTAGAGCAAAGGTCAGGCCTAACTCAGGAGATCAGCTTCGTCAGCATACGTTCCCACTAACACTGACTAGCAAGTTATTTCTTTTGCAAAATTGCATGACATTCGACGGGTAGAATGGTGCTGACTTGCTGATTTGGGGTAACTGTCATTCACAAGAGATGAAGAAGATGAGAATTTTCACGTTGGGCAATAAATAAGTACCCATTGTTCTAAATCTTCACCAGTAAATCCCTATGCCTTACATGGGTTAATTTTCTAACAAAACATTTATATATACATGACCCTGCAAAATATATTTGCCTACAGCTCACACTCCCCAGGGGTAGTAGCCCTGCCCTGGGGAACAACTATAGGTTCTTGAACCGAGGCTGATGTAGACCAGGTATTTAGAAGGGGAGACACTGGAGGTGGAGAAGAGCAGGGAGAGAGCTATGGCATCCACAAGGCTAAAAGCAGCCATGGTGGTTGACCTGAAAGTACTTGGATTGAGAATCACGGGATCTGGGCTCCTCCTGGCTCTGCTACTTCCCAGCTCCGTGTCCTTGATCCGGTCTCTAAATCTCTCTCTGCTTCAGTTTCCTCATCTATAGAATGAGAGCATTCAGTAGGATTGTCTTAGATAGTGATTCCCATACGTGACTTTGCAGCAGAAGACACAGAGAACCTGTTGGGGAAAAAAAAAACCCTGCTTCTAGGTACACCTTCCTCCAAGTTTCAGATTCAGGAAGTCTGGGGGCAGGACTTGGGATCTGTATATTTTTAATTATTTTTTAAAATTTTATTTTATTTTATTATTTTATTTTTATTTATTTATTTTTTGGCTGTGTTGGGTCTTCATTGCTGCACGCGGGCTTTCTCTAGTTGCAGCGAGCGGGGGCTACTCTTCGTTGCGGTGCGAGGGCTTCTCACTGCAGTGGCTTCTCTTGTTGTGGAGCACGGGCTCTAGGCGAGTGGGCTTCAGTAGTTGTGGCACGTGGGCTCAGTAGTTGGGGCTCATGGGCTCTAGAGCACAGGCTCAGTAGTTGTGGTGCACGGACTTAGTTGCTCCGTGGCACGTGGGATCTTCCTGGACCAGGGATCAGACCTGTGTCCTGTGCATCGTCAGGCTGATTCTTAACCACTGCATCACCAGGGAAGTCCCCTGTATTTTTTTTTTTAAAGCTCCCAGCAGATTGTGGCACGCAGCAAGGACTGGTCTGGATTTCTCTTAGGAGTCCCCTGGCTCTAAAGGTTTGGGACATTGATGTCTCAAACTCTAATGGCTCAGGCGATGGAGTCATTGATATGATGCTGGTGGAGTGTCTAGGGAAGAGAAGTGAAGAAATATTTTCACACAATGCCAGTGCTGGTCAAAATGATGGCTTGTGTGTATAATGAAACGCCAGGTATCATTCTGAGTGCCCCACACACGTGGCCTTGGTCAGTCCTCACCGCAATCTCTTACTATTCGCACTCTCCAGATGACGTAACAGAACTAGAGAAATAACTGGAATAACTGGCCAAGGTTAAATGCTGATATTATTGGCAACTTGGGTAGAGGAGCTGAAAAAGTGGAAGGGATCGCAGGTAAATCCATGCTTTTGAGGCTGGCAGACAGGGGACACAATTGGGATAGATTTATTGTTTGTTCACTTGCTTTGTTTTGTTTTCTCATTGGTGACGGTGGTGAGACCACTGGGCAGGATGAGTGTCTAATTAGCTGTGATAGTGAGTTGCCCGATTCATTGAGAGACTTGGAAATATCCCCCTGGAGATCAGATGAGAGGTTGAGCTGGAGGCTGTGGATTTGGGAATCATCAGAGATGAGAAGGGCAGTTATGTGAGTGGGAGGTTAGTCGACTAACTTCCAGGATAGAGAGCGAAGTATTTCTTAAGGGAACCAGCTTGGGAGGGAGAGCTGCGTGGGCAAGACTCCAACATCGACTCAGCAACTGAAATCCCCAGCCTCTTTGGAAGAGCTGTTCTATTATATAGTTTGGTCAGCAGCTCAGCTCCATATTTTTATCCACCAGAATGTTTGGATCAATACTACCAGTCCTCATGATTTACTGAACCTGAATTTCTCTAACTGCTCCATTAACTCCTTGGAAAGTTTTCTCCTCTGTTAGCACTGATCATGATTTTCTATAAAACTTGCCCTTGAGCAAGAAATTCTCTCATCATTCTCACTAGGGAAATTGTCTTACTCTTTTCCCCCCTACCTTCTCCATCCTTCCTCACTTTCTGAAGAGTACTGTTTCATGAACCCACATTTTGCCTGCTAATTAGTGTTTTTGAATAAACACTTGCTATTGAGCTTGGAATCTGTCGGGGTTTTTTGCTCAGGCTGGTTTGTGAGTTCCTAATCCTTTGTGTCTGTTCATAGTTCCCCAACTTGGTTATTAAATTAAGGACCTTTTTTTGCGCGGTAGAGACATTTTGGTGTTGAAGCGCCTGGTGCCGTGGTCCCAGTCTCTACGTGTCCAGTCCTGTGTTCGTGTTTTGTGGTCTCGTTTCCCTACATGCTGGGCACAGAGAGATCTGATGGCCAGAGAGCCTGTAATAAAAGGTGAATTCACTCACAATGCGCCTCTTTGTTCCAGGGAATATTTTGTTCCCTGATCCTCAGCTTCAGCATCATGAAAAACCATTTGTCAAGCCCCTAATTTCCAGAGTGTTACACTAAGAACTCCATAGAGTTTCCCTGCTGTGCTAGAGCCGGCTATGATGGAGCCAGGCCCAGGCACAGGAGCAAATTCTGTGGCTCTAGCCTTCATCCACAGTCCTGCAATTTGGCAGGAAAAATGCTGTCTTTCCAGGTATCCCCAGCCATGCTTGGTTATCTGAGTGGGGGCGGGTGTGTGTTGTGTAGAAGCAACAGTACATGCGGCAATGGTGATTGTTTAGACAGACACCCTGGAAAAGAGGAAGGGGGAGCCAGCTAGTTTATTGTCAGGAAGCTCCAGCATCAGCAAGTCGCACCCTTTTCAACAGTTTGCCAGACAGGGAATATAACTGTTGAAGTCCCTGCAAGTCACAGCATTTGGATAAATGTCTGCAGAGAGTTCTTGCCTGTTAGGAGC
The DNA here is from genome assembly GCF_963924675.1 of Phocoena phocoena. Taxonomy (NCBI): domain Eukaryota; kingdom Metazoa; phylum Chordata; class Mammalia; order Artiodactyla; family Phocoenidae; genus Phocoena; species Phocoena phocoena. The sequence continues at coordinate 66,150,990 of NC_089230.1, read as the reverse complement.
CAATAATCCAGCTTGGGATGATACAAACACATAAATAAGTATATAACTCGTGATCACATACAAGGCATAGACAAAGAAGTAGACACACATCAGGGGCAAGGGGCGTTTTGTGTGTGTGTTTGTCTCTGTGTGTGTTTGTGTGTGTGTGTGTGTGTGTGCAGAGCTGCACCATTGATACGGTATTGTAAGGACTAAATGCCTTAATCCCTAAAGTACTTAGAGCAGTACCCTGCCCTTAGTGAATGCTATGAGCCTGTTAAATGAATGAATGGACGAATGAATGAATGGGTAGATAAATATAGAATCAAGTTTAATTTAGGAAAGCTGGGAAAATACCAAAGTAAGTGGATTTCTCTTTCTTCCTATACCAGATTAACTGGGTCCAGGTATATATAGGTTGCACAAAGGTGTGGATTTTGATATCAGAGGCTGCAGTCTCTCCTCACACAGGAACTGCTGGAAGCCTCACTGGTCCAGTACTCAGATGTGCTGGGTATGACTGGTATCTGTAATTTATATAGCTTCACACACTGGTGAGAACCCGCTCATACCAACAAGTGCAGGCAGGGACTGGTTTCATACTCAGGCAGAAAAGATAAATGGTTATCCATCTATCAATGAGGTACATCAACAATCTGATTGTGATAAGTTGGAAAGGACCGGGGAGACCCAGAAAACTTGTTAAAGTCACTTAAAAAAATCTGAAGACCATCAAAAAGAGAAAGGAACAATGGTTGTTTATAATCTGCCAAACCATTAATGTAGGACAACATACATTTTTTCCTGGCTGAAGATAAAAATCCTAGCAAATGTACAGAGAAGAATTGAGCATCCAGGAAAGGCTTAAATGGTGATCATCTTAGCAGATAATAACCAGACACATTGTCCATTATAGGGGAACGAAAATCATAGAATACAATTTTTGAATTAACCCGGAAGTTAATACATCTTCTTGAACTGATAAATTTCTGTGCTAAGGTAATCAGCAAGACAGGACAAAGACGCCATTAGAGCTGCCACTTTAGAATTTCATTAGGTGAGAGAGAATGCCCTTCCTCAGAAATTAAAGGAAAAATATAGTTTTGATATAAATCAAGGGTGTTTTTCTTTGCAATGTATTCCAGTGAGTTTTATAAAAATGTTGCAAGGAATAAATGTGTGTAAAAGTTTAAGAAAGCCTGGAAGGATTTCCTCCTGCAAAGTGATGTGTAGATAAGTTTTAGCACGTCCTATCATTTAATAGGGGAATTGCAAGGGTTTCAGATGTTATTTTTGATCTTCTAATTCTCCAAGTGGTTTCTGATAATAACCTTTTAATTTGAGGCTAATAGCCATAAGTCTTTTTGAAATAATAATACCGTCAGCCCTTAGGTGTATGTACTAAAGGAACTAGCAAACTTGAAAAGGAAAAATAATCCTTTCAGCTGGGCTAAGTCCAAGACCTCACTCAGAGTGAAATAACAGTGATGAGAGAGGCAAGTTCATAGGTTAAAGAGACAGCGGTGTGTGTGTGTTATTGTCTGGGGTGTAGGCGCAGGGTAGTGTCTGGAGCTTTCTGCGTCTCTGCCACAGATTCTCCTGTTAGCCCTGTGGGCCAGATACCAGTTAGTCTGAGATATGTTCCATCCCCTACAGTGTGTCCTTGGAAGGACAAGAATACTGTTGTGAAGACCACCTTTTCTTCAGGGAATTCCTCATTAGTTGCTTATTTCATTGACACATGAAACACAAGGGTGGCTCTGGCCCATTGTGATGGACACTGCATTATGCCCAGATCCTTGCAGCCCCTGCTTCAGCCCCTGCTTCAAGCTCATTCCCCAGCTCATGGCTTAGTAAGACCTCCCAGAAATTGCCCTCAGATGAAGAGAGCCATCTTAACGCTTCCTGGGGGCAGTCTGCACCCGGTGACTGACAGGGTGGGGACAGAGTCCTGCCTCTTGGCTTTGTTTTGGACAAGTCTACAGGGTCAGCCCAGCTTAAGAGTGTCCTGGGGGTCCAATGAGGCTTTTGTTGTGACAGAATGAAGCCCAAGTACAGCTTGCTTCACTCTCCCACAGGTGTGGTTCCCCAAAGGACTCCCCAGTAAACTTCCTGCATTCCAGTAGGTTTCTGGGGGACCTGATCTGTAACTCTTGGTGATGTGTTCTTGATGCTGAAGGATGGAGATCCACGTTGGAGTAAGAATCAGACAAACTGTCATTCTTCGGATCAGGGTGACATTTTTCTTATTTGCATAAACTCTTTCCCTAATCCCTTCCCTCCCCAATTTTCCTACCCTTGATTGATCCTAATTCACTCATAGGGTCTTCCCATGGGACAAATCATTTGTGTTTAATGTAAAAAATTCAAATATTAGAGAAATACGTGTGCACGCGTGAGTTGCCACTACAGCATGTCCACTGGCATGCCCATCAGCATCATTTAGTAGGAGAGCCAAAGTAGCCCCCTGCATCCCAACACAGCTCTGAGTGTTGCGTAGTTCTTTGTACGTGACATTTACACTTTGAATGATCTACCTGAAGATAAATGGGCACTGCTAATTAGAATAATAATACTATTTGGGTTAATTTACAAAGCACTTTCCATCTGTTATATTGATTTATTTCCTGGCATCTTTGAGAAAGCTTGGGGATATTAGTCCCATTTTAGATATGGAGAGTGACTTGCTGAAGACACTGGAATTTGGGGAAATTTCTTTATGATAAGCTCTGATTTCTATGATCAATCCATGGGCTCAAGCCCATCATTCAAAGAAAATACCAGAAGAGGCTCGGTGTTTCGTGAAATGGCACATTTTGAAGTCTCTGTCACCGAGAGGAGAATGTAAGCTCAGGATCAAAGCACCGTCTTCAAAGAAGGGCAAGGTACTTGTTAAATAACTCCTGGCAACTGCTTCAGCGCTAGGCATTGTAATTGCAGAGAGCAGGGGCAGAACTAAAAATAGAGAAGTGGATGGGGACAGGACCAAAGCCATCATTGTCACTCAAACCTGAATGTCACTTTTGACAGTATTTGAGCAATTGCCTCTTGGTTTTCCATGCTAGGAATTTAGTAGTCACGCTTGGCTGTGACAGTCCTAGGAGGAGGGAGGGGGCAGGACCCAAGGACCCCTGCCTGGGAGTAATATCAAGAGTGGAGGGTGGGCTTCCCTGGTGGCGCAGTGGTTGAGAGTCCGCCTGCCAATGCAGGGGACGCGGGTTCGTGCCCCGGTCCGGGAAGATCCCACATGCTGCAGAGCGGCTGGGCCTGTGAGCCATGGCCGCTGAGCCTGTGCGTCCGGAGCCTGTGCTCTGCAATGGGAGAGGCCACAAGAGTGAGAGGCCCGCGTACTGCAAAAAAAAAACGGTGGAGGGTAAGAATTATTATCAGCCTGTGCTGCCTCTTTTCTAGCCAAAGTTCCTTTGAAAGCAAAAACCAGAAACCTGCTCCACCTAGCTCCAGTCTCCTGAAATGTTAAAGAGGGATCTCATGGATAGGAAATACAGCCAGACCCTGCTGAGTGAAAGACGGGACCTAAGAACCAGGAGGCCACCAGGAGCTGAGCCCTTCTCTCCATTTCCAGGAGCTGCACAATCTCTGTCTCTGAAAATCTCCTCTTTTGACCTCTCGTCTAAGCCAGCTTCCTCTGCATAGTCATCTTGCTTACTTCATCCAACACAGCTGCCAGTCCAGCTCTCCATCACGCTCTCCAAGCTCCAGTAACAACCACCAGCTGACAACAGTCTCTGTGTCTCTTCAGGCAAATTATCATCTGGAGGTGCCTTATCAGGCCATATCGTGCTTTTCTTACAATGGGTTGGAAGAGGGTCATGCAGTATAGAGGGATGCAGAAGATTCTCTAGAAGGGGCTATGGATTGGGCAGACAATGGGACCTGTTTATTATATCCTTGCTTATCTATGTTTCCGTCATGTTCTCCATCATGCTTCATGATCTAGTCTAGGAGACGTGAGGTCACGTAATCATAGCAGTGAATCACTGTGTAGAAAGTGGCGTTTGCTCTAAATGGGGTTATAATCTGGTTGATGCAGTAAGGCACAAGCTCACGAAAAGGAAACAAATCATGCCAGGCAGTGCGTGAAGAGCAACAGATGACTGACACGGACAGTAGGAGTTTAAAAATTTAGAGAAGAGAGCATTGTGGGTAAGGAAGTTCAAGGAGGATTTCCCAAGAAAGGTGGGGACAGAAGTGGGTCTGGAAGGGTGAGAAAGATTTGGAGAGAAGGTGGAGAGGAGAGGCATTCTAGATTGGGGCAGAGGAGGCCAGGGTGGGAATACATGATGCATGCCCAGGGCACAATAAATAGGCCAACCTTTTTTAGGTATAAGGTATATATTGGAAAGTACTAGAAGGTAAGTTAGAAAAATAGGGAGAAACAAAATTGTGTGGGACCTTGAATATCAACCTAATAGTCTGGAGTTTATTCTGAACAATTTATTAATGATGTTTGAGTGGGCATGGCATGGTCACGGCAGGGCTCTGGGATGACCCACTGCAGTGGAGAAGGCCAGAGGCCAGGGATAATCGGGAGGCCCTTACAAAGTCGTCAGTGAGATGGAGCAGTTGGCTCGAAGATGAGGCATGGGGTCAGATATTAGGAAAAAAATGGAAATTCTGTTATTTAAAGTCTCAGTTACCTGTTGATTGTGCACTTAGATGAAGAGACACAGTTTGGGGAAGCAACTGACTGAAGCTATTGCCTTTGGCTCCCTGTAACCCAGATGTCTCTGGCTGCAGCCTGTGAGTACAAATAATTAAATTAGTAACCAGATATTAAGGGCTCTCAGCCCCCATGTACACATAAGAAGTCCAGTCTTTATAGAGTTCCTCTCTTGGCCAGTCAGGGAACTTGGCTGAAGACTCTAGTTAACTTAGGCAGAAAAAGAGTTTATTGGAAGCATCTTACTGCTCATAAATAGATGAGAAGGGTGGGAAAACCATCTGGGGAAATAATTTGGCCAAGATCATGTCATGGGTTGGGATGCTGTCACTGGATCCTCACCATCCTTTCCAATGAACCTTGACTCCACTGCCAAAGCCATGAATATGCTCCTTCCAGAGGCAAGTCCCTAGAGGGCATCTGGTTGTCTGAGCCTAGGTCATGTTCCCAAGCCCTGGATGACAATGAGTTATGAGAGGGAAACCACTCCTCCTTCAATGTCTACAGGGGGCTACAGGGCTGTGTCTCCCACTAGGACCCACATACAAGGTGATATTCTGAATTAGGAAGGGGGTTCAGATGCTGGGCTGCCAAATCATGCTTCTTCCTCATATTTCGAAGAGTCTCAGTATGGGGGGGATGTACTCACTGTTACTCTGAATTAACTCCTTCCTTTCCTGGTTAAGAAGGCTTTCACAGCTATGCCTTTTATAGCAACCCTGTGAGCTCACTCTTTACATTCAGTGCATTGCCAAGTTCTGCTTTCAAAATTTATTCCCACTGCAGTTCACTTCTTCTCTTCTGTCTTAGTCTGCTCTGGCTGCCACAACAAAATACCACAGACTGGGTGACTTAAACAACAGAAATTTATTTTCTCACAGTTCTAGAGGCTGAGAAGTCCAAGATCAGAGTGTTGGCAAGATAGGTTTCATTCTGAGGCCTCTTCTCTGGGCTTGTAGGCAGCTGCTGTCTCCCTCTGTGATCACATGACCTCTTCCTTGTGCATGGAAGAGAGAAAGGGAGAGATTGGGGGGAGAGAGAGAGAAAGAGAAAGAAAGGGGGAGAGAGAGAGAGAGAAAGGTCTCTGATTATAATGCCACTAATCCTATTGGATCAGGACCCCATCCTTATAACCTTGCTTCACCTTAAAATTACTTCCTTAGGGGCCCCATCTCCAAATACAACCACAGCGTGGGGGTTAGAACTTCAACATATGAACTTCAGGGAGACACAAAAACTCGACCCATAATACCTTCTCTATTTCCATACCCCTAATCTAGAGGTTCTCAAATTTCAGTGTGCATTAGAATCACCTGGAGGAGTTGTTAATACATGTATGGCTGGGTCCCACCCCAGAGTCTCTGATTCAGTGGGGCGGGGGTAGGGCCTAAGAATTTGCATTGCTGACAAGTTGTCAGGTGCTGCTGCTGCTGCAGGTCCAGGGACCCCACTTTGAGAACCACTTCCCTAATCTAAGCTGCCATCATCACTTATCTGGATTATCATTGTCGCTTCCTGAGTAATCCACTTCCACTTTTACCTCCATTTCCTTACAGCAGTCTGAGTGATCATCTAAAAATGTAAATAACATCATGTTAGTCTCCTGCTTAAAACTCTTCAGTGGCTTCTAACCACCCCTACGTGGTCTACAAGGTCCTCAAGATCTGGCTTCTGCCAGCTCTGCAAACCATCTTATATCATAGTCACAGCCACTCCAGCTTCTGTTCTCTCTCTCGATCACGTGTTCTCAGGCCTGGCACTTACGTTGCTCTGAGAAGTTTCCCCATGGGGAGGCTGGCTGGTTCCTTCTCATCCTTGATGATCAAGCTGAGGTGTTACACATTTCTAAGGACATCCCTGAACATCCTACCTCAGGTGGCCTTCTGCAGTTTCTATTTACTTCCTCACTCTTGTTCTTTCCCTTCATTGTAGTTCTCACGGTCATTACTTATCTTGTTTATTTATTATCTTATTTATTGTGCTCTCCTCCACTAAGATTGTAAGCTCTTGAAGGACAGTGCTCTTGTCTTCACAGCTTTATCCTCAGGACTTTGCACAGTGTCTGGCTTAGTAGGAAGAACTCAGTAAATATTTGTGGAGTGAATATATCTGCATCTTCCTGAAGTGGACGTGGTTCAGGTATTTTTCCTATAAGGCCCCCAAAGTTCCACAGTGATCAGTGGATGCCAATAGATGCCTTGGAGAAGAATATCACCCATCTCCAGCTGTCAAAGTGATCTAGTTTGGTACAGCCCAGCTAGTTTCCTTTTGCATGTAACACGTGGGCTGAAGGAGGCAAAGGTATCATATCAGCTGCAAGCACTCTCATCCTCTCTTCTCTCTGTCTTTCTGCTTCTGTGAGCTGCCCAGAGCCTCTCACTGCGGCCCTCAGTCTGGCCCATCTGACCTGGTTCAGTGTCACACCTTTCTCCTCATTATCAAAACATATTTCCCCCTTTCCCAGTCTCTGAAGACTCTGCTCTGCTACTGTGTGACGATGGGTGGTAAGTGGGCTAAACAGATTAACTGCTTTTACTTCATTTGTGGTTAAGAGACTCCAGGGCCCCTTTGATAATAGAACAAATCTAAGCTGTATCTAAGGGGGCAACACACCGTTTTTGAACCGTTAGGAATTCAGGTTTTTACTTCAGTGTGTACTTTGCTTTGGATTCTGTGTAAAGATTTCAGATATATTATAGGAATAGTAAGGTGATAAAAACAGAAGTAAAAGAGATCCTGAAAAATAGGTTGTAAGATGGCTTTTATGTTGGTCAGATGAGAATGTGACATTTGTCTCTTTGTCAAAGGGTATGGTTATGCAATAGGAAACATTGCAGTACCGAAAAGAAAAAGAAAAAAAAAAAAAAGGTTTATTTACAGACCTCAGAGCTGCATTCAGTAACATTCTTGGTCAAGATCAAAACGTGGAATGTTTTTTCCATTCAGAAAAGCAGAGTCACTTTGCCTGAGTCATGACTGCCCACTTTTTTCCATATGGTTGAGTGCTATTTATTGGCTGAGGTTGACAATTTTCTAGAGACTTTGTGGTTGATGAGTTCTATTTATGGCAGCAGTTGAGAAAGGTAAAGTTAGGTAATATTCAGAAGGAAATACTTGGTTTGTTAAAAAATGGAAATCAACCACTGTAGCAAATATTTTGTGAGGAAAAAAAACATGCTTAAACCATGAAAACTGCCTGGCTTCCCCAATGCCTCTCTCCCCATCCAGCAATTAAAAATCCCTTCAATTCTCCCTTTGTCTGGCTCTTAGAATTACCATGTCCTCATTGGTTTGAAAGTTCACACCTTGGGCCAGTGGTTGGCATTGGTCCAAGCTTCTCTCCCTCATGCCTATTGATTCATTTTCTTAGAACAACTTTTGACAGCTCTCCCTTCTGATCCAGACTTGTGTCTGGGGAGAGTAGACAACCCCCCAGTTCCTAGTCTAGCATCGATAACTTTACATCACATGTGGCTTTAAAAAAACTGTGGTAAAATGTAAAATAGATAGCTAGTGGGAAGCAGCTGCATAGCACAGGGAGATCAGCTCGGTGCTTTGTGACCACCTAGAGGGGTGGGATAGGGAGGGTGAGAGGGAGACAAGAGGGAGGAGATATGGGGATATATGTATATGTACAGCTGATTCACTTTGTTATACAGCAGAAACTAACACACCACTGTAAAGCAATTATACTCCAGTAAAGATGTTTAAAAAAAAACTGTGATAAAACATACATAACACACGTTACCATTTTAACATTTTTTAAGTGTACAATTCAGCTGTATTAAGTATATTCAGAGTATTGTGGAACCATCACCACTATTCCATTTTCAGAACGGTTTCATCATCTCAAACAGAAACTCTGTACCCATTAAACAATAACTCCTCACCTCCCGCCTCACCAGGCTCTGGTCACCTCTACTCTACTTTCTATGAATTTGCCTATATTAGGTACCTCATATAAGTGGAATCTTACACTATTTGTCCTTTTGTATCTGGCTTATTTCACTTAGCATAGTGTTTTTCAGGTTCATTCATGTTGCAGCATATAGCAGAATTTCCTTCCTTGTTGTGGCTTAGTACTATTCCACTGTATATACCACGTTTTGTTGATCCATTTATCCGTTGACGGACACTTGGATTGTTTCCACTTTTCGCCTTCAGTGAATAGTGCTACTGTGAACACCGGTGTGCAGGTGCGTGTTAGAGCCTCTGCTTTCAATTCTCTTGGGTCTAAACCCAGAAGTGGAATTGCTGGATCATATGGCAATTCTTGGTTTACCTTTTGGAGGAGCCCCTCACATAGGTTTGACATACTCGCACATTCTCACTTTTCTTTTTTGGTGCTTCTTTCTCAAGGTAGGCTGCTTCCCAGCACATTCCCTGGGCAGATCCATCCAGTGTCTTTCCTCAAGCTGAGCACAAAATGCTTTTCCTCTTCCCCATCGTCAGCCAGTCATACTCTTCAATAAGGGTCAAAACTAGCTCTTCTTCCCCATGATAACAAATCCCAGCCTCTGCAGCCTGGGCGTGAAAAAGTAATTACGAGGACGTGCCTCAGATCTTTGCTTTTTCTCTCAAGAAACCTCACAGCACCACATAATAAAAACCCTCTTTCCCATCTCTCTCAGTTTCCTTCACATGGATGGCAACAGCTCCCTAAGAATCTCTCGTTTTTTCCTCCTCAAGTTCCAATCCTGCAAGCTCCAACTCAGGCTTGCCAATCCCTCTCCCTTGCCCATCACCTAAACCCTTCTTTCTATAGACCAACCTACCCTCTCAGATTTTGAAAGTCTTTGCTGTGTTTTCCTCATTACCTAGACTCTGCACAGTTGAGAACACCGGACTGCTGACCCAAAAGGAAGAGTCAGTCTCTATCAAAATTAGGGATCGGGCAAAAGTTGTGAATACTTACACATCAATTATTTCCTCTCTTCTGTACTCACCTTGGAGACAATCTTTATTTCCTTCATAAGAATATTTTCCCCAGATAATATCTAAGTTATGTGAGAGTAAATTTGGGGCCTCTTCCTTCTTTGCTTGAAAAACCTCATGTTAATAACACAGATTCCTTGCCTTGGTGTTCCTGAATTCCCAATGAATTGACCTCAGTCTGCCTTTTCACTTCTATTTCCCATTACTGTCCTTCGTGCCCTCCAAGCCCCAGTGAATAGGATTGCCGGTTGTTTCCCAAACTGTCCCTGCGTTTTCCTGTCGCCATTTGTTCCCTCTTCCACTTACCCTCTTTTTTTTTTTTTTTTGTGGTACGCGGGACTCTCGCTGTTGTGGCCTCTCCCGCTGCGGAGCACAGGCTCCGGACACGCAGGTTCAGCGGCCATGGCTCACGGGCCTAGCCGCTGCGCGGCGTGTGGGATCTTCCCGGACCGGGGCACGAACCCGTGTCCCCTGCATCGGCAGGCGGACTCTCAACCACTGCGCCACCAGGGAAGCCCCACTTACCCTTTTTACTCTCCTCTCACACCTGTCCAGTTTCTACCCATCTCTCAAGTTCAAAGTCAAATGCTGCTCGTTCTGTAAAAGTAGCTGTCATGAGGATTAAATACAACAATGTGTGCAAAATATTTAGCACTAGCATGGTGTCTGGCCTGTAGTAAGCCCTAGATAAATAGTATATAATAAATACTTTGCTTGTACTTTTATTATTTTTGTAAACATCTTATTTATAAGCTTTTCGGTCTTATTTATTTTTGTATGTTCTACACAGCCTATATCAGTTTGGATGCATTTGGCAACATAAAACCCCAACTCAACTGGCTTCAACAAAAAGTGGAATTTATTGGGTCACGTAACTGAAAAGTGCGGGGATTGGGCTGGCTTCTCCCTGTTTCTAAACGCAGCTTTGTTCTCCTCTGGGTACTGTGATTCTCAGGCTCTTGAGGAGATTAGATGGGTGTACTTGCTTCAGCCTCCCGGGCTTCCCAGGCTTTGGGAGAAGTGAGTGTCTGCTCTCCAGCAAGCTCAAGCAAAGCCCCTTGGGTGTCACTGTCTCTGACTGGGTCACATTCCCCTTCTTGAACCAATTCCTCTTGACAGAACGATCAGATGTTCTGATTGGCAATGCCTGGGTCACGTGTCACCCAGTAAGCTCCAGCAAAACCACACCGACTGAGAGGGTGAGTGGGTGGGGTCACACCCGAAACTTGGAGGCATACCAAAGGTAGGTGAGTGGGTGCTGGGAGGCCTAGGGTCGACGCTAGTGCCTTATATAAAGGAGGTGCTCAGTAAATATTTAGTGAATGGAATTGAGGTAGGGTTCTTTTTAGTGGTCAAAGGATGTACAAGATTAACTGCTCATCAAAAGACAGTTGAAAGGGGGAGGAAACTAACCTTTATTGGGTACCTGCTATATACCAGGTACTGGGCTGGGAGATTTATGTAGGTTGTCATTTGATTTAATCCAACAGAAATCTGTGTCACAGTTCTCACTATGCCCATTTTACAGATGAGAAAGCTAAGAGTAAAGCGGTTGGTAATCTTTAGGAGGTTGTGCAGAGCTGGAATTCTAGCCCAGGTCTGCCTGGCCCAGAGGTTCTGCTGGTTTCCAGTAGTTCATGGCCCCTGCATTCTGGAGGGCTATTTATTTCTCTTCAAAGATCACTGGGGCTGGGAATTCTATAATCTTTCCCTGCAGACTGTTCCATGTTGTACAAATCTGAGGGCTGAGAAACTCCTTAATCTTTCCATTGTTTTAAGTGGATTGCATTTCACCCTTTCTATCTTATATAGAAAGCAGAAAACCATTGAATACTCTCTTTAAGAGAATCTTCATGGATTTGATTGTAGTAATTAAGTAGCCACTTAATCTTTTCTTCCTTTAAGTTAAAGGGTTCAATCCTTTTAACCTTTCCTTGAAGAGTCTATTTTCAGATCCTTTGACATAGGACACATTTTTGCTTAAGCTCTGGACCTTACTTTTCAGCTAGAACATGACTTGAGGCAGACCTAAGACCCAAAGCTTCTTTCTTTCTTTTTTTTTTTTTTAAATTCTTTATTGGAGCATAATTGCTTTACAATGGTGTGTTAGTTTCTGCTTTATAACAAAGTGAATCAGTTATACATATACATATGTTCCCATATCTCTTCCCTCTTGCATCTCCCTCCCTCCCACCCTCCCTATCCCACCCCTCTAGGTAGTCACAAAGCACCGAGCTGATCTCCCTGTGCTATGCGGCTGCTTCCCACTAGCTATCTACCTTATGTTTGGTAGTGTATATATGTCCATGTCACTTTCTCACTTTGTCACAGCTTTCCCTTCCCCCTCCCCATATCCTCAAGTCCATTCTCTAGTAGGTCTGTGTCTTTATTGCTGTCTTACCCCTAAGTTCTTCATGACATTTTTTTTTCTTAAGTTCCATATATATGTGTTAGTGTACGGTATTTGTCTTTCTCTTTCTGACTTACTTCACTCTGTATGACAGACTCTAGGTCCATCCACCTCATTACAAATAGCTCAATTTCATTTCTTTATATGGCTGAGTAATATTCCATTGTATATATGTGCCACATCTTCTTTATCCATTCATCCGATGATGGACACTTAGGTTGTTTCCATCTCCGGGCTATTGTAAATAGAGCTGCAATTAACATTTTGGTACATGAGTCTTTTTGAATTATGGTTTTCTCAGGGCATCTGCCCAGTAGTGGGATTGCTGGGTCATATGGTAGTTCCCTTTGTAGTTTTTTAAGGAACCTCCATACTGTTCTCCACAGTTGCTGTACCAATTCACATTCCCACCAGCAGTGCAAGAGGGTTCCCTTTTCTCCACACCCTCTCCAGCATTTACCGTTTCTAGATTTTTTGATGATGGCCGTTCTGACTGGTGTGAGATGATATCTCATTGTAGTTTTCATTTGCATTTCTCTAATGATTAATGATGTTGAGCGTTCTTTCATGTGTTTGTTGGCAGTCTGTATATCTTCTTTGGAGAAATGTCTATTTAGGTCTTCTGCCCGTTTTTGGATTGGGTTGTTTGTTTTTTTGTTATTGAGCTGCATGAGCTGCTTATAAATTTTGGAGATTAATCCTTTGTAAGTTGCTTCATTTGCAAATATTTTCTCCCATTCTGAGGGTTGTCTTTTGGTCTTGTTTATGGTTTCCTTTGCTGTGCAAAAGCTTTAAGGTTTCATTAGGTCCCATTTGTTTATTTTTGGTTTTATTTCCATTTCTCTAGGAGGTGGGTCAAAAAGGATCTTGCTGTGATTTATGTCATAGAGTGTTCTGCCTATGTTTTCCTCTAAGAGTTTGATAGTTTCTGGCCTTACAGGAATGCAAGGATTCTTCAATATACACAAATCAATCAACGTGATACACCATATTAACAAATTGAAGGAGAAAAACCATATGATCATCTCAATAGATGCAGAGAAAGCTTTTGACAAAATTCAACACCCATTTATGATAAAAACCCTGCAGAAAGTAGGCATAGAGGGAACTTTCCTCAACATAATAAAGGCCATATATGACAAACCCACAGCCAACATCATCCTCAATGGTGAAAAACTGAAAGCATTTCCACTAAGATCAGGAGCAAGACAAGGTTGCCCACTCTCACCACTCTTATTCAACATAGTTTTGGAAGTTTTAGCCACAGCAATCAGAAAAGAAAAGGAAATAAAAGGAATCCAAATCGGAAAAGAAGAAGTAAAGCTGTCACTGTTTGCAGATGACATGATACTATACATAGAGAATCCTAAAGATGCTACCAGAAAACTACCAGAGCTAATCAATGAATTTGGTAAAGTAGCAGGATACAAAATTAATGCACAGAAATCTCTGGCATTCCTATACACTAATGATGAAAAATCTGAAAATGAAATCAAGAAAACACTCCCATTTACCATTGCACCAAAAAAATAAAATATCTAGGAATAAACCTACCTAAGGAGACAGAAGACCTGTATGCAGAAAATTATAAGACACTGATGAAAGAAATTAAAGATGATACAGATAGATGGAGAGATATACCATGTTCTTGGATTGGAAGAATCAACATTGTGAAAGTGACTCTACTACTCAAAGCAATCTACAGATTCAATGCAATCCCAAATACCACTGGCATTTTTCACAGAACTAGAACAAAAAATTTCACAATTTGTATGGAAACACGAAAGACCCCGAATAGCCAAAGCAATCTTGAGAACGAAAAACGGAGCTGGAGGAATCAGGCTCCCTGACTTCAGACTATACTACAAAGCTACAGTAATCAGTATGGTACTGGCACAAAAACAGAAAGATAGATCAATGGAACAGGATAGAAAGCCCAGAGATAAACCCACACACACATGGTCACCTTATCTTTGATAACGGAGACAAGAATGTACAGTGGAGAAAGGACAGCCTCTTCAATAAGTGGTGCTGGGAAAACTGGACAGGTACATGTAAAAGTATGAGATTAGATCACTCCCTAACACCATACACAAAAATAAGCTCAAAATGGATTAAAGACCTAAATGTAAGGCCAGAAACTATCAAACTCTTTTTTTTAAAGCTTACTTTTTTTTAAAAAAATTATTTATTTATTTATTCATTTTCGGCTGTGTTGGGTCTTGGTTGCTGCATGCGGGCTTTCTCTAGTTGAGTGAGCGGGGTCTTCCCTGTGGAGCATGGGCTTCTCGCTGCGGTGGCTTCTCTTGTTGCGGAGCATGGGCTGTAGGCGCACGGGCTTCAGTCGTTGTGGCATGCGGGCTCGGTAGTTGTGGCTCAGGGGCTTGGTTGCTCCGTGGCATGTGGGATCTTCCAGGACCAGGGCTCGAACCCGTGTCCCCTGTGTTGGCAAGCAGATTCTTAACCACTGCGCCACCAGGGACGTCCCAGACCCAGAGTTTCTTGACCTCTAGAAGAAAATGACTCAGCTGTGCTGCCTATCTGCTTAGCCCCAGCAGGGCCTCTGGACTGCCAAACCCTTTCTGCTACTGTGCACCCCCCAAAAAAACAACACAGCACAAAACAACACACACATGCAAACACACAAAACACATACACCCAGCAAGAACACACAAACAAATACAAAGCACCCACACCAACAACACACACAAACAGCAATGCACACACAACATACACACCACAAGAAAACACAACATACACACGACACACACACAAATACACAATAACACATGTATACACCGACCCACGCCCCAGGCCCAATGCTGAAGCCAAGCTTTTGCTTCTCAGAGGCACCCGCTGGAATCACCTTCTCTGAACTCCTGACACAAGGGAGCTGCCTGGCTTTCCCTCCTGACTGCAGCAGATTCACGTCATTCTTGCTTTGAATCCTAGGCAATCTAATCACTTTATTTCTCCGCTCCCACAGTAGACAAGAGAGGAATGTGATTTGCTGTTTTTGACTTTCAAGAAGTGAAGCAGAAACGAGAGCTGGTTTCCTGATAACTTTGTCTCTCCATGCTCTGGACTGTGGAAGGATCCGGTTTCTGGTTTAATTGGCCTGTGACCTGTAGGCCCCGATGTAGGCTCTTCTGCTTTCTTTGAACATATCAAAGAAAAATTTAAAAGAAGAGGGTGGAAAAAGAGAAGACTCTGGATACTGGATGATTTTGTGTGTCTGTGTTTTTCTATAGTTGCCAGTGTTTCTGCAATGAACATGAATTCCCTTGGAAATCAGGAAAAATACCAGTAAGTGTTAAAATTAATTCTAAATAGTTAAAAGAATAAAACAGTAGCCAAATGTTTATCAAGGAGATGCAAATAAAAAGATGAATGGCAGTAATAATTAGACAAAGTAGGATTCATCATAAAGCATTCCTTGGGATAAAGGATCGATTTGGCATTTTATATTGATAAAAGGTATAAGGCAGAATGAAAATATTACAGTGATAAAAGTCATGTGGTGAAAGCACAGCATTAAACATTAAAAAACAAAAATTGACAGTAAAACAGTTGTCTTTAGGAGACCTTAATACCAGATTTTGACAACCAAAAAAGAGGACACCAAAGTCTGAAATCCTGCCATTATTAAAGTTGATTTATAGGCCAATATTGAATTTTGGTCCCTAACAAAACTGAGCCTTTTTAAAAAGTATTATTTGAAACCCTGAGCAAAACAATACATAAGACCACAAAGAAAACTTTTATCTTTTAGATAGAAAAACTTGCACAAGTTTAAATAAGAATAAAAAATCTGAACTCTCAACCACTTAGAAACGTAAATAATTCTTTATAAGGATCTCATAAAAGAAGAAAATCAAAACTATAATTGCAAGTTACTTAGAAAGTTTTGAAAATTATATATAGGCATTCATGGAATGTGGCCAGGTCAGTACCAGGAAGTATGCTTAGGGTCTCAAATACTATCAATATTAAACCAGAAATAATGAAAATTTAAAAACTAATCATATGACTAAAAAAATTAGAAATAGAAGAGTAAAACAAATCCAAATAAGCAGAAATAGACAAGAAAGATAAATACAGAAATTTAAAATTAGAAAATAAAGTATAATTGATCAAGTGTTTTACTATTTTTAAAGGTTAACAAAATGGAAATACTTTTTACCCATTTGAATCCAGAAAAAAGGGAAATACAAACAAATAATATTAGAAATAGAAAATGGATATGAACTTACTGCAAGGAGATTAAATGGAATAAGATAATGTTGTATGTTAATACATGTGAAAGTATTAATAAATGGATGATTTCTGGGGGAAATTGCTAAAATTCATTAAATAAATTATACATATGAAAAAACCAATAACTTTGAGAAGGAATTGACAAAGTTATCAAACAAAACTCCTTTCAAAACCTCTCCAGGTCCTGGTGGCTTACCAAGAAATCTTTCGAAGTTTTAGAAAGCATGTGATTTCTGTTATATTAAACCATTTGGGAACATAAGTAAGTTTGAAATCTGCTAAATTATGTTTATCCACTCACCAGTTGATGGACATTTAAAAAGAGGACCGTCGATTTTACTCGTAGAACCCACCAAGAGAAATGAAACATATATCCACACAAAGACTTGTATGCAGCTATTCATAGTAGCCCCAAACTGGAAACAATCCAAATGTCCATCAACTGTTGAAGAGATAAAAAAAATTAGATACATCTAACTAAGGAATTCATCAATAAAAATGAATTAAATATTAAAATGAAATAAATATGTGCTATTATAACATGCTAAAACATGGATAAACCACAAAAAGAGATATTTCGGGCAATGGTGGATCTTTAGGACTGAGGATTACTTTCCCACCTTGGGGTGAGGGCACTTTTGACAACCTAGCCCCACAATCATCCACAGTTTGGCTTCCTGTCTTCAGTGGTGCTGTCCTGTTGTAAATAACCAAAGAACCTATGTTTCAAAACATCACAAATACGGAAAACATGGAAGACAAACTCCTAACCAACAGGCATCCATGGTGGCTCCCAGACCCTGAATATTTGGAAACCCTGGGCTCTGAAACATAAAAATCCTCCTTCTGGGTTCCTTTTTACTTTGAAAATTCAGTCTTTTGTATACGTAACTTAAGTGTGTGAGTTGAATTGGGGAGGCAGATAGGAATCAGAGGGGCAAATAGCACAACCACAAGGAAGGGGAATTAGGAGACAGCAACTCACTGAAGCTGTTTCAGAGCTAATGAGTGGGACCTGCCAACCCATCCCTATCTGAAGTCACATTATTAGCTGCTCCACAAACATTTTCCAACCTAACTTTTTAAATAATTAAAGAAATGAAAAAGAGACCAGATTCTCATATAAATGCTCCTAGGGCTCTGGTCTTTATTACTAATAAACTTACGCCAGGCCCCCTCCTCCGCCCACCTTGATAAAACGTGGGAGAAGCAGCCGGCTGGTAAGGAGAGATTTTGCCGCCCTGATGAGTATGCTCGTTAGGTAAGTCGCTCGGTTTGAAGACACACCCCAGCCAATCTGATTGTGGATTTTATTGAAATAATTTTATAAACAAGTCTTCAGACAAGGTTTAGTCCTGATGAATCCTCCAAGCTCATTACCACCCTCAGGAAGAAATTTGAAGAGATAAGAAGAAAAGTCTAGGATTAAAACAATACTTTCACCTTAGGCAAAACAGTCCCCCTGAGCCTCAGATTCCTCCATCTGTAAAACAAGGATAATGACATTTTCCTCTCCAACTCATCAGAAGAGCTAATGCTAAGCTCTGGAGCATGTTCTTGGCAGTTGAGAAGGAAGGTAACACAGAAACCTGATTATTTTTAAAAGCAGGAAGAACCTAATGGTGATAAATTCATGTCTGATCTCTCTTTTAAGATGGGGTAACAGCAATGTCCTGGAGAGGCATACATATGGTGTGATAAATCAGCCCCATATCTTAGAATTTCACCTGGCTTGAATTAGAAAGCTGCTCCCCCTCCAATACCTTCTTTGATATTAAGGAGTTTTTAGTCCATGACATTTTGCCATAAAATCATGAAAGGTATATGTCACGGCTGCCACTGCAGAACCAGGGCGACCTTAGAAAGATGTCTGTATTGGAAGGCATTCGGGTAGCCGGCACATATTTCTAGGGCTTGGGAAACCCTCCACCCCTCACCCGTTGTCTCAGTCAAAAGGCAGAAGGGTTTAAAATCCCTATTGACCAAGAGCCACACAAGCTCAGCAGAGAGGGATGTGCCTGAATTTCAAGATTCCACGGAGCCAAAGTCAAGAGTCTGCACGGAAGCATCTCATAGAAAAAGTGTGAAAGAGCTGGATGGGGCTCCGGGATGATCGACAGATCCCTTTCAGACGTACGTGACAGCATCTTATGCTTCTACCCGCTTTCTTATTTTTGCATCAAACGTAAATATAAGTGAAGAAATGTAATTCAATAGCAGAGCTTCAGGTGCCTGAGATTAGATGAAAGGGATCCTTAGCACCGAGGCACAAAGGCTTGTTTAAAAAAAAAAAAAAAGGCAGAGATTAAAGGAGCGGTAAACGTGAACTTCAGTTGGGAAATCTCACGCATCTGAGGGGCTGATTTGAGGTTCACAGAGTCTCCCTGCGCATATATTACACTGGTTCAGGCACCCTGTACTGTCAGATATCTCACATAAATAATTAGAAAGTCACTGGCTGCCAGGGCCAGATTCCAATGGATTGAAGGGGAGCGTGGGTCACCTGTTTTCAGGCTGGGAGACTTAATGAGAGGGTGGCTCTACCAATGCATTGAGAAATGCTGATTTCAGGACAGCATCCATCTCCAAGGCTGTGTGTCCACCCCATCTCCTCCAGGCCCAAATTTCTGGCTGAGGGTCTTCTCTGTGCTTATTTTCTTTTACAATTCACGGCTACCACATGCACACATTAAGGTACTGAAACTCGCCTTCTAGAAAGTGGAGTGCCTCGCCCAGTCCTACGTGGCAGCCTCCCCCTGAGACACAAGCAGTCCGGGGGTGTTTAAGATAACAGCATTGCAGAGGTCAAACGGTCCCCACAGGGGAGCCGGAGGAACCTATGAGATCATTTGGAAAAGCTTGTGAATTCACTGCCATTTGCCTACTTGGCTTTGGATGAAAAGCAAATCTTAAAGCTGCTCAAAATGTGTCTGATTCATCTGTAACTGAGAATGAGACCAATCAGGGATAAGAAGTGAGTAAAATCCTTGTGATCACAGAGCCAAGAGAGCCTATTTTAAAGCACTTAATGTATTTTTTTTCTTAAAGATATATACACCAGCTGTAATTAAGCTCTCCCTTTCCTTATTATCTTGGCAAGATGTTAAAAAAGAGATAGAGGGAAGGAGTCGACTTGCCAAGTGGATTTTTCTAAGCGTTCTCAGCCCTAATTAAAAGTCCTTTGTGCAAGGCCAACCAGCAATCAGATTCCTAATTAGAGTTGAGCAAACTGCCTTAGTGAACTGTGGGTTACTCTGAACCCAGGAATCTGGGGAGAAAGTCTGCCCATCTCAGTGGGGTCATTTTTTTGGAAGCACATACACACCTGAGTCCTGAAGGGCATGTATGCACAAGGGCAAGGGCACAACCCTATTCCTGTTGGGTAGATGCCTCTTTTGCCTTGAAATGGCTCAGCGGTATCGTATATATTGTGTTGCTACCTCTGTTTTATTTGTTGGTTACAGTATTACCAGGAATTATGCCTTTTTAAAAACCTGTCTTTAGAATCTGGCATTATGTGACTTGCGATGTAAGTATATCGAGTGCTGGTATTTCATAGTTTATGTCCAGATAAAGGAAACCATTTTACCATTAATTGGATTTCCCCTGGAGTCTTGGGCATCTTACTAGTAAACATGCGTGTAGTGTTTACTACATGTCCAACACAGCTCTGGGAACCCCATAAATACTAACTCACTTTACCCCCATGAGGACCCCATGAGGTTCTTTTGTTTTCCCCATTTCACAGGGAGGAAACTGAGGCACAGAGAAGTTTAGTAACCAGCTCAAAATCACATTGTAAGTGATGGAGCCGGGGTTTGCCTGCCGTCCGTTAGGTTCTAGAGTCTGGGCTCAGCCCCAGCAAGCCTGGAGCCGGAGCACTGCCTCCTAGCTTGTCTGGAGTGTGGGGGGAGGACCCCGACCACCTGGCCTCGGGCCACGGGTCAGAGCATCCTCACAGCCACACAGACGGGAGTACGCCTCAACCTCCTGGGCGCCCCCGGCTGTCTTCCTGATTTCTAGACGGGGTTTTCCAAGATCCACATATCAAATTGAGACCTTCTGAAACGTAGGCCTTGGATAAAGAGATTATATTGGGATGTAAAAATAAGGAACGTTGCTATTCTTCATTCCCAGAACTGTGGTGAGAGCTGCAACAATGGCATTCTTGTCTCACCCAGTTAGAGATGAGGCATCCAAAGCCACGGCCCCTGAGGGGGCCGCCACAGAGAGAAATGCTCACCCCTGGCTCAGCCCGCCTCCTGCATGTCTCTCTGTTTCTTGATTTCTCCAGGAATGTATAGATCTTGAAACAGAGAGGAAGTTCTCACAATTATATAATTTTCTTTTCCTCATGCTTTCATTTGGGTCAAATTCATGAGTGTAGAAAGGTAAAGGCTCCTTATGGGTTTTCTTCAAATTGCACTTTGATTGTCTTAGAAAGAGAAATATTTTATCTATACATGCTTGCTTTCAGTTTAAAAATGCAACATGTAACTAGGATAGTGTCAGACTCTTTCAGTGTAACATACTGTAACTACCCACGGTGCAAAAGACATACTTTCTTGTATTCCAGGGAGCCGGCCGTTTCCACGATGTCATTTGGGGGAGGCCCAGCGTGATGAGGGGATGACAGTATTAGAACAATGGAACAGGAAGGAAGTCACAGACACCTAGAGACGTGGGGGGCAGGGAGAAAAAAACGAGACTAGAGCGGGAATTGAGGGAAGGGTAGGAGGCCCCAGTGAAAGGCTCTTTCCAGAGCTATAGGAAAAATCTACGGCTCGTATGAGAAAGAAAAAATATGTGCTCTGTGGGAATATGGGGAGATGGGGGTGCCTCGTGAATGGGTTGGATTTCCATCCATTGCCGGGTTCTACTCTGGGGCTGGAGCTCGAGCATCCCATTTCTCCAGGAGGAGCCTGGACATCGCCACCACGACCATTCACAAATTTCAGCAGGAAGGTCAGAAAAGGGGAGAAACCCACAGAACGGCTGGTTGTTTTGCACTTTTCACGTTGTGTTGTAATTATTTCTCTCCCTCCGTCTCTCGCTTGTCTACATATTAGAGTGCAAGAGCTAGGCTTTCTTCAAATTCACATCTTCAGAGCTTGGTACCTTGATATTGTTTGCAGATGTCTGGGGGTTTACAGTATCAACATCAGTGCCCTGTACCTGCCTTTTAGGTAGCAGGCACTTAATAAATGTTCACGGACTGAATCGAGTTTCCATAAGATAGCGAGTCACATGTTCAAATGCTGAAGTTCTGAAGAAAACAAAGCAGACAAGGTAGGAAGTCTAAGATACGAAACACAGACCCTGTAAGACCACCCAGAGGGAAGAATTAAGAGGAAAATGAAATGTTTGAGGATGAACACGTTTACTTCTGAAATGCTCAGGAACAAGGAAATGGCAAGGATTTCAGGATGTCTCCGTCTGCATCTAGTTCCTGAGTTTCAGTTTCTCTCCTCTGAAAATCACTGGAACATCTCAGGGTTTCAACGTTCCCTGAAAGCAAGTCTGAGGAAACGGCCCACGCGCCGCCATCGTATCTGAGCACAGGTAAACAGCTTCCATTCACGTGAGTGTTGATATGTGTAATTTATATGACCCACAGGCAATGCGTAAAGAGATAGATATATATATATATATATATACACACATATATATATATTCAGATGATCTAAATTACAGAAAAATGTAGTTACTTGATTAAATTAATAAGTAGTGTTCCTAGCCAGAGACGAATGAGATTTTAAGATTAGTTTGTGCTGGTGTTTATTCTTCTTTTCCTGTTAAAACATTCTTCAAAGCCATGATCAGACATCAATCCAATCCGGAAGACACCTTGTTACTTTTTCTCTTCTAGCGCAGCTTGTCTTATGTGCCAATTATATGTCAGGTGCTTTGCTGCTTTTTACATTCCTTTACTCACTGACAGCTAGGGTTGACTTTTCCTAGTTAGTACATAAAATAATTTATTCTCCTCTGTGTTTCATAAAACTTGGCTCCGTAACTGCCAAATAACTTTTTTTTAACATCTTTATTGGAGTATAATTGCTTTACAATGTTATGTTAGTTTCTGCTTTATGACAAAGGGAATCAGCTATACATATACATATACCCTCATATCTCCTCCCTCTTGCGTCTCCCTCCCACCCTCCCTATCCCACCCCTCTAGGTAGTCACAAAGCACCAAGCTGATCTCCCTGTACTATGCAGCTGCTTCCCATTAGCTATCTATTTTACACTTGGTAGTGTATATATGTCCATGCCACTCTCTCACTTCGTCCCAGCCCACCCTTTCCCCTCCCCGTGTCCTCAAGTCCATTCTCTACGTCTGCATCTTTATTCCTGTCCTGCCCCTAGGTTCTTCAGAACCTTTTTTTTTTTTTTTTAGATTCCATATATATGTGTTAGCATACGGTATTTGTTTTTCTCTTTCTGACTTACTTCACTCTGTATGACAGACTCTAGGTCCATCCACCTCACTACAAATAACTCAATTTCAGCAAATAACTTTTGAAGTAACACTGTCGCACTGCCCCTCTTTGGGGAGGAACACCAGGGTGAGGAGTGCGTCGGTTTTGTTCCCTGCCTATCAGGATGGGGTAAATATTGTCCAACCCAATCCTATGCTGTAGGAATAAAAGGAGGGCAAACCATGTTCAGTGGCTGAAAGTTTGTTGTGGACCGGAGATGTTGATTTTGCAAAACAAAGGGTAAGTGGAACTCATCCAAAACTGTCTTTTGAGAGAATAGAGTTGAAACTGCCATCAGAGCAAAGAGCCTGGATAGACACGATTTGGGGCTGTTTGCTTATACTTGAGCTGGTAAAGTGCTGGGATCAAACACAGCTTTACTATTGAAAGCCAACATTTATTGAGGACTGGCTATGTCCATGCAGTGACCAGTGCTGAGTGCTTGGGCATGGATTATCTCCTCTACGCTTCAACCATAATCTCATGGGCAAGGTCCTTGTCATATTCTTGTTTTACCGATAAGGAAGCTGAGCCTTAGAAATATTAAGAAGCTTGCCTAAGGTCAAACAGTAAATAAGCATCCTTATTCACTCTGCGATATAGCTCCGGGACGGGAGAAGGGATTTGTATAACATGTGCGTAACACTTATGGTTTATTAAACTTCTTTCGCTGGCCTCATTTGATTTTACTCTCACCTTATCTTGTGGGGATGGGTGGCATTGTCCTTAGTTTACAGATGAGAAAACAGAAGCTCAGAGAAGTTTTGTGGCTCACTTCGCTGTCCTTAGGTGGAGAGGAGTCTCACCCTAGGTTAACTAGAGAATTCTCTGGGGCAGATGGCTGCGCTTCCTGTCTGGGGCAAGCTGCCTTAGAGAATGCTGAACAAAGAGCACTAAACTGAGAGTCCTAGCTCCACCACCTTCCATAGAACCTGGGAACTTCTGTTTCCTTGATGGTAATATATCTAGTTCTCAGGGCTGTTTTGAGGGTGAAGTGAGTTTTGTGAGAGTTGTGTATTGCCATGCAAATATAAGTTATGAATAATACTATTAAACAGCCACTCTTCAGCTTGTTCTGAAAGCTTCCTCATTTACAGCATACACTTAAGATGTGTCTTTCTCCCTTCTGCGTTTGGTTATGGAGTAGAGCGGCATAGTAGAAATGAATTTAAAGTACTTTTATTTCTCCAATTTCTTTCTTTTTTTAAAAAATTGAGGTATAATTAATTGACATACGTTATATTAGTTTCAGGTGTACAACATAATGACTTGATATTTGTGTATATTGTGAAATGATCACCGCCATGAGTCTAGTTAACTTCTGTCCCTATACATAGTTACAGAATTTTTTTTTCTTGTGATGAGAATTTTTAAGATCTATTCTCTTAGCAACTTTCAAATATGCAAGACAGTATTATTAACTATAGTCATCATGCTGTACATTATATCCCTATGAATTATTTATTTTATAACTGGAAGTTTGTATCTTTTGACCCCCTTCACCCATTTTTGCCCACCTCCCACCCCCTAACTCTGGCAACCACCAGTCTGTGCTCTGTACCTACGAGCTTGGTTTTGTTTGCCTGTTTGCTTGTTTAGATTCCACATGTAAGTGAGATCACGTGCTGTTTGTCTTTCTCTGACTTACCGCACTTAGCATAATGCCTTCAAGGTCCATTCATGTTGTTGCAAATAACAAAGTTTTATTTTATCTATTTTTTGACAAGATTTTATTTTTTATGGCTGAATAACATTCCACTGTGTGTATATGTGTGTGTGTGTGTGTATATCTTCTTTATCCATTCATCCATCAACGGACACTTAAATTATTTCCCTGTCTTGGCTATTGTAAATAATGCTGCAGTGAACATGGGGGTGCAGATACCTTTTCAAGGTAGTGTTTTCATTTTCTTTGGTTAAATACCCAGGAGTGGGATTGCTGGGTCGTGTGGTAGGTCTATCTTTAACTTTTTGAGGAACCTCCATACTGTTCTGGGTAGTGGCTGCACCGATTTACATTCCCACCAACAGTGCAAGAGGGTTCCCTTTTCTCCACATCCTCGCAAACACTTGTTACTTGTTGACCTTTTGATAATAGTCATAGTGACAGGTGTGAGGTAGTATCTCATTATGGTTTTGATTTGCATTTCCCTGATGATTTGTGATATTGAGCATCTTTTCATGTGTCTGTTGGCCATCTGTATGTCTTCTTTGGAAAAATGTTTATTCAGATCTTGTCCATTTTTAAATTGGATTATTTGATTTTTTGCTGTTGAGTTGTGTAAGTTCCTTATGTATCTTAAATATTAATCCCTTACCAGATATGCAATTTGCAAATGTTTTCTCCCATTCAGTAGGTTGCTTTTTCATTTTGTTGATGGTTTCATTTCTCCAATTCGTATTTCCATAATATTGGTACCCACTCATGGGAAGAGAAAGAGAAAAAAGCCTCAAAAAGTGCTCACCAGATACTCATAAAAACTTCTTCTTAAAAGAACAGGTTACAAATATTCAAAATGTTTCAATCTATCAGCCTTGGAGAAAAAAATATTTCCTGGTTGTGGTTATAATATGTTGGACTGGAAAATATCTTTAAGGAACACTTTTTTTAAAAAAACATGCAAAAATAAGCTCAGAGGTTTATTTGCTTTAAACTTTATTGATAGAAATAACTCTTGGGTGTTATTTGGTGATGTAAGTTGAGCCTCTGTGGGAACCTGGCTGGTGACATGGTGTGGACTCCGCTCCACCATCTTCCCTGGACCATCATTCAGTTCGTTCCCTTTTGTTTTTCCCCTGGATTCTTTAGTAAACGGCTTCCAGTTTGGGGGGGAAAATTTTTTTTTAACCTACACTTACTGCTTTTTTGCAGTAATCATGCCCCCTCTAGCTTAACTGAAGGTATGAGAACGCGTAATAAAACTTAACATTTTGGTTCTTGATGACTAGGCAGGTCACAGGCTGCTGAGGAAGCTGAGGATTCAGAGTGAATCCTTTACTGTACCCTTAAGAAAGTATTCAAGAAGCTCCCGAGAACAGAGCAAAACAAAATACACAAGGAAGGACACTGTGTGCTGTGAGCAGCAGGCATGTACTGGTCAAGGAATTAGATTACTCAAGGTGGTGACTCATTCCGCAACTATGTGTAGTGTTTGTGGTTGAAGAGAAACCTTTGCCAGAGAATGACTAAAATCTATTGGCAGCGTCTTTAAAGGAATCATGACTGGGCCTAAACCAGTGAATACGCAAGTGTGCTTTTTTTCTTCATCTTTTACTGATTCAAGACTAAGAGTAAGAAAACACAACCCCTGTTGACGTCTACCATTATGGCATGGTCTCAGGGGCATTCCCAGCAACCGTTCTCAGTAGGGCTGAGTCCAGACACTTATCTCCGTGTAGGGACATGGCCGTCTGTGTGTGTGTGTGTGTGTGTGTGTGTGTGTGTGTGTGTGTGTGTGGTTAGTAGAATGAACAAAGCAGACTTATACAAATTGTTAGAGGCATTCGGTCTAGATAATTTGGAAATAAGCCTAGAGAAGAAAATCCTCAAATTTGGTTATTGTTTTAGTTTCCTATGGCTGACATAACAAAGTGCTATAAATGGAGGCTTAAACAGCAGACAATTTATTGTCTTACCGTCCTAGAGACCAGAAGTCCAAGATCGAGGTGTTGGCAGGGTTGGTTCCTTCCGAGTGCTGTGAGGGAGAATCTGGTTCATGCCTCTCTTCTAGCTTCTGGTGTTTTGCTGGCAAACTGTGCTGCTCCTTGACTTGAAGAGGCAACACCCTGATCTCTGCCTTCATTTTCACATCATGTTCTCCCTATATGTGTCCTTCTCCAAATTTCCCCTTTTTATAAGGACACCAGTCATATTGGATTAGGGGCCCACCCTGCTCCACTATGACCTCATCTCAGCTAATTACATCTGCAATGACTCTATCTCCAGATAAAATCACATTCTCAGGACTGGAGGTTAGGACTTCAACATATGAATCTGGAGGAGGAGGACAGAATTCAACCCATAACAGCTGCTTATCTATCAGCCAGAGATAACTTATTCCAAAAATAACAGGTTCATTTAAAATTTCACGGTAGTCAATGTTATTTTCTTTATTAAGTCCAGAAGAAAAGTTCAGAGTTCTAAAAAAGTTTGAATATATTTCACATATATAAGGAGTAATTATTTTAAAATGAGGGAGACACTCTAACCTAAAAAAAAGAGTAATTCAACTAAGCAAACATTTTTTGGATCTTCTTGGTACAATGCCCTATAAATACACTAGTATTTGTGAATGCAAATACCACACTTTAAGACTTTAACTTTGAGGTTGCCCAAGGAGCTTAATTTTTTTTTTGACAAAAATCTTTGAAAAGGAAGTGTGCACCTGTGTGAGTGCGTCCATGTACACCCACCCACTGTGAGTACAGTGTGCATATTTGTGTCAGTGCTGTTTCCAACACTTAGAAGTCCATCATGTAAATCAGGGTGAACGTAGGCAGTCAAGGGGGAGAGAAACACTGGGGTTACCATAGTTAAAGAGCAAGATGAGCAGAAATGTAGACCCAAGAATAAATGCGGTTCTGGATGAATTTTAGGTCTTAGGAAGGTATCAGACTTCTGGAGTGAGGCCCTTTATCTCGGACTCAGGCACAAAAGATGAGCATTTTGGCTTTGAAAGTGCCTGACCAGCCAGTGTAATTACCCATCCCTTCAGCAAGAGCTTATTTCTATCTGTCCAGGAGCTCTATACATCCACATGCGAAGTCACAGCCTGTCTCCTTGTTGGATTAGAGGCTTAGGAAGGGAGAGTTGGCATTCTTGGGACATCCAGTGGGTGAAATTCCAGGGGAGGTGAGTTTAAGCACCGAAGTTGAGGCCCTGACCTTTCTTTGTGGGAGCTTCTTTTGCTGAGGCTTGGTCCCAAACAGTCTACCATAGCTAAAGACCCCTATTGTGTCTCCATTCTTTCCATGGAGATGAACTATGAACAAATTCATTGATTCGGATCATGGCTACCCTCTTAGTGTCAGTTATAATAGTTTGTCACTTTGAAACCTTTTTAGCTCATTACAAGTGCTGAGTGTAGTCAATTCATACAAACATAGCCAGATGTGCTTTTTCCAAGAGGGCTGGAGACTTAGAATCATTAAATTTTATAACAGAAGATGACCTTGGGAATCATCTAGTTCAACCCCCCATTTTATAGATAAGGAAATTAAGTTCTACAGAGGTTAAGTCACTCGTCAGAGGTCAGCAACCAGGAGGTGGCAGAACCAGGGCTTGAGTGCATTCCTGACCCTACTTTCTCTACTGAAACTGCCATATGTGATCATCCCAGAGCTGCGTTGTAAACTAACAAAGAACTATCCTACAACAGGCACTTGCAATGGACTCCTGTCCAGTAAATTAACTGTTATTCTTCCTCTGTGGGCTTTGGTCTCACGAAGATATATTCAAAGCAGATGCTAATGTCCTCTTTTTAATTTGTGGGCAGCTCTAAATTTTCGAAGCATTAAAAGGGCTACCTACAGATGGAAAAGAAGCAAATGTGGGTTATTTATGAAAAGGGAAAAAAAAGGTAGATCCTCGGATCTACCTCATCCTTCCTCTTCTCCAGGCAGTAGTCCTCAAACAAAGGCCATTATCAAAAATGTATGTGATCTGAACAGTTCCCAATGCCAACAAGCCACATATTCCATACTCCATTAAGATTTACTTTACCAATAGAAGAAATATGGAACTTATTTTAGATTTCTACCAGCCACCCAAAAGAAGTTCCATGCTTTGTATATGAGCACTTCTGATAAATTCTGAGTTCCCCAAACATTTTGTGTCACCTAAGAAGAACCTCTATTACCTTAGAGATACAGTGATGTTTCTGTCAGAAGTTGGTGCAGTGTTCCGCTGGCAAGGCAGGTAGAGCTGGGGTCTAAAAGAAATGAATTTGTGTGTATCTGGCTGATTTTAATAGCCTGACCTCTGAGCATGTGAGCAGTAGGGCCGGGAGGTAGTGGCAGGCCATACACGACTGAATTAAAACGAAGCCCTGGCATCGCTCAGGGAAGCCTTCCCACACCTGCTTCTCATTTCCTCTAGTTATTTCTGGTAATGAAAATTGGAACCGTTGCTATATATTTGGAGGTCTAGAAGGTCTATACATTTTTCTTTCATACAATATGCTTGTGATTAAGTGTATGTCTCTGTCTACAAAAAGACAGGACCTAAGTGTTCCTGGAAGAAGAAGGAAAACAGTCTTAAAGTGTATTCCCTGAAAAATAGGTTTTGGTTGGGGGCTGGTTCTTCTCTCATTCCAGCTGGAAGGCTCTGCCATGCTGCAGCCTTCCTACCTGTCGGCTGACATTTTCATCTACTGTTCTCTTTACCTTTCTGCGCGCTGGCTGTGCCCTTCATCAGGGACCTGAATGACAAAGTGGAATAATAACATCAGCTTGTTTGAAAGGAGCTGAAGGATTTCTCGGGAAACTTGAAAGAATTTGGAAGGGTGAGCAGCCCTTTCCGAATTCATCTTTTGCTTTGCGTTTTTATTCTCCGATAGTCTCCCAGGCAGTCCTGATGTCTCTATCAAAAGAATGGGATGTGTGGCTCAAAAATGCCAATTGGAGCCTTCCCTGGGGAGCTCTTAGCATAATTTGTGATGAGTTTAGGGCTGGAATTTGGCCCAGTCCCTAATCAATCCTTAGGTGGTCCTGGCTCTTATTTTCATGTTGCTAGGGACAGCCTTGCCCATCTTCTTATCATTGTCTGCCTTCAGTTGACATTCTGAAGTGCAGCTGTATTGATTATGACTTTTCCCTCCCCTTTGTAGCTACTTGGAATCTCATTGCCAAGGAGTAATAACATGATATATATTCATATGCATATATGCACGCACTACCGTGTTCAGTATTGGCATTTGCCTACACGTCTGCTGTGCAGGGTATGCCATGCAAGAGAGTCAGCGTCTTCTCCCTCTCTGCCATGTGATGTCTATATATTTATGAGGAGGAGAGAGAGAAGCACTTGGATAAATGAATCTGCTTGCAATTTCCTAATGGAATCTGGCAGAAGAGCTTTGCAAAAGGACAAGTTCCAGTAAAAAATGTGTTCGTGGAAGTGCTTTACCCTCATGCCTGTCACCTACTGGCCCTTCCAGAGCATTGAAAAGATTAATCATGGAATGAACCAGATTCTCTTTTTGAGCAAAGAATAATACTCTGTTGAAGAAGGGGAGAATCTTATCATTGTGTTCCTTTTTAACAGGCCATATCATGGGGAAGAGTCCAGGTGAACAAGATCCTAAAGGTGGGGAAAGATCTTGTGATCGATGGCCACGTCTCCTGCAGCTGACTGGGCTTTGGTATTGCCATTTGGGAGACGAAGTGCTAGGAATGTTCCTTAAGGAGAGAATACCGACGTTGCCAATGGGATTAGAGGTAAAAGGGCTTGAAAATAGTAGATTCTTCTCTCTGGGAGCTACTGCTCTGTTGGGAGGACATCCTGAGACAAGAAGCCTTCACTATTAAGAAATGGTTTCTCTGCCTCTATCAGTGCCATGATCTTCTGTTGCCCTAGCCTATGACTGAATGGACTATTTTTTAAAAATTATTTAATTAATTAATATATTTTCTTTTTAAGTTAAAAAATTTTTTTGGCTGCAGCGAGTCTTCATTGCGGTGTGTGGGCTTCTCTCTAGTTGAGGCGCGCAGGTACAGTAGTTGTGGCGTGCGGGCTTAGTTGCCCCGAGGCATGTGGGATCTTAGTTGCCTGCCCAGGGATCGAACCCACATCCCCTGCATTGGCAGGCGGATTCTTTACCACTGGGTCACCAGGGAAGTCCCTTGAATGGACTATTTAAATCATGGGTCTTAAAGAAAACCTTTGCAAAGACCCCCTCTTGTCCCACATCCATAATCCCTAGACTTTGTCTAACCTCCATCATGGGCTTGGCATAGCAAGGGCTGTTGGGATGAATGGAATGCTGGAAAGGAGATTTATGGTGGTTAGAGATGCCAACACATGTGAAATCCACAAACCTTGGAAGTGTCTAATTCTCTGCAGGCAGACCTTTTAACTGAAATTTTATCTACCTGAGGTCCATGTCCTCAAGTGAAAGAAAAATAAGTTGCTTATTTGGGGAAGTCTTTGCCCAGTTCACCTGGGATAATAAGGCCCTTGGATCACACATATCTCACTCTGCAGATGCTCCATGGAATGCAAGGCTGCAACGTAACTCACAGCCTTAGGCAGAAAAGAGGCAGCAGCAAATATTTTCAAGGTACAACCTGATCTTTTACATTTTTCAAAAGTTCATTTTTTTTGCTATTTATTTTTTCTTTCAAATACAATCTTCAATTTTATCTGAGTAATTGCTAATAAAGATAAATGAGGGCTATGTTTGTTTAGAGTTCTGCCCTAAGGGGCAGAGCCGAAGTGTAAATTCTTTTGCTATGGACGGTTTCAAAGGATTTTAATATTCCACATGACCTCCAACACTCTCCTCATACGGAGGGAGGTCTTGCCCTAGGCAGTATGTATGAAATGTGATGGCTAAACATCTGTTGTGGCGACACTCCAGATATCTTAGGGAAGGATTCTGAAAGCTCCGGCAATGGCTGTCAAGCCTAGCAGATGGCAGGATGGCTGTGGGAACAGACTGGTGATTCTAGAGTTGGTTCATATAAAACAGGCTGAAGAGGAAAAAAATAAAAAACAACAAGATGTAGCCACCTTGCAGCATCCAGACACTTCTCCGTAGACTAAGTTTTGAAAGGTTCCTCCGAGTATGATACCGTCCACACTTCTGTGGGACAATGGGACTGAGTGGCTTCCTTGCTGGTGGGGAGCCAGAACTGGCAGCTTTGCAAGTGTCTGAAAATGTGTATCAAAGGAAAAGAAAATTATGGTTGATATTTATTAATAGTATGGTTCAAATCCTCTACATTTTTAGGGATTTTTTGGTCTAGCTACTCTATCAATTGCTATGGGGGTGTGTGTTAAAATCTCCAGCTATGATTATAGAATTGTCTTTTCTCCCTTTAAGTGCCTATTTTATTTCTTGTATTTTAAACTCTGTTATTAGGTGCATATACGTGTATAATTATTATGTCTTTCTGTTGAATTAGGAGAAGTTCCTCTTTTCCTATGGCAAACTCTGTAATGAAGTCTGCTTTATCTAATATTATTATAGCTGCTCCAGCCTTCTTATGACACACATTTTCCATCCAGTTCATTTCAACTGATCTGTTTATGTTTATGTTTAAAGTATATCTTTTATAGGCAATACATAGCTGGGTTTTACTTTTTATCTGTTCTGACCATCTCCGCTTTTTAAATAAAAGTCTTGAATCCACCTACATTTAATGTAATTATTGAAATGGTTGGATCTAGGTCTGCATTTTCCTATTCACTTACTGTTTGTCCCAACTAACATTTATTATGTGCCATTAAGAAAAGATACCTAAAGCTTGGAAATTAGGGAAGATGGCTGTATGCCCTCTTAGAGCCATCATAGACCACTGTCTAACAAGCGCACTAAAGGCTCAGCTGAAGGCTAGGGGAAGATGACTTTGTTTGGCTTACTAATTACTATTAAGGGAACTAGGGTGCAGAGAGGTTAGTTAACTTCTCAAGGTCACCCAGGAGTAAGTGCAGGAGTTGGAATTCAGAGCCCCAAGCCCATATATTTGATCACTTTACCATACTGCCTCCCACTGGTAATTGCCTCATTATTGAGTTTATGGATAATTACCAGAGGAAGTAGGGAGGGTTATTGCTGCCTTTTGCTAGCTGTGGTTCCTGCAGATGGCATTTTCCGTTAAAGTGAAGGGCAGCTGTGTGGGACCTCAAGACACATGTGAACTAAGCCCAGGGGTCCCAGGGCAGTGAGGCTCAGCCTGACTGCGTAAAGGGTCTGTTCACTCTGCTGATCGGGAGCCCCTCATGTGCACCACCGCCCAGCACACGGTTAAGCGCACAGAAAAGAAATGCTGTTTCCAGGAAATATTGCGGAGCGTTCTGGTGACATGCACTTGTTTTTCTATTTCGATGGGGAAGTGGCACTGAGGTGAAAGGAAGAGTAGTATGACCAGCCAGGAAAACACACTGATGTAGCAAATGTTGGTGATGTTCTCGCACTTCCTCATGAAGCAGTGTGACCTCTTGCCACTCAGACAGGCTCTTGCTTTAGATTTTTCTTGTTCATTCGACACAGCTGTTTGTTGTTTTCTTAAATGCTAAGCTTTTTATAGCTCTTCAGTTACTTATAAAAAGTATCAGTTATTCAGGCCATGGGAGTACTGGCTCAGTGCTGGTCTAGTGAGCAGGCAAACACTGAAGGCATATTTTTGTTGCTTCTATTTTTGCCTTGTTCCCCCTGCCCTGCCCCTACTCTCATAAGTTCCCCCTTTGGACTCAAATGACTCCAGATTTTGGGAATTTACTAAAAAAGTGAACCACCAGTTGGTCTTTGCTGCATAAGAGCAATTCGTTGTGGACTCACCTCCCTGCCTGTGTTAACGCTATTGGCTTTCCACCATTGCGTGAAAAGGAGATGAATGGGTGGGACCTGACCCCACAAGTCATAGCTTCTCCCAGGGGTTCACAAGGGACTCACACCTGTACAGATGCACCTGTGATCTCTACAGAGAAGAAGTCTCATCTTTGTCATGCAGAAGAAAAGAAGTCCAGAAGTTGGAGGGCCTTCACTGAGTAAGTTGGAACTGTCTCTGCAATCTGCATCCTTACAGAAAGCAGTTAGGACCAGTTACAGAAGGGATCCTGCTAGAATCAGAAGGAAGATACCACAAAACCACAGTCAAGAACACAGAGAACATTTAAGTATTTGAAGAAACTGGACGGTCTCTCCTGGGCTTAGAGGCCTTTACAACGGTGTGTGGCTTGTACACACATTCTACACGATAAACACAAAACTCTTGGTGAAACTGTTATGATCTTAGTACAAGAAGATGTCACCGAACACAACATGGGGGAATTCTCTCAGGAGAGCCAAGGCTGAAAATATCTGCATGTATGTTCTGGCATAGAGGTTCCCCATCTGTGAGCCCTAGACCCTGTGGGGTACTTGGAGTGATTGCAAGGGTCCTCAGCAAGCATTTTTAGTTGGTTTAATGAATAACTGCCCTACATATATGTGTACTATTTTTCACAAGTAGGTAGAAAATGAAATGATTACTGAAATATTAATTTAAATACAGTATCAAATTATTGGTAAAGAATGAAAATAAAAGAAGAATAAGAAAGAATGAAATAATGCCATTTGCAGCAACATGGATGGACCTAGAGATTATCATACTAAGTGAAGTAAGCCAGACAGAGAAAGACAAATATGTGATGTTGCTTATATGAGGAATCTAAAAAAAAGGATACAAATGAACTTATTTACAAAATAGAAATAGATCCACAGACATAGAAAACAAACTTATGGTTACCAAAGGGGAAATGCGGGGAGGGATAAGCTAGGAGTTTGGGATTAAAATATACACACTACTATATATAAAATAATCAACAAGGGCCTACTGTATAGCACAGGGAACTATACTCAATATCTTGTAATAACCTATAATGGAAGAGAATGTAAAAAAAGAATATGTACATTTATACATATAACTCAATCATTTTGCTGTACATCTGAAACAAATATGTTGTCAATCTACTATATTTCAATAAAAATAAAATTATAATTCATTGGTTATAATTTTTATAATTGATTGATTATAATAATTTTTAATTTATTACCTTTTTTTTTTACCTTAATATTGCTAAGGTTTTTTTTTAACCTTAATATTGCTAAGGGTAGAAGCTGCTGTTCTAGCAAGTGATTGGCCTCATATCCAGAATGTCTTACAAAGAAACTCCTTAGGAGCCACTGGCTAATTATTTGGGTTGAAGAACATCAAATTATGGGTTTGTTTTCAGGAAACCATTCTCTCAGCTCTTTTTTCTTAGTACTGGAAGAGGTGAAGTCTTCCTTTTAGAAAGGAGGACAATTCATCTAACATATTACCTGGGATGATTTTTCAGAAATGAGTCTTCCTTAAACGTGTTCTGAGGTGGTAAATAGGCCTCATTCCAACCAGTGGTGACCCGGATTGATCTCAAGTATCAATCTTGTAAAGGGTCTATTTATAGAGAAAATTACATGTTTGTTTGTTTAGCTCAGTGACTATGTATTTCAATCTCATGCTTTCAAGTGTCTATATAATAATAATATCATCATCATAATAACAATGACTAATATTTATTACATTACACTTAATACATGCCAGACACCATTCTAAATACATGTGTTATCCCAACAAACCTTTATTATTATTGTTTATAATAATAATATTGTTATTTTCATTTTATACATTTCATACATTAAAGACATCAGACTCAGAGTGCTCAACAACCTGGCTTATCAGCACATATGTGCCAGAGCCAGGATTTGAATCCAGACTGTCTGGCTTTACCGCCAACACTCTAAACTACCATACTATATTCACTTTATGTCAAAATCTTACCTAAAGCTGAGATTTTTAAAAACTGTGAATTAACATTTTAAGGTATTTTCTTTCCTCTCATTTAATTTAGGATTCAATTTTTTTTCTCACTTGAAAATTATACTATTGTGTTTAAAAATCTCTATCTCTCTATTTAGTAGACTAGCAAATGTACTCGTGGAAATTCACATGTATCAGTTTTCCTAACTCTGTTT
Source organism: Phocoena phocoena (assembly GCF_963924675.1). NCBI lineage: Eukaryota > Metazoa > Chordata > Mammalia > Artiodactyla > Phocoenidae > Phocoena > Phocoena phocoena. Next base: position 66,115,530 of record NC_089230.1, on the reverse strand, counting down.
AATTAAACCTCTCATTTCTTCCTTAAGGACATTGTCTCAGGAGCTCTGTGGCATAAATGTGAACATTTACATTTTCTTTCTGTGGCCTTAGTTCATTGATCTTTAAAGTGGGGCCACCTTTACTCTAAAACCATTGTAAACAATTGTGAATTAAAGGAGATATATGAATGACCAATAGGAACAAAAAAGATATTCAACATCATTAGTCATTAGGGAAATGCAAATTAAGATACCGAGATGACTGCTACACCTACACTAGAGTGACAGATACGAAAAGGACTAACAGTACCAAGTTTTGGTGAAAATGTAAAGCAACTAGAACTTTCAAAATCTGCTGGTGGAAATGCAAAATGACACAACCCTTTTCAGAGAAACAGCCTGGCAGTTTCTTATAAAGTTAAATATATACTTCCTATATGATTCACCAATCCCACATCGAAGGTATTTACCCAGGATAAATGAAAGCTGTGTCCAGCACAAAGACCTGCACATAGGTGTTCATAGAAGTTTTGTTCACGATAGGCCCAAACTAGGAACAGCCGAAATGTCCATCAGCTGCTGAATGGATAAACCAATTATGATATATGCACACAATGGAATATTACTTAGCAATAAAAAGGAGCAAACAGCTGCTAGACACAACAACATAGGATGAATCGCGAAAGCAACAGACTAAGTGGAAGAAGCGGGACCCAAAAGACTACCTGCTGTGTGATTCCACTTACATAAACAACTAGAAAAGGCAAAACCATAGTGACATAAAGCAGATCTGTAGTTGTCAAGGTTGGTGGGCATTGATCGTAAAGGGATTGAAGGAAATTTGTGGGGTGAGACAAGTATTCTATATCTTGGTGGCAGTGGCAGTCATGTTTGTCAAAACTCATCAAGCTACACACTTTAACTCACACCTCAGTGAAGCTGATTGGAAAAAACAGTGTACAGGGCTTTGTGACTGAGCTGTATATAATTGCAATTTGAAGACTCTATGTTTACCTTCTATTGAGTTCACCCTAACTCATTTCCCCCCATGTTTAATAAAAAGGTTTGTGATTTAAAATGTTTTCTAATCTGTCATCTTAGGATTGAAGTTCTTCAATTGAAAAAAAAACTGGTGTTTTAATTCAATGTATTAACAAATATTCGGTGAAAAAAGGAAAGTTGAAATAAATTTGTTCATGATCAAAATAACTTTATATCATGTATTCAGTGACTGTAGAGTCCTTTAAGGGTCAACACATCTTTACATTCGTTGATCTACTGTCACAGTGGATCAACTGTCGTGTGAAGACCTTTTTTAGAGTATTGGAATTTTTATGGTCCTAGGTGACAAACTGGTTGCTACATGAGCCTCCAAACACCAGAAATTCTCTTGTAGAGAGGCTGAATCCAGGACCTACTCGGTAAAGTTTAAGACTGGATTAATTACAAGAGAACAATTGATTGAGGGCAAAATAATTGAATTATCCAGTTTATATAGTAATTTTGCCTACGGGAACCAATGAAAAACTAGTAGTTTTCCCTGTCACCATATCTCCCAGGGCTATGAATATATTTCTACTCACCCTCTCCCCCTGTCAAAATATATTTATTAGGGCTTTACTTTGAGCAAGACATTGTGCTAAATACCATGGGAAACGCAAAGTTGCTTAAACTATGGTGATTGTAGTCCTTTAAGTTAAACTTCTACACTTGGACGTTGGCTGAAATGTCTACAAAATTACATACAGATAATTATTTTTGGTTATTTCAGGTATAGGATTCAAAAGACATAGGTTCCAGAGTCAGAATATTTGAAGGTGCTGTGGCGTGCTAGAAAGGGCACATTCCCCCAGATACGTCTCCCACCTACCCGCCCCTTGGGCCCGCCATGGCGCTATTAGAGGAAACTGTGTTCAGCATTCTCATTTCCCTCCAGCCCTGATTCAAAGGTGGATCCCCTTGGAGAAAGCAATATATTAAATTGCAAATTCCTTAATCTTAACTAGGATTTTCGGTTATCTCTTTTTGGTGATAGAGGTAGCACTTGTTTCTCCTATACTTAGAGACAGTCTTTTTTTTTTAAATTAATTTTTATTGGAGTAGAGTTGATTTACAATGCTGTGTTAGTTTCTGCTGTACAGCAAAGTGAATCAGTTATACATATACATATATCCACTCTTTTTTAGATTCTTTTCCCATACAGGTCATTACAGAGTATTGAGTAGAGTTCCCTGTGCTATCAGTAGGTTCTTATTAGTTATCTGTTTTATATATAATAGTGTGTAAATGTCAATACCAACCTCCCAATTTATCCCCCCCCCTTTCCCCCTTGGTAACCATAAGTTTGTTTTCTACATCTGTAACTCTATTTCTATCTTGTACATAAGTTCATTGGTACCATTTTTTTAGATCCCACTTATAAGTGATATCTTGATCAACTTATATCTTTTCTTAATACAAGCACCCAAAAGGCTTTGCAAAGCTTTATTTGCTTTATCCAATAATAGCTAAGAACAGGTGCATAGTGAATGGAGTTGTTACTCAAAGTGTGGTCCCAAACCAGTGTCAACATCACCTGGGAGCTTTTTAGAAACGCAAAACTTCAGAATCCACCTGCAGACTGATTGATCCAGAATCTACATTTTAACAAAATCCTGGGGCATCCAGACCCCATCATAATGTTTCTTCCAACCCTGAAATTTTCTGCTTCTCTCTGTCTACCAGTAGTATGGACATTTAAAGGCTTAATTCCTTCTGCTGGAGTATTTTGGGATTCACTGAAGTTCAGGTATCTATCTGATCCCTTCTATTAGGGAAAGGAACCATTCAACAGGTTTCCTCTGAGATCTCTCCAGGTGTTCACTTACCTCTTGTAGTTCAATAAACATCTTTGTAAGTAAGAGGAAGAAATTGCGGGCATCTGAAAAGATGTGCACACAGTCAGGAGGGGCTCAGATTATGAGAGCGTGCTCTGCGACACTCTTTATTGAATAAATGTTAAATGAAAACAATAAATGCTTGGACATGGCTTTTGCATGTCCCCAGTAACAAATACATGTAATCCTCTCAAAGCACCTGTTGTCTTATTCCTACCTCGTTCCTATATGGGTGACTGTATTTACCCACTGAGGTGTGCGAGGATTACTTTAATGGCTGAATCTATTTCTTCCAAGCTCTGGCTGACATCTGAGTGTAGACTTTTCTTCTTCACACTTGAGGTACAAGCTGACTAGCATCCTGAGAGGGTGCCCTCTGTCTCTCTGTCCTTTCAGAAGCTGCATCTTCTGTTGTAAGAAGCCACTCAAAAACCAGGGAAAGTAGAGAGGGAGTGAGAACAGGAGTCAGGAGACAAGGCCCTGGAGAAGTCATCTGACCTCCTTGAGCCTTAGTTTTCTGACCTGTAAATGGAAGGATGGGACCGGGCAATGTGTGAGGTCTCTTCCCATGCTAAACGAGGGAGAAGTAGACTAGGAGTTAGATTTGTGCAATCATGACACCCCTACATATGCATTCCCCTAAAACAGAGCCCCCATTTTACAGATGAAGAAGCTGAGTCCCAGAGAGGATGTGACTGCCTCCATTTCACCCAGCTCAGATGGCAGGGCCTGAACTCAGTACTCAAACCCAAGCATCCTCACTCCAAGCCCTTCCCACCACACCTCAGCCATCACCAACACGGGCCGTTTGCTTCGCTGGATCAATTTTTTAAGGCTGGGCCAAGGTCAAACTGTCCAAATCTACCTGCTGCCATAAGAAGGCCAAAAGAAAGTAGCTTAAAAATAGTCTAATGCAGGTGGTCAGCAGTAGAAAATACACAACAAATTTGGATTCTATTTGGACATTCTGAAGAGAGCAAAAAACTTTTCTAAACATTGCCTCTTTAGTGTCAAAACGCCCCTCATGAGGTGGGCAGAAGCAAGTACTGCTAATGCCATTTCAAAGGAAGAAAAACGGAGGCAGAACAATTAAATGACCTGCCTACGATTTCTCAGTCAGAAGTGGACAATAGTTACAGCTGCCCAATATTTCCATTATCTTTTGTTCTCATCTAGCTGCTTGTCCTGCCTGCAGCTATCATGCTCCCTCTTCTCACGCCCAGGTGTAGCTGTCCCCAGCTGGGGGCCCCAGAAACTCGAGGAGAGGGTTGCGATGTCTGTGAGGGAACGACTGGGAAAGTGCAGAATGGAAGGATCTATGGATATCCCAAGGCTTTGATAACACAGGAAAGAATCTTTACCTTCCATCCAAAACATCACTGGGTTTAAATATTTTATCAGCTACAGCTAAACCTTCTCAAATTTTTGGCCCTGCTAAAAACAGGTACTTACTTATCTGGAGTTTAATTACAAATATAGCTTTGTTCTGCATGGATAAAATGCAAAAAAGTGAAGAACAGTTAGCTAGGGTCAGGGCAAGTGAGAAAAACAGCTGCTTCCTTTTTTTTTTGTTTTGTTTTGTTTTCATCTGTAATAGTCATAACACCCAAGTAGCAAAGAGTCTAAGAGGGTAATTTAGTGTTGTGGTTAAGACTGTGGGCATCAAACTGTGTTTGCATCTTAGCTCTGCCACTTATTAACCCTTTGACCCTGAGAAAGTTATGTCTCAGGTCAGTTTCCTCATCTGTGAGATGTGGAGAATCATGGAAGCTACCTCCCAGGGTAGTGAGGGTTAAATAAGTCAATACCTGCAGAGCCTGGGTCATAGTAGGAAGTCAACAAATGTCAGCTATTATTGTAATTGTCTTTAGTGAGGAGGGAATAGTTAAACTTTTGTTTTTGTTTAATTTAAACTTAGTACTAATATACAAGTGAATTCTAATGCACCAAGTAAGGAACATAGATCATTAACTGAGAAATTCTATATGGTTGCCCAAATCAAGAGGTGAGTTGTAGATGGGCTGGGAAATAGCCAGTCCATTTCAGATGACAAGCATAGAAGATAATACGAAGAAATGGTTGAAACAAATAACCTAATGTAGGATTAGTAGCTTAATCTATCGTAATGTCTACAGTCTGAAGTGATGGAATGGTGACAAATGATCAAGAGCCTTCTTGAAATCCAGAAAGAGAAATCAGTTTTAATGCACTGGAGAAATACACTGTGTTTGGTCACAATAGGTTGTATAATTATGGGAAGGACAATTCCTCCATGGCAAATAAGTAAATGTCTAGTCTGGTTTATACATCAGTTTCTAATGTGTAGAGTTAGTGTGAGTCAGTTCCCCTCATCCTAATTAGTTAACTCTGCATGAACTAATAAATTCAAGTCCAGGAGCCAGCAATACTGACCCCTTGGATTTTGGGAATTCCCCAAGCACTGCAGCCTGCGGGGTCTGGCCACTGAAGTCGTTTTACTTCTTTCTGGTAAATCTCTCATGAGATATCAGAGTTTAAAAGAATAGGATTCCTGGGCTTCCCTGAGTGGTTAAGAATCCATCTGCCAATGCAGGGGACATGGGTTCGATCCCTGGTCCAGGAAGATCCCACATGCCGCGGAGCAACTAAGCCCGTGCGCCACAACTACTGAGGCTGCGCTCTAGAGCCTGCGAGCCACAACTACTGAAGCCCGTGTGCCTAGAGCCCGTGCTCTGCAACAAGAGAAGCCACCGCAATGAGAAGCACGCACACAGCAACGAAGAGTAGCCCCCGCTCGCCGCAACTAGAGACAGCCCACACAGCAACGAAGACCCAACGCAGCCAAAAATAAAAATAATAATTAAATAAATAAGTTTATTTAAAAAAAATAAAGGATCAGGATTCCTATTTCAGTCCTACCAAAGTCATTACACCTACTACATTTTATCAGGAAAGACAAGAGTGCTCTAGATGCCTGTGTGGGAGAGCTAAAGTTACAAAAGACAATACTAAAGATAAATATTATACTTAAAAGGAAACGCTCCTCAGACACGGTGAGAAGTGACAGAGTGTGGAATTGACTGGAAAGTGATCAAAACAAGCAAACTTCTCAGAAAGATCCAAATGACCCCTGCATGTGAATCTCAACAATGCACAATTGCCTGTAACACGCCTGGGCCCTCTCTTTTAGTTCTATCAAAGCAGTTCCTGGGCCACACGAGGAAAATAGTTTCATTACTTCACCATCATCCACTGTTGTTCACCTAAAAACTTATTTTCCAGAGCTTACCCTGTTTACCGTGCATGGCTCTGATTTTTGGTAGTTCCAAAAACTCGAATCTAGTTCCAAGATGCTAAAAACTCTGCCAAAGCAGGGTCAGAGGACTGTATCACACGGACAGAGGTGACCCAAAGGCTGAGCATGTCTTTAGGCAGGGTCCTTTATCGGCAAAGCCTCTCAGGCGCCTGGCCTGATGGAGTAACGCACACGGTGGGGTGAGTTCTAGTGTGTTTGCAAAAGAGCCCAGTGGCTGCTAAGTGCATGGATTCTTGGAGCCCGTCTTCTGGGTTCTAATCTTGACTCTGCCAGTTTCTGGCTGCATGACCTTGGGCAAGTTCCTTAGACTCCTTGTATTTAAACTCATCTGAATATGGGTTTAAATCTCACAGGTTGTTAGGAAGATTTAGGTGGTTAATACATTTAAGGTGCCTGGCACATAGTTAGCATTGTTTTAGGGTTGATTACTGTGACATAATCAACCATCTTTGGTCCCATCTTGTCAGAGCCTGTTGCTTCCTCTGCCATCCTGGGATGTAATGGGAAAAGGTGCCTCCCCGCCATCCTCGAGGAGCCCCCGACTTCCCCCAGCGGCAGCCCTGCTCTGGAGCCCCGGGGGTTGATTTTGTACTTTCTTCTTTCTCTCTTTTTGCCTTCTCTGCTTCCCTCTCCCTTTCCCTCTTCTGTATCTCTCTCTGTCTGTCTCATCTGTCTTTCTTGAGACATGCGTGAGAATTAATAATGAACTTGACATGCATCTTTTTAGTTTTATGGGCTCTGTGATGGATATACGTGCTTATTTGTTTATTTGGTTTTATAATTCAGGAGACTTATAAGACATCAGGGACCATATGTTCTATTTGTTTTAGTGTGACAGTGGTAGATAGCACAGTACTTCATGCTGTGTGAATATTTGCATCTCAGAAGTATTAGTATTTGGAACTTGTAAAAGATGGTGTTTGGAAAAAAAACTCTTTTGAGTGAAATTTACCATTTCAAAATATCTACTTCCAAATTTTGAGGAAGAAAACAACTTTTGAAACTGAGTGCACTTTAAAATTTTTATTCATGCGATGTCTAAAGCAAAAGTAATTTTAAAAAATAAAATGTTGGGCTTCCCTGGTGGCGCGATGATTGGGAGTCCGCCTGCCGATGCAGGGGACATGGATTCGTGCCCTGGTCCGGGAGGATCCCACATGCCGCAGAGCGGCTGGGCCTGTGAGCCATGGCCACGGAGCCTGTGCTCCGCATCGGGAGGGGCCACAACAGTGAGAGGCCCGCGTACCGCAAAAAAAAAAAAAAAAAAAAAAAAAAGTTAACAAAAACCACATTTCTACGTATCATTATAGACGTTGTCACAAGGCCTGGAATAGGTATAATTTCTTAGTGCTAAAATTAAAATTGGTCTGTTTTCCTTCAGCCAGACGTTGGTGTGGGAACAGCATAATGCCTTGCTTAATAGTATGAGGTGCCCACCAGGCTAATTTATGGGATTTGGAATGTTAAGGCCAATCAAGTGATCTAATTGTTTCAACACTGCTAAAGGGTTTACAGTAATCTTCAAGATCAGGGCTGTGCTAGTCTGAACTTCCCCTTTCCCACCTCCACCCCTGCTTCCTTCTCTCCCTCCAAGCAGTTGCATACTATTGTGTTTGCCAGATTGAAGTTATGTAGGAAACGGTTCAAGTGGGAGCCTGGGTTCAAGTCCTAGGGTAAGATTACATGTGAACATTCGTGGGGGGATCTTTCTGTAATTACCCTTTGTGCATTTTATAAAACCACTGCTGGCTTGGGAATGACTGACAGCCTTGACTCACGGGAGGTCAGCAAGGAAGGGTGTGTGTTTATAAGGTTTGGGTGGAATTGCTCAGGGAGAGCCCCCTGGGGAACATGGTACCACTTTGCCAGTCTTCTGTCTACTGGAACACCTTCATTAGGCCTTCAGAGCTGCTCACTGACATTGACATGGGTGACATATTAAAAATCCAGCTTAACCAATGTGTTGTGAAATGAACTTGGACAACAAGAAGGTATACAGCTCCCCAGATCTGATTATTCAAAGCCCTGTAGATACGTAGAGGGCAGTGTGATAGATGAGGGATGCCAAGCCCTATATGACGATCACTTACACAGAGCAGGCATCTGTGTCCCAGGAATACTGTACTGTTCGGTTAGATAAAAAGAGAAGCAAGAACATATGCAGTTTATCTTTTTTTCCCCAGTGCATCCAAGTTGCTAATTTTTATAGTTATCGAAAAGAAAATATCAGCTTTCTAGTGGGCAGGAAGATTTGTGCTTGAGTTAAGAAAAAAAGAACTGAGAGGGAAGACAGGGTTTTATCTGCGCCTTTATGGTGGGGTTAATGTTTTCCAAACCACTGACAAGTTACTGTGCAAAATCTGCAGGTGTGAGCGTTGGGGGTTACTGTCCTGGCTTTACAGACTGCCATGGAGAGCACTTAAAAGTTGTCTGCCGGGCAAGTAATCAGCTAGGGATTGGATTTCGTGGAGTGAGGGATCCTGTGATTAAGAAGGGAAATGGGACAAGACAGAGAAATCAGCTGGAGAGGTGTAAGGAAGGAGCAGGACAGGTGACAGCCATGCCAGGTAGACTATGACAGTCACCGGTTCCCTTTAGGATTAGAATCTACTGGATAAAGGACAGGGCGGAGATCCTGGGAGGTCGCCACCACCTTCTGTGTGCCAGCCTAGATTTGGTTGGTGCTACTAGGAAAATAGTACTCTTGGTCCGGTCAGTGTGAGTTGCCTGGACCTCAGAGTTGGGTTTTTTGTTTCCTGGTGGTAGGGATGGGAGGCTCCCTTTCTCCTCTATAACCTAATCCCCTTTTCTTATTCCACCTTATCTCTCTGTGAGCCTCAGTTTCCTCATCTGGAAAATAATATAATAGCTCTGGGGAAAATTAAATCAGCCACTGCCTGGTATAGAAGAGGCATTCACTTAACACCCATTTCCCTTTCTCTTCCTTTCAGAGGAAAAACCTACAGGGTTTTTTTTTTTTTTTTTTTTTTTTTTTGCGGTACGCGGGCCTCTCACTGTTGTGGCCTCTCCTGTTGCGGAGCACAGGCTCAGCGGCCATGGCTCACGGGCCCAGCCGCTCTGTGGCATGTGGGATCTTCCCAGACTGGGGCACGAACCCATGTCCCCTGCATCAGCAGGCAGACTCTCAACCACTGCGCCACCAGGGAAGCCCACCTATAGGGTTTTTTAATGGCATGGCATCTGGGGTCATTAGCAAAGGATGTCAGAACACACAGTTCCTCTGCTCGGGCTCAGCGCTCAAGGGAGCCCTTCAGCTGGGCACCTTGGCTGCCATGGAAGGAGGGGCGGTGGCCACAGAATGCCAGCTTTTCACTCCCACCTCCCAGGGCCACTGAATGGGCCCCTCACTTGCCTTCACAAGGAGGGTGTGAGGACCCGCTAATTAGCACACACACAATGTTTGGCAAAGCCGAGCCCAGATAAGGGCATGAGACAGCCGTCATTTTATCTAGGTGACAACACAAGACCACCCATTTTCCAGAAGACAATTAAACCTGTTTCTCGGATCATAAATGTTGACAATTACAGTCACCAGAAAGATTTGGTACAGTTTATTCTTAGACCCGGGTTTAGGCACTGCTTTTGAGCTGTGCTCTCCTCCTTCTCTCCCGGGGAGTGGCAGTAGGGGAGAGGTGGTGTTGTATAGCTCAGACAAACGGCAATTTGGGGTGTGCGTGTGTGTGCGTGTGTGTGAGAGAGAGAGAGAGAGAGAGAGAGATTTTCCACACTAAAGCCAGTGTTCCCAACCCCCCATCCTCTGGGAGGGGGGCTGGTCTTCTTAATAACCCTCCCCCATAGAACTCAGAAGATGTAGACGGGAGAATTTGCTTCACTTCCCTCCCTCCAGTTAGAGGGCTGCTTGACTCAAATATCTCCATCTTGGCAATTTCCTGCACACAGTTTCCATTAAATGACAAGCTTGGATGACTGCTTCAAACATCCTGCCTCGAAGAACTTCATTTAAAAAAGCATAAAAACTTTGCCTGGACTGAAAACTCTGTAGGCGACAAGGGAAAGGGGATGATTTTAGTTTACAGCTTCAGATATGGTGAGAGCTTGTTCGTTCTCCTTTGTTGCTCTTTGATGTTAGTTGGAAAGCGGGTTTGACCTGTTTTGCGCACCAGGCCGAGTCCACACGGGAAGCGGGGGATCTGGGGGTGGGATTGATGGGTGAACTGTGGCACGTGAAAGAAATTGTGCCCTGACTGACTGAATTCTGTGCCAGGTTCGTTCAGAAAAGTCATTTCCTTCAATCACTCAGATCAAAAAGCAATTATCTTTGGAACGCCCACCCTCCCATTCATAAAAGCACAGACTTTGCTTTCACACAGCAGCTTACCTTGGCTTCTCCCTTTCATGAGTATACTGACTTCTCCCTTTATACCTAAAATGGCTGTGTTGGCAGAAGAGGTGAAAAAACAGTATGCCCTAGGCCGGGAGCAAATTAAAACAACCCCAGAAAAATACGGGTCTGCATCCTCCATTAATCGATGAGCACTTGTTTTTGCGACTGGCTTGATATTAGCTAGAGAACATGCGTTTAAAAAAATCCACCAAGCAAATGCTTTGGAATTTGATTCCCGTCTAAGAGGAAACCTTCACTGAAAGACTAACTGTACATTTCGAATGTGGTTTAAAACCCACCGTCTGGGGCTTCCCTGGTGGCGCAGTGGTTGGGAGTCCACCTGCCGATGCAGGGGACACGGGTTCGTGCCCCGGTCCGGGAAGATCCCACATGCCGTGGAGCGGCTAGGCCCATGAGCCATGGCCACTGAGCCTGTGCGTCCGGAGCCTGTGCTCCGCAACGGGAGAGGCCACAGCAGTGAGAGGCCCGTGTACCGCAAAAAACAAAACAAAACAAAACAAACCCACCGTCTGTCCAGGAGGGATGACACATCAGTGGAAATCTAAGATCTTGTCTTCAAAATGAGGTAGGTTCTGACACTTCCACCCCCTCCCCAGGTTGAGGTCTCCTTCACCTTTAATCAGTTAGTCACAACTGCCTGGTGTTGAAAGGTGCTCCTGTCCTCATGCCCTAACGGGAAATAAGCAAATTTCTAAACTCCTAACCTGAGCTAAGGCTGATGACCAGACTCTTCGTTTCCCCAGCTTGGGACCCAAGGAGTGGTAAATTCAAGCTGCGAGTTAGCCAGCAAACATTGCTATAGTCGTAGCTATTATAAAGTAGTGTAATATTTCTCCATTGGCTGGTAAATCACTGTGCTGTGAGCCCCTTGGGTATCCCTCCCTTGCCCTCCTCTGGGACTGCCTGGACCACCCCCCAGGATGTAGCAGCCAAATGGCTAACACCTGGTGTAGCTGGGCCTTCAGGGCAACTGGCTTGGTTCTTGGAACCCCTTGTCCTCCCAGTTGTGAACGAATTTGAATAGCACCCCTGCCTTGCGTTCTTCATGTTGAAAATGACTGATCATACATCTACCTTCAAGATCTCATGAAAACTCTTAAATTTTAGGGTGACGTCAATAGTCCTTTGCTTCTTGGGTAGAGAAAGAGCCGCTAATTAGACATTACTCGTAGGAATTTGTCTCAGTTGATACACTTAGCTTCTTTCCTCTTGTTCAGCTGGGGTTTGATCCCTAGGGATGCAGGCATTTATTCAACAATTTAGACCAGTTAATTAAAACCTCATGGCCTCTGTAAATACAATTCTTCCTCTGCAGTACCAGAACACTCGGTATGCATGCATGGTAGGAGAATTAGAAAAAGCACAAAAGCATAGAAAAAAATGGAGGTGGACCATCCCTTTATATTGCTGGGGGCCTTCCAAGTGGAGGCAAACTGTGAAGCATGAGGAAGGCCCCAGAGTGGCTGTGACCTTGGACTTGTTACCTCAGCCCAACTCTGGCCAAACTCTCACAGCACTTGGAGCTGGAGGTCAAGTCTTTTCAGGGGCTTTCCTCGCTGAATTCTCCTCATGGAAAGCACAGGGTCTGCTGGCTGCACAGATGACTCTGTTTCCTCAGGACCATGCTCTACAGTGCTGAGGCTTGCTGCTCTGTTTGTGTATGTTTGCATATTTGAATAAATATATAGTGTGTAGGACAAGCTATTCTAAGCCTTGAGAACATTTTTAAACATTAAAAGTTAAGAGACTTTGAAGTTAAGTAAGTAAATAATAACAATAAGGGAGTGGTTATGGTATTTGGGGGATATATATGCTTCCAATGTCACATGAATAGGAGGGAATATTAGAGGCAGAGCAAAACTTGGTCCTAAATGAGCTTGGTTCGTTGCTGGTCCACCAGCCAAACCAAAGGGCAAGGCTGTTAGAACAATTAGGCACAGTGTTTTTAAGCTTGGGAAGTTTAGAAATTCTTTCAAAGAAAATTTTTCAAAGAAAAAAAATCCTCTGGAGTCCCAGTATTAATCTAGAATAGTGTTATTTATATATGTAAAACAAAAAGGAGACATTAACTCCTGCTTAAAGCTCTTATACAATTCTAAAAAGAAACTGATAAATTAAGTAAAAATAAAAGTAAATGTAAAGAAAATTTAAATTCACACCATTAGTTCATACTGACAGAGGAGATTTTACTGAGCACGTAATGCCTCTCGCCATGGAATATGGCGTTGTCCACTATAATACACGTTCTTTTGAGTTCAGTGTTTCTCTACCACTGTGAGCTTTTGGGAGTGACTCAATTCTCCCACTCCTTTTCTCCATTCACACTCTTAAAAATCCACCACCATATAGCATATTGTGATAGTATTTGGACTTCACTAAATGTGAACACAACATTTATGTACCCAGCCTCCCTTTTTTTCCCCTCTTAGCTCTGAAGTTCAAGTAGTATTGGTTACTGTGTGGCTATAAATACACAGGCAAACACAAACCTTGAAATCATAAGGCATTTTTTGGTAATAAGTGAAATAGTGACTAACATTTATAAAGTCCTTACTGTGTACCAGACACTGCTCCAAGTGCTTTCTATGTTTCAATCCATGTAACCCTTACTGCTACCCTATGAAGTAGCCTTATTGTACAGCCAGTAAAGGCAAAGTCGGGATGTAAACACAGGCAGTCTGCTTAACCACTACGTTCTACAGCCTCTCGAAGGTAACCATAACCCACAATATGCTTATATTAATTTTTCATGAAATATAATAAAAATGCAACACAAAAGTTTCTCCCAGAGAGCTCTAGGACCTCTAAGAAATCATCTGTGAACCCCAGTTTAAGAAACAGTCATTTAATTCTCTACTCTCGAGCTCTTTACTATTTCTTTTTTTTTTTTTTTTTTTTTTTTTTTGGCCGTGTTTGGTCTTCGTTTCTGTGCATGGGCTTTCTCTAGTTGCCAGCGAGCGGGGGCCTCTCACTGTTGTGGCCTCTCCCGTTGTGGAGCACAGGCTCCGGACGCGCAGTCTCAGCGACCATGGCTCACAGGCCCAGTTGCTCTGCGGCATGTGGGATCCTCCCCTACCAGGGCTCGAACTCATGTCCCCTGCATCGGCAGGCGGACTCTCAACCACTGCACCACCAGGGAAGCCCTCTTTACTATTTCTAGACATCATTACAATATAATGCTCTTTAAAGTATAAAAATATGTCCTGATTCTATCCATGATTACCTTGGTTAACCATCAAGGCTACAGCGCTGCATTAATTAATTAGTATAAAAGCCCTGCTAGTAATAGAGGTGATAAAAGGAGTGACATGTAGACACATTAAAATGTACTTATCTACATAGTCCTAACAAGGGTGAGATATTATAGATAAACATGGGTCTAGTCTCATTGCCTTTTTTAAAAATTTGATTGATTGATTGATTGAATTTTGGCTGCATTGGGTCTTCGTTGTGGTGCGCAGGCTTTCTCTAGTTGTGGCGAGCGGGGGCTCTTTGTTGCGGTGTGTGGGCTTCTTATTGCTGTGGTTTCTCTTGTTGCAGAGCATGGGTTCTAGGCGCACAGGCTTCAGTAGTTGCAGCACGTGGGCTCAGTTGTTGTGGCTCACGGGCTCGGTATTTGTGGCACAGAGGCTTAGTTGCTCCACGGCATGTGGGATCTTTCCACACCAGGGATCAAACCCATGTCCCCTGCATTGACAGGCGGATTCTTAACCACTGTGCCACCAGGGAAGTCCCAGTCTCATTGCCTTTGATAGGAATGGTGATGAGGGCGAGTGCTCTGGGATGAGTGGTACTAAACTCTGAGAGATACCATGACAGGGGTAGTTGGCTGAAATCTTGAAAAGGAAAGCTGAGAGCAGAAATCCACCCACACCAATTCTGCTCTGGGGGTGGCAGCTGGCAGAAAATTCTGGAGACAGTGATCCGAAGTTGTAATTAATCTGGACATTAATGGAAGATTTTAAGAAACCTGGGAGTAGCAGAGTGGGAAGGTTAAAGAAACAGGCGTAGAAGATCACCTTAGCCTTTTGTCCTTGGTTTATATTTGTAACCTAAATACTGCATCCAGGTGGGTATTAGTTCAAGTTTATTTCTCACTTCTCTGTGTCTTCAACAGGTTCATCTGTGTCATTGCTGTCTGCTGCCTTAGATCATGAATGAAGACAAACTGAGGAATATGTTGAACCTATTCCACCCATCACAATACCATCAAAAGACACACTAAAGCACTTTTGAATGATGAATCAGACTTATTTATTGACCACCTACTATGTGCAAAGCCCTCTGCTAGCTGTGAATGGATGAAAGCATGAGTTACCTAAGGTTCCTGCTGTCAAGTAAGTTCCCAGAGCAAGATAATAAATGGCGCATGTAAACAGAGCAGGTTGTAAGGCCAGCCATTCATAGCATGGTGGCTGGGCTCTTGGGTTGTAGACTGGAACCACTTCCACTATCAGCTCTAACCACTGGCTGGGTGTCTTTGGGCAAGCTGACCAACCTCATTTTTCTCATCTGTAAATGGAGATGATGATAATCATAGTACCCATATCATAGGGCTGTTGTGACGACTCGAGATGACGCCTGTACAATGCTTAATACCTTTGCTGTGCACACCCTAGTTTATCAAACGGGAACCTGCAGTCTCTGAGGCTCTGCTAACGATGACCACCTCTGCGCAAGGGTGTGGTTTGGATTTGGTCCGAGTCACCGCAGCATGACCTTGTATTGCAAGGGGAGGAGAGGCGCTTGGGACAGGCAGCATTGGTTTGGTGGTGCCTGGGGGGGGGGGGGGAGGGGGGGCTCAGTGTCTGTGTCTACCACTGCCCTCTACTGGAGACAGTGAGCACAACAGATGTCTAAGGAACACCCAACCTACCTTGGTATTCTCTTGTTCCAACACCCTGTGTTTATAAAGAAAAGTCTCCTTTGTTGAGAGCTTTACAGCCCATCTGAGCTAATTTTTCCTTCTTTCAGATACTTAAGAGCAAGAGCAAATTCTATTGTCTGCCAGCCTCAGCTTCTCACTTGCTTTTAACTAATGTGGAGTCTGGGCAGGTATTGATTTTTCTGCTTTTCTCTGACTGCACTCATCAGTCATTTTATATTACTGGAGAGTCCATTAGCAATAAAAAATAAAGGATGGGAGTTACAAAGCCATTAGAGAAACTTACTCTCTGTACCTTTGAGGTGAGGGAAACAATTAAAAGCACGTCATCTTATAAACATTCTAATAGAATTATTAGAAAAGTGAATAAACCCAGGATGTGATTCTCAAGGGATGAAATGAAATCCTCCTTAGAAGTCAACTGGAAGGGAGTGCCCCGACGTTCCGCAATGTTGTAGTAGGCATGGAGCTCAAATGCTGTATGTGGGTGAGATGAAAAGAAGATCAGCTACTAGAATAGAGGAGCATTACACAACAGAGATTCAGCCGTAGGCTCACGCATGAATGAATTTCAGAGCTATGATGGCAGAGCTAAGAGGAGAGAAAGGAGGAGATGAAATGGAAAGGGAAGAGGTGACTCTGAAATTTAGTAAGTTGGGGAAACAAAGCCATGTCTCCACTCTTGTCCAATTGTACAAGATGGTTACTGAAATTCACTGAATTCTCCACTGGGAGCTGAGAGGGGGTGAACAAAGCAGGGACAGACTCTGTGGATTTTGATGCTTGTTGACTGGAGAATGTAGGAAGATGCATCCCTCGGGGGGTGCGCACCATTGTGTGTAAGTGACCGGCAGCATTCTGGGCACGTGTCGGTCCTCAAAGTATGTGAATTCCCTTGCTCCTCCCTGTAAGCTGGAGAGTGTGTAGAATCGATAGTGAATATTATGAATATAGTGAATATCAGGCTGCATTTAACTTAATTTCCTTTTATTTTCGTGGCTTCCAAGAGTAAACAGTTTTCACACTAAGGGTTATTTGGACATTTATTCTCTCTAGATGAGCATTAAGGATATATTCAGTTGTCTGACCCTCTTTGGTCCAGAAAGCAATAAACACTTCCACAAAACCCTGCTATAGGTGGCAAAATTTATGTTTTGTTTTCTCATCCTTACACAGGCAGGCATTATATGAGGTTTTTCTACCTATCGTAAAGTTGCTCTGTAGTATGTTTTTCTTTTCCCTTCCTGATTGTAATTTATTGTCTATAAAGAGTATGACAAAAATACTGGGAATAATTTTAAAAATTCACAATTCTACTTCTCTAACATTTGAAGTATTTATATTTTCCATGCACTTTCCAACTTTACCCTTATGCATATTTACTTTTTACATAGAATCTTGCGTTTTGTTTTTTCACTTGATGCTATTTTATATACATTTTAATGTGGTGTCATGGCAGTCATAATTATAATATTTAATGGTTGCAAAATATTCCGTTAAGTTTATGGCTCATACTTTTCTGAGTCAATTCTCTATCAGAGGCATGAAAGGTTTTTTGCTATCTGGTTTGTTTTACCATTATAAGTAATATCATCATAGTTACATAAGTAGGTTTTTTTCCCTCCACTTGAATTATTTCCTCTGAATAAATTCTCAGGAGTCGGGTTATTGTTCTCGAGGTACACCTCCAATTATTTTCCTAAACGGTTGTATTTTACTTTGTCAGAAGCAGTGAATGAGACTAATCTTGCTTCTCCTCTTAACAACATTAGATGCCGCTGGCCGGATACTTTCTCCCCTAGGGCTCCCTGGCTGTCATCCTTTTCAGTTTTTCATGTACCTCTCTGGCTGTTCTTCCTTGGTCTTCTTTGGGGTCTCCTACGCCCCTACTTTTTCCCTCAATGTTTGTGTCCACGGGGCTTAGGCCTGGGCTGTCCGCTCTTCTCATTTTTTACATTTCCTTTGGAACATCTTCTGCCCTGTACAGTGGGCTTTAATTACTGTATCATCAGTCACACCATGTCCCTGTACACCAGACTCATATATCCAAATGCCAAAAGGAATCCTGGTCTCCCAGTCTCCAGCCTTGTTCTTTCAAAACCTTTCTCCATACTATGCCAGAGTAATCTCCCAACACATAAGTTGGATCTTGTCACCTTCTGTGACAAAGACCCTTCAGTGGGTTTCTGTTGCTCTTAGGAAATAACAACCCCTGCCTGTTTCTGTCCATTCTGTGCTCCTGCTGTTTCCCTGTCTGCACGATGGCTTCCCTTTATCTCTGTGCCTGTCAGCACTCTTCTTCTTTCTCTTTGTCTGGCTGACCCCCGCTCATCCTTCACGTCTCAGAGAGGCCATTCCTGGGCGCTAGGTTTCTCTGTTATATGTTCTCCAAACCCCTTTCCCAGTCATACTGCCTGCTGTGCCTTATTGAGGCCTGTTCCCAAGTGCATCAATTCCCCAGCGCCCCTGGCCTGCCCTGCGCAAAGCCAAGCACCCCCGAAGTCCAGACAAAGCTCCTGGCAGCAGGCACTTGCAGTAAGAGGCACTGGGTGTGCACAGGGCACGTGTGCCCTGAAGGCCTACGGATGAGGCACCAACAGACTTGGCCCCCATCCACCTCTTACATTGCTCAAATTCACTCACGCTTCATATTAAATTCACTCTGGCCCATCACTGATTCTTCAAGGTGATGGCTTACTTCACACTCAGCTGGTTTTCTCTCAATTCCTTTAAATGAAAAAAAAAAAAAAAAAAAAAAGATGTACAACAGGGAGGTTGGTTGGACAAACCACAGTCCCTGATGCTACCCTGAGGCATGATTGATGCTCATCTTTTCAGATGGCAGTTTTGCTGATCTAGGTTGCTGGTCCTGTGGGGTAACCCTGAGATCCCCCCACCGCCCAAGAATCCTGGTCTCTCCGGTGACCAGGTTTTTGTCAGGCTCTGATTGCATCTGGTTATTGTGCCTTTAAGGAATAAGGAGCACAAAGCTCCCAATAGGTCACTTAGATAAGTGACTTAGACCACTTAGATACGTAGGAAGAGGGGCCACTTCTGCCCCCTATTCAAAGTGTCCAAAGTATACTGTGCATCTTAAAGAAGACTTTATGGCAAACCTGGCACATAATGTGGGCCCTGTAGAGGCCTTTCTGACCCTCCCCAGCTGGCGGCCTCCAGACTGTGCAGGGTATGAAAGGGACACTGGATCCTGAGGTCGTGGGCCAGCGTGGCACCTCCTTGGCTGTAAAGTGGGTCCCTGGGTCAGAGGAGATGGGTTGTGTGATCTCAAGTCTGCAAATCAGACACTCTGGAAGGTGTCAGATGGTGGGGCAGGCCAAGGCATTGTGGGCAGGAAGACGCACCCGTATCAATCTCAGCAGGGACAAATTACTGCCCTACCCGACCCCAGGGGTGAAATCAGCTTTGGACTAAGTGGCTGGGTTTTCCCTCCAGGGACGGTATCATATCAGGTCCTCACGTCGGTTTCCACTGGTGACAGATCAGACACTCGGCAGCACGGCAGCCGGGTCAGCCTTGGTGCTTGATCTTTCCACCTCCTGCTAATCGCTCTCTTGTCACTCTCTTAGGTACCTGACCATAAGCAGGCAGAGACCTGTGTGTTAATGAGACGTCTCAAGTGATCTTTATTCCCAAACTAGGTGCTCTCATCTCCAAAGCGGCTCTCTCTCTTCCAAGGGTCCTTTTCCCAGATGCACTTGGGATTCAAGCTGCCGGATCACATTGTGCTTCAAATAGGCTGGCAAGAAAAGATTTGGATCAAAGCAAAACTAAAACTAAAACATTTGGGGAAAGAGGTTAGACATCCTGCCCTGGAGGAACAAACTGTCGTGGATGGGTCAGAGGGGAGGGCCAGGTGGCCTGAGAGCACAGTTCTGTTTAGTCACTAGTCTGCTGATAAGCAGATATTTCTGAAGACCCATTTTGGCCAAAAAAAAAAAAAAAAAAATCAATTAGCACACCTGTATTTCTCTGGTAATGCTTGTGTAATGCTTTGAAGCTGACAAGCACAGGAAAATTCTTATCTCCCCGCCTCCCCCATATTCCCAGTGCCTGACCCAGTGCCCTGCTGAAAGTCCTGAATAAATATATAGTTGTGGAATGAACAAATGAATGGACAAACAAATGGTATCTTTGGTAGATAAAGGATGCTTTATAGGAATCGTGTGAATTGCAAGTTTCTCCAACTCCTTGAACACAGGACTGGATTAGCAAAACTTGGTTTAGACGCAGCATTTCAAGGGCACGCTTTCTGATAAAGGGAAGTATGGTTATATACGCATAATGCCTTTTCACAGTGTCTGAGTCACCTCACACCCCTTCACCTCATCTGATAACGGTCCTTGGCCGGATCTGCCCTTTTGCCGGGCGTTCGCCTGGGCTATCGCCTCTTGCCCCGCCCCCCCGGGTAAGCTACCACCGCAGGCACCGGGTTGCCAGGCGCCGGCATGCGAGCACCAAGCAGGAGGAAATGGGGGGAACGCGAGGGCACATTTACAGCCATGAAAGCTCCCGACGGCATGCCTTCGTGTGGATACCATGCACATTTTATTTTTTTTAAGCTGACAGAAAGATATAGCTGGGCAATAATGGAAAAGTTGACTCCTGAGGTGATGGTGAAAAGGAAATAATTTGTTTTGATGAGACCTTGTCTTTATATATGTTGGTTTAGCCCTCCTCTCCCAGCCACAAAGGTTATCTTCGACACTATTGTGGAGGAAGGTGAGGGCTGTGTTAGTGCTACAGCTGCCTCTCCCTGGCTGCCTGCTCTACATGCCCCGCCCCCAACTAGGAGACAACAGGAGTCCAACAGACGGGGTTCATCACAGCACCTCAGCTTTGACATAACAAGATTGTCTTTATCTTTAGCCAGATAAAAATATTTATCTGGGGCTCTCTTCCTCAGGAATCTCTCTAATTAAATAAAGCAAATCAGCAGAGGTCTGATAGAAGTTCATTTGGAAAATCGCTAAATAAAAGGTAAGCAAAACCCAGTATATTACGTGTTCCCTAAAAAACCTGTGACTGAAGTCAAAGGCCTTGGTGTGTTTGGCTAAAGAGAGAAGATAACTTAGGTGTGCAACGGGAAGTCCACCTGTACTCCAGCGCTAGTTCTGTGAAGCTGTGTGAGCCTGGTAAGTCTTGTGGCCTTCCTGGGCCTTGGTCTCCTCCTCTGGTGAATGTGTGCTTTGGACTTTCTCTCCCTTTCTTTCTCTTTCCTTCTTTCTTTCTTCCTTCCCTCCTTCCCTCCTTCCTTCCTTCCTTCCTTTTTCTTCCCACCTTTCTTCTGTCCTTCTTTCTTCTCTCTCTCTTTCTTTCTCTTAATATAGGAAATATGCCCTGTGAAAGCTGCTTTCCTAGTCTCACCAGTTAAAGAAGAGGGAGGCTTTTCTGTCGAGGAGGACCAAGAGTTTGGGAATATTCATTCCAGTCAGTTTTCTAAATAATCCTGTATTAATGATTATGAGAAACACTAACTAGAGTCTGAATACCTATTCTTTAAAGGATTCCTACAGACTCGACTTGAGATTCCCAACTGCAGAAAAAATTATGCTAAATCATTTACCTTCATGATGTGGCTCACCCAACGGCCAGCATTTCTCTGTACAAACTCCCTTCTGACAAGCCCTCAAAACTCAAATGAGAAAGAAGGTTTCCCTCGAGGGCATTTGAGGAGATTGCCAGAACCGGATTAGAGGCATCACCTTATACTTCATTAATAGAAGCAACGCAAAAGCCCAGCTCTAAGGCAGAGTAACCCACTTGTGAAATGGCAACCAATCCCTTCAGCTCCCAGGAGCCAGGTGGCCTCCTCTGGGCAGGGATCACCTCCGGTTTGCCCCATTGTGGTGTCCAAAGATCACAGCCCCTCCCTCCACAACATAGAAAAGGATGGCAAGTGCTGTCCAAATCTCAACAGCTACACAAAAATGAGAATCTCCCTACCACCAAGCACAGTGCCAGGTATACAGCACGCACTCTATAAATATTTATTCCGTCAATGAAAGGATGCGTGAATGAAATTCCTCATCTCTGTATCCCTGAGGATAACCCAGCTCTGGGCATCTTTCGGATCCATTCAACTGAGTTATGGAAAAGGACCAAAAAAAAGAAAAAATAAAAACAGACAACACAAATGAAACCAGGAGCTGGCATAGGAAGTGTGATCTGATTCTGCTTCCCTGGTAATTAAGTGTGCCCGGTGCCTGCCAACTTAGACGATGACAGCGTGGGACTCGCCTGCCCACCGTGGGCGCGTGGGCGGATGCGCAGCCCTCAGGATGCTGTTGCAGGGCGAGTCATCTCTTTATCAAGATTACCACAGCCACGGAAGCTTTCTCACCCCGCCGGCGGGGGCATTCCCCAGCCACCCTGTCGCGGCCTCGCCCCTGCTGGCTGCCCTGTGCTGTCGGCCCCCTTCTTGGCTAACCACCTTCCTCCGGCTGTCCCCTGTTAGAGAGTCGCGCATCTTTCCTGAGCCTCCCTTGGTGTTTCAGCAGCCGCCCGTGTGTTTCCCCTGATCAGAGAGAGAAAGTTACCGGGGAGGCCCCAGCGGAAATCATTGTACCCGTTCTCCAGGATGGCATGGGCTTGACCTAGCCTGATTATTTCTGATTGCTGTCACTGGGCCTAGAGCACAGCTTAGGTCAAGAAAGGTATGACCCTGGGCTTCCCTGGTGGCGCAGTGGTTAAGAATCCACCTACCAGGTCAGGGAACACGGGTTCAAGCCCTAATCCGGGAAGATCCCACATGCCGCAGAGCAACTAAGCCCGTACACCACAGCTACTGAGCCTGCGCTCTAGAGCCCGTGAGCCACAACTACTGAGCCCGAGTGCCACAACTATTGAAGCCCACATGCCTACAGCCCGTGCTCCGCAACAAGAGAAGCCACCCAATGAGAAGTCCGTCCTCCGCCAGCTGGGACGGCAGGACGGCAGGCCTGCAGGCCTGCCTCCGCACTGTCCCCCTCTGGGCTGTCCCTGCCTCCGGAGAGCTGAGACTGCAGAGCAGGAGAGGAGCCTCAGATAAGAAAGTATGGAACGGGGTCCCCCTGTGCGTCAGGCTTGACTGGGAAGCACCTCCATCCTTCTTGGCTGGGCCTCCCACACTTCCTCTGCGGAGGGTGTCCAGCCCTTGGCACTTAGCTAAGGGGAAGGGGCTTAAGATTAATGGGGTCGCACGTCTAAGGCTCGGTTCCAGACTGGTGTCACTATTTCCAGCTCTCTGCCCTCCCGGCCTGTGGCGGGACTGTATTCCCAGACCCCTTGGGGCGGGGCCCAGGGGAGGGTGCGCGTGACTCTTCCAGTCAGTGACTGTGCATGTGCGTGAAGGTGATGGATGCGTGTGTGACTTCCAGACTGAAGTATTTAAACGCCACTGTGAGAATCTCCGCAGTTCTCCTTCCCTCTACCATAGATACAGGGTGGTTGCTCTTCTAGCCTGGATCCCAGGGAAAGGAATGGAGGATCGAGCCTCAGCCAACCGCTGATGAATAGGTAGTGTGAGTGAGAAATGCACCTGTTTTTCAGTCGCTGAGCTACTGGAGTTGTTACTGCAGCATGAACTAGCCTATGCTGACTGAAGCACAGGGTTTAGCCCTCTTCCCCTTGACCATAATAGCAGGGGTGTCCCAGTGTGTGAGCAAGGGCAGTATTTGTCTGAAGAGAGGAGGCCCCGTCAAGCTCCTGGTGTGGCACTGGGCTCACTGAGCAGGGGAGAACTTGTGAGTGTGTGTTAAACCAGCTCACTGGTTGGGTTGGGTTTTGAAGACTCCCAAGGCTCAGAGGTCAATGCCAGGGCAGCCATAGAGACTGACCTAGTGCACTGGGATGACCCAGGAGGCCTGGGCGTGGGGGCGCAGGCTCCCCGAAGCCTCCTTAGTGCTTTGCTGTGCATGCCCTGGGTTGTTTGGCCCCCTGTTGTAGTTTGAGCAGGAGGCATGGAGCTGCTGCTTATGTGTTGGGAGAGGAGGTGGAGAGGCAAGAAGAGGCGGGAAGCCATTGCATGTAGCCTTCCTGAAGGTGGTCAGTTTGGCTAGCCAGGCATAGCTGCCCTGGGGCACAACTTCCCCTCCCTGCCCTCCTTTCCTTCCTTCCTTCTTTCCGTTTTTTACTCAAGAAATACTAATTGAGCACGTCCCACGTCCCAGGCATTGTGCTGGGTCCTGGAGATACAGTGGTGAGTAACATCATCATGGTCTTGACCATGGCATAGCTTGGTCATCCTCACAGATATGAGGCCAGTGATGTTGGCCGCAGAAGCATCCCATCATATTCCCGACAGGGGCTAAGGAGTGTTCCCCAATAATCATGTGCACGTGTCACGTCAGAACCATGTCGCACACAAGCAGACCCCACTTAGGGGTTCTTTTCTGTCCTAATAACTTTCATCTCCAGGTAGTTATTTTTTCCCCTCAAAGGAATTGTCACCAAACTCAGGTCTGGCTGCTTGCTGCTCGAAAGCCAATACTCGAGAGACAAGTGTTGGTAGGAAAGGAAAGTTTGTTTTATTCAGGAACCCAGCAATCTGGGGAGAAGGTGGACTCATGTCCAAAAGCCAACTCCCCCCTATGCTTCATGGGGCAAAAGCTTTTAAAGGGGAGTTTTAGGGGTGTATAGGTGGAGAGAGGGCTACATGCAGAATAGCGCAGTCAGCTCTGACAGTCATCTTGAAATTGGTCATGCCGTGGTCTGACCAGCAACATCTTGATGTTTTTGTTTGTTTGTTTTTTTGCGGTACGCGGGCCTCTCACTGTTGTGGCCCCTCCCATTGTGGATCACAGGCTCCGAACACGCAGGGCCTAGCCGCTCCGCGGCACGTGGGATCCTCCCGGACCGGGGCACGAACCCGCGTCCCGTACATCAGCAGGCGGACCCTCAACCACTGAGCCACGAGGGAAGCCCCGATGGTTTTAAGTACAGTTAGTCTTTGGTTCCAGGATTGGTTTGTTCCCATCTCCTTGAAGCCAGTTCTCAGAATTGTGGCAGCTATGTCATGGCTACAATCTGGTCATCACGTAGTTAACTTCTTCCACCTCGTGCGGGTTTTAGTATCTGCAAAACAGCTCAAAGGACGTGGCTCAGAATATTATCTATAGCCCTTGAGGAGGAACTAAATGTCCTTGACTTTGTTTGATGGCTCAACTATTATCATTTTGTCTTATTTGACTGTTTCCTTTGCTTCTGTATTTTCTCACTTCTCTGATTAAATTTATTCTTTAACTGAAGGTTTTCTACAGACAAGAGGCAGGCAGAGGACCTGGGGAGGTCTGTCCCGTTAAGGCCCCTTAGGGTCCTGCTGCATTACAACATCACCTCTTGTGATCCCTGCTCGTCTGTTTTCACACTGTTTTCTTCACGTTCCTTCCCCCGTATTTACCTACTGCTCTCTCTTCTGCCTTTTTTTAAAAATTCATTTCAGTAGGCAGCCCGTTTCTGACTGACATGTCTCTGCAATCTCTGCCACATCCTCCTGTCCTCAGCTTTTCAATCTCCTTGGACCTTATTCTTCACTACATTCTAATGGAATCCACAGCCCACTCTCTTGGTGGCTGGCTACCTTCAGCTCATCTAGCCTCTTGGATGTCTTGCTGTCATCCTCCCTCTGCCCGTGTTCAGAGAGGGGAGCTGGGCAGTGGCAGGCATCTCTTCAAAACTGCCATCCTGCTTTGTGTTACAAGCCTGCATTATTAACGAGACCTCCTTGACATTGAATGTTCAAGATGAGACTGCTACAGGAAAGGGCGGCAGCTTCTGGGTCTGGCCCAAGTCTCACAGCTGGAAACAAGGGAGGATCTTATCTCTGCTCCTCGAATTTGGCCTAGAGTTTGATGCAATGTGTAATACGATCCTCCCAGCCTACTCACCGGCTCCCCAGAGGCTCCCAGACTTGCCTCACTTGGCTCTCTCTTGTTCTCCTCTGCCTCTGCCAGGGCACCTCCACTAACAGGTGTTATTTCATAGAGGCTATGACAGATGGCCTCGGCTTGCATTCTGGTCCTGGCACTTACTAGGCTGTGTGATCTTCTGTGTATTATTTAACTTCTCTGTGCCTAAATTTTTTCTTCAGTAAAGGCACATCAAGTAGCATGTACCTAGTTCACAGAGTGTTGGTGATAAGATGATCTAAATAATGTGCTTGTCCCCGGCCTGGGTTCTGGCCCCTGGTTAGCGGAAGCCCCGGGACTGCACCTCGGCCCACAGTCTCCTGTGCTTTCTCCCTCACCCCAGGCTCTCACTCGTGAGTCTGCCTCGCAGAGTAAAACACTCAAAGATGTGAGTTTGTTGCATATTGTAAAAGCAGCTGTCAAGACTTGTCTCTTGAATTTTTTTGTTTTCCCAGAACAGTAGGTGACAATTTGCTTCATTTTACAAAGAAATGTAAAACCTGCTAAGTCCATTGACCATGGAGCCTGGTCTATTGATTAAATCAAACAATTTAATGAATTACTTATCAACCAAAGAATGATTATATATAGATAATAATAATGAACCATTGTCCAGAACTCCAAATACAGAAATGATTTTTAAAAAATAGAATATTATCATGCTTTCTGATCCTAATATCACAGAAAATAATAAAGATCAATTAATATTATGTAGTATCTTTTATTTGTAAGTAAGAAAGATAAGAGCTTACATAATGGATGATTTCAAACATTAAGGAAAATATGGTTTTAAAACGGACTTGTGGCCTCTGGTCTCTAATTGAGAACTTCTGGAAACTGCACTCGATTTATAAACTGATTTTCTGGTAAAAGGCATTTGAACAAACTTCAGAGGGATATCCAAAAGCTGATACATGTTTACCTGCACCCCTGTAAATCAGGCCTCTTTATCCCCTTGGAAATCTTTAGCTTTTGAAATACACCTATAACTTGTATGTGTTTACTTGCAGGTTACATTAGGCAACGTTTCCGCTGACCGACAGACTTGTCAAAGGCTGGCTTCCGGAGCGTTATTACCAACATCACCTTCTGATAACAGAAAACACACCTCGACAGAGGTTGGGCAGTATCTCAGGGCAGGGAAGGTGACATCAGATTTTACTGAGAATTAGAAGTTGATTAAAGGTAAGATCAGTGGAAACAGCAAGGTAAGGATTTTGAGAGAAGGCATGAAAGAAGCTTAGGGTGAGTACTGTCGATCCTTTCCACTGAAGAGTTCATGAGTCTTTTGAAACTCAGGTGAGACAGTCCTGGAAAAGTACAGTCATTCTAAGGAAGACAGTGGGATAGCTAAGTTATGTGAGTGTAGACAGCAGGGAGTAGTTGCAGTTTTGTGTCCAGGTTGGGTGTGGAGCAGATGGTTTTGGTTCTCACACCTAAGAGAGAAGCTTCTCTGGGGCTGGGCATCTAAGCACCCCTTTACCACAGGCTTCAAGCTGCAGGCTGGTTCTGACCGGGTTAGACTAATCCGTTTTCACTTGGGGATGGACTGTTGCTGCCATGAGCAAAATCAAACTTGTGGCAATAAGAAAGAGAGAGGGAATGGACACGGGTTAAGCAACTCGCTTTATTTCCTGTAACAGGTAGGGAGGGAGATTGATGGCCAGCAGAGAGGCCCTGCCTTCTTGAGACCATGGTTCCTTGGAGGCCAAGACCTGGGGCAAGGTTCTGCGTCAGCCGTTCTTTCCTCTAAGCTCAGGGCCCTGGCTCCTGGGTACCTTAGGGTCACACCGTGCTGACCTGTAGTCTCCTACAAGCAGGAATGTTCCATCATGATTCTGACCATTTGTTCCTTGGTCAGTCCAGCCTGGTGCTTATGGTTTTCTCCATCTCATCACATCTGATCTCATCTCATACCACTTTCTTCCTCTCTCGCCATACCCCAGGCACACTGCATTTTCCTGCCTCTCACACTTCATCTCAGTTCTGCCTCAGGGCCTTTGCACTTGCTGTGCATCTGGCCTGGACTGCCTTTGCTAGGATTCTCCTCCTGTCTCCCACTGTTCGGGTTCCAGCTCCAATGTCACCTCTTCAAAGAGGCCTTTCCTGTCGGCTCCTTTGAAAGTGGCCTCTGCCCACAGGAATGCCCCACCCCATCACCTTCTTTGCATCTATCCCTCTCTGAAATGACCTTGTTCACTAGTTTACTTACTAATTGGCCTCCACCTTAACTGGAATAGAAGCTTCATGAGAGTCCCATCTGTCTTCTTCACACCTGTAACCTCAGTTCTTAGAAAGGACACCAGATATAGTTATAATAAAACATTAGAAAATAATAACAGCTGACTTTTTATATTGGACCAGGCACTGTTTTTAAGACCCTCAATGTATTATTATCTATTTGCTCTTCCTAACAGACCTTCTTATCCCACTTTACTGAGGGACAAAGAAGTTAAATGAGATCATAGACTTATGAGGTCCCAGAAATGGCATAAATTAAGTGCCCAACACATTTGTATTAAATTTTAAAAAATGAACCTTTGATTTTTTTGTTCTTGACTTCCATGTGCAGGTGACATGCACTGTTTGGTAGCACAGAAAAATCTCCTGGCACGGAGAGTTTATAGAGAGTGATGCTTCTTTGCCCCTGCCTTATGAATTTTTCAGCAGTGCTAGGTCACATTTCCTTCTAAGGTTTTAACGTGTGACGGTGGCGTGTACATCACACACCTTAAATTACATAACAGAATGATCCATGACAAGCCCACACCACATCTTTAATTTTATCCATGATACACATCACACACGTGTTAGAAGCTCTTTGATTAAGTTATAAATGCTTATCCTCAAAATGCATCTGTATTAGAAAATGTCACCTGCGACTTTCCACTCCATTCTCAACTAAACAGCACAGCCGAGCAAATAGCTATCTACAAACTCACTGTCCCATGCTAGTGTCTCATCCTACTTCCCTTTATCAGCATGACTTTAATTAGGATGGTCTCGCCCTGCTGCTCTGCAGGCTTCTGTCTACCCACTGGGGTGCTATTTCCCTTGGAAATTCCCCTTTCCACACACTTTCCTCATCACCAGTGGTCTCACTGCTCTGATGTTGCCCGCCTGCATACCCACCTGCTTCCTCATTATCTCCAAGAGCTTATTCATGTAGCGGGAGACATCAAGGATCCAGCGCTTTCTTCTCCAAATGTTCGTTGGTGCCCACTGGCCATCACTCAGCAGGCCTGAGTGCTAAGGAAACATGAATGAGAAAGACGGACACGGTCTCTGCCCCTTGAAGCTTAGTCTCCTGGGGAATTAAAGACTCAGACTGATACCATGAGTATGATGAGTGAAAGTTACCGGGTGCTAGGAAGGTGGGTTATGGTGGCCTGATGCAATCTGGAAGAGTAAAGCACGGCTTCTCGGATCTTCTAGCGGAGCCCTGAGGATGATGGCAGTGAACTTGCTGGAGATGGGGGAGAGGTTCCAGGCAAAGGGAAGAGTGAGTGCAAAAGCCCTGAGGAGGGAGCCTGAGCATGCCATTTTTTTTTTTTTTTTTTGCGTACGCGGGCCTCACTGTTGTGGCCTCTCCCATTGTGGAGCACAGGCTCCAGACGCGCAGGCTCAGCGGCCATGGCTCACGGGCCCAGCCGCTCCGCGGCATGTGGGATCTTCCCGGACTGGGGCATGAACCCACGTCCCCTGCATCGGCAGGTGGACTCTCAACCACTGCGCCACCAGGGAAGCCCAGCATTCCACTTTTGAGGAAGTGATAAGAGGCAGAGTGAGGGAGCTCGGGGAGGAAGCAAAGAGCATTGAGAAACTAGATGGGCGGGAACCACACTGGGCAGGGCCTCGGGCTCCACGTTCCTGTTTCTGGACATATCCCATGAGCCATAGGAAGGTTTTGGAAACATTTAGGCGAAAGAGACTTGCTCTAATTTGTGTTAAAAAGATCACTTGGGGAAAAAAAAAAAAAAAAATATATATATATATATATATATATATATATATATATCACTTTGGCTAAACTGTGGAGGATAGATTAGATGAGCCCAGGTTTTTGTCTTGTGCTGTTTGCTGTGATAGGAACAGAGGAGGGAAGCTCTTTGGGGAGAAAAAGTCACATTTCATGATTGATGTGACCAGCCCAAGATGCTTTTGAGGCATTCAAGTAGGCACACTGAGTACACAGGTGAATTTATATATTTGGAGTCCTAAGAGAGACTGGGTTAAAGCTACAAATTTGAGATGGTGATTGAAGCCAGAGGTGTGGCTGAGATTGCCAAGGGAGACATAAAGAACAGAAAAGCAGGGGAACCAGGACCAGTCTTTGATGGATTATGACATTTAAAGTCTGGGTAGAGGAGGAGTCATCGGCAAAGGAGACTGAGCAGGAATAACCCAGCAGGAGGAAAGCCAAGAGGGGGTTTTGTCCTGGAGGCTGAACTAGACTCTTTCAAATATTTCAAATACATGCTACTGAAGTCCATCTTCAATTGATTTAAGAAAAAAGGAAGGAGAAGCAGAAGAAGCATTTGTTGACTCTTATAACCGAAACTCAGGACTAGCCAGATGTGTCTGGATCCAAGTTCTTAAACAGGTCCTGAGGAACGTGCCTCTCTCTCCATTGCTCAGTTCTTTGCTGAGTGGGTCATTCTGTGTGGTGGCCCGATCAGGTCACTGCCAGAAGCTTCAGGTTTACATCCTACCTAAGGTGAAGAAAACCTCTCTCTTTTATTGGTTTCCGCAAGACACCAGGTATCACTCTTGTTGGTGCGGCTCAGGTTACATGTTAGTCTCTGAGCTGGAGGCTGGAATCAATCCTGCCCATAACTCGTGGCCAGAAAGTCCCTGAAAAGAAAATCAGGGTGCTGTTACCTGAAGAAGGCAGAGAAGCCAGGCAGACAAACCCCAGATGTCTATACAGATGCCACAACGATGAGTATTCCAAAAAGGATAATATATTCAATAGTATTAAATACTACTGAGAGATCAAGTAAGATGGCAACTAAAAACGCCCATGGGATTTAGCCAACTGGAGTCACTGTGACCTGAGACCCACACGAATAGCTCCATCATAAAGTGGGATGTGAGGAGTCGTCATGCAAGTAGAAACGGCCATATGAACTCAGCGGAGAAAAATCACTTAGAACTGAGGTAATCAAGGAAGATTCATGTAAGAGGTGGCATTGGGCCCTGAAGGATGCATAAAATTTTAACAACTAAATCCAGAGAAGTGGAGGAAGGAAGGGCACCCCAACCAAATATAGCATGAACAAAAGCATGGCAGCAGTGATGTTTCGGTTGTGTTCAATGAGGGTTGAACAGTTCATATTTGGTCTGTGGATTAGGGACCAAAAGTGAATGCTAGCTAAGGAAAAGGGACTTTCTTTGTTCAGTTTACAAGTTATTCAACTACAACCAACATACCCTCAGGTTACTGGGCTGAGTATGTAAATGAGGGATGGCTGTCAATCTAATGGAGCTGACTCAGATCCCACCTGGAGAAGGGCCTCCATATACTCTTGCCTTTCCACCCAAGGGATCCCTGGGGTGTGTCACATGGGAACTCATCATTAAGCCTTGGTCTTTCCTGTGACTCTCTGAGTGGCCTGGGCTTGAAATGCTCTTGTCATTACTCATGGCTGCCTCTGTCATTCAGGTTACCACCTCCATTGTGAGGACTTGACTACCCTGCCTTCTTGCTGACTTCAGCGGAGGAATGGTCCTGTCAGATAATCGCATCTGTGACAGCAGCTCGGCTGTTTCTCATCTTGCACTTGCCCTGTTTCTCATCCTATCTTCCCTTCACTTTTTATCCCGGGAAGCTGGCGCTAGAAGGGAGGGTAGAGATGAGGAATTTTGGATGGAAGACCATTTAGGTGACTGCCCTGTATATATTCACATATCCTCTAACCATTGTTCCCAGAACAAACATGTGCGTCCTGAATCTCTAGCCCCCGGGGTACGTCCTTTTCCTACCCAGCAACAGCTTGGGGGGTTACTCGATCTTGGTGGCCAAAAGCCAGCACCAGGTCGTTTAGTCTGTATCTTGTTCTCAGGCTCTTAGGACTTTTCTGCAGCTCGGACCTCTGTGGGCCAGGCCCAGCTGTCCAGATAGAAAGACTGCACTAGTTAGAACTCAAGGTTGATAGTTCCCTCACACACCACCACACAGGGATCCTTGACGCAGCATAAATAATAAAGTCTTGATAGGGGCCATTGAGGGCACTGAGCAAGGGAGTGCAATGCACAGACCGTGCTTAGAGAAGATTGCACGTGGCCGTGGTTTCCAATAGACTTGAGAGAGCAGATCTGAGAGCTGGTGAACTGTTAGGAGACTGATGGGTCCAGGGGAGACAAACCCTAAACTGGAGAGACTGAGGCAGATGTGGAAAGGTGGGGGTGGGTTTTAGAAGCACTTCTTTGGGGGAAAACCATGGAAAGAAGAGAGAAAGAGAGAAGGAGGGAAGGAGGGAGGGAGGGAGGAAAAATAACATTAAAATCTCTACAGGCCAGAACAGAGTAAGAAAACTAAGCATGGTGAGGAGGTCCTGGAAACCTAGGACATGAAGCCCACATTTTGGCAGAGGAGGTAGGGCTGGGAACAGGGAGCTGACTCTGGGAGCCCAGGGCAGGGACCCAAGTGTGAACGTGTGCTGGATCTGCCATCCAGGATGGCAGTGAAGAGAGGCCCCTTGTCCAGAGGGTGAGGAGGAAGCAGATCCCTGCATGAGTGGGACCCATTTCGGTGCCACACGACGTCTCCCTGAAGACTCAAGTTGTCCATTGCAGTGCACAGGGCGCCATCTTTGGTTGGGGGCACCTGATCAGTTGATGCACAAGGGACAGCTCACTCGTAGTCACCTTGACCCAGGCTCCCTAGGGAGACCCTCCCCTGAGACTCTCTCTCTCTTCACTCCACTCCGACGGGCTCCTTGGCTTGCTATATAGTCGCATCTCATTTTTCCTCTTGAGGGAACTCGGAACAGCTTTTCTGGAGGCCCCGAGAGTGTGGAGAGAGCCTCACTCATCCACTCGAGGTCAGACGTTTTGCATCATGAGGGGGATCGAATCTCTCTGGTTGTTCCAACTCCACTTTGCAGTGCGTGACAGAAGACCAGCCCCCAAGGGGGGATGTCTTGCTCCAGAAAGGGAACCCTTTCTCGTAGCCCCGCTCACCAGCAGAATGCAGAACTGTCCTGAGTGAAAGCCTTCTGACTTCATGCCACACTTGAGGACCAGGGTGACGGGGTGGTGATTCATGGTTTGGGTCCAGAGCCTTCAGTGCCCGGGGGATGACAGGCCACAGCATTCCTGCCCCAGCTCCCGGGAGACAGACCGGGCAGGGTTCCCTGTGATGGGTTTCTGAATCGCTACCACAAACAAACAAGCACATCCCTAGACAAAACCATGGTAATTAGAAGGGAAACATAATGACAGTGAAGTTACCTTTCTCCATTCATTCCGCAAGGATTTTTCTGAGTGTTTATTTTTGGCACAGTTATTTTAGGGGCGGGGAGAGCATGTGGGGAAGGGGAAGGGGAAGGGGAATTGCTTCAGTGTGGCAGCTCGGAAGGGGAGATGGATGGTGGGGCACGGGCAGTGTTAGCGTTTGGTCTGTGGAAGATGAAACAGTGCAGCTCTGCTCTGTGGGCAGCTCTTTGATCTTCCAGTAGCTGCTAGGGTAGCAATTAGCATCCTTAATGCTGAGGGGAGTCTGAGAAACCCTTTAGCCTGCTGATTTAGGTTAGTAGATCCAGAAGTGTGGGTGCCTGAAGGTGAGTGCGTGTGTGTGTGTGTGTGTGTGTGTGTGACAGACAGAAATGGGTTTTTTAATTAGATGCTTCTTTTTTTTAATGTGAGACCTTAATAATGTGCCTTAACTATGATCATCATCATCATTTTCATCATCACTAAGGCCAGAGTCTTTTTTTTTAATGCATTCATTTGGTTGCATTGGGTCTTAGTTGTGGCAGGTGGGCTCCTTAGTTGTGGCCTGCGGGTTCCTTAGTTGTGGTTCGCCAGCTCCTTAGTTGTGGCAGGCATGTGGGATGTAGTTCCCAGACCAGGGATTGAACCCGGGCCCCCTGCCTTGGGAGCTCGGAGTCTTAACCACTGCGCCACCAAGGAAGTCCCAAATTAGATGTTTGATATTATTTTGTAATAGAGCTTTCCATATTTGAGGGTGATGTGACACCCTCAAAATAAAATTCTGCTTTGTTGTTGAAAATTGAATCATCTGAGCACTTATACTGAGAAGGCACAAAGTACTAAATTTACCAGAAAACGTGAACTCCTGGAACTTATAATACCGAGTGAAATAGTATGCTCAAGGGTCCTGTCCAGACTTCCCATCAGGGACAATTCTTCCCTCATGGCCTGAGCTGGATTTAACTTTCTGCTGGGCCATTTTCTAGAACTTACCTAAGTTAGCTAAGCTCTTCAGACATTAGTTTTCACATTTATGAGATGGAAATAACCCGTAACGTGGGGATTAGCTAATCCAGCTAGGATTGCTTGTGGATTTCTTAAAAAAGAATTAAATGAAATAATTCATGTAAAGCACTGAGCCCACACAATGGTCAGCACGCAGTAGATGTTTAACAGATTACTATTTTTAGAAAAGACTTGAAATGAAGTATACTGGAAGAGAAACCCCCCTTTTTTTCCCTCAAGGGCCGCTGAGCAGAGCTAGAGTGAGGGTCTATTTATTAGAAGTCACAAAAATTTTTTTAATTATTTTAATTTCTAGTGATTGAAAATAATTAAACCAATTTATTTTGGTTTAACCAATTTATTTTAATTAACCAATAATTAAACCAAGTTACCATGAGGAACCTCAGCCTCTTACTAAATAGAGCGAATACGTTAATATAGACGTCAATGCTATAGTGTAGGCAAAACAGAGGTGACCATGATGGAGACCTGGAGAAAGGGAAAGAGGTTCCTGAGTGAGGAAGAGGATCGGGGCGGGCAGGAGAGAAATGCAGGAAGGGGGAGTGGGCGGGGGACGAGCAGGGTCCCCATGAGTCAGCCCCCAAACCTTCCCTGGGAGGGTTTTTGACACTCAGCCCCAATGTCATCCCTTTCACCAGTGCTGACTCAGCTGGACCCGAGAGCCCAAGACTCAGGGCTCAGCTCCTTCCCTTTCCAGCTGAGTACGACCCAACCCAGCCCAGGCGCCTTACCCCCCTCCCAGGTCCCCTGCTGCCCGCGGCTGACTTGTGGCCCGCAGCCCGGGCCCTGGACCCACACTGTGCTGGGGGCCTGGCTCTCCTGAGCTCCACCCGTGTCCTCTGGCCCAGGGTGAGCTACACAGGCCTGGAGTCTCCTCTGCTTTATTTCCGATTTTAATTAATCCACTGAAATATGTTTATTTTTTAAATGACAAAACACTTCAAACCATCATAAAAGTATACACCACCCAGACTTAACAAATGTTGGTATTTCGCTCTATTTGCTTCAGACTGTTTCTTTTTAAGATAGAAACAAATTACGTACAGAATGGAAATCTCTTTCTCCCTTCCCAGAGCGAACCACTCTTTTACAATTGGTTCTTGTTTCTTGTCCCTGCGTTCATATTTATGGCAAACGTATGGATTCACAAACAGCACATACAGTGCTGTCTCAGGTACTTAAGATGTTTACATAAATCGTATTTTCCCTCAACATGGTGTTTTCAAGATTTACCTATTCTGATGCTTGTAGAACTACTTCATTCATATTTAAAATTACGACAGAGTCTTCCATTTGGGAATGCATCATAATTATGTTTCTATTCCCCAACTGACGGACATTTGGGTTGCTTCCAACTTTTTATTCTATGACAACAATGAGACTAAAAATATTGTGTGTGTCTTCTCGCGCACTTGTGCGATAGTATGTCTAGTGTGGTGTGCAAAGCTTCCACTTTCTGGCTGTTACTAAATTGCTCTCCAAGGTGGTTACATACCCATCAGAACTATGAGAATTCTCGTTCCCCACAACCTTGCCAATACTCAGTAAAGTATGAGTAACATTTTGCCACTGTCTTAATTTCCATTTCTGATTACTATTGAAGGTGAATGTCTCTTTATGTGTTTTTTTTGATCATTCAGGTTTCCCTCTTCTGTGAATTGTTTTCCCATCGTCTCTTTTGGATTTTCTTAATCTTCTTTATTTGTAAGAGATCTTCAAGTACTCTGGGCAGTGATACATTGTTGGTTACATGGATACTTTAGGATTACTTGGCAAGAGCAGGAATGATGCCCTTCTCTATGTCAGACACAAATCAATTAGTTGGTTCTTTTATAAAACTGTGAGATACAAATTAACACAGGAGACAAATGTCAACTCAAAGGTTTTTCATACAAATCTCTTTTGTTTTATAACCAAGATAATATTAGATCATAACAGCTACTAACTACAATGTTTTCTCGGCTTCTGCTACTCAGTTTCCTTCTTGTATTTCAAAACTCTGCATACTTAAGAGCCAGCCCCTCTGCCCCATCTCATCTTAAAAGAGGTGGATTAAAAGAAACGTTGTCATTCTGTGGACGTGACCTTGCAACTGTTTCTAGTCAGGAAAGGTGTCTGGATTTCTTTTTTATAAGATGGAATGATTGGCAGATATGGAATCCAATTATAACTGTTCTTTTCTTATTAAGGGCACTGGGAAGTGGGCTCTCATTGATAGAAAACATATTGTAAAGAATCACGCATACACCGCTTTTCTGAATAAAGAGTGAGATGTGAGAATGACACGCCCTTAGTCTTTCTCTGCTTGTATATTGTGTGACTTACCTCTTGGAATGAAATGGCGAGGGCTTTGTGGACAGTGCTTCTAAAAATGCTAGTGCCTGTGTTTTATCTCCTCCCAGAGGAAGGAAGAATTGTAAGACGGCAAATAAATATCTGACAGCCTTGGCATGCAAGGTAGGATTTTCCAAGGGTTTTTGGCATATCGATTTGCAAATATGTCCTCCAACTTGTTGGTTGTCTCTTTTTTTGGTGTACTTTCTCATACAGAAGTGGCTGTGCTCACACTTTGTATACCTATTCATGCAGGTCAATCCACATGTCTCTTTCCCAGTCTTCCTCTGGCCAATACTTGAGTCTTAATCCTTCCAGGACCCTGACTAAGCATCTCAGCCGTCCTCCATTGCCCATGAGTTCATGTATATCTTTATGCTGGGACTCTTCTCTTTCTACACAAAGTGGACGATGAAGTGCATCGTCTGAATCTATTCATCAGAGCAATTTTCCCTCACAGCTGTCCTCAGATACCCTGCACTGGGCTGTAGTGCAGAAGCATTCCATTTTCATCTTGTCCCCTCATACCAAGCCAATCCACCATAAACTAAGCTCAAACTGTTCCTTCTCCATTAGCGGGTCATAGGGGACCCCTGCCTCAGATGTTGCCATAGGTCTGAACTGAGGAGGGGCAGGCATGTAACAGAGAAAGGTGTCACAGGGGCCTTGGTCGCCTCCTTATGCAGGATGCTTGTACCCTCTGGACCCCCTTGAGCCTGATTCCAGATATACCACTTCCAGTTTACAATGGAGTGTCAGGGCCCATCCAACTTTAGGCCCTGTTGCGTCCGATATTATCCAACTTCTGGTTGCATGGTCAGAAACCAGTTTCCACCAGGGCCCAGTAGCATGTTAGGAGCTCCTTTTCAAATGGCCCATGGTTCTGTGCTGTAGCCTGAATCGTCTTACACCAGAACCCTATGAGTCTCTTGTTAACACTTGCCCATGGGCTCCACACACAGTCATTCTCTACCACAGATGACTTGACGTAATGAGTGATCTTTTAGGTCACACAGACCAAGTGGCAAGGCTGCTTGTACTGCAGCTAAGACCTGCTGCAGAGCCCTTTCTTGGTCTCAAAGCTAGCAGCCTTCCACATGACCTCACATCATAGCTTCAGACTATAATGTGACAGATCAGGAGAGTTAACGTAGCCCTGGGGTAAAACCATAAGTGTCTACTGTTGTCTGTCCCATGCGAACGCAAACTGTTTCTGATCCTCCTTCGTGCCAAACCCGTGACCTCATACAATTGAGGCTGTGTTCGTCTGCTATGGCAAAGATAGCACACTGGGCACAGAAGCTGCAGTCAGGGCACTGCTGGTTTAAGCTGTAGTAGTTGGCTGTCAGGGGCCTTCATCCATTCAGTTTTTGTAGGGCCTGACTGGTGAATTAGATGGGGCTATGTAACAAGGATCACCACCCTGGACCCTCTAAGTTTTGGGGGCAACAGTAGTATCTGTCATCCCCTCCAGTACTGATATTGTTTTATTTACTATCTTAGCCAAGGGACAGTTTCAGGGATTTCTACTTGGTTTTTCCTACCCCCAGAGCTCTGTTCTATGGGTCAAAAACCAAATGTCAGGTTTCTGCCAAGTTCTAAGTAAGTCCATTCAGAATGTATGTGTGGGAGCCAAGGAAATGACCACTACATGTGTCTGTACACCTAAC
Source organism: Phocoena phocoena (assembly GCF_963924675.1). NCBI lineage: Eukaryota > Metazoa > Chordata > Mammalia > Artiodactyla > Phocoenidae > Phocoena > Phocoena phocoena. Next base: position 66,077,736 of record NC_089230.1, on the reverse strand, counting down.
TATGGATCCAGTGGCCAAGAGAAGAGGTGGGGACAGATCCCGGAGGGCAAGCATTGTCTCGTAAGGCTCCTGCTTTGTTTGACGCTTCTGTGAAGTTTTTTTAGAAAGCAGGAGGAGGGGGACTCAATCTTTCTGTGGTTCCAGAGGTTTCAGGAGAACTTAGAGATTCAAGGTTCTCAACCGAATCTATCCAGATGTTTCATCCCAACTCTCAGGCTTCCTCTCATTCCCCATCAGGGCCCTGCTTTCGGCACAGGAGACTGACCAAGGCTGAGAATTCAGCCTTCCCTGAAATCCTGTCACTCTTAGGATTAAACCCTGTGTCTGTTCCTTTGTTGCATCTGCCCTCTGATTGCATGAAGTAAGGGTCTCTTTAAAGGCTGCTGAGGAGCCCCCCGGAACTCTAGCACTTTAAGTTGTTAATGAATCAATCTGAACTTGGCAATTTCTCTCTTTGATGAATCAGTGGTACTTTGCAACATCCACCCAATTCCACAGTCCTTGTAATTATCACATCCCTCATATGCCTGAGATATTGCACCAGCTACTGTATCCCCTTCCACCTGTATCCGTCCCATCTTAGTTCATCACAAGTAAAAGTCTTAGCCAGTTGCTTTCTATGTCACCCTTAAACTCTATTTAAATAGTTTAATCATACTTGTTTTATAAGCCTTTTTGGATTGTTCTGTGACCTTAGGTTCCTGGTTCTTCATGCCCTGGCTCTCCCTCATGGCAGTTTCTTTCCTTCTGTGAGTGTAATATTTCACTGTGAACTTCACTGCTCCAAGTTCTTTTCTGAGCAGCTTCATTGGAGCTGGGTTGTCTTTATGTCTTCCTCTGCAGAGACCCTAGGATTCTTGTCTGTCTTGGACCAGTTTTTGTCAATTCCTATACCACGCTGGTATTGCACATTGAGATACCACAGCCAGTGGCCTAGGTCTCTGATCACAGGTGATTCTCTTTACCTAACACATAGGAGATGCTTCTTCATGTTTGTGGGTGGAGCTGGCTAGGGTCCTACTTCACAGATGACTTGGAGAAAAATGGTGTTCTATTCCCCCACCTTGCCTCTCAATAGTCTAAGGCCTTGACTCTTCTGTTCCCGTAAAGGCATTGAAATATTAGTCTCGGGCTTCCCTGGTGGTGCAGTGGTTGAGAGTCCGCCTGCCGATGCAGGGGACACGGGTTCGTGCCCCGGTCAGGGAAGATCCCACATGCCGCGGAGGGGCTGGGCCCGTGAGCCATGACCGCTGAGCCTGCGCATCCGTAGCCTGTGCTCCGCAATGGGAGAGGCCACAACATTGAGAGGCCCGCGTACCGCAAAAAAAAAAAAAAAATTAATCTCAAGTCCCAGAAAGTCCATGCCAGGGCCTGTTGGCTACAATTCTTATCACTGTAGGTTTTGGTGACTGCTTCTTTTTCAGCCCCTGGAAACTTTCTTTAGTTTGAACTCAACTAGGCATTAAATAAATACTTTTTGCTTTATTTCATACAGCTTTATTTCATCTAGGTGTTTTAAGTAGGAAGTTGGCCTGAACATGTCAGCTAAATCTACCATATTTACTAGAAATTATACCAGTGTATTTTCAGAAAGCATACTGGTTAGTCCACTGCCGTCACAGAGAATTTTATGGGTAAATTCAATGGATAACTTAAGACATTATAACCACAAATGCACAGCAGTTTCTTCCAAGTTTAGAATGGGGTTTCTATTACTTTATACTCAATATGTGAACATGATATATATATATATATATATCTTTTTAGGGTGGAAGGGAACACTGTTTCTGATGGAAACAGTGAGTGTTTATATATTCCTTGTTCCTAAAGGTCACAGGGTCATTAAGATGACAAATCATCTTGCTAGAAGTGACTGTTCAAGCTACAGCAATATCATGTTAGGCCATTGCCTGGTGATTAGGCGAAACTTCAAAATGATAAAATACAGAATGAGGTTCTATAAGTAGAAACAGATGAAAATTTCCAGCTAATCTTAATAAATGGAGAAAGGAGGAAAATAGGTGCATTTCACTTAGATTTCAAAGAGCTGACTTTAGATTGCATTTGATTCCTGAGCTTAAGTCTGTCTCCAGGCACTAGAAAATGGAGGAGTTGACATCTACATAGTAGATCACAATGGGTTTGGCTGCCCTGACAGCATGACAGAGGTCATATATATATATATATGTGTGTGTGTGTGTGTGTGTATTTTTTTCTTTTCCATCAGAGATATTCCCAGTGCATAAAGACAAGTGAAGACACATTTTCACTCATCTGCTGGCAGACATGTCTACAGTTACCATCCTTTCCATCTTGCTTCCAGCCCACAACATAATTATAGGGCCGTGAGATGAGGGCTGGACCACAATATGCCTGGAGGGGTCCAGAGAGAGTGGGGAAGTAGGTGATGCTTGAAAACAGGGAGAAGAAAACCTGTCATGTAAAGACATGCTGAGAGCAGCGCTGTGGCCAAAATGATCACATGTGAGGCAGGAGCTGAGGCAGGCGTCCAAGAGAATTGTATTTGATTTTCATTTTTAAATATCAGATGTGTAGTTTTAGGGTTGGGAAGCTAAAAATAGGCACCACTCCATATAACTCACTCCCCCTAATTTCTTACAATTGATTCTCAAACAGCTTGTATTTCCCTACCACCATGTAAGAGGTATATTAAGGACAATACTTGAAAATGCCCCAGAAATAAAATTAAGTGGAAAGTTAAAGTCACACGCTTATATGAGTAATACACTAATATCTGTTCTACATATGTCAAAGAACATTTGTTTTTTCTTGCTTTCAAAAAGTGTCTGGGCTGGGCTTCCCTGGTGGCGCAGTGGTTGAGAGTTCGCCTGCCGATGCAGGGGACGCGGGTTCTTGTCCCGGTCCAGGAAGATCCCACATGCCGCAGAGCGGCTGGGCCTGTGAGCCATGGCCGCTGAGCCTGCGCGTCCGGAGCCTGTGCTCCGCAGTGGGAGAGGCCACAACAGTGAGAGGCCCGTGTACCGCAAAAAAAAAAAAAAAGATGTCTAGGGCTTCCCTGGTGGTGTAGTGGTTAAGAATCCACCTGCCAGTGCAGGGGACACGGGTTCAATCCCTGGCCTGGGAAGATCCCATATGCCGCGGAGCAACTAAGCCCGCATGCCACAACTACTGAAGCCCACATGCCTAGAGCCCGTGCTCTGCAGCAAGAGAAGCCGCAGCAATGAGAAGCCCACGCACCGCAGCGAAGAGTAGCCCCCGCTCACCGCAAGCAGAGAAAAGCCCACACGCAGCAATGAAGACCCAACGCAGCCAAAAAAATAATAATAAAATTAATTGATTGTTTTTTAAAAAAGTGTCTAAATATGGTATTCCAGATGCCTCTATCACGGGGCATTATGGATTACAAGTAAAATATAATGACCATTTATTTGCAGGTTGCGTATATTTTATTTAGTTTTATACACAGCATGTAAACCATGATTGCACGTGTTTAATATCTTGGCAGAAAATCTTCACATAAAGCAGAGCAATAAAAACCATGTAGTACATTGTCTGTATTTTTTTCTTTCCCTGCTTCCTTTACTGCACTTTCTCCTTGTCTGAAACCAAACTGATTTGGTTTCAATGGTTTGGTCTATTTTCTTTCATTCATTTTTGTTTTCCTATTTAAGTTCTCTTATAATTTCTATTTACTACATTCCTGGATTCCTGGTTTTCCCGTTGTCTTCATTCTTTTGTCTTCTTTCAGGGCAATATATCTACTTTGTTTCCTCCCAGTAAGCATTGTGTTCCAATCCAGAACTGATTTAAATAGTTCCCTTTTCTGAATGGTGATCCAGGGCAACACTGGATAATAAGACGAAAGCAACCTTAGTACGATTTTCCACCGGGGGCATTGCTTTTCGTATGTGAACTTGGCTACTAAATAACTCAAGTCTTTTATGCCTTCTAGTGACCTGGCTGCATACAGGATATGGTTTTGTCTCCAAAGGATCACAGAAAAGCTCTGGCTCATTGGATCACCATCCTTATCACTTAGGAAAAGTTCTCAAGTGCAGGACATAGGACTGCTAAAGATTCAATTCAATCCCCATGAAAATCTGCAGGCTTTTAAAAAAACTGACAAGTTGATTCTAAAATCTATATGGAAAGACCGAGGAACTAGAATTGCTAAACAAAATTTTAAAAGAACAAAGAGGATCCATACTTCCTTATTTCAAAACTTAGTATAAAGCTGCAGTAATTAAAAGAGTATCAAATTGGTGGAAGGATAGATGAATAGATCAATGGAACAGTATAGGGAGATCACGCATCTATGGTTAATTTTTTTGATAAAAGTGCAAAGGCAATTTGATAGAGAAAGGATAATCTTTTCAACAAATGGATGGTGCTGGAACGATTGAACATTATATGTGAAAAAAAATTAATCTTAACCCATACCATACACCTTATGCAAAAATTAACTGGAAGTAGATCACAGATGTAAATGTAAGATCTAAAACTATAGTCTTAGAAAACATAGAGACAAATCTTTGTGACTTTGGGTTTGGCAACTATTTTTTGATATGACACAAAAAGCATGATTCATAAAAGAAAATATTGACAAATTGGATTTTATCAAAGTTGAAACTTCTTCTCTACAAAAGACATTGTTAAGAGAATGGAAAATAAGCCACATGTCAAGAGATATTATTTGCAAAATGCATATCTGTCAAAGGACTTGTTTCCAGAATACAGTAAAAACAAAACAAAACAAAACAACAATCCTCTCAGAACTTGATAATAAGAAAACAATCAGTCAAATAAACGTTGGGTAAAAGATACTTCACCAAAGAAGACACATGGCGAAAAAAGCACTTGAAAAAATGCTCAGCCTCATTAGTTATTAGAGAAATGCAAATTAAACCACAATGTGATACCACTGCAAGCACATGTATTAAAATGGGTAAAAAAAATTTTAAATGACATTACCTTCAGACATAAAAAAGGATAAGATCTTGCCATTTGCAACAATGTGAAAGGATCTGGAGCGTATTATGTTTAGTGAAATAAGTCAGACAAAGACAAATACTGTATGTTATCATTTAGTGGAATCTAAAAAAGGAAACAAATGAATATAACAAAACAGAAACAGAGTCACAGATATAGAGAACAAACTAGTGGTTACCAGTGGAAAGAAGGAACAAGGGAGGGGCAAGATTGATGTAGGGGATTAAGAGGTACAAACTACTATGTATAAAATAAATAAGCTACAAGGATATATTGCAAAGCACAGGGAATATAGCCAATATTTTAAAATAACTTTAAATGGAATATAATCTATAAAATTTTTGAATATCTACGTTATACACCTGAAACTAATATGATATAATAAATCCACTGTACTTCAATTTAAAAAAACATGACGTTACCAACAGCTGGCAAGGCTGCCAAGCACCAGAACTCTCGTTTATTACTGGAGGGATTACAAATGATAAGCCACTTTGGAAAATAGGCAGGTTCTTACACATTTAAATATATACTTACCATAATACCAAGACATCCTTCTACCTGTTAACCAAGAGAAATGAAAACATGTTCACACCAAAACCTGTACATGAATATTTATAGAGGTTTTATTCATAATAGCCCCAAACTGGCAACAAACCAAGTGTTCTTCAACTGTTGAAAGGAAAAACAAACTGTGGCACATCCATAGAGTGAAATACTACTCAGCGATAAAAAAGAACAATCTATGAATACATGCAGCAACATGGATGAATCTTATATGCATTATGCTTAGTGAAAGAAGGCAGATCATACAGGCTGCATACTGTATGATTCCCTTTATATGGCATTCCGGAAAGGCAAGACTATGGTGGCAGGAAACAGGCTAGTCAGTGGTTGCCAGAGTCTGTGGGTGAAAGGAAAGCGTGATTGCGTAGATGCATGAGGGACAATTTAGGGGTGGTAGGACTGTTCTATATCTTGATTTTGGTAGTGTTTATTTAGCTGTATGTGTTTATGCAAACTCATAGAAATGTATACCAAAAAGAGTGAATTTTAGTATATGTAAATTATATCTTAATGTTTTAAAAAAGTTAAAATGGGGCATTAGATGAAACAAGCATAAAATGGATAATTGTTGAAGTTGAGTGATGAGTTCATGAAGGCACATAAGTCATATTTATCCTCTGGTTTTGCATACGTTAAGTATGAAAATATCCGCAGTAAAAAGTAAAAACAACAGCATCAACAAAGCAAATCTTTTGGCCTGACAGTTCCCTCTCACCACTATGCCATTTCTAGGTCTCCTTTCCCAGCAACACTTCTTGAAAGATCTGACTCTAGACACAATTTCCACTTCCTCACCTTCCGTTCAGGCTTTTGTCCCCTCTATTCCATGAACTCATGTCAAGGTTCTAGCCAAGGTCACCAATGACCTACTGACTTTCACGTAGCCAAAGTGAGAGGTCATTTTCTTTTCTCATTTTACCCCTTCTTTCAGCAGGAAGTGTTAGTTTCTTTTCTCAGTTTCTGTGACATCATTCATACTCTTGGTGTACCTCCTCTCCACGCCTTTTTGGTTTCGTTTGCCTCTTCTTTGTAAAACCTCTAAACTGTGATATGTCTGAGGGTTAGGTCCTCAGTCCCAGTCCTCTTATATTTACACTGTGTTCCTAGGTAAGTTCCCTGGGACCTATGGCTTTAAATACTGCCTATATATCCGTGAACCCCAAATCTGTACCAGTGGCTCTGACCTGGCCCAGAAACTCCAAAGTCACGTATCTAACATCCTACCTGCCATCTTCATTAGGAAGTCTACTAGACACCTTAAAATTAAAATGCCCACAAAATTAAAATGGTCCCAGCCTTATATCTGAGCCTAGTCTACACATCCCTGTAAATGGCACCCCACCTCCCTAGTCACTTGAGCTAAAAACTTAGGAATCATCCTCGCCATCTCTCTTGCCATCATCTTGCTACCTGTTATTATTCACTGACTTCCAAAACATATACTGGATGCTTTCAACTTTTATTTCTCCAAAGATCCTGATTCAAGTCACCGTATCTCTAGCCTTATCTGTTTCTTCTTCCTTCTCCAACTCTTTTGATAAATGATAAACTAATTAAAGTTCTAAAATTCATATGTAGTTTTATGAACGGTGCCTATAATATGTGAAATTTTAATTTAAATGTCTACTGAACTATAATACTCTACTCTTTCCTTTCTTAGAGTCAGAGTCTGGATTTTTTAAGTACAGCTGGATAAAACTGAGGAATTTTATAAAAGCGAAGATGGTGAAAATGTGGAAATCCCCTGTCTAGTTCAAAGTCATGCCTGCATCGCTTAATTTTAAGATGGCGAGAAAGCGAGTGCTATTTGTTCAGGGAAATGTAATACCTGAAAGCTAATAATATTTGAGCTGGTTGGTACAGATTAAATCTTGACAGTAACCTATGATTTTGCTCTGTCAACTGTCTTTCATGACCTAGAGATAATCCTAGGAGAGAGAAGACTAGTTCCTTTTAGAATTTATTTGATTTCATTAGGACTAACTTATTAGGAAGCCATTGGGAACCTAGTCTGGGAAATGAGTCGAAGGACAAAGCAGCGAAAGTTAACTAATTAAAAATTAGTGACCTCTAGTTACATGTTGACAAATCACATGCCTATGTTCTTTTGTTGATCTGGATACAAAATGAAGAAAAAAATGTGTATGTTCTCTTATCTTACTTCTGACATCATTGATCAAGATCTTCTAGTTTTTCTCTTAGGGATTATTTACCAAACTGTCAGCATCTTGGACTCTTTCTTCAAATTTTCTAGAATCTCCTCAAATCAAGTCCTGTAATTGAATATTACGGCAGAAAATAATGACAGTGAAGTTGGAGACAGAGGAATCAGGAAAATAGTAGTGGTAAGTGCTGGCAAAATTTATAGTTATTCCCCCGGCCTTAGCTGAGATAGCAGTCCAGGGCAGGTGGTGCATCAGTGTCAGAGTCTGATGCACACCTGGCCTACTTGGCTTCACGTAATTGTCACATAAACCATGGGCAATTTCCTCCATCATGTTATGTTCTTTGTACATGGTTCTTTTTAAAAGGTGAAGTTGAATTTTGATTTTAATCTTTTTCATATCTAAAGTAATCTGAGAACTTCCCCAGTCATTCTTAATGTACAGCTAGCTCTGTGTAACCTACAAGTATTATTTAGTCTTCCTGCCTGTGTTTGCAAAACTTCACCTGTGACTGTTGAATTTAACTCTGTCGGTAGTTAGTGATTTGAACTAGTTAGAAATTCTTTAAATGTGGCTTCTTGTGAGCACACTTTGTTTTTTGGTAAATATCCAAATAGCAAGCAAATGTGCTTTATGACTTTGCAGATTTTCCCAACTTTTCTTAAAATTATGGGCCTCAAATCCTTATATTATCTATTGAATAGACAGTAAATCCTCTGAAATTTTGTGATATAACACTTAGAGGAAGGGGGTATTTCTCTGACGCCTTCAAGGCTCTGAATAAATTGGAAAAAGCATGACTCATTTGTCATATCTGCCTGTATCTTTCTAAGTCCTTCCTGGTTTGGTAAATGGTAGCTTTGTTGTGTCTTTTGTTTTAATAAAGTAATGAAATTGTACCGTTTAAAAGTTCACATGATACTAAAAGGTTATAAAAGAAAAATACTGCCACATACACTACACAGACCAATCTCACTCTGCAGCAGCAACTATATTAAATTAAACACTTTTAGCTGTTTCTTTTCATATCTACTTGTATGTTTCCTTTAAATAATAGATGTATATAGCTACCTCTTAACACTTTTAATTATCTTTTGACTTACTATGGCAGATAATAGTTCTAGCTTTCATATAAGCGCTCTACCCTCCCACCTCCCCCCATATATTTGTGTTACAATTATGGTTAAATCCATATTTAGTGTTTTCATTTTATGATTTTGTAACTGTTGTTCACTGCTGAGTTAGAAAGCTACATTCTTTTATTTAGACATAATTGCCTCAATTTTTCATTGGCTTCATTTTCTTTGAACTTGATGGATTAATTTCCCTACAACTTCCTATAGTTTCTATATGGTTCGGCCATCTGAATAATCCTTATTTCCATTATTTAACTGGAAAATCCTTAATAGTTCCTTCCTTTCTGCTCCAGCTGGACTGGTTGTTCTCTAGATTTATTACATATCTGCTACCTTGTGCATGGACAGCTTAAGAGGTGTATTAGGGCTCTCCAGAGAAACAAAACCAGTAGTGTGTGTGTGTGTGTGTGTGTGTGAGAGAGAGAGAGAGAGAGAGAGAGAGAGAGGGATTGAGAGACTCACACAACTGTAGGACTGGCAAGTTCAAAATCTAAGAGCAGGCCAGCGGGCTGGAGACCCAGGCAAGAATTGATGGTGCTTTTCAATTCCCAAGGAGGTCTGCAGGCAGAATTCCCTCTTCCTCAGGGACCTTAGTCTATTTTCTCTTAAGGCCTTCAACTGACTGGATGAGGCCCACCCACATTATGGAGGGTAATCTGCTTTACTCAAAGTCTATTGATTTAGATGTTAACCTCATCTAAAACAATTCTCCTCAACAATATCTACACTGGCATTTGACCAAATATCTGGGTGCTATGGCCTGGACAAGTTGACACGTAAAATTAACCATCACAAGGGGGCAACTAAGAACGTAAGGAATCATCACTCAAATTTTGAAGTCTCTTTTTCTGTGTGAGAGTTCCTTTCCAGTACCTCTCAAATTCTGGCCATTCCAGCAGCCTCAAGTTTCCATCTGTTATTTCCTATACACTGAGGGACCATCACTGATTTCTATTTGGGCTTGATTTCTAGGTGCCAGTTTGGAAAGTGGTCTTAGGGTGAATGTCAGATGCACTTTGTGTGTTTCCCTGCATTGGTTGCCATCCAATGTCTGAAAAGAGTTGTTGTATTTGTTCGGGGTTTATAGCTGTTTATGGTAGGAGGATGAGTACAATATCAGGTACCCTTTTATAGCAAGACTAGAAGCCTGGTTGGGCTTCTTAACAAGCCCTCAAATGAGCTTTCTGTTCCCAGTCATGCCCGTACAATCTGTTCTCCACCCAGAACCGAGTGGTCTTATAAAAATTTAAGTTGGATCGTAACACTCACCCTAGCCTACAAAGTCCACCACGACCTAAGGTCTGCCTTTCTCTGCAATGGTCAGAATCTTTGTAACTCCTCTCCACCTTCAGCCACACCAGCCTTCTCTCTCTCTTCCTTGAATAAGGTTCCTGCTTTAAGACTTTGCATCATCTAATAGAGCACATGATATATTCTCTCCCCCCATTATCTCGTGGTTGATTCCTTATTGCCATACAAATCTCAGCACAGACATCACTTTCCCTGACCAGCCAATGTAAGCAGCCCCTAAGACATGTCCCATCCCTGTTTTATTCTCTTCATAGGACTTTACCACTAACTGTTCATTTCTGAGCTATTTTCAGAAACTTTTCTTTTTCATTTTTGTGTCAATTTTCAGTCCCCTTCCACTACCGTGTAACTCCATGAAAGCAGGAAGCTAGCCTCAATTGTTCACTGCTGTAACCTCAGAACAGTGCCTGGCACAATACAGATTCCTGATGAAATCAAAATTTTTCAGTGAATGAGTAAACCTGGCCAGATCCAAGGCTGGGGCTACCCGTCATGTAACAAGCATGTTAATTAACGGGAATTTGTTTTGGCTGCCATTCGTGTGGCTTCGAATTTGGAAGGAAGCTCTAAAAACCATATTGCCTTCCTTGGTCTGACATTAAGCAACACTTCTTTGTGTGTGAGTTTGCCGTGTGTCATGACATTATTTTGAGTGTCTGCTATGTGTCTTCACCAGAAAAGATGTTAAGAGCACAGCCTTTGGAGTGAAACTGGACTGGATATCAATCTTGTATTGCCACATTCTAGCTATGTCATTTGGGACAAGTTAATCTAAGCCTCAGTTTCCCCATCAGTGAAATAGGATGATAATAATCCTTATCTCAGAAGAAGAGTTTTGTGGAGGCTAAATTAAATAATGTGTGTAATTTATTTAGAATTGTATTTTGTCACTGCATTTTGAATGTTCCAAATATAATTAGTGTTATCCTTAAGTATTATTAGTTTATGTGATGGCAGTATTTTGTGGGATGAACAGAAGAAGTGTTGGGGTGGTGAGAGATAAAGCACTATGCCTAAAGGCACATTTTCCAGGAAGATTTCCCCATAACCACCTGCTCTGGTTACTTCTTTGCTTCATGCATTCATCACATACATATGGCATGTTGGTACTTGGCTCTTCCTAGATGTTATTTTTTCTTTTCCTTAAACTTCATCATTGGTGCTGCCATGCCCTTCTCTCTTTTTAAGAATTAAGAAATGTTCAGTTTAATGATATATTCTCTTCTATCCTAGTTCCCTCTTCCACTAGCAACTGTTCTAAAATATTTAATGTGTATTGTTTAGCTTTTAAGTATTCTTGTAAGATGTGTACTAGTCTGTTTGCATGTACTTCTGTGTTGTTATTTATCACTCTGTTTCTCACGTTTGTTTCAGCAAGCACCATTTTTTATTTATTTTTTATCTTTTGCTTTGCACACGTTGTTATGCACCTATCTACTCTGTGTTTCTTAAGGATGCTCCAAGGTGGGAATTTATGCATTTTACCTACTCAATCCCCCACTGATTCCCAGAGTACCTTCAGTTCCCCACCAGCAACGGCAAAGAAAGCCCCCGTGCACGTCACTTTGTAGCTTGTGTTGGAAATTTCTTTAGGCTATGTTTCAAGGAGTGGAATTATTAAGATAGAGAATGAAACTGTATGTTCCTTGTTAATGGTTCTTCAGTATCTCCTTCTGGGTATGTGTTGTATATCCCTAATTAGCTTGTGAGCTATGGGGTCAAATTTTAGACCTTAAAACAAAAAATAGCAAAGAGAAATCAGGTCCAACATTGGGATAAGTAGAGACTCAAAGTGGCATGTGGAACACAAGAAGAATCATTCCACTTCTGTGTGACTATAGAAATACAAGTAGGGAAATTATGCCACTTACTTGCTATTTTTATAGCCCATCCACAAGAGGATTTGCTGGCATGACTTGTACGGCATGTGGAGAGTCCAAAACACAATTATCCAAAAGAAGAAGAAATTAACACCAGAAAGAATCCAGGAACAAATGGGTTGTGACTGGTTGGTGTACACCCCTCACAAGGCAGAGGGGGCATGATCTTGTACTCGGTTTTAACACTTTATTCTAATCTGCAATCCTATAGAGTCATAAAATCACCAGTGTCCAAGAAGCTGCAGAGGACAGAGGGAATTCAGCTCTAGAGGTAGATTAACTCCTTTTTTCCTCTTCTATTGTGACAAACTTCAAACTTTAGAAAAGTTGCAAGAATAATACAATTAACACTTTTCTACCCTTCAGCAAAATTCACAAAGTGTTAATATTTTGCCATATTTTTTCTGTCTCTATTTGTCTGTCTGTCTGCTTGCATGCCTGCTTGTCTGTCTATCTATCACCTACCATTGGAATGTTCCCTTATATATCTTCAGCATTTCTTTCCTAAGAACAAGAGCATTCTCACCAATAACCACAAATTTAACACTGGCACAAAGCTATTATCCAAAATACAATCCATATTCCAATGTCTAGAAGAGGGTTCAGCAAACGTTTTCTATAAAGAGCCAGATAGTAAACATTTTTGACTTTGCAGGTCAGACAGTCTCCGTGGCAGCTACTCAGCTCTGCTGTTGTTGAGCAGAAGCAGCCACAGACAATACATAACGCAGCGGGTGTGGTGTGATGGGGTCCCAATAAAACTGTATTTACAAAAACAGGTGGAATGCACTGCGGTGACTTGAATGGGAAGGAAGTCCAAAAGGGAGGGGATATATGTATACGTATAGCTGATTCTCTTCTCTGTACAGTAGAAACTGACACAACATTGTAAAGCAACTATACTCCAATAAAAATTAATTTTAGGGGCTTCCCTGGTGGCGCAGTGGTTGGGGGTCCGCCTGCCGATGCAGGGGACGCGGGTTCGTGGCCCGGTCCGGAAGGATCCCACGTGCCGCGGAGCGGTTGGGCCCGTGAGCCATGGCCACTGAGCCTGCGCGTCCGGAGCCTGTGCTCCGCAACGGGAGAGGCCACAACAGTGAGAGGCCCATGTACAGCAACAACAACAACAACAAAAAATTAATTTTAAAAATGTGGTTGGCTGATCTAGACTCTATTTTTTAAAGAATTGGTGCAAGGTTATATTTTAGAGTTAGTAAATCTCACAGTTCAAGGTAGATGTCAGAGGTCATTCTTGGTTTTGAGAAGGTTTTCCATGAATTGAATTACTCAGCTAGTATCATCCTACCACTTAGATTTTTTTCATTTCTATTAATTATTTGAAAAACATCGATACCTACCATAAATATTGCACACTTTATCTTCATTCAGTGTTCTTTTCTTCAATTGTGGTAAAATACACATAACATAAATCCAACCATTTGAATCATTTTTAAGTGTATGGTTCAGTAGCATGAAGTCCATTCACACTGTTGTATAATCATCACCTGTATCCATCTCCAGAAAAATTCCATCTTCTTCATCTGAAATGCAGTACCCATTAAAAATTTAACTCTCGGGCTTCCCTGGTGGCGCAGTGGTTGAGAGTCCGCCTGCCGATGCAGGGGACACGGGTTCGTGCCCCGGTCCGGGAATATCCCACATGCCGCGGAGCGGCTGGGCCCGTGAGCCATGGCCGCTGAGCCTGCGCGTCCGGAGCCTGTGCTCCGCAACGGGAGAGGCCACAACAGTGAGAGGCCCGTGTACCGCAAAGAAAAAAAAAATTTAACTCTCCATTCTCCCCTCTCCCCTCAGCCTCTGACAACAACAATTCTACTTTCCGTCTGTATGAATTTGACTATTCTAGGTGCCTCATATAAATGAAATCATACGCTGCCCTTATACGTCTGGCTTATTCACTTAGCATAATGTCTTCAAGGTTCATCTATGTTGTAGCATGTGTGAAAATTTCCTACCTTTTTAAGGCTGAATAATATTTCCTTGTGTGTGTATACCACACTTTGTTTGTCCATACATCTGTTGACCGACACCTGGGTTGCTTCTACCTTTGGCTATTGTGACTAGTACTGCTATGAACATGGGCTCTAGACTCATCCTTAAGGCCGTCATTTTCTTTCTGTCTAGGAGCTACACAGGGGGGATAGGAACTAACAACAGATAGGGACCTAAAGGGTCATATTTAGCCTAATAGCATCATTTAGAAATTAGCTCAATAGAAGATATCAACACAAACAACCAAGTCATCTCCCTGTGCATTCCCTTCCTTCAGGGCTTTCTCATTTCTTGCCTGGACATCGCAATAGCCTTGTACTGCCACTAGAGTGATCTATATAAATGCAAAATTGATCACATCCCTCCTCTGCTTAAGACTTTTTAAAAATATTTAAATCCACTTTATTGTTATTTACTTTTCCCTTTTCTTTTTAACATCTTTATTGGAGTATAATTGCTTTACAGTGGTGTGTTAGTTTCTGCTTTATAACAAAGTGAATCAGCTATACATTACATATATCCCCATATCTCTTCCCTCTTGCATCTCCCTCCCTCCCACCCTCACAATCCCACCCCTCTAGGTGGTCACAAAGCACCGAGCTGATCTCCCTGTGCTATGAGGCTGCTTCCCACTAGCTATTGGTTTTACATTTGGTAGTGTGTATATGTCCATGCCACTCTCTCACTTCATCCCAGCTTACCCTTCCCCTTCCCTGTGTCTTCAAGTCCATTCTCTACGTGCTTAAGACTTTTCTGTAGCTCCCTAGTTCTTACAAGACACAGTCTAAAGGCCTTAGCCTGGCATATCAGGCCCGCAGTGTCCTAGCTCTTACCTCTCTCCCCATCCTTACCTCCTGCCACTTCCAACTTGTCACTTTTTATGTCAGCAACACTGAGATGCTTATCTCCTCCTCCAAAGTAAATAAAAACAATAAATGATGCCGTTTGGTGTCCCTGTGCCTTTGCTCACTGTGTTTCTTCCATCTGCCTGGAGAGCCCTTCCTCCCTTTTCATCCTGGGTTATACCCACTCATCCTTCAAGATTAAACTTCAGCAATAATGCTTTCAGCAAGTGTACCCCTGACATGCTCCCACCCCTTCTCCCTCCAGCCTGTGTGCCCCAGAGCATCCTATGTTTATGCATGCCCTAGCATCATATTGAAATTATCTCTATAAGTTTGTCTCCCCGGGTGACTTAACCTCCTAAAGGATAGGGCCATGCTTTAGTCATCTTTCCACTCCTGGTGCCCAGCGGAAGGTCAGGTGTCTAGTAGGTGCTTCATAATGTTTTCTGAATGGAACAAAAGCACAGGTTCTTAGAAGGGCATACTAACTGCTCTGTGAGCTACTCCAGTGGGCCTTAGCGGCCTCATTCCCTGCTATCCCAGTCTCTCTTCTGTCCCTGTGCCGTAACCACACCTAATTCCAATGCTTTCCTAAGTAAGCCCTGAAATTCCATGCCTCTCGGCCAATGCTCATTACCAGCTCTGGAATTTGCTACACCTCCCTTCCTAAGGCACTCCTATTCAACTTTCAATACCCAGCCTAAATGTCTTCTGTTCTCAGAAGCTGCCTCTGAGATCCCTGATTCTGCCGGACAGAAGGAATCTTCCATTTTTCTGCTCTCCATAGCATGGACTAGCCCTATTACAGAGAACATTACAACATTACATTGTAAGTAACTTACGTATCTGTCTTTTTTCATAGACTGCTTTGAGTTAAGGGACTCTGTTTTATTTATCTTTGTGTTTCCAAAGCCTAGTACACTGCCAGGCACATAAGAGGTGTTCAATAAATGCTGGATCAATAAATGGGTGAATAAATGGCCGTAGACATTTGGTCACCGCAGTCTGCGCGGGCACAGAGAGAATCTTATTCAGTTTGTGTTCACATCAGGATAATGTGGCCTAATTCAGCGTCTGGGGCTCAGATGCTAAAAGCATTCTCTCTCCCCCCAGTGTAGCCATTTGTGTTTGAGCCCTGTCCCACCAGAAATTTACATAGGGATGGAGGGGCTTACCCCTGGCTCTACAAAGGAGAAATGAGGACATAAATCTGACTGCTGGCCTGCAGCGTCCCAGATGAGTTTGAGGGAGAGGATAGTAGGGCCTCTGGCGAGAGGCTCAGCATAGGAAGGGTGGGTCTGAAGAGATGAGCTGGTCACCTTGTGAGGGCTGATCCGGGGAAAGATACTAGCAGCTCTGCAGAAGCAGCCACCTGTTGCCAAGGGAGAGTTTTGGGGAAATGGCTGCAAACATGGCAACTGAAAGAGCTGTGATATTCAGTCGAAGTGCTGTGATATCTGGGGCCCAAGCAATGGGGCTGTGGGTCTTCTCTGGAGGCAGTAAGAGGGAGGAACATCTCCGCTCATCACCAGAAACCACGCTAGCCAGGAAAATTGTCAAAGGTCTACCCTGGGGCTGGTGAAGGGGGGTGGCTGTGTGTTGGAGGAGATGGTGATAGCCGTGACAGCAAGGCATGAGGGTCAGTGAACAGGTGGCTCAGTCGTAGCCTTATGGTTACAGCATTAACCATAGCATTACGGAATGCTGGCCAAGCAGGCTGCCGGAGTGGGCCAGTGATCAGGGCATCTGGCATAGAAGGCTCTGTTTGGGTTTCTGCAGCCACTGCCCGGGGATGATAATGAAGACTTGTTCACGGATACATGCAGAGAGCTCTGGAGAAGTGCTGAAATATTTGGAAAGCTACTCTGGAAAAGACTGGAAGCAACGGGGGCTTGAAGCCCTTGTCATTTAGGCCTAATTATAAATATGACCTCTTTTGGTTTTTGCAGGTTGGTGAAACCAGGGCACAGTGATCAGACAGATAAATACAATCTCTAATTATTTAGGTGAAAAGATGTTACTGCAGGAGGAAACTATCCCCCGTGATGGGCAGGGCCAGGGTGGCCCAGCAACCTGGGCCTTTTCACACGGAGCATCTTGTTTTGTGGCTGCTTGGTTATGTTTGCTCCCGCTGATGAAGTTTGTAAAGCAGGGGTCCCCAACCCCTGGGCCAGGGACTGGTACCTGTCCATGGCCTGTTAGGAACCGGGCCGCGCAGCAGGAGGTGAATGGCCGGCGAGCGAAGCTTCATTTGTATTTACAGCTGCTCCCCGTCGCTCGCATTACCGCCTGGGCTCCGCTGTGGCAGCAGCGGCATTAGGTTCCCATAGGAGTGCGGTGAACCCTACCGTAAACTGCATGCAACGTATCTAGGCTGTACACTCTTTATAAGAATCTAATACCTGATGATCTGAGGTGGAGCTGAGGCGGTGATGCTAGCGCTGGCGAGCGGCTGCAAATACAGATTATCATCAGCAGAGAGGTCTGACTGCACTGAGACCGTAATAGAGCGACTGCTTGCAGACTCATGTCAAAACCCTACCAGTGAGCGGGAAGTGGCAAACTGCACCTCGCGGACTAGACTGGACGTAAGCAACACACTTCGGGTGTCACTGTCTCCCATCGCCCCCAGATGGGACCATCTAGTTGCAGGAAAACAAGGTCAGGGCTCCCACTGATTCTGCATTATGGTGAACTGCATTAATTATTTCATTATATATTACAATGTAATAATAACAGAAATAAAGTACACAATAAGTGCACATCCCCAAACCATCCTCCCGCCCCGGGTCCACGGAAAAACTCTCTTCCGCGAAACCGGTCCCTGGTGCCAGAAAGGTTGGGGACCGCTGTTGTAAAGGGCCTTGAGTTCAAAGTTCCCCAGTCTGATGGGCTGTCCACTGGCAGGGGCATCCCAAAGGCTGCACCCAACTCCCCCACCCATCCAGGAAGCCCTGGAGCATCATTCCCCTCACCCAAACCCAGACCCCCAGCCAGTGATCAGCCAGCCTCCTCTCCTTGCCTTCAGCTTTGCCTGGAGATCACCTTCCTGCCATCCATTTCCCTCACACCCTGAGCCCTATGAACTTGAACTGCAGTAAGGTTGAACCACAGACCAAAAGCCTAAACATCCTGACCACAAAATCTCATAAACTGTCAGCTCAGCTCCTTGGGAAGCGGTGGGCATGACTTTGTTCACCAGATTAAAGATCTGATGGAATTCATCTCTGAGGAATGTGTTGAAGGAGACAGAAACAGAGTGGACCAGAGAACTAATGAGATGTTTTCCTCCTCAATTTCCAGGATTTTTGTAACAAAACGTGTTCAACAAGTTGAATGAAAGAAAGAAAGCAAAAAAAAAAAAAAAAGGAAGGAAGGAAAGAAGAAGAAAGAGAGAGAGAAAGAAAGAGAAAGATAGAAAGAGAAAGAAAGAAAGAAAAAGAAAGGAGAAAGGGATGGAAGGAGGGAAGAAAAGAATCAGACATTTCCCTTTGTCTCTTACTGTGGGGATTACTCCATTTGTAGAGAAGTGAGTTATTGTAAACTTCAAGTGCGCACTTGGGGATCTACGCTTCTGAGAAGATCTGAGCTCTTCCCATAAAGAGCTAAAAGGGACGTGTGACAAGACCAGTGAACGCTGGGACTGAATGACTTGAAAGAGATATCTTTCTGCTTTAATTTTTTTCTCCACCCACTAACTCCACATTTAAGAAAAAAAATCTTTTTTTTTTTTTTTTTTTGAGACTATACCAGACTAGTTAATAGAACAGGATAATTCTGGATACAAGGCTCTGCAAAATCGGAGCATATAATGAGAGGCATTTGAATGGATGTCATTGTCTTTCACAAAGCGTGCTTTTGTCTCATTGTTTGCACCTAAGACTTCTTGCAAAACAACGGGCTTTGAAAGTGCAAGATATGCCGCTTAACTCTTGACGAGCTGACAGACATCACACGTTTTCTAGGAGGATTGTGACTGGAGCTTCAATCATATTTCTCCCCCCCAGTTTCTGTGCAGTAAGTGTGACAATTAGAACTATTAGCTGACTATCCTCACCCAGTTCCAGTCGTGCCAGAAGGAACTAAAAGTGCCCTGTAGTCAAACTGTAGATGGTCCTGCTTCTAAGGAGCCTGGGCTGAGTGTAGCTAGGGGCGATAATATCACCCACAGAAACAACAGCCAGACTCCCCCCAAAACCATTTCATGAAACTTCCTTCATCTGAAAAGACTGAGACCTTTTACGATACTACACTTTGGGTGAAACAAACAACAAAAAAAGGCCATTTCTAAAAATAGCCATCTTTTGTAGACTATATTTAGTCATGTTTCTACTTGGTAAAAATATCAGAATGCATTTTGGCAGAAATTTTCACCGTGCTTTTTTTTTTTTTCTTTCACTTCCTCTTATTTAAACTTCTCTGATGACACAAACATTAAGGATATAATCAGAAAACCCGAGGAGCTCTTCTTGGGTCATGTGGCTATTCACTTAACAAAAATTTATTGAGGACAAGCCTCTGCTTCCAATCCGTTTTCTTTACAGTCTTTTGTTCTTGGAGTTCTCCAGGGAATCTCCACACAGAAAGCAAAAAGGTGGCTGGACTCTAATGCGTTATAGGGCGGTGCATAGGAAACAAAGCAGATCATCCAAGTACCTGTTTTGCAGGGTTCCTGTGAACTTGGAATGCCATGATACATGCGCAGCATTTAATCAGAGTCTGGCAAGAGGTGAGCGCTCAATAACGTTAGCTATCTTTATTAGTAGTAGTGGCAGTATTTGCATAGAGTACACACAACTATATTTGCATACACGTGTACGCTTTAGGTCATAAAGGCATAAAGTTGAAATAATAGCCTCTTTTTTTAGCATCGAAGTATCCAACGATGCTTATTACTCAATAGATCCCAACTGAAGCAAGAGCTGCCTTCCTTTTTGTTTTCCTTTGTGATGAAATATACACACCATAAAATTTACCATTTTAGCCGTTTTTAAGCATGCAGTTCAGTGGCATTAAGTACATTCCCATAGTCGTGTAACCGTCACCACCATCCATCTCCAGAATATTTTTATCTTCCCCAACTGAAACTCTGGATCCCACCCTATCTTCCCTCCCCCCAGCCCCTGGCAACCACTATTCTACTTACTGTCTATGAATTTCTCTACTGTAGGTGCCTCATGTAAGTGGAATCATACACTGTCCTTTTACGGCTGGCTTGTTTCACTTAGCATTATGTCTTCAAGGTTCATGTATGCTGGAGCATGTGTCAGAATTTCATTCTTTTTTAAGGCTGAATAAGGAGTCTTCATTTTAAAATTGAGGTATTTTAGGAAGACCATATGGCTATAGCTCACACAAGCAGTTATTCCCAATCCTCTCTTCTCTCTCCGAGGCCTCATTGTATGACTATTCTAACAAGATCTAAGGGCACGGGTTCCCCATGGTGTCCTTCCAACAGCAATGGCTTTGCCCTTGAACTTGGGAGTTAGATGGACAGACATGCATTTGTATCTGCCTTGTGCCGCTTAGGAAATCTAATGATCACAAGCATGCAGTTAGGTCAAACTGTATGATATTGTCGCTATTTGGTAATTTTTAGGTACACAATGGCAATTGTATATGGCGCAACCTAATTCTTTACCTCTCTGCTCCTCAGTTATCTTATGTAAAATATCAAGTTAAAAATAGTGCACGCCTCCGAGGGCTGGGAGAATAGGAGGACACAGTGTGGCTGCAGGGTGTTGCCTGAGCTTGGCCGATGGGCACGGAGTGTGGGAGCCGCGTGGGAGCCTCGTGCGGCTACCTCCTTTGGGGAGAGGAGTCTCCCCTTGCCAGCCCAGGTTTTCAGGAGTTTCCTGCTGGCCTCTTTGGCCTCCTCTCCTGCACCGATTATTGTACCTTCCTCATCAGCTCAAGGCCGTGAGAGGCCACCTGGAATGAGGGCAGTTTTGCTGACACTTCATTTAAGAGGGCACAGCGCTGGGAACCAAATAAACGCTGTTTCCTATCTTTATGGAATTAGTGTTCTAGTCGGGGAGGAAAAAACAAGGTAAGTAAGAAAAATACTTGGTATGTTAGGAAAACTGAGGGATGGGAGGGGGGTCTGAAGTGTCAGGTGACACTTTAGATGAGAGAGAACATATGCCCTTGCTCTGAAGCAAGTTTGAATGTGGTCCTTCCTTCCAGGATTTCCCCGTATCCATTCCCTCCCTCCCTCTTTCCCTCCCTCCCTCCTTCCTTCCTTCCTGTTTGGACCCTGGGCAGCTCTCTTGGCTTACTTGAAACTCCTGTACAAGGGTGGCTGCATGCTGACTCTGCAGAGTTCCCTAACAGGAATTCTGTGACAAGGCTGCCCTCACCCCAAGCCTCCTATGGGCTGCTCCTGTTGCATTTGGCTGCCCAGCTCAGCGTCCATTATTCATGGGGCCGTCTTGGGCTTTACGCTATCGTTCTCTCTGCCTTTTACCCTTTCATAACCCAAAGACTCCAAACAACTCCTACCCGAGCCCTTCCATTTCCTTGCCAACCAACTGCCTTCCAGAATCTCAGGGCATCACAGGACCACACCGTCGGCAAAACGGTAACACTTCCTCATCTGAGCTGTCAGTTTCCCCCCCTCTTGCCCAATCCAGGGTAATTCATGGGAAAGGTTTTCCACTTGTTCTCCCACAATTCTCCAAGGCCTAAAAACTACTTGATGGAAAACACAGATAAGATCACAAAAATTAATGTATTCAAATATGTGTATTTCAATACTGCTTTTTACATAATGTACACGGTTTATTCTTTTTTATTATGAAGCTCATACTCCAGGCAGAGAACTGTGGGTCTGTGGCGGGGGGCGGGGGGCTGGGGGCAGCGTGACAATGCTCTGCTTCCCACCCCAGGACTCAGAGTCCGTTCTTGGACTTGAGATGAGCCATAATGAGCCGTGACCTTGTCCATGGGATCCTTCCTCTTAGGTTCGCCACTGACTCAGGCTTTCACTCAGAAAATGCTGCCTCATCCCTAATGGCTGCTCAATCAGGAAAATATTATTTTCAGATGTTTTAAATTTGTGCAGTGGGAAACATATGTCCTGCCATATGGACACAATAGGAGCTAGTTAAGGCCAGAGTGGAAACCAGGATTGGGAGTTCTCTTTTTTTCTGTTTTTGAAGTCAGACCCTGCAGGCCAGATTTCCCCAACCAGCAGTCTAAGCTGTGCTTTAAATTAGAGTACGTGTGCATCAGAGAGAAATGTGTACACAAAAAGACAACGGCAAACCCCTCGCCCTCACCAGCAATACGTCCAATTAGGGGAGCTGCTGCGCTGCTGCTCTAGCCCCATCTGGAAATCAAGTCACAGACAGCCTTGAAAATCCTCCAAAGTCATGTGCACCATGATGTAGAAGGTTAAATGTATCTATCTGCCCTCTAAGACAGTGGCACTAAAGCTGCACGTGTGGAAATTTTACTGGCATACTTTTAACCATTAGTTTTGAAAATAAAGCTCTTAGAATTACAGTAGTAACAGTGTTGGGCTTTCACATTTGATCTGAGAAAGAAATGAAGGGGACACTACAATATAAAAAATAATGGCATTTGCTTATCAATCACTGGGTCACTCAGCAAGTGCCTTCTTTGCGTGCAGTCCTGAGCTGGGCTCTGCGGAGGAAAGATGTGTATGACAAAGCCCCGCTCACGTGAAAAGCTTCCAATCCACTTTACTCTTCCCCTGGCTTTTCCTTTCAGAACCGCTTGGCTTCATTTATTGAGCTGCTCCACATACCAGGCATTGTGTGATGAGCTCTCTTGGGAGTGGAGGAGACAGGTGAGAAAACAGAGAGCTGCCTTCCGTGAGCTCGGAGCTCTGGTTTAGGTCGCTGTGGAATGTGAAGGGAGCTCAGGGGAGGTCATACAGACAGGACATAAGGTCAGAGAAGGCTTCCCAGAGGACATGGCCCTCGAGTTGCCTCTGAGAAGTTTGCCTGAAGTGCATTCACTCACGGTGTGTTAAGGTAGTGATGCTTGGGTCTGTCTTCATCCATGATTCTGGGTTGGCAGCTGAGCTAACATCAGACTTGCCTTCCCTGGAGCCTGTGGGCAGTGGAGCCATGTGCCTCAATCCGCCTTAGCCAACAGAAGGATCTGCTTCCAAGATCTGCCCCAACGCAACACCCCACAGAATTCCCCTTCCCAGTCTGAGAGGGAGGCATCTCTACTCTCAGCTCATTTGCAGAGAGCAAAGACATCAGAAGGATTTTAAGTCCGAGGAATGGCTGCTCTTTCCCAGCTCAGCCCCTTTCAAGTGATTCGGCTGTCCTCTTCCCTCCTTTCCCATCAGAATGACCACTGAGAATCTCAGTATGACAGACTTTCAATGGACAACATCTTAACGGACTGTTGGAGGGAGGCCGTTTCCTCAAGGGAGAGGTGGCAGGTGATGCTGTAGGGATGAGGGCAGAGGGGGATGGGGATGGGCTCTGCAACACTAGACTGAATCGTGTGGACAATGGGCAGTCCTTGCTTGTTCTTATCCATGGAGCTAACATGATGAAAACACGGAGTTTTAGGAAAATAGCTCAATGATGGGATGCAGGATGGAGTGGGCAAGGAAAAAGATTAGAGACAGGCAGACAAACTAGGGTAATAGTGAATTGGTCAAGTTTAGTGTAATAACAGCGTTGGCCTTGGAACAGGCAAAAAAGGGTAAAGCAAAGGAAGAGTTGGAAAGACTTGGAGGGAGGCAGGAGAGCATGTAATAAGAGAAAACACAGCAGTCAGTGGTGATGAGTTCATGAAGATAATTAATCTGATTTAGTATAGACGGAGGGATTGCTGTTATTGAGCTGCAGTAACACAGATTCTTGTGCTAAAAATAATGACTATATATTGAGTCTGACCATATGCTTTAAGACTGGGCATTTGTCTTTCCCAGTTTTTCTTCTCTTCATGTCTTAAGGTTCCCTGGCCTTGGGCTATGGTCCTCCCTGTCTTCAGGCAAGCGCACCTATTTTCTACCTATCCTTTGGTAACAGGCATTAAGGGCTTGGGCCGGAAACAGGTAGACAAGCAAAAGTAGTTCTAACCTAGAAACAAGGATTGAGATTTGCGTGGTCTTGATTATATGTATTTTAGTAAAATATGTGGCTTTGTTTTAATGTAGAGCTTGAAGGGTACATTTTTAAAATCCCAGACTCCTCTCTTCTTTGAAAAGTGGAATCAAATGAAAAACAATTTCAGGTTGAATTATGAAAAAAGCAATGCTGAAGTCTGAATTCACCAAAAGCTTGTTTTGAACGGTCAGATTATTTTGTAGACATTTTTGTGTCTATGGCCAGGAGGTTCCAGCCTCCAAATCATGGCAATGGGGTTTCTAATATGTCCTTACTCTGAAACAGCACGAGAGATTCTCGATGCTCTCTAGGCCATTTGAAGTTTCTTTCCTGACATACCTCGGACAAGGTTCTTTCAGAGCACAGCTGCGGACTTTCCCAGACTTCCAGCTTCAGCTTGATTTTGAAAGGTGGAGCTCCTTGAGCCCAGTCTTTCAGAACCAGGCATGCATAGGATGTTTTGAGGTTATGCGTGGCATTCTGAATGCTTAGAACCCTTCAAGTGGAAAAGTCAGATCAGTCTCAAAGAACCAGCCATGTGACGATAGTCAACTTCTCCATGCAATTTCTCTCTGCCAAACCAACATTAAATCAGTGCTGGGGAAAAAAAAAAAAAAAAGCTTCATGTCTTTGCTGCTTTTTCAGTTTCTGTCTGAAGCCTTGGTTCTGTGTTAATCAAAGGCTCGTGGGAAACATAACCGTCTGGTGCTGGTACTGGGAGTGGAAGAGCTGCAATTGATTAGAACGCGGAGGGCTCCTTGTAAATGCTGTAAATTTCATTGTTGGGTTAGTGTAAAGTTACAAAAATAAAATACAGTAGCCCCTCCTTATCTGAGAGAAATAAGTTCCAAGACCCCCAGTGCATGCCTGAAACCTCGGGTTGTACTCAACCCTATGTATGTCATGTTTTTTTTTTCTATACATACATACCTATGATACAATTTAATTTATAAAGTAAGGACAGTAAGAGATTAACAGCAATAACTAATAGTAAAATAGGACAACTATAACAATATACTAACTGTAATAAAAGTTATAAGGGTCACTTGAGCACAAGCATTGCAGCACCACGACAGTTGATCTGACAACCCAGATGGTTACTAAATGACTAACGGGTGGGTAGAGAATACAGTGTGGGTATGGGCTGGACAGAGAGATGATTCACCAAGGCTGGGCAGGGCAGAGGGGGACAGCATCACATTTCTTCAGGCTCCTCGGGATGGAGTGCAATTTACAACTGAAACTAACACAGCACGGTTAATCAACCATACTCCAGTATAAAAAGAAATTTTTTAAAAAAACGGAAATCTGAAAAAAACCTTATTATTTCTGGAATTTTCCATTTAATATTTCGGACCTCGGTTGACCCTGAGTAACTGAAACCACGGAAAGCAAAACTGTAGATAAGGGGAAACTGCTGTACCTAAGTCTGTATCCTCAAACATTCAGAGTTAGTATCCATCCTGTGGAGATGGAAGCTTTGCGGAGGAAGAGGAGGGAAGGCAAGGAATGTTCAGCTGAAATAGGAAATAGATTAGACTCTGACTAAGCTGGTGTTTTTTTTCCCCCACAGACCTCGTGTGGGTTAATCTTATATTTAATGCTTTTAATGTTAAATTATAGATAAACGGCCATTTGAAAACATTTATTGGATAGGATTTTCATACAAGATGGCAGAATGAAACAATTTGAACCCATTCTTATTGCTCTATATTAACATAACGAATTTGAGATGTTGGGTCAACTCCTTTGAAAGAGAGCGTAGAAAAAAAGAGAAAGAGACAAAGGCCACGCTCGGTGAGGCAACATTAAAACAGAGAACTCCCTTCACCCGGTCAATTATTTCAGGGCAAGAGATAAGGCTCCTCGTTAAGAACTAGCGTCATAAAAAGTACTTTGTGAAAGGAAATTACACAGAAAGAAGAAAGGGAAAGCAGGAAGCAAGGGCTATGGAAAACGTTTCTCCATTTTTCTAATTATTCACTTCATTTCCTGGAAAGGAATGGCTGCCCACTGGTGGGTTGGTCTAGTTTAATATTTACCTCAAAGTACAATTCTATTGCCTAAGCTTTATTAACAAAGTCAAAATTACCGAGAAAAAAAGTGAATGACCATTAGAACGATGTGGACTTTCTGAAGACATTGTCTAATTTTTCTCATCACATTTTCTGAGTGATGGGTTAACTTGGATGGGTAATGCAAACAATGAGAACAAAGGGCCAGAGAGTCAGTTCAAGCAAGCCCCCTTTTAATTTTTTTTCGATTTTAGAAAATTGACTTTGAGGTTTATATAGGAAATAAATTACATCCTCTACACTTGACCTCAGATGGTGGAAAATCACCTTACTCCCACCTCCCTGAATCCTTGCACTTATTTTCATGTTTCTTCTTAAAACCGTTTCTACAGATCAGAGAAGAGGAGTGCTGATTCTTGCCCACAGCTACCTCCTTGAAGATACTCGCCCCAATAGCGAGCTATATATTTATTCACTCTTTGAGCACTTGGGGGTGGGAAGGGGAAATTTCCATCTGACCTTTCAGTGCATTCCTTTTGTGAAAGTGACATTTTTAGTGTGAATTCTCTGATGTGGTTGCATTTGACTGAAGTTCTTCTTATTTTTAGCCCATCTGGCAGTGAACCCAAATTTAATATCAGTGTGTGTGTGTGTGTGTGTGTGTGTGTGTGTGTGTGTGTGTTGGGTGGCTTGACAGGTTGAGCTCTTGCTGAGGTTTCAATCATGGTCACCATATCAGCAGCCAGATCTTGGTTCTCTGGGAGGTAAAAATGGAAATAATATCTAGCTCTTAATATCTGGCAATAATATTTGTGAAGAAATGGTGACCTCAGTCCTGGTAATTGCTATCTACAGTTGTTATTACTACTAATACAGCTTCTAGACAATGTACTGGTTCAGTATTTAAGAAACTTGTGAACTGTAATTGTAGTCTCAAACAATACATTTAACCTTTCTGGAAATGTCTTTATGCAACAAATACAAGTCATTTTAAACTTTATTTTAAAATCTTTTACTGGCCATTGAACCTCAAGGGCAGGACAATTTACGCATCACTAGCAAGAAAACAGCAGAACTAGGCAGGAGAATCTTATGATCTAACTGCTTGCTTTCCTTGTCTACTTCCTAAATGGAGATCACCATACTCCCTATCCTAGGACAGTGCACTGAATTCCTATCTACCTATGACATTATTCAACAGTGACAATGATATGCTGTGAACTGAGACTCAGATCAGTTGACATGTGAATAAGACTCCCAAGTGTTATAAAGGATGGTCTCTCATCTTTGTTTTGCTTTTGTTCATAAAATCCAATGAACTGTCTCTGGGTTGAAAGATTGGGCTTAGGCAGGAAGCAGCAGCTTATGGAAGAACCGCTAAAAATGCTGACTTGGCTTTTTGGAGGCAGATGTTCAGACTGGGCAGGGGCTGAGAAGTCAGGGTGACAGATACAATGTGGTTGATTTATTACCTTTGGAACTGGTGGAGGCTTTGTCCAGAAATGGGCAAGTTCAGTGCTGCTCAAGCCTTAGGGTTTTTATAGATCCTGACCTTTACACCTCACATTAACCCTATGAGGTGGATACTATTATTACCCCCATTGTACAGATAAGTAGATTGAGACTTAGGAAGTTAATTAAAATGCCCAAGGTCACCATCTGGCAATTTAGGAAGCAAGATTACCACCACACTGTACCCGTCTAAATCCACTCCAGCCTATTTCCATGCATTGTTTCATCGTGGGTTTGTATAATCTGTAATGATTACTACTGGTCATGATACCTTGCCGGTCACACGGGCTCCCGTGCAGCGTGGGTCTGGACGTAAACCGGACGCAGGCGGAGCTCTCTGGCGGTCCTCAGAGGAACACGAGCATCTTCTTACCTGGCCCGTCCTGTCACTTATTCCCCATCTGCACATCTCTGCATGCACACGTGTCCAAGTGCCTGTATCTTCTTTATGACTCTAACCTTCCTTCCCTCAGGCCGCAGCGAGCCGCTGCTTTTTATTAGGTGGCGTAACGAAGCCATCTGCCCAGCGGTGCCTCTGAGCGGCACCCTCTCACCGTGCACATCTGTTCCTGCGAATTTGCAGCAGCGCCAACCTCTCTGGGATCGCAGGCACCGAGCAAGACTTGTTTTAGGTCAGCACACATTCCCCGCATCCTCGTCTTCCGTGGGTTAACAAGGAGACACGATATTCCTGAGCATTTGGGGAAATTTCTGAAGGGCCGTCCTATTGACAAGCCTCCTGGAGTGGATGAAAGATGACGACAGGTATGAATTTCATGGATCAGATCAAGTGTCTATGTTACATGGCATTGTCCTTAGAGTTTCTGTTGTTCACGAATGTGACTAATACAGGAAACTGTGAAGACCGGTTAGCAGCGGGAAGGAGGCCCATGTTTCTGATTCTGTTGGACCCATGCTTCATTCACAAAGTTGAAAGAGCCGCTTTCTAAATTCAAAGGGAGGCAGCTGCCGGAGAGAAGTCAAATGGCAAATCTGAGACCCCACTCGGAGTTGGCAGAAGACAGCAGGATCAAACTTCTCTCCCGGCCCCAACTTAGGACAACTATGGCTATTGTGTGGCTCTTAGGAATTGGCATGTGAAGGTATTTCATCAGCTGTGTCAAAACAGTGAGGATAAAAATAATCACTGCATACTGAGGCCCTGCCGTTTCTGAGACGCAGGCATCGTTTCTGGGAAGTGTAGGAGACATAATACCCATTGTCCTCCTAGTTGGTCCCCAAGTGTCTTAATGAGGAAGGGGCTTAATGAGTTTTGGCTTCCTAGAAAATAGGAAATGAAACAAAATATCTATTGCTCTCAGTGTAACCACAGAATTATCCTCAGGACAGAAAACCCTGGGGTTATATGGGTTGATGAGAAGGAGACTCTCTCTACTAGTAGGAGACTTATTTCAATGTGGGAGTAACATACGGCATTATCAAAATACATGAGACACACCCAGGTTCACTCAGCAGCTATTTATTGAGCCAGCACTATTCTGGGCACAAAGGATGTAGCTGTGAATGTGACAAGATACCAGCTCTGGTGGGTTGACAGTCAGTGGGGGCATAAGATAACACACAAACAAATAAGAAACACATGGAATGGTAAGTGCTTTGCAGAGACTTAAATATTGGGTGGGGTGAGAGAGAGAGAGAGAGAAAGAGAGAGAGAGAGACAGGGGTTGCTCAGGGAAGGCCTCTTTGAGCAGGTGACCTGGAAGCCCATTTCTGACTGTCAAGGAAGAACCAAGTAAAATGCAAAGTTGAGGGGAAGAGTGCTCCAGGTAGAGAAACAGCTTCCAGGCTCTAAGATGAGAATGAGCTTGGAATATTTCAAAGACAGAAAGACACCTGACCTGGCCGAGCAAGGTAAGTGAGAAAGAATGGTAGGGCGTGAAATCTGAGAGGCAGGCAGGGGCCAGGTCACGCAGGGCTGTGTGAGCCAGGGGAAGGATTTGAATTTTATTATAAATTTGCTGGGAAGCTATTGGAAGGGCAATAAACAGGAAGATGACATGGTCAGATATGTATAGTGTTTTGAAAGCTGTTTATTTTGCTATGATTTCAAACTTACAGAAAAGTTGCAAAATTAGTAAGAGCTCCTATGAACTGTTACCCAGATTTACCAGTTGATTACATTTTTGGGCTTATTTATTTACCATTATCTCTCTCTGTACAGTTGCCCCTCTGTATCTGTGGGGGATTGGTTCCAGGAGCCCCTATGGATACCAAAATCTGCAGATGCTCAAGTCCCTTATAGAAAATGGTGTAGTATTTGCGTGTAACCTATGCACATCCTCCCACGTACTTTAAATCATCTCTAGATTACTTATAATACCTAACACAATGTAAATAGTTGTAAATACAATGTAAATGTTATATAAATAGTTGGCAGCACATGGTAACTTCAAATTTTCCTTTGGGGAATTTTCTGGAATTTTTTTTCTGAAGATTTTCGATCTGCGGTTGGTTGAATCTGAGGATGTGGAGCTGGTGGATACAGCAGGCTATCTGTATATTCTTATAAATATATGCATGTTTCCCCAAACCACTTGAACATAAAGCAGAGACATCACACTCTTGTAACATTAAACACTTCGAAAATATATTTCCTGAACCACAAGAACATCCTCTCATGTAACCACAGTACAGGATGCGTGAGGACGCGGAAGAGAAGGGGTCATTGCATAAACCCTAGGCCACTCTAACGCTCAGAGGTCAGAAAAATGAAGCAAATTTGGTGAAAAAGCTGGACAAGAGGCAACCAGCAAGTGGGCAGCGGAGCCGGGAGAGTGTGTTCAC
This sequence comes from Phocoena phocoena, assembly GCF_963924675.1. NCBI lineage: Eukaryota > Metazoa > Chordata > Mammalia > Artiodactyla > Phocoenidae > Phocoena > Phocoena phocoena. The sequence goes on along the minus strand of NC_089230.1, from coordinate 66,047,421 downwards.
AGTCAGGAGAAGAGAGTGGTCTACGAGGAGGGAGCGGTACACTCTGTGTGACAGGAGGGGTAGGATCAAGGCAGGGCATGCGTGTTGATTCCGCAGCTTGACGCTCAGTGGAGCAGGCATCCGGCAGAAGGGGCCGAGGGGAGAAACGGAGAAGAGGAGGTAGAGGCAGAGACAGTGAGCAACCTTCGTGAAATTTCTCTGTGAAGGACAGCAGAGAAATAGGGCAGTGGCTGTGTGAAAAGGTGGGGTAGAGGAAGTTTTGTTTTGTGTTTTTCCTTTCTACTTTTTCATATGGGAAGCACAGGATCGCACTCTGATAGAGGGAGTAAAATGGATGGTGCTGAAGAGAAAGAATAATTGGAGGAACAAAGTCCCTGAGACGGATGAGGAAGGATGGGAGCCAGAGGGCGGCTGGTCTCTGGAGAGAAGGACACCTGATCCTTGGTGACCATGGGAAGGAAGCCCTGAGGACATAGGGTGTTCGTCTTGGTGGTGATGTGACAAGGGAGGCCCTTCTAGTTGCTTCAGTTTTCTGGAGGAAGTGTGAAGAGGCAAGGTCCTCAACTAAAACTTAGGTGGGTATGATGTGAAGAGAGAAGATGTGGAACAGTCACTTTGGAGAGTGGGAAAGCTCACAGATGTGTGGGGTAGGGTTACCAGGCAGGGCTGAAGGCCAGTTGGAGATTTTGTGGCTGTGAATTGGAGTGAAACTAGTCAGGAACGTTGTATTGAAAAGAAAGTTCTATAAAATAATGATGTGAATATCTTGTAATAAGTCATAATGGGACATAATTTGCCAAAAGAAACCTGAATCACTATGCCGTACACCTGAAACTAATAAAATACGGTAAGTAAAGTGCACTTCGATTAAATAATAATAATGTGTGTACCACTCCATCGTTCTCAAAGCACCTCTCACACCCACTAACTTGTTTGGTCATCCTATAATCCTAGGGAGTGAGAAGGTAGCATGAATACTTCCCCTTTAGAGATGTTCCAAACTGTAACTTAAAGGGAATGAATGTCCAGCATGGGTCATGTAAGCAAAGCATCTGACTACAAAACTCGTGTTCTTCTACCACAGCAGCATCCATGGAAGTGACTCAGAACAAGTGCGGTCGCGGAAACAAGTAAAACTCAGACCCATGACCATATCTGTTTTGAAAAGATTTTAAAGATGATGCTGTAGCAGAATATGGCTGACAGATTTGATGACGGTGATTCATGATAGAATAACCGTTAAAAGATTCTTCCAGCATGACCCAAGAAAAATAAGGTTGATAAGCATGGATGATAAATGGTGCTAACATAGCATGGTGGTTAAGAGGGTGGACTTTGGGATAAAGAATTACCTAGATTCAAAGCTTGGCTCTATGAGCTCCAGGCTTTGTGAGAGGACAAGTAATTTGACTTCCCAAAGTCAGTTTACTCATCTGTAAAATGGTCATGACAATAGTACCCTCCTTCATTGGGTTGTAGTAAGGATTAAATAAAATATTGATGTAAAGAGTATAGTACAGTGTCTGGTATACAGTTAGGGCTCATTAAAGTTACACAATTTTTATTAGTAGTAAAAACTAAAACTGCAATGTGAGGATGGGCTGCTGTAAATTGTATCAACAGGTATGAAAATGTGAAGCCCAGCAATTATTTCTCAGAAGTGGGTTGACAAAGGAATATACACAGTACTCTATGTACAAACGTAAGATGATTTAGCAATGACTACCACCAAGTATATAGAATAGAAGTTTAATCGACAAGGCGATAGATTTGGCCCATAAAAAAAAGAATTGCTGCTGGGTAAAAAAACAAAAAACAAAACCCAAAACAGAAAACAACCTTCGAGACCTTATGCATATTTATATATACATATAAAGATCTCATTTAAAAATCTATTCAGGAAATATAAGCAAATATGTAACTCTGACAGAGAAACCATAGAAAATATGAAAAATAACAAATTCAAAGTAAACATGTTGTGTCAGCAATGTCAGTGAATCTGATCTTACCATGTGGGCACTTTATATCACATTACAGTAACATTCCAAAGACAAGGAGTTAGCTGGCTGTCTTCCCATCAGAAGGGCCCTAGTCTGTCCATATGTGAATATGTCAGGCTTAGCTGGTGAGCCCCGTCCTATCTTACGGAGTTACTATCATGGTCATTCGAGTTGCTAAAATAAGGTCATAAGGCAGCAGTTCTGTTATTTCTGATCCCTGCACAGGTTGAATGCTGGTTTATCCACACCAGGTGCTATGCAAAATTAAAGAGGAACCCTGTGTAACTGGCAGTAGAGGACTGCATATAAATCCTGTGTTTTATGAAACCTGATAACTCTTTGTAATTGTGAGGAATTATTCTCTTGAGTTAAAATAGCAAAGCTGTACCACACTGCCTGTAAGGTTATTTTACCCTTCCACTCTGACTCTTGAAGGCTTTAGTTCCTAGGATTTGCTGAGTTTAGATCCCTGCTAAGGAAGGCTATAGCATAGTTCTCCCTAAGCCCCGTGCCTCACAGCTACCTGTTCAGCTTTAAAATTTTGTGATGCCCTGAACTCATCCCAGGAATATGAAGCCAGAAGCTCCAGGGTTGGAGCCCAGGTATGGGGATGTTTCACTGTGATTATGCACACTAAAGGTTGAGAATTGCATCTAAAGCAAACCTCCCAGGTTTCATAAGCTACTATATAAATATATGTGTGTGTATCCTACATTCCTAGATATATATTTATTTTCATTAAAATATTTAGGATTATTTAATGCCTACAGAGCTCATGCTCTTGAGAGTTTGAGAGTCAAAGTGACTGTCGATTTTTCTGCTAGGTCAGCAAAGTATTTCAGTAGCTTATCACAAAGCTCTTTATCAGCTAAGAGTGTTTTCAGCAGTAAGCAACAGAAAACCCATCTGAGTCACTCAAACAAATAGAAGGGTATTTTTCTTACAAGACTAAGAAGTCTGAAAGTAGGTAGCTCAGGGCTGGTGCAGCAGTTCAATGATGTCAACAAGAACCTAGGACCTTTTTCTTGTTCTCTCCTGACATCCCTACCATGTGGCTTATTACACCATGACTACAATATGGCTGCCTCTGCTCCAGGCATCACATCCACATTCAAGGCAGGAGGAAAGAAAGGAAGAGTATCACTTGCCATGTCTCTATCAGGGAAGAAGATCATTGTTCACATCTCTTGGACCAGAACTGTGTCTTATGGCAATCTTTTGCTGCCAGGGAGGTTGGAAAAGTGACTATTTAGCTTTTCTTGCCTCCAGGGTGAAGGGACAAGGAGGAAAGAAGGTTAAGAATGGCCAGGCAGCACATTTTGTATATCCATATGCCTAATCCATTAACTTCCCTGGCATCAGGGAAAGTGTCTTACTGCACCTCTCTGAATCATTCAGGTTTTTTTTTATTACCTTTAATGTCATCAGTTTTATTAAAAATGGCAATAGCAGCAGCAACTATCATTTATTGACTACTTACTGTGTGCCAGGCATTGTGTTAGCTGATTCTTCTACCTTGCCTCTAATCCAACTACAATAATATGCCCTGCAAGGTGAAAATCACTGTCCCTATTTCACAGGTAAGTAAACAGCCTCTCTGAGGCTCAGAGAGGGTAAACGGTTTGCCCAAGGCTACATCCTAAGAAGTGAATGAGCTGGGATTTGAACTTCAGTCTTTATGGCTCCAAAGAGTATGCTCTTTCCCAGTGCAGGCAGGGCCTCTACACCTGGCTCAAAAATAGTCTTGAGGGCTTCCCTGGTGGCGTAGTGGTTGGGGGTCCGTCTGCCGATGCAGGGGATACGGGTTCGTGCCCCGGTCCTGGAGGATCCCACATGCCGCGGAGCGGCTGGGCCCGTGAGCCATGGCCGCTGAGCCTGCGCGTCCGGAGCCTGTGCTCCGCGATGGGAGAGGCCACAACAGTGAGAGGCCCGCGTACCGCTAGTCTTGAGTGATCCACACACATGAAGAAATATAGATTTTTCATAATCACTACAACATTCTTTTTATAAGCAGGCTCCGTCTCGTACCCACCTGCTGCCCCCTTACAACTCCTTCAAGTTATTCAAGAGAAGAAAGTCATCCTGATGTTGAAGACATCTCGCAAGTACTGTGGTCACACGCCCGGGGCAGCCACCTCGGCCTGGGACGCGGCCCTGGCCGCGCACGCGCACTCTCTCCCTCTGCTCTCGCGCTCCCACCCCTGGAAGCGCAGCTCGACAGCTTCGTGTTGCCAATCTTTCCAAGAATTCAGCAAGGTCTCTGGGAAATACTGGGACGCGCAGTTTGAAAAGGCAAAGAGGTATGGTCGTGTTACTTCTGGCATAGAAATAGATTTTACACTGGCAAGGTCAAGCCTTGATTCCTGGGGTGGACTCGACCCGGCGGCCGTGGTGCTCGGTGATGATGAGCTGGGCGCTCCGCACGGCCATTCTGCAACCCTTGGATCCCAGCCTCCGGGAGGCTGGCCCGGGCAGTGGACCCACCTTAGGCAGAGGGGCCTTTCTTATTCAAGTCTGATTTACAGGAGACATGACAAGATGCAGCAGAGAAACTGACCTCCGGGCAACGCCTTAGATGGAACTTTCGGTAAAAAGAGGAGCCAGCTGGATTTGCGAGGCTTTCCTTCTGCTGCAGAAAACCCCCGGAGATATTTCCTTACTGGGTTTATAAAGCTAAGATTCTCAAGCTTTAGCGATCAGCCTGTGATCACAGTAGAATTCTCCAGAAACACTTTTGAGGTCCCTGTTTTGTGGTCTCTTGAACAGTCAGAGGTGGGGATGGATGGTGGTCCCTGAGGGATCTATTTCAAACCATGGAAGCCCAGGTAAGTATAATAACAGCCTGTATTTGCAAGCTACTCAGTGCTTAACATTCTCTTGAGACTCAAAAGCAAGTCGGAAAACATTTTCCTGATTTTGACTCTTGTAAATACTCCATTTTGCTTGTGATGCTGCATTTGCTGCCTACTCTGAAGAGGCAGGTGATCCAAGGTGACCCAGGGACAATGGCTCTTCTGTCTCCCAAGGAGCTGCTGGTAGCCTCTGGCTCTTGGATTGATGCAAGCCAGATTTGGCACTGGCTTATTCTCCAGGCTTGGATGTCTTAGGCACTCAGCCCCCATAAAGGGTCCCCAGGGGCTGAGAGTCCACATACACACTTGCTTCTTTTGGCCATGGCACACAGGACATTTCTGTGGTTCTGCCATCTCTCTACCTTACCTGTGGCATCTTCATCCACCTATGAGGGCCTCAGTCTCTACTGCCTATAAGCACCGGCGGAGTGGGAGTGTGGTGGGCGAACCTCTGTACTCAAAAGTCAGCCAAGAGCTCTGCCATGACCCCACAGCCAGAGAGGAACTACATGCTGTGTTGAAATTTCACAAGAGTCCTACATTCCTTGGTTCTAATAATGGGGTCTGAGGCCTCTAAATTCATAAATTTATAAGTACTAATTGTCTCCTTTTCAAAGGCTAACAATTCAGATGAGGCTGTGAACATCCAAGGAGGGTCTTCTGAGCTAATCCTCCAGGCTCAGAATTCTCTTAGAAAAGCCTTCTCCTCTAATGTGCTGTAGTATGTGCTCATTGATTCTGTTTGCAGGCTCTCTCTCCCACTAGAATGTAAACTCCATGAAGGCAGGCCTCCACTTTGCTCACTGAGGCAGCCTGAGCACCTAGGTCAGCGCCTGGCAAGTCCTATACCCAAGAAATCGTAGTTGCCTTGATGCATGGAAGCTGCAGGGTGGCCATATTCTGTTCTATGGTCTAGAGAAGCAGGAGAGTCAGGATGTACAGAGAAGAAGGAAGCAGACTTACAAAGAGGGGAGCGAGAGCTTTCTCTGTGAGTCCCAATCCCTTCTTGAGTCCAGACTTCCCTTTGGCCCTTGGGTTTCATGACTCCTTGGGATAAATGGCCTCCCTTCCCCCTTAAGCTGCAGGTGGTTCCCATGACTTGCAACAAAAGACCTTCACTAATTATGTGAGCAGACAAAACCCCTAGAGCTTGCATTCAAGTGGAGGGAGACGGACAAGGAAAAGTAAGTGGAGTATGTGGTATGTCCCGTAGTGATGAGGGCCAGGGAAAATCAAATCAGGGAAGAGGAAAGAAAAGCATCTAAAATCCTGAGTAGAGACCCCAACTTAAAATGCTCAGGGAAAGCTCCACTGAGAATGTGATGTCTGAGCCGAAACCCCAAGCAGATGAGAATGCAAACCAGGACGGTATGTGGGGAAGAGTATTCCAGGCAGAAGGACCGGCAAGTGCAATGGCTCCGAGGCAAGTGTGAGAAAGACCGAGGAGGAGGTGAGTGCGGCAGGAGCCCAGTAAGGTGGGGAGGAAAGTAGGAGGACAGAGGGGCTGATGGGCGGGGACATTGTAAGAACTTTGGCCGTTAGCCAGAGTAAGGTAGAACGCAGGTTTTGAGCAGTTTTGCATTTTAAAAGAAACCCACTGGGGGGCTTCCCTGGTGGCGCAGTGGTTGAGAGCCTGCCTGCCGATGCAGGGGACACGGGTTCATGCCCCGGTCCGGGAAGATCCCACATGCTGCGGAGCGGCTGGGCCCGTGAGCCATGGCCGCTGCGCCTGCGCATCCGGAGCCTGTGCTCCGCAACGGGAGAGGCCACAACAGTGAGAGGCCCGAGTACCGCAAAAAAAAAAAAAAAAAAAGAAACCCACTGGCTGTGGTAGGAGGTCAGTGTGGTGGCTGAGGCGGGCAGGATGGAAGCAGGAATCCCAGAAAGGAGCTCCTGCCATAACCCAGGAGAGGGAAGGCACCGCTGAATGGGGCGTCAGTGGAGGAGGTGGTGAGAAATGGCCCAGTTCTGCATCTAGGAGGCAGAGCTGTGCCTTCAACCGGCGAGGCCCCCTTCCCTGGCCCAGCAGGATGTCTCCTCTGGGCTCAGTGAGAGCAGCTGGGCTGTTGACTCACTGTGTCCCGCCCAGTCCCCAGCCTGCCCTCCGTGCTCCCCAGCCTTGGCGCTACTGGGGGAGGCTGAGCCCGCTCCACTGATGCTGGCAAGGCTGCACCCCTTTCCCACCTCGACGCTTCTCGTCGTGGGCTGCTTGCTGAAAGAGAAGCTTTTTCACGCTTGTGGCCGTGGTGTGGTGGAAACAGACCAGGAGCGGTCGATAGGGATCCAGTCCTGTGTTTGGCTGCGGCTCAAGCCTCAGGTTTCTCATCTGTGAAACGAGGGGTTCGATTTGCAGGATCGCAGGCTGTCGTTCTGTGGGTCTGAAGATGGAATGATTCTGTCACTGAACCCAGGTCAAAACCAAATGCTCCATCATAAGTCAGAAAATAAATAACAAATCCCTCGGTGGTTACAGGAGTCATGTAAAGTTAGCAAGAGTTCTCTCTGGGAAGCAAAGCTGTAGACTTTATTTTATTTTCCCTGGAACTATTCTACATTTTCCAACTCTTTCCAAATCTTCTAGTATAATTTAATATATGCATGTGTACATACATAAATGTATATGCATTCATAAGTGTGGTCTTCATATTTCTTTTCCTGTTTTGATTGCCCCTGCCTCCCCCCTTTCCTGTTCCCGTCACCGTCTTGTTACACCCCCCAAACCCAGAAACCCATTTCGCCAATGAACATCCGTATGACCTCAGCGGTCACACAGCAATCAATCATCCATTCATTCCCTTAAAAAACGACTCCAAGGCACAGCCTTGAAGACCCCACCTGCCGTGGGAATCACCTTGGCACTGACCTGTTTTTGATGGTCCAGAGAAAGGGGTGGGTGACCAAAAAAAGGGTAGGGAGACAAGAGCATGGAGAGACTTTTGTTTCTTGGTTCCTGAATGAATGTCCAAAACCTTAGGACTAATAGGATGTAGGATGGTCGGCCTGCCTTGATAGCAGAATGGCTTTAGACTCTGCCACTACAGTTGAACTCGGGGTGACTTTCCACTGGGAGGACAGGTTGTCAGCACGTGGCTCTTGTAACAGGACTGGGGAGGCTGCATACGTGGGACTGGACTGGTGGCGTGCCAGGTCCTGAGCTAAACTGTGCTATGACTTAATGCAGAAGTTGCCATTAAGAGCTCCCCAGTTGGCCTTCCAGCCTAGAAAGCAAGGCTGTGGCAGGCAAGCCTCCCCAGCCAGGAACAGGATGTGTGATAGGCACTCTCACCACCCCGAGACAGAGCAGGATGTGACGGGTCGTTTCCTGCCGAGACAGTCACCTTGTGAGGCTCAGAGCACTAAACTCTGGGCTACCCCGGGCCTTGGACTTGCCTAGAACACATAGTTTTACAGATACATATACTTACGTGACTGTGTATATTTTTTCCTTCTTCCCTTTCACACCTCTGACTCGGACTTGGGTGGTGGTGAGAAGAAAGGCTTGTGTGAACCAGAATGTATGAACAATGCACGTGAGAGCTGCCCGGTTCCCAGAGGAAGAAAGGGCTCCAGAGAGGGTCCAGGCAGCTGGGACAGACACACGGAACATCATGGAATTCCACAGTCCAGGCCCAGAGGAAGTTGATAGAAACACAGATTATAGCCATGGAAGGGCCTGGAGGATATTCATATCCCACCCCACTGTTTCAGCAGGCGGGGAAACTGATGCCCAGAGATGGTAGACAGGGAAAACCTTGCTCTTCAGCAGCTCAGCTACAGCAGATCAGACCCAAACGTATTTACCTGCCTAAGTCTCAAAGTGACAGGCTTCGGAGACTACGGAAGAATTAGGAAGACATTTATTCTTTAGTCAGAATAAAACAGAATGTTATTATTGACTCCTCCAAGACAGACTCCAATTGTTAGGACTCCCTTTACCGCTTCTGAGCTGAAAAGGAGCCACCTCTTTTTCTTTCTGTGGGTGGGGAAAGGTTGGCGGTGTTTGCCTTCGGCCTATTTGTGATAAATCATCTGTGGATTTAATCCTTAAGGCTTCGGGAGAGGACTTAGAACCTTAACTTGTGGCTCTGAGTGTTTCATTCTTGGTGACTTTGTATTATTTTGGGAAACCCTAAGAGAGTGGATTGGCCTTAAATACAACCTCTTAAAGTGGCTTGGAGGACTAGTTTGGGGACATCCAGGCCGCAGAGCTGGGACCTGCAGGAACACGTTTACAACTGTGAGTCTCTATCCTCGAGGGTTATAAAACATGTCAGAGGATTTCCTCCTGTTTTATAAGCCCACTGGGTCAATAGCTCCTGTGTTAATAGTTGAAAAATATGTATGTATACAGGGAAATCTCCTTAATTTGGGCTAATATCAAGGAAAATGACCTAAATTAGGAACAGAACTGATTGAAAGGAAAAGTTGAAATAGAAGGAATTAAAAAAAGGACAAAACCCCACTACTCTGTTCTCTGTAGCCACACCTTTGATTTTGTTTGGTTTGGTTTTTTCACATTGTAGTGTATGCAGAAGTAGATGTTGTACTCATGAAACTTAATGTCATGTGTTACCTCAATAAAAAATAAATTTAAAAAATTTTGTAAGCGTGGTATCTGCACACTGCAATAAAGCAAAGGGCAATAAAATGAAAAAAAAAACCCACCCCAAATATGTACATATATTAAAATAAGATAGGTACCAAAATCTTGTCAGTAATATATCCAACCCTAGTGCACTTCATATTTAGCAGAGGTTCAGCAAGATCTTTGGTATCAATTGTTTGAAGTACAGGTGTTCTGAAATGCTGAAAAGCCAGTGTTCTTATTTTATTTTATTTTTTGCGGTACGCTGGCCTCTCACTGTTGTGGCCTCTCCCGTTGCAGAGCACAGGCTCCGGACGCGCAGGCTCAGTGGCCAGGGCTCACGGGCCCAGCCGCTCCGCGGCATGTGGGATCTTCCCGGGCCAGGGCTTGAACCCGTGTCCCCTGCATTGGCAGGTGGACTCTCAACCACTGCGCCACCAGAGAAGTCCCAATGTGTCTTTTTTTTTTTTTTAAGGGAAAAAAATTACAGATTCTCTTGGAAAATAAATAATGGATGGAATAATAAAGGGAACCACACTTCTGAACTATCCCTTGGTCTTAGTTTTCACCTGGATGTAGGAATCCATTGAAGGCGGTATGCTCCCATAAGTAGTCAGATTGAAAAATGGAAAGTCTGGAAAACGCCTGATGCAAAAATAATGCCTCGATTGTTCCATCAGCAAAGGAAAGTCACGGGATTGCTCCCACCCGGTGTGATCCTCCCTCCTCCGCTTCTGATTTCCCCTGTGACCCACGACATCTACCGACCGGGAGGGGAGCAGGGAGCTAGGGCTTCTCACCCTCCCTTATCTCAGCCAAATGTTCCTAAGAGGCATCATCTCCTCAGTGCTATCCCCATTATCACCTTTGTCTAAAACCGGTATGTTTTATTTGAATATTGTTTTAAAAATAACTGGCTCTAGAAGAGATATTGGCCTTTTTAGAAAACTGCTTCTGGCATGAACCAGATCATCTGTGAGCCTGAGCTCTTTGAGAAAGCAGCGTGTATCAGAAAGCCGGCGGTAAAAGCTATGGTTGCTAAGGGAACAATTGAATTGCTGACACGGAGACATATGATGGGACTGAAAACTCTTTTTTCTTCTCCTGCCACACGGAAAAGAAAGCAGATGAGTCAGAGGGACTGGTAGACGGTCTTTTCTGCCTGTTAAGAAAGCTAAACCGACAGAATTGCCTGTTAGCCTAAAGGGAGAGACTGGTGGTGGTTAAGGTTGAGAAAAGCTGAGAGCAGCTGGAAAGTTGGGGATAAGTTGGTGAACGCTGAGGCTGAAACTGTGACTCAAAGCGTGCTGAAAAGAAAAAAGCCACCTACTAATGAGACTCCCGTTAGGCTGTAACAATGTGTGGAAGGCTTAATCATATGTAGATACATTTCTTTGAACACCATCTCCTAAATACTTTGAAATGTTTTTTGATTGATTCATTCACTCCTGTACCATTCAATTGCCATTTTTGAGAGCCTGTTGTTTGTTTAAACACCTTTTATGGAGATAAAAATTATATACTTTAAAATTCAACCCTGGTAACTTTGGAGTTTAATGATTTTTTAGTAACTTTTTAGAGTTCTGAGTCATTCCTCCCATCCAGTTTTAGAACTTTTCCATATGGACAGAAAGTTCCCTTTTGTCTCTTCATAGTCAATCCTTCTCCCAGCCCCAGGCAACTACTGATCTGTTTTATATCTCTATAGATTTGCCTTTTCTAGAAATTTTATCTAAATGGAATTATGTGATCTGTGGTCTTTTGTGTCTGGCTTATTTCATTTCATGTGATGTTTTTGAGATTCATCCATGTTGTACCAGATATAAATAGCTCGTTCTTTTTTTAAAATACTGAATAACGTTCCATTGTATAGCTATAACACATTTTGTTTATCCATTCACCAGTAGGTGGACATTTGGGTTGTTTCTAATTTAGGGCGATTATGAATAACGCTACCATGAACATTCATGTACAAGCCTTTGTGTGGACATCTGTTTTCATTTCTCTTGGGCACATACCTAGGAGCAGAATTACTAGATCATACGATAAGTATATGTTTAACTGCCAGACTGTTTCCCAAGTGGCTTTACCATTTTATACTCTCATCAGCCATACAACAGGGTTCCAGTTTCTCCACCTCCTCTCTCTGTATTTGGTATTATAAGTCTTTTTGATTATAGCCATTCTAATGGGTGTGCTGTAGTATCTCACTGGAATTTTCAATTGCATTTCCCCAGTGACAGTGACGTTGAGTGTCTTTTCTTGTCCTAAATGTTTGCGTATTAGGAAAAAATATTTTAAATAATAGAATTTTGAGTGGAAAATACGAAAACCAAAAAAACGATGAAGGAAGGCACATGTCCAGATAGTCTCCATCAGAGTTTATAGGACAGTGTTTCTTGTTGCATCAGAATCACGCAGAGTATTTTTAAAAAATGCACGTGCCCTCATCCTGCAGAGTCTATACCTGAGTAGGGGTTCCAGAGCCTACATTTTTAACCATTCCCCACCCCCAACATTGGGGGATTCTTATGCACACTGGAGTCTGAGAGCCGCCACCCTAAACCCAAGGCATATTTGCTCACCTGGTGACCATTACACTGACTGCAGGTTCAGGCGTCAGTACTACCTGAGGTCCCTAAGAAACAGGTAGCCTTGGTAGAGACCTTGGCCCCACGCATCATGAACTCAGTGTGTAAGCCTTCAGGAAAACCACCTTTCTGACCCTAGATTTCTTGTGCTGGAAACGGAAAAACTGGAATTCATCACACACAGTATACATAATCCTGTGTGCTATTGCCAGGCAAGGAAGTGCAAGGATCTGGTTTCCACCTCCTTTATAAGGACCGGAAGAACACAAGAATGCACGTGGGTTAAGTGCACAGAGTTCAAATATGAAAACGGTCTCCACCAAAATCACGAATACACTGGCCATTTTTGACAAGGATAACTCTGTTTTAATGTCATTTCCAAAAGGAAGGCTTTGTCATCAGTTCAGCTGAAAACTCCTCAGTAGACGGCTTCCATCCTTCCTCTCAGGAGTGTGAGTCTGGAGGTCCAGGATGGATGCAAGCATCTTAATCAGTGTCACCAGCTCCTCAGATACTCACCTGTTAAGGTTGACTGAACAAAAAGGGCTTAAATACTGCCCTTGGACTCAGGGTTCGTTATCATTGCTAGGTCATGCTTTAATGCATAAATTTGTAAGCACGATTGCTATTACCCCCCAAATAAGAACAAAAATCCAAAAGGCCATGGCCAGGCTTTGGGAGGATATTTCCCTTGAAAAGGAAGGTTTAGGACTCAAAGGGATGCATTCTTTCTACACCATGAGGATGTTGTAAAGCAGAAAACGTTAATAAAACCGTCAGAAATGAGGTCAAAGAGCTTAACGTGGAGGTGGGGCTGACGGTCTGGAATCTTACCAAGAATCTGCTTTTCTTTCCATAAAGGAAAGGCTAAAAAGGGACTCTTCCCATCTGAACTTCAAACTAGTTTTAGATACATTCGGGAAAAAAATGTATACACACTGCAAACCTCCCACTCAGACACCCTCCCACTGGCTGGTAATTCTCTCTGAATGGTCTGTGGTGGCATCCTGGGCACCATGGCACTACTCTCCGTGGCTCTGGGGACATTGAGCGTACGCACGGATGACGTCAGGACGGGTCTTTGTGGGATCCTTTCCCTCCAAAAGGTGACTTAGAGGCACTGTGAAGAGGAATTGCTTTGTAGGAACCCAGAAATGCAAACATTTATGGAATTACTAGGCACAAATTACTTGGCACTGCAAATTGGAACAATTAGCAAACCTTTGTAAGGAAGGAATGTTGAGCGTGCAACAACTTGAGAATGGAATAAAAATGGACCTATTATTCTTTGACTCAATTAGGCGCACCTGATGTACTCAATATGCTTTTGCCGAACCGTATATTTATCTGTGCTGTTTGAGGGCAAGGGTGGGGCTACTTCTAAGCGAGACCCATTCATAGCAGCCCTGCCCCTCACCCACCATGGAATGGAAGCAACTAGTGGTTTCTGCCAACAGATGAGAACTCTAGCCTGGCCACACAATATCTTGTACACAAGTAAAATGATGCCAACACTGAGTTATTTTTCATAATGGTCACAGATTTTTGTACGAACTAGCGATAGAGAAAGGGACCATCTGAAATAAAGCCATTTAGCAATGTGACTTTCTTCCCTTCTAGCTAAGTCCACATTATGGACGTACTCTTCCCTGTATTCGCCAACATGGTAAACCAGACCCGCCCGTGGGAAGTGAGCTTTAAAGCTGGCACACAATTAGAATTTCTGTTCTACGAAAATAAAAATATCAAGTGGCCTGTCAATAATTTTACATTCCCAAAGGGCCAGGAAATCCTTTTCTAGTTTGTCTATCCACATTATTTTAAAAAATGTAACCCATATATGTATTACTAACAACCCTCTGGGGAACGAGTAACCAGTGACTGAAAGCCACCATCAGAACTTGAAGGGACGGTAAAGATGATCTAGACCCCACTCCTCCCCTACAGGTTGGGCAGACCCTCATCTTCTGACTCCTTGTTCAGGCCTGGCCCGAAATCACTGGTCTTGAGTATGTACCAGAAATGGCATTGGAGGGCTGGAGTGGGCTGCCCAGCTGTCCTAGCCTCACAGCAGCAGGTCAACAGGGACATTTTATTGGTATTACTTTCTTCTATCACCTCTTACTCTGTCTCTTTCTATGTCTGCATTTTTTTTTTTCCCTTTGAGACTCATCTTTGCTGTAATGCAAATACTTGCTTTTATTCCAAAATAAATTTTTCTGATTCTTGGAATACTCTAGTTGGCCGTGTCTTGGCATTATGTTTATAAAGTTGTTTCTGTTTCAACTTTGAATATCTTCCATGTTAGGGCTCTTTTTTGGGGAGGGGGGTAACTTTTAAATTTTGAAATAATTTCAGAATTTCTGAAAAGCTGCAAGAATCGTACAAAGGACTCCTATATACCTTTTACCCAGATTCTCCAATGGTTGACATTTTCCCACATGTGCTTGATCATTTTCTCTCTGCATAGATACATATTTATTAGTTTTTTTCCTGAACCATTTGAGCGTAAGTTGTAGCACGATGCCCCTTCACTCCTACATCATTCAGTGTGTATCTTACTATGAAAAGTATTGCACTTCAATGCTGAAAAAGGAAAAAGCAGATAAGCAAAAAGAAGAAAATTAAAATCCATCTGGAGTCTTGCTACCCAGAAATAAACATTTTGCTGTATATTCTTCCAGTTCTTTTCTATGCATATATTCAAACTTTTTACCCAAATGTGACATTAAACATACAATGTTAAGCCTGTTGGAGTCTACATAGCACAGTGGGCGAGCTCTGGTTCTGGAGTCAGCCTGGGTTCAAATCCTGTGTGTACTACTCGCTATCTGTATTCATTTCCTGTGGCTGCCATAACAAATTACCACAAACTGGGTGGCGTAAAACAACAGACATTTATTCTCTCATAGTTCAGGAGGTGAGAAGTCTGAAATCAAAGTGTTAGCAGGGCTGGTTCCTTCTGGAACTCTGAGGGAGAATCTGTTCCATGCCTCTCTCTGTGAGCTACGGGCGGCTGCCAGCAGCCCTTGGCGTCCCCCCGCTTGTAGACACATTGCTCCAGTCTCTGCCCTCCCTCCTCTCTACCCTCCCATAGACTTCTGTCCCGTGTCTCTGTGGGTCTCAAATCGCTCTCTCTCTTCTCATGTAAGGATACCAGTCATAGGTGGATCCAGGGTGACTTTGTCTTTAGATCCTTAATTACCTTTGCAAAGATGCTATTTCTAAATAAGGGCGCATTCTGAGGTTCCAGGTGGAAATGAATTTTGGGAGGATACTGTTTATCTCACTATATTAGCACTGTGTTCATGGATAAGGAATCTTACCTCTCTAAGTGTAAGTTCCTGGGGTTATTTTAAGGACTAAATGCGATAACACACGTAAAGCTAATACATAATATCCAGGACATGGTAAGTAAGCATGCAACAATTGCTAGTTATTGATTGTGACAGAAATACGAGTATAACATAATATATTCAATCAATAACCTATTGGCTATTTAGATTTTTTCCCATTTTTTTGTTATTATAGGTAAACTCCTAATAAATACCCTTGTGACTTTATTTTTGAAAAATTTTTTACATATTCATGGTTATTTACTGAGCATAAATTAGGCGTGGTTCGCAAAATTCTAAGATTTTTGAGGTCCCGAGTCCTTTCTTGGGCTGCATGGTGCTATGACTGATCTCCACTGTCCGTTTGCGGAAATCATCTTTGGTCCAGCAGTCTGGGGACCTGTCTTAGTTTTCCCCAAATTACCATTCCTGGAAATACACACTGAAGATCTGACAATGTGGGTGCCTGTTCACCAATGATTCTCCTGATGGAAACGCAGCAGGGCGTGGGAGGAGACGCACAGTGGAACGTGTGGCCCAGGGGCCACAGCTGGGCGGGGAAGGGGTGGTACCAAATCTGAAGCTCAGTCACTGGGTTCTGCAAAGCAGTTTTGAACACTCAGGTAGACAGTAAACCACAACAACCGTGGCAGGAAAACAGCCCACCACAGATAAAAGCCTAAAGCTCCAGCTGACACTCCGGTGCTCACGTTTTACTAAGTAATTGCTGAGCAGTTCAAAGTCCTGGCTCAAAGCCCTCACTGCACGTCGAGGAACAAAGGGGCCTTCTTTCGGGGGTGACCCTCGGGCCCCAGGTGATTCCAGCCCCTCTCTCCACCTCCTCCTGGGCACAGAGGTGAGGCCGGAGGAGCAGGAAAAGGAAAGGCCCTACGCACTGTCCCTGCTGTAGCCAGAGTACTTTGGTTTCCAATGTGAACTGTGTTCTTTATGACGTCAGAACGCAGAGAGGGTCACACAGATGCACCAGCGAACCAGGTGAGAAATAAAGTGACTGAGGGCCATCCACTAAGGCCCTGGCATTTGACAGTCTCCTTCTGGAACAAACACACAAACCTTTAGTCAGCTTCTTTTGACCACAATTAGAACATATTGCCAGAGCAGGCGACCACAAATGGTATTTAAAACCAGCTTGACGGTTTTGGGGGGGAGCTAAGTCAGAGAAATGCTCCCCCATCACACTCACACACACACACACACACACACACACACACACACACACACAAGCCCAGCCTTACCCTACCTCCCACGAGAAACTATTTTTCTTTTGATTGACATTCTTTTTTAAAATAATGTTTGAAATAGTTCTCAAAAGTCATGAATTTGAAGCTCAGCGGGTCTACCTGAAAAACCTATATTTAGCTTTACAGTGGGCTTGTGAAAACTTGTTTTTATTTTGATTGCTGTGGGTGTGCACCCCTGGAGTTTCGTTTTGACTTTTCGGGTTAAATGAGTTTCAAAATGAAAC
Source organism: Phocoena phocoena (assembly GCF_963924675.1). Classification (NCBI taxonomy): domain Eukaryota; kingdom Metazoa; phylum Chordata; class Mammalia; order Artiodactyla; family Phocoenidae; genus Phocoena; species Phocoena phocoena. Next base: position 66,030,572 of record NC_089230.1, on the reverse strand, counting down.
TCATCCGATTGTCAGATTTTCCCCCTCTTTTTAATTTAAAAACTGGAGGCTCTCTTATTCCAGAGGTTCTGACTATTAGTGTTTCTCCAGAATTCCTCTCCTTTCCCTGTAGCAAGCTGACTATTGCCCCTCGCCCGCGTGTTTAACACCTCTTTCCCCCCTTCTTAATGCCTTTAAAACAAAGAGCTGAGGCCAAGGGAACGCCCTTGGTTGATGTGTCAAAAGAGCTGAGCTCATATTCTTGCTTGTGGGTGGCGAAGCAAACTTGATCAGATCTGTGCTTGTTTCCCCATTGGAGAAATGGGATGCAGATAAGATCTTCTCTCTCTTTTTTAGGGTGCTGTAACCAAAAATCCAAGTTGAACTTCACTGTCAATTAAGGAACACTATCCCTCCTAAGTAAAAGCTGTTATCATAGGGAGGGATTTTATATCAAAATGTTTTTCATAAGCATTTGGAGCCGCAGGATCTGATGTTGGAAGCTGCGAAGTGAATTCCTACGCGCCCGCCCCCCCCCCCCCACCCAGAGGGGTACAGCCTCAGACAGGTACTCTGGCGAAGAGAAGAATGAATTATTAAGCCAACCTGTGAAGAGAGAATCGACATTCTATACTTTCTCTATTATCATAATTTATTGGGATTACTTTTTTAATGTCTGTTACACTTTATACAAAACAGTTAATAAGCTACAACTCTATTCAGCTTATATTCATGTCCTATTGCTGCTGTAACACATTACCATAAACTGAGTGGCTTTAAACACAACATAAGGCTTCCCTGGTGGCGCAGTGGTTAAGAATCCACCTGCCAATGTAGGGGACACGGGTTCGAACCCTGGTCCAGGAAGATCCCACATGCCGCGGAGCAGCTAAGCCCGTGGGCCACCACTACTGAGCCTGCGCTCTAGAGCCCACAAGCCACAACTACTGAGCCCACGCTCCACAACTACTGAGCCACGCTCCACAACTACTGAAGCCCATGCACCTAGAGCCTGTTCTCTGCAACAAGAGAAGCCACCGCAATGAGAAGCCCTCGCACTGCAACGAAGAGTAGCCCCTGCTCACCGCAACTAGAGAAAGCCTGTGCACAACAAAGACCCAACACAGCCAAAAATAAATAAATAAATAAACAAACACAACACAAACTTAATATCTTCCAGATCTGGAGGTCAGAAGTCTGAAAGCAGTTTTCCAGAGTAAAATCAGGTTGTCAGCAGGGCAGTGATCTTTCTCAAGGATCCAGGGGAGAATCTGTTTCCTGCTTTTTCCAGCTTCTTACGGCCGCCTGTATTCCTTGGCTTGTGGGCCTGCATCACTGTGACCTCTCATAAGAATCTCGGTGAGTACATTCGGCCCACCTGGATAATGCAGGATGATCTCCCCATCTCAAGATCCTTAACTTCATGATGTCTGAAAAGTCCCTTTTGCCATGTCAGGTAACAACATACTCAGGGTTCCAGGGATTAGGATGTTGGCACTTTGGTGGGCCAGGATTCAGTCTGCCACAAGGTACAAAAGCAGGGACCCAACCTCCCAGCCCTCTGTCGATCCAGTACTTAGCACACACCCACATGGCAGCAGACACTTGGTTACTACGTGTAGAATGAATGCAAGAGATTATGCCTGCTCTTGGCAGCTCTACTCATGAGATGCTTATTGAGCACCTGCTATGAGCCAGACCTAAGGGCTGCAGAGCTGTCTCGGATCACAGACAGCTGAGGAGAAGACTGAACAGGGCACAAGTGAGCCCTGGGTGTCCAGAGCCCAGGGAGCAAGGGCCCCGTAGCAAGTCCGTTTGTACCCTTGCCATTTCTTCCTTTAATTATTGGCTGCTGTCTTATCTAAGCATTCTTTGAATACATCCCCTTGGCAAATGTGATTAATTATATTCAGATTTATTTCTTTATTTCTAGTTTTTCCCCCCTGGGTCCTCTTCTGATGTGTTAAGGAGTTTCTACTGAGAATTATTAAAAGAATCAGTGATTAAGTTTCTGCAGAACCTCTCCATCCCCAGCATGTGCTCCACCCAGCGAAAGCTCAGGTGGCTCAAAGGAGGTCCAACGTGCAACTCAGAAACACAGAAGAGGTTACATGGGTTTTCCGAGCCAGCCTGAGAACCTAAGCACTGTAGCTCGTTGGTTTTATGTGTAAACGTATTTCAAATTTCAAGTAGAGCTAATATACATGTACCCTTTCAGAATACAACCCGTTAGCAAGTTATAGCCTGTCAGCTCATGCACCAGTGTCCAGAACCTGAATCCCCTTACTCAATTCAGGACAACTCAGGTGAGTTACAGAGCCCCATGTGGTTTAAGGCCCTTCTACACAAGGTCTTCTTTGGGTTTGTGCAGGCCTTCCAAGGGAGCAACCCCGTCTCCTGTCTACCCTAGATGTGACTTTTGCATCTCTCCCCTTTCCCCTTTCTCTCCCTCTAGCAGTCTGAAACGAGCTAGGGGATGAGCAGCCAGCTTGGAGGAGGTCCGCAGGAGGCTGCAGATAGAGAACTCCAGAGGCTGCGGCAGCCGTGAAGGACAGAGGTGGGATATACCAGCTGCTAGTGGCAGCCACCTCTACACATAGGTCACTCCAAAGGTCAGGCCTGTCTGATATTTGCAAACCCACATTTCCTGCCACACTCCCAAGTACACCAGGCGCCTGCAGAAATCTACACTCACCCGTTTCTGAAAGGTTGATGGGTCCTCCCAGAGTTGGAAGGGATGCCTCTGTGGTTCAAAAGGTATGAGCTAAATTGGGAACACATTTGGTTCAAGTTTAGTCTTGAAAGCTTCTCCTCTTCAACTTCTCATGTCCTATTAGCTGACTGCACTCCTGAGCACGAACGGCTCTGTGCTGCTGCCCTTTTGAGGGTGGATGTTGGAAAAAAATAAAGTGCTAATCCCACACAACTGCTTTCAATTCTGCCCACGTGGGTTTGGAGTAGGAGGGCTGTTCACTCCGAATCTTTCTACACAGCTTTCAAAACCTGCATTTTTCCATGCTAACATATCTCTGCTTGTCGGCATCTAATCGAGTTCACACACACACACACACACACACACACACACACACACACACACACCCCTTGTGTTCATACACACTATTTTCTCAAAGGGAGGAATCAGCAAGTGTGAGCCGGGATGACCACTAGATGGCAGTATATGAAACACTCCTAAGGCGCTCAGGGAGCAAGGTTTGAGGACCACACAGAGCTGGGGTTCCCAGATATTAATCTGTAAAATGTTTTAATGAAGAATAAGAAAAGGGGAGCGCTCTGTAGGTTTGTCAAGTTTTTATTTTTCCGGGGAACATTATTAAGATATAAATCAACCTCCACTGCTTCCTAAGAGAAACATTTTAACCATAGAGAAATAGGAAGGGCAGAATCTCAAAATTAGGGATTGTCTTCTCAATGTAATAAATGTCGTTTTATGAAAAACTCACCACATTGTCCTTGTGTTCTCATTTTCATGCAGACCTATAGAAGAGTCATCATGATCAAGCCTTTGGGAAATAAACCTAGAGGAAAATGTGCCATTCCAAAGTGAAATCAAGATCCTTGTATTATCTTACTTCCAAACTGATCCTAAGACTTAAGTAGGGTTTCCATCTGGAAGCACAAAGCAGAAGCAGGGATTGCCATTCGGTCAAGCTGGGTTTGATAAAAGGCACTAGGGAAGTACGTGTCTAGACAATTACATGGGATACCTGCCCCCATGTTGGCTGCATTGTTGTTGAACCACCTGCCTCATTGTCTGGACTACCTCTGTCTTTGCCTGTGTCAGGCCAGCCTCGCCTTCAGGATGGGCCCTGTGTAGCTCAACGTCGGCTGAGCCAGGCCTCTGGGGACTTCCCGCCTGTCCCAGCTGGGTGGGCATCTTTGCATCTTGTTCTACCTCGCCAAAGAATTTGCACTAGAACCCAGGGGCCCTGCGAGTCCCCTTCTGTGGCAGAGCTGGGGTGAGACACTATACATGGTTAAAGAATGTGCTCACCACTCACAGAGCGACACAAATGGTAGGCTTTCAATCAGAGAGACCCTCATGCAAATTCCATGGCTTGGGTAAATCACTTCCCCTCTCTAATCCTCAGTCTCTTCATCTGAAGGTCGAGATCATGATGACATATATCTCTGTTAGCCATTGTCAGAGTAAAGGAGGTCATCTGTAGTAAGTGTATAACACAGTGCTTTCTGTGTGCTCAATATGTGTGCTCAATATGCATTAATATTAATAATTAATTTGGGTTCAGGGTGCTCGTTTCTAGAGTTAGGCAGGCTGTGTCACACCCCAAAGATGCCCTTCTTTGCAATGAGACTGTTACACACTGCATTTTGGGAGAAATTAGCTCACCACCTCTGAGTCTCTGATTTCCTGTTAACAGCACTTACTCTGTAACTGGTCGCAGCTGAAAGTGACCGAGATGTTACATAGCCTGAGGATTTGGTTTTGAGGCACAGAGCAGGAGCCCTGGAATTTTCCTTCTAGGATCCCGGGCAGCCCTGCTTACTCAGAAGGATGGCAACTACTTAGTATTCAAATGGTGGGCAGCCCCGTTAAGCATCTCCATCATTCACTAATTCTACTTAATTCAGTAGAAGGTCCCACAGCAGGTATGTCTATGCAGATAGAGCAGCCTCTGGTGAGGTTGGAGAGCACAGAGAAAACTCCAGATAATCAGACACACTGAAACTGATACCACGACACAGGAGACACAGGAGTTGTGGGATGACTCATCCCGGCCTGGTGTAGGAAACTCCGCTTGTCACCGCCCTGGATCGTCATTGGTAAGGGGACCCTGGAAGGCTGTGCTTGCACTGCCACCTAGTGGTTACAAAAAGCAAGACCGTCTGGGAAGGATTCTGGACCCACAGACAGACCCACCTGGGCAATGATCACCGAGAACCAACATCCTCCTCACAGAAATTTTATAAGTTGAACATTTTATTCACAGATTTACAACCCAATTTCCTAATTTAATTTGATTTAATTTGATCACCCCGACCAAAGCACTGAAACGCTGTGAGATTCGAGGTAGGGGCAAAAGCACCGGCCTAGGAGTCTAAAGGCTCATTTGAGTCACTAGGTCACCGTTCAGCATTGGGGAAGTGGCTTAAATCTTCCATTTTCTCTTAGAAAAATGGAATCTAACAATACCCAGGGTTTAGGCGGCTGTGAGGTCTGAGTGTGAAGCCCCTTTGTACACCATATGGTGTTCTTCCCTTTCTAGCATCCTGCTTCTGCTTCCCTGGGATTCTGCCTCTCTGCACGCCAATGCCCACACCCCCGTTTCAGTAAAACCGATCAGCCAACCCCTCTTCTCCCCCAGGAAGTGGAGGACCCCTCTCCCTTAGTAGTGCTGAAAATAGAAAGCACAGAAAAACCAAAGAAATACAAAAAATGGGAAAGATCCAGCCCCGGATGTGCTTATGGGACAGTTAACAATGAAAAGAGTCAAGGGAGATCCCTGCCATTCACAGCCTGCATTTACCAGGAGAAAAACTTCATTCAGAGGACAACACACACCCTGAGGTGGGTTGACACCCGACAGGTCATGCTGCGTTTACACCGAGTGATGGCTCCCCAAGCAGATACAAGCAGAGGGTTCTGCTTGTTCCCCAGACTCAGCCCTGGCCCTGGGCCTGGGCCTTCCTGCCTGACCTGGGTGGAGGCCTCCTCAGAACCACTTCCTGCCCTGCTCAGCCCTTCTCTGATCTCTGAAATTCTCCAGGGATCTGAGATTCTGCACACCTGAATGGGCTCCCCTAGCTCAGCCTCCTACCCTTCATCTTCTGTGGGGCTGGCTGGGCCTCACTGTGTGTCCTGCATCCCCAGCTGACCTCTAGGGCAGAGGTCTCCACACTTGATGACGAGGCACCCCTATCTGTAAAATCATTTTAAGCACACACCTCACTATGAATATTGATTTCAGTATATATATGCACTACCGTATTACTACATCATGTATATTATAGGACTTTCACAAAGACAGATATTTTAAAAGGATGAGAAATTTAAATATAATGTATATATCATCACGCCTATGCCCTGGAGTGGGTGCAGCCCCACGGGCTTAGGTTTTTTGAAATATATTTTTAAAATATTCCCTATGAGCACAAAACACTTGAAAAGTTTTAAAAATTAGCTACAAGCACGTTTACAGACTCAACTCTCAAGAAAGATTTTGAAACTATCACTTAAATACATATCCCAAACTTTGAAATAGAAATAAGACATATGAGGTGGACCCTCTCCTGAAGCCCCGTCATGAACGCAGAGCTGGAGGAGACCTCTGCCAGGAGGGGAGTCAGGCATGAGAAGGAGCCATGATTCTCTTCGCAAATTACACCTTCCTCATCAGGCATCTCAGAAGACCGCGGCCATGCACAGTGAGAACCTTGGACACAGAGGCCAGTAGCTTTCTTGCTTTGTGTTACAGCATCTTCTGACTCTCCTGAGAGGACTCTTGTCATGATTTGCTGAAGTAAAGAGGAGCAGCTCTCCAGCAGCTACTAGACACAAGCGCTACTGGTTAATGTACATACATTGTGCCATTTAATCCCCAAAGCCATCCTGAGAGACAGGTGCGCGCCCCGCACTGCAGAGGGAAGCTGAGCTAGGAGATGTTAGGTCATGCCCTCAAGGCCCCAGAAGTAGAGTCTGCCTGCTTCTAAAGCCCCAGACTAATCGTACAAATTCACAATAGTTAACTTTTGATAGTAATAGTAATATAAAATAAGTTGACATTTACGGAGTGCTTAATCTTTATAAAGGCTTTACTGCTGCCATTTGTTCCTCACAAAAGCATTATGAGTTGATTGTATTATTTAAAAAGGAAACAAAAGCTTAGTGGATTTAAGTAATTTGCTCAGAGTTACCAGTTCTAGAACCTTGTGGAAATGTGATGTTTGACCTCAAAGTTGGAAACTGTAACCTCTATCTCCTTGTCCAAGTCAGTCCGGCTCTGCTGACTGGGAAGTGGGAAAGCAGGACCCGAACAGCAGCAATCAGGGTTCGCTGAAGGGTTTCTCCCACAGCTGAAGATTTCCTGGACCCAGAGGGGTTACGTCAAGCAGGATTAGTTTGTCAGGTTGGCCGAAGGCCGGACAGAGCTGGGAATCCGGGCTCAGAGCCTAGGCGAACCTCTGTTTTCTTGCTGTGAAATGGAGGGGCTGGACAAAACACTCCCCAAGATCTCCTGACCTCTGACTTCTATGCTTCTATGATGGAATATGGATTTTTTTTTTTTGCGGTATGCGGGTCTCTCACTGTTGTGGCCTCTCCCGCTGCAGAGCACAGGCTCCGGACGCGCAGGCTCAGCGGCCATGGCTCACAGGCCCAGCCACTCCGCGGCATGTGGGATCTTCCCGGACCGGGGCACGAACCCGTGTCCCCTGCATCGGCAGGTGGACTCTCAACCACTGCGCCACCAGGGAAGCCCAAATATGGACATTTTTGTGTGGGGAAGGGAAAGGTTTGAGAACAAAGATATTCCCTCCATTTAACAGGGATCCACCCGGCCTCCAGCCTGGAGGACGCCCACCTCCCCCCCGACCCCAACTGTGTTCTCCAACTTCTAAGCACAGGCTGTTTGTTTTTTTAATTGAACTATCATGTAAAACATCAATCATTTAATTCCTGAATTTCAGGGAAATATCCTTTGTTTCTGGAGACTCCTTGGTTTCAGCATGTGGGGTTGTTCCCTTGAATCACCTTCCTTAAGAATATCAAGCAGGCTTCCCTGGTGGCACAGTGGTTGAGAGTCCGCCTGCTGATGCAGGGGACACGGGTTCGTGCCCCGGTCCAGGAAGATCCCACATGCCGCGGAGCGGCTGGGCCCGTGAGCCCTGGCCACTGAGCCTGCGCGTCCGGAGCCTGTGCTCTGCAGCGGGAGAGGCCACAACAGTGAGAAGCCTGCGTACCGCAAAAAAAAAAAAAAGCAAAGATTTATTTTGTGTCTAATCTCCGGGAGCTTGTAGTTTTCCATGCAGCTGGATATAAGGGTCATTACTAGGTCTACATCCACTCCCCCATCTTTCCCACTATCTACTATCATATGAGCTAGAGATTCTCACCTTTAGATTTTGTTTTATATAGAGCTCTAGTGATGAAGGAGGCTGAAGAGGTCATTGACTTTCTTTGTCCAACACTGCGGCCACTAGCCACATGTGGCTATCTAAATTGAAACTAATTAAAGTTAAATAAGAAATTTTAAAAGATGGTTTCTCACTGGCACTAGCCATATTTCAAGGGCTTAATGGCCACTTGTGGCTAGTGGCTACCATATTTAAAGCACAGAAGTAGAACATTTCCATTATCACCGAATTTCTATCAGATAGTGCTGGTAGACAAAAGCACTGATTTTAAAAACAGAGGAGAGATTAAATGCTTCACTGAAGGGCCTTGGCAGAACTATGAATGAAACCCATTTTTCCATACTTGAAAGCTATTCTTCTCTTCACTACACTGGAGGAGGTGTCATTTAAACTACCCAGGGAAGGAGTTTCTCAGTGGCATGTTAATACACATTATCACAAGTTAACAGATAGGACCATCTAGTCCTCCCTGGAAGAAGCCAGGTCAGGCAGTGCAGAGAGCCAGGAAGAATGAATCACAGGAGATGAGGGTCCATCATGACTCAGGGCATGGGTCAGGCAAAGCCAGAGGCAGGGTGTGTCTCATCACATCTGTATTTCCCCGCCTGGGCCAGAGTTGGGACTCCATTGTACCAAAGGAAACAAGAGGAGCCAGGGGTGGCATGAGTGGTTGGGTATCAAGCAAAAGGACAGTTAGGGAAGACTGGAGAACTCTAACCAAGATCTTCAATAAGAAGAGAGTGTCGCTATGCCAGCTTTTCACTCTGTCTTGTCTTGGCCCTCCAGATTTATGCTCTGCTTGCTGGGATGTACAACACCATTCCGGAGTTGTTAAACTTTGCCTTAGTTCATACCCTAGGAAACTTGGTAATGAATTTCAACCCATTGTGAAAACATAGACAAGGTATAGGTTAAAAGTTTAGTTTTGTTTTCAGTAGCTGTAGAGCTGAGCCATAGAAGGAGTGCAGGATGGGAATTCAGAAGACCTGGGTCTGTTCTCCAGCACTCTTTGATCCTGGGTACCTCACTTAACCTCAGTACCCTCATCTGTGAAATGGGACAACAGTAAGTATTCCTTGTCAGGATTGTTGAGGAGATCTAGTGAGGTAATATTCAAGACAATTCTGTGCAAAGCAGAGGGCTCTGAACAACTGTGGATTAGTTATTATCTTTATTATTGTTCCCTCATTTGGCACCTCTTTCACGCAATTATGGCGCTCAATTCTAGGTGGCCACATTACCTTAGGTTTACCAGATGTATGTGTTTTTCCCCCAAGATGTACTGTGCTTAAACAATTGATGAACCTACCTAATATCCTTATTTGAAGATGAGGTAGTCAGCCTATGTGGTTTTGTGAGCCAGCAAAGAATAGTTTAATGGTTCAATCAGCTCCTTGAGGAGATACATGGTGCTTGAGATACGCCAAATAAGCAGCATGCAACCTCTGTGGGGAGAAGAGAAGTCAGCCTACTTCGTGTGAAGACACAGCTTCCTGCAGAGCCAGATGTAGTTCGCATTTTCCTCTTGCTTTTTCCCAATAGCAGTGCTCAGGGGGGATAAACTTTACTTAACCTAATTAATTTTAATCACAGCTTTCAAATCTCATACTGTGAAAAGAATTACAAATTGGAATACATTAATAGAAGCCATAGTTTATGCTGTAAGCTAATCATGAAATGTGCATTTACATTTTCTGCATGAGTTTGCAATTACCATTAAAATAAAATTCCGTTATGTCCTTTTAAATTACCAAAATGTGAAGAACAGATTGAGTCAGGCCCATTTTTGTGCTAAATTACTAGAATAATGTCTAAATTTCCAAGAATTAGACAGCTTCCTCCATTTGAGTTGCAGCGAGGAATGATTTCCAGTCATCTGCTCCAAGCTATTTCCATTTTTAAATAATAATCTTTTAAACTAATTGTGCAGAAGTCTCACCTGCTTTAACAAGCAGTCCTTTGAGTTTAGTACAGAAGAAAAATTACATATATATATATGTGTGTGTGTGTATATAGCTGTATATATACACATATATATGTCTGTATACATACATACATATGTCTGTATACATATTAGGTGTATTTAGATCTATACATAAGATCTATCTGTAAGTTTGTTTTTAGGTTCCATGTAGACTTTTATGGATATATGTGTGTTAGTAAATGCTATCTTGCTCCTCAAAGGATCGAGGCAGTTTAGAGGAAACAGAGAGGATATTAGAACAATAATAACATTAATAAAGAATTCATTCCCAAATTAGAGTAGAATGGCAAGACATCGTCAGGGTAATATCACGGGTTCTCTGTGTGTAGGGCTCGGCAGTCTTTACCTCCTTCTACTCACTGCATCTCCTTTGGTCCTGAGGCAGGTAGCACAGGTGCAGTTGTCTCCATTTCGAGGGCAAAGAGAAAGAGAGTGTCAATGAGGAGGACAGTGGGTCCTTCAGCTCCAGTCTGAGGCTCTTTCTATAGGAAGGCTCCTGGCATTTAGAAATACAATTTTTGAACTGTGATAGTCCAACGAGGAGGAAGCAGTGGGCATAAGCAGTGACCACGTGCAAACTGCATCCTGATATCTGAATATTAGTGACTACAAAACGTTGGGGGATGAATGCCCCTCCCTCATACGGCATGAAGTTTCAGCTGGTTTGTTTAGTTACCTGGCTGGACTCCTTTAGACTTTGGTTTGCTGGGAATATTTCGTATCTAATTATGCCTAAGAATGTTCCTAGTATATCACTGGCTGGCTCTGCAGCAATGCACAGAAACAGCGCCCCATAACAGCAATAATAATAGTAACAGCAGCTCCCATTACTGATCGCTATGTTCAGGACAATTTTTCGGATGACAGTCCTTCCCATTTAGTGCTCTGTCTTCCTTCTTCTCAGGTACATATTCCATTTCTGCCAAGATTTCTATCCAAGACGGCTTTAAGATGCCCACTAACCAGCTTGTCTACCTCTGCACATACCAAGACCACGAGGGCCGTGTTGGACCCCTGGCTGGCCTACGTGGAGGTGGATCTCCTTCAGGATCAGGAGGGCTGGGCCTTTGTCCAAGGGTGGTCCAGCTCCAGATACCAGGTCTTCTTCAGATGTCGACTTCTCCTGACCTGCTTCCTCCTGGCCTGACACTCATGGCTGACATCACTTGCCTTTGGATTCAGACATCGAAAGACCCTAGCCTAGGGCCCCTTAGGCCCAGGCACAGGGCCTGGATCTCGTCCATCGTTAAAGCAGGCAGTGTGTGGTTCCTGGAAGACCTGGGCTTTCAGATCCTGCAGAGCTGGGTGTGAGCTGTGGCTCCACTGTGTGCCTGCTGGGGGGTCGGGTGATTCACTGAACTGCTCCGCACTTCAAGTGCCTCATCTGTGAGCAGGGATTTATGGCCTGCTTTGCAAGGGCTTTGGGTGAAGATGAATGTGACATCTGTGTAAAGCATGAAGACAGTCCCTGGCACATGGTCAGTGTTCATTGCCCTGACACTGAGGCTCTGCCTGGGCCCTCGTCTGAGCTCCTGCTTCCTTTCCTTGTGGCCCTAGTGTCTCACTTAATTCCTGTCACAGAAGCACTCTGGGCCTATTTTCTGAGCAAGTGCCAGCCCCATCCCACCATTTCTGCCTCCTTCCTCCCCGCTTCCGCTCTTCAATTCTAGGTCTGTGGTCTCTCAGATCAGAGGGCCTGAACTCCTGCTGGATGGGGCCCTGTGCCCGGTTGCAGGGAGGATCTGAACACGGTCCTCTGGCGGTCTCTGCACCGAGCTGAGGGCAGTGAATCCCCTGTGGCATGTCTGGATTGGTGGGCCATCGGGCAACAAGTGCATTTGATCTTGCTACTCAAAGTGTGCTCCGTGGGCCAGCAGCACTCGCATCACCTGGGAGCTGGATGGAAATGCAGAATCCAGGCCACTGAGTCAGAAACTGCATCTTGACAAGAACTCCAGTGATTCACGTGGACATCAGGGCTTGAGCAGCCCTGGATCGTGCCTCCGCGTCACCTCTACAGGAGAACTCGGGTCCTTCTTTCCAGGGTCAGCGCTGGTGTCTACAGAGCCTCCAAAAGGTGTGTGTTCAAAACATGCATTTAAGTCAAATTTAATTTAATATTCCATGTAGGAGTGTTTTATTCTTCTTTCTAGGTTGTCTAAAGCAAATTTTTGAATCTCTTTCCTGGAGACCCACAGCAAATATAGGCTGTTGCCAGCTTGTTTAAGGTTAACTTGCCCATCCCCCGCCATGCAGTAGAGTCTCCTGATGATACCTACTCCAGCCCTTTCCTATTCTGGAAACACAATCACACACACACAAACACAGGGATGCACACATACATGGATGCATACATATACACATACAGGGACATGCATCAGATACGTACGTGCACATACACCAGAGGCCACGCCATTTCCCACCCCTGGACCTGTTGTCTCTTCTGCCTGGGATGTCCTTCATGCCCTCTTTTGAGTTTTAGTCACTTTAAGTTTCATTTAAAGTGTCAGCTCAGCCAGGGCCACCACTTTGCTCCCACAAGACCCTACAGAAGATGGCTGTGTGGTGGTGTTTCTACTGTCATCCCATTGCATTACAATGTTTTGTTTGTGGCTTGATCAGGTCCTGGAAACACTGAACCCAGCGAGGGCAAGGGCTGAGTTGTATTTATTCATCTTTGTAACTGCAACACTCAGCACAATGTCAGGCACGTTGCAGATGCCCCGAGAATGCTTACTGAATAAATGAAGTGGAAAAAAGCTGAGCTTGTTCTGGTGGCTTGGTGTTTTCTCCTTTGAAGTTTAATCAGAATGAAATAAAATTACTGCGGACTCCAAGCGTTTGGGGAAAGTTCTGTAAAACCTTGCAACCCAAGTGGAACAAACAGATCAAAGGGAAATTAGATGGCAATTGTTTAAAAAAATTTCTGCGGCGCCATTTTAATTAGAGAACATTCTTCTCATTAAAATTAGGAACTCCCAGGGAAATACTTGGGATGTCCCTCCTCACGTTTTTCACCAGCTATTACAGGACCCACTGAGCAGCTTTGTGAGGGAAAGCTCCGAGGATGCAGCAATAAGACACTCAGCACTTACACAGCTCTCTACACTTTCCACAATTAAGCCTTTCACCCCTGCTTGCTCTGTGGAGGAGAAGGCCAGCGTTGTGGACTGGATTTGATGGCTGAAGAGGCTCTGAGCATAAATGACGTGCTCAAGGCCACACAACTGGACCATCACAAGCAGAGCCCAGAGTTTTGCATCCTCTTCCCATGTCAAGCAGTTTTTTCCCCCAGCCTCAGAGTATAATCCCTTTTGACAAATAATGTACATCAAACCCAAAGGCTCTTCATAAGGAGACTGGATCAGTGTTTCTCAGAATTAGGGATGTCACAGATCAGTCAGATGATTGAAACTAAGTTTAGATTTGCCAACTTTTTTTTTTTTTTTTTTTTTTGCAGTACGCGGGCCTCTCACTGTTGTGGCCTCTCCCGTTGTGGAGCACAGGCTCCAGACGCACAGGCTCAGCGGCCATGGCTCACGGGCCCAGCCGCTCCGCGGCATGTGGGATCTTCCCGGACCAGGGCACGAACCTGTGTCCCCTGCATCAGCAGGCGGACTCTCAACCACTGCGCCACCAGGGAAGCCCATGCCAACTTTTTACTTTGCTAATTAGGAATGCTAAGAAAATCTATGTTCAGAATTATGTTATAAAATATTGACATTTTAATTTTATTTATTTATTCCTTTATTTTGGCTGTGTGGCTTGTGAGATCTTAGTTCCCTGACCAGGGATTGAACCTGGGCCACGGCAGTGAAAATGCCAAGTCCTAACCACTGGACCACCAGGGAATTCCCAATATTGACATTTTTAAAAGAGGGATGATTTCTGAATAAAGCCCAGCTTTTAAAAATTGAATCCATTTAGCTTCATGAAAAACTCACCCCACTGTTGTTTTTTTTCTCATTTCACAGCAGGCCAATGAAAACCAGCGATAGTTTGGAGTTGAGTTTGGGAGACACAGGCTCTGCCAAACTTTACTTGCTAGATCCACATATTTTGTTGAAACCCCAAAGCCAAGCCTTTGTAGCAGAAAACAGTGAAAGGTCACCAGCTGGTATTCCACACCGAGGTCAGTCACCTGTTCCTTACACAAGCGTGGCGGAAGGCACAACTCACTCATGACATGACTTTTCCGGAGTTAGTGTGTTATGTCTCTGCTTTATATTCCTTAGAAAGAAGACGGAAGACTTGAAGCCTTGATGTGATTTTCCCTAGTAGTTGTCAGTAGGATTAGGCTAAGCAAGTTCCTACCTGAAGACCTCATCCCGTGGTGTACCCTACTCTTATTTTTGCTTTGTCCACACAAGAAAAATAAAGAAGATAACTTAATGTTGAGATGTGAATTTGGGTGCTTATGTGCTAAGGGGAAATTTTAAAAAACAAACATAAACTCTATGAACATTATGAGGAAATTATGGAATAAAAAGTCTAAAAATGATTACCATGATTGGTTGAAGGGGGGGAACTGTGAATAGATTTTTATGTTTTCCAAGTTTTGTTTCTATACTTATATTACTTTTAGAATTCAAAGTAATTTTGTCATTATAAAGAAATGAGAAAAATTACATCTTTACTGACCTTTAGGGATTGTCAATGAGATATTGTAAAAGCAGGTAGAAGACGAATCAGTGTGCTATGGCAGGTTGTATTTTCCAAAGAGGGCACAATGGCATCTCCCTTCCATCAACCGAGTATACCGAACGATGCAATGTGATTTTTGGGGCTACCCTGTAAAAAGCCGTGTACTCTGCTCTGCTCTCTTGGAATGCTGCCCTTGGAATTCAGCTGCCATGCTATGAGAAAGCTCAAAGGAGCAGCCCAGGTGGAGAGTCCACATGTGGATGTCTGGTCAACAGCCCAAGTGAGGATCCAACAGCAACTGCAGGACAGTCAAGTGAAGAAGCCTCCAGATGATTCTTGCTCCAGCCTTTGAGTCTTCCTGGAGGAGGCCTCAGACACCATGGAGAAGAGACAGCTGTCCTTTCTCTGCCCAAGTCAAATCCCTGATCCATAGAATCCTTAATTTGAAGCATAATTAAACGGTCGCTTTATACCATTAAGGTTTGGGGTTTGTTACATAAGGAATATGTGTGTAGCATAATTCTTTTAGCAAAAGTAAGCAATGAAGAGCAAAAACAAAATCCCTGTACATCTACATATACAAAACATCTGTGTATACAAAAGAACTCCTGTATATATATATATATATATATATATATAAATATATATTTATCTGAATGTTTTTATTGTGTTAAAAGACACATAAAATTTACCTCTTTAACATGTACAGTTTTATGGCATTAAGTATATTCACATTGCTGTACAACCATCACCACTATCTGTCTCTTGATCTTTTTCCTCTTCCCAGATTGAAACTCTGTACCCATTTAACACCAGCTTCCCACGCTCACCTCCCCTCAGCCCCAGGCAACCACCCTTCTACCCTCTTTCTCTGTGACTTTGACTACTCTAGGTACCTCATATAAGTGGAATCATACAGTATTATGGCTGCCTTAGATCACTTAGCATAATGTCTTATAGGTTCAACCATACTGTAGCATGGGTCAGAATTTTCTTCCTTTTTAAGGCTGAATAATATTCCATTGTACGTATATACCACATTTTGTTTATCCATTCACCCATCAATGGACATTTGGGTTGCTTCCTCTCTTTAGCTATTGTAAATAGTGTTGCTATGAACATGGGTATGCAAACAGCTGTTCAAGTCTCTGTTTCCAATTCTTTGGGGTATATACTCAGAAGTGGAATTGTTGGATCATGTGGTAATTCTGTTTAATTTTTTGAGGAAGTATCACACTATTTTCCATAGTGGCTAAACCATCAGTGTGTAAAGTTTCCAGTTTCTCTACATCTTCAACAATACTTTTCTATTTTTTTTCTTTTTCTTTTTTTAAAAATAGCTCTCCTAGTGGGTGTGAAGTGGCATCTCATTGTGATATCTTTGATTTGCATTTTCCTAATGGTTAGTGATGTTGAGCATCTTTTAATGTGCTTATTGGTCATTTGTATATCTTTTTTGGAGAAATAGCTATTTAAGTCCTTTGTCCAATTTTTAAATTAGGTTTTTTGTATATATTCTTTTAAATGTATGTATACACACACACACACACACACACACACACACACACACATATATATATATATATATAAACAGGGAGGAGGCAGAGAAAAGCAGCCAATGGCGTGTTACCTCAGACGGTATGTGTTGGTGATAGAAGACCAGGAAAAGCAAGTCCTCTTTGCCTTTTATGTCAGGTACTGGAAGGTTTCACTTGTCACCAGCATGTGCCACTAATTGAATAAAGAAAAAAAATTAAAGAAACTACCAGTAAAATGTCATTTTGCTTAAGTGTCTCAAAATATCTGATGAGGTTTTTTCAATAGCACAGCCAAGAAAAAAAAATTGTCTTGTGCTGACCCTCCAAGCTTATTTCATTGGTAAGATTTTAATGAGAAGAAAATTTCCCTTCATTGTTCTAGTCGCAGATGCTTGGCCTGCGTTTTCCCACCTCCCTCTACCCTCCTCCCTTCTGAAACAAGCTCAGACCAGGAGAGGAGCCTGTCTCTCTTTAAAGAGACTGTTTGTTTCCATGGTAACTTGCCTTCTTCATCTTCAGAGGTGTAAACTGGGAAATTCTATTAAAGGCTTTATCCAGGCAGTTGCTTTTGAAATGGTGTCTGATATTAGCTGTTTGCTTCATTCACCTTTGCTGCCCAGTAATCTTTTGAATTTGGTGATCCTAGCAAATGGAGGAAGTAAAATGAAACAATATGAAGCTGATTATAATCGGTCTGACTGGCCCCGCTGTGCACAGTCGTCAGGTACTGTCATGGGCTGTCTTATGGAGCACCCTGGGTGTCTGTGATTTTTGTGGCCCAGGCCCACCTCTGCACTGGTCTCTGGCAGCGGAGACCAGCATGCAAGCAGATCTGCGTGGAGAGGCCGGTGAGGTCAGCTGGAGAAGAGAGAGAAACTAGCTCTGTTGTCAAAAATGACTTTGATTGTTAATGGATTTCAAGTCTTATCTCTGAGATTCTGCTATGCGCACGTGGAGTTCATTATACCCCTGCTGTGAAAGCAACTGTAGTTCAAACAGTTGCAAATAAAGCAAGTAACCAAATTACCCGAGGCTGATGATTTAAGATTTTCCAGAACTTATGCTTGTAAAGCTTCATGTATTGACTGGGAATAGAAGGTGTTGGGGGTTTTATTGACCAGTGTGATTGACAGGCATGAAATCTATATGGTTTTTAATCTCTGGATACTCAAATAAGTGACATTTAAATCAGTTTATAAACATAGAAAATACCTTGAAAACTCTTTTCCTACTCAGGAAATTCAGCTATTTTATTCCTTTTGAAAGCAACTTCATTTGATTAGAGCAAAAAATAACATTCTATTGGTTGTCCTGTTTTTTGTGTTTTTTTAAAAGCTAATTGCTGATTAATAGCTTACCTCCAACTTTTGAACACATTTGCTACATAAAATATTAATATTTAAAAATATTTAGATTGGGATGATGAAAAAGTTTTGGAGATGGATAGTGGTGAGGTCGTATAATACTGCGAATGGACTTAATGCTACTGAACTGTACACTCAAAAATGGTTACAATGGTAAACTTTATGTATGTTTTACCACAATGAAAATAATATTTGAAATTTTCCAATTGGAAAATATGAAAGTTTCGGCAGTTGCTAAAGAAAAGCCCATTAAGCAAAACATAATTATATGGGAGTCTCAGGTTCCTAGCTTCCCCACACACACTTTTTTGAAGTATAATTTAAAAATTAGGGGCTTCCCTGGTGGTGCAGTGGTTGAGAGTCCGTCTGTCGATGCAGGGGACTCGGGTTCGTGCCCCGGTCCGGGAGGATCCCACATGCCGCGGAGCGGCTGGGCCCGTGAGCCATGGCCGCTGAGCCTGCGCGTCCGGAGCCTGTGTTCCGTAACGGGAGAGGCCACAACAGTGAGAGGCCCGCGTACCGGAAAAAATAAAAATTAAAATCATATAAAAGTTGTAAGGTATACAACTTGATGTTTTGCTACATGTATATATTGTGAAAAGATCATTACAATAAAGCCAGTTAACATACTCATCTCCTTGCACAGTTAAACTATTTTCTTTCTCTCCTTTACTATTTTTTCTTTTGTGGTGAGAACCCTTAAGATCTACCCTCTTAGTGAATTTCAAGTATGCAATACAATATTATTTTTAGTCACCATGCTATACATTACGTCCCCATAACTTAAACATCTTATACCTGAAAGCTTGTATCCTTTGACCAACATCTCCCCATTCCCCTCCCAGCCCACCCCAAGGCCCTGGCAACCACCATCCTACTCTCTGCTCCTATGAGTTTGACTATTTTAGATCCCATATATAAGAAAATATTTGTATTGTAGTATTTGTCTGTGTCTGGCTTATTTTGCTTAGCATAATGTCCTTCGGGTTCATCCATGTTGTTGCAATTGGCAGAATTTCCTTCTTTATTCAAGGCTGAATAATATTCCATCACACACACACACACACACACACAAACACACACACACACACATACATTTATCCATTCATCTATGGGTGGACACAGGGTGATTCCATGTTTTGAGTACTGTGAATAATGCTGCCATGAACATGGGTGTGCAAATATCTTTTTGAGATTCAGGCTGCTAGCTTTCTGTGAAGCTTTTCTTTATCTTTAAACTTAGATTCCTGAGAAAATCCCAAATTTCACTTTCTTTTATCATATTCAGTTTTGAGTCATTTTGAATGTTTTTCTTTTCCCACAAGAGATAATAAAAGTACTATGTTTGGTAGCCCTTATCTCTAGAGACACTTTTCTTCGTTCTCAATTCTTGCCCTGGAGGAATTTGCTGTCTCACAAGGGTCATCAAAGAACACAAACCATCCCAGAGTTGTAAGGGATCTCTGAGGTCAATGCGTCTGTGGTCCTACCAGGGCAGGCTTCCCTCTCCTGTGTCTTGGGCAGGTGGACATTCAATGTTGGCTTGATTACTTCCAGTGATGAGTGACTCTCGACCTCACAGGCTGCCCATTCTACCCTTGTCAGTCTCACTACACATTCAGTCAACAGTGTGTCCTCACCCTGTGGCGGGCACTGGGGATACCAAAGGGAACAACATGGATGTGGTCCTGCTCTCACAGAGCTTACATTAGAGCATTGTTCTGTCTTTTAGGCTGAAATCTTGTCCCCTTACCTTGGACCCATTTGTTCTGATTACGTCTGCAGAGTCCTAAAGAGTGCACGGCATCATTTAGTGAGTGATTGCCATTGGCAGCCTAGAGGAGGTGAGGATTTGTAGGCATGTAAAGTGTCTCAAATCTTAATGAAGTGAGTTAAGCCAGGGCAGTCACAATACAATCTAACTCTTGCTGCTTCCTGGGAATGGACTGCAGGGGAACAGGAGCAGAGGAGGGATGCAGGAAGGATGCAACCACAGCAGCTCAAGTGAGGGATGACAGTGACTTGGACTAAGGCTCCCTGGGGCTGTCAATTTGGTCCACATCCCTCCAGGGACACAGAGGCGCATCATGACCTGGTCACTTCCTGGTTCCTCGGGCTCGCCTCTCACCCTGCCTCTGCTCCAGCCATAAGGAAGGGCCCTCAGTACTTCTGAGTCCAAAAGGTACCACAATCTCTTCCGCTTCAGGCCTTTGAACATCTTACTCCTACTTCTGGACCATTTCTCTATTTGCCTGGCAACCATCAGCATTCAGCTAAGGCATCACTTCTTCCCAGATGCTGTCCAGTTCCCAGGTTACCCACAGGGCCCCCCTTTGGAGCTCCCTCTAGCACCCTGACCTCATATCATGATGGCTCACATCACAATAGGTGGTCCTTGCCTGTTGTACCACTTTTTTTTCCATTAACTTGCGATCCCCTTGAGGCAGGCACGCCTTTGTCCTGGTGTCCCCAGTGCCATGCCTGGGGGTAGATGCAGGAATGCTCTCAAGAGCCATGAGTCAGGACTCTAGGTGGCTCTCCTCGAGCTTTCCCTAGAGTTCTCAGTTAACATTTCTCTTTTTCCTGAAGATGTTCATTCCCACCTGCCCACAGATACTGTCCCTTGTCTTCACTTTTCAGAATCTCCATCCTCATCAAATACTAATCACATTTCAGTGCTCCAGACTTCTCAATGGTGAACAAGCCTCTCACCATTGCTTTTGTTCAGAAAGAGCACAAAATGGAAAATGTTGACATACTTTTCTAGGATAGTTTCCTTCCTTTTTTTTTTTTTTTTTTGCGGTACGCGGGCGCCTCACTGTTGTGGCCTCTCCCGCTGAGGAGCACAGGCTCCGGACGCGCAGGCTCAGCGGCCACGGCTCACGGGCCCAGCCACTCCGCGGCATGTGGGATCTTCCCGGACCGGGGCACGAACCCGTGTCCCCTGCATCGGCAGGTGGACTCTCAACCACTGCGCCACCAGGGAAGCCCTCCTTCCTTTTTAAATGACATTTCTAGTTCTTTAATCAGAAATTATCAGTTTAGAACTGATTTTAATAAAGACATCATAGTTCTAATGGGCTTCTAATGCTCACATTGCAAGTGCTTGTCTAGTTTTTACTCCCTCGAGGATCTGATTTTTAAAATATATTCATTTCATTGTTACTCGGGACCTTATATATCTTTTTTCAAAACGTTGGCCTTTGTCTCCCTGAGTGCTGTTCAGACTTCAGCATTATGTTAAGAGCCCAAGCTGCCTGCCACTGAACCCCACCTTGGCCACGCCCTAGCTGGGTCACGTCAGGCAAAAGATTCCACCTCTCCGGGCCTTCTGTCCTCCTCGGGTGTGAACTGGGGATAACAGTGCCTACCTCAAAGTTCGTGAACACTGAGCAGGTTACTACTTGTAACACACTCAGGACGGTGGCTGGCATTTGCAGTGGCAACAAATACCTTCCGAAGAAGGGGAAAGAGAACAGGAGGAGCTGTGTGTGCTGGGGCAGCCGGGACCTCCCCTCCGCACAGGGCCACAGGCAGAATAAGGACAGGCCAGCCGACATCTGACATGGGAAAACGGTGCTCCACCTGGGGAGTGGGCTCCGGCAACACACCTGAGAGCGGAACCTATCTTTCTGAGCCACAGTGGCTTCAGGAACTCTGATCTGATTGTCCTGGTGCTTTCCCATTGATCGAACAGATAAAAATAGTTTCTTGAAGGCCTAGGCTGTTTTGAAAATATCATCACCCACTGAAAAAAAGAAGAAAAAAAATAGAACATTCCTTGACATTATAGCTTTAACTTAATTTTCATAGCAGTTAAAAACTTAACTTAAAACTTAATTAAAAACAATTGCTATGAAAAAACTAAAATTTGGGACAGTCTGGGACAGTATCAGGAATACTTAGAAATGGAAAATACTTCTTTTGGATGATTTTTTCTTCAGCTAAGAAAAACTGACATGATTGAGCCATTGCTACTTTTTGCCTCTATTAACTTTCTAATTAACCTTTATTGGTATTTATATTGGTATTTTTATATACTTTATATACATTGGTATAATATATTATAAAGCGCATTTATGCACTGCTTGCCTCAAAATGTAGAAGCAGTCTATAATCTCACTATAGTGGGTAATAGGATGAGGGACTAAATGTAGACTAGCAACCATATCGGGGATGCAGATGGCTCAGACACCATCTACTCGACACATGTGATTCTACTCAGGGGGCAGGACATGGGGCTAGACACCTTGTTGGGGTTTGGGAGAGGAAAGGTCAGCAAATTCAGCTGAAGGTCAGGAAGGCAGTTCAGCCAGGCAGGTGGAGCCTGGTGTACAGAGAGCAGGATGCCCAATAGAAGGTAAGGCAAGTAGCTGACCGTGGAAAGTTCCAGCAAGAGGTGACAGGGTGTCATGAGCTCCAGAACAGGGCATCTGGGAACAGACCACATTTGGATGTCAGATAAGCAGGAGCCGGTCAGCCCAAGAAGCTTGGGTCAGCTGCTAACAGGGTCCAGATTCCACGGTGTGGGTTGGTGGGATTAGCGTCTGCAATGGCCAAGATCAAGGCAGGAATCCAGTGCTAAGGGGAAGCTGTCCTCCTACTAGGGCACAAGCTCAGAGCCCTATAAGCATTAAGGGGGCCCTGATGTTGAGTCCCTGAATGGCCCACACTCCCCGTCTGTGGACAGGACTGAGTCAAGCCACATGGAGGCGCATGGCTGAGCGTGGTGGTAGGGAAAGCTGTGTAGGCATCGTTTAGGCAAGCTTTCAACTGCAAGTGGCTGAAAATTCGAGTTGCTGTGGCTTATTGCATAGGGACATTTACTGCTTCTGTCTGGAGAGTGTGATCTCAGGGTTGGTGGGGCAACCCATCAAGGTCATTCCCATCCTCAGCTCCATCATCCTGACATGTGGGCTCTCTGTCACCACTGTCATATGACAGTGTCTATGTATTAGGTCCTCACACTGGGTCCTACGCAGGAAGGAGACATGGGAGCAAAAGCCTTCTTTCTTCCAAGCCTCTGCTGTCTGGAAACAGAAGGCCTTTTCAGAAGCCTCTTAGCAGTCTTCCCCTTCAACTGCCCATTGGCCTTATATAGGTCACTCAGCCACTCCAAAAAGTAACAAGAGCTTGAAATGCAAATCTTACGTTTCCCGCTTCTATAGAAGGAAGCAGGCAAGGGAGAAGCATGGTGCAGACAGTGGTTGCTGGAAATCTTTCTTACATAATTTTTTTTACATAAATCTTTCCCCCCCTTTCCCCTTAATTTGAGCAGCACCCTAGAAAACCTTTCCCTCTTCCTTGTCAGAAGTACCTTAATTGCTTTGGCTCCTTTAGGAAAAAATGGTATGGATGTTCTCATAGGTTTACAGCTCACTCCTCTCTCTGAGACTGGCCAATCCTGACTCTTCAGGGTCAGATGTTTTGTGTATGAGCCCCCAGAATGCGTGGCCCACGGTGAGGTGGGGCACCAACGTCTGGACAAGGGGCAGCCTGAGAGAATACTACCTTACACTCTCTGTCTTTGAAAACTGCCAAGCCTTCCTAGGCCAAGGAGAGTCAATTTCAGGCAGTTGAGTTCTTAGGCCTCCTCCCTCCCTTTATCCCAATCCACATCCTTAGACAGAAAAAGCCCAAGGATATAATGAAAAAAGTACGTAACATAAGGCAGGAAGAATTTCCTTACACGCTAAGAGTGGGGACCCTTGAATGCTGAAAAGATTAGTTGTTCTAGCTTAAAATGGTCCAGAAAACAGTTGAACAAGACGGACATTTTAGGGTCCTTTGATCTGGAGGTACCCGGTCTTCTGGGGATGCAGAGATTATAGAACAGGGTGTACCCTGGGGAGAAATATATGGGTCATTGGGCGCTTTCAAACACATAATGGATCAAAAAGTTTACCTCGCTTGTGTTCTTTCTTTCTGAAGGTGTTGGATGATATACTTCAGCAAAATGAGGGAGTAAATCATGAAACAGGCAGACATGAAGCCCAGGAAACAGGGATCCAGTCCAAGAAAGCAGCAAAGGGGGTGCTCACAGGATGACAGCTCAGCACTGGCCTGGAAAGCACCAAGCCTCTGCAGCAGCTGGAGGAGCTGAACTGCGCAGGGAGAATGCTGGCTCCACAGGGGAAACGGATCTGCAACTGTGTTAAGAGAATATGAAACATTATTGATGGGTGTGGGTGATACATTTGTTTGAAGCATTTATTTGAAAAGGTGATAAATCTATAGGCAAATGAAAAAAGTACTAGGAGAAACATGTTTTTTAGAGACAGGCAATGTAAGTACAGTCATACTTTACTTGGCTCAGCAGTGAACACTAGTTACGTAGTCATGATAATGTAATTTTGGCTGATTTAATCCAAAATTGTGATCTGCTGTGTTGGGACAAAAGAGTAGGGGAAACCGAGAGCTGTGTGTGTAACGCAGCTAAATCCTTTGCAACCATAATACAGAGTCAGAATTTTGGTATGCAAATTTGATAAATCAAGAAATAGCAGTTATTATAACATATTATTTACAAATATGGGACACATATTTAGGAAGGGTTGACAGCAGGGGGTGGGGCAGCAGCTGTTCATTTTGTAGAAGATAACTTTGATTTAGGGCTACGTGCACGTTTTACCTTAAAAAATTAAAACTCATCTTTAAAAATGCATTTTAAAAGTCAGGCAAATTGTTGATTTACTTGCTGAGGTGTGTTCTGCTTCTTTGAGAATTCCTGCCTCTGACCTATGGCCAGGCCGCTGTGGAGGTGCTCTCCAATCATGACCCTTAATGAGCCCACCCAGCAGGCAGAAGTAGAGGAGGTGTCTGTCAGCATTCCAGGGTTGGTTTTGCCCTCTTGTTAAGCAGAGCTAAGTTCTGAGGAGTTTTGTTTTAAGAGTGTTAATTGAGCTCAAGTTGGGAGTGAAGGGGGAAGGGTTGGGAGAAGAGATGAAAACCCTGTTCCTGGTTACAGCATCCTTGTCATACATTACTGCTTACATAACAGTGAGCCGCCCCACTCAGCTACCACGGGGGAAATTACCATATGTAAATACGATACTTGGATTACAAAAGGTCCTTGAATACTCCAAGTGATTAGTGTTCAACCTAATCTTTAGGGATTAGTATGTATGCCAAGTTAATAACTGAAAGGATATTCCGTAAATGACTCATTTAGTCATAGTGTACATTTATGGTTTTACACAAATAATCACTACAATGTATGGTGATTAAAGTATTAAGTTCAATTTCCACTTATGTTTGGAAGCAGCTTTTTCTGTCAGCGTCCCTCAGGTTTAATACAGCAAGACTTAAAATGGGTCACATGTTGTATCTGGGAATGCTACCGTGCCATTTTACTGAGAGACTCTTCGCATTGTGCTGAGCTTGCAAACGCGTCTCTGGAGCAGAGCAGCGGCAATTTGCCCCCAATCCAGGGCTCTCCCTACAGTCCTAGGGGTCTTCCATGGGGAGCTTGACTTTTACTTTTGTTCCCAGAACGTTCACTGATTCCTAAATCCAGGTAACATTTTCTAAAGGACTATGAAGAATTTATGGTAACACTGGTGTTATTGTAAATCAGAGGATTTAGAATCTTTTCTGAAAGAAGGAATCCACAAATAAACATTCAATTCTATTTTCCCCAACATTTTGAATCATTCTGCTCTCATCAACACCTGAGGTATAATGTGACAGAAGATATGAATCAGCCCTAGCAGAGAATGGGGAAGGTAATATTAAATACTGAGATTACAGGCATTTAGAATTGGATTTAGGCCATTCCCGTGTTTACCAGTGATGAAACTTGGGGCCTAGCCTCCCAGTTCTCCCAACAGCAAGGTGGCGTCCAGCCAGGACCAGAGCCAGTCTGCCTCCCAGGTCTTTGCCAGCTCTCACACAGCCAGCTACAACCCTCCCGTTTTCAGGCTCCAAGGCAAAGCTCATTTGATGACTGTGGCGTCTTCCCTACATCGAGGAGCGATTTGATGGATGCTGATGTAAGACAAAGCAGAAATGTACCTATTACCACTACATCTATAGCTGGCATGCCTACCTTGGAATTACGAATAATACAAACTGGAGACGGTTATGTCAGTAAATAGTCTGACCTTGTCCCAATTACTTCAGCTCTTTTCTTTTTCCTCCTTTTCTTTACACACACACACACACACACACACACACACACAAAATCACTTAAAAAATAGATGGCTATTCACCAAGGAAAAGTTAAAGCAGCATATCCATGTGTTCTTGAAGTCAGTTTGTAGAGGACAGTCCTGTGGGATGAAATACCATGTTTAAATGGATAATAAAATGTCGCATTCCTAACAGCCAGCAGAACAAGAGCTCTTGGGACAAAGGTGGTACAGGAAATCTTTAAGTAACAAATATTTAAGTCCCATTTGGCTATTTTTAAGTGTAAAATAAGATCTTTTTTCCCCACAGAGCCAAAGCACTGTGTCCGGGGCACACGTGTCTGTCCCATGTTAGTGGATGTGCCTCATGCTCTTGCATGGAACCGTCTGCTGAGACCTGATCACATCGTCGACCAACCACCTCCACATGTGTCACTGTGACAGGTTCTTATTTAAGGGGAATGGCAGGTTGTTCGGATCCTAAACGAAGTTCCAAGGAACAATGCTTAAACATTTCAGGCAGCAAAAAAACTGGCTTGGGTACTCCCTTGTTTGGGCAAGGAAGGAAATTAAATGCACATTTCCTGTACTTTTTGATTTACAGACCTGCCCAAAGACGACCAGCATTCCCCGCTTGCCCACGGTTTTGCTTTCTGTGGTTTTAGTTACCAGAAGTCAACCACAGTCCCAAATATTAAATAGGAAATTTCAGAAACGAACAATTCCTAAGTTTTAAACTTCAAGCCATTCTGAGTAGTGTGATGAAATTTTGTGCTGTCCTGCCGGGGACTTGAGTCACCTATCCTTCCAGTGTACCCTCTGTGACGTTAGTCACTTAATAGCCATTTCCTTTGTAGGACTGACTGCTGCAGTGTCTCAGTACTTGTGCCCAAGTGACCCTTATTTTACTTAACGATGGCCCCAAAGTGCAAGAGTAGCGATGCTGGCAATTCGGATATGCCAAAGAGAAGCCATAAATTGCTTCCTCTAAGTGATAAGGGTGAAAGTTTCTGACGTAATAAGGAAAAAAAAATCATACGCTAAGGTTGCTAAGATCTATGGTAGGAACAAATCTTCTATCTGTGAAATTATAAAGAAAGAAAAAGAAATTTGTGCTAGCATGATAAGTGCATAGTTAAGATGGAAAAGCATTAAATTTGTAAAATAAGGTATTTTGAGAGAGAGACCACGTTCACTTAACTTTTATTACAGTATGTTGTTATAATTGTTCTATGTTATTATTAGTTATTGTTGTTAATATCCTACTGTACATAATTTATAAGTTAAATTTTGTGACAGGTATGTATGTATAAGAAAACAAGGGTTCAGTAGTATCTGCAGTTTCAGGCATCCACTGGGCATCTTGGAACGCATCCCCTGCGGCTAAGGGGGGACTGTTGCACATGATTTCTGTTGATTTTAAGAAAGTCACTTAAGTTAGTATCATGTAGTTTTAACTGTGATAGTTGGCATGGCTAATACTGGAAAAAAACAGACTCATCTGATGCCTTGTAAATGTGAGAATAAGCTGAAGTAGCTTCAGAACTGAGGTATCTCTCTAGTTTCTTCTCTGTTCTTTTGTCATGTATATTTACATGACATTAGATGTATATTTAGTTAAGTATCTTTGTAGGAAACTGATTAAAAGTCAGAAGGGTTCTAGAGTGTCTGAGGAAGAAGTATCACCATTTTTCCTTCAACCACAGAAAAAGTTGCACACATTTTCAGGTTTCTTTAGTCTCTAATTTGAATTTAGTAAATGTATCAATCAATGACTAATATCGTTATTCCTGTAATAACTAAAGAAGAGGCAGGTATCCACAAAGAGACGCAAGCAATAAGGCTGAAAGGTAATTTCATTTTGTGAATTACTTTTGCTTTTCAGAAGATAAATATTCAGCATTTGCTCAATAATTTCTGGTGCTTTCAAAGCAATTATCCTGCTGCCATATGGCATTTATAAGATATCACTAACCATTAAATTACAGAATAAACAATGCATTTCACTACTTGGAAATGTAAAAGTACCATGAAACTCAGATAAAGTTAAATAACCATTTGTTTCTCAGAACAGTTTCACTGAAAAAACTGACATGAAGGGCAGGTCATTTAAACAGTAGTTTTAAGTTTTAGTGGGACCTTGTGGCAGGGGCCTAAGATACACTGAGAGCAGTGATTAGCCACTGATGGAAAAGGAGTACAGGTCCTGGTGGTAAGCAGTACACACTCTGCCAATGCACTCTTACTTATTACTATGGGCACCACTGTACCAGGTAGGACCACTGGTAGAAAACTGAATGAGATACCATGTCAAATACTTTTTAAAGAAGATTGTTTTCATTGGTATTTAAAATATTTTTCTGCGTATTGTTTTGTGGTATGATCAACCTAATCTTTCCTTTTTTTAGCAAGCAAAAAGCAGCTACAACCTAAAAAAAAAAAAAGGAGAAAACTTAAAAAAAATTACATTTATGAAGCATATTTGCTGAAAACCACCAAGTACTTATTAATGTTGCCATGTCCGTTCACATTTCTAACACCTGAAGCAATACATATACAAATATACTTACTTTAAAAAACAAATGCAAGGGATTTTGTGAGTGAAGTATTAAGGTTCTGTAAGAACATAAAAATAAAGTGATCTTAAATGTTTCAGAAGATGGTAACACTGTACAATCAAGCAGGCCATACTGGACATACCTATAGCCCTCTAAAACCTACATTTGCCCTCAAAAACTGATACTGAAAGGTTTTCAAGCATCATTAAAAATGGTCTAATTAAAAATTCCTGGGACTTCCCTAGCGGTCCCGTGGTTAAAACTTCACCTTCCAATGCAGGGGGTGCGGGTTCGATCCCCAGTCAGGGAGCTAAGATCCTTCATGCCTCGTGGCCAAGAAACCAAGAACATAAAACAGAATCAATATCATAACAAATTCAATAAAGACTTTAAAAATGGTCCACATCAAAAAATTCTTAAAACAAAAATCCTCTCAAAGGAGTTAACTCTTCGAGAGGAGAAAAAAGCTTAAAAAAAGCACATATTGTATCATTTATGTAAAATTCTAGAAAATGAGAACTACTTTATGTGGTTAGGGAACAGACCAGTGTCTGGGGCTTGGAGTGAAGGGAGGGATAGACAGCAAGAGACGAGAGAACTTCTGGAGGTGATGGAGATGATCAGGATGTTGGCTGCTGGGTGGTTTTTTACAAGTGTATATACACTATGTCTAACTCAATAAACTGCATGCTTTAGATGAATGCAGTTTACTGTATAAAAATTACACCCCAATTATTCTTTAATAAGACCCCCACACCCGCAAAAGGGGCAAAAAACAAACCAAAAACAAACCAAAAACAAAAAAACCTGGGCTAAGTCTCACTTTCCTATAGAGTGGAGAACGAGTCTAAAGACCAAGCCTCACAGCCCCACGACCTGTACTTCCATTTGCAGCGCATCCTTCAGGTGTGTGGGTGCAGGGTGGGGTGGAAGACTGGAGATAACCCCACCCATCCAATAAGTGAGTAAAAGAGCTGAAGCACCTTGGGACTTAGTGAGCATTTTAAGTTACAGCACAGCCAAGTGGCTTAAAACACAGACTTGGCTTTAAAAGACAAATATGGGTCTCAATGTTGGGTTTAAAAGTGGTCACAAAGTCCCTGTGCCTGCAAGTTTAAAGTTACCTCACGTTCCCCTTCCTTTGTTTGCCATTCCATTTTCCTTCACGTGGGCTGATAGTGGCTGCTGAGTCTCCAGGCATGTAATTCTGCTGAAATCAGATGATGATAGAAAAGCAGACTCAGGCACAAGTCTTAACCTTTAGAAGCCTATTTTCCCACCTGTGAAATGGGAACACCATTTAACTACCATGTGACTGAAATGGACATGTCACTTGGCATTAGCCACAGCAGCTTGCCTTATCACAGGTGCCCAATAAATATTTGCTGAGGAATGAGTGAATAAGCAGGTATATTTACTAAAGTGAAGGCAGAGTTTATAAGAATGTGTGTGTACACAGATGTGTAGGTTACGGGGCTAGTAGGTTGATAAAGAAATGAAATACTTAATGTAATTTAGATAGACTACAAGAAATCAGGTTTCTAATGAGCAGAAGTGCAGTGATGTACACCGTGTTATACTTCATACAAATCAGGATTCATTTAAACTGTGAAGAGAATCCATTTAACCAAAAATTAGAATTGGGGGAAATGATGTATTAACTGGCCAATCACCCAGCCTCTCAAAAATCATGATTATGTTACAACAGCATTGAGTATTAGGATTACTGACTTTTCAGTTTTTATTCGATTTTGTATAACGTAAACATGCTGCTCGAGTAGAACACCTCACAGCTCATTTGCTGATATAAATCATTCACCATTTTTATGACCAAGTTTAGAGTAACAATCTGAATTTTATTACAAACAAAAATAAATCTAAAAAGCTTCCTTCAATTATACAGTATGCACAAGGATTTCTGCATCACATCATTTTACATAAAATGTTCTGAATGACAGAAGTAGAACTTCCTACCATTTGAAGAAAGGAGCTGACCACTGAAAACCACACACACTTACATAAAGAAACAAAAGTTTCACAGGGAAGGCCTGTGATCTGGCTACAGGCAGGAGCTGAAACTAGGAACATAAAAGAAACTTGCAGAAAAAAAAAAGACATTTGATGCTCTAAAATACTTCACTAAAAATAGTCAAACGTTTGTAAACAATTTTTAAACAGACCTCTTCAATATGCTATGTTGCTATAAGGTAAATATTCTTAACTGATTTTTATTTGACTCAAAAAAGCTATTTTTACTGCTGAGGAGTATTTCCCTGTAAGTTAGATAAAAGCTTTGTTTTCCTTCCCTGGAGGTAAAAATAAAATGTAATTAGGGCTTATTCAAGGATTGTTTGTGAATTTTTCAGACTGGGGCCTCTTAGATACTTGTCTGTCTGTTTGCTATTTCCACCCCAAAAAATGAGGGTTAGAATAAACGGTAAGACCGGACTTAATAACAAATTTGGCTGCTTGTTAACACCTCCGTTTGAAGGGCTGATGGTGAGAACACTGATGAAACTGGCATCCCTGCTATGCTTTTCTCCCATCATCAAGGATAATAAGGACTTGAAAAATATGAGCTTGGCAAGTACTTAAAAACCAAGTAAGGCTGAACCGCACTCGGTGTACAGGACCGCTACAGTACTGAAAATCCCCGTAAACAAACGAGCAAGCGTTCAACAGCCTTTTTTGCATTTGGCATCATGACTTAAAACTACTATTTCCTTCCATTTACTTATTTGGGATATTTTAATGAAGTGATTGCATGTAGTAATAACAATAATAAACTTTCCCTTTAAGTGTGTAGTGTATAGCAAAACCACATTCGTGACTAGAAATAAAATCTGAAATCTAAAATGCTAAATCCTAATGGAAAAGTTCAGCCTTAGCATCCACGCTTGGCTACCTCATGCTCTGGGATAATTAGAAAAGTCTCTAAACACTGACTAGGTCCCTTTTGGTGGAGTGATAGATGTACAGACAAGCAGCAATACTATGGAAGAGTGAAGCTTTTCCTTAGAGTTATTTTCTGTGCCAATTTTATTTTACTATTAATACATTAAGCCTAATATCACTTTCAGCTAGGTAATTAAATTACTTGGGAATGAAAACCTCCTTTTATTTAAATGAAGTGATGGTCGATATTTATTTACCAAAAACTTTTTAATAATAGATTCTGAAGAAGCTAAAAATGACACAGTTTAGTACAAACTGTCCTTTACCTTTATTGCTTGCATACATAAGGAATACATTATAAAACTCGGTGGGAAGAAGAAAAAATAATGGAAGAAAAAGTTACCTGCTTTAGTATTTTTAAGAATAGTTTTGATAAATTCTTAGATCAACTTGCTTATCTGAAATAGAGCAAAACTACAATACAATCACGATATAAGTCTAATAATCACAGCAATTATGCTTTCATTTTAAATTTCCTCTTCATAAAACATTAATGCTATAAAAATGAGGTCGATGACATCCCTACTTAAAAGACACCTTGTACTGGTATCAAAATGTAATTAATTTTAATACCAACTGAAAAAATAGAGCTTATATAGTTTATTATTTCAATGAAGTTTTATTATTACTTTTATTTTCAAAGTTGGTAGCAAAGTTACTGTTAACAATATAAATTTTCTATTTATAAGTGAAATTCCTTGAAAAGTGTTGAAAGGCAGCAGGCATCCTAGGGTGGGCTTGCAAGGAAAATCAATCATTCCAGTATCGATAATAGGATACTTGATGAATTTAGATTTACTCCTTTAACTTCCTCATTAACTTGTCCTGATTTGCCAGGTTTTTTGCTCATTTATTATTGTAAAAGAAATCTAGGCCCAAGCCTTTTGGCTGGAGCAATTATTTCCATTTTCCATGTTTTCTCTTCAGTTTTTCAAATATACAGTAGAACAATCCAATAATCATTGCAGGAAGGAATGATCATTTAAGCTGGATCATGTTCATTTATCTTTTAATTTCATTTGAGGGATATTAATATTAGAGTCATAAAAGCTTTACAGTTTCAGCACACATACACGCAATCACAGAACTAAAAATCTTTATACCTTTAAAAAAAAAGGGTTCCATTTTGTTCAATGTATCATAGACAAAGTTTAGTCTAATGAAATATGCTTTTATTAAATACAGCAGCCGCCACTTACCTTTAAATATTTCATGGATAAAGTTCAGTACTGATCCAAGGATGCTGGCATCAAAGCCCTCACTCTCAACTATCCCTAAAGGTTCTGTATTTCTATAATGTAAAACCAATTATTCTAGATTTATAATACCCTGTCTTTATCTTGGTATATACCATCTTTCGGAAAAAAATTATTGGTTTTTTGAGATGAGATACAAGAACAAAATCATTCTTGAGGTTCCACCTCGAAAAAAAGACGATGATTGCTCATAGCAGCTAGTTTGATACCCCTTTTGTTAGGCTAGCCTTCACACAACGAGCATGCATATACAGCCACGGTTTACTGCATCTGTTTTGAAGTTGAGAACTGCTGCTTATTCAAGTACAGATGCCCCCATGTTATATGAGGAGACAGTTGAATTGCATGTCCACCATGAGAAAAGGAAAATAAACGATGAAACAAATGCAGCAAATATAGGCAGCTGGCATTCAGAACACGCCAAAAAGCTAACACTCATGAATTGTCATTATAAGGGTTTTTCTTTCCTTTAAAAAAAAGTCTTTCTTTGCATATTTTAAAATTTAACGGTCCCAGAGAATCATGAAGTGCCTTGTCGTTTTTGCTGCTGACTCCTGATGACCTCTAGTTGTTTTTTGCACTGCTGATAGTAAGTAGAAAGGCTTTTGTTTTCATCTAAAAGCTTTTTATGTTCCTGTACCAGACGAGATGTATTTTGCTGGTCCTTTTCATCCTGGTCCAGTTCTGCAACTAGTTCTTGCCTAAAAACAAATACCACATATTACCCAGGATGGAAATATTCATACCTTAACGGCTAATGATGGAAGCTCAATTAATTAGAACTTTTATTCTGGGTCTATCATTATACATCTTAGGTACACTATTCAAATATAATTATGGGCTGGAATGGAAACTATCATCCGTTCTTCTGGCGTAACCATACAAATACCATAATCCTTTTAATAAGCAACTGTACTTAGATAAGTAGTGAAAACAGATAAAATGGTATAATAAAAGTGGCAGAAAATTTCATTTGGTATCCCTTTTGTGTAGGAAGGAAGAAAAAAAGGCTGGGAAGGGCTTTATCTAGCTATCCTTGAAAATAACACTTGAAGTTTTAATCATTCACATTCTACTTTTTCTTTTTTTTGCGGTACGCGGGCCTCTCACTGTTGTGGCCTCTCCCGTTGCGGAGCACAGGCTCCGGATGCGCAGGCTCAGCGGCCGTGGCTCACGGGCCCAGCTGCTCTGCGGCATGTGGGATCTTCCCGGACCGGGGCACAAACCCGTGTCCCCTGCATCGGCAGGCGGACTCTCAACCACTGCGCCACCAGGGAAGCCTCACATTCTACTTTTATACTCACGTAGTCGTATTCATACCCTGAAACCACAATCCTATTTAACTACAGTGCAAAGTGGGAGCTAACAAAACATCTGCAAACTAATTAAAATAGGTGCTTTCCAACCTAAATCTCCTTCCTATTTTAAAATAATGAGAAGAATCCAAAATACCACTTTTGAACCACTTACTCCTGCAAACATTTTCAGGAAAAACCAGAGTCTTTTATAGGCTGATAAACTTTTTTGTTTTTTTAAAATAAACAAATTTATTTATTTATTTGTGGCTGCACTGGGTCCTTGTTGCTGTGTGCAGGCCTCCTCTAGTTGTGGCTAGTGGGGGCTGCTCTTCGTTGTGTGCGGGCTTCTCATTGCAGTGGCTTCTCTTGTCATGGAGCACGGGCTCTAGGCGTGTGGGCTTCAGTAGTTGTGGCATGTGGGCTCAGCAGTTGTGGCTCGCGGGCTCTAGAGCGCAGGTTCAGTAGTTACGGCACATGGGCTTAGTTGTTCCGTGGCATATGGGAGCTTCCCGGACCAGGGCTCGAACCCGTGTCCCCTGCATTGGCATGTGGATTCTTTTTTTTAAATTTATTTATTTATTTATTTTTGGCTGCGTTGGGTCTTCGTTGCAGCGAATGGGGGCCACTCTTCATCGCGGTGCGCGGGCCTCTCACTGCTGTGGCCTTCTCTTGTTGCGGAGCACAGGCTCCAGACGCGCAGGCTCCGTAGCTGTGGCGCACGGGCTTAGCTGCTCCGTGGCATGTGGGATCTTGCCAGACCAGGGCTCGAACCCACGTCCCCTGCACTGGCAGGCAGACTCTCAACCACTGCACCACGAGGGAAGCCTGGCATGCGGATTCTTAACCACTGCGCCACCAGGGAAGTCCCCAGCCTGATAAACTTCTTTAAGTACCTTTTATTTGGGGGGTATTATGTATTAGCTCCTAAAGTGAGGCTGCTGGAAATAACTGAATAATTAATGAAAAGTCCTCAAACAAAAAGTTACTAGTAACATTTCTTATCTAAAGTATTTAAAAATCAATTAAAACTATCATATTTTTTACAGTGCCCACAATTCACCATTTGTTTTTCTCTAGGATAGAACTCCTCTTTCAAATGATTAAAGTATGAAAAAATTATAGGTTAAGTATAAGAAATACATATTCAGACATAAGAAATCTTTTTTTCTTATCATAAAGTGCCACAGAGTTCCATAATTAGTTCTACAGTTTGCAGACTGTAATATTTAATCTCGTATTTAGCCTTTAAAATATTAAGTTGAATTCATCTACATCACTGTATTAGTAAACTGTAAAAAAACTACCTCCCACCATCAGCTTCATAGGTTATTTCATGAAGGTCATGTTTAAGAAAACTGAAATACTGTTTTTTAAAGAATCTCAAATAGAGAAGTATGGAAATGGGACTGTATTTCTTTAAAAGGGGAGTAAAGCAGTCTCTGTATCTCCCAGAAAAATGTAAGTACAAAACTCCCTAGAAAAACACTCATAGATATGAAATAAAGCCCTCTAGTAAGTAATTCTACTCTCCTAAACACACACCTGGCAAGAATATATCTACATATATGTTTCTAAGATAAAGCACAACTGAACATTAGTAAATCAAATTATTTTACCTTTGTCCAAAGAAACAATAAATCTTTATAACAATAAATCTAAACAGCTTTTAACTTTAAAATTCTGAGAACATAAAACACATGGTTATGAACACTAGTTTATTTCCCTTAGTTATATTTTTCCTAATATAATAAGAAATAGTCAAAAGAGATGAGTTTTGCAGGGAAAATTAGCCGAAGGGTGCTTAAAACTTAAACAAAGAGAAAATCTCCACATTAGAAATATGCTTAGTGATTAATTCTAAAAATTATTAAGTTTTCATGTCTTTAAACAACATTGCACCTTAACACATTTTAAATTCAAAATACTAATGATTTATTCTTATTCATAAAAGATAACTTACTTTCTCTGTAATAACAATGCAATTTCTGTTTGGACTTTCATATATTCTTGTGCCATTTTACAATGCTGTTCAAACACTGCCATAGATTCTTTGGAGTTTGGGCATGGTGCTAGAGGCTGAAAAATCAGGAATGTTAAAACATAATTAAATCAAACTCAATATCTAGCTGAGAGTTAAGACAGAGACTGTGATATATTTTTATAGCACTAAAGCAATGATCTTTTAAAAATAAAGTGTTAAACCAGGCCTAGAAAATCTCAGTGCCCTTTTGTCAGCGTTAACTCAGATCTTAAATTTACACTTGCCGCTTTAACACTTTCTCATTGTTACAGAGAACCATGAGTCGAGTACTCTTGGCCTCTGGTTTTACATTTCAGGTTGCCAGACTTTATTATATTGAAAGATGTTTATAGCTCTCACACGCGTGAGGAGACAACGAAGTACATTACTTGTATTTTCAGTCACCATGAACATGCCAAAGTACCACAAAATCTATTAAGCAGAAATGAGCTTATATGGCTTTTACATTTTTATGCACTAAAAATAAAGAGCAAAATGCTATTCTTGGCAGTCTTGAACAAAGGTATGAGTATTTTAAGATGATTGTTAGAACAGGAACAGTGATTTTGGCAATTTTAATTTTGATTGACTTAACTGAGAATCAGTTATTTCAGCTTGATTTTTAAAAGTTTAAGGAGGTCAACTAAAAGCATAAATAAATGAATATACAATAACAGATAGGAACACAACCATCAGCTTTAAAGATAAACTTCTCTAAAAGGAAAAAGTAAACTTTGCTGAGAAAGTAATCCTTTACCTGTAGTTGGTGATCCAATGTAAGATAAGCCATTGGGATGGAATTATCTGATCCATTGGTATCTGGAATTAGAGCATGTATTTTATTTATTTTCTGTTACAAATAATTAGAAACAAAAAGCAAGAAAGCATGCATGAGATAATGGTATTGTTTTTCTTAGAGTAAAATAAAAGTTATTGCTACTGGTAATTTTTGAATTCTAAAAGTAAACAGAGGATATCCAATTATAGATAATTGGAATACAACCATACTCTCACACCTACAATTTAAGTTGGCTATAAGTTGAATAGAACACAATATATTAAAGCATGTAAGCCCTTGTTTAATTAAAAACAAAAACAGTGATATGGGACCTTTATATTTTAAATTCAGTCGTAACTGATTCTACCTAATCAAATCCCACATTCTTTCTTTCCTTGATCATGCTAAGTTTACTCTAAGGCTGTGTCAACTCCGGCAACATCAGTGTTCCTTCACAGGGAAAGGGGGAAAGCAAGAGGCACTTTCTCTTCCAGTGGATCACCTTCAATTAGTATAGATTCTAACATGAGCTGCCCATCCCACTCCTCCCAATGAGAATCACTGCAGAAAATGAGAGATGCTATTGACGGGAGTATATTACACACATTGACAGTATGGAAACTGTGACTCAATATCATGCCAAAAACAGTTAAAAGGGTTAATTCAAACAACCAGCCAATTTTATCAAACTATTTGAACAGACAGGTTTTGTTTGTATTTCAAAACTGCCATAACAACTTGCAAGAGAAGCATGGGATGGTTGCTTCCCAATATTAACATTTATGTACAACAGTTCCAGAAGCAGGAAGGATCACTGTGAAGTAATATGGACTTTTCTATTTCAGAAGTAGCTGCTTTCCCATCGTTTATAATAGAGAATAAGTGAGCTAAACAAGTGAGCTGTTTAGCCCTTTTTCTATAAGCGACTCCTTGAAAGAGCGGTGCGGACGAGGCAGGCAAGGTCAGGATGACAGCAAGGCACTGCCTCAAATGCAATAGGAAACCAAGACAGTTTGACGGTTCAGTAACCTCCTAATTTACTGCTGACTGATATTCTAGCTTCAGTTTTTTTTTAAAAGGCCATTAAGAATGTGCTTGCAAATAACTCCAAAAGCGAAGCTAAATCAGACCAAATGAGATAATGCATGTAAGGAATACCATGCAGTGCTAGCTAGCCTATGGTGAGCACTCAACACATGGTGCTGGTGGTGGCTATTATTATTGTTTTAAAATTATTGTTATTGATACTAAACGAAGAATTGGGAAATGAGGGCAATTTTAAATACTCAAGTTTAAATTTCATATTAAAAAATTACTGTTAATCAAATAGTGGAATGCACTAAAGAAGGAATAACCGAGGATTGCCTAAGAGAGCCTTTACCCTAAAATTATATATTAACATAAAGGTTTTTCTGAAATGGCTAAATAAGAAATACATTTGTTTCTCTGACGAAACCTCTCCCCACCCCCTTACAATAGTTTCAAATAATGCTCCCACCAAACACTGCTTTCCACAAAATTAAACTGATTAAAAGTGACTTCCCCCTGACCTTATTGGAAAAATTAAGTGTCTTGAAAGAGTTTTTCAACTTAATGTTTCCACTCCTATTGCTCTTTCTTAAATCTTTGATACTTGATATATCCTATTAAATCAGTCCCCTATATCCAATATGTATTTCAGAATTAAATACATCAGTGTTTCACAGTATTCTGGGGGTGAAAAAAAAAGTCCAAGGATTGTGCTACTCAAACAATTTTAAAGCCCTTTGAGAGTGGGAAACTTAAGGTCCTTTATTGAATTTCATCTGTTCTCTGAAACCAAGACGTGAGATTTTACTTTCTCACTTAAATTGAAATTTAGCTTTCAGTTTCTGGTTACAAGATAGCAAGGCTATGCCACAAAAGTTTGTTTTTTAGTTGTTGATCAAATCTAACCTCTTTTCTTAAATGTCCAGATTCACACTGATTTGGTTAAGTTAGGTGGAATCTCTTTTCTAGCCCCTTAAACACAATACTTATAACTATCTCATATTCTCTATGTGCTCCCTTCATGTGGAATGCTGTCTTCTCCTTTCTGTTTTATGACTAAAGAACAATAGTGACTAATCTCACTATTTTACAAAAAAGTCACAGACTATGCCAGGATTATGCTTATTTACAACTATTAAAACATTCGGTGTAGTAGTTTGTTATACATCATGATGAATTTATTTTTAATGTGTCAGTATTGTAACTGTAATCAGAATGCAAGCAATGGGGCATGTCTTATATTTCTATCTTTGCAAAGTACTAAGCACAGGACAAACTCTTGAGTGAATGTTCCCCCTGTGCACTGTTCCCCGCCCACGGTGGGACCCTCTACTGGGTCTAGGCATCTCTTTCACTAGCTGCTCTTGCGTATGTATATCTTTCTCTATCGCCAATACATTCTAAGTAGAAACCCAAGAGTACTTATGTGTTATGATTATTAAATCATTGTGCTCTTTTTCTCTGAAAAAGCACAAAAATCTCTGCCCTTTTAAATTAAAAAATCGAATTAATTACGTTGTTTTAACTTATGTATGCACTTCTAATTTTTTTCTGGGTCAGTGGGCCTTCAAAGAAAAAGGTTTTACCTGTCTCTTTCCTACAATTTATTCTGTTAGCTTGATTATCAATATTTTTCTTAGAAACAGTGCAAAGCTGAACTTCATTAATTATAAACTTAAACCAGATTCTCAACTTCTAAAATTGTATTCAAAATATTTAAAAACGATAACCACACATTTGCAGTGTATTTCAAGGCAAAGTCAAAATTCAGTTGATACTGCAACCTGGAACTATGTATGATATCTAGCTATTGCTATTTTGTGGTATTTTAGGTCCCAGAAAAGAAACAAAATGCAGCAGTTAAGTGAGAGGGACTTAGGAGAATTTTGATTTTTCCCTCATGAATTCACTATCTGCCACACGTTGACTGGCGTGTCTAGATTAGTCCAGGCTGAAGTGAGGAGACCTGCCAAATGCTGTAATGTCTGGGCGAGCACGCCCTCACCAAAGGATGTAGGAACCAAGAAGAGCTGACACTACCTGAATGTTAATGGTCAAATCTGTCGAGAGCATTTCCCTGCCCACCTCTGAGGAGAAGTACGTCACGGTAAATTCTGCACACATGCTGAGTAGTGGTGAATGTTCTGGATAATCCTAGGCTGCGCTGTGCTGAGGGTGAAACTTAGGAGTTTTTGCCGCCAATGAATTTAAACTTACTAAAACTAGTGAGTACAACCAAGGCTAAACATAGTTCTATCTTACATGACACGGAGAAAAGCCACCCAGTTAATTTTTAAAATTAAATTATGAACTTGACTAAACCATGACAAGTATCTGCAAATACTTGTAAGCAGAATTTTAGTTTGTAAAGACAGAAAGCTGACTTTTTAATTGCCACAATTAGTAACATAATTGATCTTATATAAAACCCCAAATTGCTTAATTTTCCAAGATCTAAGAGATCATCTTCCTTCTCTGACATAGTAACATATAAGTAATTTTTATAGAAGTATATTGCTGTGTATTTATCAAGGTATCCCCTTAATGCTAAAGAAAAGTTAATTCTAGTATGGCACATAATTTCCTGCTTACCCATAATGAAACTATTCTCTTACTGCCTTCAGACAGGCAGGTTTTAATACTAATATTTTGATTTTGACCAGTTAGTTTTTCATGTTGGGGAGTTTTAATAACTCTTATCAGGCTTTTAAAAGTCTATTTAACAGAATATTTACGTAACTGAAATGAGGTCTCCCTCTCAGTTAAAAATGATTCAAAAGGTCAACGGTCAGAAATGTTTTTCTTACCAAGGTACATTAATATCTTGTATTTTTAAAACAAGACTGAGATGAAGATGATTATTTTACCATTCTAATTTTAGTTATCAAAAGATGAGAATTTACTACTATCACTTAAAAGGATAGATTGTAATAGGACAATCAGACTGAAATATCAAGAATAGAATATCTTCCTATTTGAAAAAAGTCCCCAAACAAACCATCTTCAAAATACATGTTTAGTATCTGGGGGAAAAAAACACATGGGGCAAGGTAGTAGTCTCTGTCTTAGCACTCAAAAAGGCATTTTAAAACTTATTGCTAAATATCTGATCTTATTAACAGGAAAATCTAAACTACTGTATAATGCCTGCCTTTGTAAGCATTAGAGAAATGACATGATTAAATGAACATAAACATGATACATTCAACTTCATAATTAATTATAATGAGGATAAACTGGTCACCTGTGGAATCATCAGGGGTCCATGGATGACTGCGAGCTGGCTTTTCTGAGGTTGGTCCTGAGGTAGTGATCATTCTGATGCTAGGACTGGATGACCTACTGCTCACCTGCAAGAAGTGACAGGAGGAACAAAGTGTGATTTTGATATGAAAACAAAATAACAAGAGATAATTTCCATTCTAAGACACAGGAGAGACTTCCATTTCTATCAGAAGAGGTCCCAAAACACTTGCAAAAAACAAATAAATCCTCTAAGAATATTAAATATACATATGTTAAAAAAATTTATATGCACTCACATAAAATACCTCTTAAAAAACTGATAAGCTTGCAAGGAAGTAAGGGAAAAGCTCTGAGACCAGAAATAAAGTCTAGCAAGTGCTTAAGCTGCTAGCCCTGGGAATTTCAATTGAACCCCAATGGCCTGTAGCTTTTGTTCTGACTGCCTGCTGCACTCAGAGAAACAGGCATAAAGTCTTATGTCTTTGTTGGATGTGAGTAGGACTGGCGAACCCCCTGCTTAAAGCCAAAACCCAAGAAAGGCTTCACTTTCAGTAAACTAGGGAAAAAACCCTACCCTACAAAAGCACTAGCAGGACTCCCCTTCTCCCTAACATATGCGCTTTAGAAATTCTTAGCATTAGAGTCTATGGATGGTAAACTCAGTTTTTGTTCATCTGAGAATGTTACTTTGACCTCATTCTTCACATTTTTGTTGACTTAACAATTCTAGGATGACAGTTGTTTTCTTCCAGCAGTTTGAAGATACTCTACTTTCTTCTGTCTTCCTTGTTGCTTTTGAGGATCTAACTGGTATTCTTTTGCGGACAATCTTTTCTCTCTGGCTGCGTTTTTACTCTATTCTCTTTGTCTTTGTTTTCTAGAATTTGACTATAGTATGCCCTGTGTTTTAACCCAGTAATGTAGGTTTTCTCCTTTTTTTTCTGCTTGGGACTTGTTGTGGTTGGGATTTGTTATATCTTGCATCAAGCTGGGAAAGTTTTTATTGATTCACAGTGGATACATTTTCTCCCCTCTACCCAGAGCTACTACCCAAGACAGACAAATTTACTTGCTACTGCTTTTGTTTCGTTTTGTTAAAGTTATTTATTTATTTATGGCTGCATTGGGTCTTTGTTGCTGCACATGGGCTTTCTCTAGTTGCAGCGAGCGGGGGCTACTCTTTGTTGTGGTGCGTGGGCTTCTCATTGCTGTGGCTTCTCTTGTCGTGGAGCACGGGCTCTAGGCACACGGGCTCAGCAGTTGTGGCTTGTGGGCTCTCGAGTGCATGCTCAGTAATTGTGGTGCACAGGCTTTGTTGCTCCACGGCATGTGTAATCTTCCCAGACCAGGGCTCAAACCCATGTCCCCTGCATTGGCAGGCGGATTCTTAACCCCTGCACCACCAGGGAAGTCCCATTTGTGATATTAAAACAAATTAGCCTACTTGGACCTAATATGAATTATCATATTCCTTCAACTTAAACCTTTCCTAAGAGAATTCTTTGCTACTTTATTTCTTTCGTTCTAAGAAACTCTTAGTACCTCATGTGCACACTCATTTGTTCTACTTCATATTTCCCATAAGCTATAAAACTAAGAAATAATGCTCATATTTTTAGGTCAAGTCTCAAAACTGGTCTTTCTTTAAAGCTATAAGAAAGGCTACGAGTTAAATTTAAATCCATAAATTAACTAAATAAGTCTTTATATTTTAAGGAATGAATATCTCAATGAATAATATAATACGCTAACATGTTTGTATTTAAAAAGAATAAAGAATATTTAAAAATAAGCCATGGCCTTCCCTGGTGGCGTAGTGGTTGAGAGTCCGCCTGCTGATGCAGGGGACACGGGTTTGTGCCCTGTTCCGGGAGGATCCCACATGCCGCGGAGCGGCTGGGCCCATGAGCCATGGCCGCTGAGCCTGCGTGTCCGGAGCCTGTGCTCCGCAACGGGAGAGGCCACAACAGTGAGAGGCCCACGTACCGCAAAAATAAATAAATAAATAAATAAATAAAAATAAGCCATAACTATTTTTTGACTACCCAAAAAATACAAAGCATAAATAAGAACAGATAATATTTGATAATTTTTAAAAAATATGAAACTGCTGGCAACCTAGTAGGAAAGAAGTCTTATTTTTAATTAGCTATTTAAAAAAAAGTTACTGATAAAATTCTGATGGCCATAAATGCTCTGAAACTATTAAAACTCATTTAGGTTGCTCTTTCCTTCCAGACATTTACAATTACTTCTTCTATTCTCAAAGAAACTGAAAAGTTTAAGAGATATAGAAATACTTGACTTACCACAAGGGTTGGCTATGAAAGTGGTTATGAGAGTACAGAAATGCCACACAGCAATTTAAGGCAGCAAAAGAATACTAAGCCAAATTTAAACTGCAGGGCAAATTACCATCAGTAGACATGAACCAGAATTGGACTTTGACCCAAACTTTATCTCTATATTTATAAAGAGGAATTGGAAGTTATTTACAAAGATAAAGCTTTGCTTTTTATGTCTCACCTGAAAGACTGGGAAAATATTTTCGTAAGTCAAGAATCTATGGCCAGGGTTACTTACTATTTAGACTGACATTTGAAAGCTATTTAAAACCCTCAGAAATCATCTTAGTTGCTAAAATTATAGAACCACAAAACACAGAGATCAAATATTGATTTATATGATATTTCTGTGAAGTACATCTGAACAACATAAATATTAAAAAGAAATGGGTATCAGTAGGTAATGTGGATTTACAAGGGTACTTCCTCATTATGATAATCAGATTAATTAAATCTATACATGACAGGGTATATTAAAAACATCCTTCCTAATCCAAAATTATGGGCTCAATCTAATTCTGGCTTCACCATAGTTCATTACAAGGGAAATTTTAGAATTTTATTTTTCTTATATGGTCTTTAAACTCTCCAATAGGAAGGTATCCTATGAGCCAGGAATTATTTAAGACTATTATGTAAGCTTCTGATTTAGAGCTTTAACAGAAAATTATTTACACTAAAGGAGGTGCAGAATGAGGATGGACAAAAGAAGTAGTA
This sequence comes from Phocoena phocoena, assembly GCF_963924675.1. NCBI lineage: Eukaryota > Metazoa > Chordata > Mammalia > Artiodactyla > Phocoenidae > Phocoena > Phocoena phocoena. The sequence continues at coordinate 65,986,620 of NC_089230.1, read as the reverse complement.
TGATAAATTATATTCCTTAAATAAGTAACAACAATGTATGATAATGCAGCTTTTGATATGTGATATAAGGCCTTTAAAGCAAATACTTTCCATGATCCCTGACAGAAGCTTCTCTTATGATACAGCAGGAATAGAACGCTAATGGATTTTACTTCTTTCCAAGTGCTAGTTTTGTTTTATTTCTCTATAGTAATACATTATAGCGAGAATAAGCTGTAAGACCCCTGGGAGGCACACTAAGAGGGACAGGCATATAAGCATGTACTAAGCATCTATTGTGTGTCTGGTACTTTCACATGTTATAAGAACCCTGGGGGGTGGATGTTATGGTCCCCACTGGCAGATAAGGTTGCTAAAGCTCAGGGAAGTTAAGGACTTGCCCAAAGCCACATATCTGACCAGTAAAAGTAGATTCTAAAGTCCATATAGAAATCGGTACGTCCAGTTCTTTAAAGAACCATAATCGCATCATCTTGCAGCTGAAATTTTCCTTGACTGCAGCACTCTCCAAGAGAAATCTTGAAAACAGATCCATATCGGATACAATTCCAGAACAGGTATGCAGGCATACATGAGAATGTATAATTTTAGGGAAACACAGAAAGGTTCACCCAGATGTATTATAAAAAATAAATCTGTGCAGTCATCTGTAGAAATTTATTATCGGACTTCCCTGGTGGCGCGGTGGTTAAGAATCCTCCTGCCAATGCAGGGAACATGGAGTCAATCCCTGGTCTGGGAAGATCCCACGTGCCGCAGAGCAACTAAGCCCGTGCACCACAACTACTGAGCCTGTACTCTAGAGCCCGCGAGCCACAACTACTGAAGCCTGTGCGCCACAACTACCGAGCCTGCACTCTAAGAGTCCGCGAGCCAGAACTACTGAGCCCGCGTGCCTAGAGCCGGTGCTCTGCAACAAGAGAAGCCACCACAATGAGAAGCCCGTGCACCTCAACGAAGAGTAGTGCCCACTCACCGCAACTTTGAGAAAGCCTGCGTGCAGCAATGAAGACCCAATGCAGCCAAAAATAAACAAATAAGTAAATTAAAAAAAAAAAAGGAATTTATTATCAAGGTGGGTTAGCCTTGCTCAACAATATAATACAACAAAAAATGATCATCAATAAATAATATTTAAATGATTAATGACGATGCAGACCACCTGAAGCCAAAACACTTGAAACTGAAGAGGTCTAGGATTACTTTACCCTGCACTGCCTTCAGTTTTATATGCAAGACAGAGTGATAGAGTATAGAGCTTGTGTGCTTTTGGAATCAGATCTGGATTCAAAACTTGGTTATAGCAATTACTGGCCAGTGTAAGGGAAGTAAAGACTTAGGTAAGTTTCTCTAACCCTCAGTTTATCCATCTGCAAAATGGGGCAAATAAAAAGTACCAAACTTATAGGGTTAAGATTTAAATAATATACATTAAAGGCACGAAATGGCTGCACAATAAATAAAAGGCAGCTGTTACTGTTAAAGTTCTCTAGGTGATCTGGGCATAAGTCTGATCTGCCCAAATAAGCTCCTGGGAGACTGGGTCTTTTTGGTACTGTCAATGCACCCTGGCCAAAGGCTACCACAAACACACCCGTCGTGGAGTTAGTTGGGTTTAGTATTTGCTGCAGTAAAGCAAAGTGCTCACCCTGGGGCACTTTGGGGTATAAGAGGGTTTTAGAAAGAGCTTACTAGAGGATCTGGGCTTTTGTTGAATGATTCTGAGGAGGCTCCAAAGAAAGAGGCGTTCACTCTAGATTGGCTACTGTCAGCAAGCAGTGGCAATTCTACAGGGAGGGCAGTCTAGAGTCAGGGTAAAGCTGCATCTGGTAAAGAAGCATCAGTCACTCATATCCACTGGGAGAGGGCAATGTTTGTATTTTGTGGGTGGCACAGTGACCTTGCTTTTGTCTGTGCTTAGACAACACTATAAAATGGTCTTGTTTTGTCTCATTTTATCATGGTCTCAGAGTCACTTTGTCTATTGGTGTTCTGAGACATTCTTTATGTCCAGCTTCTAACAACACCAAGGCTTTAGTATTAGATCAGTTCCTGGACATCAGGGGCAGCTTTTTTCTCAGCACCTTCTCAAATGGAGGCCAAATCCATTACATGTGCTTAAATGAGCTTCCTGAATTAATTAAAAACCTTAATCAATTAATTTAAAAGTGAGTTGTATGGAGGCAATCTTTTACATGAATACTTACACAACCACTTTTAATTAATAAGCTTGCTACGTTCACTAGTCCTCCTCTCAATAGAAATGGCAGTATAAAAACAACCAATTTAATTTTAGTTGACAGATGAAAAGTTTAAGTGATTTTATTAAGATCAGTCTCGAATCAATAGTCATAGTAGAAACTCTCATCAGATCACTTTCCCCTATGAGATGTGACAGTAAACTTCATTAGTAAGCTCTCTTTTCCTCTGATGGTTGTACTGACTGGGCAAATGCTTTTATGTTCTTTATCAATTTCCATGGCCAAAACAAACAAAAAACCCTGCTATGCATCTGTTTAATCACTGCTTAGCCAGATTTTAAAAAGAACTATACCTTCAATTTTGAAAATCCAGATTATGCATACTTTTCTTCTTCAAATAATGAATGCTATTTTCAGTAGTAATTAAAAAGATTTAATGGTCATTTATCATAACATTTTCAGGGGAAAATGTTTTCATAGTATATGAGGATTACCATTTGGCATTCTCACCCCAAACTGGATATTAGGCATTTTAAGTTTGTAATACTTAAGTAATTCTGAAAGAGCAGATCAATTTTAAAAACTGGCTAGACAATGGCTACATAGCACCTGTTTTAGAACAGGTTTTACCACCATATCAAACTCCCCCTCACTCTGAATCTCTTGGAGTAGTCCATGACAACTCATGCAGGTAACTGTCCCACAATCAAAGTCTGCCTCAGTTCCAGTGTTTTATAGATGAAAATGGTAATGATCGAAGTCTCATGTAATATGGAGTTTGTGAGGAAATAAGTTAAGGCTTGGTATGGTGAGGTCAGTCCTGAAATACAGCAATGCCTTTAATATAGAATACAGAGAAGAGCACTGGCACTGGCAGATGCTCCTGAATTGTCTTAGAGCAAGCCTCTCATTCCTAGTCAAAGGGAGAATACTTGGCTAGAGTTTCTCATAACTGGAATGTCAATGGCAATAGTAAATAGCATTAAAAAGACTGAGCTCATCAAGCCTCTACGGAATCACAGCAAATACCAGATGTCAAGCTATCTGTTACTGAATGCCCTAGTTAATACTTTAAGTATTTGAGGGGGAGAAAGTGGGAAACTTCATTCAAAAGTTCTGGGATCTCATGAAAGCAGATATACTGAAAAAGCTGCTATTAAATAAATAAAACCAAGATTTAAGGTCACTTAATATCATAAAATATATAATAAATTAATATGTATTATGTATATATATGTACGTATGTGTGTATATATGTATTTGAGTGTGTGTATGGGTATTGCGAGAAATAAAAATATTTCCAGATATAAATGAAGATCAAGGCTAACTATCATTTAAATATCTCAAGTGGTTTTGTTAGTTAAGTTAGCTGATGGCTAGAAAAGGTTTTCAAATATTTATTAATGACTACAAAGAATCTCTAAAATTTCAAGTATGTTATAAAAATGAAATAATAAAACACCTTTTAGATGAAAAGTACTAATACATTTTACCAGAAATTAAGTCACATTATTTATAACATATAATCCTATAATTTTCATGAATATGGACCATAATGTGGTATTTTTATTACTTCAGATGCATGCTATAGTCTTAAAATTTATTTCAGCAAAACTGAAAGCAACAACAAAACCTCATAATTAGTTTTCAATTCATTTTAAGAATGTGATATAAATTATATATGTTAAGTCTATTGACCTGAGTAACAGAAAAAGCAATGACTGCTACTTTTATATACTTGGTTGGTTAAAACTCTGCACTTGTCAGAAATGGCTTAAATTATAGCACTGTCTGGGTCATCTACAAAGAGGGAAGGGGCGTTTAGAAGAATATCCAGAAATATAAAGATGAAGAATAAAAACCTGAACAACTGGGACAGAAGACTTTCTAGAGTTTATCCATCTGCTTAGTAAATACTGTCCTAAGGATGTTTCACAAAAATATAAATCTAGGGGATATGACAAATTAAAAGATGTTAAAAGTCCGCCAAGTATGTCAGTGCCTGTGATCCCAGAGGAGTGACATCTTTTGGGGAAATATTTATTCCCCTCATTAGTAAAAAGGAGATAATACTAATGATTCATTTTAGAGGACAATGTTAATGACAAATTGTTAAATTACAAAATTGAATACTTCCTTAGTAAAGCATATATAAAAACCATATAACATACATAGAGCACTATTGAATTAATCAACATATTTTCACAAATTTCCCTTCAAGTTAAATCAATAATGGCATCTATACTGTTTTTCCCTTAAGTATTTAAGTTCTCGTGATAATGAATTTCTCTATCATAATTTTAGGTCAACTCATAAAACTAATTTTGCAGAGTATATATATATATATATATATATATATATATATATATATATAATAGTTAATTCTTGATTTCTGCCCATTACTATTCTTCAAAGACAGATAATTCAAATATTAAGTCTTACCTGACCAGGTTCTGTTCCAGTAACAGTCAAGTCTTGGATGGATCTACGTCTCGGCTGCCCGTTGCCTTTTAAAAAATAAAAGAAGTAAAATACTGAAATCTACTTGAAGAGACAATAAGGGTTTAACTGCTACAGAAGAAAGTTGGAATCTGTTGCTCCTTGGATCTACACAAAATGTTTGTGAGAAAAATAAGTGAGTTTATTGCCAAAAAAAAAGAGTGAAAGAAAGACGTAAGGAGAAGAAGAGAAACAGCTATAGTATTTTAACTCAAAAGTTGCTGGCCTAGGGCTTCCCTGGTGGCGCAGTGGTTGAGAGTCCGCCTGCCGATGCAGGGGACACGGGTTCGTGCCCCGGTCTGGGAAGATCCCACATGCCGCGGAGCGGCTGGGCCCGTGAGCCATGGCCGCTGAGCCTGCGCGTCCGGAGCCTGTCCTCCGCAACGGGAGAGGCCACGACAGTGAGAGGCCCGCGTAACGCATAAAAAAAAAAAAAAAAAAAAAAAAAAAAAAAAAAAAAAGTTGCTGGCCTACAACAAAGTATGTCCTGATACAATAACCACTCCTACTACACGAAGAGCTGCTGAATTCTCTTCTACCATCTTCTGTCATGTGTTTAAACAGATGAATGCTTGGGGGCTGGGGCTGATGACGGCATCTATTTCAAGGGCCTTACGTTACAGTTTGTACAGCAAGACAGCTAGCAGGTTGTAAGCCATGACTGACTTTAACCAACAGCAGTACCTGTTTTGATTCAGGGCCTGAAAGGATGCTTAGGCTTGCATTTATTACACTGAGTCACACTTACCTAATCCCATTAGTCTTTGTCAGAATCTAGTAATTTATTATTTGTGAACAACAACTCTTAATTTCCTAGTGGAGATGAATGACTCTCATTCCATTCCCAAATACACAGCTTGCTGAAACGGGCTAGTGTGTTAATCCTGCTTCAGGAACTTCTATGCTAAAAATAATTTAATTAAAAATCAGTTTATGAAAGAACTCTACACATGTAAGTCTTCAGTAAAATGGAATGAATTAAACAACAGCTTCACTCAGCACTTTTACTTGGGAATAGGGCTGTTTATACAGTATCTTCTAAGATGAGAGATCAGCTGTCTAAAAGGAAACACCAAAATATTATAAGTAACAGCTGACAAAAAAGTCAAAATTCTTTTGACTCTGAAAGCTATATTATGTCATTTCTCAACTAGTGGGCAGCACTCAGATCTCGTACACTAATAACTGTGGCCTGATTAGAAGACAGAATTCATTCTTAAAATTTTGTATTTCCATAACCTTCAGTACGTTATTTTAAACCGATCAGCAATATATTTAGCATCTTAATCAAGGTGACCCTATTATTTTTTACATAAACTAAAAGGACCTTACAACAGAAGAATAATGTTTAATGCAATAATGCATGCAGTGAACAGAATAACTCAAATTTACAGCCACCTTGAAAGTATAACTCTTTTCTATTTAAAGCTATGTTTTATAATTCTTTGCATAATCTTAACTCAAATTTATTTCGAGTTTCATTTTATCCCAAGCTCCAACTTTCAATTAAATTTGACATAACAACAAACTGCACATTTACTGAATCAGGCACATTAAGACATTTCTGTGAAAACTTTTAATTATCCCTGTTTCCAGAGGACAAAATGGATCCCTACCATCATGACTAATAAGCAATTTCAGGCACATTTCATTCTACACAATCATTCTAAAATTAGCTTAGATGAGACAGGCTTGTAAAAGTGTCTGGAATTCTCTTTTCAGATTAGCAACATTTGTGAATCTGGGGAACCACCCAGCACAGTGTCTAAAAATCAGTACATCACCATTGCAATAACAACAAAAACAAGCTCCAATCTAGGTGAGGGAAGGCGGAAAGGGGAATAAAAGCTTTTAAGTAGGGTAAAGGAGAGCTGATAGTTAACAAATGCCTTAGAATGAGAAATCTTCAAGCTACAATATGAGTCAAAGCAAGCAATACTAGGTAATGCACTTTCATTAGCATAACCATGGCAGAAACCATCTGGCAAACAGTTCAGACAAAGCAAAAAAGGACTGCAATCAACAAATACTTGTTGCTCCAATATTAAGTTTTAAGTCATAATTTAGAAATATGAATGTAAAAAACATCAAGCTCTTATTATCGCAAATGAAAATTACTGGGTGTGTGCTCAGTAAATTTAGACTGATTTTGAATTTTCTGGTAACTAAACACTAATTCAGAAACCCACTAACTTTATACTTTTTCAGGGTTCTTTGAAATGTGCATAACTATATTACACATGGCAGTATAAAGGAAAAAAGAAGTAGAAATGAGGGACAATATGATGTTAACAGATGCTTAATCAAGGAATATGAAACCTGTAAATGATGTCCCAAGTATTTTATTCTGTAACAAATTCTGGAACTTTCACGACTACGGGTAGGGAACAAATGATATTTTTAAGAATAACTTTTCTAAGTGAGAGCAACAAAAGGAATACACTATATCCCTAAGCCCCTCCCCCACCCAACAGGGTGGCTGGAATGGCAGCTGATAGGTCGATCATTTCTACCATACTAAAACAAAATCCATCTCTTCAAAAAGCTGCTCTTTTTAAGTACAACTGATTTCCTGAGCTGGTATTTGAAAGTCATCATTATAGAGTCCCTCCAGAGACTGCTGGATTGGGTCCCAGAGAGTAATTCTTGAGGCTTTTCTTATCGGTTTCCTTACCTTAACTACTTACATTTTTCTATGTTCCAACTTCCTGAAGACTCTCTTCATGTAAAAATCAACACATTTTCCTGGAGACATCTCTTAAATAAAATGTTGGAAATTCTGATATTCATAAGCTTTGAATATTAAAAATTATGGGACACTATCCTTATGTGTAAAATACACAAGATTTAAAAAATTCACACAGCACTGTACACTGCAGGATTATACTACTGCTTCATGGTAAACTGAATATGTAATTTAAAAATATATGTTAACTGACACTGCAGAAATACAAAGGATCATGAGCGATTACTACAAGCAACTCTGTGACTATAAAATGGAAAACCTGGAAGAAACGGGAAGAAATAGAAAATATAAACAGATCAATCACAAGCACTGAAATTGAAACTGTGAGTAAAAATCTTCCAACAAACAAAAGCCCAGGACCAGATGGCTTCACAGGCGAATTCTATCAAAAATTTAGAGAAGAGCTAACACCTATCCTTCTCAAACTCTTCCAAAATATAGCAGAGAGAGGAACACTCCCAAATTCATAGTGAGGCCACCACCACCCTGATACCAAAACCAGACAAAGATGTCACAAAAAAAACTACAGGCCAATATTGCCGATGAACATAGGTGCAAAAATCCTCAACAAAACACTAGCAAACAGAATCCAACAGCACATTAAAAGGATCGTACACCACGATCAAGTGGGATTTATCCCAGGAATGCAAGGATTCGTCAATATACGCAAATCAATGTGACACACCATATTAACAAATTGAAGGATAAAAACCACATAATAGTCTCAATAGGTGCAGAAAAACCTTTTGACAAAATTCAATACCCATTTATGATAAAATCTCTCCAGAAAATAAGCACAGAGGGAAACTACCTCAACATAATAAAGGTCATATATGACAAACCCACAGCCAACATTGTTCTCAATGGTGAAAAACTGAAACCGTTTCCACTAAGATCAGGAACAAGACAAGGTTGCCCACTCTCACCACTATTATTCAATATAGTTTTGGAAGTTTTAGCCACAGCAATCAGAGAACAAAAAGAAATAAAAGAAGTAAAACTGTCACTGTCTGCAGATGACATGATACTATACATAGAGAATCTTAAAGATGCTACCAGAAAACTACCAGAGCTAATCAATGAATTTGGTAAAGTAGCAGGATACAAAAGTAATGCACAGAAATCTCCTGCATTCCTATACACTAATGATGAAAAATCTGAAAAAGAAATTAAGGAAACACTCCCATTTACCACTGCAACAAAAAGAATAAAATACCTAGGAATAAACCTACCTAAGGAGACAAAAGACCTGTATGGAGAAAACTATAAGACACTGATGAGAGAAATTAAAGATGATACAAACAGATGGAGAGATATACCATGTTCTTGGATTGGAAGAATCAACATTGTGAAAATGACTCTACTATCCAAAGCAATCTACAGATTCCATGCAATCCCTATCAAACTACCAATGGCATTTTTCACAGAACTAGAACAAAAAATTTCACAATTTGTATGGAAACACAAAAGACCCCAAATAGCCAAAGCAATGTTGAGAAAGAAAAATGGAGCTGGAGGAATCAGGCTCCCGGACTTCAGACTATACTACAAAGCCACAGTAATCAATACAGTATGGTACTGGCACAAAAACAGAAATACAGATCAATGGAACAGGATAGAAAGCCCAGAGATAAACCCACACACATATGGTCACCCTACCTTTGATAAAGGAGGCAAGAATACACAATGGAGAAAAGACAGTTTCTTCAATACGTGGTGCTGGGAAAGCTGGACAGCTATATGTAAAAGAATGAAATTAGAACACTTCCTAACACCACACACAAAAATAAACTCAAAATGGATTAAAGACCTAAATGTAAGGCCAGACACTATAAAACTCTCATAGGAAAACATAGGAGGTACATACACTCTTTGACATAAATCACAGCAAGATCCTTTTTGACCCAGCTCCTAGAGAAATGGAAATAAAAACAGAAATAGACAAATGGGACCTAATGAAACTTAAAAGCTTTTGCGCAGCAAAGGAAACCATAAATAAGACAAAAAGACAACCCTCAGAATGGGAGAAAATACTTGCAAACGAAGCAAGTGACAAAGGATTAATCTCCAAAATGTACAAGCAGCTCATGCAGCTCAATATCAAAAAAACAAACAACCCAATCCAAAAATGGGCAGAAGATCTAAACAGACATTTCTCCAAAGAAGACATACAGACTGCCAATGAACACATGAAAGGATGCTCAACATCACTAATCATTAGAGAAATGCAAATCAAAACTACAATGAGGTGTCATCTCACACTGGTCAGAATGGCCATCATCAAAAAATCTACAAACAATAAATGCTGGAGAGGGTGTGGAGAAAAGGGAACCCTCTTGCACTGTTGGTGGGAATGTAAATTGATACAGCCACCATGGAGAACAGTATAGTGGGTCCTTAAAAAACTAAAAATAGAACTACCGTATGACCCAAAAATCCCACTACTGGCGAATACCCTGAGAAAACCATAATTCAAAAAGAGTCATGTATCACAGTGTTCGTTGCAGCTCTATTTACAATATCCAGGACATGGAAGCACCCTAAGTGTCCATCGACAGATGAATGGATAAAGAAGATGTGGCACATATATACAATGGAATATTACTCAGCCATAAAAAGAAACAAAATTGAGTTATTTGTAGTGAGGTGGCTGGACCTAGAGTCTGTCATACAGAGTGAAGTAAGTCAGAAAGAGAAAAACAAATACTGTATGCTAACACATATATATGAAATCTGAAAATAAAAAAAGACTCTGAGGAACCTAGGGGCAGGACAGGAATAAAGACTCAGACATAGAGAATGGACTTGAGGACACGGGGAGGGGGAAGGGTAAGCTGGGACAAAGTGAGTCACAAGAGGGAGGGGATATGAGGGTATAAGTATACATATAGCTGATTCACTTTGTTATAAACCAGAACCTAACACAACATTGTAAAGCAATTATACTCCAATAAAGATGTTAAAAAAATATACATATATATTAAAGTTGGCACAAGTTTCATACTCCTTTACTAGTTTTAACAGTTCTGGCTGGTTTCTTTTTTTTTTTTTTTAAGATTTTTTTGATGTGGACCGTTTTTAAAGTCTTTATTGAATTTGTTACAATACTGTTTCTGTTTTTTTTTTAATGTTTTGGTTTTTTGGCTGCGAGGCATGTGGGATCTTAGCTCCTCGACCAGAGATCGAACCTGCACCCCCTGCATTGGAAGGCCAAGTCTTAACCACTGGACTGCCAGGGAAGTACCTGGCTGGTGTTTTAGAATAAAGCCTCCTTTAGGGTGGGGGTTATTTCCCCCCTACCAAAGGAAAGCAATTATTATTGAGTTTTGCTTTCTAATAAACCTACTTTATTAGGTTAGAGTTCAATTATTTAAATTAAAAAGTGATCTTGGTAGACCACAATATGGTGCAAAGAGACTACCTAAATATTCACTGTTAGGTTAGACGCACTTCCCTATTTAATTAGCCACAAATATAGAATTCTGCTGAAGGTGCGGTGGCTACCCTTGGCAGAAGCAGGTATAGTATATCTCAGTAGAGCTCTCCTTGGGCCTCAGTGTCCCTAAATAAAGGTTTACAGCTGTTAATGACACTGTGTGCAAGGTAGGAACTTGAAGATCTAGAAAAGCTCAGTTCTTTCTATCTCATGGTCTCTTCATATTGGCGCTGCACTATTTAAAAAGGGGAAGAATTGCACTAATAATTTACGTACATACAGTTATAGGAATGTTTACAAACAGTACCTACTGGTTCTTGAACCAAATATAGTATTAGAAGGTTATATTTCCGTCCTGATGGAAAAAGCAAAGTGGTGCCCAGGTGTCTCTGCACAGCATCTCGGCCTCCAGCTGCCCAGCATTCTACAAGGTCCTCACCACTCCCCTCCACCCCTGGCCCCCCGACTTAAATTACCTAAGATATTTGAAACTTCTGAAGGAGGAAAACAACACATAGGTATTAGAAAGCTAATTACCCATTTACTTTCTGTTAAATATTATGTTTGGCCTTTTCCATATTCTACTTATTCTACTTAACTATATATTAACACTTACTTTTGGAAAATACCCAATATACAATAGAGCTAAATGTACCTGACTGAAATTAAAAGTGAATGAATAGTCATTAAAATTTTCTCAGTAAAGAGATCTAAATGCAGCTGAAATCATAAGGATTCGTAAAGTTTCTTTTCAGCTTCAAGAATATTATAAACAAGAAATATCAATTAAATTCAGGGACCTGGGCAAAAATATTTTATATATATTAACAAGATTGACTCAAAACATTTGCATATTCAATCTTCTTTATCAAATCCTTAAGAACAGTACATAAAAGAGAGTACATAATGCTCTTTGGTCAAAGCATTCTAAAATCCAAGTAAAAGAGCTGAATAAACAAAAATCCATGATCTTATTTAAGTCTTAAAGGACAAAAAAATAGAAACATTTAAAGCAATCCAATAATATGCCACCCATTCTCTTTTCTTCAAATAAAAGTAATACAAATTAAAATGTACTGGTTGAAAAGGAGAAAGGATTATGCTTTTAAAACTCCAAGTTTTAATGGAAAACATTTAAGAAAGCCTATTTCCTTTCCTGGAAGTCTTATAATATTCAATAAACAAATGCATTAGAAAACTATAGATCAAATGGTTTAAAGTCTGGGCAAGAGACTTCTACATTTACATTAACTTTGCTTAGGTAGCACACCATTATTGGGCAGGACCTTCTTCACAAATGAAGAGTTAGCAAAATGTCATACTCTATTGGTAATTTGCTCTTAATTATGTGTCTTGCTTGGTAAAAAGAAGCCAGATCAATCTATAGCCACTCTCTGTGGGCAGGGGAAAGTGGAAAGAACGGTTATCCATACCAAAGTTTGCCAATACCTCTTTAGAGCCACGGTCAAGGTAGAAGGGGTACAAAATATTGTGTAGTCTGATCCATAGGAAGTCCTGAGGTATTAGAGGTCCATTTCTGCACGACCTGAGAGACTGTTAAATTGATGAATATTGGTGTTAGCTGTAAGTTGCTTGTTCTTCCTCATTTGTTGGTGACAGAGTATATAATAGTGTTGAAAAGCAAGCAAAACACAAGATTTAAATTTGCTGACCCTATGACTAGGTTAGGCATTTTAGTCATTATAAAGATATATTAAAAAAAATCTTTAGAGTAATAGTGTGTATTTAAAAACTTTTAAGACTTGGTAAGGTTTTAAAAAATGCAAGAAACAACAAACACTTCAGAAAAGATACATTTGTACACTGCCAATAAATACACATAAAAATTTATGTGATGCTTAAATGAGCACTCCTATTAAAAAGAGGCTGTTTATTCCAAGAGGTACATTAGACAGTATACTGCACTTGGCCAAAGGAAAATATTATTGAAACTACTTATCCAAAACAGATAAGATAAAAAGTACAGCTATATTTAAAAAAATGCTTACAAATGGGATCCAATGCTAATTAATGCCAGTTTGGATATATCAAGAAGTATCTGGAAATATAATCACAGGGCTTGTAGGGAAAACAACCTAGAGGGAAAAAATTCTAGAAGGTATTAAAAAATTGGAATTAAATTTCATCCTCCTTTACAATTAAAATGGCCATGTAAGACATTTGAGACATTCCCAAAGCATGGGTTATATCTTTATGTTTAATTTAAAAATATAACCTAAGAACAAATTAATGTTTAGCTTTTATGTCCAATTGTTTCAATTCCAGTGCTTGCATCCTTTTACTAAAGGAAGTGAAACTGATTAGGTTAATGTTTGAATATCTGGGAAAAAACCCAACAAGAATATTTAATAAAATGTATTACCGAATGATATTTCCATTTGAACAGCATTGTTACTCTGGCAATTAAGAGCAGAATTAAGCTTTTCTGACTCCGTAAGTATCCAATGTCATAAAAAAGCGTCTCCTGGCTGAAGAGCTCACCTAAATTTAATATGAACCCTAATGAAGGGCAAGGCAGAATTATTCTAACTTCTCTGACTCAAACAAAACAAGAGAACATGGATGTAATTTGGCATCAGAAGATCTAGGATGGGATCCTGGCTGTGTGACTCTGGGAAAACCATTCAACATCATCAGATCTAAGATTTTCATCTGTAAAATGGCTATAATTTTATCTGATAACCTAGTTATAAGACTTACGAAGGTTAATTAAGATGATGTGCTTTAAACTACTTTATAGGCCACACAGCACATCTAACCAGGGTTTCTCAACCTTGGCACTGCTGACACTTCCGGCTGGATAATTCTTGGCTGTGGGAAGCTACCTGGGACATTGCAGAACGTGTAGCAGCATCCCTGGCTTCTGTCCACCATATGCCAGTAGCACCTATTAGTTCTGACAATGAAAAATGTTTCCAGATGTTGCCAAATGTCCCCTGGGGAGCAAATGCACCCTGGAGGAGAACCACTGAGACTATTATTCTTTCCCTTCTTCTCTCTCCCTTGTTAATCTTGTACACCATTGGCTATTTCACCCACTATGTGTGGGTGTATCTGTTCTTAATGCTTACCCATAAGACCGGATTATTGTGCCATCTGCCTCAATTTTCCTGATTCCCTCAAACGTTTAAGATAATCACAGCTCAGCAGTATGTATGTTTAAATGTTGCCACTTCTTCAGTCAGAATATTATTCCCTTAAACTTGGGACCTTTCAGTGTAGAGGTAAAATGACCCTAAGTACTTTGCTAATTTTGAAAGCAGCTCATGACTCAATAAATAAAATTACTATGTGAAGAAAGGGTTAACGGTATTCTCTGAATGGCAACAGTGAAAATGTTGTAAAGTAAACCACTTTGATAACTAGAATAAAAGTTAATTACTCTAGAAATAAAATGGTTTTGTATAGACAAAATGGCCCCTAAGAATTGTATAACTTATATTTTACACATATCTGTTATATACAAATTTTACATGTATCATAGTTCCTAGCTGCTGGAGCTCAATAATGGTTTGTTCACTTATATAATAGGCACATATTTACTAAACACTATGTGTGAGGCACTGAGCCAGATACTGCTGGTGCCATCAATAATTAATCACAAAGGCATGGTCTCTATCCTCATGTTTCAGTTTACTGGAGGAGAAAAGAACTACTAGGCATTCAGATATAATCCAATACTATGCTAAAAGCACAATCACAGGCAAAGGACAGTGTGCTGGAGCACTCACCTAACTACGCCCATGATTGTGTGGGGAAAACTATATTTCCCTGTCAAAATTTCAGGGGAAGAGGTGGAGGAAAACCTAAAGCAGAAGGGTAAATAAATGATGATTTTGATAACATATATTAACCAATACTGAAGGTCACATATGCCATTTAAGTTTCTATTGAAAATGGTGATTTAGATGCATCTGTGAAATGATCACCATAAGAAATAAAAGCAATTTGCCAATATGAGACATGGAGGTACCATGTGTGAGTTGGGTATAAAAACACGTAATTTGCAAGAAGAGTCTCCTGATAATACACAGGAATCAGAACTGACCATAATTCTTTGGCAGGATACCAAACAAAACAGCAAATCTCATTTAGTTTTACTTTATTTCTGTTTTCTAGGTTAGGGCAAAACGGTATTTAGCAACTCTTTTCTCAACTTCATATTTCTCTTGTTCCCAACAGAAAGAGGCTGGGATAGAATGCCTAGAGGGAGCCCCAAAGTAGTAACGAAAGAAGGAAAGGAGTGAAGGACAACAAATATTTTTAAAGGATTGTTTCCTCTTTCTGCTGGGTGCAAAAAAGGTCTGGGTTCAGCTCTTCCGCTCACTTAAAAGATGAGAGGAACTTGGCAGAATTCTGGACTGGTATTCTCCCTTCCGTGAAAACGTTCACTTTACCTTCTATTCTATCCTCGGTTTTGGAGATGTGAGGTTTCCTTCCAAGCCCACTTCAGTGTAGATAAACGTATACAGTTTTTAATCTGTCTCCCTAATGACTGCATGCAAGGTATCTATTTTCACGTTCTATCAAATTGGAGCAAGAAGCATTTTTTAAGTACCAGGGATCATTATTCCAGTTCCACAGCTATTAGACCGACTCAGGTGGTCTATGATACCTGATATGACGATCTCAGGGACATCCAGAATGTTGCCAAATGAAGCAGTTTTACGGTGGCCCCGTTTAGGCTTGGAAAAGGCTGCAAAAACACATATATACAGTATACATGCAAACAACTACAAATAGTAATAGAAAACGATGAACAAAAACAGAATACTTTTCAAATAGTTATGTTAATAACACTTCATGCAGAATGGCATGCAGAACTATCTAACTTTTCATCCATGCTTAGAAAAGGCGTGATTAAGGAGCAAACAATTACCAATACAAGATGTTTCACATACTGGCTTTAATTAGCAGGAAAAAAAAAATAGGGCCGAGACAAACAAAGCTGCAGGGTAATGAGAAAGCTAGATTTCAAACATGTTCATAGAAATAATCTACCTAAGTGAAACCACTGAAGTGCAATGGGGGGGTCTAGGATGAAACTGAGAAGGAAAAGAGGAGTTAAAAAGAGATAAGCTGCCATATTTGTTTTAAATGAACAAACACAGGAATATATGTCCAATTAGGTGTTTCTTGAAGTGTGCTATAAAGTAAAATTCAGTGATTAAATGATAATTACTGAATCAAAGTATGAAATGTTTATGCTTTTATAATTGTAAATATTTAAACATACTTCTGGTAAACTGAATATTTATTGTAGTTTCCAAAGTTTAGGGTGTATTCCTTCTAAACCTGAAAAGTATTGAAAGGCTGGAAAATATGAACCTTTCAAAGTAAGACAGTTCACCAACGGATGTTCAACCATCTGTTTTACATTTAGGCAGAGAAAGGACAGGGTAATTCAAATGTGTGGTTATCTTTAATCTGGTGAAATAACACTTCTGTAAAGAATACTTATAAACCAGTACCTGACTAAAAAATTGACACGAGCAGATATAAAATTACTGTTATTACATTACAGAGCATTTCCTGTTTTAGGGTAGCAACCACTATTTGGCAGGTCTAACTTGAATGATATTCCTGAAATGAAAAAGGCTGCCGAAGTGTAAGCATGTGTTCCTGTGTACACTGTTCATTGGACACTACACTGCGACACCCCGACTCCACACAGAAACGCTTGTGACTCATGGAGGCCAGGAAAGCTCGACAGTGGCTGGTGACCTCCATTCAACTTGATCGTTTCTAAAGACCCATCTGTGTGGCAGAGACTCCTGGTCACCAGCGCAACAGAACCCCAACTTTACTCAGGACAGCAATGCTCCTAGATAAAAGATTGCAGATCCTTCCTTCCCATGGAGCCACAGGGCTCTTCCTTCCCATCTGACACTATCACTATGGCCAATGACATCTACGTGGGAGTTGTTAGGAGGGACTTCTGGGAAAGCTCCTTAAAAAAGCCTGGGCATGAGCCCTTCCCCTAATTCTTGCTTCTTGATGCCAGGACTGTGGATGTGATGACTGGAACTGTAATAGCCATTAGGGAGTACAAAGTAACCTTCAGGATGAAAGCCACACAATAGGGATTATGACACAGAAAGACAGAAGAAA
Source organism: Phocoena phocoena (assembly GCF_963924675.1). Lineage (NCBI taxonomy): Eukaryota > Metazoa > Chordata > Mammalia > Artiodactyla > Phocoenidae > Phocoena > Phocoena phocoena. The sequence goes on along the minus strand of NC_089230.1, from coordinate 65,969,606 downwards.
CCCAGTTACCTAATGATCATGGGGCCTACCTCCAGATTTGTTTGTGTGTGAAATATAAAGCTTATATGTTAAAGACACTGTTATTTTGGATATTCTGTAATATCTAACTGATTCTAATGCTAACTGATAAAATAAGTGATTAGTTGAAGACAAGTATAGTTAGGATGGTCCTCTGGACAACTTCTTTCTGAAAAGAGCTTCACACAAAATGAAAATATTCTATTTAGAAAAAAACCATAAAGACCTAAAAAAAAGAGGACAAAAACAAAAAACCAAACAAACAAAACCCAAAAACCTGGTTAGCTAAGTTAAAAAAAAAGTAGGCTAATACACTTGGAAATATACTTGTATACACATATGTGGTTAAAAGACTAGAGGTAAATACACAAAAATGTTGTTTATCTCTGAGTGGGACAATTATGGAAAACTAGTATTTTTATTTGTTTATATTTCCACATTTTCCACAATAGAAATGTATTTGTAATCAGTTCCTCTCCACCCCTGGGGGAATCAGAAAGAAAACAATTTAACCCAGCATTACTAAATGAACCTGGTTAGAAAAGGTTAGAAGTTCACTCAGGTAACAAAACATGTAATTATTTTTGTGCTGACCAGTCTTTCTTGACAAAATGGAATATAAATGCTAGCTTTTTCAAGATCAAATAAAATTACTGTGATCTTTTATTTTACAATTAAAAGAATTAATCCTAAACTTAGCTACTTTTTGCCACTGAAAGTAGGAGCAGCGCAGCAGATAGTAAGGCCAAATTATATTTGGATCTGGAGTACACTTTCCTGCTAATTTCAAAACAAAACATTTGCTATTGCTTGAGTTCAGCGCAAAATTATAGTAGAATCACCCAAAATCCTCCAAAACATCCTAGTTTTGGCAAAATTTCAATTTCTCACTTAGATTTTCAGCTTGTGTTTGAGCTGAATTACATTTGATAAAATCTGTAATTAGGAAGGTATATTTTATAATCCAAATAATTTTACAAATCATGCTTTCCTTATTTGGAATTTGAGACACTTTTTGCTAGAAGCATAGGAAGTATATTGTAAACTAACTTCCTACTTTAAAAAAATTTAGGACACGCACAAAAAAAACCACTGACATTCCCACTACTGAAGCAATTGAAACTACCATTTTCACCCCTCTTTAGACTTTTATTTTCATTTTACCTGTGGTTGCAGCAATTCTGGCTTCTATTTCAGACATGTCAGCACTCATCCTCTTGCCTTCAGAGGTTGGGGGCAAGCTCTCCACACTGCTCCCACGAGAAGCTCCCAAGCTCAAACGTCCAGATTCGCTCTGTTAAAAATATAGGTCAATTTGAATCACTAAAGCTCTTTATATTTAAAAATCCTGGGCAGCCTAGAAGGAGGAATATACCAACTGGGATTCTTAGGGGTTCTGTTCTGAAAGAAATAGAAAGTTTTCAGGGAGAGGGAGCTGTAAGGCTGAGGGAGAACAAGCTGTAGATACTGGCCTTTAGGATACGCTGGTCACTAGAGCTGGGAGTTACATGCCCCAAATATTGGTTAACCTAAATGCATCGGACAAGATGAATAAAATCACTCCTTAAAATGTTTTAAAACCAGTAATAGCAAAAATATAATAAATCTGGATAATATGAAATGAGAGATCTAGAACAATTCCTTTAACTGGGGAAGGAATACGCATTTTACATTTGTAACCATCAACCGTTCAAGTTAAGGATCACTGTAAGGCGGGAGTTGCACAGGTAGCAAACGCAGCAATCATCAGAAGAGGAAATGATTTGACTGGTAGTGAATTCCAGGAGAAAATCATTACACATCTCTACTCTTAAGCTTGCCTGTCTGTTTCAGGAACAAGACTCAGGACTTATATAGAGGAAGAGGACAAACAATTAACTTGTTAGTATAACGCTCATGACTACTGGTTAGGTTACCAAAAGATTTTACTTTTTGTTACTTTAGTAACAAAACAAACCTGTTGTTTTGCCTGGTTTTTCAACAATTTTGATTCTAAGCGTTTAATGGTATCATTTGTGGCCGGAACTTGCTCCATATTAGTGTCGCTTTTATTACTGGTATTTGTAGAAGTGATGTCCATGAATGAGCCTAGGAAAGCAGAAACATTTATGACTACAGGTTGGGAATAATACAAAATGCTTCATTCAATAAGATGCAACTTAAATTCTTTTCTAAACTAGCAAGACATAAATAGAAATAAAATTGAAGACTTTTCAAGCTGATGAAGATACCCAAACAAACCCATTTTAAATGAAATTTAAGGATAGCACAAAAAGGGAACCAAAACGCCTGGTCTTCAAATAGTCAAGGATGACTTTAAGATTCTTAGCCTGAGCTAGTAGAATGGAGTGGCTATTAATCAAGATGGGGAAGACCACGGGAGGAATGACTTTGAAGTGAGCTCAGTTAGGAAATGGTAATTTTGAGTTCCTAGTAGATATCAAGCAAGTAGTTGGATATATGAGTGTGGAGTTCAGGTCTGGGATGGAGCAAAACATTGGCAAATACATCGTATACAAAGCCATGACACTGGATGAGATTACCAAGGAATGAATTTAGATAGATAAGCAAAGAGCCGAATAACTGAGCCTTGAGCACTCTCACGTTTATAGGTTGGGAAGATGAGGAGTAAACAGCATAGAAAAACATGAGAACAAGTGACCAGGGATGTAAGATGAAACCCAGGCTGGTATGGTATCCTAGAGATCAACTCAAAGTGCTGAAAGAAGTAGAGACTAATGAACTGTGTCAAAGCCTGCTGAGAATCAAAAAAGATGAGAACTGAAAAATCATTCATTTAGATTTTAGTAGTGTGAAAATAACTGGTGATCTTGACAAGAGCAATTCTGGAGTAGTGGTATAATACAAGACTGAATGGAGTGGGCACAAGTGAGAATGGAAAGAGAGAAGCTAGAGAAATACAGACTACAGCAGTCCCCCCCTTATCCTGGGGGGATACACTCCAAGATCCCCAGTTGATGCCTGCAAACTTGGATAGTACTGAACCCTCATATACTGTGTTTTCTCTTATACATATATAACTATGATAAAGGTTAATTTATAAATTAGGCACAGTAAGAGATTAACAGTAGCTAACAATAAAATAGAACAATTATAATATACCATAATAAAAGTTACACGAATGTGGTCTCTCAAATTGTACTACCTTATTGTACAAATTTAATACCTTTTCCATCTAACTAAGCACTTATCCTGCAACGTGACTGTAACTTCTGCAGTTTGAGGTGTAACAGCAAAACTAGCACAAATTTCTTTTTCCTTTGTCACAATTTCACAGATAGAAGTTCTTACTGCTGATCTTGGCAACCTCAGCATATGATTTTTTTTTTTTTCTTTCCTTATTAAAGTTGAGAACTTTCACCTTTTCACTTAGAGGAGGCACTTTATGGCTTCTCTTTGACATATCCGAATTGCCAGCATCACTACTCTTGTGCTTTGGGGCCATTATTAAATAAAATAAGGGTCCCTTGAACACAAGCACTGTGATACCTCGACAGTTGATCTGACAACCAAGAGAGAAGGATACACTGAACAAAGGGATGATTTCATGTCCCAGGCGGGATGGAGCGAAATTTCATCATGCTACTCAAGATGGCTGCAACTTAAAACTTATGAATTATTTAGTTCTGGAATTTTCCACTTCTGGACCACAGTTGACCAGGGGTAACTGAAATCACAGAAAGTGAAACCGTGGACAATAGGGGACTACTGTATATATGCTCTGGGAATGATCCCAGCAGAAAGGCTAAAACTGATGATGCAAGAGACAGGGAAGAATTGCTAGGAAGGGCAGATGGGATCTGCCGCACAAAGGAGACAGGCTTGCCTTTGGCTAGGAGCATGGATAGTTCAGCCACAGAACAGAAGAGAATGCAGAGTAGAGGGGCAGATAGAGGCAGTGGGGAGAGTGGGCTGGGGGAGCTTTTTTTAAAAAACATTTATTTATTTATTTGGCTGTGCCGGGCCTTAGTTGTGGCATGTGGGATCTTTTGTTGCTGCGCTTGGGCTTATCTCTAGTTGTGGCATGCAGGCTCAGTAGCTGCAGCACGTGGGCTCTCTAGGTGTGGCTCTTGGGCTCTGGAGCGCGCAGGCTTAGTTGCCCCACGGCATGTGGGATCTTAGTTCCCCGAAAGAACCCGCATCCCCTGCATTGGAAGGTGGATTCTTAACCACTGGACCACCAGGGAAGTCCCTCTACTATCTTTTTTGATGACCACAAACTATGGAGCTGAGGAACTCCTGAACTAAAACACAGCTTCTTAAATAAGAGTCTCTGTAGATTGTTCTACAAAGACCAAAAAGTAGGGTGTTCACGATAAAGGAAATACGTTGTTTTATATATATATGTATGTATGTGTGTATATATATACATGACATATATATGTTTATATATATGATATATATATTTACAATATATATATATTTACAATAATTTCTGATACTATTTGATCTAGCAGTAGCTAAGAACTATTTTTCAAATAAAGAATGACATTCACAGCAATATAATATCCAATCTTTTTATATATAACTGCGTAAGAATTTCAAGACTTGGAAACAGGTCTTCAGCAACTCTTTAATCTGGGTACCTGCATGAAGAATGGTGCACCTGGAAATTCAAATTGAAGTCAATCTGCAATTAAAATGCGAATGAGGACATCATTCATTGCTTCTTGATTATAACTTCATGGGAATAGAGACACAAAAATTTAGGTTATTACTGTTCTACTCTATCCATTTACCTGTACTGGTGGCAGAGTTGCTCTGTCCTTCATCTGAATACTGGCACGGGTATTGTAACGGCTCATCTGCTCCTGGAAAGTACTATATATATAAAAAGTAAACAACAATTTAAACTTTCTTTAATACAAATTAAATCTTGTGAAAACTAACTTAAAAGGTACATTTTAATTACTTCCTTTTTGAGATTTGAATGTAGCAAAAATTGCTGCTTTATTTTCACTAAGGGATACACTGAATTTGTAAATACCTAAGGTTTTGATTTTACAAAGACAATAATGTGCTACTCTTCTGAATTTCAACTATTATCAATGCCATGTATCTACCTACATATCTATTAGATAGATAGTCTAGATAGTCTAGATAGTCTTAAAGAAAACTGCCAATATTCCTCTAGAGGAACATATGAAATACAGTAGTATTATTCCTCATAATTAAATGAAACATATTTATGTTCTCACAGCAGTGATGTAAACCTCCAAATTGTTGAAATGACTTAGTCTGACAACTGAAACGGTATGCCATAATTTGTTAGAACCTATAGTTTAAATATCAAGGATTATGAATGTCCCTCTATGAACTAGAGATAAAATACTGGATATATTTGTCGGGTGAAAATTAGAATTTCGGAAAAAAAAGGAAGGTTTTCTTCTCAAATTAGACAAAGCACATAAAAGCACAGTTAAAACGTGAACAATTTATGTAACCCGAAGTTTTAAGGTATCTGAGCTCTCTTCTTATGAACGTATCTTCAGGTCCTAGAATTCTATATATAGCTAGTATCCAAATATGCAGTTAAGCTTTAATCAGATTAGTTCAAGCTGGTTTGCCTAAGTTATTTTCATTAGAATGAAAAAACTAAAATTTTGGCCATTTAGGAAGTTACTTAATCTATATTTAAAGAGATTGAAAGATTCTTCTACTTAGCAAATTGTTCTGAAATTAGGCACTTTCATAAGTACATAAACTTTTTAAAGTCAAGGTACCACTCGATAGATTTGTTAGTGCGCCAAAAACCAGAGGCCTAAAATTATTCAAATAATTCTAAGTGTTTGATTTATAGATTAGGAAATTCTAATAATCATTTAAAACGATCCTTCTAAATTCCAAAATTCTACAGAGCCTAGAAGAAAGTTTAACTTTTTAATGGCAAATGAAAAGCTGAAAATATGCAATGAAAAACCAAAAGGTAAAAATTACTTAGATAAATGTGTCTGGGAATGAAACCTCTCTACTGCGCTACATAAATGACTGCTTGATAAAGATCTCTACTAAAGAAAATTTAAAACTTAGCAAGTATTAGAGCCATAAAATACCCAAGTCCTGTAAAGGCTTTAGAGATCACCTAATTCAACTTCCCTCACATTACAGATAAGGCAACAGGCCCAGAAACAAACACATCTGTCCACTAAGTTGAGCAGAAGGAAAAAGCACGTCCAGAAATCTAGTCTTGCCATCTTTCAATTATAAAGAACTAGTTCTTTTTTTTTTTTTTCCAAAAGAATGTTTCCTCCTCTGATTATATGAGTAAAGAACACCCATTCTAACATGGAAAATACAGATAAGTATGAAGCAAAAAAAGAACAATACTGTCCCTTTACTTTAAAACCCCATTAAAAGTCAGTATATATAAAATTCCCTTAAACCCAAAGCCCCTCAAAAGAAGGATTATACCCGCATCAAGTGAGTCATTATTTTCACAATTTCCTCCATTGAAGGGCGCTGAGAAGGATCTTTAGACCAACAACGAGTCATCAGGCTCTCAATGGGCTTAGGTAAATTTTTGATCAGTGGTGGTCGAGTACCTACAATTGAAAATTAGAGGAGGGGAGAAAAGAATGTATTTACTCAAAGAATGGTGTAATTTTTTTTAAAATATGCATTTCTGAAGTGTTACTTATTTTACAGATCTTGTAATTTAAGATTTTTTTAGGAGGACTAAAAGTACCTTTTTATTGGTCCTTTGGATTAACATTATATTTTCATAAAACAGAAGCTACATCTTTTGAGAAGCCAAATTAAAATTTTATATACATTATGACTGAAAGTTAATAATATTTCATTTGCTATAAATACTCTTTTAACAAATAATAATGGCTTAATGTGTATTTTAAGAATAAAATGGTGGCTTGAGATAATCTTATTTGAACTATATTTTCAGATTTATTGTAACAATTTCAAATGTGTTTGACAAATCATGTTCCATATGTCAAAAGTCATCAACTATGGTGTTATACTCACTGACCTCCAAATGGCTCTTTTGTGGGAGACAGGTCTTAGGATTGCTGTGAATCAATCATTTCACAAGCTGAAAACTGCCAACTTTTGTGTAATTAACAAGACTGTAATATCATTAGTAAGGTCCCTAACTTAAATAAGGCCTCAAGTATAATGAAATCTTTGTAAATTTATCAATTAATAACTTAGTTCTTTTATTCCTTACTTCATGGACATTCAATTATTTACTGACAACTGACAGAAAAAGAAAACAAACTGTCCTGTTCAAAGCTCTAGCATTCTCTACAATGACAAGAAAGGTAGTACAATGAAAGGTAGCATAGGAAACTGGTAAACACATTTGAGATTACTCAGATTACTGCCTGACATGTCTATGAATGATCAAAATAGTGAGGCATATATTTATTTCTATCACATGTGGAACAGTGTGTTAAAAATGCCATTAATCAGAATAATTACAATCAAGCGATAGAAATTAAACAACAGAGAGTGAGGTTAAAAGTTAGAAGGTTAAGCAATTTCCCTTCATGAAAAGTTTATTTTCCCAAAGCAGCTGGGAAGTAACTTGATTAATAAGGATATATTCTAATATCATGAGTGGTCAGAAACATTGTAACTACAGGTATAAAAGGAATAGGAGGGATGAAAGGACACTGTGTCCATAAATCAATATAACTTAAAAATATGGGCATTTGAGCCAGAAAGATCCAGATTTAAATCCCAGCAACACCAGTTACTAATCTTGTGACCTCAGTCAAGTTATTTAACTGCTCTAGGTCTCAGTTCCCTAATGTGTAAAACTGTAAAGTGAGGCAATAATAGTACTCGCCTCATAAGAATGAATGAGAAGATAAAAAGAAGTGCTCTGTGAAGCACTTTGTGTTCTGCCTTTACGAATAGCTTAAGTAACAACACTTATTACAGTAAGTCCCCTACATATGAACCTTCAACTTGCGAAGTTTCAAAGATATGAACGTGCGTTCCATCAACGTCAGGTGTGAAATTGCAGCTTGCCCTCCGTCTCCTATTGCTAACGATCCCTCAGCTCTACCATCTCCCACCTCCTCTCCTTCCTCCAGTCAGTAACTCTTCTTGCCTGTTCACTTGATGCCAGCCCCTGCATACCCGCTGTTGTACTGTACTACGGTACTTTTCAAGATACTGTACTGTAAGGTTTAGAATGTTTTCTCTACTTTTTGTGTTTTTTATGTATTATTTGTGTGAAAAGTGTTATAAACCTATTATAGTACAGTACTACATAGCTGACTGTGTTAGTTGGGTACCTAGGATAACTTTGTTGGACTTATGAACAAATTGGACTTAAGAACGTGCTCTCAGAATGTAACTCGTTCGTATGTAGGGGACTTACTGTATTATGCTTTGCTTTCTCTTCTCAATGAGACACTTGCTTCCTAAGGAGAAAAAGGCAATAGCTCCCTAATTATCTGAACCATGTGAGAGATTTTAATTTAATCTTTAAATTTTATTTTTTCCAAGAGAGTCCAGTCCAGTGCTTCTCTGTCCCCTCTAGAGAGCCAACCGAGATAGTTGGCTCTGGCTGTCTACTGATGGCCTTTCCCTAATGAGCACAGCCAGCAAACCTTCTCAGCTTTGTGCAAAGCCAGGACTGCTCCCAGCCCTTGCCCGTTTTTAGAGTAGGGGGGAGGGCTGGAGACTGGTAATAAGAAATTGTATATTTTAATATTAGGGATAAATGGTCTTCTTTGGGGGAGAAACAATTTCCAAATAGGAATAAAATATATAAAATATATTGAAGAAAAAATTTTCACAAACCATTATGAACAGCCCACATGATACGGAAAGCTGGGCCACCAATTTCATCAAAGGGTTTCCGACGTGTTATCACTTCCCAGAGGATAATACCCCAGCTGAAGACATCACATTTTTCACTGTAATTGCTACCTAGAAAAAACAGGTAGTAAAGTTTCAAGACTTTTTCCCACATGACTAACAGAAGCAACTGCTTTCATAAATTTTAAGAATGAGCATCATGTACAAAAACAAGAGAATGCCCCATGTAGAGCTGAGAAATTACTCTTTCTGAAGACCTCAAGTCTTTGCAATAAGTACATTTTTAAAAGGAGTTAAGTATTAATAATGCACTAAAAAATCCACTTTAGAAAGCTGGTCATTTTTTACCTTCTCATCAAGAAACACAGACCTTATCTTTTATTTATTTAGACTTATATTTTCTCTGGGGCAAAGTATAAAACATTTGTACACTCCTTTCTATAATTTCTTAATCTTAAATGTTCTTCTCCCATTCTCTTGATGCTACTATCAAAGCAGAAAAAATTTCTAATCTAGTGTTAAGATTTTCTTTTCAAAATATCTGGTGAGATAAAATTATTAATTTACAAACTTAAAAATAAGTTGTAAGCAGGAAAAACTATGAATACAAATTTACAGTAAGCAGATTATGCAGCAAAAGTTATATGATTACTAAGTTGGCTGGTGAATCAGCACAATTAAATAGCCAAACAAACCCCCCAAACCCACGAACAACCCACTATAACAGTGACCAATTATTACAGCAAGAGCTATGCGTGTACTTTACAAAGGCACTAGGCAGTGCACTGTAAGAGTTACAATGACTTTACAATCTGATTTGGGCTACAGGTGTTGACATCTTTCAGAAATGAAGAGATCTACATAGGCTAACAGTCTGAGCTTTGTTGCTCTAAACAATTAACAGCAACTTTTATTTCTTGGTTCTTTTGTATAAACAAATCTTCCCGCTCTCCATACTACAGTAATAACTGTGTTATTTTAACTCAAAGAAAGACACATGAAATAAACAAATAATTTTAAAACAATGCCAATTATATGCATTCTGTATACAAACTTGAAAACAGGCGGCATTATTTAATTTTATATAATTTAACACTTGCTTGTCCACTAACTTTTTAACTGAATTTTGTGGCAAAATAGCTCCACTCAAGTGACCAGCTGCATAGCAATTTTTTTTCTCTTGGTGGCTAAAAACAAAGAACAAAAAATTTTAAATTCATCAAAAATAAGTCAAAATCAGAATCTGATTACTAAATGTTTCTGAATTTTATGGGCTTTCATACTTCCTAACATATGAATCACACATCTTGAGTTCAACTTTTCTCATTTAAAAGATAAGTTGATGTTTTTATATAGAAACCTCATATGCAATTTATGGACCACTCTTTTAGAACTTCAGTAAGACACAGAGACGTAAAACAAAGTAGGCATAAGCTTATCCTTTACTTAAGGTCCTTAGTATCTTTACTTGTGGTCCTTGCATTCTTTCTAAGGCATGCTCATTTAAACTTTAAACTGCTAATTCTTAATCGCTAGGAAACCAACACAAAGCACAGTAGATCCTCATTATTCCCAGTACTGTTCTACAAAGTTGCTGTGAACCTTGAATTAGTGAACACTGAATCATCTGTTCCTCGGGGAATTACAGGGTTGGGCTCCTATACTGATCAGTTGACATTTTTGTCAACTGATCAATACATAACCTTGTTTTATGTGTGTTTCTGTTCAAAACACCTCATTTAATATAAATTGTTGATTCATTAATACTGAACTCATGGCCAACAGCACTGTAATTCATGCCTGAATGAAGATTAGTTAGCACATGTATTTTCTCTGTAAGACACATCACAGCCTTCTGATACTTAGGAACACCAGAAAGCACTTCAATATTACTCGTAGAGGCCATTTTAAATGGTGAAATCATCAACACAAAGCACAAAAAAAGGAAAAAAATAAGGCACTAAATACATCACAGAAGTGATAAAATATAAGAACTGATACAACGGGGCAGAGCATTGCCTTGTTTGACCTCAGCTGGGAAGGTGTGTGTTGGGTGACTAAATTTTTCCCTGCTTTGTTCATGCCTGTGAATAACTATGAAAGAATTATGAGTACTGATTTTAGGATACAAGTAGGCAATTTTGCAGTTATGGAACCTGAGAATGAGGATCAACCGTACATATGCTTGAACTTCATAGAGGGTGCTAGACAACTTAAATCTTGCTGTGAGACTCAAGATCTAAGGCTATATTTATTTAATACCTCCTTAGACTTTAGTATATATCTTATAATTATATACTATGCAGAAATAAAACCATGGAAACAGGGCAAAGCCATAAACACACTGGATTTACATGGAGTAATAAGGCAGATTATCAGTCACATCATGCTTTTGCCATTTTACCTTCAAAAACTTCAGGTGCCATCCAAGCAGCACTCCCCTTATTATTGGTCATGTGTGTCTGAATGTCACAGGCTGTACCAAAATCACAGATTTTTAAAACTGTCCCCCCTGCAACCAGCAGCAAGCTGTTTTAAAAAATAAAAGGTTATAAGACCAATATTTGATTCTGCAATAAGAGACATTTGTGGAAACAGAAAAGGTTAAGCAAAATGTCATCATTCAACTTCCGTGAAATGTTACCCACTCACCTATAACAGCTTAATAATACAGAGGAATATCAGCAAAAATTGACCTTAACCTAGTTCTCTTAGGGAGACTGCTAGACCCAAATTTTGATGTCTCCATTTCTATCTCCATAATTTTTCGTGACTATGCTTCTCTGTGGGCCAAAATAAAACATGGGGTTTAAAAAACATCTAGCAAGTGAACATTATGGTGTCCTGAAATGGGAGTGGATGTATATCAATACTTTCATAAATTGTTCACCCCCTATACTTAACCTTAACCAGTGTTTTTCAAGCTACAGGCAGAAACCTAGTCACAAAATTCTAGATCACAGATCTGGAAACCTACATCACAAAACCAATTCAGTAGACTATGACAGCATTTAAAAAATAAAATAGAAAATATCAAAGTGCATCACAACTACTAAGATTAAACACTGTTTCAGGGAAGTTCAGTTTCAGTTCTATATACAATAATAGGTACACACGATAGACTGTGAAGTATTTCTTACTGTGGATGATGGTCCTGAAGTTTGCAAACCTGCTTTGCTCACCTGCTTTGCAGTGAGCAGAAATGAGTCTTTAGCTTAACATAGCAAGACTGTTTAGCTGTTCACTGACCCTATTTCCTTTCTTCTCTGGGTACATTTCTCAGCCTTCTGAGCAATTACGTATGGCTATATGACAATTCTAGTCAATAGAATGGGACGTACTTCACCTCCAAGCCCGGCCCATATGAACTCTCACATATATAAACTCCTTTTCCTTTCCCCATATGTCACTGAAGGCACAGGATTCTGAACTACAAGACAGAAGGAATCTGGGATTCTGACCCACCATGTGCATCAGGAACATTCACTTCGGACTTTACGAGCAAAACCCACAAACTTTGTACTTTAAGCCATGAGACTTCAGGGCTTATATAACAGCATCACTGTAACCAATATGAGAAATGGTATTGAAATGGGTGTTGCTATAACAAAAATCTAACATATTTGGTGTTGGTTTAGCAGTAGGCAGCAAGAACACTGAAAGTGGAAGCTGGAAAGAGAGAGATCCATGTAATGACGTGGCAAAACATTTGGTAAAATTTGTCTCCTGTGATGATTTGTGGCTTTAAAGGACTGGAAAAGCTGACTTCTTCGACTCCAAACAGCAGGAAATAAGATTCACAAAGGCCCATTAAGACAGCATTGCAGCAAAGAACAAATTAAGAGAAAAGTACTTCCCATCTCAGCTTCATGACTTCAAGGTGCCTCCATTTAGTTGAGAAAAGGCACTGAGGCCGGGAATCCAATAAACCAGGCTCAAGATTTTGTCTAAGAAAGAACTGTGGTAGTATTAGTCACAGGCACATGGAACTGACTGGAACCTGGGGGATCAAAAGCCCACGTCTGAGGAAATTATACTGCCAACGGAACCACAGGCCTGGAATAAAGACGCTTCTGACTGTTGTACAATGCCCTCAGACCCCAGATGTGCAGAAGCAGGAAGCAGCCTATAAAAGCTGGACAGCTTCTGAGGAGAGTATATGGCCCAACACCTACTCCTGACACTGCTACAGAGAATGCACAAGGAGAAGCCTACTAAAGGGTGAAGCTAGGAGTCACAAGCAATGGAAAAAGGAGCTCCTCTCCTAGGGCAGGATCAGAGTCTGATCAAAAGACAAACCTCTCACAACTCCAGGGCAGAGGGACCAGAAAATGCAGGACTTCATTGCTACAGACCAGTAGCTGCTGTATGTTTCTGTTGTTTCCTTTTCCCAATGGAGCCTTTTACTGATGGGCCTCTCTTCTACTGTTTTGTGTGTGTGTACGTGTGCTGGGAGGTGTGAGGTGGGGGGTGACAGATAACTTTTCTTTCTAATTCATTTGTTTCCAGACCGTGAGGGGCTGCATCTAGACCTGCTGGAGAGGACTACACAGCATCCTGAGATCCTGAACTGTGAGCCAGGTGGTGACTGCAAGATGTTTAACTGGCAAAGGGCAGTAAGTAGTTCTACTTGTGTGGTAAGAGTAGTAGAAAACACATGCAGATGTGGCTGGGACTGACCAGCTGCTCACCAAATCCATCCCTTCTTCCTCTGGAGAACAGAAGACATTTCCCAACCTCTCTTGCAGGTAGGTGTGGCTAAGATTGAGTTGTGGCCACTGGTATGTGGGTAGAAGGGACAGGGGTCACTCCATGGGTCTGGCTCCACAAACCTCTCATCCATCAGCTTCATTCTCTTTACCTGCTGGCTGAATGCAGAGGTCCCCAAAGTCCTGGAGGATGGCAGAAGTACAAGATGGAGGGAGCCTAACTAGGCCCTTGAATGACCATATGGAAGGTCATCTGTCAAACAGGAATATGTTTTGGATTTCACCTGAGTCAGAAATAAATTTCTGCTGTGATAAGCCTCATGTTGGCTATAGCAGCCAGTGTTAAAACAACTACTATACTCAGCTATCAGAGTCTCTTAGGGAACTGGTACTCATAGTCTTAGGTTTTCCATATCCCAATGCAATTTGGTACTCCTTTAAGAACTGAAATATATAAAGCAGTCTGAAAGTGCAAAAAGAACCATGAACATAAAAGATAATTTTTATTAGCTTATTATTATTAAAAATTAATTATACATTTAAAAATGTAAATCACTCTCTACATCATTATCTAAAAGGCTTATAGGCATGTGGGTTATTCTGCAAACCAGTAGAAACAATTCTTTATTTTGAATCCCTTCCAACCATCTTCTCTTAAATGCAAAAGAGGTACTACTGTTTTATATAGCCAACGTTTATTTTAATGTATGTTTACTGATTTTATTTCACTATTCCTTCTTGAATCTTATGCTCACGTTATGTAATCATTTTCTTTCTTCCCCAAACACCTTTAATGAAGGTCTACTTACAATAAATTCACTCAGGTTTTGTTTCACTATATCTTAAATGTAATTTAGGGCAGGTACACAATTCTGAGTAGAGAGCTATTTTTTCTCAGCTCTGTGAAGTTATGATTCCAGTCCTCTAGCTTCCATTGTTGGTGTTGAAAAGTATACTTCAGTCTAACTGTCAGTCCTTTGCAGGTAATCGCTTCGCTGATTGAAAAATCTCCCGTTTTTGCTGTTCTGTAGCCTCATTATGGTGCGTCGTAGGGGAGATTTCTTTTCATTTATCCTGCTTAGAATTCATATCTTTTATTTGGAAAATTCCTGGCTAACCCCTCTTGAAATAGTCTCTCCCCATCCTATTTTCTTTTATTGGAATTCTAATTCTATGCTGTTAGTCCTCCCTTTCCTTCTCTCCATGTTCCTTAACCTATCATTTTTTTCATTTATTTGTCTGTGTTGCATTCTGGGTAACTGCAGATATATCTTACAGCTCACTGAATCTCTTGTCACCTATTTCATATCTGCCATTTAAAAATTTTAATTATTTCTAAATGTTTTATTTAGTTCTTTTGGTCATGTTGATAGTTTTCATTCCTTGCACATTTTAATTCCTTCATTTCTGTAAATAATTTGAGCATATATATTTTATCCTCCATATTTGATAATTCCAAATATCTGGAGTCTTACTATTTGACGGCTTTATTCCACTTTGTGTTTTTTATGCTGACTTTTACTCATGGTAACTTGCATCTTTATGGGTGTGGTAATTTTTACTGTGGCTTCATATTTGATTGATCTTAATCTGGAAAAATCCTAAAGACCTGAATTGAAAGTATATGACTTTCAAATAGTTTCAGTCACCCTGAATGCCCTGAGACACCACCAATCCCAAAGCACTTTTAACCTGTCCTGTTGGGATATTTTTGATTGGGCAAGTAGAGCAGATTCAAACTCACAACAGCATGAGGGGAGACTCTCAGTTAAAAAAATAAAAGCTTGTCTAGTCAGAAAACGGTTCTTTTTTTCTAGTCAACTTTTCTTTTAGTTCTTCCGTCCAAGATACTGAACTTAGGCAGAGGTCTCAGTTCTGCTCCCTCACCTGGTGCACAACAAAGGGTCTGCATCCCGTTAAACAGAAGCCGTTAAAATTTGGGCCTCTACATTCTAGATACTGGCAGAGGCTCACAGGAGAGCCCTTGGCTTCCCACTCAGGGTTCAGTTCTCTCCATCTTTTGGCTTAATGATTCCCTTATTTTCTTCTAAGATCACCTATGCATGTAAAAGGATGTTTGTTGTAATGTGTAGCCTCTCTGGGTGCTTGCTGTAGGATGTTTTTTCAGTTTATCTGGTTTGCCATATTGCTGGAGTGTCAAAATTCTTATCATGTGAGTATAAGAGTCCAAGCTATCCCTGTGAGCACACACAGGATGTTAGATTTTAAATGCATAAATATCATGGCTTAAATTTCATGTGCTTCTCAAAATAAGGTATGTAATTTTGCCAATATAGTAGTGTATGCTGGGATAAGTGGCAGGGAGCCAACAGAGCCCCGGGTTAAAGCCAGCACATCTCCCTAGACCAACATTTTTACTCAACTGTAAGTATCTTTAACACCCTAACACTGACTTCAAAACAAATTGCATTAACACAGGAAGTCAAATGCAAAATTCTTACGCAACATTCCTTAAGAAGGCTTTTTAAGCTCTGTCCCTACTCTCAGACTTACTCAGGTTATATACATCATAACTTTGTTCTGGGGGGTGGGGGGGTATGGAGGAAAGCTGAGAAGCTCCAATTTAGGAATTTAGGGCCTTACAGGGCCTGACAAAAATGTCAACTGATTCGGTAGCATGGTATTTTCTAAAAACAGCTCTATAAATTAAATCTTCCCCGTCTAAAACTGCCCATCAGGCCAAGAAGAGTTTCTATTTTAATAACTCACTTTACTTAAGAGGTAGTAAGTAATATTGTTTATCCATTAAAAATAAAGAGGTAAATATCTGTATATAGTAATATGAAAAAAAAGTCCCAGTAAGTGAAAAAAGCAACATTATGTATAGTGTAATCTATGCATGCTTAAAAAACAAAACAGTGCTTATCTCTGAGGATTGGAAATGGGAGGTAGAAAAGACTTATTTTACATTTTAAAAAATAACAACATATACATAATTAAAGAAAGTAAAGTAAAAATGAACAATACAGAAGAAAGAAAACAACTATCGTTTTTTTTTTTTTTTTTTTTGCGGTACACGGGCCTCTCACTGCTGTAGCCTCTCCCGTTGAGGAGCACAGGCTCCGGACGCACAGGCCCAGCGGCCATGGCTCACGGGCCCAGCCTCTCCGCGGCATGCGGGATCCTCCTGGACCTGGACCGGGGCACGAACTCGTGTCCCCTGCATCAGCAGGCGGACTCCCAACCACTGCGCCACCAGGGAAGCCCTATCCTTATTTTTAATGTCCTTATTTTGAAGATGTTTCTAAAAATGTTCAATCCCAAAACCATTTTTATGTTTAGAGTATGTGTGTGTGGTAAGAGTATGACCCTATCTTGATTAAAATGACCCAATAAAAGATTTCCAGAAAATTTTCTGAACTTAAGATTCCAACTCTTCTAGGTGCTATATTACGCAAATATAATCACCAAGTAGCATACTCTTATTCAGGTTTTCCTTTTGATGACAAACAGAAATAAAGATGGGTAATATAATTTGCATCATCACACTGTAGCAATATTCAACATCGGGTTGGGGATTCATTATAATTACAGTTAATAAATTCTTTGTATATAATTTTGTTACAAAATTCTAACTGGAGAGATTACTTAGAAAGTTAGTTTTCTTTTAGTCCAACATGACTAAGATAAGCCAGATAAACTACTATTCACATCTCCATAATGCTACAAATACTTCTATGACAATTTACGTGGAAAGAATGTTAAATGCAAATTACATGCACTTCAACAAACAAAAAATTTTTCCTTGTTTCATTGTTTTTGTTTTGTTTTTTCAGTTCACTGTTGTGGCCTCTCCCGTTCCAGAGCACAGGCTCCGGACGCTGCAGGCTCAGCGGCCATGGCTCACGGGCCCAGCCGCTCCGGGGCATGTGGGATCTTCCCGAACCGGGGCACGAACCCGTGACCCCTACATCGGCAGGCAGACTCTCTACCACTGCGCCACCAGGGAAGCCCCCTCCTTGTTTCATTGTTGTTAAGTTCTTACTACTTTTAACCCAAGATAAGAATTCTGTAACTGACTTCCTTGTTTCATCCTGGTACATTCAAAATATCACAATAATTTTTCTGAATGAATTTTATATTATTATTGCTACAATTAGTACTCCTTTACTCATAAGACTTTGGATGAACTTGCAAAAGATAAATAAAACAGGGGCACTAGTGCAAGTTGATACTGTATAAAACACCTAACCACATCATCAGGTCCCTTCTTTATATGCCATTCTGAGGAACTCTTCCTGACCACAGAATCAGTGACACAGACAATAAGATACAGTACATGTATTTGTATATACAATTATATATGAAAGCAGTCATTCCAAAGAATTTTCTTTTCCCTTTTTCCCCAGTACATTCTGAAAAATCAATTCTAATTCTAAAGCCCAATTTGTATGCTGGGTGCCCCACAGGAAATGTGCAACACTACAGGATGAGTCCAACCATGAGGATGCCCAAGAGAAATTAATGACCTAGACAGACCAGACCTCTTCTAAATATGTTAATGGTATTTATTAGCAAAAGGAGAGTCCCCAGCTGTAGATGATTTTGGTAGGACGTATCTGGTCTGTCTAAATACGTCGGTTAAATAAACCTAACATTTACGGATTTATGGGGTATGGTTGGATGGAGAATGGAGGTAGCTGTTTAAGCTGTGTAATTATGGAATATAAAAGATGTTAAAAAACAAAAATAACTTTTTTGTGAGATATTTTAAAGTATATTGTTTAATAACTCTTCAGTTATTCCAAAGCCAAAAAGGCCCTAATGCAGACGGGTGACTTTTGGGAGTTGCATCTAATGGTTTCTGGCTCCTCCAGGAAAAGAATGCTTTGTCTGTGCCTGATTACTTGCCTGTATCCTTTAAATCAGCCAATTTGTTGCTGGATAAGAGCTATGATTTTCATAAGTTTGCTTTGATAATTCAACTCTTTTAAATGGGGGGGGGGTTATGGAGGACACAGTCTCCAAAACTAGGAAAAAAAAAAGTGCTTTCTTCTTTACTACCCAAGACAGGTAGCTGCAACAACAACCTCAGGAGTCAAGTTAAAAAAATAAAAGTATCATAAATCTAGGGCTTAAACATTATTTGACCAGGGACCCGGGGAAAGGGAAATCAGTTTAAGCTTGGAGGTGGAAATAAGGTACACTAGCGAGAACAGTGATTCCAAGAGTTGAAACCTATGTAGAGTGTATCAGATTAGATAGGAGAGTGAGAAGTTATACCCAGAAGGGATGCTTTAATGCCTTAAACCAGCATCAAGAGAATGGAATACTTGAGACTGATTTCCTAGGGGATACCTCTTATCTGAGGACTGATGTGGTGGCTAGGGGTACAGGGGAAAGAGCATATGGGGACTTTTTACTTTCTCACAGGTGGACAGAGAAGAAAAAAATTAGAGAGAAATGGGGACAAAAATATGTATGTTTTCTTTAATCGTGTACCCACAGAAACAAAAAATCCACAAAGTTTTAGCCTTTAAAAATATTTATGTAGGGAATTTTGAAGTTCTTTCAAAGTCCCAGAATCCTCAATAAGGAGAAATCCAGAATATTTTCAATTTCTACTCAGATGTGCCAGCAATGCCCTTTGCCTTCCTCTGAAAAGGCAAATAATAACCACTCTGTATATTTTTGTGTAATGTCGACATTGTGCTTGTTAGGGATAGAGTGGGGAACAAGACAGACTTGTCTCTGCTCACATGGAACTAACTATTTAGGGAAAACAATACATACCGTGGGCACAAAATAGGACTTACAGACTAATAGATTCTAGAATTATGCTAATCTAAGGTAGAAGTTATTAAAAATAAAAATTCAACCAAAATAAAAATGCCACTAAAGACAACATTCTAAAATGCAAGCTTAGATAAATGACTAAATGATGAAGGTGAGTTAAAAGTAAACAATCTTAAAAAAATAAAAAACAAACATTCTTGAGCAAGCCAAAGGGGATGAGAGAAGAAAAACTGATGTGCAACGACCAGCTTAAATTAGGGAGTGGGTAGGGGATGGCAAGAGAGAGAGACACCACATTATTAGAACTTACTTTGGCGGTTTCAGGTCCCTGTGAATTAGAGCTTTGGGTTGCATGCTATGAAGATAAGCCACTCCTTGGGAACACTGTAAACACCAACTCATTGCGTGGGCAGCAGTGTAATATGGCAATGGTTCAGCACCATGCAGCACTGCAAAAGAAAGGCACAAACTAAAAAGAACTTTATTGCATATAACAAAAGACACAAAGTGAATGCAAGCACTATCAGAACACACGGCTGGGTATTTTCCTACACATGCTCCCATCGGTCCTGCTTTTCATTCTTTTCCGAATAAAAAGATGGAAATAGTTAATGATTTAAAATGGATAACTACCACATAAGTACCTAACATTTAATAGGATTCCATTAACTGTTATACATACATTCAAGTAAAATTAATATACATTACCAGGTTTTTTCATATTGACAGATGCAGTCTTTCACACAATACCATAAATTATAAGCAATGTGATGACATACTACTATAAGAGAGATACAGAGAAATACTATGGAAGGAAACAAAATGTGCAACAAGATGTTTACAATTATGCTTTCTATAATGGCTAAAAACTAGAAATAGTTCAACCAAATAAAACACGGGAGTATCAGATAGCCATTAACAATGATGATCACATGAGCAGTAAATATAAGTAAAAGTTTATATAAAATAATGTTAATTTAAAAAATAAAATGCTACAATTTATTTTATATAAATGGTGTGACAAGAGACTATTTATATATATGTTTGGTGTTTCTTACAGTGAAAGGGTTAGCTCTGTTCTATAAAGGTAACTAAACGATACAGTTTCCTTTCATTGTTATCAAAATGACACATATACACTAACATGTATAAAATAGATAACTAATAAAAACCTGCTGTATTTAAAAAAAATGTTCTGTGAAGTGAATTTTCACAATTTTATTTTTTGGGAAAAAAGCAAAATAAAGCAGAATAAGGATGTGTGGTTAAAGAGTTCTAGAAGAGGAGACTGAAAGCTAAGAGAGGGCAAAAAGAAAAAATTAAAAGTATGAAGATATTTTAAAATCTATTTAAAAAGCAAGTTTGACTTTACTTAAATGCTTTTAACATTATGCAGAGTACCATCAATTTAAAAGATTGATATCCTTAGACCTCTAAATTTCACATACTAATGTTGTAGCATCTTGTCTTTTCATTTTTAATCTTTAGCAGATTTCTTTTTTTAATTACCTCCTTTTGGGACTCTGAGGATAAACTGTGAAGAACATTAAGTAACTTACAATTTATATTAAAAGCTTTTCAATTATTTCACTCTACTAGGTAAAGACAGGTGTAATGACACTCACCATTATACAAGGAGCCCCCTTCAGCATATTCCATCACAAGACACACCTAAAGGAAACATATGCCAGAATAATTAACCACAGAGCTATACCATCTTGTGGAACTTGAGAGATAACTTAGTTCAACCTTTGATTTTATAAATGCATTAAAAATCATTCTTTTGTCCCCTACTATGTGAATAGTGCTAGAGGAAATAAAAGGTATCTATGATCTAAGACCTTGTCTTCTAGGGGACCACTGTCTAAGAGTGGAGATGTATATAAAAACATAATCACGAGATCTGTGGTGACTTTTTCCAGTGCAAATGAACAGGTGCTGTCATAGGATATTGTAAGCCTCCTAAGAAGATGAGGTTACTGGATAAGACCACCTAAGACAACTATTCCCTTATATTGTGTTGCTAACAGATTAGAAACACATATAATTTTTTTTTGAAATAATATGACAGATCAAAATAGCTTCATAAACTACACAGCTGCACGTATCTGCCACATCATTTCTTATAGACAGAGTATAATGAAAAAGTGACAAACTTACTGGATTCAAGCAGGCTCCATATAGCTTTACAATGTTAGGATGGTTCACACGGGATAACTGCCGAAGCTGTAACAAATTAAGGTTTCTTTTAAAAAGTGCTAACTTTTAACGAAGTGATCTCACAGTATCATTCAAATCTTAACATTGTACAAAGCATTAGTGTAATCAATCAGCAATCACTGTTTCTGCCGAAGCTGTAACAAATTAAGGTTTCTTTTAAAAAGTGCTAACTTTTAACGAAGTGATCTCACAGTATCATTCAAATCTTAACACTGTACAAAACATTAGCGTACTCAATCAGCAATTACTGTTTCTTATGTAGCAGGCACTGTGGTCCTAAGTGCCTGCCCAGAATGGCACAGAATCCCTGCCCAGAGCTCTCAGTTTAGTTGGGGGAGAGACATGTACACAAATAATTAAAGCAATATGCCAAGTGCTATAACAGGAGTTATGTACAAGGCATAAGTACAAATTAGAAGAAACTAACTTTGCCAAGAAATGTTAGGATGCCATCCCCGAGATGGCACTGAGCTGAGTTATCCAAACCAGAAGAAGCCATATCATCATCATCATCATCTTCAAAGGTGATGGTTGAATGAATAGCCGACCTACTCTATGCTGGGCACTGGTGGGCACTTTATAGATATTGTATAATCCTCACAACTTTGCAAGGTAGGTATTATCATTTTCATTTTAAAGATGAGGTACCTTTAAGATAAGGCTCAGAGAAGGTTAAATGAGCTGCTAAATACCCTAGAGTTAGGAAACAGTACAGCCAGGGTTTGAACTTTGGTCTGACTTAAAATCTGCATTCTCTTCCTTCCATCTTCCATCTCTTGAGTTAATTCCCTCTTCTCCATTCCCACTACCACTGCCTTAGCAATTCCAACCTGAACCACTGTAGTAATTACTACAGCCTTCTCCTAACTGGTCTCCTTACTTCCAGTTTTATCCAATCCAATCCAATGATTCATATGGAGGTCAGTGAGGGGTTTGGCTGCACTCATCTCCCTTTCTCTACATCTCAAATTTCTATTAACATATCCCCCCAAACTGCGCCTTGCTCTCTCTTCTCTCCCTTTTCTGCTTCTCCCCCTTTCTTCTTCCTTTCCTTCTCTACTACCTACATTATATTGCTGGCTCATATGAAGTCCACTAAGGTAAACCTTTTTACTACATGCTACTTAGAAAGCTGTATTTTTCTACAGCCGACATCTGTAGATTTTCAGTCCTAACAGACTTAATATCACTATTTATTATATTTCATCTCGTTAAGATTCACTATTGAGCTTCAGATAGCAGATTATTCAAGCATTTATTCCTGTTCCCTCCTCAAATACCACTAAGAAGGTAAAGGTGCTTTTTTCAAGGCATAAACTCAGAAGGATGAAGAGAATGTGAAATGAGAAAACAGGACATATTTTTGGAAGTTGGACAGCAAATGACCAGCAATAACTAACACAGCAGACCTAAAAGAAATGAGAAAAAGTGAGAAGCAACCAGATTTATCTCACAAACCTCCCAAAAGGTGGAGGAGTGGTGGTAGTACCAGGTATCTATTCATACAAGCTAATAAAAGAGCAGAGAGATTGCTTAAAAGTTAGACCAAAGATTCCCTCCAGCCCTGACTTCAAACAGCTTAGTGACTGCCTCTTTACTGTCTCAAAGATTAGAGGTTGATTCTTTACAGAAGGTGTAATACCTTCCTAAATATAGAGAGATATATTTAATATAGAGATAAATACAGAGATAGAAATATAATAATACCTTCTTTAGAGAAGGTGTGAGTCTCTGGATTGGGGGATACCATATAAAACTAAGGGATGAGCTCAAAGTAGTTGCCTCTGAGAAGCAGAAAACTTGATGCGAGGAGGTACGGGGATTAACGTTTTTTTTTAAGTAAGAATACATGGAGAACCATTTGACAATTTATCAACAAAACTTTGATGAGAAACTTTTTTTCTCCAAGCTATTATGATCTTTTTGACTCTGGATTGCTAGCCTTTAACACATATTTTTACCTAGTTTTAGGAAACTGCCAATACAACAGTATACGATCAATGACCTCATATAAACCATAAACAAAAATTGTGAATAAGGCAAGATAAAGCCAGACTCCTGGAACATACTACTATAGATCATCTTTCTTCATGATGACATCAAACCATTCATCAGCATTTCTCAACTCATGCAACTAATTACAAAAATCCACTTCATCATCTCACAATTAAGTTCTCATTTCTTCATGTTATACATTATAAAGTATCATGAAGTATATTTTGAAATTATAATTAAATAAAATCACAGATATAAATTCAGAAGGTTTATAAGGTAAAGACCACTCATCTATTGGCCAATGAAGTTAAAAAGTGATAAAACCATTGCTTTATTGAAATACTGTGATCTAATATATAAAACAGCATAAAAGAATGAAGCTGGTAATACAATAATCTCATGATTATCAAATTCTCCTCCATCATCAAATATGTAAGAGAAGAGAGTTGTAAATTTTCGTGTTAAATGAGAGAAACCAATTTGAAATTGTTTTTCCTTAAAATAATCTCTTTCGAATTTCTAAAAATGTTCAGTCAAAAATGAATGCATAAAATTTCCCTTCTTAATTTTAGATAATAGGAGAGATTACCATTTCTTTTCTATTTTAAAATTTAAATTCTATGCCTTGAAATAGACCTGAATTACATGGAAGAGATTGTATTTTAATTCAGGGACGAATTCATTTATGTAACTAATTCTCTTTTCCCCTAATTTTAAATCAGAATTAAGAGTGTGAATGAAAAAATATTCCTATGGCATTCCCTTTGGTTCAACCAAACTGCTGATGTTCAAGTATACAGAGAAATGACAACCGAGAAACATTTTTTTTCATAATATTAAATTCACAGAGTATCTTAGGTGAAGAACTACACCACAGAAATGACACTTCAACTTACCTCTACAATAAAAGCTTTCCTCTCAGATTCACTTTCTATTTGTTTAATAGCAACATCTTTTGCTCTCCACTTAGCTTTGCATACTACTCCAAAAGCTCCTCTTCCAACGACCTTTAAAAAAAAAAAAAAAAACTCACGAGAATCAGAAACAAATAACAGTCTAATGCATAACACTGAAGCCAATCTGAAAGATTTATTAAAGAAGATTTTTAGTAATCATCACGATCTGGATTTGCCACTGAGTAGGTATGAATTTTCATTAGAGTGAGGAGATAATGAAATGTACTGTCTCTCTCTTTGAAAGTTTATGGTCTAGACATCTCTTCATTCTCAAAACTGAAAACAAACAAAAAAGACTCTTAGAGGGCTTCCCTGGTGGCGCAGTCGTTGAGAGTTCGCCTGCCGATGCAGGGGACACGGGTTCGTGCCCCCGTCTGGGAAGACCCCACATGCCGCAGAGCAGTTGGGCCCCGTGAGCCATGGCTGCTGAGCCTGCGCGTCCGGAGCCCGTGCTCCGCAGTGGGAGAGGCCACAACAGTGAAAGGCCCGCGTACCGCAAAAAAAAAAAAGACTCTTAGTGACAGAAAACAAATTAAAACAGGCAAGATGAATGAGAGGATAGAGAGAAGATGGCTTGGAAAAAAATAAATAAAAAGCAGAAACATATAATCAATGTTTTAAGCTCTCATATTTATGAAATTAAAAAGTAGCTTTTAAATAATTCAGTGGGGGTAGGGAGTAGAGGGGAAAGATTAAAAATAGAGATGATAAAATACTGGCCACTGTGAGGGACAGTAAAAACATAGTATCATATTATACAATGGAATATTATTTGTCAAGAAAATGGAATGAACTACTGATACATGCTAGTATCATATTATACAATGGAATATTATTTGTCAAGAAAATGGAATGAACTACTGATACATGCTACAACATGGATGAGCCTTAAAAACACTACGCTCGAGTGCCAGACACAAGAGATCATATATTGTATGATTCCAGTTATATAAAATGTCCAGAAAAGGCAAATCTTTAGAGGTAGAAAGTAGATCAGTGGTTGTTTGGGGCTAAGAGTGGAAACTGGGATTAACTGTAAATGGGTAGGAGGAATCCTACACCAAGGTGATGAAAATGTTTGAAAACTGATTTCTGGTGATGTTTGTACAACTTAGCAAATTTGTACAAATTATTGTATACTTCAAATGGGTAAATTTTATGATATGTAAAATATATCTCATTAAAGTTTTTTTTTAAGTTAAAAATAAAAATTGACAATATGTTGTATTATTGTTGAAGCTGATGGGTAGCTCATGAATTCATTCCTCTCTCAGGCTATTCGACTTCTATTAATGTTTGAAATTTGCCAAAATATTAAAACAACAACAAAAGAATAGCTTTAGATACTTGTTAGAACAAAATCATTCTACATTATCACTGTAAATGACCTTAGTTAGGTGCCACCTACTCCATTTCAACTTCCAACAGACCTAAGTACTTCCTTAAGCAAAAAATCTAATTCCCTGTACAGCTCTCATTTATGATGTACTTTCTATATAGCAGGCACTAAGCTAAGTGCTTTACATACATTGCATCATTTACACAACCTTAGGTGACAGGTACTAGAGGTATCTTCATTTTACAGATGAAGCATCTAGGTTTAAAGAAATCAACTAACTTGCCCAGGGCTATGTAGCTAGTAAAGAGCAAGTACAGTCTGATGCCAGGAAGTCTAACACCAGAATGTTAGAGATCCTGATTTGTACACATATATCTGTATTATATTTCGGAAAGGAGCAGTTATATCTTCTCTTGGAGGAGGAGTCTTCACTTCAGGCAAACTTACATGTACAGGGACTCCTTGTAGAGTAAGAAAGGGGCGCTTATAACTACCAGGACAGTAGTTGTAAACTGAGATGGATGGCCATTCTAGCCATACCTCAAATTCCAGTTCAAACATTACACAAAGCAGTATGGACATTTCTCATGTTGCTTAATGTATAAAACCATCCAAATGGTTAACATTTACTGAATGCCTATCATGTGCCAGGTACTAGTCTATGTGCTTTCATGCATTAACACATTTAATCCTCCTCCATTAAGGTAAGTAGTAAACTGAGTCAGACAGTTGCAAGTTGCCCAAGATCACAGGGTCAGAGAAGCCAGGATTTGAAGCCTAGAGTATGTAATGACCAATTCACTCTATATTCAGCCTCTGGATGTCATTAACTTAAAGGAAACTGGGCTGTCTTTCCTTTAGTGACTTTCCCTTTTTCCATTCCTAGCCCTGGGTGCTCAGGGACCTCCTGCTTAGGCTCTAGCCCTCCTCCACACCTCTCATGAGGGAAAGGAACCAACGTCAGTTATTTGGACTTGTCATTCAGTTACTTTAACATGAATGATTATTGGTTAAACCTAGTACCATCAGAATAACAGAAAAAGTACACCTAGGATCTGGAACCTAACAGACTTGAGTTTAAGTGTAGGTTCTGTCTGCCTATTAGTTACCAATACTGGGCAAGTTAATGTCTTTGAGCTTCTGCTTTCTCAACAGTAAAAGGGAGATGCTTACATTTTCCTCAGCGAATATCTATAGTGTTCATAAGTCAAAACCAGGCATTTTCTTCAATATTACAAAAGAATAATAAGTGCTTGGAGTTGGGTATGAATCAGTTTCAGGAGCTATATTCCTCATTTCTCTCACAATTAACCACTATGAATAGCAAACAGGTCCTAAAATGAATTTCAACTTTATGACAATGTCGGCTAAGAAAGCATGGATGGAGACCAGCCAACTTATTGATATTACTATGAAATAATGAGTGTGAAGTAATTTAATATATTCTTCAATTATATATTTACAAATACATCAAAGCAACTGGTACTCGGTAGGTCTCCTCTTGTTTCATTTTCCTATTCTCAGAAATGTCCCTGCAGGGATTCCAAACATTGCATTTGTGGATCATACATCTGTTGTAAAAACTGTGTAAGGTGTGCATGACTAATTGTGATGCACAAATGCCACCTAGTGCTGAGATGATGGCTGACTCTAAGTTTGCAATGTAAAACTATGGTAACAAAATGTGGGCAAGCAAGGACATGATAAGCTTCCTCCCTTTTGTTTAAGAAAGCAATTTTTTGAACTGTCTGAAATACAAACAGGCATATTCATGTAAGATGAGAGCCCATGTACTTAAGAAGCCTCCACTCACATTAGGGCCATATTATATTTCACATGTATGGTGAAACAACAGATCTAAAATGATAATAAAGTAAGTCCAAGATGCCCAAGGTTGTACACATAAACTGAAATACATGATAGAAAAAATAACTGCTGTGAATTCAAAGGTTAGAGGCACAGAGTCATTGCTTCACAAATTATATTTCTGTGTATCTAATGATTCTGATCACCAGTTCCAGTGTGTGGAGGGGGGTTTCCCCACACTCCCAAGCAATTCTCAGATACCAGCTGGACATCCTACCATTCAGCTCAATTCTGACATTATCCACCTGGAGAGAGCATCAGATCCCACAGGTTAAGGGCTCAGCTCTACCAGAGTGCAACCCCTCCCCCTTGAGAGGCCAGTCACAAGCCAGGTTATCTATCACCTGTGCTTCTCATCAACCAGCTATAGACTGGAGGTACCAATGACTCCCTCCCTTGGGTTTGATTAATTTGCTCAAGTGGTTCACAGAACACGAACACTTTACTTACTAGATTACCAGTTTACTACACAAGGATATAACTCAGGAAAAGCCGGGCAAGGTAAGCGGAAAGGGCACGGAGCTTCCATACCCTCTCTGTGCCCCACTTTCCCCCAATCCTCACGTGTTCACCAACCTGGAAGCTCTCTGAACCCTGTCCTTCTGGGTTTATATGGAGCTGTATTACAGGGCCATGAATGATTCAACCTCCAGCCCTTCTCTTCTCCCCAGAGGTCAGAGCAGTGGGACTGAAAATTCCAACCCTCTAATCACATTGTTGGTTCTCCTGGCAACCAGCCCCATCCTTAGGTGTGGTCCAAAATTAACCTTGAGACATCTTTATCTCTCTCTTCACTTATGAAAATCAGAGAGTTTGGGGAGCTGTGAGCCAGGAACTGTAGACAAAGACCAAATATATATATGAGAAATATATTTTGATCATTTGAACGACCAAGTACCTATTTCTTATAAATCACCATATCACAGAATCAAAATGTGACTTCTCATTTTTTCAAATGGCATAAATATTAGGAGTGAAAGAAAAAATATATATAAAGAATTGATTCCTGCCTTTGTGGGATGAAAATGAGGTAGAGAAGAAATTCAAGACAAAACAACAGCATTGAAATTTTTAAAAGAAACACTTCCTGGCTGAAGAGAGCCAAAGGTGAGAGTCCATGATGGCGGCTTTCAGGACAGACTTAGGGCTTCAAGGGCAGGAAAGACCTATTCCCATGCCCCCTCCCTCCCAACTTCTCACTGAGATCCCCAGGAGGAAGCAGCCTCACAGGATATGCTTTGCCAACATGGGAAGCTGCAAATGAGTAAGTGTGGCAAGGGAGACAGTCAGAGGGAGGCCCTACCCAGGTTCTCTCAGCCCCGACAGTACAGGGAAATGATACAGAAAAACTCTTGCCAAGAGAAAAACAAGGTAACTGAAGAGTTTTCTGACTGCAGGAAGGAGGCTGTTGGATGGTACACAGCTCAAATACAGGGAGCTAAATGTAGAGCTCAGCTGAATTTCAGAGGATCAATGAAAGCCAAAGGGGAAGGCCTAGTCAGCAAGCATGGAAAAATGGGTAAGATCTCCTGCTTTCAAGGGGTGAAGTGAGGCTAATGCCAAGAGAATGATGAACTTCATTTCTTTACTTCTTAAACCAATATTTCTTGAATGTCTACTATATCCATCTGGGATACAAGAGATACAGCTGTAAATAAGACAAAGGCCCTGATCTACGAGGCATGTACTTTCAATTTAAGGGGGGCCGGGAGAGGAAAGAAAAGACAGTCAATAGACAAAAAAATGAATAAGAAAAATATCAGCTTGTAAAATAAATGCTGTGTAGAAAACCAAAAAATTGAATAATGTGACAAAGAGACTGGTGAAACTTATGGCTGGATAGTATGAAATGCCATCTGAGGAGGTTACTAACTTGATATTTGAATGACACATGGAACCAAGCAAAGAAGAAGAAACAACTAAAGTAAAGGCCCTAAAGGGGGAAATAAAACCCTCATTTCCTATTCAACAATATTTGAACCCCATCAATAGACTAGGCGTTATCCTACGCATTCCAGATAAAGAAGGGAACAAACCAAACCAAAATCCTCGCTCTAACTACTTATATTCTCGTGGAGGGAGACACATAAAGAGGAAGCAAGGTTTATTTTTTTAAAAAAGATATATTTTAGAAACTAATAAATGCACTAAGAAGAAAAGCAGCATAATTGTGTGTGTGTGTACACGTGCGTGCACTACCCCCACCCCAGTTCTAAACAGGATAGTCCTGCAAAGCCTCACTGAGAAAGGTGATACTTTAGTGGTGACCCAGAGGAATACTTGGAGTGTTTGGTGTGAGTGGAGCATAGTGGGAAAAGGGAAGAGTGATGCAGGATAAAGGTGGAGATAGCACTGACATATACACACTACCAAATGTAAAATAGATAGCTAGTGGGAAGCAGCCGCATAGCACAGGGAGATCAGCTCGGTGCTTTGTGACCACCTAGAGGGGTGGGATAGGGAGGGTGGGAGGCAGATGCAAGAAGGAGGGGATATGGGGACATATGTATACCTATAGCTGATTCACTTTGTTATATAGCAAAAACTAACACACCATTGTAAAGCAATTATACTCCAATAACGATGTTAAAAAAATAAAAAAAGATAAAGCTGGAGATAGAGGCAGACTCTGGATCCTGAACGGCTCTTGGCACCATGAAAAGGAGTTTGGATTTCAGTCTAAGTAATGGGAAGCAATTAGAGGAATTTAAGGAGGAATGTGACATGATTTTGCATTTAAAAAAAAAAAAATCATTCTGGCTCTAGTGTGAAGAATGGATTGTAGGG
The DNA here is from genome assembly GCF_963924675.1 of Phocoena phocoena. Lineage (NCBI taxonomy): Eukaryota > Metazoa > Chordata > Mammalia > Artiodactyla > Phocoenidae > Phocoena > Phocoena phocoena. Next base: position 65,939,151 of record NC_089230.1, on the reverse strand, counting down.
AAGCTAGCATATATACAAAGAGAGACCAGGTAGAGGCTGTAAAAGCAGCCCAAGCAAGAGAGAAGAGCTTTGAGGACAAGGTTGATGGTAGTGCAGAAAAATGGGCAGATCTGGGATAGGTTTTAGAGGTAAAGTCAATGATGATCTGCATGCAGGCAGGACAGGTGGACAGGAAAAGAGATCAATCAAGGATAACGTCTAGACTCAGCACCAGTTTAATGAAGGATAAGAAAGACTGGAGCAAGCAGATTTTCTTTCTTTTTTTTTAACGGCACAGAGTTCTGATTTAGTCACATAAAGCTTAAGATGCCTATTAGATATCCGAGCGGAGATATCAAGAAAGAAAGTGGAAACATGAGTCAGGGAGAAGTCAGGCAGGAGATGAAAACTTGGGAGAGTCATCAGCATTTAGTTGGTACTTCTAGTCAATCAACTGGATGCTGTGACCAAAAAATAACATGTAAATACTGGGGTCCCAGAACTGAGCTTTGAAGCACTTCAACATTTGGAACACAGAGGAGAAGGAACCAGCAAACACTGAGATGCAGCAGTCAATAAGGTAGCAGGCAAACCCGGAAAGTGCCACAAGAAGCCAAAAAAGAAGAGTTTCAAGAAGAAAGCAGACAAAAACAGCAAAAGCATTAAGCCAATGGCTCTCTAAGTGTGGTCTCTGGGCTGGAAGCATCTTCATTGCCTGGAAATTTGAGAAGATGTTATTCTCAGGTTCCCACCCAGAATTACTGAGTCTGAGGGTCCGGCCCAGCAATCTGTGTTTGAACAAACCCTTCAGGTGATTGTGATATTTGGGAATTACTGTATTAGGTTATATTAAAACCATAATTGTGAGACAGGACACTTCACTGGAAACCATGACATAGACCAGAGAGCCCTCCCTTGCCGAAGTTTTCCATAAATAATATGGACATGACATCTTGGGCAGGAAGAAAGGAAAAGGAGAATTCTTGTGAGCAACGTAATGTTTTTCCTGACACATGGTAGATCAGGAGAAAAGAGTGGCACAGATGGCAAACTGCAACACAATGGCAACTGAGGTACACAATGAAAAAACTAATATTCAAACTACAAAACACTGGAAGGAAGTCACTTTTTACTTACTACCAAATTTCTAACTCAAGTTCACAATCAAATATGCTTTTTGGATTGCATTCATATCTTAGTAAGGTTCTTTGACATATTATCATTAACAATTAGTTTGAACTGACAGCTTTCCCCAAAGATCAGTTTTCACCAAGAGTGTAAAAAACGGTGCACATCCAAATTACAAGTATCCCCTCCAACACACACATCCATCCAAAATGGTGAACCTAGAAATAAATATTTCAGATACTTTTCACAATCCCTCAGATGTAAAATTAGAAGAACAGAGGAACGCAAAGACAACTTTGGTTTTAAAAGGGAAATCAATTTAGAAATATTTCCTTCTGAATTTATGAATGTTTTCTAAATTAAAATGTTCTCAGATTAATTCTCTTATTATATGTAGCTCTCCCCCTATGGTTTAGCCCTCATGGTTTTGGGTCCACAACTTTAGTCTCATGTAATAAAGCAGATTTAAATTTAATTCCTTAATAAAAAGTACAGAAGAATAAGAGAGATGATTATAGAATATTTCCATACAATTAGTATTAAAAGGCACAAAAACCAAAATCAGAAGTTGGTGTATGTGTTTAAAGAAAGCAACTCCTTTAAAAACTAATTTCTTTAAGACAGAAGACTACTCCATTCCTTTATTCAAGTCAGGTTTTTAAAAACAAAAAACCATCTAAACTAAAACTACATGGAAAAGCATGTATGCCACTGTGCTCTTAATTTACTATGAAATAATTCTTAATTGTGCCCAATTCATGTTATTTTTAGTTCAGTGACTGTAGCTGTCAGTTTGCTTTGGCTCTGTTCTGTGGTCTATGTGAATGGACCCTGGCTGTGCTGCCACTACTCTGGCTAGAAATTTGGAACATGACAGAACAAGCATAGATCTTAACATTTATCAGTTAGAACCTGGAGCCTCCAACGATTTCAGAACTTCAATATCTATTAATAAACTGTTGCAGAGTAGAACTGCCATCTGCTGACAAGACAGACTTGATAACATAAAAGGAAAACTTTGATTATTCAAACTTTCTTTTGACTTTTTCATGCAGTCTTTTAAAACCAGCCATAAGACATCCGACCTGTTTAATAGGCCCTTCTTTCAAATAATATGCCCATGTCATCTTTTAAGCTACACATGCACAATATAAAAGTTACCGCTGTGGTTACCTCTTCACTGAGATAACAATTACAGATTTCTACTGAATACAATAATTACTAAGCTTCACGTGGAAGAGCTTATTAATAATTCTGGATGTTCATAATATTAATACTGACTAACAAATCTATAGAATCAGTTTATTCAGGCCACTGTAAGTTAGGTTTTTCTCTGTTATCAGTTGCCCATATACTTATAACGTAAAATTACAAAATGTACATCACTACCAAAGTTCTTCCTGTATTTCCCTTTAAAACAAAATCTTTGCATGTCTCCATAATGAAACTTAAGAAGATATAAATGCTGCAATGATTATACGTGTCTTGCACATATGCTATTCTTGACATCAACACTGTGGGTCTCCCCTTTAAAAAGCAACCATACTAAATACGGTCTTTTTAGCATTTTAGTAAAGGCCCACCAATACATGGCTTACTCTCAGCACCTCACCCTTTGCAGCATCTTTTACCCCTGGCTAAACCAAAGTATTTGCTAGGTATAATGGATTGTAATGGAATCAACATTTGCAAAGAGAATCAGATTTCATTTTTAGTGTAAATGCTACTTTAGCCGAATCACTAACTTATCTTAACCTCTGGTTATATCACATAAAAGAACCAGACCATATAAGAGAACCAGATGGACACTAAAATTCTCATGATTATGCTGTGGTAACTTCATTTACTCACTCAGCAACTATTTATAGAAAACCTTTAGATGCTAGGCATTGGAGTTACAAGTGGGAATAAGACAGGTTAAACTTTGCTGGGGGGATACATAATTTTGGTTACTGGTAAGTACCATGAAGGATAACAAAAATGACAAAGATCTAGGTTGCTCAGGGAAGGCTTCTCTAAGGAAGTAACATTTGAAGTGGGACTTGAATGGTGAGAAGGAGTCTGCCATTTGAAGTTCTGGGGAGAAGAGCATTAGAGGCAGAGGAACAACTGCAAAGAAAATTCATCTTAGTATCTTTCCCAATCTCTGATGCTTACTTTATTCAAAATGTAGTTTCAAAATCTTTCCCACTCAATGGAGCCTTCTGTGATAAACTCTACTTTCAAATTATGGGTTAAATGCTCAATTTACATTACATTCATAGTTTTAAATTTGTGGTCCTAAAAATCTAGCCTCACAGTAAGTCAAAGTTTTTAAGGAGAGAATCCTAGGATCCTTCTATTCATCTTCCATAATCTTAGCAGTATTATCCACAGAAGACACTGTTCATTAAATGCTCAAGACCAACTATTATAAAGGAAATCGGTATTTTGTTTCCCCATTCTTACAATAAGGTTTGGTTACAGAGTACTTCAGAAAGAACCAAAGTGACCCTGTAAATCCAAATGGAAAGAGCAAATGACTCAGGAGTGAGAAATCGCAAATTCATTTCCTGGCTCTACCATTTAATTAGACATGAGGCTCCTGGCAAATCAAACTCTATGACCATTTGTCAATATCTGTAAAATGGGGGTATCATTTGCCCTATTTAACCAGGATTAGTTAGTCACAAACTACAGTCCACAAGAGGTCATGATCACTGTTCTTAAAGCTTACTGTGGAAACACAGCATAAATACTGCAAACAATAATGTGTTTTCATTTCAGAACTGGAAGAGACCTTACATGATCTTGTTCAATCTCTTATTTTACATGAGAAATCAGAGGCCCAGAAAAATAAGGTGACTTGCTCAAAGTTACTGAAACACATTATGGCAAAATCCGTATGGCATTGACATTTTCTAAATACCCAGCCTACTGGGTACACTTTTTTACCACAACACACTGCCTTCACCACTTCCTGCAAGCTAGTCCACAATGTGCATACCTCACAGTTTATTCCAACAGTCTCTACACTCAGATCCACGACAAAAGCTAAATGACTTTAAAAAAAAAAAGTACCTACATAGGTTTCTGATGCTGAGACCTGACATAATTTGATATCAGAACTGAATTTAGGAAGTTCCACACTGATATTACTGAGTCATGATATTAGAGATATTAGAAATGTAAGGCGTAAAATCAGCTAATGCCTTAAAAATATGCACCTACGAAATGAATGCATATTTGGCTTATGGTTGGAGTATTTTTCTTACATAGTTTCCAACTGAATCGATATAATGCTGATTCAATTACACTTATTTGAGAAACAGAATATGATTTTCTTTATTTATATGCAATATACTGGTACCACATAAAATACTGAAAGCAACATAAAATACTTTTTGTTTTTAGTCACCTTTCTCTGTTCTCTTATTCAAGATTTTAAGCCAGAAGTAGAATCTAAGTTAAGAAATAGTTACTGAGTGCTGTGCACCCTAGATTATGCAACACTGTTTTAATGTGAAAATAAAGAATATAATGAAAATTATGTAACAGTTTTAACATTAGAAAAGTCTAAATTCAATCTTTAACATGAAATTAAACTGTGTAATAAAAAAGTGAGAAGAATAAAATTAGATGACTGCCTGACATTAGAAAACTTCAGCTACAAACAAAAATTTACTCCTCAGGAATGTCCTAAAAATACCAAAGAAAAATTGAAACATTATCTAAACTGAAGGAAGGGTCTTTGGAAACAGAACCTCAATCAGAAGTTAAGTGGCTTCGGAGGAAGAGCAGTAAAATGATAAATGACACCTTAGTAACCAAGAATGTAAAATGCTTTAGAAAGTAGTGTGGGAAAACTAAGGTGGTAAAAACCAAATGATGTAAGCCTGTGAAAGCATTTGGAAGACCATGAAGTACAAGTTATTATTATATGACAATCTGTAGTCTACAAGCATAGCAGTTCACCACAGAGCAGACGTAAATGCTTATTTAAAAACTGTAATTCTTTTATACTGACTCACCAAATTTTCATTCTTAAAAAAGAAAGAATGTTAGCCATGAAAGCTGGATCAACTATCCAATTCTTAAAAAGGAATTTATCATAGCCTCAATAGAACACACACACACACACACACACACACACAAATTTCCCCCCTCTTTCCAAACTATGGGTCCTTCTTTTAGCCATGTGACCTTAAAGCAGGTCACTGTTCCTCTCTGTAACTCAGTTTCCTAGTAATGTGTGTCAGGCAGTGTTGGGTGTTTTGCATGTATTACCTAATAAAGTCTGTTATACAAATAAAATGAAATAGAAATTATTATCCCTATTTTACAGTTAAGGAAATGAAAGCTTAACAAGGTTAGTCAAGAGACTTGCTCCAAATCATACAGCTAATAAGTGGCATAGCTGATATACTGAACCTTCATCTAACTCCTTCCAAAGGCTTTGCTCTTCCCACTTACACTATCTTGTAAAATGAGGTTGTTTTCAGTGACCTTTAAGGTTATTTTATTCAAGTAAAAATATGAGTAAATAATCCATTATTCTTCCAAAACATGCATAGAAAAAAATTATTTGTTGAAGGATAATTATCTCACTACTTTTAGCTTGCCACCACCTAAAAATAATTTTGAATTTTTAAAGTAGAGGTAATTGACAGTCTGTAATATAGGACATACAGGGTTCTTTTTGGTGTATGTAATGTAAGGTGCTTAGTACATTTTAAAAATGATAAACAAATGGTAAATAGCAGATACAATTTTCAACCAAAGTTTTAACACTTTCTAAAGTGTATCTTTACATATATACAGATTTTACTTTTCTAAATTTTGTGGACTTTACAACCAATCTCTGTGAATTTGGAAAGAAGCAGTTATTAAAGGCACATTATTACCTTGCTCTAAAATAATTTATTGTAGAATAAAGAATGGATTCGGGTTTTCTAACAGCGATTTTTGGTCTGATATATTCTGGTTGTCACCGAAATCATTAGTTATCTTTTCAGAATATGCTACTTGAAACATCTTTTCATCGTATAGCAGTCTACAGTACTAAAGGTGAAATCAATCTAAAGTAGTCTAATTGAAGGCAGAACACTTACTATTACGACTACTGCTCTATGGAATCGGCTAAGCTGAGAACCATTCCGTACTCGGGGAAAAACTGTGTTAGACCTGGGGATGTATTAATTTATCAAGCATCCATAGAAAACTCACTGGGCGCCAGACGCTGAGCTGGAAGTCGAACATAATAAAATCCTTGGCCCTTAACAACACTATGCCTTAGAGAACCAAAACTCCAAAACGGCCATGGTCTTTGATGAATTTTACTACTGAACAGATTCGAGAACTGGTGGACCACACGACCGCACCAGTTCATCCTTCTCTGTTTGAGATGACCCAAATCAAGGCACCGGAATAGCAAATTCAAACTCAAGAGTGCCGAAGTGAGGAAAAAAGAGAGCTACACCGGAGCAGGTGAACGCGGAGAGTCCCCTTTACACCCGGTCTCCGTGGAGTGTGGGGACACCCGGGTGGACCCCACGAAACAGAAGGGTCGAGGAGGCGCCTTAAGAGTCGGGACCAGGAAGAGACCTGGACCGGCCGGGGCCGGCGCCTCCGTGCCGGGCCTCGCTCACCTCTTCCACCTCGATCTCCTTGTAGTCGATCTCTTCAAAATTGAGGACTTGGGAGGGGGCTTCGATCATCTCACCGGCGGAAGACGAGGAGGACGAAGAAGCGGCGGAGGCTGTAGACATGATCCCTTGCGGAACCCGGGGGGCCAGGGAAGGTTGCGGCCCGGACAGTCCGGGGGAGACCCGCGCCCACCGGCCTCCGGACCGACCTTCAACCTGGAGCCACGGCGATCCGTGGCGGGGACAGGGGCTGCGGCCACAGCCGAGTCCCGGCTCAGGCTCCGCTGCGTTTTCCTCCGCCGGGCCCCGCCCACAAAACTTCCGGTTCCGGCCTAAAATCGGAAACCAGAGGTGGGCGGTGAGCTCAAGGGAGGGGAAGAGAGTGGTGACAGAGACAGAGAAAGGAAGGACGGGTTGGGGGTGGAGTGGGGGAGGGTGAGAGGCTAGATTGGACCCGTTGGACAAATTTCGCGAGATCTTTGTTAAAGGGCCTCAGCAACCGGAAGATACCGCGAGAACTGGCGCGTGACGTAATTAAAACGCGCGAACGGAAGTGGCGCAGAGCACGATGGAATATCAGTGTGGTTGGTCCTCTAGGAACCGGCGGGAAAGATAAAACCTTGGGTTTGTACTCTGCTTCGTGAACTATGTTGTGACCCCGCTCCCTTTTCCCTCAGAGACCTGCAGACGGACGGTAGAGTTGGCTTGAGTTTTTGTTACGAAGCTTACTTTTCAGTTTCACCCCTAAGCTAAACTGAACTATTTCTTAAAAAGCCTTGGAAAATGTGTTTCCCTCAATGTGTTTGGAAGGAAGCGGTTGCTACTGTTACTTTGAGCCAGTCCCTGATGCTATGAGAAATTCTAAAGAAAATAATACACAGCGAGCCAGCGCGTGTAACCTGATTAACACTATGTAGCCTCACGAACAGAAGTTAATATTAGGTAAGGTAGATACTTATAATTTGGCATAATTTGTCGTTCATCTGAATTTATGGGGTGTGTTATGGTACGTGTCGGAGTGCAGAGCACTGTGCTGGATGCTTTACATTTATAGTTTAATCATTAACAGTAGCCTTGCAAGTTAAATATTTTTGTTGCCGTTTTCAGGACGTGAGAAAATAGGCTCAGAGTAAAACAATTACAATTCTCACAGGCTAGTAGAACCTAAGTCCGAATATCTATAAGGCGGAAAGTAATGCCGGTGTTGTATCAATACTATCAACACAATTTTTAGTTTTAAACTAGCTGTTAAACTTTAGTCAGTTTGACCTGAAGCCTAACTGGGAAAATTGGAGTTAGAGATGAAGGTTTAAGGACCAAGGGTGAAACCCTGGGAATGTCAAATTCTAAGTCTCAGTATGAGACCGAAAAGGAACAGGCAAAAAAGTGGGGGAATGGTGATCGGAATATCCCTGTAGGAGAGCTTTTCAGTTAAGGAATAGCCAGCCAAATAAATGCTGTACAGAAGTAAGTTTAACTCATTTGGGATTGCAAATAGGTCATTGAATTTGGCAATTAAGAAGTATGAACTCCTGGAAAATATTCTGTCATTTTTTGTAGTTTTAGTAACACTCAATGGTAGTTTGGTGAACGGGTAAGAGAATGAAAGAAAGAATAATTTCTTCTCACAGCACAATCTCTGGATGATCTTACCCAGGGTCTTGACCACTTTTATGATGGTAACTCCCAATTTCTCCCACTGTTAAAATTTTTCCTGAATTCCGGACCTATTGGACATATCTATTTAGATGTAACGTAAGCACCCAAACTTCAAGATTCCAAAAGCGAATTCACAAGTTATTACCCACCACAGATACATTCTTCCGTGTGCATTTTGTGTCTCCATGAAGGATCCTATCATCTACTCAGTTGTCCAAGTGAGAAATCAGAGCTTTATTTCTACATGTGAAGTGATGCTTAGTGCACTAGTAACCCAATAGAAGCATATTAAATCGGTGGGATAACCATTTTTACCTGTCATTTTTTTACTCAAATTCCCAAACTAGGATGGTCACCTCTTAACCTTGTCCTTTCACTCTGCAGGTCATATCTAATTTCTCTTTTTAACATGTTGATCTTAATACAATGGATGCTACCAAGTGGGAATTCAAGAAATATTTGGAATTCAAGAAATATTTGTTATATGTTCTAGCTGAATGAATAGGTTTTGCCAGTCCTCACTTTCCCTGGAGTGCAAGATCTGTTTTCTATACCTTCAGTTTAGGACTAGAATCCTGCTGATAAGGGACTAATCACTACAGCCATGATGCTGTTATGCTTGATTTTTTCCCCCCAAATTTTGTTAAGAAAAACATCAAACATACAGAAAAGTTGAAAGAATTTTACAGTAAACACCTATATGCTTACCACCAAGATGCTATCATTAACATTTTACTATACCTGTTTTATCATGTATCTGTCTATCCATCCACTCATACATCTGTCTTATTTTGTTGGATGCATTTCAAAGTGAATTTCCTACATGATCTTGAACATCTACCCCAATACTGTACTTCTCCTTCTGTGTTTTATGCACCGATTTGGACTTCTGATATTGATAGTAATCTAAAATCAATTCTTGTCCTATTTGCTTGCAGATTTTCTTCCTCCCTCCCTCCCTCCCTCCCTCCCTTCCTTCCTTCCTTCCTTCCTTCCTATCTGGCACCTCTTCACTAGCTTCTGATAATGTCCCAGCTCTCAGCCCTGCTTATGTCTCTGGCTCTAGTCATCCCCAAGGTCCAATCTACCCCTCCCATTCTGTGCTTTGACTTTATGAGCCGATAAATTACCATTTTTCATTTAAGCTGATTCACTTGCAATCAAAGAATCCTAAGCAATGTAGTTTGAATCCAGAGAAATGAGGGAGAATTTGTCTCAGTTTACCTCAATTTTGACTTTGTATTCCTTTTAACTTCTTTAACTTTCATGAGTTACAGATGGAAGCTTGAACCTCACAATTTCATGTCAACTTCAGTCACTAGTCGATTGCGTCTCCACAAATTTCCAGAGATACACATCAAGCTATTTAACTGGTTTCCTTGAATTCCCTCCCAGTTTGAGGACTCTCCACTACCCATCCTCATGTCAGTGTCCTAATAACTACTCTCTAACCTTCAACTCTGTCTTCAGTTTTAACCCTTTTATAGTACCCAGGGGATGAGGGCAAAGAGTTTTGAAATCCTTTTCTCACCATCTCTTTGCGTGTTGTAAGTGGGATTCTCATCTTACTTTGCTCATTTGGGATATGAAGGTATCTGACACCTATTTTCATGGAGCCTTAGCAGAAGCAGACTAAAATAGTTTCACTTTAATATTCTGTTGCACTGCCATGTGTCAATATAATACCTCAGAGAAAGAGTTCCATATTTTATCTGTTAATAGGACTTTTGTGATGAGTAACAGGAAACTCAAGGTAACATTGCTTAAACAATAAAGAGGATTTATTGGCTTAGTTAAGTGGGAAGCTAAGAGCTAGAACAGGCTTCAGGTGTCATTTGTTTCATAAACAATGATAACATCAATAATTTAGTTTCCATTATTGTCTTCTGCTTTTTGTGGTATTTGCCATTGCTCTAGAACAGAGTTTGTCAACTTTTTTTCCCCCCATTATTGATCCCCTAAGGAGCCTTTTAAGACTTTTTCTTCATGGCCCCCCAGCATTTTAATACCACATATATGTAGTGTATATGTTTATGTACTGTATGCACGTTTATGCTTTATACCTAAAGAGAGTACGTTTTTTTTCTCTCCCCAGTTTTCACCCCCTGGGAAATGATATCACCCCCATTAAGAATGCATGCTCTAGCAGTTTCATTTTTCATATGAGATCACGTTGTCCAGTACAATGACAGAGAGCATCACTTTTGGTAGCCGTTTCAGAAGAGCAGGGAACTTTAAGCCCTTGGCAACTGTACCCTTGAGTGAAGAATGGGGACAGGCGTTTAAGATTGCGAATGTCTTGTTTATCCTAGATCCAGGACTCAAAGAGTCATGAGCTTTGAGAAGGAGGAGCTGCTAACGAGAAGAAAAATCTAGAGACTTTTAAGAGGGGCAAAGCAGGGAATGGTTGCTGGGAATGCAACCAACAAATGTTCATTATTCATGTCTATTCAGGTTGAGCTCTATTCTTAGAAAGCGTGCCTTTACTGCCTGTTCCAGAACCAAGCTAGCCCACCCCAGTCAAATATTATTCTTTCCAGGAAGTTCAGAAATAGTTTTCTGCTTCATTATATTCAAAACTGCAGTACGCAGAAGATAGCCAACCCCTTAGCAATTCGGTGAGTGGCTGAATGGAGAGTGGCTCCCCAAATTGCTGCATTTCTTTGATATTTGGGTTTATTCTGTATTTTCTACTCCCCACATCTTCATTCTAGGTCTTTCACAGTCCATGGGGCTGCTGGGAGGGTTTTTGTTCCAGGTGCCTGCAGTGTGGCCAGTCAGAGAGGGCTTGGAAAGGTGGGGTAGAGGTGCAGCTCCAAGGCATTATATGACATGACACATAGCTGACATTTCTGTTTGCAGCTGATGTTCTTTTTTGTTCCTGTCCACTGTGCTAGCTGCAAGGCAACTGATTTGATGGTGCCTGTGTGTCCTGCAGATAAAATTTCCATCATTGTTTTTGAAATACTTGATATGAAAAAGTTCAGTTGGTTTCAAAATCCATTCATGTTATTGGAAGGAATTTGAACACTATATTTGCTATTTAAATAACAGGAAGAGCTGTTAGAGTTTTAAAATATGATTTCAACTGTTGTAAATTTTAAAGTGTTGTAAAAATATTTAAACACTTTTTTCGTTTCCTTATATGAACATAAGTTCTCTTAGATAATGCCTATCAGGAATTTGAAGAGTTCATCTTTAAAAAGTCTTGATAAGGATTGATAGGCATTTCAATTATAAAAGCTTATATTAAAAAGTTATATTTATGAAGGAAAACTTATAAAAATTCTCTTAAAATTTTGAAAAATATATTTGATATTTATAAAATTCCAATGTTTAACATTATAATGCTTTATATTTATTTTTCAAAATTACAGTGTGAGAAAAGCAATGTTTTTTTTTTTAAGTTAAGCCCAAATAGATTCTTTAAAATCTTTTCCAGTTTATTCCAGAGTATCTTACAATATTATCATTTTCAACCTGTGCCATTACATGAAAAAGTTTGAGGAGCACCAAGTTAGGAGGCTATTGTGGTAGTAACAGAAGTAATAGTGGTTTGAACAATGTAGACAGCGGCCATAGGGGTTATGGATAAATGGATATGAGAGATACTGAGCAAACAGAATTGGTGGTATGTGGGGGAAGGAGGCAAAGGAAAGGGCAGTGTAAGGGGTGATTTCCAGATTTCTTATTCGTGCAACTCAGATGGGAAGGGTGCTATTTTCAGAAGCAGGGAAGACTGGAACAAGGTTGGGGGAGAAGAGAGTAAAGAGCAGTTTAAGACACTGAGCTCGAGGTGCCTGTGAGAGTTCCAAGTGTAATTATCAAGTAGGCAGCTAGTCTTAGGGAAAAAGTGCTAGAGAAATAGATACTGGCCTGCTGATGATAATTTAGGTCATGGAAATGAATGAGATCACCTAGGGAAGATGTGTAAAGTGAGAAAGAATAGGAATTAAAACAGAGCCTTAAGGGATAAAATGTTTCAGGCATGGGTGGAGGCAGAGGAACTGCCAAAAAAATTTGTGGAAAACTAAAAATTATGATGTTGTGGAAATCAAGATAAAAGGGTGTTTCAGCATTGCATACTGTCAAGCTAAACATGAGAAAAACTCAGGAGTGTCTATTGGATTTGGGTTTTGCCTCCTGAAGGTTAGCCAAGGCATATCTCTTTGTGGGAAGGATCTGTGAATGGGCTCAGATGGGTAGGTTGGGTTGTCCACATGTGAGGGTGTAAGGTTCCTTGCAGTATACAATTGAGTCCAGAATAGGAGGGGGCGGGATAGGTCGGGAGCTCATACCCCCACATTCTTGTGAAGGTACGTAGGAGGATGGAATTTGTTGCCTTTACCAGTTATCTTGAGTTAGAAGTTATAAATATTTTGACATATGGTATATGAGCCTCTATTTGTATTCTTGCCCTGGACTCCACAACTGTTAGAAGAAGGCCTGTTTTTATATATGTTACGTTTCTATTCCTATGTGCTAGGGGTCTACATGTAGATGTTTCCAACTTGCATTTGCAGTTTCTCAGATTTCCCATAGATGTCTCTTATCACTTAGGTCTCAGCTCAATCACCTGCACTCAGCTCCCCACCCCTTCACTTTTTATCCATTACTCAGTTTTATTTTATTTCTATTCCTTTACCTACCTGACATTATCTTATTTACTTATTTGTTGCCTTGTTTATTTTCTGTCCTCCCACCCCCTCCCCACTCCTACCCATTGGATGTTAGTTCCACTGAGACAGGGATTGATAGTAAGCATTGTGTTCACCACTGTCTCTTCATGATTTAGAACAGCACCTAAAATGTAGACAATTAATAATCTTCTAAAACCTAAATGAGTATCTACATTCCTAAGTAAATGCTGTTTAGTCGTTTCAGGGAAGGAATAGGTTAACCTAATATTTCCTGTAATACCACTGAGGGAAGATTTAATAAATAGCTAAATTGATATAAAAGCATCACACCAAATTATTCATCATGGAGATTTCTTAAGTATTTAAGAATTTTGAAGGTGCTTTTGTTCTCTTGGTCAATTTAAATCTCTCTTCAATCTTAAAATTACTAATGTTTAAGGTAATTCTCTTTCTGTATTTTGCAAGGGTAAACTTTAGTTCTTCTTTCCCAACACTCACTACTGTTTAATCCATTTGAATTGTTTGTTTATTAAAATTTAATAATAAGGTGTTATTGGGGCACTAATGATTGCTTTCAGTAGTAACTGATATTTCAACTAAAACATGTAAAATCAAGATAGACATTTTTATTTTCTGAATTTCTGAGCCAAGCTTAAACATCCTGATGTACTTCAGCATCAGCTTTTTAAAAATTTATTTATTTATTATTTTTGGCTGTGTTGGGTCTTCGTTTCTGTGCGAGGGCTCTCTCCAGTTGTGGAGAGCGGGAGCCACTCTTCATCGCGGCGCACGGGCCTCTCACTGTCGCGGCCTCTCTTGTTGTGGAGCACAGGCTCCAGACGCGCAGGCTCAGTAATTGTGGCTCACGGGCCCAGTTGCTCCGCGGCACGTGGGATCCTCCCAGACCAGGGCTCGAACCCTTGTCCCCTGCATTGGCAGGCAGATTCTCAACCACTGCGCTACCAGGGAAGCCCCTCAGCATCAGTTTTTAAAAGTAGAAACTTAATCAGATAAGAACATACTTCAATAATCTTCATAGAAATAGTGCTCTTCACTACAAAAGTACATTCATTAAATGTTTTATTTCACAGGCTAATATGTCAAATCAGTGTTCCTAGATGGTCTTTTTCAGAAAAAATTCCAGAAGCAATTTGGCTTCATTTATGGGAATAAATAAGGGTGTTTCATTTCACACAGCCTCAGGGAATCACAAATTAAAACTTTCCACTAAAGTGGATGCCATTTACTATTCATTATTTCAACAAACAAACCACTCCACTCTGCTGAAGTTGCAATCAGGGTAAGGGATATATAGCGCTTGAAACCTGCAAGGCTGAGAGGGCCTAGTTTGCATTCTTATTCATAAGCAGCCCGTTTCACATTTTCCTGAGTTCCTCAGCACCCCACAGAGCTCCTTTCAGGGGTGCAAAGCTCCATTAAGTAAATAGAGGCTCCGTATTTAGAAGCCATTTCTGGGAATTCAGAGTGTTCTGAGGGGGAAACTGGTACTATCAAGATTAAGGAATTAATGAAAAGTTCTGTTTGCCATCTGTTCTGGATGCTAATTAATCTTCTAAATATTGTTAATTCAATTATGTAACGCACTTAAACTTTAACACATGGTACAGGAAAAGTAACAGGGTATTTCAGTTATGCCCAGAGGCATTCAGAAAGGTAAGGGAAGTAGTTTAAACAGAATATCATACCCCAAAGGTGTTTTAGTTTGATCTTCAGTATTTAGTGCTCAGATATTTGAAGAAATATTAGAAGTATTAGAAGACATTCAGGAAGTGGAATTTTGACAACTATTCTTTAATGGAATCTACCTGAAGTGCAGAAAATTTTGCATGGATTATTAAACCCATGCTGGTAGTGTTAGCTTGAATTGTTAAATAAAGAAGTAATCTGGTAAGTCTTTAATATTTGAAGTCTGACTAGCCGTACTGTCAGTATTGAGTTAAATGAGTTATGCTGTATTCCTATCAATATTAAAATATTTTGTTTCTGTTGTTAATAGGAATGTGAATCATATCGATGTTGTTAAATATAAAATGTCATTCCATCTCTAAATCTTAATGTATTCCAAATGGTGTGTGAAACTATATAGTACAGTGCCTAGAAAATATGTGGTGTTCAAAAATGTTAATATGAATGAAATATTGTATAAAGGCATAGAAAAAGATGACATGATGTGACAATAAAGGTTAGTCACAGCCTCCAGATCAGTCAATGAGTTTACTTCTGGAGATTCTGATCCAGTAGGTCTAAGATGTGGCTGAGGCAGCCCGAGTTTCTATTTCACAGCCCAGTAGGAGTTGAGAACCATTAAGGTCACATACAGGCAGCAGCATATATTTTAATAAATAATTTTAATAATTCATTTTGAACTAAAAATTATTGATAACATTTTAATCTTGGGCCCATTTCCCTGTTGTTTAAAAGAAGAAAGTTAATGGTAGTGATTCTGTTTTGATTTCTAGTACATTTCTTTTAACTAAAGTTGAAGACTGTTTCCAGTAGGGTCCACAAAAATTCACCTTCGTGAGGATACCTTGATCTTGACTGTAATCTCTGGTTTTGCAAATTCAGTGACTCGGTTTTAGTGATTCACTCAAGGGATGATTAGGCTTTTGATTCCTCCTAGCCAAAACCACTAGTGACCATATGAACTAAAAAGCCAGTAATGTATGCTAGTCCTTCCGAGGAAGGGGCTGGAGAAAGGGAGTCTAGTCAAGCGGTGGACAATTACAGTAAATTAACAAAAGGAGGCTTGAGAGGGGTGATGTATTTAAAGAAACTGGTCTTGTTGTGATGAACTCACTAGTTCCTATAATATCATTTTATCAACCTGAGCACTATTTAAAAAGACAACAACTAGCTTTGTAACCATAGGAAGGCATCTTTTTTTTTTTTTTTTTTTTTTCTTTTTGCGGTACGCGGGCCTCTCACTGTTGTGGCCTCTCCCGTGGCGGAGCACAGGCTCCGGACGTGCAGGCTCAGCGGCCATGGCTCACGGGCCCAGCCTCTCCACGGCACGCGGGACCCTCCCGGGGCACGAACCCGCGCCCCCTGCATCGGCAGGTGGACTCCCAACCACTGTGCCACCAGAGAAGCCCAAGGCATCTTATTTTAATGGGTCCTCGAGGGTCTTTGTAGAATCACCAAAGCCTATTTGCCTGAAAGCATAGAGTTAGATTACTAATTCTAGGCTTCTATTGTGCTCTTGAGCTAGATTCTATATTATTCATTGTAGCTGCTGGACAATACAGTTCTAGGCTTTTGTTGAGCTATCAGATAATTAGATTTCTTTGGGGCATAATGGGGCCCCTTAAGACAAATGATTAATTGTAATCTTATTTGTCTGAAGAATATGGGCCTTCCCTGGAAGAAGTCTTTTCTATTCATTTATTTAATGAGATAATTATACTTTAGGATTGCATCACAATGATTTTCCTAATAGTATTCTTTCTTTTCTTATCTGATCATTTACTACTGATTTAAGGCCAATTATGCTTAAATTTGGGGCTGGTGTGGTGAGATTCTTTGGTTTCAGAGGGAAGAAATTGAAGTTGAAATTTAAGGATAGTGAAATATTTTAAAGAGTGAAAGGTCAATTAATCCTCAGGAATGAATCCTCAAGGATGTTTAGGAATGTGGTCATACTATAATGAATGCATCAAATGTAATATTGTTATACTGTACGCCATTAAATAGAAATTGGTAATTTTGGGAGGATGAAAAATAGCAAATATTGTCATTCAGTTTATGTTAGAGTTTTAAATCTCTAAATTTCTTTAACTTTTCTAGTAAATACTACCAGTTACCTCGATAAATGGCAATTGCTTAAGGTTAGTATGTCATTATCCTGATCCAAACTGGATGCAATTCATTGCCTGAAGGGCAATTTTATTCCGAGATCAAATTAAGCAATTCTTGATCAATAAGTGAGAGTAAGTTTTACACCTCCTCGTATATGCATACAATTCAAAAATTTATTAATCAATATAAACCGTCTTCATTAAAAGACAAACAATAGCATATTTGAATTGACATATGGTGGTTATTAAACTAACAAAAATGGAGTCATCTTGGTTTCAATTTCATATAATATTGCTTACCTTAAGTTTCCTGCTCAGAATTGATTTCTACCTTTTTCTAAAGGACTCATATCAACTTTAATAAATGTCAGATTGATCCCCTTGGGAAAACAAAGAATGTGTTATTTCCTGTGTCTCTAGCTTAATTTATTTAAAAAAGATATCATCAGAATTGATAATTCACCTCCAGTTGAAGCATGTTGAACTGGCATGCAAATGATTTCTGAAAGCAACAAAATTTAGCTGTAGGACCATAATAAGATGTGAAATCTGGATTAAAAATTTAGCCTTTAAATGCCATTAGATCTTGAGAATGAATGTGGGTGATTTAGGATATGTGGAGAACAAGAAGTTAAATGACTTTATTTCTTTCAAGATGCTTTTTTACTTTAGATTTTTTATTGACTGTATAATTGTGTTCATATTAGGCAAAATCGTTAAGGTTTAATCTGTTCTTTTATTCTTGATACTTTATGGCTAAAACAGAGTATGTGACTATCTCTTATGGAAGAAAAAGTTCTGCATAAAAGCTCTCCCCTCTTAGCTAGGTTGTCAAAAATGAAATTTAGAAAATAAATTAATATTCAAAGCTCAGTGTAACTGGGCTCTTATGGCTGTGTGTGGTATTCTGGTGTATCTGTTTCTGAATAGTTGAGTCCTAAATCATTTATTCACTCCCTCATCAACAACAGTGATTTATTGAGCGTAGACAGTAGTGGCCGCTATACTATAGTGCCTTTAAAGGCTATTTAGCCTAGTGCTAAAAGTTACAGGTATATTTTACTTTCATATCCTCTCTGTATTCTAGGGCCTCTTCTGCTTACATACCAATTGCTGTTACTTGCCTGGTGTAGCAGACGCTGTGAGTGCTCCAACTTATCCCCTCAGATTCTCTTACTACTTCCACACAAGCCAGCTTGACTTCCAGGGGCCAGCAACTACATCTCTGTTGGGGGGCTAGCCTTGGGTTGCCAAAATCCATTTTGTCCACATGCTTGGGTAGGCTGAAAGTGAATGGGAATTAATGTCCCTCAGCTGAAGGCCCTTAACCCAGTGGACCTGTGGTGTAAACGTATAAATTCCCAGGCTCTTCACCCCTTTGCTGGAATAATTCTAGAGCTTCTCTGTAGTATCCACTGGGGTAGTTGGCTTAATAATACAGTGTATTGACTTCCTTTCATTTTCTATGTCATCTTCCCATTTCCCTGTTAGGGTCACTGTTCTAAATAAGCTATGTTGCATTCAATCCCTGTTTCAGGATTTGCTTCTAGGGAAAACCCAACGAAGAACTTGTTATTCTAACAATCCAGGTAGAATCTTGGTTGTGGCAGTGCAAGTCTACAAAATACAAATAATGAGTAGGATTTTTGTGTCTTTTTCAGGCCTGAAAACTATATACCCCAACATATGACTGACAGAATCTTTCTGGGTATATTTAATTGTAGATTCACATTCATATAAATACATATTGGATTAACTGGTTTCATTTTGAGATCACAAAATGATCCACCAAACTGTTCATTTTAAATAATGGAAATAACTGGATAGAGTGATTATGTATGTCATCCTTCAACTGAACAAAATTTATTGAATATCTACTATGTGCCAGGCACTATTCCAGGCTTTAGAGATATAGCAGGGAATAAGACTAATGATTACTTAGTCTTACCTGTCTGCTCTCATGAAAGCTTGAAGTTGAGCTTATTTTATTGTTTCCAGCTATATTTAGATGCTGTTCTGCAAATGTGTGCTGTTCTTGCAAGTCTTTTTTTTTTTAGTTTTGGCTGCGTTGGGTCTTAGTTGCGGCACTCAGGATCTTTTGTTGTGGCACGCAGGCTTCTCTCTAGTTGCGGCACATGGGCGCCAGAGTGCGTGGGCTCTGTAGTTGTGGTGTCCGAGCTCAGTAGTTGTGGTGCGCGGGCTCAATAGTTGCAGTGCACGGGCTTAGTTGCCCCGCGGCATGTGAGATCTTTTTTTTTTTTTTTTTTTTTTTTTTATGGTACGCAGGTCTCTCACTGCTGTGGCCTCTCCCGTTGCGGAGCACAGGCTCTGGACGTGCAGACTCAGCGGCCATGGCTCACGAGCCCAGCCGCTCTGCAGCATGTGGGATCTTCCTGGACCGGGGCACGAACCCGTATCCCCTGCATCGGCAGGCGGACTCTCAACCACTGCGCCACCAGGGAAGCCCCGGCATGTGGGATCTTAGTTCCCCGACCAAGTACTGAACCCGCGTCCCCTGCATTGGAAGGCGGATTCTTAACCACTGGACCACCAGGGAGGTCCCTGTTCTTGCAAATCTTAATAGTTGTTAATAGAAGGTTATTGGTTTTACACAGTGTGTTTAATTTTTTCTCCTAGTTCTTGCATTGCAAGACTCAGAGTTGTAATACGTTTCTTCTGTCATACTTTTCTATATTGATTGCTGCTTACTGATTTTGCATATCTCATTGGTCTACTTAATTAGTTCTTTATTTTCCCTCTTCAGTTTCATTCATTCTCTTTCAAGAATTCTCTTTCAAGAATGACTTTTCATTAGTGTAGCATTTTGTTTGTTTCAAGGTATATTTTATTATTACACTAATCTCATTAAGGTTAACATTTTTCAATATTCTCATATTTGGTTCAGCCATAT
The DNA here is from genome assembly GCF_963924675.1 of Phocoena phocoena. NCBI lineage: Eukaryota > Metazoa > Chordata > Mammalia > Artiodactyla > Phocoenidae > Phocoena > Phocoena phocoena. The sequence goes on along the minus strand of NC_089230.1, from coordinate 65,919,392 downwards.
TTTACTTAAGATTTTTAAAGTATTTTATTAAGTATAAAAATGCTCAAAACTGAATACATTTTTGATTAAGTCAATAAGTGGTCCAAAACAAATAATTCTTAATACTATACTGAATAGTATATTATCAGTTTGAAATAAGCTTTCCACATTGTGGCAGTTTTCAACGTAATTTAAAAATATATTAAGTTTAAACTTTCTTAGACATGCATAAAATTCTTGTAAATGGTTATTGCCTTCCTGTTACATGTCAGGGTAAACATATATAAATTAAAAGCTATGTTTTTTTCATGGGCATGCATTGCTTGGAGTGTTCACCTGAAACTTGCACTCAGCCAAAACTTGAGGAAACATTACAGAAAGCTTATGTGCGTTGTCTGTTATCTGAAGGTTTGTACTCATATAAATATGTGCGTTCCTTTAAAGAAAAACCAAATTCTAGTCATTCTCTGCCTTTAATTTTCTCTGCACGTAGAAGTGATTCTTAACGCTCTGTAGTTGCATTGCCTTTTAATTGTCTCCCTAACATTCTTCTGGCATTAGCATCTTGTTTTTCCTTTGACAAATGACCACTCTCTGTACTTGGGTTTCAGGTGAGGTTGACTACTCCTCCATTCAGTGGTAGGCACATCATCTAGGCATGGCCATGAAGAGTTGTATATCCCTTTGGCCACAGGGATTGGTTCAGGAATGGATGTGTAAACCAAGTCAGGTCAATCAGAGCCAATAGACTTTGGCTAGAACCATGGGAAAGAGGCATTCTCCTTCTGCTGGGTTGCTAGACTCATAGTCTGTATACCTGAAGCTACTAGTAGCTATCTTTGTGACCATTTAGGAAGAGCTTGTTTGAGAACAAAGCCTGTAAAGGGAATTGGAGTGTGGATGAAGAGAGACAGAATCCTAAGGACAATCCAGAGCATCTGGGTTCAGTGATGCCTGGAGATCTACCCCTGAACTGTTACTTACATGCACCACTGTGTTCCAACTGTTCCACTCTCCTGCCACTCCTTCACAGTTTGCTTTTTTTTTCTCACTTGCAACTGTAAGTTTCCTAATACTTGCTATATAGACTATATGAAACCATTTTTCTCCCTCCCTCAACAAGACTTTTGTAATCAAAACACCAAATAAATTGACTTCTATTTTAAAAACCTTTTGACTCTTGGGGTATGTGCTAGAAAGTTAAGCTTTTCTTTGCTATGAAGCAGTAAGAAGTGCCTGTGATGATGAAACTATAGTTGCTTAAAGGAGAGCAGAGCCATTGAAATAAAATCTGCAATCATATAGAAGTCCTGTTGTTCTTAGAGACACACTGTTGATTCAACAAATGTTTACCAAGTTTCTGCTATTTTAGGCATAGGAATAGAGCAGTGAGCAATACAAATAAAAATCCCTGACTTCTTGGAGCTGACATTCTTGTCTTATCCCAGAAGACTTGGTACCCAGAGTTGGAGCCATATCTGGGGCACGTGGCACTCAGGAAGACTTCATTTGAATCTCTGCCTTGAACCCAGGGTTTCCCGTTGTACTTCAATAAAATCCAAAGGCCTTGACACATTTATCAGGAGTGCACGGATCTGGTTCATGCTCACTTGTCTGAAACCTTATCTAAGAGCTTATACCTCCTTACTTATGCTGCTCCAGTTTAAACAGGCTTTCTTCCCTTTCCTCTAAGATTACTCTGTCTCAGAAACTTTCACATCTTCTCCTCTCCGTCTTGACTATCTCTGCTCCCTGATACTTCATGTGGTCACAACTTAAATGACATTTCCTCAGACAGACATTTTCTCCCCACTTAGTTTAAAGTAGATCTCCTTAATATTCTATCAAAGAACCCTATTTTTCATAGTATTTGTAATAAATTCTAATAGATATATGTATAGGTATTTGTTTTTTAGTGTTTATTTACTAACTCTCCCACCACTGTAAGCTCTGTGAGGTCAGAGACTATATTTGTTTTGTTTACCACTGGATTACTCAGTACCTGGCATAGTGCCTAGCACATCGTAGGGACTTAAATATATTTGTTGCATAACTATGTGGCTTGACCCAGGCTCTTGAGATTTAGCTTCTACTGTCTTAACCCTTTTTTGAGCCTCATGCCTTCCAAGTCAGGGACCCTTTGTGCCCTCTCCTTTAGCTATCTATTCTAGGGGTCATTCTGGTATAGCAGTCATCATCTATTTATGTGATAGCCTGGGCCTCAGGCACCAAACTGGGAGAGTGATCACAGAAACCAAAGCAGAAACTCCACCCTTATAATTAGAACTTCCCAGAGTTGAAATTGAAAGGGGCTGGGTAATCCCAGAAGCCCATTGGTCATCACAGGGGCACCAATCCCAAGCCTGACTGTGGGCAGAAGAGGCTCAGGCAGCAACCTGGAAGCCAGTGATGAGACTGGGAATATGGGCAAGTGTGTCAGCTTCTAAGCTTATGTTTTGTAGTATGATGTGTGTATGAGTTGGCAGCGGTGGTGGGAGGTTGTATACTGGACAACTGTATCTGTTTTCATACTGACTGCCTAACATATGGAATATCTGGATAAGCAGGAAGAGGTTAGAGAATCACTGTAACCTGGGGTGCTGCGGGATGCTTGGGGAGTCAGAGGCAGGGAAAATATGAGCTGACATACTGATCTCGCCTATTCCTATCCTGTTCTGGTTCTTTGTTGGTTTTAAATGTGGCATAGACGCTTACTGTCTTAGCCTTCTCTGGTCCCTTTTAGACTTCAAACCTTCTTAGATGCAAGGAATTAATTTTTCTCCCCACCATTTTATTGTGAAAAATCTCAAACATACAGCACACTTGAAATAATTTTATTGTGAACACCTATGTATTTACCACCTAGATTGTATCAACTTTTTTTTATTGTTTTATCACATCTCTGTCCATGCATTTAGTCTTTTATCCACCCATTAGTACATCTTAATTTTTGATGTATTTATTGATGAAAGTATATTGCAGACATTGGTATAATTTCTCATAAATACTTCCGCACTCATTAACAAGAGTTCAGTATTTTTTACATTTTTTTCCTCTTGAGGTAAATTTTACATATGACAAATGCACAGATCTTTAGTGTACATTTGTTGAGTTTTGACAAATGAATACATCTATATAATCTAAACCCTATTAAGATACAAAACATTACCATCATCCCAGTAAGTTCCCTCATGCCCTTTCCCAGTCAATTCCTGCCCCAACCCCTAGAGGCCAGGGCTGTTCTGTTTTGTTTTGTTTTTTAAAATCATAGTTTCAAGATGTTGATTTGTACCAGTTAGTATTATTAATGAGCCCTCAAATAATCTTTCTTCAGTTGTTACCTGTTCTTCTCATGATTCAAATAGGAAAGAACTCTGCTTCCAAAATTTGAAATCAACCAAAACTGGAAAAAAAAAAAAAAAAAGAACCTGGCACAGCGCCAGCTTTGTAATGACTTTGGTTAGGCCTAGTGTTATACCATCTAATCCATGTTTCCTCAGGGTGCAGGAGACACAGAATAAAAATAGGGGCAAAGGTCACAAGGTCACACTAACAGAAACAATACAGTATTTCTCTGGTTATCACCTCCCCTCCATTCTCCCCGGTCCATTCTGAGGTCATTCTGGCTTTTTAAATTCTTACCAGTGCTTTCAGGAAGTCTCCAAACATGTCTCACATAGGTTTCCTAACACGACCCAAATCATCCCTCTGTGTTGACAATAGCTTGTTACACTTACTTGTGTCAAACTGGTACTCCTAAAGTCTCTGCTAACCTAAAGATAAATTGTTTTCCAGGAGCACCCTTGGGCTCTTTCATAAAGAGAACATTGGTGGCCAAATCTCACTTGTCCTGTAGATATACTGAGACATGTCTAAATTTTCTGTGGATTCATGGCTCAGCTTCATCTTGGTATCTGTTGCTACTACCACAAATGACATCCTTCAAAACTAAACCATTGGTAAGGGCCATACCTTTTTTCTAGCCTTTACTCCTCCAATACAATGGGAAACACTTTATTTTTTACGTTGGCCTTTAGCTTTCATACATTCCTTTTCATGTATTAAAGTACAGACTTTCATACCTTAAACATTGACACACCCACACTACCTTCTGTACACTGAATTTGGACTCTTCTAAACCATCTTATCAGCAATGATTTTGAATAATGCAGGGTTGGCACTAACTGTCAGCCAAAAATTTAGCTTCACCTATTTTCTTGGCCTAATCCAAGCAGCAGTATTTATTTAATATTTGAATATCCTACTATATTTTATCCTTATTTGAAAAATGAATTCACAATAGAAAAATGAAAGGGCTGGTAAGAAACAAATGCCTAAGTATCTTAATAACACATTTGGGACAAAGGTTAAAATTATTAAATGAGCTGAAAGCAGTGATTTGTCAATCTCAGAGGTTCATTAGACCTAAGTGGCTAGTCTATATGTTGAGGTATATTTTTTAAAAAAGAAAGGGCATATTGGGATGCTTTAGAAAGATACCATCAAAGATTAGGTCAAAAAGGTAAATATAATGAGAGATTTTATAACATTTTGTAGCTCTTTGAGAAGAAAACTCTGTTAAAGTAGTTTATTATATTGTAATTTTCCTGCTACTATTTATCACAATTTATAAATGATAAACATATTATGTGATTATTTATCCAGTGTAGATTTATCCCAGTACACTATAATCTCCCTGAGGTTTTTTTATTTTTTTCTTTCTTTTAACCACATTTCCATAAGAACCTAGCAAAATGACTAACACTTAGATGGGTTCAATAATTGTGTTGAATGAATTAGTGAATTTGTGTAAATATGCCTATAGAAAACTACTCTGGTTTTGGACTGAAAGATAGGCACATTTTAAATATTGATAGATACAATCAAATTGCTCTCCAAAAAGCATAGATTCCATTCTTGAGGCACTGGGAAAATCTGAAAAGGATATAGGTTTGTTTTCTTGTGAAGAAATTGGCTAAAAAAAAAAGAAAAAAAAAGAAAGCCCCGTTTTATTGTGTTTAAAATGTTGGGGTAGAGAATTATATTGTATTGAGAAATTGTGTTTTAAAATTTTGAAATTATGGCTTCTTACAGGTTGGTAGTGTTGTTACTCTGGGGTATCAGAGATGTTGGCCAGGTGGAGAGTAGGAAATGTATTTTAGATAGAAGGAAGAGCAACTGCAAATATACAATATAAAAGCAAAAATCCAAATATTCAACAATAGAGATGAGATTAGATAACTTGTATACATCCATACTTTGGATAATGAGTGTTGTAGGTACTGACATAGAAAGATATTATATTATTGAGGGACAAAACACAGGTGATATGATCCTGTTTTCTTGAAACAAACACTCAGTGTGGGTGTGTGTTTGCCCACACAAGCTTGTATGTGTGTCCACAGAGAAAAAGTGTCTGGGAGAGTACAAACCAAAATGTTAACTGTGTTATTCCTGGGAAGTGAGTGGTTTGGGGTTGAGATATAGAGATTTTTAATTTAATATATCGATACCTCAGTTTTACTTTTTTTTTTAACAGTCAACCTGTATACATTTTGTAATGAACTATTTTCTAAAGAAAAAAGAGAATGCGGTATGTGGAAGCATGGCGGGCTGCTCTTAAAGTGCATTTGTTAACAAACGTGCAGGAAGCATCGGAACATTTCTTATGGCAATTCTTTACTAGACTTATACAAAATAGGTAAGATTAGATTAGTGGTTTTCTAATATTTCTAGAGACATGGAGTCTGTTGTTTAAGCTCAATCATAGGCAGAATTCCTGTATGTGAAAATGATGAAAGCAGAGTCAGTTGGTAGAAGCTGGGAGTGAGGGGCTTCTCTTGGTGTTCCCCTCCCCTTATAATCTTTTGACAGCCCCTAGGGCTCTGCTGAACACAGTTTAAAATACACTGGTCTCTTCCCGGGATGCTTTTGATTTAGTCCTTCCTGAAGGTCAGAGGGATATACCAGCTCTGTGATTCTAAAGCACAGAGAATAAAGAATGCCTACAGGTAACCCTGGAATTCTCTCTTGCTTTACAGAAAACATGTTTTGAGCAGGAAACATTTGTGTCATGTAAGATATTTCCAGATGTACAATAGAAGAGAAACATTTTTTATTTTGCATTTCTTGGCTTTGGAGTCTTATAATCTTACTTAAATTCCAGGCCCTATGATCTATGCCCTTTGTATATTCTGAAGGTGACTAGAACAGTTTTGTTAAACCAACAAATATGGGTTCTATAAATGTCTGCCTGCTCTGCCAATCTTAAATGTAATGAGACAAATAACTTAAAATAATAAAACATTACTTTGTATTTATCTAAGAATGTGGCTTTTCTGGGTCCAAGCAAGTGAACAAAGAACTACATTTTAAAAACCCATGAATATTATTTAATAGTGACGTTTAAACCAATTTTTAAAAGAATTATTCTTCTTTTAGGATGTGCACATAATTTTATATTTACTATTGTGCCTAACATTTGATTTCTGGAGTTATTTGTAGTACTAGAAGCACAATTTCTTAATATCATACATATATTATGTTTAACTTGTTAATAAAACTTAAAAGTTATTTTCATATAAACATGCTAGTGTGTTTAAAATAATAGAGAAAGCATATTATCACATTTTATTCACATAGACCCAAGATTTTGTTAATGGCTTTATTTATTTTTATTTAAAATTTGTGTGTGTCTATATAGTAGAGGGAAATAAAACAACCATAATAGAGAAGATGAAAAAAAAAATCTCACGTCCCCACAAGGTGGTACTGTGGTTCTTTTACTCTTTCAAAAATCTAAGCATAGAATTGATATTTCTCTACTTGTTTTCCTTCCCCCAACATTTTACGAGTGATCTTCAATTAGATTTTAATAAAAATGAGAAATAATTTCAAAGGAAACTTGATACTTTTCAGTTTGAGGTAACTGGCAAGTAATCAAAAATTCTCTATTTAGCTTTTTTCTTCTTTTTAAAAAATTCTTATACAAATTTTGGTTATAGTTTATGGTATTTTATTTATACTCTTTATACTATATATACTATGATAGTGTAGAGTGGTTTTTTGTTATAAAGAAATAATGTATTTTCAGGCATCTTTAAAATGTTTCAATAAATAAGCATAAATGCAGCTCATTTTTAGGCAATTCAAGTTTTAGGCAATTCAGTTTCCTCTCTCTTCTAACCACTCAATAAGTAAGAACTTGATTTAAATCGTGGTTTTATAGGTAAAAATTAGAGAACATGCTTTAAAAAAAACACTGAGTGTATCTTGTGCTCTTTTTACGCTGTATCTTTCAGCGTATTTGAAGATTAAAAAATATGTTTACATGTAAGTATGGAACATCATGTATGAATTTGCTTGTCTTTTAGTAAAAATTCAAGACGAGTAATTCAAGACTGGGTTCCGGTTTCAGCTTCCAGGTTCCGTTCGCGGGTCATTTGGGGACGGTTGCTGAGCCCTTGAATAGATTTCTGGGCCCGGCGTCGAGGACACAGTGACAAAGAAGCCACCGCGGCCCCTGCCCTCAGGGCAGCGGTGGTCTCAGGAGTCCCGCAGAGGAGAAATTTAATGGTTGGAAGTAGGGCGAGGGGACTTGTTTCTTGAGACCGTGTTTACACAGTAAGCCGAGTCCTTCCTTGACTGCCCGATTATTTGGGGTGGCCCCGGGAGGGGGCCGATGGAGATTATGGGCATTTGTCTTGGGGAGCCCAGGGTGTAGGAAGTGGAAACAAATCTTTGATGAATTTGTTGACTACAATAATGAGTCTGCGAGGAAAGGGAGAAAGGAAAAGAAAAGAAAGAGGATTCTTCGAGAAATTGGGGAGACAAAACCAAGGGAAAACACACGATGAAAAATGATAGTAAAAGCCAGAGAAAAAATAAGGCAGAACACAGAAAAGAAGAAGCGGAATCAAACGAAGACGGGGCAGGGCACTAGGAGCTCGAGGCTGGGCATCCATCCTTTCATTTCATCCCACAGGGAGCCCGCGGAAACAGCATCTTCGGTCCCGCTTAATGGGTGGGAAAACATCGACCTTAAAAGGTTGGGTAACCGCTCAAGGTCACCGCGCTAAGTGGCAGAACCAGGATTCTCACCGCTCCTCGACCGGGAACTGGGCTTTGGCCGGATCGCGCCGGCCGCGCGGGAAAAAGGACTAGCAGGGCTGGTGACGCGCGGCCCCGGACCGGGCTGGAGCCGCCGCGCCAGGAGCGCGCCGCGGAGGTGGCCGGGCGGAGAGCGGTCATTACCTCCCCAAGCAAGAGCGCTTTTCACGTGCGCGGTCCGGGGCCTCTCCTCGCCCGAATCTGGGCAGAGGAGTGAGAAGAGAGCGGCCCCAGACCCCGGCGAGGTGAGAGGCGTCCCACCCCTTGGCTCCCCGTTACGCAAAGGCTCTTCGTGCATCGCACTCAAGGTCCCCTAGCCACGCCATCGCGGGGTGCCCCCCTCTCGCGGCCTGCAGCACCGAGGGCTGCGGGCTGGGGCTGCACGGGGTGAGTGCTGAGCTAACCACACGCCTCAGGGCTCAGGAACCCGGCGCGGACGACGGTTCCCAGCACCGGGGCTCAAGCTCCGCGGTGGGGCGGCCCTGTCAATGAGGCTTGACTCAGACCCGAGGAGGTCGCGGGTATTTACCAACCTAACGGCATTTTACGGGCATATACACAGATACATAAGACTAGGGACGTATGTACCTCATAGGGGGTAGAAACAAAACAGTCACAAGGAAGAATAATACGCAAACGGTCTGCACTGTAAATGGATGCAGTTTCATGTTCTGAGCACCCTTTTCGATGAAAAGCTCCTGCCTATCCTTAGTGATTATTCAATGGTTATTAATTGACGAGACACCTTTCACCTGAAAATGGCTTGTCTGCATTGTCTTCCTTCGCAGAGAACTGCGAATTAAAGTTTCTTTGTTAGAGAGAACAAAGAAGAATCCAAATTATTTTAAGGAGGCTTAACATTTGACTTGGCAAACCGTTTTGCTAGAGATCAACCTTCGCTCTTTGACTCGCCCCCTCTCTGTCACAGCCTCACTGCAGAGCTGTCTCTGCAACAAGGCTAATGCTCCGGCAGGTTTGCGCCCGCCCCCCTTTAGAGATTCGCAATTTAAAGTTAAGAGGACATTTAGAAGCCTCATAATACAGCCTTTTACTTTCACACGGAAGGTAGGCGAGGCCTGAAGAAATTAAGGCCATCTTGTAAGTTTGTGCCATAGCTGGGGGCCGGACCCCACGCCCCGCCCTGGCGCTCCCCTTTTCGGTCGGAGTGGTGGCCTGACGGCTACCGTGGCATCGCTTCACTTGGCCCCGCACCCTACGCTCATCCCCCCTTCCTGGGAGCCCAGTAAAAACTTCCTTCTCGAGTGTCTGGAGAAGGCAATGTCTTCTTTAAATTTTAAAAATTATTTTCTTTTGCTGTCAGATTCATTCTGACATAGATCAGGGGTGGAAAAGTGTGTGGTATAGAGTCATTAGTAAATCCATCTCGTTTTTTGTTTCATTTGACAGCAACACATTAAATTAATCCCTGTCCAAAAGAATCACATTAAGGGAGCTGTCAATGCTAATCCCCAGCTCATTGTTGCTACCTAGCTCAGGGTTGACTTTAATAGGTCGTGCTGACATTTGTTTCTTCAGAGGCACATCGGTGACTTCATCCAGACCCAAATCTATTCTCATCAAAAGTGGAGTCACCCGCAAGTTTTCTCAGACCCTGAATTCTCTGGGCTTTCTAGCTTAGGGTTTGGGCTCTTGTTGGAAGTGTTGATTCACATTTTTACCTTAAACTGAGTAAAGATGGTTATAACAATAAAAAGAAAGAAAGGTAGACTCCTCCCTGAGTAAAACAAAAAGCTGATTTAAGAAAAAAAATTATAAGTAGGATGATGATTGTTCTTGTACTTGTTTTTAGCATCCTGTATTAGCTTCTACAGTTGTCTATAGACCTGATTGTATAAAAATGCGATTTAAGATAAGAAAAAATTAGAAAAAAATAAAATGGTTGAAGAGTAGATTACATAGACTAATAAAAGGGGAGAAGAGGCAAGAATGAGAAAACCTTAATAGAGTAAAAGATCTGTAGAAGAAATGGAAGACAAAAGGAATTTACTGGTAAAGAAGAATAACATCTAAGCAGTAATTTGGATAGGAAGAATATAGGCAGTACAAAAACTAGGAAAAAATACATTACAGTAAGATTAAAACATTCTTTTACCAACATTTAGAAACTATGATTATAAAGTGTTTTCTTTCAATGTAATCTCTCTGCCTGTCTCTCCCCTGTCTTCTGTACTCGCCCCCCGCCTCCTGCACATTGATATAGATTATCCAGCTTTGTGCTTATGACATTTATGGATTCCAGATCTGACAATCATATATTAGCCTTTGTCTGGGTGGCTAAGAGAAAGCGGAGGACTGATCCAATCTTAAATCATGTAACCTGTTCTTAAAGTATGCTTCCCACCTGGTTATTCTTATTTTCATAGAGATTTGGCAGGGTTTTTAAGATGAAATGGGAGCTAAAAATTGAGAAATGGGCATCCATTATTTAACAAACTTATATTAAGTGATTAGTGTACAAATACTACAGATTTGCTATATCCATATATACCAGAAAATAATTACGAATATCCTGTTTTTAACTAATTGAACCATACTTTTTTTCATACTGCAAAGTGATACTGTAAATCTTTTTGTCAAGTGAAAACTCACCTCTGCTTCAATTTTTTTTTTCCTGAAAATCTGTTTTCAAGTAAGTGTGGCACAGTTGTACCTCTTACTCTCAGGATTTTAGTTATTTTTATTCTACTTTTATTACAGTTTTCATTTCCTTTTGCTCCCTTAACCTCCTCAGAGTTATCTCTGGACATAAAGATTTTAAAGTTTCTTTCATACAATCCCTGTAAAACACAGTTTCACTGAGTTTTTTATTGAAGGCAATTTCATTTATTTGAATGATTGAACAACTGAGGTTCATTCAGAGGAAATAGGCCAGGGTTTTGGTGGTCCAAACAATAAGACTGCAAAGGATCAGTAAGAAAAGAACTATGCATGCATTCAAGAATCTCCAGACAAATGCCAGGAGTGTGAGGAATAAGAACTTGGGTTCATATTGCATCAGTGGATTAAGACCTAGTTGACATTTTAGAAATTGGTGGGTTAGAGCAGACCTGAATGGAATGCTGAAACTCCGGGGACTCCAAACTTAACAATGCCTTGTACTCAGCACAATGTCTCGTACACAGTAGGCACTCAGTAAATAATCTTTACATCAATAATGAATGTGTATGCAACACCTGCATGGGGGAGGGAATGCAGGACTGGATGAATACAGATAGGAAACAGAAGAGAAGGCCAGAGATGGCAGAGTTGGACTTTGTTGTAGAAGTGGGCATAGCTGGTGGTACTTTGCTGGGTTGCAATGACCGAGGAGCTGGCTCTGTGGGGATCAAGGCAGAGGGTAAAGCCAGGAGACAATAATGAAGTGCATATATGTGTACTTATCTCTTGGAAATGTATTCATATGCACTGTTCACTGTATTCATGCTCAGGTAAAAGCTTTGCCTTCAAGGAATATGTATGTCAAAGGAAAAATGTATGTGTGCAAAGTTAGATAATTCACTGTGGAATGAATGATGTTGTGTCAGGAAACGACTTTCAGTGATGGAACTTCTGAGTGTACCTCATGGTTCCCCTCTGTGTGGTCTAGAAGAGCTCCTCCCTCTCTTCTCTGCTGGATGGGGGAAGCAGGGAATGCCCTATGATGAACTGTTGGTGGTGGATCCCAAGGCCACTGGTAGAGGCTTGGCTGGGATCTGGGGGGTGTTGTTGGTTTGGTGGTGGCTGCAATGGCAGTGGGGTTACAGTGTGGGGAACTTAGTGGTAGAGCAAACCCCCCGTCATTTTCTGTAGTCTCAGGCCATTTCCTAATACCCTCTCCCGTCCACCAACCCCCTACAGTTACTTTCTTCACTGGCCTAAGACTGTTCCATGTCTGTCTCAAGTGCTTTTTGTCTGGGTTTTCTTCATCTGATGGTGGAATAGAGCCCTTATTCACTGCTTTTGCCCCATCTCCCATCTGACCTCGAGGCAAACAAAGCATTTTTGGTTTTTAAAAAGGATTGTTTCTATTAGTAATAATGGGAGTGGAGGGCACAAATAGAGATGAAAGGGTACCCCCATTTTTCTTTTCTTTTATACACGTAGATTTTTAGGGAAACACAGATATATAAATATAGAAGGACCTGAGTCAGAGGCTAAGTTTCAGACTCCACTTCTCTAGACATTTGTCATGGGAGTTGGAGTAGATGTCTGGGAAGAATGGGCTTCTGAGAGGATAGTGAGGATTTGGTGAGGACGCTGCCGGCAAGTCACAGCTTAGACTGCGTGAGGTAGCGACAGGGAAGGGGAAGTCAGCTCCGGGGCTTTTCCCTCCACTCAACTCTCCTCACTTGCTATTTCTTCTGAACCACAGGCTCTCCTCCCGGGACAGCAGGGAGCAGGGTGAGAAGTCAGACACGCAAGATTGTTTCTAAGTGTTGATCATTTTCTCTGAGCTCTCCATGGCCTCTCATGACCGACGTTTGGCATATTTCTGTGCTATCGTTTTCTGGGTTAGTAGACCAGGCTGTGGAATATAAAGAAGACCCAAGGCGGGAGAGAGGAGGTGTTTGAACTTATATACTTTTAGTTTTGTTCTATTGCTTCTAAGCCTTTAGAAAAGACTGCATCTGACAACTACAACCCATTTTCAAACTTAATTTATAACTGTGCAATTTAGATAGAAAGCCCCTGGGCAGGTATGGTAACTTTTCTGTGCCTGCCAGGGTACCAAGCACATTGAAAGCATTTAACAAATAATGATAATAATTTAAAGCAATGGGAGCATTGCGTGTATAGGGAGATAAGAAACTGGAAAACTGGGGCCCACTAATAATTAATAATGTCTCAGGAGGTGGTCCCAATGTTTTTGGATTTTAAATCCCCTCGTTCAATTTCTTGCTGGAGTGAATTCCACACAAAAAAGAATAATCTTTATTTGGATACTTAGTCACTTCAGTGTCCTGCCCTGAGCTGGCCAAGATTGCATATTCTTATGAAAATATACGCATTCATAATCAGTCTGATAATGTTGCTTCCCAGGGCTTCTAAATGCAAAAGCAAGCGATCCTATACTCAGATATGTGGCTTCAAAGTCATAGGATCATCTGAGAAGTTTGCGTTTCTCATTTTTCACTTCTTATTCTTGGAATTGAAAGGAAAACAGCACCATGAAAACTTCTAGTTAAATACATAATGAAACAAGGCCCGGCACTGGCAAGTTGACTTCACCAGGAATGAATTCTTGTCCTTTTATGTGATAGGCTGAATCGACAGACATTTTAATAAAATGACAGGATAACTCGAGTATGCCTTTGATTAACGCTTGAATTACCAATGATTTTGATGCCCCTTGTGCTCACATCCTGAAGATTTGGAGTCTGCCTTTATTGATGTGGGTTAAGATACTTAGAGACCATAGGAAAGGCTACCCTAAGGGTAGCTGAGAAGGAATGCAAAGTGTGTCTTCCATGCCTACCATCCCTTCTTCCAGTGTGTTCTTTTCCTGTGTCCGGTGCATTGCTTACCACCAGCCTCGGGTTTGGTTTAGACTTTCCTTCTCCCCGTATCAAACCTTGGGATTCTTTGCTTTTCTGAATTGACTCTACTTCATTTTATATTCTGCTTTCATAATATTCTTGAATCGTTCCTCTCCTCTATATTCTCTTTGCCATGGTCCAGTTTTGAAACTACACCATCTCTTGTTTGAATTACTGAAATAGCTTCTGGAGTGGTGCATTCAGCCTGGTCTTCCTGTAGTCCATCGTTTGCCCTGCTGTTAGACGGTTTTTTGTTTTGTTTTTGTCTTCATCCTAAAACACAGGTCTGCTTTAGTTTCTCCTCCAGTTAAAAATTTTGACACCACACCTCCTTCAGCTGTTGGATAAAAATCATATTCCTTGGCAAAGCTTAAAAAGTACTTTGTCATCTAGTTCCTGGTTATCTTCCCAGCATCATCAAAACTTCCCGCCCATGGATCCTTATACATGCATCTTTATATGGGCTGCTTTGCTTTATCTATACCTTTGAACATGACAGTCTGTCTGCTTGGATTGCATTTTTCCCTTTGTTTCTTTGGAAGATGCCTACCTTTCCTTCAAGACTCACCTTGAAATTACCTTATTGTATTAGAGATGGCGATTATTTCCTCATCATCCATACATTTTTAGAAAAAGAGAATCTATTCTTGGATTAGGGTAGGATTAGGTCAGATTCTCTGTCTAAGGAATTGATATGGGGATGGAAAGAGAGAGTGAATTAGTTGGCTGTGGGTGTTGGATGAGGAAGGTCTTATGGGCTCAAGGGTTGATGTGGTCATACGTGTAAGCCAAGAGAGCTGATCTGTAAGGAAAGGTAGTAAAATGGGCAAATTGCAGGGAAAAGCACGTATAAGTGATGTGCAAAAAATAGGGAATGAGTGGTGCGCTGTCTTGGTTCTTGCTGGCTTGTCAATTCCTATTGGAGTCCCTCCTGAGGCTGCAATTGCTTTTTAGACACTTTTAACTCTTTATGCTAATACCTTCTTTATTTAACTTGAGCAACTGAGTTTCTGTTCCTTGTTGTCAAATGATACCTTATTAAGATTCATCATGTACTAGATAAAATGATTGTGCATATATGTCCGTCTTCCCCACCAGACACTGTTTTATTTATTTTGAGATTTCCAACAATTAGTCTCACTCTGGTAGACTGACAATATATGTTTGAATGAATGAAAACTAACCTCATTTATTCAATGCCTTTTCCAACAAAGAGCTTATGAAATTACAAAGTTGGTGTTGCTATCATAGTCGATGATAAAATGTTAGTTCTTCCAGTAAATATTTGTATTTTAATAAGGGCCTTCTGAAATCAATCATTTGAAGTACAGGAAAAGCCATAAAACTGAGAATTTATTAGTATTGGATTTCATGGGAGGTATTTTTGGAGCCTTTCAATGTCTCTAAAATTGTAACATACCTTTGTTCGGGGCCAGCTGCAGGAGGAACTGTCTTAGGGACAGAAGGACTCCTTCCCTGCAGGGACTTCATAAGTGGGAACCAGGACTGGGACCTCACTGCCCAGAACTGCATTTGCTTCCTTCCAAATGGTTTTATATAAGCACAGATCATCCAGGAAAAGCAGAAATAGTCTTAGTGAAACCAGTCAAAACACCAGGTTAGGGCTTCCCTGGTGGCGCAGTGGTTGAGAGTCCGCCTGCCCATGCGGGGGACACGGGTTCGTGCCCCGGTCCGGGAAGATCCCATATGCTGCGGAGCGGCTGGGCCCGTGAGCCGTGGCCGCTGGGCCTGCGCGTCCGGAGCCTGTGCTCCGCAGCGGGAGAGGCCACAACAGTGAGAGGCCCGTGTACCGCAAAAACAAAACAAAACAAAACAAAACAAAAAACCACCAGGTTACTTGAGGTAATATCATGATTGGGAAGTTCATTTTGTGAATAAGTATGTTGCTTTTTAGATATTGTTGTCTCTAATAATACATTCTCCTACACTTTCTGTGTTGGTGTTACTGATCAAATGACACTTCACAGATGTCAAATAAACCTTCTTTTCTATGGCATGCATTAAAGAGGATGTTTTCATATTATATCTGAGACTTCTTTACATGAAAATCAAGTGGAACGGATCATTGAAATTAGCCTGAGATGAATGTTTCCCTTCCTCAAATTTAATCTTCCAAGAGTTTTAGGTCATATAATTCTTGATCTCCCCTTTTAATCGTGAGAGGTACATTTTCACCCTCCTTTCTTCCCTCTTTACAGTATTATATTATTAAGCTCCCCCCTTTTTTGGTTGGTTAAACCAGGGACATGAAACTGTCATTTCTCAAGCTGCCATCCTCTTTAACTGGCATTTCTTTTGGGGCAGATACCTTTGAGAACATCAGCCTTAACCAGGACCAAAGGCCTGTTTAACACAAGGGTTATTTTAGACAAATCTTTTAAACAGGGAATGCATCCTTCTTTATACTATTTCTGGTATATGGGCTGGCACCAAAGGCTAGCTTTATTTTGAGGACTTAATAAATAAATTCTACTTGTGGTTTAAGGTGGTGTTCCTTTTAACGTTAAATATAATTATAATAAGGTAGAGGTGTAGCGTGGGCATGCTGTTGCATAAATACTTTAAAATGTTAGTAATGTGCTAAATGAAGATGTTATTACTTCTCGGGTTTGATATTGTCATTCTGTAGTTATCATGCAATGACATAGGACTCTTCCAAATCTGTTTTTCTTCCCCATATTTAAGAAGTTCAGTTAATATTTGTTTAGGAGTGATTGCTCACGAGGCTAGGTTTGGAGACTGGTCAGCTTTTTGGGGAACCTTAATTTAATGGTTGAGTTTAAGGAAAGGGGAGAAGCTCTTTATTCTTGCCCACTCCCCACACTGCCTCACATCTAGTGGAGAGAAGAGGGAGTGAAAGCATGTAGGGAAGAAGAGAGGAAGAACCGAAGGAGAATGAAGGCCCAGTTCCAGAGAGATTGTCATGCGTTTGAACAAGTGAAATAAAAGTAGCCCTCCACATGTAAGTTCAAACTGTTCATTTAAAAATAAAAAAGCCATCAAATTGTGTCATCTTGACCAAAGCTAGTAGCTCTTTATAATATTTTAGACTTTATTTACAGAACATTCAAATATTTCTTTCCATTTATAACCAATATATTTTAACAAAACTCCTCATGTTTTATGTGACCTCAAAAGCCATCTAATTTATTTTCCTAATTGTACAGGAGAACTGCTGAATAATCCATATTATAATTAGGGTGATTATGTACTTTATTGTCCAAATCTGGACACTGAGAGTAAAAGAGGTTGCTATTCATAATCCCCCAGGGCGACAGGTATAAACTGGGAAACTAGGATTTATGAGCACCTTGATTATAAAAAATAGAGACTAAGATTGCCAGGTGGTTGAGTCATTAAAATTAGTTTTAATTGCCTTTTTAGTGTTCTGCCATTATGGCTGAGGGAAAAAGTTAAATAGGCCATTTTAAAAATAGCTAACATTTTTTGATCATTTATTATGTATTTAGAATTCTGAGCATTTTATTTATAAAAATATGATGAATCCTCACAGTAACTCCATGAGGTTGCTACTCTCTTCCCTATTTTATAGAAGAGGAAACTAAGATCTGGAGAATTACTTGTCCAAAGTCAAAAAACTAGTAACCAAGAGAGCTGGCATTCAAACCCAAGTATTTTAGCTCCGGAGTCCATGTCTCAGTCATCACCTTATTCTGCCTCTCATACATCCAGCATCCATGGTTGTGGAGGCAGGTCCTGAACAAGCATTTTGTAAATATAATCTAAAATTGCAAGATGTTATTTAGCTTTTTTAAGATAATAAACTTTTTTTTCTTTTAGATTTTATCACTGTACGTGACCATTTTGCAAAAATATAATTTTTCCATCTTGCTATTAAAATAAAAAAGAACCCTCCAGTTTTAAATTAGAAGGGAGATCAGAGGTTATCTAATTCAATCCCCTTCTTTATAGGGTGAGCAATCAAGGATCAGCCTCTTTCATGTCTTGTGTAAGTTCCTTGGGAACACAAACAGAACTGGAACCCAGGTTTCCTGTCCCTCAAACTGCAGCCCTTTTAATAGTTTTGTATTCACTTAAAATAAGAAAAATTAAATAACATATATCGAATACAGAATGTTCCCTATAAAACTAGCGCTGAAAGATAAAAGCAGAAATATAATTCAGGAAGATGTATTTTTTTCTCTAACAAAATAACACATTCCTGTTATGCACACAAAGTACCAGCCAAAATCAGCAAACTGCATAAATAATTCTAAATTCTAATCTTGCTTCTGTCACTGTCTCTGTGCAGTATTTGGTAGGTCAGTTCACCTCAATGACAGTTACCCCATGGTTATAATAGGAAAAATAATGTCTTTACTTTCTGAGGCAGGGAAAAGGCTGCCCGTTTTTTTTTTTTTTTTTTAATCCATTAACAGTTGGAAGGGACTTGCAAATTCCATGTTATGAGCATGCTACCACGTTTTGATAAGAAGCAAATTATCTAAAGTACTAACAATAATGGTTAAACAAGGCAGAAAATCTTTAAACATTGTATTCTCTGTTTATGTCTTTGATTTCAATTCTGTTCTTCTGGATAGACAGAATTAAATAAATTTTCTGTGTATATGTTTTTCTGTCTTGACCAAATTCTTGTTAGAAATAAATTGTGTTGTAAAACTACAATAAACTTTCCTGAATTTAGTAGGCGAAGCTGAATTATTCAAGCAGTTTCTCCCTGAATCTCCTTAGCTCAGTGGACTATTGCCATTGGTCACATTAACTGGGTAATTACTACATTTCCATTACTTTCTGTTATTACAGCTGAACCAAAAGTAAGAGAGCATGTACACTGAGGGTAAACTGAAAAAATAGCACTGTATTTAACTTTTTCAGTGTACATACATTTATATTTTTTAGAGGTTAGGGGCAGACTTTCATTTCAGGCTAGAGAAGTAAAAATGAAGAACCGAAATAATCTATTTTGGACTAACAGAGTTTTTAAATTAAATGCTTAAATTATAATATTAGAATAGGTATAACCCCAATCTGTATTTCAACTTCAGCAGATGCAAGACTTAATTATAGATATCATTTAAAGTATTTGATGGTTTTTTTCATAGGAACTGATGCTTAAATCTATTTGACAAGGTCTGTTTGCTGTACCTCGTTTGCATTATCCATCGTACAGAATAAACAAAATGCGTATTTTTCTTGTTATTTATTAAAGACATACCCATTTTAATCTTGAAAGCATAGGTTCAAGTCAAAGAAGTATTTATTGAATAGAAATAAATATTCCTGGCAGTTAGTAAGTTGACACTTCTTTTATGGTTCTGATTATATTTTTATTTCAACCATTAGAGGGCACATTAGTTCAAGAAAAATTAAACAAAAAGCACAGCAACAAGAAGAAAATAGGCTTAGAAGTAGTAGGCAGAGAAAATTTATGTGTTTAACTATGCTTATTTTCACTCATTTTATTGTCATTTGCAACATAATTTATTAGTTTTTTAAATCTGAAAAGAATTTAAATGCATATAGTTTCACATAAGAAATAACTCTTTACTTTTTATTGCTAGCTACTACTCCTAGAAGAATGACGTTGGCCTAGTTGAATTTGACGAGGTTGACTCTTATGTGACCAAGAAGGACATAATAAATCATGACATTTGAAGAACATCCTGAGTTCAAAGGTATGTACGATTAGGTTATTATGTACAATTAGGTTATTATGTACGATTAGGTTATTATGAAGTAAGTAAATGCTAGTCCCTGGTCTTGTAGTTATTAAAAAAAGAAAGACACCTAAGTGTGAATGAATGCAGCTTAACTGGCAAGTATTTATAACCTTTACAATTTGGTACAAATTACAGAGAGAACAATGGATGGCCCCAGAATGAACACAGGGCTTTATTTCACTAGAAAGCCTTGACTGGGGTCATAAACTGCAAGAGGGCAGGCCCCTCAAGTGGCTTATGAATGACTTCGGAGTCTCAGAATGAGTTAATTTGTTTTCAGTCTACAGCAAACTGTTATTATTTCTAATGTTCAGTCTTTTGCTCTAAGGCTGCAGGTTTTTAATCTATAGAGGCTGAAATAGATACTAGCTAGTATTTAACAATAATGCTTATATTATGTTAAGTGAAATGAATGCTTTACATGATTAATTCATTAATTTAGTTAGTAAAATTAATTGAGCACTTACTAACTTTCATGTCCTGGCCTGGGTTCTAGGGAATAAAGACAGCTTAATACATTGTCCCGGACTTGAAAATATAATTTTTTTTATTGCCCTGTGATTTATGAGAAATAAATCAACAAATAACTGTAGCATATGATAACTATATATTAGTGGGGAAATAGGAAAGATTTATCAAACCTATTATAAAAATATTTTACATTGTATTTTTAAGGAAACAGGGGTTAGGCAAAATCTAGTATATACTATCTTCAGTTTAAGACTGCAGAACTTCTCTGATAATATTTTTTTCTGAGAGTCAGCTATACAATAAATTGTAGTAATTAGTAGCATAAAACAAGGTAATAATGTAATTAAAACCAAAATATTTACTTTCTATAGAAGATACTTCTAGCATCTTAATTCTGCTCCTTGCAAGCTAATAATATTCTATAGGAATTTCTGTGTGGCTTTTACATCTGGTGGTTGTGGAATTAGCATGTACAAAGAGAGCTCAGAATTATGCTTTAATTATGATTTGAATGATGATTTGAGTCTGAGCATGAGTTGTCAACAGAATTGTGAGCTGGGGGAAAAAGAGATAAGGACTGTTAGTGGGATAAAAAGTATATTTGCCGTCACTTACTTTAAAGTGCCTTTTGTTTTAAAAGAAATAATTAATGTTAGGAATTAATTGGTTTAGATTCTTGATTTTAAAGTTATCTCTTGGTTGCTAAGGTGAAGCCTTTTCAAAATTACTACACGATATGCAATGACAGGAACATTTCGATTGAAAGGTAGAAAACATAATTGAAAAACTAGCTTTTGAGTGCCTGCTTATCACCCTAATTGATAGCAGATGAACCTGAGGAACTAAATGTTGTCGTTCAATAAAAAAAAGTATCTAGCTGGATTTCACATTATGTTGCATAGTTTCCTCTGAAAGCTAAACATTATTGCTAATGTTTTGATACAATACTAGGCTTTAAGTGGAACCTGGTATGCATTAATTATCATAAAGCAATCATGAAGTCAAAATTATATGGAAAAAAATAGATCCAGGTATAGCATCTAAAAATCTTTTAAAGTTTGGGTAACCAAATTAGGGCATTCATAAAATTCATAAAAACCATCCATAAAGAATGATGTTTTAGATGTATGTTTACTGGTATAGAAAACAGTACAAAACAGGCTATATAGTATGAGACCCACTACTGTAAAAAAAAAAAAACAAAACAAGATATATAAGAATGGGAAAATCAGAAAGGATATATGCCGAATGTTAACAGTGGTCATTTCAGGCACTGGGGTTATGGAAGATTTTCATTTTTGTTAGGCATATAATTAGAATATGTTACTATTCCAGTCTACCTAATGTTTAGCAGGAAAACCTTCATATGATTTTAGAATACAACTGTGTACTCTTGCAGATATTTAGTTGGTTCTAACATATATTTACAATTCCTATTTATTCATTTATCCTGTTCTTGTATTTACATATTTTACAAGTATTAAAACTTTAACTAACATTCAGAAAGAATGAAAGGCAAGGAAATAGCTCCACATTTTACCACATTTTGAGTCTGCACGTGAGGAGGATGATAGACCTATAGGTAGTGGTTGGTCAAACCAATCACTCAGGACAGAAAGTGTGACTCTCCTTTAAAGAAAGGTGATGGGTCAGCTAACATGCTGGCTGCCTATTTCTATAAGGCTGTATCCCTTTGAGTGAGGAGGAAACATGGTCCAATTGTTCTGCTCAAGGAGAATTTATTTTCTGATTTCTATTTAAAAGAAGAGTAGCTTTTGGCAGGTGTATTTTCAGGGGCACTGTTCACATTAGTGTGAACAGTCGGATCACTCATACAAAACTCAAATGAGACGGGTGGGTTTGCGTGGAGGTTAAGCAGGAATGTCCAGCAATAGAAAGAGCAGAATTAGCCTCTAAATTATTTAGTTGAGAAGAAACACAGGCTGCCAGATATACATATATATCATAGTGCTCTGGGGCATCTGTACTCTAGGTCAAACAAAATCAAGCTATAACAGAAAAAAGATTGCTTTGCTAGTTGGGATTAATAGCTAATCACAAGGTGAGCATTTAATAAGTTGTTGGAAGTAAATGTTATACAATCACAGTTTAAGGGAAGAAGTTATGTTTCTGGAGACACAGTAGTAAGCTCCTTTCTTCCCTTTCTGATTAAACGAGATACTCTAGTGGGGTTTTATTTTTTCTGCTTCATAGCCAGTCTTCATTCTGACATGTGGAAAACAGCTTTTAACTACTAGTGAATAATCAATTTTCTGTCACAATTTTATTAACAGTAAGTAATTAATCAGTCTCACAGTTTTATTTAGAATGTTGGTTCAAATATCTGGATGTAATTTTTTTCAGCCCAAATGAAAATTTGTAAACCATGTTTCGAATTGGTCCTGTAACTGACGAACTGATTTTCTTGAGAGAGAAAGCTTAGAAAATTTTCTAATTAGTGCTAAGACCTGATTTTCTGTGGCTCACTGCTTCATGTATTCCACTTCTTCAAATTATGCTGTAGGAAATGTCTTTAGAGGTTGGTGTTTTCTATTGATCTCTACAATTGTTCTCAGTAATTTAGAAGTTAACTGTGCAGTGAGTTTTCAAGAATGCGCTAGAGCCTTGAGTCAGCACACACTCCTCTCCACTGAGCCCAGGGCAAAGATTCTTGTAGCCCCTCCTTGGCTCCAAGAGTTAAGAGTGGGAGGCCCGGACTTCAGCTGTCAGTTCATTTCCTCTGTGTAACTTTCCTGTTCTTTCAGCCTGCAGTTCACGCCTTAAAAGCCTCTTCCCTTATAAGCTGAGAAGGGATTTGTGCCGGGTGAGCTTACCTGAGAAACTAAAGGATATCATTAATTAGAAAGGTGCTTCTGGGCAACAGGAAATTTTTCACTGGAAAGGTTTCAAATCTAAGAAAGTAATTAATTTCTCTGTGGAAAAGGATCACATTTTTCTCTTCTGATGTCCTTCTTTACTTCAATTGAGTGGTTTAAGGCACGACACAGGGAATAGGACTTCTCTCTCATTAACCCTCACAGTTTGGCTCCCTCTTTTCTGTCTCTTTCCTCTTCCATTTCAGCAGCAGTGGTGCCTTCTAGGGATTTGGGGGGACATTTTATTTTCTCTTCCTGAGGAAGAGTTAAGGAATGTAACACAGTAAGTATTTTTCTTAATGTACATATACTGTCAGAAGGAGTTTTTAAAAATGAAATATTCCTGTTTACTAAAAGAAAAATGACAAACTAGGAAAAGTAGTTACAGTAAATATGATAAAGTTTTGTTAAAAGGAACACGACAAGATGCAAATTTAGCTGCAATAAATATGATAAAGTTTTGCCATCATAGATGTACTATGATGATCAAAATATGGGGAAAGGACATGGGCTTATATTTCAAACAAGAAACAGATGGATTTAAAATCCATTGTTATTAATAATCAAAGAAATTAATATTGAAACAAGATACGTTACAAAAGTTTATGTATTTAAGTATGTATGTATCATCATCATCATTATCACTGTCATCTAGTATCAGTACAGACTCATGGATTCCTATTTTATTCAATAGATTATAATTCTTACTGTAATTATTTCCATCTCAAATTGACCCAGATTGGGTCAGTGGGAGGCCCTTCAAGCTGGCTCTTGTGTTTTTTTTGACATGCTTCCATCATTTTTTTGAGTGCCTTCTTACTTTCTGGCATAAAAAAGATGTTTAAGGCTGATCTTAAATTTTTCCTGCCCCAGACCTGGAATCGGTATTTCTTCAAGGAGCTCGTGCAGAACTTGTGTGTATTTGCGTATTAGAAACCATGAGCTCTTGCTGAGACCTCTGCTTTTAATCCAAATTCACAAGGCTCTTTACTTGCCTTTCTTCATTCCGTATTTACCTGTCTCTTCTGCACTGAGAACTCTGGCTTCTGGCAACATCAACGCATTTTCTCATTTGCTTATCCCTTCAACGCACATAAAATAGTTTAAGAATTCATACACCTTTGCCACCACAAAAACAAACCCACTAAGATGAGGTCCAGATTTGTTTGCTGTTCTTTTACTCCATGGCTGGTGTTCAAAAGTAACTTTGGTTAGTTCTTTAATTCTCCCACAGTATGCTTATATTGTTTAAAATACTTTTTGGATCACTTGTTTCTGTTTGCATTTAATTTTGTGGTTTTCCTCATCTGTGTTGATTAACTTTTATTTTTTTGGCTATATAGAACATTAACATGTTTCCAAAAGTATCCAAAAAGGTATAATCATGTATACTCAATCCCTCCTCTATTCCTTTCATTTTATTGCCCCAGCCTCTTTGTAGGTAACTAATTTCATTGTTTTCTATATTATCTTTTCTATAGTTTTTCCAAAAACAAGCATATTCTTATACATTTCCTGCTTTCCCTTCTTTCTTAGACAAAGGCAGTATACTGTATACACATTTTTGCACTGATATGAAAATCACTGCGTATCAGTTCATAGATATTCTCCTTATTCCTTTTCACTGCTGCATGATATTTCAATGCATTTTTGTACCATACTTAATTCATTCAACCTCTTATGTTTGGGCTCTTGGATTTTTCAGTTGCAAATAATGTGGCAATGAATAACCTCATATTGTTGATGTATAGCTTCTTGGTAAAAATAGTAGAAATGGGATCATTGGATTGAAAGGTAAATGTGTTTGCACTTTTGTTAGATACTGTTAAATTCCTCTCCATAAGGGTTGTATCATTTTGCATTACTCTGGTGTTGTATGAGAGTGCTTTTCTTCCATAACTTCGTGAACAGAGTATATTGTCAAGCTTTTGAATTTTTGCCAATTTGATGGTAAAATGGTAGCTCAGTGTAATTTTAATTTTCATTTATTTAATGAGTAAAGTTGAACATCTTTTCATATGTTTAGAGTCATTTTACAATCTTTATTTTTTTGGTGAATTGACTGTTCATGTCTCTTGCCTACTTTTGTGTAGAATTTTTGTTCATTATTTTCCTCATTTCTTTTTATATCAGAGATATCAGCCCTTTACCTGTGATATATGTTACTGATTTTCTTCCCGATTTGTCATTTGATTTTGTTTGTGATATTCAAGTCAAGCAAATGTTTTTTTAAACTTTCATGTAGTAAAAATATCAATTTTTCTTTCTTGCATCTGGGTTTTGAGTTATTAGTTAATTTTTCCCCTATAGCAAGATTATAGAGGAATTCGTGTGTTTTCTTCTAGTGCTTGTGTTGTTTCGTTTTAATGTATGTTTCGGGAATGGATTTAATTTTATCTTTTCATCACCCCAGTAATTTGAGATACCACCTTTATCATATACTAAATTTCCATATGTAGTTGGGCTTGTTGCTGCACTTTTTATTCTACTTAATTGGTCTGTCTGTTCACACATCAGTAGTACACTCTTCTACAGTATGTTTTAATATCTCGTAGGGTTAGTACCCTCTCACAGCTTTTCTTTTTCAGTGTTTTCCAAGTATTCTTGCATGTTTATTTTTCCATGTGAACTTTAGGAGTCCCTTGTTTAGCTCTAGGAGAGAATTTGTAGGTATTTTTATTGGGATTGCATTAAATTCATAAATTAGGGGAGAACTGACATCTTGATGATGTTGAAATGTCCTAACCAGAGCAAGGAATGTCTTTCCACTTAGGAGTGCTTTGTAGTTTTATTCATATAGGTTTTGAACATTTCTTGCTAAGTTTGTTCTCAAGTATTTTATCTTTTTTGTTGCTGTTGTAAATGGGGTTTTCTTTTCTATCATATCTTCTGTTTATTATTGTGTATAAGGAGGTTGCTGATTTTTGCATGTTAATTCTATATATTCCTACCTTGATTAATTCTTTAATTTTGTGAGATAGTTTTGTCAATGATTCCTTAGAGCTGTGTAGGTATATTAAAAAGTCCTCTGTGAGTTCCAGTTCAAGATGGCAACACAGGAGGCTCCTGAACTCACCTTTTTGCTGGCACACCAAGTCTACAGCTATATATGGAGCAATTCCCTCTGAAAGGAATCCAGAAACTGGTTGAGTGACTCCTACATATGGGGTAAACAAGAAGATATTTACATTAGGATGGATATGAAAGGCTAAGACAAACTTATGCCACAAACCCTACACCTGGCACAGGAACAAACGATCAGGAGGGAACTTACAACTCCCAGCTTCTCCCTGAGGAGTGAAGGGTTTGGACCCAACATCTAGCATCCCAATGTTGAAGACTTCTACCTGAGGGACAGGCCCCCCAAACATCTAGCTCTGAAACCCAACAGGGCTTACTTCCATGAAACCCACAAGACTATAGCAAAGAAATAAACAGTTATTAATGGGAACACAAGGACTCGGTATGGCTATTCCCCCAGGGCTCAGCACAGAAGTAGCAGACAGAATCACCTATCTTCCAGTCTGCCCCTGAAAGAGGCCTATTTACACACTTTAAAAGCTGCTGCCTGAGGGTCAGGCTTTAATTTAGCACACTGGATTATTATTGTAAATGACAAATAAACAAATAATAATTATTATAAATGATTATGATCCTCCCCTGAGACCTGGGAGGCTGGTGGGCACTGTCTCCGCATTCTCCCTCTGGCCTGCTCCAGGTCACTGGTGTCTCCCTGGAAGGAGCTTGTGCACACCTCTGGTGACCTAGCTTTTATGGCTTCAGATCAGATGATGAAACACTTGATAGTGCATCTCTGGTAGCCAGTACGGCTTGTGGTCATGGACCCCGCAGGACTATAGCAAACAAAGAAAAAGTTCTTAACTGGCTATCCCCCCAAGGCTCAGTGCAGAGAGAACAGACAAAAATGCCCAGCCCCCAGTCTTTCTTTAAAAGCTGCTGCCTAAATGTCTGGCTTCCCATCAGGTGCTGACTGATAGCCTCCCCTTTGGGACACTGACAGGTCTTAGCCCAGCTTCAACTTCTGGGAGTTCTAAGAACAAAGGAGGCAACTTGGACAATCACAAAGGTTCGAGAGACAAACAAGAGCTAGGGCCAGGTTATAAGTTTCATCTCCTACATAAGACCACTGCGTCAAGATGGAGAGGTGGCTATTTTATCGAATGAACAGAAACCAACACAGAGAGTCAGGGAAAAGGAAGAAACAGTCGAATATGTTCCAAACAAAAGAATAAGATAAAACTCCAGAGACAGGCCTTAATGAAAAGAAGATAAGTAATTTCCCTGATACAGAATTCAAAATGATGGTCTTGAAAATGCTCACTGAGAGCAGAAGAATGCATAGACAAAGTGAGAATTTCAACAGAGGTAGAAAATGTAAGAAAATACCAAACAAATTACAGAGCTGAATACAATAATTGAACTGAAAAATTTATTAAGGGTTCAAACTATATTACAAAGCTATAATAATCAAATCAGTATGGCTTTGGAATAAAAACAGACACATAGATCAGTGGAACAGAATAGAGCTCAAACATAAACCCATGAATATATGGTAAACTAATTTTTGACAATGGTGCCAAGAACACACAATAGAGAAAGGATAGTCTTTTCAATTAATAGTGCTTGGAAGACTGGACAGCCACATGTAAAAGAATGAAACTGGATCCCTATCTTACACCATATACAAAAATCAACTAAAAATGGATTAAAGACTTGAACATAAACCTGAAGCCACAAAATCCTAGAAGAAAACATAGGGAGGACAGCCCTTCAAGATGGTGGAGGAGTAAGACGTGCAGATCACCTTCCTCCCCACAAATACATCAAAAATACATCTACATGTGGAACAACTCCTACAGAACACCTACTAAATGCTGGCAGAAGACGTCAGACTTCCCAAAAGGCAAGAAACCCCCCACGTACCTGGGTAGGGTAAAAGAAAAAAGAAAAAACAGAGACAAAAGAATAGGGATGGGACCTGCACCCTGGGGAGATACCTGTGAAGGAAGAAAAGTTTCCACACACTAGGAAGGCCCTTCACTGGCGGAGACAGTGGGGGTGGGGGGGAAGCTTCAGAGCCACGGAGGAGAGCGCAGCAACAGGGGTGTGGAGGGCAAAGCAGAGAGATCCTCGCACAGAGGATTGGTGCCGACCAGCACTCACCAGCCCTAGAGGCTTGTCTGCTCACCTGCTGGGGCTGGCAGGGGCTGGGAGCTGAGGCTCAGGCTTCGGAGGTCAGATCCCAGGGAGAGGACTGGGGTTGGCTGCGTGAACACAGCCTGAAGGGGGCTAGTGTGCCACAGCTAGCCGGGAGGGAGTCCGGGAAAAGGTCTGGACCTGCCGAAGAGGCAAGAGACCATTGTTTAGGGGTGTGCTAGGAGAGGGGATTCAGAGCACCGCCTAAACGAGCTCCAGAAACAGGCGCGAGCCGTGGCTACTAGTGCGGGCATGAGATGCTAAGGCTGCTGCTGCAGCCACCAAGGAGCCTGTGTGCAAGCACAGGTCACTATCCACACCTCCCCTCCCGGGAGCCTCTGCAGACCGCCACTGCCAGGGTCCTGTGATCCAGGGGCAACTTCCCCTGGAGAATACACGGAATGCCTCAGGCTGGTGCAACGTCACGCCGGCCTCTGCCGCTGCAGGCTCACCCTGCACTCTGTGCCCCTCCCTCACCCCGGCCTGAGTGAGCCAGAGCCCCCGAAGCAGCTGCTCCTTTAACCACCTCCTGTCTGGGCAAAGAACAGATGCCAGAGGGCGACCTACATGCAGAGGCGGGGCCAAATCCAAAGCTGAAACCCAGGAGCTGAGCGAACAAAGAAGAGAAAGGGAAATTTCTCCGTGCAGCGTCAGGAGCAGCGGATTAAATCTGCACAATCAATTTGAGGTACCCTGCATCTGTGGAATACCTGAATAGACAAGGAATCATCCCAAAATTGAGGCGATGGACTTTGGGAGCAATTATAGACTTGGGGTTTGCTGTATGCGACTGACCAGTTTCTGATTTTTATGTTCATCTTAGTTTAGTTTTTATTTTTAAACATATTTATTAGAGTATAATTGCTTTGCAATGCTGTGTTAGGTGACAAAGAAGACATCATAAAGTTGCATAAAGTAGAAACATTGCAAACAACACACACTGACCAGAATGCAATAAAATTAGAAATGAAAAATGCAATTAAAAATAAAGGCCTTCCAACCCAGAAACAATTTTTTAATTTTATTAAACAACTCATTGAAAAAGTGAAAGAAAATATAAACAGAAATTATCAAACTTCTGAATAATGTAAAAATGAAAAAACTACATGTGACAGTCTGTTGGATATATTTAAGGCAGTGATCAAAAGAAAATTCATACCCTTGAATACCTATATTAATTAAAGTAAAAGAATAAAAATAAATGAATCTACAATTTAAAAAGGTACAGAAAGAGTGATGAATAAACCAGAAGTAAGCACTAAAAAGGAAGATAAAGATAAAAGTATAAATTAAAGATGCAGTGAATTGGGAAAAAAAAAGATCAAAATTTAAAAATCAAAGTTCTGGTTCTTTGGTAGAAACTGACAAATTAGACAAACTACTAGTTAAATTAATAAAGGAAAATCAAGGGTTTTTTTTTTTTTGCTGTTAAGTTGTATGAGTTCTTTATATATGTTAGATATTAATCTATTATCAGGTATGTGATTTGCAAATATTTATTCCCATTCCAGAGACTGCCTTTTCATTTTGTTGATGGTTTCCTATGCTGTGAAGAAAATTTTTAAACTGATATAATCCCACTTATTTATTTTTGCTTTTGTTGCTTTTGGTGCTAAATCCAAAAAAGCCATTGCCAAAAATTGATGTCTACAAGCTTACCCCCAATATTATCTTTTTTTTTTTAACGACTTTATTGGAGTATAATTGCTTTACATTGTTGTGTTAGATTCAGCTGTATAACAAAGTGAATCAGCTGTATGTATACTTACATCCCCATATCCCCTCCGGCTTGCGTCTCCCTCCCACCCTCCCTATCCCACCCCTCTAGGTGGTCACAAAGCACTGAGCTGATCTCCCTGTGCTATGCAGCTGCTTCCCACTAGCTATCTATTTTACATTTGGTAGTGTATATATATCAATGCCATTCTCTCACTTTGTCCCAGCTTACCCTTCTCCCTCCCCGTGTCCTTAAGTCCATTCTCTATGTCTGTGTCTTTATTCCTGTCCTGCCCCTAGATTCTTGAGAACCTTTTTTTTTTACATTCCATATATATGTGTTAGCATATGGGATTTGTTCTTCTCTTTCTGACTTACTTCACTCTGTATGACAGATTCTAGGTCCATCCACCTCACTACAAATAACTCAACTTCGTTCCTTTTTATGGCTAAGTAATATTCCATTGTATATATGTGCCACATCTTCTTTATCCATTCATCTGTCGATGGACACTTAGGTTGCTTCCATGTCCTGGCTATTGTAAATACTGCTGCAGTGAACACTGTGGTACATGACTCTTTTTGAATTATGGTTTTCTCAGGGTATATGCCCAGTAGTGGGATTGCTGGGTCATATGGTAGCTCTATTAAAAAAATTTTTTTTTTTACAATTTTTTTTAACATCCTTATTGGAGTATAACTGCTTTACAATGGTGTGTTAGTTTCTGCCATGTAACAAAGTGAATCAGCTATACATATAAATATATCCCCATATCTCCTTCCTCTTGTATCTCCCTCCCACGCCTCTAGGTGGTCACAAAGCACCGAGCTGATCTCCCTGTGCTATGCGGCTGATTCCCACTAGCTATCTATTTTACATTTGGTAGTGTGTATATGTCAGTGCTATCTCCACCTTTATCTTGCATCAATCTTCCCTTTTCACTGTTCGATATTTTGTGGAGCCGGGAGGTCTCTGGTGGACCAATGTCCTGAACTCGGCTCTTCCACCTCACAGGCTCAGGCCTGAAACCCGACAGGAGCACGAAGACCCTGTCAGCTACATGGCCTGGTATGTGGAGAGTTTCTTGCGTTTTGGGAAGTGTGAGGTCTTCTGCCAGCATTCAGTAGGTGTTCTGTAGGAGTTATTCCACATGTAGGTGTATTTGTGATGTACTTGTGGTGAGGAAGGTGATCTCCACATCTTACTCCTCCACCATTTTGAAGGTTTCCTCTCCTTAGTTTAGTTTTTAGCACTTCTTATCACTGGTGGATTTCTTTATTGCTTTGGTTGCTCTCTCTTTTTTCTTTCTTGTATTACTTAAAATTTTTTTTTTATTTTAATAATATATTTTTAAATTTTTTATTTTAATAACTTTATTTTATTTAGTTTTCTTTCTTTCTTTTTCTTCCCCTCCCTTTTCTACTGAGCCACATGGCTGACACGGTCTTGGTGCTTGGGCCGGCTGTCAGGCCTGAGCCTCTGAGAGGGAGAGCCGAGTTCAGGACGTTGGACCACCAGAGACCTCCTGGCCCCATGTAACATCAATTGGCGAGCACTCTCCCAGAGATCTCCCTTTAAGCGCTAAGACCCAGCTCCACTCAAGGACCAGCAAGCTCCAGTGCAGGACACCCCATTTCCAACAACTAGCAAGACAGGAACACAACCCGAACCATTAGCAGAGAGACTGCCTAAAATCATAATAAGGTCACAGACACCCCAAAACATACCACTGAATGCAGTCCTGCCCACCAGAGAGACAAGATCTAGCCTCATCCACCAGAACACAGGCACCAGTCCCCTCCACCAGGAAGCCTACACAACCCACTGAACCAACCTTACCTACTGAGGGCAGACACCAAAATGAACGGGAATTACAAACCTGCAGCCTGCGAAAAGGAGACCCCAAACACAGTAAGTTAAGCAAAATGAGAAGACAGAGAAATACGCAACAGATGAAGGAGCAAGTTAAAAACCCACCAGACCAAACAAATGAAGAAGAAATAGGCAGTCTACCTGAAAAAGAATTCATAGTAATGATAGTAAAGATGATCCAAAATCTTGGAAATAAAATAGAGAAAATACACAAAATGTTTAGCAAGGACCTAGAAGAGCTAGTGAGCCAACAAACAATGATGAACAACACAATAAATAAAATTAAAAGTTCTCTAGAAGGAATTAATAGCTCAATAACTGAGGCAGAAGAATGGATAAGTTTCCTGGAAGATAAAACACTGGAAATAACTAATGCAGAGCAAATAAAGAAAAACGAGTGAAAAGAGTTGAGGAGAGTCTTAGAGACCGCTGGGAGAAAATATTTGAAGAGGTTATAGGTGAAAACTTCCCTAATATGGGAAAGGAAATAGTCACGTCTAGGAAGTGCAGAGAGTCCCATACAAGATAAATCCAAGGAGAAACATGCCAAGACACATATTAATCAAACTATCAAAAATTAAATACAAAGAAAAAATATTAAAAGCAGCAAGTGAAAACCAACAAATAACATACAAGGGAATCCCCATAAGGTTAACAGCTGATCTTTCAGCAGAAACTTTGCAAGCCAGAAGTGAGTGGCAGGACATATTCAAAGTGATGAAAGGGAAAAACCTACAACCAAGATTCCCCAGCAAGGATCTCATTCAGATTCGACGGAGAAATGAAAATCTTTGTAGACAAGCAAAAGCTAAGAAAATTCAGCACCACCAAACCAGCTTTACAACAAATGCTAAAGGCACTTCTCTAGGCAGGAAACACAGGAGAAGTAAAGCACCTACAATTACAAACCCAAAACAATTACGAAAATTGTAATAGGAACATACATATCGGTAACTACCTTAAATGTAAATGGATTAAATGCTGCAACCAAAAGACATAGACTGGCTGAATGGATACAAAAAGAAGACCTGTAGATATGCTGTCTAAGAGACCTAATTTAGACCTAGGGACACATACAGACTGAAAGTGAGGGGATGGAAAAAGATATTCCATGCAAATGGAAATGAGAAGAAAGCTGGAGTAGCAATTCTCATATCAGACAAAATAGATTTTAAAATAAAGACTATTACAAGGGACAAAGAAGGACACTACATAATGATCAAGGGATCAGTCCAAGAAGAGAATATAACAATTGTAAGTATTTATGAACCCAACCTAGGAACACCTCAATACATAAGGCATATGCTCACAGCCATAAAAGGTGAAATTAACAGTAACACAATAAGAGTAGAGAGCTTTAACACCCCACTTTCACCAATGACAGATCATACAAAATGAAAATAAATAAGGAAACAGAAGCTTTAAATGACACATTAAGCAAGATGGACTTAATTGATATTTATAGGACATTCCATCCAAAAACAACAGAATACAGTTTCTTCTCAAGTGCTCATGGAACATTCTCCAGGATAGATCCAAGATAGATCATATCTCCAGGATATGATCCAAGATAGATCATATCTTGGGTCACAAATCAAGCCTTGGTAAATTTAAGAAAATTGAAATCGTATCAAGTATCTTTTCCTACCACAACGCTGAGACTAGATATTAATTACAGGAAAAAAAATCTGTAAAAAATACAAATACATGGAGGCTAAACAATACACTGCTAAATAGCCAAGAGATCACTGAAGAAATCAAAGCAGAAATAATAAAATACCTAGAAACAAATGACAATGAAAACACGATGACCCAGAACCTATAGGATGCAGCAAAAGCAGTTCTAAGAGGGAAGTTTATAGCAATGTAATCCTACTCCAAGAAACAAGAAACATCTCAAATAAGCAATCCAACCTTACACCTAAAGCAATTAGAGAAAGAAGAACATAAAACCCCCAAAGTTAGCAGAAGGAAAGAAATCATAAAGATCAGATCAGAAATAAATGAAAATGAAGGAAATTGTAGCAAAGATCAATAAAACTAAAAGCCAGTTCTTTGAGAAGATAAACAAAATTGATAAACCATTAGTCAGACTCATCAAGAAACAAAGGGAGAAGTCTCATATCAACAGAATTAGAAATGAAAAAGGAGAAGTAACACCTGACACTGCAGAGGTACAAAGGATCATGAGAGATTACTACAAGCAACTATGTGCTGATAAAATGGACAACCTGGAAGAAATGGACAAATTCTTAGAAAAGCACAACCTTCCAAGGCTGAACCAGGAAGAAACAAAATATAAACAGACCAATCACAAGCACTGAATTTGAGACTGTGATTAAAAATCTTCTAACAAACAAAAGCCCAGGACCAGATGGCTTCACAGGCAAATTTTATCAATCATTTAGAGAAGAGCTAACACCTACCCTTCTCAAACTCTTCCAAAATATAGCAGAGGGAGGAACACTCCCAAACTCATTCTCTGAGGCCACCATCACCCTGATACCAAAACCAGACAAAAATGTCACAAAGAAAGAAAACTACAAGCCAATATCACTGATGAACATAGATGCAAAAATCCTCAACAAAATACTAGGGAACAGAATCCAAAAGCACATTAAAAGGATCATACACCATGATCAAGTGGGGTTTATCCCAGGAATGCAGGGATTTTTCAATGTACACAAATCAATCAATGTGGTACACCACATTAACAAATTGAAGGTTAAAAACCATGTGATTATCTCAATAGATGCAGAAAAAGCTTTCGACAAAATTCAACACCCATTTATGATAAAAACTCTCCAGAAAGTAGGCACAGAGGGAACTTACCTTAACATAATGTAGGTCATATATGACAAGCCCACAGCCAACATCGTTCTCAATGGTGAAAAAATGAAACCTATTCCACTATGATCAGGAGCAAGACAAGGTTGCTCACTCGCCACTATTACTCAATATAGTTTTGGAGTTTTAGCCACAGCAATCAGAGAAGAAAAAGAAATAAAAGGAATCCAAATCGGAAACGGAGAAGTAAAGCTATCACTGTTTGTAGATGACATGATACGATACATAGAGAATCCTAAAGATGCTACCAGAAAACTACTAGAGCTAACCACTGTGTTTGGTAAAGTGGCCGGAAACAAAATTAATGCAGAGAAATCTCTTGCATTCCTATACACTAATGATGAAAAATCTGAAAGAGAAAGAAGGAAACACTCCTATTTACCATTGCAACAAAAAGAATAAAATACCTAGGAATAAACCTGCCTAAGGAGACAAAAGACCTTTATGCAGAAAACTATAAGACGCTGAGGAAAGAAATTAACAACGCTGCAAACAGATGGAGAGATATACCATGTTCTTGGATTGGAAGAATCAACAGTGTGAAAATGACTATACTACCCAAAGCAATCTTACAGATTGAATGCAATCCCTATCAAACTACCAATGGCATTTTTCACAGCACTAGAACAAAAAATTTCACAATTTGTATAGAAACACAAAAAACCCTGAATAGCCAAAGCAATCTTGAGAAAGAATAATGGAGCTGGAAGAATCAGGCTCCCTGACTTCAGTCTATACTGCAAAGCTACGGTAATCAAGCCAGTATGGTACTGGCACAAAATCAGAAATATAGATCAATGGAACAGAATAGAAAGCCCAGAGATAAACCCAGGCACATATGGTCACCTTATCTTTGATAAAGGAGGCAAATATATACAATGGAGAAAAGATAGCCTCTTCAATAAGTGGTGCTGGGCAAACTGGACAGCTACATGTATAAGAATGCAATTAGAACACTCTGTAACACTATACACAAAAATAAACTCAAAATGGATTAAAGACCCAAATGTAAGGCCAGACCGTATAAAACTGTTAGAGGAAAAGATAGGCAGAGCACTCTATGACATAAATCACAGCAAGATCCTTTTTGACCCACCTCCTAGAGAAATGGAAATAAAAACAAAAATAAACTAATGGGACCTAATGGAACTTAAAAGCTTTTCCACAGCAAAGGAAACCATAAACAAGACAAAAGACAGCCCTCAGAATGGGAGAAAATATTTGCACATGAAGCAACTGACAAAGGATTAATCTCCAAAATATACAAGCAGCTCATGTAGCTCAATGTCAAAAAGACAAACAACCCAATCCAAAAATGGGCAGAAGACCTGAATAGAGATTTCTCCAAAGAAGATATACAGATTGCCAAGAAACACATGAAAGAATGCTCAACATCACTAATCATTAGAGAAATGCAAATCAAAACTACAGTGAGGTGTCACACCAGTCAGAATGGCCATCATCAAAAAATCTACAAAGAAAAAATGCTAAAGAGGGAGTGGAGAAATTGGTACCCTCTTACAGTGTTGGTAGGAATGTAAATTGATTCAGCCACTGTGGAGAACAGTATGGAGTTTCCTCAAAAATTTAATATAGAACTACCCTATGACCCAGCAATGCAACTACTGGGCACATACCTTGAGAAAGCCATAACTCAAAAAGAGGCGTGTTCCACAGTGTTCATTGCAGCACAATTTACAATAGCTAGGACATGGAAGCAACCTAAGTGTTCATCAACAGATGAATGGATAAAGAAGATGTGGCACATATATACAATGGAATATTGCTGAGCCATAAAAAGAAATGGAACTGAGTTATTTGTAATGAGGTGGATGGACCTAGAGACTGTCATACAGAGTGAAGTAAGTCAGAAAGAGAAAAACAAATACCGTATGCCTACACATATATATGAATTCTAAAAAAGAAAATAGTGGCTCTGAAGAACCTAGGGGCAGGACAAGAATAAAGACACAGTTGTAGAGAAAGGACTTGAGGACACGGGGAGGGGGATGGGTAAGCTAGGACGAAGTGAGAGAGTGAAATGGACATATACACACACTACCAAATGTAAAATAGATAACTAGTGGGAATCAGCTGCATAGCACAGGGGGATCAGCTCAGTGCTTTGTGACCACCTAGAGGGGTGGGAGGGAGACACAAGAGGAAGAAGATATAGGGATGTATGTATATGTATAGCTGATTCACTTTGTTACATGGCAGAAACTAACACAGCATTGTAAAGTAGTTATGCTCCAATAAGGATGTTAAAAAAATTATATAAAAAAAATCTAAAAGTAGAACTACCATATGACCCAGCAATCCCACTACTGGGCATATACCCTGAGAAAACCATAATTCAAAGAGAGTCAGGTACCACAGTGTTCGTTGCAGCAGTATTTACAATAGCCAGGACATGGAAGCAACCTAGGTGTCCATTGACAGATGAATGGATAAAGAAGATGTGACACATATATACAAAGGAATATTACTTAGCCATAAAAAGGAACGAAGTTGAGTTATTTGTAGTGAGGTGGATGGACCTAGAATCTGTCATACAGAGTGAAGTAAGTCAGAAAGAGAAGAATAAAATCCTGTATGCTAACACTTATATATGGAATCTAAAAAAAAAAGGTTCTGAAGAACCTAGGGGCAGGACAGACATAAAGACACAGACATAGAGAATGGACTTAAGGATACGGGGAGGGGGAAGGATGAGCTGGGACGAAGTGAGAGAATGGCATTGACATATATGCACTACCAAATGTAAAATAGATAGCTAGCGGGAAGCAGCTGCATAGCACAGGGAGATCAGCTCAGTCCTTTGTGACCACCTGTAGGGGTGGGTTGGGGAGGGTGGGACGGAGACGCAAGAGGGAGGGGATATGAGGATATACGTATACATATAGCTGATTCACTGTTATACAGCTGAATCTAACACAACAGTGTAAATCAATTATACTCCAATAAAGTTGTTTAAAAAAAAGATAACAGAGAGTAAGCTCGTAGACATCATTTTTTGGCAATGATTTTTTTGGATTTAGCACCAAAAGCAAAAACAAAAATAAATAAGTGGGATTATATCACATTAGAATTTTTCTTCACAGCATAGGAAACCATCAGCGAAATGAAAAGGCAATCTCTGGAATGGGAATAAATATTTGCAAATTACATACCTGATAATAGATTAATATCTAACATATATAAAGAACTTATGCAACTCCACAGCAAAAAAAAAAACCCCTTGGTTTTCCTTTTTTAATTTAAGTAGTGATTTGTCTAATTTGTCAATTTCTACCAAAGAACCAGAACTTTGATTTTTAAATTTTGATCTTTTTTTTTTTCCAATTCACTGTATCTTTAATTTATACTTTTATCGTTATCTTCCTTTTTAGTGCTTACTTCTGGTTTAATCAGTCACTCTTTCTGTACGTTTTTAAATTGTAAATTCATTTATTTTTATTCTTTTATTTTAATTAATGTAGGTATTCAAGGGTATGAATTTTCTTTTGATCACTGCCTTAAATATATCCAACGGACTCTGTCACATATAGTTTTTTAATTTTTACATTATTCAGAAGTTTGATAATTTCTGTTTCTATTTTCTTCACTTTTTCAATGAGTTGTTTAATAAAATTAAAAAATTTTTTCTAGGTTGGAAGGCGATTTTTATATTTAATTGCACTTTTCATTTCTATGTTTATTGCATTCTGGTCAGTGTGTATTGTTTGCAGTGTTTCTACGTTTTGCAACTTTATGAAGTTTTCTTTGTCACATAACATTAAGAATTTTGGTGAATTTTTCATGTGCACTCTGAAAGAATATATTTTTTATTTTCAAGGTTAGTGTTGTATTTCATATATATTTTTTAAAGAGACATCCAACAATTATATTGTTTCTATCTTCTATATCCTTACTTATATTTTTTCTTTGGTTTTGTACTGAAAGTGATATTCCATCTCTTTATCCTTGTATCATCGATAGTTTCTGATTTGCATAGGTACTTTATGTGTTATTTGGGGCATAGGTATTTATAACTCTCCTATCTTTGTGGATTCTGGCTTTTAGCATTATATAGTGCTTTTATTTTTCTTGAATGTTGCTTTTTGGCCTGAATTCTACTTTATATTAGGATTACAAACCCTGCTGACTTATTGTTTCCATTTGGGCACTGCTGTATCCGTTAGAACCTTCCTTCTTTTAGTCTTCCACTTTTGGTTGAGAATCTTAGACATCCACTCTATATCAATCCCTTGATTTTTATTATCCTTAAAAATCCTTAAATTCTTCTCTCATGTTATGCTACAGCTACTATACAATCTATTTCTCCTCCTTTTTATTTAAACTTTTCAAAAGAGTAGTCCTCATTTGCTACCTTTAACTCCTCTCCTCCTTTTTATGTTTGTACCCTATGCTCTTGTGCCTGTGTCCATAGGACTTATCAAAATGTCTCTCTGTACCGTTACCGATAACTTCCAAATTTCCAATTCTAACAACATTTATGTAACTGGAGTTCTGTAGTTCCTTGGCTTCTATACCACAGCACACAGTAGTCCTCCTTTTGGTTTTGTGATTGGGCCTCCCTGGTTTCCCTTGTGAGCTTTGTTCAGGGGAGTGACCAGAGGGATGTATCCTTAATAAGTCATACTAATCTTTTGCCTAGCTCAGTGCTTGGCGTAGAGTAGAAGCTCAACATTTTCAGAAATACTACATAAGTGAAATAAAACCTGTCTCTAAACTATGACCTTCAATGTATGACCTGCTGTAATTAAGCCCAGCTAGGGCTGTAGACCCCAGTTACTCTCTAGTCTCATCATTCACTTGAGGGATATTTTAAATTGGTAGATTTCATAGGTAAGTCTGGATTTCTTCCTTCTCTTGCTTGATGTGAAGCTGTGACAACATTGAGCTGGCATTTCTTTAGAGCAACCTGTCATGCATTTGAGTAGCTAATGGTCTCTTATGGATAGGCATGTACTCTGAAGTATGACTTGATTCATTAATTTACCTTGCCTGCCTGGGGCATTTTAATTTAGACCTCCTAGTTCAACCTGTTATCTACACCCAAACTTTATGCTACCTTATGATATCCCAAGGAAGTAATATGGTCCGGGGTAGGTGTCCGGTTAGGAAAAAAAGGACTTGTTATCCTGAACATATTTACTTCTAACAATTAAGTCTTCCATTTATGATTATTGGTTGACTTAGCATATAACTGACTTATAAAGAACTTTTGTAAATTTTAATCCAGGAAACAAAACTGGTAAAATCAAATCTCAATTTTCTGTGTTTTAAAGAGAGGACCATCACAAGCATAAAATAACATTTATGTTGGTCAGTGAAGGTATGCCGTGTTTTAAAAAAACACAAAACGTAAAATTTGAACTTACAAAGCAGAAACACTATGACTTAGTTTTGTTATGCATGTTTACTTTATAAAAGAAATCAGTGATGTATACTTTTGAGTAGTACCTATCAAACCCAGGTAAGGCATGATTTTATTTATAAATAACTGTTTGACCTTTTTTGTTGAATTTAATACTGATAACATCCATTATTTTAAAAATTAAACATTTAAATGAAACATACAAATATTTCAGAAGAAATCTATATAATCCCTCAGTAACCATGTTTATTCATCTTCAGCTTTTTTATTTAAGCTCATGTATCTTTACATGGTTGTAGTCAATAAGTTATGCCACATTTTCTTCTACTTTTTAATTTAGCATTATTTTACAGGAGAATTTATTTGTATATATTTCATATTTAACCCTTTATTGGCATAATATATTCTATCAAATCAATATGTCAGAGTGTGCCCTGTTTTGAAGATTTGGATTGTCTTCATTTTTCACTGCTATAGTAATGGTGTTATAAATATCTTTAATATACTTTTAACTCTCTTTAAATGATTTCCTCCCATTTCTTCTTAAAACTCTTTTCTTCCTTGGCATTTAGGAAAGTACTTGTCATTCTTTCTCCGTCTTTTTTTATGGCTTCTTTAGCTGTTCTTGAACCTTAAGTGCTGTCTAGATCTCTGAAACAACTCATTTGGGAATTTTGAAATAGGAGTAGTTGTTCAGTAGCTGCAAGGGGTGGAAAGTATGAGTAGGGGAGATGTGGAGAGAAGGGTGCTCCAAGCAGAAAGAGTTACCCAAAGATACTGAGATGCAAACCAGATAGACTATTCAGACAATTCATATATTTTCATTGTTTGGAGCTCTTAAGAAGGAAAAAAGGATAAGATTTTGAGGACCTTAAATTCTATATAGACCATGAGAATAGAAATTAAAGAATACATGATGATCTTATTTGCATTTTAGAAGATCATTCTGATAATTATATGGGGAAAGGCTAAAGTGGGAAGCAGGGTAGAGACAATGGAAGCAGTTAGGAGACAATTGCTATAATCAGGCCTGAGATGACAAGGGTCTAAGCCACAATGGCAGTAATAAGGATGGACAAATGGGAAGGAGGAGAAATCAACCAGGATTTGGTCACTAATTGGCTGCAGTCAGTGAGGTATTATAAAAGAAGGAGATGAAGATGCGTCCCAGGTTTCTGACTTCAATGACAATAATAAACAGCATGGGTAACAGTATTAACCAAGCCTGAGAGTTCACATAATGAATTCAGTTTTGACCAATCTAAATTGGAGGTACTAGTGTCAGATGAGTGGTTGGATATATGATGATACTTTGGAGAGAGGCTTGGGGAGAGAGTTTGGAGAGTTTGGAGAGAGGTCTGGGTGGGAGCTGTAGACTGTGCTGTGAGCCCTGAGCAGTTCCTTATGTCCAATTGTTGTAGGGCATGTCTACCTAGATATTCTACTATCACCTGAAATTCAACATAATCAAATTCTAACTCATCAGCTTTTCTCCCAAGCTAGTTTTGTTAACTTCCTCATGGCTAACTGCGGTATTGTTAAACCACTCACCTCTAGACTCTAAGCCACAGAAGTAAGCTTTCTGCCTTTTATCTTTATTGTTATTGCCAAACTAGCCTTTTATCAAGTCCTACAATTTCTTTCTTCAAAATTTCTTTAGTAGAATTATCCAGGTGCCCAGAAACCTAGGTTTCAGTCCCGACTCTGCTGCTAACTGGAAAGATGATCAACTTGTACAAGCCTAACAACCTTCCTAAGTCCTAGTATCCACATCTGAAAAAAGGAGGGCTTTGACTTAGTCAGTGAACTCTCTTCCAGGTATTCAGTTCTATATCTTTTCTTTCTGATTCTGATACTACAATCTAGGTTTATATAACTGCCTCTAAACTGTTATTCCAGCTTTCAGTTTCATTCCTACCGAATCCCATGCATATAGTTGTCACCAGAAGCTTCCTTAAACACTAATCTTTCATATTATATCCTTGTTTGGGCACTAGCCTAGTGACTCCCTTTTACCTATTGCATCAAGCCTGACTTCTTTGTCAACTTATCAAGATTCTATAAAATGATTTCTACCTAGCTAAGTTTATCCTTCATTACCTTCTAACATCATCCTTTATCTCCAGTCAGTCTAGACCTCTGACTGATTTCTTTAAAGAATTTGATCATGACCTTTTCTCCATTTGAAAATCCAGTACCCTTCACTCTGAATCCTAAATTATTTTTCAAAGATCCACTCAAGTCCTCTCCTCCGGGGAGATTATACTGAACCATTCCATTACTTAGTGTTCTCCTTTCTTCTGACTTCCAAGCACAGTTGTATTCTGTGGCACGATTTAGCACTTAATCCGTAGGCTTAATTTTTGACAGATTCCTGTGTATGGGCCACCTTTTGTACCTGCCACAGCCTCACAGAGTACAAAGCCTAATGCACCATAAATACATGTTGGTTTATTAGCTTTCAGGAGCACACACATTTCTCAGGATAAGGAACAGACTATAACCTGCACGTTTGAGATGGCAAAACAAAATAACAAAGCAAGAGCTCTGTTGGAGAGGTAACCTGTTAGATGATTTAAAAATCATATGCTACAATGGACTTGGGTAATTGAAGGGCCTAAATAGTCTATTAAATAGAAAGTTAACTCTTGAATTATTTTTGGTTGTATTTACACACAGTTGCCAATTTGGGCATTATGGGTCAAATATTGTTATTAGAAGTTGTGCATTTAGGATTTGAATCATCTATGCTATGATAAAAGCATTTTGGTTTTAAGGATGCCACTTTTAACTACTGGAAATCTTTAGTGAAATTTCAAGTTATATATTGTTTTAATAGGTCAAGGTTTCAAATAGATTCCATGAGTTTCTTGAAGAAAGCAGCCACAGAATAGGCCGTAAATTACTTGAGTATGTCCCAAAGTAATATCTTAGCTGAGTTTTGAAATTTAAATGCCTTTTTGGACTTAAGAATTTATTTCAAAAGAGAAGAGAACTTATCTGCCACATCTTATCTTTTCTCCAGATCTGTCATCAAACATTTAGCTGGTTTTGCAATTATTATTTAGTACTTTTATATTTTGCAAGGCACCCGGAAGTAATTTTAATTATTATGACAAGCATGTTGCAGAAATACTGTGTGATTCTTTATGAATTTTCTATATGACTTTCTCTGGTATCTCTGGGTTTTTGGCTGTCTCCTATTTATAAGAAAGTTTATTTTGCCATGCCACTGCCTTCAAAAAGTTTAAAGCCTCCCAGATTAACAGTGTACCACAGAGCAAAGACAGGCCAACCTACATTCAGAATTTAACTATAAATAAACCCTCATGGGCCAAAGACAGGATTCTAAAGAGAATCATGATTCATATTCTGTGTTCTCTAAGGTTGAACAAGTGTCTAGACTCCTGAGAGCAGGTGTCAGCAGGCTTTACCACAGTGATTCTCAGTGTAGCAGAAGTTGTGGAAAACCATATCAAGGACTGAAAAGCTGAAGGGGACAAAACTGTCTCTCAGAACACAAGAGACCCAGAGAATACAAAGTATGGCAGAGACCTCATGGTTTCCATCTGTTCAATAACCACTTGGGTAAACATTTCAGTTGGTTTCCATTCCCTGCCCCATCCTGCTGGTGTTTACTTACTATTCACTGCATCTGCATTATATATTCTTATTAACTGAGGGAAATCTGCTTTTCCATAATTTGGGGATGTGATTGTACAGCCACTTATAATGATAATGGCACCATCACATAATTTATCTTTTACAGTTTTACAAAGCACTTTCATAGACATTATTGCATATGATCCTATGACAAGCCTGTGAGGTACGTAGGGCAGACGTTATTCTACTCGTGAATAATTTGAGGCCCAGAGCAGTTAATTGATTTTTTCCAGGATCACACAGCTAATAGAATGGTGTTGGAACCCAGGTCTCTTGACCTAAAGGCCAGAGATCTTTCTATTATTCTTGGATTTCTGTTATCAAGCTTGTTAATTATCACATTCATGGGTGACTGATTAAAGGGAAAATGATAAAGGTGTGAAAGGATTCACATTTCATGGAAAATGAGGATGAGAACTGTCTCCCTATGTTGCTTTTCTGATTTAATTGTAGACTTGTAGGAATTGATAATCAATAGAGAAATGAATGGATACAACCTTTTT
Source organism: Phocoena phocoena (assembly GCF_963924675.1). Taxonomy (NCBI): domain Eukaryota; kingdom Metazoa; phylum Chordata; class Mammalia; order Artiodactyla; family Phocoenidae; genus Phocoena; species Phocoena phocoena. The sequence goes on along the minus strand of NC_089230.1, from coordinate 65,875,495 downwards.
TTATTATTATATACAAAGCCCGACAGTTACCTGAGCTCTTGATTTATGGATCCTGGAGGAAAATACATCTTGTTTTTCAAATAGGGTCAGCAGGGGCGGGGGGGCTCTAGTTTCTCTCAATATGACCCTTTCCAATATCTTAACTTGCCTCATCACAAAATATTTATTTCTATCTAACCTAAATCCTGACTGCTGTCATTTAGGCCCAAATCCTTTTGTTCAGCAGGTGCTAGTGTACAATTTTAATTTATAACTTTGGAAGGGTGCAGGAAATATATTTGAATGATTTCTGACCGCTGACAAGCCCTAATAACTGATAGTCCCAGACATTGAACTGAATGTCCTTTGGCAGGGATGGCTATTTTGAGGGCAGAAGACAGAAACTGGCAAAAACTTTTTTCATGCAGGTATGGTTTTATGATGGAATTTTATGACAGAAATTAACCAAGTGTCCTTTATATGGTTTATGATGTTATCAGCTCCTAGGCTGAGATTTCATTCTCATTATTCATGTTTATTTGCTGTAAAGCAAATTAAATATCAGACAAGAATATTGTGATATAATTTTGATTTTGCAGATGTAATCTGACACCTGAGCAACTTCAGAGAAGCTGGCTTCTTTTATGTGTGCTATTTAGTTCTTTTGCATTTTCAAAGGCAGATGTTGTGCTTGTCTGTATGGCTTGTACAATTTTGAGCGCTGTATCAGCACTTGATATTAATGGCAAACAAGAAAAGCTTTACATATTATAGTTATTTTTCTAGCTTCAAAGATTTTAAAGGTAGGATTTAAAAAATTGCTCTGAATAAAAAACTGTAACTGGAGTTCTCTGACGGCGGTATATATTGATGCATTTCTTTGATTTTTTTTTTTTTCTTCAGTCTATACAATAAATGGGGTAAAATACATGGACAGAGTTTGTGTGTTTTCCCTTCTGAAAAGACTCCCTTCTGAAGTCCCAGTTTGTTATCATGCATGTTAAGTGCCAGAAATAGGTGTCGCACTAAGAGGGGTCCTAGAGCACTTGTCACCTTCACAGCTTTCTTGTGAACGGTCACTTTTCCACTGCAGCAGATGAACCTGGCCCTGACCAAGTCTGACTGGCCCAGTTGTGAGCATCAGACCAAAAGGCAGCATTTATAGGCTGACCAGTCTGTCCCGTCCAATATTTACCTCCCAGTTCCCCTGGCCCTTATGCTTTGTACTCAGCATGCAGACATGTGTGCGAAAATGATCTGTTTAGCTTGGGGTTTCAAGATGGTTCCTGTTGATCATGCCATTGTAATTTGTTTTTTGAAACCTGAGTCTGTAACCTCAATTTAGATGATGCATAGAGAGCACATATTGAAAATCAGACTCAGCTTTAAAAATGATAAACAAGTCAAAAAATGAATTGTACATTATATCACGCAAATCGGAGGCTCAGACAGATAATGTAGGTTTAGATTTGATTATGGTCCGTGGTAACAGGAAATAGCTTGTGGCTGTGAATCATGCACATGTGTGTGGCCTTGCGTGTGTAGGACACGGCCTCTGTAAAGATCCTCTGCAAGGGACCATGTCAGTCAGGGGTTGGTTCACAACAGGGCCGCTGTGAGTATTACGGGAGTAAGAGATTTCTTATAGGAATTAGACCTGAAACAAATGTGGGAGGAACTGGGAAGTAGGGTCCTGCAGAGGAGTTGGAGGATCCAAGAAGGAGTTCTTAACCAATTTGCCTGAAGTGCTGGCCAGGATGGACAAATTGGAGCTTGCAGGGAAGTCTGTGTTGCCTGATCTGGGAAGCCAAGCTCATCCAGCTGCCAAAGTGGAACCATGGAAAAGTCTTTGGGAAACTGTTGCCTCTGTGTGGTTACTACCTCTGAGGGTCTGCAGCTGAGCAGCTGGTGGTGTTCCTGGGGCCACTGTTGGCCAGCAGGGCCATCAGTTGGCAAGAAGAGCTGGATGCAAAGCAGAGCAAAGTGAGAACAAGCTGGCACCTACCTGGCTCATCTGCATCTGTTTGCTACCATGTCAGACTGTGACCACCTTCCAAGAGTGAAGGCTGCTGCTTCGCTTCTGCCTTCCAAATCATGCACAAGTTCCTCTTTTGGCCAGCTTTAACCTGGAAACCTCAGGATCCTCAGCTTACCCAAGTAGACAAAGCACAGCACAGAACAGGACTGTCAGTTTCCACAGGGCTCTGTAGGACAGAAGAGTTATTATTTGTGGTTCAGAACCGGCACCATCCTAGGAGTGTCATTTGAGGGCTGTTGAAAAGTAAACCTGCTGACCAGTATCCCCCCATCTGCCAGTTTGTGTTCAGTGGTGCCCAGGGTTCTTACCATTCATCTCTATTTTGGGTTAAAGTGTTATATCTATAAAAATTCCCGGTTAAATTGCAGAATCTTACTGGGAGAGTTAATACATTAAGTCTTGTGAATCATTTATATAAACATGGCTTTATCACTTAGCTGGCCTAACATCTGAGAAGGTGTGGAGAGAGAAGGTGGAGAAAGCTCCAGTGCTATCCTAGAAGGTAAGGATGAGTCAGGTATCTTGGTGGAAGCCCTTATACATATACCAATGGAGAAGAGAGGGTGCAAAAGTGGAATTTGTCTACCTAACTGTATTTCCTGGTAATAATTCTGCTTAGAATTAGCCTCTCCACTATACTGCTCAAGGGTGAAATTACAAATGGTACTCGTGAGGTGTTACTATTCATATTTACGTTCATGGAGTTAAAACTAGAATATTTAGAATCATGTTCAGTTTGTAAAAGTATATAACTGTGCAATGATTTGTTCTTTAGTACCAGAAAAATCAACTTAGTTTTAGGTTGCCTGCTCTTCACACATACTATTTTAATCTAGCATTGCTTGATTCCATTATAAATCTTGGGATAGAACTTTAAGACAAGGGTGTTTATTAAGTTTCCCTTCCCTTCCCCTCCCTTCTTTTCTTCTCTGATGTGGTTCTTTAAACAAAATGCAGTGGTGATTTCTGTCTCTGACCTCCGGCAAATTGTGATCTCCTGCAGTTGGCCTAGGTGCTTTCCTGTCAATGGGTAAGACTGCAGGCAGAGACAGGGGCACCGGGAGGCAGCCACTCGTGTTCTGGTTACTGTGAGCCGGGAGGAAAATTAGGCAAAGACGATAGATTGACATCAAGGACATCTGAGGTGAGCAAGTCCTTCTAGTTTATACGTGAGGCAGGAAGATAAATTAATAAGGGAAAGTGACAGTCATTTATACTAGCTGGCATCAGCAGGCATCTCAACTAGGCTGCCGACCAAAGGTCACAACTCACCTGCCATTGAGACAGCCCACAGTGAGGCTAGAAATGATTTATTTTCAACAGTTGTTTAGATACTTTGTACTTTGTGGTGACAGAAGAGTGTCTCTTTTCCTCTCCCTCTTCCTCTCCAACCCCTTGACTCTTTAGCTCACTTGTGAGCATGCATGTGCTGTCTCTAAAAACATGCAGAAGCAATAAATCAGCCAGTTTAAGAAGACCCAGCCAGCCCAACACAGATCGATTTCACAGGGAAGTCGATGGCCTGCTAATAGAATTACAACTACCTGTCAAAACAGGGAAAACATATCTGTGACAGTGACAAAGGGCAAATCAATTTAAGAAGAGGTTTTTTCTTCTTCCAGAGACATAGATGTGGAATACATGGGTGTCTCTGAGAGTCTGTAATTGTGAATAGAAACCATATACTTGGACTGTTAAAGATAAACTTATGTCAATGATTCTGGAAGAGCAGACTGACTCTTCTAGGTTTGTCTGGTAACTAGCAGTTCGCTCTGAAATAGGATATATAACAGGAAGCCACTGCCTGAAAACACATTCTTTTAACTTTGTTATACCAAATAAGTTGATCTTGTCCATTAGATAAATTATATTCCCACAGACTTTGCATTTTCGTGTTTCCTGTTGTGTCTCATTTCAGGCAACGAGCTGTGCATTGCCAAGGACGTCTCTCTGGCAAATCTTTATCTTCTAAGTCAACTTGATCATTTTCAGAGACCTTGTAAAGCTGTTGGCAATATGACTTTTAGTAACAACAACTTTTGTGTTCAGGCTTAGTTTCTTGCAAAGGGAATCTTAATCCTAAACACAGCTCCTAGCCTAAACCCTTTGTGTTTTAACGTGAGGCTCTTTCAGACCAAGGACTTGATTTTTAAAAACAATTTAATATGCATTAACTTAGCACAGCAGCATGGATTTTCTGCAAAATAAATAAAGAAAATGTCACATAGTAAGAGATATATACTTGATTTCTGCCCCCATTTCCTGGCCTACAGCTTCTAAACCCCTCAGAGTCTCCAAAGTGACAAGTGTCTTTTTGTATGCTAAGAAGATTACTGGTGGCTATGAGGCTCCAGGATAACCTCTGATGGAGGCTGGTTGTCAGGGAAACCAAAGTGTGGTTAGAAGTTGGAACTTCTAATCCCACCCCCTGACCTCTCTGGGGAGGGGAGGGAGCTGGAGGTTATTTAATTACAAATGGCCAGTGATTTAATCATCCTTGCCCATATAATGAAGCCTCCATGAAAATCTTAAGTGAAGGGTTTCAGAGAGCTTCTGGACTGGTGAACACATGGAGGTACTGGGAGGGTGGCAAACCCTGGGAGAGGGCATGGGAGCTCTGTGCACCCCACCCTCAATACCATGCTCTATGCTTCTCTTTCATTCGGCTGTCCCTGAGTTGTGTCTTTTACAATAAACAGATAATAGTAAGTAAAGTGCTTTCCTGAGTTTTATGAGCTGTTCTAGCAAATTATCAACCTGAGGCGGAGGGTGTGGGTACCTCTGCTTTACAGTGAGTCGATCAGAAGCACAGCTGATAATCTGGCTTTTTGTGATTGCTGTCTGAAGAGAAGGGGAGGACAGTCCTGTGGGACTGAGCCCTTAATTTATGGGGTCTATGCTAATTCCGGGTGGTTAATGTCCGAATTGCTTGCTGGGGAAAACCCACATGTTCAGTGTCAGAAGTGGTAAGGTTAGTAGAAGCAAACAGAAGAGTTTTCCCTTTTAGAAACAAACAAAAAGTAATCCACTGTTACAAGAGAATCTAACCGTGTCATTGTAATCAGGAAGCACACTGGGTCTTATACTCACCAAAGCTCAGCGATCAAAGGGACCCGCGTTGCTGCTCCCTCCCTGGAGAAGAGCTGCTTTGTGGCAGTAGAAGCGTGGTTTGATAAACATCGTTCTGGAATCAGACACATTCGCATTTTGATCTGCAACCCCTTTCTAGCTGCAGGACTTGGGTAAGGGCTTAGCCTCTGGACGTGCTAGTTTCCCATTCTGTACAACGGGGCCATTAGTAGTGCTTAACCTCCTGTGGTTGTTATGAGGAGTAACTGAGCTACTGGGTAAATCCCATGGCACTGACATAGTGGGGAGGAGACGTGCCATCACTCATTTCTGTAATCTCCCTTGGGCTTATGACTAGGCCAAGGAGTGAATGATCTCACTGGCCAGGTTTTGCTCCAGGAAGCTGGGCGATGTCTCCCCATGCTGTGTTTTAAGTTAACAGACACTGTGATTGTCTCCAACCCCCTCTCTCTATATATACCCCTTCCTTGTTGTGTCTTAAGAATCTTAATGCCTTCCATTGTCATTTCCATCTCTACCTTTCGAGACACCAGTCTCGTCCCTGCCTGGGGAACTGGTTAAAGGGACCAGGAAAATGCCCGGTGGTATGTCTGCTGCCTTGTGTTTGGTGGGTGGTGGCTTTGGCACCTGGCATTGAGGGTCAGCGATTCAGCCTCCTGGCCCAGGCTGGCTTTGCTGACTACAGTTCTCATTCACAGGAACTCATTTGCATCCCCACTCCTACGGAAATGAAGGCAGGAGCAAGATTTCAATCACTTCTCAGGAATGTTAGAGAGTAACCAATAACTTTTTTTTTTTGGATTCTTTTCTTCCTGACTAATGCTGATGAGAGCTGCATTCCATGAGGGCTTAGTAATAGAACCACAGTTGGCCCAGCTGTTTCAGAATGTTGTCTGTAAAGAGGGGTAGTAACCTGGTTTGACGCTCTGGTATGAGCTTATATCCACATGCCTCTCACTTGGGCTCTAAGTCCATTCACTTTCCACCGCAGTTCCATGAAATTCATCCTGGATCTGTCCCAATTTCAGAGCTATTGTATTAGCATCATTGCTGGACATAAACAAATATTGACTATAGCCTTAATTTCTGTTCTTCCTTAAAGAAATTTATAAAAATGGCACTGTGGTGCATCTATGTGGATAAAGACAAAAATGCAAGTTTCCCTTGGCATTGATAGGATAAATGTACACTTTGTCTCACTTTTTAATTAGGATAATTGTGTGATGACTCTATACTTAGTACATTTATACATCATTACCCTGGAACTACTTCCTCATCATATTGGAAATTTCCTCTCCAAGGGCAAAGGAGCACGATGGCCTGTGGACTCAGTGTTGCATATTTTAAGTACGGCAGAGCCAGAGGAGGTGTGCTGAGTGACTGAAGATCTCCGTGTTAGCCCCTGTGTTGAAGCTCTTTGTGTAAGTCTACACTCTCTGCCTCAGATTCCTCTTGCTCTTGCGTGTGTGGGGAGAGCCTAAAAATAGTGCTTGAAAGGGTTGCCAAGATCTTAGCTTTGTGTTGGAGAAACCATCCACTAATCTTATTGCCTGAAACCAGAGTCAAAGAAGGTGCTCTGAAATGAAGGTTCAGAAGAACAAACACTTCCAGACTGATTTCCAGCAAGGCGTCCAGCCTTCTACTTGGTTACTGAGGAAATAAGGCAGATGAGAAGGTGCCTGGGGCTCAGGGTCGGGGCGGGCGCATATCTCCCAGCTCTGGGTCCCTGCAGTTTGTGCCATGTTTGATGTGTAACTAACCCAACTCGGCCTCAGGTTTGTGGTACAGCAAGTGGAGGAAAGCTTTGCTGTGTTGCCCGTGACATAAAGTATTTTTAAGTTTAAAAAACTCATTGTAGGATTATTCTTTTTTAGAACCACGGGCAAGGAGCCTGTAAGGCTCGCTGTTCTGCAGCTGGCGCTGTGATTTCCTTCTCCTCGACAGGTTCCCTCCACTCTTCATCCAACCCGGAGACCTGCTGTGGCTCTCTCCTCTATTACAGAGTTAAGATGATTTCCTTCTCCTCGACAGGTTCCCTCCACTCTTCATCCAACCCGGAGACCTGCTGTGGCTCTCTCCTCTATTACAGAGTTAAGATGATTTCCTTCTCCTCGACAGGTTCCCTCCACTCTTCATCCAACCCGGAGACCTGCTGTGGCTCTCTCCTCTATTACAGAGTTAAGATGATTTCCTTCTCCTCGACAGGTTCCCTCCACTCTTCATCCAACCCGGAGACCTGCTGTGGCTCTCTCCTCTATTACAGAGTTAAGATGATTTCCTTCTCCTCGACAGGTTCCCTCCACTCTTCATCCAACCCGGAGACCTGCTGTGGCTCTCTCCTCTATTACAGAGTTAAGATGATTTCCTTCTCCTCGACAGGTTCCCTCCACTCTTCATCCAACCCGGAGACCTGCTGTGGCTCTCTCTTCTATTACAGAGTTAAGATGATTTCCTTCTCCTCGACAGGTTCCCTCCACTCTTCATCCAACCCGGAGACCTGCTGTGGCTCTCTCCTCTATTACAGAGTTAAGACTGTCTGGGGAATGCTAGTTAATTGCTGAGCAGCTAATCAGACTCGTAAAGGTCAGTGATAACAGGCAAAGCTTACTCATGTTCACAAACAGCAGGATGTGACAAAAGCAATTTACCTTGAGAAATCTATTGAGCTTATGCGTCTCGCTCGGGCCCTGTCTGTCCATCTTCATCAGCCCCTTTCAGTTTCTGCTTCTGCCCCCTCTTTGGGTCTTGCTTCTAGGTATTCCATGTTGCTCTTTGGTCCCCTTTGAAGGGGTTCTGTATCCAGTTCCGGTTTGTGAGGTTTGTGCCACACCACCACCACTGTCCGACACCGGCCGCGTGTCCTACCATTCAACTCCATCCTGACACCATCCACCCAGAGAGAGCGTCAGATTCCACAGGTTACGGGCTCAGTCCCGCAAGACTGCCCTCCGCTTCAGGTGCCAAGCAAAAGCCCAGGTTGTCACTCGTGCTTCTGACCCACATATAGATCAGAGGTTCCAGGCACCTCCTCCTCAGGTTCAATTAATGTGCTAGAGTGGCTCCCAGCAGTCAGAAACATTTTACCTACTAGATCACCAGATTACCAGTTCTGGGCCTCCCTTGAGCTCCACTGTTTCCTTGTGAAGTCACATGGAACAGAACGCCTTCACCACTGCTGCCTGTCCCACCGGTGGCCACGCTGACCGCTGTGCGGGGGTCAGGCTCCTTGTGCCCTGGAGGCCATGAGCCCTCCTGTTCCTAGGTGATGCACACTTCCCGTGGCTGCTGCCATGCTTCATACTCCTCAGAAGTGGGGAGGGGGTCCCAGCCCCACCTTTCGCTCCAGGACCGAAGCAACTTTCTTAGTGGCTTGCATCCAACAGTCCCAGAAGGAAACAGAGGACACAATTGAAAGGGGTTTTGGGGAGAGTTTGAAGGCGGGATTCTTTTCAAAGGTGTTATTAGTTATTAATAGTTCACAAAATATTTTTGCTGCCTTATTAGTAATACATAATGACAGTCGCATGATCTTCTATATGTTGGGTATACAAATGAGATCATTACAGACTATTCAAGGCTTTCTTTTGAGACATAGAATCAAATCCCAAACCCTTTACATGTCCTGTGACAGCGGTCCCCAGGCTTTTTGGCACCAGGGGCCGGTTTCGTGGAAGACAATTTTTCCACAGACCGGGGGAGGGGATGGTTTTGGGATGATTCCAGCGCATTGCATTTATTGTGTACTTTATTAATAATAATAATGTAATGATTATTACATTATAATATATAATGAAATAATTATGCAGTTCATTGTAATGCAGAATCAGTGGGAACCCTGAGCTTGTTTTCCTGCATGCAACTAGGTGGTCCCATCTGGGGGTGATGGGAGACAGTGACACCCCAAGTGTGTTGCTATGTCCAGTCTACTACGTAATCTCGTTTTGGGTGCTGTCACTGCAGAAACCCTGCTTCGCAAAGATAGGATGCTGGAAATGGAAGCAGGCTTTTCAGGCCTTTTGTGGCAATCTCGGGATATCCTGCCTTGACTTTAATCCAGAACGTATGGAGATTTGAAATTGTCTCAGACATACTTTTAAGGACACTGTCACTTGCGATCTCAAGCAGTTGATTCTCTTCTAGCACGGACAAAGTCGATTCACCTGCTTATTCACAACTGGGTCGCGGATCCATTCCTTCCCAGTTCGGGGGTCTTCTGTGGTTGGGAAGTAATGCTCAAACTCTTTTGAAAGCTGAGATAGGTGATCATGCACCAGCTGAGAGAAAGAAGGCCCTGGCTCAGTCTCTTTCAAAATCTCTGCTGATGTTTGAAACATGTCAGAGATCCCAGTGTTCACTAGTTGCCCCCATAATTCCAGTTTGGCTTTGAATGCAGCCACTCTATCTGCCGACTTGGACACAGTTGTTATTCTCCCCTGAAGTGACATACTGAGTTCGTTGAGCAGGTTGAATATGTCACACAAGTAAGCAAGTTTTGCGACCCATTCTGTGTTACTGAAATGTGCTGCCAGTGGTGACTGTTTTTCTAAAAGAAACCTCTGGAGCGGCTCTCATAACTCAGAAACTCTGGTCAGTGATTCCCCTTTAGAAAGCCTACTCACTCCTGTGTATAAGGGAAGATGTGTGTGCTCCGCCTCCATCTCCTCACAGAGCTGCATGAACAGACGTGAGTTAAGGGCACGTACTTTAATGTGGTTGATAATTTTAATCACATCCTGCAAAACGTTATTAAGTTCAGGTGACATTTTTCTGCTAGCCAGCATTTCTCTATGTATGACACAGAGCGTGGCTCCATTCAGAAGCGACCCCTCTGACCCGAGTAGTGAAACCAGGAAGCCGTCCAGTCATGGCAGCCACTCTGTCTGTGCATATACTGACACAAAATAACCAATTCAGTTTTCCTGATATGTAATCATTCAAAGACCTGAATAGTGCTGCAGCTGTGGTGTTGGTTGGCAACAAAAGTGCACGTAACATATCCTCATGCACATCCTCCTGAAAAATATAGCGTACAAAAACAAGCATTGTTGCCTTGTTGTCAACACCGGCAGACTTGTCAACCTGGATTGCATACCACAGTGACTCATTAATCCTGTCTAACAATTGTGCCTCAATATCCTCTGCTATTTCATCATTTCATCTAGTTATGATGGTAGCCGAAAGAGGAACACGTGCCACTTTTTGAACTGCAGCCTCTCCTAAAAGTTCATGACCAATGTCCTTAGCAGAAGGTAGGATCAACTCTTCACCAACAGTAAAGGGCTTTTTAGCTTTAGCAATGCAGTTAGCCACTAAGAACGATGCTCTCAGTGCAGACATATTTGATGAAGTGGTGGCCTTCAGTAATTGCTTCTGTTCTTCATGTTCACGTTTTTTTCTTTTGAAAAATTCCAAAAGCTTGTCTTTCATTGCAAGGTGCTTGGTCTCCATGTGGCAAAGCCATTTTCAAGGTTTCATGGTTTTGTCGGATAGCCAGTCACCACATATTATACAAAGCGGGCTTGGAGAATGTGAATCACCTGTTGCAATGAACCCGTAATTTAAGTAGGACTCATGATATTTTCTTTTAAATGCAGCTTTCTTTGGGTTGGCAGTCTTAGAGTCTTCTGCTGTCTCATCATTTGGTCTTTCCCCCTTTTCAAAGAAGCTCTCCAGCAACGTTTGTTTTTTACTCATTTTGGCTAGGGTTAGCTTGTGGGCTTAGCAAAACTGTGACTGAGACAAGTGCGTAGTGTGGGAAAGAGGTGCGGACAGAAGTGGTAAATAAAATAATGGGTGGGCCACGTGCAGACTAAAATAAGTGTTGGATTCCGACTTAAAGCCTGCCACCAGATGCAGCTTGTCACTTGCCACTCACTGATAGGGTTTTGATATGAGTCTGCAAGCAACTGATTTATTATGGTCTCTGCACAGTCAGACCTCTCTGCTAATGATAATCTGTGTGTTTGCAGCGCTAGCATTACCACCTCCGCTTCACCTCAGGTCATCAGGCATTAGATTCTCATAAGGAGCAGGCAGCCTAGATCCCTCACGTACGCAGTTCACAGTAGGGTGCGAGTTCCTATGAGAATCTAACGCCGCCGCTGACCTGACAAGAGGTGGAGCTCTGGCCGTAATGCAAGCAGTGGGGAGAGGCTGTAAATACAGATGGAGCTTCACTCGCCTGCCCGCTGCTTACCTCCTGCTGTGCGGCCGGGTTCCTTACAGGCCATGGACTGGTACCAGTCCGTGGCCCGGGGGTTGGGGACCCCTGGCCTATAGGCCTCCAACCCCTCCCTACCTACCCAGCCCGATATTTAGACTCTCCCCAGCCCCTAAACTCTTCATTTTGTTTTGCAAGTGGGCCAAACAGTTTTCCTCCTCAGGGTCTTTGCTCATGTTCATCTCTGCCTGTAACACACTTTCTCTCTCTTCCCTTCCCTCTAATGGTTAAGTCATGGCTCAGCTTGCAGTGTCATTTCCACAGAGCACTGCTATGCACTCATAAAAGCGTCTATGTTTTCTTCAAAGAACCATGGCAAACAAGGCAACAGAGGAGCGTTTCACAGACCTTTCATGACAGTGATCAGTTTAACTCCGGCATGTGAGGTTGGATGGGAGGGTTTATTTATATAATCTGTGATTGCTTAATACCCATCTCCCTACCACATGACTACAGGGATCACATGTACTGATGCTTCCCCAAGCCTAGCACGTAAGAGACTAACTACCCACTATATGCCAGGGGCCTTACTTATGTTGTGTGGGTTACTTCAATCTTCATCACAATTCTATAGGCAGAAGTTAGCAATCTATAGTCCACGAGCCAAATCCGGCATATCAGCAGTTTTTGTCAGTGAGGCATTATTAGAACATAGCGATGCCAATTTGTTTCTGTATTGTCTATGGCAGCTTTTGGGCTGGGAAGGCAAAATGGAGTAGTTACAGGAGAGACTTGTCTGCAAAGCCAAAAAGAATTACTCTCTGGCCTTTTAAAGAAAAGGTCTGCTGACTCTTGCTATGTATAAGGTAACACAGAATCTCCATTTCACAGGTGGGAAAACTGAAGATCAACTATCTCGTAGCTAGACTTCAAGTGGCAGAACTGAGATTCAAAGTCACCACACTCCCTTTTATCATCTTTCCCCAGAAACCAGATCTCCTTGCTGACATATGTTTAGCAAATTTCCACAGGGGAGGTGACATTTGGTCTAGGTCTTAAAGGAAAAGTTGGAATTCTGCAGTGGCCAGGAGAGTACAAAACATTCCAGGCTGAGACACAGAGGTATGAGGGAGCTTGGTGTGTTTAGGAGATAGCTAGTCAGACTGACCAAAACATGGTGCTGGTAGTTGTGGGGATGGTGGGCAGAAATTGACAGGGAAAGAGGCTACTAGAATGAGAGAAAACCGTGCCAGACCAGGGAGCCTGAACCTTAGCTTCCGAATTGTGCTTTCTGCTTGTACATCTTCTCTCTCAGTAAAATAACTTGAGCATTTGTTCTAACTATATTTTCCATAAATTATCTACATATAACACTGTATTAGTACTATGCTGTATACATTATAGTATGTACAAATATAGAAATTTAAAAAGATAGACTGAAGGTAAAATTAATATTTAAATACATTTTATTTTAGTTTATTAATGTCTTACAATACCTTTTGGCTGCCTTATAATAATGATGATGCTCAATGAGAGTGATGTTAATGAATATGCTTAATTATGTTTGAAAATCTTGGCTTAACACTGATACAGCTGTTTGAAGCTATTATTTCAAGATTAGTTTTCTTTAATTTGGGGTTTTAATGGTATCACAGCCAAAAATGATAACTCACAAAGATACATGGATTCAAGTGAAAGATATACATTGTTGGTTTCACTTACAAATTATGATAATTATTTTTCAAAACTATCCACCAATTATGCAAAAGTTTTTGTTTTAATTTGTGTGCTACGTTTGCACCTTCCCTGCTGTCAATTGCTTGTCAATATGCAAGTGAATTTGAAAGTGCTTTGTTTTCATATTTTGTACAATGTGTTCAAGCCAGTAAAGCTGTTCACCTGGAAATTTTTAAACAGGTTAGGAAATTGGAAGTTTAAGTCTCCAGATTTGGCAGTTCTTAAAGATGATACATATCATTTCCAGCAGCAAAAATCATATAACAAAGAAAATATTTCTAAACATTTTACTTTGAAATGCTCTGTCACAGGTTTCTCCAGGAAAGAAGTTATTCCCTGTTGCCTTACACTGTCTCATTTATGTAGAAGGAAAAGATTTTGTGCTTATTTTTTGAAAAAAACTGTATCTCAGTGACAGATCTGATTATCTCATTGTTGCATTCACCTCCTCTTGTGGTTGACTGAGAATTCAAACTGGAAATGGAAGAAATGTTTGTCTGGCTATTTTCTTGTTATTCATTGGCTTCATTAGCATTTTCTTTAATCCACAGCTTCTTTGAAAGATCTCTTTAAGCCGTTTATCCCTTTTGTAATGGTTGGTCTAGTTGAAGGTATTTCATATACCCTGTAAGTCCACTTAGCCTGAGATATGGACACTGAACTGTGTTGTATTGTGCTCAAGTAACCGAATGACTGAGGGCTCCACTGTCAAATCCTTGAGATCAATGCGTATCTTTTTTTTTTTTTTTTCCCCCCCGGTACGCGGGCCTCTCACTGTTGTGGCCTCTCCCGTTGCGGAGCACAGGCTCAGCGGCCATGGCTCATGGGCCCAGCCGCTCCACGGCATGTGGGATCTTCCCGGACTGGGGCACGAACCCGTGTCCCCTGCATCGGCAGGTGGACTCTCAACCACTGCGCCACCAGGGAAGCCCAATGCGTATCTTAAATATTAGAAATCCTTAGCTACTTTCTTATATTTTAGATATCTAAAAATAGAAGTTCTAACATTTTACTTCTGCACCCTGGTGGCTCATCTTGTTTATCCCCTGGGTGCACACACCTTATTTTGGAGACTGCTGCTCTAAGTACCGGAAAGCAAACCACAAGTTATTAAATGGGAGGGGGTGACATGATCAGGTTCAGTTTGTCTTTGGGATTATATTTTGTGGCTTTGTGTCTAGACACTTAAAATATTCCCCTAAGGTTTTTATTGTGTACATATTCAAATATATAAGTTAACTGGTTTTAAATAATATTATCCAAACATCTTCAGAATAAGCAACCACTCTGAGCCTTGTGAAAGCTTATCTAGCCTCATCAGTATCTCAGTGCCCCCAGAAGTTCCCTGATAAGTCCAGGGGCTTTGCCCTTTAAGTTGGAGAATAATGTGCTTTGGGTACAAGGAGACCACTAAGGTGACTTAAGCACCTCTGTGTGGAAAGAAGAATAGTTGTGTTCTTCAAGAGTCATGGCAAATACTTTTTGTGACCCTATTAAAACTGAAGATTTAAGAGGAAGAATTATTATCTCTGACTCCATATTAAAAAAAGAGGAAGAAGAATTTAAAAAAATGAGAAATGACTCTAGGTTAAGAGTTGCTTGAGGAGTTATGCCCTTTATAAGCGTTAATGAAAAATTCTTGTGTTTTTTCTTTAATATAAGCATATGAAGATAAAGAACCAACCACTGACCTTGAAACAAGGAGAGAAAAAAATGGAGTTGGTCCCTGAGAAATAGAAGTTGTCAAAACAATACCTACCTAGGCAAAATTTAATAGCCATTTTGGTTAAAAGTGCTGTGCTAGTTTATTTTGCAGGCCATGTACACAGTACATAAGGGACTTCATCCCTTGTTAAGCCTGCAGGTTTACTTTTGAGAGAAGAATTTTCGTTATTGCTTTAGGAAATAATTATGTAAAAAGTCCATTGCTTCATTTTATAATTTTTCCAATTACAGTAATTGTGTGAGTTTAGAAGACAAAATAAATTTAAAAATTTAAAGACTAGTCTCTGCAACTGCAAATGGCTTACAGCATGGCATCCACATAGAACTACGCTTTCCAAATTCTTGAGTGGTTGGAAAATACATTTTATGTCTCGGGAAAAAGAAGATATAGATATACAAAATGTTAAACTGGAATCTTACCCAAGGTACCGAGATATGATCGATATCAGACACCAGACTGTTGTGAGACAGAGCATCTGTTTGGAATTTCAAAGTAGGTGCTTAAAACCTGGTTTTATGACTCTTCAATCTTTTCCTCACTTTGCATATAGAAAAGAGTTGAGAAGGTTCATATTTGTGGACAGGGAAGTTTTGTAAAGGATTTCTTTGGAGGAAGGTGCTGGTTGAGTTGTGAGCTTTGCCCCCTCTTCCGTCAAGGGCAAGGGTTAGAAGTTACCTGCCTCCTGCTTCTGGTCTTCAACAAGACTACCTGGAGATCTTGAAATGTGCGCCTGTAGTTAGCCAGGCACCATGGACAGGGATTTGCCTTCTGCGTGGGGAATCTAGAACATGAGGGATGAGCTGCCTAGCTGCCTTGGTGCTAGAGGAATGAATTGTTTCTGATATACTAGGATTAGCCTATATCCCCTGAATTTGTTCAGGTAAAGGATTTGTGGGTATTTCCCATGAAAGGTGTGAATACTGCATGAGAGAGAGTTGATGATTGGAGGGGTGGTGGCACCCCAGCAGACAGAGTGAACTTTAGGTCACTGGTGGAGTCCCAGCAGCTGAAGGAGAAATCAGGTGACCAGCCAGACTGGAGATGCATTGTTTGAGTCAAAGAAGAGACCACAGAGGATGGCGATGCTTGAGAATCCCCAAGGAGCTCTCAAATGTGCCTCAAAAATAAGAGCTTTAGATAAGCCCAGAGAGCACGATGCTGTCTTGCAGTGTTACTAATCAAATGAAGCCTTTCTTCCTCCTTTCCCTCTTCTACCTCCCCCAGTATATCCATGGCAGGACAAGAAGAAGAGGATGAGGTTTTGGAAGTATATGACAGGGACAGGAATGGAAAGCCAAGACAAGATGATCTGATTACCAAATTGAGCCTGTGTTTGTGACCCACGGTGCCTGGAGGCATTTTGTACTCTGACAGTGAACTGAAAAGTGTGGTATTGCCCAGGGTTGCAGTGCGGGGAGTGGAAGGACTTTCCTCCACTGAATAAATATTAATAGTATAGTGGGAGGCAAAAGTAAAGGCAGTTGCTGATTACATCTCATGAGTCCTGCCTCGTCAACATCCTAGTCACAGAGCCATCCCTTAACTCAGGGCCCTGAGAACAGAGGCAACAGGACATAGGGAGAGCACTGTTCTGGGGACCTGGAGGAAAGGCTGTCATGCAATGTTTCAGCCCCTTTCCCTTTCCTACTGGCTGCAGTGACTGGGGGCAGAGGGGGACACTGCTGTGGAGTAAGCAGTGAGTGCTGTTTCCTTTGGTCTGCAAGGAGGGCTGTTTGGCAGCATCAGCTGGTCTCCTCATTAATGAACTATTAAAGGGTTGATGGGCATTGTGCATCTGAGGCTTGGAAAGCAATGCAATATATATATATACCCTCCCAGTTTTTATATATGTCTAATGCAAAGGCGATGATACTCTCAAGTATTATTGAGTATGTGATTTTTTTGCGTAAGGAGGTGAGGAAACACGGTAAAAAGCACTGGGGTATTCAGGCGTGGGTTGTTTGTGATCAGGTAAAATCACAGTATCTTACCAGTTCAGAGTGGGAAAACTAGTGAGACCCCATTACCGCACAGGGATTAAGAGTGCAGGTTTTGGAGTCAGGCTGTTGGAGTTTGAATCCTAGAACCTCAGATAAGTCCAAACCTCTGTTTTCTCGTGTGTGAAAGGAGTAAACTACTGGTCTCATGGCATTATTATAGAAATTAAAGATTGTCCCCATAGAGTACTGCCTTAGTTCCTGGTACCTGATAAGTGTGCACTAATGGTCAGCTAAGATCATCATTGTTTTACTAATCGATAGAGTTGATTCTCACCGTTGAAGGTAGTATGTTCTATAAAGTCACCACAAACACTGAATTAGCACATTGCTCCTAGGGGAAGTAAAGGGTTAGGTTCCTGTGAGCCTCTGGTCACAGTATTTTCATAACTTTGTATTATATGTGCTTCTGTTTAAAGACACCTTATTTAATATATACTGTTGATTTGTTAACATTGAACTCATGGATAACAGCACTGAAACTCATGCCTGAATGAAGATTATCTAACACACCTATTTTCTCTAGAGGACACATTCTTGTGCTTAGGAACTCCAGACAGCACTTCAGCACTACACGTAGGGGTCATTCCAAATAGCAAAATCACCAAAAAAAGTACAAAACTGTGAAAAACATGACAACAAGGGGATGATACTCACTTATAGCATGAAAACTGAAATAAAAAGGCAGCTTGTTTGGCCTCAGCTGGGAACATGGAAATGGTGTAAAGCACCAGCAGTTCCGATCCATGAGAACACCCCAGGGGATTCTTCATGACCACCCTGGGAGTCATGTGCTCCAGATCACAAGGCTACAAGGCAGCTCTGGGTCCTGAGTTACCACATGGTACAGAGCTGTGCAGAAGAGCCGTTCAATGCATCACCAGACTTGAAGTGACTGTGAAATTCAGTTTTATTATTTTAAACACCGTGATTTTGGGCAGCATACAATGTTAATTACTGTGATGAATATAATCTGTAATAGCTTCTTGTGTGGCCATATTGTGCTGTTGACTCACATAGAATGTGCTATAAGTTAAAATCCATTGTTCTTTTTAACACAGGCAGCTTCTTAGATACATACCCCTATCATGAACTTGCTAAGTTTGGGGGAACTTAAGTCCAATATATTACGTTTTTCCCAATTCGATTTACTTTTAAGACCTAGCTAATCCTTTTCCAGCTTCTCAAGAGCTTCTTAGATCTTGACTCTGTCAAACGACCATCCTTTTGAATTTTGTGTCTTCCACAAATGTCCAAGCCTTTAACCTGCTCACTGATAAACATTTCTTATCCAATACCCTGGGCTTTTGGTATTATACAAATAGAATACAAATCTTGTTTCTAACCCAATTACATATTATTTTCCCATGTGAATTACTGGTCAATTCCAGTGCTGTTCCTTTTCCTTTTTTCCCTTTTTTAAGATTTCTGTCCTTCAGTATAATTACTGATTTTTTTAATCTGGGTCTTTTTTCCTCCCTTTAAAATTTTTAGCCTTAATCTTTCAGTTTCTGGAAAACATATTCTTCCCTTTTCTTGAGAAAGTACCTGTCAGTAGCCCAGGTTATGTCATCCTGGAATTTGAGGCCAGGGCCCAGGTACAAAACCCCTACTCTTTGCCACCATCAGCAAAGTATTCTATTATTTCCCCTCCCATTTCCATAATCCTGGTTTTTGGAAGAACAAGTGACCATTACTTGTAAAAAAGCTTAAAAACAGTATTGCGTCCTCAAGTATTGTGCACAAGTATTGTGTTTGCCTGGTGCAGTGGAAACACACTGCCCTCACAATTAGAAGACTCTGGTTTGAATCCTGGTGTTTCCAGTTACAAGCTTAATGACCTTGGAAAAAGGCCTTAATGTTTATGATACTCAGTTTTTACAAAAAAAAATCTGTAAATAGGGGCAATAGTTATCATTCTTGTGTGAGGATTGTATGAGTGAATGGTGCCAAACATTTAGTTCTAGATGAGTGTAGCTAGTTGCTGTCTGCTCCAGGGATGCTGCCTAAGTCTTCTCTGTCCCGGTCCTTCATCCCTTCACAGATCAGTAGGAGTGTATGGTGGTCAGTATGTCTGATATATCTTGGCACATCCTTAGATATACGCTGTATATCTGTCCGAGAGAGGAAAATTCCACAGTGACTATATTTGATCTATGCCTAGTGATTTTCACTCCTCAGTGCTAGATGAGGGCACCAGCTCTGGGACTGCAGGCACCTGAATTATTATTGATGGGCTCAGCTTCAGACTTCCCTGCTGTCCCTCTAGATGCTCTATGAAAAAAAAGTCTTTTATGGTCACAGAGGTCTAGAAATAAAGAATTCATTTTGCAGATTTAGAATACATCATTGCATATTAAAAGCTCTGAGGAATGCTGCAAGAAAGAAGGCTACTTAACTTCACTGAATCCAGTGGTTCTCACAGTTATCTGACCTTGGAACCCATTCTTTCATGAGATTCATATTAATGAATCTAGCTTTGAACAGAAGCCCCTTCTGAAAATGTTGGACAGTAAGATGACAGTTTACTTATTTATTTATTTCTGATCTATCCTCCAACCTGGCCCTGTCCCAGCAAGGTTTTGGAGAAAACTCGGAAACCGCTAGTCTGTGTATAGATTGTTAGATACTTACAAACACACGGAGAGAAGTAGTTCCTTATTTTAATTTCCTCTGCCCTGCCAGATCTCCAGGATGTTCCTGGAAATCTTCCCAAACTGGCCTGTTTCCTCCCTTGGGGCCATCCTGTATGTAGGTAGTGTGGGGGGCTGGGTGACTTTTGTCTGTGACACTGAGAAAAGGTTCTAAAAGCTGGCGATGGAAGGGACACAGGAGGACACCGGGGATACCCCCCTACACCCTCCACGGCCATCGCCATGTCCTATGCTTCTTCACAGACACATAACCTAGTGCTGGATTTAACACAGCCAATCAGCTCAAGGAAATGTGAGGTGTAGGCAAACTCTCGCCTATTTCTGCAGTCCTCATATTTTCTATTATAGTCCACTCCTAAAGGCTCCACTGTGACCCCGGTCAACTTCACCAAGTGACATCACTGAGATCTTGAACTTTAGGTTCTCATTTTCTGCCAACAGCTGGTGTTCATCTGCTGCTTATTTCCTTCTCTCAATGCACTAACATGAATTCAGCCGTGAGGGTCACAGCTATTGCTTCCTGAGTACTTAGTATGCGCCAGGTGTCGTTCGAAGCCCTTCACATGCATCAGAGTACTTAATCCTTACAACATCAGTGTGATCTAGGAATATCTACTGCACAATTGCAGAGAAGTTAAATAATTTTCATGAAGACATATAGCTAGTCAGAGGTAAAGCTGGGGTCTAAAACTAGGTCTGTCTTTCCCCCAAGTCCATGCTAATATCAATGACTGTAGATTGCCTTATTTAGGATATATCGGGCACCTCCACACCAGATACCCTGGAGAGCTACCGCAATCCTGTACTCTCCAGCATCTTTTATTTCCTCACTTCCAATATTTAAGGCTGCATTGAGCTAATTGTGCCCCAGACAGTTTCTTCAGGGGTTTTCTCTTCTCCTGTGGCTAATTTCCAGGCACTGCTAGAGGAGACACTGAGTCACAGACATCTAGAGCATAGCATATATATAGGGTCCAACTTTAATCTGGCCCCACTATGCTTGTCAGCCCTTTTCATCTCTCATTGACCCAAAGCATTCTTCATGGGAGTTAGTCTTTTCTCTCTTAAGCTCCCAAACCTTCCATTGACATCATATTGATTTTACGCAGAAGGCTGAAAGAAATGATATGGTGAAGAAAAGGCAAGGTGTTCAATGTTAAAGCCAACCCTAATATCTTTATGTCCTTTGCCTTCACTCTAGCAAATCGCTCACCCTCCTTCTCCTCTCATCCCACCTTTGAAACTCAAAGATGGCAGGTTCTTGGCTCTGGTTACAGCCTCCCTTGTATTCTTGGACATCATTTCTTACTGTTTCCCTCTGTCTCTCCTGCCCAAATCATTCTCTTCTCTGCTACTTTAATCCTTAATCACTTGATGTCTGTTTTGTATTTATTTGTATTACCCCTGTGCACTGAGTCTCATTTCTCAAAGATGACTACTGATTTCTTTCTTTCCAGATCTAAAAAACTTTCCTCTGTTTTTATCTACTTTGACTCCTTAGACATTTGATAATGCTGACTACCCATTGGAAAAAAAATTCTCTTCTCATTGACTTCTACAGTGAAGTGCTTACCTGTTTTCTTCCCTGCTCTTTTTCTGTGTTCTTTACTAGCTCTTATGTCACTCTCAATCCCATTCCTATTCCTGTTTCCCAAAGCCAAAGCCATGTTCCTTACTCTGTTTCCCACATGTACCTCTCTAGACTTCAGATATTGCTCTATGTTGAATAACTTCCAAATATACGTTAGTAACCTTACTTCCTCCCTTGCTCCAGTTATGCATTTCCAGCTGTCTCTGGCAGAAGTGCACTTGAAAGGAAAATTGAAGGCTTTCACTTACCTTTTTATAACCACTTTATTTCTGTTAGTGGCCTCACCAATATTACAGTCTTCACATAATTTTGAAGTTATGTTTTACATGTTTTCTCTCCTTCATGCAATCTACACTAGCTTTGTCCTTTATTTTCAAAAGGTTTTTCATATTTTCTGCATGTCCACTTTCCTCACACGGTACCCTGGTTGAAACTGAAGCCTGTGAATTTTGCGTTTGGGACCCTCACTCAAACAGTTCTAGATCCTGAGCACCCCTAGTGATGTCTGTTTCCTGTTCCCTCAAATTTATAGTGCCAACAGTCTATCTGCCTTCCTCTAATCAAAATTCTCTTTCTTGAAAAACAAAAATGCCTATCTTGAGGTAGGAATATCTGATAGCAGTTTATCACGTTACCCAGGGTAATTTCTATTACTATTACTGCAACTCAGGTTTTTAAAAAGTGGAATCAAGCTTTGCATTGAAGTAATGAAGGCTCTGAATCTTAGATATCATTCACCATGAATAAGGACCACTGAAAATAAGCAGCTTATTGGTTACCTACTTTGCTTGAATGCAAGCCCAGTGCCGCTCTCCTTGCTGAAGTCCTAATCTTACCAGTCTTTGTCTTACCTCTTTGATCCCGGGTTCTCCTCTTTCCAATCCATCCAGCTACCAACTTCCCACAGCTGTTACCTCCTTCACTGCTTCCAACATTGCCTGCTGTACTGAGTTAGGTCCATTGTTTTGGACACTTCCTGTGGACCCTACTCTCTCACTACCTTTCCAACACTGTTTTCAATCACTCTCTATATTCTCCCAGTCAGCAAGCAGGCCTTTTATTCTTGCCCTTCTTTTGTGCTCTGCTTTTGCTATTCTTTTGACCCTTCTCTGCATCTATTGAAATCATATTTGGCTCTTAAGGACAGCATAAGTCCTACTTTCTCTAGAAAGGTAATCTTTCACTTTAGCGACACCAGTTTCTCTTTCTTTTGAATTGCTCTTTTAATTACAGTCATCAGAACCACTTAAATCAGCATATAACTGTTCTCTAAATTGTTCATTACTCTTTATTTTACCTCTCTAACTTGTGGGCCAGGGTGACAGCTCACCCTCCTTTAAATATTTATACATTATAAGCATTCGGTAAGTATGTGTGGATTGGCAGCTTGTTCTTCGATGTTTATTAGAAGTTGACCCACGTTGATAACTACTTGAATATATTGCTGAAGTTATTCTTTTGAATTAGTTAAGAATGGATTTATTTTTCCCACCTGAAGAGGTAAAATACATGCCTATCATATTCACAACATTAGTGTGAATTCCACAGATGTTACTACAAACACTTGGTTTACAATAAAAGTTTTGGAATTCAGTTCTAAATGATAGGGTAGGGTTTAAAGGAGTTCGATAATGAAGGCATTTAAAATAAAAATGTAAATGAATGTAGGAATATGCCTCAGACCGAGTCACACAACCTTTCCAAAATGAGTTGCAAAAATAAGGATTAAAATAATTTCTCGGGCTCTTACTGTTAAATTATAGTGAAATGAAAGCATTTAGATGGGTGTTTTAGGCATTGCATAGTTAATTATAGTGGTTGCAGTTGCTTTTGTTCCAGCGCATTGTAATTAATGAAGATCTACAGCTCTGTGCTTTGTCTTGGAAAGCATACACTGCTTTCAATAAGCATCAATATAGCTACGATATTCTTCACTTATTTCTCAAGAATGACTCTTTCTAACACAGGGGAGCCCATTGTTGAGGCAGCAACACGAAAATCACAGCAAGATTTGAGCTTGGACGACTAAGAGCAATTGACACTATTCACATATGCCTAACCTTGTCTTGACACCCCACAAATGTGGGCTATAATGACATATGCGACATTGTTTAGACCAACTCAGTAATCATAGTATAATCATGCCTTTTTGAAAAATTCAAGCTGTAAGAATGACTTTAGGGTACAAATGAGGAAAAGTTAGCAATAGTATAAGTTAAAATATATACTCTGGTCCTGAATCTTAGTTCAACCTGTGTGATTATGTATGTTTGCCATTTTGAGTAGAAGGCTTTAACAAACTTTGGGGGAGAGAGACAGAAGGTCTCCAACCTTAATGGTATCAGTGTTTTATAAGCACGAAATATGAAGAGCCAAACACAAAAGGGAGGAGAAGGTAAGACTTCTGCCTCCTGTTAGCAGTATTTCATAAATGTAGAATTAATAATAAAGATTATAACATCCATCTTTTTCTCTGATGAGCCCCAATTGCTATGATCCATCTGCAAGGAGCACTAGCTCCAAAAGAAAAGGCAATGGATTGGACTTGGCACGTGGCCCAGCAGGAGCCTGACAGTTACCTCAGCACAGCCTTCGTGGACATTTGAGGGCTTTGCACGGCTGCTATTTTGAAATAATCAGTGTGCACACAAGAGTGAACATACAAATTGTGTTGCTTGATCCTTCCTCCCTGCTCTGCAGGGGCCAAAAGGGCCCCCTATGGAGATGTGGATGGCAGAAAAATGTCTCTCTAGCTCTCTCCCAAATTACCTGTTGGAGACAGGCATGCAGCCTAGTAGGTGTTGGGACTGATTGCCAGCGCCTTTCTGTGAGGCCGCTGGCTCGGATGTGGCCCTCTCTACCTCTCCGAAGTGAGCCCTTTTCAGTGTTAGAAGCCTCTAAGAATTCTCAAGGGTACAAATGGTGGCCCAGAGCGTGGCAGCGAGAGGGCAACTCCTTTAGTGCTCAGGAGCTGACACAGTCCTCTGTGCCCTAGGGGGCAGAGACGATTGCACCCTCTCTCCTAAATCCATACAGGCTTATGAGCTATGAGTTGATAAGAGCCCCACTTCCTCTCTGGGTGTTGAAAAAAGTGGGCTGATTTTGATATTTTGAAAAGGAGTTTTAGAATTTTGTTATAAGTGCCACTTAAGGTTTTTCAAAAAAGCACTTCCCTGTTTATAGAGGAAAACACTCCCTACATAATATGAAGAAGAAAATCTCTCAAATCTGGAAGAAGCTAATTGACTTTAGATTGTCTTATCAAAATATGAACTGATATCATAGGACTCCAGCAGATTTATCCACTACAGATCTTTTACTTTAATTTATTGGTTACTTCACAGAATTGCCAACTGCATTACAGTCCCGTGTGTAGTGGGGAAAGCACTATCATATAACTCTTGAGCAGATGTGCTACAAGAGTCTTTTCATTTCCTTTCTTAAACCCAAAGAATAATGACACTGCAATATCATGTGGTGAAAAGAGCAATAATTTGATAAACATTGTCTTTCCATTAGATTAGAGCAATTAATCTGATTCTAATTTGGCTGAAACATTATCATGGTGGAGTCCCCAGAGCCCCGTGAATAATCTCTAAACACATTGGCACACTCAGTAGACAAACATTATCTCCACTCGAACTGTTCTTCCATATGGTCTTCTCCCATGGTGATGGAGGGCACCCTGCTGTTTCAATCAAATAAATGTCAATTATCTGAGATAGATTTTTAGTTCTCGAGTCCAGGCTTGCAGTGCAGCCAGAGTGACTGGGTAGAAGGGTCTGCAGCTCTTTACTGTACATGCTGCTTGCATTTTATAAGGAATTCACACCTTGCCACATCATCCGGCATTCCAGGAACTCCATAAGTAAAATGGGTGGTTTCAGAGACTGTGTGTGTGCGTGTGTGTGTGTGTGTGTGTGTGTGTGAGAGAGAGAGAGAGAGAGAGAGAGAGAGAGAGAGAGAGAGATTCTTGACTTTCATTTAGCTTTATTTGCTTATTCTGGGAGGTAGAGAATATTTTTACATTCAAGAAGAGATACTCTTCACCATCCATGGTCTAAAATAGGGTTTCTATGAATGTTCACTCCCTATTCAGTCACTTCCCCCTTGGTAGCAGCCCTCTCTGTCCCTGAATCTGGACATAAAGATCTCAGAAACAAAGACCCGTATCTGACTGCTGGTTTCTTTTGCAGGCCTTTGCCTAGACAGGCTTGTTCTGAGTATGGAGGGCCTTGGTGGTAAGAACTGCAGGATTTTTACCAACCTTGTGGGGCTTGCTGATGAGATCAGGGGCAGCTCTGGGCTCCAAAAGGCAGCGGAGGGAAGGAGGGCACTTCTGGAGCCAAAGAGAAGGATCTAGCCTTTTAGAAAGAGGGCTCTGGATATGAAGCTGACAGCATCAAACCAAGCAAAAGTTGACTGGGCGAAAATTGACGTGCTGAGAAGACTGTCAGTTCTACATTTCTTTGCAGTGCTCTCTATCTTTAGGGTGTCAATTATCAGGTGTTGGTTTTGTTATCAGACAAGTCCTTGCTTTAAAAGCTTGTAAGTTTGCCCAGGGACCTGAAGGCCCCTGATGACTATATATCTAGACTAAAAGCACTAGGTCACCTTCTTTGCTTTCTACTACTGTGACAAGCTGGCACAAAGAAAAAGACAGTCCATGGGGATCTGGACTAATCCACTGTGGCAATCCAGCAAACGTTGTCAGAAAGGATTTCAGTTTCCACGTTGGCTGTGATCCTGAATCAAGGAGGAAATCCACTGAAGGCTCAGTGAAAAAAATACAGTCGCATCAAACCCTTCCTGTCCCCGAAGTGGCTTAATCAGAGACTGTGAGTCATTGACAACAAATGTCAGGCCCTGGGTCACCCACGGCAGTTAGAGGAAAGGAAGTTCCTTACTCCAGAGGTGGGTCCTGTGCACCTGCTCTGCAAAGCGGGAGATATGGAGGATGGGTATTTTAGCAACAGCTGGAGCATTTGCTGAAGAGAGCGACCCTTCTGCTAGGCTGACATGTGGAGGAGGTTTGTGAAGAGAAGACTGAGATGAATTAGAGGTGGTGAGGTGCAGTGGTTAAACACGGAGGTTCTGGCAGGAGGTGGCTTGGATTCAAAGCCTGAGGCCACCACTTGCTATATAATCAGGAGAAAGTTCCTTAGCCTGAGAATTCTCAGTTTCCTTGTCTATAGAATGGAGATGGAGATAGCATCTAGCCCCTGTGTTTGTCCTGGGAAATGAATAAGGTAACGAATGTAAAGCATATAGCATACTGTGGCACATAGTATGTGCTCAGTGAACATCTGCTGCTATTCTTAGAGAGCGAAGGGTTCAGGAGACTTGGCTTTGAATTGTGTGGCTTTACCACTAACCAGCTTTGTGTCTTCGACTGGGTCACTAAATTGGTCTAAGCCTTAACGTCCTAAGAATCTTACTGATGTTACACAGTTATTTTGAGACTCAAGTGACGGCGATGCAGTGTTGTAATGAGGACATGGCAAAGTGTCTATAATGTGCATGGCAGCAGGACTATAGACCTCTATATGCAAACCAGGCAAAGTGCCTTCTTCAGTGCTATAGTACAGAGCTGCTGAATATGTAGGTTAAACATGCATTGTATGGGGAAAGGGCTCTGAGTCTGTACAAGTTTGCGAGGACTGCCATAACTAAGTACCACAGACTGGGTGGCTTAAAAAACTGACTCCTCAGAGTTCTGGAGTCTAGAAATCCAAGATAAAGGTGTCAGCAGGGTTGTTTCTTCTGAGGACCTCGCTCTTTCTATATTATTATTTTTTATTTATGAATCACATTGGTGTAGATGCTGACAATAAATTATAAAGGTCCGACTTCTCTCTTATAATTCAAATTTCAGTTTTTCTTAGGGGGCAAAACATTGCAGTAACCTTACTGAGAGCCTAAACAAACTTGTGCTCATTAAAAAAGTAACGTCCCCTAGAGTCTGATGGTTCTAGGATAAAGTAGAATCATCAGTCATCTGTTTATTTATTTTTAAAAGATACAGCCACTATGGAGAACAGTATGGAGGTTCCTTAAAAAACTAAAAACAGAACTACCGTACGACCCAGCAATCCCACTACTGGGCATATACCCTGA
This sequence comes from Phocoena phocoena, assembly GCF_963924675.1. Lineage (NCBI taxonomy): Eukaryota > Metazoa > Chordata > Mammalia > Artiodactyla > Phocoenidae > Phocoena > Phocoena phocoena. The sequence continues at coordinate 65,848,406 of NC_089230.1, read as the reverse complement.
GAAAACCATAATTCAAAAAGAGTCATGTACCACAATGTTCGTTGCAGCTCTATTTACAATAGCCAGGACATGGAAGCAACCTAAGTGTCCATCAACAGATGAATGGATAAAGAAGATGTGGCACATATATACAATGGAATATTACTCAGCCATAAAAAGAAATGAAATTGAGTTATTTGTAGTGAGGTGGATGGACCTAGAGTCTGTCATACAGAGTGAAGTAAGACATAAAGAGAAAAACAAATTCTGTATGCTAACACATATATATGGAATCTTAAAAAAAAAAGAAAAATGGTCATGAAGAACCTAGGGGCAAGATGGGAATAAAGACGCAGACCTACTAGAGAATGGACTTGAGGACACGGGAAGCGGGAAGGGTAAGCTGGGACAAAGTGAGAGAGTGGCATGTACATATAAACACTACCAAATGTAAAATAGGTAGCTAGTGGGACTCAGCCGCATAGCACAGGGAGATCAGCTCAGTGCTTTGTGACCACCTAGAGGGGTGGGATAGGGAGGGTGGGAGGGAGGGAGATGCAAGAGGGAAGAGATATGGGGATATATGTATATGTATAGCTGATTCACTTTGTTATAGAGCAGAAACTAATACACCATTGTAAAGCAACTATACTCCAATAAAGATGTTAACAAAAAAAAAAAAGATTTATCATGACTGCCTGACCGTTTCTTGTGTGTATGTGTGTGTTCTCATTCAGAGAGGCAGTGTGATGCAGGATGAAATGATCACAGATGTGTATGTGACAAAAATATTTCTTTTCCCCCCAGTTTTATTCAGATATGATTGACATATAACATTGTGTTAGTTTTAGGTGTACACCATAGTGATTTGATATATGTATATATTAAGAGGTAATTACCACAAAACAGTAGTCAACATTCATCACCTCACATAGTTACAGTTTTTTTTTCTTGTGATGAGAACTTTTAAGATTTACTCTCTTAGTGACTTTCAGATATACAGTACAATATTGTTAACTATAGTCACCGTGCTGTACATCACATCCCCAGAACTTACTTAAGGAAGTTACTAAGGAAGTTTGTACCTTTGGGCCACCTTCACCCATTTTGCCCACCCCTTCTCTTATTGGCTTGTAGTTGTCTTCACGTGGTCTTACCTCTGTTCGTGTCCTAATTTCCTCTTATTATAAGGATACCTGTCACACTGAATTAGAGTCAGCCCTAGGGACCTCCTTTTAACCTAATTACCTCTTTAAAGGGCTTACCTCCATATCAACTCACATTCTGAGGTACTTGGGGTTAATATTTACACATATGAACTTTAGGAGGACAAAACTCAGCCCATAACTGAGTCCCACATCAGGCTTATATTCTCGTCGTGATACTCTCAGTATCTCAGATTTGAAAAAAACGAAGGTAATCAAAAGAATATTGGACGAGGTATCATAGCTGCTGTGGTCTAGTCAGCATTTATATAAACTAGCTGAGTGACACTGAGAAAATCCTTTACTATTTTAGACCTCAGCTTCCTCTTCTCTAAAGTTCATTCCAGCATTAACATCTTATAGTGATTTAAATAATATCTATCCATCTGTCCCTCTTTCCATCCCAACATCCACTCATCTCATCATCTATCCATCCATCTATCTTCTCATTCAATCAACATTTATTGAGTACTTATTGTATTCCCAGCACCAAGCTAATGTCTCGGAATACAATGATGGATGAAACGCATTCTCTTCCCTCAAGGCTTTTGCTAGTCTAATGGGGGAGACAGACAAGTAAAAAGTACATAGACTCTCTCTATTCCCTCTTCTATGTGACAATCCTCCAAATATTTGAAGAAGGTAGCATTTTGCACTTTTTCTCTCCTGGCTTTTTATTTCTAGATTACACATAGTCTACTTTCTTTAAATACTCCTCACAGAACACGGTCTCCAGACTCTTCATTCTTTTAAATTAATGTTATATGGTATTTTCTAGTTGCTTTTTAAAAAACTCAGAAATAAGTAAGAACTATATGATGATATTTTAATGCCACTTGATTAGGAAGCAGACAATAATCAGACTTTACCCATGCTGGGGCCTCACACTGATTTAATCTAGATCAAGATGGGATGTTAACAAATTACATTGGCGTCTCAGGATGCATTTCTCTCCCATGTTCTCCAGTTGTGTCTTGTAGTCACATTTATTGAGCTTCATTTCTTGTGGCGTGCTGTACTGGGCAAGGTTAGCATATACTTCTTAGTCAAACACAGAAGTCATAATATTGACATGAGTCACAATATTAAACAAAAAAACAATGAGATCTATTAATCATGTGCCAGGCACTTTGTGAACTTTATCTCTTTTAATCATTGTAACAACTCTATGAAATATCCACTATTTTATAATTGAGGGTACTGAGTTTTGGAGGTTAAGTGACTTGTTTACGGTCACACAGCTGGTGGGAGGAGCCAGAATTTATCCCCAGATCTCACTGATTCTAGAGATTTGGCTCATAACCCCTAATCTTAAGTCCCTCTCTAAGAGCCCTCCGTTCAATGAAAGGTCAGGGGACTGCGTGGTGGGTTTTCTGGGCTGTTCAGATATTGAGTTCCCTTGTAAGGTTGATGTTAGCAGCAGATTTAGGCCAGGCCTCATGGGCATTCCACCTTGACAAAGACGTTATGGCTCTGTGCCTGGGCCTCAGCTTTTCCCTTTTGAGATCTCACTTTTACTATTTTGTCAGGGTGGTCAGGCTTTGCAGGATAGGATCTCAAACAAAATACAAAAGAGAATGATTTATAAGCCACAGTTCCCATTTACCATGGGAAATAGAAAGAATTTTTAAAATCAGGAATATTTCTTTAACAAGTCACTCCCTTTCTGTGGGGATCAGCCACTCAGAAGGACAAGTAATTCAGAAGGTTGCTTGGTGAGCATAGGATTTACAGCAAAGAGATTAGGTTTTGCCCAAGGGAAGTCTCCTCAGGCTAATATAATTTAGAGTTAAATCCTTCTCTCCCCTATTTCTTCCTAAATTACTGGAATCCATCTTCTAGAATCACAACATGATTTTCTTTGGTCACTGTTAGACACACTGACAGTCTAACCTCCCAATTCTCTTTAGGCAGTATTTCTCTTTTGGAAATATCTATTATCAAAAATATTGCTTGTGGCATCCTTCATGTTATAACATGCTAAATTATTGTTTGCCTTTACTAATTTACACTGTAGGTTGTCTACTCCTTAATGAGGTTTGGGTTGGACCTTGTATTGGATGTAGGAGTTGAGTCATCCATTTCACAGTAGGCAGGGGGTTTGGGGCTTTGACCTCACCTAGAAGGATGAGCCCTAATTAGGCTAAGCGACTCACAGTAAAGCCTTACTCCCAAGCCAGCACTGGTGTCTGTTTTAGGATGCTGGGCTTGCCATTTAGGAAGCTGGCATGCCATTTCCTTAGCTGGAGGGATTGGTCAAAGAATTTGTATATATTCCAATTTTGGCAAATGGACATGAAGCGAGATTTGGGGGAGGAGCACTTCTGGACAAAAAAACACCTGCTTTTAAGAGGGATCCATAGAAAGAGTAAGGGTGTGAGGACAGAACGTTTGGAATTACTTTTCTGCCGATCTAAGGATGAAGCACCCATGGAGGAGGGAAGAACCTAGAGCAATGCAGGGGAATGGGGCTGGCGTCACTGTACTAAGTCAAGGCCAAAGCCCAGCTTACCTCTAGACATTCACTTACGCGAGTAAATACATTCCTTCTTTGTGGGAACCAGTTTGATTTACGTTTTCAGATACATGCAGCTAGAAGCATACTAATTGAGTGATGACTTTCTCAAGTCCATTTCAAATTCACAAACCACCAGGAAAATTTCTGCAGATGGCCAAACCTATCCCTTATATGTAATTTTTTGATACTCTCAGTTAAGAAGGTAAGATCTTTTAAACAGCCATTAGATTATGGGATCCAATTTACCTTTTGTGCAATTTTGTAGTTATTAATCCAACCATAGCTCATCAGCATAGCCGTTTCTCCGAGCTCGAGGCAAGAAGTGTTCTGTAAGTATACCTATATATCAGTCAGATGCATCTTTCCTCAGCACCATCAGATTACCAGCTCCAAAAGTCTGTCCTAGACCTTACCCTGGCACTAAGAGCTTCTTTGTTTAGCACTGGTCCACAGACATTGTCAGAGACTTTACCACCTCTGAATCCCGAGATGAATCAAATTTAGTGGCCTATTGTTCAGGATCCAACCAGAATCATATGTGTTATCAAAGTGCTGGTTCCTGATGAAATTAAGAGCTAATGCTACAAAGTGAATCAATGTACTGTTTCCTTCATAGCTTCATAGTAACAATAAAAATGTCTGCTGAACTAAACAATATACTTCATGACCTAATTAACTTACTTTCTGGAGCGAGTGTCTTATCTTGTTATGGATTAGTAATAAACAATTAACACTTTGACAGCTGGCCTGTAGACCCCACTTTGAATAGCAATGAATACGGTTCTAAACCGACCATTCACTCATTTGTTCATTCTTTTAATAAACATTTACTAAATGAATATGTGGAAGTAACCCAAGAATAATCTTGGGAGTTATCTAAGGAATCTTCTGCCTTATTCTTCAGCCATAGTCAACCAGATATCATGCCTTACTCTGCACCCCTGCTGCCATTGACTTGATTCAGGATTCCATTACTTTCTGAAACACTGCCATTTCCTTGCTGCCAGTCTTGCCCTCTTTAGGCCACAACATGCTCTTAAAATATATATCTGTGTGCTCAAGGTGCTTTGCTACTCTTCTGCCATGTTGGGTTCTCTGCCATGTGAATGGATGTTAGTGCCTTGTATTGTAAATGTTCTTGGTTAATGAGACTTGCACCCTGCTCTCCTGAGATAAATTATCTGCAACTTGTGTGCTTTCCTCTGTGGCCTCTCTTTATGCCATTTGTGTTTTGGAGGAAATTTTTGACTCATAATGGTTGACGAATGATAATGCTAGACCTGTGGCAAAGAGACAAAGAATGTCCTGTTGGGTGTTTTAATGCAAGTTATGTGGTAGTTCAGCTATCTTCAGGAAGTGATTCCAGAAAGAGAGGCTATGACAGGGTGGGTGGACATTCTTTGAAGTTAGGAAGTGCATCATAGCTATTACTGCAAGCTGAGAGAACTAACCAACAATTGTTTGCCTGAGAGTGGAGAGAAACTATAGTTAGAAGCATATAATGACTTCAGATGATTTGATGAGAAAGGAAGTGCAATGATCCTTGGGTCATTGGGGGGTTCTGGGACCTCTTCTCTCAAGGAAGCATGCTTTAATGGACCCTAAGTGCTAATTGCATTTTGGCTCAATTTCCACCAATGTATCCCTGTGCCTAAAGGATTATTTTTTTTTATTATAGATGCATATTAGTGATCTCTGTCCTTTAGTTTTTGAAGAGCTAAAATTTTATTATACTATTATTTTACATAAGTATCACTAAAATGCATCATATTCTTTTCTGCTTTATTTCTGTCAATGCTGTTAAGCAGATTTAAAGTTTTTGTGATAATTTTTGGAGTCATCACTATGAACATTAATTATATTGTATTATTCTGTAATATCTTTGGTAGGCAATTAACATGTAGAACTGTTTTACCTCTGTATAAATCTCATATGTGGGAATAGCCTAGAACATTTTAGATAAACAAGAGAGATGATGGGAGACTGGTTCTACCAGGTACTTTAATGCCTTATAAAGCTACTGTAATCAATACTGTCTTTATGGTATAGAAACAGAATATATAGTCCAGAAATTTAATCCAATATATAAATGTAAGTATTTAGCATATAATGAATATGGAATTTAAAACTAGTTGAGAAAGAAAGATTAGTCCAATCACTATGACCGAAGAATTTTTTAGTCTCTACTTCACATGATTAATCCCAGATGGATTAAAGAAGTGCTAGAAAATGTAGTAGAAATGAATCTTTATATAATCTTGGGATGGGGAAGGGCTTTTGAAACAAGATACTAGAGCCTTAAAGATAGCTAATTTATCTACATAAAAATTTAAAAACTTCCCAAACACATAAATTAAGAGAAGAATGGCGTCACATCCATTAAGATGGCTACCATTTAAAAAGAAAAAAAAAGCAGAAAATAACAAGTGTTGGTGAGGATGTGGAAAAACTGGAACATTTGTACACTGTTGGTAGGAATGTAAAATGGTATAACCGCTATGACAAACAGTATAGCAGTTCTTCAAAAAACCAAAAATAAAACAACCATATGATTCAACAATTCCACTTCTGGTACATATCCAAAAGAATTAAAAGCAAGAACATATTGAAGACGATATTTGTACACCCGTATTCATAGCAGCATTATTCACAATAGCCAAGGGGTGGAAGCAATTCAAGTGTCCACTGACAGATGAATGGATAAACAAAATGTGGTACATCCATACAATGGAATTTTATTTACTCTCAAAAAGGAAGGAAATTCTGACACATGCTGCAACATGGATGAACATTGAGGACATTATGTATGTTAAGTGAAATAAGCCAGTCACAAAAGCACAAATACTGTATGATTCCACTTATATGAGAAACCCAGTGTAGTCAAATTCGTAGAGACAGAAGGTAGAATGGTGGTTACCAGAGGCAGGGTTAGGGGTGGGGGGAAATGGGGAGTTAGTGTTTAATGGGCCCAGAGTTTCAGTTTTGTAAGAGGAAAAGAGTTCTGGGGATGGCTGGTGGTGACGGTTGCACAACAGTGTGAATGTACTTAATGTCACTGAACTGTACACTTAGACATGGTTAAGGTGGTAAATTTTATGTTATGTGTATTTTACCACAATTAAAAAAGTAATAAGAAGAAGAGGAATGGTGATGCTTAATGATTAAGAGCATGCTCCAGAGTCAGACACACCGGGTTTATCCCTACTCTTCTTTCCTCTTATTATATCAATGACTTCAGGCAAATTTGTTAAACTCTTGGGGCCATACTTTTTTCATTGGATGGTTATTTTGAGTACTCAATGAGTTAATTCCTGTAAAGTGTTATTTATAGTGCATGGAACATAATAACTGCCCAATAACTGCTGTCTACTATTATGTTAAAAGTCAAATGATGAACATATACTACAGATTTATAGACTCGATGTGCAAAGAACTCTAACAAATCAATGAGAAAGTGATAAAACCCCAGAGTTTATGGACAAAGGACATGTTAGGCATTTCTGATTTCAATGAATGAAGACAGTTCCAGGCTAGTTTAAGTAATTAGGGACTTTTTGAGAAAGAAATTAAAGAGAGAGAGTCTCAGAGAAATCCAAGAACAGGAAATTAGCACAAGATTAGAAATAAAAGGTAGTTCTAGGGATTTTGACAGTAGAACCTCCATTTATCTCCTCTTTATAACTGTGTGTCATTTCTTCCCCTCTGATAAATCATTGGCTCACTCTTTTATTTTATCAACATCATTGCTTACTCTTGCGCTGTGCTTCCTTATATCTTTGATTTCTTCATGACTTCGGTTTGCTCTTTGCCCCGCAAGGGTCTTACGCAGAGCATCTTTTCAGCTTCAGTTCCCATTGCTAACAGCCTGATTTTTCTCCATGTATCCAAATCCTATTAGAAATGGAATCTGACTGGAACTTTCCTTGCTTTTGTCAAGAATCTCACTGGACCTTTCTTTCTTTCCGATGCATCTTTTCATACTAGGTCATCTTGAAGCTCACTGCTCAGCTGACTTTTGGCTGTATTTATATCACCTGACCAGCCTTAGTCCAATCAGCTGTGGTCTGGGTGGCAGATTTCTGTGTGGAACCAAACAGGATCATCTAGGGCTGCCTATACTCAAGGTGCCATTTGTATTTTCTAAATTTTCTTTTTATTAATCACTTTTGTAATGTCCAGATTTTGTTGGATTTTTCTAGTTGAAGATTGACTGACTCCTCCTTCAGTTTTTATGTCTGTTTTTAATAGCTTATCCTTGTTTCTCTCACCTTGTTTACAAGCTGCTAGTCTGTTATTCAACTTTCCATTTGTAAATCAGAACAGGACAGAGGCGCAGTGGGAGCATAAGATAACCAAGTTGGTAAAAGCTTAATTTACAGTGATTTGCAGAGGTGAATAAGAGAATGAACTCTGCTTTGAAAGCAATTTTTTTTTTTTTCAATAAGCCCATGACGTTGGAGCAGAGGCTTTGTGGATTACTTCAGGTTTGTTCTGGGTTCTGGGAAGCTGAAGTGGCTAAAGTCTATCAGATTCAGGGTAAGTTTCTTATACATTTGAGCAGATGTGACACCTTTATCCACAGTATGTCATAGTCCTTTATGTACTTGTGTTACTTTTTTCTCCACAGTTCCCTTGCTATGAAATGTTTCCTTTTCAGTAAAAAAAATAAGCCAAATTTTGTTGTTATCTTTTGGTTAAGGGAGGGGGTGCTCCTTTCAGGGAAAACAATTAAAAGTAATACAAAACTACAGTGTCAAAGTATGATGATCTTTTTATGCAAATACTACCTTGCAGTTTTTAGCCATCTGTTCTTAATTGTACTTGCCTGAGATTATCCTCATATTCCAAGAGATGTACTGTGAATGCTTAGGTACGTGTCTAAGAGAGCCCAAGAAAGTAGGGATCAACATCATGTATGTTAAGAGAAATTAGTCAAAGAAAAAATTTTACCTTTGTTTGTGCATGAAAGATGGAACTAAATTCAAAAGAAGGAAATACATTTTCTATTTCAGTGGTGGAAACAGTCAAAGGTAAAGCATGGTGATTCTGTTTGGGGATCCCTATGTATGCATATCATGTAGTGAGACACAATTGCTTCCATAGCAATAAACTGTTTCTATTTCTTCCTGTTTGTTATGAATTAAGCTTTGTTGTTCTCCTGGACCCCCAGAGATTTTAAAGGAAGATAATACAAAGATGGATAAAGCATAGCCTCTATCACATCTATGCCTGGAGAAGTCAATATATTTTTAGTGTAAAAACGTTGGTTGTAGGGCTTCCCTGGTGGCGCAGTGGTTGAGAGTCGGCCTGCCGATGCAGGGGACGCGGGTTCGTGCCCCGGTCCAGGAGGATCCCACATGCCGCGGAGCGGCTGGGCCCGCCGGAGCGGCTGGGCCCGTGAGCCATGGCCGCTGAGCCTGTGCGTCTGGAGCCTGTGCTCCACAATGGGAGAGGCCACAGCAGTGGGAGGCCCGCGTACCGCAAAAAAAAAAAAAAAAAAGTTGGTTGTAACTTGTTGATGAGGGCACTATGGCTTGCAAAGGAAGACTCCCTGAAAACTCACAGAATGAGTCTTGAATCTTGGAGAGCTGGTATAAGGTGGGTAAGACACTGGGGCAACAGTGAGTTGACAGCATTTCTGGAGCACACATCAAGTGCAGAATACTGTAAAGGATGTAATACTAGTTCCAGTTTTGCATCATGTGACATGTATAGTTTGACAGATTTATAAATTGATAGAGAAATATCATTAGGACTGTTGGTTTGACTGCAGAGAAGCAGCATAAATGAACCTCTGTCCAAGAGGGAATTTGTTCTGCTGCTTTTTCTCCCATTCTAACTCAGCAAAATCACATGAAAACCATAGAGCTGAAAAGGACCTTGAAATCCAATTTCTGCATTTTAGAAATTAGGAAATGGAGCCTTGGAGAGGTTGTCCGAGTTGCTCTGGGTAACCCAGGTAAAGAGTGGTCGATTCAGGATGGGAAACCAGATCTGCGGTCCAATTGTCATTTTAATATACTGCACAGAACATGCACCCTGTTGTGCTTGCAAAAATAGCAATTCATTGCACACTGTGTTACTAAACTAATTATTTCAAAGTTTACTGTTTATTGAGATTTAGAATGATTATTTGTTTTGTATCAGGCAGCCTTGATGCTTCTTCTCATACATAGACAGAGAACTTATGACTAGGTCCTCTTCCTGTGTATTCTGTAAGGTGACCAGGGCTCATTAATGGGCATATGGTGGGACTCTGTGTCAGTGTGAGAGGAGGAAGTAGGGCTGTGTAATTGCCACATGCTGGTGATGACTCCAAACTGTGAGCTAACACATCTGGACTATGGTCCCACCTCTGGATTAACTAACTTTGTCTTCTGTCATCTGACCAAAGAAAGCTTCAGTTACATAATCTCTAAGGTCCCCACAAGCCGAAATATCAGAATATTCTAGATCTAGGAAAAACCTAGAGAAAATTTAGTCTATACTTATTACAAGGCTGTTATGGGCTAACGATGTGAAAAAGTCCAAGTCTGCTTTGTCACAGTTCACTAAACAATTGCCCAACTCTTAATTTCACACTGTGTTTTGAATTTTCTTACTCACCAAGCTGTCTAAATTGAACTGTCAAGTAGTAAGAAGTGAGTACATCTACCTTAATGTATGCATTATAACCACACTGCACTCTCCAGTCCACTAATGAAGTGCTGGAACTCGCATGCTTGTCTGCCTTTGTATGGGTCGTTTTCCCTTCCTACCATCCCTTTACTCCATCTTGGCCTTGGCCTAGCAAACTCCTACTCACTTTTTAAGATCCAATTCAAATGTCACCTCCTCAAGAAGCCTCCCATAACCATCTCAGCTGTCAGTCAAACCACATATTCATTGTTCACCTACTATGTGCAAAGCATTCATCAGTAGCTAAGGGTGGTCACAGCTCAAGCTCTCATAGCTTAGTAACAAAGACTGGCATCAAGTAAATGATTACAAATAAAGCATAATTACAGGAATGCCAAGTGATGTAAGGGAAAAGCTCTGAGAGCTCTTGGGAGGTCTACTGGAGGAAACTAAACTCAGGCAGAATTAGTGGCTCTCTCCTCTCTCCTCCCAGAGTGCTTTCTTGCCTATCTCTACTGTACACTAATTATATTGCATCCTTACTGGTGTTACAGGTTAATAGATCTACCTCCTCATCTAAACCTGTGTTGTCCAGTATGGTAGCCGCTAGCCACATGCTACCTTTACATTTAAACTTAAGGTAATTAACAGAAAATAAAAATTCGTCCCTCAGTCGCACTAGCCATATTTCAGGTGCTCAGTAGCCACTTGATGCTAGTGGCTGCTGTATTGGACGGCGCAGATGGAGACTATTTCCATCACATGGAAAGTTCTGTCGAACAGTGCTGTTCTAGACCGTGAACTCCTCAGTGTCAAATACTGTGTTTCATTCGTCTCTGTATCCCTACCTGGAACTGTTATTCATGTAGCAGGAGCTCAATATTGATTGATTGATTCATTCATTTACTTACTCAAAGAATATTTGTATATGTGCCTATTATGTGTCAGGTACAGTTCTTGCACAGAGCTTACATTTTGGTGGGGTTGAGGGGAAATGGACAATCAACAAATCAATAAGTAAGTATGTAATATAAGAGATGGCGACGAGCACTATGGAGAAAAATAAAACAGGTTAAGTTATGTAGGAAGCAGCAGGAGAAGGGGTGAGGGGTAGGTGTGTTGCTTTTTTATATGCGGTGGGCGGGAAAGGCCTCACTGGGGGAATGAGTCATGCAGAGGGAGCAACAAGCCCCGTGCCCCTGGGGCGGGCGTGTGTTTGCCTTGTTCTAGGAACAGAGAGGAGGCTGGTGTTCCTGGAGCTGAGCAAGTGCCACAGAGAGTCACAGAAATGAGGACAGTGGGCAGCAGAGGCAGGAGCAGGGCCTTTGGCTTTTGCTCCCGAGTGAGATGAGAAGAGATGGGAGTGCTTGATCAGAGAAGTGATTGGACTTAGGTTCTAAATGTGACCAGAATGGTTGCTGCTTGAGAACAGACTGAAGGGAGCAAAGCTGGTGACTGGTTGGAGGCTGTCAGGCAAGAGAAAAAGTGGCCTGTTGGATGGTGATCATGAGCGCTGCGAGAAGTATACATTTTTTTTAAAAATTGTGATTTATTTATTAAGTATCTTACTAGCTTTATTTAGATGTAGTTGACGTGTAACATCGTATAAGTTTAAGGTGTACAGTGTGTCAATTTGATACACTTTTACATTGCAAAAGGTTTACCACCATAGCATTAGCTAACACCTCCATCACATCATATAATTATCATGTCTTTTTTGTGGTGAGAACATTTATTTATTTACCTACTTATTCTTTTTCAAATTCTTTTCCCAGTTAGGTTGTTACAGAATGTAGAGCAGGCAGGGTATACTGAGGGATTATATAGGAAGTGTGAGGGAAACAGAGGAGACAAGGATGACTCCAAATATTTTGGCCTAAAAGCAAGTAGAGGAATGGACTTTGGACCCACTGAGGCGAAGAAGCCTCTGGACGTTGCGAAGTGGGTAGGAACATCAGGAATTTGGTTTTGGACATATTAAGTTGAAATATTTGTTGGTATGACTTAGATATTTGATATCTGAGGTCCAGGGGAGAGGTCTGGCTAGAGGTATACATGATTGTTGACTCACTCACTAATCAAACGAGTGAATGAGACATTTTCTTAAAAGAGCAATTCTAAATGTGAAGCCGCAGGACTTAGTCCTAGGGAGCAGTTTACATATGCACGAGACAAAAATCAGTGTGGAGGCCTTAGAATCTGAGCAGGCAAGGGATGTATAGTGTGACAAGTAAGATTTATTCATTCACTCTTAGGATTATTATTTGAAGAGGGATTTTAAGGCTTTAAGTCCAAAATTTCCTCCTCTTCAGATGTAGGGGCAAGATGTGTTCACTTCCCATAGTTGTTATAGAAATTACTACAAAGTTAGTGGCTTACAACAACACAAATTTATTATCTTCCAGTTCTGGAGGTCAGAAGTCTGAAATAGTCTCAGGCTAAAGTGAGTCTCAGGTGTATGCAGGGCTGTGTTCCTTTCGAGAGGCTCCAGGGGAGAATTTGTCTTTCCCATATTATGTCACTCTGACTCTGACTCTCCTGCACCCCTCTTTCACTTTTAAGAACGCTTGTAAGTACATTGAGCCCACCTGGATAATCCAGGCTGATCTCCCCATCTCAAGGTAGTTGGTTAGCAACCTTAATTTCAACTGGAACCTTAATTCCCCCTTGCCATGTAATATAACATATTCACAAATCCTGGGGCTTAGGATGTGGATACACTGTGGGAGGTGATGTCTTGAGTTTGTTCATTCTTTTAGTGCCCAAAGATCAGTATACAACAATAAAAGTGATTGAGAGGATATCTAGAGTATAAACAAGGCCTAATTAGACATCCTCTCAGTCGTTTTTATTATTGTATATTGATCTTTTGACACTAAAAGTCAAAAAAGGCTGAGAAAAGCTAAGCAAAAGAGGAACTTGAACAGGAGTCAACATTTATACCAAGTCGTTCACATGTTCTGCTTTCAATTAACCTTAAGAATATTTATGGTATGTGTAAAAACAAACTCAGACCTAAGAATATTGTGCTGGAGGGCATATGTGTGTGAGTGTGTATATGTGTGTGTTTGTGTAATTATTCTGTAGAAACATTTTTATTGGTTATAAATCTTACATGAAATCATATAAATTGAATACTGGAGTTTGTACTATGCTGCTCTCGGGATTTATTTTTTGACTTTTATGTATACCTCAGATTTATGAGGGCCATATTTTCTGAACCCACAGTCCGTAAAATGCAAATGCCCTTATGGGTCATGGCATAGAACATATGAAGCTGAGATTATCCTGGGGTAACGACTATATGTAATTGGTCCAAAACTGTTGAATTTTTTTTTTTAAATTAATTTATTTTAGGCTGCGTTTGTTGCTGTGTGCGGGCTTTCTCTAGTTGCGGCAAGCAGGGGCTCCTCTTCATTGCGGTGTGCACGCTTCTCATTGCGGTGGCTTCTCTTTCTGGCGGAGCATGGGCTCTAGGCACGCAGGCTTCAGTAGTTTTGGCACGCGGGCTTAGTAGTTGTGGCTCATGGGCTCAGTAGTTGTGGCTCGTGGGCTCAGTAGTTGTGGTTCAAGGGCTCTAGAGCGCAGGCTCAGTAGTTGTGGCACACGAGCTTAGTTGCTCCGCGGCATGTGGGATCTTCCTGGACCAGGGCTCTAACCCGTGTCCCCTGCATTGGCAGGCGGATTCTTAACCACTGCACCACCAGGGAAACCCAAACTGTTGAATCTTACTCTGAAAGGTCTTCCCCAGCTATTCTCACCAATGTTCTCATGACTGCCTTTTCAACCCAGCCCAGGACCACCATACCAGCTTCCTAATTGGCCTTCCTCAGGTGAATCTGGAAGCAGAGAGTGCAGTGGTTAAGAGAGAGGGTTCTGGAATCAAATTATCTGAGTCTAGTCTTATTTTGACTATTTACTAGATGGATGGCTGTAGACAATTACCTCATCTCAGTAAACCTCAGCTTCTATCCTGTACAATGGGGATGGTACTGATCTCATAGAGCTGTCATGAGGTTTATACTAAATTAAGGAGTAAACAAACTTGACTAAGACAGCTAGTTACCAAATTATTGATTATCAGATCCAAATCTACCTCTTGTTGCCTCCTAGTTCTTGCGTCTTTTCTTTTCGTCCTAAGGCTCAGCTATCAGTATGTGGGAGACCCAGTGGAGTTCACCTGCTGGCCTTCCAATGGGCAGTTTTCTACATGTCACCTCTGACTTGTCCATACCCCAGCAGGCAGCTTCCAGCAGACCATCCCTGGCCTATAGTACCCCAGCAAATGTTGCTGGTACCTCATGGACAGTTTCCTGGCCTACAGCACCCCAGAAAATTTTGCCACCCAGTAGGCTCAAATCACAAGAAGGAAGACAGAGGCCAGAGGGATCTTTCCCTTCTCAGATCCAACGCCGGTTCTTGATCATCTGATTGAGGCTAGTTACAGGAGTGACCCAGCAATGCCCATATATTCGAACTGGAATTGTCATGGTTGCTGAAAATGTTTAGAGAAGGAAATTTCGTAGTACTCAGATTTCATGTAAAGGGAACTCATGGTTGGGGAGGGAGAACTCTAAACATATCTGACTGCATTAAACCATAGAATTATAGAATCCTATGTCATTAAGGCTGGGAGAAACCTTAGAAGTTTTCTAGTTTAACCTTTTCATTTTTCATCTATTGTGGGGATATTTAAAACTGTGTCTAAAGGCACAATTGGCTCAACTCTTTTCTAATTTATCTTGACAATCATAACAGTCAAACCAATTGTGTGTAGAAAGAGACATAGAGACAATTTCAAGTGGGGTATTAACCTCTTGATACATTATTTAAAATATCAATCATAAAAAAACCCAAAGTTTAGAAGCCCAGCGTATGGCTTATGTCATCCTGCATATTTTAAATGCACCATAGTTGAAATTTAAATACCAGATTGTCTAGATATCACATATGGCCAAATATGCCTTAAATAGACAAGGACTATGCTATTTATAACCTACAGAACACCATGAAAAACTTCATTTTCCTAAGTGTAAAGTGTGGAAGCTAGAATGAAAGAGAGTGTTTCACTTGATTTATAAGCTTTTAATATTAAAAAATAAAGCACTCCAAATCAAGACCTGGCTTCCAACATTTGACGAGTATTTATTTGACTGCATGAACCGTCTCTCTGCATAAACTGCCTCATTATGGTTAGAACGCTTTTTCAAAGTGTTCTCGAAAATCGTCTTCCAAGTAGATGTGAATAGTTCACAAAGTGGGGAAATTGACCAGGAGGAATTTTTTAAAGTCCATGCAGTTTTTCTGGAATAAATGGAGAGAAACCTCTGGAGGCTGTATATATGAGGCATGATAGAGCTTGTAGGAAACATAGAAATCCTTTTGGGCTTCTAGGTCACTTGTGTGCTGTCTTCTGGCAGAGAGCAATGGAATTTAATGTGCAAGGCTTTTATTAGGGGTGCCTGTGAAAGGAAATGTAAGGCTGGGAGAATCAGTTCAGGAGGCGAGCCTGATGCTGAGAGAGAGGAAGAAAATGCTGGGAGGGAGAGTCCTAGATAGCTGTGCAATCTAAGGAAGGTTTGTCCTGGCCTTGAGCCCAACTTGGAGAGTAAAGTAGTCTCATGTCTCCCAGGAAGCAGGAACCTATCCACCTGAGTGTGTCTGCAGCACCTGGTCAATGGCAGGCAGCTGCCTGTGGGGCGTACATCCTTGGGGCAAAGCGCAGAAGGATTTCATAGAACAGCAGCTAGGGCCCTGGATCAATTTCACTCCCTGATATGGGATGTCTACAACATGTGTTCTTAAAGAGGCTGCTACATGGAACCATGGGAAAATGATGAAATAGGCAGTTTCATCTGTATTCTTTCACCTTCTTTTCTCCACCACATCTCTTTTCCTTTATAGGGTGTTGCTTCTTTTCTACTCCTCATAGACATTCAGTCAGAGCCTTTGAAATACTTCCTACTCTAGGAAAATGGTTTGATTCTGGAAAAGATCTGATTATTGTGCAGTAGGGCATAAGTCCATGTTCTTCAAATATTTTGCTTTTGTACCCCCTAAAAGAATTTTAAAAAAAGATGTACGTATTCACAAATTCTTGATTTGGAGTACCTTATTTTTAATATTTTAAAGCTCGTAAATCAAATGAAACGCTTTCTTTTATCCTAGCTTCCACACTTTACGCTTAGAAAATGAGGTATTTCATGGTGTTCTGTAGGTTATAAATAGCATAGTTCTTGTCTATTTAAGGCATATTTGGCAGTATGTGATATCTAGACAATTTGCATTTAAATTTCAACTGTGGTGCATTTAAAATATGCAAGGTTGCATGATTTAGAAAATGACGTACACATTTACAAATTTTGTTGTAGACATCTACCAATTTTCTCCTGTAATGCCTCTGTGTATCACAGTGGTGACGTTCTTTCCTAGGATTCCATAATGAGGCTCTCTTTTATTGTTTCCTGTATTATGCCAGAGATTCAGGGAGGCTGCCGTGAGTAGAGGGGATTCAGGTAGCAGGGCTGTAGTGACTGAAAGTTGAAGATGAGTTGGTGGGCACCTTTTGGTGGAGGTCCATCCTTTTCTGTTATCTCACTCACCCCACGTGTCTCATAGAGAACCTGCTGAGGATGATGGCATTAAAGGGAACTATGGCTTAATTTAATTGACTCTGGGGTCCTGGCAAGGCAGGTGCTACTTGGTTAGGCCCCACTCAGTTCTTAGGGCCCAAAATGGCACAATAATGGTTTGTTGCATGTTTTTTTTTTTTTTTTTTTTTTTTTTTTTTTTTGCGGTACACGGGCCTCTCACTGTCTTGGCCCCTCCCGTTGTGGAGCACAGGCTCCGGACGCGCAGGCCCGGCGGCCATGGCTCACGGGCCCAGCCGCCCCGCGGCACGTGGGATCTTCCCGGACCGGGGCACGAACCCGCGTCCCCTGCATCGGCAGGCAGACTCCCAACCACTGCGCCACCAGGGAAGCCCTGGTTTGTTGCATGTTAACACAGAACTTAATCATTTGCTTTTCCTCTTAGATATGTTCTCTCTCAATTCCTGAACTTCACTAGTAACTCAAGAAGTTTATTTGCTTCAGGTTGACTGCATCTTATCAAATTTAGGCCCATTCCCCCCACTCCTCCCAGGAAGACTGTTGCACTTTGCACTGGCTGGTATTGTTTGTCTGTCCTTAACTGTGACCCGAGGAAGAGTGGATTGTTCCTAATGTGCTCAAAGCACTTCTAATTTCCTCCAGGTGAGTGTCCACGTGCAACTTCCTAGTTGAATTCTGATGGGGAAATACATTACTGACCATGGTGGAAATCTGGAATTTGCAGCCAGTTGAAGACTTAAAACAGGGGGAGACCCCATGCAGAGAAGATGCATCATTTGTCCTCAGGCATCTTTATTCAAATCTTCGTTCAAGTTGTCTCTTCTTACTCTCCTATATTGGTTGTGGTTTATACAGAGTGCAATTCAGTCATTTTGTTTTCATCTGTGGTTCAAGGACATCTTGGCTAATGCAGCATATTGCTAGTACTAAGTCTGTAGACTCTGCTTTTGTTTGGGAAAATGATCTGATTTTTCAATAGAGTAGGATTCAGTGCCACTAATACACTTTAAAATAACATTTTAAAATTGCCTTTCCCCCTTTCTTAGACATTTATTTGCTTCTCCTACATACATTTCTTTATGGATGAGATTTTCATTTAACACCACAATTTAGATTAAATTACTTTCTTAAAATCACGTTGCTCCCATAGTCTACTTAGTTTTCTAATTCCCATACGTTCCACTATAGCCGAAGCAACTTCATCTGTATAATGTGAGTGAAGACGCAGTCTTCATTCACAACACGGCACAATCTGTTAAAGTGGTAAATATTACCCATTTCTATTATTAGAGCTGAAATAGAATTTTCTCTTGTTGCATTTTCAAGATGTGACATAATTAGATAGCAAGCATGGGAAAGTCAGAAATAGTGGAAGCTAATGGTTGTCATATCAGTACCAGGGAAGCTTGAATTCAGTCCGCCTTTCCTGGCTCCTTACTCCTTCTCACAACACTCCAGGCCGTCTCATTTCCTGTGTGAATTATAGGGTGCTATGTGAGCTTTGCAGGTACTGGGGTAAGGAAGTGTGAAGCAGCGTTTCCAGTTCTATATTGGTTTTCAGACTGAATGACAACAGGGAAATTCTCACTTGATGTTTCAATTCTCTTCAGCCTCCAAAAGACACACCTTCCCAGTTCTGAGAAGTATCTGAGTAGTTCTTCATTCTACCTAGAGAGGCTTCTGACTTATCCCTTCTTTACCACAAATCAGAATTGTTAAAAAACAAAAAAACCCCCACAATTGCTCTTTCTGCAGAAGTGTTATTGAAAGTACTGCAGTGTTCAATTCTTGGCAGAAATGGGGGGAGGGGATGGAGGAATGGGACTATGTGTGTGCACGTTTGTGTGTGTGTGTTGACTTCACAAAAGTGAATGAGGAAGGAACTGGGTTAACTGGAGAAAACTGCAAAGCAGTAATTTTTTTATGATAACATGTTACCATAAGAACTTTATAGTTAAAAATTGGATTTGTTTTGGGCCTATCAGCTTGTTAAAGGAAAACTTTTATATCTTCAACAGGGCTATATTAACATTAACATTAATTAACATTATAGCATACCAGTTAATGCCTTCATTGAGTGCATCAGAGAAATTCAACTCAGTTCTCCCAATACCCAAGTTGTGCATTAATCACTGATACAGCATGGTCTGGATTGTCTCATTGCTTAGTTTCCTACTCTTTTATTTTATTATTTGACCCTAGCATATTGAGGATTCTAAGCAAAATTAATAGGATAGCATGGCTTGATTCGTTTTAATAAACATTAGGTAAAATTGCTGGTTTCACTAGAGTCGCCTGATTTGCAACTCCGCATGGAGATCTTCCTTTTGACTCTTGTACTTTGGAATTAGAAGAGGTGCAAACCTCTGGTCGTCCTTCTAAGTCATATGCGGGAAGTGCAAAGAGGCCTGGATGGACTCTCAGGAACCTTGCCTTCTAATACAGCTTTTCCTATAATGAGCCTTCTGACCTCAAGTGAATTACTAACCTCTCTGTGGCCTGCTTTTTTCATATGTACAATCATAAGGGATGAACTTTATGATCTTTATGATTTAGGCATGACGGAAAATCCCTAAGATCTGACAAGAAACACAAGTGGAGTTCTGGATGTTTGGCCTTGATCTTTGTCTTCCTCAGTGAGTAAATAACAGGGACACCAAAGTTTATTCATGTCTTTGCCAACACTCAACAAACCGTGTTGAGATTGTGTCTCTTTGACAGATGGAATATGGTTTTGGTGGAAAGAGGAATGACTGAATCAGTAATTTATTTTGTTTGTTAAGACGTTTGCAGCAGGCTAGCTGAAAATCAGGGTTTAGCCACACACGGCAGTAACTTTTTCAAATTGTCTCTGTTCCCCTTGATGACAAACTGTTATAAGTTCACAGATAATTCACAGGTATCTCAGAAGCCTCTGGAGCAACCATTGTAGAGAGACTTGATGACTCCTTTCTAGATCCGGTGCTTAAGGGTATGTATCTTCAGCTTTTTTCCAGAGCTGAGGGTAATGATGAACTCAGACATTTTATGTGTGGCCGTAAGAACTCACCTATAAAAGTATACACTAGCATCTGAGAATGCTTGTCTTGTTTCTATGTAAATGATCCCCTACCTTAAACCTCCCTCATCGCACAAAAATGTTTTGACCAGAAAGGTTCATATTATGAGCTTGATATAGTCATTTTCTAAGATTAAAATTTCAGTGATGAATAACGATGTGACAGGTTGTTGTCATTTATTGGATACTTATTGCATTTCACGCACTGTGCACTATACATTCATTACCATTTATAGGCATTACCTCATTTTAATGTTAAACAACAATTTTATAAAGAGGGATTATTGTTGTGCCCATTTTGCAGATAATGTAACTGAGGTTCAGAAGGATTAGGTGACTTCTCCAGCCTCAACCTACATAGGAAATGTCAATTTGACCAGAAAGCTTTGTCTTCATGAACACTACACAATTCTGTCTCACCAGGTCATCTTCCTTTTGCCCAGTAACAAATTCCCTCACCGCCAGCAGGTGATACCATAAGTGCAAAGATACTTTCTTTAACACAGAGATACTTTAAAGGACATCTGTTCCTGCCCCATCAGCTGAGTATTCTGAAATTTCCCCTCCCATGGAGAGCCACTGGAAAATATCTGGAAAGTCACATATTCCTATTTACATGAAGACATTGCTCTTTCCTGAATTTAAGGTGATTCCTCCAAATTTAAATGAACGTCTCTCTTCCCACTGAAAACAAAAGTGCCTCTCAGCCAACAAATGTGTGGAACATCTCCCCAATAGTTCTTTTAATTTGCAGATGCTTGAAAATGAATTAAGATCAAGAGCTTTTTAGCAGACCGCTTTTCCCTCTGGGGGATATTTGAACATGTTAAGAATAAGCATCATTAAAAAAAAAATAATAAAACAAGTTGGATTTTAAATGTTTCAAAAAATAGGTTTGCACAAATATGCCATCTTGTGCTGTTCATCTTGTGTTTCAGGCACCTAATAAATAGTTCTTTCCTCTATGTAACCCATGTTGTTTGTGCACATAGGCTTTTGTAGTACAGAACGTCTTAATTTAACCGGAAAGAGCATTACCAGGCAGCACATTTGTATATTGCAGAAAGCTCCACAAAAAGGTATCTGTGTCCTTGTAGATAAGGATGTTCCCATTTAGATTAACTGAAAGAAAAACAAACCTAACAATGGATGTTGCCTTTAAAAAATAATCTGATTTTCAAATAACATCCCAAAGCCTCTGTGGGAATGGCTGTCATTCTGTCAAATAGAGTCTGCCTAGTTTGTAGTGGATCGTCTTAAATGGCAAGGGCCAAGTGTGTGTTTCAGATTCCCAACTGAGTTCTTTCTTCTGGAGGCATATGGACTGTTTGACCATCTCTTTTTCTTAGGATTAGGGTTAGTATTTTCTGTCTTGTTTATTGGATTTACTTAGCCCCAACTAGGACCAGCTCTAGACAAAAATATGATGAAGATAAAGCTTGTTTAAAGTATCCCCTAATCTTCCTTCGAGCACCTTCCTGTGGGATGCATGTTGTGTACCCCGCTTCTACGGGGGTGGGAGACCTACTGGTTCATTGCCTGTCCCTCTAGCTGCTGACCCCAGTGCACTTTGTTTAACCACCCCCATTCATATTTCTGCTCCCCACACAAGTTCTGGAACATCCCTTTCACCTTGCCTTTCTTTAGTGCTTACCCGACCAAGTTCCATTTTCCCAGGGTGACTGAGGCTAATGTGATAAACTAATGACTGATATTGGGTGAGCAAAACATTAGCATTTAAATTGGGACCTTCTGGAGGGGATGCACTTAACAGGGACGAGGTCTTCAGAGGGAGCAATTTCAGACATTATGACAGAACCGGGTCAAAGATAATTTTGTCAGATGGGGCCATGAGGTTATGAGCAGGGTCAACCCTAGTTTCTAGCCTTTCTCTCAGTCAGGATTTCAAACATTTATGGCAGGATCCCAACAGCTTTCACAGGACTTTTGACATAAGTACGTTGACCCAAGAGCATTTCTGCCTGCTCCTTGACAGGCTCCACCTTTCCTCCTTCAGAGCAGTAGCCTGCTCTTGAGACAATTGAAAATAGAACCTCTCTAGAAGTTAGTAAGGAAACAGGATTAAAAGTGTGGGAAGTGGAGATTTTCAAAAGGCCCTAAGTCCAGAGCCTCAGCATTGCCCAGCTCTGGGGCGCTGTCCACATAGAATCGCAGTGATAACTGCCTCCTGGAGATCTGAACACAAAAGGCTCTGCAGAAATCTGGATTTGTGCTTGGAGCTCCTGAACAAAAGGGGGCTCTTTTCAGCCTAATCAGAACTACAGATGAGTTTTCAGTCTCCCACTTTCTGCACATACAACATAAGTCTCCTGATTTAGGGCTCAATGCTCACCATCATCCATTTACTGCCCGAAATACTGGGAGAATAAGAGGTTGCTACATGATGCAGAAACTACAAGGGGTGCTTTGAAACCGTTTAACAAGTCTGCCTGAAGAATACCTGACTAAAAGCGGCACTGACTTAAGGCTGGTTGCCTTATTATCTTTATTTATATATTCAATGTCCCCTCCCTGGTTCTTTGTATAAAGATGATGGGAGACACATCTGTTCCAAAGCTGTTCCACTGAATGGTGATTTTGATGACTTAATGCCTTTTCAGACTTCTGCTGCCACTGCTGTTCTTTCGTTTCTCTTTTAAAGCAGCTGAATGGAATCTCTAAGCCTTCCATTATGTCTGCTTTTTTTTTTTTTAATTCTGAGGAAATAATTCAGAACACATCAAGGACAAATGTTTGAGTTATAGAAACTTTTTAAAAAATTACTATTATTATTACAAAGCAACGCAAAAGATCTTTTAATTTCTTTGATTGTTTAAAGCATTTCTGTAGAAACATGATGTCTTAGATGTGGAGACAGTTTATAATTGAGCACGAAGTCTGAGTGCCAGGACAGTGCAGTCGGTTGCTGGGATTCCCAGGGACTCCGGAAAGTGAACGGGGTCAGGAAAAGTTTATCGGAATTTGATAGCAGCCTCCATACAAGCATCCCGATAAAACTACAGCCAATTACTATGGACGGCTTATTATGCTCCCCCGCCCCCAAATTCCCCTAATTCTGTGGAGATTTAAATCTTTCATCTAGAATAAAGATTTGTAGCGTAATGACCTGATTTAGCTACAAAGAAGAAATCAATCTGACAGCTGGGACCAGAAGAGGTATTAATCTCCAAACTTCATTTGTGCCTTTGTCTCCCTCTTTCAGTTTTTATGCAACAGGAGCAAAAAAAAAAAAAAAAGAGTGTGAGCGACTCTGTTTGTATTTCAGCTCAAGTTACATTGCTTGGGAGAAAAAGGGCAGGGAAGTGGGGAGTGGGTGTTAGACTGAGTAGGAAGAAAGATTTTCCATTCTTTAGAGACGGAGCAACTGATGAGAAAGCGGAGAGCTGGAGCTGTGCTGGTCCCTTCCATGATCTGCCCAGGGCTGCGGAGAGGCAGGTGGCTAGGGGGCTTCAGCAGGAGGAGTGCTGGGGTCACCTAGATGTGGTTTCTGATCACCCAGGCATAGTTCAGTGGTACTTTCGCGATGTGTGTGGAGTTGGTACTGAATAGATAATTATTCTACTTTTCAGTGTCAGGTGACTCCTGGCACACACTGACCCCAGGTGAAGACAGAGCCCACTCTGCAGTTGACCAAAGATGGGCTCTGATCTCAGCCCTCTGAAGCCACCTTGGCTTCTGGATATATGACCTCTTCAATTAGGCTTCTTTACGTTTCACATGGATGGAGAGCTTTTGGCTCACGTCCCCACTCTGCCTTTGCTCAATGTGAAAACACATTGTAAAATATAATCGTTTGAGGATGATTCTAACAGTTCTAACCAACTGGCTGTTCTGCAAGCGAAAAATAATACCGTTTTAAAGAACCCTAACTCTGAAAGTGAAGTGAGTACTGCACGCCGCAAAGGAGTATATTGACTTAATGGTCACACAGAATCCTGTAAAATTAACCATGAAACAGACACTAATTTTAAAGAATCGTGCTGCTATTAAAATATATCTCTGCTCAGCTGTAGGACAAACAGATTTGATTCCCCTAGGGGGAGACTGAGAGGTCTGTGTGGTCTTTGCCAGTCTATGAACTTGCTGTGTGTTAGTGACAGTTTGAGTACTTCAGGCCATAGAACTTGGATTTCTAAACAAATTCTCTAGGCTCCCACAGAAATAAGCGATAAAAATTGCCCTTCTGTGATTTTAACTTCCCTTAGATCTCACTGAGCCAAGAGTCAAATCCACCGTGAATAAATGTGTTGAGCATTGTCAGAGAGCTGTATTAATGGACAAAGGCCCACTTTAAAGATCATAAAGTGTTTCTCTCACATGGGTGATGGATGGCAGTATGGAATTTTCTTGGCTTTGTTATACTGTGTGCTGAGGTGGTGGTAACATTCGTCAGGGGCAGCCTGTCTTGGCTCATTGAACTAAATGAGAGGCTAAGAATTGAATTCTCTGCCATGGCAGGGTCTTATAGATAAGTCATGATATTTTCTCTAGTGAGGTTTGCAAAGGATCAGTTTTTTTTTTTTTGCGGTACACGGGCCTCTCACTGTTGTGGCCTCTCCTGTTGCGGAGCACAGGCTGCGGACGCGCAGGCTCAGCGGCCATGGCTCACGGGCCCAGCCACTCCGCGGCATGTGGGATCTTCCCGGACTGGGGCACGAACCCATGTCCCCTGCATCGGCAGGTGGACTCTCAACCACTGTGCCACCAGGGAAGCCCAAAGGATCAGTTTTAACATTAGAAGCTATAGCTACTGGTTATAACTATTGTTCAAAACAAGCTGGGCTTGAACTCAGTGAAACTGTTAGAGTTTCATCCAAGACCTGTATCACTGGAACAGATAATCTAACCCATAGGGCTACCAGATATCCATACAAAACTGGGCAGAACTTTGAGAATATGGGGTTAAGATTTAAAATCTCATTTGGGGGCTTCCCTGGTGGCGCTAGTGGTTAAAGGTACGCCTGCCGATGCAGGGGACACCGGTTCGTGCCCCAGTCTGGGAAGATCCCACATGCCGCGGAGCGGCTGGGCCCATGAGCCATGGCCACTGAGCCTGTGCGTCCAGAGCCTGTGCTCCGCAATGGGAGAGGCCACGGCAGTGAGAGGCCCGCGTACCGCAAAAAAAAAAACAAACAAAAAACTCATTGGGAAACTAGGGAAGTAGAATAAAGCAGAAGAGGTCTGGTAACAACAAGATCATAGTATTAAATCTGCAGAAAAAGCCATTTGTGCAAAAATCAGGTAAGAAATAACAGCTATTATACATTACTAGCCGAAAACATAATTTGCTCACGTCTAATTATTTTCTGTTCAGTTGTTCCATCATTTCGTAATTCAGCATGCTGTCTGGTAAGTCTTCTTCCAATGGAAATAGACCCAGCGGGGAGCACAAACTTATTAGGAGTTTGCTTATTTCCCCACCTCCACCTTCAAAGCAAAGGTGGTTTTGAGGCAGGGTTGTGAGAGTCCAAATACTGAAAAATGACAGCTCACAGTGAAAGTTAGAGAAGTCTGAGGCTGTAGAGTCTCCCATTAGGGAGCAGCCTGGGGCCATTTGGTATAGAGACAAACAGCCTGTACATCTAATAGTTATGAGGCTACTACTACTACTATATTAAAGCATAGCACAATAATTATTTTTATAATGCTAACACAAAGTCATTATGAAAATGTGAAATGATGTCCACTAAAAGTCTGGGCTCTTAAAGAATTAAATGTATCTATGGGGAACTTCTTATTCTCTAATGACACTGGATAAATTTACTGGCTTTGCAATCTATTATTACTATTATTTTCTTTTTACAGATAGCACTAAAGTAAACTTCAGAATAGCTCTTCACAAATGATCATGCAGTGTGAAGTAGTAGGGGCTAAATTGATAGGTTTTCAAGGATATAATTTTGAAAGCAAAAGTAGTTAGGAGACTTTAGATATTTTAACTGTTTCTTACCTTTATTCACATCCATCTTTACATAGCACATTTCTTATAAAAATTTAAAGCATGAAGAGGAAATGAGAGAAAAAATATCTTTCTGTGTATTGTACTTACATATTGAATCCAAGAATAGGTAAATATGATTCTCTTGGCTGGTTAAATGATTCCCAGCTTGTGTCATCTTCTTCAAATGTAACATTTTTTCATGGCTTCTGAGGCTAGGATAAATAAACACGGAACCTCATTTTAAAACAAGGATTTCAAGCAAAACAGAAAGAAAAAAACCCTCTGGCATAACTATTTTAAAGATCCTGGCCTATATGATTTGCTGTTGAAAACAGTTCCTCAGTGCAGGGAAAACCAACCAGTCATACACATCCATGGATAAGCTGCAACACCATGGTATCATGTTGAATACTGCAAATGTCTGTGACTATTCACACTGGCAGATCCAAATAGTTCATAGCAACTTTGGTGCTATCTATGCAAACACAGTTTGCTAGATTAGGACAGAGTGTGTTGGTGACACAGGTCAAGGGAAATGGGGTGTGATTTCAACATAAGAGAGCCTCCTCAGTGCAGAGGGAGAGCACTGTTTTTCGTTGGCTTCAACACAAACTTGTCTTTGACAAAATGACCAAAAGTACATTAAATCGCAACTTAGTCAAAGCCAAAGAGATACAACCTCACAACTGCCCCCATATTTTGGCTGTTTTCTTAGTCCATCTTCATAGTGCAGACTCTAGTTATCAGAATAAAGGCCTTCTTTCACTTTATTCTGAATTAAGGATTTCTTGGAATTGTGCACTGGGTCAAAAATGTAAGCCAATTCCAACTGCTCTCTTTCATCCTGTTGAAAAATTAGTAATGAATATTCTCTAAATATTGAGTGATCTTTAGTAGTGCAGAATGCATTTTTAAGGTGGTAGGCTGTGAAATATTGCTAATGGTGTCCTTGTAAAATAAACACTGGGGTGACAGAGCTAGTTGTTTTTGCTTTATGTTCTCTTCAGGAACCAGTTCATTATGAGTATTCAATAAATATTAAACAATTAGGGTAGCTCTGGAAGCATAGCCAAAGGCTAAGTGGCATTTTCAAGGTTGTAAAACGTGTTAGCAAGAAAACGTGGGATTGAAATGAAGAGTTCTTAACCTCTTCCTGGGGCTTGGATCTGTATGTCCCTCTGTTTCCTTAATCACATATAACCATTGGGCTCCTTGGCAACTCCTAATCCAGTGCTCAGTTAGGCAAAATTAGGAAACCTCCAGGCAATGACCTGTTTTTCAATGGGAGAACGTATTTACTTCCAGCTGGAACACAAATGGACAAGCCATTTCTCTTATAGCCCCATTCTTGCCAAAAGACTGGAAAATAGCTTATTAGTGAGTCTAACATCTCAAGAGCCACAACAACAGCTGCACTGAATATAGAACACACAGAATGACTGAACGCTGTGAAACTGGGATGACTGAGACCAATGCAATGATAATTCCAGGCCTCACTTTGATCTTTTCAGCTGGAGGGAGAGTCGGAAGGAAACATTAACACCTACATGATCAGATTGATTTCGCTCTTCTGTTCATTTGTACATTATTTTTGTAGCCTTTGTGTATGTGCTACTTGAGATCATATCTAAATTAATAATAGAGACTTATGACTGAATATTATTTTTAGAACCTCTCTATAGTTCACATTTCAAGATTCTTAATTAGGCCAAACAGCATACTGGGCATATAAACTCTGTTTAAAAATATATGTATGTTAGTCATGAAATTCAAATACTCAATAAGAGCAAAGGAAACTAGGTTCAAATAATACATTATTTGTAATATGCACTCCCATCACAGTACTGAATATTTAGATTTAATGAATTGAGTAACTTAGAAATTATACCATTTACCAAATATATGAATTTAATTGGTTTTCGGGCAGTGGTATTTGCTTTTCAGCCAGTGGGCAACAGCATTTTTGGAAAATCTCCTGTGTTCTGGACAAGTATAAAGAATGAAGAGGGAATAATTCCAATCGTTTAGTGTTTCATTTCTTAAAAAATCTCATTCTTGCTAGTTTAATCAAAAGATTTAAAAGTTGAAAGTAAATACTATCACCTAACCACTTAAGTGCTGCTAAGATACTAGACAGTTCAAACTTTGATAGTTTAGAAGAGGAAAACCTATTATCTTTTCTTTAAAATTTGAATTTATTTCCGATTTGGTCCAATTATGTCAACTGGTGTGCATTTCCTCAACAGTGTTTTGGTGGTATATACACAGTCTAAATGTTGAGCAGACATTTAAAAATATTTATTGAAATATGATCATTTATATTTGTGTGGTATATGAGCACTAGTCCTAGATATATTGTATAACTAAGCTAATTATAATATAAATAAACAAAAAGAAATTAAAATTCTAAAAAAGGTTTTGATGGCCTAGTGATAAAAGTAGGTTCTGATTTCAGCTGTTACTGGGAAAACAACAAAAATTTAACTGCAGTAGTAATAATATAACAAAATAAATGAATGCTATTATTTTTTATATGTTGTACTTTATGCACATTGTTTCATTGACTACTACGATAACCCAATGAGTCCGGACTACTCTAATGATTTTATATGTGAAGAAACTGAGCTCAGGGAGAGTGATATCACACAGTCGGACAATGGCAGGGCCAGGCTTTGAACTTAACCCACTATGTCTCTAAAACCTTTTTATGCTCTCCTGCGTTAAATGTTGAAAGATGTTACAGGGTTAGATTCCAGTCCGGAGCACTGTCTATATATATCAGAATGAAAGCCTTCACCGTTATCAAGTACACTTGAACTTAATGAGATTGGAGCAGATGTTGTTTACCCACTCATCTGTCTGAAAGATGGGTAGAAGGAAGAGGAAGTACAGAAACAATGTATGAGTGTGAGTCTGTATGTAGTTTTACTCTCAAAAGTACACAGATACTGTGGGTCAGGGGAAGGTGCTTATTTTGTTAAAATAAACCATATGCTGTGAAATTCTATCACCACTTTCACTGAAAAAAAAATTTACTTCTATATTATTTGTATATATCTCATAGAAATATGTTGGAGTTTAAAGAGCATCTCTGAAAACTGTTGTGATTTTAAGATTGACAATAAATGACTAAAATAATTTTGGGATAACCTGTACAGTATTGAGAGGACCTTAAAGAAGAAATACAAAACTATGCATAGCAACTCTTAACAATTGTTTATTTTTCCAGTCAAGAGTAGAGCATGGCCTAAAAATTGGAGCTTTCTTCTTAAGCTTGTCTATTAAAGTAAAAATGCCTGAAAAATTCTTTGACACTGCAGAAGAATGCAAGGATAGCAAATGGGTTTCAATTCTATTGCCAACTCCAGTTCATTAATAGTTGCTATATGGGGGGAATTCCCTGGTGGTCCGGTGGTTAGGACTCCTCGTTTTCACTGCAGGGGGCATGGGTTAGACCCCGGGTAGGGGAACTAAGATTCCACATGTCACTAGGCCAAAAACCAAACAAAGAAAGAAACAAACAAATAAATAAAATGAGTTTATGGACTTAAAAAAGAATAGTTGCTATCTGGAAAAGCATTGTGTTGGGAAGGATTCTGAGGCTATGTCTGAGCTCAAGAAAGAAGTCTGTGATCTATTAGCAATATCTACCATGGGTGAAAGATTTAGGCCAGGTCACACATGTGCCATACATTACTTTTCCTGACTAGTATTTTTCCCTCCACTAATTTATTATGTTCTCATTAGATACGAAATAATCGAAGACAGAGGCAATGCTTTTCATTTTATAAAGTGATCAACTGTCCTAGTTTGCCAGGATCTGAGTGGTTTTAGAGGATGTGGGAATTTTAGTGCTAAAATGGATAGAGTCCTGGACAGTCAGTAACCCAATTTTTTTTTTTTTTTTTTTTTTTTTTTTGCGGTACGCGGGCCTCTCACTGCTGTGGCCTCTCCCGTTATGGAGCACAGGCTCCGGACGCGCAGGCGCAGCGGCCATGGCTCACGGGCCCAGCCGCTCCGCGGCATGTGGGATCCTCCCCAACCGGGGCACAAACCCGTGTCCCCTGCATCGGCAGGCTGACTCTCAACCACTGCGCCACCAGGGAAGCCCCCCTATTTTTTCAAAAAACTATTTATTTTGAAACAATTATAGACTCATGGGAGGTTGCAAAAAAATAGTACAGAGTCCCATGTACTCTTCCTCCAGCTTCTTCCAGTGGTGCCATTTAATATAGTTATATTGTAGTACATACCCTACTTTTGTCTCCCCATCAGTGTCAGGTGCCTACGTAGACACCCAGCAAAAGTGTGTTGAGTGAATGAGTACATGGATGAATAAATACTGATGTCAGGTGAGATGTTCCTCATCTGTTTTTATGAGCACTTTTACCCCCTTCCAATAAAGAAACAAGGTTAAATGTTTTCAAAGCTTAAAAATTATGCAAAGACTATATAAGAAGCACTTGATTTAAACACAGGAAAAGTGAAAGAAGCATAAAATCCTCTTTAAATTGGACTGTACGCAAAGGAAGTTGGGATTATAAAGTCAGAATTGTGACCTTTAAAAGAAGGGTCTGGCACAACGGTTCAAATCTCAGTTCAATAATACAAAACTATGGGCTTTCTTCAAGCAGTTGAAAAGATACATTCTGGTAGATTTGAAAGTATACTCAGTATGCTCCAGTGTACTATTTAGTGTAGAAGCTAAAAGCAGAGAGAGCTGGCAGCTGTGTGTGAGTGGTGAATCATCAGGATTCAGTGTGGGATGGACAAACAGAACGGAATTTTCTTATCTTGTTAGGAGACAACCAGGCTGAAAGTGATCTGGGATGCTTTTTTGCAGAGTGCATTATAGTTTTGCTTTGGTCTTTAGAAAATGCTCAGTTTGGAAATTGTCCATGTAGCAATAGCATGAGTCAATGATTCAAACTTATGGGAAAATCAGAGTTTTATGTCTCTGAAACCATCATGGACACACACACACACACACACACACACACACTGCATACACTAAACATCCTGTAGACATTAATGCTATAGGCAAAGTTTATTTAAAACTTAGAGCATCTAAAAAAAGTGATTTAAGAAAATTGATCACTTTTCTACTTTTTCTGTTGATATTTAATTTTGAGCTCCTTTATCTAACTTCGAAGTTCATCCTAAGTCTAATTGAAAACCAAACTCCACATCCCATAGAGCTTGAGACTTATTCTATCTTGTCTTTGACCTCACAGTCACCTTTGACCTCTGGTACTATTCGTTTTCACCTCAACTTTCCCCTTTAATTTGTTTCCCTGCTTTCTTATCTTCTCTCTTCCCCTCCGCATAGTTGCAGCAGTGAGGAGTCACGTAAATAATTTTATTATATGCCTTTCTCCTCATTGTGTGATTAAATTCCCTTTGAAGTTTATGAAATTGGACACTAACTGACCTGTAAGAAATTAAAGAGTGCTGCCTTTCATTATACTGATGCCCAAAAGATATTCCTTTAAACCGATTAGGGGAAATTTTGCCTTCTACTAATAGACTGAAATCAAAGTTGTCTGTGTGTTCCTAACAAACAGGTTAACATCAAGTCTTTCTTCTTAGAATTCTACTCATGCCATATATCTTTCCATATCTTTTGCTTGGAGCATGGTGGGGGTGGAGGAAGAAAAATGGAGGGGCAGCAAACCTCCTCGCCAGCTGTGCGGAACAGGGCAGTGACCCTAGCCACTGGGCATCCTGCTCCAGAGAGGGAGGAAGCCATAGCACCTCACCCCAGCTGGGACACACCTCCAGTGAGGGAGCAAAGCTGCCCTAAAGGGAAACTACAGGTTTGCTCACATTGTGTCCACACATGCAGCAGTGTGACTGAAGTTAATTGAAAGCAAAGCCAAATAAAGTAAGATACACAGTTTGATGCCAATCAGTTGTTTTTTGCTAATGTTTTCACTTCTGTGATTCCATTCTCAGTTCTGGCTGGCTGTGCTGCATAGTTCAGGCAGCTGCTGTTTTTAGGCCCGTCTTTTCCTCACCTCCCAGGACTCCGCTGGCATAACCCTCCTTAGTGATTGATGGGACTCCACCCCCTACATCTGGGGGAGTGGCGATGGCCTGCTTGCAGGGGGGTTCCTGGATCAGGGGCACACACAAAGAAGCCTGTCTGCCTCTGCATTCCTGTGAGAGTTGGGGTTCCCAGCTTCCTTTGTGTGAAATGAAAGAATGGAGCTGATTTACAGGGTAAATAAAATATCAACAGAAGTAGAGGTTAGCTGATACTTACGGCTAAGAGAGATTTATGAGATTACATAGTAACCGAACCTACCCTTTAAGCTGTAGTCATTATGGCCTACGTAGTTCCATACCTCATTAGAGGGAAATAATTGTGGAGAATGGAGAACACTAAGTCCTTCTTCTGTCGAAAAAAAGTTTCTGGTCTTGGTGCAGATGTGATCCATAATCAGAAGAACACTCTACATTTTTATAGCGTCTTTCCATAGCAGGTTTCCCTAGAGACTGTAAATCCTACTCCAACAAGGTTGAGTAGAAAAATCCTCTCTTTTATGTTTGGACAAACTGAGGCTCAGAGCAGTCAGTACTTGAAGGTGCTCGCAAGAAGCGAATGACTGAGGCAAGAAGACCTGGAAATTTAATTTTGTTTCTAGTCTGTTTTTACATCTCAAAAACATTCAGTGAATAACGAAAGAGGGGGAATAAAGCCCTTACTGGATTCACTGATATGCTAGGCAGCGCCCCACGTTCAATTCCATTTCAAAAGCTTTTTTACCCCAGAGCACTGATGGATTCTACAAGTCTTGGAGCAGGTGAAGGGACTGAAGGGTGCTTGTGGGTACAGTGAGCTCTTTTGAGTACGCTTTTTGAAAACTATAATTACTGGGGCAAAATCTGTAAAGGCTCAATGTTGTTCTTGTTATATAAGGGGAAGGAGTCCTGTAAATCCAGTTATGCGGCTCAAGAAGTGGACAAAGTTAGAGGCAGCCCGGTCTCCATGCCAACATCTCCTTGGATGCTAAATCCTTGCTACTAAAGGTGTGGTTCCTGGGCCAGCAGCAACAGCATCGCTGGGGTGCTTGTTAGAAATACAGAGCTTCAGACTCCATCCCAGAAATAGTGAGTCAGAGTATGCCTTTCAGCAAGATCCTGGGGATTTGTATGCAAATTTGAGAAGCACTGTGCTAACGGACACCAAGGAGGGGGTCAGACCTGGGCCAGAATAGGTGAGACCCCATTGCTGAGCCAGGGACGTGAATGCAGATTTGGGATGGCATGATGAAGAGAACTAATGCTAAGTGGGATGATCAAGGTGAGTGGTGGTGTGTGTTCATCGAATCAAGACAGGGAAAGGGAAGGTGAGAAGAGTCAGCAGAGAGGCACAGGGACATGGAAATGGACAGGTTTGAGAGCCCCTTCATGGAGTGAGCCAGCAAGTAGTAGGGCTGGGGGAAAAGCCAGGTGAGGAGAGGGCTAGTGGAAGAGGGGGTGGGGGGAAGGCAGCTCCTAGAATATAGCGAAGAGAAACGCTGGTTGTGTTGTCTGAAAGAAAACCATGCTTGGAAACTAGAAAAGCTGTGGAGGTTGAGGGGGGTTCTTGTGTGGTTAAGATCCCTCTCGGGAAGGAGGGTTTTGTTGATAAGGCCCTTAGACAGATGATGCAGGCAGTGCAGGCCCTTCTCAGGGCGGTCCCATCTGTTTTTAGAGGGAATTGTCTTTAAGGCATATGGATCCTTGCTTTGGCCTCTAACACTGGCATTTTCCAGTCAGATCGAT
The DNA here is from genome assembly GCF_963924675.1 of Phocoena phocoena. Taxonomy (NCBI): domain Eukaryota; kingdom Metazoa; phylum Chordata; class Mammalia; order Artiodactyla; family Phocoenidae; genus Phocoena; species Phocoena phocoena. Next base: position 65,814,685 of record NC_089230.1, on the reverse strand, counting down.
TTCTTTGTTTCTCTTCCATTTAACCCAGAAATGGAGCTAATAGCAATTTTCTTGGGCATACTACTACTGCTTTGAAGAGAATGTTCTAAGTGACCATTGGGAAATACATGAATAAATAGGAAGTTTGAAAACCTATATAGTATTATAGGCCGAATTATAGTCTAACTTCTGACATTGTGGCTACTAAACTACAAATGTTAATTTATAAGGAAGATTTTGTTTTAGAAGCCATTAAAAAATTTGGTCCTGAGCTTGCTGAACTCCTACCTCTTCAGCCCCAGCCAGGGATAGAATTAGTCATACTTAAAATTAGTAACTGAAAATAAAATCCTAACCCTATATCTGGCACCTCACTTCACATGATTGTTTCAGAGAGAGGAATGTATGCACTGAGCCTGATCTCATTGTTATACACTATTTTGTAAGCTTGTTTTATCGGGAAATAAAAGACCAATTTAGGGGCTTCCCTGGTGGCGCAGTGGTTGGGGGTCTGCCTGCCGATGCAGGGGACACGGGTTCGTGCCCAGGTCTGGGAGGATCCCACATGTCATGGAGCGGCTGGGCCTGTGAGCCATGGCCGCTGAGCCTGCGCGTCCGGAGCCTGTGCTCCGCAACAGGAGAGGCCACAACAGTGAGAGGCCCGCATACCGCAAAAAAAAAAAAAAAAAAAAAGACCAATTTAGTCCTTGGGCAATGTTAATTATAAACCAGAGGAGGCACCATGCCTGTCTTTGCAGGATGAGGAAGCACATAAAGTTTCTTTGGAGACTAGATTCTTTTAATGAGATAAATGCAGGGCCATGTTTCTATTTGTAACTAAGTTGTTTAAGGAGAAAAAGGTCTTTGAATTCTGCAGATGAGCCCCAGGCTAGAAAACACAGAAATACCATTGCCTTCTGTGCACTTGGACCCCAAGTAGCAATCTTTTTAGAGGAACAAGGGCTCAACCTTTTGCAAGAGTGACCATGATTAATACACATAATAATACAAATCCAAGAAGGGTTTCCATAATACTCCACCTCTTTTGCTGAAAGGAATTTCTATGTGATGGACTGAGTAGGAGCCTATAGAGCCTTTTAGTTGCTGCTGGAATTGGATGGCACCTCTGCAAGTTGTTCAAGCCCATATGGGAACAGTTATTAGCAAATGCAATTGCTATTTAAGCATCACCTCCTCCCATGAAAAGGATAGATATATTCTGGAGGAGATGAGGTGGATTGGGGAAGGAGCAGAAAGGTCCTATAAAGATGAAGTCCTGGGCTTCCCTGGTGGTGCAGTGGTTGAGAGTCCGCCTGTCGATGCAGGGGACACGGGTTCGTGCCCCGGTCTGGGAGGATCCCACATGCCGCGGAGCGGCTGGGCCCGTGAGCCATGGCCGCTGGGTCTGCGTGTCCGGAGCCTGTGCTCCACAACACAGAAGAGGCCACAGCAGCGAGAGGCCCGAGTACCGCAAAAAAAAAAAAAAAAAGATGAAGTCCTTAGTCTGTACTTAAATGATCCTTTCTGGATTCACCACCAACTTTTGATACAAGAGTCAACTGTGTCCATAGGCCACTGCTTCTTGCTCTTCAGTGGTATAGTCAGTGGTAGAGTTAGAACCTCCATGTATCCAGAGTTGGTCACCAATATCTTATAATCATCTAATTGATTTAACTACTTTATCACTTTTTATTTTTATTTCCCTAAAGAGGAAGAAGAGTTGACCAAGAGGCAGGGAAAACTGATGAAACTCAATAAAGAGAATCTCTTTATTGACCATGAGAGGGGATTCTTGTTTGACTATGGCTACCACCTATTCATTCTTTCCTAAGGCTCTTTTGGAAAAGGTGACAATGCCAAGAATATTTTTATTTACTGTATAACAATTGCTGCCATTTATTGAACGCTTAATGTGCACCACTGCACTAAGCATCTTACATGTATGTAATCCCACAGTAACCTTAAGACATTGATCTCGTTACAGTATGAGATGAGAAAAATGATGAGTTTTACAGATGAGAAAAATGATGAGTTTTACAGATGAGAAAACTGAGTCTCAAAGACATGTTAACTCTTCTGTGGTCAAACAGCTTGTACATGTCAGAGTTAGAGCTCAAACCCCTGATTTGTTTGGGACTAGAGACCATGCTCCAAATCCCTGTGCTAGCTTGTGTACCATAGAACAAAGGCTTTGAGCTTTTCAGTTGAAACATACCATATCAAATAAGAATGATTACACGTTCCAATATAATCAAGTACTTCATTGTCCTCCATCAACAAGTTAACGTATTTCCCATCTTCTAGTGGGTTTCCCAGCATGACAGCTCTACTTGTGTTCCCTTTTGTGGTCCCTTAAATTCTCCTTCCCATATATTCTAGTAAAGCAAACCATCCTGGATCCCTTAAGTTTCTCTTCTTTTCTTTTTACTCTGGCTTCCCTTCATTTTCCCGCATCAGACAGACACTAAATGAAAGAGTAGATGTGAAAGTATTTTGAAATGTTAGAAGGAAATCAAGCAGAAAGTATTATGATTATGTCTGAAACAGCTTTCTACATCTGCTCAACGAAACTACTCTTCTCTGTCCAATCAAGACACTCAGCAAAATTCTTTCTGGAAATTCCAGAAGGCAGAAAGGCTATGAATCAGGCGCATGAGCTGCCAAGTCAGTCAAAAGTAGCAAACCAGGTCACGTGTATAAGTGCACCTTAAACCTAATGAAGGCCAGTTTCCAGGTAAAGGTCATGAAGAAATTTTGGAGCAGAGTGAGTACTGTATCACCTGAAAGCCATTGCATGACCAAGAGGTTAAATAACCTTATTTTGCCAAGAAAAATGAGTAGACGAAGTACGATAGCATACAGACTGGCTAAAATGAGGTGAATGAGGAAATAAAAAAGTGACACAAAAAAGAGAAAAAGGGCCAAGAACTCTGTTTCAAGAAGAAGCAATACATAGTTTTTAGAGAAAAATTGACTGCTAAAACCAAGACTTTCTCTTAGTTTGTATACCTGACACCACAACTAGTTTGGGGATACTATGGGAGTTATAAGTCAATGAAGAGTAACTGATTGCAGTGAGTGGCTCTGAAATCTCAAACGGGGTGCAATTTTTGATTTATTTTCTTAAAATTTTATGCTCACACAGTTGCTCTGTGAGTCATGCCAAGTGAATCACCATCTACATGTTCTCAGATTTCTACCACGGCCCCTAGACACAACCCTGCTATTAGTTATGGGACTTAAAATTTGGTTCTAGTCACTTGATGATTTATAGACTGCACAGCAATAAAAGTATTTAATGACTGTTCACAGCACCAGTGTCTCCTCCAGAAGGTTCTCCTTCTTGCTCTAGAGATGCTCTCTACTCTTCTGTTCTGCCCTGCATTTCAGCTGGTAGAGACCAAGAAGGTCTTGGCCAATGAAGTATTCCAAATGGCAATGAGGACACAGCAAAGGAATTCATTTTTATAAATCTCTATTTATTTGTAATGAACCGGTTTAAAAATAGTTTACAGAAACCTCTCAAATAAACTAATTATTGAAAATGAAGAAATTAAACTTTATTATTTTGTAAATGTAGGTCTCATCCCTAGGTAAAATACAAAGCATGCATTACTGCCTTATTCACCCATCTCATCTTTTTTGCATCTCTTTCCTGTTTCCTGACACCTCAGCTTTTCAGATCCTATGCTGGATGTAGGAAGACTTTACTCAGGCATGTATACTATCTTTGCTGCCTGCAATGTAATGATTAGATCAAGCCCAATCAATCAATCCGATCATTTAATGTATACAAACTGTGTTGAATAAAGTAATGTTTTACCTCCTTAAGGGGTACTTAAATTTAAAGAGAGTTTCACTTTGTTATAAAGCAGAAACTAACACACCACTGTAAAGCAATTATACTCCAATAAAGATATTAAATAAAAAAATTTTTAAAGAGAAACCTGAAACAATAAATGCTTATGCAAAGGAATGAATGTAAACGTGATGCCAGTAAAAGTGTTTTTACTTAAATGATTTGTGAATAAAATTCTCACTCCAAAATTCATCATTCGATTGGGGGTACCCACAGAGACTCTGAAAAAAGGGATATTGAAAAATAGTTATGTTTTACATGCACTCATGTTCTGGGAAGATACTTTTTGAGAAGAGATACTGGTCCAGAGATGACTAACTGCACAGAACTTCTGGGAAGTATGAAACTGTCTTAGCCCAGGATTCCTAGAAAACAGAGCATCTGAGGGGAAACTGCTAATGCTTTATTGAGGTGAGAGGTGCAATAGCAAGTCAGCAAGAGTGAGGGGACAAGGGAAACAAGGCAGGGAAGGAGGTGGTGCATTCATTACTGAGCTTCATGAGAAACACAGCTTGGTAATACTGTATCTCTGAAGAGTCCTTATGGTACTAGTACAACTCAGGACAGTCTTGGTGGAAGGAAGGGTGTGGAATTTATCTGCTGACACTTCCTGTCTCCTGATGTCACTGGTTCAGGTCTATTCCAGAGGGCATGAACTCCCCTGCACTCTGGGTTGTGTTGCCAGGGAGGCTGCGATAGGCAACTAGGCTCTCCCTGCAGTGAGAGGCTGAGGCCAGACATCGAGTGGGGGGAGGAGGGGAGGGCATATATGGCTCAGTGAATCTGGGGGGGGGCCTGTTGGTGATCCCAGGTGGTGGATCTTCATGCTGACAGCCTCAGAGAGAAATGATGATGGTGGTGAGAAAAGAACAAAACCACAGAAATAGTCCCAAGCAATATGAAAATAACCCAAAAAGAGAAAATGGAAGTGTTAAATGTAAGTTAATAGTCATGGAGAGCATTTTCAGGTGAGGTAGGCTGGTGCAGGATGCCCGGAAGAGGGGAGAGGAGAGATTCAGGAACAGAGATGCTGCTTCCTTGTGGTTCCAGTCGACATACACTGTGACTGGATTCTAAGGCCCTGAGGACAAGCTCATGTCCTTTTCAGTTGTGTCACTCCAGGCACCTAGCATATGACCTAGGTGAGCTGTAGTTACTCTAATAAGCATTTATTAAATCAGGCATCAAATGCTTTAAGTTGAATCAAATTCATCTCTTTGTTTACAAATAAGTTTTGCTTTGGTAAATGAGCTTAAAGCTTTTGTATGTGGGGGCCATGGCTCTGTATGGAAGAATGCAGGCTTCCTTAGGGCAGAGAAGAAGCCTGTATTGCTTTGGAGTTCATATAGTAAAAGGGTTAGAATCAAAGAAATTTAGGTCAAACACACCATTGTAAAGCAATTATACTCCAATAAAGATGTTAAAAAAAAAATTTAGGTCAAATCCTGGCTCTGTCACTTACTTGCAATGTGACCATGGGCAAGTTAATTAACATCTCAAAGCCTCACTTTTCCTCATCTGTAAAATGTATATAAATAGTAGTACTTACCTGTGGGATCATTGATACAAGACTAGGGGGTATACACTAAATGGGCAATTACTATTAGCTGTAATTACCGTTGTTATTATATGCTCTTCCTGCTGTGGATAACTACAAAAGGTAGATTAAACCTGGTCTGACAAACAATTTCTTTTAAATTTATTTTATGTCAATATTTATAAACCTCTTTATAGGAAAGTGAAATAGTAAAAAGCATTTGGTTTGCAAATCCTATACAATTATTTTTAAGGCTGTTTCAAGCTTCTGTGCTATGAAAAATAAAAATTTCTAATGAGTTCAGTAGTTTCTTTTTTCTTTTTTCAATTTATTTATTTATTTATTTATGGCTGTGTTGGGTCTTCGTTTCTGCGCCAGGGCTTTCTCCAGTTGCGGTGAGCGGGGGCCACTCACTATCGCAGCCTCTCTTGTTGCGGAGCACAGGCTCCAGACGCGCAGGCTCAGTAATTGTGGCGCACGGGCCCAGTTGCTCTGCGGCATGTGGGATCTTCCCAGACCAGGGCTCGAACCGGTGTCCCCTGCATTGGCAGGCAGATTCTCAACCACTGCGCCACCAGGGTAGGGAAGACCCCCGTAGTTTCTTTTTAGAAGATAACTATATGGCATGTATGACTTATTCAAGTTGAATTGAAATGAGACTTAAGTGGCTTTAGTGTCTCATGCTATGAATGTGAACAGAATTTGAACTGAAACTTCCTATTTGCTACTTTCCGTGTTATTACGATGCTCCATTAACAAACAGGAAAAATACTGCCCATAAATAATTACTACTTAATCATGTCCTAGGTGGATTTTGTAGTTATCTATTTGATATTATAGATGATAAAAGTTACTTTCTTATTAGCAGCACTCTTCGCTATAGTTTAACAAGTAAAAATGTCAAATAGTAATCGTTACAAATCAAAGCAGATGTGCCAGCCTCTGCACAGTTGTTTGAATAATGTTAAAAACTCAGAGCCAACCAACATCTATGTGAGGCAGAAAAGTAAGCAAATTAATAATTTGCTTTGCTGTCCACAGTTACTTTTGAAGAAAATTATTTATTTTTCTCTAATTAAGATTTGTGCCCTTATCAGAAGTGTAACCGTAATGAAATACTTCCTGGCTCTTGTTTCCTACTACAAAGTGGAAATCTCATGAAAGCAAAAATGTGAGAGGAGGGAATAGCAAAAACAAACAAAAAACCTCACAGGAATTTAAATATATTAGGGGATTTATAATCAAGGCATAAGCCCTTATATCAAGGAACACTTAGTTTTGGAAATAAAATTGTAAATAGAATCATAGTTCACAAATGTTTCCAGAAGTAGTGGGTTCAAACACTGGCTTTGGCACTTACCAGCTGTGTGAACTGGGGCTAATTAGCATACTTGTTTCCCCTTTTTTAAAAGTGAAGTATGGTTGATTTACAATGCTGTATTAGCTTCAGGTGTACAGCAACATGATTCATATATACGTGTGTATATATATACATATTATATTCTTTTTCAGATTCTTTTCCATTGCAGGTTATTAGAAAATATTGAATATATTTCTCTGTGCTATACAGTAGGTCCTTGTTGTTTATCTGTTTTATATATAGTAGTGTGTATCTGTTAATCCAAAACTCTTAATTTATCCCTCCCTCCCATTCCCCTTTGGTAACCGTAAGTTTGTTTTCTATGTCTGTGAGTCTATTTCTGTTTTGTAAATCAGTTCATTTGTATCATTTTTTTCAAGATTCCACATATAAGTGATATCATATTTGTCTTTCTCTGTCTTACTTCACTTAGTATGATAATCTCTAGGTCTATCCATGTTGCTGCAAATGGCATTATTGCTTTTTTATGGTTGAGTAGTATTCCACTGTGTGTGTGTGTGTGTGTGTGTGTGTGTGTGTGTGTGTGTGTGTGTGTATATACCACGTCTTCTTTATCCATTCATCTGTCGATAGACACTTAGGTTGCTTCAATGTCTCGGTGATTGTAAATACTGTTGCTATGAATATTGGGGTGCATGTATCTTTTCAAATTAAAGTTTTCACCTTTTCTGGATATATGCCCAGGAGTGGGATTGTAGATGTTTTGATGATGGCCATTCTGATTGGTGTGAGGTGATACCTCATTGTGGTTTTGATTTGCATTTCTCTAATAATTAGCAATATTGAGCATATTTTCATGTGCCTAATGGCCATCTGTATGTTTTCTTTGGAGAAATGTCTATTTAGGACTTCTGCCCATGTTTTGATCGGGTTGTTTAGAACACCTTTTGAATTAAAATAATATTATTAAAAAATGGAAACTCTAATAGTCACTTTACATGCTTTTCTGGAGTTTTGGATTAATGAACAAAGCACAGCGTGAAACATCTGTCAGACAATAGAAATTTAATAAATACAAGCTTTTATTATGTTCTTACCTTCAGTGAATATTGTTATCGTACAAACCACCTCCTCTATGAGAAACCCCTGCCCTCACTGTGTTTATTGACTGAGACAGACTGCATATATTTTGTCAGACATAGAGTTCATTATTAATTGCATTTTGATTGAGGGGAGCATGGAAAGTTCTAGGTAGTCCCTCATCTGGACACTCTCATCTATTATCCTAAATATTACCTGGGGATTTGTTTTATGATGTAAATTTCTAGGAAAAATGTGGCCTTAAGAGAAATGTTATTTAGATTATTGAATCCAGTACATAGCCAGAGAAATTAATATAAAAAGATTGCATAACTGCAATTTCATTTCTGTTGATTAGTAATTTGTACTTTGCAGTGAGGTTAAAAAGAAAAATAAAGTAATCTAGTTTGAGACCTCAGCTCTGGGGATTTAGTAGCAGAGGAAAGCTCTCAGCTCCATGATGCTGCTGACCTTCTGAAATTAAGAAATAAAGAAGTTATGGGATTTGGAATTCATAGCAAGGATTGCATTATGATAGCCTGATAAATAACTACGAAAAGTTTATTAGCCCACTTATTAAAATCAGCGTCCATTTTTATTCCTTTGAATAAATCGTTTCTCACCTTTGATGAAAAGGTGAGTGGTTATTTCTATTACTGTCTTACAATGTCGGTATTTTATGGTTTCCCGGCTTTTGGAATTCCAATCACCACAAATTTTTATCAGGCCCCAACTTTATAATAATAATACAAAGTAAACCCAACTATCTATTGGCGGTTACCTATTTACTCGAAAATGGTATTCATTTAATACCAGGGAAGATATACTCCATATTTTTTAGCTTTCTACTTGTGTATACAAATTCTGTTAGAGCTGAAACTCTCCAGTAGTCATTGACTTGTTGAAGAAGAGAAAATCCATCAGCAGACATCAGGGATTATTAACTGGAGCAGAGAGGCCGTCCCTTCCTGCTCCTATGTGACGACTGGGGACTGTACCAGAATCATTTGAGTTTTTTCAAACATGCTCCTCTCTTCAGGTATGATATGCCCACCCACTTCCTGGCAGGTGATGGCGGTGGTGGGATTCTTCTATCCTGTGGTAATCAAACTCTAATAATGTGAGCAATTCATATCTCTCCCTTGCTTTGTCTTGGGACAGAAAGTTTTTGAAAATCCCTTGTCCTGATAGAATGTATAAAGTTAAAGAATGTTCGCTTGAGATGCATATAGACAGGGCCTCTTGTTGCCTAAAAAATTATCAAAAACACAATCTAATAAAAAAATTCTTCAAATCAATACATTTCTTCCTTGAAAACTTAGAGACTATGGGCTTGAAATCAAATTGTCTGAGGTCTGTTTATATCAAGCTGCCTGGTATTTCCAAGGTAAGTCTTGGAGGCATGAATATATCTTAGGAAAGGTTTTTGACTTTGTGCTTTCTAGACTGGTGTCCTGGAGAACACTGCTCTTGCAAGACATACTGGGAAAGAAAAAAGGGAAAAATTTGGATGGTTTGCATGGCCACACTAATTGGGAAATCCTGTATCATACTCCAAAGGTTGAGAGGTCTTGCAATTAAAACATCCATCATACTCAAAAACCAAATGAAAATGCATGCTGCTCTCTTCCTAGGCTTACACTTTGAGCAAATCCTGACTATTTGAAATGCAGGGGTGGGGCAGGGATATTTGAATCACCATCATTGACTTGGTGGCAAGCAACCAAAATTGTTAGCAAAATTCTTAGAAATTTTAATGATTCTAAACATGGTGCATATTCACTTTTTTTTTTTTTTTTTTTGTGGTCCGTGGGCCTCTCACTGTTGTGGCCTCTCCCGTTGCGGAGTACAGGCTCCGGACGCGCAGGCTCAGAGGCCATGGCTAATGGGCCTAGCCGCTTCGCGGCATATGGGATCTTCGCGGATTGGGGCACGAACCCGTGTGCTCTGCATCGGTAGGCGGACTCTCAACCACTGCGCCACCAGGGAAGCCCCATATTCACTTTTGATGTAGCCTTATATCTTCCCACCACAACTGAATATGTTGAAGGACATTACAAAAGGATGCAGTAAACTTTTTGAAGCGTGAAAATTAATGAAAAAAGGAAGCTACATTACCTTTTGATGTTTTACTACTTCGCTGTGCGAATTGCTTTTGGCAGCTCAGAGACAACTTTAAAAACCTAAACGCTATAAAGTAATCCTTGCATTTCCAAGCATGAGTCAATCAGGGGCAAGATTTGAAAATCTATGGCTTTGTGATTGGATGGCCCTACCTTTGTCCTAGATCAAAACTTGGTTTTCCAAGGCCTTCCATGACCAGCTGACAGTGACAAGTAGAGCAAAGAGTTTTTGCACAAAATATAGGGCCCAGTGATGCCATCCTTAGGGATTCTCTGCTTACTCATGGAATCCTGCTTACTTGCTTGTTTCCATTGCAAACTGTTAGCTTACACAGCTTCACCGTTGGAACTGAGGTCTCAAGGATGTACCAGAAACTCTATGATACTAAATACCTGAGGATAAAAAAAAAACAAAACACATCCACAACATTTAAAAAGTAAAATGTACTTTCTAGTTATAAAATAAATACACATGTAATGTTGTAAGTGCTTTATATGTATAACTTATTTAATCTTTACCATATGACATATTTAAACCATTTTTAAATACAAAAAACTGCAGTCAGAGATCATACAGCTAGTGTGTCCTGAACGGGTCTGGTATTGAATCTGGCCGTCTGGCTCCAGAAACCCTGCTCGTAACCTCTGTGAATGACTGCCTCCCATGCCACTGAAATAGATGAATCAAGATGTGAAAAGTTAAATGAACTCACATTCAAGTAGTTATTGGAAATGGAAGATATGTCAAAAGGCAGTGTATGATTAATTACCAAATAAATTATATACGCCATACATATTATTGGAGTATAAAAAAAGAAGGAATTAGATTAGGTTGGGGATGCATTGTCAGGCCATGCTTCCTTGAGCATGATTGGAGAGGAGAGTGTGGTATTAGCTTAGGCTTGAAGGAAGGGCGATGTTTGCAACATTAGAGAGCACAGTGTCTTGGGAATGAAGTGGGTCCTGGTCAGTTACCTACAGTTGGGGAGGTTAGTCCAGGAGAGATTCCATGCCTGGAATTAGATCTCTTTACTAGAGTAGGATAGAAATTGGGGAGCTGACTCAGGCGTAGGTGCTGATATGCTGCTCAGTCTGACAATCATGGAGCTGTTTTCAACGGGCAGAATTTCTATTGGTAAACAGTTGACTTTGGAAGAATTATGATGACATAGCACTTCACATTTTTGATAAAAATTCGCTCTTTTAAATATTATCTCAGGCGGTGGAAGTGGAAAAGTGGGTGATACAATAATGAAGCAGGTGATTTAAGTGTCACCTTTGGTATCTTGGTGCTCATGCCACATGCTTACTGAGGCTGGGGCATTAATTAAGGGGCTTGGTAGCAAAGTGGCAGGGTACTGGATCTTATGGACTATATATATATATATTTTTAACATCTTTATTGGGGGTATAATTGCTTTACAATGGTGTGTTAGTTTCTGCTTTATAACAAAGTGAATCATGGACTATATTTTGAAGCCTCAATAATGTCCTACCAAAAAGAGACAAGCTTAAATAGAAGCTGTCCTGTTTGAAGTCAGAGAGGGAGAAAAGTGTGTCTTGCTAAGAGAGGCCTTTTATACCCACAGCCCAGAATCCAAGACTGTTTAAGAGTCTGGTTTTATAGGTTTGAAAAATACTAATCTTGAACCTCAAATAAAAGATATTCACACAAAGTCAGGATGGTGTGTTCAGGCAGGAAGGTGGGAAACAGTAGGAACTAAGATGGAGGCCTGGGAAAAAGTCTGATTCCTCAGGGCTTTTCAGGCTACTTCTATTATGCTTTCCTGCCTTATAAAAGAGGCCAGTTTTCCCACAATAGCTGAAAGGCAGTTTTGGGCACAGGGCAATTAGCATGTTGTTGACAAATTGCTCCCAGGCAGAAGCCAAGATGGATGTCATTAGATTGAGCCGAGAGAGGATAGGCTGAGCACCTAGACTCTTGCTGAAAGACAAAATGCCCAGGTGGGTTCTAGATTTGAAAATGATGACCTAACCAAATCCATGGAGTTGAATAGTAAGTCAGTGAGTTGACTGGGAATGAAAAAACCAAAAACCTACCAAGGATTTAAGAGATTTATAATGCCAGAGAAATGCCAAGTTTGGCACACTGGCTCAACATCAGTTACCTCAGACCCCAAACCTCCACCAGCAAGTGTATTTAAATGAAATATTCTGAACCAATATTTATGTATTCTGTCAAAAAATATTTAATGGGTGCCAAGGGTCAGGCACTGTGCTCCAAGTGGTCATATGATTTTAAATGAAGCAGATGTCCCTCTCCACCATACACAGTGAAGAGAGCCAGACAATAAAAAGTAAACAAATAAATGAATAGATGAAGTCAGATTATATTAGTGTTACGAGAAAAAAGGAGAGAGCTGATTGAGGTTGACTGAAGGAGGTGGTAATATGAAAATCTGGAAACTCTCCCTTTTCTTCTATAAAATGTGGACAGGTTATTTTGGCCCTTCTACTAAAAAGCACTGAAGTAGTAAATTAGCGTTGGCTTTGATGTTGTACTTATCTCTTCAAAAGGTCCAGATCTTTAGTATGTGTCAATTTCCAGTACAAAGGTAGGCAGTAGCAAGTTGACTTAATCTTTGGTATATTTGAGCAGATTTGTCAAAGGCCATCTTCCTTGTGCAGAGACAGTAACCTGAAATGCTGCCTGGATGGCATTTTACAACCACCTAATGAATCTTTTCCCTCCCAGTTGGGATCTTGGGCGCATTTATTCATCTTCAACCAGTGTAATTAAAGATGAAAAGTATAACAGTGATGTATACTTCTCTGGGGAGGGAGTTGTTTTAATTGTAGACCCATCAGTGGAAAATGAACTATGCTGGAGAAAGATCAGGCTTAATTATACAGCTGTTGGTGGTATCAAGTGAAGCTATTGCACTCTGCTATAGTAGGGGAACTACCTAGAAAAACCCTGCGATTTGGCAAAGCTCAAAATATCACCTCATTAGAGCTTGTAATTTCTGTCTTTTAAATTATTGAGTCGTCAAGTTTTAGGTGAAAGGAACTTGAGGTTGTTTAGTCTAATTCACCTAATTTACAGATGAGAAAACCAGAGTCTGGAGTAGTTAAGTGACTTGTCCAAATTCACACAAATGATTTGAGAGGCATTTTATTAAGGTTCTTTGCTAACTACTCATGTCTTCTAAATGCTATCTTAGATTTGAAAGTGGATGGTAGAGGCCAGGACCTCCATTCAGAATATCAGAAAAAGTTTAAAAATCAAAACCAGACAAGTTTCATTTTCAGACAGCTTTTCTCAAAATGTGAGATGCAGACTGTTAGTTGGAGAGCAATAACTATGATTCTAGATCTTTAGACAGCTGCTTACCCACTGGAGCTATAACTAATTCTTCTAAATTCCTGAAAGATGTAAGGGATTAAAAGGATAGAGAACTCTCTGGGAAAAGTTGTATTTTCAAATGTCATCTCAAAATTTAACCTCAAATTCCTATTTAATTTCTTTTTCCTGGTTACTGTTCTCACGTGTGTGATCCTGAAAGTCTTCTCCTACCATTTTGCTTAATCCTAGACTGCATGTGGGTCTGAGTTGTTGGCCCCAAGCATCATTTTCCCTGGGCTACCTCCTGGGATCTGCTTGGCTTTCCTAAGGCAATGTCTTCCAAAACAAGCTGTACACCTAGGCTTAACAGAGGGAGAGTACTCTAAGATGTAAGACAAAAGGTGTATGTATTCTCATGTGCATGTGTGCATGAGAGAGAGGTGGGGGAGGAAGGGAGAGAGAGATCCGTTTATTAATTCAACAACGTTTTTCCTGAGAGCCTAGTTTGTGCCGGGCACTCTGATGGGTTTTGGGTATAGAGATATAAATGATTACTCTCTTTATGTAATTTACATCTTTGGAGGAGTTTGAGCACACTTTTGGCACGATTACTGTCTTGGGCTAGATAATTCTTTGTTGTGGGGGCCGTGCTGTATGTCGTAGGATATTTCGTAGGATTCCTGGCTTCTACCCACCAGATGCCAGTAGCACAGCCCCGGTTGTGGCAATCAGACATGACTCTAGACGTTGCCAAATGTCCTCTGCATTGTTCACAGCTGAGAACCACCGGGCTAGAGAATAAGCAAATGTTCACACGTCATTAATCACAATGGTATCTAACTCCTTTTTGTTATATTTCCTGGTTGGTTACTTTGGACAATCAGTACAGAAAAGAAATGCTATTTTTTGGAGGTAAACTTTTGAAATAGAATATACATACATGAAAATGCATAACTCCTAGGTGTATAGCTTGGAGAGTTTTTACAAATTGAACACACCATGTAAATACCCACATAAAGAAATAAAATATGACCAGTTTCTTAGAATCCTTCTCATGTCCCATCTCTGTCACTATTATAACTTCTAACACCACACTATGTACTCTTTTATGGGCTTCCTCTACTCATTGTGTCTTTTATGAGAGTCATACATGTTGTTGCATGTGGAAGAGTTTGCTTTTTTCTCATTGCAGTATAATATCCTATATATTCTACTTTTGTGGACATTTGGGTTGTCTCTAGTTTTGGTCTATTAACAATTATGCTGTTTTGAGTGATGTCGTTAAGATGGCAGAATAGGCGTTTTCTACTGTCTTACCCTCAAAGAACACCGATTTTGACAGTCACCTATGAACAAGAGTACTTTTGGGGGAAGTCTGGGGGTCCAGTGAAAAAGCACCAATACACCACTGGAGGAAAAATATCTGAAGTTTGGACACATTGAAGAAGGTTTGAGGAATAGTTTTACTTTACTTGCATCACCCCTCGTCCAAGGTGGGACAACTCAGTACCAAGAGAGACCTTCTTGTCCTGTGATTTCTCCCGTAAGGGAAAGTGAGAGCATGAGAGTGAGTGTCTGATTTCCCCAGCTGTGCAGGATGCTGTCAAAGAGGCTCACTTCTTTCTTGCCCCATCCAGAAAACTGAGGTGTGCTGTGTGACTGAGGGGCAGTATGGGGTGGGAGAATAGCAGCCAGGGCTCGGAACATATAAAAAAGGACATGCCTATTAGCTGCTTTGTGGACTCCATCAGGAAGCCCATCCATGGGTCACATCAGCCTTACCTACTGATACTCCCAATGGGCATGACGAATATTCATTGTGTCTCACCAACCCACCCACCACCCCCAACTCTGAGGCTGGCCTGAGGCTGGCTCCCTCTGTGTGGCCCCAAGGGCAGTAATGGTGAGCTTTTGTAGATGGCTAGTGAGCATGCACAGAAATCCAGACTGACTCTGTGGTATTGGAAGGAATCACAGGAAGTTGAGCATTTAGCACCACCCTGGGGAAAGCAAACAGGAGGCTGTCTGCACCTGGCCTGGCTTTTCAGAATTGAGAGAAAGCATTCATAGAGGAATAGATAGAGGAAATTTTAAAAATTTCTTCTTGTTAGGAAACAAGAGCAGGGGTGTCCACAGAAAATGTTGAGAAAGCCTCAGAATCCCCAGCATCACTGACAGATGGTACTTCTTTCCCAAAGCCAGTCAGTAAAGACTAGAGGAGGTGACTACTATTTCAGATGCAAAGATAGCAACATAAGACTTCAAGGAACATGAAAAATCAAGGAAACACAATAATTTTCTTGTAACCAACCACAGAGATATGGAGATCTGTGATTTGTCTGATAGCAAGTTCCAAATAATTATTTTAAGGAAGCTCAGTGAACTACAAGAAAACATGGAAAGTCAGTTCGAGGAAGTCAGGAAAACAATACATGAACAAAACAGCAAGTTCATCAGAGAGATAGAAATCATGAAAAAGAATCAAACAGAAATTCTGAAGCTGAAGAATACCGTGAATGAAATGAAAGATACAATAGCGAGGATCAACAACAGACTTGATCAAGCAGAAGAAAGAATTCGACTCGTGAACTTAAAGAGAGATCATCTGAAATTATCCAGTCGGAGAACAAAGAAAAAAGGATGGGAAAATTGAAGAAAGATTCTGTGAGTTATGGGATAACATCAATACCAACAATTTACACATTACTGCAGTCCCTGAAGGAGAGGAGAGAGAGAAAGGGGCAGAAAGCTTATTCAGAGGAATAATGGTTACTACTACAATGTTATATGTCAATTATACTTCAATAAAACTGGGAAAAAATAATGACTGAGAATTTCCCCGAATCTGAGGACAGATTTGGACATCCAAGTTCATGAAGCTCATAGGTCCCCTGAAAACTTCAACCCAAAGAGATCTTCTCCAAGACACATTACAATAAAACTGTCTAAAGTCAAAGACAATTTTAAAAACGGCAGGAGAAAAAAAAAATCCTTGACTATAAAGGAATCCTCATAAGGTTATCAACAATTTCTCAGCAGAAACTTTGCAGGCCAGGAGAGAGGGAAATTATATATTCAAAATGATGAAAGAAAAAGAAAAACCCTGCCAACCAAGACTACTTACCCAGAAAAGCTGTTCTTCAGAAATGAAGGAGGGGTAGACTTTTCCAGAAAAATAAAACTAAGGGAATGCATCACCACTACACTTGCCTTACAAGGAATGCTATAGGGAGTTTTTCAAGCTGAAATGAAAGGATACTAATTAATAACATGAAAACATATGAAAATATACACTTGAAAAAGTAAGTATATAGTCAAATTCAGAATACTCTAATACTCTAAAATGGTAGTGTATTCATCATTTAGCTCTAGTATAAAGGTTAAAGGACAAAAGTAATAAAAATAACTATAGCTACAACAGTTTGTTAATGAACACACAATATTAAAAGATGTAAATTGTGATGTCAAAAACACAGAAGTTGAGGGGAGGGTAAAAGGGTAGAATTTTGTATGTGATCAAAGTTATCAGCATAAAATAGACTGTTATAATCGTAAGATATTTTATGTAAACCTCATGGTAACAACAAAGCAAAAACCTGTAGTAGATACACAAAAGATAAAAAAAAAGTATCAAAGTTTACCACTATGGAAAATCATCAATTCACAAAGGAAGACAGTGATAGAGGAAGAAAGGAATAAAGGAATTACAAAACAGCCAGAAAACAAATAATAAGATGACATTAGTAAGTGCTCACAAATCAATAATTACTTTAATGTAAATGAATTAAATTTTCCAATCAAAAGACATACAGTGGCTGAATGGATAAAAAAATCAAGACCTGACTGTATGCTGCCCACAAGAGACTCAGTTTAGCTTAAAGAACACACATAGGCTTAAAGTGAAGGGATGGAAAAAGATATTCCATGCAATGGAAAGCACAAGAGAGCAGGAGTATCTATATTTTATATTAGACAAAAATAGACTTTAGGTCATAAGCTGCAACAAGAGACAAAGAAGATCATTATGTGATAATAAAGAGGTCAATTCATGAAGAGATGTAACAATTTTAAATATATATGTACTCAACATTGGAACACCTAAATACATAAAGCTGTACTATGAACAATTATATAACAACTTATAGAAGAAATGGATAAATTCCTAGAAACATATAACTTACCAAAACTGAATCATAAAGAAAGTCTGAACAGACCAATACAGGTAAGGAGATTAAATCAGTAATCAAATATCTCCTAACAAATTAAAGTCCAAAACCTATGGCTTTGCTGATGAATTGTAGTAAACATTTAAAGAATTGCTACCAATCCTTCTCAAACTGTTTCAAAAGAATAGAGCAAACACTTAAAATCTCTTTATGAGGCCAGCATCATCCTCGTACCAAAGCCAAATAAAGGCACTACAAGAAAAAATTACAGGCCAATATCTCTGATAAAATTAAATGCAAAAATCCTCAACAAAATACTGGCAAACTGAATTCAACAGCACAAAGATTCATAAATCATGATCAAGTTGGATTTATCCCTGGGATGCATGAGTGATTCAACATGTGCAAACCAAGAAATGTGGTACACCGGGCTACCCTGGTGGCGCGGTGGTTGAGAGTCCGCCTGCCGATTCAGGGCACACGGGTTCGTGCCCCGGTCTGGGAAGGTCCCACATGCCGCGGAGCGGCTGGGCCTGTGAGCCACGGCCGCTGAGCCTGCGCGTCCGGAGCCTGTGCTCCACAACGGGAGAGGCCACAACAGTGAGAGGCCCGCGTAGCGCAAAAAAATAAAAAATTTAAAAAAAAAAGAAAAAAGAAATGTGGTACACCACATTAACAGAATGAAGGATAAAAATCACATGATCATCTCATACCATAAAACTCACCCTTTTAAAGTGTACAGTTAAGTGATTTTTGATATATTCCCAGAGTTGTGCAACCATCACCACCACCAAATTTTAGAACACTTCCATCACTCCAAGAAGAAATCCTGTACCTTTTAGCAATGACTTTCCATTCCTCCCCTCCCCCACCCTCAGCCCCTGGCAATCCTAGTATACTTTCTGTTTCCATTGATTTTCCTATTCTGGATGTTTCATACAAATGGGATCATATAATGTGTGGTCTTTTGTAACTGACATCTTCACTTAACATGTTTTTTTTTAAGGTTCCTCCATGTTGTACTTTGTGTCAGTACTTCATTCCTTTTTATGGTCAATTAACATTTCATTGTATGGTCACATTTTGTTTATTCATTTATCAGATGATGAACATTTGGGTTTTTTCCACTTCTTGTCTATTATGAATAATGCTGCTATAAACATTCATGTACAAGTTTTGTGTGGATATATGTTTTTATTTTTCGTGGGTATATACCTAGGAGTGTAATTGCTGTATCCATTATGATATCACTATGTTTGATTTTTTAAAAAACTCTGTTTTCTATAGCAGCTACACCATTTTACAATCCCATCAGTAATAATGTGTTCCAATTTCTTCACACCCTCATTGACACTTGCTGTTGTCTGTCTGTCTTATTTTAGCCATCCTAGTGGGTATGAAGTGATATCATATTGTAGTTTTGATTTGCATTTCTCTAATGACTAATGATGTTGAGGATATTTTCATGTTCCTATTATCTTCTTTGGAAGAATATTGATTCAGATCCTTTGCCCATTTTTAATTGGGTTATTGTTGAATTGTAATAGTTGTTTATATATTCTGGAAGAAATGTCCCTTATCAAATATATGATTTGAAAATATCTTCTTCCATTTTTGTGGGCTGCCTTATTCACTTTCTTCATAATGTCCTTTGAAGCACAGAAGTTTTAAATTTTGATGAAGCCCAATTTATCTATTTTTCTTTTGTTGATTGTGGTTTTAGTGTCATATCTGAGAAACCCATTGCTTCATCCAAGCTCACAAAGATTTACTCCTTGTTTCCTTCTAAGAATTTTACAGTTTTAGCTCTTACATTTAGGTCTATGACCCATTTTGAGTTAATTTTTGTATATGGTGTGAGGTAGGAGTCCAACCTCATTCTTTGGCATGGACATTCAGTTGTTCTAGCACTGTTTGTTGAAAAGAGTATTCTTTGCCCAGTGAATTGTGTTGGGCACCCTTGTTGAAATCAACTGATCATAAATGCAAGGTTTCATGTCTGTATTCTCAGTGTGCTCAGTCCCACATTGTCTTGATTTCTGTAGCTTTGTAGTAAGTTTTGAAATTAGAAGTGTGAGTCTTCCAACTTTGTTCTTTTTCAAGATGCTTTGGCCTTTCTGGGTTCCTTGAGTTTCTATCCAAATTTTAGACTTAGTGTGTCCAAATAGCAGCTGGGATTTTGACAGAGATCACACTGCATCTGTAGAACAATTTGGGGAATATTGCCATCTTAACCCTATTAAACCTTCTGATTCATGAACATGGAATGTCTTTCCATTTATTTAGCTCTTTAATTTTTTTTCACTAATGTTTTACAGTTTTCAGAGTACAAGTCTTGCATTTTTTTTGCTAAATTTATATCTATTTCATTCTTTTCGATGCTATTGCAAATGAAATAGTTTCCCTAATTTTAGTTTGGGTTGTTTATTAGTCAGGCGTAGAAATACAGTTGATTTTTGTGTATTGATATTGTAATGCTGCAACCTTGCCGAACTTTTTTATTTGTTGTAATAGTGTGTATGTGTGTGTGCATTTTAGAATTTTCTATATACAATATCATGTCATCTGCAAATAGAGATAGTTTTACTTCTTTCCTTCCAATCTGGATGGCTTTTATTTCTTATTCTTGCCTAACTGTCTGGCTAGAATATCCTGTAATGTTGAAGAGTGGGTGAGAGCTGACATCTTTGTCTTGTTACTAATTTCAGGGGGAAAGAATCCAGTATTTCAGGGTTAAGTATTATGTTAGCTATGGATTTTTTTGTAATGTTTTTTGATAGGTTTCCTTTTATCAGGTTGAGGAAATTGTATTCTTTGTTCATTGTTTTTATCATGAAAAGGTGTTGAGTTTTGTCAAATGCATTTTCTGTGTCTATTAAGATGATCATATATTTTGTCCTTCATTCTCTTAATTGGTTGTATTACACTGATTGATTTTTTTTTTTTTTTTTTTTGCGGTACGCGGGCGTCTCACTGCTGTGGTCTCTCCCGTTGCGGAGCACAGACTCCAGACGCGCAGGCTCAGCGGCCATGGCTCATGGGCCCAGCCGCTGCGCGGCATGTGGGATCTTCCCGGACCGGGGCACGAACCCATGTCCCCTGCATCGGCAGGCGGACTCTCAACCACTGTGCCACCAGGGAAGCCCCACTGATTGATTTTTGGACGTTAAATACATTGTGCTTCCTAGAATAAATCCCACTTTGTCATGGTGTGTAATCCTTTTTATATGTGATGAGATTTAAGGTTTTTTTTTGTATTTTGTTGATGATTTTTGGTTGTATATTCAGAAAGGATATTGGTCTGTAATTTTGTCTTCTTGTAACATCTTTGTCTGGTTTTTGTACCAGAGTAATACTGCCTTCATAAAGTTGGGAAGTGTTACCTCTTCTATTTCATGGAAGAATTTTAGAGGAATTGACATTAATTCTTTTTTTGACATTGGTAAGAATTTGCCAGTGAAGATTTCTGGGTCTGGGATTTTCTTCTTGGGAATTTTTTAAATTACTAATCCAATCTCTTTACTTGTTACATGTGTATTCAGATTTTCTATTTCTTCTTGAGTTGGTTTTGTAGTTTGTATCTTTTTAGAAATTTGTCCATTTCATCTAATTTATCTAATATGTTGGCCTACAGTTTTTCATAGTATTCCCTTATAATCCTTTTTATTTCTGTAAGAGTTGTAGTGTTGTCTCTCTTTCACTGAAGATTTTAATAATTTGAGTCTTTTCTCTTTTATTCTTGGTCACTGTTATGGACTGAACTGTGTCCTCCCAAAATTCATATGTTGAAGCTCTAACCCCCCAATATTACTGTCTTTGGAGATAAGGCCTTTAAGGAGGGAATTAAGATTAAAGAGGTAAAAAAATTGGGACTCTAATTCAATTGGATTGGTGTCCTTATAAGAAGAGGAAGAGGAAGAGACACCAGGAGTGTGCATGCACAGAGAGAAGGCCATATGAGGACACAGTGAGAAGACAGCTGTCTGAAAGCCAAGGGAAAGGATTCCCCAGAAACCAATCCTGCCAGAACCTTGATCTTAGACTTCCAGCCTCCAGAACTATGAGAAAATTAATTTCTGTAGTTTGAGCTCCCCAGTGTGTAGTATTCTGTTAGCAAGTACTTATACATTAAAAAGAAAAGTAATTTTATGATGTCTATTTTTATCTTTCGGCAACTTTCAAGAATTTTATCTTCATCTTTGGCTTTCAGTAGTTTTGTTATAACATGTATGTTGTGATTTTTCTTTGTATTTATCCTGCTTGATATTCATGGCTACATAGCTATCAGTTTTGAAAATATTTGACCATCATTTCTTCAGATGTTGCTTCTGCTTCATTCTCTTTCCCTTCCCTTTCTGAGACTGCAGTTTCACAAGTTAGACCTTGTTGTCATGTTCTAAAAGTTATCTGTGCTCTTTTCTATATATTCCATTTTTTTTTCTCTCCTTGCCTCAATCTGCATATTTCTTCTGACATTTCCCAGTGTATTATTTTTTCCTTCAGCTGTGATTAACTTGCTTCAAGCCTTACTGTTGAATTATTATTTTCTGTTATTGTATTTTTTACTCCTAGGATGTCCATGGGTAATATATTCTATCACATTTACATTTGGTAATTTATTATTTTCTGGTGAAACTCTTCATCTTGTCCTCAAATTTCTAATGCACATTAATTAGAGTTGTTTTAAAGTCCAAATCTTATGTTAATATCTGGATCCCCTCTGGGTCTCTTTCTATTGTTTGTTTTTTCCTTTGGCTTTTTGGCCATGTGGTATTGTTTCCTTATATGCCTGGGAGTTTTTAAATTGAAGGCCAAGTATTGTGTATGAAATGTTTTATGGATAATTTCAGCCTCTGTATGGTATTATCTTCCTCCAGAGGGGGTTTATTTTTGCTTCGGATTAAGGACAAGAATATCTCAATACATTCAGAGATTGAGCAGAGTTGACTGTTTCCTTCAAGAGTATTTTTAAAGTGTGTCAGTATGTCACAAAACTTCTAAGGATGTCTTTGTTATAATCTCACATTTAAATTCTTTTCTAGCTAGATATAAAACTCTCAGATCAAGATATTTTCTCTTTATTTCTTTTAGAAGCATTATTCCACTATTCTCTTGCATCTGTTCTTTCCTATATAAAGACCTGCTCTTTCTATTTGTAAGTTTTTAGTCTTTTCTATTGTTCTTTTATATTTTAAAATTTTATTATAATCTGCCCAGGTGGAGACTTTATTTATCCTTTTAAGCATTACATGACCATTTATCAAATTGAAGTTTTTAATCTTCCTTTAATTCTTGGAAATATATCATCATCATTTTAGGAATATTTACTTTCTTCCATGAAAGAGAGCATATTGTAGTGGATAATATCACATGTTTTAGAGTCAGAGAGATCTAGATTTGAATGCTGTGTCACTTATTAACTATGTGAATCACTCAGTCTCTATTCTGTGTCTTAATTTCCTCATTTGTAAAATGAGAATAATAATGTTCCCTCCTTCTTAGGGTTTTAATAAA
Source organism: Phocoena phocoena (assembly GCF_963924675.1). Taxonomy (NCBI): domain Eukaryota; kingdom Metazoa; phylum Chordata; class Mammalia; order Artiodactyla; family Phocoenidae; genus Phocoena; species Phocoena phocoena. The sequence continues at coordinate 65,791,799 of NC_089230.1, read as the reverse complement.
GGTTAAATAAAATTTATGCCTAAAAAGTGCTTAAAAGAATACCTGGCATAGAATAAGAGTTGCATAATAACACTTATTTTTTTGCTTCTGCTTCTGGTCTTTCTATACTCCCAGAGAAGACCTTTCTACTTCTGTATTCAAAAACTCATCTTTCCTTTTTTCTATTTCAATCTACTTTTGCTTTCCTGTGGCCTTCTGGCAGAGTTTTTCATATGATCTATCCGCTAGCTAACTTGTTCTTCAGCTGTAATCATATACTTTTATCTCATGTATACTGTGTTTTAAAATTTCAGCCATTTTGTCATTAATTTCTAATGTTACCTCCTAGTCATTTTTATGATTTCTTGTTCCTGCTTCAAGTTACTGGTAGCCTTCTTGCTTATCTTTTAAATTTTTAATCTTAAAAATAATTTATTTAATGTAGTATTTCAATGTTAGGAGTGTAATAAGTAAAATTAAGTATTTTACCTAAAGTGATAGAGTTCTGTCTAGCAAAAGCTTAGAACATCTGAAATGATATCATGTCTGAGATGTTTCAAAACAGTTATGAGCAGGGGGAGTGGTTGGGGATATAGATGAAATAAGACTGGCCATGAATTGATAACTATTTTAAGTTAAGTGATGGCTTACAGAGATTTTTTTATACCATTATATTTATTTAATATGTGTTTGAAATATTCCATAATAAAATGTTAAAAGAAATAAAAGCCTAGGAAAAACGTCAGAAAATATAATTCAAGAAATGATTTTAGGATATAGATGCTCCTCCTATAACAGTAAACAATTTCCCACTGATGATTATCTTTGGGAATCAATTTGCACATAATTGAATCATTTATTAAAACATCAAGCAATAATTTCCTTACTCATGCCAAAAAATTGTATTTTCTTATCATAAGGAATTTTCTAGAGATTTAAACCTAATGTATTTTTTTGAAACACTGAAATTTCTCTGATAAACTAATTTGAAATTAATACTAAAATAAGAGATGAGATGGTTGTTTCCCCAAATGCATACTCGAAAACTACTGTTTATGGGAGAGCGTTACACTAGAGTTAATCATGTTTTTCTCTAGCTGGTGGAAATATGGGTGGCTTAAATAGTTCATTTAAAACTTTTTGATAGTCTCTCAATGTGTTATCTACATTAAGTTTCATCTTCATGTAGGTGAAACATACCTACAGTACAATTAATTCAGATTCTGAATAGACAATGCTGGGAGGGAGGGATGGATGATAATATTGAAATCACATTTTTTCATTTTTTAAAATGGAATGAGCTTTATAATTTTCTCTAGTCTCAAAAGAAATATATGCTCATTGTAAAATATTTTAGGCTATATATAGAAACATATAAAGTATGAATAAAAAATCCACTGTTCCTTTGAAGATGTTTTAATGTAAACCCACACATTTCTTTTAAATGAGATAAAAAAAACATAGACACAGTGATTACGACATTTCCTAAGTTTTATGCAACATCCATATCTTTATTTTTTTTTATCACTAGCTTTATTTCTATTCCAAGTCCTGTTACTAATGCTGAAACCTCTGGAATCACTTCCAGGTAGATGCAGCTTTTTGAAGTGATTTCTCAGTCGATTCACCCCTCTCCCAGTCTTCAGGTTATCTCAAGATGACGTCTCCTCTCTCTGCTCAGGGTAACATCGCAGTTTCAGTTGCTGTGCTTATTAGGCAGTGGTGGAAAGGGCATATGGCCAGAGAGCATCCTCAGGCATCCACTGAGGGGTAACTCATCCACTGTGTCTTTGATCGTTCATCCCTGCTGCACTGCATCTGCTGATAAGACGGAGTTGGCCTTGGCCATGAGTTATGCCCATGCAGATCACTTTATGTTTTCCTGGTCCTAACTGTAAGCCTTCACCTGCCCTGTTTTGGACCCCTTTTGGGGATACAGGAGAAATTTGAGCTCTTTGAAGTATAGTCAGACTCTTCATTGACTATCGTTACCATCTATTAAATATTTTTTATACATCGTTATTGGAGTATAATTGCTTCACAGTGCTGTGTTAGTTTCTGTTGTACAAGAAAGTTAATAAGCCATATGCATACATATATCCCCATATCCTCTCCCTCTTGCCTCTCCCTTGCCACCCCTCTATGTTGTCACAAAGCACCAAGCTGATCTCCCTGTGCTATGTGGCTGCTTCCCACTAGCTATCTATTTTACATGTGGTAGTGTATATGTGTCCATGCCACTCTCACTTTGCCCCAGCTTCCCCCTCCTCACCCAGTGTCCTCAAGTCTATTCTCTACGTCTGTGTCTTCATTCCTGCCCCGCCACTAGGTTCATCAGTGCCATTTTTTAAAAAATTCCATATATGTGTTAGCATACTGTATTTGTTTTTCTCTTTTTGACTTACTTCACTCTGTATGACAGACTCTAGGTCCATCCACCTCACTGCAATTCTTTTTACGGCTGAGTAATATTCCATTGTATATATGTGCCACATCTTCTTTATCCATTCATCTGTCGATGGACACTTAGGTTGCTTCCATGTCCTGGCTATTGTAAACAGTGCTGCAATGAACATTGTGGTACATGTCTCTTTCTGAATTATGGTTTTCTCAGGGTATATGCCTGGTACAGTAGTGGGATTGCTGGGTCATATGGTAGTTCTACATTTTTCTTTTTTTTTGCCGTACGCGGGCCTCTCACTGTTGTGGCCTCTCCCGTTGCGGAGCACAGGCTCTGGACGCGCAGGTTCAGTGGACATGGCTCACGGGCCCAGCCGCTCCACGGCATGTGGGATCTTCCCGGACCGGGGCACGAACCCGTGTCCCCTGCATCAGCAGGCGGACTCTCAACCACTGTGCCACCAGGGAAGCCCCAACCTTAGGTTTTATCATTAAATATTTTTAGCTAATCTAACGTGCAACATGTTTCTCAACATTGCTTTCATTTGCATTTCCTGATTACCAGCACGGATGAACATTTTTCACAGTGTTTGTTCACTAATAGTATTTTCACTTATGTAAATTGTGTATTTTTACCTTCCAGGTCTTTATTTTACATTAAACTAAGAATAATAAATATAGCTCTTGCAAACCAAAAGTAGAAAGTGATCTTCTGTTTTCAAAATGATTTCAGTAGATTTTCAAAGTCTGAGTGTCTTACATACAGTTACTTGCGATAATTTTAACAAATATAAAAAATGTCATCTATGTCTTTGGCTTTGGGAAAAGAAAGGTAAAAGAATTGGCCCTTGCTCTCAAAGATATTTAATCTTTCAGGTTAAAGCAGAGTTATGACAGAGAAGTTCTCCAGTGTTTGGGGGCCCTGAGATGGGATCTCTACCTCAGATGAAGATTCTAAAGGCATCCCAAGGTGTTAACCCTTGCATTAGACCAGGGAGATGAGTGCAACTGGAGCAGGTGCCATGTATCGAGCTGACTGCATGTGCAAAGGAACAGAGGTGGGGAAGAGCGTGGCCCTTCCCTGTGTCACACTGGAGCTGGTACTGGGGCAGTAAACTGGAGACCCACGTTTCCACTCTTAAGGATTTTGCAGTCTATTCAGAAAGTGCTGAAGAGTCTTTGAGGATTTTTAAGCAAATCTGGAAAACTTCTCACAATGGCAGAGTAGGATGGAGGATAGGTGGGTCATGGAAAAAACAGTGTAGAGGCATTTAGAAGCATTCTAGGGTGAAGGGGTGAAAAAGTGCTGAGAACAAAGAAGAGGTGATGAACTTGAGAACTATTTGAAAGTATATCAATAGCCTTAAGAAAACCCAATATTTAAGTCAAATTTGCTATGGGAAGAGAAGACAAAGAAAGGCTACCACACCATCAGGGACAGGGGTGACAATCTCAGGGCAGAGTCAGAGATGGGCAAAGGGAGGCCTGACCCTCTCTCTTCTCACCTGCAGGTACATATGAAGAGCCTCTCTTGCAATCCTGCGGACAGCTCACACAATTGTGTCCTAGTCTCCCTACAATACCTGAAGGTGTGCATAGTGGCTCCATCTGCCCCTGCGCTTGTGCAGGCCTTTAAAGCAGGTGCAAGGCTATGGGGACAAGGAGCTCCAGGCTCCTGGGTGCCCAGACTGGAGGAAGGGGAGCATTGGGCTGCAGGTAGCCATGTACCCTGGGTCTCAGAGGCTCCTTGCTCTATGAAGCAGGGCCTAACCGGAGGACAGAGCCAGCCTGCTTCGCTGGAACTGAGGGCAGTACAGGTGAGAGGCCCTGACTCAGCAGACGGGATCTCCTGGTAGGCACATGGCTTTAAGACTGTAGGCTGAACCTGTGTCATGTAGATTCTGTGGGCAAGGTTTGGCAGGTGACCTGACCCCACTGAGCTTTAAGTGGCTGGAACAACCTCTTAGGAACAGGGAAACTAAGAGACCTTTGCAAACTTGATGACACACTATATATAAAATAGATAACTAATAAAGACCTACTGTATAATACAGAGAACTCTACTCAATACTATGTAATGACTTATATGGGAAAAGAATCTAAAAAAGAGTGGATATATGTATATGTATAACTGATTCACCATGCTGTACAGCAGAAAGTAACACAACATTGTAAATCAAATATTCTCTATTAAAAAAAAGAACTTGATGACAACCACAGTTTTTGGAGACACCCACAAGGGATGACATTTATCCACTTTTATCCAACTCTAGCTTTAGGTTGGGCTGTCTGAGGAAATATGTTATAGAAGACTTATGTTAATGAAAATCTTTTCAAAGTTTTAATACTTCTTTTGATTCTGAATGGTCACAAATGGCTTTTCTATAAGTATCAGGCTTTTCTAAAAGTATCACTTTTTCTGTTAAGTATCAGTTTTCTCATTCTTAGTAATGACAACTTATTTACAAATTAGCAAGTTTAAAATATTCAATTCTCAATAAATATTTATTGAGTAACTACTATGTATGGGATTGGGGTTATAGCAGTGAACTAGATGGAAAAAAATGGCCTTTCTGGAGCTTGGATTATAGTGGCAGACAGAAAATAAAAATGTAAAATATGAGTATATAAGATAATTTAAAAAATGATAAATGCTATGTGAAAAAACTGGTAATGTGCTAGAGAGTAACAGCAGAGTGGGGAGAAGACTTTTCTAAGGACTGAATTTTCAGCATGTCTCACTTAGGTTTAAACTCTACTGAGATCCTGAAAATGTTTCCTTTAACCATGAAGACCATTTTCTCCCCAAAGCCATCTCTTTGTTAAATACTTCTTTTGCTCTAAAAGCTCCATGCACTGTTCGTTACAGCAGTGATTATGTTTGCATTTCACATTCATTTGGGTGATCATTTGATTGATGCTCTCCCCCAGAGACTGTGTTCTATGAGAACAAAGATGAGGTCAGTCTTCATTTTCCACTCCATCCAGCACTAGCAATGAGCTTGCTCGTTGCAGGAGTGAACGAACGGCTAGCAGTTTTAAAATGCTTAACAAATCTAGAACTGTGCATATTTTTCTGAACTGTCTCAAGGTCAGAGTGCACTTGACAAAGTGGGCACATGATAAATGTCTCATTGAATAGAAATACAATTTTCCAGATCTTAATATGTTGATCTGGGTGAATAATACGTGGCCCTGTTCGATTTTGAAAATTGGATCATTCCTACTGAGGAACAATGGTGGAAATACAGGTAAGAGTGGAAAAGAGGAGAGAAGCCCTTTTTGAAGTGGAAACTGTTTCTGAACTGACAGAATAAGCTCCCTCTGTCAGAAGAGGTAAGGGAGCAAAGTGCTGGGTGGGAAGGCTGAAATTTAAGCAGAATTTAGACAGACAGGAACAAATATAGGATTACTATGTCATCAGGACATAGATTTATGCATAATTTCATAATATTTTTAATTGGAACTCAGGAGGAAACTATTTTAGAACAAGCAGTATGAAAAAGAGTGTAAATTTACAACTTACCTTTGCCAAATTACTGAGTATTGTTAGGATTCAAAGACTTTGAGTCTTTTCCTTTTAGGGGCTACTAAAACTAGAAGGAAAAGAGAAATACGGGATCACTGGGCTTGAACCAAAAAAAAAAAAAAGGATGAAACAAAAGGGAAGGAGCAAGTGGGGAGGCTGACTGCTTAGGAGAAAGATCAGCCCTGGCCAGATCCTCCTTCTACAACCCAAACAAGCCCAAGTCTCCAGTGGATATTTGCTAACTTTTCTGATCAATTCCGATCCATTTGAGCTTTGCAACGTAGGAAGATGGGATCACCTGTGGCTTCTTCCTTCTAGGCCTAGAAGATTCTCAGTGATGAGGAATCCACTGCTTTCCAAGCAGCTCATGTTACTTCTAGACACTATTGTTAGAAAATACTTATTCATGTGGAGCCTGTGTCTGTCTTCTTATAGCTTTTGTTTATTGTTCTTAGTTCTAACTAAGTTCTTGGTGCCTTCAAAACCAATCTAATTCATGTTCTACATAAGAGTCCCCAAACATTTGTAGCCATGTCCCTGCTCCTCTTGTCCCTATCTCTTCCTCTGTAGGGTACCTTCTTTTCTCCCCTCTGCAAATGCATGGTCTTATCTGTGTCCTTCTTTATCTGTGATACCCCTGATTTCAGTATGGAGTTGGGATGACTACTTCTTTTATGCTAAATATGATTTTGCCATTAATGGAAAACAATATTCTTGGTAGCCACACCATACTGTACACACATATTGAGTTCAATGCCAGATAAAACCATTAAGGCTTGTGTAAAGTATCCTGTTGCTGAGTCATGTCACCCCATTCTGCCTTTATGTAGTCACTTGTTTAGAACAGTTGTTTTCCTATGACTCCTGCCTGTTGAATGTTTTAGATTCTAATTCTGTCATCCAAACTCTTTACTATTCTTCACAGTTTTATGCAGTAGAAAAAAACTGTTAAGCATGCCTCCATCCAAGTCACTGGTAAATCTTGATCATGAAAGGACCACGCTCAAAGCCTGTAATTACCATTAAAAGGAACTTCCTCACAGGTTGGCATCAATCTGTTAATTGGTATCTTCTTTGGCATGGTTATCAAATCTATTACAGATCTGTCTTATGATGCTGTCATCGTGCCTTAGTGGTTTTCAACTTTTGCAGGGCATTCGAGTCAACGGAAGAACTTTTAAAAATCCAAATGTCCAGTCCCCATCCCCAACCAATTAAGTCAGAATCTCTAGGATGGGACTGAGGTATTAGTATTTTTAAAAGCTTTCCAGGTGATTTTAATATGCAGCCGAGGTTGGGAACACCCAGCCTAACTCAAGTCCAGAAGTCCCCAATCTTCTCTGATGACAAGCATTATCTGGGAGTACATCTTATAAGTACAAACCCCTGGTCCCATCCCCTACCCACTGGGTCAGAATCTCCTGGAAAGCTTCAGAAACTTGGGAACACTGATAGCTCATACTTAAGTCTTTCTTCCTCCAAAAGGGTATGACCAGAGAAGTAGTCAAATCCCTGCTGAAATCCAGATTTACTATTTCACCACGTTTTTCTGTAAAGGAAGGAAATGGGTCAGTATGACTTACACACACGTAATCAAATGTACTTTTTGTGGTAAAATATCGTCTAAATAACGTCAGTGGTCCACGTGAGGAGTGCTTGTCTCGTAACCCTGGAACTCCTACCTGTTCCCTCTTTGCCGCAGAAGCAGTAGCAGTCTTTGAATATGATATGGGAGATGGAGGTTTGGACTCCTCATTTTGCCGCTTTCTAGTTCTGAGACCTTGGGCAGACTCTGGACTGCTCAGCACCTTATTTCTATGATCTTTTAAGTGGGACCAATAATACCTTCCTTGTGGGGTCTTTGTGAATGAAGTGTGGGAATTTTAAAGCCTTATAAACGCTCAAGTTTGCCCCTGTTCGTGTTGCATGCGTGCATATGTGTATGTATGGAGGAGACGGCCGCGATGGGGATGCTCAAAAGGAGGAAATTGCTGGAGGACTAGAGGCAAGATAGGGGCACGCTCTGGCTCGTCAGAAGTCAACAGAGTTGTTTGAGGCTCTCTTTCAGCAATTGTTCTTCCGTTTTATTGAGCCTTACAGGCTTACAATACAAACTTGATTAGTAAGGACGGTTTACTGCAAAGCTTTAAAGCAGTGCTCATCAATTGATGGTCATGGTGGTGGAATAGAAACAAATGCTGAAGGGACGAGCAACCTAAGATTTTGATATATCAATATTCCATAGGTCTGCATCCTCCTACTTCCCCAGCAGGAAAACCGTTGGTGAAATGGTTCCATTCTTTCAGTTGGAGCCTTGCATTGCTTTGGTGGGCTGGGGAAGCAGGAAAGTTGAAAGCCACTGTTGTGGAGAATAAATAGTGGCGTCCTGTAAATTTAACCAGCAAGATTCATAAGGTAACCTAAGACCCATGGCTTCATGGTGGTTTTCTACTATTTCAGAAAGAGTGAGCTCATGGCTAAGAGTCACTGTGGATTAAGAAATGCTCAGATGGCCAAGGTTACGACTACCAAAAGTCAAATAGGTGGTTTTAGTTGAGGGATTGGGACAGGTCTTGGCCCCTTTCTTTGAATTCTTCCATCTACTGTTTCATTCTAACTCTTTGAGCTATTGTACTCAAGCCTTAGCCTCTGGTCTTTCATCATGACTTTGGTCAGATACAGTGACAGTCTGTAGTGATTACAGATTTATTTTAAAAGACAACCTACTGACCTTTTTATGAATAGCAGCTTTAAACAGAAGATGAGAAAACGTCTCTAAGTCAAGCATATATGCTTAGTATTAGGTTTAAATTTAGAAGTGATGCAGTGAGTGAGGCTAACCCCATTCTCCATGTGTTTTTAGTTATTATATTGTTTAGTATAGTGCAATTAATATAAACTTAATCAAATCTATTATCTTTGACAAAAAGGCAAATGCTTGGAATATTAAGGTTTTTTTTTTAAGATGAAGAACATAATTAATTTTTCCAAACTTGTCTAAAAATGCTTAGTGGTCAGTTTTGCCATTTAGATTTATTTAAACACATGTAAATTTGGCATTTTGAGCAGCAATTAATAAAGTTGCTTTAATTTTAATCCTGGATTTTCTCTTCCTCTCTGGCTTTTTGAAAATGTACTAGGCTAAGCATATAAATTACTGTTCCAGAGATATGGGGACATATGTATCTGTATAGCTAATTCACGTTGTTGTAAAGCAGAAACTAACACCCCGTTGTAAAGCAATTATACTCCAATAAAGATGTTAAAATAAATAAATAAATTACTGTTTCAATTTTCAAAGATTTTGGCTAGTACTTTCTGGGATAGTAAAATAAATAGTATGAAAGCAGTTTAATCATGGATGTTTTTAAAGGTACATGGTTTTATTAAAAATAGCATTTGTTTGTCCTTATTTTAAAGTGTAAATGTGTTAGTCAATTACGACAATTAATAATCTTTAAATTATAAATGAAATTATGATGTTATTTAGTTGATTCACAAATATTCCTTATCTTAGTACTTAAACTTCTGAATGCATTCTTTTTTTGCATTTGTTTTCCATGTAGTATTCATTTATAGCAATTTAGTTTTACCTTTTGAGCAACTACCTAACTGTGATTTTGGACAGATCATTTTGAACATTTTTGGGCCTCATTTTCTTCATCTGTAAAATATCTAAGGCCCTTTCCACCTTTAAAATTGTTACTCAGAGATCTCTCACATTTGATGACAATTTTCTTGACCCTTTTGGGAGCATTTATTTATTAAGCATCTTGTTTGATTTCTTTATGTAGGCATCTTACCTGACCTATTTTCTAAGCTCTGTGGAGGTGTAGATGCCTCATTTCTTAATTTGTTTTGAATTGCTCTTAGCATTTAGAAGAAAATCCCACACAAACAGAAATTCAGTAAACATTTGTGAAATGAATAAGTAAAATTTCTCCCCAAAGCTATTCATTTCCATATAGAAGATTATAAAATTACTAAGCTCTTGCTTTTTTTTTGTTTGTACAGTAAGTTTTAAAAACAGAAATATCTGAATTTAAGTTTTCTTAGACCCATAACTTAATGTAATATAGTATATACTTAAAAATGTTTGATGAAAATAAAAATGTCTAGGAAGTGTCACTTGTGCTCACCAAGATGCTAGTTCTCCTCTCCTTCAGGCAGATACTACACTGAAGTTGGGCACAGCCTTGAGACTTGTTTTGATAATGAAGAGCCACTCCTCAGTAGATGTATTAAAGAGCTGATGTGTGATTCCTTTTGCTCTCTTCCCCAGCTCAGGGAAGCTGAAACCTCAGCTGAGAGGCAGTCATAAATGATGGAATTCTCGGGTGACAAAAATGAAGAGTCCCCCCCTTCCTCCCACTTGACAGGTTCTGAGGTAGATATATAGTTAGACAGGTAGCATAAGGCAGAAATAAGACTTTATTTTTTTAAGTCACTGATATTTTTTTGTTACCACAGCATAACGTTAGCCTATCGTATAGCAAGTTGTAAATTGAATGAAAATAATTTTAAACTTTATTAAAGTTGTAAGAAAAATGCTTCGTAAATTGAAATGTTTCATATTTAATTATGAGCCTCCAATATGTTTTGTGAAAAGCTTAATCCAAACACTTGAGTAAAATTTAGCTCAACGTTCACATACTTTCACAGAGTGAAAATACTGCTTTTGATACAGCTGCAAAGTAAATTATTAAAGAAATATTTTTAGAATTGTGTTACAATAGAGATAATGGAAAATCTCTGGTGGTGTGAATGCTTGTTGGATATGTTTTCATTCAAACTCACTTTTCCCAGGTAAGAACAGACTCAACTGCTTCCTAAATTCATTATCCTATTTATTTACCACCAGTGATTTTCAAGTCAGTTATTAATTTCATTACAGAAAATAGGTTTTTAGCATGTATAAACAGACTGCATTTGAATCTTCTCTAGTTTTAATTTCAGATCTTTCAGTGGTCGTTTCTCCCAGAGGAAAATGTAGAGGCTAAAAAATTTAAGAAAACTGTCTAAAAGTTTACTGTTTTGTGTAACAACACCTCAAGACACAGTAGTTACTAGCACAGAACCTAGGGCTGGATGTGTGGGTTTAAATCCCAGCTTGACTAGTAATGAACCTTATGATCTTGAGTAAGTTACTTCCTCTCTTTGTGCTTCAGTTTTCTCGCCTGATAAATGGAGGTAGTAATCCTAAATCATAGCGCGTAGTGAACATTACCTTATATAAAACACTTAAAACGGTATCTGCCACATAGTTTGTGCTCAGTAATTGTTGCTCAGTCTATTAAGAGGACCCTTCTATTATTGGAGAAGTCTGTTGACAAATTTTCACTTATTTAACTGTATGCTCTTTGGCTTTTTTTTAGTTTAGAGTTTGTTCTTCCACCACTTTTTTCTTTGTCACGTTTTGTTATCATGCTGGTACTTAATCATGCGTGCATATTGTAAATTATACTTTCAATTTATTTTTGTTGATATCCAGTGGCCTTTGAAGTTAGTTACCTCTAAATGATTATTACTATGACTAATTCCAATAATAGTTTTAGAAATCTATAATACTAAAACATGTTCCTAGAATCATAAAATTTATTTCTCATCCAAAGTTTACAATATAGATGAAACATTAGTCAAGATAAAAAGCTAAGCCAACATACATCTGTTAATGTATTTCGCTCTGGGTGGGTGTGTGGGAAATAAAATAGTTAAAAGGACAGGGCTCCTGCCCACCAGGAATTTGTAATATAGTTGAAGAATTATGAATAATAAACATGAAGCAGAGACTCATACAAGATAGGTTAGAAACAAATCATCGTTCTTAAATAAGTGATATAGAAAGTTTGAGGAGGGAAACATCACTTGAGGCTGAAGAATTCACAGAGGCTTCAAGAAGGAGCTATTATGTACATGTTCCAAATAACGTATTTAAATTTAGCTTAACTCATATACACTGTTTCTATAGCATGGGAAAGCAATGCAGCTTAAGGTACAGCTGCATGGCAATGCATAGATTAATACATCTTTAAGAGTCTTCTGTGTTGGTATAACATAGAGCTGCTAGGAATCAATGGAGCAAAATGTGGACAGTGTTTGGGAGTGGAAATATCCCAGAAGAATGGATTGCATGAGAGAGGAGGTGGTGGAGTCAGGTCTGGTAGAGCGGGGGAGCTCATGATAGGGAGCCTGCTGGGGAGCTGGATAGTCACTACATGGCTGGAATGGGAGAGACTGAAGCTCTTAGACGAGGCATATTGTGGGGTGGCTGGTCTTTAGTCTTAGGACTCAGTGCAACTTTTCAGAATATCCTCTATGGCTCCTGGATTATAAAGGGAGAAGATTGCATTATGGACCACACTGATAATGTGATTTGGAGTATAGTGATTGTGACTTAAAGGCCTAAAATGACATTATAATGTAGAAATATGGGGTCTTTTATACATGTTTTAAAATATATTAATATTTAAGAAATAAATTACAGTAGCTTTCTATTAGTAGCTGGTGAATTCTGGCTACTCTGGGCCACAGTGAGGCATAAAGATTTGTATTCTGGAAACAGTAATCCAACAACATTTTCAAAAAGGATTATAAGGGAGAGAGAACGTCAAGAAGAGGCATCCAGGCAGGTGGTGATGAAGGGGTGGAGCAGGGGGCCGGATGAATGCATGGAGAGGGTGTTGGGAAATCAAAGACACTTGAAATGGTGAATCAGCTATTTTGTCAAACATCTGTATTCCCCGGCTTACTTTAATGAGAAAAACTATTTTTCTGAAAATAAGATTTGAAAAGGTATGTAAGAGGCTTAACTAGGGAATGGAGGAGGGACAGAAAGCAAAGAGAGAATTAAGGAAAGTAAGAGAAAAGGAACCTAACCTTCCCTGTTCGTTGGGTGGGAGCTCTCCCAGAGGATGTCAGCCTGAGCTGCTTGAGAGCCAGCCCTGGGATGTCTCACACCACCACCTCTGCCTCTCCCCCGCATCCTGACTGTGCAAAACTCATTGGACTTTTAAAAAGAGAATCCCAATAGAGTCATCTGCAACAAATTGTGGGAGCAGATGTGAAATTTCTTCTTTGTCTGGCACTGGGGAAGGATCAACATAGAAAAGCATTTTGAAAGTATTTCCCAATCAATAATGCTTGAACAAAAATAAAAATGACTTCACGGATTAGGAGGACATTTATGAGACAGCATCTTTTAAAACTTCTTCTTACCATATAAAAGGAGTAACTCATATGTAATTAAATGGTCAGGATGATAGACATACACATATTATCTGTTCAAATATATCAAAGGAAATGATCCCTGATAGTTTTTCTCGATCTTTATTTCCCACAAACCTCACAGTAGTTGTAGATGTAATAAGTAAGGAAAAGCTGCTTTCTTTCCTAGTTGGCTGTATGTCTTTGTTCTTGGCATGTAGGCAAATGGCAAATTTGAAGACTAAATCACCCCATCAGCATGGGTTCTGATTTTTGCCACATTCTACAGGAGAAAGCGCTAAGTGGAGGTTGATGGCAAGTTGAGTGATTTGTTACTTTTTAAATAAGCGCATTAAGCCTAACATCCACACAAGTCTGCACACTTTGTTCCTGTGTGCCATGGTTGCTAATTATTCCCTGCTGACTGAATTAGTTATGAGAGAGCAATACAGCAGGACAAAAGTTGGGAAGTTCCTAGGAAAAGTTGTTGATGAATATTGATTCATACCTGTCGGAGGTATAGCTCAGGGCTAGAGCATTTGACTGCATACCTGTTTACAGTTCCCAGTTCAGTTGCTTGGTAGCCAGTCCAAATCTTGCAACATTACATCCCCGATCAAAAGAGGTGCCAGTGGACAAGTGTCCTCAGCTGACGGGACGTTGCACTCCAGTGAATGAGAGCAAAGCTACCGAGCCAGTCAGGTACAGTTTGTTTAGAATAAAGGTGGATCCCAAGATAACTAATACTACCACCTGGCATATCCAGCCTAGCTCACTTTCACTTTCAGCCACTGTAGAGTCAAGAACTACTCCACTTTCTTTTCTAGGTCAGATCCCTCTCTGGCCATTTCTTTAGGGTCATCATGACTTGAGCCTGAGCTACAAAAATACTACCTTCTCTGCAGAAGGAGGGGAGATCTTTATGGTGAAGATATTCATCCTGTACTCACTTCCCTGATCAGGTGCTCTGAATCAGTGAATGAGAAAACTCCCATTTGAGTTGGTTGACTTAGTGCCAACAATGATAAGGCTGCCATTTATCGATCCTTACCCTATACCAGGCCCTGTGGTAGAATTTACCACAAATTCTCTTTTAATCTCCACAAGAACCCTTTGCAATAGGTATTATTATTAGACTCAGTTTACAGATGAAGGGACTGAAGATTATAGAAGACATAGGTATTAACAGGTGGTTAGTGGAATTAGAATCTTGCCCCTCTGAAGCTAAGCCTATGCTCTTTATGTAGAATGGTGTTAGTCTAAAACAAGATTTTTTTTCAATAAGTAGCATGTTGGAGGAGGGGTATCTGTCTTTTTCAATCATCTCTAGCCCAGCCTCTGAAAAGTTTAGAATTTAGACATAGCAGGAGAAAATAATTGAGAAATAAACTGGCTCGTATGTTTACCCCAGGGGGTGGGAGGTATCTGTACTCCTTCAGAGGGCAGCTATGTATGACCTGGGTTTGCCTTGCATCAGGGGATTAAATTAAAAGGCTTTTATTTTTTAAAGTCTAGGCTCAGTGAAGGAGGAGCTGGGTTAATAGAGAGTGACACTGAGGGAGGAGAAAAGTAGCCCAACCCTGTAGTAGAAAGAGTTGGAGTGTGAGTGCTGTGTGTATGCATGTTTGGCAAGTAGGGGGACTGGGGAGGAGGAGAGGGAGAAACCTCTGCTCTGGTTTCCTGAAGTCCCTGGAGGGGGCAGAGCTGAGAGCATCCCAGTGGCAACCATGATAGACTGAAACCTGGGGTCCCTTTGCAGTTTTCCAGCATCATACCAGCCTTAATGTGGGTAAACCCCCAAATCACTAAGGCTGGATTTTCTGCCTAATGTTTTCAATTTGATTGGTAGTCTAGATTTAATTTGATTTAGAAAAATAATCGGAAGCTCTCCTAAATCTAGTATATCAAAACAAAATTTTACTTAAAACCCTAAAAGGTGTGTTCTCAATAAGGGTGATGTCATCCGCAAGGGGAATCCGATTAGTTTTTGGGGAGGGTTGAAAAAAGGCTTACTCCCCACTTTTATGTGCAAGCCACAGATATACATATAGTCCATAAACAGCTACAAAGTCTATCTGTGGTATATCATGGGGTGATTAGGAAAAAATGTTTAAAAATGCCACTTTAACAAGAGGTGTAAAAATGAAAATCAGTTGAGAAATGCTGCTTTAAAGTCCCAGATTCTCAGAGAAATATTCAAAGTTACAAGGGTCGAAGAGGGAGATATGAAGTGCCATTTAGGAGGGAAGATGAATGTGCAATACTTGCAGGAACAGAAGGAAGTGAGGAGAAGGACAGGTATATAGCATCGTAAAAAAGAACTTTTGTTGTTTAGATGGACACTCACATACATAAAACAATAAATTAGTTAAGTTCATTTCTTTAACCTAGGAGATATTGTTATAAGCTCTTTGAAGTGTCTCTGCAAATGTCAGGAAACAGAAAGTTCCCCTTATGCGTGTTCAACACAGTCTCTCTCTCAAGCAGGATCTACCTGTTGTTGGGCATGAAATCTGTACATCGTTTGCAGTTTGGCTTTAGGTGTCCTCCTTCCCAGAGTCCCGTTAATACAATCCTACACTCTGCTCCCTCCATAAACACTTGCTGTCAGAATCCCTAGAACGTTTAACTGCTTTTAAGTTTCCTCCAAATTGTAAAAAGACCACATAAGGGTGAGATGCTTTGGTTCTTTTTGGCTGAGGCTTAATTTATTACTATTATTTTTATTTTAATTTTTTGGGGTTTTTTGAGGTATAGTTGATGTACAATGTTATATAAATTTCAGGTATACAACATAATGATTCACAACTTTTAAAGGTTATACTCTATTTATATTTATTATAAAATATTGACTAAAGTCTCTGTGTGGTACTATATTTCCTTGTAGCTTATTTGTTTTATACATAGTTGTTTATACCTCTTAATCCCCTATCTTGCCCCTTCCCTGTTCCTCACTGGTAACTACTAGTTTGTTCTGTATATCTGTGAGTCTGTTTCTTTTTTTAAAAACTATTAATTCATTTGTTTCATTTTATAGAATACACATATAAGTGATAATATAAAGTATTTGACTTTCTCTGTCTGACTTATTTCACTTAGCATAATACTGTCCAGGTCATCCATGTTGTTGCAAATGACAAAATTTCATTCATTTTTTATGGCTGAGTAATATTCCATCACATATATATGCCACATCTTTTTAATCCATTCATCTGTTGATAGATACTTAGATTGCTTCCAAGTCTTGGCTATTGGAAATAATGCTGCTGTGAACACTGGGGTGCATGTATGTTTTCAAATTAATGTTTTCATTTTTTTTTTCAGCTACATACCCAGGAGGGGAGTTGCTAGGTCATATGGTAGTTCTATTTTTAGTTTTTTAGGAATGTCCATACTGCTGCACCAATTTACATTCCCGCCAACAGTGCACAAGGGTTCCCTTTTCTCCACATCCACTGAGGCTTAATTTAAATTCCCTAGATCAACGGTTTTCAAACTTTAGCTGCATCTGAACCACTTGGAGGCCTTGCTAAAGCTCAGGTGGCTTGCTGGCCCCTATCCCTGGACTCTTTGATTCAGGAGGCCTGGTAGGGGGGCAATAATTGACGTTTCAAATGCTCGTGCCGCTGGTTGGGGACTACACTTTGAGAACCACTGCCCTTGATCAATGACTTCCCTAACTGGGTTGGTCATCAGAATCATTGAGCAGCTATCCTGGGCTCACCTCTTGAGAATCTGGGTCAGTGAGTCTAGAGAGGCACTCAGATTTTATACAGTTTTGTAGCCTCCCAGACAATTCTGATAAGCATTTGGGTGTGGGAATTCCTCTTCTATGTGGCTCTGATCAGAATTATCCTCTGGCACTGAGGACTGACTGCCCTTTTGTTCTTCATTTGTGAGATATCTTTGCCGGGCAATGTATTGCTCCCAGTGGGTGATGTAACTCTGTATATTCATTTATTAATATACTCATTCTTATAAAATGAATGTTGATTGCATTCTCAATATTTCAGGGAAAAGAGCAGAGCTCTCTCTTTGGAGGTTGGTTTATGAAACCATGCTGCCCAGAGACAGAATATTAATTAGACCATTTATGAGGAAATATATAAAAAGAAAGACCCTGGATTCTGTGTTCAACTGAACTGTTCAAATAAATCAAACAATGGGCCCCCGATAAATGTATAATATTTTACTTATCATTTTGGACTTTTCATGAAAACCTTGTCTTTGAGTTGGGGCAGGAGAATCTAAAGCACTGGCAAAATTCTACTAATATTTGGGAAATCAGTTGGGGATGCTTGGGATGGCAATACTGATACCTGGGCTTGAAGAAAATATAATTTTTTTAACCTAATGTGATTTTCTTGAACTTATTTTGCAAGTGATTTCCAAGACTGGGTTATATGATTAAAGCTGAGATCTCTTTACCCGGGAGAAGGGGCAAGAACCACATCAGTCAATCGATTAATCAATCAATTGATCTGTCTCTGTCTATTTAATTTTCACCTCCTTCCACTGAAAATTTGTAGTAGTCCCCAGATAGACCTTAGAAAAAATCTTTCTAGGGATTTTTCTGAATTCAGGATGTTTAGCAAACCCAATCTAGGGAGAAACACAATGATTTATGCTATGAGTGAACAAAGGAATTCTGAGAGATCATGTTAGGCTACGACGGTGATACTGAGTCAGCTAAGCCTTTCTTCCTGGAGACTTGAGGACTAGAGAGTACTTACGACTCAGGGATCACAAATTATTGGTTCTGGAATTAGTTACAGATCCTCAAGGTACTAGCCCAGCAGCTGGAAAGGATATTTATCAGAGAGTCATGGATATACAATCACTTAATTATTACCTTTCTGGGTATTTGGAATATATGCTATCAATTACCCATCAGGTTTCATTGCTAGGGTCAAAGACTTCAGCAACTCCTTTTCACCTCAGTGAATAATTCCACAGCAAAGTTTAGGCATGGGAGGCCCTGTGATGGATCTTTGGCATCCTAACAAGTTGTTTTTTTTAATTGTTTGGTAGACTACTGTCCATGCTAATTTTACTATAATATTATTATTTTACTATAATATTATTTTTCTACATTGCCTTGTTCATTCACTCTCCCCAATAATTGAGAAGTAGAAATGCCTGCTCATAAATATCTATTGACTCAACCAAGCCACTAACGTTTAACCCCTATAACCTTCCCCAACGTGACACCTTGGAAGCAATGATACATGAAATTTTACTCACGTGTATACAGATATCCACTTCTGTCATCTCACTGAAAGATATTTATTTCATGATCAAAAGCAGTGACTCATAAGAGTCTAACCAGATTTCCATTCATTCCTTATATTCCAGGGTGCCTGATGGTCCACTGCTGAGTTGTGACAGCTCTATTAGTCTCCCACTTTAGGGTTCTGAGTGGGAGTGTGGTCTTTGTCACTTTAAACCCTGTAGGAGAAGGGGGTCAAAGGGCGTGGAGGTAGAGGATAAGGGGGAGTAAACAGACGTGCACTGACTGTGAAGAGAGGTGACTTGCAGGAGGGTTAGCGGGGACAGATGAGATTGGGAGAGGAACAGGTATCAAGCAAAGATTGTTTCCCCCAAAGAATAATGGTAAAAACTTTTCTCTCTGCTTCAGAATGGGTGCAACCCTTGAAGAACTGGGGGAGATTCTGATCTTCTGAGCTTCCGTGGTGAAACATCAACACTGAAAAATTGTCAGTCAGATTGCATCCAAAGTCATCATGCTAAATGAATGCATTTTATTTTTAGGATATGAAAACCAGATAAGCGTTGCTCAGGAGTGTGGGGCTTGGAGTGTAAATTAACACAAGCTTAGCCATATCTTTTTGTGTCTGTTGGTGTTAATGCTGTCCCTCTTAAAGCAGAGAACGTCAGAGACCCAGACAAGTATGATTTGATTACACACGTGTCCTGGTGCTTTGTCACCAGTGAGTATTCTGTAAATGCTCCTGAGTGGTGTTTTCACCACAAATGCTTGTTTCAAAGAGATATGTGTTAGAAATGGTCATTGGTTTCAAGCAGGGAAACATTTGCAGTAAATATGTCTTATTAAATATGTGATAGGCATCGGAGACACAAATTTCCTGTGCTTAATAACTACAAAGGATCTTTAAGCCCCAGCCCTCACTTTCAAAAGTTTCTATTTTAGTGGGAAAGAGGGAACACAGGCAAATCACTATCCTGAGAGACTTAAAAAATGGCTGAGTTGACTCATTGTTTAAGTGCGACAGGATCTTAGATCTCTTATCTTTTGATGGCAGACAGAGATGGAGGATTGGAGAAAGCAAGGAAAATGAACCTTTCATTTACTTGATGAGGTTATACCAATAACAACAGCAGACTCTATAATGAAAGTCAGAAATGTTAACCAAAGTGGACATAAGGAAGGCCGGTGTTTTTTTTTCATAAGTTCCCTTGGGTTCCACAGTGTTATTTCTTCCACACTATTGCATATCTTTCCTGTACAAATAATTCCCTTTGGAGTTAATGAAACACTCATTTAACTGTACCATAAGTCATATATGTTTCCTAAACATGAGAAGCCATGACTGAACTCATAGTTAGCTAGCTAAGCAGAGTAAGAAGATATCTTGGAATTGAATTGCAATTGTAAATATTGTTTGGTGTGATCAAAACTCCCATAAAACAGCAATTAATTTTAGATAATTACTACTTGGAAACTACATAATTGCATGTTTCCCTCTGGAGTCACCTTGCCTTTGTGCAGAGTATTTAATCGGTTATGCAGTTAACCTGAAAGGGAAGGGCATTTATAGTAGAATTAAGCACTGCAGCCATATGACATTCTAAATTGCAATATGGGAGGCCACTGAGATTTGTAATCACGTTAGTTATTATATCTTTGGAATTAAATCTGGTAAGACAAATAAGTTTTAGTCCTGGGTTAGTTACATATGAGCCTTCGTTCTCAGAATATAAAAGAGCTGTGTATGTGCAAATCAGAGGACCATTCTTGGAGGTGAAATAGTTTTTCATCCACCTTGTGCTTGTGGCAAGACTAAACTTGGGAGATTTACACATGCATCTTGCCCAGCAGGAATGCCCCACATTCTCAACAGCATGGTGCTCAACACACAGGCTACAGAGTCACATCCTTTAGCTTGGAAGCTTTGTTCTGCCACTTCTGTGCTGAACAAGTTATATCATTTTTGAACTTTAGTTTCATCACCTATAAAATGGAAATAATAAAGTACCTGCTTGGGAAGATTTTAGGGACTTTTACGAACTAATATATGTAAAATGCTTAGTATGGTGCCTAAATCTGGTAAATGTTTATTTTTATTATGTTTAGTTTTGTAGTGGCAATTTCTTCCCTAAGACAAGTACTATAAAATATAAACAGACTCCCAAATTTTGCTTCAGTTGTGCTGTCTCATTCTCTTTTCAAAGAGATTTAGCCAGATACGCATTATGATCCTTAAATAAGATGATACATGTTGTATTTTTTTGTTTCTTTGTTTTTTAACATCTTTATTGGAGCATAATTGCTTTACAATGGTGTGTTAGTTTCTGCTTTATAACAAAGTGAATCAGCTATACATATACATATATCCCCATATCCCCTCCCTCTTGCAATTCCCTCCCACCCTCCCTATCCCACCCCTCCAGATAGTCACAAAGCACCGAGCTGATCTCCCTGTGCTATGCAGCTGCTTCCCACTAGCTATCGGTTTTACATTTGGTAGTGTATATATGTACCTGCCACTCTCTCACTTTGTCCCAGCTTACCCTTCCTCCTCCCCGTGTCCTCAAGTCCATTCTCTATGTCTGCATCTTTACATTTTTTTTTTAGAGTCCATATATATGTGCTAGCGTATGGTATTTGTTTTTCTCTTTCTGACTTACTTCACTCTGTATGACAGACTCTAGGTCCATCCACCTCACTAAAAATAACTCAGTTTCATTTCTTTTTATGGCTGAGTAATATTCCATTGTATATATGTGCCACATATTCTTTATCCATTCATCTGTCGGTGGACACTTAGGTTGCTTCCATGTCCTGGCTATTGTAAATAGAGCTGCAATGAACAGTGTGGTTCATGCCTCTTTTTGTTTTTTTTTCTTTTGGTGTTTTTTTTTTCTTTTTGCAGTATGTGGGCCTCTCACTGTTGTAGCCTCTCCCGTTGTGAAGCACAGGCTCTGGACGTGCAGGCTCAGTGGCCATGGCTCACGGGCCCAGCCGCTCCGCGGCCTGTGGGATCTTCCCGGACTGGGGCACGAACCCATGTCCCCTGCATCAGCAGGGGAATCTCAACCACTGCGCCACCAGGGAAGCCCCATGCCTCTTTTTGAATTATGGTTTTCTCAGAGTATATGCCCAGTGGTGGTATTGCTGGGTTGTATGGTAGTACTGTTTTTACTTTTTTGAAGAACCTCCATACTGTTCTCCATAGTGGCTGTATCAATTTACATTCCCAACCAGCAGTGCAAGAGTGTTCCCTTTTCTCCACAACCTCTCCAGCATTTATTGTTTCTGGATTTTTGATGATGGCCATTCTGACTGGTATGAGGTGATACCTCATTGTAGTTTTGATTTGCATTTCCCTAATGATTAGTGATGATGAGTATCGTTTCATGTGTTTGTTGGCAATCTGTATATCTTCTTTGGAGAAATATCTATTTAGGTCTTCTGCCCATTTTTGGATTAGGTTGTTTGTTTTTTTGATATTGAGCTGCAGGAGTGACTTGTATATTTTGGAGATTAGTTCTTTGTCAGTTGCTTCGTTTGCAAATATTTTCTCGTTTTCTGAGGGTTGTCTTTTGGTCTTGTTTATGGTTTCCTTTGCTGTGCAAAAGCTTTTAAGTTTCATTAGGTCCCATTAGTTTATTTTTGTTTTTATTTCCATTTCTCTAGGAGGTGGGTCAAAAAGGATTTTGCTGTGATGTATGTCAGAGTGTTCTGCCTATGTTTTCCTCTAAGAGTTTTATAGTGTCTGGTCTTACATTTAAGTCTTTAATCCATTTTGAGTTTATTTTTGTGTATGGTGTTAGGGAGTGTTCTAATTTCATTCTTTTACTTGTAGCTGTCCAGTTTTTCCAGCACCACTTATTGAAGAGGCTCTCTTTTCTCCATTGTATATTCTTGCCTCTTTTATCAAAGATAAGGTGACCATATGTGCGTGGGTTTATCTCTGGGCTTTCTATCCTGTTCCATTGATCTATATTTCTGTTTTTGTGCCAGTACCATGCTGTCTTGATTACTGTAGCTTTGTAGTATAGTCTGAAGTCAGGGAGCCTGATTCCTCCAGCTCCATTTTTCTTTCTCAAGATTGCTTTAGCTATTTGGGGCCTTTTGTGTTTCCATACAAGTTGTGAACTTTTTGTTCTAGTTCTGTGAAAAATGCCATTGGTAGTTTGCTAGGGATTGCATGGAATCTGTAGATTGCTTTGAGTAGTATAGTCATTTTCACAATATGGATTCTTCCAATCGAAGAACATGGTATATGTCTCCATCTGTTTGTATCATCTTTAATTTCTTTCATCAGTGTCTTAAAGTTTTCTGCATATAGGTCTTTTCACTCCTTAGGTAGGTTTATTCCTAGGTATTTTATTCTTTTTGTTGCAGTGGTAAATGGGAGTGTTTCCTTAATTTCTCTTCCAGATTTTTCATCATTAGTATATAGGAATGCAAGAGATTTCTGTGCATTAATTTTGTATCCTGCTACTCTACCAAATTCATTGATTAGCTCTAGTAGTTTTCTGGTATCATCTTTAGGATTCTCTATGTAACTATCCTGTCATCTGCAAACAGTGACAGTTTTACTTCTTTTCTGATTTGGATTCCTTTTATTTCTTTTTCTTCTCTGATTGCTGTGGCTAAAACTATGTTGAATGATAGTGGTGGGAGTGGGCATCCTTGTCTTCTTACTGATTTTCGAGGAAATGGTTTCAGTTTTTCACCATTGAGAATGATGTTGGCTGTGGGTTTGTCATATATGGCCTTTATTATGTTGAGGTAAGTTCCCTCTATGCCTACTTTCTGGAGGGCTTTTATCATAAATGGGTATTGAATTTTGTCGAAAGCTTTTTCTGCATCTATTGAGATGATCATATGGTTTTTCTTCTTCAATTTTTTAATATGGTATATCACGTTTATTGATTTGCATATATTGAAGAATCCTTGCATTCCTGGGATAAACCCCACTTGATCATGGTGTCTGAGCCTTTTAATGTGCTGTTGGATTCTGTTTGCTAGTATTTTGTTGAGGATTTTTGCATATATTTTCATCAGTGACATTGGCCTGTAGTTTTCTTTCTTTGTAACATCTTTGTTTAGTTTTGGTATCAGGGTGATGGTGGCCTTGTAGGATGAGTTTGGGAGTGTTCCTCCCTCTGCTATATTTTGGAAGAGTTTGAGCAGGATAGGTGTTATCTCTTCTCTAAATGTTTGATAGAATTCCCCTGTGAAGCCATCTGGTCCAGAGCTTTTGTTTGTTGGAAGATTTTTAATCACAGTCTCAATTTCAGTGCTTGTGATAGGTCTGTTTATATTTTCTATTTCTTCCTGGTTCAGTCTCGGAAGGTTGTGCTTTTCTAAGAATTTATCTATTTCTTCCAGGTTGTGCATTTTATTGGCATGTAGTTGCTTGTAGTAATCGCTCATGATCCTTTGTACCTCTGCAGTGTCAGTTGTTACTTCTCCTTTTTCATTTCTAATTCTGAGGAATTGTGTCTTCTCCCTTTTTTTCTTGATGAGTCTGGCTAATGGTTTATCAATTTTGTTTATCTTCTCAAAGAACCAGCTTTTAGTTTTATTGATCTTTGCTATCATTTCCTTCATTTGTTTTTCATTTCTTTGTGATCTGATCTTTATGATTTCTTTTCTTCTGCTAAGTTTTGGGTTTTGTTGTTCTTCTTTCTCTAATTGTTTTAGGTGTAAGGTTGGATTGTTTATTTGAGATGTTTCTTGTTTCTTGAGGTAGGATTGTATTGCTATAAACTTCCCTCTTAGAACTGCTTTTGCTGCATCCCATAGGTTTTGGGTCATCCTGTTTTCATCATCATTTGTTGCTAGGTGTCTTTTGATTTCCTCTTTGATTTCTTCAGTGTTCTCTTGGTTATTTATTAGCATATTGTTTAGCCTCCATGTGTTTGTATTTTTTACAGATTTTTTCCTGTAATTAATATCTAATCTCATAGCATTGTGGTTGGAAAAGATACTTGTTACGAATTCAAATTTCTTAAATTTACCAAGGCTTGATTTGTGACCCAGGATATGATCTGTCCTGGCGAATGTTCCATGAGCACTTGAGTAAAAAGTGTAATCTGCTTTTTTTGGATGGAATGTCCTATTAATATCAATTAAATCTATCTGGTCTATTGTGTCATTTAATGCTTGTGTTTCCTCATGTATTTTCATTTTGGATGATTTGTCCATTGGTGAAAGTGGGGTGTTAAAGTCCCCTAGTATGATTGTGTTACTGTCGATTTCCCCTTTTATGGCTGTTAGCTTTTGCCTTATGTATTGAGGTGCTCCTATGTTGGGTGCATAAATATTTAAAATTGTTATACCTTCTTCTTGGATTGATCCCTTGATCATTATGTAGTGTCCTTCTTTGTCTCTTATAATAGTCTTTATTTTAAAGTCTATTTTGTCTGATATGTGAATTGCTACTCCAGCTTTCTTTTGATTTCCTTTTGCATGTTATAACTTTTTGCATCCCCTCACTTTCAGTCTGTATGTGTCTCTAGGTCTGAAGTGGGTCTCTTGTAGACAGCATATATATGGGTCTTGTTTTTGTATCCATTCAACCAGTCTATGTCTATTGGTTGGAGCATTTAATCCCTTTACATTTAAGGTAGTTATTGATATGTATGTTCCTATTACCATTTTCTTAATTGTTTTTGGTTTGTTATTGTAAGTCTTTTCCTTCCCTTGTGTTTCCTGCTTAGAGAAGTTCCTTTAGCATTTGTTGTAGAGCTGGTTTGGTGCTGCTGAATTCTCTTTGCTTTTGCTTGTGTGTAAAGGTTTTAATTTCTCCGTTGAATCTGAATGAGATCCTTGCTGGGTAGAGTAATCGTTTTTTTTTTCTTTTTTTTTTTTTTTTTTTTGCAGTACACGGTCCTGTCACTGT
The DNA here is from genome assembly GCF_963924675.1 of Phocoena phocoena. Taxonomy (NCBI): domain Eukaryota; kingdom Metazoa; phylum Chordata; class Mammalia; order Artiodactyla; family Phocoenidae; genus Phocoena; species Phocoena phocoena. Next base: position 65,766,569 of record NC_089230.1, on the reverse strand, counting down.
TGTGGCCTCTCCCGTTGCGGAGCACAGGCTCTGGACGCACCCTAGGGAACACCAGTATTTAAGAAACAAGCAGAAGACAGGAAATAAATAGAGTCTTTGAAGAAAATATCAAAAAACAGAGGTGAATTTTATCATTGAAAATTCCCAAGGGATGCTGAACAGGATCTCTAGGTGTAATGTCTTCTATCTCTAGGAGTATACTCTTCTATCTCTAGCTGTATAGTCTTCTATCTCTAGAAGTATAATCTTCTATCTCTAGGTGTAAAGTCTTCTATCTCAGTGGCCATGGCTCACGGGCCTAGCCACTCCATGGCATGTGGGATCTTCCTGGACCGGGACATGAACCCGTGTCCCCTGCATTGCCAGATGGACTCTCAACCACTGCGCCACCAGGGAAGCCCTAGGTAGGGTGATCTCGGTTGTAAGTTTTACCCTTTCATCACTTTAAATATGTCCTGCCACTCCCTTCTGGCTTGCAGAGTTTCTGCTGAAAGATTAGTTGTTAACCTTATGGGGATTCCCTTGTATGGTAATTGTTGCTCTTCCCTTGCTGCTTTTAATACTTTTTCTTTGTAATTAAATTTTGATAGTTTGATTAATATGTGTCTTCGTGTGTTTCTCCTTGGATTTATTCTGTATGGGACTCTGTGCTTCCTGGACTTGATTGACTATTTCCTTACCCATATTAGGGAAGTTTTCAACTATAATCTATTCAAATATTTTCTCAGTCTCTTCTTTTTTCTTCTTCTGGGACCCCTATAGTTCGAATGTTGGTGCATTTAATATTGTCCCAGATGTCTCTGAGACTGTCCTCAATTCTTTTCATTCTTTTTTCTTTATTCTGCTCTGCGGTAGTTATTTCCACTATTTTTGCTTAACATCTTTATTGGAGTATAATTGCTTTACAATGGTGTGTTAGTTTCTGCTTTATAACAAAGTGAATCAGCTATATGTATACGTATAACCCCATATCTCCTCCCTCTTGTGTTTCCTTCCCAACATCTCTATCCCACCCCTCTAGGTGGTCACAAAAGCCCGAGCCGATCTCCCTGTGCTATGCAGCTATTTCCCACTAGGTATCTATTTTACATTTGGTAGTATTTATAATTCCATATATTTCCACTATTTTATCTTACAGGTCACTTATCTGTTCTTCGTCCTCAGTTATTGTTCTATTGATTCCTTGTAGAGAATTTTAAATTTCATTTATTGTGTTGTTCATCATTGTTTGTTTGCTCTTTAATTCTTTTAGGTCCTTGTTAAACATTTTTGTATTTTCTCCATTCTATTTCCAAGATTTTGGAGCATGTGTACTATCGTTACTCTGAATTCCTTTTTAGGTAGACTGCCTATTTCCTCTTCATTTGTTTGGTCTGGTGGGTTTTTATTTTGCCCCTTCATCTGCTGTGTATTTCTCTGTCTTCTCATTTTGCTTAACTTACTATGTTTGGGGTCTCCTTTTCACAGGCTGCAGGTTCATAGTTCCTGTTGTTTTTGGTGTCTGCCCCCAGTGGGTAAGGTTGGTTCAGTGAGTTGGATAGGCTTCCTGGTAGAGGGGACTGGTGATTGTGTTCTGGTGGATGAGGCTGAGTCTTGTCTTTCTGGTGAGCAGGACCACGGCCAATGGTGTGATTTTCGGGTGTCTGTGAACTTATTATGATTTTAGGCGGCCTTTCTGCTGATGGGTGGGGTTGTGTTCCTGTCTTTCTAGTTGTTTGGCATAGGGTGTCCAGCACTGGAGCTTGCTGGTCATTGAGTGGAACTGGGTCTTAGTGTTGAGTTGGAGATCTCTGGGAGAGCTTTCGTCATTTGATATTCTGTGGGGCTGGGAGGTCTCTGGTGGACCAATGCCCTGTACTTGGCTCTCCCACGTCAGAGGCTCAGGCCTGACACCTGGCCAGAGCAGCAAGACCCTCTTGGGAAGTCTAAGGTCTTCTGCCAGCATTCAGTAGGTGTTCTGTAGTAGTTGTTCCACATGTAGATGTAGTTTTGATGTATTTGTGGGGAGGAAGGTGATCTCCACGTCTTACTTCTCTGCCATCTTGAAGGCACCCTTCTGATACATGTTTTAAAAGCATTTCTATGTTTGCACTTTTGGATAATTTAAAAATATAACCGGTGCACCTATTTGTTATGTCCACCATAAAAATATGCATTAGAAGGCTGCATTTTATGTTTTTTAATTTATTTTTATTTATTTTTTTTTTTGCGGTACACGGGCCTCTCACTGTTGTGGCCTCTCCCCCTGTGGAGCACAGGCTCCAGACGCACAGGCTCAGCGGCCATGGCTCACGGGCCCAGCCGCTCCGCGTCACGCGGGATCCTCCCGGACCGGGGTACGAACCCGTGCCCCCTGCATCGGCAGGCGGACTCTCAACCACTGCGCCACCAGGGAAGCCCAGAAGGCTGCATTTTAAAAGCACAAGGAGAATTTTTTTTTCAGTCATCAAAATTGTTCAAAGTCTTTTCAAGGACTCCTTCTTTGTTAAACTCTATGTGCAGATTCCTTTTGAGTGGTTCAGATTTTAATTTCTCTCATCTTTTAAAAGGCAATATTCTACATCCCTTAAAGGACATATTTTATTGTACATTTCCATCCAAATTTAATGACAATTTCTCCTTTAAATAATTTTTGGGTTTCTCAAGTCTGTATTTTATTTGTGGAACATCCAGTTTGTGCGATAATCTCCTGACTGTTCACTAGTATATTCTTTATTGCCTTATTGGAAAGTTCTCAGTAATCATAGGGCTGTGAGAAGGTCCTTGACTCTCTAGTCTGGACAAAGTTAAATATCATGAACTATATATGCATCTGCAGTTACCGATGCCTGCACAACCCCTGTCTCTTACTATTATATCAAGAATCTAGGCAGGTATGGATGGTCTTCTGCAAAGTAGAGATCAATTCACAAGGGTATAAAGCAAGGCTGTATTCTGCCCCCCGCCCCACTTTTATTATATTTTTAAAGTTACTTATAAATTTCGATGGTAATGAGGCATTGCCTCCCATCATAAAGAAGTTTTTTTTTATGCAGACAGTATGGTTTAACTGTCATGCACCAGGAAAGGCTTTTGTTCAGGACTGGTCCTATGAACTCACTGTGTCTAAAGGAATGACATAAGTTCCCCTATCGTATTTTTTGGAATCTAAGATGCCATTAATTGTAAATTTCACCAAAGATTTAATAACGTGTTTTAAAAATATTGTATTTGATGTTTTCAGTAAACAAAAGAGCTTCTCATTTCAGAGATGTCAACATATGAGAAACCATGCACGTGTATTTTATAACTGGGCAATAAGCTAATGGGGCATGAGGAGTTCTTAAAGGACTCTGGAAATGCTGCTTGGTGGGCTCATGCCAAGACTCCATCTCTGCTCTGGCAAGTACCTACATGGATAATTCTCTACTGAAATGAACACCAGTGATGAAATCTCTTGAAGGGGTGGTCTGGATACAACATTGTATTAAATGTTGAAGTTCTTTATAGGGTTGAGAACATTCCATGTCTCCCAGGGAACCTGAGAGGAGGCATACCAATGCTATAAATCAATTCAAATGATAAAAATCTTGCATTCAAGTTTGGATAAGAATCATATTGACTAAGAATCATATTGGATAAGAATCAATTGCAAACAGTGGGCTAAATTAGAGTGAAATTTGGAAGAATATATTTACTTTTTATTTATTTTATTTTATTTTAAAAGCACAAGGAGAATTTTTTTTCTCAAGTGGGGAATATCAGTAGAGAAGAATTTGGTGGAAATACGTAAGTGGGAAATAAAATATTTAGAAAAATGTGTAAAAGGTTGGAAAATGTTGAGTAGGAGTTGTAAGAAAAAAATCTACTTTACTGGAGGAGATATATATATATATAAGATTAAGTACATAAAAATAAAATATATAAGATATAAATATAAAATACATAAGCACAAACTATTCAGTAAGACAAGGTTCCAAACAGAAGTGTTCTTATTCTGGAGATCATAAGAATAAGAAAAATTGAAGTTGACCAAATAACTCAAAAGCTGCCTGATACTGTTTTGTACAGCTATGAAGATCCCCCCTTTCCTGTTAGTGAGATTATAATAAAAGAAATGACCTGGAAATGAAATAAACCTCTTTTAGGGGCAAAATTACATACAGCCAAGTTAGCTCTACCTTCGGGGAAGGTTTAATAATTGACCTGGGACAGAGGGTGAGATCCCCAGGTCACCACGTTGTGGAGAGCATTAGGACTTATGCTCCCAGAGGCTTCAGTGCATTCCTTAGGTTATAAGGATTTGTGTCAGGTGGCTGCCTCAGTGGATTTTCTCGCCATGAGTAGCCATTAAGTCTTGCTGCATCCATTCAAAAAGATTAGTGCAGGCATAAGAGAGAGTTGCCAGACCTGCTTCAATTCCAATCCACTGCTCCCTTCCCCACCCTCATACTCTGCAAAATTACTTTCACTAATTTATGGTTTGACGTTCTGTCCTTGGTTTATACTAAGGGATATTATACAAAAGAAAAAAAATTCTTATAAAAGCCCATTAATGCATATACTGTGTTTCATATACTGAAAATGTTGTCTTCTATATCCCTTAAAACAGTCCTGTTTTAAAACCTGTGAAAAATTCTTCTTTGAATTCTTCTTTTTACATGACTAAAAAAAAAGCCATTTATCTGATTTTTAAAACCCATTTCTTAGAACATATCCAGACACTTGGAAATAAAATTTTAGCTCAATTTTAATAGCAGCGTAGAACATGTTTGCAAGTCTAACTTTCCTTTGGGTCTTGCTATTCTATCTCAATTTACATTTTCCCAGGCCCTAATTTTTCATTTACAGTTGACGCCTGGATAGTGAAGCCCCTCTCTCCCCATCCTTGAAGTCAAAAATCTGTGTATAACTTTACTCTGTGTCTGTGGATTCAACCAACCTCGGATCTTGTAGTACTGTAGAACATATTCATTGAAAAAAAATCCGAGCATAAGTGGACCCCACAGTTGAAAACTGTGTTAAGGATCAACTGTATTTATATTTTAGTGTAAGTAATCTTGTGAGCTGTTTCAAATAATCTGTGTAACAAAGCTTGTTATAAATAAACATGCACAATACAACACTTATAAGAAATTAAATATATTTTGCTCTTGCCTTTTAATCATCTCATTTTTGTTTGGTTTAGTGTGGTTTGATGTGGTGAACAGTCAGCGTGTTATAAAACATGTGCATCGAAGAAGTCGGAAGTCGGATTTGTTAGAAAGGCAGAAAGACTGGTGAGAAATAATGTCTGGTTCATGGGCTGACTAAAATTTTGGTAATATAGGGCAATTTCAAAGTTATTTGTGGGATTATGTAGTCAATTCCTTTTGTATCTTGTTCCTCTTGGTCTCTAAAATTGTTTTTGCTGGCTACGCAGTGTGTTATTCCTTGTTCATATAATCACCTCTGTGAGTTAATCTCTCTCTTATGGGAAACAAAACTTCTAGCTAAGATCTCCAGGGAAAACCTTGATGGATCATGAGAGAAGGATGAGTCACGAGGAAGGGGACCTACGTTTTTCTTACCAGCTTAGAGGAAGGTTATTACAATAATTATGAAGGTCCTGTGTAGGAAAAACAAAAGCCATAAATACATATTATATGAACAATTCTTAGTTAAATATATTATGGGGTCTTTTGGGATTAAATAGACCTTTTGAAGCCCCGTGCTGTTGTTTAAAGAGCAGCTAAGTGGCTTTACCCATTGTCTCACAGTGCTCTGGTGGCAGCGTTGAGACTGCGTTCAGCTCTCTGGAGGCTCAGCCCATGTTCCTGCCCTACCAACCCTAAACCAAATACGGAAGAGACTGTACTTCTAACTTTGGGAGTGACCGTCATTCTGTTTATGTGGCATTGTGCAAATGTTCTTAGGGATTTGGAAAGTAAGATTGAATTTTAATTTTGTGTGTGTTTGGATAATTTTATCTGACTCATCCCTATGATACACTTTTTAGAAGAATGTATATTCTATATAGAACTCTGACTGGTGAAATAATCAGTTGTTTTAAATCAGTAAACATCACTCTTAGTCATTAGCACAGAGTTAAGACTATATAGGCTTTGGAACCTGGCAGCCTAAATTTGAATCCTGATTCGTCCACATAGTAGCTGAGTGACCTTGGTCAAGTTCCTTATCCCTTCTGTACATCAGTTTCCTCATCTGTATAATGGAGATCAGATTACGAACTACCTCATTTTTGTGAGAGTTAAATGACTGAATGCATAAGTATTTCTAATAGTGCCTGGTACAATAAGAAATCAATAAATGTTAACTTTTCTCTCTCTGTTTCTCTATTTTTGATGTTTAGATTACTATATGCACAGATTTCCCATGGTTTGCTATACTTGAATAGCAAGACAGGGTATAGAAGTGAATATGAGTGAGCTAAAAACCATGCAAGGAAATACAAAGTCATCTAATTTGAGGAACTATTCAATTCATAAAGGTTTATTGTAACATTCCACCAAGTGGTCGTTTCAACTGTGCTTAAATTTTAAAGGATGAGGAATTCACCTTTTCTTGAGACAGTCTGTTCCATTTGGACAGTTTTATATTAAAATGTTATCTACGTATTGAGCTGAAATGTATCTTTCTGTTTTTGTTTTTTTTGGCCGTACCGGCATGCCATGCAGGATCTTAGTTCCCCCACCAGGGATGGAACCCATGCCTCCCTGCAGTGGAAGCTCAGAGTCCTAACCACTGGACCACCAGGGAAGTCCCTATCTTTCTCTTGCTTCCATTGCTTCTAGTCCTTTCTTTTGGAATGGCACAGGGCAAATTTTACTGTCCTTTCAAGTTACAGTCTCTAAATATTTGAAGAGAGCTTTCACATGGTATCAACTCCATCCATTTTCTCCTTTAAAGAGAAATGAATAGTTGAGACACACTATTCAACTGTTTCCCTCTGTGTCTCTCTGCCTCTCTGTCTCTCTCTGTCTCACTGTCTGTCTCTCACACACACACACATACACACACACCCACGCACCCTCTGCTTTTTCCCCCAAGTTATCTCATCTATAATAATCTTAATCAACAATTGATATGTATAATTTTTGCCATGATTCTATGCCAGAATCTAAAGTCCCTTGCATATTTTCTAGATGGTGATTGATGGACAGATAAATTAATCCTGCAGGAACTTTTTGCAGAAACCCTCATCAGGATGCATAGCCGTTTTTGAAAACGGTGACGTGTAATCTAAAATATCTGATGCTTCTAAGACATTAGAACATAGGGTCAACTTTTAGCCTCAATGGTAAAGAAACCATAATCTTAATATACAACTCTTCTATTCCTTTGGTTATGAATTTGAAAACTGCATTCCTCTTGAAGTTCTTTAAAATCTGAATTTTTGCTAATTTGATTTTTCTTACCATTGTTAGATACAGATCAAAAAAGGTTTCAGTTGTCTAAATATGTGCCTCCCCTCCAGGCTGCAGTCAATGGATCATAATATCAGAGGTTTGGGTCATACTTTCATTGTAAGGATGGATGTTAATACTTAACTCACATGTGTTTTAATGTATAGGTTATCTTAAATAACATGCATGCAGTTCTTAGTGCCATGCCTGACACAAAGTAGTTGCTTAGTAAATAAAAAGTAATGGGACTGATGCATTTCTGGTTCAAAAGGAAACCCCATTGTATACCACTTTCTCTAATGTTCTGGACATAACAAAATAGTCCAGACCTGTTCTTGAGTATGGCATATTGTTCAAGAAGCCAGAAATATAAAAGTGCCCTGTTATTCCCCATTTTTCATTCTATGGAATTCCACTTTCCAGAAATAACCATTGTTAACAGCTTGGTTTGTATTGTGTCCTTCAAGACATTTTGTTTTCATAAACATATGTATGTATATGTATAATCTGTACAATATGAATATTTATGCAAGTAAGTGTCCACATGTGTGAGTGTTGTTCTTTTTTACAAGTGGGATCATATTACATACTATACTGCAGTTCACTTTATTCACTTAAAACACTATGGACATATTTCCACAGACTAAAAATGGATACACCTCATCTTTTTAATAGCTACACAGCGCTCCATTATATGGATGTACTGTGCTTTAGTTAATAATCCCTTAATGACAGATATTTAGAATGTATCCATGTACTTGCAAATGTAAGCAATGCAACAATAAACGTCCTTGGACAGATATTTTTGAACACTTAAGTAAGCCTTGAGGACATATTCTTAAAAGTGAAATAGCTGGGTCAAAGGACAAAAGTATTCAAATCGAAATAGCTCTTGCCAAATGGACCTTCGAAAATCTGTACCAAAGTGCACTTTCACACACAGTGCATTCATTTATTCTTTCGCTCAGTAGCAGAGTTTCCTTTATCCCCACACTCTTACCAGTACTGTGCATTATCCATTTTTTTCTTAATTTTTGCTAATTTGGTTAGTGAGAAGTGATAGCCTACTGATGGTTTAATTTGCATTCTAAAACCATGAGTCAAATTGAGCATCTTAAAATGTGTTTATTGGCTATCTGTATTTCTTCTGTGAACCTGCCAGATGAATTCATTGTCCATTGTTCTATTGGATTGGCAGTCTTTTTCTTATTGATTTAAAAAATCAATAAGGTATTTAGGTCTCTACTGCAAAATTTGTTTCCTAGTTTGTTGTTTAGAGAGAGGCCAGCCATTTAATGATTATATGATTATTTGAAGCAGCGTGCTACTGTGGAAAGATGCTAGTGTCTAGGGTGAGAACGCACAAGTTCTAGCTTTTGTTCTGTCTCTTGCGTGCTCCATGATTTTGGTTTTCTCATCTGAAAAATGTGGAAACTAACACCTAACTGTGAGAGTGCTTCAAAGACTTAGTGAGATAATGTACATGAAAGCATTTAATGGACTCTAAAATGCTTTGCAGGAATGTCTTCTGAGTTGGAAGACAGTGATTTCTGAGGCATCTGCATTGCTTGGCCGTGCAGTTGTATTCATTCTTATAATTGTTGAGGCTATACCATTTGCCTAGTTCTGAGTTGGGTGTTGTGAACAATACAAAAAAATGTAAGATGTGATCAAGAAGTTATTCTCCGATAGAAAACCACTTGTGGAAGAGTAGAGAGAGGACTGAATCAGGGGTCAGAAGATTCCAGAAGCTAGAGAGATTCTTCCATTACATCCATTTCCACAGTCACTGTTATCTGGGAGCCTTCTTTGCTGATTTTCTTCTCTCATACTCTCCTTTTACTTTTCCTTCTTATCTGGATTACTCTGAAAGTTTTTTATTTTTTTACATATTTATGTATTAATAGTATAACAAACACTCATGCAACCACCACTTAACTCAAGGAATAGACCATTGAAAGTAACCTGCCTGTACACAGTGTGTTCTCTTATCCCAAGTCCCTGTCTCCTCATCAGATATTATTATTGAGCTGAACTTCACATTTATCTTTCCCTTAATATTTTTTATCGAAATACAGTTGACTTACAACATTATATTAGTTTCAGGTATACAACATAGTGATTCAATGTATTTATAGATTATACTCCACTTAAAGTTATTATAAAATAATGGTCATATTCCCTGTGCTGTACAATATATCCTTGTAGCTCATTTATTTTATATATAGTAGTCTGTACCTCTTAATCCCCTGCCTTATCTTCCATTTCCCCCTTCCCTTTACCTACTGGTAACCACTAGTTTGTTCTCTATATCTGTGAGTCTGCTTCTGTTTTGTTATATTCATTCGTTTGATTTTTTAGACTACATACAGTATTTGTCTTTCACTGTCTGACTTATTTCACAAAACATAATACCTTCCAGGCCATCCATGTTGTTGCAAATGGCAAAATTTAGCTGAGTAATATTACATTGTGTATATATATGTGTGTGTATATATATATATATATATATATACACACACACACACACACACACACACACACACATATATATATATATACCACTTCCTCTTTATCCATTCATGTGTTGATGGACACTTAGGTTGCTTCCATGTCTTGCCTATTGTAAATAATGCTGCGATGAACATTGGGGTGCATGTATCTTTTCTACTTAGTGTTTTTTTTTTCTTTGAATATGTACCCAGGAGTGGAATTGCTGGATCACATGGTAGTTCTATTCTCAATTTTTTTGAGGAGCCTCCATACTGTTCTCCATAGTGGCTGTACCAATTTACATTCCCACCAACAGTGAACGAGGGTTCCCTTTTCTCCACATCCTCGCCAACCTTTGTTATTTGTGGTCTTTTCGATGATAGCCTTTCACAAGTGTGGGGTGATATCTCATTGAGGTTTTGATTTGCATGTCTCTGATGATTAACGACGTTAAGTATCTTTTCATGTGCCTGTTGGCCATCTGTATGTCTTCCTTGGAAAAAATGTCTATTCAGGTCTTCTACCCATTTTTAAATCAGATTGTTTTACTGATATTGAGTTGTATGAGCTGTTTATATATTTTTGGATATTAACCCCTTATCAGTCATGCCATTTGCAAATATTTTCTCTCATTCAGTAGGTTGTTTCTACATTTTGTCAATGGTTTCCTTTGCTGTGCAAAAGCTTTCAAGTTTAGTTAGGTCCCATTTATTTATTTTTGCTTTTGTTTCCTTTGCCCTAGGAGACATATCCGTAAAAGTATTGCTACGATTTATGTCAAAGAGGGTTCTGCCAATGTTTTCTTCTAGGAGTTTTATGGTTTCCAGTCTTACATTTAGGTTTTTAATCTATTTTGAGTTTATTTTGTATATGGTGTGAGAAAATGTTCTAATTTCATTCTTTTACATGTAGCTGTCCAGTTTTCCCAGCACAATTTATTGAAGAGACATCTTTTCCCCATTGTATATTCTTGTCTTCTTTGTCCTAGACTACTTGACCATAACTGTGTGGGTTTATTTCTGGGCTCTCTATTCAGTTCCATTGATCTATGTGTCTGTTTTTGTGCCAGTACCATGGCTCTTTGATTACTGCGGGTTTGTAGTATAGTCTGAAGTTGAGTGTGATACCTTCAGCTTTGTTCCTTTTTCTCAGGCTTGCTTTGGCTCTTTGGGGACTTATGTGGTTCCATATAAATTTTAGGATTATTTATTCTAGTTCTGTGAAAAATGTCATGGGTGTTTTGATAATGCTTGTATTAAATCTTTTGCCATTTAAAGCCACTGTTTCCTTATTGATTGTCTGTCTGGATGATCTGTCCATTGACGTAAGTGGGGTATTAAAGTCCCCTACTATTATTGTCAGTTTCTACCTTTATGTCTTTAATATTTGCTTTGCATATTTAGGTATCCTATATTAGGTGCATATATGTTAAAGAACATTACATCCTCTTCTTGTTTTGATCCCTTTATCATTATATAATGCTCTTCTTTGTCTTTTGCTATAGACTTTGTTTTAACGTTTACCTTGATATGAATATTGCTACCCCAGCTTTCTTTTCATTTACACTTGCATGAAATATATTTTTTCACCCCCTCGCTTTCGGTCTTTGTGTGTCTTTAGCTCTGAACTGAGTCTCTTGTAAGCAGCATATAGATGGGTCTTGTTTTTTTACCCAGTCACCCTAGGTCTTTTGATTGGAGCATTTAGTCCATTGACATTTAAAGTCATTATTGATAGGTATGTATTTATTGCCATTTTGCTGCTTGTTTTTCTTGTTGTTTTTGTAGTTCTTCTCTGTTATTTTCTTCTTCTTTTAGTTTCTTCCCCTTGTTGTTTGATGATTTTTTTTTTGTGGTACATTTGTGTTCCTTTTTCTCTAGGTTTTTTTTGTATCTATGGTAGGTTTTTGATTTGTGGTTACCATGGGGTTCATATATATTGACCTATATCTACTTATTTTAAACTGACAGTATTTTAAATTGAAACACATTCTAAAAGATGTATATTTTTTATTCCCCTCTCTCATGTTTTGTGTTTTTGATGTCATATTTTACATCTATCCCTTAACTTTTTACTAAGTTACAGTTGAATTTACAAATTTTGTATGTTAATCTTCATACTAGCTTATTTAAGAGGTGGATCCACTGTCTTTACTATATATTTGCCTTTAGTAGTAGGATATTTTTTTTCCTATAAATTCTTCTTATTGTAGCCTTTTCATTTCCACTTAGAGAAGACCCTTTAACATCTCTTTTAGGGTTGGTTTAATATTGATGAGCTCTTTTAGTCTTTGCTTGTTGAGAAGTTCTTTATCTCTCCTTCAATTCTGAATGATAACCTTGCTCAGTAAAGCATCCCAGGTTGTAGATTTTTCCCCTTCAGCACTCTAAATATATCATGCTACTCCCATCTGGCTTGCAAAGTTTCTGTAGAAAAATCAGTTGATAGTCTCACAGGGGTTCCCTTGTATGTGACTCATTGTTTTTCTCTTGCTGCTTTTAGAATTCTCCCTTTATCTTTAACTTTTGTCATTTAAATTATGATATGTCTTTGTGTGGGTCTTTTTGGGTTCATCTTGTTGGGGACTCTGTGCTTTCTGTATGTGCATATCTGTTTCCTTCTTCAGGTTCAGGAAGTTTTCAGCCATAATTTCAACAAACACATTTTCTACCCCTTTCTCTCTTTCTTCTCCTTCTGGGATCCCTGTAATGTGAATGTTAATATGCTTGATATGGTCCCAGAGGTCCCTTAAACTGTCCTCATTTTTTTTTTTAACATCTTTATTGGAGTATAATTGCTTTACAACGTTATGTTAGTTTCTGCTTTATAACAAAGTGAATCAGCTATACATATACATATATCCCCATATCTCCTCCTTCTGCATCTCCCTCCCATCCTCCCTATCCCACTCCTCTAGGTGGTCACAAAGCACCGAGCTGATCTCCCTGTGCTATGTGGCTGCTTCCCACTAGCTATCTGTTTTACATTTGGTAGTGTATATATGTACATGCCACTCTCTCACTTCGTCCCAGCTTACCCTCCCCCCCTCCCTGTGTCCTCAAGTCCATTCTTTACGTCTGCGTCTTTATTCCTGTCCTGCCCCTAGGTTCTTCAGAACGATTTTTTTTTTTTTTTAGATTCCATGTATATGTGTCAGCATATGGTATTTGTTTCTCTCTTTCTGACTTACTTCACTCTGTATGACAGACTCTAGGTCCATCTACCTCACTACAAATAACTCAATTTTGTTTCATTTTTTGGCTGAGTAATATTCCATTGTATATATGTGCCACATCTTCTTTATCCATTCATCTGTTGATGGACACTTAGGTTGCTTCCATGTTCTGGCTATTGTTAATAGAGCTGCAATGAACAGTGTGGTTCATGCCTCTTTTTGAATTATGGTTTTCTCAGGGTATATGCCCAATAGTGGTATTGCTGGGTCGAATGGTAGTTCTATTTTTACTTTTTTGAAGAACCTCCATGCTGTTCCCCATAGTGGCTGTTATCAATTTACATTCCCAACCAGCAGTGCAAGAGCGTTCCCTTTTCTCCACACCCTCTCCAGCATTTATTGTTTGTAGAGTTTTTGATGATGGCCATTCTGACTGGTGTGAGGTGATACCTTATTGTAGTTTTCATTTGCATTTCTCTAATGATTAGTGATGTTGAACATCCTTTCATGTGTTTGTTGACAATCTGTATATGTTCTTTAGAGAAATGTCTATTTAGGTCTTCTGCCCATTTTTGGATTGGGTTGTTTGTTTTTTGATATTGAGCTGCATGAACTGCTTGTAAATTTTAGAGATTAATCTTTTGTCAGTTGCTTCATTTGCAAATATTTTCTCCCATTCTGAGGGTTGTCTTTTGGTCTTGTTTATGGTTTCCTTTGCTGTGCAAAAGATTTTCAGTTTCATTAGGTCCCATTAGTTTATTTTATTTCCATTTCTCTAGGAGGTGGGTCAAAAAGGATTTTGCTGTGATGTATGTTATAGAGTGTTCTGCCTATGTTTTCCTCTAAGAGTTTTATAGTGTCTGGTCTTACATTTAAGTCTTTAATCCATTTTGAGTTTATTTTTGTGTATGGTGTTAGGGAGTGTTCTAATTTCATTCTTTTACTTGTAGCTGTCCAGTTTTCCCAGCACCATTTATTGAAGAGGCTGTCTTTTCTCCATTGTATATTCTTGCCTGCTTTTTCAAAAGTAAGGTGACCATAGTTGCGTGGGTTTATCTCTGGGCTTTCTATCCTGTTCCATTGATCTATATTTCTGTTTTTGTGCCAGTACCATACTGTCTTGATTACTGTAGCTTTGTAGTATAGTCTGAAGTCAGGGAGCCTGATTCCTCCAGCTCCATTTTTCTTTCTCAGGATTGCTTTGGCTATTCGGGGTCTTTTGTGTTTCCATACAAATTGTGAACTTTTTTGTTCTAGTTCTGTGAAAAATGCCATTGGCAGTTTGTTAGGGATTGCATTGAATCTGTAGATTGCTTCGGGTAGTATAGTCATTTTCACAATGTGGATTCTTCCAGTCGAAGAACATGGTATATGTCTCCATCTGTTTGTATCATCTTTAATTTCTTTCATCAGTGTCTTATAGTTTTCTGCACACAGTTCTTTTGTCTCCTTAGGTAGGTTTATTCCTAGGTATACCTGTCCTCATTTTTAAAATTATGTTTTTCTTTTTGCTGTTTTGATTGGGTGATTTTCATTATCCTATCTTCCAGATCAGTTGCATTCTTTTGTATCACCAGTCTGCTGTTAATTCTGTCTAGTGTATTTTTTGTTTCTGTTATTGTATTCTTCAGCTCTGAGTGCTTCTTTTCTGTATTTTCTAGTTTCTTATTAAAATTGTCACTGTGTTCACCGAGTCTTTTCACAAGTTCAGTTAGCATTCTTATTACTAATGCTTTGAACTTTTTATCTGGTAAATTATTTATCTATTTCATTAGTTTAGTTTTGTTTTCTTGTCCTTTTATTTGAAAGAAATTTCTCCATCTTCTTGTTTTCTGTAACTTTGTATGAAATTATGTGAAACATTTATGTATTCCAGTCTTGATGGGGTGTCCTTGTCTGTGAATGTCCCTACCTGGTCTCTGTGTGCCCAGTGACTTTGGTGGGAGAGCTGTATCTGAAGTGAGCATACACATCTTCCTCTGGTGTGTGCTGGCAGCTATCACTTGCTGGGAGTTGGGCTGGAGACGGAGGGGCTTGAGCCAGAGCCAGGTGTGAGCCAGGGCTTCTCCTATGCTCAGTGGCCATCATTGCCCTGTTGTGGGCAGGATTGGGTCCTGGGGTGCTGGAGCAGAAGTCTTGAGGGTCAGGTCTAAGCTGTTCCCATCCCTTCTAAGTGTGTGCTCTCCCCACTCTCAGTAATGGCACCTTTGCCCCAGAGGGCAGCAGCACTGAAGTAAGAGGGTTTGAAGCAGGTGCCCAGTCAGTTCAGGGCATGTGCTAGGGCTGTCCCTGCATGTCAGTCAGAATTCCAGATCACTCTCAATTTGCTGCCTCCTCTGGCACCAGTAATGGCTGCCCCTGCCTTGTTGTGATGCAGTGCCAGGTCCTAGCTAGCCCCGTCTCCTGCAGCTGCACACTCTCCTCTGCAATGGCAGCCTTCACCCTATTACAGACCTGTGCCGGAGCAGGTGGGGCCAGGGCCGGTGCTTGGTGATGGCCAGGGTGCGCACGCGGACAGGACAGTTGATCTGGGAGACCAGCCAGAGCCCTAGGCAGTTTCAGTCTGCTGCTCCTCCTCCTTGCTCCCTGGAGTAATCAAGTGTGTGTGCACTCTCCATAGATAGTCTTAGTTTCTTTTCATCCACCTGTTAAGTCCTACTGGTTTTCAAACCAGTTAAGGGGACTTGTTTTCCCAGTGTCGGATCCCATGCCTGGGGTGCCCAAGGTATTGTTTGAACCCATGGCTCCCCAGGGAGGATCTCCAAGCCTGTGGTATCCCCCTCCTTTTTTATGTCCCCTCCTATGGTCACGGGTCCTAACCTGATCACTTCTCCTCTTTTCCTACTTAACACTGTGTGGATCTTTCTTTACAGGCTTTGTTGTAGAAGAATCTTTCCGCCAGTCTCTAGTTTGTTTTCAGCGAAAATTGCTTCACATGTAGATGTATTTTTGATGTGTTCATGGGGGGAAAGTGAACTTACTATCCTCCTACTCTGCCATATTGGCCTCCTCCCATCTATTCCTTATATTTAAAAATAGTTTTTCATATATATTATATATATTGGGGGATTTTACAATATGCTGTTGCTATATGAGAACTTCTGGTTTTCCTTTAACTCTATGTTACTAAGATTCATCTATGTTGTTGAGTATAGCTATAGTCTATTTCATTTTGTGAGTAAACTACACATTATTTATTCTCCTGTTGAATTCTATTAGCAGTTTGTTATTGTTAACAAATATTGTTTTTACACACTCACTCATGTGTAAGGTTTTCTTTAGGATTCATATAATACCATAAGTGTAAATGCTGAGTCAAAGGAAATACATATGTTTACCTTTACTAAGTGTTTGTATATTCAGTTATATTCAAAGTAGTCTCCCTTATAATAGTTTACTTTGCAAAATATATTTTCTTAAGTTATATTATCCATATGCCCAAGAACCCATAATGGTTTTCTGATCAAATGACTCTCCATAGTGTATTCAAAATCCTCCAGTGACTGGCAATCCTATGTCCATTGAAAGTCATCTCTCACTGTTCCCCTTAAAGTTCACTTCACTCCAGGCCTGTGACCTCATTGTCTCACCTGACTTTCCCGGCTTTTCTTGTCTCATCTTACCTTCTATCTCCTCCTTATCAATCTCAGTCTTAGAGGTTTGAGAACACAGACTCTGGAGCTTGAATCTCTGCTTTATCACCATAAGCTGGGAGACCTTATTCTTCTCTGTGTCTCAATTTACCCATCTGTGAAATGGGGATAATAACAGAACTTACCCAGAGGGTTGTTGTAAGGATTCAATGAATTAATATCCACAAAATTCTTAGAACAGTAAACACTATATAAAAATTTGATTTTTAAAAAATTACTTCAGAACAGGCTCTTATATTGTTCTAGAAGTATTTTATGACTAAAATAATTTTACATAGCGTTGAATTTCATTAAAAATGCATCAAAGGGCTTCCCTAGTGGCACAGTGGTTGAGAGTCCGCCTGCTGATGCAGGGGACACGGGTTCGTGCCCTGGTCCGGGAAGATCCCACATGCCGTGGAGCGTCTAGGCCCGTGAGCCATGGCTACTGAGGCTGCGTGTCCGGAGCCTGAGCTCCACAAAGGGAGAGGCCACAACAGTGAGAGGCCCGCGTACAGAGAAAAAAAAAAAAAAAAGAAAAAGCATCATAAGTACCTTGCCTGAGAGTTTGTTGAAGAATAAAATGCAGTAAAAGTTCTTTGGGAATCAGATTCCCAAGTGTTCGTAGTCTTTGTACTGGCTACAGAAAAGCAGCTACCTCATGCATAAAATGCCACTTGGCTACTAATTTCATTGCCATGACACTAACTTACTATCCAGACCTTAGCACTAAGCCTAAATAATTCACCTTAGAACCTAAATCCTAAAGAAATAACTTGGGACGTAGGATAGAAAGAGTCTCCAAAATAAAGAAGACTGGGATGTGCCCATTTTTCTAACCCTGAACAGGGTTCTATCTTCTGAAGACTGGATTGAATTGCAGGAAGCTGTGTTTTCCTAGAGAATGACTCTAGTGAAAAGGTGAAATAACACAGGGTCCCGGAGCAGACCTGAACAAGGCACCTTGGTGTACTCCCAGAGGCTGACACTGCACCATGGTGTCCACTCTCCAGCATCATGCTCCAGCTAGGTGCCATGTTCACTCGAAGGGGTGAGCTCCCATGGCATTGCCATTTCTGAGCTTATTGATCAACATTAGCTGTCATGACTACAGGTTGCTGGACAACCCAGTTAATCTTTAAAGATAAGTCTTCTTTGATTGCACACTATAACATTATTCTTGCAAGGGCCATTTTCTGAAGGACTTCTGGAGCAACAGAAAAAGCCATAAATTGCTTTCTACTGCTGGGAAAAATCATGTGTCTGTTTAAGTATACAAGCATCTTCAGCCGGCTTTTGTGATTGCAGTGTTTTTAGACTCAATAGAGCCACATATTAAAGCAAACTCTCTCTAAGAATTTGAGTATCCTCTCTCTGTAGTTTGAAGCACACAGATGAAGATAACGATACATTGGAGAGGAAAACTTGTTTCTCCCAGAGAGGCAGAACAGCGATTGTGAAGTGTTAAAGGACCCAGAAAAGGGATAATGATGAGCATTGCAGGTATTCTTGAGCTATTGGATCAATTCAAAATGCATGAGTTTTTCAATTTTCAGAGAATACGATAAATGAAAAAAGTTGTCATGCCAGTTGACATTCAAATATTGCTGACTTGTAGTTTTAACAAAGTAACTCATATTGCCATGAGTTGGAGGTAGCAAAGACCTGCATGATCACTGAATCTGTCCATCTGTTTGAGTTCTTAAATTCAGTTTTTCTTGAGTCTTTGATCTTAAAGTATTAACAAAATTCTTATATTTTTATTGGATAGGCACGTAGTGTAAGAAAAGAAAAGAACTGTGTTTTTATGTTTTAAAAAGTTAAGGGGAAAGAGAAAAGACTTTGAAAATATAGGTAATACTTATAAGTAAGTATTTTAAAAGTGGGACTAACCTACTTCTCTGTAATTAGATAGTGAGCTGGGATGTTACAAAGCTGGGAAAGGAAGAAGAAAATTTTTTTCTCCATAGAAGTGGTAGTTGGAATTTTTTCTGTATTAGAAAGAAAGAAGTCTTAAACTTAAGAAATGTGATGTCATCCTTCATCTTTTTTAAACTAACCTTTGGCCCATTTAAGAATTAAAATAATGTATAGCCTTCTAAAATTGTAAGAGGATTCTCCAATAACATGCTTGGAATGAAGAGATCAGGATGACTATTCTTTAATCCGAACAAGTTATTTATAAGATTATGAAAAATCCAGGTTCTTGCCTATCCTCCCTTCAGAGCAAGACATTATTAAATTATGAGACAGAAAAAAGAACCATTAATCTGTTACATCCGGTAATCACTCAAAAAGTTTCAGTGATTATTGAAAGCAGGTTAATGCAAAACTCAGCTACTTGTCTTTGATATACATGAGAATTCTTTGGACATTTCATCTAAATCATTTTGAAGCACCCAGGAGCTTAGTACTATAATGCAAACAGACCCAGTTTTATAAATTAGGTAGTGGTACACATTCATTAAAAGGTACACCATATTACTATAGGCCAAAGGCTCTTTCATTTCATTATATAACAATGACAGCAACTCAATTTAAGTGTATAATGACCCAAGCCATCCATAGCAGCAAAAATTTAATAGCAACCTTATCTGGAATGCTGAGGAGGAGCACTTCCCAAGAAATCATTACAGACTCTTCAGTTTACAAAACAATTGTCTTTAATACTGTAAGCAGTAGGGAGAAGATAGGCACATTAGCACAGCTTTACTTTTTATAAATAGCACTTAATACACCATATTCAGATGCTGTTGGGCTAAGCATCTTATGTCAAATACTTTTAGAGTTGATAGTACCAGGATACTAAAGAAATAGTACTAGGATTTCTTTTTTTTTTTTTTTGAAAGACTAGACACAATGCTGGCACTCTCACAATGGGACTTAGGAGGGTTTGTATGTTAATGAAGTTTGAAGGCAAAAACCTTAACCATGTGTCCTTAGAGAAATGTAAGACTTCTTGACATAAATTTCAGTTACAATAAGAAGAAAACCATTAAGAAGAAATTTTGTCAGTTCAATGTAGAAACATTAGCATCATTAAGTTCACGTGTTCTGCTTGGAGCATGAAGTCACAGAATAGCCTCACCATATGATAGCTCTTCATCAGCCCTATAGTTTCTCACATTAAAAGTTTTCCTTTTATTATTGCATGAGAAGTACTCACGTGTGAATTTCCCTTTCTCAGGGAAGCAAATATATTTTTAATTGTTGTAGTATGTTATTAGATTAACATGGAAGAGAAGCCTTAATGAGATTGCTGAAATTAAAGGCTGGGTTCACATCCTCACTGGGATGCTTCTACTCAGTACATGCCGGCCTGAACTGCAAGGCATGCCATTCACACCTGGCATACCCTCCTGGGGCATTAGGGTTCCTTGATGATAGGAAATATAATTGTTAACTTTATATTACACAGACACAAGTGGATTATGAATATATTGAACAATTTTCCTGCATTTTAATATGAATAAAATAAGGCTGTAAAGAAATTTCATATTTGTGCTGTACTGCTCCAGAGGTAGGCTCCCAGGTTTCCAGGAATAAGCACACTTGCCTTTCAGTTAAGGGCATTTTGGAAGGAAGGTCTGAGGAGGACCAGCTTAAACAATAGGGAGCGTGACCCACTGTCTGTAGAAAGCATGTGTTAGATTATAACTTAAGCCAAAGAAATTCAAATATAGTTTTGTCTCAAGATAATTCCAATGGGACTTTTTCTCTAACTGCAAAAAGAACTGGGAGAAACACTGGTTTTGAATTCTCGACCTTATGCTTAAAATGTAATCAAGCTATTTTGGAATTAATTTAGGCATTATTTATTTGGAGAGAGTAGATTTATCAACTTGCTTCATACTTTCTACTTCTTACCTCTTTTGATTTGCCCCTTGGGTTTGGGGGAGGGGGTTGGTAGTTCTTTTTGATAATCATTGTTATCAGCTATCTCAGTTATAAAGGCCTCCTTCAATGTTAGATGGTTTGACCAATTTGAATTGCTGTTTAAATACATTATGTATATAAACATCATCCTAACAGAAACAGTTTGCAGATATTAGTCTTTTGTCTTCTGACTCTGAATATGTACATCTGCATGAAGGAGTATACTTTCTATGGAAGAACTTCAACTATGATGATTTTCTCCATCTTAATGTAATACCACCCAACAACCTCTTAGTCAAGGGAAATATCAGACCCCTGCCCTGCCTTCAAGGAGTTTCTAGTCTGTTATGGGAGATGAGATTAATACATAGAAAACAATTTTAGAAAAAAACTGCCCCATAAGCTGTTAACTTAATTAAACAAGGAGGCCATCAGACCAAGGTGGCTCTCATGCCAAGGAGGCCGACAGAAGCAAACCAAAAGCGAGCCAGTGAATGCCTCTAGGTCACGAAATTAAAACAGTAAGGACTATTAATCACAAACACCTAACTAGGCTTTAAGTTCTAGCCAATCAAGTAATTTCTTTTCTTTGCTTCTGCACCTTCTCTGTATAAGTCCTTTCCCTGGTTCCTGTCCTCAGGGAGCTCCTAACCACTTCCCATTTGGCATACTCCAATTCAAATCCATTTTGGCTCAAGTAAACTCTTAACATTTTTAATATGCCTCTGTTTATCTTTTAATGAAGGTATAGAAATATACATTCAGAAAGGAATTTGCTGTACAAGACACAGAGCCTTTCTTCATAGTTTACTTGCCAACATCTAGCAAAAGAACATGTATTTTAGTGTTGAAGCAGGCACTAGTCACGACTACACTTCCCCACATTTTTTTAATGCAGTCTCTGTATTCTGAAGAGCTTTCAGTTGATCCTCACGACAATTTTGTGAGATAGGCAAGGCTTTTCTTCCATTTCGCAGAGGAAGAAACTAAGATTCACAAAGGCTAAATAACGTGTCCAGGGTCATAAACCTAAAAAGTGGTATCACAGTACTTGACCCTACTCCAGTGATTTCAAGTTCAGGTATATTTTCTCAAATACTATGCTGCAAGATTCCATGCCATTTAAAGTCCTTTATAGTTATGACTTTGTATTTATAAGTATGACCTTTATAGTCACATTGAAAGGAATCAACTCTGGAACTCAGACCTACTATAGCTGGGTGCTCAGAAACATACAAAATAACTTTCTCAAAATGAGGTCTGTGGAGCTCAGAGATGAGGAAAAATAGAAATAGAAATTTGGAATACTGTATACTACAGGCCTCTCTGGGAGACTCATAGTGTACGTGGAATAGAAAAGACCTTGAGAAATACTACAAAGAATAAGTTTGCTTACTGGTTTCCCAAACTAATCTGGACCTGGGTCGTCCTTTTTATCCCACTTATTAACAGTTTCCACATTAATTTTGAATTAGAGCTTATTTATATAAATTTATATGATACAATTATTTATATAAATCTCTTGGTTAAGAGTGGGATTAAAAAATTAAGCCTAGTTTGAAATTCGCAATACCAAATTGGGTAGTAAATGCCTGGAATATGAATCTTAGTCTCCTTTACCTTTGAAGGTCCCTGTAAAGAAAGGAGAGGATCTTTTGGCTTCTTTTTTCCTCCTGCTTCCATCCTTTGGCTGTTCCAGAGCTGTTAACCACCATGCTGTGATGGTTTGAAATAAGCCAGCCTCACTATGAAAAACTTTGATAGTTTCAACATCTCTTTATTTTCCTCCCTGTAGTGATCACTGTGGCACAAAATGATTTTTGAGGTTATGGGATAAGAAAAAAAGTGCTATGAAAGCAGGTCTTATTGATCCTTTTGTAGGAGGTCTTATCATTGAGGACGGAAGATGCTGTTACTGAACTGCTTTTTACCAGCCTATGGAAGAGTCGATGCATTAAGTTGAAAAGAATGGGCTTAGATCATAAATCTGTTCTTTGGGGAAACTACAGATTCAAGCTCTTTGAAGATATTTATTCTTTCAAAGTTCTTAATTTATGTTTATTCATTTCCCCTAGTTGATTTCAGGCACAAAGATAAGAAGGAAAACTTAATTCTTTACTGTGGCCATGCCTGGTCAGTGATTAGTATGAAAATGCTTTCTAAGTTTTCCAAAATTGCTTTTAAAATAACCATATTTTGCTACCTTTATTGGAATGCTTCTGTGTTTGATACTAGTTTAAATCTTGCTATTTTGTGAATATTATAAAGTAAAACCCCAAAGAAAAAAGGCTGAGAGGAAATTCACCAAAATATTAACAACGATGGTTTTCTTAGGAAAGTGGAATTTCTAATATCTTACATATTTTTCACATTTTATGCAGTACTGTTATACTATTACATAATATTACAATGAAAATCAGGAAAAAAAAGTACTAAAATTATGTAAAATTGAAAATTAGTGTCCTGTTTCTCCCTAAACTACAGGCATGATTTAAAACTTTGTTTTTCCCTTAATCACCACCTTAAAAAAGGGGGAGGGGGGCCGAGTAAATGTATAATATTTCCAATAGTAATGCTTTGCTAAAAGTAAATGATCACATTGATGATGATTAAACATCTAGATCTGCCTCCAATAAAGAAATGAGGAACGGCCTAATTACTGTAGTTTGCCAGTAAAAACCTATTCATTTATCATTTCACCGAACATTACCACCGGAGTTTTACAAAAAGAGCCTTTTTCAATCAATGACTTCCTTCTCTCATAAACTGGGGTTTCTGTTGAGCAGGCGGGAGGGATTTAGCTGACACTCGCTGAGCAGAGCCCTCCAGCCTTCACCATGAGTGCCTGGGGAGACTAAGACTGATTTACATGCATCAGGTCTTAGGAGCTATTGCTCTAAATAATCGGAAACCACAAATCGGAAACCAGGCATCTATCAGTTCTCCTCCCTTCATGTTTCTTATGTAGATTTATTTCTCATATAAATTCACTTTCCTATTGGTTTTGATATAGGTAAGACCAGAAAGACTTTACTGAAAAGATTTGGGTAGTCAGTCGAGATTGTTCTTTCCGTCCTGAGAGAAACTAGAAATAAGTTTATATGAAGAAGTAAGATTTTTCTTTGAAGATACAGGAGGAAATATTGTATATATTTAATTTATCCCTAGGATCATTCCCTAAACTCCATACTCGGGTGCTAAATTTAGCCAGTCTAGTTTGACATGTTTTAGTGATGTTTCCTTAACTTCTCTGTGTGTGACTACTCTTAAGGCGAATAAATCTTGATGACAAAAGCTTCCCAATAAAGTTGATAATGAGCTATCCTGAAATTAATCATATGGTTTATGGACTCTCTAGACCCTAGTTTCTCTGCTGTTCCTTTTTTTTTCTTTTTTTTTTAAAGCTGTCTGTTGCCTTTAATTAACATCTAAATAGATACCATATTCTTCTATAATTACAATATGGAAATGTCTATGAACAAAATAGATAATTTTTGTCATATGCCTAGGAAAGAATGGTGACAATAAGATTCATCCAAGGTTTTAGCGGCAACATCTAGTCAGCCAGGGCGTGCGTGGTCAGTGTTTGGGGACAGAGCTAAATATCCACAACCCGTGCATACCTTTGACGACTTCTTTTAGTGCCTGATTTACCATCCGGTGCTGCTGGACCGTTCTCTTCTCCTTAAATTCTTCCGATTCGATTTGAATTTCGTACAGTGCCCCACAGCCTCCTGAAATGTCAGTGACTTTGATAGCTGTAGCTCGAGGAAACTTGTCTTTGAGAATTTGGGTCACTCTGAGCTCCCCCTCAGTCTGCGAGGCAAACATGCGCTGGGCACAGGGGCGAAGAAGAAGCCGGCGGTTCCTAGGAGCAGAGGCGCTGCCGCTGCGGGTCTCCACACCACCGGGCCTGGCTGACACGGCCCGCCGTCTCTGTTCCTTTTTTTACCACCTTAATGGATGCTATTTCACGAACTGCCGTAAGAAATTGCGACGAGTGTGAGGTCCGTATCACTTATCATACCAACCTAAAGGGTGAGGTATTTCTGTGGATAGGTATAAGTTAGCAGAAAACAAAAGAAAACACAAGGAAGAAAGCATATTACTAGGACCTGAGAGTGATTAAATCTTTGGATTATCTAGTTGTCACATTTAAATCTACTTTTCCAGCATTTCTCTGCAACTTATCTCTCACGAGTCCCTCACCTGCATCCTGGACTCCAGCCGTGTACATTTTGATGGGTCATGTAGTTTGATATAGGAGAGTCTGATACCACCTTCTCCTCCTATACCCTATCCTGGCTGAAAACCATCGCTCCAGCCATGCCACATTTTTTGGATACTCTGAGCATTGGCCTCCTTATGAATCTGGGTCTGACCCTGAGGTTTCCTCATTTATAATGGTCTTCCCACACTTCTCTGCTCTACCTCCTCCTAGATGCCTCTCATATATCAAGAATTAGCTCAAGCACTGTCACCTTTTGAGATTTCACCGCCTTCCTCAGTACTACCACCGTACCTTGAAAGGTATTCCTTTCAGCATATGGGATATGTTGTGTTAGGATTTTTTATTTCCACGCCTGTCTCTCCCTTCAGGATATGAGTACCTCAGTATCAGACAGTGGCTTATTCATCTTTGTATCCCATCACCTAGCAAAGCCTGGGAAAACCTAGGTTCACAATGAATGTTGGCTGAATGATTCGTTGCTGAATGAATTGT
The DNA here is from genome assembly GCF_963924675.1 of Phocoena phocoena. Lineage (NCBI taxonomy): Eukaryota > Metazoa > Chordata > Mammalia > Artiodactyla > Phocoenidae > Phocoena > Phocoena phocoena. The sequence continues at coordinate 65,741,285 of NC_089230.1, read as the reverse complement.
GAATCTGGAGATTCTGTAGATGAAGATTCTGGCAGGTGTAGGTGAAGATTCTGGCTGTAGATGAAGATTCTGGCAGGTGTGGTTGGAGAGAAAAGAGTTTTGAAAAGATTATGGGCATGGGCTGTATGCTGTCAAAGGAGAGCTGGTCCATATGGAGCGTCTTGGGCAGCAGGCTTCTTGGGTAGAAGTGGAGAACAGTGAGAGAAGGAGTAGGTTTTCAATAACAAATATCAATTATTTTGAATTTTTTCTTGGGGTCATCCTGAACATGTGTTCTTATTCCTTTCTTATACATTCATCTACTACATAGGTGAATTAATATAAAACGAAGTCACTGCTTCTAGCCATCAGGTTTTATGTTTGCTTAGTGCTGTCTCACATAGAATGATGAAATTCCAAGAAATTCGGTATTTTCCTAATCCTTTGCAATCTGTAGTTCTACAGAAAGCTTCTATAAGCGATCCAAATGATCTGATGGAAGGCTCTTCTTGCTGGGCTCTATGTAGCTTGAATGCTTAAGGATCCTATGGTGAGAAAAATGACTTTGGCAGCTACTGGGTTAGAACCATACATCGTTCATTCAATGGGACAAAACACTGCCTAAGTCAGGGGAATAATAGGCATTTTAGTATATCAGTGGGGAAATACCAAATATCAGTGGGGAAATCCTCCTGCAGAGGGCAGGAGGTGGGGTGGGATATGATTCTAGTTACCTACATACTGGTTGCATCTCAGATATTTTGGATTTAAACTCTCCAAAGACCTGAGTCACCGTACCAAGTTTCTTTAAACTTTTTTTTTCCCTGTGCAGAATTGAGTGCTCTGCTGGGTGCTGCACTCTTAATCCTGATTTCCTTCCTAATTGCACAAGTGGTTGGGCTCTTACAACGCCATATTTCTGTTCATTTGCATTTACACAATATACTTCACTGTGTGCTTCAAGTGCACCATTTGAATGTCGAGTCCTGTCTCCATCTTTAGGTTCTCATAATGGCTGGGCCCACGAGTAGGGCAAGTCTAAGGAGAGCTGCTATAATCTCAATATGAGACTGTCTTCTTACAATTGGCCAATATTCAGCTGACTTCTTAGGTGATGCTGAGTAGGAATTCAAATGGAAGAACACAGCAATAAGTAGAGGGAAAGAACACCCAAGGTGATCATTTAGAAATCTTTTTCAGGTCAGAATAAAAGAACATGGGATTTGTTCTATTTTATTCCAAACACCATGTAATCAAGAGGGTCTCAGGCTCCCAGGGAGTTCAATACGTGGGGTTGCTTTATAAAACTGTTGAACAAAACCTGAAAGAATTCTTGCCTTGCGTTTCCTTCCTAATCCACATACTTGTTTTCATACTTGGTCTCTCTGGTCAAATCATATAATTTCACCAAATGCTATAACTTCAGTTTCTGAAGAAGACCTGTTGATCAAATATAGAGCACATTTGAGGCAGCAAAACATATCCATAATGTGATCTGTCATATTCACTACATTATAAATTTTCAACATGTTCTCCTCTTAGATTAACTAAATAAGAAAAAAGCATCTTAGTTATCCTGAATGGCAGAATCACTGGAACCAGAGGTGGAAGGGTCCTGATGCGGTCATTCTGTACTGGCTTGTGCTAAAGATTCCTCTGTGGCAGGTTTTCTCAAAGTCCATACTGTTGACATTTGGCCAGCATTTCTTTGTTGTGGTGGCTACTCATTGCGTTGTAGGATGTTTAACAGCATCCCTGACCTCTACCCATTAGATGTCAGTAGCACTCCCCCGGTTATGACAACCAAGAATGTCTCCATATACTGCCAAATATTCCTGGGGAGTTGGGGGCAGGGGGAACAAAATTGCCCCAGTTGAGGATTATTGCTCTGTAATAACAATCTCGGCAGCTGTGATCAGCCTACTTGGGCCATATTTTTATTCAGGAAGTATAACATCTAATGAGATCTCAGAGATAAAATGTGGAGGTTTGGCTTGTATTGTGGAGAGTGAACATTTGTTAAATATCTCCAGTTCACAGCCAAAGTGACCTGGGATTTCAGAGTTGATGTAATGATTTTCTTCTCACCAGCCTATGCCCAGTCTGTAGTCTCAGACTTCCTCAGCTCTTTCAAAGCAAGGCAGAGAGAAGCACAGACCACCTTTCCCATAGATTTTCCAGCAATGACCTATTGGTTCTATATATCAAATCCTTCTAATCTTAATCGATTATTACCGTTACTTTGAAATGTTTAGTTTATCAGTAGGATATCAACGGTGATGTTGCTCTGTAATATTTCAAATTGGAATCAAAATCTTGTACTTTTTTGGAGATGATTCACAAGTTGGATTTATTAATCTGTACTCACCTGAAGTTATAAACCCAGGATTTAATTTATGGAAACTGCCAGCAAATCTTAGCAGCCTGCTTTTGATTTATGAGTCTCTCTTCTTCCTAATGGTAGTTGTAGCCAAACTGTTTTTAGTGTAAGTCTAAAAATTAATTTCCATATCCTTAAATGGGCTTACAAATCCTAACACAGGTTTACAAGTCCTGAAACAGGTTTTCAAATCGTGCCAGTGAATCCTAAATAAAAATACTTGATTTATAAACCTGGATTTTGCACCTGGTTTTCCAGGAAGGTATTATAAATCAGGAATTGAGAGCACCCCTGGCAGAGTGAGCCTGGGCTCTCTTTAGGAAGTCCGGCTCTCCGCATCAAATTGAACAGGCCTGGTTTACAGCAGCAGCCCGAGCTGGCCGCGGCTCCTCTGGTTCTGACATGCCAGTGCCTGTGAGGAAAAAGGGCCACGTCCCACAAGCTGGCTAAAACAGCCACTAATCAGACTGAAGACAGCAAACCATTCATCTTTTTGTCAGAATGGGAAGTGGCATCCAAATAGTCGAAACTCCCAGTTCTAGCTGAGTAATACAGCAGAAATACATGCAGGCATTTGGCAAGATGCTAGTCAACATTAGCGCTGACATTATGCTTCAGAGCCCAGGGTCAAGGTCAGGGTCAAGAGTGTGTGTCCTTCCTCAGATGGGGCTGAGGATGGGCATCTGGGCTTTGTCCCTGTGCCGTCTTCATCATGGTGCTGAAGATGTCTGGCCTACGTGAGGGTATACACCAAACTGGGGGCAGTGGTTATTCTGGGGAATGGGATGAGGGTGGGCGGGAGATGGGCAAATTGCATTTCTACTTTATTCACTTCTGGGCTATTTGAATGTCTTTCACAGTGAGCATATATTGATTCCGTAGTGGAAAAAAATCACAAAGAGATTTTATCAAGACTACAAAGGGAACAAGGGGTTTTGTTTTTACTTGCTCTTTAGTAAGTGCCTAAAGTAGATCGTCATGCAGAGCCCCTTCATTAGCCAGAATTCCACTCCACTCCACACAGGTGCCCCTTCACATTTACATAGCAGGTTAAAGTCCTTCCATAGAACACTTGCTTATTTACTCCTTCAGTTTCCTGTGAACCAGGCAAGGCAGCAGTCATGTTCCAGGTGTGGGAAATGAAGCTCTCAGAGGATAAAAAGCTTGCTTTCCCCAAAAGAATATTTAAGTGGCAGAGACAATATTTGGACCAGCTTTGGACTTCCAGTTCCCAGACTGGTGTTCTTTCCATGACACAACACTAGGCATCATGGCACACATAGCTTTCCCACAGTAGAGGTTGGAGGTGCAACCTGTCTGCTCTGGTCTGGTGATCCTTGCTGCAGTTTACCCCTGTGTTAGCCACCATCTGTGACCCCAGTGAAGCTTTGTCCATAACGGTCTTTGAAAAACTATGAGTTATTTAATTTTCCTCCTCTCTCTCTCTCTTTTTCTCTCTCACATACCATTCCACTGAGCCAAGTTGTGCCCTTCAACAATTCTGCCCAATTCCCTCAGAAGTTGGCTCAAGCACCAGGTTGTTTTTTTTCCTCTTTTTGGTTTGTTTTTTGTAAAGCTTTCCTGACCACTCTACCTCAGAGTGCTCCCTCGGATGGTCCTAACAGTGATGGTTTGTTCATCTGACAGATAATTACATTCCTCCTCACCTGATTCCTTTCATTTTTGGTGAGAAAGGTCTCTGGATTTAAAATCGGGAATTCTAGATTTGTGTTCTGGCTCCATTACTTGCTGGAAATAAAGCCCATGAACATCAGTTTGTTCAAATGAGAATATATTTCAACCTACTTACCTACTGAACACAGTGGTTATAATGCCTAAATGAGATAAGATGGGAGAAAATATTTTGCAAACCTTAAATGCTGTGCCAGTCAAGTAAACTATGAAAGCTACTAACATACTCCCACAGTTGGGGATCTGAAAAGTTTAAAAGTGCACAGGGCCAATGATATTTCAAAGTAACTTCAATGGTGATTTGGACACAATAAATGCAACACAGTTACATAGCATATGAATTTGCATTAAGTAAAATTATTAAAATATTAATAATTTATTTTGTATGCAAAATTTGAGATAAAGGGAGTCCTCCAACCTTAAAGATAGTTGCCAAAATTTCAAAGCTGTTGGGCTGAGTAAATGATAAACTATGTATATGGTATTGTTACTTGGCAGTGCCTCTTTAGTTGTTAAAGAGAAATAGCACTCACTCTTTACCAGAATAATGAACCATGCCTTTGTTCCATATGTTGAAATGTGTTGGTTTAATTTCACTTTACTCTAATGAATCAATATAAAGAGCCAATGGCGAGGTTATTCAAGCTTTCATTAAGCAGTAGTGTTAGTGTTAGGGCTCTGAATCTCCCTCCTTCCTTTTTACCTTCCGAAGTAATAACCTTGTAACATAAGTTAGGTGGGAGAAAATACCATTTTACTGTGTTATCATTTAGTAGAACTAACTCTGGGAAATATTAGAGATAATCCTGAGTAAACTAAGAAGGAATAGCAAAGCAGGCTTTCTTTCAAATTCTTTAAAGTTTTCAAATAGCCAGTCAGGGATAATGGTAAAAAAATTGCTAAGATTGTGGGGACATGGCTGTATGATAAACGTCACTGCAAGGTTCCCCTAGACTACATGGGTATGATGGAATTCACTCTGAGAAGGAAAACCTCTATTTATAGGACTTCGATTGATAGGAAACCTCTATTGATAGGACTAATTTTCCTATCGGGAAATTAGTCTTGAATTTTGCAAGGTTTGAAATATCTCTTTAGGAAAACCTCTCTTGCATAACACCTGACTTTCCTGCAATCAATGTGGTGAAGATATGGCCCCTAAAGATTGACAACTAGGTACTGGAATACAATACAGATGAGTCTGTAACCTTTAAAATGTTGTCTCTCACTTCCAAGATCTTTCCCTTTCTACATCTAGATCATCAACTTCTTGAAAGCAGGAAGTAGTCTATTTCATCTTCTTTGGTCTTCCTCAGTATCTAGTAAAAAACCCATACGCAATAGATATTTTGGAATAATTGATTGAAAATATGCATCTCGGCTGTGCACAGACTCTATTTTAGAGTCTAATAAGAATTTCACCCCATGGATGACTTTAATAGATTATTTCAGTAAATGGGGTGCTTTGTTCACAGTAAGTCCACTGGTTTGTACCTGGGCTTAGAGCTAGGTTGTGATTTGAGGAGGCCTGCTGATTACTAAATGATTGTTTAAATCTTTGCTTGTTGTCAGAAGCCCTTTACTGAACACCACAGCATGCTAAAGAGATGCTCTCCAGTCTAAACAAATAAATCAGATAATCTAACATAATATAGAATCTATGCACTTAATGAAAACCTAAACAGGGAAGATGTGCAATAAAAAATATTTATGTGCATCACTTAATCTAATGAAAGGAAAGAAGAGCTACAGATCTGCAGTCTGCACATACACACAACACCTTCTACCCTCACCTCCCTTCATCATCTCTGCGTTAGGACCACTGAATTGACAAACACATACCAGTATTAATTCAAGGTAGATATAAAGTTTCTAGCAATATTGGGGATTTAGAAGAGCCAACAGAACTAATTAAGTGGAAATGCATCTTTTCTTTATGAAAATAAAGTCCAAAGAGTTGTGAACTTGGCTGAAAAAAACTTACATTTGTAACGTCACTAACCTTTAACTAAAATTTCACATTTCCATCTGTTATGAATGTAGACAACAAACCACTATAGTAATAAGTAGTGTTTATGACCTCAGTGCAAAATGTCTGCATATATTACTGTTGACGCAGATGTCTTGAAATAGCATGCATGCTTGCTCATCTCTGCTTTGAAATTATGGCAGTTATTAGACAAATCCACTGGATCTTGTTATTAAATGCATTAATAAAGAAGCACATAAATCACTAGATTGCAAATTAAAAATGATATCTTTATGATATATTTGTTTTCCTTTGTAATCCCATTTATTTTATGTTATGCACTGAAGAATATTTCTGGGAAGAAATGCAGAAGATTCACAAGACTTTCAAAGGGACTAAGGCCCAGGAAAGATTAAGAAACCCTGGTTTGGGCTTCCCTGGTGGCACAGTGGTTAGGAGTCCGCCTGCCAATGCAGGGGACACGGGTTCGAGCCCTGGTCCAGGAGGATCCCACATGCCACGGAGCAAATAAGCCCGTGTGCCACAACTACTGAGCCTGTGCTCTAGGGCCTGTGTGGCACAACTACGGAGCCCACGTGCCACAGCTACTGAAGCCCGTGTGCCTAGAGCCCGTGCTCCACAACAAGAGAAGCCAGTGCAATGAGAAGCCCGTGCACCGCAACGAAGAGTAGCCCCTGCTCGCCGCAACTAGAGGAAGCCCGTGCGCAGCAATGAAGACCCAACACAGCCAAAACAAATAAAATTTTTAAAAAATTAAAAAAAAAAAAAAAGGAAACCCTGGTTTAATGGCAGTCAAAACCACAGCTGGATTGTCTTTATTTGGGAATTAACTGGTCATAAACTTTGAAGTCCATGAGCCTACCTCAAAGTTGACAAAGAAAAAGTCCCTTTTACTGACCAGGTCTATTATGATTATAAGATGGAGACTGGAGAGGCAACATTTGTTGCTACTGTGTGTCAGAAATGTCTGCACAAACAGAGAAAAGAGAAAAGAGGTCATAACCATTTGCTCTTTGTTTTTTCCCCCATACATTGGTTAAAAAGTACTTTTAACTACATCTCTTTAGACCTTCTCAGCAATAGGTAAATGATCTTTTAAAAAGCCACATAAAATAGAGCCATGCCCTTAATTCTTTGTGTCTTATGTACAGCATGAGATTTGCCATGTAGCATTATTATATACAGCGATTATGCTCTACAAAAGAGTAATGGCAGTGAAAATAATCCCCAGCGCTGCTTTTGTTCATTGAAATGAGTGATAGCTGTTGCTTTAAAAAGTCTTTCCTGATTATAAATGGCTATTTCCTTGCCAAGTGCTGACCAGACCTGGCCTTCCTTTTCCAAGCTGGCAGAAGGTTTCAGGTTGAAAGGGATTTGGACTTGAAACTGAATTTCTAATCTGACCAGCTCCCCAAATGGGGCTCCTGTTCTTGGCAAAAATGCTCTCTGCCCACTTCCAGAAAGTCATCAATTATTCAGAGGGACTTTTCAAATGCCAACAGCTTAAATAAGAAAATGTGCCATGACAGAAAGAAGCAAGAATGGAGAGTCTCAGGCTGAGTCTATCCTGCTAAAAGGAAACCTCCTGGACCAGGGCTTTAGTGCCAAGAAGGCTTTTGATCCAATGACTCTCTAGACCAGCTGGGTCAAGCGGGAGGGGACCTGAGCACCGTGGAGGTTTTAACTCATTTGCCCTGAGGTGGGTGATCTGCTATACTGATTCTTCTTGTGTCTCGTACTCTGTTCCCTGAGAAGCACTACTGAACATCACCTGATTCTTCATGGAGATTGCAATTCATTCAATTGCATACTTCATCCTTTGATGTGGATACAATTCTTTTAAATTCAAAATTTTAGGAAAAAGCTGGACATAAAAAGTTGGCTATCCTCCCCCCATTTCATTTCAATAGGCATTGAATATCTGCTATGTGCTTGGCGTTATGATAGCTCTTATAACAGATACAGTGTTTGCTCTAAGAAAATTCAGTCTAGAATAATGGATTGGGCAAGGACACAATAATTATAGGTGTTTGAGTTAAGGGGTTCATGCCTTCAGGGAATTATATTTAGTCCCTCATTGTGTAGAAAGCTTGGTGAGTCCCTAGATTCCCAAATATTATTATACTCAACAATCTCTTTGGTTTCTTCATTTGTAAAATGAGAGATATAATATCTACCCACAGTACATTGTTATTATACGTGACTTAAATAAGATTATGTACCAAAAAGGGACAATAGCTTTTAGATATGTCAAGGCTGGGCTGATTCTCTAATTGAATAACTCACCTCCTTGTTGCATATACAACTCAAATGACAAATCACAACAAATCAGAGACCTTTGGGTCACTCCTGGACGAGGCTTGTATTAAATTGATGGCATAATTAAGCTATTACGGGAATTAGGGAAAAATCAACACAGGATGTTTCCAAGGAGGAAGTGGAATTTGCCCTGAATCTTGAAGAGTCTGTAAGCTTCTAAAGGGCAGGGAGGGGAGACATGGTTAGGAATGGCTTCTGACAGAGGGAACAGTACAAGGAAAAACCTGTACAAAAAACAGTGAGTCGACTAGTTTGCATGGAACATGATGTTTGCATTCATTACAGAGTAGTGAGGAGATGGATATTGGAGGGTAGCCTGGGTCATACTGTGTAAGTTCTTCATTTAGGTGGCAGTTAGGGGAAAAAAATGGAATGTGTTTTAACTGGATCCGAGCTTTGCTTTGGAAAATTAGGTTGGTAGCAGCATGTAGAATGAATTGGAGGGTGCAAGTAACATTCAAGGAAAGAGATAGACTGCGACAGTCCAGCTGGAAAATAGCACAGGAGTTTGACAGCTATTTCAGGGCTTGGTTTTGTAGCGCCCATGAAGTTATGATGATGTAAACTTGGACTGTGGCAGTGGAAGGGGGAGGCATTCAAGAGGCTTTGTAGGAACACACCTGACACAACTTAGGTTTATAGGAAGCAGGGGAGACAATGACAAGATGATTTGGAGGTGTGAGGGCTGGGTGAGAGGAAGAGAGAAATAGTAGAAATAAAGAATTTGGGAGAAGCTGGCCTGTGTGGCGAGAAAGATGGAAATAAGTCATGAGGTCAATTTGGGGTATGCTGAATTTAAGCTGTAAGTGAGTGAATTTAAGTTCTGAGTGGAGGTGACCAGCAGGCTATTAGCAATTTGGGTATGGAGCTAGAAGAGAGAGAAAGATTCAAGTATATTGTACACGTAGGCATCATTTCAGAGGAGGTAATTTTGAGACTATGGAAAGGAATAAGATTCCTGAAAGATAAAGAGAAAAAGAAAGCTAAAGTTAGAACATTAGCAAATATCTACTGTTGGTGTAGGGGTGTTGGGTGAAGGCACCGTGGGAGTAGGTGTGGGAAAAGCCTTCAAGGGCCCGGCAGGTAACTTAATGAGGAGGGGATCCTGGGATTAGTGCATACTCACCCACTGAGTGTGAGGTAGGTATCCTGGGGCACCAAGGAGGTGAGCCTGCTGCATGGGGACCATTGGGACTCAGTTTTTTTTTTTTTTTTTTCTTTTTTTTTTTTTGCGGTACGCGGGCCTCTCACTGTTGTTGCCCCTCCTGTTGCGGAGCACAGGCTCTGGACGCGCAGGCTCAGCGGCCATGGCTCACGGGCCCAGCCGCTCCGCGGCACGTGGGATCCTCCCAGACCGGGGCATGAACCTGTGTCCCCTGCATCGGCAGGCGGACACCCAACCACTGCGCCACCAGGGAAGCCCGGGACTCAGTTTTAATGAGTGGGCCCAGTGTCACCAGATCTTCTGAGTTTTCAAGAGAAATCATGAATCTAGATTATAATGGGAATCATGGTATTATAAAACAATAAGTCAGATTTTTAAAAATACTGTGCAGAACAAAGAGAACATACCTGTTGTCCTGGCCTAGACCAAGGGCCGTGGAGCTCTTCTTCTTAAGTAGGTAGAGATAGAACAGTCAGAGAAGTAGGGGTAGAGCCAAGTTCCCATGGTTCGTAGGGATTCATCAATCCCTATGATGCAACAGGAAGTGAGAATTTCAAGTTGACTGGGTTCCATCGCTCTGGGAAGTTACGGAGGACAAGAAGTGAGAATGGCACAGAGTCTGATGGGTGGGAGGCAGTTGGTGACTTCCTAGAGAGCAGTTTCAGCAGCAAGGTCAAGTTAGAGGTCAAATGGAAAGAAAGACATGTCCACGGAGGGGAAAATTCTGAGATGTTCTATGGGGTTGATAATCTTATGTTGCTATTGCTGGGATGGCAGGTAGCTGGACCACTGATTAAGAGCCTTTCATGAGTAAAAAAAGACTTTCCAAATTACTGCATTATTATGAGTGAATTAGGAGAGCAATTTGATCACTTGGAAAGTGCTCCTCTTTCAGTAAATGTAAAATATGGATTCTTGCTGAGATTTCTAAGCTGCTTCTTCTAAATTATATGGTAAAGTAGAGAAACAGATGTTAAATATGATTAAAACCAATTACAAGTTCCACAGTACAATGCTGTGTTTTACTTACATTAGTCTCCCTGCTAGCTTAGATGCTATCCATTTTGCCTTTATTACCTGTTCATAACTCCAGGGTAAGCAACATGGGGGATTTAAGCAGTTCAGACTAGAGCCTGACAGGGATGTACGGACACAAATAGAATTGCCTCAGCGGATCCAAATATCAAACATAAGGCTGGTTGGAGAGGGAGGTGGGGGTGGGGTGTCCTGAATTTGCATATAAAGCAGATTATCAACTTGCTGGCCTGACCTATCAGTGCATGTATCAAAACTGAATTTTGACTCAATACTGGGGTAAAATTTTCTGGATTTGTAAAAACTTGTTTGTTTTTAATTTTCAATGGTTAAGTGCTCTCTTGAGCACATGCCAGGCTGAAGCCTACGTTTTGTCATTCAGGGACTGGGAACAGACAGTCACTCAGATACCTCAAGGAAGAGGGGGTTCATTATGAAAATTTTGGTGGCCTGGGATGGGAAGCCATCACGAATGAGGCAGCTCCGTGGACTTCCCACTCTTGTCGCCACCTGGTCTGGTTCATGTGCCTCGGCTGGGTCAGTGCGCATGCCCTCTTTTCTCCAACTCCAGGTGGATTCCTCTGTGGACTCACAGAACAGCCTTCTCAGAGGGGAGGACCTCAAGAAATACCTGTTGAATAAATGACTGACAGAATGAATGGGGTAGATTTGTCTTATGATTAGAAGTATGGGTGTTTGTATGTGTGAGAAAAATATTCTCACGTTTGAGACTAAAGCAAGTCCACTTATATATTTTTTAATTATTGCAGTTGGAAAACTAAATGAGGAAAAGCTCTTGTGTTGAAGCAGCATCTGATTAACAAATAGCTATCTCTCTTTTTAGGGCTTTAATGGTAAAGCATATTCTAAATTCTTCTTAATCTCCAATCAGTCAGAGGTTGTATGCTCAATAGCCCGCTCCCTCGTTCTTTCTTCCCTTTGTATAAAATAGGGCCAGTAGAGAAATCCAAGTTGATTTAAATATGTATCTTTCTTACCAAATGAGTCAATTAGTAGTTTAAAACTCTTGATTTCTTGGGGCTCAAGTCTCATAAGAAGCTGATTACCATAACTCATTTTCAGAGTCAATTCTCTCAGTTCTAATTAGAATTAGAAATTTCTGAGGAATCCTGAGTGCTTGTATTTCCTATGTATCATGAGCTATGCTTGAGTTATTCATTGGCTTGTCTTTGGGCATTAAAAAAAAAAAATGACCTCTCTTTAGTTTCTGAGTGGATGGAGACCTCGGCCTCCTATTTTCTTACCTTCCTCCAACTTCTTTCCATTATACATTGTCATCCATTCCAAAGTGATTGATGTGGTCACAGTGACAGTGTCTTTGTTTCTTTTATTTTTCTAAAGTCTCAGTTACATTAGTTAAAGTATTACACTGTAGAGTGTCACTGTTGTGCACATTTATTTGGAATGGAATGCATTCTGGAGTAATCCAAAAATATGGTCATCATTTTCCTTGATGCCATTGGCTCCTCTTCTCTTCACGGTAGTTTATGGATGTTGAGAACCCATGATGCAAAAAGGAAATGCTGTTCTATATCTTGAAGCTACACTTAGTGGGATCCAATGATTCCTATTTCATAGAAATAGGCTCCAGTGGTGAGGCATGTACTGCAAATTGCATGCTGACCCGTTAATGTCAAAGCAGAGGCTAATATTCAGGATAAGAACACAGATAGAGAAGCCACAGGAAGCCAGGATAGGGTGACAGAACTGGGAGAGTGGCAGGCCTTGCGTCAGGCTAATATTGATTCTGGAGCTTGAGTTTTAAATGGGGTGTTTAGTAAATTAATGACAAATTGATGAATGATTAAGAGAATCAAAATGAGTGGTTGTAAGAAGGCATTGGACAAACCAGCCAGCCAGCAGAGATCATGTTCACTCCAACAGCGTCGCCAAGCTGGAGATGTGGCAGAGTCAGGTGGTGATGAGAACTGAAGAGTAGGGGCTAAAACCAAGAATAAGGCTGACCATTTAAGAGTGAGGGTATACTGAACAAGTCAGTTGAATGTCTTATGGCAAATGTCTTCATAACAGTCACTCCATCCGCTTTAGAAGCTGGGACCCAGTTCTTCCTCAGTGGGTGCTAAAAGGCTCCTACATTTCAGATTAGCTAATCTCAGTTGGGAGTGATATTGCTTTCCAGGGGACATTTGGCAATGTTTGAGGACGTATTTACTTGTCACAGCTGGTGATGTTACTGGCATTTAGTGGGGAGAGACCAGGGATGCTGCTTAACGCTGTCTAATAATAGGCTAGCCCCACAACAAAGAATTATCTGATCCAACAGGTCGACTGGCTCAAGTTTGAGGAAGTCAATAGAAGAAGTCTTTTTTTTACATCTTTATTGGAGTATAATTGCTTTACGACGGTGTGTTAGTTTCTGCTTTATAACAGAGTGAATCAGCTATACATATGTTCCCATATCTCTTCCCTCTTGCGTCTCCCTCCCTCCCACCTCCCTATCCCACCTCTCTAGGTGGTCACACACCACCTAGCTGATCTCCCTGTGCTATGCGGCTACTTCCCACTAGCTATCTACCTTACGTTTGGTAGTGTATATATGTCCATGCCTCTCTCTCGCTTTGTCACAGCTTACCCTTCCCCCTCCGCATATCCTCAAGTCCATTCTCTAGTAGGTCTGTGTCTTTATTCCTGTCTTACCCCTAGGTTCTTCATGACATTTTTTTCCCCTTAGATTCCATATACATGTGTTAGCATATGGTATTTGTCTTTCTCTTTCTGACTTACTTCACTCTGTATGACAGACTCTAGGTCTATCCACATCATTACAAATAGCTCAATTTCATTTCTATTTATGGCTGAGTAATATTCCATTGTATATATGTGCCACATCTTCTTTATCCATTCATCCGATGATGGACACTTAAGTTGTTTCCATCTCCGGGCTATTGTAAATAGAGCTGCAGTGAACATTTTGGTACATGACTCTTTTTGAATTATGGTTTTCTCAGGGTATATGCCTAGTAGTGGGATTGCTGGGTCATATGGTAGTTCTATTTGTAGTTTTTTAAGGAACCTCCATACTGTTCTCCATAGTGGCTGTACCAATTCACATTGCCACCAGCAGTGCAAGAGTGTTTCCTTTTCTTCACACCCTCTTCAACATCTATTGTTTCTAGGTTTTTTGATGATGGCCATTCTGACTGGTGTGAGATGATATCTCATTGTAGTTTTGATTTGCATTTCTCTAATGATTAATGATGTTGAGCATTCTTTCATGTGTTTGTTGGCAGTCTGTATATCTTCTTTGGAGAAATGTCTATTTAGGTCTTCTGCCCATTTTTGGATTGGGTTGTTTGTTTTTTTGTTATTGAGCTGCATGAGCTGCTTATAAATTTTGGAGATTAATCCTTTGTCAGTTGCTTCCTTTGCAAATATTTTCTCCCATTCTGAGGGTTGTCTTTTGGTCTTATTTATGGTTTCCTTTGCTGTGCAAAAGCTTTGAAGTTTCATTAGGTCCTATTTGTTTATTTTTATTTTTATTTCCATTTCTCTAGGAGGTGGGTCAAAAAGGGTCTTTCTGTGATTTATGTCATAGAGTGTTCTGCCTGTGTTTTCCTTAAGAGTTTGATAGTTTCTGGCCTTATATTTAGGTCCTAAAGAAGTCATTTTTAAAGGATGTGTCTCCTGCATATTGGCCTCATATTACATGTTGACCCTGCTGATTGCCACCTCTTCCCAGGCTTCTCCACTCCTACACTCACATTATCTGCTTCCTTTTCTTCCCAAGGCCCCATTCATACTTTGGTTGACCTTTGAAAACTGCACCTGAAATGAATTATTCTGGAGTTTCTGAATGTTTTGAAAGTGTTCTTATCAATAATTCAATTCAATTCAGTTCAACAAACATTTGTTGAGTTTTGCGTATAAGTATTTTGCTGTATTTCCTGTATAAGGGGATTCAGAGGTAAATAAGCCTGGGCCCCTGTCCTACAAAAGATCATAGTTTAGTGTGGGAGCCAGATATATACACAGTTATTTATAATAAAGACAGACTAGAGAAGAGCCCATGATTGAAGAGTAACTTAGAGTTCAGGTTGGGTCTTCTTGGCTCTAGTATATAGGTAGCATTCCCTTATCTCTCCAGTTCTATTGCTTGAGTTTATATGAACCTTCTAAAAGTTTTACAGTTTTACAGAGCTTACACTATTATGGTCTGGCTCCTGTGTCAATGTCCACTTTCTTCACCCATCTCCTCTAGGACACAAGGATTTGGTCCTATATGAGTTTCCAAGTATAAATCCACTCAGTTCAAGATTTCTTTGTATCTTTTCAGAATGTACCAATAATTTCAGGTTATTCCTGGAGGGATCTCATTAAGTATTATTTCATCTGCTCTTTCAGAGTTGCCAGCTCTCCATCCTTTCTCTCTGGCTTCCGCCTTCCAACCCTTGTGCAGAATAACACATTCCTTCCATTGTCCCAACCTTAGCAGTTCTTCCCTCACCCAGACCATTTGCCATCTCACCTTTTACCCTCGTCATTTTCAGAATATATTTTTTTCCAAAGAAATACAATTCCCTTTCTAAGAGAATTTCTGGTGCCAGAAATAACATTTTCTCCACATCTTTATAGAAGCATAATCACATTACTTAAATAGAAGAAATAAACTGGGAGATGGGGTCAGGAAAGGCTGTTGAGGGGATGTGAACTTAGAGATGTCAGCCGGAGTTAACGGACAGAAGAAAAGAGCATGTACATATCCCAGGCAAAGCAGACAGTACCAGCAAGGCACAGAGGCTAGAAGTGCTCTGTGTTTGGGAAGCCAGTATGGCAAAGGTGCAAGGAGTATTCACGCTGAAGAATTTAGGCTTTGATGTGTATTCAGCGAGAAATCATTAAAGCATGTTGTGTGTGTGTGTGTGTGTGTGTGTGTGTGTGTGTGTGTGTGTGTATGTGTGTTTTGGAGAGAACGGGGATGCCATGACCAGATCTATATTTGAGAAAGATCACTCTGGGTACAGCGTGGCAGATGGATCAGAGCAAAGGAAAAATTGGTGGATAGGTGACCCATCAGGGGACAATCACAGTTGTTCAAACAAGAAGTGACATGGTGCCATACACTAAATGTTTGTGTCCCTTCCAGATTCATACGTTATGATAGCCCAAGCAGACTGAAACCCATGGGAATGGGAGAGGGGAATGGAGAATGTTTCATTTAATTTTTTCTCTGTAATATTTTGTAATTTCATGTGCATGCCTTTTCTATGATACAGAGTGGAAGAGAATATAATTTAGTGTCATAAGATCTAAATTTGAGTCCCAGATTTGTGACTTTTTCAGTCACTATGCCCATAGAGTTTCTGTTTTGAGATGTGTCAAGTGGCTGTTTGGGCTGAGTATGCTATCATTAACAGAGGAGAAGCCTCCTCTTCGTAGGTCAGGCGAACACTGTGGAGGTTTTCTGAAATAGTTCCCTTGAATGGATTTCCTCCTCTTCCTCCTCTTTCCTTCTGTTTTGTAAGGTTATCTTTGCTTTCTTGAAGTATCTGCAGTTTTGGGGAAACTTGGGCTTCGCTTGCGGAATCCAAATTTCGATAAGCCAAAAACCCTGGATGTTGCAGCCTCAATTACCTCCTGCAAATTTCCCCTTGAAAAGTTGCTGCGTGGTATTAACATTTGGAAACCTGAATATGAAATACTTATTGCTTGACCACGGAAAGGAGCTTTTGTGTAGGTCTTTGGAATATTCTTCTTGAAGATTTTCCTGGTAGTTTCAACCTGACAATATCTGTACCTTTTCCTCCCTCTTCTGCATGGGAATGTACAAACTTAATTCCTGCATACTTGTCCTTTAATATTCCTCCAGCAGTTGTGATTCCAGGCTCCTGGTGAATTTGTGTTCCTGTAGGTTCTCTGAGGAACTTCTAGAGGATTTCCTAGAAGGATCCAGATGCTCCCACTTCTCCCAGGAGCATTATCTGTGTAACTCTGAGTTGGAGTAAATCTTATTCCCCAGGAAGAGAAAATTCAGTGGATGCACAGTGTTCGTTAGTTCAAATCTTGATTGAATCAGAACATCCTTAAAGAAACAAACATGTAGGAAATAAAACATGGCTTGGAATCAAGAATCATCGGCTGCCTGATAGCTGTGCAAACTTGGGAAAGTTACAATGCATTTCTAAACATTAAAATCCTTGTCTTTTAAGCTAATATAACTCATTGCAGGATTATTGGGAGAGTTAAATGAGATTATGAATGTGAAAGGACTTTCTGAACTTTGTAACAGTGTATAAATTTTGATGTCATAATTATTCTACATTACTTTTTGCATGTTGCATTAGCAGTGGACAGACAAAAAGGCCAAATGAATGATATAATTGTAAATAACAATCTAATAGCTTTTGGTATGAGGTGAATGGGAGTAAGAAAGGAGGACGCAAGAAAGGAGGAAACACCAGCTTGCTGGAGATGTAATTATTTTGTCCTTAAACAACAGGTAAAAATGGTCTCCTTGACATTTTGGTCATGAAACAAAAACTTAAATTTATGCCACTAATCTGAGCCAGTATTTCAGTCCAGTATGTTAACAAAAACATTGTAATGACACAAGTAAGGCCACCTCTTGTAGAATTTTTGGCTTAAAAGTGTTGAATACTGACCAAACATTGCAAGAAACTACTACTTAGAGATCTTAATTATAAGAACTCAAGAGATAAGCGTCTCAACTTTTAGAAGATTAAGTATATCCTAAATTTCATTCACTTCAATTAAACCTGTCTCTCCAGTCCTTCATTTGGGACAGTTAACCCAGAGACAATGATGCCTCATCTGCAATGATTTCCCCTATAATTATAACTAGGGAAGAGCAAACATTAGCATTTGGAAACAAATAAACTATTCTGTGTATTTTGGATGATACATAATCATTTGGACAAGTAACTTCCTCTACTGTCCAAAGCTTTCTCCAAAAATGCTTCCGTGGTTGTTGAGGTATCTCATGCTATTTAAGTTGATTTCATTTTTCCCCTGGCAGTTTTCACCTTTGTTTTAGCTACTTCTAGATTATATACTTGGAAATCAGGCTTTAAGGTAACTCTATCTTAGAGAAATTACCAGAACCCCAAACTGAAATCCCTGATCTGACTGGCATCATGTTATTTTGCTTTTTGTTTTTTTTGTAAATGGGGAGGTTTGCTGAAATCAGGTGGGCAAATAATCAGAAGGAAAGGTGAGAGTAAAGCCCCAGGAAAGCATATTTGAAATGGGAATGTGTGGGTACAGATTTGGGTATTTGCCATCTATTCAACTGGATTTATAATTTGGGAGGAGTCAGGGAAGAGACGAATAGAAAGAAAGAATTATTAGTTGCCATGAGAGAATTTTAAAAGCTTTAAAAAAACTTTGGTAGGCAAAGATTAAACTAACTGAGTCAGTGAACTTTGATTGAAATTTTCTGTCCGTGGATGATTTCTCCAAATGTTTGGAGGCTTTCTTGTTCAAAGGCTTAGGGATAGCACTTTCTCAGCTGTTTTATTCATGGTGAAGAACTCACTTCTACCAAGGTGACTTATAAAAGCATCCTAATGCCTTTAGCTTCCAATCCCTCCTCCTGAGAAACTATTCTAATTTTGCCAAATGAGTTGGGAAGGTGAGTCTGTGTGAAACTTATTCCAGGTTTGCCTTACTGCAAATTATGTTCCTTTTTGTTATGAATGTCTGAAGATAAAAATACTATCCCATTGCCATCTGTTAAGTGTATTCCATACATTTCTAGGATATATTAGAACAATACCTGGTGTATTGAATTTATCTTCCAGAGATGGGACGGTCTCATCAGTCTCCGGTGTCATGGCACAGCCAGGACGCCCGTGAATAATGAAGCCACCCTTATCGTGTGCAGAGGAATTTAATTTCCTCTCTATTGTAATGCCATATTTGATTCACTTACTTCTTATTTTTATTTTTAAAGGTTGCCTACTGCTCCAAGGCTCTTTCTTTGTCACCACTAATATGAAACATTTCTCAGAATTATCCAGTTCTGGGTCTATTATCCTTACCAAGCTTGGTGAATACCTCGAAACGCTTAATCGGAGTACACGGTACATAGACATATTTTCAGTCTATGAATGTCAGGCAACTATAGGATGACATTTTAAGTTCGACTGGTAAATTCATCATCACAGACATTGTCTATTTGATTTGATTTTTGTCTGTCTTACGTATTCTAAAGCAGCACACATGATCCTGTAGCATGTGAGCGGTATCATACACACTGAACCTTAACAAGGGAATTTGAACCCAATTAGAACCCAATTAGAGTAGCACAAGATTCTACGAGAATGAATCTCCTGTCTTCGCTGGTTTCCGCTTTAGAGAAACAAGACAATGTTTCCACATTACATTTACCTAATGAATGAGACTCAGTCTATTAGAGGATATATAATATAAATTAAATTCTGTGGCAGGTGGACACCCTGAGGGCACTGCGTTTTTTAACACGGTGTTGGTATTCTCCAAGACCACTGCATGCGCTTAGCAGATCTGTCTTCAAAATTCGCTTTATAGGCCACTTGCAGACTTCTCTTTTGCTTTCCTAATCAAAACTGCAATCCTAGGTAATTTGGTAAAATATTAAGTAAATAATTGCTTCAGAATATTTTAGGTTTAGGGACATAAATCTTATTTTTTTTACATGCCTTCTGATGCTAAGAAGCAGGGAGGTTCCACCCTTGCAATTTCAGTTTCTGGTGAGCTCTATTACTTTCCATTCTGAAAAATGAAATTCCTTCCGCAGACAGATGTAACAGAATCCTCAGCTAAATTATAGTGGGAAGAGGATCTGACTTCAGGGGTCTATACAGTACGTACTCAGGATCAAGATAAAGAAGAGTGTAACGAGCTCTAGGGTTTTGGAATGTATCCGTGTGTACTTACGAATGCGAGGTCTTTTTGGCAGATGGTTTTTGTTATGCTCTTCCAAACCGATGCTAACCTGAGCACCAACTGGGATAATAAGGACGTGTGGTGGGTGAACCTCATAACTGCAGTTGTGGATGGAGGGGGCTTCCTAATTAGACCCTGGCAGCTTAAATCTGGCAGCCTCTGTAACAAAAAGTGGTTGTGATAATAATGACAGCAACAGGGTGTGTCGTGTGTGAACAGAGAACCATTTGCATTTTGAAAGAAGCAATCTGCTTTGGGATGTAGCTCTTCCAAAATGTCCAGGTTTGGTTTAGATTCTGCTTTGGTTCTGTTGGTGGTTTCCTTTATCCTTCTCTTATCTCCTTCTCTAGCTTCTATGTGACGATGGGGTTTTTTTTGTTTTTCTTTTAATTATTCCCTCCCACCTGCACCCACTGCCCCTTCCTAGTTGGAAGGCTATATATTACCTTTTTAATTCCTTAATGGTTACACTGGTTATTAACACATGCTTCTGACTTAGTAATACCAAATATTAGTCAAAGTTCTGCCCTCCTCCCAAATGATATAAAAACCTTAGAACTCGGCAGCTCTCATCACCTCTGTAATAGCTTGCAGGTTGTTGTTGTCCCATATCTTAGTTTCATATAATTTTTAAAAACTCAAAATTAGTTTTTAGTGTTACCTTATAAAGCCAATGCTTAGATTTACCCCACGCTTCTAAGTCTTTGCTCATCAATCCTCCTTGCATATCCCTCATTCCTTTTCATTCCCTCTTCCATTCTAAGTTGATTTCACTCTCCTGAAGTACATCTTTTTTTAAAAAAAAATGTTTTAGTGAATAATCTTTTTTAAAAAAATTATTTATTTATTTATTTATTTATGGCTGCGTTGGGTCTTCGTTACTGCGCACGGACTTTCTCTAGTTGCGGTGAGCGGGGGCTACTCTTCGTTGCAGTGCACGGGCTTCTCATTGCAGTGGCTTCTCTTGTTGCAAAGCATGGGCTCTAGGCATGCGGGCTTCAGTAGTTGTGGCATGCGGGCTCAGTAGTTGTGGCTCGTGGGCTCTAGAGCGCAGGCTCAGTAGTTGTGGTGCATGGGCTTAGTTGCTCCATGGCATGTGGGATCTTCCCGGATCAGGGCTCAAACCTGTGTCCCCTGCATTGGCAGGTGGATTCTTAGCCACTGCACCACCAGGGAAGCCCTCCTGAAGTACATCTTTAAAAGGACCTTTTCTGTAGGGATCTGTTAATGATAATTATGCTCAGTTTTGTAGTCCGAAAATGTTACTCTAAATAATGTCTAATTTATCTAAGAAATAGTTTAGCTGGGCATTTAACAGTAAGTGGACAGTTATTTTCTTTTTTAGGACTTTGTATTATCTTTTTTTCTGGCTTCCAGTATTATTATTAGGATGTCCTCTATGGACTGCCTTTGCTTTCTAGATGATTTATTGTAAAAACACTATTTTTGTCTTCACTGTACTCCAGTTGCACCACTCTGTGCTTGGATAGAGTCATTTTTGTTTATCCTGTTCAGTACCAGGAAAAAGAATTGTCTGAGGCCTTAGAAAGGAATTCTGGTACTGCCTCTCCTAAATTTCCATCATTTATCAATTGCCTTCCCAATGTTTGCTTTGTCTGCTTACCACTTGTACCGTAATTTACTTAATATCTTTCTTTAAATTGACTTTAAAAACTCTTAATTATAGTATAAATAAACATTAAAAGCCTGTGAAATCATGGGTGTAATATGCCAGTTATAATTTTTCTAATGAGACTATACCTATTTTATTTAAATAATTATATGTACATCACAATAGAAAAGTTCACCTGTGTTCCTCCTAAAATACCCTGTACATCAGCAATGCATACAGCCTATGGAATGAGAAATGCTACTTTAGTGTGCCATTATTTGAGATCCTCCTCAGACTTACGGAGGATTTTTTTCTTGATTGCCTGAAATGATTTCTGGAAGATTCTGCATTTGGTTAGGGGATTATCTGATTCTGGGCACATCATCCATTATGAAAGGAAAGGAAATTTCTATGCTCCTCACCGTGCTGGCCAATGGAAGTGACTAGAAGTGGTGAAATCAGAGGTTGAGAACTTGGGGAATCCTCTAGAATCAAGCTACTTGATTCTCAGTCTCTGCTTCACAAGATGGACATATAAATTTGCACTTCAACGATATGTTGGGTTAGTCTCTTCCACCAAGGGAACTGATGAGTAAAGCAAAACTTTTCCGAAGTTTGCACTTCTTAGGAGATTAACAAAAGCAATAAAACATGATACTAACTTACCGCTGTTACAGTGAGCCAAGGGTGAAAGAAATTTATGGGCAAATTTAAAATGCTTTGGTTGATCAGAATATTCACACAAGTATGCTAATTGAGGAAGAGATAATTCCTCAGTCAAATTCGCACTCCAACTGGGATATTATCACTGTTTGAAACACTGAAGAGCCTGTGATATGCTAATAGCTTTAAATTGGTTCGCATTCAAATTTCTAGGTGTTTGGGGAAACTAAACATGCTTCAGTAATTGGCCTCTTCTGTAAATGTGGCCTTAGGTACCACTTCTTGTGTTGAACAGCCACTTCTACGTCCAGGAGTGATGGGTTCCAGGCCTAGTTATCTCAGTCTTCCTTAAGCAGACATGGCTCCATGCCATCTCACTGGGAGGCCTTCCCTAGTGTGGTACCTAGCTGTTTAGCTGGTTTTAATTTGGTCTTTTGTGGAAAGTTTTATTTAAAGACAATTATAAAAAGGACCACTAATGCCCAAGAAAGTGAAATTTGAGCCAGGATGGAAAGGATGCAAAGATGCCAGTAAACCATGAATACTTTAAAGAGAAACTCCAGAGAAAGAATGAAATCAAACAAGTCTCACTCCACCACAACAAGCTGTGCTTAGTTTTATATAAATATTCACTTGTGTGTCTCGTGTAGGGGATAAAAGAATGGCAAACTGGTTCACAGTAGTTTCTACCCTACTTATTGGAAAATGCATGAGCTCAGTGGTGATTCAAGAGGATACAAATTAATACAAAGAAAAAGTCTTTGCGAAACAACAGTCCCTGTTCCCAAAAAAGGAAAATAGGAAAGAAATAAAAGTAAATTTTAAAATAAGAAAGAAAAGCAAATCCCCCGAAGCTATAACTTTGATGTTTTAGGTTAAGAAAGAGAGAAAGGCAGTTAAGAATCCATTGCTTTCCACCCATGTGGTGGCTTCTCCACTACCTGGGAATACGGAGATGAAGGACAATAAGCTGCCGCCTTTTGAGAGGATAACGTGGCTATGGGGGCTTGCCTTTGGAGATGGTGTTAAGTGATGACAGGGCAGACGTGGATGGAATAGACAGGCCGCAGAGTTCCTGATGGGCCAGTGTCAGCAGGCAGACCCCAGATTGTCTGTTTCTGGTCTAGTGACCATAACTATGCACAGCCTTGGACTAGTAAGTAGACTTTGCTTAGGGCACCAAACCAACCCTCTGTTGAAAAGTTGGGTAAGTTTTCAAGCTCATTGACGAGGGGTGTGTATTAATTTTCTAGAACTGCCATAACAAAGTACTATAGATAGGGTGGCTTAAACAACAGAAATTTATTTCCTCACAATTCTAGAGGCTAGGAGTCCAAGAGCAAGAGTTTACAGGGTTGGATTTATTCTGAGGCCTCTCTCCTTGGCTTGTGGATGGCTGTCTTCTCCCTTTGTCTTTGCATGGTCTCCCCTTTCTGCCTGTCTGTGTCCTAATCTCTTCTTATAAGGCCACTAGTCATATTGGATTAGGACCCACCCCAATGACCCTGTTTTACCTTAATTACCTCTTTAAAGGCCCTATCTCCAAATACAGTTACATTCTGTAATACTAGGGGTTAGGATGTCAACATATGAATTTGGAGGGTGGGGACAATTCAGCCCTCAAAATAGAATTCAGGAACCCTGATTAAACATCAAATGCTGGTGAGTATTTAATAATTATGGTATTTGTTAATAATAGTAAAACAATTCTGAACAGAAATAAAAAACCTCCAATAATGTGAGATTCTTTGTGACCTAAAAGAAAGCGCATCATTTTACTTTATCTACAAGAATGAAAAATTGTGTTGAAATGGTATAAGCCAGTTTTGAGGAACTTGAGTATTTCTTGATGTGCAACTACAATGGCCTCAAGAAATATCTCCCCACAATTCCCTCCACCCCCAAACAATTTATCTAATGCTTTGGGAAAGGGTTCTGTTTATACTTGGTCGATTATGGATAATAAATAAATGATAAATAGAGTCATAGACTGAAGTTCAAAAATTTGAGAAGCTTTGAAAGATAAACTTTAAATGAGATTGATAATGACATTTATACCTGTATTTTTTTAAAAACATGTTATCTTTTTTTGGCTTCTTTGAGGGTAAAATTTGTGTCCAAACCTCATGGTAGGGTTGGACATGGTTGCCTCTGACATGATTAGTTGGGCTCTCAATCTACATCTAGGTACTTTTAGGTTTCTTTATGCACTGTGCCCTGTAGAGGCATGTTTGAGACCTAGAGATTCAAACAGAAGCTAAAGGGGAAAATATGTATTGTTAATTAGACTATACATCTGCAGACTCCAAGAGTGAGAAGTAAACTGTTTCCTAAAGGCCAATGTTTGCATTCTCTCTGGGCTTCTGAGGACCAGGAAAAGTTTGAGTTAGCAGAAAATGAGGTTCACCGGTGATGAGCTATTCTCATTTTATCTTTGTAAGAAGATGGACAGTAAAAACAAAACAAAATGCATAGTTAGTATTGGAGGCATGATTTTAACATTTTCAAGGAGATGCTATATTCTGGACCAAGTTTTATCTCCATAAAAACTGCTGACATTAAAAACCATAAAAGTAAGATATTCATTGGAACCCTTTGAATACAGATATGTAATTCTTTTTTTTTTTTTTTTTTTTTTTGCGGTATGCGGGCCTCTCACTGTTGCGGCCTCTCCTGTTGTGGAGCACAGGCTCCGGACACGCAGGCTCAGCGGCCATGGCTCACGGGCCCAGCCGCTCTGCGGCACGTGGGATCTTCCCGGACCAGGGCATGAACCCGTGTCCCCTGCATCAGCAGGCGGACTCTCAACCACTGTGCCACCAGGGAAGTCCACAGATATTTAATTCTTAATTTCATAATAAAGCATGGGGGCTCCCTCTCCCTCCAACGACACACTGACTTTATTTTGTTTGTCTCTTAAACTGATTTAACCACTAGATACACTTAAAAACATCTCCCAAGTACTAGTAATTATAATTTGGTAGAGCTATTCATGACAAGGCTTGACATTAAATAAAAATTTGCCTGTAAAATGATATGCATGTATCTCCCAAATACCTCATTGCTTGTTTTTATGAGTGTTATGGAGTAATACATCTGTGGTGAAGGTGTTCACAAATCTAATAGCAATGTTATTATTTCTGACTTTTATATAGAGTTTTTCAGTTAGTCATCACAACGTACATAACAAATGTAGCTTCATCTGTTTGCCCAGTACTAGCTACTTTCAACTTCCTTGCTTACAAGTGGAGAAAGGGAACCAAGGAGGTGAGGCATGATTTTCTACAAAGGTCCCTGAGATTTGGTGGAAGGACTGTCAAGGAGAGAGGCTTCTTTTCTGACCCCTGCGTTGCTAGTCTAGCCCCCTTATCAGGCTTTATTTTTCCCCCGTGGGAGAAGATGAACTCTCTCACATGTGTTTACAGTACAATATGTAAGGCAAAATGGCAAAGCACAGTTATGTCAATACCATTTTTGAAGGACAAATTAAAAAAAGATCTCTTTCATAAAATCAATAGCGAGGGAGAGAAAATCAAGATGAATGGGCGAGGGAGAGAAGGTAACCAGGATAACAAATGGGGAGAATCTTCTTACTCCTCTGCCCGAGTGAGCAGAGGTAAACAATTATTCGCTGAATGTGTGTTTTCACTGAGTAAGTTGGGTCAACACAGTGTGATAAGAGGAAGAGAGGATAAATTGTTGAGGCATAAAATATAAATGTTTATCTGAGTATTTATCACCCCTTGATCTAGTGTGGAATTCATAGATGGAGCGCAGCACTCAGCAGGCTCCGCGCTTGGTTTATACGAAGCCTCAGAATCGTTCAGCAAACCATGAAACGTGCTTTCTCCTCTGGGGACCAATTTCTCTAATGGCGCGATCTAATTCAATTGTGTGCTTACTCGGTTCAGAGCGAAGGCCACGGAAGGATCAGTGCCACAGACATTCTGTTTGGGGTCTGGAGGGATGGTGATTCTGCTCTGGGGAGCCTGGAAAGCATGGTTATTGCTTCTTACTCAAAATGTTGGTTGGTCGTACGTCTCTCCCAATCTTTCTTGCTCATTTAATCCAGGCAAGAACCCACTGGGCAAGGATCACATACATCTCGCCTGATTTTGAAATGATAGTAACAGCTCCTCTTTTTCCTGAATTCTGCTTTTAATCCCTGTTTATTTAGCACTTTGGGGGAATGGTCTATGTCAGTTCACTAACTTTCTTCAACTTGCTATAGCCAGTCACCATACAATTGATTGGATAGCTTATAGCCGTTCTGAATTTGTCAGTAAGACCCCCAAATACCACATTAATTTCATGTTGTAATTTAGAAAGTCCTACATTGTAAACTCTCATAGGCCAAGGTTAATCTAATGCTGCTCATTTTGTGTTGTTCATGTTTAGTACTGTGTTCATGGTGTTTTGACAAGTTATAAATACTTTCTGGTGTTAATGAATTTATAGGAAGAGCCACATTTGCCTACAAAGAGCTGATTCCAAGTAGGGTTTGTGCTTTGAGTTATTTGTATGTGATGATAGATGTGATTCTCATTCAAATATCCTCTTCTAGTTGTTTCACCAGGAAATGATAATTTCATTTGTACTGGACAAAAGGGAAAGGTAAACAGGCTATCTTGTACATTAGGCCTTATGCATCAGCTAAGCCTTCCAACTCTTATACTTACAATTAGTAGGCTTAGGTTGAAAAGAACAGTGCCCCAGGGAGTTTTAATTTTCTCCTAGGTATCTGATTTCCAATGCAAACAATAGAATTACAGAATTTTGGAAACTAAAGGGAGCTTAGAGACTCTTTAACTCCCTGACTTTACAGATGGTGAAATTGAGGCTTAGAGAAGTGAAGTTACAAGATTAGTTAAGATTCGGAAAAGTCAGGACTTGGACTTGACTCTGTCTGTCCATTTGATTTTTTTATAATAGGAACCTCCTCCATGGCAGGCACTGTGCTAGTTACTGTGGATGCAGAAGTAGATGAGACAGATCCAGACCCTGAGGACTGAAAACTTGCTGGGTCAGTCTCCTTCTATTGGACCTACTGGCTGGATCATCTGGATGTTGACTTCCTGGTGAAGCACATTCATGATTTAAAGTAATGTTTACAAAATATAAATTCCCAGATAACTGTTTTTAATCCTAGTCTCTTCTTCCAGTTTTAACATTATGGTTTTCCAGGAATGTTATCTTAAACTAGCTTCACCAAGGTATCTCTCTTCCCATCCTTCTAGTCTGTTTGAAGTTCTGTGACATTGGAAATTACTGCTCCAATAACTTCCTTTGTGCTGGTGATTTCTCCTCTTTCCACTGTTCTCTAGTGCTGGTAGTCCAAAAAGAAACACCAAGAAGGAAACTACCAAAGATCCTGAAAGAGAAGGCTTGACCCTCTTCCAGCACTTCACAGACTGCTGCGCATCTTAAGAGTCATTCCCATGAGGCTTCTCCCATAGCCAGTTTCTCAAGAGGTTTCTCTGAAATAATTTATTCTCTCCTCTCTCTGTTTTCTTTTTCTATCTTGGCAGATGCTAGAACAAAGACCTAGGTCCTGTGTCTCTCAGCATGAAGCCTTCTCATTGGCTTTTTTCTTATTAGCAAGAAATACTTTTTCATTTTTTAGTCTTTTCATTTTGTCTTTAATGAGAATTCGTGTTTGTTTACATGAAGCTTTATCATTTACATAGTGTTTTCATATACGTTGCCTTAGTAAGCCTCAAAGCAAAAATACCAGGTAGGCAGAGTTTTCCTTACATCTCCATTTTGCAGTGTGGAGCAGAGGCTCAAAGCATGTAGTGACTGATTAAGAGGATCACATCATTGGTGCCTGCTAGAAGAAGGGGCAGCTCACTGAGAAGGCATTTTGACTCGTTCCATTAAGCCACACTACCACCACGCTGACCTTTCAGATCATTTCTCTTAAATAATGTATGAAGATAAAAGATATTGAAGTACGCTTGAACAACAGCATTTTTTCAGAGCATGGAATAGGCTTTTAAAACATTTGCATAGAAGGTAGCAAAATTTTTTTTATTGAAGTATAGTTGTTTTACAGCGATTCAGGTATACAGCCAAGTGATTTAGTTATATATCTATATATCTATTCTTTTTCAGGTTCTTTTCAGAAGATAGAAAAATTTTAAATAGAATATTGAGATGTGTCTCAACAATATATGAGTTTATGTCGAATTTGTTAAATAATTTGTCCAGTAATGGCATTTGATCTTCTGCAAGTAATGTTCCCTTGGGAAGGCAGTTTGGGTCCCAGCATAGAGGTTAAGAGTGCAGACTCTGGAACAAGAACGTCTGGTTTCAAGTGCTGGCTCTGCCACTCCAAGCTGCGTAACCTTAGGCACGTCATGTAACTTCTATGTCTCAGTTTCTTAATCTATAAAATGGGCATAAAAATAGGCCCTGGATTATAGGCTTGTTGTGAAGATTGAAAAGCATGTATGTGCGTGTGCACATACACACACATACTGTAGGAGAGTGCCAGGCACATAGCAGGCCCAACTGAAGTGCTAGCCATCTCTCCTGAGAGTATGTGTCAGGAAAACAACCTGGACTTGGAGTTCTGGGAGAGTAACTTCAAGGCTCAGGAGAGCACAGTGCAGTAGAAAGGCGGGGGTACATATGAAGGAGGTGGTTGGCAGGCACAGTGGGACTGGCGAGAGCTTGGAAGCCCCAACAGAGTCAGGATGCCCTCTTCCAGGTGGCATACTGCTTTCCCTCTGAGCTTGGTTCAGGGGTGCAGCTTTAGCCCCAGGGGTAGAGGCTTGGAGTGAGCCCCCTCCATAACTGAGCCTTTATTACCAGGCAAATGATGAGGATAAGGGCTTCGGAAAAAGTCTACATGAAAGCTTCTGATTATGGGAACCGGGCTACACAGTGGCCAACTCGACTCTGGAAGACTCTGGAAGGCGAGTTCCTAGGTAAGAATGAAGCCACACAGAGAGGACCAGTGCTCTCCCTTCAGCAGTTGTCGATGGGGACCATGTGGTTCTGGCTGCTAGAGGAGGAGCCTGGGGAATCACTTTGCTCTGCTTTCTGGGTCTGATCTCCAGGGACTGGGACCTGCTCCCACATGGCCTGGAGTGAGGCTACTAGTGGGCATGGCGGGTAAGTCTACGGCTGTCTAAGAACTTGCTCCTTCAAGTCAGGATTACTCTGTGAACCAGGTTCAGGCTGGGGCTGTCACCGGTGGGAAGTTTCTTCCCCTTCAATGCAAAATCTTTGAGGGCAAGGACTGAGCATGGGCACTGTTGCTCCCTCACACCTATCCCACATCTGTCAGAATTACAGGTGATCGATGAATAATTGGTGAATGAATTGGAATAATTAGAGAGAAGAGGGGGAGGTGAGGTAAGAGCTGCCTGAGCCAGAGGAGGAAAAGAAATTAGGCCTCAGGCCTGATGACTGGTCAGCTGAGGTGCCCGCCAGATCAGCACTTTTCAAATTACAGGAAGGTATATAGACTTCTGGTGATGCTACGGAGCAGAAAGAAATGAAAATTGATCCCAATTTCTGTGGGAGAAACTCAAAAAGAGACATTTCAGAAACAGAGAGCCACCAGCGTCCTTTATAAACTGACATGAATAGGCACTATGGTCATTTGCTAGAAAGGGAAATTGAGACCAAAAAAAAACAAATGGCTCAAGCCCCTACAGTAGTGGAAGGCAGGAGGAGAGGGCAGGAAGCAATCTGTCTTATGTGTGCTGTTCTGTCTTCCTGTTTAAAAATTATAAAATCCAAACAGCAAATGAAGCTGCATTTAATTCTAGGGAAGAGACTTAAGATTATTTAGTACATGACAGGTGCAATCTCCTTAGGGTGAGGAGGGAGATCTAGGGCTTCATGTGGAGCAGGGAAGCAGAACAGATGTGAGAAGCCGTCTTCAAAATAACTGTGGATTTCAAAATCAGTCTAGGAAGCTTCAGGCTGTGGCCTAATCCTTCCAGAAAGATAGTCGTTCTGGTCTCACTTTGAGCTGAATCCTCAAGCAGGTAGCCAGAGGTAGAAGGGGTTTGAAACAAGGCATGGCTTTAATTCAAGCAGAGTCGATCTGTGGCTGTGAAAAGCCAGCCCCCAAGTTGTCCTCCCAGGATAATTGTCTTTCCTGCCCCTAGTTCAGGCCATTTTGGTTTCTCTCCGGCTGCAGCCTGCAAATGGTTTCTAAAGAGCCTGGAGAGCCGCACAATCTCGTTTTGCAAAGAACTGCTTTACTGCAAGGCTGGGGGGTTGGCACACGAATGGTAAGGATTTCACTCATGTTGGGTAAGGCCTGTAGAGTGGTTAGACTCCTGTGCTGGGTGTCAAGCACCTGCGTTATCTGAAGCTGCTAGCATGACAGACCTTTGCTGGCAATGGATAATTTTTAAAGTCAGCTTTCACACTGGTTTTAGAATATCAAAGGAAATATGAAAACTATAAGGGTAATATTGGAATTCTAGCTCAATGCTAAGAAAAACATTTTTAGTAAGGCTGCCGTCAACCTCAGGCTCTTGGAGGTGGTAGCAGTGGGGGGATGGGACATAGGAAGGCTGTATTTCGATTTTTAGAAAAGATCAGTGAAGATAAATTTTTTTCTTTTCTTTCTTTCTTTTTGTTTTTTTTAAGGTTAGGATATATTTTGACAATTCAGTTCTAGCACTGGACATGTGTTGTAAGTGTTTTATTTCATGGCACCCTGGATTCTCCTCTCTCTTCCTTTTATCACTTTTGTCTCTTTCCAGGTAGTCTCTGAGCATCTTAAAAGTACTCTTTTTTTTTCCTCTCTGTCCCCATTTCTTAGAATAGTGCCTGGCACAAAGTAGATCCTCAATAAATATGTGTTGAGTGAACAAATGAGTTCACAGGTTGTGGAATGACCAAAAAATAAACAAAAGGTTGTTTAATTCATGCTTTTGTTTTTGGTTAAAAGTTTTGGGTTGTATTTTGATCAATACCTAGTTCTGTACCACAGCAGGTCAGAGTGAAATTTACAGACTCTGGAGCCAGATTTTCTGAGTTTGACTCTCAACTCTACTACTTACTGTCTGTGTAACCTTGGACAAATTACCTAACCTCTCTGTGCCTCAGTTTTCTCATATGTAAAATGAGGATATTAGTGGAATATACCTCATAGAGTTGTTATTAGAACCAAGTGATTTAATACATGTAAAGCACTTAGAACAATTCCTGGTACGTAGTAAGTGCTGTGTCAGTCGTTATTTCATTAGTCATGCCCTGGAGTGATTCTCAGAAAGCAAGCCTACAGAAAGGGTTCTATCTTATTACCAAGAACTCAGATGAGTTTTCCAGTCTCTTTATATTGTTTTAATAATTATTCAAAGTGACATGTGGTTTCCTCTCCATCCTTTTCTGGGACTTATTTTTAGTAGTTGGGGAAGCTGATATCACAGCTCCTGATGCTCGTTGCCTTGGCCAAGACTGGCTTTCTAAATAAATGCAATATGAGGGTCCTTTGGTCAGAGATG
The DNA here is from genome assembly GCF_963924675.1 of Phocoena phocoena. Taxonomy (NCBI): domain Eukaryota; kingdom Metazoa; phylum Chordata; class Mammalia; order Artiodactyla; family Phocoenidae; genus Phocoena; species Phocoena phocoena. Next base: position 65,710,049 of record NC_089230.1, on the reverse strand, counting down.
AGCTATAAACCACTCTTCCAAGAATAGAGTCTGATGTGGAGTGAGGGGATCACACTCTCATTATAAATCTACAATACAAAAATTATACATTCCCTCAAATCGTCTTAGTCTTCAAAATTCGATTCTTGGTAGGGAAAGCTTCAGATGTATAGGACCTGAGTTAGGCCAATGGAAAACCTGATGAATTGAATGGTAACTACCCGAATCGGTTGAAAAAACATGCAGCTCTCTGGATTTCTGCAGTTCTTAGATATGTGAAGTTATGTAAAAGCGTTGCTTTGGCCCACTGCAGGATGCTTGATGCAGTTTCATGGCATGTTTAAATCTCTGCAATCTAAGACGACACACTACTCTGATTTACCCGCAGATTGGCTCTTAGTCACATTACCGTTTTGATTCTTTCCTTTCCTGTTTGATTTACTTTGTGTGTGTGTGTGACGCTTCTCAAAGCCTTAACCATGTGGGATTATATTAAGTGGAACTAGTAACCAAGTTGAATACCAATAAACCTGGAATGGCTCATTATAGGGCAGGAATAAAGACATGGAAAGTGCTAGTAGTTAAATAGGAGTTTATGTATCTATTAAAAAGGGTTCTGTTTTTCAGGCTGCCTTTGTGGCATATTAGATATGCTTTCTTGTGTTGAAAATCTTGGCAACTCTTTCACATTAAATATTTCAAGATCATTTAGTTATTTATCCTTCAAATACAATGAGTAGAGCTATCCCACAAGGAGGAAAATGGAAAATTGCTGAAATTACAACTGTTTTTACTTTTCCCTAATGGAAATAGCCTTAAAATCCATGGGGGGAAAATCCAATTTGAAGGAAAGCAGTATTAGAAAGCATACAATTATGTATAGTGAATATTTCTTCAATGATGGAAAAATTCAAAATACATGGAGAGGAGCCTCCGTGACCATTTTCTCAATAAGGTGAGCTGATATTGTACACTGCTACTGGGGACTCCTGTGGCCAAGGAGACAGAGTAGAAGTGGATTTATTTTTGTGTTCTGGACTGGGGTAAGGGCACAATATCATTGATGGAGGTGAGACCATGTGCCAGAAACCACACATGCAATTTGATTTTCCATTCGGATTCTGCTCCTGAGAATAATTAAGTGATGATAATAACAGCTATTAATAAAGTTTAATTTAATAATGTAACTGTTGCACAAACTAAGTGAGGTACTTTTCTTAAGTTATCAAGTTCTGACATGTGATGTGAGTCAAGCCACTTAACCAAGTTTTCCTCCTGTGGTAAAACAGGGAATACACTTGACTCTTTTGCTCCCTTGAAGATGGAGGCCCTTAAAGTTTTTATATTAAGTATAGGATATATTTATGTTAATATAAATGTTTGTGTAACTAATTTTGTGAGTTCTTGATGGGTACCGGGTACCCATATCGTGTCCTTTCCCACTTCCCGTATGTTGGTGTGACTTTTCACATAACAGTTGCATTCAGGCAGGTGTAAAACTATTGAACAAGGAGAGTAAGGAAATGACTCCTGGTTCTTTATTTAACACATGGAAAAATGGATAGAGTATTGCGAAGCATACTTAAACCCACCCAGGATGAGATTGTCAAACTCTGGAAATACGACAGAGTTCCTATAGCCTTGTATATGGGCACCCAAGGGTGAAGCATTCATTTGGTCCTATCTAGGCCCTACCTCTCTAAACATAAATTTTATCTGGCTTATGGGAATGAGGCACTTAAAAGCATTAGATGAGGAAAAATAAATCCGGCCCCAATCCTCAAAACATTAGAAAGGAAATGGAGGTGTAATGAAATATGTTTTTTTCTCTCCATTTCTTGTGTCTACTGTTAAGGTTTTATGGAATTATTTTCCCAGGACTTGGCTATAGGGTTTACGAGCAACCCTTCTCAGTCCTTATACTACACAGCCTGATATTCGTGAGCTTTGGATATTATGCATTTTTGCACATGTTTTACCCACAACTGGATCGTGTGTGGCCATAGCTCAGGATCCATAATGGCAGGCACTGTGTGTTTTGCAAAATATACTCAAAAAAGGTACATGATTCTTTTAATATTCCTTTTTAGAAGTTACAGTGAAATGTTAAAACAGAGATAAAGCTGTAAATTATAATAAAATAAATAATAACAAAAAGCTCTAAATAATAATATAGTAACTGTGTACCCACCACTCTGTTTAAGAAATAAATATTACCCATAAGTTGAAACTCCCTGTATCCTTTCTTATCTTATCACCTCCCCACCCCCACCAGAAGTACCCTTATCTTGAATTTGGTAATTATTATTCCCATTTACATCTTATTCTTTTACTAAAGACAGTACAGTAATATATAGAATACAGTGGTAATTATGTATAACGAAAATGGTGTACAGCTTTTCATATTTTAATATTTTATGTTAATCGAATAAACTATTTTCCTGAAACTTGCCAGTTTTTTGCTCAGCATTGTTTGTGAAATTCATCCACGTGGATACGTGTGACTCTATTCATTTTCATGGCTATGTCGTCTTCCATTACATGAATATACTACAAAGAATTTAATCATTGTTCTCTTGATGGTCATTTAGGTTGTTTCTAGTTTTTGACTTTGCAAATATAGTTGTTATAAGCACCGCTGTACGTGCTTTTTTGCATACATGTGTGAGAATTTCTCTAGGTGACATGCCTACGAGAGGAATTGCTTGGTCTTAGAATACGTGCTTCGATTTTGCTAGATGACAACAGAATTACTCTTAAGAGCATCTCTTAATGTCACCAGAAGTTCCTCACAGGCAGCCCTTTACCTCCAGCTCCTGCTTCTTGTCTGATCCTTTCAGGTTGTCCTACTGACTTTCCTTACTGACTTCTGCTTTTTCCAGAAGGAAGGCCACGAATTGGTCTTCTATGCTTTCTCCAATCCAGGCCTGTTAGCATCTGGCAGAATTGGATTAAACCTTCTGACTTGTGCCCACTATGAATATAGACTTGTCCACATTTTGTTTTCTGTATAATTCTATTAGGAATCTAGAAGGTGGAAAAGAGGCATCTGTATTGGTGCCATCCCAAAGGCGCCCTAGAGCCTATACATTTGCCTAGTGCAATTGTACTGTTGCCTGGGAGACCAGGTACCACTCTGGTCCTTTTTGACCTTGACATTTTCGATATAGAATAGCCCTTGTTGGAAGCAACCTAAGTGTCCATCGACAGATGAATGGATAAAGAAGAGGTACCATGGCATACACAACTTGTTTTATAAGATGAACATTTCTTATTTTCCTCTGTTCTAGTCAGAAGTCAGCTGGAATCTTAAATTTTCATAAATTACACATTTATTTGGGAATGGCTAATCAGTATTATTCCAGGGTCCTAATATCTATCTGCACCTGTATCTTGTGTTGAGAGATGAAAATAACTGATAGCTCTGAACCTTTTTAAGCAATGAGACAAATGATCGCTGCTCATCTTCCTGTGGCTGGCAGGGAATGATGTGAACAGAGGAATAGGATAGGTAAAAACATTGATTTTGGAGTTTGAAATATCTAACTTTTGAAAATAGTGTAAGAAAACTTATCAATTGCAAGGGCTATCGCTGAAAGAAGCATGACTGCCTGTCATTTTCTTAGTAACTTTAAAACACCTATGATTGAGTAGTCATGGGAAAAGTCAAAGGAATCATCTGGGACTTTGGCGATCTGGGTTTTCATCACGGCTCTTCTTACCAAATGAGTGTGTTATCTGTGTATTATCTCTGGGTCATTCTCTCCACTGGGGCTAGTGATGCCTGAATTGCTGTGATGCCAGGACGTTTGAGAGGATCCCATAAGGCAAGGCACGAGAAAGCAGCTCATGAGAGCCATGAGCATAGGCTACCAGCTAGGTATCATCATCCAGCTGGTGAGATGGGAGCAACTGGTTCTAGCTGAGTTAGAAGGCACCCGAAAGCCACAACCAGCAAGTGTTATTTTTAAATGCTCAAATTTTCCTTATATGCATATATTTTCAGAACTTTGCATATCCAGCCATGGCAAAAACACATAGCTGACATTTTAGATGAAAGGTAAAATGGACAGTCTGCTCTATGGATACATGGGGGAGAAAGTGGGGTGTGTGGACCCTGAAGCGATCCCAGGAGTGAGGAAGAAGATCTTTCCTGGGCTGAACATCATGCCCCTGTGTTCCCCAGCTCTTCTGGGTTCCTTCCCATCTTTCAGGGGAGTTCCTAGCTAGTATAACTTGCTGTGGATTTGGGATTACAAAAATATGATCACTCTTGGCAAAAAGCTCCAGATGCTGGGAGAACTACTACAGAATAAGCCTTCTCTGCAGAATGATTTGATTCAAAATGTGTCCAATTTCTAGTCAGCAGAAGGCTCCTGAAATGTTTGTAGCATCTGTGGGCTCCGAGTCACTCCATCCAGGCTTCCAGATGCTGGCAGGCATTTCCCTCTATTAAATCAGTCTTAAAGGATTGCCATATGCACTTCAATCTAACCTTTCCCACACACGCGTTTCCATAAAATTGCTGCTCTACAGCAAATCTTTTCAACCACACTCATGTAAATGTGCCTTTTTCTGTGAATAGAATAGAAAGAGTACATATAAAATCTGGTTCAACAATAGTACCTTTATACACCACACTGAGCTTTATGCGGTGTGATGGGACACTGCTGCTTGATTCTTGGGAGGTCAGGGGACGTCTGGTCAGGCTTTTCTTGATAGTGAGTTCCCATTAAGCCATAGGGCTGGGGCTCAAGTATCAAACTTGTTTTACGGATTTCCTATCCTAAGTTTTATTCCTCCGAACTTTATAGCTTTCAAAGTATTTTCCTTATACCTAGGTGAGGTAGGCAGAGCAGGTGTTATTATCCACATTTTATAAAGAAACCAAAGCTTAGCTATGACTTGTAGATGTTAAATATAGTTCACTGTACTACATTTAATAAGATTTTTTTCCTATGTTATTTTATGTTACTTATTTATATGGTAGCTTAATTTTTTTTTTTTGCCGTACGCGGGCCTCCCACCGCTGCGGCCTCTCCCATTGCGGAGCACAGGCTCCGGACGCGCAGGCTCAGCGGCCGTGGCTCACAGGCCCAGCCGCTCCGCGGCATGTGCGATCCTCCCGGACCGGGGCACGAACCCGTGTCCCCCGCATCGGCAGGCGGACTCCCAGCCACTGCGCCACCAGGGAAGCCCGTAGCTTAATTTTTGAACAATGTCTGACCAAAATCATAGGCCTGTATCCTTTTGAACTCTCTGAGATTATAGTGAAATGGACACAGATTTTTGGAACTATAAGCCACTGTAGTTTTCATTCCTCTTCAATCATTATGTACTGCAAATGCATAATATCTCCTTAGAGCAAGTACATCCATAAGATAGAGAGAAGGGATTTGACCTTTAGGATGTCTTCACCAAATAGGAAGCAGAAGGGAACCCCTATGATGCTGAGAGGGGGAAACTGTGTCCTACTTCCTCAGGAGTAGCCTAGGGAGGCAGCCAACCTGTCTGAGTAGCAATACATTGAACTCGACGCTGATGGGGGCAGGATGTGATTTAGCCATGGGTTAGGGATACATCTTGCACTTTTCAATCCCCAAAGCCAGTGGATGGGTTGCAGAGGATCTCAAAGTTCCCATGGTCCCCACTGGGGAGCACAGAGATGTAGAATGGGCCATCAGGAATCAGGGGCCCTTCTCAACCAGAGATGGGTCACCTTGATCATGGATTCCAACTGCTGCTCCAGTGCAGTGCTGCCCCCAGAAGTCACCTCAAGGGGACTGAGGGCCCAGGGCTGCCCTAGTGACAGGACCCGAAGGACCCTCTGCTGATCAAGCCCCACCCCCACCCCTATCACACTGAGGACTCCTAAGCTACTCTTTATACCCATGTGACACCTTCTCTTAAAAGATGGGGGGGATGTCATAAAGAAAACCTGAGAGGTTGAGTATTTTTCCAAATGAGACCTTAAGAAATTCTTCTAAATTGCTCAGAGAAATCTTTATTAGTTTAAAATTCCTCCTTTTTGCTCTCCCTTTCTACCTTCCCCCATTCTCCCAATTCCCAGTTAAAGGGAGGTGCTTGTGAGAGGTTTAGTTAACTTATAAGGATAAAAAGGATGTTGCATTTTTTTTTGTAGTATAGGTTGTCCCCAACTTCCAATAGTTTTTGACTTTACCATGGTGTGAAAGCAGTATGCATTCAGTGGAAACCATGCTTTGAATTTTGATCCTTTTCCGGGCTAATGAGATGGGGTATGATCCTCTCTGGTGATGCTGGGCTGTAGCAGTGAGCTGCAGCTCCCAGTCAGCTACACAGTCACAATCACGAGGGTAAACAATTTGTACTCTTTTTTTTTTTTTGCGGTACGCGGACCTCTAACTGTTGTGGCCTCTCCCGTTGCGGAGCACAGGCTCCGGACGCGCAGGCTCAGCGGCCATGGCTCACGGGCCCAGCCGCTGCGCGGCATGTGGGATCCTCCCGGACCGGGGCACGGAACCCGCGCCCCCTGCCTTGGCAGGCGGACTCTCAACCATTGCGCCACCAGGGAAGCCCAACTTGTACTCTTATAACCATTTTGTACCCAGACAGCAATTCTGTTTTTCACTTTCAGTACAGTATTCAATTAGGTGAGATATTCAACACTTTATTATGAAACAGGCTTTGTGTTAGATGATTTTGCCCAACTGTAGCCTAATATAAGTGTTCTGAGCACATTTAAGGTAAGCGAGGCTAAGCTATGATGTTAAGTGGGTTAGGTGTATTAAATGCATTTTTGTCTTAACGATATTTTCAACTTACAATGGGCTTATTGGGACATAACCCCATTGTGAGTTGAGGAAGATCTGTATATCCGAGTTTTAGGGTGTGAATTGTCCACCTTGCTATAATAGGACAGGGAAATATTCAATCAAGCTGAAGGCTACGTTAGAGGTCAGTGTACATGAGAACTTTGGAAGCAACAGGAAACCACAGGCGTTTTTCTTTTCTTGTATTTGCTTTCATTCTTCCTTGCCTAAGGATCGTTTATATAATGGACATCAGCGAAAGTGCCTTCCTCCAAGAGGGCCGTCCTCCTGCCTACCGTGTGGGCCTCCAGGGGTCCCCAGGCTTATCGATTTAATTACCGTAAGACCTTTAGCAGTTGCCCCATGGTGCTTCTAGGATTTCCCAGAAGCTGTGCCGTAAATCTGCCACCCACTGAAACCTTTTGTATATCCCTCAGCCAGAATAATTGGGAAGAAAATTATGTTCATGTTATTTCAGTTGGAGAAAGTGCTCATAATTCAGGGATCTGTGCAGTGGGACATAGAAATCCATTACTTTTAGGGTTAGTTCCATATTTCATTGACCTTGGGCAACTCTCTGGTCCACTGTGAAATGGATTGGGCTATGTGATTTTAAATGTCAGCATCTATTATTTGCTTGATTTGCCTATTCATTTAACACATATTTATTAAGCGCCTACTATGTGCTATCCTAGGTGCTATGATGTGATAATGAACTAGACAGGCATGGCCTGTGTCTTCATGGTGATTTTATATGGATAGAAAAATTGAGAAACTCTATAATAAATTATAAGGTGACTTATACCATAAAACCATGATACAAAGCCTTTGTAATCTAACTTTTCACAGCCATACTTTTGTTCCAGATCTTCCTGGGTATCCGTGACTGGTTCTCTTAACAAGTCTGGTTCAGGTGGGTGTGGGAAAATGGCAGTGGAGAGAGCACTGAGGTCTCAGCACAGATATTGCTGGCAAAATGGCCCTTTTATGATTAGGGCAAAATAATGGAAGTGACTGACACTTAGAGCACCCATTGAATGCGAAGTGCAGTACTACAGGCTTAACATTTGTTACTACATCTGAGGGAGATCATCTCAGTTACTCTTGGCTTTGAATTCCCAGGTAAACTGTAGATACCTTTTCCACCAGTTTTCTGTCTTCTTTACCATGACCTCCTCTTCTCCTTTAGCAAAATACAGCACAAGAGGCCACCAAAGGGACTACATTAAAGAGAAGGGGTAACAGGTCAGGGAACTTCTTGATGAAGAAAGGGTGTGTATGGGGGAGAAACAGAAGAGGAAGAGTAGTACCAGTGAGTTCACCTCTAAATTTCATAAGAAAAGGGCATTTTATAGCTGTCTATCCTAGTTTGAAGTAATGAAACATTTTCCTGAATGGGAAATCATGTCATCTGTCATGCTTGAGTAGGCTTAATCTAAAGAGAAGGAAAGTATTTCATATGTTTTTATGAGGAACTTTGAAAAAAAAACAATGACTAACCATCTGGTACATTTTAAAAATCTGCTCCGAAATGTATATTTTACATATTTTCTGGATTGCCTTATTTTACTGCCAAGCATCCCTGCAGAGATCCCTGTTTCAGAGGTCTGTGTCCACATGTCCAGATGATTGCTAAAAGAGGACAAAAGAGTCTCTCCCCACGCCCCTGCAACTGGTATTCTGACCACACTTTTTCCAGAATGCTTAACAAAAGAGAGTCTCAAACTAGGACTTATACACCTAAACTATTCATGGATAACTCATGTGTGGGAAGGCAAGCCCTTGAATCTGAAACAGTTCATTTTCTGAGTGTGTACTGCTTTCCTTCTACAGAGGGGTCAAAATTTACATAATGATGATGTAGATGGGGGAAAAATATAAGAAAAATTTTATTTTGTTTAAGTGATGTTCCTTTGATTTTGAGCTTTATACCCGAAAATGGTGGAAAAAACTTCAATTTCTAAAGTAAAGCTATCTCGGTTTTATGTTTTGGGTAAATATTCAGGTGATTTAAAGTTCAAACTCTTCATTATTGTTATTTCTCCTCTCTCAAAGGTCCATCCTCCTTTCCAAAGTGGGCTCCAGGTGTAGGGGAAGGTGTGGGTGGCCTCAGGGCCACAGGGAGGAGCCTGTGTGTCTTTTGGGGCTTTCCTGGAAATTTCCCTTGATCTAACTAGTGAGCCACTGATATCTGTTGAGTGTGGCTTGTCCTGTCCAGCTGTTTGTGTGTTGTGTGCTAACTATTGCTGCTGCTCCTGGATTTTTCCACCCTATGGATTCAGGACCAGCTACATAATTTGTGAAGCCCCATGCAAAATAAAAGTATGGGGTTCCTTGTTCAAAAATTATGCAAAATTTCCCAAAGGCTACAACAGAGCATTAAACCAAGAAAGGGACCCTTCTGAGCACAAGGTTCTTTTAAAATTCTCTATTGTACCTACTCTCCAGAGAAACTCCAGAGCAACTGGTCTGGCAAAGAGACGCTGTTAAGTCCTTAGGAGATCAGAGAGGAAGAAAAGCTGAATGGTAGAAGACGGATTCTTATTTTTAATGGGGAAGGTGAAAACATGGATGCACGTTAGTGAGTCTCGTCCTTGACACATGCTTTGTTGCTGAATTCTTACTTGTTAAGCTTGTCAATGGTTGCTGCATCTCTGAGTCTCTGAACCAAGATCCCTATAATTTGCTTTCTCTTTTTGCAGAGGTTAGCATCCTCTTATTAAGATGGCTGCTTTCTCCATGTTGTGTTAACAAAAGCCTTTATAGAAAGGGTTTTTGTCCTTTTGCATTCCAGTTGGACATGGATTTTCCATTTTTTGAGTGTCCTGGCACATATCTACATATCTAGATACATATCTATCTATCTATCTATATTGATAGATATATATATGACTTTAATATTGACACAATCAAAATCTCTCTCTCTGCAGCCACCCCTATATGCTCTCAACTTACAACAGTGCCTTAAAACATTAAGCTTTTTTTTCACAGCAAAGACCAAAAGACAGCCCTCAGAATGGGAGAAAATATTTGCAAATGAAGCAACTGACAAACGATTAATCTCCAAAATTTACAAGCAGCTCATGCAGCTCAATAACAAAAAAACAAACAACCCAATCCAAAAGTGGGCAGAAGACCTAAATAGACATTTCTCCAAAGAAGATATACAGACTGCCAACAAACACATGAAAGAATGCTCAACATCATTGATCATTAGAGAAATGCAAATGAAAACTACAATGAGATATCATCTCACACCGGTCAGAATGGCCATCATCAAAAAAACTAGAAACAATAAATGCTGGAGAGGGTGTGGAGAAAAGGGAACACTCTTGCACTGTTGGTGGGAATGTAAATTGATACAGCCACTATGGAGAACAGTATGGAGGTTCCTTAAAAAACTACAAATAGAACTACCATACGACCCAGCAATCCCACTACTGGACATATACCCTGAGAAAACCATAATTCAAAAAGAGTCATGTACCACAATGTTCATTGCAGCTCTATTTACAATAGCCAGGACATGGAAGCAACCTAAGTGTCCACTGACAGATGAATGGATAAAGAAGATGTGGCACATATATACAATGGAATATTACTCAGCCATAAAAAGAAATGAAATTGAGTTATTTGTAGTGAGGTGGATGGACCTAGAGTCTGTCATACAGAGTGAAGTAAGTCAGAAAGAGAAAAACAAATACCGTATGCTAACACATATATATGGAATCTAAGAAGAAAAAAAAAAAGGTCATGGAGAACCTAGGGGTAAGACAGGAATAAAGACACAGACCTACTAGAGCATGGACTTGAGGATGTGGGGAGGGGGACGGGTAAGCTGTGACAAAGTGAGAGAGTGGCATGGATATAGATACACTACCAAATGTAAAATAGATAGCTAGTGGGAAGTAGCCGCATAGCACAGGGAGATCAGCTAGGTGGTTTGTGACCACCTAGAGGGGTGGGATAGGGAGGGTGGGAGGGAGGGAGATGCAAGAGGGAAGAGATATGGGAACATATGTATATGTATAACTGATTCACTTTGTTATAAAGCAGAAACTAACACACCATTGTAAAGCAATTATACTCCAATAAAGATGTTAAAAACAAACAAACAACAAACTATGACTCACATAGGAAAAGTGAACACCAAATCCCAGGATATGAGCACCCCTTTAAAGTTCGAGATAGGTAGTTTAGAGCAAATTAAAGGAATTCTTCAGCCAACAGTGAAAAGCAAATTTATCCACCTCAAGTTACCCCACAAGAAGTAATACAGGCAGAAAATGTAAATATATTTTAAAAATAAATGAATGCTGGAGTTCACTTTTTTAAAAAAAAACAAAAAAAATTAAGCTTTAATATTTACATTGTTTTAGCACTATATCTTCAGTGTGGAGTGGAAAGCATTTCCTTGGGGCAGAAATAATACTTTGTTTGTATGAGGGCTAGTGCATTAAAGCTAATTCATTAAGTATTCAAAATCCAAGTGAATGCTAATGGATTAGCAATATGAATGCCCCATATTGCTTTTTTAAGAAAAGAAATATATTTATGCTTTAAATCCATTAGAACATAATAAAATCAGATTAGAAATTAGAACATTATTAAATTTAATTCTAGTGTATTGTATAGTATATTCTATATTGTGTAGACATATACTTAAGGAGTTGAAATAAGAGTTCAAATATTTCAATTGAAAATTAGGTGGCAATTTAGCATAACATTGGCTGACACTTTAAAAAAAAATGAGATGACTAATCAGCCACAGATCGTATCTTAGGCTAATAGTATCTTATCCAGTGTACAAAAATCGGGTCAAGGTCTCACTGCTAAGGGACAATGGTTCTGTGTTAAAGTAAGAAAATATCTTTATTTTGCAGTTCACTAGTTACCTGCAACAGAGAGAAAAATAAGGTGGCCATCTACCCTGTTTGATTTGTCAGCAGCTAACAGCAGCTTCTTAATACTATAATTTGCATTCCATGCAGAGGGTGCTGATTGTGGTATTTCTGGGGGAAGGGCAAAAGTGTTCTATTGAACAGATGCATTTGAAAAAATGTGCTCATGTATAGTTGAAAGAAGATTATTGCCAGAGGTTGGGCTTGTCGATTTTAAAAAGTCAGTCATCATCAATATTGTTACAATTAGAAATACGATTGAAAATTTCCAGATTTTCCCTTCACTCACCCTTCATACGCTTTTATTTTGTCTACATCTTAGTGGAATAGGAGCACATTCCAATTTCATAATCTATTCCTGTGATTCCTTTGTAATGTTTCTTAAATCTGAGCCTTTCTTTATCTCTCCCCGCCATCCATGTTTAGGTTCCTGTTGCTTCAGTCCTCCATAATTAAAAACCTCTTTATTTGTCTTCTTGTCTTTACTCTTAGGCTTATCGAATTTATCTCATACACAGCTGCCATATTAATCTTCTGAAAATGACACTGGAGTACTATTCTTACACTCAAAGACCTTAAAGAAGTCCCAGAGCCTAGAGAATAAAGCCCAACTTTCTCATTCTGGCATTTAGTCCCTGCACAATTGGGTTCCAACCTCCTCTTCAACCTGTCCTTGCATTGGTCCTCCCAAGGAATCTGTCTTTTTCATTTCACATAGGCCAGTGGACAGCTACCCAAGTATGCTTCTATCCTCACGTGTGTATTTGCTCACTGTATTTTCATCACCTAGAACGCTCTCCCACCATCTCACCACTTATGCAAGTTATCGGCAGTCTTCAGAGTCATGATGGCATACATTTACAAAACCAACATACCTGTTATCTCATGTGGTTATCTCAAGATTCACAGAGCAGAGAGAACTTAGGCTGACTGTGAAGACTGGCCTTAGCAGTTGGACAGGGAGACAACCCCTCTAGGTTGTCACAAAGCAGTGAGCTGATCTCCCTGTGCTATGCTGCTGCTTCCCACTAGCTATCTATTTTACATTTACTAGCGTGTGTATGTCGATGCTACTCTCACTTCGCTCCACCTTCCCCTCTGGCCCGTGTCCTCAAGTCCATTATCAGTGTCTACGTCTTTATTCCTGCCCGGCCACTAGTTTCATCAGTACCATTTTTTTAAAATTCCATATATATGCATTAGCATACGGTATTTGTTTTTCTCTTTCTGACTTACTTCACACTGTACAACACACTCTAGGTCCATCCACCTCACTACAAATAACTCAGTTACTTTTGTTTTATTCCCTATTCCCACTGCTTTGGAAGTTATATACACTGTAGCTCTTTGAGTGATCGCTCAAAAACTTTTAATATGCCTACTTAAGTTACTAAAGTTTAAATTTAATATCCCTACTCTCTTCATGAACAATGAAGTAATTTCAGAATTCTTTAAACATGATTATATCCTTCCCATGTTCTATATTATTATTATCCAGTATTTTAGTTGTCAACTATTTTTTTTTTTTTTTTTTTTTTGTTGTTGTTTGCGGTATGCGGGCCTCTCACTGTTGGGGCCTCTCCCGCTGCGGAGCACAGGCTCCGGACGCGCAGGCTCAGCGGCCATGGCTCACGGGCCCAGCCGCTCCGCGGCATGTGGGATCTCCCCGGACCGGGGCACGAACCCGTGTCCCTTGCATCGGCAGGCGGTCTCTCAACCACTGCGCCACCAGGGAAGCCCCTGTCAACTATTTTTATATCACCCAAATCTATTGTCTTTTTTTCTTCAAATCTATTGTTTTACATAATCTGTAAAATCTCTATAGTTTTGCCTTGTTATTGATTTTAACTTAGTTGCACTGTGGCCAGGGAACATGGACTTTATTATAATGATTCTTTGATATTTAATGAGATTTGCTTTTAGCCCATTATGTGGCTAACTTTCATAAAGTATCCCTATGTCTAAATTGCTATATGCAGAGTTCTATATATGTCAGTCAAATCAAACTTGTTTATAGTTTTCTTCCAATCTTCTGTTGTCTTACTCATTTTCTGTCTGCTTTATCTATCAATTTCTGAGAGAGGTATATTAAAATTGCTTACTACTGCGGTGGATTTGTCAATTTCTCCTTGCAGGTTTGTCAGTTGTTTGCCTCATGCTTGTTGAGATTAGGTACTTACAAGTTTAAAATTGATAACTCTTCCTCATGAATCAAAACTTTTATATTATATATTAACTTTTCTTTATTCCTAAATGTTTTTTTTTAATTATATTTTTCTGGTATTAATCAAGCTTTCTTCTTTCTAATATTTGAGTGATGTATTCTTTTTCTAGCCTTTTATTTTAAGTATTTCTGAGTCCTTATGTATTATGTGATATTTTGTATATAGCCTAAAGCTGAATTTATTTTTAACCCAGTTTAACAATTTCTGCTTATTAACTGAATAGTTTAAACCATTTACACTTATTATTACTTATACTTTTAATATGTCTCATCTTACTTTTTTGCTTCATATTTTATTTTTTCTTTTCTGCCACTATTGAATCCTGAGAGTTTTTGTTTGTTTTATTCCCTATTCCCACTGCTTTGGAAGTTATATACACTGTAGCTCTTTGAGTGGTCGCTCAAAAACTTTTAATATGCCTACTTAAGTTACTAAAGTTTAAATTTAATATCCCTACTCTCTTCATGAACAATGAAGTAATTTCAGCATTCTTTAAACATGACTATATCCTTCCCATGTTCTATATTATTGTTATCCAGTATTTTAGTTGTCACCTATTTTTATATCACCCAAATCTATTGTTTTTTTCCTTCAAATCTATTGTTTTACATAATCTATTGAGATCTAGCCACATATTTGCCAGATTCTTTATTCACTACACCTAGCATCTCAGACTTTCCTCCTGAGGTCATGTTTCTTCCTTCTGAAGTATATCTTTTATTTTATACAACTTTATTGAAGTATAATTGCTTCACAATGCTGTGTTAGTTTCTGTTGTACAGCAAAGTGAATCAGCCATATGCATACATGTATCCCCATATACCCTCCCTCTTGAACCTCCCTCCCACCCTCCCTATCCCACTCCTCTAGGTTGTCACAAAGCACTGAGCTGATCTCCCTGTGCTATGCTGCTGCTTCCCACTAGCTATCTATTTTACATTTGCTAGTGTATGTATGTCGATGCTACTCTCACTTCGCTCCACCTTCCCCCTCTGGCCCGTGTCCTCAAGTCCATTCTCAGTGTCTACATCTTTATTCCTGCCCTGCCACTAGTTTCATCAGTACTATTTTTTTTAATTCCATATATATGCATTAGCATACGGTATTTGTTTTTCTCTTTTTGACTTACTTCACACTGTACGACACACTCTAGGTCCATCCACCTCACTACAAATAACTCAATTTCGTTTCCTTTTATGGCTGAGTAATATTCCATTGTATATATGTGCCACATCTTCTTTATCCATCCATCTGTCAGTGGACACTTAGGTTGCTTCCATATCCTGGCTGTTGTAAATAGAACTGCAATGAACATTGTGGTACATGACTATTTTTGAATTATGGTTTTCTCAGGGTATATGCCCAGTAGTGGGATTGCTGGGTATGGTAGTTCTATTTTTAGCTTTTTAAGGAACCTCCATACTGTTCTCCATAGTGGCTGTATCAATTTACATTCCCACCAGCAGTGCAAGAGGGTTCCCTTTGTTCCACACCCTCTCCAGCATTTATTCTTTGTAGATTTTTGGTGATAGCCATTCTGACTGGTGTGAGGTGATACCTCATTGTAGTTTTGATTTGCATTTCTCTAATGGTTAGTGACGTTGAGCATCCTTTCATGTGTTTGTTGCCAGTCTGTATATCTTCTTTGGAGAAATGTCTATTTAGATCTTCTGCCCATTTTTGGATTGGGTTGTTTGTTTTTTTGTTATTGAGCTGCATGAGCTGCTTGTAAATTTTGGAGATTAATCCTTTGTCAGTTTTCGTCTTGTTTATGTTTTCTTTTGTTGTGCAAAAGCTTTTAAGTTTCATTAGGTCCCAGTTGTTTATTTTTGTTTTTATTTCCATTTCTCTAGGAGGTGGGTCAAAGAGGATGTTGCAGTGATTTATGTCATAGAGTGTTCTGCCTATGTTTTTCTGTAAGAGTTTGATAGCGTCTGGCCTTACATTTAGGTCTTTAATCCATTTTGAGTTTACTTTTGTGTATGGTGTTAGGAAGTGTTCTAGTTTCATTCTTTTACATGTAGATGTCCAGTTTGCCCAGCACCACTTATTGAAGAGGCTGTCTTTTCTCGATTGTATATTCTTGCCTCCTTTATCAAAAATAAGGTGATCATATGTGCGTGGGTTTATCTCTGGGCTTTCTATCCTATTCTGTTGATCTGTATTTCTGTTTTCATATTAGCACCATACTGTCTTGATTATTCTAGCTTTGTAGTATAGTCTGAAGTGTGGGAGACTGATTCCTCCAGCTCCGTTTTCCTTTCTCAAGATTGCTTTGGCTATTCGGGACCTTTTGTGTTTCCATACAAATTGTGAAATATTTTGTTCTAGTTCTGTGAAAAATGCCCGTCGTAGTTTGCTAGGGATTTCATTGAATCTGTAGATTGCTTTGCATAGTATAGTCATTTTCACACTGTTGATTCGTCCAATTGGAGAACATGGTATATCTCTTCATCTGTTTGTAGCATTGTTAATTTCTTTCATCAGTGTCTTATACTTTTGTGCATACAGATCTTTTATCTCCTTAGGTAGGTTTATTCCTAGGTATTTTACTCTTTTTGTTGAAATGGTAAATAGGAGTGTTTCCTTCTTTCTCTTTCAGATTTTTCATCATTAGTGTATAGGAATGCAAGAGATTTCTCTGCATTCATTTTGTTTCCAGCCACTTTAAAAACTCAGTGGTTAGATCTAGTAGCTTTCTGGTAGAATCTTTGGATTCTCTATTTATAGTATCATGTCATCTGCAAACAGTGACAGTTTTACTTCTTCTTTTCTGATATGGATTTATTGCTTTTTCTTCTCTGATTGCTGTGGCTAAAACTTCCAAAACTATGTTGAATAAGAGTGGTGAGAGTGGACAACCTTGTCTTGTTCCTGATCTTAGAGGAAATGGTTTCAGTTTTTCACCATTGAGAATGATGTTGGCTGTGGGTTTGTCATATATGGCCTTTATTATGTTGAGGTAAGTTCACTCTATGCCTACTTTCTGGAGGGGTTTTATCATAAATGTGTGTTGAATTTTGTCGAAAGCTTTCTCTGCATCTATTGAGATGATCGTATGGATTTTCTCCTTCAGTTTGTTAATATGGTCTATCACGTTGATTGATTTGCGTATATTGAAGAATCCTTGCATTCCTGGAATAAACCCCACTTGATCATGGTGTATGATCCTTTTAATGTGCTGTTGGATTCTGTTTGCTAGTATTTTGTTGAGGATTTTTGCATCTATGTTCATCAGTGATATTGGCCTGTAGTTTTCTTTCTTTGTGACATCCTTGTCTGGTTTTGGTATCAAGGTGATGGTGGCCTCATAGAATGAGTTTGAGAGTGTTCCTCCCTCTGCTATATTTTGGAAGAGCTTGAGAGGGATAGGTGTTAGCTCTTCTCCAAATGTTTGAAAGAATTCGCCTGTGAAGCCATCTGGTCCTGGGCTTTTGTTTGTTGGAAGATTTTTAATCACAGTCTCAATTTCAGTGCTGTGATTGGTCTGTTTATATTTTCTATTTCTTTCTGGTTCAGTCTCGGAAGGTTGTGCTTTTCTAAGAATTTGTCCATTTCTTCCAGGTTGTCCATTTTATTGGCATATAGTTGCTTGTAGTAATCTCTCATGATCCTTTGCATTTATGCAGTGTCAGCTGTTACTTCTCGTTTTTCATTTTAATTCTATTGATTTGAGTCCTCTCCCTTTTTTTCTTGATGAGTCTGGCTAATGTTTTTTCAATTTTGTTTATTTTCTCAAAGAATCAGCTTTTAGTTTTATTGATCTTTGCTTTTGTTTCCTTCATTTCTTTTTCATTTATTTCTGATCTGATCTTTATGATTTCTTTCCTTCTGCTAACTTTGGGGTTTTTTTGTTCTTCTTTCTCTAATTGCTTTAGGTGTAAGGTTAGGTTGTTTATTTGATATGTTTCTTGTTTCTTCAGATAGGATTGTATTGATATAAACTTCCCTCTTAGAACTACTTTTGCTGCATCCCATAGGTTTTGCCTTGTCATGTTTTCATTGTCATTTGTTTCTAGGTATTTTTTTATTTCCTCTTTGATTTCTTCAGTGATCTCTTGGTTATTTAGTATTGTATTGTTTAACCTCCATGTTTTTTAAATTTTTTACAGATTTTTTCCTGTAATTGATATCTAGTCTCTTATTGTTGTGGTTGGAAAAGATACTTGACACAGTTTCCATTTTCTTAAATTTATCAAGGCTTGATTTGTTACCCAGATATGTTCTATCCCGGAGAATGTTCCATGAGCACTTGAGAAGAACATGTATTCTGTTGTTTTTGGATGGAATGTCTTATAAATATCAGTTAAGTCCATCTTGTTTAATGTATCAATTAAAGCTTGTGTTTCCTTATTTATTTTCATTTTAGATGATCTGTCTTTTTGTGAAAGTGGGGTGTTAAAGTCCCCTACTATGATTATGTTACTGTCAATATCTCCTTTTATGGCTGTTAACATTTGCCTTATGTATTGAGGTGCTCCTATGTTGGGTGCATAAATATTTACAATTGTTATATCTTCTTCTTGGATTGATCCCTTGATCATTATGCAGTGTCCTTCTTTGTCTTGTATAATAGTCTTTGTTTTAAAGTCTGTCTCATCTGATATGAGAATTGCAACTCCAGCTTTCTTTTGATTTCCATTAGCATGGAATATCTTTTTCCATCTCCTCACTTTCTGTCTGTATGTGTCCCTAGGTCTGAAGTGGGTCGCTTGTAGACAGCATATATATGGGTCTTGTTTTTGTATCCATTCAGCGAGTCTATGTGTTTTCGTTGGAGAATTTACTCCATTTACATTTTAGGTAGTTATCGATATGTATGTTCCTATTACCCTTTTTTTATTGTTTTGGGTTTGTTATTGTAGGTCTTTTCCTCTCTTGTCTTTCCTGCCTAGAGAAGGTCCTTTAGCATTTGTTGTAAAGCTGGCTTGGTGTTGCTGAATTCTCTTAGTTTTTGCTTGTCTGTAAAGGTTTTAATTTCTCCGTCAAATCTGAATGAGATCCTTGCTGGGTAGAGTAATCTTGGTTGTAGTTTTTCCCTTTCATCACTTTAAATATGTCCTGCCACTGCCTTCTGGCTTGCAGAGTTTCTGCTGAAAGATCAGTTTTTAACCTTATGGGTATTCCCTTGTGTGTTATTTGTAGTTTTTCCCTTGCTGCTTTTAATATTTTTCCTTTGTATTTAATTTTTGATAGTTTGATTAATATGTGTCTTGGTGTGTTTCTCCTTGGATTTATCCTGTATGGGACTCTGTACTTCCTGGACTTTATTGACTCTTTTCTTTCCTATATTAAGAAAGTTTTCAACTATGACCTCTTCCAATATTTTCTCACTCCCTATCTTTTTCTCTTCTTCTTCTGGGACCCCTATAATTCGAATGTTGGTGTGTTTAATGTTGTCCCAGCGATCTCTGAGACTGTCCTTAATTCTTTTCATTCTTTTTTCTTTATTCTACTCAGCAGTAATTTCCACTATTTTATCTTCCAGGTCACTTATCTGTTCTTCTGCCTCAGTTATTCTGCTATTGATTTTTTCTAGAGAATTTTTAATTTCATTTATTGTGTTGTTCATCATTGTTTGCTCTTTAATTCTTCTAGGTCCTTGTTAAACATTTCTTATATTTTCTCCATTCTGTCCAAGATTTTCGATCATCTTTACTATCATTACTCTGAATTCTTTTTCAGGTAGACTGCCTATTTCCTCTTCATTTGTTAGGTCTGGTGGGTTTTTACCTTGCTCCCCTCTGCTGCATATTTTTCTGTCTTCCCTTTTGGCTTAACTTACTGTGTTTGGGGTCTCCTTTTCGCAAGCTGTATGTTCATAGTTCCCGTTGTTTTTGGTGTCTGCTCCCAGTGCGTACGTTGGTTCAGTGGCTTGTGTAGGCTTCCTGGTGGAGGGGACTGATGCCTGTGTTCTGGTGGGTGGTGCTGGATCTTGTGTTTCTGATGGGCAGGGCTGCGTCTGCTGGTGTGTTTTGGAGTGCCTGTGAGCTTAGTACAGTTTTAGCCAGCCTGTTTGCTAATGCGTGAGGCTGTGTTCCTCTCTGGCTAGTTGTTTGGAATGGGGCATCCAGCACTGGAGCTTGCTGGCCATTGGATGGATCTGGGTCTTTGCATTGAGATGGAGATCTCTGGAAGAGCTCTAGCTGATTGATATTATGTGTGGCCAGGAGGTCTCTGGTGGTCCAATGTCCTGAACTCGGCTCTCCCGCCTCAGAGGCTCTGGCCTGACACCAGGCCAGAGCACCAAGACCCTGTCAGCCACAGGGCTCAGAAGAAAAGGTAGAAAAATAGAAAGAATAAATAAATAAATAAAATAATTTAAAAAATTAAAAAGTAATAAAAAAAAGAAAAGAGGAAACAAACCAATAAACAAATCCACCAGTGATAACAAGTGCTAAAAATTATACTAAGATAAACATAAAAATCAGAAACAAGTCAGTTGCAGACAGCACACCCCAAGTCTACAGTTGCTCCCAAAGTCCACCGCCTCAATTTTGGGTTGATTCATTGTCTATTCAGGTATTCCACAGATGCAGCGCACCTCAAGTTGATGGGGGGATTTAATGCACTGCTCCTGTGGCTGCACAGAGGAATTTCCCTCTCTCTTCTTTGTTTGCATAGCTCCTGGGGTTCAGCTTTGGTTTTGGCTTCACCTCTGCGTGTAGGTTGCCCTCAGGCTTCTGTTCCCATCCAGACAGGACAGCATTAAAGCAGCAGCTAATTAGGGGGCTCTGGTTCACTGAGGCCAGGGGGTGGGAGGGGTATGGTAGTTATAATTGGAATGTGGGTGAGCCTGCGGCGGCAGAAGACATAACATTGTAACAGACAATAAAAAAAGTTTTTAAAATATAATCTATTTAGATAATACTTAAACTAGATTATAAGCTCTTTAAGGACAACCTTCTTTCCTTGTACATTTCATAAATTGTATCACATTGATATGGCAGGTACCCAATACATACTTTTTGGGGAAATGAATGAACACATACTTTCTCAGTACATCCTGAGTGATGTATCATAGAAATTCATATCTAGAGACTATTTTGAAAGTGAGTTTTAAATCCATAAATGAAACTGGCTTAGCCTTAATGGCCTCTCATTTCAAAGAGTTTTAGTACTTAGTGACCATTTAATGTATGGATTATTGACCTATTCATTCATATTGCAGATGCTTTGAGCTGTCCAAGTCTGCCAACAGAAATCTGTTTTACAGACTTCAAGATAAATGACTTAGTAGTCTTTAATGATTGCTGTTATGGATGGCTGTGCCCTTAATTGATAGTTTAGCAGATTAACAGCTCGCTGGGTGGATTATTTCACACTTCTGTGCTTTTTATGGAATGAATGTATCGCTAATGGTTCAAGTCAAGTCAAACAAACATTTGCTGAACTTCCACTAGGGCAAAACCCTTTGTTTAATACCTAGACAATGGGGGTAGGGTGGAGGTGGGAATTAACTTTAAAAACACACATCAACAGCAACAAAATGTATGCAACAAAAAGGTCAAAATAACATGGTAGGCATCTATAATGGATGCTTTCCATGAAGATTGGCCAGTTTATATCAATGCAGTACTAATAAGAAATGATATCAAAATTATTATTCTAAGAATTTCTAAAACATATTCAGAGTGTGTAGGCACATTTGATTGTGCTAAGAGTTTCTTATTGAATATTATTGTTTATAAAACATGAAATTAAGAGAACATTAACAGCATTTGAGTAATTAAGAGATGTGTTAACAGCAGCAACAGTGGCAGTGGTAATCATGGCCATGGTTAAAACAAAAACAAAATACTTGTTAAATATCATCCTGGGTATGATTTCTTCCTGGCTAGTAATGTCAAGTCAAAGTAAGGATTTGTTGATAATAAGAAGAGGTGGACTCCTGGCTATTCATGAGATAGTGTGTAATGTTTAATAGTATGGGTATTTTTACAAAACAGATCCTATTTTGAATCTCTAATATTTTGGTTAATCACAATATGAAGCTATGTAAGTAATTGAACCTGTCTGCAGTTTGGTCATTTATGAAATTGGTGTAATAATTACTTTGCCATGTAGTTACTTCAGCATGTAGTCTTAAATGCCTGGCATATACTTTGAGTAGCTTTGCATACTCAGTGTTCAATAAATAGTAATAATTATTATTCTAGTTATTTTATTAGTTGCAAATTTATGTGTCTGCCATGACTGTAAAAATCTAGCAATGCCATTTACCATTAGGGAAAAAGTGTTGGAAAAGTCAATGTAAACTGATGACAAAGTGGACTTAGGATGCATCTAGGAAATTAGACTGGGGAAAGACAGGCTGTCTGTATGACAAGTTGGTGAAAACAAGAGATAGAAAACTGTGGTTGTAGAAATTCCATGTTGGTAATTGTGGAAAGAAAGGGAGGCTTATCACTGTGGTGTTCTCCATTGAGCTCATGAAGACTGCTTGTTAAATCTAATTTAAAAGAGAGAAATATTACCAGAAAGCACACTAGAATTTGCTCTTTTCAGCTTGACATTTCCTATAGAAATAATTACAACTGCATTATTTTATTTTTATTTTTTAAATTTTTATTGGAATATAGTTGATTTACAATGCTGTGTTAGTTTCTGCTGTACAGCAAAGTGAATCAGTCATACATACACATATATCCACTCTTTTTTAGATTTTTTCCCCATGTAGGTCATCACAGAATATTGAGTAGAGTTCCCTGTGCTATACAGTAAGTCCTTATTAGTTATCTATTTTATATATAGTAGTGTATATATGTCAATCCCAATCTTCCAATTTATCCCCACCGCACCTTTTCCCCCGGTAACCATAAGTTTGTTTCCTACACCTCTGACTCTATTTCTGTTTTGTAAATAAGTTCATTTGTATCTTTTTTTTAGATTCCACATAGAACGATATATGATCTTTGTCTGACTTACTTCACTTAGTATGATCATCTCTAGGTCCATCCTTGTTGCTGCAAATGGCATTATTTCATTCTTTTTTACAGCACAACTGCATTTTAATATCTGAAAAATATTTCAGGTAAGAAAGGGTGATGCTTGCACTGAGAAGGATAATAGATGTGAAGTTTCTCTGGAAAAATTAAGAAACACTATGCAAGCATATAATATGATTATTGTCCTTCCTAGCACCTGTGTGGACATGTACATGTGTGTATATGTGTGTGTGTATGTATATATATATATATATATATATATATATATATATATATATATATATGTATGGCTTCCCAATCAAGACTTAGTTTTCTTGACTCTTTGGCCTTCCTGAATGTTACGGCAATTTACTGGAAGTTCAGAGGTCAGAGAAATTCATCTGGTGCAGAAAGCAAAATGAAGAAAGACTTTATTTCCTTATTAATGCATTTGCTCACATAAAATGGAAATGCTTGATAAATACAAATAAATCTTGGAGGGAGAGTTAGCAGAGTGACATAAACAAGTTTTCCTCATGTTTGTTAAAGGTGCATTTTGGCTGCAGCCATTTACAGGCTCTGGGCTTCACTGCCTCTCACCCAAAGTGGGAGCTATGAGTCCAGGTTGGCTCTAAGATTTCAACTCCAGTGTCAGCTTACATTTCCCAATAGACAGGGTAGCCTGTGATTCATTGCCAGTAGCCTGCCCCTGGAGGCATGGTTAATGAGGTTTGAAGTTTCATTTAAATTTTCTTTTCAAAATCCTTTTCTTTTCATGAGGATGAAAGTTAAGAGTTTCCAGATAGGCTTAGCCGGAGTGCATTCCACTTCTCTGAGAAGTTTAAGAGTGGTGAAGGAAATGTGGGTAGGAAGGTAGGAACCACATCTGACTTAACTGCCCCATTGCTACCTGCTGAGATGTTTCTTGGGCAGGTACCAATTTGCCTCAGGCATTTAGAGGGCTTATTTCTTCAGGTGGGCTGGCCCATTATCTCCTCAGGCACAAGCCTACTTTCCATTAGTGCTGATGTGAAGGGTGTGCTCTCTGAAACCTGCTTTTTGATCCTTCCTCCCCTTGTCCTTCTTTCCCCTCTAGATGGCTCCAGGAATTTATATCAACTTTGTGGCGACCACCTTTCTGATCCATGATTTCCGATTTAAGCCACCGGCAGTGTACTCATCCTATTTAAAACACTGGAGATGGACTTCCCTGGTGGCGCAGTGGTTGAGAGTCCGCCTGCCGATGCAGGGGACACGGGTTCGTGGCCCGGTCCGGGAAGATCCCACATGCCGCGGAGCGGCTGGGCCCGTGCGCCATGACCGCTGAGCCTGTGCGTTTGGAGCCTCTACTCCGCAGCGGGAGAGGCCACAACAGTGAGAGGCCCGCATACCGCAAAAAACATTGGAGATAATCAAAGGTACCATTTGTTTCTTAATTAAAAGCATCTTCTTTGCCTGACTTAGCCCTTCACGTAAACTTGGAGATGTATGCTTCCTACTGTGTCCCTGCTCTCAACATGGCCAGTTGGGAAAGAGAAGATAAATGTGAGAAATCCCTTTTCAGAAAGTATATGGACTCCATTTCCTTTTTGTCCCAAATGGGAAAAAGGTAATATCCATGTTTCCCTTTTGAGAAAATGAATGAAGCTATATCCTCTCATCAGTGTAATTGCAGAGTTTTGAGCAAAGATTTTAACTAGACTTAAGGACACCTTTGCTTATCTCTTGTGCTGACATTGTTGCTACCCCAGGTTAAATATCTCTGCCCTTGCATTAATTACCCAGAATCTTCTAATTGAACAGCTTAGATTACAAGGGTTTCGAGAAAGAGCGTTATATATCACCCTTTACCTTCATGTATATAATCATATGTAATCACAAAAGAGCCCCCAAGAGGCATAGAGAGGCCATGCTTCTTTTCTGGTACAATCCTTGCTTAGTTTACCAAAGATTTCTCTCTCTTCACTGTTACACAAATATTTGTGAAAGTTACCATTTATTTTTAGGAGTGATTTTGAAGTGTTCCTGAGTTACAATTTTAAATCCAGAATATAGGTCACTGGCAGAATGCTATTTATATAGCTATAGCTATATCTATATTATAAATAATTTTAGCCCCATTTCTGGTGCTCCTTTAAAATCTCTTAATTTTGTAGACCAGAGCTGCCCAGATCACAGATCTTGAAGCACATCCATCTCTTTCACAGGCAGCCTTTGCTCTTCAAGATCTCTAATTTATGTATTGGAAAAATCCTATTAAACCAGCCTTGACAGGGCAAACAATAGTAATTTGCTTTTTCTGTTGATTGCAAATGTGGCTTCTGGGTTACCTGAGTACTAATAGTTTCTTTTCTTCAGTTTGAGGTGCACTGGGATTTTAAATTTAAAAAGACAATTTAATTTGCAGTGCCGTTTGTTTTGAAAAGAAAAAATATAATAATCCAGGGAAGTTGGGGATCTCTGAGGTCTTTACACTTGATCTGAATGTGAAGTTACAGTTTGTGGCCAGTATGACTTTTAAAATTAATTTAGAAACAAAGTTAACATCAATGAAGAAACGAAAGAAACACAGTGGAAGGGACCCAGAACAGAAGAAGGATTCTGATTTTGATGTCGGTTTTGTACTGAGCTAATCTTGGGGTTCCAAATTTTTACCAGAAGTCAACTGAGGTGCAAAATCACTCATAAAGCTCACGATTTGGGTGTGGGCTAGTAGAAATTGATGCTCAGAGAATATGGTTAGATGACAATGATTCCCTGAATTTCATATGCTTTGGGATGGTTACTTTTAAAGACTACTGCCTCTAAGGTCAATAATGAGCTCAATAATTTGGTGGAAATTTGGGGTATCAACAGCTTCTGGGTGGTGTAAGTCTGTCTGCCACAACTTAAGCTTGGTGCACTGCTTAAATCAGATCAACACTTGAGTGATGTCAGCCTCAGGGAATGGGAGTCTTGGTCTAGGGGTAGAGGGAGTGAGTTGAGGGAAAGACATATTACCCAGAAGAGGAAGGAAGGAGAGGAAGGAGGAGGATGCAAACACTACTGATATTTGAATAGAAAAATTTAAAGTAGTGATTGTCTACCTAAGAGTAACTTGAGTAAATATTAATAAGTACAGAAGTCTGTAATAGGTACTTTACACTAATAAATGTGATTTTTTTTTTTTAAAGAAGATGTTGGGGGTAGGAGTTTATTAATTAATTAATTTATTTTGGCTGTGTTGGGTCTTCGTTTCTGTGCGAGGGCTTTCTCTAGTTGTGGCTAGCAGGGGCCACTCTTCATCGCGGTGTGCGGGGCCTCTCACTTTCGCGGCCTCTCTTGTTGCGGAGCACAGGCTCCAGACGTGCAGGCTCAGTAGTTGTGGCTCACAGGCCTAGTTGCTCCACGGCATGTGGGATCCTCCCAGACCAGGGCTCGAACCCATGTCCCCTGCATTAGCAGGCAGATTCTCAACCACTGCGCCACCAGGGAAGCCCAAATTTGATTATTTATTGGTCCTTTTGTCACAATACTTCTGTTGACAATCATAGGAGAATTTCCTCACAGTAATCCTGAATCTTCAAAAATTATATTCAAAGTCATCTTGGCTTAGAAATCCATCGTTTCTATTTGTTTCTTCCTTGACTCTTGGTCTAACCTCCACTTCATGTTTTTGCTAACCAAATTCTGAAAACCATAAAGTGACTCCATCATTTAAGCTCATTATTATTTCCCCACTGCCTGGTCTAGTATCAGGCATATATAGTTGGTTGTTGAAATTATTGAATCATTTTGTTTTCAAAGATAAAATAAAAAAGCTCTTGGAACACTTCCCTGGTGGCTGAGAGTCCGCCTGCCGATGCAGGGGACACGGGTTCGTGCCCTGGTCCGGGAAGATCCCACATGCCGTGGAGCGGCTGGGCCTGTGAGCCATGGCCGCTGAGCCTGCGCGTCTGGAGCCTGTGCTCTGCAACAGGAGAGGCCAGGGCAGTGAGAGGCCCGCGTACCACAAAAAAAAAAAAAAAAAAAAAAAAAAAGCTCTTGGAGTACTACCCATCTTTCCATACACGGATGGAATGTCTTGACCTCTTTTTCAGTAAGGACTCAGGTTTGTTGCTCTGTATATATGGCACTGTGTGCATACCTCTTGCTCTTTGATGGGAGACTATCCCCCCCCCCCCATTACTCTATACCTCTTTAATCTTAGCCTGGCCAGTGCTACTCCATGAGTGATAATGTGTGAAAGATTAAATAGAGTGGAGGAAACAAAGGGAGCTCATGGGCCATTTCATTTGGTGTTTCCCAGTGCCGTCCCTTTACTATGGGTACCAGGGGATGCTTTTACTCAAGGGGACTGCTAGCAACTGCCTGGGGCTCAAGTGTTTCTCTGAATTTTATGTAGGTTTAATGCAGATGTTAAGACTGTTCTCTAGAATCTAACAGTGCTGGTCTTACTGCATCTAACCCTAGGAGGAGTGTTCGCATGGTAATAAATAACTTTGCTAGAGAAGAGAGCTGGGAGTTGAGTCCAGAGGATGCTGTTTCCATTCCAGGTCAAATTGTTTTCCTAAAGTAGGGGAAATGTTGTACTGGGAATAAAGTGTCCTCTTAAGTGTTCTCACCTCTGACAGGAAAAATTCAATTTCCCTGAAAGATATGTCACCTCTTTTCCCTTCCTGAGACTTTAATCTCTGTATCGCAGTGGAAAAAGTGCTGAGGATCAAAGATGCAATACAAATGACTGGGTTACGTTTTGAACCCTACTTGTGTGGTCATCAGAATGTCTGAGACCGCAGGTGGCTGGTGGCAGATGGAGAGCTGTGGGAGTGTTGGAGGAACAGCAGGGAAGACTGGTGAAATTATCTGAACACAGAATGGTGATTCTGATACTGTGTTCTGCCACCAAGCACAGGTTATTAGCTGTAAAAAAAAAAATCAACTTTCTTTGATAGTGTCTCTATGTCCCTTACCTCTTCTCTGAAATTTAGGTGATGACCAAAGTAACTTCAGACAGAATACTGTGTAGCACATTATGTGTTTGTGGCATTTAGTTGCTCTGGGCATCATAAAATCAATATATTATGATGCTGAAGCTAAATTTCAAACTAGATACTGTATTTTTCCTATCTCTTTTGTAATTTCAATCAGATAAGGTTTTTCGTTTCTTGTCCAACACTGTTTGGTGAGCATTCAGTTTCTTGCAGAAAGCTAAATGTAATATGTGGATATGCTTCAATCTAATCACAACATATTTATTTAGTTCATTATATGCGCCAAGTACCTACAAAGTGTTGTGAAAGGAGCAAACTTTGTTTTAGACACAGCGCTTTTCCTCTCTTACGGTGTTTACTCCTGTATGTTATAATGTTTTTACTCCTTTTTCAATATATGAGCTTATCTTTTTAATGATAAAATTAATATGACTACCTTACCAACAAATTGGAAACAAGAGAAAAACATATTGTCCACACTAAGTTATCACCCTAACAAAAAAACTGCTAGCATTTTGGTGTTTTCTTCCAGCCTTTTTTTCTGGGCATCTGGGTTTTCCCTATAGTTGTTACAGTGTATATATATGCTTATAGCTTCTTTACATTTTACAATATTATGAACATTGTCCAAAATCTTCGCATCTTATTTGCGAAGGGTCTTAATACTCTGAAAAACACATGAGAGATATTCGTTTAAATAGTCCGTGGTTTTCATAGTTTTAGTGGCAGTGTGAGATGTGAAGAGAACATGGGCTTGCCCAGAAATGGGGCTTGAATGCAAGCTCAAATATTTTTCTCTGTGATCAGAGACAAGCAATTTCTCCTTTCTGAGCCTCAGTTTTCATGTCTATAAATTCTGCCACGTATTTAGTGAATATGTGATCTGTAAATGGTAGCTATTACCATTTAGGCTCTCTCCAATTTTTGTCATTATAAATAATGAAATATGGAGCATCTTTACATATACAGTATAACACTTCCATATTTTGTATTATTTTCTTTGGCTGTAACTCCAAAACAGAATTTCTGGGTTGATCCATTTAAAGATTCTTGACTTGCTTTATCACGCTGCTTTCCAAAAGAATTTACTAATTAAAATCACAGTGTCAAGGTATGAGAAAACCTGGTCTCACTTTCTATTTTTCAGATGGACTTTAAAGTCATCTTTTTAAGTCCCTGAAAATCCAAGTGAGAGTTTGATTGTAATATTCAGCCTTTCATTTAGGAATGCCATATGTCTGATCATTTATTAAAATATCTTCTATTTTCATAAATGTTTGTATTTTTTCATATAGCCCACTTTTCTCATCCAGAACATGCATTTATGTGTCTTATTGCTACTGAGAATATACAAGTATTGTAATAATTATAGATTAAATAATTGTAGATCATTATATTATGTGATATGATTATATCATATGATCTATATTTTCACATTCCTTTAATAGTCATAACCCTATTTTGTTCTGCTTATATATTGTTCTTTTTTTTACATTGAATTATAGTTGATTTACAATACTGTGTTAGTTTCAGGTGTACAGCAAAGTGATTCAGTTTTTTGCAGATTATACTCCATTATAGATTATCACAAGATAATGGCTAGAATTCCCTGTAGTATACAATATATTCTTTTTTTTTTTTTTTTTTTTTTTGCGGTACGCAGGCCTCTCACTGTTGTGGCCTCTCCCGTTGCGGAGCACAGGCTCCGGACGCGCAGGCTCAGCAGCCATGGCTCACGGGCCCAGCCGCTCCGCGGCATGTGGGATCTTCCCGGACCGGGGCATGAACCCGTGTCCCCTGGATCGGCAGGCAGACTCTCAACCACTGTGCCACCAGGGAAGCCCTACAATATATTCCTGTTGTTTATCTATTTTTATACATAGTACAGTAGTTTGTATCTGTTAATCCAATACTCTTAATCTGTCCCTCCCCATCCCCTTTGGTAGCCATGAGTTTGTTTTTTATGTCTGTGAGTCTGTTTCTGTTTTGTATATACATTCATTTGTATTATTTTTTAGATTCCACATGTAAGTGATATCATACAGTATTTGTCTTTCTCTAACTCTTCATCATTCATCATTCTTCTTTTACCAGTCAGAGTTTCTAAATCAATATAAGTTGTGATAGAGATAATCCTACTTATTTTGTTTGAATATGAAAGGAAACCCTCTAGGATAACATTTCCCAAACTGGGTTCTGAGGGGACTAGTGCTTTGAACAAAAGAAGGTTGCAATCCATTGAGATCTGTAATTCACACTACCATACTAATGTTTCCAAGACATCCTGTAGTTAGAAATATGTTTAAATTTTGTTGAATTCAGCATTTCCTACACTTATTTGGACAACGAATCCTTATACCTACCCCATCCCCGCCCCCATTTTTTTAGAACTGCACATTAACATTTTAGACGACAGTATTTCTGAGGGACTTCCATTTGGGAAAAGATACTATAAAACATATACATGAAATATAATGTTGGGATCAATTTGGAAAAGATTTTGTTAGTAATGTTAATGAAGTAGCCATTTAGTCCTTTTTAAAAATATCATTAACAGGAATGAATATTAAGTGTCTTTTAAGTATCTATTGAACAATTTAGTTTTTGTTATTTAGCCTACTAATATGATATAATAAAAAGTTCCTCGATATTGAAACTTCTTTAAAATCCTAGGATAATAACTACTTGGAATTGGTGGATTATTTTTTTAATGTACATTGGATTCTCTTTGCTAATATTTTATAGCATTTAGGATTTTTACTTCTATATTCATAAGTGAAATTGGTCTGTGATTTTAATTTTTGTGTTAACTTCAGGGATATACATTCACTCCATTGAATAATGTGAGTACTTTTCTTTTTCTCAATACAGTAACTGTTTATGTTCAACGTGGGAGTTCTTTGCTCCTTGAATGTTTGAAATAATTCCCTGGTTAATGGACTGAAGCCTTTTATGGGGGTTGTTCTTTAATAACTCTATCAGTAATTTCACCAGCATCGCTCTTGTCAGGTTCTCTTTTGTTGTTAAGTCAGTTTTGGTAATTTATATTTTTCTTCCAGAAAATTGTCTATTTTGCTGAGACTGCCTAATTTATTTCCTTATCATTATCCATAGTGTACTTTATAATTTTCTGTAACTGTTTTTTTTTTACCTGTTTTTCTCTTTACCTGTGCTGTTTCTGCCTTTCTTCTTTAAGAGATATGCTTGACTTCATTAATTAACTCTACTATGTTTCTTTTTTTTTAATTTCTGATTTTATGAGGATTATGTCTTTCTGTTTTCTGAAGCTCCTTGTATTTTTTTCTTAAATTGTTAATTTGATTCTTTTTCCCTTTCCCTTTTAAATAATAAGAACCCTTGACTATAAATTTGCCTATGAGAAGACCTATGAATTCCATAAAGTTTAATGTGTTTTATTACCATTTTGTTGTATCTAGCTGGCCTATTGAGGATCTCAGGAAAAATGCCCTAAATGCGCCTGCTCTGTCATGCATTACGTTTTCTTTCTCATTTTAACTGCTAGGTCTCATAGGCTTAGATGACTGCTCAGAAGCTAGGTCTACTAAAGTCACTGTGCCTCACATACAAGTTTGACCTCTTATCTACTCAGAGATGGAAGTGTTACAGCCTTCAAAGTGTCTGTTTAAAGCCACTTTAAATTTATTTAACAAATATTAATAAGAACATTATTATGTACCAAGCATCATTTTAAGCATTTTGTGAATATTAATTTAATTGATCTCATGACAACCTTGTGCGACAGATATTATTCACCCCTTCAGAGATGGGTGAGAGAGGCTAGTGAGAGCTAGGGCTTGAACCCAGTAGATCTAGCTCCAGAGGCTGCAGTCTGAACCATCAGGTTAAACTGCTCTTCTCTTTTGAAATTCTGCCTGCTTATTCCTACCATACAAATATCTCCATAACTAAGAGAAAAATGTCTCCCTCCATACCTGGTTTAAGATTTTTTAAAAGGTTATAACTGCATGTCACTATAGATTTCAGTACCTGTCCCAGGAAAGTAATGAAAAGTGTGAAGAAAATCAGGATGTGCCACCCCAAAATGTGACGTCTTGGCATATTGGATATTTTAAGCTAAAGGAATTTGAAAAAGGGCAGAAGCAAGATCTCTCTGACCTTCTGCTTCTGCCCCGAAGCAGATCACAAGATCCTCACATGAGAGGTCCTTCCCTATGCCCGGAGGAAAGGAGCATCTTTACCTCAGAGGACAGAGAGACGCTGAGAGGAAGCTCAACGAACAGACCTTGCTGATTCCCCCCACTTAGCTACCCGTAACTCATACCCTTTGTCCTTCCTTGCATGTTCTCCCACGACTTTCCACTCTTCATCAAACCTAGCACAAAACAGCTCAGGCTTAATCATTTTTTCGGAGCTTCCTTAGGACGGCCCCTGTGTCACCTAAAATTTATATCGAATAAATTTGTATGCTTTTCTCCCATTAATCCGTTTATCAATTAGTTTTTAGGTATAGTCAGGGACCCTAAGAGGTCTGAAGGAAGAGTTTTCCTGTCCTCAAAGGAGTCAAAACACACCCCTCTACTCCTCACTGGAATCGCCTTCCCATCATTTCCCTCCGAGCCTTAGCTGCAGTCTACAGGCAAAACCTCTCTGTGTCCATGCCCACGGCCAAGCCAATCTGAACAGCTACAGAGCCTAGAATGTTCAGATCATCAGAGTACCCCACCGCTGACAGAGGGTTGAAAGCATGATAGATAATACTGAGAAAGTCCTTGGCGTTACAGCCGGGAGGAATAAAAGATGAGGAAAGACGGACTGGTCTGTATTCTTGGTATTCCGTAGTTTCCATCTCAAACCTATCAAAGAAATGAAAGCAAACTGTGGTCCAGGAGAACAAGTGGTCCCAAGTTTGGAGTGTGAGACTAGGCACCGCTTAAGCGGCTTAGAACAAACAATGGAAACACTGCTGCTGGTCTTGGATCACTCCGCACAGGGGGCCACTGGAAGCGAGTTACACCTGGCAGATCAGCTCCTGTGATTCAGAGAGTCGTCCATAGGTATTGTTTTTGAGGTTTATGTTTACAAGCTGTTTTCTCTGACCAAGACATCAAAGTACACAAAAAACAGCTCTCTCTTCTGCCTTTTCATTTTTCTTTTGTTTCAGTGGCTCTGAAGGAAATAGTTTATTTCAAAAAGGTAATTCCTAGCATCCCCACCCCCCCAAGTAAATTTTATATACACCTTACAATGTATATTTTACTTCAGAGCATGCCAATATAGCCTTTTAATTCTATAATAAACATACAGAAAATTACCTTTATTTATACAGATTGATTTCCTCCTTGACTCAATTGTTTTCCAGAAGATAGTTCTATTTTTTTCCCCAGTGAATGGAGTTTTCATTTAAGCATATCATTAGTTTTAGTGTGTTGTGGTCAGAGATCATGTTCTATTTTCCCCTGTGTGTTTCCATACACATATCTTTTGTTTTTAGTGCAAGTATTTGATTTAGCAAACACAGACGGCTTTTTTATGAATGGGGCAGTGATCAGAACATCACCCAGATTCAATGGCAGTATATGACATGACATATGTTCACTGTTTCCTATTCAGCTAGTGAAGTTCTGCATCCATTGTGGAGCTGCTATGAGCACACAGATCAGATTTAGACCATAGTGTCTTATCTGTTCCCCAAACAGTTTCATTTTCAGCAGGTCATTTGTTTAATCTGAGGATTTACCTAGTAACAGTATCACCTAGTTACACATCAGCTGTAACATATGGAAACTCATATTTCATAAGGAAAGCATCATATATTAATTGTAAATCATGTCACAATTCTTCGTGTCTTTTTTGTATCTTCATAATAAAGTCACAGAGAAACATTCATCCATTTCAATCATTCAGCCATTTCAGTTGCCTCCTTTGGTTCCTCATGACACCTAATTTCTGAACCAGAGTATTCTATTATAATGGACTAGAATGAGTAAATTTTCCTCCTACGATTCTTCTGGCTCAGGATGAGGACCGACGTGATTCCAGAAACGCTTCAGTGCCATTACCCTAGATTAGAGGGTCTCAAACTTTAGCAGGCATTAGAATCACCTAGAAGGCTTGTTAAAACAGTGATTGTTCCGTTCTGTTCCCAGTTTCTGGTCTGGCAGATCAGGGTGTGGCCCAAGAATTCGTATTTCTAACAAATTCCCAAGCGATTTTGAAACTGTTGGTCCCAGTCTACGCTTTGAAAGTCTTAATCTCTGACTTGGAAGCATGATTATGTATAGCCAATGCTTTGGCATGCTTTATTCCTGTGGCAGGCATCATTTGAAATACACAGACTTTTGTTCTCTCGAGCACCTGAAAAGAACTTTTCTATACTTAAATCTGTTTCCTTGCTTACAAGAGTGAGATGGACAAAAGGAATGCAGAAATGGCACAGCAAAGACCGGTGCTCCAGAGAAGCCAAACAGAACAAGTAAGAGCATTTAGGGCTGTCCAGGCTTTTGCAGAATTCCTTTGAATCTCTATTGCCTCTGGGTGTGAAACTTTTTTGATGCTCAGATTATATGATTTTTTTTCTATTCTAGACAAGAGAGAAGAATTAAGATTCTTTTGGGAGTCTTCTTGCTTCATTACATGCCAATCATATTTCTTGAACTTCATGGAGAATTAGGAAGGGTTCTCCATAGTAATCAATTCTATGTTATCGAGGAGAGACTTTCAGTTTGTATGATTAAGACCCTCATTAAACATGTTTAGAAACAGATCTTCCAATCATCCTAGGTAGCCTGTTTTAGTGTTTATTTATCTTTATATTGATGATGTTCTTTTCCTTATTTTGTACAAAGCCTTAAAATTTAAGCCTATTTTTTTTTTCTGATTCCACTTTTCCATAGAGATGGAGATCAGGTTAGTTGTCTCCTTGTGGTAATAGAAGCAACAATTAAATTACACTTTTTAAGGCAAAACAAATTAAGATTCTTCAGTTTTTTTAATGAGTCCAGCTGTTAATCCCGTGAATTTTTTTCTTTTTAGTCTTCGTCATCTCCTTAAATATTTGTAAGTTGAAAACAACTTTTTAAAATAATAACATGTTCTCTTACTTGCTATGTGTCAGGCACTGTGCTAAGCGCTTTACATGTACATAACGATATGTACATAATTACGTGCTTTACCAAATTAGTAGATTTGCATTATTGAAACTTCATGGGTTTCTAAAAATTTATTTTGCCTAAAGATTCAGACATTTCTCTGAAGCAAATGGAAATAGTTTTTCCTGGTCATTATTTATTGTTTTCCTATCTTGTAAGGGTTCTCTGGAAATTTATTTTGTTTGCACATTTGTTTTAATATTCTAGTGTTTTCCAATTCTGTCAGTTGTTAGTAGCTTCAATGAATCCTGCAATTTACTCTTACATTCAGGGAAGCTCAATGTGCTAATTAAAAGATCCTGATCAGGAGATGTTAAATTTTTTTTAGGATCTCAGTTAAATATAACACAAAGATTTCTGACAGAAAAGAACTGGATGATAACAAATATAGAAGCAGGTGGCAGAAATTGTTTAAAAAGATCGCTAGATGTCATTCTAGAAGATTAAGCAAAATAATACTCTCTTGGGCTTCCCTGGTGGTGCAGTGGTTGAGAGTCCCCCTGCTGATGCAGGGGACACAGGTTCCTGCCCCAGTCCGGGAAGCGGCTGGGCCCGTGAGCCATGGCCGCTGAGCCTGTGCGTCCGGAGCCTGTGCTCCGCAACGGGAGAGGCCACAACAGTGAGAGGCCCGCGTACTGCAAAAAAAAATAAATAAATAAAATAATAATAATAATACTCTCTTGAACAGAAAAGTTTAACCCTTGATAATGATTGGAACTTTTTGTGCCTAACATAGGAGTTTGTTTGTTCATTTGGTCATTCAAGCAATAAACATGAGTAGTCTTTTATTGTTGCAGGTGGTTCTGTGTTGAGGTTGGGGTATAGAGACCCAGTCCTGGTTCTTGTCCTTGAGGGAGAAGGTCCCAAAGGGCAGAGGGAACAGGCAACTCTCACCTCACCCCTGCGCCTCCTGTTCTGAGAAGAATGGCAAGACTTGTAGACTCTTAAAACCCGGAGAAGGGCATTTTTACTCAGGGGTTGTAACTGAGGACAAAAGGGAAATGTCCTCAGGGCAAGATGCTTTTTCCCTAGGGGGCTCACGAGAGGACAGAGTGTGAGGAATCTTGGGAGTTGTGGAGACGAGTGACTGCTGTGTGACCCAGGACCCTTCAGAAGTTCTGTCAGTGCCTTTGGAGGCTCAGAAGGGACCCCTCCCCCAAGCTGGAGCAGGTCCAGGTTTGAGAGCTTAAGAGGCTGACCCAGTCCTAAGTGTGGAGGCAGAATGTGGTCCTGCGCAAACAAGGCTGCGGGCTCGTTGTTGCTTTCTCTTAACAAAACCTCTTTCTACAACCTTTTCCTACTGTGTTTGTTGGGATTACTTTGAAGGATAGAATTTATCAGGTTGGGCAACAGCCTCGTGCTCTGGCAAATAAAGCAACTCAAGGTCTTCTGCTACAGACGACTTTGGCAATAGGTTCATGTAAATACCCAGTAAATTACCATAGTGTTTTCAGTGATGATACTGTTAAATTTTGAGTAGGAATTCCATTAATTGAACTTCATTGCACTATATAACACAACATAATAAACACAGGATAACATATCATCCCTGTTAAATCTTTGTCAATAAATGATAAGATTAGAAGAAAAAAACTCTTTATTTTCTCAGTAATATCAAAGTATAAGATTTAAGCATATCTGCATCATTAAGGCTCAGTCATAATACATTTCAGGCCTCCCTCTCTCTTTCTGCAATTCTCTTTTGACCGCGTTTGACTGAATGCTATTTATAATATTAGGAGTAGACACCTGCTATGTGCCTCTTACATGTGCTCTTATGTATATTACTGCTGACATTCAAAGAAAGTTTGCCAAAGTAGATATTAGTATCTCTTTTTTACACTGAAATCATAGACATTTGTCGGAGGGGCAGAGGTGGGATTCAAACCCAGGCCCGACAGGTGCCAGAGCCGGGCTCTCCCAGGTGCACAGCCCCTCTGGGGAAGTGCTTTCTGCACATGTTCACGACACATCTAATTAGGGTCATTGTAAACCATCTTTGACAACTGATGAGATTTCGGATATGGTTGTAAGAATCAAAGGAGTCATTTTATCAGAAAATAAAGCACTTAGAAGGGAGAACAATATATTAAAAGGGGCAGTATTTTCCAGGTATTGAGATTTAAATAACCGTTACTCCTGTGTGGCTGTATTTGAGATAGGGTTAGCAGGAATTCAGTAGTGCCAGGAATCAAATTTGACATTTACTTCGGAACCAAAGTATATATGATTCAGTTCCCTTGCCCAAACAGATCAGAATGACAAGTTTTCATGTCCAGCCTAAAGATCGTTTGCCTGCTATCAGCAAAGATTTGTCCAGAATGAGTAGTCTGGGAGATCTAACCTTGCCCCTTGCTCGGCAGGCTCCACAGCTCATCGTGTCTCTAAATTCCAAATGCGGCTCAGTTTTTGGCCTTTAGATCCCCCTATGTTGAGTCAGAGGGGTCAGGGAAGTCATTTGGAATGTTTTGTTCCAAATCCCTGCTGCTGTTACTCAGAATAGATGCAAACACAGTGAAGCCACCGTGTGGGAGCTGGCCTCGATGCTTGCACGATGGTGGATGGGGCAGGTAGGATAATGCCAAGGATGGTTACCTACCCATGACTTTCCTGGAGACCTGGAATCAGAGTCATGGTCCCCCATGCTCCATCTTATTGCCATCTGGGAGTGCTCTGGACCAAGTGTCATCTGAGCCCAGAGAGAGCATGCCCACATCTTTATAAGCCTACCCTTTCTTTGTGTTTTTATGTGGGCCAGCCCTTGCACTGATGAGCTAATACTCCTGAGGTAAGGACATCTTGGGAGTCAAGTCACTGCTCTTCAGGTGCACAGATGACTTGGTGGAGGTAACCCTTGAAATAGGACCGTTAATTTTTTTTTTTTTCAAGGAAGAAAAACAGCATGATAAGGGCTAATAGAACACATATCTGAAGATGTTTTGTCTTGTAATATGTGTGCATCACACAAGGTGGCAGAACAAGCATACGGCGATCCTCCAGCTGGAGGTGGGAAGCTGCGTTGTCTGCAAGGCAGGACCCGGTCACCAGCCCCTACCTTTGCGGGCTGAGCTGCAGCTGCTTCTCTCTGTGTGTGTTCACACGTCTGTGTTTGAGTAGAGTATGGCACATAGTTTAATAACTTGCCGGCACTCAAATCCTTAGCTTCTGTGAGAAACTCTGTTAAATGATTAGACCTCATTGGTTTCTTGAAAATAGGCACCGACTCCCGGCTCCGATTTATATGCCTTCTTTTTGATTGAAAACACAAGCTTACTCTCCATTAGCATTCTAGTTTAACTCAAGGGCGTCGTAAAAGCTAAGCCATAAGACAGTTTTATAACCTATGATATCAAATTTTCACTTTTTTCTTCTCCATATAGGATGTGAATATGACGTTAAATATTTATTAAATATTTGTCAAGCTTATTAACTCTGTTTGTTTTTCTCCATAAGGAGAATTAAAAATCCCTGGATTTATTTTTAAATTTAATTGAATGGTTAATACTTAATTTTAATCATTATTAATTCAATTTTTTATGTAGGCATCTTTATGGCTGAATAAAATATTTTACCCCACTCAGGCTTGTGAACAAGGCCATTAGCAATAGACTACATGGGACTGTCACAAACAGTGACAAATAAATTTGTTCTCTTGACCTATTCAGTACAAAGAAATGGGACATCTCTCAAAGTCATGGGGAGAACATTTGATCTCTAGAATAAAAAACAAAAGCTATGCATATGCCTCATTTCTCACATAAAATTTACATCTTAGCCTCAGACGTTTTAACGGATACAGTTTATTTTCCCCAGTTCTTTAGACTATATTAGGATGGACTTTGGGAGGGTAAAACGCTCATTCTCAATACAGTGGTCAGGTAATTTAGGAAGCTATACCACCAGGGAGACAGGTGACCATGGCTGGTCATCTTTGGTCACTTCTTTCTTCTTCTCTTCCGCTCTGATTACCTTTCCAAGGGCTTTCAATACTTCCGGGAAGTGCTGTTGGTTCTTGCATCTGTGTCTCTCCTTTCCCTTAGCCTAAATTATCATCCTTATCTCTGGGCCTTTGTACTTGGCTGCGTCTCATCACTTCCTCCTCCACCTACCAGCTCTGTGCTGGAGCTAGCTCACACTGGCTTGTGAGAGTCGATTTTGCATGTTTTTCCCCCAACTTCAAGGTCAGCAATGTCAGGTTGATAGCTTGGGATTGGCCATGATATAAATATATGCACACCACAGAAATCAGTGAACACTACAAAAAAGTCAAAGCTTTCCCCTTCTCCCCCTGAGCTAGTTTACCTGCACACCGCAGTGTAAGACCATGGATTCAAACGAATAACTCCAAATTGATTCTGCCAGTCCACCCCCCAACCCCTGAGAATTTGTTGTCAAAGACACATTGTATGAATGTGGTAACTTCCATTAAGAGGGAAATAAATATATTTCTTTACGGAACTGATGGCATTCTTGTCCATGTTCAGGAATGACAGATGTTATGCAGCTGGTGCGTCACTGAAACCATTGTACATGCAGCAGCTAGGAAGAGATTTAAATGGAAAGTGTCTCCACCTTTAGACCATGCCAAAAATGAACTCCCGCGGAAGGAGCAGGTGTAGGGAGGCGTCCCCCGATTAAGACTGATCGCCGAACAGGGGCACAGCGTAGAAGGGCCAGCACCAGGAACAGCCGTGGAGAGAAGCACAGTGTGGCTAAGATGAAGTTCCTGCTAAACCCAGACCTGTGAATGTGAAGAGAAAGCAAAAGGTGAGTCAACAGGAAACTGTGAGCAATGCTCTGGTGAGAGAAGAAAGTTAGGGAGTCGGAAGGTGGGAGAGTCATGTCAAGTCAGTGGTGCCGCTTAGCAGGCTGGGCAGGTAAGAGCGATGGAGAATGAGGCCCCCTGGTGTCCTCTGGTGAGTCCAGAAAGCCAGGCACTTGGGGGCTGGGGATGAAGGACTCCAAACATTTAGATGACCCTGAAAGAGGCACAAAAGAGCACTGCGTTTGGGGCTGGAAGAGTCTTCAGTGGAAGAATGCTGGAAATGCATGTGGTAAACCTTGCATGCTAATCTTCCCCAGTGGCAGTGCACACCGATTTTGCCCCTTTGCCAAGTAGCACCCCGGACACCTGGGACCACTACCAATTCTGGTCTGAGCCACCATCATCCCCTGCTTGGATGACTTAACAGCTTCTTTTAAAAAAAAAAAAAAAAAAAATTATTGACGAATAGTTGCTTTACAATACTGTGTTAGTTTCTACTGTACAGCAAAGTGAATTAGCAATACATATACATATTTCCCCTCTTTTTTGGATTTCCTTCCTATTTAGGTCACCACAGAGCACTGAGTAGAGTTCCCTGTGCTATACAGGAGGTTCTCATTAGTTATCTATTTTATATATAGCATCAATAGTGTATATATGTCAATCCCAATTTCCCAATTCATCCCACTTCCTACTTCCCTCCCTTGGTATCCATATGTTTATTCTCTACATCTGTGTCTCTATTTCTGCATTGTAAGTAAGATTGTCTATATTACTCATCCATAAAACGGAATGAAATTGGGTCATTTGTAGAGATGTGGATGGACCTAGAGACTGTCATACAGAGTGAAGTAAGTCAGAAAGAGAAAAACAAATATTCTATTAACTCATATACGTGGAATCTGAAAAAATTGGTACTTAACAGCTTCTTAATTGGTCTTTCAGCTTCTATCCTTATCCTCTAAAGTCTGTTTTCAATAGAGCAAACCAGATTGATCTGCTTGAAACTGTAAATCAGATCTTAGTTCTCTTTTGCATAAAACCCTGTGACGCCTTCCCATATCACCCAGAGTAAAAGCCAAAGTTCCTACAAGGATTTACAAGGCCTTGTATGATCTGCCCCCTCCCCAGCCCTAGTCCTACCATGACTCCACTTCCTATGACTCATCCTCTTATTCACTCTGCTCTGGTTCACTGTCCCCCTTGCTATTCCTCAAATAGGCCAGATGTGCTACCTTCTGAGGGTCTTTGCTCTGGCTGCTTTCTCTGCCTGCAATGTTTTTCCCCCCAGATACCTACACAGATAACTCTGTCGCTTCCCTGGAATATTTGCTCAAATGTCCCCTTCTCAGGAAGACCTATATTGACAACCTTATTTAAAATTATAACCTACATACTCTCTCTTCTGCATCCTCTCCCCCTTTCATTCCTACCTTTCTCTACCTTTCCCTTATTTCCATAGCCCTTACCATTCTCTAATATACTATTTAATCTAGTTATTAGGTGTGCACTGTTTTCAGTCCCCCCACTGGACTGTGAACTCCACAAGGGCAGGGATTAATGGATTGTTCACAAATGTACCCTGAGTGACTAGACCAGCGCCTTGTCACACAGTAAATACTCAATTATTTTGACTGAATGAATGAATGAATGAATGAAAAATAAGAATGAACTAAATAAGGGTAGTGGAGAAAGGCCACAGAAGGAGAGAGTATTCAGAGGAACATGTGCATGTGTGTGGAGAAGGAAGCTTGGCATACTCAAGCATGAAAAACTTAACTTAGGTACTGGAAATAGCAAGTGATATGGAAGGGGTAAGACTGGAAAGGTAGGTGAAGG
This sequence comes from Phocoena phocoena, assembly GCF_963924675.1. Lineage (NCBI taxonomy): Eukaryota > Metazoa > Chordata > Mammalia > Artiodactyla > Phocoenidae > Phocoena > Phocoena phocoena. The sequence continues at coordinate 65,668,519 of NC_089230.1, read as the reverse complement.
CCCTGACCATGTGGGTCTCATAGGTTGTGTTAAGAATTTTGGTTCAGGGACAATGAGAAGCCATTTAATTATTTTAAGTGGTGGTGATGGTGACACAATTAGACTTGTATCTTTCAAAAAAAAGATCAATAGGTGAAGGGGGAAAACCAATGAAATTGCTGTTGCAGAAGACCAAGCAAGAGATGGTGGCAGCTTGGACTAGGAAGATGTTGATATAGAAGAAAGCAGTGGATGGATTCTAGAAATATTCAGACATTCCAGGATATAACACTGAACAAAGTTTGCAGGGGATAATGGAACAAAGCAGGAGATGGCCAGCTTGGCTCACAGCTACCTGGCTGGATGGTAGAGTGTCATTCATTGTGATGAGGAATGCTGGGAAATGATTAGGTTTGGGAGGAGAGGTCCTGAGATCAACTGCAGACAGGGTAAATGTGAGATCTTTTTGTGAGTTGAATTGCGTTTCCTCAAATTTATATGTTGAGGTCCTAACCCTCAGGGACCTCATTTGGAAATAGGGTTTTTGCAAGCATAATTAGTTAAGATGAGGTCCTACTGGAGTAGGGTGGGTCTCCAATCCAATATGACTAATGTCTTTATAAAAAGGGGAAATTTGGGGACAGAGAAAGACATACACAGAAGGAAGATGATGTGAAAAGACGCAGGGAAAAGACCACTATCCATAAGCCAAGAAGAGAGGCCTGGAGTAATAGATCCTTCCCTCACAGCCCTTGGGAGGAACCGATCCTTCCAGCACCTTGATCTTGGACTTCTAGTCTCCAGAATTGCGAGACAACCATTTTTTGTTGTTCTGCCACCCAGTTTGTGGCACTTTGTTACAGCACCTCTAGCAAACTAATACAGATCCCTTTTGGCCATTTGAGTAGAGAGATTGAATAAGTAAATAGACATACATATCTGCAGCTCAGAGGAGAGGTCAGACCTGGAGGTACACCTTTGAAGTCATCTGTAGAGATAGTAATTGAACTAGCCTGCTATCCTGGGGGTGAATGGCAGGACTACTAAGACCTTCTGCAATGTCCACACCACCATACCCATGGAAACTCACTTTTCCTTGCCATCTAAAATGATGAGAATATAGTCCACCCAATCCCCTCATCCTGCCTACCACTTCCTCTCTCAGCTCTGCCATTTCTATTTTGCTCCTGTCTCCAAACTCCAGCCAGAGTTCTGCATCATCAAACCTTCCTGTTTGGATTTTAGAGGACATATGTAGGGAGTAGATAATCACCAGTCCCTGGCTTAGTGGATGTGAAACCAGATGAAGATTCCCTGATCTTGATGGAGGAAGAGCACATTTGGAACACTCTTCTACTGCTTGATACAGGGAGGGTTGTTCCTTCTCAACTCTACTCCTCCCTGTGCCCCACAAAAGACCTCGTGTACCCCTTTTAGCCCTCCTTTATATCAATACTGGCAGCTGTTGTTGCAGTGCCAGATCTGATGGCATGAGGCTCCTGTCTACTAGCCTTGAGGAAGACGAGGGGAGAGGGGCTATTCTGAGCTCTGAATGTGGGAAGAGGTGAAGGGAAGGAGGGAAGAAGCTCCCAGGTTGTTTTGTGCTTTTTGTTTTCAGCAGTAGGCTCTACTTTTCAATTCTGGGAAAAAAGGAGAGATCCCACTTGGTACCTCACTCTTGACAAAATTGACCTGACAGAGAGGGACAGAGTGATATAGCCAAATGGACCTAATAGGTCATAGAGGGTTGAGGCGGGATGGTCAGAGTGGCCATGGGAGGAGGGGAGGAAACCCTGATTTTGGGGTAGGTAGAATATGAGATTATAAACACTGACTGTTCTGGAGATATAAGGAAGTCCATTCTACTTTCCTCCTGGGCACACAGCTAGATGACATTTCCGAGCTTTTCCTGGAATTAGTTGTGGCCATGAAATGGAGTTCCGTTCAACAGACTGTGGGCAGAAGTGATATATGCCTCTTCCAAGTCTGGTCACCCAAACCTCCCATCTAACCCTCTACCCTATATCTTTCCCCAGCTGGCCAAGCCACAAGAAGGAAAGAACTGAAGTTCTTAAATGTCCACATGGAAGGTTCTCTACTAACTACGAATATATATATATTGGAAATATTTCATGAGAAACAAGCTTCTATTAGCTAAAGCCCTGAGATTTGGAGCAGCTAGCCTTATTCTAATGAGTATACCTTGTTTGTGGTTTCTTCTTCTTCCTGCCCTATACTTTTGGTGTTCCCGAAGTTTCTAATTCCAACCGTGTTTTCACTCTATGTACTCCTGCTGGGTGATCCCATTCATTCTCCCACCTTTATGTCGATGAGCCCTAAGTCTACTTCTCTCCACTAGACAACTCCTCTGAGTTCCAGAGCCTGTATCCAGTAGCCTAACAGACAACTTTACCTGCTCATTGATTCCTCGGGCTCAAAGTTTCCAAAATTGACCACAATATCTTTCCCCAAACTGATTTCCCTTCTTTAATCTTAGTCTCTGTAATAGTACCGCCATCCAAACAATTTCCCAGCCAGAAATCTAGAAGTCACCCTAGATTCCAGGCTTCTCCTCCACCTCCTGCAACCAATTAGTCCAAAAGTCATATTAAATCAAATTCCTAGATATCTTGCTTCTACCTCCTTCGATCCAGTATCGCTGTTCCAAGGCAATGATAGTGAGGATGAATAAAAGGAAAGATTCAGGATGAGACATTTTTTCTTTCTAAAAAATTATGTGTTATGTTGTGTAGCAGAAGAAGGGGTTGGGCTCTGTGCACATCATTAGAAGAGAAAAATGAAGAAATTGGAAATCTCTGTCCTTTCACTTCTAGGTTAGTACTTAACTAGACTCTGTCCTCCCTACCCCCTTCACCCTACACACACCGTCATTCTACCTCAACCCTGAGGAGGAAGTAATCAGATTGGTGAATATCGAGGTGTAGACCTCAGTTGCAGGGAAAGTCAAAGGTAACCTAAGAGAAGGATCATGTAATGAATAGAATATTCTTGGGGTTTTTGTTTGTTTGTTTTTGTTTTGGATTAACCTATGGCTATCTGAAGACATAAAGACCTTGTGGAGCCTTGGATTAATCCAGAAGATCTGGGTTCACTCCATATAGATATGAAAAGATCTTGCAGAGATGTGGGTTTAACGTGATGTCTTGCCCCTGAAGTCCAAGCAGAGCTAGTGGGGTGGGATCACTGACTGGCGGGATGTCCCTCCGGGAGTCCGTGGTGAGTGGAAGCATACTGGCAGCTGCTGGTAACCAGATCCCAGAGTAGAAGTCTAGTTCTCTGGTCTCTTTCTCATAATCTATAGTTCCTGAAAGAAAGAAATAGGAGAAAGCATTTGTTGAACTCCTTGAAAGCAGCTCTATTTGCAAACTAAAGAAGGCTGCCAGAGTCATGCTTTGTTTGACGTCCCAGCCACACTTCAAGCTGGTGAGACTGTTTGTCACTCTCTCCAGGCAGTGAAGGAGCAGTTTTCTCCTGGGCACGATCAGTGTGTGAAGGATATTTCTCTGGGGGAGTTGAAATCTCTCTTTTTTCACTTACTTTGTGAGCACTCCCCTGGGATTATAATTATCCAGTGAGGTGGTCAGAGGGCTCTGTCCCTGGGCAGTGTCTGCAGGGCCAGATTGCAGCATCAGCCCTATTTGAGATTCGCCACATGACAATGAGGAGTGGCCTGTCTGCAGAAATAGTAAGGTTTGCTTCAGAGCCTTTTCTAGAATTTTCAGGGGCTATTTAACCTACTTTGTACCAACTCTCTATGGCTTTCTGGTCTGAAGAGCAATTCTATTCCATTTTAGCATTCTAAATCCCAAATAAAATCCAAGAAGTGCAGTTATGCAGAGACAAAACTGTTTCAGCTATAGGAGGGGAATAAATATAAGTTTTCGCTCCTCCAAGTGGAGTCTCGATTAACATCTCCTTTAATTATGGTTTACAACACGCTAGACTTTCTATTCCTTGTCTTAGACTTTCCTTTGTTGCAAAAGATGAATCGCACAAGTCTTGTCTGTGTTCCTTTTAAAAACCATCTAGCCATCCCTTCGTCCCTCCAATTTCAAGTTCTTTCATGGGTAGAACTTTCAACAAGCCTGAAGGCTGACTGGAAAACTCTGCCATCTCGTTACTCTGTGCTTCAGTGGCTGATGATAGTTTCAGAGTGGATATCAAACTATCCACTCCATCAGTGCTTTTAGAAAAAGGGAAAAAGATTACAGTCCGTCTAAATCAACATGACACCTCTCTGACAGGTGTGTCTTGATCGCTTTCTCCCAATGTATCCATTCCTTTTGACTCCCTCCACTTCTCAATGGTTATCTAAGTCCAACAGGGCTTGTCATTTCATGAAAATTACTCCCCACTTTGCTTAGGTTGCTCTTAATTTTGTGTCCTTCTGTATTTACCTCAGGGCCAAGGATTCACCCATGGGCTTTACTTCCAACCGACACGGGCTGGAATTTCACAAGGCAGACGGAACCTTGGTTTTTCTTCTCAGTAGAATTCTATTTGCGGCACACGCCTCTCCTTCTCTGCTGAATTCCCAGCCACAGTTCTCAGGGAGGGCAGCTGCTGCTCTGAGCCTCTTTGGATTTTTCTTTCATACTCTCTTCACATATCGAACTCTTTCTGTCTTGAAAGGTTCTCAGTCTCCACTGGCCGGGGGAAGGTGGAACATATCAGAAGTTGGCAGAGTTGCAGTGCTCTGTGCTTTGAACTTGTAAAATTCTTTTTAAAAGTCTAAATCTTTAAAAGAAAGAAAAGAAGCTTCTGGTACATTTAGACAATGCAGTAACAGGGATGACCTGAGTTTAAAGATAAGGGTTAATGCTGTGATGTCAGTTCCTGGGCATAACTTCCAGGGAACCTTTAGCTTCGTCCAAGCTCTCTGATTTTAAATGTCTTTCAAGGTAATCTTTTTGTGTCTGAAAAAATAAGAAAATACAAAGCACAGGATTTATGACTCTTCAGTAATTTATCCTAAAGCATGCAAACATAATATTTTGTTGTACTCCTAGAAGCCTCTCTTCACAGATAAAATTCAGCATCATGCACTGCTACTGTTACTACCGCCCCTGCACTCTGACAACCTCATTAGAAAAAGGAAGTGCAGTGAAGATGTCCACTCTCTTCCCTCTCAATGACGCTGTTTCTGTTAAGATGCACAAACGGTTAGCACAGGCAGATTCCTCGTCCGGCTGTGATCGTAGGATCACCTCTTGACTGCTTGTGACTTAACTCAACAACCAGGGAATATAAATGCTGCCCTGCCAATGATTCACAGAGTGCCTGGGCAGAAGCCCTTTCTTCGGCTCAATGTCATCATCTGAAAAATAAGTATACAAATAATGTCATAGGGGTTTGGGATTAACAGATACACACTACTATAAATAAATAGACAACAAGGACCTACTATATACCACAGGGCACTATATTCAATACCATGTAGTAACCTGTAATGGAGAAGAATCTGAAAAAGAATATATATGTGTATATACACATATATATACACACACACATTATATATATACATATATGTATAACTGAATATATAGCTGTATATATATACATTATATATGTATATATACACATTATGTATAAACATATATGTATAACTGAATCGCTTTGCTGTACACCTGAAACATTGTAAATCAACAATACTTCAATGAAAAAAATAATGTCATAGTAATCATGACAACAGAACTTTTTAAAAAGCACATTACACATGTGACCAGTTGGTTCTAAGATATGTATGAAGTAGAGTTTCTTTTTTGCCCATCTGTCCTCCTGAAAACCTGTCCTTTGCTCCGTACGTGCTCAGGGACCTCATTCCACCATCACCACCCCCGTTCCCCCCACCTGTCTTCTCTGTCAATGTGTTTATCTCAGTTACATACTGAGAGAAAATATCTGATTACGTCAGCTGACACTGGAGTTGGGTCTCTTAACCTGGGGTTTATGAACCCCTAAAATTACATGCAAGATTCTCTATTTGGGGATCTACGTCCCTTATTCGGTAGAAAAGAGCCGCCACTTTCATTTGATTCTCAAAATATTCTAGGATCCCTAAGTGATTGAAATCACTGAAAAAATATTTTCATTAGGAGAATTTGCTAATTTAAATTCTCACGTGTTTAATGGTGGCATTTCAGGAAGTTTAAGGAAGATGGTTTGAGGCTTGTGGGGGGGGGGGGCAGGCCTCCAGTTCCCCTAGTAGCTGTATCATAATTCCGTACATTCATAGTGCTTTAGCATCTTCAACTTGCTCCATTTTAGAGCACTTTACTTTCTGAGCGATTTTGTTTGGCCCACGCCCTGTTAAATGTACATGTAGCTCTTGGGTGCTGAGTCTGTCCCTCATGGACTCAGCGGTGTGCACTGCGGGTCTGGGGACACTGCTGTTCTGCTACGAACTTCAGATTATTTAGGAAGTGGAGGCTTGGGGGAGTCGCAAGTCAATTTTTATTCCACTCCTTTGTTAATTTGGGAAAAAGGAATTTTGCCTAAATGACCCAAATGGCTAAAAAAAAAAAAAAAATCAATATTTATCCTTCGAATAAGGAAAAGAAAAACAAAAATTTGCTATGTTTATATTTTGTAGGTTTTAGAGTCAGCAAGTCAGTACAGATTACTGAGAATCAACACTCTAAAACTTAGCCCTTAGTTTGATGTAAGGAATGGGTATGAATTAAGGTCCAGAGGCTGGGGCAATTGATGCAGCTGTACCAACATAGGCTTGGGGAGATTTCACAATGATGTGCTGTTCACACTAGCTTCTTTCATGGCAACTCCTAAGACAGAATGCTTTGCCTGAAAAACATATATTTTTAAAAAAGCATATCTTGATCCCATTTGTAGAAGAATTCTCTCTGGGATCTTCATGAAGCCCCTTGGAAGGAATCACCATTGTCTGAAGAAAAGAAAGTAGTCAGGTCTGACTTTTAATAGAGAAGGGCTGCCTGCCAATACTCAATTCCTCTTTATCTGTCTCAAATCTGCGAGGGTAGCTGGTTGAGGAGTTTGTCCTCGGACAAATTAATCTGAAGCCAAAGAATTGGGGGAGGATTGAATTTTGAGTCAAAGATCTGAAATAGTTTTTCCTTGAGTTAATTAGAACACTTATTCTAGGAAAAGTAAACTGTATCGGGCTTCCCTGGTGGCGCAGTTGTGGAGAGTCCGCCTGCCAATGCAGGGGATACGGGTTCGTGCCCCGGTCCGGGAAGATCCCACAGGCCGCGGAGCGGCTGGGCCCGTGAGCCATGGCCGCTGAGCCTGCGAGTCCGGAGCCTGTGCTTCGCAACGGGAGAGGCCCGCATACCGCAAAAAAAAAAAAAAAAAAAAAAGTAAACTGTATCAAGAACATTCCTCCTCAATCATCAAATAATGACTGCTTGTCAGAGAGTCAGAGAGACAGCTTTCCTTACCTGGCTTTTGCACAGACTCGGAGTTTAGAGACAGATCTCACAAAAGCTTTTGTTGTGTGATTTATTTAAAAGAAAGAAATTAAAAAGAAAAACTTGTCTGTTCATAACTGACCAAGAAAAGGGAATTCAGAAGAGATGGAAAATTCTGTCATATGCTTTACAGACATTCCAGACAAGGCTGGAACAACAGCCCATTTAAATAACCACTCTATAGATACATCAAACCGAGTGGAGACATGCCTCAGCAACCTCTCTCTGTCTCAAAACCCAGCTCTTGGGGCAAAGAAGGGTCTGCAGTCAATTCATACCTGGGAACTCATCTGAAATGAGGAGGCTGGAAAGGGAATTGAACAGAGCAGGCTGCGACAGAGTTGAATTTTATCTCTGCTGTTACACAGAAGCATATGGTTTCCGCCAACAGGAAAAATCTGCTTCTCTTCTGGCTGCCACACTAATGCATGCATGAAGGGGAGAGACTTTGCTATCAAATGCATCGCCAGAGTTCGCATCTGTGATTAAGGCTTTCTGCTTGCCCCGCATCCACTCCCCCAGGAGGTTTAAGGGAACTGCCAAAACTTGTGCCTGTTTTGCTCAGATAGTGGGCAGTTGGGTGCTTGTTGTTTAACAGTTTATAACATATCCATAGGTTGGGTCAGTGTCCTAACTTCATTCATCCTTTAATTCTGCTTTTGTGCTAACGAAATAATTACAGGACAGACTTAGAACTTGGAGTTTAATAGAGAAGTCTTTTATGGTAACTACTGGTGGCAACGAATCTGGTTTTATTGACCACAGATAAGGAAATTCTTGGCTTCCTCTGTTATTTACCATGAGGTAGTGATCTTAGTGCTAGGGGCTAGATGGAAATTCTGCTTTCTCCATTTTACACGTGGGGAACATGGAGGCTGTGTTACGGGACATAAAATGTCTCAGTAGTTGTTGTTGAGGGTGGGTGTTAGCGTGCCCATGGAAGAAAATATGATGGAGGCTTTCAGGTAATGGAAGGAAAACTCTTTTAGTTGAACTCAGAGCAGAATTTGCTCTCTTCCTTGAAACAGCCAGAAAGGCTCATTTCAGCCGCCCTCCTAGTAGACAGGCGCAAGGGAGGGCTGGCATTTGCAGCAGGCGCATTTCATATTGAACTTTTAGGGCAAGAGTTATGTGCTCTGACTTCCTAGCATTTGCACGAATCCTTTCATTAGCATAGCACAAATAGCTAACGTTTTAGAAATGCAGTTGATTTAAACTTTTATCTCCATGTTGGATCTTGGAACAATTGTCCAGAGAGAAACCAAGAGTTTTCTGCTATCATCAGCACCAGTGCAAGGAAGGGACCTGTCACCTGGATGACATGGGATGCCTATCATTTCTGAGGCAGTGATGCAGCATGGGACACAGAATGGACTGCAGGCAGCTCTCATTTGAGAACTGGAAGCCTGCTGGAAAGGGACGTGAACACTTCCCCTCCTATAAGTCTTTTCTTGACTAGGGAATTCACCAATGGCCCCCTGAGGAAGGCATGCAGATGGTCCCAGAATTACCTTATAGATTTGCAAGATACTTCTGTTTTGTTTTTTTTTTAACATCTTTATGGGAGTATAATTGCTTTACAATGGTGTGTTAGTTTCTGTTTCTGCTTTTCTGGTGTGTTTTTGTACAAGTTAATTCTTTGGTAAACTCTGTGGGGTTCATTTCAGAGTTTTCTCAGTTAATTTTCTTGGCTGCCTTTATAAGTTGCCAAATTAGCAACTTGGTTGTGAAGGAGAAGGGTCTGTACCAGTTGGGTCCCACACTGACATTCAAGTTAAAAATTTGTAGAGTGGGCCAGGTAAGTCGCATTCCATACGGATGGGAGGCAGAACAAAGGCTGAAATTATGATCATGTGGTGTGTCAAGTGAAGAACCGGCACTTACTCTGTTGCTGGAATTTTTCAGAGAGTCGAATTCTAAATACATGTTCTTTCTGCCACTGTCAGCAGCAGCCTTCTAATAGTTCTTCTGTCTCAACCTTGCCCCACTGGGACCTAAGGGATTGTGCTAATTTCTTTGCATGATACGAAAGGCTCTTGGTGGTCTGGCTCCTCTCTCACTTCCAGCCACATCTCCCTCAGGTCTCTAACCATGACACTCTCTGGCCCATCAATCCTGAAGCACTTGGAGTTTTCCCAGCATGCCCTGCTGTGCCTTGTCCCTTTGCAGATGCTCTTCTCCCTGCCTGGAATCCTTCCCCCTTTCCCACTGGCCACCTGGCAGGTGCCTACTTGATCTTAAAGCGGCAGCTCAGGCATTTGTCTCTCTGTGGACCTTCTAAACACATGCACTTGCTCAAAATATGAATGAACAAGAAAATGAGTGAATTAGTGAACAAGAGTGAATGGATGGGCTGACTGTTGTGCTCCTCTTTCCTAAGAAAGGTCCTGCAGAAGTCCCAAAGGCAGTGCTGCCCAGAGAAGCATTATGATACACTTGTAATTTTGAGTCAATGCTTTAAGGGTTGGAGGAAATGTGGCACTTACTGGACCAACTTGACAAACTGCATTTCCCATTCTGCTTCAGAATGACTTTAAGATTGATTTCTTCATCCTCTCTAATATCACTATCAGCATCTGACATCTAACCTTTACAAAATCCAAAATGATGAAAACTAAATAATTCAGCATGGAGAGCTCCCCGGGAGACAAATAGACTGTGTGCAGTAGACGTGTGGTTGTGTGGATGTCATCTCTCTGTTATTAAGTATTTGTGTTCCTGAATAGGCTCTAACATCTCTGAAGACCAGGCCTTCAGAGCTCAAGTCAGAGATACTTTTTTTTATTTCCTACATGAAGACTATATGCCCTAATCATTTCTTTTTTCTTCTTTGAAAGATGCTCAGTTAGTGAAACTTTAGCCTGTTAACTGCACAGGTGCATGTGTCACAGAGCAGTGAAGCACCAGATATACCGAAGAAATACGGCAGAGGGAGGGAGAGGGTGAGTCCACCTGTGATGAGGAAAGATGTTTTAAGACCTGGGGTGTGCAGTGCACAGCTGAGGCTGCATCTTTGTCCTCTTCCTCTCATCCTTTAGTTCAGTGTGATGCCCCTAAGATAGGTTGCCACGTTTTTTTACAGGGATCTTCCATATGGTCAAATTGTGATCTCCCTTCCTCACATGGCATTTTGCACATTTGGGATTATCTGTGGAACGTTAAGTCCTCAATCGATGTTCTTCCTTAACACAGCAGGCTCCCTGGGTGGGAGTGGGGACAAGGTGTTGTCTCTGGAATTTAGAATATTTGCTACAAATGAATTTTAACTCAGCCCAAGTAAATCACATGTGAGGGGTGTGGATAACCACCGTCTCTCTTCATGGTGTCCCGGAATAGGTGCACCATCCCACCCCGTTAGGCATTTGGGCTCCAAGCCCTTCTCTTAGGCTATGGGATGTTAAGAGCTGGTAGCACTTGGCTCAGAGCGAGTGAGACAGGGAATGAGCCATGTCCAGGGCACATGGAGGCATCACTCCTGTCGGGCAGTGCCACACCAGGAGCTGCTGCTCACGAGGGGCCATCCTTTGCCCTTCATGCAGGAAGGACCCTGCACAGTCACTACTCTCTGGGCCTCTGTGAAGGGTGGTGCTCCCTCCAATGAAGAGTGAGCATCTGTGGATGACTATTCTGCTCCCACTTGGCTCTTGGGCACTGGAAGCCTTTTGCTAAGATGTGGCTTGTCCTTGTCTGCATAGCTCCTGAGATCTTGCCCCTTCCCCAAGAACCCCAAACCCTTTTTTTTTTTTTTTTTTTCTTTTCCTCCTAGTATCCAACCCAGTTGAAATATTCTTCTAGTTTTCACACCTAATATAGTCTCTTAACTGGATTTAGGCTTCTGGAAACCAAATCATATTTTTGAATGAATCATATTTGAATGAATCATATTTTGAATCATATTTGAATGAATCATATTTGAATGAATCATATTTTGAATGTCCCCTCCCCTGAGGCAGGAGACACAGAATTAAAAAGTTGTTTTAATAGGCAAGTTGGTGGGGGAGAAAATATTTTATTAATATTTTACAATATTATCCCAGCTTATAAAATCATGAATTTAATTCTGATATAAATGTACCTCAGAATATGTAAGCATCTATGTATAATATCATAGAGTCCTGGTTAAATAGTTTGGGCTTAAATTTTGTTTTAGATGATTAGCACCTGTGTCTTTAATTCATTGAGAGGCAGCTATGTGTCTCCTTAAACAGAAGAAAAGAATCTGATTTTTATTCTTTGTATGGTTCTCCCATGTTTCAGTTTTACTTGATGGGTAGGCAATGCAAGGGCCGAGATGTGCTCATGGTCTCCAACATACATTCTGTATGCAGAAAATTTCTCATACAATTTCTAAGGCAATTTTAATTGGTAGACCCAAACAGACCTAGTTTTGAAGAAGCAGGGCATTTGAATCCCAGAGATTTATCTGTCTGAGAAACTCTACCATCCTTTAGTCACTGTGAAGGTGTGTGTTGAGTAAGAAAGAGAGATTTTCTGTGTGATGAGATTTTCTACGTATTTCTGCAGAGGGAAAATATATAGTTCCTTAGAAGAGAAAAATCCATGAATACATTTAACAAATATACATTCCCCACCTGTGAAATAAATCATGCTATTTAGTAAACTACCACCAAATATGTCTCAACATGTTAAAATATGAAAACTAATGACTATTCATAAAAATTGAAAGGAAAATATTTTGAGCAAAAGATCTATAAAGAAAAGATTTCACTTAAATTTAATAAATGGGACTTGGAAGATGAGTTATGCTCATATGCACTTTCTTGCATTTATAAAATAATAGGCTTATGAATCTTCTTTTGCCTGACAGGGTCAAGTAGCGCACAGATTTCCTTTCCTCTTTATTCCAACTATTTAGACACAGCAGTTGAGGTTCACTTGAAATGTCCTGGTTGCTGTGATGGAGAGTTATATCTCATGCCTGGTGGAAACATGAAAACCGTAATACCCTTAACAACTGCATTCTAGAATTTGTCCCAAATGAGTCCTCAAGATAGTCTCCCTTAGGAGACTTAAATATACTATAGTTTTGAGGTTGTTTTTTTTTTCATGAGGCCAAACAGTTGATTTTGAACTATACCATTTACACTCTGGTTGATTTTTAAAAAGTGTCCATCTTTAGTAACATAATAAAACCCTAGCCACAAAAAATTGCTATTTAAAACAAACACATAAAAATTCCTTTGTTTTAATCTATAAATCAAAAAAGAAAAGTATTTCTCTTTAGAAAAGATTATCTTGGGAGTTATTAAAACTAGAATGATAATGTAATATGAGAATTATAATGACTCAAGGAGAGTCAAAACGTTTGCCTTTACAGCATATTGAGAAATCCAAACACATCATTAATTGCTGCATACAATTGCCAAGTAAAGAGAGGAAGATTTTTTTATTATTATTTTTGATGAAACCCCTTTTAATGATTTTTTTTGAATTTTATTTTATTTTTTTATACAGCAGGTTCTTATTAGTTATCTATTTTATACATATTTGTGTGTATATGTCAATCCCAATCTCCCAGTTCATCCCACCACCACCCTTTTAATTATTAAGATTCACTTTTTCCTAGCCATATTATCATCCCATACCCGGAAAGTAGTATAGCATCAAACTCAATTCTGCTGATCCTGCAGGGAATGTGGAATGTTGCAATACTATAGTATTGATTTTTTTTTTAAGATCCCATGCATAACTGTGTAGTGTTTTTTCGGTTTTTTTTTTTAAGATGGAAAAGATGCAAGTGTTTAGTTCTCCTTCAGCATGAAAACACCCTTCCCCCTGTCCCGCAGTGGCCTTTGCTCCCTTGTTTAGCTCAAATCCATTCCTGTCACTTTGAAATATTTTGTTGAGCTTATCAGTTTATTTTCTTCTGGACTAGTTGGGAGACTACTCTATTCCTTGCCAGCTTCGGGCCTTTCCACAGCCATATTTGTTTGCATCTCTGTGAAAAACAGGATTAGTCTTCTCAATTTTCCTGTAAAAAAGTGTCATGAATATATAACACACACACCTTGGGCTCTGCACTATATTTTATCATTCCCTGAATGCTCTCTTTGAGCCCAGCCACTGCATAGGTGTGTTCTTAGCCTCTAACTCATTGTCCCTGAATACTGCCTGAGTTCTCAGTGTGAGTCACTTAGGGAAGCTGTGGCAGACCATACCTATCTCATGGCTCTTGCTCTGCATATGGATTTCTGTGGTAGAAAGGCTCAGATCTTGAGGCGGTGTTTCTCTTCACAATGTGATGGGGTTTTTCTGTTCCTAACAATTTTAGTAGGGGGTAGAAAAAAAAGTAAAATAACTAGGAAATGAGAGTTATATTTTGAACCAGTAGGGGCTTTAAAAATCAAAAAGCATCTGATGTCATTTTAAAATTGAGGAACCAAACGTACTTATATAATATAGGTCATTCAGTAAATAGGATATTCTTAGTTCTAAGCATCTTGCTATTAGTCTGATCCACAACTGTATAGAACACTAAACCTTAGATAAAATACATATTCAAATATACTGGCTCCGAGGACTATTTCTTTCCCAATCTCAGAATATTCCAAGACTGTTCTCTCTCAGAAGTTGTTGGGCCTTTTCAAGTTCTCTTTTTCTTCTTTCCAGTCCCACTTAAGTGTATAAAATCTATATAATTAATCATCCAATACCATTTCCATTACTGTAAGATGAACATGATAAATGATGATAATCGCCAATGGTTTTATAAAAATTCACGGCTTTGGGTGGATTTAGCAAGTTTGAAAATGGATCTGCCTACCCAAACTTGCTTCATCTGTTTAATTCCTTACGAGAGAGTGACTAGGAATGGTGTTTTTTGTTTTTGTTTTTTTCCAGCAGGCTGATAAATCTGGGCACCTGCTTACAAGTGTCAAGTCATGGGTCCTAGGTACCAAACGATTTGTGTTAAAGTTCATTACGCTAAAAAGTTAAGAACCCGCTACAAGTAGGGATTGAATTCTTCAATTATACCTATTTAAAGTAAATTAGTTATAGAATTGTTTTAAAATAGATTATTTGTTGCCTCGGGCTTTAATTAAATGAAGTGAACAGCAGTGAAGTAAAATGTGAGCAGTGTTAGGTGACCTTGTATGAAGGCAGAAATGGCCTCTATCACAGCTGGCGCCTCTGGCCGGGCAAATCACATTTCATGGTGGTCATACCGCCATAAGTGAGCAATACTCTTTAAAAAGACCCATGAATTTTAATAATACTTCTTAAGGATACTTTTAACTTAAGACGCGTCAGAACTTCCAGTCAACCGTTTAAAATGAAGTCGAAAACTAAAGGTTGAAAGTTCGTGTGCGCCACAGGCTTCTCACGGTGAGGGGATACTTCTTAGGTTTATGAATGGCAAATGCAGTTGCTGCTTTCTTCCGTCTCAGTTTTCTTCCTCACTGTTCACCTTCACTGCTTTGAAGGGTTTCATGTTTTAATGCCTTGTCTGTAATTTATTATCGATTCTGGAAAGTGGTCATCTGTGTGAATATTATGGGAGACTTATTCTTGGAGACACACAGAGCTTCAGGCCTGGGTTTTGAAAGATGGCGCTATTGCCTCCAGAAACTGCCAACGAATCTGCCATCGTGAGAATGAACTGGCCTGCGTTATGAAATGAAGCTGCTTGATTTTAAGCCTCTTCAGGGCGAGGATCACTTCTTGTTTGGAGGAGAAGTTCTATATTCTACGTTAACCTTGTGGTGACACCATAGCGGTGGTGCAGAATGAATGAGTTGGTTCTTGCCTCCAGCATTTCTTTTCACTGTTTTCTCTCTTAACGTGGGTCATTAATGAGCCAATGACTGACATTAAAGTTTTTGAAGCCCAGTATTTGACTTTTTTTCTATACTGGCTAATTAAAAGTATTTAACCATCTCTGAGAAATAGGATCCCATTGATTTAAGCTTTCCATTGTTAGACGAGAGCCTAATTTTTATAGTGGTGTACACTTGAACCTCTAGGATAGAGAGAGAAGTGAGTGGAAACACATGCTGGGTTTGAGATGGAGTAGTCTGGTTCCTCAACATGGTCAAATATTATGGTCTGATTTCCTTAGACTTTTCAGAGGATTATAGAGACTCATGGGCTTGAAGAATTTCAAGTTACTTCCAAGGGCACCCAAATGTACCCAAGTCATCCAGTATCTTAGGGTCCAAATGTTTTACTAAATGTCCAATTAAAATAATTGGAGTCCCTGTTCCACATACAGCGGTAGCGGGTATAACACTATTTTTAAAAATCTGAGGACTTCGGGTAAGGCAGGCCAGGGAGACGGGGTGGGAAATGTCAGTTATGTTCCTGTGGTGGCCACTTTTCTTCTCATACCACGTCTCCAACCTCAAATCATGACCCGTCTTCATCTTATATTTTCTGTTGCAGCCAGTTCCACTTAAGGGTGATCTCAATCTTTTCTCATTCCTCAAGGCAGTATAATACAAGGCTGATGTTTGAAGAGACTTTGAATGAAGGCTTGTTAAACTGAAAATACTGCTTATCTCTAATAACCAATACTACTCAATCGATTGGAAGGAAGATGCGCTCTGAAACATACACATCAGGGTGTGAATCCTGGCTCTACCTCTTCCTGGATGTGAGACCCTTCTTTCAAGTCTCAGTTTACTTTTCTCTAAAATGGTAC
Organism: Phocoena phocoena; assembly: GCF_963924675.1. Taxonomy (NCBI): domain Eukaryota; kingdom Metazoa; phylum Chordata; class Mammalia; order Artiodactyla; family Phocoenidae; genus Phocoena; species Phocoena phocoena. The sequence continues at coordinate 65,652,412 of NC_089230.1, read as the reverse complement.
TGCAGATATATATATATATATATATAAAACAACAGATATTATATATGTTATATATTCATAACAACTGTAAAGTTGTTAGGTAAATTCCGTGGCATATAGGAGCCATTTGATGAATGTTTCCTGACACCTTTTCAAAGTTTAGACTTCAGACTCCTCCTTTCACCCAGGCAGACATTTTGTCTTTGTTCTTGCGGTGTGCATGCCTCTGTGTGCCCATGCTTGTGTGTTTTTTGTGTAGCTGAGGAAAGGGTGGGAGAGGGCAGAAAACAGTTGAGCTCATTTTAAAAGATTTAGTTCAAAAACTCTTGATATCCTTATTAAGTACTTGATTACATATTATGTGACTCTTCTATTTTTTATGTATTAGCATCTCTTGTCCAGTGGATTCCCTGAGGGCAACTCTGGTCAAAGTCTCCTAATGAAGCTATAGATTTTAGCATATCTTTTTCACTTGGCCGGAAGCTGCTCTTTGGGACATTGATAAACATTAAAGAATTTCACTTACCTGGGCAGGTTATGAAGCCTGTTACATAGCCCTCTTCTGAGAATATCAACTCCAAAGGTTCTCTTCTGCACAGGGGCTATGGCTCAGATCTTATCGTTTTAGCAATCTCAGTCTTGCCATGCTAGTCACAGCTGATTGCACCCAAGGTCTGGGCACTGTTGAAGGCAGCCGTGTAGGAGGTGGCCATCTCAGATGCCTGCCTCTGAATGGGTTTCACGTGAACTCTTCCTGAAGCGATATTCCATTATAGGATGGCGGGAATCTATGCATTTCCAAACCTCTCTAAGCCTCAGACTCCTTGTCTCCTAAATATGCATAATATCTTTCTCAAGGCATGTTGTAAGAGTTAAGTGAATGGGTTAGTGTAGGAAAAGACCAATCACAGTACTGGCTCATGGTATATATTTGATAATATTAAAGAGGTAGATGAAATTATCGGCCCCAAATGTCTTTACCCCTCTTTTCGTCCACACCCTGTTTTGACCCCAACCTGGAGATAGTGCACAGCCCACTCCTTAAATTTAGGTGTGGCCGCATGATTCAGTCTGGCCAATGGCATATGGGTGAAATTGACTATGGTTAGCTCTGACCTTTGGCATTGGAAGTTTTGTGTGTTTCTGCCTTCCCTCTGGACCACCACTGTGGAAGGAAGAGGTGCCAACTAGCCCCCTTGTCCAAGGAGGAAGAGAGGCACAAAGAGCCGAGTCGCCCAGGCCCGTAATGGGAAGTGGGGCCACCTCAGACCCTGCAGCCTGAAACAGAGCCACCCAGAGAACCCAGCCCAGATCAGCCGAACTTGAGCCAACGCACAGATGGATGAGTGCTAGTAAGTGATCACTGTTTAAAGGCCCTGAAGTTTTTGTGGTTTGTTATGCAGCAATAGCTAACCAGTGGAATTAGCTATTATTGTTATTATTTTTTGGAAAACAGGAGTGCTATTAGGTGGACAAAGAGCAAACAGACTCCTTGAGCCAGGTGATGGCTGTGACTCCTGCTGTGCTTCCATCCCCAGGTCCCTTGCAGTCAGAAGCCCTGACACCCCTAATGCTCCTGCAGCAGATGAGACAGTTCCCCAGGCCGCCTCCCTCTTTCTAGTGTTCCTGCAATCACCTCTCACCACTGTGGCGTCCTTTTCTTGTGAATCCAAGAATCTTGACTCATACACTCATGATAAACAGCAAAGGGAAGATAAAATACTTACAGGATAATTTGCATCCCCTTCTTTTTTAGTATTTGTTCTATATCACCATCCTGCTGTAGCGGATGCTTTTGTCCTATGAGTCGAAGCATTTCATTCTTGAACCTTTGCAGCACATAGTTGGGTTTCTTTGTGCTCCTGCTTCTCTAACTACAGTGGCCTAATAATACTTGCCAACACCCAACTTCCTCTCAGGGAGTGGGAGCGGATTAATGAGACAGTGTTTGCAAAGCACTCTGAGTCTCTCAGAGGAAAAGGCACAGTAGTCATATAAATGTGGATATCTGGAGTCGGCACTCATTTGTCTCTGTGTATCTATTTCAGATAGTTTGGTATCTTTGAGGCAATAATTTGGAAGGCACAACCTCATGCCCTTCTCTTAGTAAAGGACAGTGTTTTGCTTGGAGCCGAGATATTTTTTCCACCCTTTTGGCCTTGCCAAGCTTTTTAACGATCACTTCCATGCTGCCTGTCTCTAATCTGCTGAGAGATGCTGTCGGTACAAACTGTACTGTGAGACTGTGAGAAAATTACACCACAGCCCACATGGAAGCCCTGCTTTTGGTTCCAGGATGTCTGTTGGGACTGCTGTTAAGAATATGTGTCTAGAGAAGGAGCTCATTCTAATTCTTGGTGCACAGGTGAGTTAATAAGTGTGTGCATTGAGACCAAGAGCTGATGGATCAAAGATGTGGCTCTCCATCACCTCAGGGGTGTTCTTAATAGTGGTGCCGGTTTTTTTCCCCTTTCATTTTCGTCAAAAATGTATCAAGGGCTGTCACTGCTTCTCAAAGAAAGCATTTATTAATATGTATAAGGCAAGACTGCTCCTTTCTAAGAATTAACTTTACTCACAATCATTACATCCGACTGTAATGCATATGGAGAAAAAAAGAAACACACACATACACACACACACACGTGCGCACGCACGCAAGCATGAAGCCTAAAAATAAAACAGCACCATAGCTCTGAACTTTCCTGAGGCAGAAAATGTCACATATTAATGCAAAATAAAGTGCAGTGCCTTGCTTCTTATTTTCCTCTCTGAGGTTTTAGCATTTGCTAGATAATGATATATATATATATATATATATATATATATATATATATATATATTTATATATATATTTATGTATATAATTATATATATATTTATTTTTATAAATAAATATATATATTGTTGTTGTTTCTGAGTCTAAACGTGCTCTACTTTATATGATATCTTGAGTACGTATCAGTAGCTAAATAATGGTATGTGAACGTTGTTAGAGCCCCATTTCCATTTATTTTAAATGAATGACTCCTCTTTGTCTTAGACTATGACCTGTATTTTATTCGTACTTGTTTTAACAGCTGGTTGGTCAGTGATTCAAAACATCAACTTTTCAGGCAGCTATGTGAACCTACTATTTTTCATGAATATTATGTTTTAGTTTCTCTTTTGTTGAAACTGTTCATCACGGGAATGTTTATTCCTTTATTTATTGGGAATTTACCAAATGTGGGTGCCTTTTGAGGAGTCACAAGAAGGTTGAAGGTCTGGTCTTCATTCTGAGTCATAATTATAGCAAACAATCCTTAAGTGCTTGCTCTGTCGGTGGTTCTTTATATTCATTATCTTGATTAATTCTCATAACAACACTGGGGGTTAAGTATTCATTATTATTATCCATATTTTATGGATGAAGAAATGGAGACACAGAAGGGCAAAGCCACTTGTTGAAGGGTCTCTCTTAACCTAAGGCCTGGGTTGACCATCTGCTTGGAAGGAAGGCTCAAAGTTCCTTTCCTTGGGGCTTGTATTGGTTTTTTAGGGTTGCCATAACAAAGCCACCAGAGGCCAAGTGCCTTAACAACAAAAATTTATTTTCTCACAGTTCTAGAGGCTAGCAGTCTGAGAACAAAGTGTCAGCAGGATTGGTTTTTCCACCCTTTTGGCCTTGCCAAGCTTTTGGTTTCTGAGGCTTCTTTCCTTGGTTTGTAGATCGCTGTCTTCTCCCTGTTTCTTTGCATTGTCTTTCCCCTGTGTGTGCCTGTGTTTTGAATCTCCTCTTTTATAAGGACACCAGTCAGATTGGATTAGGACCCAGGATTAGGACCCACCCCAGTGAACTCATTTGACTTTAATCACCTCTTTAAAGACCCTGTCTCCAAATGCATCCACATTCTAAAGTACTGGGGTTTAGGATTTTAACATGTGAATTTGGAGGGTGAGGCACAATTAGCCAATAATAGGACTCATCAAAGCTGAGTTTTTACAGGTTCTTCTCTGCTCTCTTCTCTTACTTCAGGGGCAAGAGACTCTGCTAGACTTAGAAGGGTAAGGAGAACTCCCCATCCTTCTGTGGAGCTCGAACTCTGAAAATTCAGCAGGCAGAGAGAGACTTGGAATCTACTTGCTTTCCGCACTGACATATCCTTCCACCGAGACCTAGTGGCATGTGTGAGGGAAAGGGTAAGGCCAGAGGACTGTATAGTGGCTGCACTCCTCTGCTGTGCAATCCGAGAGCACAGAATGACCTTGCTCCTCAAGGGACGAAAGGGAGAAGTTGTGAATGTGATGAGACACTGAGTCCTTCAGAAAAAGAACTCCTAGACAAATGAATAAGCAAGATCAGTATACCAGTTAATAATCAAAAGTGCCTTACTCTGGACTAACCCTGCTCCATTTGGGCTTTATCCTGTGCCACGTCACTTCTGCCTCATGTACTGTTGCATGGTCAATTGTCACTTCCAAGTCTACCTGCAGAAAAAGCCCATCCCAAATGGCGTTTATAATATTGGCACAGAGGAGGTGGCTCTAGCCTCCAGCTTTTTTCCTTTTTCATTATTATTTTTATTTGAGGCTAAAATAACATAAAGCAAAATAATGTAAAAATTAGAGCCATAAGGAGTTGGATATTCAACTTATGCCCTTGCTTTCATTGCTCGTAGGGAATATTACATGTTGCGGATGTCTCTGATGGGTTGATAATGTACTAGCAGAGAGAGAGGCTGGGCAGAGTCATCGGTGGTCTAGGTTCTGATGTCATCTCTGTCACTAGGAAGCTGGATGACCTTGGGCAACTCACTTATGTTTTCCATGCCTCATTTTTCATACCTGAGAAATGGGACTTGTAATCCATGCCACACAGGTATGAGACCTGCCTTTGAGTGTTGTGCTGGGGATTAAATGGGATAACAAATAGGAAGACGTTTCTAGACTTTGACAGAGTGCCATTCAAATGAAAGAACTCTTAGAAAACTTTGCATTAGGACCACAAAAGTTTTGTCTCTTTCCTATTCTAGCATCACAAAAATTGTTTCCCATGACTGGGGATCACTCAGGATTAAGGTTAGAGGTAGAAGTGAAGTTAGCATACAGCCAGGTGAGTCCTTGGGATCAAGATGAAGATAAGCATCTGTGCTGTCAGACAGCCAGCGTTTCCAGTGGCCAGTTATCTGTGTGGCATGCAAAGAGCTTTGCTCTAGGCAATCACATCCCTCTCTGCATATCTCAGAACATTTGACCCAGCTCCAGACTAAACATTTGAGCAATACATTTCTATCATTTCTATCTGGGCATGCAAATTGAGATCCTTTCCCCATTCGTTGGTTTTCTCTGGAGGACACATTCACATCTTAATTTCTTTCTGTTCCTATTCAAGGCATCTGGGGCAGGGGGTAGGTTACAGGCCTTGGTCATCTTTCCAGTCTCTCCGCCTCCTCCCCCGTAGTTAGTGGGCAGATCTTTTTCTGCCCTTTATCCTATTTGTGTGTGTGTGTGTGTGTGTGTGTGTGTGTGAGCAGCCAGGGGGCCTATTCTTCCAGAGGAGGTGAATCTAACACTGCCAATTTCATCAATTTACTCCATGGTCATTCAGAAGAAGGCTTGGCAGGCTCCTTGGCAAGGAAGCCTTCCCTGACACTGAGTGCATTTCAGAAACGAATCTCTGTTTGTTGGTGCCAAGTACCCAGCTGTTTGAGGAGACCCCTCTGTTCTCTTCCTTTCTGCCCTGACCAGGGAGCTGTTACTCTGGCCCTGGGCCTCTCCAGAGATGCAGTTCAGAGTGGAGCACACTGAGGATGCTCTTCCTTTCTGGAGAAGCCACGAGAGCCTGGGCTGCGCCCCGTGAGGATTTTGCCTTGTTGCATGAGTGCCTGGGATGCCCCGAGAGCCCCAGAACCCAGGGGAGCCTATGCTCTGCTCTAGCTCTCCCCTGGCTTTTCCAGAGCAGACACCTCACTGACCAAGGGCGGGCCAACCCCTGACCTTCCAGGAGCTCTTCTATTTGCGGCCCACACTAGGTTTTAAAAGTGTCCAAACTGAAGCCAGAACTTCGCCAATGGGTCTGGTCTCCTTTTCAGACACCTAAAGTATTTTATTCAGGATTTGTGAGGGTTAAGGGGTGATGTGACCACTGCTCTATCCTGTTGGTCAAATGTCTATTGATGTGGTGAAATGAGCAGCTCTCTAGGTAATCCAGCCAGTTCAGTGATTGGATTGCCTTCATGACCCCTGATTTCCTGTGGCTTGCCTGTGTCCCACTCCCCAAAACACATTTCAAGGCTTGGGGTGAAACATGAGAAACACAGTCATCTAATATTTTCTCAACTTCAAAAATAATGACGTCGAATGATTACTTGGGATAGAGTTTCTCAGTGCCTAAAGAGCCATAAATTTGTCCATTTGTGGAACTGAGGCCACCAGAGAATACGTCTGGTAGTTTGTAAATTCAACATTCCTATGATGATCAGAAATTCATTTATGACTTCTCCCTTTGGGCACACCACCATACAGAAACGATTACTCAACGGGAGAGATATTTAATATTCTCCACTCTCAACTGTCAATGGCATCGCATTGTCTGTGGCTTCCTGTTCCAGAACTTCTTCATTTAGTTGAAAGGGAAACCTACCCACCTACTACTGAGCACCTGGTGGGAGAGCTCCCCATGCCTGGGCCCTTGTCCCCGAATCAGTTGGAGAGAAATATTTCCTCTGATGGAAAAGGCTTTGAAATCAATGGTGAAGGGACTCCGAAGAGTAAGATTTTTCTTTTCATGCTTTTTGGAAACTTTTTTTTTTTTTTTGGTGTTTATTTCAAAGACTTAAGTGTACTTTGGGGGGCCCCTAATCATCATAAGCCCTGGGAATTTACTTCTCTGCAGCTGCTCCCCCTCCCCAAGCAGCCCTGCATGGAGCAAAATAATTGTCTGTTTCTGCAAGCAGCCTCCTGCGCAGATGGAGCCTGATTAGCATGCGTGCTTGCAGCAGTCCACTGCTCTAACCACATTTGGAAACCCAGCCACAGAGAGAAACGTGGGCTTGACACTCATTAACATTCCCTGGCTCCCTGGGAAATACACATGATGGGGTAAAATTGCCATTAAGGAGAGCAACACTTGAGGGAAATATCTGCTCAATAAAGACAGAGATTCTTCTCATCAACAGCTGAGGAAAAATCCAGTTGCCATAAAGGGCAAAAGAGACAGCCTCTTAATATTAGTGGAGACGACCGGGGTTCAGCTCGTCTACAGCCCTAACGAGTCCCATTGTCCTGCACTGGATCGCAACTGGCTTATTGGTATGCAGATGTTTCTCAGGCATATTTTGGTCTCGGCAGATCCCAGAAACAGCTTAATGATTTCTGTCTCTCCAGGGTTGTCTGTATTAATCTTAAGAAAAGGCAGACATGGAAGGAGCAATTCTAAACACTGCCGTGGAGCCCTTAGGTTGAAACTTCTGTTTTTCCTCGGTTGGGGGGATGATATTCTTGAATATTCTCTTTGCTTGGAACTTGGGGTTCTTAGCAGAATACGATGAGGTAAGCTGTGCCATGGATAATTCCCAAGTCAGACCCAGGTTCGCTTTTACATCCCTAGGGTGCTTTGATTTGACACTTTGGTCACCACAGCCCTTTGAATTGGAGTGATACTCTCATAACACTAGAGGATTGTGTGTTGAATGTGCTGAAACTGATAAAAGGAGTTATTAACATTTGGGAAGACTGTCCAAAGAGCAGCACTGAAGGGTGTTTAGACCAATCTAGATTCCTGGACATTTTAAACTTCCCTTTGAGGAGACTTGAAATGATATCTAAGTTCTTATTATTGACTTGGACTCAGGTGTAGGTCTCTGACACAAAACATTAAACCCCATTTTTATTTTATCCTCGCCTGACCAATGAAATGCTCCGTTTAGTAGTTCTTACAACAACTATCCTTGACGATTGGCTGGGAGGAGCGAGGCTCCTTGCTGAGTCCATGTCTTGCATAAAGTTATTGATGTATTGAATAAGTTATCTAAAGCAGCAGGTTTCTTAATGTCTGGTTGAGCAGTTTTAAATTCCTTCCTGGGATATAACACCAATTTGTGCACATACCATTTTGATTGTTTTATCTCCAAATGGCCTTAATCTGATGTTAGACATCTGCACTGCTTTTCAATTTCATAGGAAGCAGCACCCTGTGCTCCTTATTAATAACAACAATACCTCGTATTTGCATAGCAGGTTAGGATGTGCGGTACTTTTTCATGCATATTCTCAATTCTCACAGTGTGCCTGTGTGACAGTGGGCATTGCTCTCATTTTTTAGATGAGGAAACTGAGGCTCAGGGAATACATTGCTACGTTTTTGCAGCAATTTATTTTGCAAAAACAGAATTTGGACTTGAAGCTCCAAGCCCTTTGTGTAATACAGAGCTACGTCTCATTGTTGGAGAATTTCTTTTGTTATAAACATTAATTTGTTAATGCAAAATCCAAGATATTGCCTTAGATATCTGTAGCTAGATTTGGCTGCAGTTAGGTGAATTTAACATGTTTGCTGAACATGAGATTGTGGGGGTAGGAGTTAATTAATTTATTAAGTTATTTTTGCTGTGTTGGGTCTTCATTTCTGTGCGAGGGCTTTCTCTAGTTGTGGCAAGCGGGGGCCACTCTTCATCGCGGTGCGCGGGCCTCTCACTATCGCGGCCTCTCCTGTTGCGGAGCACAGGCTCCAGACGTGCAGGCTCAGTAGTTGTGGCTCATGGGCCTAGTTGCTCCGCGGCATGTGGGATCCTCCCAGACCAGGGCACGAACCCGTGTCCCCCGTATTAGCAGGCAGATTCTCAACCAGTGCGCAACCAAGGAAGCCCCCAGTGTTTCTTTAGTGGGCTGCAGTGCTAGTACTTCTTGGACTGGAGTGGCTAGTACTCTTAAATGCTTACACCTGCATCATTCTGCCTTTAGGTTTAGTGATGTATAGGATGTATCAATATTTCCTTCTCTTCAGGTCTAATGACACGACTTGATTCTGTAGTGAAAAATAGTCATCGTAATAATATTGTATCAATGCATGTTGTTTTTATTGGATTTCACTTTTTAGGATTAACCTATAGACAAAATATTGAACACTAAATTATAGTTAGAGAGCAAAAGGTGACTGCTATAAACCCTGACAATGTGAAAGTAATGGTAGAGGTGGCAGATGTCAGGAGGTAGGGATGGGTGGTGGGAAGATATGGAGGGAGGAGAGGGTTCTAATTTCTTCATCTAGCAAAATGGAAGGTCAATATATATAATTTAAAGTAGATGGAACAATATATGGAGTGTTAGCTAAATTATCTAAAGTTATAAAGTTAAGCAGTAGAAGGACTACACATAATCTAACTGATAAAACCTGATGGGAACAGAAAGAAGCGAAAGTATAATTGAGCTACTTTTCTCAGCTTTAATATTACTGAGTCAAAAACTAATGTCTATAATTAAGAAATCATGAAAGAGATGTTTAACATATTTATGACCTCCAACGACTGACTAAACTATGATTCCAAAGGGTAGTGGAACTCAGAGTGGAGAGTGGAGCAGAAAACTTTCCCTTTTTTTTTTAATATTCTATACAATTTGATTTTTAAATAATGCACAGATAACACTTTAAAATTTTTTAATCAAGGAGGACTTGCCATTGTGTTTCTGCCGTAGATTGGTTGTGGTATCTGTGTGAAAGCCATAGTGACTGTCTAAGGGGACAGATGGACAAGGCAGGTCAGACTTTGAATGGACTAATGAGTTATGGCACAGCCCTACACAGCCTGTTCTGAGGTAGCAGACTCAGCAGAGCCCTGGACCGTCAGGTGCTGGCCTGAGCCTTGTGGCAGCAACAAGGTGACACAGCCACAGCCTGGACCAAGTGCCAGCAGATCACTTGTTAGTTGTGATTTTACCAATTACTGGCTCTGTTACTCGGCCAAGTTTGAGGTCTCAGTCTCCTCGTCTATGAAAAGTAGGGGTTCAACTCTAGACTCCCTACTAACTTGGACTTTCTGTTTTATTTTTATTATTTCTATAGTTCTGTTTTATTTTTATTTGCAAGATGTGCAAAGTTATAAATCTCTTGAACCTGGCATCACAACCTTAGCCAGATGATCAAAGAGGCTACTTTAGAATCACATGTTCTCTCTAGGAAAGATCCTTGTATGTTACCAAACAGTTATCAATCATACTTACGTCCTAAACAGTGTTAATCAGACTCGAGAATGTGTTAGTTTATCACCACTAGATTTCTTAATTAACTCACTGAAATGGTTCAAAAGAGTTTGGGTTTTGGGAACAGAATTCAAAATACATTCTCTTTCATCATTTTTTTTGGAGTTTGAGCTACTTATTACTCATTTAAGGTGTTTTTTGAATACGTTGTCAAATTGCCTTAAGGCAGGCAAGAACCTAAACATTACAGAAAGCTTGGTTTCATTGGTTGATCGTGTCTAACAAAGCAGCTTTGCTCTGTCCCATATGGGAATTAACCCAATCACGTTTTTCTCAAACCGTTTTACTTGTTATATTTCCACTATTTCAGTTATGAGACTTTCAGTAATAAATTTAATATGGAAGAAGATGACAAAAATGAGTTAATATTTTTTTCATGTTTTTTTCTTTGCTTCTAGGTAATTAAGTCTTAGATCAATTCTTTGAGAGTTTGAATTAAGATGAGGAAAGCAAAGCTGAATGAGAAGAATGCTATGTATATCAGACAATTTTTTTTTCCCTTCAAGTTTATTAGGGACTTTTGAAGTTTCCATTCATTTGTGCCATTGTTCACTGCAGTGACTTGGGAGATATAAGCTAGCCAGAGTAGCTTTCCAAATAATAAAGGACTACGTTTCTGGTTTTCTGGCCATTACTCAGGAAGCTGAAAATTGCCCTGTTCATCACTGGGTGTCGTTGGTTCCATCCCAGCAATTCTGGTTAAATGGACATTGCTATTTATGTCATTTCATTGTTCTCTTTCTCTTGGTGTTTTGTCTCCATTGATATTTAACTTCCCCAGGGAGCCAGATATCCATAGATCTTCAGGCTGAAATGTGAACTAAGACCTAAGTATGGGAGGCTGCGTGTATAACCCCACACCACCCAGGGTGGGGCTGAGGAAGACAGAGGTCAGGGCCACGAGGGGCTGGCTGAGGCAGGATATTGGTTTTTGGGGGGAGCTGAGAATGCATTAGGGTGAAGGAGAGGATGGGAACTGGCTTCAATAACTGTGTGCCAAGCTTTTTACTTATGTTAGTCCTCTAAGCAACTAAGGTAGATATTAAAAGTGCTAAGTCTAGGTCTGGGAAGTTAAGTAACCTGCCCAAGGTCACATAATAATTATTGGACCCAGTATTTGAACTAAGTTCTCTCTGAGTACAAAGCCCTTACCTAAGACTGCACTATCATCCCTCCTCCCATCAGAGAGACAGGCAGCTGGGTGTTGAGGGCCGGCAAAACGCTCCTGTGTACTGAGGTGGAGGTTGCACATATGAGCTGGTTCTTTCGAAGCCACTAGATCTCACTCATGCTTGCTTGGCTGCTTGCACAAGCGGCAGTTGCAAGCCTCCATTTACAAGCAAGAAACACAGTCTGTGTTGAAAGGCTGGATGGGGTTGGGAAGTAGGTGGGCAGGGATGACTCCATTTCCCTCCTACCCCGTTACAAAGCTTATCTTAATAGCACAAGAAATACTTGCTTCTCTGGAGCCTAAGCAAGTTAAGGAAGCTTTGTTACTTATTTTTTTTGAATGAAATTAAAATCTTCTTTCATTTCAACTATTGAATGCTATGCTACTTAATTCCAGCTTGTTAAATTCAGGGTCTTGAAACAAATCCCACACACAAATGTTCTTGGGGCTCATGGCATTTCCATTTGATTGTGAATTGGATTAATTTTCATTTATCTTAAGCTCTTGCCTCTCATTCCTTTTTGTTTTTAGATACTTAAGCAAATGTTGACAGTTATGGTTGACTTAATATGCTGCCTCAGTTATGTAAATGATTTCTGTCAGTTATGTTATTGCTAGCTGAAGATAGCCTTACATTTTCTGGCATATTTTTAGGCCTTACTAGTAAAGCATTCCTGATAACTTTTAACATTTTTTTGCTTCTTCAAGCATCAAGTTGACCTTTTTTCTAGCTCCCTTTAGCCCTACACTTCCGTTTTGAATCTACTGTTTGCTTGCCACGAAAAATGAACTTATACAATTATAGACGCGTGGCCTTTTTTCGTCCTTATTCTTCTTGGCTGCTCTCTGCTACAATTGACACAGCTGCCTCCCCCTCTTTCTGGAAATGTCCTTCTCCTTTGGCCTCCATGACACTCGATTTTCCTGGTTCTTTCTTTCCTCTCTGACTGCTCTTTCTGCTCTTCATCCCCTCCACAATCTTTACTCTAGATCGGTGCTTTCCAATTTTTTGTTTCACTTTGTGACACTTGCAGAAGATGATAATAATGGTGCAGCTCTTGGAGTTTCCAGATGAGGCTGCTGAAGTTTGAAGGTGACTAGAGAGTGGGCTGAGGACATCAATTTCTTGGTTTACTTGTAACCCAGTTGAGTACGCCAGTGTCCTTCTGCATACCAGTTGGGAGTTTTGTTACCAGTATTTGGAGAGTTGTGTTATTCACCTCCATACCGTAGGAGATAGAGGTTAATAGAATCGAGGTACAGGTAAATAGTGGGAAAACCCGGATTCTCAGTAATGAAGTACCAGAAATAGAAATGGGCAAAAAGTCCAGAAAGTTTAAGGAGGAGTCAAGGAGAGGGCATTCTACAGGTGGGAGAAACAGCAAGGATCGAACACCAGGAGTTTTAACATGGGCCCAGGAACATCTGTGGCAGCTGTCAGATATCAGGAACATAAATTAGTAACCCAAACTCTGAGTTGAGTTTGGCTGGAGTCCAGGGAGATACCAAGACACGGCTGAGCATCAGAAATCAGAGCACAGGGGACTGTTCGTTAAGAATTGGCCTCAGGTTTCTGTGAGAGCTGGTCTGAGCAGCAGAAGGGAACGGGGTGATGGACCATGGAGTTTTGAATGCAGGTAAGACTCATTCTGGGTGAAACAAACTTGGGGGCCGTGGCTGCAGCGAGGACGGGAAGCTCTTTTACTGCCACGTAACCTCTTGGAGTCATCATTTACTTCCGACTCTAAAGTGATGATTTCCTGTCCTGTCTTCTTACCTAAACTCTGGTTGGATAGAAACTAAACATTTCCACCTAGAGATCTTGTCCCTTTGAGCTTGTGCTTTTCATATCTGAACACTGGCTCCACTTCCTACTTCTTGGTTTCTTCATTAATCTCTTAAGGGTACAATCTTCTCACCGCTGCCCAACCACCGTGCTGCTCAGAACAGTCTTCTCACTAGTTCATGGGTGTACTCACTCACACACTCACTCACCCACCAACCCACCAGAAAAACAGCCCCCAGAGGTTCTACATCTAATCCCCAGAAGCTGTGAATATGTATGTTATATGGCAAGGGGGAACTAAGGTTGCTGATGCAACTGAAGTTGCTAATCAGCTGACCTTGAGATGGGGAAATTATTCTGGATTATCCAGGTGGACCTAAAATAATCTCCAGGGTCCTTAAAAGTGGAAGAGTTAGGCTGAAGAGAGTCAAAGAAAGAGGTGACAGAAGCAGGGTCAGAGTGAGATGGACTTGACCTGCCATTGCTGGCTTTGAAGGCAGAGAGAGGGGGCCACCGGCCAAGGGACACAGTGACCTCTAGAAGCTGGAAAAGGCAGGGAAACAGATCTAACTCAGAGCCTACAGGAAAAAATGCAGCTCTATCAGAACCTTGATTTTAGCCTGTGTCAGACTTCTGATCTACAGGATTATGAGATAATAAATTTGTATTAAGTCACTGAGTTTACAGTAATTTGTTACAATGATAATAGGAAACCAATACACCACCCACCCCCAAAATAGTTACTGAGTTACTGAATGCTTGTTGGGAGCCAGGCACTCTGCTACCTGTTCCCCAGGAGCTCATAGTTGGAGTTCACATTGGGAGGTGAGGGGATAGAGACTCTTATTGACCTAACAGCTGTTCTATCTCATTCATCCATTCATTCATTTAACAAGTATTTAGTAAGTGTCTATTATATGCCAGTCACTCTTAGGCACTCTGGGCACTCACCATTCTGGAACTTACAAGCTAGTTGAGGACACATAATAAACACAAGAAATATAAAAATGTCAGTGAGAGATGAGTGCTTTGAGGAAAAGTAAAACAGGTTACAGGAAGTAAGATTGAAGGAAGGAGCTACTTTGGTGGTCAAGGACGGCCTCTCCAAAAAAGTGATACTGTAAAAATGCAAAAGAATAGCTCTGATCATGTTAATGTTACCGTATACATTACAAATGATATTCAATATAAACTACAAATTAAATATCTGACATAAATATGTGCTTTATGAGTTTCCACTCTTTTTGAGCTTCTTCATTTTAGATGTGCTGACAATCTAGGTCTTGGGCATGTGGGGATGGGTGACCCTCGTTTTTCCTATCTCTTGCTACAACCAGAGACATTGCTGGAGTTTGGTTCAGAGTATTGTAACTTAATCATGTTTCTTCTGACCAAAAGTGTTCCTTATGTGGCTTTCTCTTCAATACATTTGGCAGTCTCTTTAGTGAGAAAACCTTCATTTTCAACTCCATCCTCCGTGCAGTCACCAGGATAGATGGACAGCTAAGGAATTAACCTTCAGAATTTAATTCAGTTTCCTGTTTTGACCTCGTGTTGGAAGAGCTGTGAGAACACAATTTGCTGTACACAGTCATGACTAATAACAACATTAATCTACTGTAAATTCCTTAAAGTTGGTCTTTGGGACAAAACTTTTATGTCATGATGAAGTGTGTTGTATAATGGAGGATCTTGAGTACAGATACCTTTTTATTAAAATTGGTTTTTATAGTTAAAGGACCTTTTAGAGAAGGAAAAGGGTTGACTTCAAAATTATCTATGCTGTATTGACTTTATTGCACCCTGGGGTGCTCTTGAAATGCAAATGTGGGTGTTCATTAAGCAGAAATGGTTTCAAAGCTATTATGCTCTGGTATGTTAATGCAGGTAGAAATTTGAAAGCTTCCTGCCTTTATTATTTTTCCTCTTACTTTTTTTGGGGAGGGAGGTATTGGCTGGAGACTATGTATGGGTCAAGCTAAATACTAGAAAATCCCTCAAGGAAATGCATTTATATATAAAAGTAAGGATTTGCTTTGACTCCCTGGCCCTGCTAGCATAGAAGCCACACCCCACTCCTTTCCTGCTCTCCCACACACGGAAGAGCACAGACATGTATTTTCAATTGCGTCAATTTCAACGGCTGCTAAGCTATTGTACAATAGGTAAAACAACTAACCCACCACATGTATAATCCACTATCTCTTCCCAATGCACATAGCACGTATTTTACAGGACTAGAGGAATTTCAGCTCTGATTCTTCCTGATTTTCATGTTCATTCTTACTGCTTCAGTTGGTTACAAATGTTTTAACTAGACCTACCTGGCCATTGGCTTGATATTGACTTTTAACATGCTTCAGCTTGCATGCAATCACACAGATATGGTCCTTGATGTTTGCTAGTTTACAACTAGAGCAATGCTGAGGTGAGTAGAAAGTATTGCGGGGTCATACATCAATGGACTGCATGTTTAGTCCTCAGATTTATACCTTAATGAAAACAAAATACTCACCCACTTGGGATGTGAATGATGAGTCATCTGGAGATGCCTAGGTCATTGACGTCCTAGGGCACATGCTTCATTACCCATCATCACTATTACTGTCAGGGTCATGTCATATTTGGACATGCCCTTTGGACTCTGACTTGGCATGTTTTGCTATGAGATGGTGCATCATAGCGCTGTCAGAAGCATTAATGTGGGTACATGGAAGAAGCAGATCTGGCTGTTGCTTTGACACTGGGTAAAAAATGTTTTTCCCTGCCTGCTTACTTATTCCATGTTAAGAGAGCTCATGTCTTCTTCTTATTTAAAAGACATGTTACTATATAAAGTAGTGTCACTTGTACTTATAGAGCAAGGGCTGTACAAAATTACCTATGGAAAAACATTTCTAGCTGTAGAAATCATAGAACTTGTTAGTCAGTGATTGTCAGAAGCTAATATGTAGAATGGTGTATTTGGGGAGCATTAGTCTTATGACTTCTGGAAAATGGATTCATTTAGAGGCACACCCTGCCCTTCTCCACTTGGCCGTTCATTTGTATCTCTATGTTGCATCTGTTTATATGATCACTGCTTTATAATAAAAACACATTAACAGCAAATATATTTTTTATGTGAGGAGCTAGGAACAAAAAGAAAAGGAGACTAAGGAAACCTAAGATATAACCAGAAATGAGGGAGGTACACAAAATAAATGCCAGGGGTCCTCGCTCTGAGCCTTGATTTTGAACATCACAATAACCAAGGCAAAGAGAGAATGTCTTGCTAGCTATTCTTTGACTATATGAGATTTGTGAGTTCCTTTCCAGTCTTCCCCTAAGAAGCAGGTTAGGGGCCTCACAGCAGCCAACTTAAGCTTCCCAGTCTACTTTCTGATCGGCAGATCCACTGGACAACGGGCCACACAACTAGCCCTAGTGTGATGGGCTCTCCATGATCATGCCCAGCCTTTTGGGCTTCACTCTCACATTGCTTTCAGATTCCGGTTGAATGGAATTGTTCACCTTTCCACGATTGCACTCTGTGGCTCTGCCTTTTCACACACTGTCTCTCCTATCAAGGATATTCTCTGTCTCCATCCTCCAAGGCTAAATGCCACTTCCTCCATGAAGTCTTCCAGAATCCCCACAGCCAAAATTGATTTTTTCCCAACTTCTCACACTCCTGCTTGTTTTTCTCTTAGGATATTTAGCTTATTATAGTTTAGTGACAAATGTACAGGTCTTATTGCCTCTGTTTGATTATAAAATTCTGGTTGGGAAGTACTATTCAATATTAATATATTCAATACTAAGACATCCAATTCAATACTTTACATATACTTGGTGCTTAATACATGCTTCTTTGAATGAATGATGAATGAATTAATGAATGAATGAACTTTAGCAGGTAAGATTTAAGATTCTTCCTAAACTGAAGTGGTTTGGCTTCTCCCCAACTTGGAGTGAGCTATTTTTTAGAGTTGTATTTGATTTTAAAAACAGAATTAGGGGACCATAAAAATAGCCTTCAATGAGCTATTTGAGCAGCCTTACTGTTTTTTAAGAGTGGTAATGTTCCTTTTATGATGCTTTTCATTTACAGCATGGCCTTACAGCCAGCTCTTTTTTGAAACACAATCCCATTATTACGGCTGCCTTTAGCCTCAGACAACTTCCCACAACATTAGAGGTATAATATTGCAGGAATAGCTTCTGACAGAGAGGTTTCTGGTTTGCAGTCAGGGGGATACAGGATGTCAAATTGCTCATCATTTCTGGATCTGAGGGGAAGTACTTTGAAGATTTTATTTTACCTGTGTGTTTCTAGCCAACCATATCATGGAAAACATATTTCCCTATATAGGACAAGGAAATGGCTCAAATAATTCTCACACTTTGCTGAAATCCAAACACAAAATAGGATTGATCTTGTTTTCTTTCAATTCTTTAGATGATCCCAACAGAAAGAGTGCATGTAAGAAGAAATAAAAGGCTCAGATTCATCTTGAAAGTTTGTTTTTGTTGAAGTTTTTAAGAGTTGTAGGTATGAGACTTGAAGATTTCTACATCTGGATCTTTAAGCTGTGGGTGGATTTGGAAATGCTGGAAGAGCTGGAGAGAACAGTGGGCGGAAGTGGCAAGTGCAGAAAAGACTGGAGGCAAAACTTGAAAAAAGGCAAAATCTGTGTTTGGGACCCTCCTGCCTCTGGGTGCTTGGGTACCTCTGCCCTGTGGGCCCCCTTGGCACCATCCCTTCCATTTAAACTGACATTCTCCATCCAGTCACCCTGGGGTTACTCTTCTTTTGTCTGGGGGTCAGATTCCATGTCTTCCTGGACAGGACTACCTGATAAACCAAATTGGGATAATTGGATATGGTGAGAAAGTTGAAACCCAAGAACTCTTCTTTGCTTCCTGGGCAAATGCGTGTGTGTGTGCGTGTGCGTGTTTGTGATGCTGTTAAGGTAGTAACAGGATTGGATGGAAAGAATGCAGGCTTTGGATTTAGCCATCCATTAGTGTATGCTCTTATTCAGCCGTGTACCTCATGTGCAGTGCTGGGCATATTCAGTATCTTCTCAAAGCATCTGTTGTCACTTGCCCCATCTGGAAGACTGGAAAGTCATTTTAAGGGTTAAATGAGCAAAGAGTTGAGTACAGTACCTGCCCTATAGTAGGGCTCAATGAACACTACTTTTGATGGTTAATTTTATGTGTCAACTTGACTGGGCTAATGGATGCCCAGATAGCTAGTAAATCGTTACTTCTGGGTGAGTCTGTGAGGGTGTCTCCAGAGGAGGTTAGCATTTGAATCAGTAGACCGAATAAAGAAGATTCACCCTCTCAGTGCCAATGGGCATCATTCAATCCACTGAGGACTTGAATAGAACAGAAAGGCAGAGAAAGGGTAAATTTTCTCCCTTTGCTTGATCCGGGACACCCGTCTTCTGCCCTTGGACGTCAGCACTCATGGTTCTCGAGTCTTCAGACAGGGCCTGATATCATCGGCCACCCAATTCCTGGGCCTTTGGACTGGGACTGAATTACACTGTTGGCTTTCCTGGTTCTCCAGCTCACCGACAGCAGACTGTGGAGCTTTTGGCCTCTATAATCACAAGAGCCCATTCCTATATTAAATCTCCCTTTATATCTATATCTATATCCTATTTGTTCTGTTCCAGTGGAGAATGCTGATTAATATGCTGCTTGTCTCCACTTTCCTCTGCCTTTCTTTTCGTTTGTTTGTTTTTTGTGGTGCGCGGGCCTCTCACTGTTGTGGCCTCTCCCGTTGCGGAGCACAGACTCCGGACGCGCAGGCTCAGCGGCCATGGCTCACGGGCCCAGCCGCTCCGCGGCATGTGGGATCTTTCCGGACCCGGGCACGAACCCGTGTCCCCTGTATCGGCAGGCGGACTCTCAACCGCTGCGCCACCAGGGAAGCCCCCTCTGCCTTTCTTAACAGAGGCCTGGCACATCCTGCTTACTTTTTTTCTTTCTGTGTGGTCCCATGTAGGAAATGGCATCTCCTTGCGTAGCCCATATGGCTCTTTTAACACGTGATTTCTGCATTTTAAGGTAAAAAAAAACCCACCACATTAGATAGCTAGGATTAATATTGGAAAATAATTTTTATGATACTAGAACTGTATATTTTTATATCTATTTTGTATATGCAAGAGAGAAAATTAAAAGTACAATTCTTTATAATTAGTTTTCAACTTTGTTATAGTAATATTGCATATATCCAAGATGAAAACAGAGAGGTATGAAAAATGAATGAATAAATGGATGAATGAACCTTATCCCTCATTCGTGAAAGAAGACACAGCGATTCAGCAATCGGAGTGATTGCAGCAGCACTGAGATTCCGTGGTATAGTGTTTACTTAGAGATAAGTCTGGAAGTCTTACCTACTATGGATATGAAGAGGCTAAAAATGATAAACTCCAGGTTCTGGGATAGCCTTGGCCATCTCCTTGTCATATGACATGGGCAAGGCACTTCATTTCTGTAGATCTGTACTTCTTACTCCTTATCTGAATCTTTCCAGTTTCTGAGTTCATATAGTAAGAGTTTAGTTCAAATGGGAAGAGCTACCTTAATAAAATAGATATGAACTGCTGTGTAATACTCAGGTTAATTTCCCCAATTTAATAATAGCCTGCTTGATACTCCCCTACGCCCTGTAACCCCCTATCCATTTGGGCACCTCGAATCATCCCTGTGGCCCCTTGCCTGTACTCCTATCAGCACTGCAGTGGTGTCCTGTGAAGCCCACACCTGGCCTTTCAAAGGAGTGCAAATCTAATAACTCCTCCCCCTTCAGGCCAGACCCAGGGCACGCCTGACAGCCTAATGAACTGCAGAAACGGGAAGCTGGATCTTGGAAATACCGAGGACCCTGTGTAATTTACCCCAAACTGGGGGAAATACTTTCCATGCTTTACCAGTAAGTCACCATCCCAAGGGTGATCTGAGGACTCTTGGCTCTTTCTCCTATTAATATGGCAATGAACAAAGCAGAGAAAATTCCTCAGGGATCATTCATATGGTTAAGGCTTCTCAGCTACACAAATATAAGGTACTCAATCGTACCTTGGAGCACACAATTCTAATTAGTTTTTCATCTGGTTTTTAATATTTGTGCATTTTAGAAGTTTGGGTATAAGTCTTTCTGATAGAGTGGGTGAGTAGAAGGACAAATTCTTCTGCTCATCCAACATACACATGTGCTTTTAAAGTTCACTAAAATAATTTTTATTTCATAATTAATTTTGGAACATATAGTGGGGTATTCACAGATGATAGACACAGAGGGGGAAATGTAAAGTGAGAAGAGTGGGCAATCGCTGAAGCTCAGTTTACACCTTATGGGATCTGCAAAGACCGGAGCTGAGGATCTGGCAGCTGCGTATTGCGGGGAATTTGGGCCCCAGTTCCATACAGGAGTGCTATTCTGCTCCTCACATCGGTATGGATGTGCTGGTGGTCTGCGGATGACAGCTGTTCCAATTGGTTTTGACATCTTCTGTGATGGGTTGGAGACCTTTACTGGTTTCCAAAGGAAGGACTAGAGAAAATGAGGGAGAGGAAGTCATTGAAGACATAATGTGTGAGGATTTTCTCAGCTTGAACAAAGACATGAGTCCTCACAAAAGCTAAAGCATATCAAGTCCTGAAGAAGATAAATAAAAACAAATGTTCTTTTAGCTGTGTCATAAATAAGCAGTAGACCATTAAAGCAAAAAAACGAAAAGAAAAGGCGACCAAAGATTTTTTTTTTTACAAAGGAATGACCGTTAGACTGGTAATTGAATTCTGATCAGCAGCCATAAGTGTCAAAAAAAAGTTATATACCAAAAGTAAGAAGTTATAGAGACCAGGAAGGGATAAGTCATATTTCAGTAAGCAACAAAGAAATGAGAAAACACATTATAACAGAAATATGGAAAATGAAAAGGACTATTCTAATTTAAGTAAGCACATTAAAAATTTGAGCCCAACTATTAAAATAGTAGAAGCAGAAAGTGTGACTTCTGAGGTTGAGACAAAATGGAATAAAGAAAACTTCATCAAAAGGGTAGAAGGAGATATATGAGTAGGTTCCACTTTTTGCTGTTAGAATCAGAGCTGCAATACATATCGTAGATATGAATCCTGGCTCAAATATGCAAAGATTTTAACCGAAATATATTTAGAAGTAGAATTCATAGGTTATAGGGCATATGCATTTGTAGCTTTATTGGATACCTTGATGTTGATGGCCAAAGTACTTATGCCAATTTACAATCTCACCTCCATGGGTATAGAATTCCTGTCTACCCACATCTTTGCCAACATTTTTTTTTCATGCTTCTGAATTTTTGGTGTGAAATGGTGTCTTCATTATTGTTTTAATTTGCATCCCCTGATTAGGAGTGAGTTCGGGTACTTTTTAAAAAATAGTTATTGGCAATATGGGCTTCCTCTGCTGTGTATTGCCTCTTCCTATCATTTGCCCATCTTTCTGCTGGTTTTCTTTCATATTTTGAATTTATGCATAGGAGTTCTTTATATATTCTGAATTCTGATTGTTTATTAATTAGACACATCGCAAATATCTACCTCAGTCTGAGTCTTAACTTTCTGATTTCAAATTTTGAAGTTGCCGGGCTTCCTTGGTGGTGCAGTGGTTGAAAGTCCGCCTGCCGCTACAGGGAGCGCGGGTTCGTGCCCCGGTCCGGGAAGATCCCACGTGCCGCGGAGCGGCTGGGCCTGTGAGCCATGGCCGCTGAGCCTGCGCGTCCGGAGCCTGTGTTCCGCAACAGGAGAGGCCACAGCAGTGAGAGGCCCGCGTACCGCAAAAAAAAAAAAAAAAATTTTTTTGAAGTTGCCAATGTTAACAATTTTTCCCTATGAATAGTGTTTTTGCGTGTTGATTTAAAACATCATCTTATACATTGATATTGTAACTTTACTCTCCTGCATTTTTTTGTGGCAGTTGAGAATTTTTATTTTTCTTGTTTTCACGACTTGGCTCTTGGTCCAATACGCTCTTGCTACTTCTATTCCCCTATCCCATGTGTTCATCAAAACAGAGCATTGAGACAACTAGCACATCCAACTTTAGCCCTGGGCTCAGTGTTAAGAGACATAGAATATTGAATAGCTGGAATTTGTTTTAGTGAATGCTATGAGGTAAGAATCTAAATTAATACTTATGTAGACAAAAATCTGATTGTCTCATTACTATTTGTTGCATATTGCCCACTGAGTTATAATGCCATCTTCTTATAACCAAGTTTCTATATAGGCTTTGGTTTCATTGATCTATCACTATTTCTCTGCATGAATAAAATGTTACGTCTTGAAATCTGATGTGGAAATCCCTCTCTCCATTTGTTCTTTAAATGAATTAACTTTGATATTATCAGACTTTTCTCGTCCATATGAATTTTAAAAATTGATTTGCCTAATTCTACCTAAACATCCTACTGGCAGTGCCTTGAATTTGTAGACTGGTTTGGGAGAAGCCTGCATGTCTTAATGATCATCCTCCCATCCATTAATATAGTACATCTCTCCACTTATTCATGTCTTAACTTATGTCTTTCTACAGCATTTCACAATTTTCTCTGTACACCTTTGGTTAGAGAGTTCCTCGCAGGTAGCTCAAAGTTGTATCTTTTAGCTTTTGAATTGATTATTGCTAGTGCAAGGCTGGCTTCATGGGAAAGCAACTGGTACAGTAGCTCAGCGGGCACAGGGTTTCATTCTCTGTGGTGGCCATCTCGAAATTCTTAATAATCTTATCTTTGGTGTTGTACTTTAATAAGTGAAATCCGATGAGAAAATGGAGCATGCACCTGAGGCTTGGAGAGCTCACAATGTGTGTACCTGCCTCGTCTTTCTGCCTCCCCAGGACAGGTTACTGGCCTGCTGCATCCTCATCCCTTGCCAGCTACAGCTGTTGCCCTCCTTCCCAGGTGGGGTCTGGACTTGGGAGGGTCTGGACTTGCACCTTGAGCACCGAGTTGCTGGGCAGGGGCCTGGGGCACTTCTGAGGGTCTGCCCTCTCCATAGGGGTATCCCCAGGCACAAGGTAGTGCAACTTTATAGCCAACAGAAAACATGACAGTAAGTCAAGAGACTGCCAAAGAAAGGAAAAAGCTTTTCTTCCTGCAAATTGAGCAAGGGACCCCACATTTTCATTTTGTACCTGCTTGGCACATTATGTAGCCTGCACTGTCCTGGGGTTTGGGAATGCTAGAATTTGTGTATATTGATCCTTTCATGGTACTCACTATCTCTTCTCACTCATAATTTTATGTTACAATGGATATGTGTAATTTCCATACACATTTTAAGAGGAAGTTTTGGTAGCCATTTGAGAACACCTCCAGGGGCCAAGTGCCTTTGCAATAATTTAGTTCATCTGAACACATCAAAGCCTAATGAAATTTGGACATATTTTAAACCCTGCTATTTCAGAGATGTCTGTACCTCAGACATAGGGATCAAAGTGACTTGTTCAAAGCTAGCCATAAGGGACTGTTCTTGTTCCTACTCTCAGTTCCAGTAGAACTCACACTATTTTATGATTCCAGGCAAAAAAATGAAATCAGTGCTGGGAAATTGAACCACCCCAGGAGAGCACATTTATCATGTGTTTCCCACAACCCTCACTCTTCTTCCAGCACCCCCATGGGGTGTCCAGGGATTAATGAATTAGTGTTGGGAACTTACTTATGCATTCTTGCATAAAAGTACCATAAAGAACAATGCATACAGTTATTATTTGGGGTCAGCAAACTAAGGTTTTTGAGAACATAAAGCATATTTAATATATTTTTTACTTCTTAAGGGAGTGTTCAGAGAAGAACTAATTTATTAAGCTAAATATCTTCGGTTGTATTTTCCATATTTGTTTTATATCCCAAAGTACCATATCAAAATATAGCCTGCTTCACTTCAGATCTCTGTGGGGAGAGGTGCGTGTGAATATATAGTACAATTCACAGCCAGAAATGGGGAACAGTGCATGTGACCTCATTGTTGACCTCACCTCAAAGCCCATTACAGACATTTCTTGAGACTGTTCATTCTAGAAATAAAAAGAGTGAGACTGAACTTTGATTCCATAGAATGATGACATTCCCTAAGTTGTTTTTGTTGTTGTTGTTACAGCTTTTTCAGAGTCAGACCTGAAGAGAACCATTTTTGTTTATTGGATCCCTTTCACATGCTAATACACAACTTTTATCTCTTAGTAGTATTGTTGATCTAGTAACAGGCAGTTATATTCTGGGGTATTGAAATATTGCTCTATCTTTTCCAAGAAATATATAGCTATTTTCTGATATCTGGCATTCCATCATGAGAACTTCAGTCGTTTAGATTATACTTAACAGGGTTGCTTTTCCTTTTCTAAAATAACCAATGCCCTTAGGGAGGTTGGCACACTAAACCTTATCTGTCTTTTATACTTGAGGGTGAATGGTAGACCAGATCCTTCTCAAAGAGCACGTTTAATGGATGGGGGAGAGGGACATGTTTCCTGGGAGAACTAGTTAGATAAGACTGTACTAAAAAAAAGAAAGTAACAAGGGTAGAATAGAGGAAAGTAAGACGACAAAAAAAAAAAAAAGTCAGGTCACAGACGCTAATTAAGGCACCCGTCACCCCTTTCACAATGTTGCTTAAGCCTCCAAAATAAATAGAAATTTCTCTTGCTCCTATCTTCTTTTTAGACCTTGTTTCAAAATGATTCTAAGGAAAAGATTTAAAGCAGAAGTGTTTGACTTGTAGCCATCCACAAAGTGCAGAGAACCGCTTTGTAAGTTAACAGCAGACATGGCAAAAACAGTCTCTTCCAGCATTACCGTGAATAGCCATCATTGTTTGTTTCTTCTATCATAGTGTAGATATAGATTGCTGTATATAGCTTCTGGAATTCCTCAAGCAACTTCAACCTCTAACAGAAACATGGGAACTAAGGTGCCAAAAGTCCACCAACGTGAACAGGTTTCCGTCATCTGAAAGAATGATGCTTTACTAATGGTGCTGAAGCGTCCCTTGTTGAAAAGATGTTCAGGAATCCAATTAAAATTTGCCTCATTTTGAAAGAATGTTGTTTGCCCTTAATGCCCATAACATGATTTATTTTTGAATTTTTTCCTTTAAACTACAGTCTCATGCCCATTTTCAGCTTTAGAGAAATGTGTTAGGCACAACCTCCCAGGAGATACTGAAAACATCTGTGATCCAAGTCTTAGTAGTTTGGGGGATTAAAGTTGTGATCAGATTTCTTGGATGATGGTTCCTTTCTGTATTCTCACAGTCTCTGTTGACTTTGGTTTTTTTGTGTCACAGGAAAATTAAACCAGGTATGGTACGGATAATAGAGATCTAGATGTCTAAACCCTGACTCACATACTTATAATTTGTATTCTTTATAAATTTTTTTTAGAAATGTAACCTCAAACATATGTCTTTATTATTAATCATTTTCTTCATTTACCGTGTAGAAGGTTGGGCTAAATGACATCCCAGGATCCTTTCAGGTCTAATATTTCTGACTTAAGTACTCTATGATCACCCAGAATTCCCTCCATTGTTAACCTGTGGCTTTGTTTAAAAGTTGACAGAAAATCTGTTAAAAAATGTTTCCAATTTGAAAAGAGAAAGTTTCCATATTTCACGGGGAAAAAAAGCATTGACTAGAAACAACCCAGACTTATTTCTGAGTTCTTGCCTTGTCTTCTTTTGCTCAGCATAAAAAAGGTAGATTAAAATTAGACAATGCCCTTCTATAAAACCATAATTCATAACAGGCTTAGAGGTTTTCAAAGATACGGTTATCTTTCCAATGTTTCTGTGTTAGATCTGATTACTGTGGTTGGTCAGATTGTAATTTACACCCCTAATATTTATCCTGAAATTCTTGGCCATAGACATTCTTGGGGAAAGGATAATGAGAAAATAATATAGTCTTCCTATGGTTCAGTATTTTCAAATTTACTTCTTGGTCAATAAATTCCACGAGCTCCATCTTCTTTATTGAGTAAAACAATGGCAGTTGACTATAGAATTGAAATAAGGGCTAAAATAAATTTGGGGTAAATGACCTAGGAAGTATACCAGAAGCCACACTCAGTCATATACTATTCTCTAGGCAGAAACATAAAACAAGCTCAGTATATTTGTGAGTCAAAGAATAATAGAGACTTAAGATGGAGACCATGAATCATGAGAACATTGTAAAAGAAATCATAGGCATAAAAGAGAAATTATAGGAATCAGAAGGCAAAGCAACATCTTTAAATGAAAGATTCTCAGATAATACAAATAAAATCTTCCAAAAGTGGAAATCGGAATTAGTATCTGGGGTTAAGAACTACCTCAAAATTTATTTGTCCCAACTTAATCAGTGACAAAGAATTAACTCACCAATTATTTTTGTTATGAGTACATTGTACTCAAAGCAATCTTACTTTCTGGCAGTTCAGAGCAGTGGTCTCAGCTTTTCTACCATGATTTATGATATAATAAAATGGGCAAGTTACTGGACTATTTCTTTGATGGCCATGAATTTACAAAAGATTAAATTGGGCTCTTCTCAGTTAACAAGGAAAGATAAAATGTATTTTAAAAGTTATGGTATCTTACACGTACAACTTTGAAACATGGTAACCTCTCTGTATTTATAGTTCAGAAAAAGCGGGGAAAGTGTTATTTTTCTAATCTAAGAGTTGGGAAGATATAACCAGATGTCTCATGGAAGTTTCAAAAAATCAGAAAGTTAATTTGAGGAAGATCAATACTAAAACTCATTTATTTCCAGATTCAGGGTATGTTCTTTCTCCCATATCAAATCCTAAAAGGGAAAATAATCATCTTAGAGATTTCTTTCTTTCAGCAGAGGAAAAAAGATTTAAGAGTAGTTGGCTAAAATCCAACTGTGTCTGCATGAAAGGAATACCAAGTAAGTAAGAAAGACTGCATATTAAAGGATAACAAAAGCATTGTAAGGAAGCACCGAAAAGAATGGTTAAAATCTTAATATTAGATTGTACTGAATGTAGGGGGAAAAAGCATTAAACAACAAAAAGGGTGTTTTATATAAAGGAGTGAATCCACAATGAAGATCTATGTACCAAATAACATAGTATCAACATTAATAAAACACAAGTGACAAGAAATTCAAGGGATAATGTACAGAAACATTCACAGTAGGAGATATTAATTTTCCACTCATTTCATAACTAATCAAGTAGACAAAAATATGGATATGGAAGACCTAAATGTAAATGGTTAGAGACATACTTTAATTATAGACTTTGTTATTCTAAATGTTACGGTAGAATATTAAGAAAAACTAGTAAAAGAATAAAAATGGTGTGTATAAATTCCAAATTAACAAAGGGGGAAATGAAATAAGAAAAAATTTAAAATCAGACAGTCCAAAAGAAGAAAGAAGCAGCAAAAAAGGCATGACAAATTAAAAAATATATGATAGTAGAAAAAATCCAAATATATAAATGTATTGGATTAAACTCACCAATCAGATAAGATTGTCAGATAGCATACAAAAAGATGAAACTATATACTGTTTATGAGAGATATTCATAAAATATAAGATTATAGAGAAGGTGAAGGTAAAAGAAGGAAACAATGTAAACCAAGCAAATATTAACCAAAAGAAAGCTGAGATATCTAAACTACCATTAGAAAAAGTAGATATAAAGACCAAAACGATATATGGGAATAAACAGGATCATCACACAATGATAAAAGATTCAATTTACCAGGGAGATGTGAGAATTTTCCCTAATGAAATTTCACCTAATGAAAGAGCCTCTAAACGCATAAAGCAAAAGCTGACAAATTCACTGTTATAGAAGGGGATTTCAAAAACATCTCTCTGGAAACAAGGGGTTAAAAAAATAGTAAAAATATAAAGTATTTGAACAACTGAATTAACAAGATGGATCTAATGAAACTGCAATTATAGTATATGTATTGTTCTCAAGCGAGCATGAAACTTTTATTTAAAAAAACCATAATTAGGCAATAAGCAAATCTTAGCACATTTCAAAAACAGGTATCACATAGATTACATTCTTTGATCAAAATGCAATTAAAAATCCGTAACAAAGGGACACCCATAAACAACTCTGTACTTACAAAAACTAATAAACTGTTCTTTAAAAAAAGTTACCCAAATAAGAAATAAAATATGAAAATTAACAGTACTTTTAACTGAATGTTAATGTAAACATTTTATTTTATAATGTTGGATACATCTAAAAATGTATTTCAAGGTATATTTGTAGCTTTAAATGCTTATATTAGTTAACAAACAAAGCAGCTGAAGGTTAATGAGCTAAGTTGCCAATGTTAGAAGGTAAAAATTAATTCCAGAATAAACTTAGAGAAAGTAGAATGGGAAAAATAATAAAGTAGGTTAAAAAAAAATGAAATGGAAAACAAAGTTACAATAGAGCAAAATAACAGAGTCAAATTGGTCATTGGAAAAGACTAAGGAATAGGTACAAAAATCTTTGGCAAGACTGGTCAAGATAAGAAAAAGAGAAAGAGAAGACACATATATATGGAATAAAACAGAAAACCAGCTACAACAGAGATTAGAAGATAAAATTAGACTACTAAACACAATTTTATTATTTTCAATAAATCTGAAAACAGAGTTTATGGAAAAATTCCTGGGAAAATATAAACTATACATTAAAAACTGACATCAGATAAAAAGTAAGCTTTAACCAGTCCCTATTATCATTGAGATTTGCATTAATATTTTAGCCATGTTCCACAAAGAAAACATTAGGTCCAGATGGTTTTATAGGTGAATTCTACAAGGGGCCCCAGTAAATACTTTATGCTTTCCGTTAAGATTTCTGGAATCTATACCGTAGTATTAAGAACAAACTCACAAAGCCCGATACTCAGCCTTGAAAGATCTTATTTCCTAATTGGATCAAGGTGATCTGCCACAAGTCTAACTGCCAGCCAGCAGAAACTCGTATCTTCCCTAGAGAATGAAACATCATTCAGATTTCCTCCAATTTTGCATCACCATGTCCAACATTCAACAAAAACTGATCAGGCATGTCAGGACATAGAATCCAATGAATGAAAACCAAGCCAAAATACAGACAATAGGAACATACTGAGACATGACCCAGATATCAGGGTTATCAGAAACAGAATCTGAAGTATGTTTAAAAAGGTAGATAATAAGACAATTTTATTATTTGTGATTAGTGACAGTTTTGTTTCCCCCTTTCTAATTCTTATATCTTTTATTTCTTTTTTTTAAATGGTGCTTTGCAAGTATTCACCTCCCACCCCCACCCCCCCACCCCCGCCAGTCTGTAAATTATATTTTCTGTCTTACGAGTATCTTCTGCAGGGCAAAAGTTCAATTTATCAATTTTTTTCTTTTATGGATCATGCTTTTGGTTTCATATGTAAGAACATTTTGCCTAGTTCCAGATCATGCTTTTCTCTTTTTGTCTAAACGTTTTATAATTTTACATTATCCATTTGGGCCTATGATACATTTGGAGTTAATTTTTATATGAAATGTGAAGTTTAGATCAAAGTTTATTCTTCTGCTTATGAATATCCAAATTTTCCAACACTATTTGTTGAAAAGCTGACAGTACTCCATATCACATCACAATATATTTTAGTTATCTCTTTCCATGCCTGTCTTCCGATTGAACTGTGTATTTCTTCTGCATTGAGTCTGCAAGTCAACTTTGTATCCGGGAATCTTAGAACCTTGAAAAGTAGTGCTTCGTAAATATTGGTTTGACTTATAAATAATAAAACAATGAATTCAGACTTTTCGGTGCATGGTAGAAGCATTCAGAAATATGCGTAATGGAGATCTTTTTCGTTTGATTGTTTGCTTTCTTCTATCCCCTTCTTAGAGAGCATATCCAACCCATAGCCCTGATGGAGGCAACATATGTGTCCTGAGACTTTCGCCATAAATGATTGGACCAGGGGCAGAAACATAAATCAAACTGGGCCAACTAGTTTTTCCATCCCCAAAATTCAGATTGGCAAATGGATAGAACAATTCAGATTGCTCTGGGTTCTGAGTCTGCAATACTATGTAGACTCAAGGGCTGAAGTCACAATGTTGAGGTGGCAGTGATGAACTACATGGAGGTGGAGAAGAAAATGGAACAGGCACTTGAGAAGCAAAAGTGAAAACTGGAACAGAGGGGTAGATGCCTGACTTTGCAATTCTCCTCAGGCTGGGCTGAGATTTTTGAGAATCCCTACTTTTTTTTTTTTTTTTTGCGGTACGCGGGCCTCTCACCACTGTGGCCTCTCTCCCGTTGCGGAGCACAGGCTCCGGACGCGCAGGCTCAGCGGCCATGGCTCACGGGCCCAGCCGCTCCGTGGCATGTGGGATCTTCCCGGACCGGGTCACGAACCCGTGTCCCCTGCATCGGCAGGCGGACTCTCAACCACTACGCCACCAGGGAAGCCCGAGAATCCCTATTTTTTAAGTTAACTTCCTTGGGAGTTTGTCTCATTGCAATTAAACCATCTAACCAAAGCAAGGTAGTAAGAACAATGCAACAAAGAACACTTAATTAAAAAAATAGCCTAGAGGGTGAGTAGATGCCATGAAATTTTTGTAATTCCCAAATGACTTAGTATATATAAGGTTTTATTAGGATGGTTATAACATTCTTATAGCTAATAATGCAGCCATGTATGCTTTATTTAATTAACTTCAGTGCCATTGCGAGTAAAGGAGTAGTCTTCTTTTTGAAATGGTCTCTGCTCTTCCAAAGATTCATTCATTTAGAGTCAGTCCCAAGCAATGGATGCTGGTGATAAAAACATGGATGACAGGGCTTCCCTGGTGGCGCAGTGGTTGAGAGTCTGCCTGCCGATGCAGGGGACACGGGTTCATGCCCCGGTCCGGGAAGATCCCACATGCCACGGAGCGGCTGGGCCCGTGAGCCATGGCCGCTGAGCCTGCGCGTCCGGAGCCTGTGCTCTGCAACGGGAGAGGCCACAACAGTGAGAGGCCCGCGTACCGCAAAACAAACAAACAAACAAACAAAAACATGGATGACAGAGTCTGCCCTTCTAAGCTCAGAGACTAGCATGAGAGATGGGAATTAATAAGTAATTATAGTTAAGATTCTGACATAGTAAACCATACTAGTCAACACATAAAGCCTGGAAGTGTTATGAGTACTCATAGCATTGGAAGACCCCTGATGTTTGGTGTAGTTAAGGGAAGGCTTTGGAAGGATTTGAGATTTGAAGACTAAGGTATATGTGGGTAGAGAAGAAAATGGAGTTATGAAAAGTAGAAGAGCTTCCTTTACATGTACCAATATTGACAAAAATGTAAGGATTACTGAGCTATTTTTGAAGGGTCTGGGCACACTTTCAAAGTTACCTACAGCTTTCCCATGCCTTTTTTGCTTGGAATGAGTAAGGGCAAGATGAGGAGAGGCGAGTAAATTTAGTCTAGAAAATGTTCTCAGAGTTGTAACTCTCAAAGCTACAACTTTTAGGAAGCATAAGAGCAAAGAAAAGATGTTATTGCCAGAGCCTGAGGAAGAAGCTGTTCATGGTGTACTGACAGTAATTTAATCAAAAAGGTTATCTTCTGGATTAGCACTCAGATTTCCTTAGTCTTGCCTGATGATCAAGGGCATTCTTTGTTAAGTCTAATGTGCTGGCCCTCAAAATTGCCTAGTGTGCAAGGAAGCTGTCAGTCATATACTTTAAAAAGTGTAAAACAGAAGAGTTCTAAAGGGAAATCAAATTACGGTCCATTTGGAAATGTCACAATCAAGTTGTACCAGCAAAAATAAAGAGGTTCATTGACTATTTAAATTGGTATATAAAGAATTGCGTGTTTTTGCTGCTAATCAAAGATAAAGCTGGCCTTTGAGCTGCCTATGTGGAGCCTGAGACCACCCAGGCTTTAGCTAATGTTAGTGTTTACCTGACATGTTGGAAACAAACTGGGCAATTACAAAAGCCCAGTCTAACTAGATCCTAACAGGCAAAATGCCCTCTGATCCAAATGTTAATAGCTTTGACCTTCATTGGTTTTTAATCTCATTCTGTCTGGCAGAGTAAATGAACTCTAGGTTACACTCTACAGAAGAGTCCTTTTTGTTTTTCATTCTGTTTTGTACTTTTTTTTTTTTTCCTGATATTGCTGGGGAAAATGAAAGTCTGTCTTTTTTCAGTTGGGTATATCACTGAGTGTATGCACAGAAAGTCAGCTGATTGACGGTGCTTCAACAAAGGCAGATTCAGTTTACAGCTGATAAGGAGCAAAGTCATCCACGCAGTGTTTACAAAGTAGGTGAGGAGAGTGAAAAATTAGTGATAAAAGAGCTAATCTTATTGTTTTGCCAGATGAGAGAATGGCACTTTTGTGCTTGCTTAAAGAGGAGCTGGCGTGTTCTCCTCCTTCCCCCACTATGCTTTGGCAGCAGAACAATTTCCAGATTCCCCAAAGTGGTACAGATTATAAAGGACACGGTTGTGTTGGAAGGGTTTCCTAACATTGAGTAGGGTACAGACTGCACTGGCTGCTTATTCTATGTGCCCGTGACTCTTACTGCATAAACTTCTATTTTCTCCCTTTGGTGTTTCTAAAGTAAAAGATAAATATTTGGGCTGTCAGACAAATTCATTAGTGTTTAATTTTCTAACATATTTAACTGCTTGGTTGTGCTAAAACTGAAGTTTGAAATCCCTTCACCATCTGGTGTAGGTTCTGGAAGTGGTAACCAGACCTCTTTGAGTATCAGGTCATGCAGCTGAAGGAAAGGATCAGGGAAAAAGAATGTGCCTTTGTTCTTGTTGTTCATGACTACTTAGTTGTAAGCCCCACTGAGGTGGGGAAGCAGTAGCATATAGCAGAGGTCGCCAACCTTTTTGGCACCAGGGACCGGTTTCGTGGAAGACAATTTTTCCACGGACTGGGGTGGGGTCGGGGGATGGCTTAGGTGGTAACGGGAGTGATGGGGGGTGATGGGGTCGATGGGGGTCGATGGAGAGCGATGGGGGCGATGGGGGGCGATGGGGAGCGATGGGGGCAATGGGGAGCGATGGGGGGCGATGGGGGGCGATGGGGGCGGTGGGGGGCGATAGGGAGCGATGGGGGCGATGGGGAGCGATGGGGGGCGATGGGGGGCGATGGGGGCGGTGGGGGGAGATGTGGGGCGATGGGGAGCGATGGGGGTGGTGGGGGGTGATGGGGAGCGGCAGATGGAGCTTTGCTTGCTTGCCCGCTGCTCACATCCTGCTGTGCTGCCCAGTTCCTAACAGGGCATGGACTGCCTGGTGTATAGTAGCTCTAGGGGCAAACATGATTAAAAAGTTGGTGTCTCTGAATTTAAACTGCTTCTGGTCTTAACTTCATCATCCACTCAGTTTTTATAAAGGAGAGATAGTAGATGATGTTTTGACCTGAGGCATATCCCAGCTTT
The DNA here is from genome assembly GCF_963924675.1 of Phocoena phocoena. Classification (NCBI taxonomy): domain Eukaryota; kingdom Metazoa; phylum Chordata; class Mammalia; order Artiodactyla; family Phocoenidae; genus Phocoena; species Phocoena phocoena. Next base: position 65,618,751 of record NC_089230.1, on the reverse strand, counting down.
ACGATTCCTCACTATGCTGATTTCTGCATTTGGTGTGATCTGCAAAGACCCATAACAATGGCAGCCATGTGTCTATTCCAGATCACCTGAATCATTCACTCATTTATTCTTTCAACATGATGTTCATTCAAGCCTACCACGGGCCAGGTGCCGGTGCTCTTGAGGGGAACAAAGCACAAATCACTACCTCCAGGGGTTTCCAGTCTTGTAGGGAGGACATAGAAGCAGACAGATAATTATACTACAATATACTAAATTTCATAATAGAGATGCTGGGAGAACATAGGAGAAGTATCCCTCCCTTGAGCAGTAGAAGAAATCCTTCAAATAGATGACAGTTAATTGTATCTTGAAGAGTGTGTTGGAATGAGTTAGGAGATGTCAAACAGCTCAGAATGACCAGAGCCCTGATTCTCAAGCTTTTGTACAAGTTCTGTGCCAGAGATAGATAAGGGCACAAAATAGATAATTTTCTGCATCCACTAAGAGTTTATTGTTTACTCATTTGTTCGAAATATTTTTTTGAACACCTAATCTGTGCTAGCAACTGTAACAGACACTAGGGATAGAGAAACCAGTGAGACAATCTTCAAACTCATCATGGGTTATCAATTCTGGGGAAATACCTCTCAAAACAAATATGTACATATTATTGAATAGAAGTACAGATATGTGCAATCGAACATGAATATTTCACATGAACTTTGCGCTTGCAAGCGCAGCTTTTGGCAATGCCCCTAGATCCCAGAAGAGTGTGCTCATTTTATGCCAGCGTCAGGGATACTGTGTTCAAAGACTCTGAGGTAGTGCTAGTAAGGTATGCCTGAAGAATTGAGTGGGACATGGGATTGGAGAGGTAGGGAGCACTAAGCATCTATACGTTTGCATTTTATATTAAAGGAAATGGAGTGCTTATAAAGAGGATTTGAAGTAGGAATGGCATAATCAGTTTAGGGTTTTAGAAAGATCACTCTGGTGAGAAGTACCCATAAGTACATCTGAGATCACGATTTAAAAATATGGCCCCTAAACCTGTTTTTCATTTGCCCACCCTATATTGAATCATTCCGTGGTTTCCATCAATGTCCCAACAGCCAAACCTAAGGACCTGAAATGGATAACCTGCAAACAGTGCATACACAAGAGAATTTGCCTTTGTGGATTTTCTCTTAAAGATGAGGTCACAAAAACCACAAATTGAATCTGAAAGTTGGAAGCACCTTTATTCATATTTTGAATTGATTTTGCTTTTTATTTAAAGGATCTCAAGTTATTTCACATATACTAGATGGGCTGTTTTTCAGAGAGAGATTGTTTGGTTGCAGGTAGTTGACACCCATCCACACTAGCTCAAGCTGCGAGGGGGGGAAATATATTTAATGACTACAAGGGCAAACAGGGTAGCCAGGACTTAGGAGGCCTATAACTGGGATATGGAATGAGAACAAGTCTGAGACCAAGGGAGTTTTGTCTCTCTGTGTCTCTTTGGTACATATTGGATATTTAGCTTCATTCTTTGTTATCTCTGCAAGATGTTTTTTCTTTGCTGGTTTGATTTATTATTTTTTAATGAGCATGTGTATATAATGTCCACACCAAGTTATATCCTTTCAGTCTAAGCATCAATAGACACTAGACAATATCAATTTTTCAGGAGAGAGAATTGGATCAGCCAATTTGAGTATGGTGCCCACTCCAGGTAAAAGTGGAGTGCCCACTCCACCTGTTGACTGGACGGCAGTCCTGTAACTCACTGCCCCTTCATCAAGGCTATGGGAGCAGGCTCTGGAATCTCAGGGGGGTTAGATAAGTTCCATTAGAAGAGGAGTTGTGGCAGGGTGCAGTGCTTAGATGAAGGGACCTCTACCAACTTCCACAGTGAAAGCCTGCCAAATCCCCAATATTAATGAGTGTGTATATTTTCCATAGGAGGAAGACCACTCCTTCCTTTTTATATCTTTCCTTTCTCACCTTGATCTTATAAAGCATAGATTCATGTATTAGTCATGATTCTTCAGGTTACAGTGCTAGAAACTGAGCTCAGATTGCTAAAAGACATTGTATCGCCTGATTCACCTGAAATGTTTAGGTAATAAATTGGTTTCACAGCTGGATTTAGGTACTCTGGTAATCTAAGCAGAAATCTGTTTCTGTCCCTCTCTAGGCTCTGCTTTTCTTGATGAAGGCTTCATTCTCAGATGGGGTCTCTACCGTGTGGTGGTAAAGAAGGCCACTATAAGCTCTTGACTTACATTTTGCTTAAAATGTTGGTGGATGTTGAGGATATTGCTACTTCTGCTCCAAAACGATCTAGACTCCAAAATTAAAACGCAAAATTAAAGTCAGAATTGATGTTTTATTCTCATTTTCTAACTAGTAAATCGGATTTGGGGGAAAAAAGTAATTTTTAACATGAACTTTATGCAAGTTCACTGCATCATATCTGAACATTAAAAGTAGGATAACAATGTAGAAAATATGAATATTGAGACTGAAAGCACTAGAATGCAAGATACCATGATATCTTACAATACCTGTAAAGGTATTAGTATAATGCAGATTTGTTTATTTATGTCCACTATACACCACAGCAAAACTGTTTTTATATTGATTTTTTTAAATTTACTTCTTTGATATGCCTTTTTCTCAATTCCAAAATATGAAAATACCTATCCAGCCGCTTTCAGAAGTGTTTTTTTTTAAATTGGAGGTATAGTTGCTTTACAATGTTGTGTTAGTTTCTGCTGTACAACGAAGTGAATCAGCCCTATGTATACATATATCCCCACCCTCTTCGGCCTCCCTCCCATCCCCCCTCCCATCCCACCCATCTAGGTCACCACAGAGCACCGAGCTGTGCTCCCTGTGCAGGTTCCCACTAGCTATCTATTTTACACATGGTAGTGTATATATGTCAATCCCAATCTCCCAATTCATCCCACCCCCTTCCCCACACCTGTGTCCACACTTCTGTTCTCCATGTCTGCATCTCTATTCCTGCCCTGTAAATAGGTTCATCTGTACCATTTTTCTAGATTCCACATATATGCGTTAATATACGGTATTTGTTTTTCTCTTTCTGACTTAACTTCGCTCTGTATGACAGACTCTAGGTCCACCTACATCTCTACAAATGACCCAGTTTCGTTCCTTGTTATGGCTGAGTAATATTCCGTTGTTTTTAAATGTAACATTTTATATCTGCATACCTGGGCTGGGATTTATATTCTCTACCTATTGTTTAGAAAGGTTGCCTAGTATTGTGAGAACTGAATTGAAGGGTATTGGTGTTATAAGTGAGGGGAATTTAGGAGGCTAAGGTTAGAATTGGCAGTTGTCTAATATAGAGGTGACAAAAGCCTGAACCAGACAATAGCTATGGAAATAGAAAAAGAGGATAGATGTGAGAGACATAGACAGGAAAACAAGTTTTGTCCAATGCTTTTGTTGCATATTGCTGCTTTCTACATTTTTATTGTTAGCAAAACAGTAAAACTGGGTCTGAGTGGGCTAGCTAATAATTCCATACAATTGGTTTTAGAAATTATTTGAATAAGAGAATTCATATTAGCATAATTTTTCTGAAGGAAATAAGAGGATTGGATGCAGTGGGAGCAGGGGTGATTCATGCCTGATAGGAAGCAGGGAAGCAGAGCGCAGTTTAAGTAAGAGATACCCAGGGCAAATGATGCTGGGGGTTGTGAAGCAATGTGAAGCTTGGTTCTGAAAGGAAAGCGGAGACTCATTCTGATGACAATTGACTGCTCAGGCCCCGTTGGGCTTCTCTTTCATGCTGTGGCCTTAGGAATGTGGACATTTTGTTTTCCTTTACTTTTCTAGGTTAGCAAATCATCACAGCAGCTACATGCTCTTAGGCTGGTTTTCTTTAGTACAGTCAAAACCACTTTATTACAGATGTGAGATAACCCAGGTGCAAACTACATAAGGAGTAGGTAAATACAGTATTACAAAACCTTGTCCTCTTTTACTCCGGAGACTCTTCTCGCTGATCTGTCTACGACTGTGTTTTTCTGTTCCAGGCTTCTTAGTTTCTTGTTTCATTTTACTTATTCTGAAATCAGCTTACTTTTCTATTTATCTGTCTTGTTCTTCTCAGTTAACAAACTTGATTCTCTCCTAATTTAAAGATCTCAAGGTTTTGCGCCTTTTAGGAAGTAAGAGATATTTTATTTAATAATAAGTGTGTGTTGATTGAATAAGGCCATACAGCCAGGTTGTTATGGCATAGACAAGGTGCAGTATATCATCTATCACAATAGTGCATATCCACAGACTCATGATAAAGGAATAAGTGGAGAAGGATGTGTGGATGGAAATTACTAAACCTTGTGTTGCTCTAGTACTTATCCTTTTCTTTTTCCTCTTTTTTTTTTTTTTTTTTTTTTAGTTTTCTTTCTCTTTGTTGTCCTAATAGAGAGAGAGAGGAAGGGATATAAAATGTTGGGAAAATTTCAGAAGTGGGAGCAGGCAAGAAAGAGAACAGGAATCTAAGCTTAAAAATGTGTCCCCTCATCCAGTGCTCATTTAGAAACTCTAAATTCATTTGGATTAATAAATGCCTTGTTCGGGATGCAAATAACTACTTACAGGTTAATAACATTGACCATTCATACAATCTTTGTGTTGATTACTTTAATCTCATTAACTTTTGTTAGTGGAAGAGGCATTAAGTTGGTTTGCTTTTGCCCCATAGGGCAGAACTAGAATCTATAATAGAAGGAAAGTATTGTCTAAGATGGAGAGTTGTGGGATGGTGAGTTTCCAGTTTCTTTTGTTGTCTACTCGGGGTTGAGCAAAGAATGTGTTACAGGAAATTCAAATATTAATAAAGAAGTACGTACACTAGAGTTCATTCATTAAAAGCAAAATTAAATAGCCTAGGAAACTTATGTAAGAAGGGAATGCATTGAAAGGATCTGAGAGAGCTAGGAGTTGGCTAAGACAGTCTAATGGACCAGGTTTGGAACAGAGAAAATCCAGTTAACTCCAAAAGGTCTAGTTAGCATAACCACTTCACAATGCAGGTCATCACTTAAGTGAATAAATTCTTGCTTTACTTAACTATTTATTGAGTATCTACAAGAGCTAGGAACTGGGGTACTACAGAGAATGAACAAAGACCCTGGTTTTGTGTAGCTTATATATTATGGGGGGAATAGACACTACACTAGTAAACAAATAAATATATAACACCTGGAGTAGTGATAAGAACTGAGAACAATAATGAAACAGGGTCTGACAGGAAATATAGTAAGAGAACAGAATAATGGGGAAGGTCCTAGAGACCTGGATGGAGTGAGCCATGTGATTTCCTGGAGCAAGAGTCCAGCAGAGAGAGGGAAAACGAACTGCAAATTGTATAGAAGGAAGGAGTACGGTCAGAACTGAGTGAGTGAAGGGGAGGGAGGTGGTAGAATAATGCCAATTGCTCCTCTGTCCTTAGTCTCTCCCCTTAAGATGTAAAGTCTTTGAAGAGAGAATCATATCAACTGAACTTAAAATGTGTGCTCACTTCTTGGCTGAATAAGGAAGAGAAGAGGCACAAGCTGGAAGGAGGACCTCCTTTCTAGAGACCCCTTCAGCATCTTGAGAGAGGAATCAGGGCAGCTGTACTCACCATCCTTCCCAAAGGAGGAGAGATAGAGTTTCCAGAGGAGAAAACGGAAGTGCAGTAAGGCAGGGGGAATCAATGGCAGGAACTGAATAACAAATTTCCCTATGGATAATTAGCTTAAGTGACCTTTAAGGTCCTCTTCAACATTAAAATCAACTGAGTGGTGGAGGTGGAAGAATGGAGGCAAAAGGGAAAGAGCTGAGGAAGAAATGAGGTGCTCTTCCGTGGCTCAGCCCCCCCCCCCCCCCGCTTCTCCTACCTTCTGCTCTCCATTACCACGTTAGTCATGTGCAGGTTGGTCACAGCACACAGAGGCACACCCTGTGGAGGGACACAACAAAGGACAACTGTTATGGGAAACAAAGAAGCACTGGCAATTGGCTGTTCACAGCTGGACATCTAGGAGACCTGACAGGTTCTAGAGAAGCAGTAGCAACTCTAGGGGCCACACCTTGGAGTGGGTTTGTCCACTGCTCCCTCCTTGTCAGGAGTCAGCTTCTCTCTGCCTCTTCTACTGAAAGTGTTCCTACCCCATTCTTGACTCCTCTTATTTTGGCTCTTTGAGGGCTTCTGCATGCCCCCTTCTCTCCACACATCCCTTCACATCGGCGCTGCTGCACATCGCATCTCTGGGTATCTTACCTTCAAATTCCCAGAGAAGGTCTGTTCCCAGAAGGACTGTTTAGGTGTTACTCTTTATTATAGTCTTGCTATTGGGTAAATTCCTCACTCTAAGTAATGCTACAGGCTGCTAGCCAACCCATGTACTGTGGCCTTGATTCAGATGATAACTTTGATTTAGGCATCTAGGAAGGATAATGGGTCTTAGAAACCAAGGATCTTACCTAAGAAGCCGTTTACTGATGCTTTATTCAGAAGGAGTTGATGAGTATGGTAGGTGCTCAGGGTTTCTTAGACTTTTTTTCTAGTGCAAAAACAGTACTTATCTCAACATATAGAATGCCTGCTATGTGACAGGCACTTAAAGCACATTATTTCTGGCTCTGAGAACAACCTTATTATGTCAGTATTGTTATTTCTGTTTTTTACTTCCAACATCATACAACCAGTCAATGGATAAGCTAGAATGTAAATTCAAAGCCTATATTTTCTTTGATGACATTAAAAGTTCTTTTAGTATATAGAGGTCTGAGGAAGTGAAAGGCTTTTTGAAAAGAAACAATGACAGCGTAGATGGTTCATATTCTACAAAAAGGTCAAAATAACTTTTGATGAACCATAGGCTTGAAAGCATTCATTAATCACTCAGTTAATCCATAAATGATTTTTAATGGATACTGTATACAAAAGACTAAAGAAATAAAATGATGAGTAGGAATAATCTTACCAAATATAAATCCAAATGGTGTCATAAAAATATTAGTACTAATTGTGCTCTTTTGCCATCAGAATGTCTGAATCTAACTATGAAAATCTGGCAAATGCCTTTGCAACGTGCAAGATAGAGAATGGCTTAATAATGAAGGAACAACAGCGAAAGGAATCTTATGGGGAAAGAATGTTCGAGTAAAATATTCTATGTAAATGTTAAAGTAATAAGAGAAAAGGATAACAATGTTATCTTTTTCCTGGAGCTCATGAAATTCCACTGTCCCAGAATAGTTCCTCAATGGTAACAGGATCCTATTCTGCAAAACCAAGTGAATACATGCTAAAAAATAAAGCTTTCTTTTAAAACAATACCATTTATTCGTGAAAGAATTGTCAATGAGAACAAACATTTACAATGCCAAAAATTACAGATGCTCTAGCTTTTTCTGGCTTTTCTTTTTTTTCATTCTTTCATTTTTTTTTTTTTTTGGTCAAAAGCAAGAAAGATGATATTAACAGGAGACAGATGGTTGTACATGAATCGTAATTAAATAGGTGTAAATTCATAGGCACCCAATCAAATTGTACCGCTTTAGCTGATAGGTGAGACTTCACTGTGCTCTCCTTGGTCAATGAAGATAAACCAATAGAAATGGAAATGAGGAGCTGGCGCCCCCTGACTGAGTTGTGGTGTTGTAATAAGTTTTCAAAATAACTCAGTTTTTATCATTGTAAGGCAATTACTTCACCTACATGTGGGATAAATGGCCAATGGTGGGTATAAATTGAAGCAGTCAGGAGGAGTTGCTCATAGCTCCACTGGTGTTGCAACTTTAAGCGCCTAAAAGTGCCCACCATGGCCTGCCTTGCGTCTCTCGACTTTTTTCTCCACAACTGAAAGCCACATTTTCTCTTAGCCTGTGGTTGGCCGGGAGGTTATGAAATGTTTAATTTCAGATTACTTTTCCACTTTTATGTTCTTAGGCCACTTATATTGCTGCTGCCTTTACAGAAATAGACAGCACTATAAATATATATACCAGGTATCAATTAAAAAACATAATGACACATGAATCAACAATAAATTCACATCTGAAAGTCCTGGGTCTCACCTCTCCATGATGGGCTAAGGTAACATTGACTGAGAATAAAAATAATAGTCACAACTGAAAAAACTATCCCATCAGAAACAGAAGTTCTGGGAGGAGAAGGATCATAACTCAGGTGAATTTTGTATGTTTCTTTTAGCACATGCATTGAACATTAAAAATGTCTATTATTTTGCACACTGGAAGTTTTCCTTACTCTTTCTCAGGAATGCTGTCACCTACATATCTTGTAGTGGCTGCCATTCAGTTAACAAGAGGATACTGTGAACATAAGATGAAGAAGAAAGAGTGCATGAATCATAGGGAAAGTAATCCATGGCACTCTGCTTTGTGCCATCTTGAGGTCATGGTAGATAAAGAAATGAAAGATCTGGCTGGTTTTGTCCAGGAAGCTGGCTAAAGATGATTGAAACGTTGATTAGCCTGAACCATGGACAGAGGGAGAGCTTTGTCTTTTTCTCCCTCTCTCCAGCTTAGGCAGAAAATACCCACTTTTGTGTTTGAAGATTATGAAGAGAATCTGGACCTGGTAATCTTTCGAATGGTGACATGAAGTTAGGATTAAGATGTTGGAGACTTCTTTTTTAAGACCTATGGGGGAGGTTCAGTAGAGGGCATATCAGAAAGGCAGCTGGTGCCTAATCGCCAAATGTTTGAGGTCTTCAGGCAATGCTTTGCTAGAGGAACTAGGATTTTGTGATTAACTTTTTAGAAGAAGTGTCAGAAATGCTTTTCAACACACAGGTTATGACATTAACTACAGCATAAAGAAACCTCATTATGTCTTCTGGGTCAAGAATTGGAGGGGCTTAGCATTCTCCAAATCCCCAGTGATGATGTACAAGGTGGATTTCAAAATTAAGACAAATAATCTCCTAAAACATAGTGTCTCCATTCCGTTGCTTCAGAGTAAGTTCCTAGAACTGACAATGTATGTGCTGGGGTTTTTTTGTTGTCGTTGTTTGAAACCAAATAATTAGGAGCACCAGAAAAAAAAATTCTTTTGAGAATATAATTTGCTCTTTTCTACTTTTTAATTAAGTTAATGGGGAGATAATTACAAAAACCTACTCACTTTACCTTGTCTTTCTCTCTCCTCTTATTGTTTATGCAGGTAAATTCTGAGGGCATTTTTGATAAAGACACAGAGGTGTCCCAGAAACCTTGGCCGTTCCAATCCTGTCACTGTATGTTATGAGTTTGTTAAAATAATATTTGTTAAGTAGAGCACAGCGTGCTGGATGATGAGCCATGGTACTACAGAAGACCAATAGAGAAGTTTATTACTCATAGGTCCTGGAGGAAGTACCTGACAAACCTCAAGAGTCCGCATGGGGAGGTCAAGGCTGAGGCAGATAGAAGAGTAGGGCCTCGGGGACATGCCTTTATTAGGGTCTGTGGGTGGAGTGCTTTGGGTTTCCTGGGCTAAGGCCAGATTGATCAATTCACACCAAAAAGCACAGGGTTTCGGTAAGCTCCCGCTCTACCAAGGCCATGAGCTCTAAGGCAAAGAGATGCAGCATAATTAGCTCTTCTGATAGCCTCTTGAACAAAATGTCAGTTCAGAAACCTGAAGTGTTTGCTAATGACAAGGGCCCAACTGTCCCATAAAACTAGAAAAGTGGTGTTTGTTGTCTGATTCAAGAACTGGAAATGAAAATCTTAATGATACAGGAAATGCTCTTCAAAGGCCAAGAAGTCTTAGTACAAGATAAGAGGATCAATCAGTCTTAAATATGAGTTTACTAAGAGTAGGAGACGGGATGCTGCCAGCGTGGATATGTATTTCAAAAGGCATGAATAAAACCCAGAAATAGTGTTAATTTTACCTTGAAGTATATAATGAAACCCCTCAAGTACCCAGACTTCAACACCCCTTTCCCAAAATGACCAAAATTTCCATTTTTGAGCGTTTTATCATTCCGCCTTTTTCCGTTACCCGAGTCTTAACAGAATTTTAAAAGGAGCAGCTAATAAATGAAGTATACTTCAGTTTCATGTGATGGATTAGATCAGAAGGGAACTGATAAGATGATATTGGAAACGCAGGGGGGTCGAAAAGCTTCACAAGTGCTAAGCTGTGTGGGTTCAATTGATTCCCAGAGTGCAGGCTGCAGTCCCTGGTTAGTCCAGAAAATGGAAGGAGAGCCCTCCCTGCTCTGTTACAACTGAGGCTCTTCTCCAGGGACTGGTTACCAGCAGGGCCAGAGGTGATGAGGGGGAGATAAAGCCAATTAAGAATTCTGACTGGGAAAGCAGGAAACAGAAGCCACGGGGGGAAATCCAAAGGGGAAGGCGGGAAATGAGACTTTGGGTCACTGTAGGCATTCAAGGTAGAGTACAAGTATGAGTTTTAAACTCACTCTAGAGAAACTCATTTTAGCGGAACTCATTTTAGCGAAGACAGGATCAAAGGAGGACGAAGCTTAGCAGTGTGGTTTCTAAAAGCAAGGCCCAGGGGCAGAATAACCTGAGTAGAAACTTATCATTAAAACCTAGTCTGGGGCTTCCCCGATGGCATTGTGGTTGAGAGTCCGCCTGCCGATGCAGGGGACGCGGGTTCGTGCCCCAATCCGGGAAGATCCCACATGCCGCGGAGCGGCTGGGCCCGTGAGCCATGGCCGCTGAGCCTGCGCGTCCGGAACCTGTGCTCCGCAACGGGAGAGGCCACAACAGTGAGAGGCCCATGTACCGCAAACAAAAACAAAACCTAGTCTGGTGTTTATCATCCTTTCTGTATTCTTGGCACACTTTGGGATATTAGACATTTCCATGGTGTACTTGAAGGAATTGAAAAGCTCAAAATAAAACTAAGAAGCAATTCAGGAATAATTTCAACACAATCACGGCAACACTTTAAAGATAATGGTGCAGTGTCTATAGTAGCGCCCCAAGGATTGAGAGCTAGGAGGCAATGGTGAGGAGACAGAGAGAGGTCTGGATACTTGGCTCCATGGCCTTGGGCCCATTACTTAAGGACTCAAGTCAGCAGGTTCTGCAAAATGGAGAAGAAGAGTAGGACCTCCCTCATGGGGTGTTAGGAAGATTAAATAAACGACAGCAGAGAGGTCACAGCCCCTGGCGCTTATGAATGCTCATCATCATACTGTCTCCTTGCCCCTCAGCCCCTGGCATAGTCCCCTGTCCTGCTAGCATTCTCTTCTGCTCCAGAGGCCAACATCTCATCTGGTTCAGTCAATACGAACTCTTCCTTGAGCAAAGTCCTGCTGTTTCTTACCTTACTCACAGCAAGCTGTAGCTCTGCTCTTATTAAACCACATGACTGGCTCGTCAAAATGTCCTGTCCACCAGCCATTGTAGTCAAAGTATATATACACCAGACTAGGGAAGACCAGTTTCATACACTGAACAAATTTGGGGGCATTTCTGAAAAAGGTTCATAGCGTATTAGGGTGCCTGAACTAGCCATTCAAGGCTTAACTTTGTAGGGAAAAAATAGAAGATTTGTTTTCCTCCTAAATCAAGACTTTCCTTCTCCCCTAAATAGTGGGACAATAAATTATTTAATTGTTCTGTCCACAAGCTGAGTACTGCTATGTGAAATACATAGAAAGTGTTTCACATATATCATCACATTTTTCCTTTTTTCAAAGCAGCCCTTCAAGAAAGATAATATTATTTTTAAAAATCATTTTATAGACAAGACACAAAGGCTTAGAAAGATTAAGTAACATCAAATGTAGGTCTTTATGTCTCCAAAGCTCATGCTTTAGAATTTACATTTCTAAGTTCTCTGTGATGCTGAAGCTACTGGTCCTGAGATAACAATTTGAGACATTCTGCTGTAACATCTCCTCAAACCCTAGTTGAGTCCCTCCCAAAACCACAAAAAAATGCGTATGCACACTCCTAAAATGAAAACATAATACTTTGAAGGGAAATTGGAAATAACTCTCTACCAGGAAAACACTGATGACCTCAGTCCTAAGTTAGATAGAGGTACAACCACCCCTGTGTTAGATGACTTCTCCATTGGCTGAAGGTATTTTGTGGTGAGCTTTGCATTTCTCACCATGCCCAAGGCACATAACTTTGGTCCTACATTGCCTAACTCTGTGATTTATTGCTGTTATTTGAAATAAAATACTTCTATGCATAGTAAAACAAAGCAAAAATGAAGGCTTGGAAACCATTGTGGTTTGTCAATGGTAACGCCATTGGTATAACATTTGCTTGTTTCTGAGGTTTTGAAAATTGCTTTAGAAAGCCTTGGGGCAGAAAGCTTCACTTAATTAAAATATTTTAAATCAAACCACAGGAACTTCAGTTCATAAAGCCTCAGGGTACAGCCAGCAATTGTAAGCAACTTAAATGGAATAAGGTGGATAAATATAATAATATAGGGTATAAAGTTTTATTATTTCTGTTTGCTGGGTTGAAATAATTAGGCAACAGAAAATCTTTGGTTAACTATTGGAATTCTGAGGGTAATCATTAATTGCTACACAGCTGGTTTAGTGTTTCCCAAAGAGTGTTCATGGAGCATTGGGATAATGCTCCCAGGTTGCTTTGTGAAGAAGGACTTCCTTTTAAAGTAACTTTAGAAAGTACTGCACCACTCTCTTAAAAGTTGACTTGCTTAGAAAAGGCTCTTAGAAGACCTGATGTACAGCAACCTGCTTAACTTGTTTAAACCATCATTTCCCCAAATGTTTTGTTTTTTGTGTGTGTGGTACGCGGGCCTCTCACTGCCGTGGCCTCTCCCATTGTGGAGCACAGGCTCTGGACGCGCAACCTCAGTGGCCATGGCTCACGGGCCCAGCCGCTCCGCGGTATGTGGGATCTTCCCGGACCGGGGCACGAACCCGTGTCCCCTGCATCGGCAGACAGACTCTCAACCACTGCGCCACCAGGGAAGCCCTCCCCAAATGTTTTGACCACAGAGCTTTCCTCCCTCTTCCTTTCTCCTAACCCCCATCTTAATGAACACCTTTTCACAAGCTATGGAGCTAAAAAAAAATTTGAGGAAACACTGATATATATTTTAAAGACAATATTGATACTGAACCAGTTGTAGGTATATATTGCCAAGCTGGGCTCCTCCCACACTTAATTCCTACTTTTTAAATAAGTGTTGCCTATATGTCTATTTACTCTTTGCTGAAATAAAGATCTGAACATTGTTAGATGTTCACAAGCAGTAAGATATGCTAGGGGTGCCTTCTGAGTTTATCAGTAGATTTGGTAAAACCATAGAAATTTGGCCTAACTGGAGGGAAGCTCTATCAGATTTGTGGAAAGTTTGAAAAGAAATTTGATTTCATTACCTTCAATTGATAACTTTGAAGCCTTGAGTGATGTCTAGGAAAGGTCCTTGGGGGAGTCTACTCTAATGTCTAGAGATTATTTATAATTACAGTAGCACTTGTTGATGTGTTAAAAGTATCGAATAGTCTGAAAACTACCTGCTCAATGAGTTAAATGTTTTTTCTCTTTGAAAGTATTAATAATGCTTAGCAAATTCATTTTTCCTAGGTACAGGAAAGTAATTTTCAACCACTTTTTCCCCAGCTAGAGGAAAGGTAAACTTTAACCTAACCATTTTTCTAATTATCACACATTTTGAATTAATGGGGTCCAAATTAATTAAGGTTTTATTATAGTTTCATCCTTAGGAGACAAGGTTCCATTTCCCTCTTTTGAAGTATTTTCAACCTGAATCAAAAGAAGATTAACCTCACCCCTCTCCTTGCTTGAAGCCAGTGGGTTTCAGCTTCTTTTTTCCTTCCCCAACATACCTGAGGGCTGTGAAACACTCCCTCTGTAAGGAAAAGATGAGGTGTGAGGGGGGCTATAATTAGCAAGGTCTCCCTAGATGATTCTGATGAGCTCCCTGCCCCTTCTTAAGAATTTCTGGCTTTATGCCTTTGATTAAAACCTTGTAACCCTCAGGCAAGCGTGGAAGTGGGGCAGGAGGGCAGTGGAGGCCCTGACAGGACTCCAGCTAAGCTAGGGCTCTGATGGCAGGGGTTTTTGTTGTAAGTGGTCAGATAAAGCGTGGAGAATCAAAAGTATAGCAGGCGCCAGAAGCATTACCAGTGCTGTGAGCTGTCTCCACCATTTGTACTGAATACTGGGTGTTGATAACCCAGGAGCAGCCAAAAGGAAGAATGAAGACCTTTGGTGCAAGCAGGGGCAGAGACAGTTAATCTGTTTGACGCTGGATCTATGAATGAGAAGAAAAAGAGAACCCCATCCAAGTGCTTTCCCACCTTTTCTCCAACCTAAGCCATAGTCTTCTGAAGTCACTGATAAAGAAATATGCTACAGGGCTTCCCTGGTGGCGCAGTGGTTGAGAGTCCGCCTGCCGATGCAAGGGACACGGGTTTGTGCCCCGGTCCGGGAAGATCCCACATGCCGCGGAGCGGCTGGGCCCGTGAGCCATGGCCGCTGAGCCTGCGTGTCCGGAGACTGTGCTCCGCAACGGGAGAGAGGCCACAACAGTGAGGCCCGCGTACCGCAAAAAAAAAAAAAAAGAAATATGCTACTAAATGTGGGTTCATGGATGAAATCACCATAGTCATTGCTTTGAATTCCTATGATGGTCTATATTTTGAAGGTTTAGATGAAATAGAACAGCTGGTGAAAAGAAACAAACGTTAAAAAACTTATTTTTACTTGTAAGCAAAATATTAAATGTGGGTAAGGTAGCCATTTCCTTTGATATTGATGTACTGAATCTTGTAGGCTGTTAAAAAGCCCTTTTGGAAATAAGTTACCCCTACCTAATGCTTCTGTTGTTTTACTGTGTGCCAGGACGAGTTGAATGCTTATTTAATTACATCTGTATTTATTTAAGTTCCTTTTAACAGGTTGTCCACATTTGATAACATTCCATCTGTCATCTAAATATTCTAACTTGAGGGCAGATCCTGGTGATTAGAGGTGAAGACTGATACAAAAGATCCCCTCTTGTTGCTTTTTCCTCCAACACATTCCAGGATGTTGTTAAGAACATACGAATACTAAGTGACTGTTACATTCATTTGTCACTGAATTGGGTTTGGATCACTAGGGTTGGGCTGGTTGTCAAGAAATCTGTTTTCTAATAGCTCTGTGAGCATAAGCAAAAAAGAAAAAAAAAAAATCACTTAAGCTTTCAGAGTTTCATTTTCTTATCTGTTGAATAATGGTTTCTTCCAGAGGCTCATGTGTGATTTTATAGGTCAGTGACATCTGACTCAACTTTTAGGTTTTAGACACTAGATGGTGATGTTGTGCTGCATTTTAAGAGGTCTGGCCCCATCGTAGCCAAGGTCTATATTAGGTTTCTCATTTTCTAAGGTTTTAATAAATATGGCATATGACTAATGAAACCCTATCCATGAAACAAACACACTGAGCATAGAAGTAATGCAAGGAGCAAGAAGAAACCAAAAATAACCTCTGCATGGTTTTTGACAATCTTGATTAGCTTAATCATTCTCTGGCTCCAAAGTCCCTAGCTCCTTTTCTCATCTTATTTTTGTGTTGGGCAACTTTTTGATCTACTGAAGCTTCACGGGCAGGTCTGCCTCTTGATACCTACTTCTGTTTCTCACTCATCTCTTCTGTTCAACCCCTCAGATTCCTGGAACTATATAGTACTCTCCTCAGAAATACTTGTGAGACCTTAGGCTCTCGGTCGAAAAGCCAGACGTATACAAATTAACGTAGTTTTTGTTCAGAAGCAAACTCCTTAAGAATACATTTCCTTATCATAGTTCTAAAACCTGAGAACAGCTCTCTCAAAAGTTTCTTCGAGGACCCTTTCTGCTTGTTCACAAAAGCAGCTATGGGAGGAGGAGAAAGTGTTCACTAAAATGGTGGGGGCTCTCTCACTCTTCTTGAGAGTGAGTTTTTTTTTTTTTGAGCTCAAAACACAGAAAGAAATAACTCCTACTTGAACTCCTTTTTCCGGGGGCCTTGAGTCTGCAGACTTTCTGGATGGCTCATGTTGAGCAATGGTGATCACTCAGCCCAAGCTCCTCTGCTGCAGAAGGCCAACTTGTAGATGAAAGGAGATGTCTGGTTAAACCCCTGCCACCCCCAGGCCTGGGTCTTCCCAGCACCGACTAGGCATTTTGGAGTGGAATATGTTCATTTAAAATATCTTTTCAACATAATTATATCCCACTTAAGAAAATGCACCTATATTTCTTCCCCTATGGTGACATGAGTAATTGGAAATGCGGGGGGGGGGACATCCCCTCACTAGAGATTCTGTGTGCTGTCTCAGAAAGATTCTGTGTGCTGTCTCAGAAAGACAGCTGTACCATACAGGGCTGGGGAAGTCGGACCATTCAGATGGGTTACTGCTGCCCTCAGGTGTGATCATCTTTTTTTTTTTTAATTGGAGTATAATTGCTTTACAATGTTGTGTTAGTTTCTGCTGTACAATGAAGTGAATCAGCTCTATGTATACATATATCCCCTCCCTCTTGGACCTCCCTCCCATCCCCCCACCCCATCCCGCCCCTCTAGGTTATCACAGAGCACTGAGCTGAGCTCCCTGTGCAGGTTCCCACTAGCTATTTATGTTACACATGGTAGTGTATATATGTCAATCCCAATCTCCCAATTCATCCCACCCTCCCCTTCCCTCTCTGTGTCCACATGTCCGTTCTCTACATCTGTGTCTCTATTCCTGCCCTGAAAATAAGTTCATCTGCACTATTTTTCTAGATACCACATATATGCATTAATATATGATATTTGTTTTTCTCTTTCTGACTTACTTGACTCTGTATGACAGACTCTAGGTCCATCCACATCTCTACAAATGACCCAGTTTTGTTCCTTTCTATGGCTGAGTAATATTCCATTGTATATATAGTACCACATCTTCTTTATCCATTCGTCAATGGACATTTAGGTTGTTTCCATGACCTGGTGATTGTAAATAGTGCTGCAATGAACATTGGGGTAAATGTGTCTTTTCTTTTTTAATTTAATTTTATTTTGGAGTAGAGTTGATTAACAATGTTATGTTAGTTTCAGGTGTACAGCAAGTTGATTCAGTTATACACATACATATATCTATTGTTTTTCAAATTCTTTTCCCATTTAGGTCATTATAGAGTAGAGCAGAGTTCCCTGTTCTATTCAGTAAGTCCTTGCTGGTTGTCTGTTTTAAATACAGCAGTGTGTGCATGTCAGTCCCAAACTCCCAGTCTGTCCCTCCCCGCAACCCTTCCCCTCTGGTAACCATAAGTTCGTTCTCTAAGTCTGTGAGTCTGTTTCTATTTTATAATTAAGTTTGTTTGTATCATTTTTTTTCAAGATTCCACATATAAGCAATATTGTATGATATTTGTCTTTCTCTATCTGACTTATTTCCCGTGATCATCCTGATTTACCGAACTGGCAGTCGTCGTGGTTCTCATGACAGGTTGGGTCATCCTATTACAGGACCCAATCCTGGATCTCCACCACAGTCTGTAAACCTCTGCTGTCTTTTGGCCAGGTGACACAATAAATCGTCACTTTACTTTTTTCCACTTACCCTCCAACACATTGAAATATAATTCATTAGAGGCTTATGAAAAGAAAAATAGTTTTAAATTTGAAATGTTCCACTCCAAATAGATAAGGCTGAATGAAAATTAACTTGACTCTTATAATCCTCTAATTTAAAGCCAAGAGAAAAGAGGCCTTTTCACAGTCTAGAAACATCCACCTCATGGAGCATTTTTATTGCTTGGTCTAAGGAACCTGAGGCAGAGACAGGCTCTCTGAGGACCTGAGACTCAGAATTTACACACTGAATTCTTACATGTTTTTCCCCCCATTCATTGAGCGATAGAAGAAATACCACTGCAGAATACAAAGAAACAAAAAAACTTTGAGACAAAGGCAAAGGGAACTCGAGTTATTTTATATAGCCAGAAGAATGTACTCAGAGGGTAGTACAAAGACCACTTTTTTATGAATTAAACCTGTATGTGGGTGATAGCAAGGAGATAAATATAATGTGGAACTTGGCACAAATGAATAGAAATCCACACAGCTATTCAAACCACATCTTTTTCAGTTTTATTGTATAGCTACAACAGAGCAGTTTAAAAGACCAGAATAAACGTGACCTAAACATTTGTCTATCTCAAGTTTTACAAGTACAGTTTGAACTAAACTGTGCCAAATAAGTAAAGAAAGCCATGAAAGTAAATACATAACAGTCTAGCATTGTACCTACGATGGAATAGAGAACACTAAGCAAATAGACACTGAATTTAAAATGCATTTCAAATATTACTTAGGGAATTTTAAAAATCATTTTATTCCAGGTATGGCAGATAATGGCAAATTTAGTAGGACTTGGTAAGAGAATTTCATCAAAAGCAATAAATAGGTAGAATGAAACCTGAATATGTTCTGATTTATATAGTTCATTCAAGTTCTGGGCCATTTGTTCTGGTAAATGTAGATTCCTTGATTCTAAAATTTCTATAAATGTAATTTGTTTACCCCAAAAAGGCTTTATACTAGGTTACTAACTGGGGTACCGTACATCTTTTAGTTGTATTCTTTATGTTCTGCTTTGTGTCTTCTACGTCTTCAGTACTATTGTTTTCCAAGGGGAATTTTTATCAAGAAAATGATGTAGGGGTTGGAAGAACATTCTTAACTCTTACAAGAGGGGGGTTTTTGCTTTGTTTTTGTAAACCATAGAAATTGATTTTTCACAATTCTTGAGGCCCCCAAGTCCAAAACTGACGTATTGGCAGGTTTGGTTTCTTCCGAGGCCTCTCTCCTTGCCTTCTAGATGACAACTTTCTCGCTGTATCTTCACTTGGTTGTCTCTCTGTGTGTGCCCATGTCTGGTGTCTATCTGTCTGTGTCCTAACCTCCTTTTCTTATACGGACACCAGCTATGTTGGTTGAAGACCCAGATATATGACCTCATTTTACCTTAATTACCTCTTTAAAGGCCCCATCTCCAAATACCATCACATTCAGAGGTACTGGGTGTTAGGACTTCAGCACAGGAATTTGGAGGAGGGGGCAGCACAAGTCTGCCCCAAACACAATTCTATGTTTAACTTTTTGAGAAACTGCCAGTTTTCCCAAACAGCTGTGCCACTTGGTATTCCCACCATTGATGTATGAGGGTTCCAATTTCTCCACATCCTCAACAGTACTTGTGATTGTCTTTTGATTGTAACCATCCTAGTGGTGTGAGAAGTGGTGTCTCCTTGTGGTTTTGAACTGCATTTCCCTAATAAGTGATGAGGTCAAGCATCTTTCCATGTGCTGGCTTGTTGGCCATTTGCGTATCTGCTTTGGAGAAATGTCTATTCCAGTCCTTTTGCTATTTTTGAGTTGGGTTATTTGTCTTTTTTATTGTTGTGTCGTAAGTGTTCTATATATATTCTGCATACTAGACCTTTACAAGATATATGATTTGCTAATTGTTGCTGTTTATCTAAGCTGGTTGGGTGAAGAAAAAAACCTTCCCCAGACAAACGTAGTATTTGATATTTATGGGTAAAATAGTCATGAGCCCCTATCTAACGCACGGACAATCATCGCGGTGGGGAGTGAGATTCCCTTTACCTCACTGTGAGAAGGGAACTTTCTTTACAATGTCTGTGTGGTGGTTGAAGAGAGGGCTTTATGGGGAAGCTGGGCTCAGGTGTCATGCTGAAGTCAGTCACTCCTTCAGGTATGATTCTGAGTCACTGGTTCTTAATGCTAAGGCACAACACAATGGTGAATAAATATACCACTTAGAAGAGTCAAGCGTGGAACAACTGAGTACATGAAGAACGAGTGTTGTGGAGGTCTGCAGGGCTCTAAAGAAGAATACAGAGGTTAGGAGAAGGGATGGGAGATAGTTGGCTAGGTGAGCGAGGCAGGTGGCAATGATGGGTGTTCCAGCTGGGGAAACAAAAGCATGTGGAGACAAAGCGAGTGGGAGAGTGGCCTGTGCTGGTGTGGTAAGCAGGACCCAGGCAAAGCTGGAACATAGCAGGTTCTATTCAAACTATTCCTCTCTAGCCGAAGAATAACAGGACACCTTAGACAGAGGTGTATTTTAAACAGAGGAGAGCCATTAGCAGTTTTGCTTCTATAGTAATACTCTGATTACACTGTACTGTAGTCAAAAGTTCTGATTTTTTTTTGCTGTTTTGAAGTTTCTGGGGAAAGTCTCATTATAGCTCTTATAGAATAGCACAAATTCAAATTGGGAATTGACTTTAGTACCGAATCCAGAGAAGGCCATTAGACTTTTATACGGGGATAGAAGTTCATATTATAGTAAGTAAAATTGTAAAAAGATAGTCAATTTATAAAGAACTGCTTGTTGTAAAAACCTTTTTAAAAGCATCCTTTGTAGTGCTTTAATATTCATTCTAAAAATTTTAAATATAGTTTTGATAGGATAATAGTTTGATAGGATCAACTCTCACAATTTCCAACACTATAATTTTTCTCATATGATTTGTTTAATCTTAAAAATCCAATAAGTAATTTAAAAATAGAGTTATAAAAACTCATTACACTATATGGACCCGCTGGAAAGTCAATAAGCAATCGACTTGCTGAGCCCTCTGAGATATGATATTTTTAAATGCAGTAATATGAAGGGGAAAAATTTATTGGAAGTTAGATCAGTTTAATCCTGGTTTGTATGAATACTGTGAAGAATAGATATGCCATTATCACTGTCGTCTCTTTGCTTTAGTCTCTAAGAATTCCATCTTCTCCTAGGATTATCAAAGTGAGAATAAATTTTACTAATTGATAAATATATATGTGCCTGTATATATACGTGCATATTTGTGTATGTATATACACACATATATGTATATATGTGTGTGTACACACATGATTGTGCAGGAAATGTCGTATTACTCTTCTAAGAACTGAGAGAGTGTTCTCCTGAGTGCCCACCACACCCAGGTGGTGGGTAATTCAGTCCCATTCATCACTGAGTCTCCCCTCCTGAGTAAGTTGATAAGAAAGCCCAGAATTTTATATACAGCAACAAGTTCAAGGAGAGCCCTTTAGTTTTCAGCTTACCTTGGTCAACGTGATAGTCTCATGGTTCTCAAAGATGATGGTTCTGCTTGTTCCAGGCCACTCATGGTTCTGGGAATCTTTGCTGAGCCTGGAAAGCCCAACCCAGCTTCCCTTGGGTGTCGTGAAACAATTGCTCTGTGAGGTCCTGAGACCTTCCCGGGGCCCTTGGGGGAGAAGAACTCAGATTCTGCTATTTTCGGTTTCCTGCCTGATCTTGGAAGATCTCTGAGAAAGCCCTCTATGAGTTTAAGCTTTTGAAACCAAAAGCCAGGGAGTGATCAAGGGATGTTTTTCTCCTAACACACAAAGGCATTCTCTGACCACGAAAAGGAAGAATATGGTGAGAACGAAACAAAAGATTACCCTGTCATATGTGTGCTTCTTGTTTTTTTCATCTAGTCAACTAACTGGGTACTATGAGTTCATGTATGTAGCAATGGAGATGTTTGCAGTAACAATTAAAATAATAATGAAAACAAAAGCAAGAAGTCAGCATTTGCATGGTTGCTATATGCCAGGCCAATTTACAAGCACTAATGTCTTTTTCCTCACAGCCCCATGAGGTGGGCACCACGTTGTCCCCATTTTGGAGGTAAGGAGGTTGTAGCTTAGAAAGGTTACGTAACTTGCCTGAGGTCCCTCAGGTCCTAGGTGATGGGGCTGAAATTGCTCGGCTCCGAAGCCCAGCTATTAACCCTCTGCTTAACTTTTGCTCCTTTCATAGGAATCACTCTTCATGCTTTGGGAGCTATGAGGCTTTTCACTAAGTTACACTGCCCTCTGTCAGCAACAAAGCAACAGGAAGGAAACTCGAGGAGCACGGTGGTCCTTTTCCTCACCACCAGAGTTCTTTTGGTGTGAATTTCCAGCGGATTGCACATCATGTAATGGTATGTTAGAGGCGGTTAGAACCTGAAATTGAATTTAGAATAAAATAAAATAACGGATTTTAGAGACGTTGATTACATTGCTGGTATTTAAACATGGACTCCAAGGTAGATGCACTTGCCAACATGAAATTACATGTATCTACGTTTGTCTTCATGTTTTTTGCCTACATGTTTTTGCTTGTTTTCCCAGTCTAGGGCAGGTTTTAGCTTTGAGCAGCTTTATGTAAGACATTTAAAGTCAGGTTTAAAATGAGATGACTCAGCTGTAAATTTGTTTCCTAGACAAAAATGCTAGGTATCACTTTGCAGAAAGTTTCTCTTTAGGCTAATGAATGAAAAAATACCTATGTCAACAAAAACTCATTTATTAACTTGCTGCTTTGCCGCCTCAAATAATTTCCAAACATTTCAAATTATGCCAAATTTAATATACATATATATGAATGTATGTGTGTATATACATACATACGTATATGCACATATATATCAATGGGTATATATGTGTGTGTTCTCCCCAGTTGAAACCTTTGACATGTTTCAATATATTCATGATACTTATTATAATGTTTCAATAATTTGTTATTTAGCAGTTATGCTTATTTGTGACCCACATTGTTTCAACTTAATGAATGTTAAGAATATTCTGATGAAATATATTTGACACCTGAATGCGTTCTTGCGTCCTGTTACGGGAAAGGACACATACGACAGACTGGAATCAGCTTGGGATTTTGGCAGGCACTTCTTCCTGTGGGCCAGCGAAGATCCCACTACCTATTAGAAGGGGATTTCATGCCTAATTCTGGTGTGATGGAGTCATTAGGAGAACACCTAGTTTCCTCAGTTGTGTTGAGATGTGAGGCTAAAAAGAATTCCAAGCTCTGAGGATGGAGAAGATTCCAACCATTAGAAAGCAACTCCTAAACATTTTTCTACTGTAAAGTTGGCTCCTGTTGCCTTAGGTTTTTGAGGAAATTCCTTTTGCTTCATTCCACCAAGGATGCTTTAATATATGTTATTTCATACAGACCAAATCCCAGGTCTATACAGAGGAATCAGCCGCGGTTTGGGAAGCAGCTCTATGGGGACTGAGATAATAGGTCATTACCTCCAGGGAAACGTGATTGTATTAACCTGTACAGATGCATGAATGTGATCTTGCTAGTGTTGGTTAGGCCTGTGTGCTCATTCCAGGCAAGAATCCTTGCCCTTGGTCCAGTGGACCCTTTTAGTATGACATCCATGGTATCAAAAACTGTGTGATGTTCATCTCACAGAATTTTGAAAATGATCCTTTTCAATGCTATTGAATCACAGCCCTGAAATATCTTTGACATTTAAATACATTCACATTGCCCTTAAACAGAATTGGTGTTTTGATGTTTAAAGTATTTTTGCTGCCTCTGATAACATTTTTCACAAGCCTTCTCAGCAGAAAGTCCATCCAGTTTGGCTATCCACAGGAGGAATTTGCTTGAAAATTATGTTCTCCCCTGTTTCTTTTCCTAATCATTTGTGATACAAGTCCTAACATGAAATTAAAATTCTTTTATAATTTCATTATCTAGGAAGCGATTTTACAGCCTGTTGAGGATCCAATGTTGAAGTACAGCACAGTGTACAAAATAATTCTTGTTTTAATACATCGCTATGGCTCTCACAGGAACCTCTGCTCAGCTCAGTTTATCATTAACCTCTATGTTACTCAGGTTTCCAAGTCTTTAATTCAAAATGAAAATTAAACAATATTCATTTTGCCAGGGCAGTTCGTAGAGAAATTGGTTTTAAAAACCCTATATTTTTCAATTAGAAAGGCTCTCACTGTAACCATGTCTAGTTTTCCTAATTGTTTAGAACCCAAACACTAGAAGCCAGAAAACCTTCAGAGAATGGACTCAGAGCCCCCCAGGCCCCCGTTGCAATACACACCATTACTCTTGACGGGCACTAGTTAAAACCTTATGAAACCACAGAGCATGTCGCAGGAAACCCAAATCAAACAAATATCTACCCCCAGTGAGTTTTTCAGGAGATCCAAAAAGCATTTTTAGCTTGTATATAAATTTAAAAGTGAGTATTTTTAACTAGGAGCAATTACGATATTATG
Organism: Phocoena phocoena; assembly: GCF_963924675.1. Lineage (NCBI taxonomy): Eukaryota > Metazoa > Chordata > Mammalia > Artiodactyla > Phocoenidae > Phocoena > Phocoena phocoena. The sequence goes on along the minus strand of NC_089230.1, from coordinate 65,594,652 downwards.
GCTTATTTAGGTTAGGCCATTTTCATATTCAATTATCATAAAGCCGTGTGGCATGTTGGAAAGGCATAAGCTTTGCAGCTTCAAAAAAGGTGGACTGAATTCAGTTCTGTGCCTTAATGGAACCAGCTGGTTTAGCCACTCGAAACCTCAGTTTACTCATTTGTAAATGGGAAATAACCATACTACTTCCTAGGGTTGTTATGAGTATGAGATGAAACATAAACGAAAGGACCTAGGATACAACTTGGCACAGACTAGTCTCCTATTAAATTTTCCTTTCTTTTCTTTTTACCTATCAATTATTTAAAAATAGAACTGGGTAGAAAAGCATAAAAGTAGAGCTTCCTGAATTTTGCTGCTGAAAGTCAGGCTCAGATTCATGGATCAGGCTTTATAAAATCTCACCAAGCCCTCAGGATTGATATTTCTATAACATTAACAAAAGAGAAAAATGAGACCTTTTTTTTTTTTCTTCCTCGGGCCTATTATTTTTTGATTCTCTTTTTGTTCACTCACGCTGTATTTAAGTGGAAATCACTTCAAGCCCTTGAACCACCCTCCAGAAGCTTTGCTAAATCCCACATTTTTGGTTTCACTCCAGACACAGTACTGTGTCCCCTACCTTTGAAGTCTTTGAAGTGTCCACATTGTAGGCTGAACCTGTGGTGAAGCCCAAACTGGTGGTTTCGACTGCACAAGCCCATTTAAAGCTGGGACGTGGCGGGGGGAATTGAAGCGGGATATGAGAAGGGGTGGTGTTGGCTTCCCTTTCTTGACCCCCACCTCTCTCCACTCTCAGTCTCTTCAAACACTCCTGCTATAGTCGCAGACATATCAAAGCCTGCTCTACTATGGCTGCGGTCACACTGAGGCTGGAAGTGACTGCCTTACCGAACCACAGCTGTTCACTGCCGGAGGGGAGTGAACTGAAGCGGGAAGTGCATCGTGAGGTCTTCAGTTGCAGCCAATGACCTCATGTTTCTTTACCTGGGAGAGATTTGAATCAGGGGTAAAAGAGCAAAACACTTAGAATGTGGGATTTATGTCATTAATTTTTATAAAATATCATTATGATAAATTATAAATATATATGATTTATGTTTTTATAATTCTATAACATACCTATATATTTTTCAACATCATATGATATGGTTTTACGGTTTTTAAAATAAATATAAATGGCATTACACTATACAATTTTGAAAAAATGTTCAGAAGGAGTATAGTAATGAAACTGAGAGCTAAACTGGACTGAAAAACTCCTTTGTCACTAACGAGCCATACGGCCTCAGGTGAGTCACTTCACCTTTCTATGCCTCAGTTTCCTCATCTATTAAATGGGGTTGTAATAGTATCGATCTCTCAGGCTTGTGGTGGATATTAAATATGAATGTGAAGAAAATCAAATAATGTATGTAAGGCACTTAGAACAACACAAGGCACATTGTAAACACTGTATTTGCTCTTATTATTGTTAACAAGTTTTTGAAGTTAATATATTTTGACAGATTATTTGAAATGCCATATCATTGCTCATTTTAACTGTTGTATCATACACCATTGCCTACATATGCCATAATATATATTTATCCATTCTCCTGTTCACCGATAATACTTCTTCCAATGAGAAGTACAAACAATAAGAAAATGAACACTTTTGCACTCATTGCTTTGAGTACAATATGCAAAAACATCTCAAGATAAAGAATTCCTGGCTTATAGGGTATGATCGCCAACAGATTTACTCAATATTGCCAAATTGCCAAATTGCTCTCCAAACAGTTGGACCAATTCATGCTCCTAACGTCAATGCGTGAGAATTTCCATTGCTCCACACCCTTGCCAACTTTAACATCTTTACCAGTCTGGTGGGTGTGAAATGGGAGTGAATGGCATCTCATTGTTTACATTTTATTACCAACTGGGCTGAGAGTCTTTTTCATGTGTTCATTGGCCGTTTTGATTCCTTTTCTGTTTCTATCCTTTGCTCATTTTTCTACTGAGTTTTTTCCCGTTATTGATTTCCTTACCTATATTTTTGGATAATAATTATCTGTTGATTATATGGGTTGCAAATATCTGTTCCAAGTCCATGACTTATCTTTTAACTTTGATTATGCTGTCTTTGGTGAACAAGTTTTACATTTTATAATAAATTCAGTGTATCAGTTGTTTCTTTTATGGCTTAGGCTTCTTGGCACTTTGTCTAGGAAATTCTGCCCTAAAATTACCTAAACCACATTGATAAAGTCAGATGTCTACATTTTCCTTGAAAATTGTCAAAGTGTTGATTTTTGTATACAGATCTTTAGTTCAGCTGGAATTTATTATTGTTTATGGTGTAAAGTGTGCTTCTGTTTTTTTCCATCTAGAAAACCAATTATCTCAGCAAAATTTTTTGAGCAGGGTGTTTTATTTTTTCATAGCTGTGTAATGTCAGTTCTGTCAAATTAAAAATAGGCAATTATGCAAATTTTCTTTGTTTTATGCATCAATGTGTGTATTTTTGCATCAATACAATATTGCAAAATATCTTCAAAAAACATCTTAATATCTGTTAGAAATAGTTTTCCCACTTTGTTCTTTAAAAAATGATCTTAGCTATTCTTGCAATTTTGTACTTTCATGTGTCAGGTTCCATGAAAAATTCTGTAGTCTTATTAATTCGAATACTTTGATTGTATAGATTAATGTGGGAAGAACTGATATCTTTATTATATGATGTCTTCTAATCCATTATCAAGTGACAGTGCTTTATTTATTTAGGTCATACTTTATGTACTTCACTTATATTCTCCTGACATTTTATAATTTTTTTCCATAAAGTTCTTGAATCTCATTTCTTAGGTTTATTATGAAGTAGCTAAAAGTTTTGATTGCTATTATAACTGGAAGGGCTTTTTTCCACTTAAATTTTTTATGTTTGTTTATACCAGCATATAGGAATGCTCTATTCTTTAAAAGCCTTAATAGTTTATTTGTAAGTCCTCTTGAATTTTCTGTGTAGGTAATTATGTTTTGGTCTTTCTTCCCAATCTTTAAACTTTTATTTCTTTTCCTTATCTTATTGCATTACCTAGGATACATAGCTCAGTGCTGAATAGAAACCAGAATGGAAGGCTTTCTTGTCTTTTGTCTGACCTCAGTGTTAATTTGGTCACAGACTGCTGATTGCTGCAAATATTGGAATGATGCCTTTGATCAGATTAAGGAAATTTTCTTCCACTAGAATAGCACTATATTTTGCTAATAATTCTGTCTTAAATCATGAATCTTGCAAAGAAATTTTTGCAACTGCTGAGCTAATCATTTACTTTTTTCTAATTTAAATTGTCCATGTAGCCTATGTCGCTATTAGGTTATTTTTTATATGAATTATCTTTGCATGCTTGGGATAAGTATGGCATGGTTATGGATGCAGAAGGGGAGAAAACCATGTAAACATCTAAGAGAAGAGCATTCTAGGAAGAGGGGCCAGTGAGGGCAAAGGTCAGCAGGATATCTGGTCTTTTTGAAAGATGACTGAGTAGCATGGTCGGACGTGGGACATCTAGGACATCTCTGGCAACAAATTATCCAGGTGTTGTGTTGGTTCCAGGCTATGGATAGTCATGCAGTTGGCTAGGCATGCTCGCACACTCGCCCGGGCCCTTCTTACTTGCAGCGAGCCCCGCAGACATTTCCCCCACTGGAACCAATGTTGTGGCTTGACCAGCCCTTGCGGTTCTTAGTTTGACTGCAGGATGCACCTCAGCATCAACCACTGGGGGACTTTGAAGAACAAGTTATTACTCACAAATCCTGGAGGGTACACTGAATGTCCAAATTAAGCAACAAGGTCAGGATAGAGTGAAAAGGAGGGGGCAGGACCTGGAACTCTGCCTGTATCAGTGTCCCAGGGTGGGGTATCTAGGAGTTCTCAGAGCTGCTCTTTATTGGTGAACTTAAAACATTAAGAGCAGAAACTAGGGAGTCAGAAGGGAGAAGCAGTGTCATTGAAGCAATCCATTATCTGGGTTTCCCACGGCTTTCTCTGAGGGGAACTTCATGGGTGGAGGAAGCCTTGTTCCTTATCTAGTTGGTTTTTTAAAGCTGTGTCATGTAGCTGGCAGTGTGCTTATTCAAGATGGATGTCTTTGGGATGCATGCCTTGGCAATCAAAAGCTTAAGGTCAGGCACTTGCACTTATACTGCCCCAGGCTAGGAGCTCGGTGCTTCTCAAGGCAGTGTGTTCTTTGCACACATCCACCCTAATTCTATCCATTCCGGTCATACTTGTAATCCTCTTTCAGCTGTTTGGAGGCAGAGCTAAACTCAGTCTTCTCTCTAGTTCATAAAGACACATCTCTGTGGGCTGACCTTCTATGATAAAGTTGAATACTTTGCTTCTGGGACCTCTTGGCCAACATTCAACCCCGGTTTATATCCAGTGATGAGTGAACAGGAAGCCACACTCTAACACTGCATGGGTCTATACTGGTGAATACTATCTTTTATAAGTGATTTCAGAGAACATTAGAAGAAGATCCAAGATGTGCTAAGTTGATCCTGAATGTTGTGAGAAGCAAGAAGAGGCTACTACTCTCTTTCAAGTGAGTTAAATTAATGGAGATATTATATATTTTTAAATTTAGTTCAAGAGTGCGATATCCTGCCAGTCTAAGGACAGTAAACACACTCCTTGTATACTGAGGATCTAAGGTTGCTTTTTCAGTGCTAAAACTGGAAGGCAAAGAAATGGAAATACTGAGTGGGACACATGCAATACATTTGAAGAAAGCTCGAGGAGGGAAACACTGGAGCTCTGTCTCACCTATGTGTGAGGCCAGAGGCAGAACAACCTCTATTTGCCTTTTGGGATAGATATACCCATCCATCAGGCTGCATCTGGTACACAGACCGAGGCCTTGACACCCACGTGCTGAAGGATTGATTGGTGTTGTTTAGGGACTCGTAAACCTCCTTCTGGGCTTCCTTTCTCTGGCTTCTTGTCCGTGCTGTACTTGGACTCACTAAAGCCTATTGGTTATGCTGGTCAGTGTTTCAGTCCTCTCCTTTGTGAAGGAGACAGTGTTATACTTCTTGTGCCTTTGAGTATCTCACAGGCTGAGACAAAGAAATCTTCTCCTTAGCAAAGAAATCTTCACACTTGTCAGCAGACAACACAATAACAAACCCGGGGGATTGTATTTTCTCTCCTTACCTTCTCTCTCTCTTCATTTGTATTTTTTTGTAGAAACACATAGCTTTGTCTTGCTAGCTAGATGGCAATATTTTTCTTTTCTCTTAGGCTCTTCCTCGGAATAGGTGACTGGTTGCTTGGTTGATGATCATGATCATGTGACACCATCATTCCTCCATCATGGCTCTGTGGCCTCGGGTAGCCAATAGCTCAGGATGTGTCTACCTTTGTCTTTTGACATCATCCTAGTTTTGCTCTGCCCTAAGACTACTAAGTATATATTTACACGGGTAGGTAAGGTAAATGATTCTTGTTTCGAAAGAGCTATTTTTCTGAGAAAGAATTTATCTTGGGATTTTTTAAAATGTTACACTCTCCAAATGCATTTCAAATTAATTTTACTTGTGAAAATTCTATTTAGATACTCAGTTGATGTGTATTGTGTGGATTAGTACATGTGCCTATTGCAAGTTACAAGGGACACTAGACTTGAAACATGCTTGAAATGAATTATTTTGAAACTGTTCAAATTGATGTAGTATTTTAAAATGATAAGCTGTCCTGAGATGCACTGAAAATCCCTTGAAAGGTGTGTGAGGAATGTGCCATTAGAGGCAGAAATGTGCCTGGTTTTAAAACAGTAACGATAGGTACATATTTGAACTTTAACTATTCCAAGTACCTTCCTTGTAGCGTCTCTTGTGAGTCTCACAACAACCCTCGGAAGTATGCACTACTTTTGCCCTAGGGAGAAGCAGAAGGTGTAGTGAATAGGAGCATGTACCTTGGATCCATGAGCAAGATATTTAACCTCCCTTTGTCTCATAGTCCTTAGCTGTGAAATGGGTACTTATCTTTTATGATCATTAAATGAATCAAAATTTTAAAGCTCTTAAAACAGTTTCTGGTACATAATAAATACACAAATGTTAGCTCTGATGATCTAATCTTACACATAGGTTAGCATTTTTACAGATGTATAACTGAGGTATCAAGGCCCAGAGTGATTAAATAACTTACCTGAAGTTACACAGCAAATATCAGAGCTAGGATATAAACCGTGGAAAACTGACTGTGCAACACAAGTCTTTCCACTGGTACTCATACAAGGCACCATACTGTTCCTTGTTGCAGGAGATATTTTATTGAAAGATATCAGTTCTATAAATGGGCAGGTGGTGCCACTCACTATTTTCTGGATGTACTAGAAATTGCAAAAATAAATTCTGGTTAAAATTTAACTTTAGGCAGAGTTAGGTTTAGTTGTAGGTGCCGAATAACTTCAGGTAACCTGTTTCTGGGGGTTTTTTTCTTCTTTTTTTTTCTGGAGGAGAAGGCATTGCTTTGACAAGATCTGTTAAACAATGTATATGGATTTAAAGGCCCATGACAAGGACTCCAAAGACCAAATGTGTACTTGAAATCCATGTTCTCCATCAGCATTCCAAAGCCTCTGTCTTTTTTTCTTTCACAGCCTGGTTTCCCTCTTATCAATATCTTTTGCCACAAGCCTCTGTTTTTCTTTTTTTTACAGGCTCAGTATTTAATAAACTATAACATACTGCACTCTACTATAATGTACTGTATGATACATACTAAGAGGAAAGCAAAGAATACTTGTTTCTGAAATTTATGATTACAAATAGCTGAATAGTGAATATGCTAGACTACAGAATCAAGAGTTAAAATGATATTGATAGACTAAGGAAAAAAGAAATGTACCTAGGAGATAGGTATCTTAAGCCAGTTTCATGAAGTATGTTGCTGGCTTTGACATGATAGCAGTTCACATAAAATACATCATGATTTTCATAATTACACATTCAAACATCAACAGAGACACTCTTGCTCTAAGAATTCACACACGTTTGGACTCTACTGTAGGTCAAGGAAAGTCAGATACCAGCTGTGTCCAGCCATGCTCAGTGCGTCCTGGGTTTCACTTTAGAAGGGCCTTTGATACACTGGGGATTTCAGGCATTGGTAGCTAGGCGGTAATAAGAGAGGTGATTGGAGAAGCTGAAGGACGATTATTTTAGGGAAGGACAAGTGTGATGTGCGCTTCTGTTGGTGCGTTTCCACAATGCCCCAGTTCACGGAATTGGAAGGAGGCCCTGGAGTAAGCAATGAACTTGTCTCCTCGCAGAGGCAGTTGGCTTTCTGCTGTGTGTGCTGTCTGTTCAGTGCAGTGGCTGTGGATCCAAAGAATCAATCAGAATCGGGAGATAAATGAAAGAACTGCTGGAGACACTTGACCTCAAACGGAGCAGGAGAAATCTTGGAATTACCAAGAAATCTCTTTGCCGAGTCACCATTTATTTATTCAAGGATGTTCTGGACTTCTTAACACAATAATTTTAATTAATTTAGTTATAAGTACTTTTTTAAATATCATATCATTCTGGATGATTTTCAACTTGTCCTGTAATTGAATAAAGTGACTCAAAGATGGAGAGTCACTTTGGGAACTGCTGAGAGTATGTTTCAAGACAAGACACAATGTAGTGGAGCCAGAAGCAATTCTAGAAGCAATTCAGGGTGAAAGTGTATGCTTGTGCTTGTGTGTTTGTATAAGAGAGGATGGTTAATGCCGTTTTTTTAACAAATGCAAATCGATACCATCATTTTAATGGCTGCATGAATTTTCTATTATATGGATGCATTTTAATTTTTAAAAACAAATTCTAAATTGAGAAATTCAGGTTCTTCTCAACTTTTTCTTATTATAAATAATATTTTTCCCCACATACCTTTGCATGCATCTTTGTCTGCACGTGCAATTATTTTTTAGGACAGGATCACAGACATGGAAATTCCGGGTTAATGGAATATATCATTTAAGGTGTGTTTCTGTATTACCTGCTCAACCCATATTTCTACTAGTATTCCACAAGTATATCTTTTCCCCCAGAGTATTAACAGTCGTTTAAAATGTTGCCAGTTGGATCAATGTAATGTGCTATTTCCTTAGTCTTTTAATTGTATTTCTTTGATTACTTGTGAGGATCAGCATATTTTGTTAGGTTCATTGATTATTTCTACTTGCTTTTGTGAATTGCTTGTTTATCTAAAAGCATACTGTTTTTTTCGTTTAACTTAAAGAGTGCCATAACAGAAGACACTGACGCCCCACCAGTGTACCCTTAGATTTCTCTTCTTCGTGTGTCCATTTTCGTGGACACCGGCTCTGAGTATGTTTTTACCCCTGACAACCAGAGCATGTGTGTCTTTGCAGATGGACTGTATCCAGGTTTCTGGAAGTAGCTTTGCTTGTGTGCTCGGAGGGATGGGTATGTGTGAGGGGGTAGGAGATAGTGTCATTAACCTATGGCTGACTGGCCAGGGTACGGATACAAATACTGCAGCTTCCTCAAACCCTGAGGGAGACAACTCTATAGAATGACCTGCACCGTGGTCAGAGTCTCCAGCATGAATGAGCCCAGGTTACCCTCTGCAGGTAACCTTGCCTGGCTTCCTTTCCTTCCCTATCCCTCTGCCATTATTCCCCCCCTGGGAACACTTACTAATAAATCACTTTCACATACATTTTGGTCTCAAGATATGATTCTGTAAAAAGTAATTTAAGACAAACACTTTACTTATTAAAGATATTTTCTCTCTGTGATTAGAATTAATCTTTGCCGTTTATTAATCTCGTTGTCTTTTGGGAACATTTGATCATGTAGACATTGTGGTATTGTTTTGTTATATGCAGAGGCAAATCTGATGTTTCCCTTTCATAACTCATCTTTTGCATATTTAAAAAAATCTATTTCTTAGCCCCATATTATATAAACATTCACCTTTCTTTATTTTGTTTTCCAAATAAATCCTTAGATTGACTCTGCTTGTGATTTGTTAAGGTTCTTAGATCAATGGGTTTAGAGATTTCATCAAATTCAAGGAATTTTCAGTCATTATTTCTTCAAGTATTTTTCTGCTTCCCTCTGTGACTTCAGTTTCATGCTTTAGACTGCTCGATATTTTCTCACAGGTCTCTGATGCTGTGTTCATTTTTTAAACTTTTTTTTCTTTTCATATTTTTAATGAGTTTCCATTGCTATGCTTTCAAGCTCATTGATATTTTCTACAGTATCTAATCTGCTTTTAATTATATTCAATGTGTTTTTAATGTCAGATACTATAATTTCCATCTTTAGGAATTTTATTTGTGCCTTTTTAAACATCTTCTGTTTGTCTCCTCATCATATTCATGTTTTCCTCTGGCATCTTTAACTTTTGGAATGTGTTTATAACAGTTGTTTTGACATCTCTGTCTGCTAGTTTTGTCACCTCTGTGATTTCTGTGTCTGTTTCTACTGATTGATTATTTTTCTCATTATGGATCATATTTTATTGCATCTTTGCATGTATGGTAATATGTAAAGAGTATTACTATTCTTTGAGTGCCAGATATTGTGAATATTGATTGGATGACATCCATTGTGAATTTTACACTATTGGCTGTTAAACAGTGATGACGTTTATTCTGCTGTGCAGATACGTTATATGGACTCAGTAGGATCATTTTGGCTTCCTTTTAAGCTTTTACATAGCAGATCCTGAGCTGCCTGCCTTTGATCTGGTGCTAATAGCCCCATTGCTAAGGTAATCCTTTCTGAGCATTCCAACCACTGCCCCATGACTTATCACTCTGGTAGGTGAGAACAAAAACTATTCCTACCTTTCTCTGTGCAAGTTCTACATATTGTTTAACAACTCTGTTCTGGTGGGTTTTCTCTTGCATGTGCCGAGCAGGGCTCAGCCAAAGACTTGGAGACACCCTGATGCAGACCCCCAGAGCCTTCTCTCTGCCCAGCTCCCTCCTCCCACCTACTTTGTCCTGCACATTCTAGCTGCTGTGGCCTTTCCAAACTGTAATCTCTTCCTCCTTAATTCAATGTACAGCTGAACTTTGTAGTCTTTCTCTCTGCCCTGTGGCCTGGATGCTCTCTAGACAGTAAGCTGGGACCATAGCAGGGCTCACCTTATTTGTTTCCCTTCCCCTGGGGATCACAGTCTTGTGCTCCCTATAGACAGCTTTGTGAAATCATTGTTTCACACATTTTGTCCTGTTTTGTAGTTATTTAATTTGGTGGGTGTATGTGGTCTCTGTTACTCCATCTTTGCTGGAATCAGAAATCTTTGGTCAATGCCCCTTGGCAGCACTCTCTTCCTCAGTTCTTCATCATCATTTTGCCTGCCCGAAGGCCAGATGAAAGAAAGGTCAGTTTTTAGTGAGAGATCAGTATATGTTAATGGAAAAGGTAGGGAGAAGTGTGATGAAAAGACAGTTTTAAACAAGGGCAGGAGAGGGACTTCCTTAAGCATATTTGTTCTTAGAATGATCTCTGTGCCTCTTTACACTTCTATGTCCCATTGCTCACCAGCTGTACTTCTTAAAGATCTCCAGGTAATAGTTGTCAACCTTGTGAGAAGTAGGGACTGCCACATCCCTCAGAACTCCTTTAAGAGATATTTGAATCTTAGAAATAGCCATTTGTGCCATTCTCTCAGCATTCAGCTAACGAGAATTTTCTGTTTTACTCCAGACACTTGATTTTCTGCCTCTCTTCACAGGTAAGGGAAGTTACACATTGAAAGACTGGCTAATGATTCAGTTCCACATCACTGAACTACCTCGGAGGAGACTTAAAATGCTGCAGAATCATGATTACTTATCCAAAGAGTATATGGGTTTTTACAAATACATTTTTAGTGCCTGGATGAATCTGTTGATACAATGGTTACTTTAATCTCCTTCTCGCCTCTGTAAGAAATCTACTGGCTTGTTATATATTACACATATGGCCATCCTGAGTGGAGATTCTGAAGAAAAATAGCATAGCTTTTAGGACTGACCCACCAGAGGAAAAAAAATAAGTATAGGACAGTCTTTTTCACTTAAGTTTAAAAAATGTTTTCTTGTAAATAGTTTAATAAATAATAGAAATGGAACATGCATGTTTCCATGGCCAAGGTCAAGAAATATAACACTGCCAAGACCAGAAATATCCTCTGTGCATTCCTTTATTATTAGAACCCTCTTTCCCTCCCCTAAATGTAATGAGTCTTCACTCTGAATTGTGTGATAATCACTTCTGTGTCTCTTTTTATTTTTGTCATGTATGTACTTATGCATGAAAGTAAACTGAAGTATGGATGCATGCATAAAATAAATGTAGTTTACATTTATGTATTTTTAAAACTTTATTGAATTAAATCAGTGAGTCTGAATCTTGCTGTGTCTTCCTTCTTTACTCAGTATTGTGTTTATGAGATCCATCCATGTTGTATGTAGACAGAGTTTATTCATTTTTACTGTTTTAGAGTAGTTCCTAATATTGCATTTCAGTGTGCCATTATTATTTACCCACTCTATTGCTAGTGTATATTCAGGTATTTTCAATTTGGGGCTCCTAAGAACAATGCTACTATTAACATTTTTGTACAGGAGCCAGAGTTTCAGTTTGTGTTTCGCAGGCTACCAGTGAAGCCAAGCTCCTTTTTGTACATTTATTAACCATTTGGATCTCCTTTTTTAAAAATGCCTTTTTTAGTCTTTTGCCCATTTCAAAATAGTGTGTGTATATGTTTAAATTGTGAGTCTTCTGTTGTATGTGTTTTCTTCCTTCTCTCTGTATTACCTATTCATTCTCTTTGTGACGTCTTCTGATGAGCAGAAGTTCTAGTTTAACGTAGTAAATTTGTCCTTTTGGGTAGTGCTTTCTGTGACTTGCTTAGGTAATTTTTCCCTACCCTGAAGTCATGCAGATATCCTCCTCTATTATCATATAAAAGCTTAATAGTCCTTCATTTAAAGTTTAAAAGTTTAATCCCCCTGGAATTGATTTGTGTGTACGGTCTGACTTCATGGTCTAACTTAATTTTTTCCCATATGAACATCAAATTTTTCCAGTGCCATTTGTTTAAAAGTCTGTTCTATCCACATTGCTCACCACTAATATGCCTCTTGGACTTTTTATCTTGTTTCATTTGCCTGTTTTTCTCTATTTGTACCAATGTTGCACTTTATAATGAATTTTGATATCTAATTGAATAAGTTTTTAAACTTTGTTTTCTTATTCAGTTGTTGTCTTGGCTCTTCTTCCCCTTTTCTGGATATTAATTTTAATAATCATTTTTCCTTTTCTGCAAAAAAATTTTAAAAAGGACTGGGTTTTTAATTGGGATTACATTGACTCTAAGGATCAGTTTGGGGACAATGGTCATTTTTATAATATTGATTTTTTTCTAATCCCTAAAGATGATTTATTTTCTGAAACATTTAGGTCTTCTTTAATATCTCTCAATAAAGTTGTGTCTATTTTTTTTTCTCAGAGATTCTCCTATCTGTGTTAGATTGATTCCTAGTCACTTGATTTTTAAAAATCTAATTGTAAGTATTTAAAATTTTTATTTTATCAGATTATTTTTTCTGCCCCTATTGAGATGGTCACACTATGAGTCCCCCCCCACCTTTTATCTGTTAATGTGATGATTTACTTTGATTGGTTTTCAACTGTTAAATCAAAGTTAAATTCCTTGAATAAATCTGGCTTAGTCACAATGCATTATCTATTTTAATAGGTTGGATTTCATTTGCTACCATTGTATTTAGGAGTTTTAGGTCTATGTTCATAAGTGAGTTTGGCCTGTACATTTCTTTCTTGGATTGTCCGTGCAGATTTTGTTATGCTGGGCTCATTAAATGAGTTGGGAGACTGTTTTATCCCATGCCCCCAAGTTTCCTTCTGGATGAGTTTGGGTAGTATTGCTTTTTGAATGTGTGGTAGAAATTGCCAGAGAGGTAATCTTGGCCTGGAGTTTTCTTTGTGGAAAGATTTTTGAGTATTGATTCAATGTTTTTAATAATTATATAGCAACTGATAGTTTCTATTTTTTAAGTCTATTTTGCAAAATTATTTTTTCTAAATAGTCATCCATTTCACTTAAATTTTCAAATCTATTGGCATTAAGTTATACATAATACGTTCTTTTAAAAGGAAATTTGCAGGAGAGTGGTGTCTTCTTTTTCATTCCTAGTAATGATTATTTGTGCTTTCTTTAATATTTTCCAAGAACCTAGTTTTAGATCTTTTTTTCCTATCTATTATATGTTTGTTTGTCTCTTTTATTAATTTTTTATATAATCTTTATTCTTTATCAGCTTAATTTTACTTCTCTTGAGTTTCTCTTAACTCTTTATATAGATGTTTACTTCACTAATTTTGAAACTTTTTAAAAACTAATAAACATGTGTAGTCAACAATTGTTCCCTAAGTACTGCTTCAACTGCATCACCACAAGTTTGATATGTAATATTAATGTGTTATCATTCAGTTTAAAATACTTCAGATTTAAAATCATAAATTCCTTCATGATTTCTTCTTTGACCTATGGAATACTTAGAAGTTTGTTTATTTCAACATATTTTCACATATATAGGTCTTTGTTTTTTATTTTAGAGTAATTCCACTTTGGTTAGAGAACATACTATGTTATTATTTCAATCCTTTGAAAGCTGTTGAGACCTAAGATCCAGGTTATGCTAACCTTTTGTAAATGTTCCATGTGTGCTTAAAAAGGATGTGCACAATGCAGTTGTTAAGTGCAGTGTTCTAAATATACCCATTAGGTTAAGGTTTTTTTCTATTCTACGTGTTACTGAAAGAGAAATATTAAAATCTGCCATCATGAATGTGGATTTGCCTATTTCTCTTTAAAATTCTTTCTTTTACTTTATATATTTTGATAAATATACGTTAGGTGCACACAAAATAAAAGTTGTTACATATTCTGAGTGAATAAATTCTTTTTATCCATACGAATTAGCCCTCTCTATCTCTAATAAAGTCTTTTGCCTTAATGGCTATTTTTAATGTTAACATAGCTATACCAGTTTTATTTTGGAATGGTGTTTATGTTCTATAGCTTTTTCCATCTTTTTACTTTCAAGCTTTCTGGATTTTATGTCTTAGATTTGTCTACTCTAAAGAGCATGTAGTTGGACTGCAGTTTTTTTTTTCCCCCAGTCTGAAAATCATAGTCTTTTAAGTAGAGCACTTATTGCATTTGTAATTTGTATAACAGCTTATATATAGGGGTTTAAATCCAACACTTTATTTTGTACTCTCCATTTATCATACTTGTTGAATATTTAGTTTTGTCTTTCAAAATTATTTTTTATCTTTCCATCTCTTCCCATAATGTTTCAGAATGTATGCACTGTTTCTCTTCTTTTAGTGAGGACTCTGGAAATTAACATATGCCTCCTTAACTTCCCGATGTCTAAATTTAATTGTAGATAAAACAAAACAACTTCAAATACTTCAATTCCATTTATCTCCTCCCAACTTAAATATAATTGTTGCATATTTTAATTCTATCTCTTTTGTACATAGAGTACTTTTTTGTGTGTGTGTGTGTTACGCGGGCCTCTCACTGCTATGGCCTCTCCCGTTGCGGAGCACAGGCTCCGGACGCGCAGGCTCAGCGGCCATGGCTCACGGGCCCAGCTGCTCTGCGGCATGCGGGATCTTCCCAGACCGGGGCACGAACCCTCGTCCCCTGCATCGGCAGGCGGACTCTCAACAACTGCGCCACCAGGGAAGCCCTAGAGTACATTTTTTAACACTCAGTTTTGAAAGAGTTTCCTAAATGTTACAACTTATTTTGCTTTTCATTCCTTCTTGTTTCTCAAAACCTACATCTGAGCTCAATTTCCTTGTACCTGAAGTACACCCATTGGAATTCCCTTTAGTTGAAATGTATTGATAGTTTGCTCTTACAGTATTTTGTTTGTTTGAAAATATTTTTAATTTGCTTTTATTCTTGAAAGATATTTTCAACTGGTACAGATTCTGGGTGGACAGAAGACATATCAATCCATTCTCTTATGGCTTCCATTGTTGCTACAGAAGAAACCAGCAATTAAGTAATCACATATTGGAAGATGATTTTCTTCTCTGGATGCTTCTAGGAACTTCTGTTTGGCTATAGCCTTCTGGAGTTTCATTGTGATGTATATAGGCATGAGTACTATTTTTATTTATCCAATCCTGCTTGGAATTTCTTGGGCTTCTTGGGTCCATGGTGTGATCTCTTTTGTTAGTTTAGAATATTCGGAGTCATTATCTTTTCAAATACTGCCTCTGATATACTCTCTCCTTGCTTTCAGGGATTTCTGAGATGGTATGTGGGGTGGAGGAGGGAGAGGGTGCAGGGGAAAAAGCATCCTGATTGGGAGATAAGTCTCATCGTCATTATTAACTAGTAGAAAGCTAACACAGTCAGCTTTGTGGTGTGTCACATACACCACAAAAATATTTTACATGTGTATATGAGTTATCCAGTCTGCAAAACAAATTACTCCCAAACTTAGCAATTAAAAACAAGTGAGTATTACTTCACAGTTTTTGAGGTTTAGTAGTCCAGGAGTGGCTTAGCTGGGCGGGTTTGGCTCGGGATCTCTCACAAAGTTGCAGCCAAGCTGTTGGCCAGGGCGGTAGTCATCTGAAGACTAGATCGGGGCTGAATGATCTGCTTCTAAGCTCATGCACTGGTTGCTGGCAGGACACTTCAGTTTCTTGCTGGCTGTTGTGATATGAGATTCAGTTCATGCCCAGTCTCCTTGTCTCCTATTCAAGACTCTGCAGGCAAAAATAAGGTGCTTAAATAGCATTAGCTGCCCTGAGAATAAAGCCAAAGTTAGCACTTTACAGAAATGAAAATTTATAAAAATGACAAAGGTCATTTATTTCTACCTTTGGTTTAGCTGTTATTTAATATTCATCTGTATTAATTTTATCCTGAATGTGCACAAGAAATGCTATAGATCAGAAACAGATTTCTTATGAATAACCTCACAGTAAATAGCCCCTCTGCTCTCAGGCCTTATCCTTGGGGCACAATGATGAAAACCAGGTCAAATGTCTTATGTGGGTATCCAGACACTCCATAGGTGAGGACTGAAGGATAAGGAGGCAGCTGTCCCCTCCCCTCCTAGAAGGATTTCCTTGGATGCATAATGGGCCTGAGCCCTACCTCCAACCTTTTGATATGCCAATAAAAATCTCTCCAGGAGCCAGATAGTCCCACAGGTCTCCAACCTAGAGATGTCTTCAAGTTCTAACCTCCCTCTTTTGACGTGCAATCCCCCTGTCATCTTCACTTGGAACCTAGATGCCTATCCTGGGATGTAACTTATTGGCTTTGGGGGAGACAAAAGAAATTTTATTATTCTTTGAATCAGATGAATTAGGTAAACATATGGCTACAGATCTAACTATTATGTATGCAAAAATGTTTCTATGAGAAGTGAGAGCAAAAATTCTCTATTTTTATAGATTATACATTTCCGTGGCTCAAGAGGTTAGGAATTTTTACAGGAACACAGAGGAGTCCTGGGAAGTTTCATTTCCCCATAGTTGTCCTCCCCACTGCCCTGAGAAATGTCTGTGTGCCACTTTGGCCTAAAAAGTGAACTCTGCTATGGGAACATATGTATATGTATAGCTGATTCACTTTGTTATAAAGCAGAAACTAACACACCATTGTAAAGCAATTATACCCCAATAAAGATGTTAAAAAAAAAAAAAAAAAAAGTGAACTCTGCAATTTGTGTTTCCACCTTTTCTCCATGGTTCTTGGGCTTGTTCCTGGAGAGAAACTACTCCCCCCTAATAATAAAAGGCAATGAAATACTTTTCCCAGAACTCTTAAAAAGAATGAAATTCTCCTAGGCACATCAATGGAAACATCTTTTTCTTTTCTTTCTTTTCTTTTTTTGGCCAAAATCTTTGGTTTCCTTAAAATCCAAGCTGGTCATTTTGCCCACAGATTTCCTCCTAGAAGACCAGCTGTTAATTACCTATACTCATAGAGTGATCAAATCTCATTGTATTAGTCAACTATTGCTGAGATACTGCTACCTAACAAACAAGGTCCCAAACCTTCATGGCTTACAAGACAAGCACTTATTTTTCTTGCTCCAGATTTTGTAGAGTTTGGGTGAAATCAGCTGGGGTTGGTTTCAGACTGCAGGTTGGATCCCAGTCAACTCCTCATAAGTACTTGTTCTGGGAAGAGTGACAACTTGTAGCCTGTACTTCTCATGGTGGATGGCAAAGAAACAAGAGGATGAACAGATAAATATGTTCAACGCCTTACACAGAACTGGCACCTATCACTTTCTCCTACATCCCTGGCCAAAGCAAATCATCTTCTCACAGCCAGCGTAAATGGGTTGGGAAGTGCTCTCTGCCCATAGTGGAAGACAATTCATAGACTCATGGCAAAGGGCAGGGTTGTATGAATCTTTTAAGGGAGGGAGCAAAATGTTGGGGAAAAATAATCTACTCTACTCATGTTTTGAAGTTTGGGATGGCTTAGAAGTCTTCTAAATTCAGCTCACCAATAGACATTTGGAACTGGAGTTTGTTATTTAGAAGATATGTAGCAGAAAAAATGTGGCAGAGATGATTAACCGTCCCTCAAAAATGTTTGGTCTCCCTTCCAGGGAGTTGTGTTTTTTCTGGTGCCCTACAGATGCAGATGCCCTACAGGGAGTATATTTCCCACACCCTTTTGCATCCAGGTGCAGCCACGTGACTAGTTTCTGTCACTTCTGCTTTGACGCGAGAACGTCTTGTCCATCTCATATCCTCCAGTAGCTACAAGCAGGGAAACCCTGAGATAGATCTACAGAAGCCTTGGTTCCTCATTCACCCTGCAGAGAAAGGCTACTTGCTATCCAGACACACCCACTCCGGACCGTTAGATGAATGATGGCTATGCTGAGCTCATGAAATTTTGGAATTTATTTGTTACAATAGCTTGTAACATCTTCACTATTCTAAGCATTTCAGGAAGAAAAGTGTTTAAAGTAATGTGACAGCTGTGTGAGGTAATAAGAAAAAAATAACCACTTAGATTAGAAATTATAGCTTCTAATCCGGCTCTGCTGATAAGCAACCTTTTTTTTTTTAATTCATTTATTTATTTAATCTTGGCTGCGTTGGGTCTTTGTTACTGCACACGGGCTTTCTCTGGTTGTGGCGAGCAGGGGCTACTCTTCGTTGTGGTGCGTGGGCTTCTCATTGCAGTGGCTTCTCTTGTTGCAGAGCATGGGCTCTAGGCATGCAGGCTTCAGTAGTTGTGGCTCGAGGTATCAGTAGTTGTGGCTCGCGGGCTCTAGAGCACAGGCTCAGTAGTTGTGGCGCATGGGCTCAGTTGCTCCGCGGCATGTGAGATCTTCCTGGACCAGGGCTTGAACCCGTGTCCCCTGCATTGGCAGGTGGATTCTTAACCACTGAGCCACCAGGGAAGTTCCTGATAAGCAACTTCTTGATGCTAAGGACATTTTTTAAAACAATGGGTTTGGGGCTAGTTAATGTTTAAGGTCTCTTTCAGTTTAAAATTTTAGGATCTTGAAGGGCTTTCCATAGTCTTCAGAGAATAGGGAGCAGAAACAACATCCTCCCTTAAATGTTTTATGGAGTTCCCTGAAAGACAGAAAATTGGCAAGCACTCTTCTGCAAGAGAAAGAGCAAGTGAAATTTGGTTTTCATCCCTAAACAATGCCCTACAGTTATGCTAGCTCCAGCATCAGAAATGAATTAGAAGTGCGGTGCAGCTACTTTAAGTGGCCTTGGGTAAGTCATTTAAACTCTTTGAGCCTTGGTTCCTATTCATAAAACAGAGATATAAGTGTGATTTTGCAGCATGATTTTATGGATTAAATGAGCTATTACACATACATTTCATGGTGCAGTGATGGGCAAATAAGGAGCATGCAATAAGTACCCAATATATTATTGCAGTTATTTTTGTCTAGATTAGGATAGAGGATCAGGCTCTCCCTGGGTATGGGCTACACATGGGACTGTAGAATTGAATGATTAAATCCCAGGAAAGATTGAAGAAGCGGTCTTTGTGGAGGCCTCGATTCATGATGATGAAACCAAATGACATAGATCTATCGCTGCACATCCAGTGGGCTTGGAAATGACAGGAGAGGGTACTTGTAGGGTCAGCATCTTAATACATCAGAGAACTTTAAATGAATTTTCTGGCCTATGCTGTCCAAGCATACAAGGTGATGCTGAGAAACTGCACAGGGAGGCCATGAATTTAAGCAATCATTAGGCACTTGTCTGCCTTGATGTGCTTTTGATTGTCACCCAAGAAAGCAAGGAAGCCAATGGGACTTTACAATTAAAAACAATAATCCTGGGATAAATATTAGAAAAAAAGATATTCAGGATACTGCAGATCTACTGTTTTTAATGACGATTGGAGCCTGGCTAGCAGAAAGCAGCCCCCGCCTGCTTCTTCAGGAGAACCTCATTGTGTGACTCTGGGCCACATAGAGTGAGTTGCTTATTGAGGGCGGACGGGAGCCATGGGCCTCTTTTGCCCGGGAGGCTCTTAAACACGAGACAGACTGAGTTCTGCTTGGAGATCAATTAGGCAAAGTTAAAAATTCTCTTGAGAGAACATATGGGCTCCTTGAACCATATCCAAATAGCCAAATCCTTCCCAGCATTAAGGATACTCAGTGCCATCTTTCCATCTTCTTTGTTTCAGTTTGATCTTTTCCCTCCCTAATAGTGTCAGTTGTCACCTTCGGTTCTAATTTGTGATATAATTTTGATTTGTTTTGCATGCATAAAGGCTTCCCTATGTAGAATGCAACGTCTTTGAGAGAGGGGCTCTTTCATGTAATTCTAGAGATCTTCAAATGTGACTAGCAGAGGGCTAAATAGCAGGAATTCATTAGTAAAGACTAATTGAAATGAGTTTCTAACCACCTATGTAGTATGTCCTATACTGCATTTTTCATTTGGTAAAATTGGGTCATTTTTAAGGCAACATTGAAAGTCTCTTAAGGATGCAAATTCTGAATTAACATTTCTGTTTTGTCCTAACTCAGCAGTACATGATTCCCTGAATTGCCCACCATGTATAATGAGACTTTTGTGGAACTCTAGGAGTTGAGAAAAAGAAAAGTTAACTTAGCAAGTTCTTGACTCTCTGAGTCCAGCTCTGAATAATGAATACTGGAGCCACTATTTTCCAAACTGCCAGCGATAAATGCGATAAGCATTTTCAAAAGCCTAATTTTTAAAAAAACGATGCCAGTTTAAAAGATGTAATTTGAACATAAGTCACATGTGTTAGTGACGTCTGGTAGATAACTTTTTGTATGTGAAATATTTTTGTAAAAGCAGAAGAAAATGGGAGGAAAATGAGCTTTCTGATCAGGCATGTTCAAAAGACTAAATCTACTGTCTTGGTGATTTATTATCTCGAAAGTATGCTTCCTTTGAAAAGGATACTTGTTTAGAAGGAAAAGGAAAATTCCTTCTCATAGTGTGAGAGTTCTTTGAAAACCTCTTTCCCTATAGACCCAGAATCCTTATTTCACTTCCCCCTTCAGTGCTAAATTATCTTTAACTACTATCACATTACAAAAGTCACATTAAGAGTCACCTTGATTAAAGAGGAATGATTGGGTCAAATTTTGCCTCTAGGTTCCTGAGCATATCTTTGGGAACCGATTTGCTCCCAGATTTGTATCTTCTGTTGACTCCTTAGGTGACACAATTTCTTATGTCCATAAATGGAGGACTGGGGGCACGTCCAACTAGTTAACCAGCCCATGGTCTTTTCATTGCATGACAGTCTTTGATCAAACAATGAGGAGAGTAATTATGATCTGCAAAGAGGACAGATAATTACTATACTGATAGTAACAAGGCATTGTCTTGTTATAGGGTAACTCGGTGCGTGGATGGAGTTCTGGGAGTGTCTTTAGGATTTGCCTCGTCAGGTTAAAATGTACCCTTGATTGGGTAACACCTATCAATCCTGTGTGTTTTTTGAGTTTGCCTGAAGGTTGAAGAAAGAGATTCTAATGGTAGATAGGAAATTGGATTCAATGTTGGAAAGAGCTATTTGAAGGGAGTGTAAGGGACACCAAGAAATGACTTGTTTAGGTGAAATAAACATGTGGATAGAGGGCTGGTTTTGTGCTTTCAAAAATCTCTAGCAATTGATCACTGCAATAGCTGTAATTTCTTGGGTGATTACAGTCAGCAAGGTTTTTCCCAAAGGACAACAATGGTCTCAATTGAAAAGTCTACAAGCAAGTTAGTTTGGACTTTTAAACATGGCCCTTAGCTATGCAAATAATGAATTTATGTCTTGCAGAAAACAAACTGAGTGAGGCGTTGTCCTTTCTTTGGCTACTTTTCTTCTCTCTGATGCCTAATCCCAACCACAAACATATAGCCTGAAGTTTGATTATTTAATTCCTTTTGCTATCCATTTTATAAAACTATAAAATTAATTTTACAGTTTCTTTCATTGGGCTTCAGTCAAGCTTGTCTTAAAGTAAGGACAGTGTTATTTAAGATTTCCTTCTGTCATGTGAGACTAATTGGTCTAATTCATTATGTAAAAAACTGTATGGGCTATGAGACAAATGAGGTAATGTATTTTGAACACTAGTGTAATTGCTAATGAGATCTAATGTGAGTAAACTGCCTGTAACTTAAGAGTTTCAACATGATGGATATGTTACACTTTACTAAGGAAGGAGCTGAAATAAGTTATAGCCTCAGTTAGCAGTGCACTTACAGAGGAAAATAGAGAGTGAGGGAGAATACAATTTAAATTAAGATATTTCACTTTAAGGTTAGCTTTTTTGGTGTGTGGTCTTCTTCCAACATGTTGGATTTGAATAAAATGCTAGCTGGTGACCAGCTGCTCCTTTTAATTGCCTGTGAACCAATGTAGTAGCACATTCATTTTGAGTAGGGCATTTTTTTTTTAACATCTTTATTGGAGTATAATTGCTTTACAATGATGTGTTAGTTTCTGCTTTATAACAAAGTGAATCAGCTATACATATACATATGTTCCCATATCTCTTCCCTCTTGCATCTCCCTCCCTCCCACCCTCCCTATCCCACCCCTCTAGGTGGTCACAAAGCACCGAGCTGATCTCCCTGTGCTATGCAGCTGCTTCCCACTAGCTGTCTATTTTACGTTTGAATAAAGACACAGACCTACTAGAGAATGGACGTGAGTAGGGCATTTTGAGAAGGATTGACGTCACAACAAAGCCAAGGTCCAGAGAAACCTAGGGTGTTTATCAGTCGTAATTGAATAGACTTGCATCCCATTGTTCAGTGACAAACCTGGGATGACAGCTTACAAATAGAGTGTAGTATATGTCTTTGAAGGGATGGGGAGACAGATGCAGAAGTTTCTTTTGCTATAGTTTTACCCACAATTTTCTTTCTTTTTTTTTTTTTTTTTTTTTTTTTTGGTGGTACACGGGCCTCTCACTGCTGTGGCCTCTCCAGTTGCGGAGCACAGGCTCCGGACACGCAGGCTCAGCGGCCATGGCTCACGCACCCAGCTGCTCCGCGGCATGTGGGATCTTCCCAGACCGGGGCACGAACCCGTGTCCCTTGCATCGGCAGGCGGACTCTCAACCACTGCGCCACCAGGGAAGCCCACACAATTTTCTTTTTGATAACACAGATATGAATGGATTAACAACAGACAGCAGGATGAGGAGAGAGATGTTTGTCCCAAATGTGGGAAATGAAAGAGGATGTTCAGTCAAATAGAGAAGGCATAGAGACCATGAGGGCTTAGCAATCTCTATGGATGGTCAGGAAAATAGTCAGCTTTCACAAGTCTTATTTGAGGTATCAGTGGGTCTCCACTGGTGATTTATGTATAAAAGTAAGGACCTAGATATATGATGTTCAAAGACTAGATGGGCCAACAGTTGCTGGATACTCTCCTCCAAACTTTGGACTATTTGGAGTTAACAAAATGTTAACTCAGGAAACTGGCAAGAATTGGATGTGATTCAAGCCATGGGAAAGAACTGGAAAATAGATTTATTAGAGTCGAACCTTCGACTGGAGCTGAAAGCTAGGAGATTATCTTATGAACTATGGGACTTGGCTTGGGAGCTCAAACATGCAGGTCCTGCTATCAAAATGGGAACCTGTGATGGAGGGGAAATATATCAACTGACATTTGAGAATCAATGTGGGAAGCTATTGGTTAGCACTCCAGGTTAACTCTGTAGTAAAGATAATTTAGAAAGAAAACCAGTAAAATGGAAATTCTATGGGCTAAGACATCTTGCCTGCCTTTTCATGGCTGCCTCTCTGGTGCTTAGAAGATAGCCTGGTGCATAATGGGTGCTCATTGTGTATTTTTAAGGAGTGTAAATGTGGGGTGCAGAGTTCTACAAGCATGTGAAAGTGGTTTAGATAGTGCAATTTAGGTGTAACTTACCTGAGAATGAACCAGGGTTGGAGAAATTCCTGCTTTATCTGATAGGAGAACCAATGGGTACAGGGGGAAGTTGGAGAAGAAAAATATAGGAAAGAGATGCTGGCTGACACAGCCAATGACAGAGCTTCCTTTCTCTGCATCTCAATGTTAGGGTCATTGTCATACCTTGAGACTAGAGATTCATTTCAGTTCTTTAGTATTTTAATAGTAAATTAGATTAAATTCCCATTCAAGCCCTATAAAGACCACTATCAGATCCCAGCAAAAATTATGTATGTCATTTTAGCAAAATTGGATATAAACCAGTCGCTATCTACTCACCTCACCTATCTTGCCACTTTCTGGCACCAGCCAGCAAGGTGCTGAGGTGGGAGAGGGAGCCATTGGCCATATATCTTTTTTTTTTTTTGGCCATATATCTTTTTTAATCTCTTCTACTTAATCAAATGACTTAAGGGAAGATATATTTTTTTCAATGAATATGCCACAGATTCACAAAATGTATGTAAATATATAATGTAAAGCAGTTGCTTTATAAGTGCTTGATGGTAATAATAAAGAGAAAAAACAGATGTGTAGCTCATCCTTAGGTAATTCATAAGTCACATGTCTAAACACAAGAATTTTCAGTCAAATACTTTCTTGACAGTTTAGAGCAATGAATGCACAGGAAATAGGTAATTTTATGTGAAGCAATAGAAATTAACCAGAGAAAGTTACTAGAGTTAGTAACTAGAATTAGTTCCTAGAATAGAACTATAACTATATTAGTTACTAGAATAAGACCTATAATAAAAGTATGCCAGTAAAGAATCTTCCATGGTAAAAAGCACTGTCAAATAAGGAAGCAGTAGGACTTGTAATATGGTATCCAGTAATACAGTTATAGATATCCCTTGCTATTTGATGCCTTTCTGTGTAAAACTCAGGAACAGATAGATTTGGCTTATTCAGCATCCCTCTTTATCTGAAACCAATATCCAAACTCTAGCAACCTAGCCTCAGGAACTGAATATATTCACGCAGAGAGGAATATTTGTATATATGTAGACTTAAAACAATTTTAAATGATATCAATGATAGTCCCAGAACATTCTCCTCAGTCTGAAGGGCACAGCAATTAATAAAAGTAATAGTCACAGTTGGTCTCTGGCTTAGCATCCATGGGCCAGATGCTTGGAAACCCAGCTTTCCTGTCTTCTACACTTGGGCTTGGAGATTCCTTCTCATCTCATATAGGCCTCTGCTCCCACTTCACCGTGGGTAGCTGACCATCCTAGCAATGTCTCAGTGGTCCTCCTAAGCTGCATTCGGTGGTCACTATGCACCGTTGTTCTCATTTGCATCATCTCTATCTCTTAAGTGGACAAAAATTGGTTAGGAGCTGCGACAGTGCTTTGGGGACAGCCCACCTCCATCTCCACCTCTAGTCATGACTATAACCTCTTTTACAAAATACCTTTTCCTAATTTGTGTCAGAAACTTCTGATTGCCCTCCAATATTCACTTAAACGTGGCAAAAGTCTATCTAGCAAGAAACTACATTTTCTAGCTTCTTGCACCTAGATGTGATCATGTGACTACTTTTTGGACAATGTGATAGGAGTGAGAGAAGTTTGTTCTGTTGCTGTGTTATGCTAGCTGCTTTCCGTTCCCTTTCTTTAACTGCCTTTTCCTGAGAAGTAACGGACAGTGGAGCTGCTACCTCACACCCAAAGATGGAAAGCGGTTGTTAAGGATGGTAGAACTCTTCCATTTACCCTGAAATGTTTGCCTCTGGACAGTTATATGAGAAAGAGTCTAATTTAGTATATGGGGACTCTTTGTTATAGAAGCTTAGCCTGACTCCCAACAGCAGCTACTTTCGGGGAGTTTTGTGTCTTTGCACCAAGTATTGGATTTGAGCAACACTTGCTAGAGCAGAAGACTTGAATCATTACCGTGTTTTGATTTTTCTATCTCGGGGGAGCCTGTGGACCAGTGTGTCCTTTCTTTCTCTTGGAGTTCATGATAACAACCCTGCTCCTCTATAAAACCAGTTTCACTCTCACAGCTGAGCAGATTGGTTTCTGTGAACCTGATGACAGACTTACCTGTGGGTCTTTGGCCGTCTCTGTGGGGATTCACTGCCCAGAGCTTATCAGCTCTCTCCCACTTTGGGACCCTGTGCTTGTGCTTTGTGTCTGCAATGCTTTCTCTCCAGATCTTTGCATCATTTACTTCTCAGCTCAAATATTACAGGTCCCAAACCTCACCCCACATTTCAGTCTCTCTTTCATTACCCTGTCATATTTCCTGTATAGCATTTTCTGCTACCTAAATGATTCATGTATTTGTTTACAGGTTTATTCTATTTTGATAATAGACACTTTGAGCACAGGGCGTTCATTTATTTTGGTCACTGGCCTATCCCTGTTTCCTAGAACTGTGTCTAACAGAAAATAGAGTTTCAACAAATATTGGTAACGAATAACTGTTGAATGAACGAATCTCCTAAAGGACGTTAAGGTTATAAGTTATAGCCACCTCAAGTAGGTAGAAGTCTCAATCTAAATACACAGAATGATAGTCTAGCCTGATTGAATTTTTAGTAAAGTTCCAACTGGATCTGGGAAGTTTCTTTTCTGAAATTTTCCTTTATATTTAACAGCTTATACCTATTGATTGGTGGAGTCTGAAGACCCCACACAAAGTGATTCAGGTATTGAAAGTTTTAGAAATTAAAAAAACTAACAATGCCTAGGAAAATAGTGTGTGTGTCTGTTGAATAATGAAATATTAAATTATAATTTCAATATTAATTTATTTATCAGCATGAAGAAATGGACTAAATTATACCAGAGAAATTTTTTTAAAACCCTCTTTGCCTGAATATGTGCATCCGTTCCATTTAAATTGGTTATATTCCCTCCAATCTCTTATGGCTCTGCATCATCTCATCAGGGTTTAAGCCATGTGGGTCCCATTACTAGGCGGTGTAATAATGTACACCTCTTCTACTCCTGCTACTACTTCTACTACTTCTACTTTTAGTCCTGGTGTTTCTATGTTTTGGTGATGATGATTTGCTGATTCTAAGTTGTTAATAGTGTCTCTAGCGGTCTTTCAATTTTCTTCTCTTGGTTTTGTCTTTTCCTCCTGGTAAGCATCTTTAGTAGGTTGAATAGTATTCTCCTAAAACGCATGTTCATCTGGAACCTCAGAAATAGGATATTTGCGGATAATTAAGAAAAGAATTGAAATGAGATCATCCTGGATCAGAGTGGACTCTAAATTTGACGAGAGTGTCCTTATAAGAGTCAGAAAAGGAAATGTGAAGAGGGATCAGAGATTGGAGTGATGCATCTACCAGCCAAGGAACACCAAAGATTGCTGGCAGCCGCCAGAAGCTAGAGGCAAGGCATGGAACAGGGTATTCCCTCAGAGCCTTCGGGAGGAAGCAACCCTGCTAACACTTTGATTTCAGATTCTGGCCTTCAGCGCAGTGAGAGAATAAAGTTCTATTGTTTTAAGCTACCCAGTTGGTGGCATTTTATTATGGCAGCCACAGGAAACTGCTACAGTGTCTTTCTGGCTTATCAGGCCACAACGTGAGTTACACCTGTGAGCTCTGCCTTGGGTAGGGCAGGCTGATGTTGTTACTTAGACTCAGTTGACTCTAATTTATTTCTCTCGGGACTATCTCAGACACAAACTATAAGCTATCTACCTTTGAAAAGAGACGCATTCTTTTAAGCTATGAGAGACAGTAGAATCAATTATAGTCCAAATTCAAACCTCTCCTATTTAATTCCTTGATCCATAGTTTTGTGAAAATAGACATATTTAACCTTTCATTATTTCTGATAAGTATAGAAGAATTAAAACATGAACTCAAAACCTGATTTTTAAGCTATGATTTTCTTAAGGCATTTTTTAAAATTACAAGGCCAGCTGTGTCCAGTGTAGCTCCAGGAAGCCTAATGTGCTTCTAGAAAGAATGTGGGATCCATAACTTGTCATTTTCTCCATTTAATTTTTGCTGAAGAATTTCACTCTATCCTTTGGGTATCTCCATTTCATTCATTAATGAGTCCTGAGCTTATGAAATGAATGATGGGACTAAACTGTCAAGCAGGAGAGAAATACTGTGTTTTTTTTTTCCCTGTGTGACATTGCTACTTTCATCTTAACTCGTTTGCTTCAAGTCCCTGTCATATTAGCCCCATATATCAAAAAAAGACTAAATAAAACCTAGTGCTAATTTTATTTTGGTTTCCTACCTAGTGTTAACTCATTCCCACTTTCAGTTTTGGGTTTTCGCTTCTTGTTCAAAGTTTTTTGGCAGGTTATCATGAATTGCTGTAAATTATGATGGTTTGGGTTTTTAGGCCTTTGGGGTGAATTGCTAAGATGAATAAGCCTATTATTTAGTTTTATTTTTGATAACTCCCTGTGAAACATTTCTTGAGTAAATGTTAGGACGCAATAGAATGGTAAAGTAATTTGCATTTAATAGTCCATGTTCAGGATTTTGGAAGTATCTGCATAGCATCATTTTTTTGCCGCTTTTCTTTTGTAGGCCTAAATTGCTGTTTTACTGTCACAGTAGCCCTATAATCACTTAAATGAATGGCGTTGCATTTTGTTTTACTTGGAGAACAAAGAGAAGTCAACTTCCAACAGTGGTGTGTTGACTGTTTTACATCCTGTGATATTCTTGTTCCTTCATACAACCTATGTTTATTGGTCAAAGTTTAAGTGTCACAGCCCCAGCTTTGACTACCCCAGACTGAAATTAAACCTGTTTAACTCTGTTTCCCCAACCTACCCATCAGTCCTATATCTCTTATTAAGACTGGTGTTATTGTTACCCACCAGGTTGTCCATGCTAGAAACTTTCAACTAATCCTCAGTTCTTTCTTTTACCCCACCTTTCCACATCCAAGTGGACACCAAATTCCTGTCAGTTCTGCCTTTTAAGTATCATTCAGATTCTGCCTCTGTCCTCAACTCTGCTGTGCATGTCTTTATTTTTTTAACATCTTTATCAGAGTATAATTGTTTACATTGTTGTGTTAGTTGCTGCTGTATAACAAAATGAATAAGCTATACATATACATATATCCCCACATCCCCTCCCTCTTGTGTCTCCCTCCCACCCTCCCTATCCCACCCCTCCAGGTGGTCACAAAGCACCGAGCTGATCTCCCTGTGCTATGCGGCTGCTTCCCACTAGCTATCTATTTTACATTTGGTAGTGTATATATGTCCATGCCACTCTCTCACTTCATCCCAGCTTACCCTTCCCCTCCCCGTGTCCTCAAGTCCATTCTCTAAATCTGCGTCTTTATTCCTGTCCTGCCCCTTCAGAACCATTTTTTTCCTTAGATTCCATATATATGTGTTAGCATTTGGGTCCCATTATCTCTTGCATGCTTCTTTAACAACTCACACCTAATGCTTCCCTTCCTAGCCTACCTACTTCCTAGTGATTTTCTGTAATTAAGAGAGTATGAAGTCTTAAATCACTGAACTTTTCTCACCTTCAGTGAGACTTTTTTATTTGAAAGCTTGACTTTGTTGAGTCATCAAAGGGTTTTCTAGATTCTCAAATATCCCTTTATAGATTTGGCCTTTAGACACCTAACCTTTGTCCAGCCAGACCAAATAGCATCGCAGAATTTTACCTGCTATACATTTAGTCATAGATTTTTGTTTTAAAGTTAGTTGTGCCTCACAATTCACTTAAATGAATGACTATCCATTCTATTTTATTAGGAAAAAGAAGGAAGCCAGCTTCTGACACTGACGTATTGACACCACATTTCACACCACAGTACTGGAAGAGCAATCTGGAGGGGAAAAGAGATGCGGAGGAGTTCAGATTTGAGTGTCTAGGTTCCTACGTCATGGCTGCAACTCTTGAGGTGGGAACATTCTAGAACAACCCAGATAGGTTTTGAAGAATCAGGGAAAGCTGGAATTAGTGTCTGCCTTTCTAGACACTCCTGGGGAGACTGCAGGTCTCTTGGAGAAGATCCCTGTCCAGCATTGGGCTGCTACCAGCAGGGATGGTGAAGGAAGTTATGTAGGCAAATGGACCTGGATAGTCCTCTCAGTTACCCAGGGTCAGAGTGTGTCTGCAAGGGACCAAGGACGTCCCACCTGCCCCAGTGGAAGTGCGTGGGAGCTTTGCGGGCACAGGTACATCAGGTACAGTGGGTTGGGATAAGGTGATCAGGGGCATGTGCCCCCAAAGACCAGGAAGCGCCACATTTCAATGCACACCAGCACAGCCATCTGAGGGAAGGTTGGCAAGGACTCAGAAGAAGGCATGCTCCCTGGAGACCTGTCTTCCTGCCTCCTTGGAAAGCTCCAGTGTCCTGGGCAAACCTAGAACTGAGGAGGCAGAGAAGAAACTAAATTATCTTTAACTGGCACAGTTTTATCCTTTGTTTTTCTCATCAGCTAGAATGGAGATTTATAGGAAATAAAGACAGCTACGTTTCCTGGTCCTGCCCTTCTCCCCACATCAGAGCTATTCTGAATAAATTTAGTCCCAGCTACAATCAATTTGCTGTATACACACCTCCACAGGATCTCTGTAGTGTAAAGGTCACACATCTGTCATATAAAAGTCATAGGCTTCTGTGAGCCACAAACAAGTTCCCTATTCTCTCCTCCTGAGCTTCTCAATTCCTGCATCCTAAGCTCTCTGAATTTCTCTCTAAATCTGGAACCCCAAAATCGCTTCACTCTTTTGTGCCATTTGTATATGCTGCCTCTGGACCTGGGGTGTCTTTCTCCTGGACTGCACCTGGCAACCGCCAACTCATTCTTGGAGACCTAAAGAAAAGAGACTGTCTTCTTTGTGCCTCTGTTCCTGCATCTACAGTTTGCTGTGCCTCTGTTTCTACATAGCTGCCTGTTACCACACGCGCCTTGCTTCTGAGTGCAAAGTAGGGAAGAAAACACCACCAACTATGTTGGTTGAATGAACTAACTAATGACACAGAAGACGAATTGTTGTCTTCTGTTTGTAGTATACTTTCTCTTAAACACCCCATTGAACTTTCCTATAGACTTGTCAAATAACTTGTTTTAAGTCCAATCTCTTAGTTACAAAAACAGTAAAGCTATGGTTAGTGAAATTTTAATTCGGATGAAAGCATTTAGATGGATGACGCTAATGGCCATTAATATTCTCTCTGTAATACACGTCTCGATTTGAAGCGGGGATTTTCAAATCAATCATTATCATTTAATAAGATTTCTATTACTTAGAGCTCTATGCTTTGACCCTGAGTAAAAACAAAAGGTTCAAGCCTTTTTTTCTGGGTGTTTGTGTGCCTGACCTCTCAGAAGATAACTTCTATGCTTAAATGAAATAAACCAGAAATTGTTATAGGAAGAAGAAAAGCAGAGTGAATAGTTTACCAAAATGTGACTTCAATATGCTCCACAGTACTGCCTCAAAGTTCAAAGGAAAACATTAGTCCCAGGAAACTTGACATTAAGGACTTATTTTTAAACTACTGGCTTTATATGAACCAGAACATAACAGTGTTTATGAAATAATAACTTCAAAGACCAATTTCAATCAGAATAGATTAACTAGGTTGAGGTAACCTCACACATTTTGTATATATATGTGTGTGTATTTTAGAAGGACTCAAAATGATATGAGGAAACTTGACCCTGTAGTGTGCTAAAGGACACCGTATTTACAGGCAGAGAACCGGAGGTTCAGTCCCAAATTTACTATTAGTTAGCTGTATGGCTCTGAGCAACTAATTCCTCTAGGAAGGATGTGATAGAGGATCTCCAAGTTCACTCCATGAGTTGTAATTTGTTGGCATCTAAATCAATACCACAAAGTAACAGATTGAAGAAGGAGAGTAAAAACAGCAAATGTAGAAATATAAAATGGAAAGAATAAAATTAAAAGGGTAAATGGCATAGATTTAAAAACCCAGGCACTAGGTAAGCAACCTGAGGTTTTGAAAAAAATACTATACCTTCAGGCATATTTTCGATAAAACTAATGCTGTCTCAGCTTCTTCTCCTTGAAATTTAATAACATATTTTTAGACTAGGGCAATATTTTTAAATTTTTTTAAAAATCTAGGTCAGTCCTAATATATATATGTGTGTGTGTGTGTGTTCTAGCTTGCATTCTAATTGTTAAGAATTTTGTGTTGAAAATTCCAGGATAACAGTATCATACCCTTTCTTTCATAATCCTTCTTTTTTATTTTTTTTTCTTTTGTTGTTGTTTTGCAGTCTAATTCAGGGAAACTCAAAGTGGAATACGTGTCACCCTGTGGTGGACACGATAATGCATTGGGGTGAAAGCGTTTGAACTTCCAGTAATATTTATTTTATGCCATTTTTCTAATTTATGTCAAAAATAAGTTTTATAGTGTTCATAATAATATAAAGTAGTACACATTTAACAATTTAAATAAATCATATACACAAATCCTGGTTACGTGATTGAAAGATGTGTACTGATAGGACTGTGTATAGCAGCCGAAACCTACTCTGGGAGAGATGTCGACCATCAGAGATTTCCTCCCTTCTGAGATCTATCTATCAGTTTATACATAGATATACATCCAGTTTATATATCCATGTTTTATTTTAAATTTAAATATATTCACTAAAGAAAATTTGGAGAGTACAAAAATATGTAAGAGGAGGTCAATGACATAATCCTCATGTTTCGCCCTCCATGTACACATACAAATCACGATTCTTTCGAGATCATAATGTCATAAAAATCTGTTGTAATTGTACATGCCCAAGGTAAGTCACATAAAGATGAAAAATTTCCAAAACTACCCATGATTATTTCTTTGGGGAATTTTTTTTTTTTAAACATCTTTATTGGGGTATAATTGCTTTACAATGGTGTGTTAGTTTCTGCTTTATAACAAAGTGAATCAGCTATACATATACATATGTTCCCATATGTCTTCCCTCTTGCGTCTCCCTCCCTCCCACTCTCCCCATCCCACCCCTCCAGGCTGTCACAAAGCCCCGAGCTAATATCCCTGTGCCTTGCGGCTGCTTCCCCCTAGCTATCTACCTTACTACTTCTTTGGGGAATTGAATGAATTGTTACAACACTTTTTTAGTTTCTGTTGGAATGTGTTTTTAGAAGGTGAGGGCTCCTGTTATTTAACTAGGTTAATAACCTAGTTTAGAACACATTTCAGAAATATGGTACATAAGGTTGCAACTAAAAGAGGTGACTTTCTTTTTTAATTCTAGAAAAATAATCAGAACGAGGATAACCCGTAGTTTAAGCAGTTACTCTTATGTACACAGTGGACATAACTCCAACACGAGCAACTAGAACTCTTAATGGTTTTCTCTCTGTACAATATCTGATCCTGGTTCCCAGAGGAGCAGGTCTTCTGTTCATTTTTGTTGTGATTTTGCTTGTTGTTGACATTAGGCATCCTGTTCTCCAGATAAAATAAAGATATTTTGTTGGGAAGGAGTAATTTCTCAGAATGACTTTTACTTGTACTTTTCCTGCCTAGAAAAGGGGACTCGTTTTCATTCTCCTTTATTCATGCATGTATTTAATGCAATAAATATTTAAGTGATTCAAATGTACAAAGCACTATGCCAGATATAATCTGGATATCCGGGACAACCTTTTCTGTCTGTGTTTTACTTTCAAAATATCTTGACTCACTATTTTCCATGGACTTTGCTGTGTATCTTAGTAGCAGCCTATGAGCATGAAATTTACCTTTCTGAGCGCTCTTGGGAACAAACGTATTTTAAAATTGACTTACTATAATATTTGGAAATTTTTTAGTTTGATTTGTAAAACATATATTCTAGAAGCCGTTTATTCCTTCTGAGATACTTTGGCTTCACTCAGGACAGTGTGAGCCATGAGGACTAGAGTAGAGTTCCCAGCCTGAGTGACAAGGCCTGAGACTGAATCTGAGATTGTAAGCAATGACATTCCTGGCTAGCGTCTTTTTAAATATAAAAGTTAAAGCTCTCTTTTCTTTCCCCACTTTTAAAATTATTTTTTTATTGAGATATAATTGACATACAACATTATATTAGTTTCAAGTGTTCAACATAACGATTTAATATTTGTACCTGTCATGAAATTATCACCACAATAAGTCTAGTTATCTCTCACCATATATAGTTACAGAATATTTTTTCTTATGAGACCTTTAATGATCTGTTCTCTTAGCAACTTTCAAATATGCAATATAGTATTATTAACTGTAGTCACTATGCTGTTCATAATATCTCCAGAACTTACTTATTTTATAACTGGAAGTTTGTATGTTTTCACCACTTTTGCACATTTTACCCACCCCCTCTCTCTGCCCCAATCACCAATCTGTTCTCCAGATCTATGAGCTTGTTTGTTTGTATGGTTTTAGATTTTACATATGCATGAGATCATATAGTATTTGTCTTTCTCTGCCTGATTTATTTTACTTACTAAAGCTCTCTTTTCAAATAAATTGCAAACTTTGAAAATTAAAAAGTTATTAAATGCAAGAACTACCTAAGTCCATTTGATAACTTTGTCTCGAAACATTATCGTTTAAATTGGTAATTCTTAAATTATGCACTATTACTCTGCAAACTGAACTATAGATGTTCCATTGCTTAATTAAATAACAGTGACCGTTCTCACTTTTCTGAAAGTATTACTTCAATGGACGTGATGTTTTGAATTTATATTTCTCTCCTTTGTTTCCTCATCTGTAAAATGAGGATAATACTAAGACCTGTCTGCTAGGTTTGTTGAGAGGACTAAATGAGCAAAGTGCTGAGAGTACTGCCTGGTCTGTATGATCCACCTATGTATATTTTTTCTTAAACTTTTGATAACTACTTTTACCTACCTGACTATCAAAGGAAATAATAAAATTTACAAGCTGATGTCAAATGAATACAAAGGGAATTAAGAAATAGTCATTCATCTTCAATCAGCATCTTGTTTATTTCCATTGATAATCATGCCACAAGAATAATATTTAAGAGAGTTAAAATAACTTAGATAACTTAAAATAATTCAACTGGTTTTAAAACTAAAAATTTCAGTGTCTTTTATTTGCTTGTTTGTTTCTTTTTGTTTAATTTCAAGCTGACGATTATATTGGAATCATGTGGTTTGACAAATGCCATTTCTCTATGAGCTATCCTGATTTCTGGATCCTCACATTTGGAAATAATTGACCATTATCAAATACTTAGATTTGCTACTCTCTAAGCTTAGATTTCAATGAAAATTGTAGGAAAAAAATGTTTTAAAATGAATGAGAAAGAAAAGCTGAGAGAGTCTAAATAGTTTAAAATTAGGTCCTGGGCATATTGGTCACTGTTTATTTTCATGGTTATAAGATCCTTGGCTTATCCAATGTAGTGAAAATCCAATACCTTTAAGCAGTTGGCCCAAGTTTGATTTTTAGGCATTTTGATTTATAAATTGAATTCTATGTAACCTTTACAGGATTCCCAACTCCATTATCATGTATTACTTTTGTAATGTGTTTTGAGCACTGCCAATGTGTTCAGAATTGAAAAGCATATTAAAGTGAGCCTACTCCCACAATGGTCTAAACATTTTAGCTGAACATTTTATTTTTCTACCTCTGCACATTTGGAAAATGCTGCTGTACATTCTTTTCCCCCAAAATACATAGACGCTCCTTTCAAAGTATTGTTGGAGAGTTCTCATTTGATAATGTTGCTAGACTCTGGATGATGTTCTCTGGGAGTCCTTAGTGGCATCCTAAGGTGACAGCAACCATCCAATTATCACTCTTGTTTTTCAAAATGTTTGGGCCAGGGACTTAACTGGCAGTCACGTCCTCTCCATGACCTCCTCCAACAGAGATCTTCATATATTTAAAGGATTGACCCATGACAAAAAGGAGCTACTGTTCTGGGAGTATGACTAGGACCAGGGGGAGGAAGTTGTGGAAGCAGTTTTCTGCTGAAGAATCTCCAGTACAATGTTGAAGAGAAGTGGTGAGAGTGATTGATCATCATTGTCTTGCTCCTGAACTTACCAGTAACACTGTTGGTTCAAAATTTTCTGGAGTTCCCTGGTGAAAGCTGAAATTGGCCACTGTATACAGAAGGCAAGGAGAGACCAAAGAAAGAGGCAGACCACTCCAGATTGACATGTAGCTGACAGGATCTTGGTGCTCCAGCTGGGTGTCAGGCCTGAACCTCTGAGGTGGGAGAGCCGAGTTCAGGACATTGGACCACCAGAGACCTCCAGGCCACACGTAATGTCAATCAGCAAGAGCTCTCCCAGACATCTCCATCGCAGTGCTAAGACCCAGCTCCACTCAACGACCAGCAAGCTCCAGTCCTGGACACCCCATGCCAAACAACTAGCAAGATAGGAACACAACCCCACCAATTAGCCGAGAGACTGCCTAAAATCATAATAAGTTCACAGACACCCCAAGTCACACCACCAGACGTAGTCTTGCCCACCAGAAAGAAAAGATCCAGCCTCATCCAACAGAACAAAGGCACCAGTCCCCTCCACCAGGAAGCCTACACAATCCACTGAACCAACCTTACCTACTGGGAGCAGACAACAAAAACAATGGGAACTATGAACCTGCAGCCTGTGAAAAGGAGACTCTAAACACAGTAAGTTAAGCAAAATGAGAAGACAAAGAAATACGCAGCAGATGAAGAAGCAAAGTAAAAACCCACCAGACCAAACAAATGAAGAGGAAATAGGCAGTCTACCTGAAAAGGAATTCAGAGTAATGATAGTAAAGGTGATCCAAAATCTTGGAAATAGAATGGAGAAAATACAAGAAACATTTAACAAGGACCTAGAAGAATTAAAGAACAAACAAACAATGATGAACAACACAATAAATGAAATTAAAAATTCTCTAGAAAAAAACCAATAGCGGAATAACTGAGGCAGAAGAATGGATAAGTGACCTGGAAGATAAAAAGGTGAAAATAACTACCACAGAGCAGAATAAAGAAAAAAGAATGAAAAGAATTGAGGACAGTCTCTGAGACCTCTGGGACAACATTAAACATACCAACATTCGAATTATAGGGGTCCCTGAAGAAGAAGAGAAAAAGAAAGGGACTAAGAAAATATTTGAAGAGATTATAGTTGAAAACTTCCCTAATATGGGACAGGAAATAGTCAATTAAGTCCAGGAAGTGCAGAGAGTCCCATACAGGATAAACCCAAGGAGAAACAGGCCAAGACAAATATTAATCAAACTATCAAATATTAAATACAAAGAAAACATATTAAAAGCAGCAAGGGAAAAACAACAAATAACATACAAGGGAATCCCCAAAAGGTTAACAGCTGATCTTTCAGCAGAAACTCTGCAAGCCAGAAGGAATGGCAGGACATATTTAAAGTGATGAAAGAGAAAAACCTACAACTAAGATTACTTTACCCAACAAGGGTCTCATTCAGATTCAATGGAGAAATGAAAACCTTTAAGGCAAGCAAAAGCTAAGAGAATTTAGCACCACCAAACCAGCTTTACAACAAATGCTAAAGGAACTTCTCTAGGCAGGAAACACAAGAGAAGGAAAAGGCCTACAATAACAAACCCAAAACAATTAAGAAAATGGTAATAGGAACATACACATTGATAATTACTTCAAATATAAATGGATTAAATGCTCCAACCAAAAGACACAGACTGGCTGAATGGTTACAAAAACAAGACCTGTATGTATGCTGTCTACAGGAGACCCAGTTCGGACCTAGGGACACATACAGACTGAAAGTGGGGGATGGAAAAAGATATTCCATGCAAATGGAAATCAAAAGAGAGCTGGAGTAGCAATTCTCATATCAGATAAAATAGACTTGAAAATGGAGGCAATTACAAGAGACAGAGAAGGACACTACATAATGATCAAGGGATCAGTCCAAGAAGATAATACAATTGCAAATATTTATGCACCCAACATAGGAGCACCTCACTGCATAAGGCAAACACTAACAGCCCAAACAGGGGAAATCAACAGTAACACAATAATAGTAGGGGACTTTAACACCCCACTTTCACCAATGGACAGATCATCCAAAACGAAAATAAATAAGGAAACACAAGCTCAAATTGACACATTAAATAGGAAGAACTTAATTGTTATTTATAGGACATTCCATCCAAAAAGAACAGAATACACTTTCTTCTCAAGTGCTCATGGAACATTCTCCAGGATAGATCATATCTTGGGTCAGAAATCAAGCCTTGGTAAATGTTAGAAAATTGAAATCATATCAAGTATCTTTTCCAACCACAACACTATGAGACTAGATATCATTTACAGGAAAAAGTCTGTAAAAAATACAAACACATGGAAGCTAAATGATGCACTACTAAATAACCAAGAGATCACTGAAGAAATCAAAGAGGTAATCAAAAAACACCTAGCAACAAATGACAATGAAAACATGACCACTCAAAACCTATGGGAGGCAGCAAAAGGAACTCTAAGAGGGAAGTTTATGGCAATACAATCCTACCTCAAGAAACAAGAAACATCTCAACTAAACAACCTAACCTTACACCTAAAGCAATTAGAGAAAGAAGAACAAAAACCCCCCAAAGTTAGCAGAAGAAAAGAAATCAGATCAGAAACAAATGAAAAAGAAATGAAAGACACAGTAGCAAAGGTCAATAAAAGTAGAAGCTGGTTCTTTGAGAAGATAAACAAAATTGGAAAGTCACTAGCCAGACTCATCAAGAATAAAAGGGAGAAGACTCAATTAAACAGAATTAGAAATGAAAAAGAAGTAACAACTGACACTGCAGAAGTACAAAGGATCATGAGAAATTACTACAGGCAGCTATATGCCAATAAAATGGACAACCTGGAAGAAATGGACAAATTCTTAGAAAGGTATAACCTTCCAAGACTGAACCAGCAAGAAATAGAAAATATGAACAGACCAATCACAAGCACTGAAATTGAAATTGTGATTAAAAATCTTCCAACAAACAAAAGCCCAGGACCAGATGGCTTCACAGGCAAATTCTATCAAACATTTACAGAAGAGCTAACACCTATCCTTCTCAAACTCTTCCAAAATATAGCAGAGGGAGGAATACTCCCAAACTCATTCTACAAGGCCACCATCACCCTGATACCAAAACCAGACAAAGATGTCACAAAAAAAGAAAACTACAAGCCAATATCACTGATGAATATAGATGCAAAAATCCTCAACAAAGTATTCCAAACAAATCCAACAGCACATTAAAAGGATCACACACCAGGATCAACTGGGGTTTACCCCAGGAATGCGAGGATTCTTCAATATACGCAAATCAATCAATGTGATACACCATATTAACAGATTGAAGGAGAAAAATCATATGATCATCACAATAGATGCAGAAAAAGCTTTTGACAAAATTCAACACACATTTATGAAAAAAACCCTCCAAAAGTAGGCATAGAGGGAACTTACCTCAACATAATAAAGGCCATATATGACAAACCCACAGCCAACATCATTCTCAATGGTGAAAAACTGAAACCATTTCCTCTAAGATCAGGAACAAGACAAGGTTGTCCACTCTCACCACTCTTATTCAACATAGTTTTGGAAGTTTTAGCCACAGCAATCAGAGAAGAAAAAGAAATAAAAGGAATCCAAATCAGAAAAGAAGAAGTAAAGCTGTCACTGTTTGCAGATGACATGATACTATATATAGAGAATCTTAAAGATGCTTCCAGAAAACTACTGGAGCTAATCAACGAATTTGGTAAAGTAGCAGGATACATAATGCACAGAAATCTCTTGCATTCCTATATACTAATGATGAAAAATCTGAAAGAGAAATTAAGGAAACACTCCCATTTACCACTGCAACAAAAAGAAAAATATACCTAGGAATAAACCTACCTAAGGAGACAGAAGACCTGTATGCAGAAAACTATAAGATACTGATGAAAGAAATTAAAGATGATACAAACAGATGGAGAGATATACCATGTCCTTGATTGGAAGAATCAACATTGTGAAAATGACTATACTACCCAAAGCAATCTACAGATTCAATGCAATCCCTACCAAACTACCACTGGCATTTTTCACAGAACTAGAACAGAAAATTTCACAATTTGTGTGGAAACACAAAAGACCCCGAATAGCCAAAGCAGTCTTGAGAAAGAAAAACAGAGCTCGAGGATTCAGGCTCCCACACTTCAGACTATACTACAAAGCTACAGTAATCAAAACAGTATGGTACTAGCATGAAAACAGAAATATAGATCAATAGAATAGGGTAGAAAGCCCAGAGATAAACCCACACACATATGGTCACCTTATTTTTGATAAAGGAGGTAAGAATATACAATGGAGAAAAGGCATCCTCTTTAATAAGTGGTGCTGGGAAAACTGGACAGCTACACGTAAAAGAATGAAAGTAGAACACTCCCTAACACCATACACAAAAATAAACTCAAAATGGATTAAAGACCTAAATGTAAGGCCAGACACTATAAAACTCTTATAGAGGAAAACACAGGCAGAATACTATATGACATAAATCACAGCAAGATTCTTTTTGACCCACCTCCCAGAGAAATGGAAATAAAAGCAAAAATAAACAAATGGAACCTAATGAAACTTAAAAGCTTTTGCACAGCAAAGGAAACCATAAACGAGACAAAAAAGCCTACCCTCAGAATGGGATAAAATATTTGCAAATGAAGAAACTGACAAAGGATTAGTCTCCAAAATATATAAGCAGCCCACGCAGCTCAATATCAAAAAAAAGAACAACCCAATCCAAAAATTGGCAGAAGACCTAAATAGACATTTCTCCAAAGAAGATATACCAATTGCCAACAAACACATGAAAGGATGCTCAACATCACTAATCATTAGAGAAATGCAAATCAAAAGTACAATGAGGTATCACCTCACACCAGTCAGAATGGCCATCATCAAAAAATCTACAAACAATAAATGCTGAAGAGGGTGTGGAGAAAAGGGAACCCTCTTGTACTATTGGTGGGAACGTAAACTGATACAGCCACTATGGAGAACAGTATGGAAGTTCCTTAAAAAACTAAAAATAGAGCTACCATATGACCCAGCAATCTCACTACTGGGCATATACCCTGAGAAAACCATAATTCAAAAAGAGTTATGTACCACAATGTTCATCACATCACTATTTACAATAGCCAGGACATGGATGCAACCTAAGTGTCCATCGACAGATGAATGGATAAAGAAGATGTGGCACTTATACATGATGGAATATTACTCAGCCATAAAAGGAAATGAAATTGAGTTATTTGTAGTGAGGTGGATGGACCTACAGTCTGTCATACAGGGTGAAGTAAGTCAGAAAGAGAAAAATACTGTATGCTAACACATAT
Organism: Phocoena phocoena; assembly: GCF_963924675.1. Classification (NCBI taxonomy): domain Eukaryota; kingdom Metazoa; phylum Chordata; class Mammalia; order Artiodactyla; family Phocoenidae; genus Phocoena; species Phocoena phocoena. Next base: position 65,553,746 of record NC_089230.1, on the reverse strand, counting down.
ATATGGAATCTAAAAAATATATATATTTCTGATGAACCTAGGGGCAGGACAGGAGTAGAGACGTAGAGAATGGACTTGAGGACACGGGGAGGGGGAAGGGTAAGCTGGGATGAAGTGAGAGAGTGTTATGGACATATATGCACTACCACATGTAAAATAGATAGCTAGTGGGAAGCAGGTGCTTCGCACAGGGAGATCAGCTCAGAGCTTTGTGACCACCTAGAGAGGTGGGATAGGGAGGGTGGGAGGGAGACGCAAGAGGGATGAGATATGGGGATATATGTATATGTATAGCTGAAACTCATACAACACTGTAAAGCAATTATTCTCCAATAAAGATGTTTAAAAAAATTGTTCGGGCCACATTATAAGATATGATCTTTGAAGTATCCGTATTTTCCTCAAATATCTAGGTATGGCAACTGGTTATTTTTACTTGCTGGCTTGTAGATTTTCTTGTTGCTCTAAGTCCATATTTTGCTAATTAATATGTCCACCTGGATACGTTATGACTTTCTTAAGATTAGAAACCAGAATACACATCTTTGTCTTTGCAATGTTTCTCTCTTTTAACTGTCCTCATCATTGAAGATGATGCTCCCGTTGTTCATTTCCCAGGGAAATGAACAGGGAAGCATCCAAGGGTTACTTTACGGTGATTTTCTTTTTATCTTCAGGCTCACTGAATCATTGCATCCTTGCTCTGCTTCCAGGCCTACAAGACGATTATGCCTGAGATTTTGACTATATAATAATAGATTCAAGATATCCAGGGTTTAGTTATAATTTGTATGTCATTCACTTAACTAAAAGGCACAGAATCTTATACTGACTTTCAGTTTTCATTTTGTCATATTAGGCCTGTCAAATTTGGGAAAACTATTACTTAGGTTTCATCTAGAACCATTTAGGTTGATTTGAAAAACAGATATATTCAAACCAATTATGGCACATAGTTTTTCCTTATTTTTTCACTCCCATGGCTCAGACCTACATTCAGGTGCCAATAATCTTAGAAGCATTTTATTAGTTTATTAAATGGCAAAGACAAGAATATGATAAAAACAGAATTTTTTAGTCACTATTTGGTAACTTAAAAACATAGCTCGTGAGGTTTATTTTACCTGTTCAAAGATTAAACTGAAAAAATAGCTCTGTCATTGTTTTTACACTGGCAGTGATCAACCACTGAGCCATGCTTGACCTTTATAAAGTAATTAGTTGAAATAAGCAAAAAGCACTTTCTAATTCTGAATTGGATGTTTAGGACCAATGGTAGAGAGCAATGTCTGTGATTAATGAAGGTGATCCCGACAATTATAGTTCACTATTTTTTCCTCATTCTTATGTTAAAATAACACTTAAAACCTTAATGGTGTCTTCACATAAACAAAGTTTAACCACTTCTTCATTCTTGTGGCATATTTTTATTTTTATTTATTTATTTTTTGCTGTACACGGGCCTCTCACTGTTGCGACCTCTCCCGTTGTGGAGCACAGGCTCCAGACGCGCAGGCTCAGCGGCCATGGCTCACGGGCCCAGCCTCTCCGCGGCATGTGGGATCCTCCCGGACCGGGGCACGAACCCGAGTCCTCTGCACTGCAGGCAGACTCTCAACCACTGCGCCACCAGGGAAGCCCTTGTGGCATATTTTGAAATGAAAAAATCTTTATGGTAGCTGCTGAAATTTAAAGGAGATGTAAATAGAAGCATGACTAAATAGCTGAAGAAGTAATCACTAGCTAAAAAATAAATCTTACTTAGTATGTAGCATTGCTAAAAACTGATAAAATTGGGGAGAATGGAAATTAGCTTACTATTGAAAAATATTATTTATTTAGTGATTAGACACATTCATCTGTGACCAATTTGCTTTTGGACTTTTCATTTAGAGACAGAAGCAAAATTTTAACATTCCTAAAATGTTGCCAGATAATTTGAAGATGAAAATTAGTCTAAAAATTAAAAGCCTGAATGATTAATAAAAATTCAAAAAGCCCAGGAAGGCTACAAAAGTATCTCAAGATTTTGCTGAAATTATCTGTTTTTCTCAGCCCAATTATATTAATTGTACTTTGATAAATAAACAAAAATGCTCAGAGGTATACACAAATTTGCCCTTCATCAGCCCCATGATGCACCAACATTATCATCCTCTCCACTACTTCTGAGACAGACTCACAGATTATATCTACCTATGAACACTGAATTCAGGCCTCAAGGCGTATATATATATATATATATATATATTTCTCAAGGTATATATATAAAAATATATATTTATCTATTTATAAATATATATATATTCCTCAAGGTCTCAGGAATTTCTAAGAATTCTGCAATATCAAACTTTGGAATTGGGTGGAAGTAGATAAGGATGACAAGGTCTTGATAATGAGAGTTTCAAACAAATTGGTTTTCCCATGTATTGAATAATAAAGGGGAAGGGAGTGACGCAGTAACACTATAGGGAAGCAGGGTCTTGCAGGGAGGTGGAAAGTACAACAAGGCTAGGGTGAAGTAGTCCTCTTACGTATTAGTCTGCTATGTCTGCCATAATAAAGTACCACAAACTGTGTGGCTTAAACCACAGAAATTTATTCTCTTAACAGTTCAGGAGACTAGAGGTACAAGATCAAGATGTCGATAGGGTTGGTTCCTTCTAAAGAGTGTGAGGAGGAATTTGTTTCATGCCTCAACCCTAACTTCTAGTGATTTGCTGGCAACGACTGGCATGCCTTGGCTTGTAGAAGCATCACCATGATCTCTGCTTCATATGATGATCTCCCTATGTGCATGCATATTTCCCCTTTTTATAAGGATGCCCTTATAAATTCCAAATTTCCCCTTTTTATAAGGATGCCAGTCATATTGGATTATAGCCCACCCAGTACCCTCATTTTAACTTGATTACCTCTATAAAGACCCGATCTTCAAATAAGGTCACATTCCCAGGTACTGAGGTTAGGACTTCAACACAGGAATGTTGGAGGGATATAATTCCACCCATAACACATTACCTGGTCAAGGAGAGTATGATGGTGGTACTTAAGTAACTTAGCAAGAATGAGATTTCAAACAAATTAGAGAGAACAAATTATCCCTGTTCCTAGGTTCATTCATCCAACATCTATTTAGAACCTACTGTGTCCCAAGCACTGCACAACTGCTGGAATACAGTAATGATGGACTTTCATGACCCTGCCCACTTGACCCTTATAGTCCAATGGCTGAGTCTCTGATTTTCAGAGACAGTGTAGTTATAGTCACAGGCAGAGTCATAAACAAAAATACCTTCAGGTGCCTGTCATAGAATGTAGTGAGTCAACTTCATTAGATATAACAAACCACATTGCAAACTCAGTGGCAACTGGCAACTGAAACTCAGTCTCGGGGTGAGGGAGACAGAGCAAATGGAGTGGGCTGTGGCCCTGGGGAATGCCCAGTGTCTAAAGCAAGGCATCCCTCCTGGTTGCTGATGCATGGGCTATGGTAGAGTTTTGACATATGCTACAATTTTTCAAAAGATATCAGAAATCTTTATTTTTATATAAAGTCACTTGCTTTTTGTATGTTGACATGTTAAACAGTCATCGAAAAAGCGTCTGCTGGTGCAAGTGATATTGCTTTGCTGATTTACATCCTCAGCTTAGAAAGAATACATCATCTGGAGTCTGATGGCACAACAGTTGTAATTCCCAGTTGTATCAAGAGGGGAACTTAATGGTCTCTTTATAACCCTCTGCCCAAAGTAAATGGAGTGTGTTCCAGTTGGTTTGGAGAAGACCACAGACAAGGGCTGTTCTGCTGACCTTATCAGAGGAAGATGGCAGACAGGAGAGACAGATCAGACTGTCAAAGGAAGGTGGTTTGTATTTCCCAGGAGGGTAGAAATCACAGTCAGAGGCCAGCATTCCTTATGATATATCATTGCCTGCAGCCAGCATCTAGTCACGTTAACGAACTGAGATATTTTCCGAGGTGTATATGTAGGACTTGCCTTAAATAGGTTAATAACACCCCCATAGCCACTAAACTCTTGTCTTTTTTCCCCATCCATGAAAGTCTGCACATGTATAAACTTTGCTTGATTTGCAGAGTCTCCAAACAATTAGGGGTTTTTTTTGACATGCTAATATACAAATTTTGCAAAGTGTCTATTTTTTTCACTTCTGGCTAAAAAAAACTTGCTTATTTAAAGTGGATTCAGAATGTCTCATGCTTGTTTTGGCAGCACAGATACTAAAATCAGAATGTCTCCATTATACAGATATACTGGTTATAGATGTGTTATAACTTGAGACAAAATTGTTTTGCATAACAAGGCAAGAATCCAGCCATTCCAGCTTTCCTTTTGTGTACATTTCTGGAAGGAACATAAACCTGGGGAACCAAAGAGATGAAAAACCCTCTGAGAAAAGGGTTGGAGGTTGTAATGACCCATCTTTTACCCCATTGTGGCAGAGTCAGGAAAAATGTTGAAGTGGAGACAACACATGAGTTGATGGGATAAGTAACTTTGGGAAACAGTAGGCTTTCCTCTGGACAATCCGGTTGGAAGCCATAGGGTATGTATCAGTGTAACTAGGCAAGTGCTTCTCAGCATCCCTTAACCCTGTTTAATATTACCTGTGCCGCTGGTAATATGTGGACTAATGTCTCATTACACTTGTGTATAAAATATGTGCCAGAATTCAGCTGCTGATTTGAATGAATCTAAATAATGGAATGAGGGGGCTTCCCTGGTGGCGCAGTGGTCGGGAGCCCGCCTGACGATGCATGGGACACGGGTTCGTGCCCCGGTCCAGGAAGATCCCGTATGCCATGGAGCAGCTGGGCCCGTGAGCCATGGCCGCTGAGCCTGTGCGTCCAGAGCCTGTGCTCCGCAACGGGAGAGGCCACAGCAGTGAGACGCCCGCGTACTGCAAAAAAAAAGAGGAAAAAAAAAAAATGGAATGAGGTAGTACACAACCAAGGTCCATTTCAGTGTGATCTGTATGTCTCAGTGTTTTAGCAGATTAATAGCTTCCTGTGGAAATTGTTTCATTTAAGTGTTTTCATCAGAATTTGGACGTAATTTTGTTTTTACCAAATGGCAATAAGAACTTTATTGGAAACTGCATTTACTTTCCATCTTATATCAGTTAATCCCTTCACAAATATCAGTGCAAATGAGCTAAGTTTCCCAGCAATGATGTAGTGAAGAAAACAATTCATTACATGGCGATTGCACAGCTGGTAATAGATTAGTTGCTGTAGAAGATGAAAAACACATACTGATGCCCACGCATACCTGACAAAAACTAAGAGATAACTCTGGCTTCAGGGATTTCAAAATATAATTTGTACATCAAGAGGTAACTTCAAGAAACATCTAGAGACAAGTGAAAGATAATATACAATCAATTAAATAATAGAATGCATGTTGCAGATTTGAATTGCTTTTTGAATTTCTGGGCGCTAACAAAAATCATGAGCTGTGTTAATCAGAGGAAGTATCGTAAAAGAGATGCAACTTGAGCTGTGCCTTGAAAAAAGTAGAAAATTTAGGTTGCAGGGGATTTGGGACACTTAATGCTAGGTTGGAAGTGTGTACAGGGCAGTAGGGAGGAGACCCCAAGTACAAGATGGTGTTTCATTCTGAGTCATTATGTGAGTTACAATAAGAGACAAGGCGAAACAGAAATATCAGGCCAGTTGATATCCCAGGACCCAATTCAGCAAGCGATAGTTGCATCAAGCCTTCATGTTTCCTTGGTCTCTTCCAATCTATAACCATTTCTCAGTCTTCCCTTGTTTTTCATGACCTTGACATTTTACAGAGTCACAACCAGTTTGAATTTCTCCTTGAAAAGTCTTATAATAAAGAATTTTGTTTGTAATGACCAGGCAAAAAAACATAATCATTTTGTAAGCATAATTCATTAAAAAATGCTAACCAAATTTCATGGTTTGAGGAGAGGTGGATAGTAGTTTGTAACGTATGGCTTAATGCCCTCAAGTGTATAATGTGAAAACTCTTACCTATCCTTCCATTTCTGGGGGAATATGAGCTGTCTCAGGATGTAGGGTGATTTGTCTATTGGTGGCTTGATGGATCGTAGAGATATTGAGGCTTGTATGAGAGAGGGTGTGACCATACAAGGAAAAGTAATTGGAGAGTGTGTGTGTGTGTGTGTGTGTGTGTGTGTGTGAGAGAGAGAGAGAGAGAGAGAGAGAGAGAGAGAGAGAGAGAGATTGGAGTCCAGTCATTGGAAACTGAACCCAGAAGAACACTATGTACAACAAGGGCTCGACTGAGCAGTTGTGCACATCAGAGGGACCTCTCTGGGTAGTCTGGGGTAAAAATGGAGCCTGACAGAGTGTTTCCTTGATCCTCACTTCCATTCTTCTCTCCCTGCATCCCTTTCTTCCTTCTGACCTTGGGTCCAGGGACCAAACTGTTTACTCTTCTCAGCTCCTGACACACTCCTCCATGCAATGAGCCTCCCCCCTTTGTTCTGTTCTTTGCTCTTGGTTCATGACACCTATTTTCATTCCCTCCTCACATAGGGACCGATTATCTGCTGTACATCCTTGAAATATATCTTTTAAAACTAAATAATGCTGTATGCATGCATTTTCAAACATTCATATGTTATGGTATCATAGCCTGGAGCCCCCCTGCACCCTCTGCCCAGACCACAACCTGAGACAAGGGCTTACATGCAGAGAGTTAACTTTGGTAAGTAATCCCAAGGAAAAAGGGTGAAGGGTGTGTTCAAAAGTATCTTATTAGGATGGTTGTCATTGTGGGGCAGCGGGGCTTGATCCTGCTAGGAACCCTCTGAAGAGCCATATAGATGGTGCCTCAGAATTGTCTGCCCCAAAGGTGGGAGAGAGGAGGATTTATCCAACTGATGCTTTATGCCTTTGGTCAAACTTTGCCCTGTGCTATATTTGCATATGCATCATCACCACTGAGCAGGTTTCTATAGGCGTCCCATGTGATACTCTAGGGCAGAAACGAAAGGCAGGCAGTGCAGTTGAGGCAATATATGGGAATAAAAATAAGGAGAAAATGTTGTGAAGTGAGGCACAAAAGATGTCTGACACAAGAGATGTCTATATTGTATAAAATACATGTTGTGGTCTCTCCTGCTTTGTTAAATGAATACTTTTTGTTAATGCACTGCAAATGGGCTTCCTTACTGTGTCTGTTGCACAGAATACTGTACCATCAAGTTCCTACTTGTGAACAGAATCCACTCTCACTTCTTCAACAAAAAGGAATTCACTGGTTACCTGGAGTAACAGACTCAAGTTTAGAGTTTAGGAATATGGGGGTGGGTGGGAGTTGCCTTGGACAAAGTACGTCTACCTTCATAGTAGGGCTAGACCACCCTCCGTTTGTCACACCCCATCTAGGCCTCAGGGAATTTGCTTTAACCTTCCTATTGACCCTGTTATTTACTTGAATTACCTAGAAGTCATGATGTGAAGGGGGATAGAGGCTGAGTGTCTGCCTGTAAATGTCATCCACCCACTACCTTAGCCAGCTAGATACCTACCCTGATGTTGCCATACCAACTAGTCTGGGCTAGGCTGCTGACATTGCTGTGTGTCTGCTTTGCATGGGAAATGGGTGGGCAGTGATCCACCCAAGACATTTGAGGGGAAAAAAGACCTTAACTAAGAAAGTACCGCTCACACTCAGACTGTTCCTGAAAGCCCCCGTTTGCTCTTGTACTTCAAAATCCTCTATTTTCCTAGAGTTTTCTTGTCATTTAAAAATATTATATTCTCAGAACTACCAACATCCCCCTTGATCCTGCGCATCTTTGGGTTTGGGTTTGGGTTCAGAAGAGTGAACAAACTGCCTGTGTTTTTCACTATCTTGTCAAGGACTCTTGATGTTATTTTCTTCATTTAATTTTAGGAAGATGCTGATGATGATTGCTTGTTATTGACCATTCTGTTTCTTTGGACCTGCTTCTTCATCCCTAAGTTTTTCTTCTCAGGTCATATGTTTGACATAATTACTTAAAAATCCTTTATAACTGTTTTCCTTGTTATATATTTGTATTCCTTTATTGTTTATTACACACCCCTCCACCTTCCCCAAAGAAATTCCTTTCTCAGATCTTGGATTGATTTCATATTTCATGACAGTGATTTTAGGGTTCATAGACTGAATCATAACTTCATTTATTTCAGACTCATATAAATCACTATTACTAAGGTATATTTGAAGAACTGAAACACTTTTATTGCAAATCTGAGTGAAAATACGGGCCTCTGGATTGCCCTGGAATATGGATGAGAACCAACCATTTAGGAACAAATATTCTGGCTGATAACAGACAGCCAGCCAAACGCAGCCCCTGATAAAGATAAATAACCTGTACTCAGGGAAATTTTTTGCATCATTAAACATGGTGAGCATATTAGCTAGCAGGGGGTGGAGCTGAGTCCCCAAAGAGATAAATCTAAATTATGTGCACTGCAGTGATCATAACAGTAATGTACCATCTTGGCTAACTAGCTGACATCAATGGGGAAGGGAATTTCAGATTTAAATGAACCAAACTGAAAAGCATTTCAGTGCACATACAGACTAATTGGAGCATATTCATGAACTTTTCAGCCCTATTATGCCTCTTTTTTTTTTTTTTTGACTGGTGTCAAGTACAAAGAGCTTAGAATTTTCCTGTCAAACCTTGCATCTTTGTTTCTTCTTTTCACTTTCTTATGCAGCTTGATTAATTACTCTCCAATTTGCTCTCCATTAATCTCCCTCCTGCAGAGTTGTGTCAGTACTTGCCAAAATCCCTTTTTTTGTGTGCAACTAAGATGGATAATGTAAGTTTAGTGACACTTCTCTTAAATGAGTCAATAAAGTAGTCATTTATTAACACTGTACTTTTGAAACAGAATATTCCAAGTTCAGAGTTAAGAAGTACTGTTAATTACTTCAGAAGACACATCTTATTGATATAAAACCAATTTGAAAAACCTGAGAAAGCTTTATGATGACTGAATTTGATTTTATTCTCTGTTATTTGTGTTGGACAATTGCTTGATGGTAAGACATGTACCTATATTCCAAAGTCACAATGTCTGATTTTCTTCCATTCAGTTCCCTTTGCGCCTCTATGAAGTTGTAATACTATATTGGTAAATGGAGAAGAAAAACACTATTGGTTGAGGGATAAATTAGCCAATATTTAAAGATATGTTTTTCCATATTTCAGATAAAGATAATTAAGTGAACTCCTGCTAGACCATAAGATATATATGATCATGTTTGTGTTATTTGTAGTCATTGTGCCAATCAGTGTACAGCACAATTATGGAATAGTTAGGTGCTTAGTAAATATTTGTTGAATAGATGAGTAATTTTCAAAAAGGATTTTTTTTGTCAATGATAAGGGACAATTTATGTGAACTTGGAGATAGTGAGGGGAGTAGCCGTCAAAGTCGACTTTTAATATTAATCAAAGAGAAATTTATTTGAAACAGATACCATCAAGCCATTTTTATGGATTGACTTTTCACACATTTGTGGCTAAGCCACTCATTTTCATTATTAAGGTTTATTTATTAAAGGCAAAATACTAAAATCGCCAGTCATAGAAAGATTATCTAGAGACAACCCGGGCTTAAATGGTATTTCAACCACTTGCTGTAGAATAATCTCAGTCAATCCTTCAACTTCTTTCTGTTTCATTTGACTTGTTTAAACATTAGTGGCAGGACGCTTCGTGCCTGGGGTTGTTGTGAGGGCTAAATGAAGCAACCTATGTGGTGGTACCTAGCACAGTACCCAGAAGGCAACGGCTACACATCGCTTCCTTTCTTGCAACTTCCCTGCTCTTGCCAGGGCAAGACAGCATCTTCTAAATCATAACCTTTTATTTATAACATTCAGGGTTCCTGTAGATAATTAATATGTCTTTATATTTAATTATTCTTAATTTTAAAATATGCTAGAAACACAGCTGTAAGAATACTAAAGCATAGAGCAGGAGCTGGCCATATTGAAAATTGAAGATTTAAAGCCTAACTTTGCTATCAAATGTTTTTCTTCTAGAAATGACAACTTAACCTAATCTTATGTTCTCCTCATTACTGAGTAGACTACTTCTTTCCAATTCTTCTGAAATCTGTTACAAATCTATTCGTGATTCCAGGGCCTTGGCCTTTGGCAGTTTCTCTTTTACCTTTCTGATCTCTAGGAATTTTGGGATGTCTCAACAACAAAGAGTGCTGACCTATAATGGAAAGTGTTAGTTATGCTCTCCTGCCAGCTTATATATGTCTACAAAATGGGGAATCTTAACAACATCTATGCTTTTCCTCCTGACTTTCTTTTAATAAGAAATCCTATTTACTGCCTCTCTGCCTTTAACTCTCCTTTTCCCTGAGTGCAAATGCACAGTCATATGAGAAGAAAACTAAGCAAGTTGCCCGCCTTCATAGCAAGATCTCTCCTCTTTCTAACCTGACCTTTTCTACCAGGTTCCCCTATAAGGTAGTCAAATTGAATATTTTAAGATGCATTTGTACCTATCTAGGCTGTTAAATAGAAAGTTAAAGAGGTTTTATTTTTAAAAGGTGTAAGCAGAAGGGTCCAGTTTGAGGCAAGGAATTCAAAGTTAGCAAATGGAATTATTGTGACTCAGTTACTTTGCTCTGGCCAGATGTACTCTGAGTAAAAGATCTAGTTTGTCTATTTATTTATCCAGAAAACGTCAGTAAAGAAGTTAGATGTATTAGAATAGTTTTGTTTTTTTTTTCTTTAACTTTGGTCTCAAGAGATCTAGCCCAAGTATAATAAGACCTTAGAGACTTAGAACAGGAAAAGATTATTAGGGAGGCAAAGTTCATGGGGGATGGGAGTGGTCTTAGCTCAGTTCAACTTAGGCAATTTTAGGGCTACCTGTTTAATACCCAGCACAATAATCACATGAACAGTACCCATCTTTTGGGTTCTTAGTTCAGAACCAGTTTTGGTTTGCTTGCATCTACTTATTACTGCTTTGGTACCTCCTTATTCCCTACGGCTGTTCTTATCCTAGCCTTGCCTTGTATGAAACAGTGGCCCTCAATGTCCATTGATGGTGACCCTGGTTCTTCTCTACCTCCTCACCCACCCTCTATGGCCCCTGGGTGTAAACCCCTTCCCAGGGCTCATTTGGGGATTTATTTTTGTTCTCTTGATTTGAGAATCAGAAGTAGACTGTGGTGATTCAGAAGGAGATTTGCTTTCTCTTTCTCTCGGTATTGAAACTGTAAGAAAGGCATGTAAAATATTCTTCTTCACAGAAAGTCATTTATGAATTAGGAAGTCATGTAGAGTACTGGTGGAGTCAGGGAGAAGTTTGGTCTCCTTATGCATATTGTTTAATATCCTAGTTTTAAATAATAAGTTGAAAAATACATTTCTCATATCTTTGCTACAAAAACCTCTGATAGAGCCACAAAGTGCATTGCATTCTATGTTACATTCTAAGAGATAACTCCTTGCATAACAGAAACGATCGACTACATCTGCTATCATTAGTTTGATTATTTTTTGACAACTTATTTATAAATTTTTCTTTTTTTGTTTCCACCATCCTTAATTTGGTCCTTTGTTATCATTACACTCATTTTCCTTTTATTTCAGTAGGAACTGTAAAGAGCATTTTAAGAATCAAATTATTTGAAGAAAGAAAGAATATAGAACAAGAGCAGACTTTCAGAAATTTACATTGTTTAAACATTGCATAACGCTGGGGCAAAAGTTGTAGTCAGCCAGGTCTGGGTTTAAATCTTGCCACAGAGAGAGATTAAATAATATGATAATTACAGTTGGTTTGCTTGAATTACATACAAAACATTGTCCACACACTGCATTTTGTTTTGGTTGTCTCGTAAGATTCTTTCAATGTTATTATATTTAATCTGTAACGCTGTTCCATCTGCTTTCCTCTCTTAAAAACATTACTTATTAAAGTTATTTATACAGTGTCATTAGTATAATAGCTAGTATAGAGTAAGCACTCAACATAGTAGCTAATGCTATTGTTGTTATTTGTTATTACGATATTTCAGAATATGAACTATACTTGCTTGAAATTTGTTGTAGTTCATGGATCTGAGGGCTGGTGTCTTTCAACCATTCTGGAAAATTTTCAGCCATTATCTACTCTGCTTCCATTCATTCTATTGCTTCCCTTTAAAATTTTAATGGATGTATGTTAGACATTCTCATTTTATCCTTTATGAATCTTAAGCTCTATTTCACATTTTCCAAGTTGATCTCTCTGTGCTGCATCGAGCATAATTTCATCCACTCTGGCCCACTTCACTGACTGTTCATTTCAGTGGAATTTCCTGTCATCCTATGTAATAAGTTTCTAATTTCAAATTTCTAGAAGTTTTATTTATTTCTTCTATAAATCTCCCTGGTAATTTTTGATAATTATTACATACTTATTTGTATTTTCAATTCTTTCTTAGTTTTTTAAAGATATTGAATATACTTAGTTTATAGTTTGTATTTGATAAATGCTATATTTGTATATATTTTATACCTGGTTTTGTGGATTGTTGTTTCTACTGACTGTTGCTCATGGTATCTTGTTTAATCATATATTTGGTTGTATATTAATTTACTTTCTGAGAGCTTCTGTTTACTGGAAATTTATCTGTTGGGAATTATTTGAAAACTGCATTTTTGTTACTTTCTTCCTGAGGGAAGTTTTTACTTGTCAGCTGCTACTACCAAAATATGTCTGTTTTTAGTTAAAATATTAACTTGTGTTTTATTTCTTTGGACCTAGTAAACAGAATGACTATAATGACCAGTAATTTTCAGCTGCGTGTAATTTTGCCTTCACAGGATTCATTTGGCAAAATCCAAGACTTTTTGGTTATTATAACTGGTTGGGGGGAAGGGTGCCACTGGCACCTAGTGGGTAGAGACCAGGGATGCTCCAAATATTCTATAATGCACAGGACAGTTACAACAAAGAATTATGTGCCTCGAAATGTCACTAGTCACTAATCAGAGGCTGAGAACCTGTTCTAGGTCAAATAGGACTTGGAGGTGCCTCAGGGCAGCCAATGGCTTCAGCTTACTGCCCTGGACTCTTATTTCTGCTTTGTCTTTGGGATTTTTCTGGAAAGTTTATCCATGCTCTTAAAAGGACTTAATTATTTTAATCACTTTAAAACTTTTAGTTTTGAGATGATCTTGTCTGTTACTTTGCTTGACCTATTTCTCTCCTCTTTCTTTAGTGGCTACAGAGTGTTTTGTTGACAGTCTGTGTGATATTTTATTCGATTAGGCTTTAGTTATGGACCTTAAGGTAGTTTTAAATCAATTACATACAATGCTCCAGTGAATGTCATGTTGTCTGTATGAGAATACTTCTTCAGAATATATGTCTAAGAGTATAAATGCTGGGTATGTGCATTTTAAATTTTGATAAATATTGCCATATTCTCCACATAGGATTTATGAGTTTACCCTCCCTCTGGCATTATATGTAACTATTCCTTACACAGGTTTAAATGCAAACTGATTGAAAAGTGGACCTCATGATACACAGATATAAAAAGAATGAATCTTCATAGAACTATCAGTCATACTCAACAATTATCAGGATTTTGCCACCTTTGTTTCAGTGATCTCCCAGCTCTTGTTTATTTATTTTTGTTTTCCTTTTTTCTTTTTTTCAATGCTGAAGTATTTAAAAAAGATTCAAACATCATTTTACTTCATTCTGTACTTCAGCAAGCATCTCTATAACATGTGGATATTTTATTGTATAACCACAATGCCATAATCATGACTAATGAATATTTATTGCTCCATATCATCTATTAAAAAGTAATTTCTTTTTATTATCTGATATTTCCCCAACTGTGAGAAAACATTGCCCGTTTATAATTGGTTTGTTATTCGATTTATACAAGGGCCACCCATTACATTTGGTTTTGATGTCTCCTAACTCTCTTTCAAATTAGAACAGTATGCTTTCCTTTTGACCCACTGACATTGGCTTATAGAAAGTGGATCATGTGTCCTATGCAGAGTCCTACATTCTGGATTTCTCTGCTTGCTTCCTTTTGGTGTTCATCTGGTTTTTTCCTCTAGAGAAAAATTAACACCCAGCATAAAATTACACTTGGGCTCAACAGGTTGGCAATGCTTCATATTGCATCAAAATAAGAGGCATACAAAGCTGCTTTGGCCGCTTCCTGTGATCATCAGACTGCTGACCAGTGGACTCAGCTCATCACAGCCTGATCCCTCCTTTGTAAAATTTCTCATTCACATTTAATCCAACAACTTCATCCATGTGATATTGCTTGAATAATTTATTTTATGATGAATTGCAGAATGGTAATTTTAAAAATTCTACCTTTCCTTCCTCAAGTTTTAGTTAGAATTCTTCAATAAAGAATAACTTTCCCCACCAATTAGGGCTAACTAATTTCCCTGAGGTACACTTCATAGAAGAAGGTCAGAACAAATTATTTCCTTTTAACTGCCTATGTTCAGACTAAGGATTTGGGGCCCTACTTATTTCTAGTGGTGCTCTATTCGTGTTGTTTAAATTTTAGGTTTTCTCTCTCCCTCTTTTTTTTTTGGCCACGCCCCACAGCTTGTGGGATCTTAGTTAGTTCCCTGTGCCCTTGGCAGTGAAAGTACAGAATCCTAACCACTGGACTGCCAGGGAATTCCCTCTCCCTCTCTCACTGAGGGGACTGTCAATAAGAATTTTTGAGGTTTTATATTTTTTGTGCTCCGATCATTTACATTCATTACTGTCTTTCAAGCTCAGATCGTTACATACTGGCCAATGGTAGACCCTTCAGATTGGCCCTGTGTCTGTCTGCCACGGGCCATTTAGTCCTTGATGGTTTCATTGCTTCCTGGCACAGCCAGGTATACCAGGTACCTCTTGTATATTTTCTGCCCCAGACCTGAAATCAGCTATTAATCGTTGCAGTTTTTATTTTATTTCTCATGTTGAAAGACTAGCACATTTTCATAGGCGAGTCATTTGTATCTTTTTTCTAAACTGAATATTTGCCTATGTTTTCCCTAAAGGGTTGTTGGTATTTTTCTAATTGATTTATAGGAATTTTTTTTAATAGTAGAAAATTAGTCTTTGTGACATGAATTACAAATATTAGCCATATTTACTTTTGTCATTTGACTATTTAGGGTGCTTTTATACCTTATATTTTTTGATTATAGTCAAATTTATCAATTTTTTCTTTTTATGGCATCTGTTTTTTAAGTCTTATTTAGCAAATTCTTTCCCAATCTTGGATTATTTAAAAAAATGTTTTCTCCAATTATTTTGGAGGTTTTCTTTTTTAACTTTTTAATAATCTGTGGTCACCTGGAATTTATTTTTGTTTAAGGTGTGAGACATGGGTCCAATTTATTTTTTCTCATATGGCTAGAAAGTTATCTCTATACGATTTATATTCAACCTATCTTTTCCTCGCTGATTTGAAATATTCAAATTTATTGCCAAAATCTGTTATGGAATTTGTATTCTGATCCACTGATTTGTCCCATTCATGTAGCAGCAGTAGATACTTTATAGTATGTTTTATTACCTAATAGTTCTAGATTCCTTTCTACATTATTTTTGCAGAATTTCCATGGAGAAATTTGCTTATTAATTTTTCCATTTCAGTATCCCTATTTGCAAAGGAAATGCATTGGCATTTTTGTTGAGATTTTGTTAAATTTATAGGTTAACCAGAGAAGAACTGATATCTTTGGGATGTTGTCATCTTATCTAAAACAATGTGTGACTTTCCACTCTCCAATTATTCAAGCTTTTTCTGCCACTTGTTAGAAATTTCACCATGTGGAGCATATAGAAGTTTCACTTGTTTTGGGGTATCAGTTATAGTATGGACTCAGCCGTTATTATAAACAAACAAGTAAAGAAACAAACAAAACAACAAGATAAATTTATTTTTATGTAACATTTCAGAGCTCAATGAGATCATTCAGAGACCCAGATTGCTTCTCTCTTATTGTTCCACTATCCTACAGAGTGTTACTTTTGTTCTTGTGGCTAAAGTCAGTTTACTAGCATTATATCCATCTTTAAGACTACTGGAGAGGAAAGAAAAAGGTTTAGAGTCTCTAAGGAGATTGTCATATTATTTTTGCTCACTCTTATTGGCCTCCAAAATAGGTATATAGTGCACTTAGCTGAAAGAAATTCTTGGTCATGGCGTGTCCAGGTGGACAAACTTGTGTACAACAAATCTCAGGGAGTTCTATTATTCACATAGAAGGGGAGAGTGAATATGGGGGAGATAATTAGTTGTCTTTGTAAATTTCATCTTTTTAGTTGCTATGAAAATAGTTTCTTTTCTTCTAATATGTCTTTTAAATGACTGTTGTTTTAAATATGAAGGTTATATTCTGCCAATTATTTTTTGCCAAGCCACCTCCTCATGGAATTATTTTATATTTTACAATAGAGTTGATTTTCTTGAATTATCCTGATTGACTATCATCTGTAAATAATTGTGATTTTATATACTCCTTTATAATTCTTATCCCTCTTATGTGTTTCTATTATCTAATTGCTTTGGCCAGTAACTCCAGACCAATTTTAAACATAGTGGAAATAAAAGATATCCATATTGTGTTTCTGATTTTAATGGAAAAGATTTCAATGTTTCCCTATAAAACATGATGTCTGCTTTTAGGTCAAATCTGATATTATCATACTAAGATATGTATTATATTATTAGAAAATATATAGCTATACCTATTTTATTAAGAATTTTGGTCTTATCAAGACTGTGCTGAATTTTATTAGATGACTCTTAGGCTTCCATAAAGGTAATAGTATAAGTTTTCACTTTAAATCTGTTATTAAGGAAAATAAATTTAACGCTGAACTTCCTTGTATTCCTATTCCTAAAATAAACCACACCTTACTATGGAAAATTATTTTTTACTTCCTGTTCTATTGTTTATTAATATTTTGTTTAGTGTTTGGCAACCATACCTGGAAGCGAGGATGATTTGAAAATTCTTTAATTCTTTTCTTCTAAAAAGATCTTGGAAGTTTTCATTATTTTTCTGTGCCCTGGATCACTTTAAATCACATTAGAGTTATCTGTTCCTCTGGTCTTTCCTTTGAATCTGTCTGGGCCCAGTACAATAGGGATGTGCTGGGCTTTAGTAATGTTTTCTATTCCTACAGAGACCTTCTCTTCTGTGATATTTTTCTAACTTATGTTTTCCAAGAAATAATCTTTTTTATCCTGGTTTGTAAATTTATTTATAACAACTAAGCACTTTAATATTTTAAGGTTCTTTTATTTTCTTGTGTATAGCGTTATTTTTGTATAATTATTTTCTATTTTGCATATTTGTGTTTTCTCACTTTTTTTTTTCACTAGATATTTAGTGTCAGTCTACTCTGTACATATGTGTGTGTGTGTGTGTTTACAGTCAGCTCTTGGATTTATTTATTAGCTTTTGTCATTTTTTGGAGTCACTTTATTTTGGGTATTTCTCTCAAATATAGCATGTAATTGCGATTTGCTTTCTAGTCTGATCTGTGAGTCTATTTTAATGAGTAAGTTGATCTCATTTACATTTTTGTATGAAGTATATATATTCTGCCTTAGGTTTGTTGTCATATTTTTATGTTATGCTTTCTGAATAATGACAGAACTCATTTCTGTTCATTTTTTCCTTCTTCAGTGTTTATCTTCATAACTTCGCTTTCGATTTATCAACTTATTATTTGATTTACCAACTAAAACATCTTGACCTCCCCCAGCTCTAAAAATCGTAGTTTTCCCTTTGCCTTCCCATTTCTGCTTCGTTAAGATATATTACATTTTTATTCTCTTCTCCAACCACAATTCTCACATTTGATTTGATCTTAGTATTACTCTTAAATTGATTCAGTGCTCACTGCCAGACATTTTGACATAGTTTTTCCATTTATCACTTTGTTGGTTGAAATTTATTTTCTATTTAATTTCATTTTCAAAAGGATGTTTGTAAATACTTGTGTCTTTTCATTTTATTTGAAAAACCATTTGCCTAGGAATATAATAATGAAACCTTCTTTTTTGAATATGTCACAGAAATTGCCCACTCTCTTTTCGTGCTGTTAGGGAAAATCTAATACAAGTCTTTTTTTTTTTTTTTAACATTTTATACATGTCTTGATTTTTTTTTTTCTGTCTGACAAGGGATTTTCCCATCTTTGAAATCCAGTAACTTTATTAAGATGTGTGTTTGAGTTGATCGTTCTAAATCAGTTTTTCTTTTTCTGAGATACAGTGTGCCTTTACGTTTTATAGATTCTGATACTTTTTATTTCTGAAAAGTTTCTTGTTTGTATCCTTAAATATTTACTTTGTTCTGCTAGTTTGCTTCCCTTACTTACCAACACCTTTTACATGTAAACACAAGTGCTCTTTACCCATCTTCTATAATTTTCATTCCAAATCCCCTTTGACTCTTTATCTTCACTTCACTTTGTCTGCTGCTTCAGTCACGTCCTCTTACCGTCCTTACAGCACTTCGCCAGTTTCGAGTCTTCTTTGTGTTGCTTCTAGTCAGATATTCGTTGTTACGATTGTCCACACTGTTCCCTCACCCCAACAGACTTCATCTTCTTCTGCAGTATTAAAATTTCTTCTCTGATTACTTATATTTCTTCTCTGTGCTCTTTTATAAAGCAAACTGTTTCATTAAGTTTTGAAAATTTAGGGTGATGTCTTTTTCATTTGCTCGTTACTACATTTCTGGTTTTGTTTTGGTTTTTTGGTGAGCATGTTTCATCTTCCATCTGTATCCCCAAATGCTCCCTGATATTTTCCCTTGTGGCATGGTTGTATAGGTCCTTTTTGCTGGTTCCTTTTATATTATTTCTTATTTTTTACTGTGGTAAGTTTTTTTTCTTTCATTGATTGTAGGAAGTTCATGTTGGAGAGGGGTCAGGGATAGTTGAAATTCTGTTTATGACTGGTGTGTTTGTCCGTGTGTGTGTGTGTGTGTGTGTGTGTGTGTGTGTGTGTGTGTGTGAAGGAGACAGAGAGACAGAGCGAGACAGAGAGATTTGGTACCCACTCTGGGTCTGTTCACATTGCCACATCTTTCCTCTTCGACCTCTACTGCCCCCACCCTGCCCCCAGGCTGAGCTAGCCCCACTCACCATGTTCTCAAGACTTTGTGCCAAATAGGGTCAGGTGAAGCACTGCTTCTAATCCCCTAAATCTGTTCCATTGTTGCAAATAAATTACTGGGTTTTGTTTGTTTGCTTTGTATTGTTTTAAACTTCAGGGTGTTGCAGTCTCTTAGAAGATTTGTACTTGGCCATTTTTTTCCTGGTATCTGTAGCCACAAACATCCTCTCTCCTGGTCTTCCCACACTCTTCTTTGAACTTCAGTGCTTTTGTTAGAGCCTCCACCTATTTTGTGATCCAGAGCTTCAGGCATCTCGGTTTCACTGGGGACAGTGTTTGTATTTTCCTCTCTTCTTCCCCTTGTTGCTTTAACATGAGTTCCCAGGGAAGAATGGAGCAAATCTAACTTTACGCACTTATTTTAAAATCATAGTCCTACTTAAAAATTGTGATTATTTTTAAAAATGTTTCTCAGATACGGGAACGTTTTCTTTAGTTCCCCCTTAAGTAGACATGGGAATCCTTGAAACTATTGTTCTCTTAGCTTTTTCTTCTTTCGGCTACTTAATTATAGTTTACTTGGCTGTTCCTCATGGTGACAAATTAAAAATTCCCAAGGTTTTGATCTTACTATGGAAGCACTTATAAGTTTATGGCACATATTTAGAGTTCAAAAATGTTAGTTTAATCGGAATCTCATTACAGTTTCTTGTTTTAATTCCTAAAGAAAAAACTAAACTAGAATATAAGTTAAAACTTAAAACTACTTTCTCACCGCAAGCTATGTATTCTGAGATTTTGCACTGAGTTTAATGATAGAAACATGATGGATGTTTCTTTGTGAAATACTATGCATTGAGCGAGAGAGAATGTGAATTACTTAAAGAGAAAAATACATCTAGAGATCTGTATAGTAAATCATGAAAAATATTAATTTTGCAGTCTTTCATTTACTTAAAAAATATAGAGTGTTTCTACTAGCACTTGTTAAATCTTGAATCAGGATCATGTGGCCCTATTATTTTCCCTAAAGACCAGACACAGTTTAAATTGGATACTTCTTTCTGGTTCATGCTTTAGTATGAAGTAGTGGGAAATAAAACATGCTGTAGTGAAGTAATGAGACAGCATTATATTGATTATATTAGATACATATGATCGTAACTTTAGAGTCATATCTCATAATAGTGTTCAAATTGAACTAACATTCTTAAAAACCATCTTTTCTGCAAGTTCCTACTTTTGTTTTCTTCACTTGTCTGTTCTCTGCATAAGTTCGTTCTTGAATGACTTTTTTCTGTTTTTACTGGGTTTTTCTTCAAGTGACATCTTGGATGTTAAATTCCCAGTGGGCAGGAACCACATCTATGTTGTACCTTGCCTGATGCTGTTTTAATAAATGTTTTGTGATGGTGATAATCTGTTGCCTTCTGTCCCTTCTCTTTTGTTCCATTTTTTTTCTCTACTTTACACCTACGTATAGTCTTTGCTAGACTTCTATGCTGTTCTATCTCGGTGTGCTGCTGGCTATGGGATTTTTCTAAAGTGATAGTTCTATTTTCAGGGAGAAAGAAAAGGTTAGCAATTCATTTGATGCATTTTCAAACAACATCTCTTTGGCTGCCTGAAGTAATCTGGAAGTATGAAAGTTCCAGTATCATTCAAATCTCTTCATTTGGACAGTTCCCATGATCACATTATTCTGAGGGCAAATGGACTGCTTTCCTCCTGGTGTCCTTTGTGAAGGCAGGAGCCTTGGAGCTATCTGGGCCAGAGACCTACCTCATTTATAATTTAAGTCTTGGAAAGTACGATCCACATCCATGGTACTATACAAATAAAAAATAAAGAATGCCACTAGACAGCACAAATAATCAACTGTTATCAACCATGAAACTCTGAAAGGGTGAGGGGGAGGACGGGAAGTAAAATCTAATAAAAAATTAGGTGAAAACTGTTCCATGAAAGTCATTTTTTCTCACAAAAGCAATAACACCTTTCCATCAACTTTGTACAACAATTTTAATAACCTTTCGTGAATGTTAGTAAGTCATATTGACCCTTAAGGTCCCTGGATGGCTAGAAATAAACATGCACAGATTAACCATGTTGCTGCTCTTCAGCTCGGTTGTGCAAACAATTATATACAAGGTCAGACCAGGGCACCATTGATATTGTTTGCCAACCAGTTTATTCCTAAGACCCTTGACCCCATTTTGATGTGGGCATTCAAAAGAACACTCCATGTGGTGTTGCTAGCTGCAGCCACCAAAAATTGAGAAGTTGGCTTTTTTTTTTTCAAAAACAGGGGGTTGGAAATTCTGTTAGAAACTCATTTAGTTCAGCTGAAATTTCATGCCTCGTTTTAAGACTTCTGATTCAACCAGAATGCTTTTATTTGTCATGTAACTGTAATGTGTCAGGTCTGGTATGAAACTGCATGAAAGAGCTAAAAATGGACCTGGTAAATTAATTTTTAAAAAAATTTATGGTGACCTCAACTAACTTCCCAATTGCTTTCCACCCTATTTATTTATTTATTTTCAACAATGTGCCTTTTGTCAGATTTCAAATATCGTTGATGGCTTTTTCTAAGTATTATTTAATTCAAAAGTTTAATCTTTTCATTTCAAAGCACATCATTTTAAATGGAAGTGGAACATTTTGGAACTGACTGGATTGTACAAAAATAAGTAAATTCATATGGTAGTTCGTTTGAGTTATGGATACCGTGTTCCGGAAGCAGGAAATGACCTGAAAGGTGAATATAAAGAAGAGAGAATGAATCATAGGAAAAGAATTTAATCTAATGTGCTTTAAAACCAATTATATTTTTAATACCATCTATCCTCAGTAGGCCCTCAAGAGGCATACACATATTGCTAGAGCTGTCATTAGGATTTCAGGAATGACTTTAAATCTTTCCGTGGCAAATATTTCCAATCATTTGTAAATTTAACTTTCAAGTTATCAAGCACCCGGATTTGATTAACATGTTTGCAAACATGATTATGCACCGGAAACAGCATCTCTACTTTCTCCCTCAGATATCCCTTTAATCTCTTCATGGTGCAAGGCTTGTCTGGGCTCAAATTAAGAATCTGTATTGGAAGCCACAGATGCAATATCTTTATATTACAGTACGAGAAGAGGTGAGGTTTGTTCTCAATTCCCCTTGCTGTTTTCTACCTTTGTAAATTATTGAAGGCAACACATTCTCTCAACTTATATTTTACGTGTCTCAAATGGTATCATAAATAGTGTATGCACAGACATATATTCCTGTATTAGCCAAAAAAATGATGCTGCTACTTAAGTTCTGTTTAATGAATTTCTAAATCTCCCTGTTAATTTTATTTCATGGTAGCTTGGCATTTTTATGGAATTTTGCATGCACAAGTTGTAATTGCTAATATCCAAAATTAATATAAGTAAACTAGAAAGCTTGGCAGTGCTCTTTGCTTTATAATTCACCCATATAAAGACAGCACTGTCTACATTTTCTGTGTTTTCCTTGTATACCGTTACTGGCACTATTAATTAATGTAAGATACTGGGTTTCTAGTCCATTAATTTATTATTATACAATAACTATTAATAACATAATTCTTAATTCATTTTATTACTTACATGGTTTCTAAAGGTGCATATACCCTGGAGTATTGTGTCACATCTCTTAACCAATTTTATTGTGTTTGACATCATTTTTTAGTTTTAAACAGAGGAGGCTAGATTTATTTTTCTCTCCAGTTAGTTCCCTGGAGATCCCATCTGGATCTAACCTGCTACCTGGGGTAGCTGATGGGCCTCCATGGACTATCTAGGAGGTGGAAGATGTGAGATACAGATACTTATCAGTAGTAGGCTCTCTATTAAGAGGACAGTTTAGATCAAAAAGAAGTTCCAAGGGAACCATTAACAGAGCTGTTTCCTTCTGTCACTGGTCCCTAGGCATTTTGAAAGGAACTTAATGAAGAGATAGATACTTTAATTTTTTTTCCCCCAAAGCCCTGAGATCATGATGCTCCGAGTAGGGAGGAGTGGATGATAAGAGTGAATCTCCAAGTGTATGTGTCTGTAGGGGAGGGATTTTGAGGATACTGCTGACAATCCTTTGCTGCATTGCCCAGGGTAAGGTATGATGTGGTGTGTCACTGAGGATACTAGAAACTCATGTATACAGCTGTCTTTCCAAGAGACCTGAATAAAGTAATCTCGGTCTCCTCATGTGGAAAATAAAGAGCTCTGCTCCTCCAATCTCACTCTTTAATTCAATTTCATTCAGTTCATTTTAATTGACAAATATTTATTACCAGAGAAAGTTTAGGAAGAAGCCAGCAAAGCAAATCAAAACAAAGCAAATCTATAGTTTTTATGGAACAGAAGTCCTTAGGGAACGGCACAGTGAAAGACAGAACCTCAAAAATGTTGCAGAGAATTTCTACACAGAAAGTTGCCACTGGATTTCACCTTCCCCAAGAGATCATTTCAGTGTCTTGCTGAGAATGGCTTCCCACAGACCTCACCTCCCTATGCCCCCAAAAACCCCTGAGTCTGAGACTAAATCCAAAAGCTAGAATTTTCAGGGGAATTTTACTTAGAGAAGGATGTAATGGTGGTCTTGCTCTCTGACATTTGTTTTACTGAACAAAACCTTTGCCCTTGTTTTGAACTTGCCCACAGATGCCACCCCCCGGATCAATAACCGTCCTTGGTTTCACAGCTAGCAAGTCTTTTCCTATCTCTCTCCATTGCCATAGCCCAGCTTGAGCTTAGCAGCCTAGATGCTTACTTTCCTTGGAGGGGTGTTGAGTATCATTCTTTGGATCTCTGGTTTTTGGAACTACTCTCTGTCAGGTAGCCCCAAACTGCCAGGCAGATGCTTTCTACAAGAATCCGGAGTACCATAAAGTACATGAAAGAGTTTCACTTCTAGGAATCTCCTTGAAAGTTGTGACAACCCAGAGGCAGTCAGTCCAAGGCAGAAGTTAAGAGAGCAGTCTCCTCTCATATGTAAAATGGGGATAATATCGATAATTCAACCTACCTCATACAGCTCTTGTAGTGTTAATGTACTTGTACATATAGAGTGAGGCATGGGATGCTGAGGCAATTGCAGTTCTCACGTGGATGAGGAAACCCTCGAGATCCTTAAGTTTCATGCCCTATCCTGCCACCCACAGGCTGCTACCCAAACAAAGCACATCAGCCAGATAGATGAGAGACACTGCTGGTTACATGATCTGTCCCTCTATCTTGTTACAACATAATTGATACATAAAAATTCACTGTAACTCTCCAGCTAGGACGTCATAGTTTGCAGTCTCTATGTCTCATACTTCCTCTGGCTCATTGATGTTCTAACATCACCAGTACCTGGGAAGTTTCAGCCACTTAGACTGACTCTTAGGCTACCTTCTGGATCATCAGGAGTCATACAATAACTGTGCTCATTTGCATAAGTCCTAGGGAAAGACAAGTATTTTGGCTCTCTTCTTATCATGCTTTTCCTGTCCTGGAAACTTAAGGATTATTTCTTAGAATTCTATGAGATATGTGAACCCTCTGGCTTTCTGATTCTAGTTGGCCGCCTTTATGCTTTTTCACTGAAATTTCCAATGCCATGAACTCCATCCAGTTCATTTTATTTCCACTCTGCTAGCCTAAATTGCTCTATACAGAAAATAGAAATATTTATTCCTATCAACTCCTATCAATACTGGGGCCAACATCAATACTGAACCTCCAGTAAAAAGAAAAAATATGCTTTAGGAATCACATTCTGCATCCAAAGTGAGTTAGAATTATCCATCAACCACATAAAGAAATCAAAGACTGTGAGGTCCAAAGGATGGCCCTTAGGGAAGATGGCTTAAACGACAGAAATTTTTTTTTCTCATAGTTGTAGAGGCTGGACGTCTGAGATCAGGGTGCTGGTGGGGTTGGTTTCTGGTGAGAGATCTGTCCTTGGGTTACAGATGGCTGCCTTCTTGCTGTGCACTCACATGACCTCGTCTTCGTGCGAGCATGGAGAGAGAAAGAACAAGTTCTCTGGTGTCTCTTCTTATAAAGGCACTAATCCTTTACTTCCTAAAGACCTCATCTAACCCTAATTACCTCCCAAAGGCCCCATTTCAAAATACCATCACTTTGGGGGTTAAGGTTTTAACATATGAATTTTGGGAGACACAAACATTCAGTCCATAACATACCACTCCCACCTCCTACAGTCAACTTGGCCTCAGAAGTAACAACTCTCAATGTTTTATTTCTTTTCTGGTCAGGCATGAACCACTGGAATACTCTGGATTCACTGCTCGGGCTCCCAGTGTTTCTAGGGCACGGCTGAACAAATAGACAATCCTCTCTTCCCAGCACAGTGTTGGCTGTTTCTTCTTTGGGATAAACAGTAGTTCCTCCCTTCCCCAGAGCTGAGCCTCTCTCACCAGGATGCCTCAGTGATAGAGCTGAATGAAAAGGTTTCCTATTTCACCCCAGAAAATTTCTTGTTCCTCAGCCCCCTTTCATGTGCCCTGCAGTTATCACTCATTGGTCTCCCTGGCTCTTTCTTTTGTCTTCATGTCACAGAACCCTTGTCTGTTCCACCAGGTGGGAATTAACTCAATTATTTTTGTGGATGGCTGCCATGTGTCTCTTCTGTTTCCCACTGACTCTGTTATCTTCATTCATTCTTTTCCTTTTATGTCTAGACAAGAAAGTTATTTACGATTATTTATGGTCTCCAATTTTCCTGCTGGTCTTCTGTAATTCTCTTCCTCTTACACATTCTGATTATTTCACTTCTCAGCTTGAAGCTCATCAGAGGTATCCCAATACTCTTGGGATAAAATTCAAAATCCTCATCATAGCCCACAAGGTCCCACAGGATCTGGGTCCTGCCGTCCTCTCTGACTGCATCTGTCACCATCCTTACCCTTCGTTCACTCTGCTTGAGCTACATGGTACTTCTCTCTGTGCCTTGGACAAGACAAGCTCTTCATGCTTCTGGCCCTGTATCCTTACTGTTGTGACCTCCCCTAGCTCTTCTGATGTCTGGCTGATTCTATCCTGTCCTCAGTGAAACCTTCCCTGGCTCTCCTAACTAAGAAAGGTCTCTTTCAGTTACAGGTTCTCACATCTCCCTGATCACATCCTTTTAAACAATAATAACTACTTATACTTTTCTTATTAGCTTGTCTCCCCCATCAGAATGTGCTGGTAGGACAGGAGTTTTGTCTTCAGCATTGCTGTGCCCTAGCACTTCCTGTAGTGACTGATACTATGGCAAATCTCCTAAGCAAGTGATTAAATCATTACAGCACTGTTACATTTCACAAAGTTAAAGTTTGTTTTCTTATGACCTTTATCAGGAAGACCTAGTTTGACCCTCTGGGATCTTATAGAACACATCGAATCTGCCTTTTACTTGACAATTGATTAAATATTATAGGATTTTCTTGGTCTCTATGCACCTTCTTTTCCATAGATTTAACATCTTCAGTTATTATTTCAACTATTCTTCAGGTAAAATGTGTTTTTGACCTTTCAACACTCTGTTCACTCTGTATTGGATTTATGTTAATACCGTAAAAGGTTTCCCTTTTGACATTTGGTCCATCACCACAGCTGGACCACCCATTTCAATAACCTCAAAAGGACAAAAGAGCAGTGTAGGTGTTGAGAAATGGCTGCAGTAAAGTAGGACCAGGTCTCCCCAGACACACTCATGGGCTCCTTCCTGGAAATAGCCATATCCCTCCTTAATCATAAACGTATTTACTATGTTCAGTGGGTTAAGAGGAAAATGCAAGAACACACTTCTCCCTCCCCTAGGGCCACTTCTAATCACCCTCTTTAAGCCTTCTCACGATGGAGGGGAAATTTTTCAATCTGCCTGTTCAGCACTAAGACATTATTTAGTGGGCTTCCCTGGTGGCGCAGTGGTTGAGAGTCCGCCTGCCGATGCAGGGGACACGGGTTCGTGCCCCGGTCTGGGAGGATCCCACATGCCGCGGAGCGGCTGGGCCCGTGAGCCATGGCCGCTGAGCCTGCGCATCCGGAGCCTGTACTCCGCAATGGGAGAGGCCGCAGCGGTGAGAGGCCCATGTACCGAAAAAAAAAAAAAAAAAAAGACATTATTTAGTCTGCAGTTATTAGTGGATACAGTCTTTGTACTTTAAAAAGCACAAAGTTCACCCTCTCTTGAATTCTTTTCTTCTCCGCATGTAGATGCCTCCTCTACAGCTCTGAGGTCTCGTTCCTTTTCTCTTCTCTCTCTCTGACTGCATGTGGCAGTATTAGTTGACATATATTCTTGGGACCCAGTGAACTATCGCCTTATGTTGGATGGAGGGGCAGATGTTTCCATGTGGATCTCAATCCTCCTTGTCCTTCTCCTGACCTCTGTATTTGAGTGGAGGACACCTACATGGCCATTACCAAGTCCCTCAAACAAAAATAGCCCATGAGTTCAATGTGCTAAAATCTTTTTTTAAGTTAATCCTGATTATTTTATGTAAGATATAACTGATATGCTAGTTATATATGATTTTCAAATTTTATCAATATCCTTAACAAAATTTGTTCAACAGAATAGAATTTACTGCAGAACTTTCTTTGCCATTAGACTCACCTGGTGTACCAACATTTCTAACACATATCTCTATGCCACATGCTTTGCTAAATCAAATTTGCTGTGTGAAGACCATTCATCATGTCTATTTATCTTCAGCCTAGACCAAAGTCTTTGTATTGAATGCACTATCCATGGTGAACCTATTCATTTTAGTATTGATTCACCTCCTTACAAATCCATAATATATAGACTGTATCAAATACAACAGTTCCTTAGCTATTTGGAATCAATTTGAGAGTCTTAGAGTATATCCTCACAGCCCTTTCTGATAATGAGATCTAATATATCATCTTCTCCTGACTGTTAGGATAGAAAACTCTGAAGCAAATTTGAGGTTCAGCCCCTCAATGTCTGTTCACCAGATTTGATAGGAAATTTATTTGGTTCCTCTTATTGCTCTCGGTTCTGTATTTTATTATCAATGAAATAATGTTGTCAATGGTCTCAAATCTATTTTGGACAGAGAAAGCAATAAATAAATAGTATGTATGTGTGCATGTGTGTGTATCTAAAAAAATAACAATTAGCTGCTAATTCTGGAAACTTTGAATGACAATATAGTTCTGTCAATACTAAATCTAAAAAATCTGAATGCACTATCTCTAGGGTATTTGCCTGAACTAAATAATAAAACACCCTCTAAAATTACTTTATCATTGCACTCTTTTAGGAGAAATGGCAGTTTTGTTAATAAATTTAGAAGACAATTGATATAAGTGTATATATTAAACAGTGGTGCCAATATATTGACTATTTAATCATCAGCCTCCATATTCTTTGCCTTTACTTACAGATCATTGGTAGATTATGTTTCCCACCCACACTGTTATTCTGTTGCCTAGTCTCATTCTTTTGTTATTCTTTTTTAACATCTTTATTGGAGTATAATTGCTTTACAATGGTGTGTTAGTTTCTGCTTTATAACAAAGTGAATCAGCTATACATATACATATGTTCCCATATCTCCTCCCTCTTGCATCTCCCTCCCTCCCACCCTCCCTATCCCACCCCTCTAGGTGGACACAAAGAACCTAGAGCTGATCTCCCTGTACTATGTGGCTGCTTCCCACTAGCTATCTATTTTACGTTTGATAGTGTATATATGTCAATGCCACTCTTTCACTTCGTCCCAACTTACCCTTCCCCCTCCCCATGTCCTCAAATCCATTCTCTACGTCTTTGTCTTTATTCCTGTCCTGCCCCTAGTTTCTTCAGAACCATTTTCTTTCCTTTTAGATTCCATATATATGTGTTAGCATATGGTATTTGTTTTTCTCTTTCTGACTGACTTCACTCTGTATGACAGACTCTAGGTCTATCCACCTCACTACAGATAACTCAGTTTCGTTTCTTTTTATGGCTGAGTAATATTCCATTGTATATATGTGCCACATCTTCTTTTAGTCTCATTCTTGAAGTGGTGATATTTAGGGATATGGAGGAAAAGGTTAAGTAGGAATATCTCAAATCCTGTTGTCAATTTATGGAGACTTAAGAATTGAAAAGTTCTTTACATTATCTTCTTTCTTAATTGTGTGCTGAGCAACCAACAAACATTTCTGAGCACCTATCATGTGATAGGCATAGTTTTAGGTTCAGAAGTTATGTAGGTAAGACAGAGTTGTAGATAGACAAATCAAATTTATCTTTGCCTCTTATTTTTAAAAAATGGATAAATTTTATGTTAGGTGATGTCTCCCTGTTATTTGAGAGTGGCTCAAGTCCCCAGTACTGAACATGTAAATAATTACATGTTTCTAGGAAATTTCCCAGTGAGCTTGTGTTTTCATGGTTACCACTACTCTGTTTCTGTATGTGATCTTATGATTCCCTCTAATGTGGATGTGAAATTCAGCCCCTTCCACAATTTTCACATTTCCACTAAACATACTCCTCATACCTAAAACACACACACATACACACATGAATATACACATGCAGAGTAGATATTTCTGAACATTTATTTGTGGGGAACTGGATGAAAACTATATTGTAGCAATATAAACAACTTCAAATTGAACAATAAGCATCTGTTCCTGTTGACTACCTCAAAACTTAGTGGCTGAAAATACGATTTATTATTTCTCACAGTTCTGTGGGTTGACTGGGATCAGCTGGGAGGTTCATGCTTGGAGTCTTTCATGTGGTTGCAATGAGATATCAGCTAAGGTGTGTTATCTAGAGCCTCAACTGGACTGGATATTTAAGGTGGCTCACTCACCTGGCAAACCGTTGGTGCTGGCTGTTGTCTGGGAACATCTATGAGTGGCTCTCATATGGCTTGAACTTTTCACAGCTTGTGACTAGGTTCTGAGAGGGAGTCTTCCAAGAGAGAACATTGGAAGAGAACCAGGTGGAATCTGCCAATCCCTCTAAAGGTCTAAGGCTAGAGCTAACATAGTGTCACTTTTGCCATGATCTATCCATCAAAGAACTGCAGGCCAACATAGATTTAAGTGTGTGGAGGAATAAACTCTATATCTCAATGGTGGGAATGGATGACACACACATATAGGGAGAGAAGGGCCATCACTGTCATTAGATGCCATTTGGCCACTGTACTGACTTCCTATTGCAGATGCAACAAATTACTGCAAACTTAGCAACTCAATACAACACAATGTATTATCTTATAGTCCTGGAGATCAGAAGTACAAAATGGGTGTCACTGGGCTAAGATGAAAGTGCTAGCAGGGCTGCATTCTTTTCTGGAAACTGTAAGTGAGAATCTGTTTTCTTGTCTTTTCTCGCTTTTAGAAGCTGCCTATATGTTTTGGCCAATGTCCCACTTCCATCATCAAAGCCAGCAATGGCCAGTCAAGTCTTTCTCAAATGGTATCACTCTGACACTGACTCTACTACCACCCTCTTTCGTATTTAAGAGCCCTTATGATTATATTGGGCCTACCTGGATAATCAAGGGTAATATCTCCATCTCAGGGTCAGCTGATTAGCAACCTTAATTCCATTTGCAACTTTAATCCCCTTTTACCATGTAATCTAACACTCATAGATTACTGGGATTAGGGCTTGGATATCTTTTTGGAGTGGAGGTGGGGGGCATTATTCTGCCTACCATAGCCACTCCCCTAACACATGGGGATTTCCTCTAACAATCCCCTCTCCACAGTCTCCAGCCATCCCTTCTGTTCCCTCTCCCTTCTCTCCTCTCTCTCTCTCTCTCTCCCTCCCCCCACCCCCACTCTGTCTCCCTCTTGCTGGAGGAAAACAAATTTGTTCCTGCTCTCAAGTTGTATTGCCTTGCATTGCTTTGGCCCTTGGTGATATCCACACACTCAGTATTTACCTTCTACCTTAGAGGTTTATCAAGGTCTTTTCTCTACAGAGTTTCCATCTTAAGAAAAATTCTGGAACCAGTTTTTCAAATAATGCAGTTTTAATGTAATTGCATATAGTAACATTTCTTTTGGTCTAACAAAGGTGTCAGAACTCCATACAGATATCCCAAACCTGTTATCATACTTATTCAGAAGATATAGTCAATCAATCCATCAAACAAACATGGAAAATACCTCAGATCTCAAGGGCCATATTTTATTCCTTTTTGTATTATAGACATCTAACACTGTACTCAATTACTAATATCACATCATCATACTTATTACAATATCATATTTTAAAATTGGTATTCTCACAATCAGTGTTTGACAATAATTTGTCAAAATTTTTCCTATCATAGTGGTAAATAAAATAGTGTATCTGAAATCAAGCCTGGCTTAGATTCAGCAAAATATGGTAATAAATCTTTGGAGTCATAAAGGTTTATTAAGTATCCATTCTTCTAAATATTTTTCTCAAAGAGTCTTCTAATAAATTTTAGTCGGTGGCTATATTTTTGCTTTGACTTTAAATTTAACTCAGTGTGATTTGGATTTATTGTTTTTTATATCATATCATATTGACCTGTGTTCTTCTTCCCAAGACCTGCTTCACCCCTGCTTCAGTTGAATATTCCATTGCCACTGTTGCTGAGACCCAAAAGCTTGAGTTCATCTTTAATAATTTCTTTCCGCAGCATCCCACATCCAATTTTTTGGCAAATTCTGTTTGCTTTATCTACTAAATAGATCTAGAACCCAACCACTTGGAACTATTTCCACAGCTGGTATCCTGGGCTAGGCCACTATTCTCGATTTCTGTCATAACCTCTTTACCTTATATGACAGAGTGGCTGATGTTTTAGGACATTTGCACTGTGGTTCCCTCTGCCTTGAAGGATAATTTTCCAGATCTCCACATGTGTAACTCCCTTGTATTCTTTAAATGTTATACAACTGTCAAATTCTCAAAAAGTCCTACCCTGACCACTCTATTTAAAATTATACCCCCAAACATCCTCTCTTCTTACCCTGCTCTATTTTTTCTATAGTACTCACCTTCTAATGTACTAATAAAATAATTATTTTTTATGTTTATTAATCATTTATTGCCCTATCCTAGAAAGTAAGCTAAATCAGGGCAGAGATTTATGTCTGCTTTGTTTAGGAAACATACTAAAAGCATGGGACAATGCTTGGCACATTTTTGGAACTCAACAAATATCTGTTAAATGAATGGGGTGAATGCTAAGAAGAATTATTGGAAACCAAATCTCTATCCCTTTCAACCAATATTAGGTGCAAAAGTTCAGCCCCTAAAATAACCTCCATATTTCTTAGGTGCTAGAAATTTTTTCCACCTGGAGAGCTAGTAACTTCATTTACCCAACAATTCTGTTTTACCAAAATAAAAATTTAAACACTGTAAGAAAAGTTCTTGCCACTGGAATCTTCAAAGACTGTTTTGAAGAATGCTATGGACGGAATTTCTTCCCTCAAAATTCATATGTGAAAGCCCTAATTCCCAATGTGATGGTATTTGGAGAAAGAGTTTTTCAGGAGGTAATTAAGGTTAAATGAGGTCATAAGGATGGGGTGCTAATCTAATACAATTGGTGGCCTTATAAAAAGAAGAAGAAGAAAAGATTTCTTTCTTCTCTCTCTTTCTTTACTTGCACTCCCCTAGGAAAGGCCAGGTAAGGGCACAGCTTCTGCTAGCCAGGAAGAGAATTCTCACCAAAACCTGACCATGTTGGAATCCTGATCTTGGATCTCAGCCCCCAAACTGTGAGAAAATAAATTTCTGTTTTCTAAGCCATGCAATTTATTGTATTTTGTTATGGCCACCTGAGCTGACTAGTATTAGGAATGATCTCTTTTGTTGCTAAACCATTGGCTCTAATTAATTCCTTCAAAATTCATATAAATCAAAGCCAATCTCATCTATAAGACTAAGGTTCTTTATTATCTCAGATGGA
This sequence comes from Phocoena phocoena, assembly GCF_963924675.1. Lineage (NCBI taxonomy): Eukaryota > Metazoa > Chordata > Mammalia > Artiodactyla > Phocoenidae > Phocoena > Phocoena phocoena. The sequence continues at coordinate 65,520,620 of NC_089230.1, read as the reverse complement.
CAGACCAATCATTTTTTTAGACATTGTTTAGAAATACATGCTACATTTCCCTCAGTAGCCTAAATTACAGAGCTAGGATTTCTCAAAGTAATCTTTTGTATGAAGAATGATTTAGATTCAGACACAGTTATGTTAATCACTGGCATCCCTCTTTCATCTTATTGATGAAATTATCAGAATAGCTCAAGGATATTTCAGTGTTCATCAAATCATCATTAACATTGGCACAACAGATAAGAGTCATCTGTGTGGCCAGATTGTAGAGCCTCAATATTTTAATGTTTTAGTTGATTTATTATTTCTTATTATATAATATAGTATATATATTTGTAAACCTTTCACTAAATACTGCTGCGAAAATCTTAACAGGCAGACATAGTCTCATAAAATATGATTTCAAATTGTATAAAACAAACAGCATCTTACCGCTGCTCTTTTAAAACCTTTTATTGAAACAACTTGATAAACAATTCAGAGACCTGGGTCTGCTACTGCATGATCTTGGATCATGACTTTGGAAAAATGCATATAGACTGACATAATGTTTTCGTGCCAAATTAGAGCTGTGGCTTTAAAATTTCCACCATAGTTTGATGTAATAGGACATTGGATATACAAAGGGTATTGGATAGGTAAAAATACCTAGTTATCCCAAAGAGATTAGCGTTCTGCTTAAAGTTAGCATTCTCCTTTAGGCTTTATTTTTAACATTAGACCATATTGGTCAACATATAAACTTATTTAGCTATTCAGAGATGTATTTTGCAGGTAAAATATTTTGGTGAGTGACAATCTGTGCTGAAAATACAAAGTAATATCAAAGACCTATGGCTGCTTCTTTACTTCTTTGGATGGAGGGGTCAGTTGGATTAAACAAATCTAAAACATTTTCAGGCTCACATTATATTGTTCTATGCTGTATAGTGTAGAACTTTGAGGTCACAGTGACTCACTAGTAATGAAGTGTGAGAAAGTTAAACTATATATTTTATATAATGTATTGAACAACATGGGGGTTATGGGTGCTAACCCTCCGTGTAGTTGAAAATCCAAGTATAACTATAGTCAGCCCTCCATATCCACAGTTCCTTCACATCTGTGGTTCCACATTCATGAATTCAACCAACTGTGAATCATGTGGTACTGTAGTACTTATTTATTGAAAAAAAATCTGCTTATAAGTGGACCTGCACAGTTCAAACTCATGTTGTTCAAGGGTCAACTGTATATTATATACTATGCATAAAAACACATGCCCTCTGGCCTGAAGTGAATGGTGGTCATAGTGTATTTATAATTAGGCAGAAAACCAGATTAAAAGATATTGTGAATATTTAGATCTTATTTCAGTTAAAATATAAAATACATATAATTATGTAATATAAGATGAATTCATAAACTTCAGGGAGAGCTATAATTTCACTTTACACATAGCTAACTGGGAATATGTGTGTGTGTGTGTGTGTGTGTGTGTGTGTGTGTGTGTGTGTGTTGGATTGATATGGAAGTGTATATACCACAGCAAGTTCTCTTGGAGTGGCAGGATTTGGGGTGATTTGCATGTGTACATTATTTTACTTCTCAAATTTTGAACAATAAAGAGGTACCACTTTCTCAATGTGTTAAAATTATTTTTTTAAGTGTAAGCCATCTATGTTTTAAAATTTGTTCCTTAAACTTCTACAATAGAATGTTAATTTGTCTCTATCCTCATTTTAATCAACAAATATTGTCTTTATATTTTTAGACTATTAAAAGCAGAGTGTCTAGACTATTTCATCAGACTTTTACAAAAATGCCTTTGCTGAGTTATGAAATGGTGTGCCCTCTGCTGATGTGAGAATTGTCCCCTTGCCATTTTATTTATGCCTTTGGTGAAAAAATGTAATTTTTTGATATTATCCATTGTAAGACTCTGTGTACTTTATACAAGGAGTATTGCCATAAATTCCTATATGAGAACAGTTGCAAGAGCAGTTTTGACTCTGCAGATGCAAGTTCTACCCTTTTTGTTATCAGGGAAATAAAAATGATGTAATACTGCAGGTTTCCCACTTTGGCTACTGAAAAAATTAGTGCTAAGTCTTTGGCCCCCAATATTCTCAAATGTAATTACTGGAAGAATTAGCTCTGCTACTTTTGGGTGGACTGAATTTATTTTATTTACTTATTTTTATTTTTTGCTAGTTCTTTTAAAAATTTTTATGCAATTTTTTAAAGTTTACTTTCCATTTACAGTTATTACAAAATATCAGCTATACTCCCTGTGTTGTACAATACATCCCTGAGCCTATGTTATACCCAGTAGTTTGTACCTCCCAGTCCCCCACTCCTATATTGCTTCCCCTCACTGATAAACACTAGCTTGTCCTCTATATCTGTGAGTCTGCTTCTTTTATGTTATATTCACTAGTTTGTTGTAGTTTTAGATTCCACATATAAGTAATATCAGACAATATTTGTCTTTGTCTGACATTTCACTTAGCATAGTGGAATGAATTTATTTTAAATAGAAGTGAGTTAGGTTGCATCATATTTGAATATGTAAGTTATTTTACCTACTTTCAGACATAGGGTAAAAATCTTATAAGATTCCTAATTAAGGAAAAGAACATGTAGAAACATTTCATTCATTCCTTTATTTGTTCATGTTCCAAGGCATGGTTATGTGGGGATGCACCAAAGAGCAAAGCAAAAAGGGCCTCTGCCCTTAGGAAGCTTACGTTCTAAAGGAGGAGCTCTGATTGTCAGCATGATGAATAAATAAATTATATAGTATGTTAGAATATGAAATGTGTTATAAAAAATAATTAAAGTAAGGTAAGACGTATCAGAAGTCATTGAAAATGTTTAAGCCAGAGTAGTAAAAGATGAAATACTCTTCAAGCATCTCAGTTAATATTGAATAAAATTCTCATACGATTAAGCAAATGCTTTAACTTTTCTTTAAACTGCGTCAGTTTGTCATTTGGGGAATGTGATTTTATTGAGCAACTCTACGCCAAGCAATGTACTAGGTTCTGGAGATATAATGGTAATAGGGCAGATAAGGTCTCTGTTCTCATGGAGTTCAAACATGCAGTAAAAGAGACAGGCAGACACAGCTGTAGGGTAATGTGTGAAAGAAGGCGTGACAGAGAAGTGCAGGATGCTTCGGGAGTGTGGAGCTAGGGTCTTTGACCTTGATTTTGGAAACGGGAAAGGCTTCCTTTGAGGAAGCAGTTACACAGTGAGAGGCAGGTATGTGTTGGCCAGGAAAATAGTGGCAATAGAGTTCCTGGAAGATGGAACTTTGTATCCAAAACCGCAGAGGTGAGGGAGGGAGGGACAAACACCCGAGGAACTTGGAGGCATTCTGTGCAGCTGCAGCAAGCGTCTGGGAAGAGCGGTGACTCGCCAGGAGAGAGCTAGGTTGGTGCCAGGTTAGCAAGGGGCTTTAAGCCACTTTAAAGAGTTTGAGCATATGCATATACAGCAATGGCAAACGATGGAGGGATTTACAGTGTAAGGTCTTTTTAAACAAACAGGACTTGATGGCCGCCACACAGAGGAAGTCTCAGATAGTTTCCACAGACTTTCCAGCCACTCTTACTTAAAAGATAGGTTTTTAGTAACATCAACCCTCTGTCTCAAGACCATGCTCCTCTCCAATCAGCATTCCTGAATCTACCTTCCTGGCCAAACTTCTTGTCAGAAATGATTGTGCCCTTCCCCCACTCCTCACACCCTTCTTACGCTTCAGCCTGATGAAATCTGGCATCTGCACCCACTTTCGCACTGAAATGCCCTCTCCATGGTCCTCAATGACCTCTCTGGCTTTAAACCTGGAGGGTCGGTCCTTAGTATTTATGTGGTCAATCAATCAATAATGTTTGACTTTTTTGTTGTTGTTGTTGCGGTACGCGGGCCTCTCACTGCTGTGGCCTCTCCTGTTGCGGAGCACAGGCTCCGGACGTGCAGGCTCAGCGGCCATGGCTCACGGGGCCAGCCGCTCCGCGGCATGTGGGATCTTCCCGGACCGGGGCACGAACCCGTGTCCCCTACATCGGCAAGTGGACTCTCAACCACTGCGCCACCAGGGAAGCCCAGTGTTTGACATATTCACCATCCCCTCCTTCTTGAAATGATCAGTGTGCTTGACAAAACTAATGCCACATTTTTTTTTTGGTTTTCTTCTCCACTTTTAGCCATTCCTTGTCGGTTTCTTCTTTAAGTCAGTGTTTTCTTCTTCTGAACGTCTGTTACATTAATGTCACCCAGGACTCTCTCCGAGGACCATTTCCTTCTCACTCCTCACATTCTCCCTGGGCAGCTGCATACTATGGCTTCACTTCCCATCTCTATACTGGTAATCGCAACACCTGTATCTCAGACAAGCATCATCTCCTCAGTTCCAGAATGCTTGAAATAACTCCAGTGAAGAATTGGAGAGAGTGCTAACCAGAGAAATACAGCATAATATCTGGACCCTTTTGAGCTCCCAGTTGAGACTGGTGACTGTTATTTAATGTTGGCAACAATCTGCCTCATTTGGCAGACACTGGATTTTCTGGATTTTGCCAAGTGGGTGGACAGAAAGGCAATAGGAAAAAGGAAATTGATGATATGGTCAGCAGCATTTTGCGGGTGGTGGATTCTCGTGGATATAAGGAAAGGAAACCTGTAAGGGACTGACAAAGATGGAGAGTGAAGATCCGATTGTGGTTTGGAAAGCTTGAAGAAAAGTCTATTTATACTGATGTATAAGAATGCTAGAAATTTACAAAGCTGTGGTGAGAGAGCAGGGTGTCTACAATTATCATTTTGGAAGCGGGGGAGTCAGCGTCTATAATATGGGCATAAAGTGGATGGCTGTGTACATCGAAAGAGAATGTCCTTGGAGATGGAGATGCAAGGAACCAAGAAGCCAAGTTATTGACTGAGCCATCTTGTGTGCATTGGATCTCGCCTGTAGGATAAAGCTGGACTCAAAGGGAGAGAATGCAACCCTGAGCTGGGGACAGAGACCTGAATGGATGAAGAGTGACCCAGAGGCCCTGAGATGACACGGATGAATTTGTTGCATTACTGATACGTGGCAGCAAATGTGTTATGTTAGGCAATATTCAACCAAAAGATTTTTCAATTTACACACGTTCCATCTTTTTCTCTATTTCGTTGTTGTTGGTAAGAGGATAAAGGCAGAGGCGTGTGATACTTTCTGACCGTCTTAAAGTAATTGTCACATAATTAAGTGCTGCGATTTCAAGGGACCTTGCACAACACATAAGAAAGTGTAAATAGCTCAGTGTAACCTATTTAGAGTCAGCATTTAAGAAATCTTGACAGCACAATATCATTCACCTGTTCATGCTTTCCCAGACTTGTGAAGCGACTATGAAATGATCTCTGTTTCATACTTGAACCACTGGAGTTTAAAAGTTACAATGTTGAGGAAGAGAAAAAGTGTTTGGATGTGCTGTAACAAGCCATGGAGATTTGTTTTTTTGAGAAATTTATTTAACAATGCTGCCTCAAAAATTGTATGTGTAACTTACACATTTTCTGTTGTTGCTTGTTTTGTTTTATTTTTCGGGGGCGGAAAGTAAGGTCAGCTAAGGACTTCTATTTAGAGGACTGCTGAAGGAAAACTCTAAGGTCAATGTGTTTTTCCTATTGATTATGTGTGTTTTCCTGGGCACACCGGCAAGGAGCCAAACTCATCTTGTATTCGGGCCACTTGAGTCTTCTGCTTGTGAGGGAGGGAGCAGTGTGCCTGGGAAGCGGGGCAGTATTTCCAGCAGGTGGTAATAGCAGGCGGCACATTATAATCTTAGGAAAACCTGATGCACCGAGGCAACCACATTCATGACTGGAAGTGCCGTGCTTTCAATAGACTACAGTGAGGTGTTACGATGTCTCCTTCTCCTAGTAAAGGTTTTATGTGAACTGAAATGTCTTCCTGTGTATCCATTCACCTAACACTGCCGAGAGAGAGAAAAGGATTGAGACATAAATCTCATTTTATTACCCAACCTAAATAGTTCCCTCTGATTTTGTCTTTATGCCTGACTCTTGCCTTGTTCCCCGGCATAATAAATTTCGTAACCTAGAGTCTCGATAAAAATCCTCCATAATTTATTTTTATCTTAGAAGTTGTCATAAAAATTCACTGACAAGGCACAGCCCCAGGTGGTGAGGCATAAGCTACCTTGATCAGTTTGTATAGCTAGAGAGCCACTCCTGCTCTCAGATGGAAACATACTGACTTTCTTCACTGTTCCCATAAAAGAACATTTATCAGTTCCAGTGAGGGTTCATAGTGGAAAAATATCTGTGGAAGTCCTTTTGCATATAGGAGTGAGGAAATTGAGCTGGCTGAAAAATTACTTATCTCTGTTAGCATGGTTGTTTATTACATTTTGTACAAGTCTGATATTAACATTTAAACACCTAAGGAAATGGTGTAGAAATGAGATCGTCACGTGTGTATCTGCAAAGATGGCACAGCTAGAATACTATTTTTAGAATAATAAGCTTAGTGGTTAAAGTGTCATGCACTGAAGATTAAGTACTGGAAGGAAATTAATCAGGAGACAGGCACAGGGTTATGAGGGAGAAATCTCAGGCTCTCATTAGAGGAGTCAATCAACAATTTTCAAGGCGCAGTTTTTATCCCTGGCATAATCTTGGGGTCCCTATCTTAAACTTCAGGGAATTCATCTACATTTGTTATATTTATATCCTTTCTTAATTAAAGGTCTCAAGCCTTGAAGGATATAAAATTAGAAAGCATCTTTGAGGTTCTCAGCACCCATGGGATGTTTCTGCATTTCAGCTGGGTCTGTGTGCTTTCGCTTCGGCACGACTCAACTCAGACTGTCAAGAGACCTATGAGTAACTCTTGTTGAGTTAGATAAGTACCGTGAAAAGAATTTAAAAAAAGAAGAAGAAGAAAGAAAAGAAAAGCAAAAAACAAACAACAGTCAAGCCGGCAGTTGCATTTTCCCTGGAGATGTCAAGACAGAAAAGTTTGAGGAAGAACTGAGGCTGAGAGAGCTTATGGATTTGGGTGGAGAAAGGGGCTTTCCGTCCTTCTTACTCATCTGAAGGAATATGTTTCTCCTGGACTCCCTTACGTCCAAAATGAAGTACCTAGCAAGTGCTTGGGAGTTTCATTTGGATTTCAAAGCCGATTAAACTGTTTTGGCCCTGAGAAAGAAATGGGTAATTGCGAAGAAACTGCAGAATAAAGCTGCTAAAGTGCCTTTGACTGCAGTGTGGAAATGGATGGCTCTTTTATGAACAAGTGCTTCCTTGCAGAAGTCATTGATGGAGCCCAGAGTGTGAAAACTAAAAAGTGAAGAAAGGAAGGAAATGTCTGCGGCTTCAGGTCAAGGATGGGAGCAGCAGGGAGCAGAGCAGTGAGGGTGGAGCCAGAGCTGTCCGTGATGGCAGGGCACCGTCAGGACTGCACAGGAATCTCAGGGAAGCCTGCCCCCTCCTTCCGCTGGCTCCCAGGGGAGACTTGGCATTGGTTCTCTTCCAGCTAAGCCATCCCATGCAGCAGAAAACCATTTCCTCTGTTGTCAAAGACGGAGACAGAGTAAGCTGTGAGAGAGCTAGTCAGGTGAACATCCCCAGGAAGCACAGCATCTTCTCCTACCTGTTATAACAGTCTTGGATCACTTTTCTTACCTCCATTATCACTTCATTATTTTAGAACCACATCGGTCTCCTAACTGGTCTTCCTGTTTCTGTTCCCTTCCCCTTTAAGTCCATTCTTTGTTCTTCCTCCAGAGACCCACTGTATTTCTCAATTTAAAATCCTACAATAGGCTCCTTTGCCTGCAGGATGAAGGGATCTTCTCAGCAGAGCAGAGAAGCCCCTAACTTGTCTTTCTCCTGATCCCTCTCCAGCCTCATTTCTTATTTCTCACCTCACCCTCACTCCTTGCTCTATAACACTGAACACTTTAACACACCATGCCTCTCCTCTCCGTAGAACTCCCTTCCCTTCTCCCAGATAACTTCCATGCTTCCTTCAAACGAGTGCGCAAGGGGTCACTTCCTCCAGGGAGGCTTCCCTAATCCCCTCACCACTTCTCCCATGTGGAGCCCTTCACCTACGCTTCCCCAGGAGCTTAACTGTTTATTACCATAGCCAGATTACTGCTGAAGAACTACTTTCCCCTCTGTACAGGGACCACCTGGAGGGCAGGCAGGGACTTTATTGTTTGAGCACTCTCTTCTCTCAGCACAGAGCAGAAACCTTGTGAAATAGTAAATGAAAATGGATTCTTAAAGACAAACTTCTGGTTTATGGTTGTAGCTGTTATTTTCCAAGCCTAGCATTATTTGCAATTCTTCCTTTTAGGCAGACACTCTTGATTCCCTTACTGAAAATTAATAGGTACCGTTCCTGATGCCTTCAGGCCAAGCTTGCTCTGTGCTATAATTTCTCAACATTTCATAGGCAATTCCCCATTATTTGAAAATTCATGGCAATGTGTCTTTAAGTTTTCTTCTGTCTGTAGTAAAGCATCTATAATATACTGTCAAAAATTATCTGAAATGTAATAAGCAAAAATAAGCAAAAGAGAATACTGGGTATTCTTTCATAATGGAGCTGAGCTTGACTTTTTATTTATTGGGCTATTTTTAAAGTATGTATCAGCAGTAGTTAACTTGAAGATTTTTGTCTGGTAGGGTTTTAAATGCTTTTTGGGTGATGAGAGAGATAACCCCAAATGTTTTGGGTTTTGGCCATTTGGACATTAACCAGTTTTGTATTTAACTAAGCAAACTGTTAAATTGCCTCTGTAGATCTAGATTCTTAAATGATCTTTGGACTGGTTTTAACATCTTACTGGCAACTTCATTAATTAACAAGTTACATTAAACCTTTGGCATGTGTTCATTTTATGTTTTTCTGAGGGTCATTATTTTAAGTTTTTGAAAATTATTCTCTAACAATACAGAGTAGAAAAGCACTTGTCTTTCTCGGAATTAAAAATTTAATCCTGAGCCTACTATAACTGGCTGTTTTATGGTCAGCCACACTGAAGAACCTTAGTTTCTTTATCTGGAAAATAGGGGTGCTTGCTGCTAAGGATTGGGTAAGGATCAAATATCACGTGAAAGAAATTTGTAAACTGTAGAGTGAAATGTAAATCGTGCATTAGTATTTGCAATAGAGTTACTATTTGTGTATCCTGACACTGAGTTTTTGTGTATTTTTAGCAGAGTGAGACTGTATCACAGTGACAATCCCAGGAAATCAAACAAAATTAGAAGAATCAAAACAAGAAGGATAATTGAACGCATTAATTTTCAATCAGTGCTTCATTTTCTCATTTTTACCTTTTACAGACACAAGGGAACCAATGTCTATTTTCATCATCATAGAAATATAGGAGTTATTTAAATAAACTAATTAGAGTGAATAAGCTTTTCTCAGTTATTTATTTTACGTATACATGTCAATAAGACTGGGCTTGATATTTATTTACCTGAAGATTTTCGAAGAGCTTCATTTCTTACAGGAATCAACTTGCTCTTTAGGAAAATGGCTCTCAGCTCTATCTTAAGCCCTAGCAGCAGCCTGGGGAAGTGGATCCATGGGGGCAATTTTTTGTTTTTAACGATTATACTAAGATTTTGTCCGAAGTAAGGGTTCTGAGACTATGTAAAGTATTAACAAATTAGTGAACTAGAGGATTTACATTCAAATGGAGAGGGGCTGAGAGTAAACTCATTTGCGGCCATGAAAAAGATGAGATAGGATTCTTTAATGTAATTTCATTCATAAACATTTTGTTCCTCTCTTTAAAAAAATCTAAAATGCAGATTATACAATGGATGCTTAAGGAAATAGACCTGAAGCAGGTTTTGATATGAGGTATAAATCAACAACAAATTGAGATTTTAAGATTTTTAAATAGCAAAAGTATATTTTAAAATGTGATTGTTTTAGTTTTTAAAAGTGTATTAGTTAGAATCTCAATTACATGAAAATGTCTAACTTGTCCAGTAAATCCTTTTATTTTTTTCAGTATATTTTCTCTCACATTCAACATTTACCTCACAATGCTGATAAGTGACTTAAGTCAGTTTCTTTCTCTCTTGCTTCCACTTTCTCATACTTAGCACATAGTAAGTGATCAATAAGTACAGTCACTCACATTGTCCTGACCCCCCCATGCATGTGAAAAACCAGAGTCACTGAGGCAAACTTGCCCCCTAAGAGTCTTCTAACAATGAAAGGGAGATATTTATGATATTTTAGTCTTTGGGCAGACCAAATTGGAAGGAACTCAAGTCTATCACAAATAAGAACTTGGCTACATTTGTTATATCAGCTAAACTTCTAACTCTCTTAGGATTCCCTTTCAAAGAAAAAATATCTTAATAATAAATATTTATTGACCATTGTTGATATGCTAAGAATTGTGATAGATGTCAGGGCTACAAAACAGAACATACTGCATGCTTTGAAGGGTCTGGTAGGAAGAGAGTCATAAAGGTAAACCTCCATACTCCACTGTGGTAAGTACTATCTGTAATAGAGAAATGTACGCTGGCTCCTGGGAGCTCAGAGAGCAAGTATTCCACCTAGAGATGGAGTGGAGGGCGATTTAAGCAGGACAATGAGGATGACATAGAAATAGTCCTTAAACTCTGCTTTTAATTATTCCTTAGAAAACTGTTTTTGTATTCCATTACTATGTACAGAACAGTATGCCTTTCTGCTTCACTAATTGTTTTTTTGTTTTGTTTTGTTTTTTGTGGTACATGGGCCTCTCACTGTTGTGGCCTCTCCCGTTGCGGAGCCTGTGCTCCGGACACGCAGGCTCAGCGGCCATGGCTCACGGGCCCAGCCGCTCCGCGGCATGTGGGATCTTCCTGGACCGGGGCACGAATCCGTGTCCCCTGCATCGGCAGGCGGACTCTCAACCACTGCGCCACCAGGGAAGCCCTTCACTAATTGTTTATTGAACATGTAAGAAGACTTTCAGTGGAGATGAGGATCTAGTGAAGTATTAGACTCTTGAGGTCACGCAGGATAGGGTTCTGAACCATTATTTGGGAATATGGAATACATTTAGAGAAAATGTAATCTTTGAAGACTAGAGAACATGGGGACACATAGGCTAGGGAAAAAAAAAAACCCAGAAAACCCAGAGCCCTGTAAAGGAGGTTTTAAGCTGCTGTTAATTATCCTCTTATTTTAAAAAAGCAATTGTTATTTTTGTTACTACTGTCCCAGGTCCTGAAAAATGGGAGCTCCGCTTTATGAGAGAAAAGGCCAGATAGATTTCATTTTCTCCCTCTAAGTTGGTACTCTACAGTCATGATATCAGATTATCTATTTGGAATCCAATTAGTGAATATTTAGGGCTCTGATCTTCCCTAGTAATCCTAAAAACATGACTGTTCTGTATAGCAAGGATTTAACATGGATTTCGTAGCTGGCAAGGGTGACAGAAATATCAGCTTATCCATGACAACAACAGAATCTTCCTTCTTTCCCAGCTGGGATCTGCCACAACTAAAACTACCTGCTGTCCATATTTAACTTTCTAGAAGCTCTGTATTAGGGCCTTTGGCTAGATGATTCCAAACCATGAGCTAATGCCCTAGTCTTGTTTACTGAGACTTTCCGGTTGATTTATGTCAAAGATACAATTGGAAACATCCCACCTACAACAGTTTTTTTACTTTGGATGCTTAAGTGTTTTCAGTGTTACAGGAGTGCCTGAGATATAACTAATTGTCCTCCATTTCACTTGGTAAGAAAGAAATAATCAAGGAAGTCATACCGTTGAAACATTACTTGCTATATTTTAATTTTGCAAGCAAGTCTCAAGTTTCTATAGAGTATTTACTCCCCACATGTGAATAGGAAATACAAGTAATTTAGAAACCCCTTTAAACCCAAATTAGAGAGGATATTTTCAGCAGTTAAAAGGAACTCATCCTGTTAGTAATTCAAGTCATCAGGATGACTGGCAGGAAAAACAAGAAAAGTTCCTATCAATAACAGAGGTATTTTCTTTACCCAAGTTATGTGCTTTAAAAATTGTCAGTTAGGGGGCTTCCCTGGTGGCGCAGTGGTTGAGAGCCCGCCTGCCGATTCAGGGGACACGGGTTCGTGCCCCCGGTCCGGGAAGATCCCACATGCCGCAGAGCGGCTGGGCCCGTGAGCCATGGTCTCTGAGCCTGCGCGTCCGGAGCCTGTACTCCACAACAGTGAGAGGCCCGCGTACAGCAAAAAAAAAAAAATTGTCAGTTAAATTTTCTGAAATCACACAATGTTCTGATTTTAAAAGGTTCTGGAGGTGTTAGTGGATACTTCCTCTGATGTATATATAGAGGGACTCTGTAGGTAAGAAGGATATTGCCAAGTGAAATGTGGAGAAGCCAGCTTCCTGCATTACTTTAGAGATTCATAACACAGAACGGCAGTGTCCAGAGCAACTGTGAAAAGAACAAGCGTATTCCGCATTTGGACTGAACTGACACACCACTGAACTGACACGCCAACAAAATTCATCAGGATGCTTCCATTTTTACCTTCTCTAAAAAATAGAATTCCCAAAGAGGATTTGGTGATATATGTCCTGAGGAACAAGGTCGAACCCATCACATTTTATTTCTAGTTGTGATCTAGCAAACCACTATTTCCAAACAATTAACACTGGAATGATTTGATTCAGACATGCAAGCTGAGTAAAAAATTGAATAAGGCAAAGTCTCCATAGAGTTATATTTTTACTGTCTTATAAAGTCTTAAGGGACAGAAAACTCATAACTCTGCTTTTAAGATAGGAAAAAAAATGCTGATAACAAGAGAAGGCTGAAAATAAATGAGAAAGTGCTAATGTAATAAAAGGGGGAAAGATACTAAGACACTCCTTTAACAAAGAAATTGGAAAATATTCCAAGGAGATAAACGAAGAAAATGAATAGGAAAAGATTTTTGTCTCTCTCATGAGTGGTCTCTTTTGTTTCTGAATCATATTGCTTAAGAGAGATGGGGAATGAAACTTCTACCTTACCTTTGGGTTTAACAAACATTTTTAATATCGTGAACACATTTTGGACTATGTAGGGCCTGGAAAGGTAGTAAAAGGAGAAAAGCTGATGTCAATAAAAGGAGATGCAGAAAGAAGAAAGAGATTTTTTGTATATATTACATACAATTTATAAATTACAGAAAAATAATTAGTGTATAAATTTGACAAAATTTTCTAATCATAATTTCCGTGGTGCCTACCCATCTTTGAAGAGGAGGGGGGAGAGACAGAGGGGACTGCGTAGGGATGGGAACACAGAGCACCAATGTGCATGAATCTGGGCGTCTGACATACGAGATTTCACACCTCGAAACTGCCACTTACCAGTTGTGGGAACTCAGCTGTGTTGTTTAACCTCCTAAGTCACATTGCCTGCACCTTTTAGAGGGAGAAGTAATCGTTCTTACCTCAAAAAGTGTTGAAAGTTCATTAATATAATTCTTGAAATGCCCTTAGCATAATGCCTCCTAAGTTCTCAACAAGAGGAAGATGTTGTTATCACCACTGTATGTACTACGATTCTGACCACAGAAAAGGGACCTGCCAAAATGAAACCTGATTCTTGTTATTCCCTTAGCTGCAAGTCTGTGGTGAAATGTTTGTAACTATTTGCTCACTGAAATACCTTTGGGATCACAGGTTGAGGTTTGAGATCTGTGGTGGCTGTGGATACATGAGAGGGAAGACAAGAAGAATTCGTGAAAAATTGAAACTCTGCTTTGCTACACTAAAGCTCTTATAACTCCTTTGCTTATGCCATCTCTCTACTTTCGGCCATCTGCTGAAATAATTACCTGTCTTTGACACGGGCCTTTCTCTCTTCCTGGCACAGTGTATCTTCTTCCTAGCTGTCCTTAACTTTCTATGCTGGCGAAGTTGTGTCCTTGAGCTGCTTTATTGGAAAGACAGGAGGCAACAGATCCAATCCCTGCCTGAATCAGGTTCTGCCACTTTCTAGATGGATCGTCTATCGGAGCATCAATTTCTCCAATGTACAGTGAGAATATGAACTTCTAGTGGCTCAGGTTGTTTGAGGATAAAATGTTATAATGTTTTAGAAAGTGTATGGTACAGAGTAAGTGCTCAACAAATACCAGCTCCCTGCCTGCTCTTCTCCATCAAAAGACAAAACAACAGTAAAACCCACACAAACTCAGGTCAAGCAAATTCCCAGAGATTCATGTCATTTTCTGGGCTGTCCATACAAGTGGCTTAGAAGGGATGACATCTCCGCTGCAGGTCATTGCTGTTTTCCCTCAAAAACTCATAATACTTAGCTAGTGGGAAGAAGCCACATAGCACAGGGAGATCAGCTCGGCACTTTGTGACCACCCAGAGGGGTGGGATAGGGAGGGTGGGAGGGAGACGCAAGAGGGAGGGGATATGGGGATATATGTATACATATGGCTGATTCACTTTGTTATACAGCAGAAACTAACACACCATTGTAAAGCAATTATACTCCAATAAAGATGTTTTAAAAAAATAAAAATAAAAACAATTCATTATACTTATTGGGCTTATGGGTACATACCTTTGCTGTTAACAAGACTTGGTTCTAAGGTTGAAAGGTGCTTAAAACTCAGTAAAGGAATAATAGCAAATTGGTTTCAGGATTCTCTCTTCTATAATGATTGAACTGGAGTAAGAACCAGATTATTTTATTAAATGCTACTTTTAGAAGGACGGGAAAATATAAATTCTGAAAGCAATTTATAGTTTTCATGGCACTGACCAATTTCTTGGTTCTTCTTAGTTCACGTCAGAGTGACAGTGAAAAACTTTTGCAGGATCAACACTGTTACTCGATTTGCAGTTGACAGGTTGGATGTTTTTAAGTGTATCTACTGCTTTGAAGGAATTCCTGACCTACTTCAAAATTAGTTTTTCCAGTAAAGTCAACCGTTAGTGATTATCTTTGCCACAAATCTTTCTTTAGACAATTCCTGAAAGATAACAGGTATATTAACTGAGCTTGAGTTATCTATTTTTTCTTTTTAGAATTATATCAACTAAAGCAAAAAAAAGTAATGATTTTAAAAATTAGGTGGACTTTTTTGTGTTTGTATTTTTAAGTAAGTAGGTTATGTTATATTATTTCTCCAAAGCTCTGTTGTTTTTATCTTTCTCAGTTTGGATTTTTTTTTTTTTTTTTTGTAATTGACGCCTAACCTTGGCAAGCTGTAATTCATAATCAAATAAATGCTTTATTTTATGCGTGTATATATATGTAAGAGCAAAACTATGTCCGTGATTAACAGAGACATTTTCCAATGTTTAACATTTGTTTTAAGGGCTTTGTTTATTATTGGGGTCCTTTTGAGGATTTTAACTTTAATACATTTGCACTTAAAAATTTAACAAAGAGAGATTTGGGCTAAACATGTAGAACTCAAGTATCTAGTTCCTGCTTTTATATTCTGTGAGCACCAAACAGCCCCATCCAAGGATAACAGAGTAGCATAGATTCTTCTGAAGATAATCTCGGAGAGTAATTGGCCAAGTTGTATACAGGAATACAGAATTTAATTGAAAATGGAGAAGTGATTATTAATGAGGGCTCATTATGTGTCAGGTAATATATTCTGTATTTTCTCATATGTTAACTCAGTTAAATTCTCTTGCAAGTTTAGATTATATGATATTTGACATCTCCGGGGTCAATGAGACCGGAACAACCCTCCAAGATCACAAAGTTAGTAAGTGGTGAACCTGTGACTTCATTCCGGATCTGTGTGACTTAACAGCTTTTTTTTTTTTTTTTTGCGGTATGCGGGCCTCTCACGGTTGTGGCCTCTCCCGTTGCTGAGTACAGGCTCCGGACGCGCAGGCTCAGCGGCCATGGCTCACGGGCCCAGCCGCTCTGCGGCATGTGGGATCTTCCCAGACCGGGGCACGAACCCGTGTCCGCTGCATCGGCAGGCGGACTCTCAACCACTGCGCCACCAGGGAAGCCATGTTTTGTTTTTTTATAATGCTGTTGCAATCTATAAAGGAGTTTTGGTGAACCTGCACTACCATTAACCCATTTTTCCTGTTTTACTACATACATATGCATTCACTGATTCTTTCTTTCAACAAATATTTATTGAACGCTTACTGTATTTCAAGAACTGTTTCACAATCTGGGTTTAAGTGAGCAACACAGACAAAAATGCCTGATCTCATGACACACATATTTTACTGTGAGTGTTTGTATCAATGTTATATCAAAGACTTAGTTTCTTACTCCAATATGCCTACTTTCCCTCTAAAGACTTTTAGGTGATGCATAGCTGCCTGGAGAAAAAAAACTACAAGTCCCAGCATGCCTTGCAGTTGAGTATGGCCCACAGAGTAAGTGGAAGTCTAGTCTAGTGTGGTTGCTTCCAGGAAATTTCTGTCAAAGGAAGGTTTTGAGTCCCGTTGTCACCTTTCTTCCTTCATCCTTCCTGCTGCTTGGAATATAGGAATATTGCCTGGGGCTCCATCCTGGAAAATGGGGACAAAGGCCACACCATAAGGATGGCAGAGCAGAAGGTTGGAGGTAGCCTGGCCCCCACATGATGGAAGAACTTCCAAGACAGTTCTGGGTTGCCTACATCTGGATTGTTTAGAAAAAGAGAAATCAGTTTCTATCTTATTTGGATCTCTGTTACTAGCACTTGAAACTAATTTGTATGAACCCATTTATGTTTGAATGGAAGTGGGTCTTGCTGTTTTTACTTGTGCAGCATCTCCTTCTGTCCCTCCCTTTCACCCAGCAGTAACCCCACCCTATACCCATGCAGAGCGTCTTCTTAGGAGAACATCCTTTGAGCTCCTAGATCCAACTGTGCCTGAATTTAGTCGCTACACTTTTCAGTTATGAGAACTAATACACGTCCTGGCTGTTGTAAATAGAGCTGCAGTGAATATTGTGGTACACGACTCTTTTTGAATTATGGTTTTCTCAGGGTATATGGGACCTAGAGTCTGTCATACAGAGTGAAGTAAGTCAGAAAGAGAAAAACAAATACCGTATGCTAACACGTATATATGGAATCTAAAAAAGAAAAAAAAAAAAAAGGTTCTGAGGAACCTAGGGGCAGGACAGGAATAAAGACGCAGACGCAGATGTAGAGAATGGACTTGAGGACATGGGGAGGGGGAAGGGTAAGTGTGACGAAGTGAGAGAGTGGCATGGACATATATACGCTACCAAATGTAAAATGAATAGCTAGTGGGAGGCAGCCGCATAGCACAGGGAGGTCAGTTCCGTGCTTTGTGACCACCTAGAGGGGTGGGATGGGGGGGTGCGTGGGAGGGAGACACAAGAGGGAGGAGATATGGGGATATATGTATAGTTGATTCACTTTGTTATAAAGCAGAATCTAACACACCATTGTAAAGCAATTGTACTCCAATAAAGATGTTAAAAAATAAGTAAATGAAAGCTTAAAAAAAAAAAGAACTAATACATTCTCTCTTCCCCTTAAATCAATTCCAGTTTGCTAGGGAAAGGGTTTTGATGGAACAGTATGCATATATTTATTATTAATGCATACATTTATTACTTATTTATGTTATAAACATGTGATATGTTTATAAATATGTTATAAACATAGATCAAAGATTGAGTAATATGTAAACATGCTGTATAGAGATTTACCCCTAGTCCTCCCATTTTTACAGTTGAAAAGTCTGAGCTGCAAAAAAGCTAAATTATTTTCCTTGTCTCACTAAAAACTCATGATTTCTATTAGTTGTACTAGTACAGTTATCTTTGAAAAAACTAAAATCATGTATATGTGAGGATAAAAAGAATTCTGAATAATTCCCCCTCCCCTATTCTTCAAAATTTTATTGAACAGTAGAAAAGTATAAGGATGAAACATATCATGGAATTCAGTTTCTTCCCGGTGCAGAACTGATTCCTTGAAAATCTTTCCTAATGTGTTACCCAGTCTGAGTCTAAAAGTCCCCAATGCTGAGGCTTTTATCAATTCCCTTTGAAGATTATATCTCACATAGTAGATTAGAGCATGCCAAACAGTTCTGAAACCCAAAGTAAGCTCACTTATTGCTGTCACTAGTGAGATCTGGCTGCCCAAACACAGTCCCTCCTTTCTTCATTAATGTCATCAATGGCTCTTGGTTCCTAGCCTTGTCTTTGAACATTATATTAGTTGCACATCTGTACAGATTACATCCCTTCTCCCTTGGTAAATCCATTCAGCTTATACTGAATTCCAAATTCTTTCCAAAGAATAATGAAATAGATCATAGTGAGAATTATTTCACATTTTGGAAGTAAAAGCAGCACTTGGGTTTCTTTGCATAAGTAGAAATTTGACATAGAAGGTATAACTCAACTAATTATCATAGCCATTTACCTAATATAGTTGCTCATATATTTTTTAAAAGTGTAATTTTAAAAATCTGTGTTCAGGACTTCCTTGGTGGCGCAGTGGTTGAGAGTCCGCCTGCCGATGCAGGGGACGCGGGTTTGTGCCCCGGTCCGGGAAGATCCCACATGCCGCGGAGCGGCTGGGCTTGTGAGCCATGGACGCTGAGCCTGCGCGTCCGGAGCCTGTGCTCCTCAACAGGAGAGGCCACAACTTACCGAGAGGAAAGAGGGGGAGGGATAAATTGAGAGATTGGGATTGACATATACACACTACTATATACGAAATAGATAACTAATAAGGACCTACTGTATAGCACAAGGAACTGTACTCAATACTTTGTAATGGCCTATATGGGAAAATAATCTAAAAAAGAGTGGATATATGTATAAGTATAGCTGATTCACTTCGCTGTACATCCGAAACTAACACAACGTTACTCCAATAAAAAAAATTTTTTTTAAAGTTGTGTTCAAACTTGGTTAACAGAAATACTTTCTACTACTAATGCTCTGGTGGAATAAAACTATTTTTATATTCTTTTTGGAAAGGTCAACAGTGAATGTTCTAGTTAACAATTACTTATTAATAGCCTCCAATAGTCCCTTATTCTACTTCAAATAAGACTCAAACTCCTTACTATGAACTATGAGGTCCAGCTTGATCTAGCCTGCCAAGCTCACCTCTTCTCCCAGTGAGGCTGGCTACCTTGGACTTGAATACACAACCAGTTTCTTCTAGTCTTAGCTTATCAACTACCTCCTGCTCCAAATCTATTTTATTCTTCTTTTTTACCCTCTTCACTTCCTACTTGTCTCCATTTGTCATCATTAATATCATTTTTTGTTTCCCCCAGTAGATTGTAAGCTACTTGGTATAGGAGCAAGGATCACATACTGCCTTCCATACACCTTTTTTTAAAAAAAAATAAACACTGCTGTTTACCTGGTTTACCTGCTTACCTGGCTTAGTATGTGTTCTTATAGAATGTCATCTATTATTTGATAAATGAGTAAACATTTATCAATGAGTAAATGATAAATGAGTAAGTACAGATATGAGCTTGGAGTAAAAGAAAATAACTATTTTGAAAAAAATCCATGTCAGATATAATTAAATTCTGATAATTATTCAAACAGTTGATTATGGATTCAAATAATCATAAAATGTTGCTGTTGAGAAGAAATGAGAACATTATCTAGTTCACTACCTTATTTTCTAGATGAGGAAGCTAAGATCCAGAGAGAATAAATAATTGGTTAAAGGTCATGTAACTAATTACTAGCAGATGTAAGACTGAAGCTCATATCATCCTGGATCTCTGATGCCTGTTATGTCCCATTATACTTGTCTTTGAATCCTTAATATGTTCTGTTGCACTAAAAGAACTATTATGAAATTAACAAGAATCATTGGTCCCTGTCCCTCCCCCATTCCCCAGTCTTTCCTTGCTCTGCCTTGTACATGTGTGAAAATATGACAATATTGGTATCATTTCCCCCCATTTTTATTAAATACTATTTGTTGACAATATATACTTTTTCATAATAGGGATCTGGCTGTATTTTTGAAATTGACTTTGGTGCTGAAAGAGCTCTTGATATTTACATGCTACCCCCAGACTTCTCTCTCTGTGCCTTACACTCCCCTCTCTCAGCCCTGCTGTAGCTCCATTCATCAAACTGAAGAAGGAAATGAACCAGAAAGAGGGCCAGCAAAGCTTTGTGCATCTCTAAATGAAATGAAGCATTGCAGTGAATTGTACAGCAAGTAAAAGAGGTGGCAGTGCTGTGGGCTGTATAATGTCTGGAAAATGCTTGTAAGGGATATGTAACATTTAGTGTTGTAGACAACTTATGACACCATTTTGAGTTTAAAACCACTTTAAATGGGGAGGGTAACTTGTAAAAATAAATAAAGTGATTAGATTTATTCTGTGAGATGAAGAGAGGAGAGGGCTAAGAGGGATTTGGAGGGTGAGTTGGGGGTTGTAATCTTAAGGATACAGTACCCTATCCCATTTGTTGATTTAAAAGTCATGTATAAAGTGTATAAAATATTAAAAAGTCTAGAGATATTTAATGGCTGTTAAGGTAACATTTTTTTTCCCAAGGTAACTTTTAATAAGGTCCATTCTAATTTTATTTGATCACCAGTTATGGAAATAACCCTTGCTGAACCATTAGGATATATGGACTAATAAAATAAAACACAAAGCTTCTTGGTGGAGGTAGCAATATTGTAAGGCTTGATGAGAATGAAAAGAGTCTAAATTAAGCAATAACAATTGGGAACCAGGACATTTCCTGGGGATTAATGACAGGCTGGGTGGAGTTGATGGACCATGGCTATTCTATGGGTCCTTAACTTCAGTTGAACATTCATTCCCAAAAAATACCTGATGGTGAGGTCATTATATAATTATCACCTTAAAGAGGGAGAAGGATGGTAGAACCCAGGGTAGTGAAGTTAAAAGAATGGTGAATATTTCATATAAATCACAGTGCCTTATAGACTAAAGGACTGTAAGATTCTTTGAGTCACTTCTCAGTTGTCACTTCAGTTCGTAGATGGAAATGAAGCAGAAAGTGTTGCTCTTTTTAGAGAGGATTGCATGGGGGAGGGGGACAAGTATGCATGTTAGAAATACACATGGTAAAAGATGTGATTTTTTTCCACACTAGCCTCTTGGAAAATGACTGGTAGAACATTGAGATGCAAGATTCTGGCCATGCATGATTTCCAGTAATGGCAGAGTTAGGCAGTATTTGGGGTTTAATATTCATCCTGCCTCATTTGAATGGGTTTTATTTGATTCTAATATGATGGGGATGATAAAGGGAACTAGGTGAGAGGTGAAAGACCTGGCTTCACAGGAAGTGTGACCTTGGGTACTTACATTCTCTAGATTTCAGTTTCTTCATCTGTAAAAATGAAGAGGCTGTTCTAGGTATCTCTAAAGACCAGTCCACCTCTGAAGATTCTCTGATATGTATTTAAGGAGTCAAAGATCTTCCTGGAATAAGGCCTATAGAACTTTGAAACAGGAATAAGCATCTTTATGTGGGTGGAAGTGAAGCT
This sequence comes from Phocoena phocoena, assembly GCF_963924675.1. Classification (NCBI taxonomy): domain Eukaryota; kingdom Metazoa; phylum Chordata; class Mammalia; order Artiodactyla; family Phocoenidae; genus Phocoena; species Phocoena phocoena. Next base: position 65,499,115 of record NC_089230.1, on the reverse strand, counting down.
TCCTAATTCAAATTATTGATGGTATTTATTTATTGTTTGAGATTGACTCATTCCAGGTTGCAGGCTTCTAACAAAGCAAAAATTATTTAAATAGAAATTATCTACTGTTTTAATTGAAAATAGAATTTGAAAAAAAATCCTACAGGCAGCTGGCTCCCTGCTGTCCTGTTGTGCAATCCAGTAGTGCCGGAGGGCAGCTTTACCGGCGGTAATATTTCAAAGCCAAAGACTTCTATACATAATGGAATCTGAATTGGGAGATTAAAGCTCGGACACAGGGGGTGAAATAAGCCTGTATAGGTTGCCATGTGGACTCACTGCCTTGACCTTAAAATTCTGCTCATGTCCATTCTCTCATCCACTAGAACTTTCTGACGTGTTCATTAACCCAATCATCTTCTCTTTCAACATGTATTAAGCACTTTCTATGTGCCAGGCACCTTGCTATGTGTTGAGAAACTACAGGTAAATAAGATGTAGCTCCTGACCTCTAAGGAATCACAATTTGATAAAGACCGACACAGTTAAAAGAAAGGAAGAAAGACATTAAGTGGCTGTTATAAAGGAAGTAAACGCACTAGAGAGCGTGGTCTACTCTTCCCAGAGATGTCATGGCGCTCAGGCAAGGCATCACAGAAAATCTCTGATTTGAGTCTTAAAGGAAGAATGGAGATTATGTAGCGACTGTGGTGGGGATGGCTTTCTTCACAAACACACAAAAGAGGTGAGCACACGCAGAAGTAGCGAGTTGTTCAATATGACCGGAACAGAGGGAAGGTAATGCGATGAGACTAAAGGGGTAATAAGATTCATGTCATAAAAGGCTTTTGCATATAATGGTAATGGGTTTGGGCTCTATCCTTTGGGGTACGGGTAGGGTGATTATATATAATATATGTAACATATAGTATATATATATATATATATATATATATATATATATATATATATATATAAAATACATAGTGAAAGGAGGCACTATTAATCATTATACCAGGACTACTGTAAAATGTAGTCAGTTAGTTATGGAGAAATAAAATTGTTTTATGCAGGAAAATATTGAGATTAGATTTGTATTCTAACAAGATCACTCTGGAAGCTGAGTGGAGAATGGATGGAAAGAATAAGGTGGGTGGAAATCTTAGTAACATAAGGAGGCATTAGAAGAAGAGGTTAGTCTACCCTGGGTAGCAGTAAGCGTAGGAGAAAGAAGGGAATATGTAAAAAACCTTTAACAGGGGGAAAATGAGGATGAAATCATTGCTTGAATATATAAGGGTGAGGGAAATGGAGACATCTAGGACCAATCCTGGTTTGGGTCACTAGACAGCCCCATTATACAACACAGAAAATAGAGGAGAAGGAATTGAAGGTTTAAGTGATGCTATAGACAGAATGTTTGTGTTCCCCCAAACTCAAATGTTGAACTATAATCCCTAATTGATGGTATTTGGAGGTGGGGCCTTTAGAAGTGATTAGGTCATGAGGGTAGAGCCCTCATGAATGGGGTTAGTACCTTTACAAAAGAGACCCAGAGAGCTCCCTCTCCCTATTTGCCACATGAAGATACAGCCAGAAGATGACTGTCTATGAAACAGGGATCAGGCTCTTACCAGACAGCAACCATGCCAGAGCCTTGATCTTGGAATTCCCAGGCTCCATAACTGTGAGAAATAAATGTCTGTTGTTTAAGCCACCCTGTCATTGTTTTGACAATTAGGTGGCTACTGGCTACTGGTGACGTTAGCAAGAAAGTGGGTATAGAATAGCAGTGAGTCAAGCAAATTGCTCAGTTCACACTGTTGATTAATAACAGAAATAAAATTCCAACCCAATGTTTCTGATTCCAAATCCAAATCTTTTCCTACCTTACCAATTCTTCCCTTAATTCATCTTTGCTGCCTGTATCATACAGAGGATATTCTGTGTGCCACAGATCAGTCTTCATGACCCATGAGTCATAAAATAAACTCTTACCTCTCCTGCTCTTGGATCTTCTTAGCTGTGTTTGCTGTACCAAATGTCAAAGTTTCTCTTTTCCTGTACCTGCACCTGCTAGGTTAGACTCCCTGCATCCCTTAGTACCTAGATGATCCACACTTGCCCTTGCTTTTACTTTGGATACCATGCACACCTTCCAATAGGATCAATTGTGTCTCATTTTATGAATTCATTTAATAATATTTATGAGCACTTACTATATGATAGATAATGTTCTAAGTGCTGGATAATACAGCAGTCAACAAAAAGCCATGGTTCTTGGGCTCAAGAAACATACATCTCATTTTCCGTTTGGGAATAACTCTCTGATCGTCTTCTCTGTTGCTGTAAATCCAGAATTTCTAGTCCAAACCAACTTCTTATATGACATTTACCTTATAATGAGGAAATTAGTTAGAGATTGGAAAAACTAGGCAGTGAAATAGTTTTATTAGAAATCATCATGTATTTTCAGTTATAAAGGTAAAAGAACAGTATTAGAGCTGGGGTATGCTAAGAATAAGTGTTGTCTAGTGTGGTATTGTCTTAAGTTTAAAATTTACTTAATTCAAGTTCCTTGGAGATGGTGGGTGATACGGCCACTGCTAGTGTATTTTTATACTCTTCATTAGAGCAGAGTTCCCTAACCAAAGTTTTCTCCATAATAATGCACATATTTTGGTGTTTCTAGGTATAATGTCCAATATTTTGCCTTTAGTGTTGATTAGGAAGTTTGAAAAAGAATTTTGGTGAGTGGCTAAAATACCATGATCCAAAGGATTTTGTTCTATTTCTTATTACCTTATTACCTCTTATTCCCCAGCCTTTTCTATGTCTGTTTCCTCATTAATAAAATGATGGTGTTGAACATTATAACACTTAAAATCTCTTCTGGCTCTAAGATGCTGTGATTCCACTGCAGGCTAATGTCCACAGCAAAGAACAGGAATCAATAAATGTATTTATTCTCCTACTGATTATATACTGTTAACCTTCACTGAAGATAACTGTTTTTGTATGCTTCACAACACAGGTCTACCACATCCTAAATAAATATTTTTTTCAGTGAATGGATGGATGTGTCAGAACCGAGGAAACCATTTCAAATACACTTTAAGAAGCAACCACAGTTCTGTTCCCTCTTGACCTTTGGCTGTACTCACTGGCTAACCTCCAACTCTTGGTCAAACTAACCATTTGTTTTCTCTGAATAAAGAAAATCACATCTCTTTAGTTGTTGGTTCTACAGTAATTTGTGTTTTTTAAACTTGGTTGAGCCTTCAGTATTACCTCCCAACGTTTTATTTATCTCTGGATTATCCTATAGCAACTACTTGAAATTTCTAACACTCCTCTAAAGCTCCTAGTACAACTTAGCTGATTACCTTGACCTTTTTTTTTCACTGAGAGGTTAGGAACTCTCATTATATGAACACCCCTCTTTACAAATTCTTCTTTTCCTCTGACACATTTGCCCCAGATTATAGTCTATCCATCTCTCTTTTATTTCTCCTTTCCTTTCTCTGTGGAAGACAAGGGTTTCCTCTTTTCTGAAGTGTTTTCTCTTTTCTGAAGTGTCCTGATCCATTTTTACTCGTAATTTCATAGCAACCTGCAATTTATAACCTGCGTTTTTTTGTTTTGTATTTTTTTTCGGTACGCGGGCCTCTCACTGCCGTGGCCTCTCCCGTTGCGGAGCACAGGCTCCGGACACGCAGGCTCAGTGGCCATGGCTCATGGGCCCAGCCGCTCCGCGGCATGTGGGATCCTCCCGGACCAGGGCATGAACCCGTGTCCCCTGCATCGGCAGGTGGACTCTCAACCACTGCGCCACCAGGGAAGCCCGCAACCTGCAGTTTAGAACTTTGCTTCATCTGTTCCTTTCTTCCTTTCTTAAGCCTTCCAGTTTGCCTCTCCACAGGCTGCTTGCCCTCAGCTGTCAAAAACACTTGAGTATCTGCATCCCAGAACACCCTCCCTGAGGCTCTACTTCCCCCTTAAAGTCCTGGCCTCCCATCCCCTAATCCCTTTCCTTTCATTCCTCATCAAAATGTTCGGGTCGGGCTTCCCTGGTGGCACAGTGGTTGAGAGTCTGCCTGCCGATGCAGGGGACACGGGTGCGTGCCCCGGTCCGGGAAGATCCCACGTGCCGCGGAGCGGCTGGGCCCGTGAGCCATGGCCGCTGAACCTGCGCGTCCAAAACCTGTGCTCTGCAACGGGAGAGGCCACAACAGTGAGAGGCCCGCGTACCACAAAAAATATATATATATATATATTCTGACCATGTCTCTTCTATAACCTCCATTTATGTCTTAAGGCTGACATTAACATGTCTTCACATCATTCTGATCAAACTGTGTTCCTAAAAATCACCAGGGCCTGAAAAATGTCAAATGGCTTGACTTTCTTTACTATATTCCAAATGACATATCTGAGCCCTCCAACATTTTGAAAACCACTTCCTTCTAGAGTGTCTCTCTCTTCTTTTTTTCTTTTCTTCTTTTGGTGTTGTGGGGAAAGTCAGAAACTGACTTCTACTTGCCTAACTTTGGGATGCATTTCTGATCTACATTTCCCCTTAAATTTTGAACTTACAAGACCTTCTTTCTCTTTTTAACAGCTTTGTTGAGGTATAATTGATATAAACTACATAAAGTTTACATTTTAATAAGTTTGAGCATTTAAAATCTTATGAAACCATCAACACGATTGCATAATGAACATATTCATCATCACCAATCATTTCCTCACCTCACTCAACCCTTTCCTTGCCCCATCTTCCCAGGCAATCCCTGATCTGCTTTCCGTCACTCTAGGTTACTTTGTATTTTCTGGGACTTTATATAAATTCATGCATACACTCTATGTACATTGTTTGCTCTTCTATTACTTAGCTTAATTATTTTAAGACTGGATTATATTGTTGGGTGTATTAATAGTTCATTACCTTTTCTTGCCGAGTAGTATTCGATTTTATGGATATATTACAACCTTTTAATACATTTATCTGTTAATAGACATTTGAGTTGTTTTCAATTTGGGGCAGTTACAAATAACACAACTATAAACAGTCATGTATGTCTTTATACGGACATTTACTTTTATTCCTTTTAGTAAACACTTAGAAGTGAAATGGCTGTGTTGTGTAATAAGTATATGTATAACTCCTTTAAAAACTACTGAATCGGGCTTCCCTGGTGGCGCAGTGGTTGAGAACCTGCCTGCCAATGCAGGGGACACGGGTTCGAGCCCTGGTCTGGGAAGATCCCACATGCCACGGAGCAACTGGGCCCGTGAGCCACAACTACTGAGCCTGCGCGTCTGGAGCCTGTGCTCTGCAACAAGAGAGGCTGCGATAGTGAGAGGCCCGCGCACCGCGATGAAGAGTGGCCCCCGCTTGCCACAACTAGAGAAAGCCCTCGGACAGAAACGAAGACCCAACGCAGCCAAAAATAAATAAATAAAATTAAAAAAAAAAAAAAAATACTGCTTTCACCTTTAAAAAAAAAAAAAAAAAAAAACTACTGAATCATTTCCAAATAAATTGTTTTAAAATTTAGATTAAGGTCTATAAAGTATGAATCATCTTTTGCATATGGATATCTGATTGTTCCAGCATCATTTGTTGAATAGTGTGTTCCTTCTCCACTGAGTTGTCTTTGCCCCCTTAATGAAAATTAGTTGACAATGTTCTGTACTCTCCATTCTGTTCCATTGATCCATTTGTCTATCTTAATGCCAGTATTCCACTGTCTTTTTTACTATAGCTTTATAATGTCTTGAAGTCAGATGGTTCAGTCCTTCAAGTATGTTCTTCCTTTCAAATGTTCTTTTCTCAAATGGTTTGTCTATTCTAGGTCCTTTGCATTCCTGTATGAACATTAGGTCATTTTGTCAATCATGGATATGGTGTACCTCTCCATTTATCTAAGTCTTCTGTAATTGATTTCTGCCATATTTTATAGTTCTCAGTGTACGGATGTTGTATATTCGTTGTCAGGTTTATTGCAGTGTTTCAAATTATTTTTGCTATTGTAAATGGCATTGTCTTTTTGACACCATCTACCACTTCTTGTTAGCACTACATGGAGAGAAAATTGACTTTTGTATGTTGGTCTTGTATCCTGCAACCTGTTAAACTCACTTTTCAGTTCTGTAGCTTTTTTTGTAGATTCCGTAGGATTTTCCAGGTAAATGTCATGTCATCTGTGAATAAAGCCAGTCTTATTCTTCCTTTCCAATGTGGAAGACGTTTATTTCTTTTTCTTTCCTATTCTCTGGGTATGATCTCTAGTACAATGTTAAATAGAAACGGTGATAAAGAACATTATTGTATTATTCCTGATATTAGAGGTAAAACATTGTCTTTCACAATTAACTATGCTATTAGCTGTAGTTTATTTATTTATTTTTATAGATACTCTATCAGGTGGAGGAAATTCCTTTTTATTGCCAATTTGATGAGAAATTTCATTTTCATTTAAAATCAGGAATAGATATTAGATTTTGAATTTTGTCAAAACCTTTTTGTTAATCTACAGAGATGACAATATTGTTTTTCCTTTTTAGTGTGTCAACACAGTGGATGACATTTATCAACTTTCAAATGAGAGAACAACCTTGCATTACTGAGGTAAGCCCCACTTGGTCATTATATATTATCCTTTTTATAAATTCTTGCATCTGATTTGCTTAATTTTGATAAAGAATTTTTTCATCTATGTATAGAGGTACGTAGTTTTCTTTTCCTGTATTATCTTTGTCTGGTTTTGGTATCAGAGTAATGTTAGCCAGATAGAATGAGTTAGAATATCCCCTCCTTTTCAATTTTTTGTAAGAGTATAGAATTGGTATTATTTTTTCTTAAATATTTGGCATAATTCACCGGCGATATCATGTGTACCTGGACTTTTTTTTGTGGGAAGATTTTTCGTGAAAAATACAACTTATTTAATAGATGTTGAGATATACACCTTATTTATTTCTTCTTGAGTGAGCTTTGGTAGTTGTATTTTTCAAGGATTAAGTACATTAATCAAACAAGTCAAATTTATTGATGTAAAGTTGTTTATAACATTACATTGTTATATTTTAATAACTGTTTAATTAGTATTAATTTTACCTCTCATTCCTGATATTGGTAAATTGTGTCCTCATTTTTTTCCCTTATCACTATGGTTAGAAGTTTATCAATTCTACTGATCTCAAAAAGAAGCTTTTGTTTTATATATTTTTTTCTATTGCTTTTCTGTTTTCTTGATTTCTACTGTTTATTATTTCCTTTCTTCTGCTCACTTTAAGTTTAATTTCTCTTTGTTTTCTAGTTTCTTAAGATACAGTGCTAAAGTGGATCTTGTGCTATAAATTTTTTTCTAAGTACTATTTTAGCACAGATTTTGATATGTTGTGTTTTCATTTTCACTCAGTACAAAATACTTTTCCTTTTGATATCTCTTTGATTCCAAGAAATATGTTATATGGTCTCCAAATACTTGGAGATTTTCCAGATATTTTTCTGTTATTGATTTCTAATTTAATATCATTACTGTCAGAGAACATATTTTTCAATGACTTGAATCTTTTTAAATTATTAAGATTTGTTGTGTGGCCCAGTATGTTTCAGGTTCACCTAAAACAATGTGTTTCAGGTTCACCTAAAACAATGTGTTCTAATAAGAACCTGTTGTATAAAAAAATAAATTTAAAAAAAACTTGAAGTATAAAATTCAGAACACTGTATCAATATACTTCTGTGTCTTCTAGAGTCCCTGTAAACCAGAGATTGTATTTTAATAAAGGGAAAGGAGAAAGAAAACAACTCTTTAAACTTCAGTTTAGCACACACACACACACACAAAAATAAAATAAAACAAGGTGTTTTCTGCTGGGGTTTTTCTTTTGGGGGGGTGTAGTTCATTCTATAACTTTTAATTATATCAGATTGGTTGATGTCGTTATTATAGTATTCTATACCTTTACAGATTTTCTATTTGTTCCTGCTGTTATTGATTTAGGGATGTCAGAACTGCTGACTGTAATTGTGGATTTGTCTATTTTTACTTGCGGCTTCATATTTTGCTTCAGGTATTTTGAAACTCTGTTACTAGAAGTGTAAGTTATAAGATTTGTTATGGTTTCTTGATGATTTTTTTAAAATCATTATAATCTGACTCTCTTTGTTCCTGCCATTGTTTGTTTTTATGTTGCCTAATATCAAGATGGCTACTAGTGCTTTCCTTTGATTTGAATGGGACATTTCCCTGCCCATCTTTTTACTTTTAACTTATTTCTGTCTTTATATTTAACATGAGTTTCTTGTTAAACAGCATATAGTTGTTTTACCCTTTTATCCAAATTTACAGTCTTTGCCTTTTAATTGGAGTGTGTAGACTATTTACATTTAATGTTATTACTGATATGATTTAGTTTAAATATTCCATCTTGCTATGTGTTTTCTATTTGTCTCATGTATTCTTGTTCACTTTTCCTTCTTTTTTTGGACTGAGTATATTTTATGATTCCATTTTGCCTCTTTTGTTGATTTATTAACTATAACTTTGTTTTGACAATGAAGAGCTTCCTTTAGTGCTTACAGTATATAGCTTGTGCTAGTAACATGATATGTTTTACTTTATATATATTATAAATCCCACAACACATTATTATTTTTGCTTTAAGCAGTCAATTATCTTTTGGGGATATTTAAGTAATAAGAACAAAAGCCTTTATATTTGCCCATGTATTTATCATTTCCATTGCTTTTTATTTCTTTGTGTAGATCCAGGTTTCTATATGGTATCACTTTCCTTCTGCTTGAAGGACTTCCTTCAGCACTTACTGTAGTCTAGCTTTGCTCGTAGTGAATTCTTTCAGCTTTTGCATGTCTGAAAAAGTCCTAAGCAGTAAAAAGATCAGTAGTTGCCAGGGGTTGGAAGTAGGAGGGGAGGGATGAATGGGCAGAACGTAGAGGATTCTTAGTGCAGTGAAAATACTCTGTATGGTACCATAATGATGGATACAAGCCATTATTCATTTGTTTAAATCTATAGAATGTCCAACACCAAGAGTGAATGGTAATGTAAACCATGGACTTTGAGTGATTATGATGTGTCAGTGTAGGTTCATCAGTTGTAACGAATGTGCCACTCTGGTGGGGGCTATTGATAACAGGGGAGGCTGTGCATGTGTTGGGGCAGGAAGTGTATGGGAAATCACTGTACATTTTTCTCAATTTTACTGGGAGCCTAAAACCACTCTAAAAACTAAACTCTTAATTTTTAAAAAAGTCCTTAACTTACTTTTATTTTTGAAAATATCTTTGTAGGATAGAGAATTCTAATACTTTAAAGATGTTGCTTTATTGTCTACTTGCTTTCATTATTTCCAGCATATCGGCTTGCATCCATGCATCTGTTCTTCTGCATGTAATTATTTTTTTCTAGCTGCTTCTAACATTTCCTTCTTATCACTGGTTTTAAGTAATTGGCTTATGTGTGCCAGGCTATAATTTTAATTATATATACTTTGTGCTTAGATTGTTAAGCTTCTTTGATATGTGTGTTTAATAGTTTTCATCAAGTATGCAAAAATTTAAGCCACTATATTTTCAAATATTTTTTTCTGTCCTTTCCCTTTCAGGAACTTCAATTGCTCATACACTCGGTCACCTAAAATTGTCTATTTCATTAATCCTTTGTTCATTTTTTTTGTCAGTCTTTTTCTTCTGTGTGTTTCCTTTTGAATAATTTCTATTACTATATCTTCAAATTTACTATCTTTTCTTCTGAAATGTCACCTGTCATATTTCCATCCTGTGTATTTTACAAAGCAGACATGGTAATTTTTACTTCTAGAAATTCAAATTGGGTCTTTTTTATATCTTCTATTTAAATCTTCAGTCTTTCCTTTAGCCTTTTGAATACATAGAATCCGGCTATAATAACTTTTTAGTGCCATTTGTATCATATTTGGACTAGTTTTGATTGGTTTTCCTTCTCATTATAGATTGTATTTTCCTTCTTCTTCACATACTTGACACTTTTTTGTGGGTGCCAGGCATTGTGATTGCTGGGTATTGTTGTATTTCTAAAAAATATTCTCAAACTTTGTACTCAAGTGTTGTTAAAGTACTTTACAATAGTTTAAACCTTTGGGGTCTTTTTAAAGCTCTGTTGTGTGAGGTTATAGCAATGTTTATTTGCCCCCACTCTTGAGGCAACAGTCTTCTTAGTTCTCTAACCGATGCCAATTTTCCATTTCGGTCACTGGAGACAAGCCTGATTCCTGGTCTTAAATGATTCCTTGGTACTATTGACTTTAATCCATCTGGGTGGTTCTTTCCCTGGCCTCAGGTAGTTCCCTCACATGAATGTGTCGTTGGTAAAGCCCATTAACAATTCCTAGGTAGTAAAAATAGGATCTGGGTAATAAAGTCTAATCTTTTATTTTTCCTTTGTGCTTAGTCTAATTTCACTTGCTCATAGGGTGCTGTGTGCAGAGGCCTCGCACCTGGCACTTCAGACCAGAGCTCCTAGTGCAAAATAGCTGCATAGGCTGTGTACAGAAATGCTGTGCACGACACCACAATTTAAGGCGGTGGCAGTGGGCCGTCTGCAGAGACGATGCTCACAGCCGGCGCTGTGAGCGGCACAGCTGCACCCAAACTGCAAGAACTCTGTCTCCCTCCCCGCTGAGGAGAATCCTGCAACGCAGCCCCGAAGATGGCCTTGCAGGAAGAGTGTCTGCTCTAGAGCATGAGCTTGCACTTCTCCATTCTTTGATCAAAGAATAAAGCTGTCTTTTGCTTTTGAACCAAACTTGGTCTCCTACTGGTGAGAGCGACACTGGAAGGAAGGACCCTTGTTGGTGTCCAACATGGGAGGGTCGGTAACAAACGGACTACTTGCTATGGTAGGGACCGTTGCAGATCTTCCGAGCTCTCTTTCTGTGCATTTCTGTCCTCTTCAGTATCCAGCTGTGCAAACACCAGTCATCTTGACTTTCCTAAACTCCTAGCTGTGTCTCTTTAACTCAGAGTATTCGATGGGCTTTGCCTGAATTTCCTCTCCCTGTGTCACAACCTGGGAACTTTCTCTCAGAAGTAAGCTGGAGCAATGATAAGGCTCCCCTCATTTGTTTCATGTCTTTTGGAGGTCACTTCCTTTTATTTCTAATGTGTTGACAACCACGTTTTTACATATTTTGTCTGGTGTTTTAGTTCTTTCAAACAGGATGGTAAATTTGCTCCCTGTTACTACATTTTGTAGTAACAATCTTGCTCTTCTTCTTAATTTTTTTTATGCCAACAACTTCTTTGTGTGTTGAGCAGTTCTCAGGTAATTATAGTTATTGATATTAATTTAAGTCTGCCTTCCCTCCTCAATCATAACCTCTAAAGGGCACAAAACGTTATATGTTTATCTTTATATTCTCCGTACTAACATAATGCCTAATGCAGAGTAGAGGTTTAATAAATCCTTGTTGAATTAATTAAAGTAAAATAAGAGTAAGCACATGTTTCTTTGATGGTCTGTTACATGTTTTACATATAAGTATATAATACATATTTTGTATTACATACGTGCAAGTGTGTATGTAAGAATATGTGAAGGTGTGAGTGTATATTCCTTCCATTGCACTTACAGTTCTGGAATTCTCTTTTTTACACAGCTGAGAGATGCTTAGTAAAAGCTTTTTTGCAGCAAAGAAAGGTTGATTAGGTTTTACTTCAGCAAAATGAACAATAAGATTGATGCTCAAAATGTAAAGGTGTTACCTTCCCAGGCTTTACTCACTTGAATATTAATAAGCATATAAGTATGACTGTTGAATATTAACAAATACTACTTCCAAGACCCAGAGAGGAAAAATCTATAATAAATGTTAAATATCTTATATGTGTCTCTTTATAATTTTGTTGTAAAAATAAAATAACTTGCAATTACTTTGCAAAATAAATATGTGGAAATATGTTCTTGTGTCTGTTACCATCACAGTTGGAAAGAAGTCTTTAGAACAGTTATGTCTGCTCCTAGCCTAGCTTCCTTCAGAGTTCCAAGGGAGTAAGGCCTGAGAGAGAGCAGATCCTTCTTTAGTAAGCATGAAATTTGGTAACCTTAGCCCTGACCTTTAATCTGCGAAAACGGTGAGACAGAGGCATTTCTCTGGGACAGCTGAGAGGATACAGACCATTAAAGTTAACAGTGGATGAACTCATTCCATTACTTTTAATAACATTATATCTGTGTTTGTCTGCTTGATGTAATGATAACTAAGTAAAGGAGAATTAATTCCACATATTATCTACATAAAGGATAATGAGGGAAATCAGTTTCCTCTAAGGAAGTTTCATTAAATTTGGGTATAAGCCAATCTACTTTAGATTAGTCCCTGGCTTTTGGATGACTTTCAAGCCTTGAGGCTCAGAGAGAGCGTACAAGGCCATTTTTGAATCTCAGGGAAGCAGACGCAGAAGGTTTCAGAAGACACTTGTCACTGAAGTTCCCTTCCCTTCTGGAAAGCAAACTGCTAGTTTGTTGACCATCAGGTGCAAAATATATAATTTTTTTCCCACATAACAACATCGTGTCTGCTGAGATAGTTTTAATTCATATGATTTGTGTCTGAATTATTTGATCTGTGGGTCTGATGGCTCCTTGAGGCATTTCAAGTAATGAAAACAACAAACAAGCCAATAAATAGTGAATTAATAAATGTTCAGTGTCAATAAGGAGAAATATTTTGCAATTTTTTTTAACACAAGAAGGTTAAAGCAATGTCTTCCAAGTTAGTTACCAGTTTTGAAAGTCTGTTGAACTCAGTTGAACTCACACAGAGTATTGACTTTTATATATAGCTAATGATTCTTGCAGTGAAATATAATGTTTGCAACTTTCATGTAGGTATAGAATATAATTAATTTTATATTAACAAAGTTAACTGAGCAAGCAATTTGATGTCTCAAAGACAAAAAAGCAAATTCACAAAGATATCCTTACTTTCAGTTGAAAGCAAAATTTCATCGAAGGTAAATTGCACCTAAATTGTCTTGTTTAAAAAATGTTAACGATCCTTAAAATGTTTCCTGTCACATACAGCATTCTTATGTACTAAAACAAAACTAACTCAGACTAGATGGGGAAGAACAAGTGTAAAATAACAAGTATGTTGAATTTCAGGATTTATTTTAATGGTGATTCAGTTTATTACTTTTAAACTACTACTACAACTCATATAATAATTATAACTCAGTGTAGGCTACAGGGTTAGTGCTAAATGGTTGTACTTATAGCCTAAAATAATAAAATCAAAGAGTTGAGGGAACCATTGAATCAGACTTGAAAGGATCCTACTTTACTAGATGAAATTTAAGTAACTGAATGAACATTTAAGTACTTTTAACTTAAAAAAAACAAAGTAAAACAAAAATCTTATTCCTGGGACCTCCCTGGTGGTCCAGGGGTTAAGACTTCACCTTCCAATGCAGGGGGTGAAGGTTTCACCCCTGGTCGGGGAAGTAAGATCCCACATGCCTTGCGGCCAAAAAACCAAAACATAAAACAATAGCAATATTGTAACAAATTCAATAAAGACTTTAAAATGGTCTGCATCAAAAAAAAAAAATCTTATTCCCATTTCCAAGAACTCTGCAAGATTGGTTATTCTCAAGTATTTTTCCCATGTGTATTTTGCTACAAAATTAATTTATTCATCCATATTAAGAAGAACATCCTAATCAAAGATAACCTTCAATGTTCACCTTGTCTGAATTTCTTCAAATTCCAAATTGGTGGAGCCCACATGAATCAAGTCTTGCTGTATTTACAATTCCAGAGTAAATAACACAGCAATGGAATGCGAGTTTCTCTGGGGAATTGAATTATTCACAAAATGAATAATTGAGCTAATCCCACATGTAGATTTTCAATTTACAATTATTATGTACTTAATCGTTATGGTTACTTGGGATCCTGAAGGATTTACTAATAGGACTTTATGAAAATGAAACAAATGTGGAGGATGACATAATATGGCTAGAAAAGAGTTGTGGCCCAGTAGATCCTGAATGAAATAACTGTTGAATGATGGTGAAAACTTTGTATTATCTCTCACATTGGGCTCTTAGGGCAGGAAGCAGTCAAATGGGAGCCAGAACAGAGAGGATATTAACTATTTTTTATATGCATTATTTTTTGTTGTTGTTAAGAACAATATAAAAATGATGCTGTTGGGGGCTTCCCTGGTGGCGCAGTGGTTGAGAGTCCACCTGCAGGGGACACGGGTTCGTGCCCCAGTCCGGGAAGATCCCACATGCCGCGGAGTGGCTGGGCTCGTGAGCCATGGCCGCTGAGCCTGCGTGTCCGGAGCCTGTGCTCCGTAATGGGAGAGGCCACAACAGTGAAAGGCCCGTGTACCGCAAAAAAAAAAAAAAAAAATGATGCTGTTATATTAGACAACTATATTTTAGGGTCCAAAATTTTAGTTTCACCATTTTTAGGCCAAGTAACTGTTACAGAGTATCTAAAGAATGAGAAAACCATTTTTTCCCACGTGTTGTTCAGAGTGTAGTACTGTTCTGTTTGCCTTAAAAATCATCATCATCCTCAATAATGGTTAAGTGGGTAGAAGGAGGTCTCTCACAGCTAAAAAATATACTCTGGACTGACTTCTGTGTAAATCATGGGTTTATAGATCTATGGGCACCTAGAAGGAAGAAGAGATTTATGCTTATCACTGTGTATACTGACACATATGCTGTCATCAATGAACCACCATGTACTTCTCTGGGAAAGTCGGTCTAGCTTTGAGGGACAATGGAAATGATGATGGTGGCAACAATGAAAGTTATGGAATAGTTGCTGCTCATTCATTCAATAAACATTTATTAAGCACCTATTATGTACCAGCGATACTGAGGAGAAACCCCATAAGGTTCATAGTCTAATGAGGAGAAATAGAAACCATAAGTGAGTAAGTATATGCTATGTCGGATGCTGATAAAGGCTTTGGAGAAACAGGGGAGGGGACTGTGGAATGTTGAGAAGTTTTTATACAGTAGAATTAGTGAAGGCCTCTGTGGTCATGTGATGAATAAAATGAATATCATTAACAAAGTGAGGAGGAGAGCCAAGAGGAAATTTGGGAGAAGACATTTTCAGGCAGAGAGAAGAGCTGGCACAAAGGTACTGAGGGAAGAGTGTGCTGGGCTTGTCAGAACAGCAAGAGGGACAATGCAATATGAGAGAGGTCGAGGAGGGGAGATGAGGTCGAAGAAACTGGGCAAAGCGGTGGTAGGGTCAGATTATAGGCCCTCATGGATTACTGAGAATTTTGGCTTTCTGAGAAGAGCCATGACAATGTCGGATTTAGCTTTTAACAGGATCACCTTTCCTCCTGTGTAGAGAGATGAGTCTATGGAGGCCAGGGAGGAAGCAGAGAAACCAGTCAAAAGATTTCACGATAACCTAGGATAGAGTTAATGACAGGATGATAATGATCCAGATCAGGAAAAGCAGGATTCTGAAGTAAAAGTCCGTAGGACGGTTGATGGATTGGATACGGGGTTATGAGAGAAGGAGAAATGTCAAGGATGACTGCAAGGTCTTTTGGCCTGTGCAGTTGGGAGGATGGAGTTGCTCGTACTGACATAAGGATAGGAGAGATGATGATGAGTTTGACTTTTATACATGTTAAGTTTAAGACACTTACTAGGCATCCAAGAGATGTCAAGGCAGATGGAAAAAATGAGCCTGGATTCAAGGGAGAAGTCCTGCCTGGAGAAGTAAGTTAGGGAGACTTCTCAGCATATCAATGTCTATTTGAAGAAAGGAGATAGGATGAGATTACCTAGGGAGTGAGTGAAGATAGGGGAGAGTTGTGAGGCCTGAATCTGGGCCATTCTAACATGTGACAGTCAAGGAAGAGGAAGAATCGGCCAAGAATCGAAAAGGAGTGACCAGAGATGTAGAAGGACAGTCTTATATGTGTGGTGACTCAAACCAAGTGAAATAAAGCACCTCAAGAAAAAGCAAGTGGAGTTGAGCCCTTAGAAGGAGAGAGTAGGATGGTAGTTACCAGGGGCTGGGAAGTGGGGGAAATGGGGAAATGTCGGTCAAAAGGTACAACGTTTCACTTACGCGAGATGAGTAAGTTCTGGAGATCTAATGTACAGTGTGGTGACTATAGTTATTAATACTGACTTGTATACTAGAAATGTGCTAAGAGAGTAGATCCTAGTTGTTCCCCCGACCAAAAAAAAAACAACTATGTGAAGTGATGGATACATTAATTAGTTTGATTGTGGTAAGTATATCTAACCATCACCTTGTACACATTAAGTGTATACAATTTTTATTGTCATTTATACCTCAATAAACTGGGAAAAAAAGAAAATAGCAAGTGACCAGCTGTATCATATGTTTTTAATAATTCTAATCCTTGATAATTAGACTGACAATTGATTATTTAACATTGAGGACACCATAGAAGACCTTGAGGAGAGCCATTTGCTAGAGATAAAAGCCTGATTGAATGGCCTCCAGATGAGGAGACAAGGTATTAGACACAGAAGTATGGATAAGTCTTTCTAGTATTTTTGTCGTAGATGAGAACATGAAATGGAGCTGTCGCTGGAGTTGGTAGGATCTAGTAAGGGATTTAAAAATGATTATTCATTGGAATCAAAGCTACAGCATGCGAAATTTGGCACTTTTACCACTGATGAGAATGATCCTCTAAGGAGGGAAAAAAACCTGATGATTAAGGAGAGAGAAGGATGGTGGTTGCGGGGATGAGATCGTGTAGATGGAAGTGGGTGGGATCCGGAGAACGCGTGAAAGGCTGGCATTAGCTGGGAGCACGGACCCATCACCAAAGTAACAAGATGGAATCCAGATTCCGGGTGTTGAGATGCAACCTGGGGCATTAGATGTGGCAGCTGTGTGAGCAGAAGTTGGTTTGTGCCGCTTCCATTTTCTTAGTGGACAGGGAAGCAAGTTCATCAGCTGATAGTGAAGCGAGAGAGAAGATGCTGGAGATTTAGGGAAAGGTGTAACATAGTTGTCTAGTAGAAAGAGAGTGAATGAACTCTACAGAATGAGATGCTAATTGTTTAAACTTAATATATTGGTAGCATCCACACAATGCCTCTGAAAGGCAAGTGTTCTTACCATTGTTTACAGACAAGAAAATGAGGCAAAGTGACCTAAGGCTACATGCCTATGCTAAACATTTAGGTTCTTTTGGTGGATAATGGCGCAAGATTAACATGTAAACTAGCAAGAGGTCTGCCGTGGCTGAAGATCGTAATAGGAAAAGGAAATACAGCAGCCACGTCTGGAATGTGGCTCTCTGGGTTAGAACAGTACCTGACCACATTCTTGAGAGCATGTTAGCTGCCCATGCCTTGAATTAAAACTTAAACTATTGGGCACTTACATATTATCATGCTGATAACCGGAGATGCTTTAGTGAAAATGCGAGACATTATGCTATCAAGCAGCCTCAGAGAGGTACAAGGAAGGCTCCACAGCTGTGAAAGACACTGGGAGACACTGGGATTTGCATCTAGACATGGCTGACTCCAGAGCCCATGACTTGCACAGGAGGCTATGTTGTTCCACCCATACGATAACAGTTCCTGCACTTCAGAGCCTTCACCAGAAATAGTCGGGCTAGTCATGTACATGCGTAACAGTCACACAAGGTGTATATCATGATCCGTGTCTAATATTCCTGCCATCTAAGTTTGAAGGAAAGAACATTCACTTCTGTCTGGTATGCAAGGAAGGCTTCAAGAAGTGGGAAGGACTTAACATTGGATTCTGAGCAATGAATAGGACTTGAAAGTCTAGAGAGAGGAGTTGCATTTTAAGATAAGGGAGTAAAACTCTTCACAGTGATATTACTCTAGGAAATGACCCTGCATGAAGGCTTGAATTCTTCATTTATCATTTGCCTCTCTACACTTTTCTGTAAAATTTGAATTTCTCCTGGTGGGATTAGGGAGAGACTGTTGACATATCTGCTTCTTAATCTTAATTAAGTATAGTGTTGACCTCTCTATTGAGGAAACACAGTCTCTTTCACCTGTTACCCGTGAGAGCTGAGCAGAGCTCTGGGAAATGAGTTTCTTCATCTATAACACAGAGATGTTAACATATTTCTCATAGAGATGCTCTAAGTATTAAATAAAAGAGTATGTGATGGTGCTTTGTAAAGCGTAAACATCATAAAGCTATATCTTAGATGTTGTTATTCAATTTCATCAAGTAAAACAATGCTAGAGGAAAAGACAAAAAACAACAAAAACCATTTCTCTGGGGGTTTTTGCTTATGGCCCTATGACCTAGTTTGGCTGAAGGATCTTTGGTATGTTAATATAATAGCTTTGAAAAGATTTGAGCCCTATCATTCATGTTAGACATTTCTATCCATTTATGAAAGCACCGTGCTGAATCCAGCTCGGCTGCCAGCTGGCCTAATGGAACGCAGCATAGTGATAGAACCCCAGAGCTGTTGTGGATTCACCCAAGGACATCAAAAATAAAATAGTTCAGTTCTATTATTTTTCATTTCCTGCAAAACATGAAAGCTGAAAAGTTTGGGCTCTCTTTTGCTATCACAAGGAAAGAGTCAAGTTGAATCGTCCCTTTAGCAAACAACAGAACAGTCCAGTAGTTTCTGTTCCAGAAACCTGCCACTTGGAGGTTAAAGACTCCTTCCTCAGTAAAGCCTTCTCTCTTTGGGGGAGCTTTCTGGAAACATCTGGCTGCATGGTGCTGTCCAATTTGATCTCCAGCATTCTGCACATGGCACTTTCACCTTGGTTTTTAGGAGAAACGGTTAGTCAGCATGCTATTTACACTGGTTATTGATCTTTTAAAGTTGTCTAAAGAAGTCCCTTTGGCAGCTCAAAACCTTAATGTTCAGTTCAATCAGCTAAGAGCCTATCCAAGTCATGATTAATCTCTAAAGACGGTGCACATGACAACTGATCTCAAATTCTTTATAGCCAGAAACTTCACAAGTGCATCAGAAGTCAGTGTCCAAATAATATATTCCTTTTTCTCTTTTTTGTTCTTTCTCCTTGCTTTAGGTATGTCCTGTTAGCCTTTTGTGTGTCATAACTCATTCTTTTAGTTGTATATTCTCTAAGGACTAGTGAAGCCTATTAGGAATGGAATGAATCATGGTAGATCAAAGTTATGAACATAGGTAAGGTACACCTGAGAAGCTGATAAATTTCAGGGGATGTAGGTTTCTGCTCTGTCCACTCCACACTCATTAAACTGCTCTGAAATGATTTAAGAATTTTCAGTCTAAACCATGGATATTCTTTTATCAGGTTCTCTAGAAGTGCCTTCTCTTCCTTTTTTGCACAACCCTCCCATGTGTTTACTACTTCACATGTAATCCATGACCGACTGGAGCCATTTAAGTTGCAGTCTAAGACTGCTAGTCACTACCAAACTTCCTTGGAAAGGATGCTAGAGGGAAGAGATGTGAAAGCACCTGGTTTCATGGTGTCCACATCCTTTTCCTTTCTATTATTTATTGGCTCCAGCCTGTGGCTGCAACTTGCTCTAAGGTGTAATAGACCAGTACTTCTCAAACTTCAGTGTGCGTAGGGACACTCAGGGATCTGGTTAATGTTCAGATTCTGCTTCAGTAAGTGTGGGGTGGGACCTGAGATTCTGCATTTCCAACAAGCTCCCCGGGGTGCTGATGCTGGGGTCAACTCGCCACACTTTGAGCAGCAAGGAATTCGGTGGAAGATGTATTGGTCAAGGAGGTTCTTAAACATTCAGACTCAAGCTCCCGTAACAGGACAGACCTAATATGATGCGTAACAAAGAAATATTGTCTTTTAACATCATTTCCTGAGCCTGTGTCCTGGGATCTAGCATAAAATGATTTCACTATATTTATCAAATACTCTCCGCAAAACATATTGTTATAAAAATCAGTTAAGCGTTTGTGACCAGATAAAATGACTGAAGTGCTGTAATTGTCTAAAGAGTGATATACGAGAAATTCACCAGCACTATCTTGGTGCACAGAATCTCACAGCCTCTTTCATCCATCAAAGGTTTTTCTCAGTAGATGTCAGCCAGGAGGTTATCTGTATCATAAACACTATGCAAAGCTTTTTGGATCCTTTCTCTGGGACAGGTTGCCTCCATCGACTGTGTTATCAATCGGGGCATAAACCACAGCCGTAATGTTATCTGAGACTCAGACGTTCACCCTGGCACACTAACTGCTGGGGAATTATGAGTCGTGGGATTACTCTAACATAGAGAGTATTGTGCTGTGAAGATTATGAAATCTTATTAGAAAAGGCTCTGCCCCAGATCTGTAGCCATTAAAATCAGAGCCTTTCTTTCAGATACCTTAGGGAAGATAAAAAATTTTGGAACCTGTTTATATTTACTCATATGTACTCCCAGGATGCAGAGCTGGCAGCAGGAGCTGCCTCAGCCCTCACTTATTAGTACGAATTTCCCCTTTGGGGGGTTATTTTAAAATATTTGTGTATATTTCAAATCCCTCAATCTGGTTTGTGGCAAATGGTTGCTTAAGCAGCTCCTTAATTATTTTGTTCGAGTTTTTGCAGGAGGACTGTTGCAGAGATTTGGCACAAAGCTGAGGTTTTGGAGGCCTTTACTGCCTCCTGAATAGATTTCAGGAAAAGGAAAAAAAAATCAAGGGGTGTTAAATTATTACTCCCTTTGTGTAGTATGCACAAATAGAATTGATTGTGGACCTCAGTGCAGGAAAAGAAATACTTGCACAGATGCATGGTAATAATTTTTATGTGTGCTAAAACTACGTTCTTGCTATTTTGTCATAATATTCCAGAGTGAAGCTTTGGAAGAATGACATGGTTATAATAATAGTAAATGGAGTCACTTTGTAGATATCAGGTAATAAGTTATCTCATGAACTTGGGGATGAAATGTAAGGAAAATCGTTTAAACTGTAAGGTAGAAAGCTAGAAACAAATACAATCAAATGTTATTTTACAGTAATGTCAGGTGGAATCGTTCACTGGAGGAGACATATGATTCAGGTGCCAAACTTGGACTGAAGCCAATTTCGATTAGCAAATGCATGCCCAGTCTTTGTTCCTGCCCTTCTCTTGGAGCACCATGAACAGCTGGAAACATGTGCATCGAATGTGGAGGGATGCAGGCTAGTGGAATTTATGGACTGAGGATGTGTGAGACCCTGGACCATCCTGAATCGTCACATGGCCGATTTATCCCTTGCAGCCAAGGGGAAGATGCGATGGTGTCACACCCTCCTTGATCCTATGGTGGCCAAAGTGAAACAGCTGGGCTGGGCACCCAGAGGAAACCTCCACACTGTCTCCTTGCTTTTCTAGTGATATAACTATGTAGGTTGTTGTATTTCATTCTGTGTATTTATGCATATCTATATGTTTTAAAAGCACAGGAAAGACCAGAAATTGGTGGTGAGAACAACATTCCACATTGTGGGGCTGCCCTCTTACATCAGATTGTGCAGGAGACCACCAATTAGGATATATGAGAATGAGCTTCTGGACTTCCCTGGTGGTGCAGTGGTTAAGAATCAGCCTGCCAATGCAAGGGACACAGGTTCGAGCCCTGGTCTGGGAAGATCCCACATGCCGCGGACCCACTGAGTCCACGCACCAAAACTACTGAAGCCTGCGCGCTCTAGGGCCCACGTGCTGCAACTACTGAGCCCACGTGCTGCAACCACTGAAGCCCGCACGGCTAGAGGCCGTGCTCAGCAACAAGAGAATCCACCGCAATGAGAAGCCCACGCACTGTAACGAAGAGTCGCCCCCGCTCGCCACAAGTAGAGAAAGCTGCACGCAGCAAACGGAGACCCAACGCAGCCAAAAATAAATAAAATTGAAAAAAAGAAAAAAGAATGAGCTTCACTCACACTCTTCTGTCTTCTTTCACTTCATGTTGTGGATTTTGAGTAGATGTGGCTGGTCATGAAGGCAGGCACTCTGAGTGTTAAAATTTAGGAAGAAATTGAAGTTTGAGTGATTGTAATGTCAGAATATGGATCCTTCTGATTATGATGAGGCTGAGCAGTGCCCTCAACAGATGGTTGGTGCTTTCTGGTAAATAAAATTATCAGGGTGAAATAACGTGAGACTACACATATATGCATGTGTGTGTGTGAGTGTGCATACACTTGTGTACGTGTATATGTGTGTGTGTGTATGGTGTATGTATCTCACACCCTATGAGCACTTTGGATACTGTCCCACTGAGACTGATGGATCCAAGTTCCTGAGTTTGTGGCAGAAAAGGAACATCGTGAAAGGAAAGATAGACAAGATGACTCCAAAATAATTTTTTACAAAAAAAATCCATAATCTCTACTCTGTGAAGAATCATCTTGTGATCACAGCTTTGGCAATGAAAATAGTACTTATATTGCAAAACGTTGACGAGGACCTCAATCCATAGACATCAGCCTTATACAGAGCATTGGATCATCACTGAAAGCATAGCGCTCCCCTACACTTAATTTAAAGGAATGAAATGAAATCCCACAGTCCAAACCGTGGACAGAGGACCCTGTCTGGCCTGGTAAGAGTTACAGGTTTGCAAGGCCTCAGGTAGCCTACCATCTGGTTGAAAGCTTAAAAATAAACCCCAAACTGAAAGCAAATAGCAGAGCTCGGAGCTTACATAGTACAAAGAGTTCATTTTTACAAAGGAGGAATCTGAAAAAGAGAGGTTATGCAAATTTCCTCAGGTCACAGATTTGACAAGTGGCAGAGCTGAGATGGCAAAATCCAGGCAGTCTGACTGCAGAGTTTGTGTTCTTGATTCTGTGAGGTATTGCCTCTCTGTAGGAGCTGTGACCAAAGGGAGGTTTCTTTCAAATTTGTTTTAAAGCCCTGTAGTTCCTTCCTTCATTTCTCAGTTTGGGTGCCTCTATCTGCAATTCTTTCTGCTAGTGGGGTGGGGTGGGGTGGGCATGAGTCAGCCAACTATCCAATAAATTACTCACTTTTCATTATGAAAAGTACTGGGAAGCAAAGAGAGCTGTGAAAGTACACGGCAAGGGTTCGGGGTGTGGGAGCCCAACTGAGGTTGCGGTTGGGGAAGGAGTTGCTGAAGAGGAGACATTTGAGCTGAGTACTGATGGGTGAGGGGGGCTATGGATGATTTTTGGAGGAATAAGTGAATTCCAGGCAGAGGGTATAGTTGTGCAAAGACCTTGTAGCAGGAAGTAGCCTGGCACCTGGGAGGGTCTGAAAAAGTACCAACCGAGCTGGCGTGGGGAGTGATATGACCGAGGCTTCGGAGGCCAGTAGGAGGTATGAGGTCTTCCAGGGCCTTGAAGACCATGTTAAAGAATGTAGTAGCTATTCTTAAGAACAATGAACTCTTGACACTCGTTGAAGGGTGTTTTATCTCTGTCCACGTAGTTGGTAGGAGAGAAAAAAAACAACTGAGATGTAAGTATCTAATTTTCCCTTGGAATTTAGATTGGAGCTTTTTTTTTTTTTTCCTCCAGATGATCTAAGGCAGGAGTCAGTATCCTTTCAAAGCAAGGTGTGAAGCTGGCACTTCCTATTATCCGGACATTGAGAAGGACCAAGCCTTGTAAGGGACAAGATGGGAGCTGGTAGTTACTCAGGATGTCAGAGTTCAGCTTTCTGTGCCCTCTGGCATGGGGCAGTCTGCCCCCTATCTCCTGGGAACTGTAGTTTGCCTCTCCTGCCCCCATCTCACATTTGCAGTCTTGTATAACAAAGTTTACTTTCTGACAGCCCTCAATCTTTTATTTTCAGTGGATCATTTGGTCAATGCCTAAATGAAAGAAGTCCCCAACTCATAAACTTCCATTTTGAAAGTTTATATATGAGAAGGCAGAGTGACCCTTAGACTTATCCCTTCAATCATCGAATAGAGGTCTTTCCCTGGGTGCCTGAATCTGTGCTCGAGGCACAGCCACTTCCCCAGAAGTGAGGTTATAGATGGCAGTTCTGTTCCTGCACAAGCCCACGATTGCATTAACAACCTGGTCTTCTGAGCCCAGGGAAAACGGATGATGCCGCTCAGAAGAGAGGAGAGGAAGAATAGAATTTCTTTCCTTCTCTCCGGGGTGTGATCTTGAAAGAAGCACATTTTTGTCATATTAGAGTGATAAAAGGGAATGCTGCTGTCTGGGTGCTGGGTGGGGGGGAGAAGGATTGCTGCGAGGATATATATGAACTCTGGTATTGAAAGGGGGTCTCCAGGGGAGGACCTCCCCGTTGGCTGGCTGAGCTGAGCGTGCAAAAGTTGTGAGGCCACTGCCTCAGGCTATATAGTTAGGATGGTCCCACATCTTTGCAAGCCTGTTCAGAGTGACTGGGCGACAGCTTCTTTGTGTCCTGGCTTTACAGAACTGAAGAGACAACTGATAGCATGCAGGTGACTGGGGCCTCTGTCTCTCTGTCCCTGTCTCTCTCTAAGAGAGAGCACCTAAGACGTGGAGAGGTAATGCAAAACACAAGCAAAGATCTCCAAGAGCAGTTCCAACAGTGGCTCAAGCCCTGATCAGGGAAAAAGTAGTGGCAGAGGTGACTGTTGCAGGTGTGCTGGGAAACCAAGGGAAGATCCAGGGTGGGACCCCTTGGGTGCTGCCGCAGGGGGCGGGGCGAACCATCTAACATATTCAGTCCTTAGAATCAGAGAACAGAGCCAGCAGCTGAGCAGATAAGAAGCAATCCCAGAGATAGGAATCTAGGCTCCTGGAGAGCAGAGACTGTGCCTTAGGTCTCCTTGAATTCTCAGAATCTTTGTCCACCAGGCCACCAAATGCATCCTTAATTGCTAATGGGAAGAATCGGACCCTGGAGAAAGGAGGGGCTTCCTGAAGTCTGGAGGGGACAGAGGGCAGGACGCTCAGACTTAGAGACGTGTGCTGAGGAGCAGATAGAGCAGGAGATGGTTCTTTCTTGTCTACAAAGGCTGGATAGAGAGCTCATTTCCCAGGGCTGGTGGAGCTAGCCAATAAGAAGAAAATACTTGTAATTACATTGCAAAATGGCAAGGGATATTTAGCTTTCCTCACAGACACGCTAGTTAGGAGATCTTAAATCCTGGTTTCTGAAGTTACCGCACCGACCCCAACAGCCTGTTTGGGTGCCTCATTTTCAGCCGTGCACTAAGAGAGCAGGGTTTGTGATAAGTACGCGTTAGGTTAGGGTGTGCCGTGTGTGTTCCACCCCACTGGGTGCTCTGCCAGAAAAGGAAGGAAAGAGCCAGAGACGTGAGGAAGTGGAGGGGACCATACCTTTCACTTGGAGATTTACCATCTAAACAGTGTAGAAAGCTCTGAATTCAGTCAACAGGCTTTGGTTTTGTTGCTCTTGTTGTTTGCTTTTTTAAGCCGCTGCCTCCTAAGCTTGAATAAGCATAGAGCCCCGTTGCCCTATACAAATATTTCCTGCACTTTGGAAAATGCTGCTGCTGTGGGTGGCTTGGAAAAACAGATTGGAATTTTATCTATTTGGAGCAGATCACGAAATCGTAGGAAGTTGAAATTTTCCCTGAACTATCTGGACAACCTCTGGGGCATATGCCAGTGGCAATGCTCCTATTCTTGATGGATCTGGATGGAGAGGCAGATTAAGCCTGGTAAAATCTGTCATTTTGATCTTCCTGTCACTAAAGGAACTAAGGTAAATTGCGTCACTGTCCTGTGTCCCATTTCTTCACCTGCTCTCTCCTTTTCTCAGGACAGTGCGCAAACGGTGAAAGGTGTGTCTTATTCAGTGAAGCCTAATGGGGTCCGTGTGGTTACGCGGAATTAGCATTTCCGTTTTACAGGCATAATCCTTCTTCCCGATTCCTACAGCAAGACCCAGAGAAGTCAGGCGGCATTCTCTGCGCCTAGAGATTCAGAAAGCAGTGCACAGAGATCGGGGGAGAACAGCGTTCCTAGCTGGGCGTGTCCTTTCTTGTGTTCCTCCAGAATGGGCTGTGGCACAGACAGCTCACAGGAAAAGGTCATGACCGGAGAGGAATACAGCTGAGCCCGCTTCTTGAACCGAGACTCCGCTTCTAGCTGGGCTTGCTCTCTTTGTAGTGATTTGTCAGGAGTAGCTTCTATTTTCATTACAGGGCTCTTGGCACAACCGACTTTTTGAGATAAATGGAGACATTCATCCACTAGGTGGAGCTACATCCTTTGTTCTCTGATGGATGATTTTTCCCTAAATGAAGCTAAAAAGTATTTGGTTTGGGTAGGAAGTCAGCAAAGAGAGCATACATCCTTCTTTCCTCTCACCTTGTTGTGGGCGCTACAGTATTTTGAGCAAAAAATGTATGGATAAATGGGCATATTTTCATACTGGGAATGAGAGCTATGATACCTGAGGATGTCCTGTGAAATACACCAGATAGCTGAGTGCAGTCAGGCTGCCTCACTTGCAGTTAGGTCCATGACTTGCTAGATGCACAGGAGAATGGGAAGTTATTTAACCTACCAGTATTTCACTTCTCATGGGTTTCTAGCGTTTCTCTATCTGTAAATACATGCTCTATGATAAGGTTGTTTTGGGGACTAAATGAAACCTTTGTGAAGTACTTAGCCAAGATCCTGGGACCTAAGAAGTGCTCAGTGAGTGTTAGTTGTTGCTTTATTTGTCTTTTTATTTTTCATTGACTAAATGCTCACTGACAGAGTGTTTATGTTTTCATATGAAAATGGGAAATTCAGCAGGATTTGTATTTCTGACTGGATGGACTGCATTCTTCCGTTGCCCTGTGGGGTCCCGCACTGTCTTCACCTTCTTACCCCCTGGCAGGATCTCTCATTTTCCCTAAAACAGAGTTCCTCAACCCTTTGTGTCTGCAAGTCCCCCCGAGGGCTTGTTAAAGCTCAGATGGCTGGGCCCCAGCAATGTCTGTTTCGGAAGGTCTGGGGTGAGGCCTGGGAGTGTGTATTTTTAATCTGCAGGTATTTTTAGGAGCAGGTGATACTGCTGCAGGTCCAAGGCCCACATCCCACAGCCCTGGAAAGGACTGTTTCCACCCTTGCGTTACGGTCCCCTGACATGACTTTTTTGGTTGAGAAAGCTATGACTACAAGGCAGGACTAGGTGGGTTTCTTTAAAGCTGTGTCTGCCCAGACTGCCTTCCTGTCTCTGCTTGTCATGGGGTCTAAATTGCATACTTGTTTCCTTCAACAAGGCAGATAAATCTCACCATCAGGTCTGCAACGTCTCTTTGTCATCTCTTATCACCACTCATTCCCTCCTGCAATTTTGATCTGACTCATACTGGCCAAACTCAGGGCTTCCCAGGCTGCTCTTGGGGGCCAGCAGTTGGGTAAGAATTAGCAGGTGATTCCTCCACATCGAAAAACGACCTTCAGCGCCATGCATGGCACATGGTAAATGTTCAAATATACTTGTTGAATGGATAAATGCTCTAGGGAAGGCACTTACAGTCTATTAAAAGGGAGACTTTGCCAGTCAGAAAGCTTTCCATCTGCCAGCTGTGTGACCGTTGGAAAGTCACTTTATAACAAACACAACCTAAAAATATTAGGTATTACTGTGATTTACAGCCCCCTACTGATTAATATGACATACTCTTTTAGGTCGAACCAGAGAAATAGAAACAGAAATTGCCTGTATTCGACCATTTCTGGTTTACAGAAATGTCAGCTTCATATGGTTCGACCTAATAAAACTTCTGTATTTGAAATTACACACATGCTTAATGGCACTATTTTTCCAATATGCTTTCAATTCTGAGGAACCGCATTCCTGATTCTCTTTCTCTTTCTCCCGGTGCACGTACAAATGTTGAGGGAAGATTTTAGAAATAAGCCTGATGTTGGCACTGTAAAAATTCAGTTTTATTCTCAGTCCAAGATGATCCTTCATCACTATTTTCTCGTTGGAAGAATGATTCTCCTTCATTTGAAAGCACCTGGCAGATGTTCCCCCTGAGCTGTCTTTTGGTTTTTGTGGAACACCTAGGTGTTGAAATTCCAGGGTTTAGAACTGACTTTTCTCATACTTTCCACCCCTTGCCCCAGACACTGCCTCCACTCCCCCGACTCCCATCACAGCACACACTAACCTTTGTTTTAATCTTTGGCAATACCATCCATTCTTTCTCTCTCTCTGTCCTCCTCCCTCACTGAAACTGACTTGAGCATAGACAAGTGAGATTAGCTTTGCAAAACTGCACTACAGAACTCTGAAGTTATTATTTCAATTATGCAAAGACCGATGTGAAGGTTTTAAGCCCATCAGCTGCTGAATCCTAGAACTTTTGGCGCTAGGAAGTCATTAAGATATTTTGGCGAGAGGCAATGCCTTACCATTCAATAGTCATTCAATAGCTACTTATTGGGCACTGACTATTTACTAGGAGCCTCTGGTTACTTGCCGTTCATTGGAATATGTTTATTACATCATTTTTACAACTGTCAGCAGGTTTTCTTTTTCTTTTAAATACATTCAGATTTTAGAGAATTGGAAGGAACATGAGGAAATTTGGGGGTGATGGTAATGTATATCTTTTTTTAATTTTTAAAATTATTTTTACTTTTGGCTGCGTTGGGTCTTCATTGCTGCATGCAGGCTTTCTCTAGTTGTGGTGAGCGGGGACTACTCTTTGTTGCGGTGCGCGAGCTTCTCATCGCGGTGGCTTCTCTTTGTTGCGGAGCACGGGCTCTAGGCGGGTGGGCTTCAGTAGTTGTGGCACGTGGGCTCAGTAGTTGTGGCTCATGGGCTCTAGAGTGCAGGCTCAGTAGTTGTGACACATGGGCTTAGTTGCTCCGCAGCATGTGGGATCTTCCTGGACCAGGGATCGAACCTCTGTCCCCTGCATTGGCAGGAGGATTCTTAACCACTGTGCCATCATGGAAGTCCCTGTCAGCAGGTTTTGTTACGAGAAAAGGTTAAAAAAAAAAAAAAAAAAAGAAGAGGATCCTAGTTGCCAGGGACTGTAGGAATAATTCTCTAAGGGGGGACAGGACTCAGAAAAAGGACATAGAAATGTACAAAGTATACAAGTTTCACTTATTTCATAGTTTTGCCTCATTTGACCATGTAAAATGATAACAATTGCTGAAAGCTGAATTAGCTATATAATAACTTGACATTTTAAACCAAGATATTTTTATGCAAATCTCTACACAAGAGATGTTGGAGCCATACCCCCAGTTTGAATCTTTCTACTGATCAATCAGTGTGACTTTGGGCAAGTTACTTAGATTCTTGGTGCCTCAGTTTCCTATTAAAATAGGCTTCGTAGTAGTAATTACTTCATAGGGTTATTGTGAGGATAACATAAGTTAATGTATCTAAGGTGCTTAGAGCAAAGACTGGCAAATTACAAGAACTGTCTAAATATTAGGTATTTTGAGTGTCAAAGAATATCCTAGAAAATGCTAAATTATAAAAATATGTGTATAATCTAGATATATTCTCCTCTAGGAGCTAATGGAGACTTTAAAAGAATCTTTTGTATTGTTTTTGTAGATATCTAGTTTTAAATGGGTTTAAAATTGTTATGTCTTTTAAAAATCATTCTATACTTTAGTGAGTGTATTATCAGGAAATTCTTTTTCCCCTTGATATTTAGGCTAAAACTTCTCTCTTCTTAATTCCAGTCTATTTTTCCTCATTAACATCCTTTTACTATGCTGGTGACTTTTTTTCTTTCTTCATATTTACCTCTTCCTGATATTTACAGAAGTACATGAGAGAATTTGTGAACTTAGGCAAACTCTTCCGAGGGAACTCCCCAGGGATCCTTTACAGACATCACACTTCTCCCTGTTACACAGGCTGCAGGCAGCACCAGAAGAGTGCCGTGCGTTTTCTTGGGAAATTTCTCATGACTAAAAGCAGAGAAAAGGCCAAAGCCACCCATTTGTGAGTTAAAGAACAGGTTTCTAACTTTTCTTTTGAATTTCCTCAAGGGCTTTAAATTATGAGGTAAACTCACGAAGCACCACGCAAATCTTCAGTATTTATATCGTTGTGTTCAGAATTGGGGTCGGGGGTGATGATAGCCGTGGTTCACCAGGAAATTCATAACATTGGAGCATCATGGCGGACTCGGAGATCCTATCCTTGATTAGATTATTTGTACATGCTGGAACCACATTTTGTGCTTTGACATTTCATGATTATTGCATTTAGTCCTTGTATCAGTCGTATTAAAAAAAAAAAAAAACCCCAAAATCTTTTCAAAGGTTTATTTGTACTTTCCTTGCATTTTATACCATAGTTTAATTCTGGAGTTTTTAAACCCAAAAAAGATATCCAGACCTCAGCATTGAGCTTTATGAGACAAGATATTTTTATATCTACTGAGTTTTCATAATTTTTCCATGTATTATATTGTTTTTTGTTTGTTTGTTTGTTTTGCGGTACACGGGCCTCTCACCGTTGTGGCCTCTCCCATTGTGGAACACAGGCTCCGGACGCGCAGGCTCAGCGGCCGTGGCTCACGGGACCAGCCGCTCCGCGGCATGTGGGATCTTCCCGGACCGGGGCACGAACCCGTGTCCCCTGCATCGGCAGGCGGACTCTCAACCACTACGCCACCAGGGAATCCCATCATATTGTTTTTTTTGTCCGAATATTTATTTCAAGATGTTATGTTCAGAGTCTAGTTAGATGAAGTTTAGCATCTGTTAAGAAGTTATGTTTTGGTTACTTTTCTTAAAAGTAAAAACGATTTTCTTTTCTTTGATACCTTCAATGGAGGGGAAAAGTACAACCACTTTTATTCTATTACAAAATTGATCAATTTGATAATAAGATTTTGGAAGAAATTTAATGTCTCAGAATCTGATAGATTATGCAAGTGCTGTGCAACTGGATACAAAAACTACATGCTGATTTATTCAAGCAAAAAGAATAAGCAAAGGAATGCACTTTGATCGTTCACAGTTTTTATTCTAGCTTCTCAATATGGTTTTATCCTTCATATCCATCTGAGGTAGCAGCTAAAACATGACACCAAAATACTTCAATTTGAAAGTATAAGTTCTCATTTTCTTCTCCTTCTTTCCTAATTTTCTTTGTCCTGTGTTTAAGGCATGTGTGGGCATAGCAGTAAATGAGTTAAAATTAGTTCAAAGAGGACACAAGCTGAATATCATTTTGGTCCGGCCCACACTTCTGAGTCCAGGGTTACCAGCCTCTCTGCTCTTGATCTGAAGCCCTGTGACACTAGACTCTTTAAAGAGATGACCAGGAGGATAATGGGGGATGGAATTAGGGGGAGGTGGTGATGTGGGCATAGTGGTGGGGTAATGAAATGGACACAGGGCGCGAGGACACAATGCCCGCTGGGATTACTAATGAGGTGGTAGCTTATGGCAATCTCCTCCTCCGGGAGAGTGTGTGCCCTAGAGACTCCAGATGTTCATCCTCGTCTATCCATATCCACAGCTGGCAGGGCATTTGGAAAGCAGGTGGGTAGGTCACCTTTCTATTGTTCTGCCCTGCGTTTGCTCCTGGCCAGGGCCTGAGGTCAAGCATGGTTCAGTGAGGTACCAGATCAACTGACAAATCGTATCAGGTGGGATGTTTTCAGGGTTCTGATAAACATGGAAACAAGCAAAGAAATGTTTGGTCTTGCTTAACTACCTCCAGGAACTTCTGGCCTAAAAAGTGGGATTAGGGCATCAGGCAAAGGTAGGCAGATGGTTGTAGAGGGTATTGTGGCCTTGACCTAGCGAGATGTTTTGTTCATTTTACTGCCTTTTGGAAAATATTGAACAACTTCTAGTCAAAATTTTAATATGATTGAAACAAAATAGCCACATGATTATTCCTATACAAAGAAACCCTGAAACCCAGAGAGCTTCAGCGTCTTTCTCAATGTCACAGACATTAGAAAGGACAAGATCAAACTTGGAAAACCCTCTTCCCTTGTTTTCTAATCTAGTTTTTCAGGCTGTCTACATCCCTTTTATTGTACAGTAAGAAGAATAAACCATTGTCAGAATTTACCATGAGACTGAAACAGACTTGATTGTCAAAAGCATTTTTTCCTAGAAGATTTGCAACATTAGGATGAATGCTGAACATTTCTGAATTCTAACTGTGAAACGCTAACGTTGGGCATTACTGCTTAGCCTTGGGAAATTCTTACTTTGGGTGCCAAATTAAACTAATTTATACTTACTAACTAACTAAACATTTTCTTAGCATGGCACAGTGCTCACATTTCTACCATAATATTATACTTTATACTTTTCCTACTATTTTACAAAATTGCGTGAGGACTGCAGTATTTCAAGCTTTGAACCATGATTCTTCGTGGCCTCCTGGAGGAATGTGATGCAAAGACCCTAAAGATACTAATGTTCACTGTCAGATGATATTATAAACTGTCCCCCTGGATGGAATAACCTGCTGAGTAGAACGTCATTACCATGAGGCACGTTCTGAACCATGGTGATACAGTGACAATTTTTCCTGAGCATTTTCCTGGGTCTATTATCACTAATCCTTCAACCCAGCTAGATGCTCTACCCAATGTTCTTTAAACAAAAATGTGAAAGAAAAAATAGTCAAGTTATATAGAATATGGGGATAAGTCCTATATGAGCTGGTTTGGGAAGACCACCCAAAGTCCATATTTAATCAGATTCTCATTTAAGTTCAGTATTGTACCCTATAACCTTATCCATTCTCAGAATGAACCACAGTCAGACTGCTTCTATTTGAATTTGAGTCTGAGGTGCATCTATATACCTTAGGGGGCTATCCAGGTGAACATCTAGATGGTGCCTGGCCATTGCCCTGGAGAGCCCAAGTCTTGATCATGAGTCAGAAAAGAGAAGAGGATGATGATTTACCTGGCTGGGCATTAATCATTCTGTGCTGGACTTGGAACATAGGATGGTTCGTTAGCTGTGGGGAGTATCGCATGCTTTCTGACAAATATCCCCTAGAAATCAGATTTCAAAGTCCTCTTTATCCTTGGGGGGTTTAACGTGGCCACACATTCTCTGCCTTGCTTTGTTAGAGCCTGGACCCCTGCCATTCCTGTGATAAGGCAGTGGGGAATGTCTCACCTATCTTGGTAATTTGAGCTTTTGTCCCATTTTCCAGGCAGGATCTCAAACTTTTAATTACTCACTTAGTAAAACCCAGATGTCCCATTTCAAAGACCTATTCCCATTGGGGAATTTTCATTTCCAAGCAATAGTTGAATGAAATCCTAGAGTTTTACTGCTTCCCATTTCCAGTACTTCAGATTTTTTTTTTTTTCTTGAGTAAATAGGACCCTAAAC
Source organism: Phocoena phocoena (assembly GCF_963924675.1). Lineage (NCBI taxonomy): Eukaryota > Metazoa > Chordata > Mammalia > Artiodactyla > Phocoenidae > Phocoena > Phocoena phocoena. Next base: position 65,465,842 of record NC_089230.1, on the reverse strand, counting down.
TTTAAATCCTGAAAATCTATTTTAGATAGAATTGGGAGTATACCGCAATCCATTGTGTTTACGTTTTCCATCTAAATCCTAACTGGTTCTTTTCAAAATATTTCTTAGCATGCATTTGGTTCATAAACCTTCTTGGGGTGCTAAGAGGATAAGTGACTTTCAATTTAGAAAATACATTACAAAGTGTTCCATCTCTTAAAGTCTAAGGAATACCCTGCTCAAGGTCTTACAGCATTTACCTGGCAGTGATTTTGATAAACGGATTTATCACTGGGTTGGAAAAGGGCCAGAGTGAGATGGCTCTTAGACCTATTTGCTGTGGCCCCGAGTATTGGCAGAGGAGTGCGGGTCTCGTGTGACCTTGTTTACACAGGATGTTTCCACAGCTGTGCTAGATGAACGTCTCAACTCACTTGCTTATCTCCATCGACCAAATCGGCTGGTCTAATCGCCTGTTGATGGCGTTCCACATCAAATAGCCATTCTCCAATTTCAAGAGAAGATACTCACGAATTTAAATAGGTAATATTGATGTGCAGGTAAAATAACAATGAGAGGATTTCACATTGATATTCACATGAATATTTAAATTAAAGCACAGATGATCAAAACTGTGACTTCAAGGTGGCCTTAATATAACTTGGGGATGAGGTACTATGCTTGATAAGGGCATTTTCAGGCTAGGATATGAATTGTGACCCTTTCAGAGTTAGACATGATATTTTATTTACATTTTACACTCTTCAAACCGCTGCCATAGTCGTACAAGATCTCAATAACTAATTCCAGCTACTGGAAAATGCACAAATATGAAGACCTTACAATGGCTGGCAGGACGACCGGTTTGTAAAGTTCAGGGTCATAATTCACGCTGAATTGTGTATGAGTGGTGTCCTGGGGAGCACAAATGTGTATATGGCTAGAGTGACAATATAGAGGCTTACACGGCTCCGGAAGATTTGTTCTCTACTCCCAACCCTGCCCCATTTCAGACTTTATCTTCTTCCCTCCCCTCACTCAGCCCCAGTCACTTGGGAATTCTTGCTGATATCTGAACACACCAACATGTTCCGACCTCAGGGACTTTGCGCTTACTATTTCCCTGGCCATCCTATTTAACATTGCAACTCTTCCCACATTTTCTGTTCTTTTCCATCATCTATCACTATTTCATAAATTATCCATGTAAGTTTATCTTGTATATTCTTTTGTGTCTCCCTTTGCTCTCCCAATGTTTATTATAATTTGAGTGTTATGATAATATGATATAATATAATAGGATAATATGATATAATATGATAATATCAGTGTTATGATAATTTCAATAATGTTTATGTTATGAGTGCAATGACTTTAGTCTGCTTTATTGTTTCCCCAATGCTGGGGCTCCAGCATCTGGACTAGTGTCTGGTACATAGTAGGTGCTTCATAAATATTTTGTGGATAAATTAATGAAATAAAAACTTTTCAATACATTGTTAAAGATAGGTCAGGGTTACTAGCACAGTAACGGAGTCTTGACCTTCTGTATATATACCATGTTTTAAAAAGCCAGAAAATTTGATGATTTTGCTCATTCCAATGATGAGACATGTAACATGTTCCATGTGTGGCTAGGTAGGGCTCTGATTTGGAGACCCTTACAAAATCCTGCAAGTCCTTCTGCTGTTTCTCAAAGGACAAGAATTTGGCTGTGAAGGCGTGAAACAAAAGTAAGCTTAGTTGGTGTCGCAGCTTAAGAGTCAACAGTTTAATATCATGACTTTTATGAAAAATAAGATTTAACATTAGAGAGACAATATCAATTTCTCATTTATGTCCCTGATCTAGCCATCTTGATTCCTCTGATCCCAGGCTTTGCCTGCCTTCCTGCTACTGAACATGGATTTACACCAACTCACTTTATGGAATTCGTTTGCTATCTCCTAGAATATTGCTTTTGTGAAAACAATGTCAGTCTTGCCATTTAGTTCATTTGATAATTTAGCATCATTTGGCCAGATTTTAAGGGAATTCATGATTTGTAAAACAAATGTAGTTATTCAGGAAACACGTTTGCTTTCATGGCATTTTGTTTACAGTATATTTTCTGTTAAGTATATGTCAGATAATTGGTAACATGTGTGCGAAGTTACACATAACATTATATGAATCTTCTGTGTGTCTTAGTTTGTGAATATCCAAACGTTCTTCCCAAAGGAGTGACTTTTATTGGTAGTTAAGCGTCAGGGACATATATGGCCTGAAATTGGTAAGTACATATGTATATAGAAAAATGCAAATAATGTTAACAGTCATTTTTGTAGGCTACAGCAGTTTCTGAAGCAGATACCTGGCACTGTTTCTTTTATCCTGCTATAGAAATTGAATACTACTTGGATGATTAGGTCGTGTGATGATGGATGCTAATAAAGGACATGGTGTTTGCTTCTCTCTGGCAGATTCCCCAACACACTGGCAGAGTGGGTGGGCCATCTTTCAGTAGCACGTGCTCTGTTCTTAATGCCTATGAGTTTTTAGCATTTCTTTAATTGTCCAATTTGTTTTATATTACCAGGTGGCTTTGATTAATGAGCCAAAACAAGTGAATTTGTGTACAGAAGACAGAAAGAATTATAACTCCGATGGTTGCTTTTAGGTCCGTACAAGTTACAATAGAAATACATAATCTTGTAACTGATGCAACATTAATTCCTTCCATATTGAGGGGGATGAAGTATCTAATTAAAATTCCAACATTTCCTTCCCCCGTTTTAATCTTCCTACACACTAGTAAAAATCTACAGAACCATGAATGAAATATTTTAGCTTTCCAGACAGTATGGCTATTCAACCAAAACAGCTTCAATGCTTCCAAGTACTGAGAGGTACAAGGGTTGGGCTTTAACTCCACTGGTTCTTCTCCTGCCTCTTCAGGAGGGGAAAGTAACTAGCCCCCCAACCCCACCCCCGACGCTGAAGTACAGGAGCCTAAAATATGTGTCCCTATTTTTGTTTTAAAAATATTTCACTTAGGGGCTTCCCTGTGGCGCAATGGTTGCGAGTCCGCCTGCCGATGCAGGGGACACGGGTTCGTGCCCCGGTCCGGGAAGATCCCACATGCCGCGGAAAGGCTGGGCTCGTGAGCCATGGCCGCTGAGCCTGTGCGTCCGGAGCCTGTGCTCCGCAACGGGAGAGGCCACAGCAGTGAGAGGCCCACGTACCGCCAAAAAAAAAAAAAAAAGAAAAAGAAAAAATATTTCACTTAAACAGCTTTTCTTTCCTTATTTAATAAGCACAAATATAGTGCTTACTGGGTGAGCAGAGTGTTCTTAGTGCTTTACAAATATTTACTCATTTCCTTCTCATTTCTCTTATGTGTCATTTTGTCCCTTTCTATCTCTCTGTTTCAATTACATTTACATATTACCAATTTCTGAACAAAAATCTTTCTGTCAGCATTGGGTAAAAAATAGTATATTGGTAAGGGTACCTGGATGGTGTCCTCTTATACTGAGTCATTTTCTGTCTTGGGAGGGAGGCTTTTTTTGTTTTTTTTTTTTTCATTTTGAGAAATTCAGTTTAAAGAATACATTTTAAGGGCTTTAATTGCATCTGTTATAAAAGCAGTCAGAGAAATGAGGACGATGATTTTAAAAAGAATTCCTTTCTGGCTTTCTGTTCCTTCATAAAGAGAGCTACGCCAAACAATTCGTCTTCATACCTTAGGAGTAAAGAATGCAGCAGTTCCTAGTCAGACAAGAGAACAAAAGACATCTCAAACTAGAGTCAAATATATCTGGAGTCAAATATTCCAAATGGCCTAGCCTTGCACCAAATGAATTAAAATGGTCTAGCTTTCGTTCACAATTTGAGATACAATACTTGCTACCTGAAGACATTATCAAGTTTTCAGCAAAGGAAAAATGATATTCATGCTGAGCCTATTACTAGGAGCGATATGGCAGACAATTGTGGACTTTGAATAGTGTAAATGAGGGTAGGTGACAGGTTTACATCCCTTAGGTTCAGCGCTTAGCACAATGCTGAGTACACAGTAGGTGCTCAAAAAATATTTGTTCAACAAATGGATCAATGATTGAATTGGTTTCTGAAGGTTAAGAACTGTTATCATCAAAGAGCTGAGCTGCAATGAAATGTGTATCTTGAGTGCACTTTAATATTTTCACTGACATCTAAGAGTTAGGGGAGGAATCACAGGGTGTAAAGAGTGTTAGCACTCAGGAGAGAAAGGAATGGTTTATTGTACTTCCCACAAAGGTCAGTCCTGGGGAGTTTTAATTGTGAGTGAGACTAAAGAACTTTTGGGCTGAATGTCAGGGGAAGTTTTTGAAGAGTAAAATGTGTTAGACTACATAACAGAGCCAGAGGTGGAGACCCAAGGGAGCCAGTGGAAGTTTCAAGGGCTGGACAACTAAGGAGACTGGACCAAGTCCTGGAGAAGTGGTAGGGGAATTATGCACCTCAAAGAGGCATGCACTAGCAGAGCTTTCAGGTTTTTATCTTGTTTCTTTGACGTGTACAACTGCACTTGACTCTTCTGAAACACAAAGAAAAATATGCATATGTGTGGTTTGGTAGAGGGACCTTTCAATTTGGACTGTATCACAGAGATACAATAACACTAAAAGGGGTTTGTGTGTTTGGAGAAACGATGCTATGATAAGGTAAGATTCTGGGAGAGCAAGGGAGAAATAAATGATTCATTCTGCAGTGCTTTGAAATGGTGTGTTTATCAACTGTTCATATAATTAAATATAAATGTCTACAACAAAGGAATGGAGTCCAGCTCTAATTAGAAAAAGTGAATTAGTGAATTCTTTTCAGGTCAATAACTTTTGGAAAATTAAATTTGAGGGCAGTGATGCCACATAGCTTAAATGTACTCAAAATCTCTAACGTCCCCTAGAGCTAAAATCCTCTAAAATCAGCCTACATAATGAAGCCTTTGTTACAGTTCAAATTTGCTTATATTATATATAGAGAGTGATCTGTGCTGCATATTTTGTGTGTTAATTTAAAAAGTTGAGCTATTCTCATCTAGGAAGTGAAATTATAGGTCATTCCATGGAACCCCATAAGGAATTTTGTTACAAAATAAAAATAGTTTTAGCAAGACAGTTGAATTCAACCCCAGTACAAATCTGCTGCCTTCAACTTCCTAGTGTTACTATCTAAATTCACCTGTAATTTTAAGGTCTGCTTTAAAAGAAACTATATATCTTCCTAACTTCATATTTTTAAAAAATTAATAAATAAGACACAAAGCATGTGACTGATTTCATAGAGTAATATTATTTGTGAAAATAAATTTGGATGTCATCAATTATTTATAGGTAGATAAATATATAGACAGATATTAGATGCATAGGTGAGAGGAAGAGAGGGGGCAGAGAGCCAGAGGAAGAGGGAGAGAGAGAGAGAGAGAGAGAGAGAGAGAGAAATAACTAGGATCCTCTAATGTTTGTATTGTAAATAATTGTCATTTTGAATACAATAGAACATTTTGCTATTTTGCTGGTGATTCATGATTTGACTGTTGGCTTTTCCATTAGTTGATGAATATATCATATGGAGAATCTTTTTGAAATACCAATTTTGCAGTGATATAGTTTGAATAAGATGAAGTTTCTTATTTTTAAGTGGATCATATAAAAAAAGATTTTTCAGCAATTATAGGTTATATTTTAAGTGATCTGACTTGAAGTATAGGTTACAAGGAATGCTCACAATTAATGGTACGGAATGTGTACATTTCTGGGATGGGTCATGAGCGGGGGGGCAAGCAAGTGGGCTTCAGAAGAGAAATTATAGTGGTCAGAGGAGAGTCCGGATGGCTAGCCCTCTTGCAGTTGCAGCTGTGTGCTGGACCTCTCCCCATGGATGTCTCAAGGGCAACTCAAAATCAGTCATAACTTCTCTTCCAAATGTGCTGCTCCTCTTCTAGTCCTGTTGTACTTAATGGTAATCCTACCTACCAGGTGTCCAACTAAAAGCTTAAAAGCTAAAGCAGATGTGCTCTGAGGGGCCTCTGTCCCTGACTGCTGGGAGGGAACTGCCACACCCTCTGCAAGATGCCAGAGGGAGGACCTTGATTTCCAACACAGCCGGGTGCACAGGCACTTCAGTTTGTAGGTATAGATTCGAAGACAAACTGCTTTGAACAGAAATGCAGATGGTCTTTACAAAATATCTAAAGCATGACAATAGCCATTTTTTTCCTGAACAAGTACCTTATGTTGGGCATTTTAAGAACTGTGATTATGAAAAGGCAATAGTCAATGGTACCAATTTTCACTAATTTTCACTCTCCTTTTCTTTCTCTGCTGTATCACCTTCAGTGAGCAGTAACATTTCATGAGTTGAGTCATGTTGATCTGTGACAGTCCCTTATTTCTTGACTGGCTTTGACCTTGTGTACCAAGCAATCTTCTTGAGGATGCAAGTGACAGTTGTTTCTCTGTTGAGGTTCCCCACAGGCCCGGCTGTGGCAGAGCCCTGGCTCCTGAAATTTAATCATTCTCATTCTTAATTTCATCAACAGTTCCATCAATAATTCTTTAAGTCATCAGACTGGAAACAATCTGCTGTTTCCAAGATTGCTCAAACTGTCCCATTTCAAAGAATAAGGTGACCTGGATTATTTTCTGAGTCAGGCTTCATTCACAGTTTAGGTATTTTTTTTATACTTAGAGATTGCCAAGTTCCCCTTTGACATTATTTTGTATAGGATAAGACGGGGAGACTTAGGAGTAGAGAAATCTAAGAAGATTGATTACGTTAGGAACATAAATTAGAACTAGCTCCTAAAATACTCCCTTAATATACAATGGTAATAATCATCATAATACTTCCTATAAGTTTTCTTGTAACATAACTGCAGAAAGGAGATAGGTCTCAGGGTAAAGTTCTCTTTGTAGCTTTTTCCAGAGTATAATATCAGAGCAGGCTATTGGAATCTCCAATATCCCGTGAAATGAATGATCTTTTGTGAACAAGAGAGAAACATGCCTTTGACTTACAGCAAATATTTGGACCTTAAAACAAACAAAGGCTGTAAAAATGGCTCTCAGAAGCATCATCTTACCCCAAGAGCAATGAGATAGAAAGAATAAAAATGCAACAGAGGGCTTCCCTGGTGGCACAGTGGTTGAGAGTCCGCCTGCCGATGCAGGCGACACGAGTTCGTGCAGCGGTCTGGGAAGATCCCACGTGCCGCGGAGCGGCTGGGCCCGTGACCCATGGCCGCTGAGCCTGCGCGTCCGGAGCCTGCGCTCCGCAACGGGAGAGGTCACAACAGTGAGAGGCCCGTGTACCAGTTAAAAAAAAAAAAAAAAAAGCAACAGAAATGTGAAATACAGAGTGACTTTTTATTGCCTAGTTGTTGGACTAGATAACACGTTTATGTATAATCTGGGAAGTTTATGCATAACCTGGTCCAGAACATAAGCATTTTCCACATCTGCGGAACATGTTCAGGGACCAGTCCTCCCCACCCCCTGCCCCCTGGGCAGCCTGCTCCCCCATTGTTGATTGGTGCCTATGTAAGTGGGGGACAACCATTTGGTCTTCCTTTCAAGTCAACACCGATCATTAAGTTCAAATGGAATAAACCAGTTCACGACATCTGACGTTCACAAAAGGCTTTCTTCCTCCTTCCATGCTCCTGGGAAGCCCTGGCTTCCAGTACTATGTGGTTCCCCATCATACAGAGCTCACAAAAAGATGGTTAGGCTTGAGACCGGTGCTGACAGATCTGCTTGATGGCTGTTACCCCAGGCCTATCTTCATTCAATGGCCTCTGCTCCACTGACCATCTGCAATTAGCACTCAGCAACATTATGGAACTTATCTCTCTCAATTTTCTAGCTGTAACTATAGTTTCTCATTTCCAATGGAACATTATTACACTCTTTTCGGAGCTACTTCATATACTTGGCAGCTGACTTAGGTGATCATATGTCCTGTTTTCTTTCTTTCCATCTTTCTTTTAAAACTGGGACAGGTCTTTGTTTTTGCTGAAGTTTGCCGTTTCTCCTTGTTACTGATGTGCAACCTCCTTTGTGCTGATGGCCAAGAAAATTCTGGACTGCTGCCCTGTTTGCCTCCAGAGACTGACGCAAAGTCTTCAAAGTAAAGTCAGTGGTTTTTTTTTTTTCAAAATAGAGTTTACGAGAAACAAGACATCTTCATGCTTACGAGGACCTTGTGTACTACAAACCTTCAAAGACTGCCAGCCTGGAGCCAGCTTCTCTGAGGTTTGCAAACGTACTTGAAACTACTTGAAAAAAATGGTTTCTGCAAGGGGAACGATGAAGTTAATCCTCAATGTTATTTTATTATTTTATTTTTTCATCTGGCACTGATAGAAAATGTTTAAAAGTATTTTCAGTTGGATGTTTTTCGGGCAGATCCTGAAGAGGACTTTCTGTCAACTCCCAGTAAAAGTATGATCATGAAATGATGTGCTTAACCCACTTCCCCCAAACCTATGTATTTTGCTGCTGTCGTGGAAAAGGCTATCAGATTCTGTGTGATAGGCTTTAGTGAAATGAAACATTACAGCATCTTCTCCTCTACACACTGCAAAGAATGTGTGCTGTTGTTTCCTGAAGCCGGCACACACGATAGCTGTCTTGTTTACCTAAGACCTGATCAACCTAATTATTGAGATGGAAGCAAACATATCCATTCCTCTCCTCCAGCCCACTTGAATATAATATCCATTTGTTTGGTGTTTGGCTCAGGTTTAAATGAGTCATTTAACAACCCCTGTTCACAGCAAGTTAAGTTGCAACCAGCTGGCAGCCACAACTCACAAGGCTGTTAACCGTTCCAACCAGGATCAGACCCCGAGCTCCAGCCTTCCTGAAAGGCATTAGGCAGCTTTGCTCCAGCTATCATGGCAGGATTTTCAAGCAAATCTATGCCTCAGGTAATGAAATTGCCGTGAGAACCATAAGGGTTTCAGAAAATAGATGTCATTGTCTGTTCTAATTTCTGGAAGGGCTATTGATAAAGCTGTTTGACGCCGATTATCATCATAGAGTGAGAGACTCCATTTGATGCGTGAGGTCTTCAGGAGCTGGACAAAATGCACAACGGCCAGAATCCGCAAAAAGGTCATTTTGTATGAAAGGTCAGTGGCACTCAGGAATGGAAATTAGATGACAGGGTGGTCGTGAAGGAGGACAGAATGCTTCCACATCAACTTGGCTATTTGTGTTTTTAAGAATGACTTTCAGTTAGGGTTATCGCCTCTTCATTCACTTTTAAAAAATGGAATTTATCACTTTTTAACATACAATTATTTATTACGTTTAGTGTTTGTGGTCTGTCTACCACTTCACCCCCTGCCTGGAATTTCCAACCCTGATCTCTACCGTCATTAGTTTACTTGGTACATATGAGGCACTCAAAAAAAATGGTTAAATGAGCCTCTGTAGTGCATGTTCAATTTTTTCTAGTTTTTTCTAAATTAAAACATTTCAACTTTTTTTTTTTTTTTTCCTGCGGTACGCGGGCCTCTCACAGCTGTGGCCTCTCCCGTTGCGGAGCACAGGCTCCGGACGCGCAGGCTCAGCGGCCATGGCTCACGGGCCCAGCCGCTCCGCGGCATGTGGGATCCTCCCGGACGGGGCACGAACCCATGTCCCCTGCATCGGCAGGCGGACTCTCAACCACTGCGCCACCAGGGAAGCCCTCAACTTTTTTATTTGAAGTATAGTTGATTTACAATGTTGTGTTAGTTTCAGGTGTACAGCACAGTGATTCAGTTATACATATATATATTCTTTTTCAGATTCATTTCCCTTATAGGTTATTACAAAGTAATGAGTAGACTTCCCTGTGCTCTACAGGAGGTCCTTGCTGATTGTCTATTTTATATATAGTAGTGTGTATCTGCTAATCCCATCCTCCTAATTTATCCCTCCCCACTTCCCCTTTGGTGACCATAAGTTTGTTTTCTATGTCTGTGGGTCTATTTCTGTCTTGTAAATAAGTTCATTTGTATTTTCTTTTTCAGATTCCACATAGAAGTGCTATCATATGATATTTGTCTTTCTCTGTCTGGCTTACCTCACTTAGTATGATAATCTCTAGGTCCAAACACGTTGCTGCAAATGGCATTATTTCATTCTTTTTCTATGGCTGAGTAATAGTCCATTGTATATATGTACCACATCTTCTTTATCCATTCATCTGTCGATGGGCATTTAGATTGCTTCCATGTCTTGGCTATTGTAAATAGTGCTGCAATGAACATTGGGGTGCATGTATCTTTTCAAAGTATGGTTTTCTCTGGATATATCCCCAGCAGTGGGATTACTAGATCATATAGTAGCCCTATTTTTAGTTTTTGAAGGAACCTCCATATTGCTCTCAATGGGTGTACTAATTTACATGCCACCAACAGTGTAGTGCGTGTTCATTTTTGAAAACTGAAAAATGTATAAAAATAATATAAAGAAATGTATAAGATAATAAAAGTCACCCATTTATCCTAATCCACAACGTTGTTAGCATTCTGGGCAGGCATATACACTCGCCCATTGCTATGTGGATCTAGGCATAAATGTGTATGCATCAAAATGAGTATTTATCAAAGCCTCTGTCTCATTTATTTCTGAGAGTCCCCCCAAAGGGTACACACCTGTCTAAATGTTTCAGTCTGGTTCCTAATCAATCTGCATCAGTGGTTCTTAGACGGGTTAGTTCTGCAGCATCCCCCTGCCAGCCCCAGCCTCCTGGGACACTTGGTGATGTCTGGAGACACCCTTGGTTGTCATTATTGGGATGAGAGTGCTACCAGCATCTAATGTGTAGAGGCCAGGGATGCTGTTCAGTTTCTGACAGTGCACAACAGTCCCTGCTGCCCACTGCCCCCAACAAAGAATTATCCAACCCAAAATGTCAATGGTGTTGAGGTCAGATACCCTAATCTACATCCTTCCTTTCCTGCTCTGTCTTCTTCTGGTCACGTTCCCAAGTCTGTGAAGCCTCAAAGTGAAGTCTCCTTCCACTGCTTCTCTACTCATGATGGCAAGACCAATGCTCTTGCCAAAGGTGCCAAGTCCACATCCTTCCACCCGTCACTAGCCACAGCTGGTAAAGCTACTCAGAGAGATCTCCTCCATTGCTGTCTCTACTCAATGTAGGAGTAGCAGCTCTTGCCAAGGGTGCCATCTCCACTCGTCTCAGCATTTCCAGATAGCTGGTGCCGGGCAGGCACCCAGGCAGTGAGAGGTGTCTCCTCACCCCATCAGTGCCCTGCATATAGTCCCCATGACTTATAGGCAGCTGTGCTTGTGCCAGAGACTCAAAGAGATTAACTTCTTGACCATCATTTATTGCTCAGATGTTCACGAAGTTGGTCTTGAAAAAATAGTTTTGGTTCTCATTTCTCTAAATTTAGTCTTTCAGATTGAGTTCAAGAGGCCAGCTGAGAAACCATTATCTTCATCATTTTTCTTCCCTTGGCCCTGCTCAAACCTGAAACTTCTACCCCTTCCCCAGATCCCATTTGTAACCATGGGTGTCAGGAGAGGAGAAGGAGATGGAGAGTAACATTTGGCCTTGGTCTTTCAGAAATGCCCTTTGTGTTTTATTTTATTTTTGTTGTCATTTCGCATTAAATTTTTCTAATGCTTTATCAGGTACATAGAAAGTTATTTTTTATTCACTCAAAACCTCTTTCGTATTTTCAGTAGTCTTATACGATTTAATATACCTAAGTCCCTCGTGTTCATTACTAAATATGTTCCTGGGAATTTTGTGTTTAAGGTGGCTATTGTGAATGATTTTTTTAAAAGTGATATATTTGAACATTTTGCTGACTGTAATAAATATATAAATAGCTATATAGCGTGTTTCCAGTGACTTTTAGACATATTTGATCAATGGAAATACTTTTTCAGTTAATTCTCTTGGATTTTCTGTCATCGGAAAATGATAATTTGCTTTCTCATTTCCAGGACTGTATTAGCTTTTTTAAAAAAAAATGTATATTTCTTTTTTCGCTTAATTTATTTGTTTCAAAGCAAACAACTTTTTATTGAAGTATAGTTGATTTGCAATGTTGTATTAATTTCAGGTGAACAGCAAAGTGATTCAGATGTATATATTTATATGCATATATATATATATATATATATATATATATTCTTTTTCAGATTCTTTTCCATCACAGGTTATTACAAGATAGTGAATGTATTTCCCTGTGCCATACAGTAGGTCCTTGTTGTTTATCTATTTTGTATACAGTAGTGTGTATCTGTAATCCCAGACTCCTAATTTATAACTGCCCCCTCAACCACTTTCCCCTTTGGTAACCATAAGTTTGTTTTCTATGCCTGTGAGTCTATTTCTGTTTTGTAAATCAGTTCATTTGTATCATTTTTTTAGATTTCACATATAAGTGATATCAGATGATATTTGTCTTTCTCTGTCTGACTTACTTCACTTAGTATGATAATCTCCAGGCCCACCCATGTTTCTGCAAATGGCATTATTAAGTCACTTTTGTGCAAAAATAAAAGAAAAAAATACCTTATCTAGGCAGATGTCTCTACATGGGTGGCTGGCTTGGTTCCTGGAAAGATCCTCCATGGGAAGTAGAACCAAGAATTTCTTTACGGCAGAGGCAACCTCACCCCAGAGGATACAATGAGTTGAGCAGAACGATGGCTGCATTTCAGCCCCCCCTCACCTTTGGCTTGGAGTTCTAGACAAGGGACGACCTGCTCACATATGGGAGGAGGTTTCACCCAGATCCCTTCATTGGAATTTTCCTTTTTTTCTTCCTATTTCATGCTTTATTGCTTTGCTTAGAACTTGTAGAACAAGGTGAAATAGCAATGGTGATAGTGGTTGGTCAGCCAGTTGTTTCTTTACTATTGCTGAAACTGTGTCTAGTATTTCACTATTAAGTATGCTGACTTAAGATTAATATTTACTGATTGGAGATAGATATGGGTTAGTATTCACCTGCATAAATAAATCATTTTTTTGAATGTTCCAAGAGTGACCAAATAGAAAATGAAAAACAGATCCCATTAATGACAGCAAAAAAAATACTAACTAGAAATAAACTTAACAAGAAATGTGCATGATATATATGAAGAACATTGCAAAACTTTAGTCCAGGGCTTTAAAAACAGCTTAAATTATTGGTAAGACCTACTAATTCATAGTTGAAAGGACTCAAGTTTCCAAAGATAATTGATTCCTCATAAATTGATATATAAATTCAATGCATTAGAAATAAAAGCCCCAGGAGGACTTTAATGTAAACTGATAAGCTGATTCTGAAGTTCATCTGACAGAGTAAGTGCTCGAGTATAATTTATAGTTGAGACACTTCAAAAGGGGATATTTGCCTTATGAAGAGCCAATGTGTATAAACTATAATAATTTTGAAAGTGTAGCACTGGTGCAAGAAAAGCACATATATCAGTGTTACTGAAATGAGTGTCTAGAAATATATGTGTGTGTGGGTGTTTATAAAAACATACATATGTATATGGTTATATATATGTATGTAACCATACATATGTGTATATATATATAGAGAGAGAGGGAGAAAGAGAGAGAAACAATGTTAGCTTTCCAAATCAATGGGAAAACAGAGGCTACCAAATAAATGAATAAGCAATGTTGAAATAATAGTCTATCAATCTAACATAAAACAGGCACTTCTCTACCTTATATAAAATACCAAATGGATTTAAGACCTAAACATAACAAACTGAATTATAAAAGAATTAGAATAAATCATGAGTGCTTTATATCTATGTATATTTTAGGATATGCTGTCTTCTCAAAAAGGACATGAAATCCAGAAGCAATGTAGGAGTAAACAGAACTTTCTAAAAAAATATTAAAATAGGTATAAGAATATGACCTAAAAAAATGAAAATAAATGACAAATTATAGATAGGGATTAAAAAATAGAGCATACGTAATAGGCCAAGGGTTAACATCCTATATATATGAAGCTCTCCCACAAAATAATTAAATTTAAGATGAGGATAAGAACTTTTTATAAATAATCTCAATCATTATAACAGATGATGAACTGAGGCTCAGAGAGGTTAAGTAACTTGTTCAGGTTCACACCGCGCAAAGGTAATGAAGTCTGGATTTCAACCCAGGACATCTCTCTATAGTTGTACTCCGTCTGAACACAGAAGCTAATCAGTATTGGCGAATTTGGGGAAAATATTTTTCTTACACACTGCATGTGGGAGTTTAAATCAACACAAACTTTTTGAAAGGAGATTTGGTAATCGCTAGAAACATTTAACACCTAAAGTGTGTTTACCCTTCACGTTACCGGTTTTTGTTCTCATCAGTGCATAAGGACACTTCTACACTGTGGCATTGTTTGTAATGTATTTGGTGTGTAATTTGATAATATTCTGTCTCTATTTGGAACTGGGTGTATATAAAGTTTTATTTACAAAAATAAAACATATTATAGATATACGTATGTGTATCTCCAGAGCTCATTATAGGAGCTCCAGAAAAATACACACAATCAGCTGCTAGTGTTCATCTCTGGGGAGGTGACAAATGGAAGATGCAGGTGTGGTTAGGGATGGGAACTTTCACTTCTTATATATAGATTTCTGTGTTGTTAAGTTTTTATAGTGAGGCTGTGATAATTAAAAAATAATTAAAAGAAACTCTTCTTCTAGTCATAGGTTTTTTTGTTGTTTTCTGGGGTTTTTTTTTTGCGATACCTCTAACTGTTGTGGGCCTCTAACTGTTGTGGCCTCTCCCGTTGCGGAGCACAGGCTCCGGACGCGCAGGCTCAGCGGCCATGGCTCACGGGCCCAGCCGCTCCGCAGCATGTGGGATCTTCCCAGACAGGGGCACGAACCCGTGTCCCCTGCATCGGCAGGCGGACTCTCAACCACTGCGCCACCAGGGAAGCGCCATAGTTTTTAATTAAAGAGGGCTTTTTAAAAATTGAGGAATGAAGTTTGCACATTATCATGTTTTTTCCTCATTGAGATGATATGATTTTACTTATTTGGCTGATTGATTTGAAATGGTATATTAATAAACTTTTCTAATATTAAATGATCCTCACGTTCATAAGATAAAATTCTTTTCATGCTTAAATTTTATGGCTAGTATTTATTTAGAATTTTCATATCTATTTTTACATACAAGAGGGGTCTATAATTATCTTTTTTGTGATATTTTTGTTAGGTTGTTACAGCATTATGCTGGCTTTATAAAATGAACTTGATAGATTTCCATTTTTTTTCAGACACTCTGCCAAAATTCGTGTGGTGATGAAATTAGATGTTACTTAAAACTTTAAGGGAACTTACCAGTACAGTTAATTTTTATAATTAGTCTTTGTTAAGTAAAAAAGAAAAAAATAATTTCTAGTTTCTGGTTCTGCACATAAGGAGGTTGGAAGTCACCACTCTGTCCTAACAATAAGTAAAAAGCTGAACAGACTGAAAAATTAATAACTCTTCTTGGATCCCTATGAGAGGGAAGGACACAGGGCAAACTGCTGCTCCTAAGATTGGGGAGACCCACGGGTAAGTACAGGGGGTCATGGCTTACCAAAGACTCATAGGGAGAAACTTGTGGGAACTAGTGCTGAGGTAGGAAAACCTGAACTATAATTGATGAATTACTGAAGTCTCAGTAATGAATTACTGAAGTTTCCCTCCAGGGCATCCCAGTTGTAGGGGAGCCCCTTGCAACACTGTGAGATTTAGAGAAAAATACCCTCAGGTTTCGGGTATCATTTTGAATCATTTTGAAATATGCCAAAGCATTCTGTTCTTTTTTATTTATTTATTTATTTATTGGCAGTGCTGTGGATCTTAGTTCCCTGACCAGGGATCAGCAGTGGAAGTGCCAAGTCCTACCCACTGGACCATCAGGGAATTCCCTCAGAGCATTCTGTTCTTGAAAAGCCTGCCCTCCTTGTAAACTAGTTAACAAGAGCTTAACCCACTGGTGTACTAGTAGATCCTAACTGACCTAGGGAAGGGAAATACCCAACTCAAGCCCACTCTAGCCATTCTGCCCCACCTAAGGGAAGAGGAAAAACCTAGAAACACTTGTGAAGTTCACAGTCCACAGACATAGGCTCACCAAAAGACTGATAACTAATCATAGAATTACAGAATGCTTCCCCTCCTCCCATACCTCACCACCACATTACTAAAGGCTTATTTACAGTACTTTCTTTCACCCAGTGCATTATGTCCAGCAGTCAAGAAAGAAATTATAATACATACCAAAATGCAAACAAAAAACAGCCCGCAATTAGAAGAGACAGGGAATCAGAACCAGACATGGCAGGGATGTTGGAATTATCAGACTGGGAATTTAAACCAGCTATGATGGATATGCTAAGGGCTCTAGCAGACAACAATTTGTTCAAAATAATAATAACAGGGCTTTCCTGGTGGCGCAGTGGTTGAGAGTCCACCTGCCGATGCAGGGGACATGGGTTCGTGCCCCTGTCTGGGAAGATCCCACATGCCGCTGAGTGGCTGGGCCCGTGAGCCATGGCCGCTGAGCCTGCGCGTCCGGAGCCTGTCCTCTGATAAAGGACTATTATGCAAAATATACAAAGAATTCTGAAAACTCAACCATAAGAAAACAAAGAACTGATTAAAAAGTGGGCCAAAGGCCTTAAGAGACGCCTCACCAAAGAAGATATACAGATGGCAAATAAATACAGGAAAAGATGCTCCATATTATACATCATCAGAGAAATGCAAATTAAAATAACAATGAGATACCACTGCACGCACATTAGAATGGCCAAAAATCCAGAACACTGACAACACCAAATGATGGCCAGGATGTGGAGCAACAGGAACTCTCATATAATATTGGTGGAAATGCAAAATGGTACGGCCACTTTAAAAGAGAGTTTAGAGGTTTTTTTAGAAAACTAAACATACTTTTTGTTTTTTTTCTTTCTGCGGTACGCGGGCGTCTCACTGTTGTGGCCTCTCCCGCTGCGGAGCACAGGCTCCGGATGCGCAGGCTCAGCGGCCATGGCTCACGGGCCCAGCTGCTCCGCGGCATGTGGGATCTTCCCGGACCGGGGCACGAACCCGTGTCCCCTGCATCGGCAGGCGGACTCTCAACCACTGCGCCACCAGAGAAGCCCTAAACATACTTTTATCATACAATCCAGCAGTCATGCCCCTTGGTATTTACCCAAATGAGTTGAAGACTTAGGTACACACAAAAACCTGTAAATGGATGAATATAGCAGCTTTATTCATAATTGCTAAAACTTGGAAACAACCAAAATGTCTTTCAGTGGGTTAATGCATAAATAAACTGTGGTACAACAAGACAATAAAATATTATTCAGCACTAAAAAGAAATGAGCTATCAAACCAGGAAAAGACATGTAGGAACCTTCAATTCATATTACTAAGTTCACATTATTAATTAATTGATATTATTAAGTGCAAGAAGAGAATCTGAAAAGCCTACATACTGTATGATTCCAACTATGTGACATTCTAGAAAAGACAAAACTAAGGAGACAGTTAAAAGATCGATGGTTTCCAGGGGTGGTAAGGTAGAGAGATGAATAGGAAGAGCAGAGAGTATTTTTAGGACAGTGAAAACATTCTATGTGATATTATAATGATGGTTATACTTTTGTCCAAACCCATAGAGTGTAAAATACCAAGACTGAACCCTAAGGTAGGCTATGGACCTTGGGTGATTATGATGTGTCAGTGTAGACTCATCCTTGGTGAAAAGTGGTGAGTGATGTTGATAAAGAGGGAGGCTATACACGTGTGTAAATTGGCGCAGGGCTGTGGGAAGGTTCTCAGCTTGGGAGTCAGTCAGGGTTTTGTTTAATCCTGGCTCTAGGACTGTACCTGTGGGCACCATGGTTAACCAGAATTTCAGCATCTTCCTGTGATAACGGCAATGATACCACTTACCTTTACGGGTTCTTGTGAGGATTAAATGTAAACAACGTATAAAACACTTTTAGAACTCTATAAAACACTTTTTAAAACACTGTTGAATAAGTGGTGAATCTATTTTTAGTATGATGATGGGACTTATTTTTCAAAAAGAGATCCAGTGTCTTTTGTGATTTCCAACTGAAGGCATCCCTGACATTCCTCTGACTGAGGGATATCCTCGGCACGTTTCCGTCACTCAGCACCGTAATTACTTTTACGACACAGGCACTTCGGTTCCACAAACATTTACCAAGTGCCTGTTCTGCTCCAGACTAGAGACTAGGTGATGGAGACACAAGAAGGAGAAAAACGAGGCTCCTCCCTTAACAAATGTAGATCCTTTGCCGTAGATTCACAGCACTATTCCTTGACCCAAACGATTCTGATTAGCAAACACCATATGTCCGACACTCTCCTCTAAGTGCAATTTGCCTGAGGCATTATTCCTCTGGGTACCCTGGAATTTTACTGCTCTCATCCATTTAACTTGTCTAATTTTTATGTGAAATCAGATGTGAAAACAGGGAGAACCTGGGAAGAACTTTTGGCCCCTCAGTGGTCCAAAGTGGAAACAGTTACATTTTATTAAAAATGAAGGAGTTTAAGCAAAGCATTTAAAAATAGAATGATATGGGAGCTCAGCAGGTCATGGAAATGCTTTCAGAGGAATTTGCAGAAGGACTCTCTTAGGGGGTAAAGATCAAAAGATCAGCCATCCATAGCATAAAGGGGGCAGTGTTTTTCATCGTAGCCTGTTCAGTATCATAAATAAATAGGGATATTGTGTGCATGGGTTGGTTATGGCCCTCCGGACTTGAGAGGTAAAGGAAACAATTTCTACATGTGAAAGGAATGTGAGGGGAATGCAATAAACTTTCAAATTTCAGGGGTGTAGGAACTGGGCTTCCATTTAATATTTATGTGTAATCTTCCAGGATTCTGTGAAGTAGCCTTTTCTTTCTATTGTGATGTTTGCTTTAAAAGGAACTCTCGTTCATGTTTGAAACAAAAGTTACCCTCACTATGTTCTTCTTTTCTCTGTCAGAAAATATTAAGAGAACCAGCCTTTAAAGTGAGTTTATAAAATCACAATTTCCACACATTCATTTAACAGCCCCACACGATACAACATACTGTGATAATCCAAAATAAATATGTAAAGGCAATTTAGGTCAGAAAATTTCGATTTTCTTCTGTGAATGAGTAAGGAAGGAAGTACTAGATAAGGCATATAAAATCTTCCGTTCTCTTTATGAACTGTGCTATACAAGACATCTTCCTGATAAGTAAGGAGAATCTGGATTACACTATTTTCATTGATCTATAGATCAATGTATCTGTTTGGGTGGTATGATCTTAAATAAATAGAAGCAATAAATGGGTGGGTGGAAAGTTTAGAATATCTATTTCCTCTGTCTATATTAACGCTGGTATTGAGTGCACCAGTGTTGTGCACAGTTTTCTGTGGAAGAAAATTCCTGAGATACTAATTGGCATTGAATACCTCGAATGGGTCTCACTGTCAAATGAGTTTTAACTAAGTTAAACAGGCTTGCTCAATGCATTTAATATTCAGTGAAACTTCTCAGTTTCCAAGAAATAAGTACAATATATGCTATTTCCTAAATTTCTTAGTGGAAGTGTGTGTATACGTTTTCTAGATATTTTTTTCTGGGAATATGCCACTTTGAGACACAATATTATAGACACAATTCTCAATTTATTGACTTACTACTTCTTTTTTTTCCCTAAATGTTGGCCTTCTAAATTTTGTCCTTGACGAAACTGTGGAGTGGAGTCATGGAGCATCTGCTAACATTACTTCATACGACTGCCGGAGTAAATGTTAATGTGGACTCGCCCAGCAATATTTGAAGTGTAGCCTTACTCAGAGAGAATGTATGAGAATTCACAACTCTATGCTAGTCAGACAGCTACAGACATTTACATCTGTCCTGAGGAATGGATTTTAAGAGGTTTATGTCAAACAGGAATAAGTCCATAGAAAACAATATGATGAAGAAGAAGCCTTCCAAGCCTTCTAGTATGAGAAATATGGAAGGAATTGGAAGCATTTAACCTGAATACAAGAGGTTTACTTAAAAACTACTACTGTCTTTAAACATTTAAAAGAATGACAGTTGGAAGAGTAATTACATATGTGTCACTTGATCTAATGTGTAGACACAACCAGGTTGCAGGGCTTTGACTCACTATAAGGAGACACTTTCTTGCAGTCAGAATTGTCCAGGAATGGCTGTGTGACATGGGCAGGCAGCAGTGCTCAGACCTAAACTGGATGAGAGCTCATCAGGGACATTGTAAAGGTGCATGGAGGTAGCCTTAGTTAAATAAGGGCAGGATGAGATGACAAATAAGATCCTTGTAACCCAGAGATTTTGTGACTTCTACTACAAATTTTCATATTAAAATGAGAATCAGGGCTTCCCTGGTGGCGCAGTCGTTGGGAGTCCGCCTGCCGATGGGGGGGTGCGGGTTCGTGCCCCGGTCTGGGAGGGTGCCACATGCCGCGGAGCAGCTGGGCCCGTGAGCCATGGCCGCTGAGCCTGCGCGTCCGGAGCCTGTGCTCCGCAGCGGGAGAGGCCACAACAGTGAGAGGCCCGCGTACAGCAAAAAAAAAAAAAAAAAAAGTGGGTACTGGAGGTCCTAGAGATTGACTAACTGCCAACCTCATCATTCTGCATAGGCTAGCCCCTGGTTCTGCAAGGGTGCTTTTACCAACTCTGAAACATAATTAGGTGTTACTGGTGAGTAAAGTTGAAAAGTTAAATTGCTCACGTTTAACAATAGCTGAAGAGTCAATGCAGCAGAAAGTAGCTATTTCATTAGTGCTTTTTGCAAGGTCAGAAAGCGGTGCATTATCATTTATGCAGCACTTATGCAGATTTGCTTTAAACTTACACCTCCAAGGCCACACTTCCCACATTCCTTAACTTTCTCCTGGATTTCAATGGCTGGTCTTCAAGTCTAGGCATCTGATGTGTTCTCATTCCAACAAGGTGGGTCAGTTCAGAAGGGAAAGAGAATTTCTGCCCCTAAAACTATTTTTTTTTAATGGAATGCATTTTAACTTCTTACCTGCTAGGTTGCAAAGCTGGTTCACTCTTTTGAAGAATGAGGAGAAAAATAGATAAGTTTTTTAATGCCTGAGGTAGAGGTCATAGGAGCTTTTCATCAGAGAATAATTGTTGCCTCAGAACTGGCCTGGTATCCCCAAGAAATGTGGCAGAATGTTCTCTGCATGTATGTCAGGGAACAGAAAAGAGTTTGGGCAGCTCTTATTTGTTCTGGGACTGTTCTATATTCAGAAACTTAATCCACTTTCTCGTCTTTAGTTCACCAAAGCATGGGGAGGACCATTTTTTCTTACAGAGTTGTTGTAAAACAGAGTCACTTAAATATAACAAGACAGAGGAGAAGGCTGATTGTTCCACAGAACAAGTTCGTTCCTGAAAGAAACTGGAGTAATGTGAATAGGAAAAGTTCAGTTGGAAAGATAGTGCATGATTAAGTAAAGAATTAATCAGTCCCATTCAAACTCTCACCTCCCACATTCCCGGTGTAGACTGTGAAGTGACCTGTGTTAATGGAGCTAGTTAACAAAGGCAAGATCGCGGGGAAAGTCGGAGAATCAGTGAGTAGGGCTATATCTGAGTTATTTTGAGAATTACAACCCTCACCTGAATAGGCTTTGGTGATGCATGTATGTACTTGACCCTGATTCAAAGGGCATTTTGTCTAGAACACCACACTTGAGCTGTTCACATTGCAGGGAACCCCCGCTTTCTGTCCTCTCTGAGCATCTGGAGTTTCCACGCTGGGGCGTCCATGGATGGTTTCCCTTTTCTAGGCTGGATCTACAGACATCGCATAACCTGAGTATAGGCAGTAGACAAGCGTGTGTTGAATGAAAGAGCGGTTCAGTTCATCCTTTTTGGGCAATCACTTTTGTGAGAACCTTGAACAAATAAAACATTCTGCTGATGATCTGACAGGACAGAATGTTAGAACTGGAAAGGAAATCCTATGTTCCTGGGACCATTTACAGATGAGAAACCCGAGGCCCGAGAGGTTAAGATAAAAATACAGACACAGAAACTTAATGCACAGCGTAAAACAGGATATACACTTTGCTAGATAGTTACCTGTGTGATCATCTACCCACAACAACTCCCTGAATGGGGTAGAATGATTATTGCCATTTATAAATTAATAACCGGGACACAGAGAGGTTAAGCAACTCTTTAAAAGCAGCTCGGACGTGGCCATGCCAGAATGGAGATCTGAGCATACATGGAGAACGGACTCATTCTCTCTGAGGTTTGTTTTCTCTACTGAATCCATTCCCAATCAGTATTATGGTTTCCATATGCCCCTCTCTTCCTGGGTTCTTTGTAGTTTGTGTTCTTTCTCTTTTTAAAATTTCTGTTTCACATATTTTCTACTAAAAATCCCAACACATTCCTCTGCTTAGACACTTCCTTCTCCTTAGTTCATGTATTTCTCTGGATAAATGATTACTTTAGATTTTAACTCCCCATTCAATGATCCCAATGGATTGTCCCCCAGATCTTTCGTTGTGTAAATGGGCAATGCTCTACTTATTCTTAAGCCAACCTGTAGGGAGGAAAAAAGGATAAATTTGTGATTATTGGTCTCCTGAGATGCACGCTAATCATGCTGTAGAACTGTGGGGAATAGACTTTCGGGGGTTTTCTTCTATTTCTAGGTGTAGTTATTATTTATGAGACTCAGTTACTGAGGTGTGAGTTGGTTCTGCCTTTACTTATTAGTCAACATATTAGCATTTTAGCTACAGTCCAAGAGGTGAAGATGCTGTGTGTGTGTGTGCGTGTGTGCGTGTGCGTGTGTCTGGGAGTGAAGGCGGGGCTGGGGAGAGGACTCCATGGCTGACAACTGCAGTATCTGACCTGTACTTCCTCAGGTCGCCGGCCTTAGCAGCCCAAAGAGGCAACGTCAGCAGTATTAGTAACTATGCTGGAGAGACCCTTTGAAATGTTACACTTAAACAGTTTCAACGTACTTGCTCCAGAGTTAAGAAGTCCACTTATAGCTATAAATTTTAGAAATTCCATTATTGAGGAAAATATGTTTTTTTCCTGCTTCTGTTTCATATATGTTCCCACAACTGAGCTAAATCTAAACTAAGAGAATATGAATAAAGTAGAACAACTTGAACTAAATCAAACCAACCAAAAGAAAGCATTATCTCCACTAACAAGTTTTCTATTCCATAAGGAACAGGAATATGTAAATAGAGACAGTTAGAGAGAAAGTTCCGGTGAAATGTTTTCTCTTCTCTCTTGTTACACAATGAAATTTGCCAACAACAGCCCTCTCAGGGTCTTTCTTGTACCCTTTATATTGAGACAATATTTCATAGTCAAGGAAATGGGAGACAGGCAAAAGATAATTCATACTTCTTAACACGTCTTTTTGTCTTTTTGTCTCCTTCGGGTAAAGTCATTCCCGTGGGATTTTCCCCTTTTATTTTCTGCATGTCAAAGGGTCTTTCTTCATTGTAGAGCTGTGTGCTCTTTCGGCTCTTTTTATTTATTTATTAAAATTAATTAATTTTTGGCTGCGTTGGGTCTTTGTTGCCGCGTGCGGGCTTCCTCTAGTTGCGGTCAGCAGGGGCTTCTCTTGTTGTGGAGCACGGGCTCTAGGCGCATGGGCTTCCGTAGTTGTGGCGCACGGGCTTAGTTTCTCTGCGGCATGTGCGATCTTCCCAGACCAGGGCTCGAACCAGTGTCCCCTGCATTGGCAGGCGGATTCTTAACCACTGCGCCTCCAGGGAAGTCCTTGGCTCTTTTATAAGCTTGCCAATTTACTCCCACTGTCTGTTAGCATTTAATTATCCAGCTGCCTCAGAATTAAAACTCATTCCAACTGCTGAAGAATTGCTGTCTGACACTTACTTAGCTCTTACGTATATATTACACATGATTGACCTCTAGGCTTTCTTGATAGATATTTTTTATATTCTAGATTCCCAAGATTAACTGGTGACAGTAGAAAAAAATGTAGCTAAATTATTAGTGAATGGTTTTTCAAAGGTTGAAAATAATTGGGAAATAAGAAAGAGATTAATGAAACTGAAACTCAGTGGTCTGGTAACCATTCAGGGAGAACCAACTCTTAATTGTTATACTAATAAAACTTTAACTGTCTCATTATTACACAATGGAAGAATGAACTCTGAGGTCATAATGGTTTAAAATATTAGGAACTTTCAGTTATCCTGCTTTTTTCCTGACAATATGTGCTTGAGCAATTGAAGTGGAGACACTCTGCCCTTGAACAAGATCCTCAGAATCTCCAAGATGTCACAGTGATAGCCGTCATCCATCCATCCAAAAGCTTGATGATATTTTCTCCAGAGCCCATCTGTGAACCATTGTATCAGAAGGAAAGTTCACAACTGAGCAATGTGTTGAAATAAATTTGCATAAAACATTCCATCTTCTTCAGATTGAGCTTGCTGCCTTTACATGTTTTCATCCTCTCTGTCCTGGTTCCAGCATCATTTCTACAGAATATTATTTGGTCACATCTGAGCATATGGCACACCTTCAGATCTGCTGTTCCTCCCAACGACTGTGCTATTCCCTCACAGCATTGCTGAGGCAGAGAGCTCTCTGCCTCTCACATTCTCCCCTAGAAAAAAAAGTCCTACTATTTCAAGAAAAAGTCTTGCTTCTCCAAGATATTGAAGAAGTCTGATCCTGACTGGCGTTTAGCAGAGTAGCAAGAGAAATTAGCCACCAGACTGTGTTCTTCCCCAGGGGTTTGAGGAGAAATCAGTTCCCCATTCTCCATTGAGTCCCCCGGGGGTGAGAGCCTTCAGTGGTTTACTCCAAATTAAGATTCTTTACCTTAGACTAATTCTTGTTTCAATAAAAGGATCTACTGCTCTCCAAGTGGAAGACAAACTCAGTACTCTAAATTGTGAGGCTGAAATCAAAGCTCTGGTTTCCTTATTTAGTGGTGAAAAAGAGTGAGATTTAAATATTTCTTTAAATGGTGTGCAGATGAGAGACTACTTGAATTATTTCTAACACCATCATTTGCCCTGTTGTAGTGACATTTTCTAATGATGCCACATTTTCAGTTTGCAAAAGGTGGATAAATGTGCCTTCGGACATTTACTGCGTGAAAACAATTTCCACTTTGTAGGAGATAAAATGGAGTGCCCTTCATGGACCCTTCCATACTTTTTTTCTTGTGGAAATTTTTTGTGGTGCAAAGTCAATGCTTTTAGTAATTAGACGAGGCATTCTAGAAATGAGGAAGAATGAAGGGCAGTTAAGTGAAATGATATCAAGTTGTTATAAATGAAATTTTTACAATTCCAGAGTCAACTTAAATTATTCCTCTTGGACTATGACATAAAACACAATTAGATACTTTTCTTTAAGGATTGACGTTTTAAAAGATGGAATCTGAAAAAGACATTTGCTGAATTTCTAGAGGAATTTATAGTTTGAGACCAAATTTCAGACAAATGATTATATTTATTATACTTAATATTTATTTCTGGATATATATAATTTAAATCTGAATGAAAGTTTATTTTATAGACATTATTTTATAGAAATACATTTTTACAGAAATATATACAACACAACACATGAATACACTGAATGTGTATATCTAGGTAGTTTTATTCACAATATATGTAAATATATTCTTGATTCTTTGGCTCGATTTGGCATTTTTCCAGAAATACATGTATTTCTAAATTGTCTTATTCTATGTTCACTTGATTGTCCCCTTGAAAATTTACCCAGGTGTAATTTTAAAATACAGTTCTTTAAAATCATAGTAAAATAGGTGTAGCAGGAGCACATCTTTTCCATTAAGTTAAATTATTTGCTATTTTATCCTTTCGGGAGCTGTCTTCTTAAAGAATATAATGACTAATAAATGAGCAAGTGGTGATCGTTTGGTTGTAGCAACTTTATTAGTTATTCAGTTGGAAATAATAAAAGGAATAACTGTCTTAAAAGATTAGGTACATAGACCTCTATAATCCACACATTCTGCTTTCCCGCCAGAGATACTGACTCACTGTATGATGTTAAATATTACCCAAAAAAAAGGAAGTATTTCTAGTGTAATCTTGAATGAAAAAGAAGTAGAAAGGGAAACTGGCAGCTGGCTTTTAGATTTAGAAAAAAAAAGTAGCCTCTGTAACCTTTCAAGGACATTTTCTTTTGCTCTAAATATTTTGATAAATAAAAATAAAAACAGTATTTACTTACTCATGAAATAAATCAGCTTTCTACCTTGAGAAGTGAATCACTAAACTGGCAGGTGACTTAACTCCCATGGAGGGGGCTGCCTTTTAGGAACCTTCAGTGTTCTCTGCTCCCTGAGGACACTCAGGCTGGAAGAGGGGCTCTTCTAGCAGCTTTATTTGAGAAATACAGTCAACGATTTGTGTGCCGAAACCTCCAGCTTGCTCTGGGAGCTGAGGCTGCCTCACAGCTCCAGCTGTGAGCTGGAAGCTTCCTGTGGATATGTGGGCTCGTAGAAAATCATGGCTTTCAGACTTTATTTCAAGGAGAAGGGGTTGTTGGCTAATAACCAGGCAAGAACTTTAGAACCTCTCTCTTCCTGGGATCTTATCTCAGTGAACATTTATCATTTCAAGATAAATGAAGGATAATCAATGAAGGCACATCTATGTTGGAGACACAGAGCTAACAAGTTATTTTTTAAACAAGAATTGAGTTACAATGTTACAATGTAACATTGAGTTACAATGTTACAATTTTTTAAACAAGAATTGAGTTACAATGGAAATGTTCTACTCTGCCTCAGCCCCTTCTGTATGGCCATGCTCCATCCTCAGCCCTTGATGAAAGCGAATTAGCTAAGCAGTCATGTTTTGTATCACACGGTCTTGTTCTCTCAGCCACAGCTGATGTGTGATCATTCTACCCCAGCCCAGCTGATTCTTAAGCTGGCCAGCCACCTCTGATGATACCTGGCACACCGACGTACACAGACAAAAATACACAACAAACTAAATTCGTTGGAAGAAGCTCTCTTGTGGGGAATTCCCTGGTGGTGAGGTCCAGTGGTTAAGACTCTGTGGTTCCACTGCAGGGGGCAGAGGTTCAATCCCTGGTCGGGGAACTAACATCCTGCATGCCGAGCAGTGCAGCCAAAAAAAAAAAAAAACAAATAAAAGGAAGAAACTCTCTTGTGAATTTAAACCAAGGAACACCAAGGCAAGGAGCTCATTAGCAATGGAAGCTGAGGCTAAACTCTCTTGTATAGCAATAGGCAGGTGAAGCCATGCTGAATGTATTGGTGTTCTATTGTTGTTGAAAACAAATTATAACAAACTTAGTGGCTTAAAACAACACAAATTTATTCTCACGGTTTGGAGGTCAGAAGTCCAAAATGGGTTTCACTGGGCCAAAACCACAGTGTCTGCAGAATCATGGTCCCTCTGGAGGCTCCAGGGAAGAATCTGTTTCTTTGCCTTTTCCAGATTCTAGAGCTGCATACCTGGAATTCCTTGGTTCATGTCCCATCCTCTGTCTTTGAAGTCAGTACCTTAGTATCTTTATTTTTTTAAATTTGTATTAGAGTATAGTTGATTTACAATGCTGCATTAGTTTCAGGTGTACAGCAAAGTGTATCATCTACACATATATATATATCTACTCTTTTTAGATTGTTTTCCCATATAGGCCATTACAGAGTATTGAGTAGAGTTCCCTTGTGCCATACAGTAGGTTCTTATTAGTTACCTATTTTATATAAAGTAGTGTGTATATGTCAATCCCAATCTCCCAGTCTATCCTCCCCCACCTCCCCCATTGGTAACCATGTTTGTTTTCTACATCTGTGACACCTTAGATCTCCTACCTCCCTCTTATAAAGATCCCCATGATTATATCTGACCCACCTGGATAATCCAGGATAATCTTCCATCTCTGGATTCTTAGTCTAATCACATCTGCAAAGTTTCTTTTGCCATGTAAAGTAATACTCATGGGTTCCAGCGATTAGGACATGTCATCCTGTGGGGACATCTTGTAACCTGTTATCCTAGGTAATGTGCACGGCTCAATCACAAGGGAGCCAAGATTATGAAAAGGAAAACGGACGAGGTATAAGACACTCATGGGGTACAAAGGAAGCAGAGCGGCTGTGTGGAGGGGAAGGCAGGGCTGGCCTAGAGTGAAGGTTCCTGAACTCCTGTGGCTATGGTCCCTACCGCGGGAGAAACACACTGCCGTTTTTGCTCTTTCTGAGACTGAAGGAAAGCTTCATCTATGTGTAAATATCCTGAAAATAAACTGCTGCTGCTGGAAGTGACTTGAGGTTGTCCTTGATGCTTGTAAGCAAAAAGGCCTGACTAGAGAAGAGGCGTATTTGTGATACTTTCCCTTAAAGGTGGGTGGCAGGGGAGGAGGGAGATCAAGATGGTGGAGTAGGACACTGAGCTCACCTCCCTACATGAACACATTAAAAATACATCTAGAGCTTCCCTGGTGGCGCAGTGGTTGAGAGTCCGCCTGCCGATGCAGTGCACGCGGGTTCGTGCCCCGGTCCGGGAAGATCCCACATGCCGCGGAGCAGCTGGGCCCGTGGGCCATGGCCGCTGATCCTGCGCGTCCGGAGCCTGTGCTCCGCAACGGGAGAGGCTGCGATGGTGGGAGGCCCGCGTACCGCAAAAAAAACACAAACATCTAAACGTGGAGCAACTTTAGCTGACAACAAGCTGGTAAAGAGCAGAAAGGCTCTTCTATAACCAAGGGTATAAGGAAATATCAACAGGGAGTCAGGTAGCAAGGTGGGAGAAGCAGTCAGATGGGGACCCGTGCCCTTAGCCAGGGACACAGAAGAGGAGGGGATATCACAGGCTCGGAGATCCTCCTTGGGGAGTGGAGAGTTTGAGCTACGTATTAGGCACCCCAAATCTGGGGTCTGACACCGGGAAGACGAGTCCCCTTAGCTGGTTTGAAAACCAGTGGGACTTACCAGAGGGCTCTAAGAAACTAAGACTTTGCTTGTGAAGGGTGCATGCACAAGGTTGCTCACCCCTGGCCTGGGGACAGCGCAGAGGAAGCCGACAGAAAACTGTCTGAGTCTCCAGCCAGCTTCCGGTGACACTGCCCCAGCACGTGCCCCAGCCTACACCAGGTGCCTGTTCCAGTGGCCCGTGCTCTGGCACTGCTCTCCTCTAGGGCCAAGGCTGCCATTGCCAAGAAAATGCACACACTGAGAAACGACCAAGCTGGGACCTGATCCTGTCTCTGAACAAGGAGAAAGCAGCCAGTTTTATAAGAAAATTGGTGATTTTTTCCTTTTGGATTTTAAATGGTAACAGCTATCATTTAATGAGAAGAGCCTTGGCCTCGACTTCAGCTTTTAGCTGCTGTGTCACTTGGGAAAAGTTAACTGGTTCAGATCTGTTTCTGGTAGGCACAATGGGGGAGTGATACCCTATCTTACCATGAGAATTACCTGTTGGTGAAAGGGAAAGTCCCTTTGTGCTCTTTATTATGATTGATAGAGAAGCCTAACTGATGAATTTCTCCTAATCTCAGAGTATGGCAAGATCCCTCAGAATGTTAAATACATTTTTGTTGAATAAACAAATAAGAGGTCCTGTTGGGATACTGCATATTTACAACAGAAGTAAGGTTTGTGGGCAGACCAACCTGTAAATCAGATTGGTAGAGAAGGTGAGAAAACCAAAAATGGCGAAGATCAAAACTGATTGATATTCTGTGATCGTTTGCCAGTAAATTGTGTATGGAATAGGTATATGGAAAAGGCCTGTGTTCAGGTGACAGATTTAAGGTTATTTCACTGGAGGCTCCAATAATGGATCTTTCTAGTTGTCTCCTGTGAGAAAGTTGAAGGTTACATAAGCTATGATTTTATATCAAATAAAATATCGAAATTCCCCATGGCTCTTATTTGCCTATATTTTGAACTTGCAAAGAGAATAAGAAACATCAAGGAAATAAGGTAAATGTGCCTTATCCAAACTGGGAAGGAGAAAAACACTGGGAAATGAATGGGACAACCCTGTTCCATTCTAAAAGAAATAGAAAGCATTTTGTCTTTCTCTGTTTGGGAAAATAGGCTTTCAAGATTTTCTCTGTGAGCATGAAGACACAGAACTACAGGCACCAGCCAGAATAGGGTTTAGCACATTAAATCTGTGATGAAAATTCCAGAATTTACATGAAAACTCCTGACATAATCTTGGCATTGAGCAAAATGTCCAGCTGAGTGAAGGCGGCAGGTTTAAGAGCTCTCAGAAAAGGTCTGACAAAAGCAGAACCTCTGATTCTCTTATTTTTAGAGCAGTCATATTAGTCCAAGGTTAACTCCGAGAAAAAGAATCTTCACGGTATTGATGCTAAAAAAATCTCAGGGTGGAAATCTATTTTGAGAGTTGTTGGAACTCTGGTTTATATAAGTTGCTTATCTTTTGAAATACTAATAATGGAACACTTACTGAAAAATCACTCTAATATCCTGTTAAAAACATTTTTTTTCCACAAAAAGGCATAAGATAGAAAGTATCTTAGACAAAGGTATTATCCCTCCATTTTTGCAGTGAGTGTTATGGACTAAACGTATGTGTCCCCACCAAAATCTCATGTTGAATTCTTCACCCCCAGTGTGGCTGTGTTTGGAGGATGGGACCTCTAAAGAGGTCAATTAAGGTCAAATAAAGTCCTAAAGGTGGGGCCCTGATCCCATAGGTCTAGTGTCCTTATAAGAAGAGACACCAGAGCTTTCTCTCCCTCTGTCTGTACACGTGGAGAAGGTGGCCATCTGCAACCCAAGCGGAGAGCTTTCACCTAATACTAACCCTCTGATGTCCTTAGCTTGGACTTATAGCTTCCAAAACTGTGAGAAAATATATTTCTGTCATTTAAGTCACTCAGCCTGTGGTATTTTGTTATAGCAACCTGAACAGGCCAACATAAGGAGGGACACAGCTTGCTCCTTAGGTGGTGAGACATAAAAGTATCAAGCGACCTGGCAGCTAACTTCATTTGGAAATCTTCACCTATCCCATTTCATCTTTGCAATTTCTGCCTGTTAATAGTAGAATCTACGTAAGACTTATTGATTTAAAATAGATGCAAATGTTATGGTAAACTGATAGATATATGGTATGTTATGCTAAGAGACATTGCAAAATATAATCGATGTGGACTTGAATGTTTTTGTTGGCTGATGATTTATTTATGCTTGAAAATTTACATACCTATATTCTGACCCATTTTTCTCATCAAGGAAACAGGAAGAAGAGGTACCTATGAAACATGTCAGACCTCCTACACAAAATTCACGTGAAATGTCTAAGAAATGAGTTATGGGAAGTTGGGGAATTCTCTTCTAGTTGGGCTCATTCAGGGAAACAGAACCATCGTCATGTGACCTCCAGTCACCCAGGCAATGTTTGTGTACTGTACTGGAAGTAAGGAAGTGTGCAAAGCCTTGTAAGAAGCAAGCCCTCCGGAGAACTGGAGCATTGTTCAGAATCCCTCAGAAGCTCCGAAAGTCTATTATTCTTGTGCCTAATATCTTCCTCTGCCTCTCTGTTCTCGCTTTCTCATGGCTCACGTGTACCACCTTCTCTTTAAGAGTCTTTCTACTCCACCAGTCTTCCTTTTCCATGTAATGTCTTATTGTTCTTGTATCCTAACTTCCCAAGAAAGGGTCCGATTAGGAGGGTTTGTCCAGCGTACAACTCTCCCGCTGGGTAGAGTGCTTGAGCCGGGCCCCATGATGGACCACTGGCCTCCCTCATGTCTGACTGGGATAGGCTTTGATTCACTGTGGCCAGACTTGCAGTTATGTTACCCACATCATGGCCATTCTAACTGAAGTGGGTGGATATTCAAGATTTGCTGTGAAATGGACATACATGGGTAGATAAGAAGTACCGTGTGGAAGTATATACACACCAAGATCTGTCTTTCACATCTCAATAGAAATCATGCCTATGTCACCCTCCATTTGGGGGCTCAGTCCTCTTCACTATTGACTTTTGCTCTTACTATCATGAAGAAATGTTTATTTTTCTTTATGTTTTCCATTTCATCCACTTCCCTCTCATCTCTGACACCATGACCAGGAAGGATCTGTTTCTCTCTGGTGGGACGATCAGATTGGAGAAGACCGGAGGTACTGGGGTACCAGGTCAGGGACAGGCGTGGAGAGAGGAGAGAGAGATGTGGGTGCAGGTGCCAGAACAAGTGGATTCCCGGCCAGCAGAGCAAAGTATCTGTTGGTCTCCTGCCAGAAAATGGTTGGTTGCTTCATATCTAAATAGGGCTCCATCTCAAATTAGCTATGTGACCTTGGGCAGTACCCAACCTCATTGAGCTAGGATGAAGAGTTTGAATTTTATTCTAAGCATATTGGGAAGTCAAGGGGAGATTTTAAGCAGAGAAGAAACATGATGTGAATTTTGTTTAGAAAAATCACCCAGGCTGCATGGTGGGCCGTGGGTTGAACGTAGAAAGGATGGAAGCGGGGAGAACTCTTAGCAGGCTACTGTATCTGGGAAGCGATCAGTCAGTGAAAAGCAACACTACAGACCCATCAGAGAGATGATGATAGCTTAGAGCGCAGGCGGGTGGGGATGTCTCAGTGTAGATGGAGAGAAGGGGAAAGATTTGAGATATACTTTGGGGGTAGAGGCAAAGAGACTTTTCATGGATTATAATAACAACAGCCATAAAACAGCAACAAGGGATCTAACAACTTCTTTTTTAAAAAAATTTTATTGAAGTAGAGTTGATTTACAACAGTGTTAGTTTCAGGTGTACAGCAAAGTGAATCAGTTATATATATATATAAACATATCAATTCTTTTCTAGATGTTTTTCCCATGTTGGTCATTACAGAGTACTGAGTAGAGTTCTCTGTGCTGTACAGTAGATCCTTGTTAGTTATCTATTTTACATATAGTAGTGTGTATCTGTTACTCCCAAACCCCTAATCTATCCCTTCTCCCCACATTTCCCCTTTGGTAACTGTAAGTTTGATTTCAAGATCTGTGAGTCTGTTTCTGCTCTGTAAAAAAAGTTCATTTGTATCTTTTTTTTTTTTTTATTAGACCCACAACTTCTTAAAACCAGGGGATGGCCCTGGGTGGTCCTACTGTCAGAAATTCCGTCCTTTCATTCATTCTCCTTCCTCTATCTCCTTTATCACCAGGACCCCTGTTGATCGGCCCTCCAGCAGCACGGCATGCTCGATTTCTTTCTGAATTCACTTCCTGCAATCACTTCTTATACCTTAAATTCTCCTTTGGCCCTGTGGAGTAACCAAAGTTAATTTTTTGAAAAAGTATTTTCCACTAAATATAAATGATTTCATATAAAACGTCCCCAAGAAGTAAAACATCTGCCTTTTAACAGGAAATAATTCCTGTTGGAAGGTCAGCCACAGTGGCCATGTCAGTAGGAGCTTTATTTGAGTGTGGGAGGACACTTTAGTGTCCCCAGAATGATGTTACTTTATTTAAACCTCCAACTTTTACTAGAAGTAGTTCTATCTAGGCTGGCATTGGCTGTTTCTCTTCTGTAAATTCTGTACAGAAGTTTTTTGTGGAGCTTTTAAAAGCATATTCACCTGGAAACACATAAATACTCACACACACATACACACACACACACACACACATGCCTGAAAACACGCACACTCACACTCAAGCCTGCCCCTGGGCCCAGGCCTTGGTATTTTCACAAGTTCCATAGGTCAGGAGTCACTAAACTTTTCTTTAAAGGGCCGTGTAGTAGATATACTCAGCTTTGTGGGCCAGGTGGTCTCTGCCTCAGTGATTCCCCAAAACAGGTAAACAAGGGAGTGTGGCTGTGTTTCCATAAAACTTAATTACAGACCCGAGATGGCTGCGGTGTGCTGAGCCTTCTGTAGGTGATGGCTTCACGTGGTCCTCCAGCCTTGCAGGTGGCCCTGCTGCTTCAATCCTGGTTTTGGGAATTTGCATCAGTCCCTGATCATCTGTTGAGTCAAAAATTTATTTCTTGTGTGTTTACTATGTGCCAGACACTTAGAATACAAATACTAGTCCCTGCCTTCAAGGAGTCACAGAAACCAGAGAAAAAAATATGTAGAGACAAGGATCAATGGCAGGATAAGGGTGACCAGCAATGTCTATAGGGGGATGGAGAGAATCAAGGTGAATGCAGGTGGTTAAAGAAGGCTCTCCAGAGGAGTTGACTTGAATTCTCATTTGTAGGCTTAGCTCCGGCCCAAGGTCCCAGGGCCAACTCTGACCTGAAGTACAGTTTTCCTTAGAAGTCCTGGCCTCTGGCTACTACCTCAATCCCAGTAGCCTACTGTGTGCCTGGATCATCAACTGTGCTCTGAGGCTCACTCTCTCCTTCTGACATGAGTGGTTTTATGTAATCCCAGTTTCCTTACCACTCTGCTTGCTCTCCTAGTGCGATCTGCTGGGTCTAGCTCTCGTTAGTTCCAAGGATTATTCTGGTACTTAGTTTCTAAAGACTGATGCCAGCCTTCCTCCTGTGGGCAGCCAGGGTCTGAACTGCTGCTTTCCCCTGACAGACCTCCTTCCAGATACAGGCTCTCTGGAACTCACCCGTTCAACATAACGTGCTCTCATCTTCTTCCAGGCCATCTCTGCACTGGCTCCTATGAACATTTTGCCTGTCATCCTTTCCTAATTTGTCTCTATTTCTTTTCTGCCCATTCAGTCAGTCCATTTTTAAGAACTGTTCTATACTCCCTCTGCAAACATGATTTTGCACGAGTTGCTTCTTTCTAGAACTGCTCAGCAGAAAGCGGTTTACCTTCTAGAAGTAGTGATGCCAGTAGAGACCTAAATCCCAGTTTACAAGCTTGAGTAAAATGACCCTTTAGAGATTCTCTCTGTACTTTCTCCAGTTGGTTGTGAATGCTTTCATATTCTCATAACTCAGTTGTGGGCAGTTGTTCTGTCTCCTAGGATGTCTCTTGATGTCTTTACAAAGCTTAGTAGCATCACACACAGAACGGCCTCATTAGCCTGGGGTTGAAACACATCCAGGAAACAGGTACCTCCCTCACACTTTTGGCCTGGAACCCTCATGGTACGCTGGCGCGGGAAGCCTGGGGATGTTGCTTCTAATGATATTCAGAGGCTATCCGAGCTGAGTGAAACAAGGCTTTGATGCTGGCTAAAGCATCCTTCCTGACCAAAGTGTCAGTTCATTTCCAGAAAGATTAAACAACCCCTGCATACACAAATGTTCAATTCACAGGCCATCTGGGGTTCCTGCATCCTCACCTGAGAGACCCCAGATGGATTGTAAATTCATCCCTGTGGGTAATATAGTGCCATTGCTCCCTGGTCCTCCTGATTTTGCCTGTGGCATCTGATACTATGGGCATGATGAGGTTAATTTATATGGCTTGATACACTTTATCATCTGTCACTTGTACAGCTCTCACTGTGCCATCTGGTGTCTCAGAGGCAGTTTCGGGACGCGGCATGCATAACAAGGTATCTGCATTTGTGAATTCTTTCAAGCATTTATAGGTAATAGCTGAAAGATATTTTGAGAAGCCAGTGCCCGTCTCTGCCATGGATCAACACTAACGTGGATAATCTGACATGAGGTTCAAACAAAGCCCGATATATTTTGCAGGAAAACACATCTGAATTAGTCTGCAATCACCAATATTGATGGAACCTATTTATTTCAAGACTCTGAATATCTCTATCGGGCTGAGAATATCTTACTGAGCTCTTGTGCAAATCAAGAAAAGGTAGAGGCCATGGCTTACTATCAAACATGATGGATGATGAGACAAAACAGCACCTACGAGCACAAAAAATTGTTTAAATAAAAATTCCTGCAGCAAAATGCCTAAGTGCCCCTATGGTAATGATTTCATATCCATGCCTCATTTTCAGCAGTGTGTTAGGACCTCAATAGAGCACAACAAAACATTAAATAGACAAGACTATAAGACACAGCCAGAAAATAGACTCAGGAGAAGTGGGAATGGTGAAGTGATACAGCGTGGGCCATCCTGTCTGTCGGTCAGTCAGGCTGTGATGTGCAGGTCCTTGTGCTGGGTGCCATGGTGATGGGTGGGGATTATGAGTGTTAGGGCTCTTGCTCTTTAGACATTGCAATCTATTTTGGGAGAGTAAGACAATTAGGGTACATATATATATAAATTATATATATATATATATATATATATATATATATAGGGCTCTTGCTCTTTAAATATTGTAATATATTTTGGGAGAGTAAGATAATTAGGGTATATATATAATATATATTAATATATATAATAGGTATATATTTGTTTATTATATATATTTCAGGGTATGTATATGTATATTAGTAAAACATCAAGTAGAAAAGAGAAGAAAATCAGGGGCATTTTGAGAGGGACAATTGCAGAGTATGACAAAGCTCTTGAAAGGAGTTAGTGTTAAGCCAGATTCTGAAGGAGTGAAGAATGGCCCTCAGAAGAGAAGCTGGAAAGTGTACAGGACAATGCAAAGTTCAAGGGACCGAGCTGAACCTCTCCACCCGGGCTATGGCAAGCTGTTGTCTTGAGTAAAGCACAGGGTACACGGTGTGAGATAAAATTGGAGGACAGGAGGGGTCTGATTAGAGCAGATTGTATTATGTGAGGCTGAGGTTTGGGCATTTAATGTTTCAATAATAGGTATCACAGATCCATCATATGTTTTCAGGGAGGTAGTATATGAAAATGGAATTTGAGGGGAAAGTTATTCTAGCAATAGTATGAGTTGGTACTTCCACCATAAGAGGGAAACAGAACAGACCTATTCCAGAACCTCTGTAATTCTTCCAGCTGAACTGCAGTTAAAGTGTAATAATAAGGTAGCCCTAGTGCATGGAATATCAAAGGTAATCCACGGTTTAAAAAGAGATTTTTCAGCCCAATAATGAGTTTACAAATATCACAAACCCTTATCATTCCCTCCCCATCTTATGTCTTCCAACCTCTCATTATGTCTCTCTGTATTAGAGAGCGAAGAAAACACAGGGCAACAGATACTTCTTTCTTGCAGAGCCAAAGATGGTTTGGAGAGCTGTATTATAAGGATGGGGATAAAATTAGTGAGTTCAGTTGAAAAGTCAGTTGTTTAAAAGGCACTCATTGAAAACCTGTTCTGTGTAGGACTATTTCTTGGCACTGTCTGACAATACATTTCGAGAAAGGAAAACCTAGATTTCTTGTTTGAATGATGCCCCTTGTGGTGAAAGGCTTGCTGAGCCAGTACTATGTTTCTGACAGTGGCAAGAATGAAGACTTGTCAGGAAGAAGAAGCACGCTCCTCTTATTAATCACGCATTTATTAATCCCTAAAATGCTGGAGAAGTGGCCTGGCCAGGTCCATGTTCCATTTCAATCCACTCTGCAGCTGTCCCCTGGCTCCACAGAATCAGAAATCTGTCCTAGTCATTCAGATCCCCAGTGCCTTCTCAGCCCAGGGCCTAGAAGAGTAAGGGCTCAAGAAATGTTTGTGAAATGAACTATGTGCTTGTACTGTATGACTTCCTGGGGAACGCCCTTTCTTTTCTGTCCTGCCATGTCTTTGTTCAAATTTCTGACATTGCAGCCTGGTAATCTTGGCATGATTATCGGGGGAATCATCTTTTTTTTTAACATCTTTATTGGAGTATAATTGCTTTACAATGGTGTGTTAGTTTCTGCTTTATAACAAAGTGAATCAGTTGTACATATACATATGTTCCCATATCTCCTCCCTCTTGTGTCTCCCTCCCACCCTCCCTATCCCACCCCTCTAGGTGGTCACAAAGCACCAGCTGATCTCTCTGTGCTATGTGGCTGCTTCCCACTAGCTATTTTACATTTGGTAGTGTATATATGACCATGCCACTCTCTCACTTTGTCACGGCTTACCCTTCCCCCTCCCCATATCCTCAAGTCCATTCTCTAGTAGGTCTGTGTCTTTATTCCCATCTTACCCCTAGGTTCTTCATGACCTTTTTTTTTTTTTCTTAGATTCCATATATATGTGTTAGAATACGGTATTTGTTTTTCTCTTTGTGACTTACATCACTCTGTATGACAGACTCTAGGTCCAGCCACCTCACTACAAATAACTCAGTTTCGTTTCTTTTTATGGCTGAGTAATATTCCATTGTATATATGTGCCACATCTTCTTTATCCATTCATCTGTTGATGGACACTTAGGTTGCTTCCTTGTCCTGGCTATTGTAAATAGAGCTGCAGTGAACATTGTGGTACATGACTCTTTTTGAATTATGGTTTTCTCAGGATATATGCCCAGTAGTGGGATTGCTGGGTCATATGGTAGTTCTATTTGTAGTTTTTTAAAGAACCTCCATACTGTTCTCCATAGTGGCTGTATCAATTTACATTCCCACCAACGTGCCAGAGGGTTCCCTTTTCTCCACACCCTCTCCAGCATTTATTGTTTCTAGATTTTTTGATGATGGCCATTCTGACCGGTGTGAGATGATATCTCATTGTAGTTTTGATTTGCATTTCTCTAATGATTAATGATGTTGAGCATTCTTTCATGTGTTTGTTGGCAGTCTGTATATCTTCTTTGGAGAAATGTCTATTTACATCTTCTGCCCATTTTTGGATTGGGTTGTTTGTTATTGAGCTGCATGAGCTGCTTCTAAATTTTGGAGATTAATCCTTTGTCAGTTGCTTCATTGGCAAATATTTTCTCCCATTCTGAGGGTTGTCTTTTGGTCTTGTTTATGGTTTTCTTTGCTGTACAAAAGCTTTGCAGTTTCATTAGGTCCCATTTGTTTATTTTTGTTTTTATTTCCATTTCTCTAGGAGGCAGGTCAAAAAGGATCTTGCTGTGATTTATGTCATAGGGTGTTCTGCCTATGTTTTCCTCTAAGAGTTTGACAGCGTCTGGCCTTACATTTAGGTCTTTAATCCATTTTGAGTTTATTTTTGTGTATGGTGTTAGAGAGTGTTCTAATTTCATTCTTTTACACGTACCTGTCCAGTTTTCCCAGCACCACCTATTGAAGAGGCTGTCTTTTCTCCATTGTATATTCTTGCCTCCTTTATCAAAAATAAGGTGACGATATGTGTGTGGGTTTGTCTCTGGGCTTTCTATCCTGTTCCATTGATCTATCTTTCTGTTTTTGTGCCAGTACCATACTGTCTTGATTACTTTAGCTTTTAGTATAGTCTGAAGTCTGGGAGACTTTGGCTATTCGGGGTCTTTTGTGTTTCCATACAAATTGTGAAATTCTTTCTTCTAGTTCTGTGAAAAATGCCAGTGGTACTTTGGCAGGGATTGCATTGAATCTGTAGATTGCATTGGGTAGTAGAGTCATTTTCACAATGTTGATTCTTCCAATCCAAGAACATGGTATACCTCTCCATCTATTTGTATCATCTTTAATTTCTTTCATCATTGTCTTGTAATTTTCTACATACAGGTATTCTGTCTCCTTAGGTAGGTTTATTCCTAGATATTTTATTCTTTGTGTTGCAATGGGAAATGGGAGTGTTTTCTTAGTTTCACTTTCAGATTTTTCATCATTAGTGTGTAGGAATGCCAGAGATTTCTGTGCATTAATTTTGTATCCTGCTACTTTACCAAATTCATTGATTAGCTCTAGTAGTTTTCTGGTAGCATCTTTAGGATTCTCTATGTATAGTATCATGTCATCTGCAAACAGTGACAGCTTTACTTCTTCTTTTCTGATTTGGATTCCTTTTATTTCTTTTTCCTCTCTGATTGCTGTGGCTAAAACTTCCAAAACTATGTTGAATAAGAGTGGTGAGAGTGGACAACCATGTCTTGTTCCTGATCTTAGTGGAAATGCTTTCACTTTTTCACCATTGAGGACAATATTGGCTGTGGGTTTGTCATATATGGGCTTTATTATGTTGGCGAAAGTTCCCTCTATGCCTACTTTGTGCAGGGATTGTATCATAAATGGATGTTGAATTTTGTCAGAAGCTTTCTCTGCATCTATTGAGATGATCATATGGCTTGTCTCCTTCAATTTGTTAATATGGTTTATCACATTGATTGATCTGCATATATTGAAAAACCCTTGCATTCCTGTGATAAACCCCACTTGATCATGGTGTATGATCCTTTCAATGTGTTGTTGGATTCTGTTTGCTAGTATTTTGTTGAGGATTTTTGCATCTATGTTCATCAGTGATATTGGCCTGTAGTTTTCTTTCTTTGTGACATCTTTGTCTGGTTTTGGTATCAAGGTGATGGTGGCCTCTTAGAATGAGTTTGGGAGTGTTCCTCCCTCTGCTATATTTTGGAAGAGTTTGAAAAAGATAGGTGTTAGCTCTTCTCTAAATGTTTGATAGAATTCACCTGTGAAGCCATCTGGTCCTGGGCTTTTGTTTGTTGGAAGATTTTTAATCAGTTTCAATATCAGTGCTTGTGATTGGGCTGTTCATATTTTCTATTTCTTCCTGGTTCAGTTTCGGCAGGTTGTGCATTTCTAACAATTTGTCCATTTCTTTCAGGTTGTCCATTTTATTGGCATAGAGTTGCTTGTAGTAATCTCTCACGATCCTTTGTATTTCTGCAGTGTCAGTTGTTACTTCTCCTTTTTCATTTCTAATTCTATTGATTTGAGCCTTCTCCCTTTTTTTCTTGATGAGTCTGGCTAATGGTTTATCAATTTTGTTTATCTTCTCAAAGAACCAGCTTTTAGTTATTGATCTTTGCTATCATTTCCTTCATTTCTTTTTCATTGATTTCTGATCTGATCTTTATGATTTATTTCCTTCTGCTAACTTCGGGGTTTTTTGTTCTTCTTTCTCTAAATGCTTTAGGTGCAAGGTTAGGTTGTTTATTCGAGATGTTTCCTGTTTCTTAAGGTAAGATTGTATAGCTATAAACTTCCCTCTTAGAACTTCTTTTGCTGCATCCCATAGGTTTTGGGTCGTCATGTTTTCATTGCCATTTGTTTTTAGGTATTTTTGATTTCCTCTTTGATTTCTTCAGTGATCTCTTGGCTATTAAGTAGTGTATTGTTTAGCCTCCATGTGTTTGTATTTTTTGTCGATCTTTTCCTGTAATTGATATCTAGTCTCATAGCGTTGTGGTAGGAAAAGATACTTGATACGATTTCAATTTTCTTAAATTTACCAAGGCTTGATTTGTGACCCAAGATATGATCTATCCTGGAGAATATTCCATGAGCACTTGAGAAGAAAGTATATTCTGTTGTTTTGGGGTGTACTGTCCTATACATGTCAATTAAGTCCATCTTGTTTAATGTATCATTTAAAGCTTGTGTTTCCTTATTTATTTGCATTTTGGATAATCTGTCCATTGGTGAAAGTGAGGTGTTAAAGTCCCCTACTATGATTGTGTTACTGTCAATTTCCCCTTTTACGGCTGTTAGTATTTGCCTTATGTATTGAGGTGCTCCTATGTTGGGTGCATAAATACTTACAATTGTTATATCTTCTTCTTGGATCGATCCCTTGAACATTATGTAGTGTCCTTCTTTGTCTCTTGCAATAGGCTTTATTTTAAAGTCTATTTTGTCTGGTATGAGAATTGCTACTCCAGCTTTCTTTTGATTTCCATTTGCATGGAATATGTTTTTCCATCCCCTCACTTTCAGTCTGTATGTGTCTCTAGGTCTGAAGTGGGTCTCTTGTAGACAGCATATATATGGGTCTTGTTTTTGTATCCATTCATCCAGTCTGTGTCTTTTGGTGGGAGCATTTAATCCATTTACGATTAAGGTAATTATCGATATGTACGTTCCTATTCCCATTTTCTTAATTGTTTTGGGTTTGTTATTGTAGGTCTTTTCCTTCTCTTGTGTTTCTTGCCTAGAGAAGTTCCTTTAGCCTTTGTTGTAAAGCTGGTATAGTGGTGCTGAACTCTCTCAGCTTTTGCTTGTCTGTAAAGATTTTAATTTCTCCATCAAATCTGAATGAGATCCTTGCTGGGTAGAGTAATCTTGGTTGTAGGTTTTTCTCCTTCATCACTTTAAATATGTCCTGCCACTCCCTTCTGGCTTGCAGAGTTTCTGCTGAAAGATCAGCTGTTAACCTTATGGGGATTCCCTTGTGTGTTATTTTTCCCTTGCTGCTTTCAATATGTTTTCTTTGTATTTAATTTTTGATAGTTTGATTAATATGTGTCTTGGCGTGTTTCTTCTTGGATTTATCCTATATGGGACTCTCTGTTCTTCCTGGACTTGATTAACTCTTTCCTTTCCCATATTAGGGAAGTTTTCAACTATAATCTCTTCAAATATTTTCTCAGTCCCTTTCTTCTTCTCTTCTTCTTCTGGGACCCCTATAATTCGAATGTTGGTGCATTTAATGTTGTCCCAGAGGTCTCTGAGACTGTCCTCAATTCTTTGCATTCTTTTTTCTTTATTCTGCTCTGCAGTAGTTATTTCCAATATTTTATCTTCCAGGTCACTTATCCGTTCTTCTGCCTCAGTTATTCTGCTATTGATCCCATCTAGAGTATTTTTAATTTCATTTATTGTGTTGTTCATCATTGCTTGTTTCCTCTTTAGTTCTTCTAGGTCCGTGTTAAATGTTTCTTGCATTTTCTCCATTCTATTTCCAACATTTTGGATCATCTTTACAATCATCATTCTGAATTCTTTTTCAGGTAGACTACCTATTTCCTCTTCATTTGTTAGGTCTGGTGCATTTTTACCTTGCTCCTTCATCTGCTGTGTGTTTTTCTGTCTTCTCATTTTTCTTATGTTACTGTGTTTGGGGTCTTCTTTTCGCAGGCTGCAGGTTTGTAGTTCCCATTATTTTTGTTGTCTGCCCCCCAGTGGGTCATTTTGGTTCAGTGGGTTGTGTAGGCTTCCTGGAGGACGGGACTGTTGCCTGTTTTCTGGAGGATAAGGCTGGATCTTGTCTTTCTGGTGGGCAGGACCCCATCTGGTGGTGTGTTTTGGGGTGTCTGTGACTTTATTATGATTTTAGGCATCCTCTCTGTTAATGGGTTGGATTGTATTCCTGTCTTGCTAGTTGTTTGGCATAGAGTGTCCAGCACTGTAGCTTGCTGATCGTTGATTGGAGCTGGGTCTTAGTGTTGAGATGGAGATATCTGGGAGAGTTTTGCCATTTAATATTACATGGAGCTGGGAGGTCTCTGGTGGACCAATGTCCTGAACTCGTCTCTCCCACCTCAGAGGCACAGCAGTGACTCCTGGCTGGAGCACCAAGAGCCTTTCATCCACACGGCTCAGGATAAAAGGGAGAAAAAATAGAAAGAAAGTGGATAATATAAAATAAAATAAAATAAAGTAAGATAAAATAAAGTTATTAAAATAAAAAATATAATTATTATGAAAAAAAATTTTAAGTAAAAAAAAGAAAAAAAGAATGGATGGACAGAATCCTAGGACAAATGGTGAAAGCATAGCTGTACAGACAAACTCTCACACAGAAGCATAAACATACACACTCACAAAAAGAGAAAAAGGGGAAAAAATATATATATATATATCGTTGCTCCAAAGTCAACCTCCTCAATGTGGGATGATTCTTTGTCTACTCAGGTATTCCACCCATGCAGGGTACATCAAGTTGATTGTGGAGCTTTAATCCGCTGCTCCTGAGGCTGCTGGGAGAGATTTCCCTTTCTCTTCTTTGTTCTCACAGCTGCCAGGGGCTCAGCTTTGGATTTGGCCCCGCCTCTGCGTGTAGGTCGCCTAAGGGCGTCTGTTCTTCATTCAGACAGGACGGGGTTAAAGGAGCCGCTGATTCAGGGGCTCTGGCTCACTCAGGCCGGGGGGAGGGAGGGGCACGGAGTGCGGGGC
The DNA here is from genome assembly GCF_963924675.1 of Phocoena phocoena. Lineage (NCBI taxonomy): Eukaryota > Metazoa > Chordata > Mammalia > Artiodactyla > Phocoenidae > Phocoena > Phocoena phocoena. Next base: position 65,421,983 of record NC_089230.1, on the reverse strand, counting down.
GAGCCTGTGGCGGCAGAGGCCACCGTGACGTTGCACCAGCCTAAGGCGCGCCGTGCGTTCTCCCGGGTAAGTTTTCCCTGGATCACGGGACCCTGGCAGTGGCGGGCTGCACAGGCTCCCCGGAAGGTGGGTGTGGATAGTGACCTGTGCTCGCACACAGGCTTCTTGGTGGCGGCAGCAGCAGCCTTAGCATCTCATGCCCGTCTCTGGGGTCCGCGCTTTTAGCTACGGCTCGCGCTCGTCTTTGGAGCTCCTTTAAGCTGCGCTCTTAATCCCCTCTCCTCGCGCACCAGGAAACAAAGAGGGAAGAAAAAGTCTCTTCCCTCTTCGGCAGGTCCAGACTTTTCCCCGGACTCCCTCCCGGCTAGCCGTGGCGCACTAACCCCTTCAGGCTGTGTTCACGCCGCCAACCCCAGTCCTCTCCCTGCGCTCCGACTGAAGCCCGAGCCTCAGCTCCCAGCTCCGCCCGCCCCGGCGGGGGAGCAGACAAGCCTCTCAGGCTGGTGAGTGCAGGTCGGCCCTGATCCTCTGTGCGCGAATCTCTCCTCTTTGCCCTCCGCACCCCTGTTGCTGTGCTGTCCTCTGTGGCTCCGAAGCTTCCCCCCTCCGCCACCCGCAGTCTCCGCCCACGAAGGGGCTTGTAGTGTGTGGAAACCCTTCCTCCTTCACAGCTCCCTCCCACTGGTGCAGGTCCTGTCCCTATTCTTTTGTCTCTGTTTATTCTTTTTTCTTTTACTCTACCCAGGTATGTGGGGAGTTTCTTGCCTTTTGGGAGGTCTGAGGTCTTCTGCCAGCGTTCAGTAGGTGTTCTGTAGGAGCAGTTCCACGTGTAGATGTATTTCTGATGTATCTGTGGGGAGGAAGGTGATCTCCGCGTCTTACTCTTCCGCCATCTTCTCCTCTCTCTGTTGGAATCATCTTTATGACCCGATGATTCCCTTCTGTGTATTCCGCTGATTAGACATGGTATTCTTTTTCCTTTTGTTTTATGGCTCTGAGTGGAAAGTGGAGTGGGTGAAGTAACTCATCACTTTCTTTGTCAACCTTAGCCCTTTTTCCCCTTTTATTTCATTCAGGGATCAGCAACTTTTTCTGTCATTCAGGGATCAGCAACTTTTTCTGTAAAAGGTCAGAGAGCAAACATTTTAGTCCTCGCTGGCCATGTGGTCTGACTCTGCTGTTGTGATGTGAACGCAGCCACAGACAACACAGAAGCAAACGGTCCTGGTTGAGCTCCAGTACAACTTTATTTACAAAAGAGGCAGAGGCTATATTTGGCCTTTGGGCTGTAATTTCCTCACCCAGTTTAGTCTACATTATACATGGTCCTTAATATATTGCTTTGAATATTCTTGTATTTCTACTCTCCAACATTTAGCCGGTATCTACCGTTCTCTTTCTTTTTTAGGGGCAACTATCACTTGCACTCATGATCGCAAAGACGAGCTGGACTTTGCCAAACTTTGTCGTCCCTGTCCTCTAGGCACACAGTTCTTTTAACACACGAACGCCTCTGTCCTGTGAAAGTCAGTTTTTCTACGATAATAGGTGATTCTGACACATGATAATACAGCCAAATGCAGTGAAGTTTGGCCACGTCCTTCTTTGGAGCTGTCACTGATCTTGTCAATTGCTTTAGTAGAACATTATCTTGTATTTCCCTAACAGTCAGTAATTAAGCTTCATTTGGCTCTTCTGGTGCTGTGGAGCCTCTAAATGTTCATCCCCTCATATTTTGGATCTTTGAAGAGCTAAGGGCCATAACTGACAGCTTACCTTCCCTCAGTTGTCTTTGCCTGACCCGGGCCCTATGCTCTGCGCTCTTTGAGAGAAGGAAAAATTACGTAAAGTCCATGGTCATTAAACTATCTTCCGTGAGGTACCAAGTTTCTTTGAATCATCTACAGGAGGTTCTTCGAATGCAAAGTTACTTATGGAAAAGCCATTTCTTTCATTACCATCAAGGTGTCCAAGAGGAAGGGCTGTCAATATACACAGTACAACAGAAACTTCACAGCTTAGAAGACAATTAGGGTGAGGGAATTTTTCCAGATAACGTCAAACTTGAGCCGTACAGTCATGACATATGTCATCTCAGGAGTCAGCATTTGCAAGATTTCCTTTGGTCCCGTTTTACAACCCTCACTTGTAAATGTGAATTGTTGCCGAAACCAGTGTACACTTTGCCACAGGCTCCTTTTGAAATGTTATCTGGGACTTCCCTGGTGGCACAGCGGTTAAGAATCCGCCTGCCAATGCAAGGGACACGGGTTCGATCCCTGGTCCTGGAAGATCCCACATGCCGCCGAGCAACTAAGCCCGTGTGCCTCAGTTACCGAGCCCGTGTGCCACGACTACTGAAGCCCATGAGCCTAGATCCCATGCTCCGCAACAAGACAAGGCACCGCAATGAGAAGCCGTGCACCGCAACGAAGAGTAGCCCCCGCTCGCTGCAACTAGAGAAGGCCCACAAGTGGCAACAAAGACCCAACACAGGCAAAATTTTTAAAAAAGTGTTATCTATACCACTTCTTTCTGTTTTTTTCGGGTAATCATGGTTGATTCCCCTACCCTAGGAATAAGAGGGCTATTTATGACACTGCTCAACTAATATATTAAAATAAAACTTATTAAAATGCAAAATACCGTTCCCAGAGCAATAGTAGTTTTATTGCCTGAGATATATAAAATGAGTTGATTAAAGAAGAAAGAAATAAAATGTGAAGAGAAATCATAATCTTTTCTTCACAATGGGAAAAAAAATAAGCTTTTGCTTTTAATTTCTGCGATTCTCATTAATGGTTGTCTTGGGCAAAACAAATAAACAAATACATTAAGCAAAATCCTCAGTGAATACAGGACTATGAAAGCATCAGAGCGCCCTGGTCCGTGAGCTAAACTCTGGACAAGGTACTTAGTTTTGTGTGTTTTGGCCCTCAACTCAGTCACGTGCCTTTCCTGCTTTCCACTTTTTGTGACCCCTTGACCTGCCTCATTTGAAGCTTATTTGTAAGCAATGGGACCTGCATCTATTTGCTGTTGAAAGTATCAATAATTTGAGGTCCTAGGTCTTTCCAAATTTGGCAGTGTCGTTGTCTTACAAAGCTGGTAAATTCTGCCAATCCAGAGAAACAAGTCTGAAATACTAGATTTAGAGAAGGCTGCAGGCATTTCCCATTTCATTAACATTTAAAACACATTAAGGACTCGTAATAAATATAGCACAGTCATTGGATTTTTGTTCCAAGCTCAGAGGGGAGGGGAGTTCAGGGAAGACTTACTGCTCTTGAAGAGTGATAAGGTAGGAATCCTGGATTTCAAAATAGAAACACTACATGAGGAAAACAGCAGAAGAAATCTTGTTTAAAAAAACCCAACAAAACATTCTAAGCTGATGGAGATGTTCTCGTGAAAATTTTACAGCCAACTTTTGGGCGTGGGAGAGAGGGAAGAGGAGAAATGTACTAATCACCCTGCTATTTCTCTTGGCCCTTGAGAGAATATCAAAATAAACGACCAGTGTCTGTACACAGAGGCTGTCAGCAGTCTGGGTCCTGTGCAGACCACATGGAATGAGTCTTTGTTTCCATAATTCTTTCAAAGGTGGAAAGAAAGGAGAATTGTATTCTTGCATCGGGGAACAAATGTAAAATCTAACAGTAGATATATAGAAGCAGATTATAGGGAGACCATGATTAGAGTTTAAATTTAGTTTGATCTCCTTTTCTTAGCTATATGTTCCCATTTTTTAAACGTCTGGGGGAAAAGGACAGGACACATAAATTTAGTTGATGGCAGAGAAAAGGCTTTTGTACTTTGTATTAACATTAAATCCAGGCATCAGTTCTACAAGTATCAGGTAATCTGTCTCTAAGGCAGAGTCAGGCTACGTGAGCAAGGTCGCAGGGCTTGGCGGTTCAGTAATCTCAGAATTGTATGCAGCCCCAGGACGAGGCTCTTCTCACGGCACCTACTATGAAGCGTGATTGGAAATGACAGGCAATGAAATTCAGATGACCTGAATGACATGGTCTGATCTGATTTGACTAAGCCTGTATTCCATATACTCAGCAAGGATATACATATTTCAAGGAAGAAAATGCCTAGCTAATTAATGATAACTCACTCAACATTCATTTCCAAGGGAAGTGCTTCTACTGAACCCTTGCTAGAGCACTATACTTCTTTCTGATCTCCTTTGATTGACAATAGCTATCAGAAATAAGGCTAAACACTTTATATTCACTTAATAAAATCCTTCAATGAGTTTGATTCTGTTCTTTTCATCTTATAAGTGAAGTGAGGTAACAAGAGCACACACAGGTGGAATTGGAGCCCAGATCTGCCTAACTTCAAAGCCCCTCCTTCTAACCCCTCTGCCCTAGTGGCCCTCTTCTGCAAGGCCACTCACTCTTTTCTCCACCATGTTTAAAGTTGTGAAGTTTCTATACTGTAAGTGAAAAAAAAGACCAACTCTATATGTGTTCCTTGAGAAGTACCCCTAAGTGTGCTAATAAAAGGGGCCCCTACTAGCTGAGTGTAAGAATGAGCCTTTCTCTCTAATGGCCCTCCCTCCCACAATAAGAGAATTTTTTATTTTTTAATATTTATGCAAGCTGGAAAAGTGAGTTTGGCTGAGTAGCAATTAAGTTCTTGATGGAGTGGGGGAAGGTAGTGACAAAGAATGGAAAGTGGCTGATTCAGTGTCCTAGGCAATGTCGTTACTGCAGCCAGGGATGCAGCCATTGTGAGTTCCATCAAAAACCTGAGGTTTTGATACCTAGTGCTCAAGAGCTTGACGTCATAGATAGAATCCATTCTGACACTTGAGAAGAGCCATCTTTCCTTTCTCCCGCCTGCTTCTCACCTCCTCCCTCGTTTCTTTTCTTTCTTTTTTTTTTTATAAGTTTACTTATTTATTTGTTTGTTTTTATTTTTGGCTGTGTTGGGTCTTCGTTGCTGCGCGCGGGCTTTCTCTAGTTGAGGCGAGCAGGGGCTACTCTTCCTCGCGGTGCGTGGGCTTCTCATTGCAGTGGCTTCTCTTGTTGTGGAGCACGGGCTCTAGGCGTGTGAGCTTCAGTAGTTGTGGTGCACAGGCTCAGTAGTTGTGGTTGGCAGGCTCTAGAGCGCAGGCTCAGTAGTTGTGGCACACGGGCTTAGTGGCTCCATGGTATGTGGGATCTTCCCGGGCCAGGGCTTGAACCCGTGTCCCCTGCATTGGCAGGCGGGTTCTTTTTTTTTTCTTTTTTTGCTGTACGCGGGCCTCTCACTGTTGTGGCCTCTCCTGTTGCGGAGCACAGGCTCCGGATGCGCAGGCTCAGCGACCATGGCTCACGGGCCCAGCTGCTCCGCAGCATGTGGGATCTTCCTGGACTGGGGCACGAACCTGCCCAATCCCCTGCATTGGCAGGCGGACTCTCAACCACTGTGCCACCAGGGAAGCCGCCCTGGCTTCTTGACATTATGTGTGTGGAGGCTGGGGGTGTATGGAGGGAGATGTGGCTGCAGATAGAGAGCCTTTGTCTTGTGGCCTCTCACTGCTGACTGTGCAGAGCAGGCCCTTCAGAGAGCCGGGCCTGCTGCTATGAGGGCTGTCTGAGTTAGCTTGACCAATACTCCCAACCACTTCCCAGACCAACTGTGGAATGAATAAGGGAATTATTAGACTTGGGAAAGAATAAGGGGATTCAATAGACCATGAGTGCTTGTTAGAGTTTAAAACTTTCAGAAAGAGAACCTGGGGAAAAGAAGATGAAGGAAGAGAAAGTGATCTTTATTCCTATAGGTAGACAGTGAATGGGTCACTAGTTCAGGCACAGCAGTAATTCTGGACAGAACCTACCCCATGTGTGATTTATCAACCTTTGCACTTATCATTCTACCTCCCTATTCTATCAGCTAAACTCACCATCTCTTTTTCACTCTTTCTACTTCTATGTTTTATAAAAACTATAGTGGCTAAGCATTTTCCTCTGTGCTGACCCCCAGTAAGTTGATAATATACATGGCAGTTGGGATAGAAAAATACACGATCCCATAATGCTAGAGATATCTGTGTATCTCAGCATCTTTGTGGTGACATTGAGCTACCCAAGGACCGTCTTTTCTCACACAGCGGTTGATTTCTTGCCAGAAGGACATTTGACCACATTAATCCTGTTGATGGCCTGTCTGTGTAGATGGATTTTTAATCCATTGATTTTTTTTTTTAAAACTACCTAATAGTGCCATTGATACCCATTATATAATTCCATATTTCTTAGCTCTTAGCAGTGTAGTTCACATTTAAAAACATGTACTAAAATTAGAAAAACATCTAATATATTTCCAGTATTTTTCCAATATAGGTAGTTTCCCAATAATAATTTTATAAATTAAGAAAAATCATATGTCCACCAATAACATTCAAGATCTAAACACAGTAATTAAAAATAAGTATTCCCATTTAATAAACTATTTATGGTAAGTGTTTAAACCCATGAAAATCTCAGATTAACTGCTGAAACAAGTTTATGCTTTATCAAACAAGATTAAGCAGTACACTGTAACTGTCAGACATTACGAAACATCCACTCCTAACTACGTCTGTTTGATGGATGTTGCTTATGTCTTAAGAATGATTCTATATTACCAGACAGGAGAAACTCATGTACCAAAAGCTAAAATTTACATTCAGGGCTTTGACTTCTCTTAGTAACAAAAACTTCAAGGAATAAAGTGTAGTAATAGGAAATGCATTCTGAGCCTATGTTATCACTGTGAACAAGAAAGAGACTATTTTGAACGCAAACATGTTTTCTTTCAGCTGTAGTAAAGAATGTCACAGTTGGACTGAAGTCTTGTTAGCTATTGTGTCAAACTGGAATAATGTTCCTATCAGAACATGTCTCATTTTAAAAAACATGCATTTTTACTCTAAATTTTGGCAGACCCATATTGAAATTGGGCAGTGAACTAGTTTTTACAACTGAAAATGATATAATTCTTTAGAAGCAGAAGTTATTTCCTCTAATTTCTAGAGCAAATAAAAAATGTTTCCATGAGCTCTTTCGATGGTTCAGGTTGTTTGTTGAATTAATATTCCTATTTTTCAATTAACCAGAAAAAATAAACACTTTGACACATATCTGGCTCAAAATGGTGGTGGACAACCCAATAGATGAGAAGTAAAGTCTATGAGAAAATGTGGGAAGAAAATTATTCTGCCACCAACTCCATATGAGGTGATTAGAAATTTATTGGATTAAACTTAGATCCAAAGAGTAAAAATTGGAGTCATGAACTGACTTCTACTTTACATTTTGGAAGGAGGTGGATAAAGGAGAGAAAACCTAGACATGTTAAGTATTTACTAAGTACCATGAGTAGGTTTTCTCGCAATAAAATTAAGTAAAGTATGTGATTGATCTACATGGTATCATCAAACACATACATCCAAATTGAGTGCAGTAAGTAATGCTGGGTGATAAGCCACAGGCAAACACATATCTCAATGGATCATCTGTATCCCTCCTTTTCTGATTATACTAATTTTGTGTGAAATTTATCATTGATTCCTTTTAAGTTTGGTTTCCCTTCTTGTTCCAGGTTGGTTTTTTTTCAAACTGGGACTAACAACAGGCCACTTTGAGTCTTTGTAAAGGATATACCTTTATACACAAAGAACTAAAAACATTCAGAATACTTCTGAACTAAAAATGATTTTTTAAGTTCGTATTCAGTGTTGCATGGGCTGGTCGTCAGAATTCCTGGAGGACACAGGTATAGTTTTCTTCTACCTCTCTTAAGTTATCAGCAGAAAACAGCTGGGGAGCTATATTCCTGAGCCTTTTTTTCTGAGCTGAAAAAGATGTTACAGAGTGTTTAACTAGAACACGATCAGTTGATCCTGAAAGGAGTAGCTGTAATGCCTTTCATTGCCTCTTCAAAATTCCTTTGCTTGGCTCTGTTGACCACAAAGCTGAGAATGCAACCCCTTCCCCATTCTAGTGATGAACAGTGATCGTCGCACATTGTGTTACCATGGCGATTTTTTACCATCCAGTTCTTAAAGCTGTTGTCTTTCTTTCTTTCTTTCTTTCATCTTTCTTTCATTTTTCCTCTCTCTCTCTCTCTCTCTCCTTTTCTTTTTGAAAACAGTGAATTGTGAGGAATATAGATCTCTTAAAAATTATATTCTGATATTTTGAGCCGTTGACTCTGTCTTCTTTACCCACGTGAAATATTTGGTTGCTTTATTTAGGAACATAAACTGTGAGTTGATATTATAAAGCTGCCCTTTTTCTCTCAATTAAAGATGTTCTAGAGATTACTCTGAAATAAAAATGTTACCTAGGTGTGTGGGCTGAGGGTTCTGAGTCTTCATCTAAAAATGGATGGCATTGTAGCTGACCTTAAAGAAAGTACTTGACTTTACACTTGCCTAGCTGTAGAAATAGGGATAATACAGATGCCTAATGATTATAAGAAGCTTTGATGCCTCATATGAAAGAAGATAACTACAAGCTTTAGAATTAAATACTTTAAATGGCTGTAATTCCATTACTCATCATTATTTCTTTTGAAGCATAAGCGTTTCAGGAATTATAAGACTGTCTTGCAGACGAATATAATAAAGCATACAGTTATTAATGGACTTAGGAAATTAATAAAGAGTCCAAACTTAAACCCAGGTTTACTGACTTTTAATTCCTTTTAATCAACTTCTTTCCATGGTTTCTAATAATCCATATTTTGTGCTTCACAAAGAAGAATAATGAGAGGTATCATTATTATTATTTGCAAGAGTAAGGTGTGTTGATTGCACTGTTAGGTCAAAATCCTCTCATCAAATCTGCCTATGTTCTGGTTCAGAAATACTTATGTAACTCAAGAAAAACTCAGATCTCTTTGGTCTTTAGTTTCCCCATCTGTAGGGCTTTTCCGATTTATTAATAATGTAGGGCTTTTATGTTGTAATAATATCTACATCATAAGACATCTTATGAGTAGTAGATTAAATATGATAATAGTTACAAAATGCTTCTCAAACTCTATGGAGTTATATAAACGTAGAGCTTATTCGTGAAGGTAGTGTGTGGCCAAAATACAGAAGACATGACATATTAGGCTTACAGTGTTGACATACTTTGTTAGGCAATGGAGAACCCATAACATTTTCAGAAAAGACAATGCAAAGCCCAGGTAGATCTTGATGAGGCTGAATCTTGCAATAGCTTGTGTGATGGACCAAGAGATAAAGAAACTGAGGGGTGTGGTGTGGGGATAGTTAGAAGACTAGTACGATAGTTCAAGTGAGAGGTAAAGAAGAGCCTGAACCAGGACAGTGACTATAATATTAAAAAATAAAAGACAGGAGGGTATGCAAAATATTCTATAGATACAGAATCTATGAAATCAGTTAAAAATGAAGAGTGTGGGTTAAATAATGAAATATGATTTTGAGGGTTCAACCTCAGGTATTTGAGACAAAAATTTGGAAATTTAGGCAATGGTATTGAGTGTTTGTTAAAGATGGAAAACTAACTTAGCATATGTTGACTTGGAGGACTTGTCAGGGCACCCCATTAGTGACGACAAGCAGACATTAAGAAGCATGGAATGAAATCAGGAAAGTGATCAGAGGATAAAGTGGTTCTGGGATAAAGAGTCATTTGCAAAGAAGTAACAATAGGAGCTCTGACAATAGGGAACTTTGATGAGGAAGATGCCGTAGGGACAAAGGGATATATATGCTCATATTAAGAGGCTGTGAGGGCTTCCCTGGTGGCGCAGTGGCTGAGAGTCCGCCTGCCGATGCAGGGGACACGGGTTCGTGCCCCGGTCCGGAAAGATCCCACATGCCGCAGAGCGGCTGGGCCTGTGAGCTATGGCCGCTGAGCCTGTGCGTCCGGAGCCTGTGCTCCGCAACGGGAGAGGCCGCAACAGTGAGAGGCCCGCGTACCGCAAAAAAAAAAGATAAAGAGGCTGTGAGAAACTGAGGCTCCAGAAAGGGGCTAGAAGGCAGGTATAGAGAAATAAAAGGCCCCAAATAATATAGTGTCATGAATGCCAAAGAATGGGAGAACTTGATATTTTCATGAAAATGGGCTGTTCAATAATATTAAATATTGTATTAAAAGCCAAGAATGAAGAGACTGTGAATAATCATTAGAAAGCCTATTTTGAGCTGATTGGTGAGGATTACGAGGGTAAAAGTCATGCTTGTCTTCTCTACTGTAGCACCGTCACCTGGTAGATGACTCACATTTATGAGCTATTTAGTACATACTTCTATAAATGAATGAATGAATAATTAAAACTGAATTTTGAGGGTTCAATAAGTGAATTGGGAACAATTAAAATTAGGGAATGAGGACTGATTTTCTACACCATTTGCAGTAGTGCAAAAGATTATATCACGGGCATGTGTTACTACAAATAGCTAAGATTTATGTGTAGCTTACTATTATCTCGTTCAATCTTCTCAGCAATCCTGTGAAGGAGGCACTGTTACTAACTCCATTTTAAAGTTGAGAAAACTGAGGTATTGAGAGGAAGGTCACATTTCTGGTCATGGAAGAAGCTAAGATACATTATATCATTTCTCTACTTAAAATTCTTCAACAGCTTCAATATTTAATCTTCATTGTCTACCACAGTGTCTGGCACACTGAAGTGTTTATTACCTTCCTACAGGTGGAGAGTACAAGACAAAGAAATCAAGTCATTTGCCCAAGATCATACAGACCTAATTCGTGGTAGAGACAGAGTTTAGATCCAGATAGAATATAAACCAGGCACTCTGATTCCAGAGTCCTTGTTCCTACTCACTGTACAACACTGCCTCAAATTACTTTGTTTGCCATGACTCCTATGGGACTGAGCCTAGGTAGGGAATTAACAAAACCAGAATAAGACCTGGTAAATTGGGAGAAGAGGGAGCAAATAATCAAAGCATTTGATGATGAGTAGTGGGTCTGGTAGGAGTGACTTAGTGGGAGAAGTGGAGGGTAATCCAAGTTCTTAGTGGAACAGCGTGGAATGATGCTGAGATCTGAGCTGTGTTGTACTATTGGATGAGTGAAGATAAGTAGAGATGCAGGTCACTAATGTTGGGTATTTTAAGACTTATGAGACTAAGGTGTTAAAAGGCTGAATGAGGGGAGCTCCAGGAAACAAACCTAGGTAAAGGAGACTTCTTTAATCCAGGTACAGTGTCTCAGCATTATTGGTGATACATGTTATGTATCAATGGTACACACGTGTTGGGGTATGATCCTCTTGGAGTTCATCTATGGAAGATGTTAAATCCTATGTTTGCTTCTTCCAATTCTGGAGCTTTGAGTCAAAAGAAGTTCTTATGGATGTGAATTTATGGGATTTACTTTAAAAAATCTTCTGCAGAACTTAGTCCCAAGCGTTGCATGTAGTCAACGTTCAGTATGGGTATGCATAACGGAGATTGTGCCTAGTGACAGGTTTCTCTCTCTGCTAAGAAAATATTATATCAGGTACCCTCGATTCATTCGTACTTTCTTAAGGGACATTGATGAATAACTTTCCTAAGGGAAGTCATCTGAAGGACATGTATTCCGTTCAGATGTCATGCATTTGGTTTGGAATTTTAACTGTCAAGGTTGAAGATGTCCTGGGTAACAGAAGATACCGTATGTTCTGGTATTCTATTCAAATGGGACTCATTGTTATCACGCTGCAGCACTATTCCAAAGCCTAACCTAGGAAAACCAGAAGTTCTTCCTATAGCTCAGAAGTTTCTTTCAAAGCTTCCTTGATGAAACAACCACATTTAACCTGTAAGTCTGGCCACTGGATTGTGGAATGTGGTAAGAAATATAGTAAGGATTAACAGTAGCTACAGCTGAAAAGACACAGCCTCTCTCTAAGGAGAGACCTGCATTTGGGATTCATTATTTTTCCAGGCTGGATTGTTCCCCGTTCACCCACGCAGACGCACACATGGGCACACATGCACACACATCCCCTCTCCTCCATGAATCTTCTCCTTAAAAATGGACGTCTTTCGAAGGCAGACTGTACATCAGGTTACACATAGGACCCAGTGAGATATAAAACACGATTGCTCTTTAATAGGAGACATTTCTTTAGATTTGGATTCGTTACTGGTTCAGTAGGTTAGGGAAAGAGACAATAAAAGGCAAAAATGAGCACCATTTTCATACACCAGATAGTCAACTTCCACAGACTTTTGTGTCCTTTGCAGATTTTTCCCCTCTTTGAAACTTTGGCAGATGCAGTTTTTAACTATGCTGTTTTAGCCTCAGTGATAACCCAGGGAGGGTCAGTCTACAGCTGCCTCTTGGATTACAGAAGAACAGAATTTAGAGTTGTACTAATAGCATGTGGAGAGTTCAGTGCTTTCGCTTCTTTGAAGCCTATCTGTCAATTTTTCTTAAAATACACACTTACATACACTGCCTTGGGTCCTTTCGCTGCCTGATTAATGTGACTCTGTTCCTATAAGGCACACATACGGCACTCACCTTGTTTCTAGCAGCCAAGCCCCTCTGGTGTTGCCTGAATTGTACCAGATTCTTTCCGACAAATTATTGTGATGATTAAGAAAGTCTGATGATAAATCATTTTTTTGGATTCCAGACCTCCTGTCAGATAATAGAGACAGAAGTGTGAGGCTTCAGCAGTTATTCCATATCAGTGCTCTGAGTTCAAATAAAGTGCCAGGATGACTAAGTACAAGGGATTTGTGGAATGCTTTAATGTTGCCTCATTTCAAATCACTTCATAAGCAGCCTGGTAATGAGCTCAATAAATTCTGTTGGAGGAGAAAAAAAAGAAAAAGAGCCCTGTATTCACTACAGGAAAAGTAGGTTGCTATTTTATAATTAGGTCTCTGGGCTGGTGGGAAGGAGCCTTATTTCCTGTTTGAAATCCACTTTGTTAGCTCTGTGATGTGGAGATGGCTAAATGAGTATGAAATATTATAATTAAGGACATCACAATCTGTTTATCTTATCAGCAGTGTTTTTCCTTAAAGGCTGCCTCATTGACCACTTGTGTATTAAAACTGCTTTTTTTCTTTTTTCTGTGCTTTGCCAAGTTGTAACCAACAGAGGTTTACTTGGCTCTAAGGGAGAAAGGAGGAGCTACGAACAGCAGCCTAGAAACCAGAAGTCATGGGAAAGACTAAATAAATCGCTTTTATTTTGCCTGGATCAGGCGTTCTTTTCCTTGACTGCAATAAGCTGTTTGGATCTGGAAATAAATGAGTTTACACAAACTCGGCTAAACCTGGTGGAAACATGCTGTCCAGGACCAAGCTGGGAGGTACGGTCGTGGATATCCCACCAGGCACCGTGGTTTTTTGCACGGCTAACAGAGAAAACCAATCCCACTTTGGAAAATAAGAACTGGGTTTATTATTGATTGAGTGGAAAGCAAGTGGCCAGATCTGCAATCTCCACTGTGAACTGAAAGGCTCTATGTTATGATAATCTTTTGACCTGCCAACTTTCTTATTGTCACTCAGTAGTGGGAGGGTGAGTCCAGCTCCTCTATAATAGACTGAAATGACAACTCTTACCAGGCTCTGCTACAAAGCTCTGCATAGCAGTTACTCGCCTAGCAAGCCATTGGCTGAGCTGAAAGATCAAATCATATATTCACAACACTTTGTCTTACTGTTGATTTCCAAAGGATCCCAGTTCTCAAAAAACACAGGGAGTTGTAATGTGTTTGTAAGGATGGGCTCCGTATATCTGGATATTCAGCATTGGTTGGCCCTTGGCAGGATGAGGGAGGGTGACAATTCTTTCTTCTGAATTCCATCCACAAACCTGTCTTGATCCTAGAATCTGAGGTCCCTTTCATATTCATGCTGTCTCTACAATTTCTCCATCAAAATCCTTTTAAGAAAGTATATGGGGCTTCCCTGGTGGCGCAGTGGCTGAGAGTCTGCCTGCCAACGCAGGGGACACGGGTTCGTGCCCCGGTCCGGGAAGATCCCCACAGGCCGCAGAGCGGCTGGGCCTGTGAGCCATGGCCACTGAGCCTGCGCGTCCGGAGCCTGTGCTCCGCAACGGGAGAGGCCACAACAGTGAGAGGCCCACTGCAAAAAAAAAAAAAAAAAGTATATGACAAGCACATTTATAAAAATAGTGGCCCACTCAGTCACGTTAGAAGTGTTAAGATTGTCTGATATGGTTTCCTTGATAACCAGGGCTCTGCTTTATGGTGTGTTTTTTGTGTACTGCCCCCAAACACCCAGCCCTGCACCATGGACAGTGTTGGATTTGCCTGGAGGCATGGGCTGCTTTTTCTAATTCACTGCCCACAGAGGATGCCTGAGGCTAATTTGTACAAAATTGCCCTATGAGTTAGAGATGGGCCCTATAGTATTTCCCCCAAAGAAAAAAGAAAGGGATCTATAATCATAGCCTTTCCATTATCACAGAGGTTATTAGAAAACTAGGGCTCCTGAAATAACCTCATGTAGACAGAAGCAAACTTTGCCTGCACACATAATTATTAGATAAACATTCCCATTGTTTGTACAAAGTTCCAACATTGAACTATTGCCATGTTCTAGAGCAGGGATAAGCAAGCTTTTTCTGTACAGGGTTTAGGATTTGTAGGACACAGGCTGTCTACCATAACTGCAACTCGGCATTTGTAGCAGAGAAGCAGCCACAGACAATACATAAATGAATGGGCACGGCTTTGTTCCAGTAACACTTTATTTATGGATGCTGAAATTTGCATTTCATGTAATTGTCACATGTCATTATTTTTAAATGTAAAAACCATTCTTAGGTCAAAGGCCATACAAAAACAGGCTATGCTGGCCAGATTTGGCCAGTGGCCAGTAGTTAGCAGAACCCTGGATCCCTATTCCAGAGTAACCTTGAAGTAAGGCTTCTTTCTTTCCTGGGAACTGGGCTGGGCGGGCGGGCAGGGTTCCCCCTGAATGAGCATTGACACCCCACTGATATACTTTAAGACACTTATAGGTTATCAAAGGAGAGAATGACAAAGAGATGTCATTGCAAAAGCCTAACTGTTGTTAAATTTTATATTCATTGAGTTGTTTTTAGTTAGTAAAGCATGTTAAATAGTACCATTGAAATTCAGGAGTGGATAACCATGCACTGAGATCTACCCATTCAAAAATCATGCTAACTGCAATACAACTGCTGAGTCTTATTTGATGTCAGCAGAATTTTTTCACTCATTCATTCGCTACAAGGTTCAGCAAATACACATGGAGCTCCTACTTTGTGCTTAAAAGGGGGAAAGTGCAAATCATGGGAGGCAGGTATGAAATTCTAAGAATTCCCAGAAGAAAGCATTACAGAGGTGGAGTGTTAACAGAAGGCCAGGAAACAGCCACCAACAGATGACCTGGCTTCCGCAAATGAGGCATGTGCCCTAGGAGGGGGAGGAAGAGGGGGCCCAGGTGACAGCAGAATGTGAATAGCAGCTCGGAGCTACCCACTAAAGCATAGCTTTCAACTGTGTGCCCTGGGCTTTTAGCCACAGAAACCGAGATTATAGCAGCTCAGTCTTCTAGGATGAAGGGCAGTTGCTTTATATGCATATTTGTCGATGAACATAGACTCAAATCTCTTTCTCTTTCCTCTTGAGATTTTTATATTTTTACCAAGTCCCTCTTTCCATCTGTAGTCGATTCACTGCTTTTTCCACCATGCTTGATCCATTCCTTCGTTATATCCAGGACAGCTACTCTGAAGTGACACTCTGTCACCACCCTCATGCCATCATTACCACCACCTCACACAAGGACAGAATTCCCCAAAAGAGAAATTTATAATTGCCCTTTGATTTTTCAGTGGGTACATTAATTGAACCACAAAAGATAAGAGCTAATGGGACTTATTGTAGACAACCAAAATTCTGGCAGCCCTAACAGAAATGAAACGCATCGGGAAGAAAAAAATTTTTCTGGCTCCAAAGTGCCAAAACATCTGGATGAAACATGAAACGTAAAACATGAAAAATGCAGTCAACTGTCCAGGCCTTTTGTCTGCCAAGTGACAGGCATGTTATATATACTGATTTAGCTGCCTTAAAACCTACAGGAAAATCTATCTAGAATCAGGTGGTGACATAAATGTATTAACTCAAACATTTCTAGAAGTCTTCATATTTCCAAGTATTTTTTTCACAGACAGCATTTGATGAAAATTTCATAACTACCCAGGGCAGTTTTAACATCAGTGCCACTTTTACAGGTGTAGTGACTGAGGGTAAGGCTGTGAAGGAAGCTGCCCCAATTCAATTGGCAGGAAGTCCAGGCAGGGGCTGAGATTTCAGTCCATCTAAGTTAGAAGTTCTTTCAGTTCTGCTCTGTTATCTTCGTTTTTGACAAAATTGCGCTAAGGCAGCCGTTAGCTCCCCCTGTGGGTGTGTTTAAAGAAACCAAGCTGTAGAAGCCACAGTCTTTGAAGAATTGCTGTTATTTGCACAGCCTTTAGTTGGGAGCCCCACCTGCCTACCCCGCAAGCTCTCTGCTGTCCTTGTTGCCCATGTGTGAAATCCTGGGCCCAGGTTTTCTAGTCGTCCTCATGCTCCTCTCTCCCAGAAAAGTAAGCAGTATAGCCCGTTGTTTAGTTTCTGAATAGCAAAATGTTCAGCAAAGCTAAATATGTCATACAGTGTCAGGCAGGCCTACCCTCTGCGCTGGATGCAGTGATTTCTCATTGTGGGCAGATGTATCACTATTATCATTCCTAATGAGACAGAGACCCGAACTTCCTGTCTGATTTGATTCTGCCAAATAATTTAACACGGAGCAGTGAAGAAGATGACACCATCTATTTGGTCAGTGGTCTGGGAGGGAACCACAGTCACTCTGATGGGGCCTTCTTGCAGCCTCATGTGAGAATGCCTATCTTAAAGAGGAGAAAACATGTTCGTGAGAATGTGATGATGTCTAATTGCTTTCCAAATCTAGAATAAATATTTACCTAGAGAAAACTCTCCAAACATTAAGACAACTGTCTTTCTCGTAAGCCAGCGAAACACATCAAACCACAGGCTGTGGGCTGTCAGAGAGGCCCAGCCGATCAGAGCTGGCCCTTTCATGGACCTTCTGGTATCTCTGCTGATACCCTTAGTGCTAACATCCTGCAGCCTCTCTTTCCTCCCCTTACAAACTTGGACAAAGGGATCATAATTTTGATTGAAAAAAAGTGGCAAACCAGGTTCAGAGAAGATGCAGTGTTGGGTTTTCCCCAATCTTCTCCTCTGTTCCCTCATCCCGGATTTTTCCACTGAGCAAGCCAAGAGATCATGGCTGATAAAGTTATGAAAGTAGATGAACTACATTCTTGTGTAAGTAGAGATATTTTCTGAGGCAAGTTGTTAAGTCACTGATTCCATCAGCAAACATTTGTCTGATAGTAGCAGCTTTGCTAAGCACGAGCGTGTGTCTAATTCCACATACCACTCCTAAAATGGACAAGCAAGTCAGAGCCCAGAGGGGCAGACAAACACACGTTAAACAATTAACAATTAGATTACGGGGAGGGATGTGGTGGCTGTTATTAAACCATATGCGAAGCAAATCTAACCCAGACAAAGGAGAGTAGGCAAGGCTCCTTGGAGGAGAGCAAGACATATCCTTTTTTTTCTTCTAATGTATTTTATTAAAGTATACTTGATTTACAATGTTGTATTAGTTTCTGCTGTACAGCAAAGTGATTCAGTTATATATATATATATATATATATACACACACACATTCTTTTTCATATTCTTTTCCATTATGGTTTATCACAGGATATTGAACATAGTTCCCTGTGCTATACAGTGAGACCTTGTTGTTTCTCCATTCTATATACACTAGTTTGCATCTGGGAATCCCAAATGCCCAATCCATTCCTCCCCTCCCCCCCTCCCCCTTGGCAACTACGAGTCTGTTCTCTATAAGGCATATACGTAAGTTTAATGGGGGACTCCTAACTGCTCGTCTCCCAGCATCCTGGGGCTTCCCAGTGCATTCCTCGTATTTGCCGCTTCTCTCCTCTCTTGCAGTGTCTGCTTTCACTCCCGCTGACAGAGGAGCAAACTCCTGAGCTGTCACTATAGCCATGCCCTCTGTGCCAGGGCTGCTATCTCTGGGACTGACGGTCTCTGTGGTCTAGAAGCAGCTGACACTGACCTAGCAGAGGCCTGGACACTGAATTAAAGCTGCTGAATTGAATTGGATTGCTGCTCCCACCACTTTCTTCCAGGCTGGAGTCGGCTGTTATCATTGATTCCGAATGACGGCTTTCTACCTTTGTTCATGCAGTCTGTTGCCTACACCACCATCAGGGAGACTGTGTGCTGGTTCTTTCCCCCAGAGGAAATCCCTCTCCAAGGTTTCCAGTTAGGTGGTCTCTCTCTGGGATCTAGTGGTATCTGGCCAGTGGAATCCCCTCCTGCTGTAGTCAGGATAAAAACCAATAAGTAAAAATCTCACTTCCGACCCTGAAGAATTGTCTTTGGACGTAACTTGTGTGATGCTCCCTTTCCAAGGATAACTCACTCTCAACATCTTAGTATCTTCGTCTCTCATGCAGTAAAACTCTAGCGGCTTTGTGAGCCATTCCTCCAGATCTGCTCAGACAAAGGGTAATCCTCCAGAGAACACAGTTTACCATCAAGGAGATGAAAGAAAAAAAAAAAAAATAGAAAAAGTTCAGGCTGACAGGGTACAAATTTGCCATGGAGAGCAGAGGAACATCTCTCCCTAACTTAACCCTCACTCACACCCACCATCCCAGGTTCCCCGACTCAGCTTCTAAAAGACTCTTTTTGGGCTTCCGGGAAGATGGCGGAAGAGTAAGACGCAGAGATCGCCTTCCTCCCCACAGATACACCAGAAATACATCTACACGTGGAACAACTCCTACAGAACACCTACTGAATGCTGGCAGAAGACCTCAGACCTCCCAAAAGGCAAGAAACTCCCCACGTACCTGGGTAGGGTAAAAGAAAAAAGAATAAACAGAGACGAAAGAATAGGGACGGGACCTGTACCAGTGGGAGGGAGCTGTGAAGGAGGAAGGGTTTTCACACACTAGGAAGCCCCTTCGCGGGCGGAGACTGCGGCTGGCGGAGGGGGAAAGCTTCAGAGCCGCGGAGGAGACCACAACTACAGGGGTGCGGGGGGCAAAGCGGTGATATTCCCACACAGAGGATCAGGGCTGACCGGCGCTCATCAGCCCGAGAGGCTTGTCTCCTCCCCCACCGGGGCGGGCAGAGCTGGGAGCTGAGGCTCGGGCTTCGGGCGGAGCGCCGGGGGAGGACTGGGGTTGGCGGCGTGAACACAGCCTGCAGGGGGTTAGTGTGCCACGGCTAGCGGGGAGAGAGTCCGGGGAAAAGTCTGGACCCGCCGAAGAGGCAAGAGACTTTTTCTACCCTCTTTGTTTCCTGGTGCGCGAGGAGAGGGGATTAAGAGCGCCGCTTAAAGGAGCTCCAGAGACGGGCGCGAGTCGCAGCTAAAAGCACGGACCCCAGAGACAGGCATGAGACGCTAAGGCTGCTGCTGCCGCCACCAAGAAGCCTGTGTGCGAGCACAGGTCACTATCCACACCTCCCCTCCCAGGAGCCTGTGCAGCCCGCCACTGCCAGGGTCCCGGGATCCATGGACAACTTCCCCGGGAGAACGCAGGGCGCACCTCAGGCTGGTGAAACGTTGCGCCGGCCTCTGCCGCCGCAGGCTCGCCCCGCATCCGTACCCCTCCCTCCCCCTGGCCTGAGTGAGCCAGAGCCCCTGAATCAGCTGCTCCTTTAACCCCGTCCTGTCTGAGCGAAGAACAGATGCCCTCCGGCGACCTACACGCAGAGGCGGGGCCAAATCCAAAGCTGAGCCCTGGGAGCTGTGAGAACAAAGAAGAGAAAAGGAAATCTCTCCCAGCAGCCTCAGAAGCAGCGGATTAAAGCTCCACAATCAACTTGATGTACCCTGCATCTGTGGAATACATGAATAGACAACGAATAATCCCAAATTGAGGACGTGGACTTTGACAGCAAGATTTATGATTTTTTCCCCTTTTCCTCTTTTTGTGAGAGTGTATGTGTATGCCTGTGTGAGATTTTGTCTGTATAGCTTTGCTTCCAGCATTTGTCCTAGGGTTCTATCCGTCCGTTTTTGTTTTTTTTTTTTTAATTTTTTCCTTAATAATTATTTTTTATTTTAATAACTTTATTTTATTTTATCTTACTTTATTTTATTTTACTTTATCTTCTTTCTTTTTTACCTTCCCTCCTTCCTTCCTCCCTCCCTCCTTTCTTTCTTTCTACTTCTACCAATTCTTTCTTTCTACTTTTTCTCCCTTTTATTCTGAGCCGTGTGGATGAAAGGCTCTTGGTGCTGCAACCAGGAGTCAGTGCTGTGCCTCTGAGGTGGGAGAGCCAACTTCAGGACACTGGTCCACAAGAGACCTCCCAGCTCCACATAATATCGAACGGCAAAAATCTCCCAGAGATCTCCATCTCAACACCAGCAGCCAGCTTCACTCAACAACCAGCAAGCTACAGTGCAGGACACCCTATGCCAAACAACTAGCAAGACATGACCACAACCCCACCCATTAGCAGAGAGGCTGCCTAAAATCATAATAAGTCCACAGACACCCCAAAACACACCAACAGACTTTCTGACTTGCCCACCAGAAAGACAAGATCCAGCCTCATCCACCAGAACACAGGCACTAGTCCCCTCCACCAGGAAGCCTACACAACCCACTGAATCAACCTTAGCCACTGGGGACAGACACCAAAAACAACAGGAACTACAAACCAGCAGCCTGCAAAAAGGAGATCCAAAACACAGTAAGATAAGCAAAATGAGAAGACAGAAAAACACACAGCAGTTGAAGGAGTAAGACAAAAACCCACCAGACCTAACAAATGAAGAGGAAATAGGCAGTCTACCTGAAAAAGAATTCAGAATAATGATAGTAAAGATAATCCAAAATCTTGGAAATAGAATAGACAAAATGCAAGAAACATTTAACAAGGACCTAGAAGAACTAAAGATGAAACAAGCAGTGATGAACAACACAATAAATGAAATTAAAAATACTCTAGATGGGATCAATAGCAGAATAACTGAGGCAGAAGAACGGATAAGTGGCCTGGAAGGTAAAATATTGGAAATAACTACTGCAGAGCAAAATAAAGAAAAAAAATGAAAGAACTGATGACAGTCTCAGAGACCTCTGGGACAACATTAAATGCACCAACATTCGAATTATAGGGGTTCCAGAAGAAGAAGAGAAAAAGAAGGGGACTGAGAAGATATTTGAAGAGATGCTAGTTGAAATGGGAAAGGAAAGAGTTAATCAAGTCCAGGAAGCACAGAGAGTCCCATACAGGATAAATCCAAGGAGAAATACGCCAAGACACATATTAATCAAACTGTCAAAGATTAAATACAAAGAAAACATATTAAAAGCAGCAAGGGAAAAACAACAAATAACACACAAGGGAATCCCCATAAGGTTAACAGCTGATCTTTCAGCAGAAACTCTGCAAGCCAGAAGGGAGTGGCAGGACATATTTAAAGTGATGAAGGAGAAAAACCTACAACCAAGATTACTCTACCCAGCAAGGATCTCATTCGGATTTGATGGAGAAATTAAAATCTTTACAGACAAGCAAAAGCTGAGAGAGTTCAGCACCACCAAACCAGCTTTACAACAAATACTAAAGGACCTTCTCTAGGCAAGAAACACAAGAGAAGGAAAAGACCTACAATAACGAACCCAAAATAATTAAGAAAATGGGATTAGGAACATACATATTGATAATTACCTTAAATGTAAATGGATTAAATGCTTCCACCAAAAGACACAGATTGGCTGAATGGATACAAAAACAAGACCCATATATATGCTGTCTACAAGAAACCCACTTCAGACCTAGAGACACATACAGACTGAAAGTAAGGGGATGGAAAAAGATATTCCATGCAAATGGAAACCAAAAGAAAGCTGGAGTAGCAATTCTCATATCAGACAAAATAGACTTTAAAATAAAGACCATTAGAAGAGACAAAGAAGGACACTACATAATGTTCAAGGGATCGATCCAAGACGAAGGTATAACAATTGTAAATATTTATGCACCCAACATAGGAACACCTCAATACATAAGGCAAATACTAACAGCCATAAAAGGGGAACTTGACAGTAACACATTCATAGTCGGAGACTTTAACACCCCACTTTCACCAATGGACAGATCATCCAAAATGAAAATAAATAAGGAAACACAAGCTTTAAATGATACATTAAACAAGATGGACTTAATTGATATTTATAGGACATTCCATCCAAAAACAACAGAATACACATTTTTCTCAAGTGCTCATGGAACATTCTCCAGGATAGATCATATCTTGGGTCACAAATCAAGCCTTGGTAAATTTAAGAAAATTGAAATTGTATCAAGTATCTTTTCCAACCACAACGCTATGAGACTAGATATCAATTACAGGAAAAGATCTGTAAAAAATACAAACACATGGAGGCTAAACAATACACTACTTAATAACAAAGTGATCACTGAAGCAATCAAAGAGGAAATCAAAAAATACTTAGAAACAAATGACAATGGAGACACAATGACCCAAAACCTATGGGATGCAGCAAAAGAAGTTCTAAGAGGGAAGTTTATAGCAATACAATCTTACCTTAAGAAACAGGAAACATCTCGAATAAACAACCTAACCTTGCACCTAAAGCAATTAGAGAAAAAGGAACAAAAAAACCCCAAAGTTAGCAGAAGGAAAAAAATCATAAAAATCAGATCAGAAATAAATGAAAAAGAAATGAAGGAAACTATAGAAAAGATCAATAAAACTAAAAGCTGGTTCTTTGAGAAGATAAACAAAATTGATAAACCATTAGCCAGACTCATCAAGAAAAAAAGGGAGAAGGCTCAAATCAATAGAATTAGAAATGAAAAAGGAGAAGTAACAACTGACACTGCAGAAATACAAAAGATCATGAGAGATTACTACAAGCAACTCTATGCCAATAAAATGGACAACCTGGAAGAAATGGACAAATTGTTAGAAATGCACAACCTGTCAAGACTGAACCAGGAAGAAATAAAAAATATGAACAGACCAATCACAAGCACTGAAATTGAAACTGTGATTAACAATCTTCCAACAAACAAAAGCCCAGGACCAGATGGCTTCACAGGTGAATTCTATCAAACATTTAGAGAAGAGCTAACACCTATCCTTCTCAAACTCTTCCAAAATATAGCAGAGGGAGGAACACTCCCAAACTCATTCTAAGAGGCCACCATCACCTTGATACCAAAACCAGACAAGGATGTAACAAAGAAAGAAAACTACAGGCCAATATCACTGATGAACATAGATGCAAAAATCCTCAACAAAATACTAGCAAACAGAATCCAACAGCACATTAAAAGGATCATACACCACGATCAAGTGGGGTTTATCCCAGGAATGCAAGGATTCTTCAGTATACGCAAATCAATCAACGTGATACACCATATTAACAAACTGAAGGAGAAAAATCATATGATCATCTCAATAGATGCAGAGAAAGCTTTCAACAAAATTCAACACCCATTTATGACAAAAACCCTGCAGAAAGTAGGCATAGAGGGAAGTTTCCTCAACATAATAAAGGCCATATATATGACAAACCCACAGCCAACATCATCCTCAATGGTGAAAAACTGAAACCATTTCCACTAAGATCAGGAACAAGACAAGGTTGTCCACTCTCACCAGTCTTATTCAACATAGTTTTGGAGGTTTTAGCCACAGCAATCAGAGAAGAAAAGGAAATAAAAGGAATCCAAATCAGAAAAGAAGAAGTAAAGCTGTCACTGTTTGCAGATGACATGATACTATACATGGAGAATCCTAAAGATGCTACCAGAAAACTACTAGAGCTAATCAATGAATTTGGTAAAGTAGCAGGATACAAAATTAATGCACAGAAATCTCTTGCATTCCTATACACTAATGATGAAAAATCTGAAAGTGAAATCAAGAAAGCACTCCCATTTACCATTGCAACAAAAAGAATAAAATAATCTAGGAATAAACCTACCTAAGGAGACAAAAGACCTGTATGTAGAAAATTATAAGACACTGATGAAAGAAATTGAAGATGATACAAATAGATGGAGAGATATACCATGTTCTTGGATTGGAAGAATCCACATTGTGAAAATGACTCTACTACCCAAAGCAATCTACAGATTCAATGCAATCCCTATCAAACTACCACTGGCATTTTTCACCAAACTAGAACAAAAAATTTCACAATTTGTATGGAAACACAAAAGACCCCGAATAGCCAAAGCAATCTTGATAACGAAAAACGGAGCTGGAAGATTCAGGCTCCCTGACTTCAGACTATACTACAAAGCTACAGTAATCAAGACTGTATGGTACTGGCACAAAAACAGAAAGATCAATGGAACAGGATAGAAAGCCCAGAGATAAACCCACACACATATGGTCACCTTATCTTTGATAAAGGAGGCAGGAATGTACAGTGGAGAAAGGACAGTCTCTTCAATAAGTGATGCTGGGAAAACTGGACAGTTACATGTAAAAGTATGGGATTAGATCACTTCCAAACACCATATACAAAAATAAGCTCAAAATGGATTAAAGACCTAAATGTAAGGCCAGAAACTATCAAACTCTTAGAGGAAAACATAGGCAGAACACCCTATGACATAAATCACAGCAAGATCTTTTTTGACCCACATCCTAGAGAAATGGAAATAAAAACAAAAATAAACAAATGGGACCTAATGAAACTTCAAAGCTTTTGCACAGCAAAGGAAACCATAAACAAGACCAGAAGACAATCCTCAGAATGGGAGAAAATATTTGCCAATGAAGCAACTGACAAAGGATTAATCTCCAAAATTTAGAAGCAGCTCAATAACATAAAAACAAACAACCCAATTCAAAAATGGGCAGAAGACCTAAATCGACATTTCTCCAAAGAAGATATACAGACTGCCAACAAACACATGAAAGAATGTTCAACATCATTAATCATTAGAGAAATGCAAATCAAAACTACAATGAGATATCATCTCACACCAGTCAGAATGGCCATCATCAAAAAATCTAGAAACAATAAATGCTGGAGTGGGTGTGGAGAAAAGGGAACACTGTTGCACTGCTGGTGGGAATGTAAATTGATACAGCCACTATGGAGAACAGTATGGAGGTTCTTTAAAAACTACAAATAGAACTACCATATGACCCAGCAATCCCACTACTGGGCATATACCCTGAGAAAACCATAATTCAAAAAGAGTCATGTACCAAAATGTTCATTGCAGCTCTATTTACAATAGCCCGGAGATGGAAACAACCTAAGTGTCCATCATCGGATGAATGGATAAAGAAGATGTGGCACATATATACAATGGAATATTACTCAGCCATAAAAAGAAACGAAATTGAGCTATTTGTAATGAGGTGGATAGACCTAGAGTCTGTCATACAGAGTGAAGTAAGTCAGAAAGAGAAAGACAAATACCATACGCTAACACATATATATGGAATTTAAGAAATAATAATGTCATGAAGAACCTAGGGGTAAGACGGGAATAAAGACACAGACCTACTAGAAAATGGACTTGAGGACATGGGGAGCGGGAAGGGTAAGCTGTGACAAAGCGAGAGAGAGGCATGGACATATATACACTACCAAATGTAAGGTAGATAGCTAGTGGGAAGCAGCCGAATAGCACAAGGAGATCAGCTCGGTGCTTTGAGACCACCTAGAGGGGTGGGATAGGGAGGGAGGGAGGGAGGGAGACGCAAGAGAGAAGAGATATGGGAACATATGTATACGTATAACTGATTCATTTTGTTATGAAGCAGAAAGTAACACACCATTGTAAAGCAATTATACTCCAATAAAGATGTAAAAAAATGAAAAAATAAAAGAAATAAAAGACTCTTTTTGCCCAAAGGATATAGATACTCTGTGGAACGTCTGGATGAGACCCACTGGCTTTGGGTCTTTTGCCCTCCTTGGGTCACTGTGCAAACCAGCTGATGTGAGTCTACCTTGAACTACATGAACAAAACGAAGGGTGCATGGGATTCTGGCCAGCCATGCACCTGGCAGGTGCTGACAAAGAACAAGAAGGGCTAGCTAAGAGGATTGTCCCTAGGGAGGTTTAATTTTACTTTCGCTAGGGCAGGTCTCGTCTCTCGTGAAATTTCAAAATAGTCTGGCATTTAGAAAATTCCAATATTTACCAATAAGGTTTTAATCTAGTGCTCAAAGATGGCTTGCAAGTAAATATTGGTGACTGTTTTTTTCTAAAATGTTTATATATATACTTTTGATCCTGATGATTTCTATTTCCAAATATCTAGAACCCCTGGTTTGGGTGAATCCTCCTATTTTCGAATTGATCTCTATTAGATTCCACAGAATATAACTAGGCATATTTTAGATGCACAAGCGGTATTTGTCAAATTGCATTGAATAAATTTTGGAATTATATCTGCCACCAGCTTAAACCTTTGGACTTTCAAGGAACAGATCATTGTAACTGAGCAATGTTTTAGCTACTAAATAGCAACATTTAGCCTGGACACACTTGCTGTCTTTTTATTATTTTTCATGCTGATGCTTTTCTTATGCTGCCGGCTATCTTATTAGTACCTCCTGTTGGGAAATATATTTCGTTAGCATGGTATCTTAATAATCATCCAGGTGGCTTACTCAGGGTTTCCCAATGCCCAGCACACCCAGGGATTATAATGTGGTAAATATGTGGGTAAAGTGACTGCATTTAAAAAAAAATCCATTACTGACTGAATATTTTTTAAACTGTGATTTAGGCACTTTGATAACATATAGACTCAATCTGCCTTAGGAAATATGACTTCTGATAGACTGAAGAATCTTTCCTTATGGGTTATAATTTGGAATAATAATTTTAAAAAGGCCCTTTAAAGAACTCCGTATCTAAATGTGGAAGGAAGAGTTTTGTAATTTCAAACCCATCAGGCCGTTTTCAGCAGCTCCTTGTTTGATTAGGCTCATTAGCCTGGGTACCTGGGGGAAAGTCATTGTAACCAAATTAATATTGTATAAAACAATTTTTGTTTCTTATTGGCTTCACTTTCTCCTAAGTGACTATTTCACTATTAAAGAAACACATCCAGACACAGTTTTCATCTTCTTGTGCAAAGCCCAGCATGACAGACTATGTATTTTTTTTTTTTTTTTTTTTTTGCGGCACGCGGGCCTCTCACTGTTGTGGCCTCTCCCGTTGCAGAGCACAGGCTCCGGACGCGCAGGCTCAGCAGCCATGGCTCACGGGCCCAGCCGCTCCGCGGCATGTGGGATCTTCCCGGTCCTGGGCACGAACCCGTGTCCTCTGCATCGGCAGGCGGACTCTCAACCACTGTGCCACCAGGGAAGCCCCAGACTATGTATTTTTGCTGTACTTCAAGTTATTTTCTTATTCTTCGGTTATTTCCAATATAATTTTTCTTTATACAACCATTATTTAAACAATGTGTAGTTATATTTATTTACTTTTTTGCCCTCCTCTCATTCCTCAAAAGCTTTGAAGCAGCTTACAATAATACCTATAGTGCTATGTGATGCGTACTTCATCACTGGGCAAAGTCATCAGGAATCTGACAAATTAATTCAATGCTGATAAATTTTGGAAAGATAGTAAATGTCTTTTATAGTTGGGAATTTCTGCCATTCATAATTTGGAGCTTTTAGATCACAATGCCATTTTTTTCCCCCAGGAAGCTAAGAAATCATAGTGGCAGGTAAGAGTTTACAAATGGCTAATTATAGTCAATTCCTGATTATACTTGGGGGAGTCATTGCCGATTATCTTCTGCAAATCTTGCTTCTGAGTTCCATTGACATTCAAACAGAATGGGCTATAAAGTCATTTGTGGTTATTACTCAATACCTTTTGTCTAATTTCCCTTTCCCATGTAACCTATCACCCAGCAGGAGATCTTTTATGCCAAAACACTTAATTACTTGCCCCAAATCGGTGCAGGTTAAAAACAAAACAAAAAATGAAACCATCCTAAAAACAAATATGGCATATTTATAGGCTTTCACCCTGATTCCTGATTTGTTTTTACCTGTTTGACTTGAGGCTACTTGCAGAGAACCCAGAGGAAGTGGCAGCCTTTTTGAAGGTACAGCAAATCTAAGATATTACCTGCTCTCCTGTTCCTGGAGCCTCCACCGTGTTGGCAGGGGTCATGAGACCATAGTTTGGGCAAGAGAGATACTGTGTCTTCCACATGTGCTACAAAACTTGACGTGTGTGAGGGTGCTTCTGTGTTTATGTAAAGATATATATTAAAAGAGAGAAAACTTAGTTTATTTGTGTCCGCATATGTGATTTGTGTCTGCATATGTGTGAGCATTATGTTTTTAAGCCTATGTGAAAGTAAATAAAATACAAATAAATAAAATAATTCAATTAAATGCAATCCATGCCCTCTGTGCAGATGATGAAGACCCACATCCTTCTACATTCTTACCCACGAAATGATGCTTGTGTCTTTATAGATCTTTATTCTCCAATTCCAGGATATTTTTCCTCAAATGAATTTTATTTTTTTCCTTGCAGTTCTGAAGCTTTTCTGGGTAAATGTCAAGGACATCTCATGGGCTAAAAGGTAAGCTTTTTTATTTTTAAACAAAGATTTGTACCCCTAACCCCACCCATGAAAAGACCAAACTGTTTTGTGCTGCTCTTCTTCACAATTGCACATCCTGAATTTCCCTTGAATATTCCTCTGAAAGAGGAAATTTTTCCCCTTCCTTGTCGCAGTTTTAGCTTCTGAATACACTGTTGGCTTGGATGCTGTCCTTGCTGTTGACCTCCTCCCCTTGTTTTTAGAGGACCATGTGACACTCAGAAGGAAATGCTTTAAGTGTTTTTCTACTTCACCTGTGAGGAGATCTAATGTATTTCATCATTAGACTCCTGTGGAAATATACAATGAAACTATGGGATCTGGTTAGCGCCAGAGGCAAAGTACTACTAACTCATCCCCAAAGATTGCTTTTTGATTAAGGGGCTCTTGCTGTAAGGTGCTCAGCCTTTCTTGCGGCCGATATGAACTACTATTCTTGGCTGAATAACGTATGTTGAACATCTGTTGTTTTTTTTTTTTTAAGAAATAGCAATTATATTAAGGAGTCCTCATGTGAGGTATAATTCCTTGAAAATTTCAAATAGAATTTAATAAGTGAACTCAACATTGCGGCTTAGTGGTAGGCAGAAATTCATAAGGGAGAGAGGGTGGTGGAGAGAGATAGGGGTAATTCTTCACCCAAATATTTCATGGATGAATGGGACCACGTCAAAGTTAATTCAGACTAGAAATCTTCCCTGCTTTAAGAAAATGAAAGGTAGTCAAATGAATAGCTGAGCTTAAGAAACAGATAACTTTTTTCTTCCCTCTCACATACCCTGAACAGTTAAAGCAGCTTGCCCTTAGGTGTTATTTATTTTTTATTTTTATTTTTGGAAAGGAGAAAGAAGTGAAAAGGAGTAGGGGTAAGCCGAGGGCAACTATATAATTTATTGTCCAAAATGGGACACTTTTGGAGCTAAAGGAACTCTATTTAATAATTATACTGGATAAAAGACATAAATCGGGACTCTCACAGGCAGAGATGTTTGGTGACCCCTGGGAGGTACAGTTAATAGGGCTTTATGTCCCTGGTCTTGTAGCCTTGCTGCGACCACGAGCTCACAGTGGAAACATCATTTCTACTGATGACTTTTTTTTCCCCAAGGTTTTGATCACAAACTCTCTGTGTTGCAGGCAATCTCGATTACACTTTGTGGTAGGATAGGTTTTCTGTTCTTGGCATTCTGTTATTAGATTAACAAGCATTTTATTGTTTCTTTTGTATGAGGGCTTTTCATATTTGGTACAATTGAAATGTGAAAAAAGGAAAAAAGTATTTAATAGGACAGCTAAAAAAGAACATCAAATCCCACTATTTGAAATCTCTTTCGCTGTTAGCTATCTTTTGTTCTTCAGAGCCTGTCTATCTGAATCCAGCCTCTTTTCTTTTCATCATGATATTGTTTTCTCATTTTTACTGGGGAAGGAAGAAGGCAGAAAGGAATTTGTTGCGATTGTTTTATAAAAATCTGAGTGATTCTTCTTTCATACTAAGGCTTTCTCAAGAATGGAATGTATGATTAGTACGTAGGCTTGGCCTAACATGATAGCCTTTGGGGCTTCTTAAAGTTTGAAACAGAAGAGACCAATTTTAAGCAAGATCCATTGTGTTCTAACATTAGGAAAACGTACTTTCTGGTTCCATTCATCAGCTCTAAGAGCTTTTTAGATGGCAGCTTTCTGTTGCATTTATTTTAAAATGAAACGGCCGTGTGAATGACAAGAAAGTTCACTTAAGGAAAAGAAATGAGGAATCAAGCTAAATTGTTGATTTAATTTAAAAATATTGTATAGTCAGATTTCTTGCAGGCATTTTGAGCATATTATGTTTGTCGGAGAGCAAGCAAACCAGCCAATACACTTCTTTCTGCCTGGAAGAAAACGGGGAATCAGAAAGAAAAGAACATGTTAATGAATTTCTGAACTCCTAAATCCCATTATAGAAAATAATCAAAGTATGTCGATGGCGTTTGTTGGCAAATGGCGACTGAGTGTGGATTATAAGAAGGCGCCCCCTCTGGGAAGGCTAATGACAAAATGGAGTTTCCTTGAGAAAGATGGCGCCCAGGTGTGTTTGGATGCCTTCCTCTACCCCACAGAGGGGGGCAGAATCGAGTCACGCGTATCTTGGGGAGGACCGTCAGGGCCATGGTGTCTATGAGTAGAGTTTTAGTTTTTGTATATTAAATAAGAAGGATACAGGGGAAAAAATCTTCAAAGAACATCAAAAAATGTTAATTTGTAAAGCCACCTTTCACATTCCTCATGTTTTGGAGAAAGTGATTGAAGAATTAGTTACAGCATTGAGAGTAAGCATTGGCAATATCATTTGTCACCAGTCAGCTCTGATTTCAAATTCTCTCTCAACACTGTTAGCTGTGTGACTTGGATATGCTACTTAACTTCTCTGGTCTCATTTTACTCATTTGGAAGCGGGATAATGAAGTTCAGCTCTCAAGGCTGAAGGTGAGGATTACATACATGAAGGTAAGTGTCTGGCATGGAGGGTGCATTCAGTTTTTGCTTATTGGTGTAGAATGTGAATATGTCTGGCTTCTGATTTTTAAGGATGTACTTGTGTCCTTAGCGTATCACTACACACTATCAAACACATCAGTAAGCACTGTTAAGTGTAGCAATAGGCACTATTAAGGAATAAATGAAAATAGTAGTCTCGTATAATAAGATGGCCAAAAAAAGTGCTAAATTGTAGGTTGGGAGTGGCAGCCTCTGTCACTGCATGATTTGTATTTTTTTTTTCTTTGTCATAGAAACTGAAGAATATATGTGCTAATATTTCTTTACGATGAATGTGGTTCATTGCCCTTCGTCATGCTGGTGTAGAAATATTTAGGCAAAAACTGTATTTCATGGATCAGAGTTGAATCTAGCATGTCGGTTACGCTTACTCAATAAAAGGAACCCTTTTAATAAATAACTTTAATGGACATTGTGTTTTAAAATGTAAAGTTATTAGGACATTTGCTGGGCAATCTGTTTTTTATTTGTACAAGTTAAATTCTGTCCCTTGGTGATGAGCACTTTATTTGGTTTCTGTCACATCTTTTCTACAGAAAAGCCTTACTTGTGGAACTAATGACACGACCGGATTACACATGGAATTAAGTGATAGGAAATATTTCTAAAAGACTGCCTTTATGAAACTGCTAATAAGTTGATGCCTGTTTTCCATTAATGACCTGAAAAACAAGTGAAGTCTGTGGCATTTCCAACAAAATTGTGTAAATTACAGTATTTCTGCCCTTTTATGCAGAAGAGAATTCCTTTTGGTGGTCACATATCTATGATTCAAATAGGTGCAGATCCTTTTCGAAGTGTACAAAATATTGTTAGAGTTATTTGCTGGGCATTCTTTTGAAACTAAGAAATGGACTAATATAGTGAAATTATTTAGGATAGAGCATGAAGAATATATTATATAAATGGAGAAATTCTTAGCCCTGCTCCTCATTTAAACTAGTAATGCTATTCTTTTTATTAAAATAATGGAGATAAGTTGTATGGATTTGTCCTGTAAGCTAATCAACATTATTGTTTGCTTGTCACACAGTGATCGTAGTATTATTATATAAATAACATTGTTTCACATTTGACATTAGAAAAAATGTGAGTTGGACTTTTAACATCAATGACACTTCTCACCAGCTACACATGCGTTTTCCAACATTCGTGGTTCCAGTATAAGTGGTGTGTAAATGCAAGAATAAAAGACAATGTCGGGTTTGCAGGAGATAGAATTAGACTTGTCCGATGACTGGGGTGGAGATGCAGCCACGGTTCTCTCAGCACGGCTTGCCGCTCAGGGAAGCTCCATCGTGGCATTATAGTGCTTTTTCAAGCTGTCTGACTTTTAACTTACAACATCTAAGTATTGCAATGCCTTCTTCTCGTCACGGTTGCTAAAAACACACAGCCTTTTGTCAGGCTACAGAATGTTTTAATTCCCAATGCAAATCTGGATGACATGTTTGTTACGCTAGCAGATATACCTGACAGATCCTATTTTGAGTTTTCCAGGAAAAAACACATGGCAGCACGTTTGTGGGATATCAGTCCTTTTATGTGAGCATAGCATGCCTATTAGTAAATGGGGAAACCATTTCAAACTGGAGTTGATTTGATAGAAAAATAACTTGCAAGTTGTGTTTGTATAATTCCTAGGGTAAGATCATTTTAGCAGATCTAGTTGTTAGTTATAAGACCAATTTTATGGTTTGCATGAAGCAGTAAATAATAGTAAAGGCAGGTCAAAATAAAGCTTTCATCACACCTTTGTTAACCTTTAGAAATATATTCATTGAGTTTTGGGGTTACTTACACGTATGTATACAGAACGTGTAAAGAATTATGGTGCATGCATTTAAAGGACCTATAAAAACAGAACAATTACATACACGTTTCTGAAACCGTTAAGTCATAGGTGTTCATAAAAGTATGCTGGTGTATTTAATATTCGGTGCAAAAATAGATATTAAGAAAGCTTTCCTTGAGATTTAAACTCCATCTTTTATTTATAATGAGATACTTTAACCACCAAAACACAGGTTCAAGTTCCGGTCACTTGGATGTGAGGAAACCTACCTGGAATGAACTGTTGGTCACAGTTTTTAATAACGTTATGGGTTTGACTGTGGACACAGTGTCTCTAGGTAAATAAAGTTCGTTGGGCCCAAGAGCAGATTATAGATCAAATTACACTGTCCCAAAGTTATCCATTTCTGTTTTTAGAATTAAAGGAAAGGAAAATACAGTTGAGCTGTTTTTGAAACTTTTTATTAATTTTTCTTAGGAACACCACAAAGATTTTAAAAACGTGTTTCTCAACTACCAAGTGTTGGTATTTGCAGGGTGTCAGCAGTACCCTTACTTCCTTCCCTTTCCCATCCATTACATCTTTGGCATGCTTTGGTTTCATTCTTACGTAAAGTGTTTTTATTTTGAATTGATCATACTCCATTTGGTATTTATTATCTGAGGCTATCCCATATACGTAAATGTGGAAAGAGCTAGAAGTACAAAAACTAGGTGGAAATGGATTAGAAATTAGCATATACCCCTTTAATTTTTTCACTGAAAACACAAGAAGCCTATTTAAAGCATTTTAATCTTATTTGAAAAAATTGTTGTGTTGGTTCAATTAATATGTTCAAACTTCCTTACTCAGGAGCAAAATTGCGATAAAGTATTCAGCTTTCTATTTGCAGCCCTGACTGTGGCATCTTTAAAAAGGAGCTTATCTTGTTTCAGTTTGCAGGCCACCAAAAGCTATTTTCCTCTTAATACAGGTACAAGAAAGACTAAGCACCTTGCCTTACTGCTATAGGAGAGAATATTCTTAGACTCTACTCACTTATTGAAAGGGGGTGGTGAATTGACTAGGAAGTTCTGTTTTATTTTGGTATTTTCAGTACCTTATAAGATATTAAGATCTATTGAATTAGTTGCCATTGTGAAGATTTGGTGAGTCATTGAAGAAATTGCCTTTTGAGTTTTCTTTTTTTCTTTCTTTCTGATTATAAAGTACCTGCTGGAGGGCCCAGGTATATCTAGGTTAATGTGTTTCTATTTCAGTACCCAAAAAACAAATGTGAGATCTTGGAAGGGTCACATCCACATCCCAGTTGACAGTAATTGCATAGGAATGAGTACCTGCTGGAGAGGTGTGGGCTCCGAGGTAGAGCAAGGAGAATGGGAGATGGGAGGATTTAAACAAAAACTTTAACTGTAAAAGAAACAAGTTTTCCTCTGGGAAATTACTCAGACTGCAAAATAGATTAGTTTATGCCTTTGGCACTTAAAAGAAAAGTCCTTAGATTCACAGCCTCCCGTGCTAGAAGTATTTCCTAGGTTAATTCTCTGGAAATTAAATCTGGCCCTGTTTCTTGCCATTTTGCTCCCTTTTTTCTGTTCCCATTTCTCTTTTCACCCCCATATCATTTTATTCTCTCTCTTTAAGATCTGCCCACTTTTCTCTTTCCCTTCATCAACTTTTCCACCTATTGAAATGGGAACAGTGCTGACATCCCCCCGCCATCTTTGCCCCCCGCCAGAATAAATCACTACTAGCCTGCATCACCAATGGACTCATTTTAGTCCATTTCCTACGTACAACCCTTAACTGTTGGCCTTGAAGAACAGCTGGTTGCTCACATATCCGTCCCTCTGACTGTACTGTGAGCACCTTGAAGGCAACGGTGCCATTTGTTTTCTTCTATACTCCAACCTCACACCCTTTTGCACAGAGTGGGCACTCAGAATAGGTTAAACTTCATGTTCGTGGTTAATCCTTATCAGCAAATTAGCCCTTAAACTCTTTGAAGAATCATCTTCCATTTTCTTTTCAAGTTCACAGCTTTCCTTTTTCACTTTTGTCTTTTTACACCTGCCTCCCCGCCTCCTGTTCACTCCCTGAGATACCCGCTAAGTGCCCCTACAGAGAGGAGTGGAGAGACCCGCGCGTTTGGAGTGTGTCTGCTCTGTGTGCTACAGGCACTGGGGGAGTCTCTGGTCCCCAGAAGGGAGCTGAAGAGAGACCAGGACTAAGAAAGAAATTGTATTGTACTAACAAGAAATCACTGGGAAATCAATTTAAGACTTTGACAAGAATTTCCCAGCAGTTGGTTGTCTAGAAAAGGGAAGAAAAAAAGCAGAGAAAGAAATAGTGCTTTATGCGGAATACCAAATAGTTCCATATGACAGTGCAAATCAGGTTTGAATGCCAGAAGCGTAGAAATTAAAGCCCACTCAGCCATTAGGTTGCCTGTCTTGATCAAGAAGGCGTGGAGAGTCGTTCCCTCGGAAAAGCAAAGCGAAGGAAATGTAGGAAAGGCATTTGAAGGTGAGAGGCTTAAAATAAGAACGTTTTGCAGTTGGTTCCAAATGAAAGCCGCTGCAAGTTGGTAAAACAGTGCTAATGTATCCCTAAAATGGGATAAAGTAAACAAAATGTTCGATCAGGTCCTGCCTCTTAATACTAAGGAAATCATCTTATGAAAAGATAAAAAGGAGGCATTACAATCCTAAATAAAATGGCTTTGTGAAATGGATCACTTAGAAGTATGGTTTGTGGCTTCATTTTGTATGACACATTGGCACACATACATGAAACAAATTGCTCTGAGTATTCTAACATGCAATTCCAAGGTCTCCTGCTTTTGGTTTGTGTTTTACATAAGTGGTTTCTGTGTTTGTGCCTTTACTGATGGGAATTCATTTATAACCTGCTGCGGTGGACTCTCTGACTGTCCTTTTTGATGAACTGCTTTTCAGTTCGTAACATTTTTTTGAGGTTTCTGTCATGAAAGGCTTCTTCAAATGCTACATAGTATAACAGAAAATTGCATCAAGAAGGAAGCTGGAGTCAAGGTTAGATAAAGAAAACAAAACCTTTCTATTACTTCCTCCTATATTTCTTAAACTAGTTGATAATGGGCACTGGTTTATTTTGTAATATTGTGAAATCTGGGGTCAAGGGGAAATTTACTGAGAAAAGTAAATGGAAGCTTTCAACTTCTAAAAAAATAATGCAGTTTAGTAAGAGATATACGTTGACTAGAGGTTGAGAGTCTGGCAAGATGTCGAGGCCAAGGTCAGAGAACCTAGTCCAGCATTATTTGTTGGCCATTTTTAAGGAGCAAAAGGAGTCATATCCCAGCACCCCATTCTCACCACCAGGGGCACGAGAGCTACTTGGAAAAAAAGATCAGAGCCCTTCTCTCCTCCCCACTGCGCATCAGGGGCTGAAGATCGCAGCTTTTGCAAATGACCCCAACATTGTTTTTTTCTTCCACGGCTGGTTTTATTTATACCTCTGCTTCAGCTTATCTCTGAGCAAGCTTGGTGGCCCTGTTTCTGCCTCTCAATAAATCCGAGGGACTCGGCTAAAGTCAAAGAAGCTTTAACATTATAGTAGACACTTTATTTTTAATAGACCAACAAGGTAATATAACATCTTCACAGAGAGACAGAGCGATTCACTTTACATAAGCCCCATATACGAGCCATTTGCTACCAGAGCTGTACCACATTATCTGCGTGCACCATCTGAGAGGGGCCAATTCAAGTTTCACTTCTTCCCTGAAGCCTTCCCTGTTTCACGAAGATGCTCTATTTCATGAAATTTCTCCTCGTACTGAAAGCCTATTGTAATGTATTCGCTTTCTGCAGCCCACAATTAATTACAAATAACCACACCCTCTTCATGCAGAGGTTTGAATAGCAGTGCTAAAGCAAATCTCCCAGCACTCACTTACTTGATTGCAGAGGAGAGGGACATAATTATGTAAAAACCAAGGCACATGTCTTAGGTGTGCAGCTATTTATTGTCCACATACTCCATGGCACACCATAAGTTAAGTGCTGGGCGTGAAAAAGTGAATAAAAACTTTAAAGAGCTTACAGTTTAGTAGAACAGATTTATAGACTAAAAAATTACCTTCTATTCAATGTGGTATAGCTAGAAATACACCCAGCGTCAGGGTGGCCCAGAAACAAGTCTGATGATTTCTACCCTGGACTCAGGAAATGGTATCAGAAGTCTCCTTGGAGATTCTTATTTCTAGGTTGGGTTCAAAGCATGACAAGGATCATTGTTGTTGTTGTTTTTTAAGCGGACAAGTAAAGGAAAAGACACTCAATGCATAGTGGCGGCGGTAGTGTGAAAGAGCATATATTTGTGCTTAGAACCTAAACAGACTTCTCAATTGCCGGAATATAATAATTATAGAGAATGGCACTAATGGGAAGGAAAAAAACACCTAGGAGATAAAGCTGAACAAATAACCTAGAGATGTGGTCATGACAGGTCTAGCATGTGATGACTGGGAACGGCAGATTGGGATTAGCAAAGTCACAATGAGAGTAGCATCTGATGGGGAGATGCTGCTGATGGGGAGGAAGGATGCGTGGGTACAAGAACCTTAGAAGTCCTGAAACTGGGGACCACTTGGTGTCCAGACAGATGGCTTTCCAAGACTCAGTAACTCCTGGAAGCGCTGTGCTCCCACAGCTCAGGACAGTGACTGATAGGCGGAGTTAGGATCCCAAGCCATCAAGGAAGGGAAAAATGACATGCAGTAAGCTATGTTGATGAAGCCAGGCAAGTGTGTAATAGAGTTTAGGATGCCATCAAACGTTGAATATTAGAAACAGTATTTTTTGGTGCTTAAAGATGTGTTAGTTTATAAATGTATGGATGTTCTTATTCTCTGACCAGACCAGCTATATTAGGTATTACTGTTATCTAGGCTATTTTTTCATATCCATGTTAGGCTAGTTTTACCTTTGAGAATTTAAGTTCCTTATTGACAGATAGCTCACATCATACTACCCTACGTGTCTGAAGCCAATGCTGTAGGTCTTTGATAAAATTTTTATGATTGTTTTTAGACCATGGTCCATTAGACTTCTGTCCTGCCTCCTGGTTCTTTGCTGACTCATTTATGGGACATCGCTGGTCCGTTACAGAAACCTTCTGTGGTTCATCCTACAAGGAAAAAAACCCATTAACTGTACCTTACCCTGCAGAATAATTAGTTCCTGGGAAGCAAACTGGGGGAAGATGACGTGATTTGGGGGAAAAGTGTTAATTTAAGACGCAGAGAACCTTGGGTTTTGATACCAGCTGCCAATCACTAGTGGGGTGGCCTCAGCCCAGATGCAATCTCCATAAGCCTCAGTTTCCCTTTCTGTAAGAAGACAAGAGATACAAAGGCTCTGCAGAACACTTATAAATAACAGAAATTATTTCTGTAAAACACACAGCATTCTGTTTATCACAAAGTAAGCATTCAGTAAATAGTAGCCATTAGTATTTTATTTTATTTATTTTTATTTAATAAGTACCTGAGTATTTCCCCAGTTTTATTGAGATATAATTGACATGTAACATCGTTTAAGGCATACAACAAAATGATTTAATATATGTATAGTAGCCATTATAAGTATTTTGAAGTCATGCTTAAAAATACTATGTTTTTAATAACACATCTGAAAACTACATGATATGATTTTGAGAAAGATGAATAATACTGAAACTAGTTCACTATCTATGTACCCAGAATCACCTTATTATTTTCCTTTTCACCACTGAAATTTGATACCAATGGCACTTTACCTTGTCCTAGGTCAACTGTCCCCCGTAATATTCTGAAATAAGATAAAATTGAATACATTTTAACTTTGTTTTTGTGGAATTTTTAGTTGTTTGAATATGACAAGCTTGATGTAAAGTGAGAAGGAAAGAAAGAGAACTAACAGACCAGCAATTTACAATATAAGGATGGAAACCAAGGCAGTAGATTTCTTAGAACACAGAGGAGCTGACAGGCTGAAGGTCTGCAAAGGAAAGTATTGACTGTAGAATCACTTCTCAGAATATACATCCTGCAACAGCAAACTTACTCTAAGCACATTTCTTACTTTTATTTTTATATTGTTCTTATTACAAATTCAAAATTTCACGCTCACCATCATTCTCTTTTGTTCTAATCTTCCATTTTCCTGTAGGAACCCAGGGCACTGTTTGTGAGCAAGATATGTCACTTTTTTTTCCTTATCTCTTCAGTATAAATGCAATTTTATGTATGCATTTCCAGAAGAGGTTTTCTCTTTTTTTGACATTGATGATTAAGAAATGGCAATGTGACACCTGGGCTTCTTCTTCCTGGTCAAAAAGAGCAAAGTACATATTACTAGTGTCTGCCTATTTTAAATCCCCTTTTTCTTTGTCTGTCGAGCTGTCTGTAGTCATCAGAGTGGAAAATAACTTTGAAAGCTCAAGCCTAGGGAGAAAAAAAGGAGCTTTAGTGCCTCAATATGGCAAAAAGGACCAGCAGTCAGAAGAGCTGGTTTCTGGAAACGTAAGCTTTTACCCAGCGCCTGCCACGTTCTACAAAATGCGTAAACACGTACTGTAAATCCCAGATGGGTCTGCTTGACTTGCAGCTTTTCCTGTAAATTTTGTCACGTGGGTAGCCGTGGAGAGGGGAGATTGGTCATTAAGAGAGAGAAACAGAAAAGAAAGAGGAGAAGTGAAGAGAGGAGAAATTTACTCTAAACCAAAAAATCTGAAAGGCAAACTAGCTTCTGGCCTAGATTGGACTCAGTTTCATTAACGACCCCAGTCTGCTGGCCTCAGCAAATTCGCCCCGTATATTGTGTGCCTGAAAAATGGTGCTTCGTGTTGGCCCTGGTTTGCTTCTTTTCGCTTTCCCTTCAACTCTGTTCATTCTGTCCTCTGTGCCAGACACTGTGAAAATACCTTAACATTCTTTTCAGGCTTTGAAGACTTTTATTTTTAGTGTTGAACTTAATCTTCTCCATTAAGGTCGTGGGGCAGTTTCAGTTATTTTTCTTTCTCTTTCTTTTCTCCTGCTGCTGCATCTGTAGACACACTCTCGTTGTCTCTAGGATGTGATGTATTATGCATATCCTTTCTAGTGGATTGGGGTGGGAAAAGCCACAAAGAGCTGGTGAGCTCTGAGAGGTCATGTACTCTGAGGAACTCCCACCGATGACAATGCTGATGGACCACAATGGATGGTCTGGAGGGGGTGTGCAGGATGGGATTCGGGAAAGAATGTTCTCTTTTTTTTCACCCAGGCTGAATGAAGAGCAATCTTTCTGTTTGTTACAGTGATGGGTAATTTGGAGCACTTCCCTTTGCATGAAGAAATTTGCTATTCTAATCAAAATCTCGTCCCTTTCTACAAACCATTATAAGATACTTATGAAAATAAGCAGATTCAGATTTCCTGTTTGAATTTTTGTCAGCTCTCACTTTTATGCTCATTTGCAGAATCACATAACTATGAAAGGCCAATTAGCTCTAAGTCCCCAGAAAATGACAGAATAAATTGCTTTCTTCCTAGCAAACCAAGAATAATATTGTGGGTGCAGTGCAAATGTGTCCACCCAGAGATTTCCGTTCATTTTATCAATCTAAGAGTGTTTCCAGCCTGTGTTCTGTGACTCATACTTTCAGTGTACACACTCCTGTTGGAGCTCTTATGTAACACTTCTCTACTTCATGCTAAGATAGAGGATGAATCCATAAATTTGAGCAGTGCATTGGTCAAGATGCTTCGTGTGGACTAGATCTCTCACTCCAGTCAACATTTATTAGTTACATCAAAGAATTCTCCTTGGCAGGGTTGACGTCATCAATGTAATATCCCTTAATGCAGCATAGTGAGCATCTGATTTTTTTTTTCCAACAGAGGGTGGCTGGGATAATGTCACTGTTAATTGAAATAGCTATGCAAATATGACCAGAGACCATAACACAATTGCAATGTCCAAAATCAAGCCATCTCAAAAGAGATGCAGCCAATGATGGCTTTTCTGAGATACTGCGCCTCCTGGACACACATATGTGAAAGTTGCCTCCTTTTTCCGTATTTCTTTCTGTGGCTGCTCTCCATTTCTTGGGTACTTTTCTCCCAAGTAGACCTGAGCAACTTCACCATGCCTGGGAAGCTCAGGGCACCCCAAAAGAGAGAAATACAATTTATTTTTCAAACTGTAAGGGAACCACTAGGAATGAGCTGTTATAGCAGCCCTGAAAGGAGGTCACACTCAGTCACTAACACAGGACTAATAGTAAGTTTGATCACTGGAGAAGCAAGGCATCTCTCTTGTTTCACACTCTGAGGGTTTTCACTGAAAGAACCTTTGCTGCTTATTCATCATTGCCAGAAGTATCATTTTTTTTAACATCTTTATTGGAGTATGATTGCTTTACAATGGTGTGTTAGTTTCTGCTTTATAACAAGATGAATCAGTTATACATATACATATACCCCCATATCTCCTCCATCTTGCGTCTCCCTCCCACCCTCCCTATCCCACCCCTCTAGGTGGTCACAAAGCACCGAGCTG
Source organism: Phocoena phocoena (assembly GCF_963924675.1). Classification (NCBI taxonomy): domain Eukaryota; kingdom Metazoa; phylum Chordata; class Mammalia; order Artiodactyla; family Phocoenidae; genus Phocoena; species Phocoena phocoena. Next base: position 65,380,360 of record NC_089230.1, on the reverse strand, counting down.
ATCTCCCTGTGCTATGTGGCTGCTTCCCACTAGCTATCTATTTTACATTTGGTAGTGTATATATGAAAGAGAAAAACATATACCGTATGCTAACACACACATATATATATAGAAGTATCATTCTTGGTGCGTTAGAAAGGAGGGCAGAATAACAAGGAACTTGACTTAGAACTAGTGTGGGATTATTTTGTTTTCCTGAGTCCATTCGTTCTTACTGAAAAACAGTAAATTGCTAATCATTCCTTGCTCACCTGTGGCACCTCCGTTGGTATAAATGTATTCAATCAGAGATGTTATAATGAGTGACATATCTATGTACAATAACTGGGTACTTAGGCTGTAACCCAATTTTTGTTGTTCAGGAGAATGGATACAGGCTACTTGAAGAGTTTTGTTCTGGATTCCTGGGGAGTTACATACAACATTTATATTAATACCCAATGAGTCTGACACGATTAGTGTCATTACAGTGAATTCCAAAGGGATTAATGAGGATTTGCCACTTGTAGGAAACTGTTGCCTGGCAGAGGCCACCATTGCACAGTTCCAGGGTGGCCTCATTTTTGTCAGAACTTTAGGATTAGCGATCTTCAATAAAAACATCTGTAAACTGTTATAAGATTTACATTCTTCCCCCTCTTAGACATGACATTGCTAACTCTGCTGCATTGCTGGGGCTCATTTCACCTAGCAGTCATTCCAGCAAGCACTTCATAAAAAACAATTATTGAATTAATTGTGATGTTTCCAGTCCAGTATTCATTTATGATATCCTCTCCACCTGTAAACCCCTCTCCCAGTTGCCTTGTAGAGGTAAAACTGGATAATTTCACAGGCTATAAGATGTGTGCTCTTTTTGTTAATATAAAATCTGTGACAAGAACTCTACTGGTAGAGAACATACAGTTCTAGTGTCATTTTGTCCCGCTCAAGGGAAATAAAGCCCCGTGCCAGGAGATAAGGTCATTCAAACTCTGTGTCTCCCTTTCAGCTCTCCTTCCTTGAAAGGGCTCCTTCACATACCCTCCCACAGAAATTCAAAAATTCACTGAGTGTTTTCTTCCCTGAGTTATTTTTAACTACATCAGAAAAGAAAAAAGAATACTCTGAAGCTTGAACATATTTATAAAAAGGAGAAATGTGTTTAATCTTCCCAAATTCTCACACAATTTTTTTTTTTTTTGACTGGAGGTTCTAAGTTATGTTTTGGTTTGGTTAGTTTGTGTTAGTTCCCAAAACTTCACAAGGTTGAGCTGGGCACCTTCATTTCTAAAGTTTATATTTAAGCCATTTCCTAAGATGTGTGATATGTAGGATGAGAGAAAAGAGATGCGAAGCTGGAGCAGTCTGGTAAAGAGTGGTTTTGGAACTGACATGTCTGGGACTGGAGCACAGTGAGTTGAGGGGCACACAAATTAGAATCTTCATTTAATTTCTATGCAATGGGGATCCTTGAGCCATGAAAGCATAGCATCAAGAGACTCAGTATTTTCATGTCTGAGTTATTCTCTGGTACCTACAGACCCACAGCGCAATCACACGTCAGTTTTGTAGCTACAGTACAGATACCACTTATCTGACAGTTGAAGGTATAGATTAAGCATCCACTCATCCTAAAGGCAAGTAGTACTTTCTTTAATAGCATAGGTTGAATCTAAATAACTTGTAGAGGCTATATGTGAAGTTAAACAATACATGCTTATGGAGGTCTGATGGGGGGAAGGTGTGTGTAAAGAAACCCAGGAGCTAGAAGACTCACACAAAAAGTTCCACCTGAATAGAGTTGCATTTGTATTTCAAATAAGGCAGTGGGGAACCAATATTTTTAAGTAACTTTCTAAAGTTACTGAAAAAAATTTCTAAGTAACTGAAAAAAATTCAGTTCACTTTACTTTGGAAAACAAATGCCCTTGTGAACTGCATCCTTCAGGAAATGGGACCCATTACAATAAAAGAGTAGAGGTCACATGCATCTTGGCCAACAACAGTTATTGATTCTAGGTGCAACCCACAGCCATAGTTTTCCTGCATTGTGGAGGGATTCAAGGAGGTAAGATGGTGGACCCCTCGCACAATTCCTGATGATGTATAATTTAAAAAACCACTACATGAGGCAGTTGTCGGGGTGATATAGAAGAGTTCTGTATCTTCACTGTGGTCATAATTATACGAACCTCTACAAGTGCCAACACACATAGAATTGTACACCAAAAGGAATCAGTCTTACTCTTTGGAAATTAAAAGTAGTAATAGAAAGAGTTATAGTTAAGTTACAGTATAGAATTATTCCGTTGCATGTCATAGAATAAGAAGAGGGACTTGATTGACAGATTAACACATTAATGTAAAAGCTAAGAGAAAAAAATCATGTAATAAGATATAGTAGAAACAACAATTATATTTTCAAAAAAGGCATCAAAAATTACTAAAAAATTGAGTGTGTGAAGTGATTCGTAAGGTTGTCCCATCAGCTTCTGATGAAAGCTGACTCCCCTGCCAGGCATTCATACCTCATAACATGCTCCCAACCCACCTTTCAAGCCGTATCTCCCTCTACAGCCCCAGCAATACGGAAACCTCAAATTTATGGACACTGAATGTTTTTCCGTAACTCATTTGGTGGCAAAAGCTGATCTGAACTGACATGAGGCTATTTATGTCTTTTATGTATGTCACTTTGTGCAAATATTTGCATGTTTGATGTAGAAATACGACTGTATTTGATTACCAGGTACTTTGGTGTGTTTTAATATAGAGTATGTGAAGTGTATCCTTTTTAAAAAAAAATCTGAAAACTTCTAATTGCAAAACATATCTGACCTCAAGGGTTTTCAATAAAGGATTAGGGACTGTTTTCCAAAGACTGCTTCTGAACAAAACACATGGTCCCTTCTACCATTTGGCCATGTTTCATGTGTTTATGCCTTACTCCCTTTGCTGATATTACTACCTGAGTCCAGATGTATGGTTCTCTCAGTTCAACCATGTGAGAGCCAAGTTGAAATGCCACTTGCCTCCAAGAAGACCACCCGAGCAGGGCCGGTCAACTTCTTTCTTTTCTGATTCCAACCTTCTTATAACTCCTAGATTGTAATTTTCATGAGAGAACAGATTATTCTGATGAGCAGGGCACTCTGGAGATGGTTATCGTCGCAGCAGAGTTTGTGCAAAAAGATGCAGTGTCGTGACCAGCATTGGGATCAGAAAATCTCTGGAGCGATGTTTATGGTCATGGCCACCTGGGCAAGGACAGAGACCAAAGCTCCTTGTTCAAAGTTAGAAATAAAATGTACTGAAGTTGAGGACTTGCCATGGGGCTTGCCAGGAATAAGCTGGCATAAACATGGTAAAAACATGGGAAAGGCACCTATAACATGACTAGCTACCATGCACTAACCACTAAGTACCAGGTCCTCTGCAGACACTTTAGAGCCATTATTTCATTTAATCCTCAAATTTTGGAGGACTTGTTATTATATCCATTTTATAGGTGAAGGACTGAAGCTTAGAGAGGGTAAGCCCTCGACCAATATCACATAACTAGTTAGAAGCAAAGCCAAGATTTGAACTCATTCTCTCTAATAGCCTGGGTGGGGCTTGTTCATAACTTTGTGGTACTGCCTCTTCCACTGGGGCAAACAGAGAAGGCAGTGGGAAATTAGACTGCAGGGTTTTAGATGTTGGAGTTGGGGACTTGACACAGCATTTGGCATGCTTTTGTACTATGGCTAACTCTGAATTTATATTTGGCTCTCCAGTTTTTCCTAATAAATGCTGAAGCTTAACATCCCTCGATACTTAACAGTTCTCCTGTCCAGTAAGATGGGTTGTATACCCCTAACTGAGGCAGCAAATACACTTAAGACTACTCTGTATATGACACCACTGAAGATAAATGAGAAGAGACATTAAACCACATATGGGTGATCCAGTGCAGACAGAATATTTCTAAGTTTTGAAATTTCCTATGGGATTTCTTCAGGCCATTACTTCTTTTTGGGTCCTTGAACCTGACTGGGACCATATCATGTTCATTCTCGTCCCCGGTACTAAATAATACAGTGTCTTGAATATAATGAGAAATAATCATTTATGGAATGAATCCCTGCTAGCCGAGATTGGTAGAGCTGGACAGCTTGATAGGAACATGTTGCTGTTGACACCCATTTCATAATATGAGGCAGTTTCCTCACGCTCTAAATTTTAGAGATTTCAGAATAAAGTTTGCCTATTTAGAAATATCCAAAAAACAACAAACGTTTTATTTCTTTTTCAGTTGGACAAAATGTTGGGAACCACATTAATTTCCCCCAGCATTATTTTATGGTTTCTGTAGACCTGAGGGTTTTTTGATGTATTGGATCCAATGGGAGAGCACCCCAGTAGTGTCCACAAAAAGCTGACATTCCGTATTTTGCTTAGTTCAGCCTTTCATTCTGGATCCTATCTGTGCAATCAGCAACTTTCACTCCAGGAAAGGAGAGTGTAGATGAATTAATGAGAACGGACTTAGCATAGGTTCCCCCCAACAATTTATAGCAAGTAAATTAAAATCACCTGTTGGGCCAGCGCATTGATGTTGCTGGCTCTTTGCTCAAGCCCTTCAGGATTAGTTTAAGGTCAGAGGGATAAATAGGCATAAATAAAAATGTATTTTTCCATCTCTCATTCCACAAAGTTGTAGAGATACTTGAGAATTTTTTTCCTTTCCTATTACATTTGACTTTTACTGTTCTTGAGAAGCAAGAAAAAGTAAAACATAAAAGGGTGTGAAATTCCTACTGCTTTTGCTCTCTTATGTGTAGGCACATTCAAACATAGGCTGTTCTATTATTAATTAGTAAAAATGCACAGTGGAAATGTTTTATTTTGTAACCATATATCTTTACCCAGTGTTTAGGGGGTTGACTTTGAATTTCATCTGACTTCTACTCTAGGGGGCCAGCTAGAGAAAATTCCTGGGTTGTCACATTGGTTTTACCAACAAATGAGTGAAGATAATTTAGTGATCTCTGAGAATGGACTGAAGCAGCTCATTCTCCCAACCTGACTTTGAAGCATTGGGGGTTACACCAAGGGTTCTAGCGTTGCCTGGAGTCATCCGATCTCTGGTCAGAGACGTGGAACTTCAGTAATGGAAGATTTTTGCATTGTACCTTGGCCCAGCTGTTCCCAAATGGAATCAAAAATACTTGGACCAAAAGTACCAATTTTTTATTTTTTATTTTTTTTAGCTCAGTGCTTTGTGACCACCTGGAGGGATGGGATAGGGAGGGTGGGAGGGAGACGCAAGAGGGAGGAGATATGAGGATATATGTATATGTATAGCTGATTCACTTTGTTATAAAGCAGGAACTAACACACCATTGTACAGCAATTATACTCCAATAAAGATGTTAAAAAAAAAAGTACCAATTTTTAGGGCTTTAACCCACAACTACATTGTCAGAATCTCCACGGTTAAGGCCAATAAATCTATTTTAAATAAATTTTCTGGGTAATTCTGATGGACAGCTAAGTTTAGGAGTCAGTTGCTAATCTAGACCACAATCCATTTATTCTGCAGATCTTTATTAAGTCTTCATGGCTAATGGTCAACCAGAGTATTGTTGATCAGCCAGTCTGTGGAGAGAGATCATCTGCGTGAGTCTCTAGTCTGCTCACAGAACCTGGGTGTTTAATATTTAAATAGAATACACTCAAATCCATATCTCGTGTGTCTTGAGAAACCTAGCATACCCCACAAAGTCCTTGAGGATTATGGAGGGATTTATATTTAGCCTAGTCTTCTATCCTCCAATTTTCTGCATTTACTCCATCTCAGTTTCCACCCTGTATTTCCTTTCTTTTTCCCTGCATAACCCTTTTCTACATCTCACCCCCCCACAGAAGCCACTGTCCAAATCGTCATTCCCCAAGTTACCTCTGGCAGAAGTCTTTGGATCAATTCTTTCACTTTTTCTCACTTCTTTATTTCACTCTTTCTCTTCACTCTTTGAAAATACAAGCAGGTAAAGTGACTGGCTTTTATTTGATCAAATATGTGATTATCCTTGGTCCGGCACCATTGGGGGTAGAATCACATAGCCCTTCTTTCACTGCTTATTACATACACGTGCCATTTGAGACTCCAACAACATTCTTGGCTTAACACTGCCCTTGGCTCAGTTAAGCTCTGATGAAAGGCTCCTTCTGGCCTCACCCTCATTCTTCACCCCAGGGCAGCCGTTGCAGGTGTTCAGCCATCCTGCAAACGGTGCTGTTACGTGCTGGCAACAGCAGCAGCAGTGGGGGGAAACACACCTATTGATAAATGAGCACAACTAACTAGCGTCCTCTGGATGATGAGTAATCTGAGGCCGAGTACTTGGAGAAGTGATCTACCCCGGGGTCCTCTGGGTAATGGTGGTGGTGTGGGCACCTGCGCTTGTGCTTGCATGGGGTGAAGGTATCAGCAAACTGGCCTTCCTGCTGATCGGGATAGACCAGTCCAGGAGTCATTATAAAATTGAGTAGTAAAAATAAATGCCTATTTATTGTGGACCCAAGTTGGTGCAGCAGGACCTACAGTTCCATCCTAATATACAGAATGCAAATAGAAAAAGGAATAGCAGATGCTACAAGAATACCTGCCATGAGCTAGCTTTTGTGCCAGATGCTTTACAGCTTCACCTCTAATCTTCACTTTAATCTTGAAACCTAAGTACTATTATCTGTAGGTAAAGAAAGTAGGCTGAAGACACCAGAGAGCCTCAGAATGGAGTTTCCAACTTACTTAGCCTTGTGGAACTATTTTTGTTTTTATAGTGCATCTGATTTTACCAAAAGGGGAAACTTTGAAAAAGCGACCATTTTAATGAATGTTTAATGTTTTTACCTTTGCTTCTAGAAGCATAATGCCATTGTTATAATTGTCTGAAAGGCAGAGCACCAGCTACCCGAGTTGCTTTGGGGATATGAAACAAACAAGCTTCAGAAGAAGTCTACTTTATTTTCCCCTCTGTAATAAATTATGATATCTGTATTTCATGCATCTTAAATGTATATAACAAGTGAAAAAAATGAAATCTCAGTCCCCCATTTCCACCCACCTTAGCTTTTATGTGCAGGAATATATTCTATTCAAATGATATTGACTTTCACTAAATTTTGAATTTTTCTCTAAATAGAAGGAAACCTGCAAGTGGAAGAAAAACTTGGGAGACACTCTTTAAAATAAAATGTATTGTAAGAAGTTAAATAATAACATTCTTAAAATAGCACTGATAAGTGGCCACATGATAAAATTGAAGACAGATTGTTATGTTTTAAAACGGAAGGCTATTCCACAAATGGCATCAAACTAAACGATTTTAAAATATTTGAAACTCACAACTGTTGAAATAGTGCAGTAAAATTGCATTTGGGAATTCAAAATAAGTCCTTTGGCAGATATCTAAACCCCAAACGTGACAATTATAACATATTAAGAACAAATGTGAGCTTTACTATGTTCTTAATGTGCCATAAATTAAATTTTTTCTAATGTGAGTTAATATTATAAAGTGTGCTTTTTCTGTGGGTTGGGAAATGGAGTTAGCATTGTACCCACGTAAATGTTATTTACTATAAAAGAACAAACTTTAGAGCCAAGTGGCTGAGGTTTCTAGAGGACTTATATTGCATCAGCAAGAATCAAATCTCCATTTATCTGCCACTGCGAGGACCACTATAGCAGAGAGAGAAAGACTGGCCTGATTTTGGACCTTTCCCCTTCTACTCTGTAGCTGTATTATCAATGACAAATTACTTAACCACTCTGGACCTCAATTATCTGAAAAGAAAAATGATAATGGTCCGCCTACCTTGTGGTCATGAGGATTAAGTTAAATAACTTAAATGAAACTTCAGACAAACAGTAAAATGTGAAAATAAAAATAGTGGTTTTCCTCTCTTTACTGATCAATTTACTTAGGAAAGTCAATTAAGATGGAAGTTAAATCATCTCAAGTTATCTTGTCGTATTTCTTGTTACGAATAAATTCCTGGAACAATTTAGGATATACAGCATGAGTGGGACTAGTCACTATTTTGAAGGCCTTCTAGAATGTTTCTCCTAAAAGTAATATTTAGGGATATATAATATATATATATACGTATATATAATATATATATAATGTCCTTGCCAATTAATTATATAGTGCTTTGTAGCTGTATAAAATGCCATGTATTTTTAACTCTTGTTTTTTTTTTTTTTTTAACTTTTATTGGTGTATGGTTGATTGACCATGTTGTGTTAGTTTCAGGTGTACTAACTCTTGTTCTTTAATCAATCCTGTATTAGTAGCTTGTTCCCTAACTAGATTATAAGCTTTTTGATTTCTCCCAGTATTCTCCTACAATAAGTGCCTGGTTTACAAGCAAACTCACTAATCATTTCTACTGGGAAAATAAAAATATGTGACTTGGGCATATGTGTTTAAAACTCTATTTTCTAGGGAAAATCTTTGCACATTTACTTCTCTTTAATACATCTTTTTTGCTCATGAAATTGAGTACAGCCCTGATTGAAGGCCATCTGGAATATGGCTCATAAGGCCCTTGCACACATTCTGTTTCACATTCCCCTAAACATATCTGACTTACTTACGGAGAAGACTGTATGCTGCTCAGATACTATGCTCCGCTGCTACTAAATGCCATGCATCTTTATTCAGACTGTTCCTTCTCAAGAAGTATCTTATCCCATTGCTGCCTGTGAAATCTGACCTCATTCTCCAAGTACATCCCAAATTAGGACATTGCCTTCTCTATTCCTCTCTCTCCTCTGAAACCTCCTTCCACTTTGACTTTATTTCTCCTACAGAGAAATATAATGGACCTTAGAGATAAGTATTATACAACTATCAGAGTCTACTAAACATATAAAGGGGGATATTCTATTTTGCCTCTCATCTCAGAAATTAGGGCTAATTCTATTGGAACAGCCACCTGCAAAGTTGTTCCTGAATCCTTCCCCATCCCTTCAAGCCTGGATATGTGCATCCTTAGTTGTCTGCAAATACCTCTGTCTTAACGCTTGTCAGATGGCCTTGCACCTCCTGCTGGTTTCCCAGGGCTGCCACTAGTCCCGGGGCTCCTGGATATCTTCTGCTGTACACACAGAGCCTCGCAAAGTGACTGACAAAGAGAAAACACTCAGTAAATGACTGGAATGAATGAGTGCATCATCTGATTCTTGAATCACTCTGAATCACTCTCAAAATCAGTTTCTCATGAATATGTCTCATTTAAATAGAATTAAAATGTAAAATATCTCATACTAGATCAGAGTGTGCTTCCAAAAACTGCAACAAAAATTCTTTTGTTGTTGTCTGTTTTGTTTCTTCCAAAAATGCTGACCATTTAGTTAATTACCCCAGAAGTCCTCCTTCTTCCCATAGCAATTTTTGCCCTTGCATCTAACTATAGGTGCCAAAAGAAAATGTGTGTGGGTGAATGGGTGGGGTGAGGCTTACCTCTGGAAACATCATCAGAAGCAGTGCAACCAGTCAAAAATAGCTGTTCCACACACCGAGAAAAGTAAAAATAAAAATATATATTCTCTTTAGGTGGTTGGATCTTCATTTCAGTTTTAAAAACTTGTCTATAGAAACACAAAAAGTATTAGTCTGTATGTTTTCAATTTTCTACAATGAAGAGATTCTATATTTGTAGAAAGAAAACTCCTGTAAGGTTTTTGGTTTTGCTTTAATAGACAATTAGAAGGTAGAATTAAGAAGACTTGGTAGTTGACTGAATATTAGGAGACAATATAGCACACAGAAGAATCTATAGAGTGAATCTCAGTAATTGTTAATTGACAAACATACATTTCTATTTAATTATTTTTTTCACTTAGTTTTAAGTCAGACTTAATATTTAAATTAGGTTTTTATTTTGTTTAAGAAAGACTTCACTTTGAATTTCTGTGCAATATTTTACTAATGTGAATCATATTTTTTCAGTGATAATCATTGCAGCAATCTCATGTTATACAACAGGTGTGTTTCTGTATTAAAAATTTTTTTACAAATAAAACCATTTTCATGCAAGCGAGTTCACTCTTTAAAGTAAGAGTGAGAAACTTATGAAGTATATTGCAATATTAATAATGAACACCTTTGTTTATCAAATTTAGGTTTTCATTGATTGTAATTTGTTCCAGAAGGAGACTCCAAGTATTTTAAAATTAGATTATATTTTAAATTATTTTATTTGGCTGATCTAATTCACTATGGAAAAAGAGAGAACATTTCTTTATACAATCAACTCAATTTTTAAAAGCTGAATTTTCAATATTGTGCTTAATTGTTGATGTTAATTCTGTTTTCTAGTAAATTCTCTGCTTACTTCTACTTACTATCACAATTTCTTGGTTCCCAGTCTTTTCGGAACTGTGGTCTAAATTGAAAAGAAAGGTGTACATTGTGAATTTCATCATAGAGCTTCCGTCAAAGTTTGTTGAAGAATATAGCTTTTGTCATTGTGTCACACAGTTGCCGCGGAAACTAGAAATTAAGGAAAAAGGCACCTTCCTTGTTTTCTGAGGGGATGCAGGCGGTATAAATAAGTGTTGTGGTGAAATAGGAAGAAGAGGAAAGGGTATGGAGAGCCCCCCTGGTGTGGGTGGGGATTGATATTTGTATAGCGAGGTCAAAAAAAGCTTCACTAATAAGGTGACATTTGAGCAGAAACTTGAACGAAATTCAGGGGCATGCCATCTAGGCATCTGGGGAAAAGAATTCCTGGCCGAGGAATTAGTGGGAGCAAATGCCTTGCTGCAGGCGCATACTTGGAGTGTTCCTGTTCACAGATTCAGAATCAGGCTATACAGCCGGAGCCGAGTGACTGGGAGAACAGATGAGGTTAGAAAGCGGGAAAGGAGAACCATGTGTGCAGAGCACATAAGGTCTGGCTGGGCCTATGTAATGGTTGACATTTCATATCAATGAGACCTGAAGGCCGTGTGGGATGGTGAGCAGAGAGGGGCCGTGATCTGACTTGCCTTTTTTTTTTTTTTTGCGGTACGCGGGCCTCTCACTGTTGGGGCCTCTCCCGTTGCGGGGCACAGGCTCCGGACGCGCAGGCTCAGCGGCCACGGCTCACGGGCCCAGCTGCTCTGCGGCATGTGGGATCTTCCCGGACCGGGGCACAAACCCGTGTCCCCTGCATCGGCAGGTGGACTCTCAACCACTGCGCCACCAGGGAAGTCCTGACTTGCCTTTTTAATGGGTTGCTCTGTCTGCTCCTTTCAGAATAGATTGGAAATAGGGAAAGGGTTTAAGAAGCTATTTGAATAATGCAGAACGGTGACAGATGAGGGTGGCCTAGATCAGAGGGGTGGAAGTAGCAGTGGTGAGAAGTGCTCTGCATGCATCTTGAAAATAGAATCAATAAGATTTGCCCAACAGAAGATGAGAAAAAGAGAAAAATCGGACTCTTCTTTGGCCTAAGGAATTGGAAGGATGGGCTTGCCATTTACTGAGATGGAGAAGGTTATGGAAGAGGAAAGGCTCATTTGCCTGCTTGTGTGGGGAATGATGAGAATTGGGGATTCATTTCTGGACATGTGAAATTTGAGATTCCAGTTCGATTTCCAGCTGGAAATGTCAAGTTAGCAATTGAATATGTGAAGTTGGAATCAAGAGGGGAGGTCTCAGCTGGAAATATACATTTGGGAGATACCGCCAGATAGATTTAAAGTCATGAAACTAGGACAGATTATTGAGGAGTGAGCAGGAAATAAAGGAGAGAAGAGATGGAGAATTTAGATGTGGCTTTCCAATGTTTAGAGGACAAGTGAGGAGGAGAAGCCAGGGAGATGGGCAGAGAACAAGGAAGGATGTGGTCCTGGAAGCCCTGTGAAGAAAGTGTTACAAGGAGATGGTAATAAAGTGTGTCAAGCACTGCTGAGTAAGAAAAGACTGAGTATTGACTATTGGTTAGAGCAGTGGGGATTCACTTTTGACAATAACTCATTGGCAAGAGTTATTCTTTTAGAGTAGTAAGAATGGTTGGAGTGAATTCCAAAATGAATGGAAAGACTGGGATTAGAGATGGAGAGTATAAGCAACTCTTTTGTAAAAAAGCTCCTATCAAGTGGAGCAGAAAAATGAGACAGTACATGGATCCTTTGAGAGGGAGGGATTATCTGATGTTTGATTAATGGTGGGAACGATCCCACGGAGAGAGAAACATGGATGAATCTGCAGGGACAAGAGAATTGTTGGAATAACGTACTGGAGTAGGCAAGAAGTGATGGGCTGTACCACGAAGGAGGAACCAGAGGATTTGCTTTAGACGCGGTTGTGCGGAGACAGTTCGCATTAACAGGAGAGAAGCCTGGGGGTGTGGGTGCAGAGGCTGGTCTGTTGGCAGATAAGGCAGTTAGTTGCAGGTTATGAAATTGGAAACAAGGTTATCGGCACAAAGTAAGGCCCGGGAGGGAGGTGTTGGTGACTGAGGAGGGAGGTGATGCTCTGCATCTAAGAGAAAGTGAGATGGGACGGATGAGGGAAATGAAGTAGGGTTTCTAGGCAGCACCGAGAGCCTGCTTAGCTACCTATTCACCAGAATCCATGTTCTCTTCCTCCAGGGCACACAGATGGCATTTCCCCAATTCCCTTGCCATTAAGTGTGTCCGGATGGCTGAAATGTGAGTAGAAGCGGAGTGTTCCATGTGCGGCTCTAGTTCCAACATGAACACCTCTCGGTTCTTGTCTCCTCTCCGGCTGGCAGAATGGAGCTCAGCCCCAGAATGACCTTAGAAGCCCACAGACTGGAGAAAGCAGGGCCCCAGATGGGAGGAAGTCTTGCCCCACTGACCTGTTCACCTAACAGCACTGTTACACGAGGAGGAGATAACTTCTGCTGTGTTTGTGCCTTCCGACATTGTTTTTAGGAAGAGAGTTCTTGTCCCAGAGCAGCTAGATAGAGGGCAGCTAACTAATTGACCTTTATTACCTTTGATTCTTTCCCTGTGTTTCCACGTTTTAGTCACTGATTTCTTCAATTCTTCTTTTCTTTAGATTCCTCATCAACCGATTCATCTCCAGAACTATCTTGGAAATTTATTGAAAGAAAAGAAAAAAACTATAGAAAATGTTGTAGGAGTGTTTATGAATAAAAATAACTAATGCAAAAGAACATATTAAATGTTATTTCATATTTTACATGTATTTATACTCTACATATTTTGTATACATATATTTGTATTTATATTTATGTGTTAGTTTCCTAGGACTGTCATAGCAAAATACCACAAACTGTTTTAGACAACAGTTTTCTTGTCTTACAGTTTTTGAGGCTAGAAATCCGAGATCAAGTTATCCAGAGTTGGTTCCTTCTGAGGAATCTGTTCCATGCCTCTCTCTTTTGGGGGTGTCTGCTGGAAATCTTTAGAGTTCCTTGACTTGTGGGCACATCATTCTGGTCTCTGTCTTCATCTTCACGTGGTGTTCCTGTGTGCACGTCTCTATGTCCAAATGTCCCCATTTTATAAAGACGCCCGTCATACTGGATCAGGGCCCATACTAATGAGTTCATCTTAACTTGATTACCTCTATAAAGACTCTATCTTCAAATAAGGGACTGAGAGTTAGTATTCCAACATTTTTCTTCTTAGGGAAGCTACAATTCCACTCGTAACGATATCATACTAGGAGGTCCAATGGCGGAAGGGAGGGAGCATGGGCTTTTGAGTCTCACGGAATTAGGTTGGAATCCCAGCTCTGCCACTCACTCTCTTTGTGACTGAATTCCAGTTATTTCACCTCTTTGAGCCACCATTTCTTCTTCTGTAAAATTGGGGTGGGACACCAACTTCATTAGGTTTTTGTGAGTGTTAAATAAAACATAAGGTACTTACTAGGCAGTCAAGTGGTAGCTGTTACTCAGACAATTATCATTCAAATAATTATGATACATATCAGAATAAATAACTGCTGTGATCCAACTGTATGTTGCAATACTCTACTATTGCTAGAAAAGTAATACAGTGTTAAAGGATGACCTTAATATCTCAGAAAAAATTTCAAGTAACCTAAGCTGTCTTGATTTAATTACTATTATGTCATCGTTTCCATGTAATCTTGACTGTGGGACTCGCAATCTCAATTCATCCTTTATTAATTGACACCTGTACGTGGATGCTTGTCCTTAGCTGAGTTTTATTTGATATGAAATGATAGATATATCATGGGATTAGCTACCTACTTCAAAGTCATGTTCTTTCGTGATTTGTGTGGTGAAATAGATCAGTTGTTTGCAGTTGAAAAGCTAATGAACTACTCACAGGACTGAAAAGCTCCCCCAAAGTTTAGAATTCTGAAAACGCCTATGCATCTGAGGAGCACACAACCAGTTTCCTTTCAGAGGTCAAATTGTCCTTCAAATGGACCGCTACCGGATTTCACAGTCTAAATGAATGATTCTTTGATCTCAACCATCCTCTATTCAATCCGTCCCCAGAACAGTAGCTCTAAAAGCATGTTCATTCTTCTTCTTTTTTTTTTTTTTTTCTTTTCATTCTCTCTCTCTTTCTCTGTCTCTCTTTTTTTTAAACTCCTAAGGTTTATTAGTTTTTCCCACCAGGATGAACTGAGCAAGACAGCTGCTGGGCTAATAGCAGAAACAGCTGTCGTGTTATTAGTTCAGTTACTGCATATACCTGTGTCTGTTCACCTACAACCCAACAAGTTTGATCCTTAGACGCAAATGCTAAAATCAGAAACACAATCGGTGGAAAATCAAAAGAAATGAAAGAGAAAAAAATGAAGTCTCTCAACTTGGAAATGGATGTGGGTAAGAGGAAATGGTGAAGTTTAGGGAGCAATTGTAATATCAAGTGCATCAGGATATGATTATCAAAAGAAGCAAAAAGAAAACTGCCCAGGCAGTTAAAGGCACACGGGTGTGTTTTCAGACATTTTACGGGGCCTTTTGTCCAAGAGGATTCACGCATTGGCATACTACAGCCCCTGGCTGCGTTTTCGCACTTACATTTTTCACTTGTCACTATACAATTTGTTTCAGACTTAGCTTTTGGAATTAGCTTAAAATGGATTCTGGGGCTTCCAGTAAGGGAGGAAGAAAAAAGCCGGCTGATGTGAAAGTCACCACAAATCATTTACAGCCTTAATTGTACCACCCCTATCCCATTTTCTATTTACCAAGCTGAGTGCTAAGTATGTGTGCATCCACTCTACGCATTTTCTTTGTAAAAGGTTACAAAAATGCTTGCTGAGCTATTAGCTCTCACTATACAACTAGGATTTCATTAAGGGGAATAGATACAGTACCTGGAGACATCAGTCATAAAACTCCATTCAGAGTACAAACAGCGCTTTGAAGAAGCAGAAAGACAGCAAAATGAGAAGATGGTGTGTGACCATTAGGCTGGGGTTGGAGGGGGAGAAGCAGGAAGGAACTGAAGCAGAAAATTAAATGGTCTGATACTGACTTTGAAGGATTGCTCTGGGTGACCCTGAATCTTACTACTGGAAACGTGCACGTATTAAAATTCTCCAGTTGTGATCCATTTTCTGTGTGCATTCTCCCCTCTAAATGTGCTGTTAGGTGAGTGGGAAGAAGCCAGTCATTTAAAATATTTTTAGAGGCTCTGCATTCGTTTTACATCCTTGTGAAACCTGGCGATTTCCTCTCCTTTCAGTAACTCCTCCAGAAATATTGGCCCTCACGTGGATCCTTCACTCATCAGAATCTAATTATTGCCATCCATTTTGGTTCGGCTGCCCAGCCCTAGTGCTTAGAGAGCTCCGCGAGGGAAATCAGCGTTGTGGAGATATTTGTTAGCACTGCCAGATACATCTCCACTGGGAGGCTATTTCCCCCCCATTTTTATGAACTCTTCTTTTGCTTTAAACCATCCATTCTTTTCCATCTTCTGTTATTTTCACCAATGATTTACCACAATGGGAACCCCCATCTTAATTGTTGAACCTTAAAATTTAGGCTGTGATGCCTTTCAATTACTTAATTCCACTAATGGTACTATTAAGATAAAAACAGCCCACAGTGTCTCTGTCTCTTCCAATAGTTTAGAGGTAGGCATTGCTCGACTCTTATTTTTCTATTTAAAGGAAGAAAGATATTTTCTGAAATAATTTCTCTTTAAGATAATTTTTAAAATAATTCAAGATTTCCCTGAAGACAGAAAATATACCTTTATAGAGAAGTATAAGGAGAAAGACCCTGAATTGGATTTTACTTTTCAGTTTATTGGGAAATACCGTCCAGCTTTGTACTGTTAACATCTAGTTGAGTTATTTCTGGTGGAGGAGAGCATGAAAACTGGAAATCCAGCATTTCTGAAGATCTGAAAAGCAAGTGAAACGCTAAAGGCGGAAGTCAGCTTTAAAAATTGTTTTATTTTAATTATTTTCAAGTATTCATCTCTTCTTATTTGATAATGCAGAATGCAAAGAAAATTATACTTTCTTTTAATTGGGATTATGACACAAATTTTAAAAGACTAAACAAATTAGTAAATGATAACATCCAAAGGAAGATCATTTTTAAAAATCTCCCAAGGAGTCCAACTGATGTCCTTCTACTTCTCCTTTCTTCCCTCAGCTAGATCCAGAACCACCACATAGATGCTATTTTCTCTTTCATAAATTAACTTCTCTGTCATGGAAATAGTGAACAAGCCTCCAAAGCCCCTTTATGGTGCCTGGTTCTTTTGTCCCTCAGTGGGTTTAATTAATACCCACTGTATTAGTTTGTTATTGCTGCTGTAACAAATTACCACAAACCTTTAGTGGCTTAAAACAACACAAATTTATTATCTAATAGTTCAGGAGGTTAAAAGTCCAACATAGGTGTCCCTGGGCTAAAATTAGTGTCAGCGGGGCTGCATTCCTTTCTGGAGGCTTTAAGGAGGAATTTGTTTTCTTGCCTTTTTCAGTTTCTAAAAACTTCCCACATTCCTTAGTTTATGAACCCCTTTCATCTTCAAAGCTAGCAATGGTCAATCAGCTGTTTCTCTGGTTCTGACACTTCTGCCTCCCTCTTCCCCAATGAAGGCCACTTGTGATTACATTGTGTACACCCAGATAATCCAGTGTAATCTGTATGGTCGGCTGATTAGCAAATGTAATTCCATCTGTAACCTCAATTTTCCCTTGCCATGTAACATAATATATTTACATGTTCCAGGGATTAGGTCATGGGCATTTTGGAGAGGCTATTATTTGGCTTACCCCACTCATCCTCTTAGAGACTTGAAGTAAAATAGGGATGAGATTAACTCTTGAGACTACTATGGGAATTTCCAATTACACGAACCTTAGAACTACATTATTTGAAGTTAGTTGTTATTTAAAAATTATGTTCAGTGCAACTTAAATTTATAAGTAACTCCTATTCCTGTTTCCTGTTTTTAGCTATGTGTCATGATTTTGGATTGGAGACTCAATGTGATGTAAGGAAAAGGCTATGACTTTTGGGATCAAAGCAGTCAGTATTTGAATCCCAACTTCATTACTCACTGAGCCTCAATTTCCTTATTTTTACAATGTGGACAAAGATGTGTGTCTTGAGGGCTGTGGAAAAGACAAAATTATGTGCTCCAAATGATGCAAATAAAATGTTACAATATTTATATTAATAGCAATAGATTATGTAACTCCTATGAGAAGTACCTGGCACAAGGTAGCTGTTGGGCAAGTGTGTCATTCTCCTTAGTGCTCAGTGTATAAAGAGTGACACTAAAGCATCACCACATTCTGCAAGCCAAATCTGGCCTGGGGACTTTCAGGACTCACGAAACACAAATTTGCGGTATGGTTTCCTGCGAAAACCTGGGGCCAGTTCCAGCCTTTGGTCTCAGATGGTCTTGGTGAGATTGTCCTGGAGCTCAGATTTGGCTAGTGACGTTGTGATTTGTCCCAAATTGCGTGAGAGCTGGTTCACTCCCTGGCAGGGGTTTAAGTCAGGCAGCATTCAGCTCTTTGAAACTGACAATTTAAGTCTTCTACTTATTTCTCTTTCTCTTATTCTCTTTTCTATTCTCACCGATAAATATATCATGAGGAAAAATGATTTTGACTGGGATACATAAGGGAAATGCACAAATAATGTTGCATAATTCAAATTAATATTGATTATATCATAATGTATGGAAAACATAACCCTATGTCTCATATGTTATTTAACCCATTCTTAGATACATAAACAGCATGTTAGACCTAGGATAATCATAATAAACTATCATATTCTGCTATAAATAATTAGATACTATAATTAGAATAAAATATACTTCTTATAGAATAATATATAATTATCTAATTATAAATAATTAGAATAGTGCCCTCCCTCTGCAAATGTCCACATCTAGTCCCCAGAATCTGTGAATGTTGCTTCATATGGCAAAAGGGAATTAGGTTGCAGATACAATTAAGGTTGCTAATCATCTGACCTCGAAATGGGGGGATTATCTTGTATTAGTGGGTAGGCTAGATCTAATTATATGACTTCTTAAAATTGGGAAAGAGGCAGAAGAGAGAGCCACAGAGATGGTCATGTGAGAGGGACTGGACCTGCTGTTGCTGATTTTGAAAATGACCTTGCAGGTGAAAATTCCATGAGCCCAGGAGTGCAGGTAGCCTCTAGAACCTGGAAAAGGCAATAAAATAGATTCTGTCCTAGAACTTCCAGGAAGGAATGCAGCTTAGCCGGCATGTTGATCTTAACTCAATGCAATCTGCGTTGGACTTCTAACTTACAGAACTGTGAAATGAAACATTTCTGTTGTTTTAAGCCACTAAATTTGTGATTATTTGTTACAGCAGCTATAGAAAACTAATTTACATACTGTATATCTAAGTTGCTATAGTAATTTATATGTTAAACACCCTAAGCAAAAATAATAGCTTTAAAAATATGTTCCATGTTAATATCCCATTAAACAGTATTTCACTATTATTTCACTTAATAAATTTCTTCCAAAATTATACACTTCATAAATAAAGTTTTCATAAAATCATACACAACAGGTTGCGGTATGATAGAAATTTTAATGGAGATTTCCAAGCAAATGTGTTAAAGTGCAGGGTGTTACTATTACATAATCTTACACAAAATTATGTCTCAGATCCTATGACCAATGAAAAATGACCACCACATTTGACCAGGACAAATGACCTTCATGTTTTTTGGATGTGGGAAAAGTTATCGATTTACCTTTAAAAACCATTCACTGTCTGTGTCTATCATACCTACAGTCTAAATTATTAAAGTTCTAAAACTCTACAGGATTTCATGAAAACCCAGAACACTGTCTCAAATACACTCATTATGTCATTATGAGGTAGGAAGATCGTGTACAGTGTCATCTCACTTATCACGCTGATGACTCTGCCGGTATTTAGGAAAAGTTCACATATCCCTTCCCCCCCGCAAAAGGGCAACAGAGGCAAGATCAAGACATTATATTATTGCAGATGCTTGCAGGGGGCCAGGTAGGACGGAAGGTGAGCCTGTGTCCGCAGGCTGGAAGGTTCACGTTTTCTGCTTTGCCTTACTGCAGTGTCTCTCCCCTGAAAGGCCTTCTTTCTCCAAGCTCTCCTGTAATAGTCACACTGTTGTCCTTTCCTTTTTACTTTCCACTTCAAAAAAGGCAAATAAGGACAAGAAGGAGATGTAAGTGAGAAATGCTTCAAAGTCAGTTTTCTGCTTGGCACGCCTGAGCTCATCATTCCGCTCCCTGAGACAGACTTGCCAGAAGACCTAGGTTTGGCTTGAACACTTAAGAAGGTTGCAGAAGCGTGCTCTGTAGCAGTGGCCCTGGAGAAAATGGATGCTCCCTACTGAGCAATGCAGTGCACACAGAGGGGCCTCGTCCATCTTCTGAGGCTCCAGGGGCCTCTCCCACCAGCCTGTCTGACAGAAAATGTCCACCTCACTTGGTGGTAAACTGCCTGCTACTGCCTTTGTGTAGGGAAAAATCTCTGGAGTTCTGTAAAGGTGAAGTTGTTGCTTCTGTAAAAGTAAAGTGGGAAGAGATGGAGGAAGAGGACAGAAAAAGTAAACTCGGAATGAATGAAAGATGAGAGGAGAACCAAGATCCTACTATAAAAGCAATCACTGTGTAACCTTTCAGATTTTAGGGACAACGTTTCTCAATATTTAAGGATTGAGTTATTCTGTAACAATCAGCTTTCTAGAAAAAGGCTTGTGCATAGGCAGAGACTATAGCTTCCTGCCTGCTGGAGGTGCTCTCCCTCCTTTATATACCTGTATAAACGTTTATGTTCAGCACACTTATTTTTTATCATTATGGTCATTGAACACAGGTACAGGTGGAAGCCACTTACTGCTCTGAAATACTTATCACATAATTTAAAATCCCTCTTTCACGCGTCACCTTGTGGTCACCCTTTCACCCTGAATTATCCTTCCGAATCGCCCACTACACTGGTCTGTAAGTTTCACGAGGGTAGAAATCATGCTTCTTCTCCAGGGGAGGTCAGCATCCCCCCAGGTGACTGCCATGTGGTGATGATTTAATATATTCTTACAGAACCATAAATGAATGAATGATTTAATATTCATCCAAGAAAAGGGAACTCTCCTACATTGTTAGTAGGAATGTAAATTGGTGCAGCCACTGTGGCAAACAGTATGGAGGTTCCCCAAAAAACTAAATATAGAGTTGCCATATGATCCAGCAATCCCACTGCTGGGCATATACCATAATTCAGGGGACAAAACTATAATTCAAAAAGATACATGCACCCCTATGTTCATAGCAGCACTATTCACAATAGCCAAGACATGGAAGCAACCTAAATGTCCATCGACAGAGGAATGGATAAAGATGTGGTACATATATACAATGGAATGAATGCACTACTCAGCCATAAAAAAAAAATGAAATAATGCCATTTGCAGCAACATGGATGGACCTAGAGATTATCATACTAAGTGAAATTGGTCAGACAAGACAAATATCATGTGATATCACTTATATGTGGAATCTAAAATATGACACAAATGAACCAATCTACAAAAGAGAAACAGACTCACATAGAGAACAGACTTGTGGCCGCCAAGGGGGAGGTGGTGAGGGAGGGGCGGGACGGAGTGGGAGTTTGGGGTTAGCAGATGAAAACTGCTGTGTAGAGGATGGATAAACAGCAAGGTCCTACTGCATGGCACAGGGAGCTATGTACAGTATCCTGTGATAAACCATAACGGAAAAGAATACGAACGAGTATACACATATGTATAACTGAATCACTCTGCTATACAGCAGAAATTAACACAACATTGTAAAGTGAATATACTTCAATAAAGTAAATTTAAAAGTAAATAAATAAATCAATCTTCAAAGTCCTTTCAGCTCTCTGACCACCCTCTGTCAAGTGGGACTGTTCACATAATTGTGGAACGATACTAGTTTACATCACGAAGACTTGTGTTCATTTCCTGGATATGTCACCTAAAAGATATCCTCTTCTTTTAACTTCTTTGGATCTTGGTTTTCTCATCTGTGAAAACGGCAGTTACCATTAGCCAGGTTCTTGTGAGGATGAAATGAGACGACGTACAGAAATGTGCCTAGATAATCCCAGAATTTAGATGCTCTCTAAATATTAGTTCTATAACCTCTTTTACCTTTCTGCTTTGCTGGTACTTCCCTTCTTTATTATAATTATCCTTCCCTTTGGGTCTCTTCTTAGTTCCCAGCCCCCCAATTTTAACTTGTAGCTTCACTTCTGAAGGTCCTGACAACCTTACATTAGTAGGCTTACTGTGTGACAGTCTAAAGAGCTGTATTATTTATCGATCGCTCACTTGAGAAGGCCACACAATGGCCATCATCTTAATTCTAAATATGGGTCACCATAGAAATCATGCTGGTCTTTGCTTGCCTATCTTTACTTGTGCATAATTGCTTGAAATGGAGAAGCAACAATATAGAAAGTTCTTTTGCTGTGTCTCTGAAAGGACTTGATGATAGTGAACTACTGGGTATGATAGTAATAGCAACATTTTCTATTTAAGTATCAGTGATAGCAAATGATACAACTCTTGGGAGGGGGTCATATACAATCCGTTCAGTTTTCAAATTAAATGAAGACTATTTACTGAATGCCTAATGTGTGCTTAAAGTCAGAGATAGGATGGTGGGTAAAACGGACACAATGTTAAAGTTTAGATAAGTCTGAAGAATTTATACTAAAATGATATTTATATATATTTGTGCTTTTTAAGTTTCGGTAAAATACATACAACGTAAAATTTACAATCGTAATCATTTTGAAGTGTGCAATTCAGTGGCAATAAGTACATTCATATTGTTGTGCTACCATTACCACCATCCATCCACAGAACTCTTTTCCATTTCTTGCAAAACTGAAACTCTGTAGCCATTAAACAGTAAATCCCCATTCCTCTCCTCACCCATCCCCCGGCAACCACCATTCTACTTTCTGTTTCTATGAATTTCACTATTCTAGGTACCTCACATTACTGGAATCATAGAGTATTTATCCTTTAGTGACTTGTTTATTTCCCTTAGTATAATGTCCTCGAGGTTCATCCATGTTGTAGCATGTGTCAGAATTTCTTTCCTTTTAAAAGCTGAACAATATTCCACTATATGGATATACCACATTGTTTATTCAGCCATCCATTGATGGATGCCTATGTTGCTTTCTCCTTTTAGCTATTGTGAATAATGCTGCGATGAACATGGGTGCAAATATCTCTTCCAGACCCTGCTTGCAATACTTTTGGGTATCTACCCAGAAGTGGGGACGCCAGATCATATGGTTATTCTACTTATAATCTTTTAAGGAACTGACATACATACTCTTTTCCATAGCTGCAACCCTGTTTTATATTCCCACCAACTGATTTCTCCACATCCTTGCCAACATTTATAATTTTCTGTTTCTTTTAATTATTATTTTGTCTTTGTTTTTTTGACAGTAGCCACCCTAATGGTATGTGATGCCTCACTGTGGTTTTGATTTGCATTTCCCTGATGATTAGTGATGTTGAGCATGTTTTCATGTGCTTATTGAGCATTTGTATATCTTCTTTGGAGAAATATGTATTCAGGTCCTTTGCCGAGTTTTCAGTAGAGCTGTTCTTTGTAGAGCTGTGGTATAGATTTTAGGCAAACAGGGCAGCATATGATTATTAATTCACTATGAAAGTGTACTTTATCTGCTGTTGTCTCAAACGTTTTAATGATTTCAGAAATATTGTATTCCAGATAAATACCACCTAAACTTTCTATATATATATATTTTTTTAATTTTATTTATTTATTTATTTACTTTTAGCTGTGTTGGGTCTTCGTTTCTGTGCGAGGGCTTTCTCTAGTTGTGGCAAGCGGGGGCCACTCTTCATCGCGGTGCGCAGGACTCTCACTATCGCGGACTCTCTTGTTGCGGAGCACAGGCTCCAGACGCGCAGGCTCAGTAGCTGTGGCTCACGGGCCTAGTTGCTCCGTGGCATGTGGGATCTTCCCAGACCAGGGCTCGAACCCGTGTCCCCTGCATTGGCAGGTGGATTCTCAACCACTGCGCCACCAGGGAAGCCCGATATATTTTATTTTAATTTTAGTAATGTGATTTAAATAGTTAAGTCTAAACTAGGCCATGAGTGGGATGGGCCTCATATTGTGTTATCTGGTCACAGAAGTTAGTCCTCTTAAGGAACAGGTCTCCTGAACCATTCCTTTCTCATTCTTTTCAGCTTTTTATAAAGAAAGAAGTCCTTTGAAGATAAAATTTTACATGCTTACTCATAGCATTAACATAAAGGTGTTTTGAAGGTAGATTTTTAAAAAAATTCTATTTATTGGAAAACTTTTAAATGGTGCCACAGAATAAATCACAGATATAAGATCCTTTAGGCCACTGGGCCAATTTAATGAGGAGCCTTGTTTCGATGTATTAGTCAACATTATTTTAATCTTCTATTTTATGATATGTCAACAGGACTAAACCAAGTTTTCAATATATCCCTGAGCGCACTTCAGGCATGTGGATGACATATATTCTAAAGCGCCATTCTACCTTATATAAATATACTTGACGCTATTTTCTTGCTCACAGAAGAATAAAATGTTAATAACTTGGTGAGTCCGTGCAATTTTACCATCCATTTTTTGCTGGTTCTATATAACATTTAGTGAGCACTAAACCTTAAAAGACTCAGCCAATTCACTTTGAAAAACCGCTTAAAAGTACATATGCTTACTCAAAATAACTGAGCTATTCGATATTGCAAAACAAAGTTGAAAAATTCCTGAAGAGCAGACTCTTATGAAATAGGAGGTTGCACACCGACTTCATTTATATCTCTGGATACTTTTTCCCAGAAAATTACATTCACCTGCATATTTCTTTACATAAAGATTTTCTATTTTTAAGGAATGGCTAGAAACTCACTTAGGGTAATTTAAGTGCCAGTCTATCTAGATTCTGAGGGATTAGCTTTTTAGATTCTATTCTATCATTTGGTTGAAGCTTTGTCTAGCTTCACTAGTATTTACATTGTTAAATTAATCTAGATATTTTATACTCAATATTTAGTATATAATAATACAATAATTGATTGGGATGTACTTAACATACAAGATATAATCTGCAATTATATATATAATGATCAGATATCACACTTTTAAAATACACTTAAAATATATTTATTGAATGAGTGGTACGCAAAGCATTGTCTTAGGTTCAGCATAGGCTCTGGTCAACAAGATATAAATGGTTTGTGTCCTCCTGAAGATTACCATGGAGAGGAAAGTGAAAGGAAAGTTTGCTTTGTGAAAAAGCAAACAAGCAACGTGTTATACAAATACATTTTGGTGAGTGTCACAAAGAAACAATGTGCAAAGATGTAGAATAATGTTAGCAGAGAGAGAAAAGATGATTAGAAAGTGCCTCCCTGGTTTTCAGCTGAGATGTGAAGGATGAGATAAGAAAAAAGCCAGTCATATAAAGCGTCTGTGTGTGTGTGGTTTTGTGTTTGGGGGCCAGTAGTAGGTTGTAGAGTTTCAGAGAAAAGGCAAAACATCAAGGGAGAGTCTAAGAGAGGACAGGAACCAAGGTAACTCAAAAGCAGAAGGAAAGCGTGAAAGGAAAGTAACAAGAGGCCAGGTCGAGATGTGGGCCATTGAAAGGTGAGCAAAGCTCTGTAGATTGTGGTAAGGATTTCACATTTTATCTGATGTTCAATAGGAAACCATTGAGGACTTTTAAGCAGTTCAAGGGCTTGATCTAATGTACACTTAAAACAACACATTATTCTGATTTCTGCTTGCAGATTGGATTAGGGAGTAGAAGTGGGAATTGGAGACCTATGTGGAGACTATTTTGATGGCTTGACCTGGAGGTTGCAATGGAACTAGAGGGAGAAGAGGTAGAAGAATGTCTGTTTTTCTACCTTCATCTCTTCTGGATGAGTTATTTGTCAGTGTTCCTTTAAAATCTGAGCAGAACAGATTCAACTTCCCGTTAGGATGTAGAGGGCCACAGAGAATGTTACTTCCCCTCCAACAATGAGAAAAAGCTAAAGCATGTGTAAAATCATCACTTTTTTGAGCTTGTCATCCAGCTGAGGTTGCAAGACAACTAGGTGACCTGAATTCCACAAAACCCTTGGAAGAGAGTAGGACACACAAACTTTAACCTTTGACACCACAGGAGGAAGAGATGGCAGCCATACAAGGATGAAGGTCAGAGGAAACAACTAGAATTGGAATGAATTTTAAAAGGTTGAGTGTGGTAGCGTGACAACTTGAATCTGTGGGAGCCCCAGACACAAGAGGAGTCTGTAGTTCTTCACCCGTATTTTTCATGGACTTTCAAGGGATACTCATGAGAAGGATGGGAAGCAGGGCAGAAGATCTCAGAGAAGCCCCTTTGGTGGTGCAGATGGTGATACTAGCCAGTGGTGGTCTGCCACTTGTGGACAGGCATGAAATACACTTGCGTTCTGCACCCTTCTCTTACTTGAGGCAAAAGTTGCCTGCTGCTGGGCAAGGGGCAGGAAACTCTTCCGCTTCCTCCAGTGACCAAAGAAGGGGTGCTGCTGAGGGAAGGATAAGAGTAAAAGCTATCTGCCATTGAAGGTAGAAAATGGGACCCACACATGCCCAGGGTCTTACATACATAGAAATTATAGTTCTACTGCCTCTGGGAGAGGAGAAGGCAAGTTACACATGCTGAGGCTCCCCAACAATTAAAAGCATCTTGGCATCAAGGAGGCAGGTGAGGAATGCTGAGAAAATTCTATCTCTAAAGCTTAAGTGCACAGGACATGCTCAAGACTGAAGCTGAAACAGTAGAATTGAAAATCATCCTTTGCTTCCACCAGGGTGCTGAGAAATGAGGAAAAGCAGTCTAGGGCTAAAGGAGAGGAGAGAACATGAAGAGACACCCGCTCTGCTCTGCAGGGACTGCAGCAAGTTCAGGACAGAGGAGGAACACTGAGAGTTAGACACCTTAGTGTCTAACTCCAAGGTAGCAAGAGCCCATGTGTGGAGGGATCCAACAACTGAAGTGCAGTGAGTGTAACTATGGCAACAACAAAACCCAAACTTAGTACCACTATTTGCAAGTTTGATTCAACTCTTCAGCCTCTCCCTTTCCCCTTCTCGCATTAATTCTGACAGGCATGCTCATTTCTGGGTGTAAATATTATTTACCTCAGTCTATAGTGCTCTCTTAAATGGCATTCAGTCAAAAATTATGAGGCATGTAAACAAGCAAGCAAAAGAAACAAACCTTGTCAAGAAATAAATCAATCAACAGAACCAGACCCAGAGATGGCTCAGATATTAGAACATTCAGACAGAGACTTTAAAATAACTATGATTAATATTTTAAAGTATCTAGTGGAAAAGGTATGCTCAAGAGATGGGAATTTTATGCAGACAGATGCCAACTATAGTTAAATGTCAAGTAGAAAGTCTAGAAATGAAAAATGCAATGTCAGAGATGAAGAATTCCTTCAATGAGTTATCAGCTGACTGTACACAGAAGGGGGAAAAATTAGTAAACTTTAAGATACATCGAAAGAAATCACACAAACTGAAACAAAGGGGGAAAAGAGTAAGAAAAGAGCATCCAAAAGCTGTTGGAAAATACAAAATGGCACAGTAAAAAGGAAATTGATGTCACAGGAGGAGAAAAGAGACAAATCAGAGCAGAAGAAATAGTAGAAGAGATAATGGCTAATAATTCACCAAAATTAATGAAAGACAATGACTCACAGATCCAAAGAGCTTAGAGTAAAACATACGTAGGCATTTTCTAGTCAGAGTGCTTGTTATGAGCTAATTATGCCCCTCTCCTCAAATTCATGTGCTGAAGTCCTAAATCCCAGTATCTCAAAATGTGACCCTATTTGGAGGTAGAGTCTTTACAGAGATAAATAAGTTAAAATGAGATTATTTGAGGGTGGGGGGCACTAATCCAACGTGACTCATGTCCTTATAAGAAGAGGAAATTTGGACACACATGTACAGAAGGAAGTAAAGGTAAAGACACAGTGAGAATACGGCCATCTACAAACCAAGGAGAGAGGAACAGAACAGATCCATCTCTTAAGGCTCTCAGAGGGAATCAATCCTGCTAGTACCTAGACCTAGTATTTCTAACCTCCAGAGCTGTGAGAAAATACATGTCTGTTATTTAAGCCATCCAGTCTCTGGTACTTTGTTATGGTAGCCTTAGCTACCATAAGGAAGAAATAATACTAATTCTACGCAAAATGTGTAGAAAATTTCAAAAAATCTACAAAGATGCTACCAGAACAAAGAAAGGAATTTATAAAATTGCAGGATACAAGAGTAATATATATTAAGCAAATAGGATTTCTATATACTAAATTTCTAATTGCAAGTAACAATTGCAAATCGAAATTTTAAAAATACCATTTACAATAGCATCAACAATATGAAGTATTTAATTTAAATTTAATTAAAAATTTAGCACAATTTATGCAAAGCCTGTACACTGAATGTCACAAAACATTGCTGAAAGAAACTAAAGAAGACAAGTAAATGTAGAGTTCATGGATTGAAAGTCAATATTATTAGTTGTTAATTTCCCCAATTTGTCTATCTATTACAACCCCAATCAAAATTCCAGAAAATTTTATTTGTGGAAATTGACAGGATGGTTCTAAAATTTATGTGAAAATGCAAAGGGCCTGGAATAATCAAAATAATTTTGAAAAAGAGAAACAAGCTTGGAGAACTATTGTGTGCTATTGGTGCAAGGAAAGAAATAGGGACAAGGGAACTGAATAGAGAGAACTAGATACAGAGCCACCCAAGGTGAGTCTGTGATTTACTTTCAGTGAAATTCTTCATTTCTTCTTAATGTATCATTCATTATTACTGCCTTGCATTATAGTTTTTTATGTATAAATTTTATATCCTCAAATGGATTGTGAGATCATGAAGGATATAGGATATTATTATATATTTCTTATATTTACTCATAATGTCTTGCTTTACACTTAAAAACTCTGTCATAAAGTTCAACCTCTTTTCCAGTATTCTAATACTTACTCAGCCTGCTTTAATTATCTTGTTAATAGCATATCATCTGAAACGTAATAGGTGATCTATAAATATTTATAAAATTAATAAGTGAATTAAGAATTAAGTCTAATTTCTTGACATAGTTCATTTCCACTTTCTTATCCAAAAGGCGAGTGAACTCACCATCTTCATTAAAACACTCTATGTAAACTAGACAGCATTCTTACCTAACAAGGATTTATTGAGCAACTACTGTCATCTGGAAATATTTTGAACAGTTGGAGCATAAAGCATTGTCACACTTCTCATTGTTGTCTTATATTGGTGAAACAAACCAATTACTGATTTTACATTAGAAATTTTATTTCCTTAGTGCTCCAATGTCATGCTAGTTGGTTTCATAGATATCTGCTCATGTTTATTACACTACTCATCATGTGTGTTCCCTATTGGGTGAAGCACAGCAGACATCCATGAAATCAACAAATGAATAAATGAGTATATATAGGAATACATATATGTATGTATGCATAATCTAGAAGATAAAAAATAAAAATTTATTTGTTTATTTATGCTCAAACTTTTTAAAAACTGAAGTTACTATAGCCCTATGATGAAAAGGCAAATAAAATTTGCTAAAACTATGTTGATGATATCAATATAATACTGCTTTTTTTGTGTGTGTGTGTGGTACGTGGGCCTCTCACTGTTGTGGCCTCTCCCGTTGCGGAGCACAGGCTCCGGACACGCAGGCCCAGCGACCATGGCTCACAGGCCCAGCCGTTCCGTGGCATGTGGGATCTTCCTGGACCGGGGCACGAACCCGTGTTCCCTTCATCAGCAGGCGGACTCTCAACCACTGCGCCACCAGGGAAGCCCTATAATACTGCTTTTTAAGTATAATTGTATTGTTAGAAGTTATGAGGAATTCAGAAAAGATCTATGTTATCATATTTTTAAAATTATTCTCAAAACAGTCATGTTCTCAAATGATCAGACACGGTTCATATTTGTAGAGGTGACTTGAGGAATTTAAAGTAAAGCAAAGAAAGCATTTGCAAGTATTTATCCATCTGCCATTTCCTGTTAATCTTATCCAAATAATACATTTAAAATAACCGCGGGCTTCCCTGGTGGCACAGTGGTTGAGAGTCCGCCTGCCGATGCAGGGCACACGGGTTCGTGCCCCAGTCCGGGAAGATCCCACATGCCACGGAGCGGCTGGGCCCGTGAGCCATGGCCGCTGAGCCTGCGCGTCCGGAGCCTGTTGCTCCGCAACGGGAGAGGCCACAACAGTGAGAGGCCCGCGTACCGCAAAAAATAAAATTAAATTAAAAAAAAATAATAACTGCAATTACATTAACATTTTTCAGCAGAAAAAAAAAGACTGAGATTAGGTATGTTTGAAAGCCAAATTAAAAATAGATGACTGTGGGCTTCCCTGGTGGCGCAGTGGTTAGGGGTCTGCCTGCCGGTGCGGGGGACACGGGTTCGAGCCCTGGTCCGGGAGGATCCCACATGCGGTGGAGCAACTGGGCCCGTGGGCCACAGCTGCTGAGCCTGTACTCTATTGAAGCCCATGTGCCTAGAGCCTGTGCTCTGCAACAAGAGAAGCCATGGCAAGGAGAAGCCCATGCACCACAACGAAGAATAGCCCCCACTTGTCTCAACTAGAGAAAGCCTGCGCACAGCAACGAAGACCCAACGCAGCCAAAAATAAATAAATTAAATAAATATTTAAAAAAAAAAAAAATAGATGACTGTGACTCCAGATTATAAATATGATAAAGAGAAAAGATACTGTTTCTTAAATTGGGAAAATACATTTATCCATTTCTGTCACAAAATGTATCTACAACTTAAAGTTTACTAACTGGGTACCACTTTCAAACGTTCAATTCAACAAATATTTACTGTGCATCTTTCGTGCGCCAGACATTTTTCCAGAGATTTGAGATACATCAGTGAACAACACTTTATGTGAAGCTTATATTCCAGCAGGAAAGAGAGAAAATTAATAATAATTTAAGTGTATATATGTATAAACAAGTATATATATATGTATATATATTCTAATATATGTGTTAGGATTATGTTACATATACATGTATAATATGTATGTTATATTATATATACACACATACCCACATATGTTAGAAGGTAATAAGTGCTAAGGAAAAGGGAAAGTTAGAGCCTGGTGAGGGGGCTGGGTGTGGGGCAGTGCTGGGGGTGCTGGTTGCAACTTTAAATAGCATGGTCATGGGAGAATGTATGAGAAGGAGCAGAAAGTGGCCATGCCCATGTCTACTGGAAGAGTGGTCCATGCAGAGTGAAGAGCTGTGCAAATGTCCTGGGGCAGTGGTGGTGCCCAAGTTTCTGGAGTGTTTATGGATGAAGCCAAAGTGAGTGGAGCAGAGTGAGCAATGAGGAAAGCAGTCAAAGATGAGGTGGGAGTGGGGGGAGGGCATAGGAGGGAAAGGAGGAGAGGAGAAGATCATGTAGGGCCTTCTAAGCTGTTATAAGGTCTATAGCTTTTTTTTTTTTTTTTTGATGAAATACAGAGTCAATAATTCTTCCCTCTCATATTCAAGGAGAATAATAAGTAAGGACCACCTAGGGAATGGCCTCTTCCCCACTGAATGCCCAGCAAGGCCATCAGCCCCAGCTTCTCCAGGAAGCCTCTCTGATCACCCCCATCCTCCGGACTCACAGTATTTCTGCTCTGTAGCAGGTATCACTAGATTTGCCAAACACTCATAGAGTTCCCATTACGTCTTTGTTTTATACAGATATTTAGTATTAAGTCTCTACATACATTGTGTATCTCTTGAAGGTAGTGATTTTGTCCTCCTCAATATAGCTGCCTTGCACAAAGAACCCAATGAATATTTTTTAAATGAATAGGGTCTCCTGACTTTATAAAAATATCAATTTCCACACTGCAAGAAACATCTTACCTAGAACAAACAACAAATAAATATACCATCATCTTGAAATATGTGCCTACCAAAAAGTGATATCGTACTTTTAATTTTTCTCTGCTATAAGCAAACATTTTCTTGTTGTTTCTAATTATTGAATTTTTTTGCAAAATGAAAATACTTGGCTAACCAGGTTCCCTTTAATCACATTGTTGAATGGGCTCCTAAGTCTCACATTCCCTGTTCATCCTAGTTCTTCCTTCAAATATAATACTTGTCTTTTAAATTGTTATGCTTTTAGTTAAGATGTAATGTAATATTCTGATACTATATCTACTATATCTTTCACATGAAGTTGTATATGTTTGACTACTCCATTTTTCTTAATCATGTATCTTTTCATGGAATTTATTATTTTCGTTTCAGTGAGAAACTGCTGAAAATCAAGTTACCAATATGATTTGTTGTTCTACTATGGGTGCATTGTGTCAGGAAATTCAATTATATGCCAATTTCATGTCTTCATCCTAGTTTTTCTTACACAACATCCTGTATTTGGAGAGTCATTCATGGCCCATTGGGAAAGGTTAGAACTATAATTAGACCTTTTCTCTAGACACTTGAGCAATGGAATTCATGAAGGTTAGTAACAGCTTTCCATTAATTGCTCCCTTGTGGTTTTACAGTAAAGCCGTTAACTTATGTACTGGGGCTGCTACCACAGCATCCTTGCACTGACATTTGAGGCAGTGATTAGAATGTCATTGCTTTCCAATACTTCATTGTTATTCAGGGGACACATTCGATGTCTTTCCCCTCATACTGCAGGGATCACAAATTCAGGCACAAAAAAATATCATCTCTGTTTCTTTATCATAGGAATAGGGCTTTTGAAAGTGGGCTTGTTCTGAATATAGTGTTCATACTGGACTCTGTTCTACACAGTGTCACTGTCTTTTCTTTCAAACTAATGGGAACAAGGCAGAATCATTCTTTATGTGCAAAGCAGTGCACCCCAAGGGCAAAACATCTATCAGTATGAAAAATAGTCAAGTAACAACCAAGAAATTGTGTTTTGTGGAAGCTCACGGGTCTGATTGTATGTTTGAGCCAGAACACTGCCATGTTAGTTTTCTCAAATCTTTGAACTTAGTAGTTTCTTATTCAAATGTCTTTCTTATCGTTTACACTGCCTGCATTCAACTATTCAGTTTGTCCTGTCAGTACTTGCCTATAACTCAACTAAGACTGAGATTTACGGAGCTGGAGAGCACAATTATCCTTCTGTCTCCGAAATAAATTACAACTCCAAAGCCCTGCTCTCTCTTCATCCCGCTCATTCATTAAAAAAAAAAAAAATTCTTCACCACGGATAGCATGAGGATATCATTTTGTAATGAAGAATGCAATTTCCTCACTCCCCTTGATGTGTGTGTATGAGTGTGTGGGTATGTAGTGCATGTATTGATATTATACATATATGATTTGATTCATTTCATTTAACTCTCTTAATATTTCAGATTCTAGAGAGCAAGGTGCCATGATATCACTTCTGTTCTTATCATCAAGGCCATTCAGACATTTTCTTAAAAAAAAAAAAGCCTTTTTATATGTGCTGAACCTTAACGTAGAGATCTGATATACTGCATTCTTGTAAAAAAAAATTACTTTTCTGCCTCCAGAAGTGGCTGAAGAATAGCTGCAACATTGAAATGATCATGGTGAGACTTTGTAGTGCAGGGTCAAGGGAAGTTAGAAGGATTATTAAGCAGCTGAAAAACCAGACTGAGGGGGAAAGGTCCCCAAAGTGAGATTATTGAGGGCGCAGAAGAGAAGTTAGAATGGAGACTATATTTGAGTGTCTGAAAAGTTAGAATTCAGAGATTTGAAAAGTTCACAGTCTTCACTGGCTATAGACAAGAGAAAATGGGCATAGAGTTCTTAAACTGATATAACATTTTTCCTATATGTCAAGATTTAAAGCATTGGGACTTCCCTGGCGGTCTGGTGCTTAAGACTTCGCTTTCCGATGCAGGGGGTGCAGGTTCGATCCCTGGTTTGGGAGCTAAGACCCCACGTCTCTCGACCAAAAAAAACAAAGAACATAAAACAGATTCAATAAAGAATTTAAAAATGGGATAGGGAGTGTGGGAGGGAGGGAGATACAAGAGGGAAGAGATATGGGGACATATGTATAGCTGATTCACTTTGTTGTAAAGCAGAAGCTAACACACCATTGTAAAGCAATTATACTCCAATAAAGATGTTAAAAAAAAATGGTCCTCATCAAAAAAAAGAAAAAAAATTTAAAGCGTTGAAATTTTAAATGTAATTAATGACATTTTGAAGAAAAATGTTTTGCTGGAAGTATTTTTAAAACTTTCCTCATGGGGTTGTAAGATAAACAAAATAAGTTCCTTAGTCATGAATGTGTCTTTTATTAGCTGTCAGGGTTAGGGTTCAGTAAAAATAGACTGATTTTAAAGTTCCTAGGGATAAAGAGATAGAGGTTGTGCATGACCCCTGCTGGCATGGAAACATGGACATATCTGCTGCAAACTCCTCCCTATAAAATAGAGAATGAAGGGGCCGATCAGAGGAGTGCAAATAGTTGGGTGAAGGGAATAAAACTGTCATCCAAAGGTGTGGATCAAGCAGGATTGGTTATTGGGGGTTGATGGACCCTCGAGAGACCAAGGTGGGGATGGGGATGTAAGAATTTTAAAAGGTGTGAAATGAAATGGACAAAAGAGCTTAAGAGCCTTAGGAATCTGGAGGCATTATATTAATTTCTGGTCAGTGCTCAGAGTTTGTGTAAGTGATGTACTAGGAGGATGGGGTCGTGTGCACAAAAGCACTTTCTGAAGTAAAAACACCAGGTGGATTGAGATCGAGTGCAAAGACCCTTAGAACAAATGTTCCAAAGCAAGGGCTCACTGGGTGTGAAAGAACCAGTCTAGAAATTAGGGGAGTCACTGAACCCATCAGGCCCTTTTGATCTTCAGAACTTGAGAGATTAACTCTTATTTCTTATATTCTGAAGATGAAATGATGTAAGAAATATTTGAGGTTGGATGTGAAATGTGAACACCTTTGCTCAATGTGCATTTATTGAGTGGCTTCTCTGAGTGCAAAGTACCGTTCTAGGTGCTCGGGGTTTATCAATGAATAAAGAAGACAAAGTTCTCTGCCAACCAGCAACTTACATTCGAGGGTAGGTAGCATCAAGTGCCCAGCAAACCAGTAATGCATGGGTAAATTACATAATATTTAGAAGGTAATGAGTGGTATTAAAAACAGAAAAGTAGGGCTTCCCTGGTGGTGCAGTGGTTGAGAGTCCACCTGCCGATGCAGGGGGCGTGGGTTCGTGCCCCGGTCCGGGAGGATCCCACATGCCGCGGAGCGGCTGGGCCCGTGAGCCATGGCCTCTGAGCCTGCGCGTCCGGAACCTGTGCTCCGCAACGGGAGAGGCCACAACAGTGAGAGGCCCGCGTACCGCAAAAAAAAACCAAAAACACCCCAGAAAAGTAGAGCCAGGGTGAGGGGCATCAGCAGTGCCCAGTGGAGGGTCAGATTGCTGCATCCAAAGCAAGATCTGAACAAGGACTTGCAAGAGGTGACTTATGTGGACATTTATGGCAAGAGCATTCCAGGCAGCAGAAGAAGAGCCAGCAGAAAGGCTTTAAGGCAGGAGTCTCTTTAAAGAATCGCAAGGCAAGTATGGCTGTTGACAAATGAGCTAAAGGGAGAGGAGCGGGACAAATCTAGACATAGGCACCTTCTCAAATGTTTTGACTCAGTCTTTCAGCTATTGAACGCTCAAGGAAAGAATTATTCAGAGAATTTAGTGTTAAAAAAAAAATCACTGTTAAACCAGAAAACCATTTAAAAAAATCAGAATTATGTTATGATACAGCTTATGCTGTAAAGGTATGAGAATATAACATTTTTTAGGTTCTGACAAGAAATTGAAGTAGGTGATGCAACCCCCAACTTTCTCTATTGTCTTTCATTAGTGTCCACACATAGATACTTTTGACTTCCTCATATGTAAGTTCTGGATTTGATGTTTCATACCCGAGTTTATTTTAAACAATTAAATATTGATTATTCTTTCTAGATAGCCTTTAATTTAGTATCTACTTACTTTTACTGTATCTTCCGTTGATAACGTATCCTGGTTGTAATTTCCACATTCAGATGTATAGAAAAACAACTTTATTTTCTAGAACTCAATTCAAATTGCTGTTGAATCACTATTTATTATTATTATTCCTGATGGCTATGCAAAACATAAATATTTTAAAAGTATTGTAATCCTGCACCTTCAGTCTTTTATGTATGTATTTGGATTCAGGCTGTTTCCCTTTCTTCTTTCACCCACAGGGCAGATGAGGTTGACATACTGTCTCTGTCCTCCCCATGCCCTGTGCTGTTTTCTGTGCTGCTGGTTTAACTTGTGTCCTGTTATCTCCTCTTATAAGTCCGTTCTTTTCCTCATGCTGATCAGGCCTCCATGTTGGCTTTTGTTGACACCAGTCACTTGTTCCCTATCAAGGAGCAGTTATGAAGAAGCCGCCTCTCTCCTGGGAGTTGGGTCTTATTTTCCATCCCACCACTAGACTGGGGTTTCAAGTCCAAGAAAAGGAGGAAAGAGAGGGCCCCACCACATCGCAAATCACAACTCTCTTTATTCCTTTTCTCTCCCACCACCGTCTTGCCACCAGTTTTTCCTTCAACCCATCCTGGAAAGGATTTTTTAACCTCCTCTTAGGACAGATGAAGCTGCAAGTACTTTGCATCTAGTATCTTCCTTAATCCATCTTATTAGAAAAACTTGTTCTCTTAGGTTGCCAGCCTCTGGTTCTTGATATTTAAAAGGAAGTTTCTAGAATTTGTCTCTCACAAATTTTGTCTCTTGCAAAGAAAAGCTTTGGCTATCACAGCCATTGCAGCTGAAATAATTTTTATTGCTCGTTTTGCAATTCAACCTTGAAATTGTAATCACCCAGTCACTGGATGCTTCGGCCTCAATGGGTGGAGGCCTATGAAGCAGCAGGCCAAAACATAACCAATTTTCCATAAAACACACATTTAGCTGAATGCTTTGTATATTGTCAATGCTTAACAATTATACTTTTTGCACTGAAACGTATTTCT
The DNA here is from genome assembly GCF_963924675.1 of Phocoena phocoena. Classification (NCBI taxonomy): domain Eukaryota; kingdom Metazoa; phylum Chordata; class Mammalia; order Artiodactyla; family Phocoenidae; genus Phocoena; species Phocoena phocoena. Next base: position 65,343,718 of record NC_089230.1, on the reverse strand, counting down.
AAATGCTGTAAGGCAAATCACCTTACAGTCAATATAAGAAAGCTGAATATTCCTGTATAAATAGGAGGTTAAATTGTCACTTTTGCTTTCCAAGTCATTCTGAGATGGAACATTTGCCAGGATATAGCTCTTTTCTAGATTGTAAATGTTTAATGAGGACAGATAGCACGGTCTTATCTTCTTTTGGTTAAACTCTTCAATGATCTATACACCAGAGTTGCAAAACAAGTGATTTCTTTCAAGCCATTGAGTTCAGAAAAGAAGCACACGCTGGGGGAGAGGGGCAGAAGTGGCTGAGATTCCTGTTTTCGCATTAAAAGCTGTAGAATTTTTGAAAATTATTATGCTAAGTCTCAGTTTCATCACTTCTAAAATGGGGATATAATACCAATTTTAGGTACTATTTGTGAGCTCACCTAAGGTAATATATTTTAAAGTTCTTTGTGAACACTTTATAATACACCATGTAACCATAGCTTGCTATTATTAATAGTGAAAATAATGGCCAGAGAAAGTAATACTTAAAAAAAAATCAGGTTAGGATTTATGTCATTTCAGATGTGAGCTATTTACTATAACCTTGAGAATTGTCTGGCTTGAAAGGATTTTAATCCATATCGCCTGAAGATCTACTGTGTCCTCAGTACTCTGCAGTACTTGTCAACTCAAAGGCACATCATAAAAATTGTGGTTTTTTTCCTTTTAAAGAAAAATAGTATTTTTAGACCATAATGACAGAAAGAGGAAGAATGAACAACAGACAAAACCATAGTGTAGAAAAAAGTGTTCATTTATTTGGACTTGACCTATAGAAATTGTATATCAATGAGTAGGTAGTTTAAATAATATTGATTTCTTTTAAAAATCCTTTATGAAAATCTGACGGCTTTAGTAAAATGTGTTTCTGTTTTACTTACTGAGTATATTAAGTATTTAATAGTGTATCTAGAATGAGTTGGAACAAGTGCTATAATGTAATTATAGTATACATTTATTGATTAAAGTTAACTGAAAAACTGAGTGTCATATTAACTTGGTGAGTTAACAAAGAGAATGGAGTGATGGTTAAACTCTGACCTTGGCTTTCAAAAGAAAAGATTGATATAATATTCTGCCTGATGTTTTCCCTATTTTGTATTATAGAATTTTCATGTGACCTTGAATTGTAAAGTTAGAAAGCAGCTTTTTGAGAAACACTTAATAAAATAATTTTAAATTCAGATCATGCACCTGGTTTGAAAATCATTACACCGCACTGAAGGTACAAAATTAAAAGCAAAATTCCCCCCTCCTTCTCACCTCTTTCCAGAACCATTTTCTGGGAGTGGCCATGTTTTTTATTATGTATTTAGCTGTTCTGTTGAATACAAACATAATTCTAAAGTATTTATGCCTCTATTTCTTTTTTTTTTAATTGAGATCTGATTGACATATAGCACTGTATTAGTTTTAGGTGTACAACGCAATGATTTGAAATATGTGTATATTGCAAAATGGTTGCCACAGTAAGCTTAGTTAACATCCATCACCACACAGTTACAAATTTGTGTGTGTGTGAGAGAGAGCACACCTTTTAAGATCTACTCACTTAGCACGTTTCATATATAAATACAGTATTATTAGCTACAGTCACCATGCTGTACATCACATCCCCAGAACTTACTTATCTTATCACTGGAAGTTTGTACTTTTTGACCATATTCACCCATTTTGCCCATTCCCCACACCCACCTCTGGAAACCACCAACCTGTTGTCTGTATTTATGAGCTCGTTTTTTTTTTTTTTCTTTTTTCTGGTTCTTGTTGGTTTTTCTAGACTCCACATAAAAATGAGATCATATGGTATTTTTCTTTCTCTGTCTGATTCAGCATAATGCCCTCAAGGTCCATCCATGTTGTCGCATATGGCAGGATTTCCTTCTTTTTATGGCTTCATAATGTTTCACTGTATATATATATATATATATATATATATATATATATACTACTTTTCTTTATTCATCGATCTGTGGGCACTTAGGTTGGTTCCATATCTTGGCTATTGTAAGTAATGCTGCAATAAGCATGGGAGTGCAGATATCTTGCTTCAATTTCTTGATTAATCGATTTTAAATTCTTCGTCTACTTCCGACCTCCTTTACTACACTGTAACTTAGGGATTTTCCTAATTAGCCTTTATTTTTTTAATATTTCTGGTGGTTATCTTCATAACTTTAAATAATGTTCTTCAATTTCTATTTCTTTATCTATGTTAAATAGATACTATTGACTCTTTCCATGTTGAGTACTAGTAAACTTACTATTCTCTACCTTCCTCCTACATCTCTATCAGTTATGTCATTGCCATTTTTTTTTTACTTCATCAAGGTTTATAATCTGTACATTTCATTCTGTATAATTAAGTCTATCATGCTGCTATTGCAGTTGTTCTAAACCCTGGCTGCATGTTAATCATCTAGAGGTGTTAGAAAAAATGTTGATGCCAAGCCTCACCCCAGACCAATTAAATCAGGATCTCTAATGTTGGCCCTGTAAATTACTATTTTGCATAAAATACTCAAGCAATTCTAATGTGCTTCCAACATTTAGCACTGCATGTATATTGGTTAGTCTAAAAATTGAAAACCAATAAGTAACTTTTACATGTTTACATGTATTATGTATGTGTATTATGTATTATTTACATGTATTATGATTATACAAATATTATTAGCCAGAATACCAAGTGTGTGTGTGTGCGTGTGAGTTTGCACATGTGTGATTATATTCCTATTTTACTAATCTTATGTGGTACAAATTATATGTGGCAAAGTATATCAAGTGTCAGGTTCAAGTTCAAATGGATTCTCTTCTCTTAAACTTCATTAACTAAGTAAAGTCTGGCCATAGTATATGTTGAGTTATATTTATTTCAGGGTTTATTGTTTCTTTCCACTTTCAGAGTGTCAAATTCTTTCTTTATCTATTGATAAAAGAGGTATGTATTCTGTTACAAGTATGAAAATCTGCCAAGTTAGTCATATAAATTGTAGAATGTAATCCACCCACTTCTTGGATTCATTATTTGTGCAATTTTTATTTCCAGAAGGGGTAAATGTAAGGTAAAGTTTTAACTTTTTTGCTTTCACAACTATTTAGAGATTTCCATAGTTTTCTTCAGTCAAATCAGTTTTCTTTAGAACTTTTTAGAAATTTAATCTTACTGAAATATTTGGTCTGACACCAACCAGATATAATGCAATTCAATTCTGACACTAAATCCCTAGCATTATCACAGACCCCACAGGATAAGGACAGAGTTCTCCACAACATTTTCTTTACTTCAGACACCAGCCACAGCTCTCAGAGTATCCCCAAGCCACGCACACTTCTAAATGACTGGCTACAAATTTGGGGGTTCCCATGATTTCCTCAGGCTCCATAATTTGCTAGAATGACTCAGAGAACTCAGGAAGGTGCTATATTTGTGATTACAGTTTTATTATAGAGGACATTTTAGAGTGAGATCTGGGAAAGATCACATAGCTTCTGTGCCCTCCCCTTGTTGAATCAGGGCACGTCACCCTCCCAACACATCCACGTCATCACCAACCAGGAGGCTTCACTGAGCTTCCTCCTCCAGACTTTTTATTGGATTTTTTTTTTTTAATGTAGGCATGATTCATTAAATCATTGGCCACATGGCCGAACTCAATCTCCAGCCCCCTCCATTTCTCCCCAGAGATCAAGTGGTTGAATGTTCCAACCTCTAATCAGGTGGCTGGTCTTTCTGGCGCCCAGTGCCTAACCTGGAGGTGCCCGCTAGAAGTCACCTCATTAGCATAACAAAGCCACTCCTACCACTCAGGATGTTGCAAGGGTTTGGAAGAGCCATGCCAAGAACCCAGGGCAGAGACCAGACAAATTATTTACTCTACCACACCATTTAACACGGTGGTGGCTGCGGTAGAGAGGGGGGAGAACAAAGAAATAGGTGCTGCCTGATTTTGTGCAACAGGAACTTACGGTGGCACTGTCCCCACAGAACTGTGTATTCCACTGTGGTATCATTTATCAGCAGTGAGGAATATAGAGTAAGAGTTTTCTTATTTAATGTCTTTTTTCTCTTACTATTCTTTTAACACTTCTCAAGTCCTTTCTGTAACTAAGCCGAGAGCATAACCCTTGTTCAATGATAAACTCTCTTCCTCACCCAGACTGTTTTTAAAATTTACCAGACAGTTCTGATTTTCGTGGGGAAAAATATCTGATATTTTAACAAATGATTTGTAATGACAGGACTACTTTTCATACATATCAACCAGCTAATAATAATTATTATTGTTATAATTATGATAACTAACATTTCTTGAGGGCTTACTATGAAAGTCTCTTTATGAGCTATATGCTTCACATGCAATGTTTTAATTACTCTTTACAACAAACCTGTGAGATAGGTACTAATACTATTGGCATTTCACAGAAACCGAGGCCTAGAGATGGAAAGTGAGTTGTTTGTGTACATATAATTAATGGTAGCACTAGAACTTGGACCTAGGTCTGCATGACTTCAAAACATGCTCTTAACTGCTATGATATATTGGTTGCTTTTCTCTTTTGTATTTGGGCTACAGACAAAGTGAGGACTACAGACAGTAATCCATTCTGAAGACATTGGAAGGATGTATAATGAGATTTTTTTCAGAACATTTCAATGGATGGCACCATTCTATCATTGTCTTCAAAGAACCTTAATACATAATTTTTATTAGTTATTTGGTCTCTTATTTTAAAGAAAGACTAAATAAGCCCATCCTTTTTATGCCTGTGCCATGGACTTTCCTTGGTAACACCTTCAAGGATGACGTTGGGGACATTTAACAGTCATTATGTTTATTCTCTAGAATCCACATTGCCTACATTTTTCAAAAGTCGGAGTTATGGGGATAGGGCAAGTATGCAGCTAGTCAGAGCAATTATTTGGTGCTGCAGGCAATTCGTATATATCTAACTGGAGGGCTGTTATCATAAAATACCTTACTGAATTTGAAAAGGTTAGGGGGTTTTGGGGGGTTATCACATATAGCTTCTTCATCTTGCCTGAGGTCATGTAATTTGTGTCCATACAGAACAAGGAATGAACACAGGGAAAATGGTTCCATGCGCTTGCCGGTTCGCAAGTGTGGGCATTTGATTTATTCAATCTCTGTACTTTTATGCAGTGGGGGGCATCTTATCAGAGTGCTGCCGACCATCTGTGTTTTAAAGGTGTTACAGTATCAGCTTGGGTCGCAGTTTCTACATCTCTTTTATAATCTGCCCAGCTTCTGAGAAATTATTGCCATTTCCTTCTTCCTACAATCAAAATGTCAGTGCCTCCCACCAAACAGGCTTTGCTCCTTGGCTATGAACATGGAGACCCATAAAAAAGCTCATGTGAATCAAGTTTATAGTGACAGAGCAGTGGCCTTATTTTACATAAAAATACAAGAGCCATCTTTTTTAATGGATTAAAAACAACCCTTGTCGGAGGGAAGCACAGAGTGTTTTACTCCATCAACAGATCACTTACTACAACTTTGGGGCAGATACAAAGCAATCACTGTGCAAAGTCGAAAAATCTTTCCTATCGTAAGGCGTATCAGGTTCTAAACAATTGTGTGCAGATCCTTCCTAGCATTTGTGAATACCATCATCCAGCTTAAATTCCATTTCGTGAATTCTAGTTAGACACCTGTCTACTCCGCTGTTTTTAGTGCTGTCGCCCTTCCCTGTGAATGAAGCTGTGGCCAGTTGTGACAAACCTAGCAGAGCCTCTTCTGGGTTCTATCTGAGCCTCCAGGTACTCAGGCTGGGCAAGCCCTCACCCAGCAGCCAGGCTTGGAAATACCTTGGCCACCTTGAAAGAAGAGGACTGTGGGAAACTGGCAGTCACTCTTCAAATATATTTAGGGTACTCAGAACCCGATTAGAGTAATGGAAGCTAGGCAGTTTAATGCAAAGATTGGATTCAGTCTGTTTGCTTTCCCGGTCATTAATTTTAGTGGGCCTGGTCTCACTCCACCTCTGACTTTTTGGGTGAGGGGTTGGGGAGTAGGGATGAACAGCTTCTTCTTTTCCTGTCCCTGTCCAGAAGGTGTTCAAAATGCCAAAAATAAAATCACTGCTCACTTGATGAGAGGACCCGAATGGTACCTGGCCAATAGGAGGACCTGATATCCGTGTCAAAGTTCTTGTCCACTGACATCACTGGGTCCTAGTAAAATAGGTAAAATGTTTTTATATTTTCAGGTTGGACACTTACATGGATAAAAAGTTTAAAAACAGTCACAATCAAGGTATATCTCTTTCACTTACTGTAAATTTTTCACTTGAAAACAATTAGCACTTTAAAGTTCTAAGCAGAATGTGACTCCCATTTTTATCTCCTCTGTTAGTCTCCAGGTGCCTCACGGTATTAATGTTAATTTTTAGGCATAATGTAAATTTAAGGCTCTAATGTATGAATTTTTAATGATGGAAGTTAAAGAATGGCATATTTAGGAGCTGACAGATATACGCAAACTTGTGTAGGACAGTCATGGTGCTTCTAAGAGTGTGAACCTAGTTACAAAAATTAAGGAAGAACGTAGAAACGAAAAGACCAAGTTCCCAGAAGCTTGCCTCCCATGTAGTAAACACCTGTCATTGGATGGTGGTTAATCTAGTGACCCTTCTCTCGTTCCTGAGCTGGGTCGCCACCTTACCACTGACTCCTGGAGCTGGCTGAGGATGGAGGGGCTCTCCAGTCTCATACCTGAATTTGCCCAGGTCTCCAACACTCCCTTACGCCCGCATATGCATAAACACAGCCTAAGACTATGTAGGCAGGTGGAAACTGACTGAACAATTTACAGATTAATGAATTAGTCCATGTTTAAACTTCCAGCTAACAAGGTAATCATTTATTTACCTAACAAGCTATACTTTGATTACAGGCCATGATGGGCCATTAAAAAATGAAACTGTTTGCATATCCAAACTAGCTCGGTATTTTATGCTTTATTTCACATTAAGGAGGCACTTTTGAAAGCTAACGACTCTCATGAACGTACAAGGTAGAATTTGTATTTAACATTTGGAATTTAAGTCTAAAAAAACTCGTGCTTATTTATTGTTTTAAAATTAATCTGGTATACAGCATGATATAATGAAAATAATAGAGAATCTGGAGTAACTCAGGTTTCTTATCCTAGTACTGGCATTTCACAAGCTGTATGATCTTGGGCAAATTGATCAACCTCTCTGAACTACACAAATCATACTATCAACCAGTAATACCTGAATTAGGATTTCAGTAAGCCCCAATGAAGACTGCAAACTTCTTGAGAACAGTAAAATTCAATTCACATTTTGTCTTTAACTTATAAAATGCATACATATCCTTGATGCTTTGATGTCATAGTTACTTGAAAAAACTCTAATGAGGTGGAAAGGTAGTCATCTAGTGGTTCCCAAATTTGATTATACACAGAATTACTGAGGCCACTTGCTAAAAGTGCAAAATCTTCATCCTATACCCACAAAATCTAATTTAGTAAGTCCAGGATGGGTCCTAGTAATCTGTTTTTAGCAAGAGTCTTAGTTGATTTTTTTTTTTTTGATTTTTATATTTACAATAATATTGAGTTGGCCAGAAAGTTCTTTCGGGTTTTTGTAAGCTCTTATGGAAAAACCTGAACGCACCTTTTGGCCAACCCAATATTAATCTAAAAACCAGTGTTGGGAACTACTCTAAGATTTCTTTGAAGTTCCTTAACATATACATTTAATTTTATTTGACAAACATGTATATGACATTTAACAAATATGTATATGAGTTCCTAACATATACATTTAATTTTATTTAACAAACACGTAGATGACATTCGTTATGGGTCAAGCATTGTTCTGAGTGCTGTAAAGATATTTACTCATGAATCTTCATAAAACTCCTTGAAGTAGGTGCCATTGTCATCATCCCCATTTTATATATGAAGAAAGTGTGGCACAGGGAAAACACGTTTCACACCTAAGTCTGCACAGCTAGAAGGCAGAAAGGCAGGCATTTGAACTAGGCCATCTGACCCTGGAGTCCTACTCTAAGCCACTGTGCTATACTGCTTCTCTTATATTGCTGTCTTGTAATCTTCTTGAACAGTTGACAAAAATCCATGACTAATTTGAATAAGCTTAGAATAAATTATTTTGAATCGTGCAACTTTTGTTGAGCTCCTACAGATATTGAGTCTGATTCTAATTGTAGGGTAGACAGAGATAAGACCTCATCCTTCACTTCAGAGACATTACAAGTTAATCAAGGGTCTGAATGAGTGCTATTGCCATCACTGACCTAGGACCGAGATAGCCTAGCTTGTTTTTCCCTGGAAGCAGAGATTGAGACAAGACCTTGCATGCAAGTTTATTTTGGGCAGGAGTCCCAGAGAGCAGTGGGGGATTGGGAGGGGTACAACAGAGATGGAGGGATGGATTAAACAAGGATACACCACTGAGCTCGTCACCACGGTGGGCGACTGAGTCTCTATCCCACTGGGATGCTCTGAGGAACCCTGAAGAGGACACTCTTGAGGGCTGGGAGAGGAGAGAATTGAATACATTAGCTGTCCCCACTGGTTAGGGGTTGTCCCAAGGAGTAATAATGCCCTCCCGCTTCCAGGTTTGTGGGTGCATCAGAATGGCTGCGTGGTTTCCCGGGTGCCACAGGTAGAGTACAAAGTGGGCCCTAGAGCCTTACTACTCAATGTGTGGTCCAGAGCCCTGCACATCTGTGTCACTTAGGAGCTTGTTTGCAATGCAGAATCTCAGCCCCACGCCGGAACAAGTGGACCAGAATGGACTCTTTAATAAGATCTTCAGATGATTTAAACACATACAAAAGTTTGAGAAGCGCTGGCCCTGAGCATCTGAGCTGTGCTCCAGAGGGATCAAATATTTGCCGCCTACAAGGCCACCTATGATCCAGCTCCTGGCTTCTGCTCCAGGCTACTTTCCTGTTGCTTTTCACGGCATTGACTGTACCCCAGCCACACTGGTCTTCCTCTGGTCCTACAACCTGTCAAGTTCTTCTCTCCTCAGTATGCATGTTTCCACTGCCTGCGATGTCCTCCCTCTGCTCAGCTCTCTTTTATCACCTGGGTTGCAGTTTAAACAACGCCTTATGGAGACCTTTCCTGTACACACCATGTAAATTAGGATCTGCACTGTGTTGGTTTTTTTTCAATCTTAGCAATTGGTTTTAATTTTTTCCTTCATAGCACAATTTGTAATATTGTATTTTTTTTTAAATCTGTGTATTATCTATATCTCACACTAGATTATAAATTTTCCATAAGGGTAGGAATCATGAGTGAGTGTTCCCCATTGCATTCTCAGGGTCTACTTGTGTTTAAGATATGTCAGAACACAATATACATATATTGAATGAATAACTAAAAAGTGGAAAAGAAGACAGGGTTTGAACTACACAGACACGTGTTGAAATTTTGGGACTATTACGAACACAGTGAATTGGGTAATCTGCACTTGATCATCTCAGTTTTTGTCATCTGTAAAATAGAGAGAATATATACACACTTCACGGAATGACTACGAAGATGAAAGCCTTTTAGAATTCTCTGTCCCCTGGAGTTGTCTTTGGTTTAGATAATCTTAGTATGTATTAGAGGCTGTAGGATGTTTGCCAGCAACATAGGACTGAGGAATATAATATCTCAGACAGTTCAAATAAACAATTGTGACAAGGAATTTATGGGTTAAAACACTTTCCTCCATTGCCCCATTTTCCAAGGTCTATTTCCACATCAACCTTCTACTACACTCCATTATAAAAACTAGGATGTTACAGTGGGAAACAGAAATGAGCCTATAAAAGGGAAATTTGCATCCAGTTTGAAGGCCTAATCTGGTGATCTTGCCTGTGTGTGGACTCTTGATATATTTTGGTATATCACAGAGTACTTACCTACTTCCACTGGGAGAGTCTTCAATTGGAGCTCCTGGCATCTTAGCATCAAGGACATTTGCTAGAGCCCTATATCCTCCCTAAATTTTAACATCAATAAATCAGACTCCTATCTAGGAAAGGTGAGACATACCTGCTACAGTTATTTAAGACAACTCAAATCCCAGAACAAGGGGCTTATATTTCATTAGAAGGCCCGTTTAGGCTCTGCATTGTCCAGACAGACCAAAAGAAATATGTGTGTGTATAAATATATATATATATTTATATACAGAGAGAGGTTAAGGTGGGTTGTTTCTACTCTGATTTCAGTACTCTGTTATACAAAGTGCCTTTTATAGTCCACTTTTATTCTGTTTCTCTTTCATGTCTCACCAATTGTACATAGCACAGTGACTGGTTCCCGACAAGTGCTGAATTAATTTAAAATATTATGACATACATACATAGAAATAGTAATGGGGATAAGTAGAAAATACAGCAGGTGCACGAAGAAGTGATTAGGGATCAGGTCTGCACCATGTGTGCAAGGGTTTGGGGAAGGTTTCCTGGAAAAGGAGGTATAGAAGTTGACTTAGAAGATATCCAAGAGTTTGTCAGTTGGAGAAGAAATTAGAAATTTTTCAGGCTGAGGGAACAGCAAGGAAAATGTAGGCACATGGCCCATCCAGGGATGACTTCAATGGAGGTGTGCGTTCAGTCAGTGTTAGGATAGGAAGACAAAGAATGACTGAGGAAAACCTTGCCTCTGCCTTGGCAGGGCTCACAGCCCTAGTGGTGGATGCAAAGGGTGCTTGTGTGTAAGTCTGAACATTTTCCTGAAATCAATGTGTGTACATAAGGGGGTGAAGGGTGAAGGGGCAAGGACACTCATGGAGATTATAGGTAAAGACGGCAGTGGAGAGGCTCTCGTGGTCCAGGTAAGGAAATTAAAGATATAGAGCAGAGGATTTTTTTTTTTTTTTTTGAGATACTATCAGTCAGTCCCACTGTTGACCATTTTTTTCCAAAATAAAAAACAAATTGACCTATATCTTCCCACTTATTCTTTCATAGAATGGGAATGTGGGGAAAATATGCATACACACACACTCACAAACACACTCACACATACACACAAATAAACACACACAAGACAAAATCTGTGCCTTCAATATTTTTGTACATGAAATTAATAATTTTATATCAACTGTCACAGTGACAACAACATTTAAATATGAATTTGAATGTTTGCCAATTAATCTGAGACTAGCACTGACCAGAGATTTCATGTGGATGAAAAGTGATTCAATTCTGAATCAACTCTTTGATAAGCAAATATAAAAGCTACTGGACCAGATTTCATGCTTCATTTTCCCCTGGTTACTGGAGAGTTATGCTCGGCCATAGCGGTCTAAACTAGGATACTTTGCCAGATGAGAAGGTAATATAAATGTAAAGCACTCTGTGAAACAATAACTTACTTAACACCTAGTTACATTTTGATTTGGATTTACTATATTTATCATAGACTTTTTAAATGAAAATTTTACCACAGATTGAATAAGGAAGGGGAAACAGACCAGGGAGATACTTTCCAGGTTTCCCACATATGAATGTTAACACATGACTCTTTAGGACAGAACACTCAAACCCTTGGCTACATTCACTGACAATGGCTAATGCCTTGATTATGCTGGAGTATCTTCAAATTCAACACCCAAATATGATGCAGCCAAGGGTACCTGCGATTGTTATAGGTCATCACAGCAACACTATGAAGTAGCTATTGTCACTTCTATTTTGTAGAAAAGAAGGCTGAGTCTGACCAATTAAAAACTTGCCTAGGACAATACAAATGATTCAGAATGTGAATATGAATGTGGGCTCCAAGTTCAGCCCTCTTCCTCTGTATTTCTCTGACTTTTCAGATCAAGGTCATCAATCTCTACTACTTTCTCTGTAAACTCAATGTTCTCAGAAATATTAGTAGGTTGGGTAAAAATCAGATAAATATTCAAAAGAAAGTTAAAATATTTTGAAACAGTTTTCTGTGAGAACTTAGACCTTATGTTAAATATGAATAATAAATCCATAAAGAAAACTACTAGTTTTCACTAACTTAACTGTAGTTGTGCGTTTATAGAAGATGATTACATTACTATAGATTTAACCTCTTCACATTGCTTGGTGAACATTTCGTCTGTTTATCCTCAGACCATCTGCTGGGAAAAGGGTGGGAGTATTATTTTGGATCTCATGGTGAGGAAAACAGATATTAGCAGAGCACATATTGTGTGAAGGAGCAGGGTTGTAACTTGAGTCACAGCTGTGAACACGTGCTACCTGATGACCTGTACCTTGCCTCTCTGTAAATTACTTCAGTCCTTACTTCTGTCCCTCTGGAGGCTTTCAGGAGTAATAGATCCAATTAGATGACATGGCATGCAAAAAAAATTCTTCTCACTTGTCATGCAAGTCATTTTCGTTATTTATAATTTTTCACTTAAGTAGTTTATTGGTGACTAGAAAGCAAATTCTAACCTGTATTTCTTATTCTCTGGTGGTCCCATTGACAGTTTTACTCATTCAAGTATTGGCAGTATGGAATTATAGTTATGTAGTTATCAATTAAAAATAATATAGTCCCTCTGTGTTTTATTACTTAGCTGAATATATTTTGAGTGTGTTTGTGTATGTATGTGTGTGTGTATACATCTCCTGAGGCATAGTCTATTGCTCAGTTGAACACTTTTTATAAAACATGTTTGGTTCTCTACATGCTACCTTGTACGGCTGCCTGAATATAAAATGTTGCTTACAGTAAGAGATGTAGACCTAGAGTTTTCTTGTTGCAATATTTCTCTGTTCTACAATGTTTGTGTACTATTTCAAGGAGAAAAATATAACTCTTTCCTCTTTTATTTACTTCCTTTAACTTCCTCATTACTGGTATAAATGTGGTTTCCACATTCTTATTGATTAGCATTACAATACCCAAGAGTAAAGGCTGAGTAAAATTTTGTAGATGGCTAGCTTTTTTAAAAGAATCTTTTATTTATTTATTTATTTAAAGTATAGTTGATTTACAATGTTTCAGGCGTACAGCAATGTGATTCAGTTATATATATATATATATATATATATATATATATATTCTTTTTTAGATTCTTTTCCATTAAATGTTTTTACAAGATACTGAATCTAGTTCCCTGTGCTATACATTAGGTCCCTGTTGTCTATCTGTTTTATATAGTAGTATGTATCTCTTCCTAATCCCAAATTCCCAATTTATCCTTCCTCCCTTCCCCTTTAGTAACCATAAGTTTGTTTTGTATGGCTGTGAGTGTATTTCTCTTTTGTAAATAAGTTCATCTTGTATCGTTTTTTTTTCGATCCCACATATAAGTGATATCATGTATTTTTTGTCTTTCTCTCTCTGACTTACTTCACTTAGTCTGATAATCTCTAGGTCTACCCATGTTGCTGCAATGCCATGATTTCATTCTTTTTTATGGCTGAGTAATATTGGCTAGCTTCTCTTGTCTTCATATTTATTAAACATTGCTGACCCAGGCTCTGAGTCAGCAGGGTATACAGTAGGATTTGTAAAGATGTTAAACTTTTCTTTTTCGTTTCAATAAATACCTAGTGAAGTTTTGCCTTTATGATTAATATACACTATTTTTCTAAGTTTCAGGAAAGTTAAAGTCAGCCTCTCAGAGCCTGAGGATCATATTTATTGTTTTAGAAATCACTCAGATGCTCAACCGTGCAACAGAGCAGAATTCATTCATCTAGAAACAGAAAGAAATTGAGCAGTGCTGCAGATAAGCTTATGCTTTCCGTAGGCAGAGGCTGTTAAACATGACCCTGAAGAGATTTGCACTGAGTCTCATTACGGCTCAGGAAGATGTTTGCTCTCATACAGATGAGACCTTTAGGGATGCAGTAATAGCCCCCTACAGACAGATTCACTGTCCATAATCTTCAGTTTATGTCTTGGTTAGTTTTCAGTTCATAACCAGAAACTGTGTAGAAATATAGCTATTTGGACTCTATTTTCCTCCAATAACATTGGCTGACTAAAGTTATCAAATAGTTGGTAAGCCAATAAAAATCAGGCACCTAGTAAACAATGATAGGTCATTAGAAAATATATATGATTACTCTGATATCAGAGGTGATGCTAAATTTGAAATAATGATTGATATTACTTGTGATTACAAATTATCTGAAGTGAAAAATTACTTCAAGTAGAAAGGTAGCTTTTTAAAGCTTGGTTGAAAAATATCTGAACTATCAATGTCATAAAATAACTTTTCAACAATTCATTGTTTCATGATAAACATGGATAGCCCTTCAAGTTTTTAAAAACAAATTCCCAGTGCACCAAGTTAAGAGTTAAACTCCACTAGAGTATTTCATATTGCCTGTAAGTGAATATGGACTACAGGTAGCCGTCTTGGGCTTTACATGCAGATAGATTTGCTTAGTGTAGTAATATAATTTTATTTGAACTAATAATGCTGCACAAAAATACAAAGGCACGAATGATCAAATATCTCTACGTGGGGAGTGTTGAATGTGAAGAGATTTTTTTTCCCTGTCGATAGAAAAGTTTATACTGTCACACTGGTATAATATACACTTCTGTTTTCTTATTACACATAGATACTAAGTGTGTTATAAAAATTGGGGGTTCCTGGAAATACTTTTTTCCAAAATAAAGTTGCTGATTAGACCTCCATGCATTCTGACTGGATTATTTTGGTTGACTTAGAAGTGGCTTACATAAAGAAGGTGCTCAATAAATATTTGTTGAATAAGTAAACAAGAATACTAGAAAACAATCACTGGAAATGAATGAATTCAAAACTATCGACCACACCTGGTAAAGAGTTCCCTTTGTTTACATTGCTCATAGTTGTTACAACGACAAGATATCAACATGGAAAGGTTAAACCCATAATTTCACCAAAAGTATATATCGATATAGCTACGTAATAATTATAAAATACTTTAAAATATCTTTGTGTTTGATGACACTTGTTACTTCTACTCTGAATTCTATCTAAGCATCTTAAAAATCAGCTGAATTATACTTCATTTGGGATACAGCTCTCCATTTCATCTTAATACAAAGTGGTTTCTCCATGAATTTACATAAATACATTTTTTATTAAAACTCTAATTACCTGTGTAACTTGAGACATGATATATATATATTTGCTATTTATTATTATTAATCTCTAAGGATTCAAACTCACGATTCAATAATCTTTCCCACTACTGACTTTCTCTACTGTTTGACAAGCTCACCATAACCAAAATTAACTCACCTCACTGGCTTATGCAACTACTTAGGTATGAATGGCAGCCCTATTGTACATAGAAGCCCTTCTTCCTTGCTCCATTTCATTTCCTCCTCGCTTAGCCATCGTGGCAGAATTTCTGTTGATGTCAGCTAGAGCAGCTCCATGGAAATTTTATTCCCTTCTCTCAGTCCTCCCTCACCTGTCTTCCCACTCTTGTATAGGTAGCTTTGGTTTTCCTAGATCCCAGCTCTCTATCTGATTACACTACAGTTAGGGAGACCTTGTCTCAGCTCTTTCCGTGCTACCACCCTCTCTGTCTTCTTAATGGAATGGCAGAACCCTGCCTTTCTTCCTCAGTAGCTAGCAGGACCAGCTAAGGTGTCATACCATGCAGATGCCATGCAACTGTCTATGTGGAAGCCTGGCGAGAAACACAGGTGGAAAGAAAATCTGTGAGCAGTTATTAAACACACAGGGTAGCATCAAGTGTGTGGCAATCGCCTAATATTAAAGAGAAGTCAAGAGAACCAGGTTCACACCCTAGCGTGGACTTTTTTTCCTGGTGGTATGACTCTAGACAGATCACTTAACCTTTCTGAGCTTCAATTTTTTACTACAAGATAGGGCTCCTACTTTCCATCCCTGAAAGTTGTTGTAAAGATTAAAAGAGATATCTCAGTGCCTAACACATAGTTAAATGAAGGGAAATAAACTTTCTGAATAAAATTATATTCTTCATCCAGACAAAACTATTCCCAAATGAATACAATTAATTACTTTGTTTGAAATGGAAAAAAATAATGCATCGTAGCATGACCCATTCAAGGGTCCTTGTGAAAACGGCTGTAATTGAAGTCATTGGATAGCTCCTTATTTATCATGTCAAGACTTTTCCAAATAGGAGTAATATTTTCATCTGAAGAAAGATGGTACATTTAAAACACACAATCAGAATGCCAGTGCCTGCTTGTAAAATATCCAGCAATAATTATCTTTCTTCTTCCATGTGAAAACAATATTCAAACCAATTTGTATTTTTATGGCCTGATGGTTTCCACGAACTGCCTTCTTCCCCTCCATGGCAGATACAGCACATTGCTTTACCCACCTTCATACCCACTCCTTGTGACACGATTCTACGGAAGCCAAAGGCTAAAGCCAGATTCCTTTATGGCTCGGCTTCTAAAAAGGATGGCGCTTTCACTAAGCAGAGGATCTGTGGTGAAACGTGAAAGGGAGATACCAATGTCCTGAAGCAGAAGCCACACTTCTGCCATTTTTGCTCTTTATGCTGACAAGTGCCTTTGTAGAGGGTTTTGATACCAGCCGCAGCAGAGGTTTGAATGCCCATCCTCCAAATCCATGGGTGTCAAGGAGTGGGTCCGCCGGCCAGCACGTGGCTGGCTCAGAGCACACGGGTGGTGGCCTTGCCTTGGAAGCAGCAGTTGTGGAAGCCCCTCACATACCCATCTG
Source organism: Phocoena phocoena (assembly GCF_963924675.1). Taxonomy (NCBI): domain Eukaryota; kingdom Metazoa; phylum Chordata; class Mammalia; order Artiodactyla; family Phocoenidae; genus Phocoena; species Phocoena phocoena. The sequence goes on along the minus strand of NC_089230.1, from coordinate 65,326,969 downwards.
TGTCCGGACCATGGCAGAGGCAACAGTTCTGTAAACACTTGATGGTGATCTAGGAGCTGTTCCCTAAAGCTCAGTATAGAATCTGCTCCCTCAGTCCTGCCAATTACTCTGTAACTGAAACCTGACTAACATTCCCTTGCAAGTCAAAAATCATTCTAGAATACTAGTATTTTTTTTTCCCCTTAAACGTTTTGTAAATGTTCGAATATATTAGAAATTGCATGGTCAAATTTTTTTGTTTTTTTCATACACAGATGTAACTGCCTTTATTTTAATTAACAAATTATTATTTTTAGATAGTGTTTTCCCTTGTACAAGTCTCTCTTTCAATAATAAGTTTTAAGATATAGTGCATGGATAGTAAATATTTTTGAAGAAATAATTTTCCCTATCAAATAAAAAATCTTAATTTTCAGAGTTATTGTTTCCATGTTCTTTCAGTTATAATCAGTAGACTGGATATGTATTGCATATAAACACGGCATATATATATATATATATATATATATATTCCTCTTATTTATATCCTTGACGTCAGAATTTAAAAGGGAAATTAAAAGTGCCAAAAATAAACAAATATGATAAAATGTTAAGATTGAAAGGGGGAAGCTTAGAGGTAGTTTATCATAAAAGCAAGAAAAATGGAGGTTGAATTTCAGCTCGTCTTTGTGCTGGCTGTTTTAATTAAGTTAAAATAAGTGAAATAACCTCTCTGAGCCTAATACCTATGTCAAAGAATTGTAAGAGGGCTTCTCTGGTGGCACAGTGGTTGAGAGTCCGCCTGCCGATGCAGGGGACACGTGTTCATGCCCCGGTCCGGGAGGATCCCACATGCCGCAGAGCGGCTGGGCCCATGAGCCATGGCCGCTGAGCCTGCGCGTCCGGAGCCTGTGCTTCTCAGCGGGGGAGGCCACAACAGTGAGACGCCCGCGTACCACAAAAAAAAAAAAAAAAAAGAATTGTAAGAATAAATGAGTTGGCAGATAGAAAGTGCATGGTGTAGAATGGATACTCAATGAATCATTGAGTAAGAAATGTTACAAGGGTACATTTTGTCTCAGTTTCTACTGAGGCTAAAAATTCTGCGGAAAAAAAACTAGTAACAACACAGGTACAAGCATCCCTGCTTGATCCCTAAGTGTTCGTGTTGGGGGGGCATGCTATAAGGCACTGTGAAACTGTTTCTCCCAACCTTCATCACTGTTTTTCCTCTGTGGCTGGAGTGCGTTTCTCAGGCTCTCGTGCAGGTAAGGAATGGCCGATGGAAGAGATTTGTGCCACTTCCGGGCTAGGGCTTCTGAGACAGTGGATGTATCTCGCCACGTTCTTCTCCTTTCTTCAGTCTGGTTACAGAAGACGATGAGGCCCTAGGGGCTTGTGTAGCTGAAGACAGAAAGAGTCTGCTAATGACGAGCTGGAGGAAAGCCAGCCATCTATTTAAACACCATCGAGCACTGATACGGGAGAGCTAGATAAACTTCTTTTATTTATTTATTTTTTATTAAAATTTTTTTGCGGTACGCGGGCCTCTCACTGTTGTGACCTCTCCCGTTGCGGAGCACAGGCTCTGGACGCGCAGGCTCAGCGGCCATGGCTCACGGGCCCAGCCGCTCCGCGGCATGTGGGATCCTCCCGGACCGGGGCACGAACCCACGTCCCATGCATCGGCAGGCGGACTCTCAACCACTGCGCCACCAGGGAAGCCCTAGATAAAATTCTTTTTAAGCTACTGAAACTTGGTATTCTCTTTGGTATCATTTTTTAGCCTACCCTAACTAATGCAGACCTGAATTCTCTTGGAACGACTTGTTGGAGTGCTGTAGTAGTTCCCCTTTCCAGCTACTCATGGGAAGGTTAGGGGAATGTACACCATCTCAAGCCAAAAGAGGGAGCATGTGAAACAAATCTCTTGGAAAGCATGCTTTATGTTCCCTGGAATCTGGGGACATAAAGACACTCTAAAACCTAGGACATAGCACATGGCTGAGACACAGAGAGAGAGAGAGTTATATCAAGTTCTCCAGTAATGGATATGCTCTCCACCAAAGGGAGATGAGAGCCGTGGTTGGAGGTCTGTAGCAGGAGGACCTCAGCGGCATCCAACCAAGCCAGGAGATAAAAAGCAGCTGTCCATCTGCTGCCCACAAGGCCCTGAAGCCATGTGCTAACTCCACCAGTCAGGTGGCATTGGGGAGTTTTTCCCCTGACACCTCTCCTCTTAACACATTGCTTTGGAAGGGACAGCAGTGGGGAGGCTGGTGTTGAGAATTTAGACGCCAAGCACGCTCTCCTTGCTCTTTGCAGGATGCACAGCTGAGGCAGGCCCCAGCTGGGGAAAGATAATTTAAATTGTATAATAGATTAAACTGTACTGTTAGACTTGATGAGATTTTTAAATTTTGCAATGAAATTGTTATTCTTTCTGAAAGGAATCAGAAAAGCTTTGGGAGTTGCTAGCAATTTCGTCCAGGTGTGGGAAAGATCAACTTCAAAGAACATGATTGGAAAGCATGTAAGGGAAGAAGGTGGCTACTCTGGACAATTCTACAGCTCTTTCCAACAAGTCTCATAAACTGATGAAGTAATTTTTTATTAGACAGAAGAAAAAAATAATTGTTATTTTAAACCACAATTGCGTGTGCCAGACTTTTAACCCTAAAAGAGTGGCACAAAAATCTTTCTAGGGTAGATTTCCTTTTGCTTAACAAAATTTCTTGCTTATGCTACAAAGGCAAGGCCCCTAACCTTTCATCTAGAGCAATGCTGCCTTACAGAATTATAATGCAAACCACAAATGGGAGCCACGTCTATCAGTTAAAATTTTTAGTGGCCACATCAATTAGGTAAAATTATCTTCATAATGCACTTTACATAATGTATCAAAAATATTATCATTTCAACATGTAGCCAATATAAAAAATTGTTGGGCTATTTTACATTTTTTTAATATTGTCTTCAAAATCTAGTATGTATTTCATATTTAAAGTGATCTCAATTGAACCAGGCATATTTAAAATGCTCAAAATAGCTATTGCATTGAACAGCACAGAACTGAAGTTAGTTATCTCGAAATTTGCCTAAGAAATGAGCAGAAATACTGGATTCCAGAGAAAGCAGAAGAGAGTGGGGAAGAGAAGAAAAAGTACCAGGAAAATGTTGGCCAAGGAGAAATTCTAAAGACATGGAGAGAACAGATAATGTTTAAAACCAGGAGGGAGGAGAGGACCTTCAAGATGGCGGAGGAGTAAGATGTGGAGATCATCTTGCTCCCCACAAATACATCAAAAATTCATCTACATGTGGAAGAACACCTACAGAATGTGGGCAGAAGACCTCAGGTCTCCCAAAAGGCAAGAAACTCCCCACGTACCTGGGTAGGGCAAAAGAAAAAACAGAGACAAAAAAAAAGAAAAGAAATCAATAGCAGAATAAATGAGGCAGAAGAATGGATAAGTGACCTCGAAGATGAAATAGTGGAAATAACTACTGCAGAGCAGAATAAAGAAAAAAGAATGAAAAGAATTGAAGACAGTCTCAGAGACCCCTGGGACAACATTAAAGGCACCAACATTCAAATTATAGGGATCCCAGAAGAAGAGGAGAAAAAGAAAGGGACTGAGAATATATTTAAAGAGGTTATAGTTGAAAACTTCCCAAATATGGGAAAGGAAACAGTCAGGTCCACGAAGTGCACAGAGTCCCATACAGGGTAAATCCAAGGAGAAACATGCCAAAACACATATTAATCAAACTATCAACAATTAAGTACAAAGAAAATATATTAAAAGCAGCAAGGGAAAAGCAAAAAATAGGGCTTCCCTGGTGGCGCAGTTGGTGAGAGTCCGCCTGCCAATGCAGGGGACATGGGTTCATGCCCCGGTCCGGGAAGATCCCACATGCCGTGGAGCGGCTGGGCCCGTGAGCCATGGCCGCTGAGCCTGCGCGTCCGGAGCCTGTGCTCCGCAACGGGAGAAGCCACAACAGTGAGAGGCCCACGTACCACAAAAAAAAAAAAAAAAAAGAAAAGCAAAAAATAACATACAAGGGAATCCCCATAAGGTTAACAGCTGATCTTTCAGGAGAAACTCTGCAGGCCAGAAGGGGATAGCAGGACATATTTAAAGTGATGAAAGGGAAAAACCTACAACCAAGATTACTCTACCCAGCAAGGATCTCATTCAGATTCGACGGAGAAATTCAAACCTTTACAGACAAGCAAAAGCTAAGAGAATTCAGCACCATCACACCAACTTTACAACAAATGCTAAAGGAACTTCTCTAGACAGGAAACACAAGAGAAGGAAAAGACCTACAATAACAAACCCAAAAGAATTAAGGAAATGGTAATAGGGACATACATATTGATAATTACCTTAAATGTAAATGGATTAAATGCTCCAACCAAAAGACATAGAATGGCTGAATGGATGCAAAAACAGGACCTGTAGATATGCTGTCTACAAAAAAAGCACTTCAGACCTAGGGACACATACAGACTGACAGGAGAGGATGGAAAAAGATATTCCATGCAAATGGAAAGCAAAAGAAAGTTGGAGTAGCAATTCTCATATCAGACAAAACAGACTTTAAAATAAAGACTATTACCAGAAACAAAGAAGGACACTACATAATGATGAAGGGATCAATACAAGGAGAAGATATAACAATTGTAAATATTTAGGCACCCAACATAGGAGCACCTCAATACATAAAGCAACTGCTAACAGCCATAAAAGGGGAAATCGACAGTAACACAATCATAGTAGGGGAGTTTAACACCCCACTTTCACCAATGGACAGACATCCTAAATGAAAATAAATAAGGAAACACAAGCTTTAAATGATACATTAAACAAGATGGACTTAATTGATATTTATAGGACATTCCATCCAAAAACAACAAAATACACTTTCTTCTCAAGTGCTCATGGAAACTTCTCCAGGATAGGTCATATCTTGGGTCACAAATCAAGCCTTGGTAAATTTAAGAAAACTGATATCATATCAAGTATCTTTTCTGACCACAATCTATGAGGCTAGATATCAATAACAGGGAAAAAAAAAAAACTGTAAAAAGTACAAACACATGGAGGCTAAACAGTACACTACTAAATAACCAAGATATCACTGAAGAAATCAAAGAGGAAATCAAAAAATACCTAGCAACAAATGACAATGAAAACACGATGACCCAAAACCTATGGGATGCAACAAAAGCAGTTCTAAGAGGGAAGTTTATAGCAATTCAATCTTACCTCAAATACAAGAAAAATCTCAAGTAAACAACCTAATCTTACACCTAAAGCAATTAGAGAAAGAAGAACAAAAAAGACCAAAGTTAGCAGAAGAAATCATAAATATTAGAGCAGAAATAAATGAAAAAGAAATGAAGGAAACGATAGCAAAGATCAATAAAACTAAGAGCTGGTTCTTTGAAAAGATAAACAAAATTGATAAACTATTAGCCAGACTCATCAAGAAAAAAAGGGAGAAGACTCAAATCAATAGAATTAGAAATGAAAAAGGAGAAGTAACTACTGACACTGCAGAAATAAAAAGGATCAAGAGAGATTACTACAAACAACTATAAGCCAATAAAATGGAAAACCTGGAAGAAGTGGACAAATTCTTAGAAAAGCACAACCTTCCGGGACTGAACCAAAAGAAAGAGAAAATATAAACAGACCAATCACAAGCACTGAAATTGAAACTGTGATTAAAAATCTTCCAACAAACAAAAGCCCAGGACCAGAAGGCTTCACAGGTGAATATTATCAAACATTTAGAGAAGAGCCAACACATATCCTTCTCAAACTCTCCAAAATATAGCAGAGGGAGGAACACTCCCAAACTCATTCTAAGAGGCCACCATCACCTTGATACCAAGACCAGACAAGGATGTCACAAAGAAAGAAAACTACAGGCCAATATCACTGGCGGACATAGATGCAAAAATTCTCAACAAAATACTAGTAAACAGCATCCAACAGCACATTAAAAGGATCATACATCATGATCAACTGGGGTTTATCCCAGGAATGCAAGGATTCTTCAATATACAGAAATCAATCAATGTGATACCATATTAACAAATTGAAGGGTAAAAACAATATGATAATCTCAATAGATACAGAAAGAGCTTTTGACAAAATTCAATACCCATTTATGATAAAAACCCTCCAGAAAGTAAGCATAGAGGGAACTCACCTCAACACAGTAAAGGCCATATATGACATACCCACTGTCAACATTGTTCTCAATGGTGAAAAACTGAAACCATTTCCACTAAGGTCAGGAACAAGACAAGGTTGCCCACTCTCACCACTATAATTCAACATAGTTTTGGAAGTTTTAGTCACAGCAATCAGAGAAGAAAACAGAAATAAAAAGAATCAAAATCAGAAAAGAAGTAAAACTGTCACTGTTTGCAGATGACATGATACTATACATAGAGAATCCTAAAGATGCTGCCAGAAAACTACTAGATCTAACTAATGAATTTGGTAAAGTAGCAGGATAAAAAATTAATGCACAGAAATCTCTTGCATTCCTATACACTAATGATGAAAAACTCTAAAAGAGAAATTAAGGAAACATTCCCATTTACCATTGCAATAAAAAGAATAAAATACCTAGGAATGAACCTACCTAAGGAGACAAAAGACCTGTATGCAGAAAACTATAAGATACTGATGAAAGAAATTAAATATGATACAAACTGATGGAGAGATATACCATGTTCTTGTACTGGAAGAATCAACATTGTGAAAATGACTCTACTACCCAAAGCAATCTACAGATTCAATGCAATCTCTATCAAACCACCAATGACATTTTTCACAGAACTAGAGCAAAAAATTTCACAATTTGTATGGAAACATAAAAGACTCCAAATAGCCAAAGCAATCTCGAGAAAGAAAAATGGAGCTGGAGGAATCAGGCTCCCTGATATCAGACTATACTACAAAGCTACAGTAATCAAGAGAGTATGGTACTGGCACAAAAACAGAAATACAGATCAATGGAACAGGATAGAAAGCCCAGAGATAAACCCATGCACATATGGTCAACTTATCTTTAATAATAGAGGCAAGAGTATACAATGGAGAAAAGGCAGCCTCTTCAATAACTGGTGCTGGGAAAACTGGACAGCTACATGTAAAAGAATGAAATTAGAACACTGCCCAACACCATACACAAAAATAAACTCAAAATGGATTAAAGACCTAAATGTAAGGCCAGACACTCTACAACTCTTAGAGGAAAACATAGGCAGAACAGTCTATGACATAAATCACAGCAAGATGCTTTTTGACCCACCTCCTAGAGAAATGGAAATAAAAATAAACAAATGGCACCTAATGAAACTTAAAAGCTGTTGCACAGCAAAGGAAACCATAAACAAGACCAAAAGACGACACTCAGAATGGGAGAAAATATTTCGGAAACGAAACAACTGACAAAGAATTAATCTCCAAAATATACAAGCAGCTCATGCAGCTTAATATCAAAAAAAAAAAAAAAACCCAACCCAATCCAAAAATGGGCAGAAGACCTAAATCGACATTTCTCCCAAGAAGATATACAGATTGCCACAAACACATGAAAGGATGCTCAACATCACTAATCATTAGAGAAATTCAAGTCAAAACTACAATGAGGTATCACCTCATACCAGTCAGAATGGCCGTCATCAACAAATCTAGAAACAATAAATGCTGGAGAGGGTATGGAGAAAAGGGAACACTCTTGCACCATTGGTGGGAATGTAAATTGATACAGCCACTATGGAGAACAATATGTAGGTTCCTTAAAAAACTAAAAATAGAATTACTATATGTCCCAGCAATCCAACTACTAGGCATATACCCAGAGAAAACCATAATTCAAAAAGACACATGCACCCCAATATTCATAGCAGCACTATTTAAAATAGCCAGGTCATGGAAGCAACCTAAATGCCCATCGACAGACGAATGGATAAAGAAGCTGTGGTACATATATACAATGGAATATTACTCAGCCATAAAAAGGAACGAAATTGGGTCATTTGTAGAGATGTGGGTGCATCTAGAAACTGTCATATAGAGTGAAGTAAGTCAGAAAGAGAAAAACAAATATCGTATATTAACGCATATATGTTGAACCTAGAAAATGGTACAGATGAACCAGTTTGCAGAGCAGAAATTGAGACACAGAAGTAGAGAAAAAACATATGGACACCAAGTGGGGAAAGCAGCAGGGAGTGTGGAGTGGTGGTATGATGAATTGGGAGATTGGGATTGACGTGTGTACATTGATGTGTATGAAATGAATGACTAATTAGAAAAATAAATAAATAAAAAATAAACATAAAAGAAAAAAAAAAGAAACGAAATTGAGTTACTTGTAATGAGGTCTGTGGACCTAAAGTCTGTCATACACGGTGAAGTATGTCAGAAAGAGAAATACAAATACCATATGCTAACACATATATATGGAATCTAAAAAAAAATATGGTTCTGAAGAACCTAGGGGCAGGACAGGAATAAAGACGCAGATATCGAGAATGGACTTGAGGACACGGGGAGGGGGAAGGGTAAGCTGGGATGATGTGAGAGAGTGGCATGGACATATATACACTACCAAATGTAAAACAGATAGCTACTGTGAAGGAGCCGCATAGCACAGGAGATCAGCTCGGTGCTTTGTGACCACCTAGAGGGGTGGGATAGGGAGGGTGGGAGGGAGACACAAGAGGGAGGGGATTTGGGGACATATGTGTATGTATAGCTGATTCACTTTGTTATACAGCAGAAACTAACACACCATTGTAAAGCATTTATACTCCAATAAAGATGCTGAAAAAAAAAGAGACAGGAGGGAGGGTTTAGTGTAGTGTTTGGCCCATAGAAAGTGCCCTGGAAATGCCTACTCATAGTAACTGAAACTTCCTTTCACTTTGGCATTGATCTACAGCACCCTTTAGGGTAGCATTAACTAATTTTAGATCCACTTTTACTTTACATGCATTTACCATGTTACCATTTAACATTCAGCCCATCTTTTTTTCCATTCGTTCAAAGGTCTTAATCCAGGTCTTAATCCAGACATTCTAGACCCAAAGGTCTTAATCCAGACATTCCAGACAAAATAACTATGTTTGGTTTTATGTAACTTGTGATGAATGAATCCATGCTGTTTCCCAGTGATCACGACTTTTTTTTTTTTGTCTGAATATTTACGTCTTTATAGTAACCAAATATATTAAGGTCCTGCAAAATATTTTATGCTAGTGTCATAGGATAAAACATCATTAAAGTCTTTGACTGCATAGCTGCTTTAATTTGATTCCTGAATTTTATAAAGTGTCGTATATATGTAAGTATAAACTTGACAGTGTAGATAAAATATGAGCCATCCACTGTTAGAGTGCCCTGGGATGCCCTTTGCCACAGCTGAATTCAGAGGTTCTATTCCAGAAAACGTTATAAGGATACATAGGTTTTATGTTAATGTATTATAACTAGTATATGCTGTATTATTTTCCCATGACTACTGTAACAAGTTACCACAAATTATGTGGCGTAATACAACAGAAATGTATTCTCCTGCAATCCTAGAGGCTAGAAGTCCAAAATCAGTATCACTGGGTTGAAATCAAGGTGTTGGTAGAGCGGTGCTCCCTCCAGAGGCTCTGGGGAGCATCCCTTCCTTGCCTCTTCCAGCTCTGGATGGATGCCACTGTTCCTTGTCTGTGGCTGCATTACACTTCTGTGGTCTGCCTCTGTGGTCACATTACCTCTTCTTCTGGCTGTGTTTTGTCTTCTATATCTAGCTCCCTATGCCTCTCTCTTACAAGAACACACATGATTGCATTTAGAGTCCAACTGGATAATCCAGGGAAATCTCCCTATATTAGTTTCCCAGGGCTGCAGTAACCAGGGCCACAAACTGGATGGTTAAAACAACAGAAATGTATTGTCTCACAGTTCTCAAGGCTGAAAGTGAGATCGAGGTGTCAGCAGGGTTGGTACCTTCTAAAGGCTGTGAAGGAGAATCTGTTCCTTGCCTCTCTCCTAGTTCTGGTGTTTTGTTGGCAATCTTTGGTGTTTCTTGGCTTGTAGAGGCATCATTCTGATTCCTACCTTAGTCTTCACATGTCATTCTCGTGTGCATGTCTGTCTCCAAATGTCCCCTTTTGATAAGAACCCCAGTCATATTGGATTAGAGCTCACCCTACTTCAGTATGACCTCAACTTAACTAACTACATCTGTAACAATCTTATTTCCAAATAAGGTCACATTCTGATTTATTGGGGGGTGAGCACTTTAATGTATGAACTTTGGTGGGACACAATACAACACATAATACTCATGATCTTTAATCACAGCTGCAAAGATCCTTTTTTTCAAATAAGGAAACATTCACAGCCTCCAGGATTAGGACCTGATGTCCTTGTGTGTGCATTATACAGCTTACTCTGAATAAACATGGAAATTTCTTGAGCAGACTTAAAAAAGGAAGAGGAGGACAGAAGAAGAGGAGGTACAAAGTCTGAGTTTTAACAAATTCTTTACCAGGCGCTGATTCTTTCCTAAGCCCCTAATTCACCAACTATCTGAAACTACTGCCGTCTACTAATTTCCTTTATGAAGCACAATATTAAATGCCATACACCATGCCCGGAGCCATGGCCACTGTGACGGCGTCGCTTTTTAAGAGAATCCCACTCAAACCTGATGCTGGTCCTGGTCTCAACTCAGTGAAGAATTCTGGGTGCCCAGCTGTGGGCTGTGTTCTAAGAAATTTGACAACGGTTTAGTTCCTTTACATCCATGACTTTTTCATTGGAGGGAATCAGGGGAAGGAAAACATTCCTTCATGTTTTCTCTTCTGATCCCACATGTCCTGGGATGGCCCCTGCTTTGTGGCTGGCACGCCTATTTTACAGACCAGCTCCTGTGAGATAACCTCTAAGTCCTTGAATTATCTTGTCTGAGAAGAGTGTATTTCTATACCTGAGCCTTGGACCATGTCAGATAGTTTCTCTCACGTTGTGATTTTTGGTGAATGTCTGCTTTTGTTCACCTGGGATCCTGAGCCATGTTGTATCAGTTTGACATCTGGAGGGGCTGAAGACTGAGTGTCCGAGGTCAGTCATATGGGTGCTCTGTAGCTGTATAACTAACTTCCAGTAAAAACTCTGGACATCATGGTTCAGGTGAGCGTCCCTCATTGGTAGTAATTTGTACATGTTATACTTCATTGCGGGAAGAATTAAGAGCTGTCCATGCAACTCTCCTGGGAGAGGGACAACTGGAAACTCCTGGCTGGTTTCTTCTGACTCTGGTCTACATGCCATTTTTTCTCTGCTGATTTTAATCTGTATTCTTTCTCTATTATCAAAGTGTAACCACGAGCATAACGGCTTTTCCGAGTTCTGTGAGTACTTCTAGCAAATCATCAAATCTGAGGGTGGTCTTGGAGACTCTTGACACATTAGTAGAAACTGTTTACAGTAATTTTTAAAATTTTAATCAAAATTTAAAATAATAACCTACATATTCTAAGCATTTACTATCATCAAAGCACATTCGTTCTGATATTCTTACTTCTATTCAGTAAATGTTAAAAATATTAAACTTGCAAATTGAAAAGTTAAAACATTTATGCTGCTATGTGATTATAACTGTTTTAAGGCAAGCATTTTGGATTGGATATTAAAATCTAAATTGACAGTCTACCATTTTAATACTAATGAAGTGATTTCTGTAAACCTACACTAAATTCTTTGAAGTTTCCTAAAGGGTAAATGATTTGTATTTATTATCCTCTAATAATCCTTGAATTTTATATTCACAGATTAAAATACGTTGTGTATATTTTTATTCTATAAAATCTCAGTCATGCGAGCTTGCTTTTTCTTGTTTCCTAGTTTTTCTATCCAGTTCATCCTAGGCTGCCTAGTTCAGGCATAAAATATGAAATACTATTTTGTAGACCATCAGCTTATCAACATCTAACACCAAATAATATTGATTTGAAAGTTCTGAGGAAATACAGCCTGATTCATACTTCTTAGAATCATTTCACAATATCTGTCGTTCAGGTTGTATACCCACCGTGGATATATGACAGACAAGATTTAATTTCAATTTTAGTAGCAGTTTTGTTTCATTTTTTTCTCTTGTGACTGGAGCTTTCTGTTCTATTTACACTTGAGTCATGGAATGGAATGTAGATTCTGCTTCTGTTGTACATCTTTTAGTAGGTATATCTTGCCAGAAATGATGATCTGGAACAAAAAAATAATTTACTAACAAAAAATATGCTTAAATTTATACTGTGATTTGACATTTGCCTCATGTTTAAATAGGCGAAGAATTATAGAAGTCACATAAGACCTAATGGGTCTGTAAACAAGAAAGTCTTTAGTTTTGATGAACACTCTAACTGGGGTGGACTGGGAAAGTTCTTCATGAACTCCCAGTTTACAATATTTTTTATGTAAGAAACATAGAAAAAAATGTGTTTTATAAAAAGCCACTCCAATGCCAAAGAGTAATGAAAGATTTTGAACCCAGTTTACTTTTTAAAGGATACTCTTTCTTCACCTCAAATTCCAAGAGCTATTCATGTCCTTTACAACTAGTTTTGCTTAAATGCTTCACCACATCAACCCAGTTACATCCTCAAGGAAGTTCTCCTTTGTGATCTGTTTATCTGCCAGCTTATGTTTCTGGGTTTACTGTAGTGTTATATAGATAGAGCCCAAATTAAAATAAAACATTGGTGATAATTATTAATATTTATTGCATGCATTTTAAGTCAGACCATCTGCTAAATACTTTACAGCGATACTTCATTTCTTTTTTGCATCAGCCCTCCAAGAATGGGAGAAGCTCAGATAAGTTAATTAACTTGTGCAGAATCACACAGCAAATGGCTGAGTTGCACAACCAACTAGACTGACTCCAAAGCCAAGCTCTCAAACACTGTGCTTTACCCTCATACAGACCAAATGGCAGACTAACATAACTTTTTTTCTTAAATAAATTTATTTATTTTATTTATGTTTTATTTTTAGCCTTGTTGGGTCTTCATTGCTGCATGTGGGCTTTTCTCTAGTTGCGGCGAGTGGGGGCTACTCTTGGTTTCAGTGCACAGGCTTCTCATTGCGGTGGCTTCTCTTGTTGAGGAGCACGGGCTCTAGGTGCGAGGGCTTCAGTAGTTGTGGCTCACGGGCTTTAGAGCGCAGGCTCAGTAGTGTGGCACACGGGTTAAGTTGCTCCGCGGCATGTGGGATCTTCCCGGACCAGGACTCGAACCCGTGTCCCCGGCATTGGCAGGCGGATTCTTAACCACTGCACCAGCAGGGAAGCCCCCACTAACATAACTTTAATAAAACACACATTCACCTAGATGCTCTAAGAATGCTGTCCTTTAAAATAACAGCCTCAGTGTAAGTTCAGGGTGGTATGTCAAGTCATTCAAGTCTGTACAACAGTAGATGAATGACAAGGCCCCTTTCAATAAGATCCAAATGAGAACTGCATACTTCTTCATCTTTTTCTTCTGCTTTCAAGACTCTTTAAGATCCTCAAGGGCGTCTCTGTGAGTATTTTTATTTCTAGAGTCCTAACTGGGTTTGAAGTTCTGGTATGTACCTTTTTGCCTAATGTTATCAGTTGTTTTCATGCGTTTGTGTGAATTTACTGGAAATTAATTTGGATAAATGCATCTGGCTTATAGACAGTTGAATGGATTTCACATTAGTGTAAAAAAAAATCACAAAGTTTGGCCTCTCATTTCTTGTAACCATTTCATTGTCTCAGTTTTGTTGCAGTTTCCATGGGTAGAATTTTAGTAACTCCATTTTTTCCACTACATAATTCAGTAACTTTAATAAACTTGTCTCCTGGCTGAACACCATGTTAAAAATCCCATGCACAATTTCTTCAGAGCAGCACTTTATTACCAGTTTTACTGTGATGCAGTATTAATATAAAATGATGGCACTTGGACTGTGGAGGCACTATTATGCATTTACAATAATATTTATACAAATAATTAAACGTTCATTTTATTGGCTAGAGCATGTCTATGTAAAGGGCTCTTTTGCACAAATTAACTGAAAAAAAAATTGAAAGGCCACTGTGGTCTCTATCAGGATTTCCTCTGATTGGACTGCAAGAAGATCTAGTTTCAAATATTGCATCTGTCATCTGTACTTCATATCAATGAATTAATCAAAATGACGGTGGAGAGAGTTTTTTGAATGTTCATTATTTCAGCTATTAATTTTTAAAAGCAGCAAATGTTGCAAGTCAATAGCATCCATAAAAATTGATTTATTGTGCAATTTCCTTTATACTCCTGGAAGCCAAGAGCAGATTCCATGCATCCAATGCTTTCTATTTCTAAGGCACCCTCCTCACATCCATTTTCTTAAGATAAATTATTTAGATGAAAGAAATGTAATCCCATTTGAATTCCACTGATTTGAATTCGTAGGAACTGACCACATCAAGGAAATGTGAAATTTAGCATGAAAAAGAACTACACACAGAAGAAATTACATCGTGAAAAATCACAGAAATGTAATTTATATTAAAAAGCGCAAAAGATTCTTGATCAATCACATTACTTCTGTGATGTAGGTAGCCTCACATGACACTCTGATAGAGTTTGGGGACACTCAGGACCCATCGGTGCCATTTATACCATGGATGTTTCAATTAAGACATATACTATTTCCTTTATACACAGACATCACATGTCATCCTGGAACTGTTTACCACTAAATATATTTGCACTTCAATTTCAGAACTGAATTTGGAGTTGGTCAATCTGTGTTTGAATTCTGATCCTGGCTCTGCTAATTTATAGCTATTTTTTCTTAAACAACACTTAATCCTCTGAGTTTCAGTTATCTTCTCTGTAATACATCCTATAAAATTTATTCAATAGGTTTTTAATTAAGAGTTAAACAAGAATGAATAAGATAATATTCATAAAACATTTATCACAGTGCTGTTCATTACATGTGATTATTCTTCCACCCAGAAATGTCCAGGTCTCTGATAATATAATTTGATTATGAGAAATAAGTATTTCTTAAAATGCCATTTCCACTAACTGGTATTATTTCCACTTTAACCAACAATGGTCATTACAAGTAGTACATCTGAAATCCAAAGGAAAATTCATGGCTCTTTAAATAGTCCTTTGAGGTAGAAAGTGATGATATGATGCTAGTCAAACCCAGGGTCCGTACTGCTCCTCCAATATGTTGCCCGTCCCTTACTGCAAAGAACTCTCTCTTCACACCTAAAATACCCTCTCCCCAGTGTCTTCAGATCAAAATGAGGGCAGTTCCAAAGCTTCTTATGATTTTCAAAGCTAAAATGAGGAGTGTGGGCTGTATATGGACATTGAGGGGCAGATTTCTGAGCAATACTTGGGTAGGTCCTGCCATGTTGCCACTGAAGGGGGTTGCCATGTCCAGCTGGCTCCGGCTGGCTAAGAGAAACAAAAGGATAAACTGGCTTTAAACAAGGCTGAACCCCATACCTTTCAGACACCTCCCACCGCTTACAACTCCATCCTGACCATGTAGGAAATCCCAGATTACTATCTAGCCGAGGAGAAATCACAATATAGCTTAAGTATTTTCTTCTCATGGTTTTTGTTTATTTTAGATAACAAAACTAATCATTATATCTACTTCCAGAAGGAAGAGCAAGCAGAGAAAAATAAATTGGCATACTGAAAATTTAGCAGTCCAAAAGAGGGGAATCATTTTGAGCATTCAGAACATATGTTCTCCAATTATTATGGGAAATTGGAGACATTTTTTTAGAGCTTGTAGAGATTCTCAGCCAGACCCAAGAAAATTTTGCACAAAAGTTTGACAAAAGAAGATCATGATATAGTGATACTGTTTTGGAGCTTTAAAACAATAAGTGCTGAACTAAAACATTTTTTTAAATTGTTCCCAAGGAAAGCTCTATCAATATCAATAAAACATAATTAGCACATTAGAAGACCAGAACTCAGCTGAGAAAAAAAATGATGGAAGGTAATGAGAGAAATAAGAGCAACGAAGGTTATATTTATATGATCCAATATATGTCATTTGAATCTTAGGAGGAGGCAATAGAATTTACAGAAGAAAAGCAGTGATAAAATAACACAGTAAAATTTCCTGAGAGGACCAGAGACCTGTATATTTGTTTTCTATTGCTGCTGAAACAAATTACCACAAACTCAATGGTTTAAAGCAACACAATTGTATTACTTTACAGTTCAGTATGCTAGAAGTCTGAAATGAGTCTCACTGGGATAAATCAAGGTTTCCAGCAGGGCTGCATTCCTTTCTAGAGAATGTAGAGGAGCGTCTTTCTTCCCTGCATTTTCCAGCTTCTAGAGGCCACTCACATTCCTTGGCTCGCGTCATGGCCCTCTCCTCCACCTTCAAAGCCAACAACTTTACATCTCTCTGACCCAGCTTCTCTTGTCATATCTCTTCTGGCCACAGCTGGGAAAAGTTCTCCAATTTTAAAGCCTCTTGGGATTAGATTGGACCCACTTGGATAATCCAAGACGATCTCCCCATCTCAAGGTCCTTAACTTAATAATGTCTGCAAATCCCTTTTGCCTAAAAAGGTAATGTATTCACAAGTTTCAGGAACTTGGATGTGGACATCTTCGGAGGCTTAGTCTTCTGCCAACCACAAGCTGTGTGTCTATACGGAAAGGGTTCAGGGAGTGCAAGACAGAATTAATGAAAAGTATACCCACATATATCCTAAATTACAAGGATAAAGGGGAGAATTTAATAAGAATTGGATTTTGAAAAGGAAAGAATAGCATTAGCATAAAACCTGTGAAACACTGTGATCCAAGGAACTCTCTTAGATTGGTTATGGTGAATAACACAAGATGCCGTTACAATACTCCGTAGCTCCGTGGCTTAACAGAGTGAAAGTACTTTTTGGTTCTGTAAAACCCAGCACGTATTTCTGAGTAAGTAACCTTCCCTGTGCTCATTCAGAGACTCAGCCAACCTCTTTGTGGCTCCACCTTCTTCTAGGTTTTCAGAGTCTTTTTTCAAAGTCAGTAGATGGGGAAAGACAGACAGGAAAGCTTGAGAGGTGTTTCTGGGGCAAGCATGGGTGGGGCCTCCATCACTTCCCTGCCCAGAATGCTTGTAAAGGTTTGCCGGGGAGGAACAGAAGTGGGTTTTGATAAAAACACAGCTCTCTAAGCAACAGGTACTACAAATGGCTTTCTTAAGATAAAAGACTGATTCCCCATAATTCTATTTACTGCCCAATGATTATTCACTTGAGGATACAGACACACACAGACATTTTTAGGTATGTAAGATATTATTCATCATACCACTCATAAACAAACACTTCCTGAAAATTACCTAAGGAGATCAGGTAGGTAGGATATCAGAGTATACACCTATAATCAATATCATATATATGAACTTTTTTAAGCACTCAAAACTTTTCTGCATAGTAATTGAATAAGCTATGTTCTTGGACTCTCATGTAGTAAAACTAGAGTATAATACCTGAAGAATAACATATAAAGAGACGTAACAAAACATGACCTAGTTGGTAATTACGAAGTGTCCTGTGGTGGTGGAGACTGTGACATTTTTGGAGGGAAAGGGTCATTATTCTGCCAGGGACATGGGGGAGAACCAGGCTCTACTTCTTACTAGCTGTGTGACCTTGGGCAAGTCACTTAGCCTTCCAGTACTTACTTTCCGTCAGTAGTAAAAATGGAAATAATATTAATTTTTATCTCATGAAGTTGCTATATTAGGTAATTCATATAAATAATGTCAGGCACTTTTTGTATATTATCTAAGTATTTGGAACATTGTGCTGTTTTTATTAATTGAAGGAACTTATAGCCAAGATATAATGAATATAAAAATTACAGAATATCTAGCAATCAAATATGAGAAAAAATTATATTCACATATATATTAATATACATTAATTATATACTAATTTTACTCTTCAGATGTGCCTATTTTGGTATGTAACCAATGCACCGAGCTTTTAGAGCCAACAGTTACGTTTTCTGTTTCTAGAAATTGTATGTGGCAATGAAACAATCCACCCTTTATTGTCTTAATCGTGTCCCGTTCTTCATTACAGTTTCAGTTCCCTTATTCTTTAAATTCTAATCATTATTATCTTATAGTCTTTTCCCAACGTCTCTGTAATCTGAAGTTTGTCTTGTGCTAATTATCCTGTTTGTGGCACCTGCTCATTCCACCTGTAATTTGTTTCTTATGTAACTTGTAGCTTTTCTCTTGTGGGCTCCAGGATCTTTAACTCTTTACTTAGACGCTGTTGATTTGCTTTCCTTGTGAACCCTGTGGGGTGCACGGGTGCCTTCAGAGCGCTCCTGAGCTTGTGTCTGCCCCGTGAATTTACAGTGGCCCTGGACTACTTAAAAATGTTAATTTCTTTATCTATAGCTAAGTCACAAAGGTAAAATAGATTTGGACTTCACAGATGAGCTTGATGAAGGTGAGGCTTTGACTTTTTTTCTTTTCACTCAAGGCTGTAGCCACAGGCAAGCCTCCTCACCCCTTCTTTACTTGTAAACAGAAGAGAAACCTCTTGTTTGCTCCTGGCTTCTGGAGGTGGATCAGTTTTGGTTCCCTGTCTGTCCTCCCATTGGGCTGAGGCCACATCTCCTAATTCCGTGGGGCATTAGGGCCCAGCTTCTAGCCTCTTAGGAATCTATTTGTGATAAAAAGCCCTGTGAGTGGCCAGGTAATTCGTTCTCAGGACTACTACACTGCTTTTGCTTCCTCTTCTCTTGGAAACAGAGATGTTACTTCTTTCTTTCTTTTTCTTTTAATGGAATGGATTTTTCTTTTTTTTTCGATATGCGGGCCTCTCACTGTTGTGGCCTCTCCCGTCGTGGAGCGCAGGCTCTGGACACGCAGGCTCAGCGGCCGTGGCTCACGGGCCCAGCCGCTCCGCAGCATGTGGGATCTTCCCAGACCGGAGCACGAACCCGCGTCCCCTGCATCGGCAGGCGGACTCTCAACCACTGCGCCACCAGGGAAGCCCCTGGAATGGATATTTTTTAAGTTATGCTTTATCCATCACATTTTCATTTTTTTTGTAGCTGAGACTAGGGTAGTGGAATCAGTTACGTCAGTTTAATCTGCCATGTTCAGGGATGTTCCTTAAGTCTCTGTATTAGAAGAATGTAATTTGACAATGAGAGCAAACACATAAAAAGAACAATCTCACTTAGCGATATATAGGCATCCATTCATTAATTATAAATTGTAGTAGAGATACAACAGATGATCCTAGTCTTCATGGAGCTGACTTGCTAACAAAATTGTAAAAATCCTAAATAACATGTATCAAATTGAAACCAGTAAGGTATTAAACTAATAATGCATTATAGACAATTGAATCTGCTCCTAAAATTCAAAGATATTAGAATATATCTTAAAGAAGTTAAAATAATCAACCTATTAATTGATAATATGAACACATTATAATCCTCTCCAACGATGAGACATTTAATACCCACTTCTGATAAAAACACAATATAGAGGGCTTCCCTGGTGGCGCAGTGGTTGAGAGTCCGCCTGCCGATGCAGGGGACACAGGTTCGTGCCCCGGTCTGGGAAGATCCCACATGTCGCGGAGCGGCTGGGCCTGTGAACCATGGCCGATGGGCCTGCGCGTCTAGAGCCTGTGCTCCGCAACGGGAGAGGCCACAACAGTGAGAGGCCCGGGTACCGCAAAGAAACCCCAGAATATACAGAATATACTAAGGTTCAAGAGATAGTTATTTAACATAAAAAGAGTTTCACTAAGAAGCCAACAGTCCCTGTTATTTCAAACACTGCAATACCAGAAGTGTTACTATTAAAATTACAAATGCAACAAGCATGTTCACTATTATTCAATATTATTTAGTAAATTCTAGTTATGCAATGAAAGTACAATCATATGTCAGTTTTAGAAATTAATATAAAATATCATTGTTTTAAAATTATGTAATTGCCTACTTGAAAAATCCAAAAGATTTATTTGAAAAAAACTTAAAAACATAGAAAATCTTAGTAAGCTGGATATAAAATATCTTTTTCTAAACGAAAAAATAGACAAATTTATCCTAATTGGGATAACATTTTATAACTCTCCGTGGGCAGAGTAAACAATTCTACTGAGGAAGAATATAAAAGATGACATGAGTTAGAAAAGTGACATCCATCTTCCTTGATGTGAAGTCTCAATATTTAAAGACGTCAGTTCTCCCAATTAATTTAAAAATTGTGTGGCAAATCATTCTCTTAACGAAATTTGAAGGGAACTTGACAAAAATAATTATTAGGTTAATGGATGAGAATGGCCAATACAATTTTGAAAAACCAGAGTAATAGTAGGCATGATGAGGGTGTCTGGTTTACATGATGTAAAAATGTACACAAATTCAGTCACTAAAATATTGTGTATCTGAAAGACAGATAAATGGAATAGAACAGTAAATCTAGAACCTGGATGTCTACTTAACTGGACTCAAGTTAAGTAGAAATGTAGCACTTGATGATAGCATTTCAAATCAGTGGGGGGAGAAAAACTTAATAAATGGCATTTGACAACTGAATAACTAAATAAACTAGCATTTTAGATCTTCCCCAGACTATTTCCTAGAAATTGAAGACAGATATATTTTTGAAATAACTGCAAACTTTTAGGGGTAATATTTGTAATTTTTACATACACTTTGGCAGTGAGGTAAAATGTATCAATTCTACCTCTCTCTCTCTCTCTCTCACACACACACACACACACACACACACACACATACACAGAATGGAAAAAATGGAGAGATTGAATGACATGAAAAGAAAAAAATAAACATTTTTCTAGGCTGTAATAACTAAAAAATATTAGTGACAAAGAGGAACCATTATTTGCCATTGTAAATTATACATATATAGTTATATATGTCAGTTAACAAACACATATGTATGTCAGTTAACAAACACATATCATAAATTGAGCAAAAGATAACACATGTGTTGGGCTTCCCTGGTGGCGCAGTGGTTGAGAATCTGCCTGCTAATGCAGGGGACACAGGTTCATGCCCTGGTCTGGGAGGATCCCACATGCCGCGGAGCAACTAGGCCCGTGAGCCACAACTACTGAGCCTGCACGTCTTGAGCCTGTGCTCCGCAACAAGAGAGGCCACGATAGTGAGAGGCCCACGCACCGCGATGAAGAGTAGCCCCCGCTCGCCACAACTAGAGAAAGCCCTCGCACAGAAACGAAGACCCAACACAGCAAAAACAAATTAATTAATAAACTCCTACCCCCCCCAAAAAAAAGATAACACGTGTTAATCAGGATAGGCTAGGTTACACTGAAGAAACAAATAGCACAAAGGTTTATTTCTCATTATGCTTCATGTCTGTCGTGAGGTAGTTACAGTGCGTCTCTACATAGTCTTCCTTACAGGATCTAGGCTAGTAGGGAACCTTTCTGGAAACTTGATGCTGCTGTAGCAAAGGAAAAGAGTGATTCCAAACCATGATCTATTAAAACTTCTGTTGGAAGTGACTCATATTATTTCTGCTTATATTTCATTGGTTAAAGCAAATCATATGACCATCCCTGATTTTCAGAGAGTGAGAGTTTATAATCTCCCTATGAGGAGGGGTACCACATTTGAGTGAACCATAATTTAAGCTGCCACCCTACTCAAGGGAGAAAACCCAGCACTCAGCCAATTACAGCAACGAGCTTAAACTTTCAATATCTGAGAGATGCCAGATTGCCCCTGTATCAGGTTTGAAGAGGTTC
This sequence comes from Phocoena phocoena, assembly GCF_963924675.1. Lineage (NCBI taxonomy): Eukaryota > Metazoa > Chordata > Mammalia > Artiodactyla > Phocoenidae > Phocoena > Phocoena phocoena. Next base: position 65,305,111 of record NC_089230.1, on the reverse strand, counting down.
CTCTTAAACTGGTAACATGCAAACTAAATACTAATTATATGCCCCACCCCTTATTCTCCACATACACACACTGATGGAGCAGGGATAGGATCACCCCACAGTACAATTCCCATTGAGAAATGAGACAACACGGAAGGACACAGCTGAAATCCCACAGGACAGATGTTGCAACGTTTCTTGCATGAAACTTCATTATCCTCCCTGGGAGTATCTACTCATTGTTCGCTGTGACCCTTGATTCTGTTCTCTGGGAGTGTCTTCCTTTTCTCTTTTCCTCGTTAACTATTTCTGTAAAGGACGACAGAGATTACAAAGAACACTTTTTTGGTATTATTATTTATTATTATTATTCTTTTTTTATTACGGTGAGAGCCCTTAACATGAGATCCATCTCTTAGCAAAATTTAAGTACATGATTGTTGACTGTAGACACAAACTTGTACAGCAGATCTTTGGAGCTTATTCATCACTATTTGCCTGTTTAAGTTGATTAAACATTCCCAATTCCCCCCTCTCAAGTAACCCAGGCTCTGGAAAACACCATTCTAGTCTTCGGTTTCATGAATTTAAATATTCTAGATATCACACGTAAGTGGAATTATGCAGTACCTGTACTTCTGTCTCTGGCTTATTGTACTTAACGTAATGTCCCTAAGGCCAATCCATGTTGTTACATGTTGCAGAATTTCCCTTTTTTAAAGGCAAAATAATGGCCATTGTATGTATAGACCACATTTTCTTTACCTGTTCATCTATTGCTGGAGATTTAAGTTGTTTCCACATCTCAGCTATTGTGAATAGTTCTGCAATGAACATGGGCGTGCAGATATCTCCCTGAGATCCTGATTCAATTATTTATACTCAGAAGTGGGATTGCTGGATCATATGGTGGTTCTCGTTTTAATTTTGTAAGGAACCTCCACATCCCGTTTCACGGTGGCAGCACCATTTTGCATTCCCATCAACAGTGTGTTACAGATCCCAATTTCTCCACTTCCTTACCAACACTTCTTGTTTGACGTTTTTTTTTTTTTTTTGAGTTTTTTTAAATAATAGCCATCCTGACAAAATATCTTACCGTGGTTTTAATTTGAATTTCCCTGATGCTTAGTGACAATGAGCATTTTTCCATATACCTGTGGGCCGTTTGTATGTCATCTTTGGAGAAATGTCCAGTCAAGTCCTTAGCCCATTTTAAAATCTGGTTATTAGGGGGCTTTCTGTTATTGAACTGTATGAGTTCTTTACATATTTTAGAGATTAACCCCTCATCAGATATACGGTTTGCAAATATTTTCTCCGCATCATAGGTTCTTTTTATTCTGTTGTTTCCTTTGCCGTACAGAACACCTGTTCCTTAAGATTTCCCGATCTAAGAAGTGTTCTAGGGTTATTTTAATTCTTTAGTCATAATCCCTTTGAGGCCAGGTTGGCTGGCAATTTTGGCAGTTCGATTAAAAAACAGAGTCAACTTCTTGTTTATTTGTTTCAATTAGCATAATGTGCCAGGACTTAACGTCCACGACGTTTTCAGGACTTGATTCTCCACACTTAATTATGGGAACCTTGAGTTTATCAGGCTGGGATTTGGGAGAGCCATACCTCTAGTCTCTTTTACCTGAATTTACTGGGTGCTAAAAACCAATTCAGTTTCAATAGTCTTGATTTGCGCCTTGCCATGAGGCTGAGTTTTAATTATCCTTTGTCACTCAAAGGCTTTCCGGGTTTTATCTTTCCCTGGTTGGTGATAAAAAACTCACTGCATCTTCCAGCATTGGAAGTGTTTCTAGACTCCCTTTTCTCTGTGGAAAACAAGTAAATTCTTTTAATAATTCATCTCCTTTTATAAGTATCAGGCTGAATGAACCAAATAGTAACTAAGGCACACTGTTCACATTCTGTTTTCTAAGTTCTTCACCAAGTAACGCACTCCCTTGGTCCACAATCTGACTTCCAAGTTAGGGCTGAATGTTTTTACCATTACATGACCTGGATTGCTATCCATCGGGCTCTGATAACAGTTTATTCACTGACTACTTGTTCGCCCTGAAGTGAATGCCACATATTTGGGGTTCTTTTTGCTATTATTTCTCACTTTGGGTTCAAGTTTTTAAATTACTCACAAAGGCCTTGCTAAGGAAACAAGTGACACCAAACTATCAGTGTCTCACAGCAATACAAATTTAGTTCTACTCACATTATATGTTCATTATGGGACAATTGTGGTTCTTATCAGGAGCAGCTTCTCCACAAAAGCAACTGTTCCCAGGCTCAACTTCTCTCCAGGATATCAGTCTAGCAGCAGAAGGAAGGAGAATACATAAACAAAGAGCTAATTCTTAAAATTTCAGTCAAGAGGCATGTCACTTCCACTCCAGTTTCTTTTCAGAGCAATTCGTGTAGCCACATCTGAGTTCGCCGGTGAGGTGCACACTCCTCCCACAGAGAAAAGCACCTTAGGGAGAGGCTCTGAATACAGGAAGCTGTAATCCAACCTGCCAATACAGGCAAATCACACGTACGTGCAAATGACCCCAAATAGGACCCATATATAACTTCAAAAATAACAAAGCCCACACGGGTTCGTGCCCCGGTCCGGGAGGATCCCACATGCCGCGGAGCGGCTGGGCCCGTGAGCCATGGCCGCTGAGCCTGCGCGTCCGGAGCCTGTGCTCCGCAGCGGGAGAGGCCACAACAGTGAGAGGCCCGGGTACCGCAAAAAAATAATAAAATAAAATAATAAAGCCTCACTAGAAATGAAATGCAATTTAAAACAGAATAGGATGCCACTCTTCACTCAAATGTTGGGAAATAATTTTGAAAAATGGTAATACCCAGTGTTTAAAAGTTTGTAGAAAAATAGACACTGCGACACCCTTCTGGAGGATTTATAATGCATAAATGTACACAATTTTCAGGAAGGTATTTGGGCAATACTCAAGGATAACCTTTAAAGTAGGCATATCCTTTTTGCAAAATTTCCCCTTTTTAGTGATTATCTAAGACTAATATGAGAAAATGCACAAATATATACGCGTGCATGTAGAAAGTGTTTCATAATAGTACAGTCACGGAAGCATTATTCTTATTAATAAAATGTTGGAAAAAACTGATAATGTCCAACAATAATTGTTAATTAAAGCATGATTTAGTCCTTGAATGGACTATAATGCAACCATTAAGATAATATGTTAATCCCTTTGTAGGAATAGACGTTTTTGCCATATTGTTAGGTAAAACACCATTTTATTCAATATATGTATTATGGAAATAGAAAATTACAAAGCCCCAAATACTTTGATTCAGTCTTGATTAAAATTATAGTTGAAACCATATGTGGTAATTTTCAAATAGTGCTTAGTGGAAAATTTTGGCTTAATAATCTGTTTACATTGTCAGTCTCTGAGAATGCAAAGCAGTGACTTACTTGGCTATTACCCTTTGTTTAGAAAGATAAGGAAGAAGGTTAAAGAATATTTGCATTCCATTACCATAAATATTAAGTTAAATCTATACTTTTCCTGTATCTTGTCATCATAAAGTTGAGCTTCTTTTCTGTTTATCACAAAGGACAAAGGGCTTCGCTGTGAAATTCGTACTTCTACTTTAATAGTTTTTTTTTTTCCTCAAGAATTGTTGGCTTATAACCTTGAGACTACATATGTTTGTTCTCTGAAACCACAACTGTAAGAATATTTGCTGTGGAGGACTCTTGTTTGCTTGAAGTTGTAAACCACGTTTGTCCTAAGTTGTTGAATTTGCTCAGTGACTTGGTGATAATTAAGCAGATATTATCATGTTGATTTTTGTTCTATTTAACCTACCAGGACATTAAAAACTTGTCAAGTATTTTATTAAGTTAAAAACGCATTTAAAAGCCCTCCTCTTTAAAAAAATTTTAAGAGTAAAATATAGTAAGTAGTTAATTAAAAAATACAACACAAGTTTAATTCTACTGTCACATACATGATTCAGAGTATGCATTTATATGCGTGAATGTATAAATAACCAATTCAATCATGTATCTTCACTTAACAATAGTGAACATATTTCCATGTCAATAATATCCATGTTATCAGTTCTAATGGTAGAGTGTTTCAAATTACATTAATTAAATGTTAACAGTGGCTGTATTGGGGTCAGAATTTTTGTTTTCTTCTTTTTGTCTCTTTATACTCTCTAAAGTGCCTACCATGAATGTGTATTTCTTTTGCTATAAGAAACCAAAAAAGAAGAACCCCTCTTACCCATGATTTCACATCCAGATCAAATGCTATTTCTTCCATTCATTAGGCTTTTTGTCGTCACTCCAGTCGAAGGAGACTTCACTCTTGTTGAAACACCTGTTTCTTTTATTTCGTATCATAGTTATATGTAACTTTCCTTTTCTCTTCAGGAAATTCTTCTTTTCCTCATTGGCTCCTTGGGGACAGGGCTGTATTTTATTGTTCTTTAGGGCATGCAGAACTTTTAGCATAGTACCAGCCACACCCCACACCGTGGCACTGTTGAACACATGTTCCACAAAGTTAATTTGTACAATCGGATGCTCGCCTAGGTCGCTTCCAGTTTGCATCCAGTGCTTGGTCATCATCACCCAGGACTCCCCAGGACTCCCTGTGGGTAAGCTGAGAGATGGCTCAGCTCTCCTTATAAAGCAAGACACATTTCAAAGAGCAAGCATATTTTACTTGGAAATTAAAACTTTGTCTTCTAAAGAGGTGATTCTTTAAAACGTTCCTTCTGGTAGTCATCTGAAAATGGAAGTTAAATGGGGAAAGCGTTTGTTTTTCCACTTTCAGTTGATTCAATTTCTCACTCAGTGATTGTTGTCTTTACACCCTCCTTGGCATCTTTGACGAAGGAGAACTGGGGCCTTGCAGCATATCTGGGTTCCACTCACTTCTTCGTTTTGATCTCAAAACCTAGCTACCCATCATGTATATATTTTTCTTTAACAAAAGCAAATCTGGAAAGTCCACATATTATGAGAAGTGAATTTATGTTACTTTGCAGGTTAGAGACACCAAGTGCCTTTACGAGTATAAATGGTTCGCTCTTGTATACATTGGTATTTTCACCATGGTTTTGCTTAGGGTGATGTTCAGCCCTTTGGCCTTTTGTGCTTGGCTGGCTCAACTTAACAGTTTAGGATGTCTGGAGACAGTTCTTCTTTAAAAACTCTCCCACTGCCCTTAGTTAAACATTTCATTAAATGGCGATTTGAAGCATTTCAGTTGGTCCTCAGTCAAAATAAGAAAAATATTTTAGGAAGAGTTTTCAAAATACTTAAAATGGGCACTTAGTGGTACGCACAGTTTTTCAAATACTTGGGTTACTTGGGGTTTCTTGTTAGTGAGATAACAATCTTCTAAAGCAAAAAGCTTATGTTGTGTAATAGGACCTTTTAAAAACTATTTATGTATTTTAGCTTCAGGCTTTTGTACAACCCTTGTGTGGGCATTTGAAGACACCAAAAGATACCCGCAGGGGGTTTGTGGATTAAGTAATAAGTGGTAAACCTCCAACTGAGGCTTTGCATTTATCATTATCATCTCAGTACAGAAAATGTTCAGACTGGTAATGATTCTGGGCTACCTGCTGCTAATTCTGGGGGATTTCAGCCTCAATGTAATATTTAATAAAATATTACCGCTAGACTTCAGCGAGACTGTACCAATAAGAACTGCCTTCAGAAGAGATCAGAAGAGTGAGCTATTGAGGAAGAGAATGCACACCCTAGAAACGATAAAATAAAAACAGAAGTCATAAAGTAGAGATAAAATTCTACCCACACTAATAAAAAACACAGTACATGGGGAAAAAAAAGAAAGAAAAGCAAGGAAAAAACATACAACAATCTATTTAAAACCCAGAACTTAAATAGATAAAGGGAGTACATAAATGAAAGCACATTGCAAACACAGTAAGAAACGAACGGGAGAAATATATTAAAAACATAGAGCAAACCAAAATTCAATAAACGGGGCTGAAACACTGGCTCAGCCACATAGTGGACTAGGTTCTTGGGTCCTAGCATGGTGTGAATTCTCACTGTCAAATTTCTCAGATGGGCTTCACTGACTGTACTCTCTTGTTCTGCTAACATCAGTTGTCTTTACATGATGTGTATTTTATGGCTTTTATTTGGATTCCATACATATGGGAAGTTCAGAGTAATTATTACACCAAGGTCTTTGCCCTTAGATTATCCCGGAGTCTGCTCCCCTTGCTGGTTAGTATAATTCAAAGTGCTGACCCTAGCTCATAAATCCCATTGTGAAGACTCATCACTGCCTGAGAAACTGCTCTTCTGGGCTGGATATTTCAGCAGGAAGTTTTTTTTGGTTTCAGTTGTGTGCTGGCATTGTTCATGTATCTTATGCTGACAATATTTAGTGCTTAATATTGTTTTTAAAGGAAAGTCTCCTTCTCCTAATTCCAATACACCCTCACTTAATTAACCTTTAGTGCTTCAAGTAAGACACATATCTTTAAAATTTTTATGCTCTGATAGCTGTACATTAGTAGGGCTGTTTCTACCACTAACAATGGTCTAAAGTGCTTACTTAGGAAATGTATTAACCCTTACAGGTCATCAAGATACCAATTAGAGCATCATTTTTGCTAGTGAACTAAAAGCTGTGCTCTTGACCTTTAAATCTCTGCAGAGTCCTAAACGGCTAATGATGTCTAAACAATGGACAATTATTAAATTAATGTATTATTTCTTTTCATTCCAAAGTTGATCAGTAAAATAAAAAACCCACAGGTCAGCCAATAACCATTTACATTTTGTCAGTAGTTTGAATTTATAAGTCTTACATTTTGTGGAATAGAAGCAAATACCTCCCCTTACACTTTTAAGTACTAATTACAGTTTATAGTCTTAATAAAATTAAAAAACTAAACTTTTATAGTACCAGTGTGAACAGAAATAAGAAAAATCAATCATTCTTCCTGGGTGATATTTAATAACTTTAGTCTGCATTTGACCTTCAGATACACAACTATCTGATCTTTCTCAAAAAGAGAATATATTTTTCTCTCTCTCATGGCCTTCAGGAAAATTTAAGGTATTATTATTTTAAGACTATCTCTTAAAATAATTGTTTTGGTAAGTATGAGCTGTTCCATAGAACGTATGACAATCTTTGGTGAGTTTCTTGTATAAATTTGAGGAGAAAATTTAACTCTCTGAATGTAGATGGAACATATATTACACTTTTTTTCTTGTTTCTATAAAGAATAAATATTTTTTGAGACACTAGTTTGTGCATAGGCCTTTCTAGATGTTTGAGGATGCAGAATGAGGAAGTTGCTGATTTGGAGGTTAAGGTATAGGGTAAAATATTAACACCACACACTGAGTACAAATGAAAATTTAAGTAAAAGTACAAAGGTATCATATTAAGTAGAAGATGTCAGCAAAGGCAAAGATTTTTCTTGATGGATAGACATCATTTCAACAGATTCTAGAGCAGGGACGGGAGAGGTACACACCAGACAGAAGAGTTTAAGCAGTGAACAGGATGTATGGACAGAAGAATAGATGATAGAGGATAGCTAGCCACATAGAGAGTTAACAATATTCTTATTGCGGTATATAGTTTTATATTTTTTATAATCACCAAGTTATCCATGAAAATATTTATAAAATATTCATATATAACTTGCTCAAAGTATAATAAAGTTATGATTTGAACCCAGTTCTGAAAGACTCAAGAAATAAAGCATGATTTTTTTCCATTATGCTGCCTCTATTGGACTTCAATTTCGTTTTGGCAGTATTTTATCACACCAAATATTATTCCTCTAAACAAACAAAAAAATACAAATACAGTAAAAAAAGAGGATCAAGTAATGTTTCTCTCTCTTTGTTGTCTTTTTAAGTTACAGCATTTGCTCCTTTTCTTTCTTTCTTTCCCTCTTCTTTCCCTCCCTCCCTCCCTTCCTTCCTTCCTTCCTTCCCTCCCTTTTCCTCTACCTTGTATTAAGCAGCTATTACATTCCAGGAACTGCATACATGTAGGAGGAGAAGGAGATGGTAAAGTAAATATTGGAATGATCTGTAGCTTATTTCCGAGCTTAGAAGCTTCGTAGGAAAAATTACCCCACCCCCAAAAAATTTAGTTTCCTTTATCACACTTTTGCATATCTTAGATAATCTCAGGCTTAAACCTTTCTGTTTTAGTATTATGTCTGTTTATTGTGTGATCCTCTTGTCCTAATGCAACGTACATTCTATAAAACCAAGTTCATCACAGCTCTTTCCGAGGCTACTTTGTTTCTTTGTTTTCACTGAATATACCTTGTTCTTAATTGGGATCATTATTATTATGAAGTGTCAGAAGAAAGGGTACATTTGTTTTTTTCTCTGTGTTCAAAAATCTCTATTTAAAATATCTGATGGAATATTATATTTTCTCATTTTCATGCCTTCTACTTCATCAACCAGTTATCTTTTTTCAAAATTTATTCAGAAATAAACCAAGTTTAGCAGTTCCCTCATAGTGTTTTATTCATCTCCTGAGAAATAAAAATTTCAGCCAAGTAGATAAAATATGGACCACGATACATACATGTTGTCACATTTAATAACTAAAGGTGAATTTCTAGTTTCTGTCACCATTAGCTTGTCAATATTAGTTGGGTGGGGGACCAGCTAAGGTCCTGAACTGGAAGCCAGAAGATGGACTTTAATTCCATCACTTATTGTTTTAAGTATTTGGTGGAAGGCACCTGACATTTTAAGGCACTTTTTAACCTTTAAAGTCTCTCATGGTTATTCTGAAGCTCAAATGATACATACTACTCTAAAAATGAAAAATCACTGTATCTGTGCTATGTGTTACTGTCTACGTTTTCACGCTAAGGATTATGAACAAATATCAACAAAACCACAAAGTGGTTTTCTTAACAAATTTCATTGGCCACAGTAAGATCACATGGCCATAGCCTTGCAATTATATGACAACACCTGGATTAGAAAAAAAAAGTGACTGGTCTCGGCCACGTCAAACTACTCATGCCAGTGCACTGAGGCTCTTGCTACATTACTCACTCATCTTAAACATTCCTGGGAAAGGTGAGAGAGCAGGGGTCTCAGTCCTTCTTTCAGGGAGAGGAAGACCACAGCAAGGGGCTGGTGACTCAGAGTCAGGCTCCAGGTGATAACCCAGTAACACGGTCCCCAGGCCCTGGTCCTGGTGCCAAGGAGATGAGATGGGGCGGTGGGCGGTGAGATGCGGGGAGCCGGATGTGGAGCCACAAAGGCCTGAATTCAGCCCGATACAATACAACAGAAATCAGTCCCATTTCTGTATAAGAGCAGTGAACAGTCAGAAATGGAAAGAAAAAGGTAAAAACAAAAACGATATCTTTTACAATAGCAACAAAAAAAGTTAGGAATAAAAAAATAACTCATTAAGAATTGGGTTTCTAGCCCTTTGGTGGGAGGTGAGCCCCGCCAAGTAAGAGGAAGGTCACAGGAGGAAGGAGACAGGGGCACTGAGTAGGCCACCTACAGAGCCTGCTGCACTGGGAAAGGGCAGGTTCCAGGGAACAAAGAATAGGCAACTGGCATCACCCCCTCAAGGACGTTTCCCCTAAAAAGGTAGCCATCACTAGTTAGGGAAGGGCAGGGAGAAAAATGTGAGGGCAGCCTCATGGAGCCCTGGAGCTGAGCAAGCTGCACTAGGGCAACAACGTGAGAGGTATCCAGCATGGCCAGTGCACAGACTGGGGGTCAGGGTCCAGCTAACGTCTCCAGGAGCCTTCTAAGTCCTGTTGAGAAAGTTTGATTAATCTAAGAGAAATGGAAAGCCATTTGAAGGAACTTAAGCAGCGTGTGTGTGTGTGTGTGTGTGTGTGTGTTTGCGTGTGCACACGTGTATTCACGGCATGATTAGATTATTTTCTCTCTCTGGGAAGCAGTATTTGTTACTGTTGTCTTTGTCATTTGGTTGTTTTGACGATGAGGAGAGGAAGGGAAAGAAGAGGACCTGATGACAAGTGGTTCTAACATAGACCAGGGTTGACAAACTACAGCCCACAGACCAAATCTAGCCCTCTGCCTGTTTTTGTATGGCCCCCAAGCTAAGAATAGCTTTTACAAAGAAGAATAATATTTCATAACATGTGAAATTCAAATTTCAGTGTCCAAAATAACATTTTGTTGGAACACAGCCATGCTCATTTACTTACGTATTATCCATGACTGCTTTCACCCTACAAGCCAAGCTGAGTGGTCGCAAAGAGGCCATATTACCTGCAAAGCCCCAAATATTTGCTATCTAGCCCTTTACAGAACACATTTGCCATAAATGATGAATTTTCCAGGTGTTGCTAAGCTTCCCGACCTAAAAATCCCTGGACTCAGTAGGTAGGAGCACCTACTCCTGTACTTGTAAGATCTGCTTCTAAGCTACATTGTACATTTATTTATGTAGATACAGAGGTAAGTAAAATGTTCAGTGACTTTTCTTGCCCTCTGGTGGGAGAGACAGACATTCAACCACTATCTACACGCAAAAAAATCTATTTTAAAGGAGTCATAATAGAAGGAGAGGGTGCTGTGATTTAGCGTAATTTCTTTTCTAGTCAAAGGGAAGACCTCTTTGAGGATGTACCATTTAAGTTAAAGGATGGCATATGAAAGTCTAGGCAACACTTTCAGGCCGAGGGAAGAACAGCTCAGGCAGGACTGAACTGGGCACTGGGTGTTCAAGGAGCTTTAAAGAAGGTCCACGTGGCTAAAGCATATAGTGGATGACAGAGTACATAGGGGCCAGATCAGGTAACACTTTGTAGATCAAATGTTGAAGATGTTGAGACTGCAATGGGAAGGCTTGGAAGGGTTTTGAAAGAGTAACGTGATTGGATGCACTTTTGAAAGAACTCTCTGATCTCCTCCTCTTGAGGAGTAGACAGGTATGGCAATAGCGGGAGAGGCTGTGGGATATGGGGGATGGACAGTGAGAGAGTTTTGACTATTGAAGGGACGGAGCTGGTAGAGAGAGGGAGGTGGAATATTCAGCAAATGGGCAGCGCCTGGTGGAGTGAGAGCTCTCAGAATGAGCAGAAAGGGCTTCCTAGGGATTGGATGCAGGTGGTTCCTCTTTGCCACTAGAGGGGAGAAGGATTGCAGAAGGACAGCTTTTTAGGTCTAAAATGCATTCCTTCCTCTATTCAACTGCTTAAAAAACTTTCTTTGGTTTCTTTCTAACTAGATCAAAGGTTTAAGAAGGTCAGTAAGCAGCCCGTTTTTGTTTTTCTTTAAGACGTATCGTAGGGTATCTGAACCTTAATCATGGTACATTTTATTTCTCTCCCCCTTCTTACTCTTTGTTTCTTCTTTTTTGGACTCCGGCTTGTGCTTCAGCCATTCTGAACAATCCACTCCTCCAGTGGAGCTCTCTGGAAATATTCCCAACCATGTTATGTTACGACACTTCTGTCTTTGCCATTTTCTTCTCTCGCATCTTTATTTCCCTCTTTTCCTTACTTCCTCTACGGGACTCCTCCTTATATTTTGCCTTTTCCTGCGCTTTCTCTGTCCTAATCCCCTCCCTGTTCACTCTCGTATCCTCAGTTTCTCTTTCTTCCCCTCTCATCTTAATCTCTGTCTTGTGACTCTACCTGTTGCATCCCCTTTTCTCATGCTACTGACAGTTCTAGTTATGAGGTGCCAGAAGAAAAACAAACACACGTTACAGATACATATTTATATTTGAAACTAGGAAATATAGATATATGTACTTCCTATGTCGGATACACACATTTCTTGAATTCTAAGTGGAATTTTCATAACTCCCATTTTAATAAAAACACCTTTAATATTTTCATATTTTGGGTTTTCCATCTCTCCTGTCTACTCTCCTCCCAAGAAATTCAAAGGATTCTGGATTTCTCATTTTCATCTGAATAAAGTAGGAATCCATTGTTTTTCAATTGTATGTTTATACTGTTAGTGTTTTACACTTATGATTAACGATGATATAAATTTCCACAGGCGGAGGTTGGAGGGCAGCACTAAGTTTTCAAATCAACTTAAATTAGCCAAATGGTCGTTTTCTTTCAAGTGATGACAAGTTAATTACTTCCCTATTGGGATTATTATATTAGCCCTTGTTTGTCTCTGAAATTTCCACTAAGCACTCTCGATTTCCCTTTACATGAGGAACACCTGGGGTTAAGAATAAGCTGTGGTTAGAATTCCATAAGGGAACCAGGTGGACCAGGAAAGACAGGGTTTATTGTTTTGCAGCCAAATCAGTTGGGAAAATGGAGATGTTTCCAGATGTAGCAAGGTTTCTGTGCCCTTCAGGGACTAGCTTACTGGCCGTTGAGTGGCTTCTACCTTCTAACCTATTTACTTCTGAGTTTGGTTTCATTAGATTACAATTTGCCTGTCATATATCCGGTTTCCTTTGTCTACCTCTCCTGAGATTCTGATTCTATTTTCATTCCCACCCTAACAACCTGATTCTGATTGCTTGTCCATTGGCTCTGGTCTTCCAGACGTCAGACTGGGCCCTGGCTTAGTATCACCCTGTCACAGTGACCCAGTGACCTAGAACATTCCATGGACTCTTGGTATATAAATATGAACATGCAGCTGCTACATCAGTACCTAAGATGTCAGTGGCTGGAAAGGACGACTGTAGTCCCAGTTACATCACTACTCAAATTCAAATGGCTCCAGCTCCCCACAAAATTGACTCCAGAATGTCCAGCCTTTCATGGTTCCTACTCTATCAAGTGTTTCCTTGCTATCTCGGATATGCTAACATATGTCCATGAATCCATCATCATCGCTTGTCCCTGAAGCTGAGTCCTCCAATCTCATTGGCTGCGCAGAGGAGCCATGTCAAAGCAAAGCATTCCTGTTGCTGCTACTGCTGTTACCATCACTTCTGTCTGAAGTGGAGTCCAGTTAATGGCAGCAGAAATGGAGCCATGTGGCTCTACCTCTTGGCATTAATCTTGCAACGTCGGAAGGAAAAATCCCTCCTCGAGATGCTCAATGAAGTAAGTGCAGGAGAGAGTCCCACAGCAAAGCTGCCTGAGTTCCAAAGCTGCTTGTGCACTTGATAACACAACTCTCCCATTTATATAACCACCAACTTCTCCGCAGCAGAAGACACGCTTTCAGGGCTGATGGCTCTAGACAAGTTTTGGTATCAACTCTGCGACCGCTTTTAGATATGTCAACTTGGCTAGGCTGAACTCCAGTCCCCAGAACTCCATTTCTAGCATGTTTCTGGGTAGGGTGGGCTGCAGGTTGGAGGGAAACAGTGGTCATGTTGCAGCATAAACCTCCATTTCTTGTCAATCAACTCTAATCTAGGTGCTGCTGGGAAGGGATTCTGCAGATGCAGTTGCAGTCACAAATTAGTTATTTTAATGAATCAAAAGGGACATTATTCTTGGTGGGCCTGACTGACTTAGTTGGAAGGCCCTTAGTTGGAAGGGCTTAGGTCTTCACTGAGTCCCGAGACTGCAAGTAGCGGTTGAACCTTCCTTCCCCTTGAATCTTTTCTCCTGGCTTACATGAGTGGATGACGAGCTTCAGCTTTTCCTCGGGTTTCTCTCTGCTCGAGATCTTTCTTTTCTCATGGCCACCCTATGGATGTTAGTGTTTGATTAGCCAGTCCCCACAATGGCTCATTCCTTGTGTAAATTCCTATGTGTCCTACTGATATTCTGCTTCTCTGGCTGAGCCAAGACTGACACAAGCACCTAGAAACCACCCCTCTTCCTTTCTTCTGTCTGTGGTCCTGGGGCTGAGTATGGCTTCTGATGTCCAGATGCTTTTGTTACAGTGAATTCTCGCTCAGGGGCCATCTCCCGTCCTGTGTGCTCTCCCTAGACTTTGTCTCCACTTGGGCCACCCAGCCTATCAAAAATCTAAATCCTGGGCTTCCCTGGTGGCGCAGTGGTTGAGAGTCCGCCTGCCGATGCAGGGGACACGGATTCGTGCCCCGGTCCGGGAAGATCCCACATGCCGTGGAGTGGCTGGGCCCGTGGGCCATGGCCGCTGAGCCTGCGTGTCCGGAGCCTGTGCTCCGCAACGGGAGAGGCCACAACAGTGAGAGGCCCGCGTACCGCAAAAAAAAAAAAAAAAAAAAAAAAAAAAAAAAAATCTAAATCCTGGTGCTGAATAGTGTTCAAATAGCTTCCCCAAACACACCTGAGTCCAACAAAAATAAACACGGTGAGAGATGTTGCCTAACACTACCAGTAAGAAACACTTTTTTCTTACTGGTTGGAACTTCATAACAGTTTGAAAATTCAGACATCAGGGAAATTTCTTTTCTATGATTTGATTATGAAGCACAGTGAGAAAGTGACTTTTCCTTTCCTTAGGTTTGGTATCCAAATGGATAGTAAATGTTAGTGCAGAAGATCCGTGTATAGCTGCTTTGGAAGAAATCAAGAAATCTGGTTGAATGGTTAGAAGGTTAAATGCGTTTTTCATGTAGCCAAGTGGCATTTAAAGAAAATGAATGTAAGTAGAGTTTGCCACTTGAAAATAGACAACATTTGTCATATTCCTGAATTCCACTGATTCCCAGCCAGACTGATTTGTGAGTCATGACTGTTAACCCAAACTGTGCCAATGTCAATGCCATCAAGGCGTACTAAAATTATTCCCGTGTTTTTGTGTAACCCTGACTTAATCAAAATGGATCCCAATGAATCCCATTCAATTAATATGCTCATTACCATCGTCAAAATGAAGAGTTAAACTCGCTGGAGAGCAGTAATGGTACTATGTCCTGAGAGAGATTCATTTGGCCCCAGCTGTCCATTTTATTCTAAGTGCTAAGTGCGTTAATATACATAGACTATCATTTACATAGCAAGTGACGATGCAAGGTGAATTATTCATTGTGTGACAACCACCTGATACCCAGTGTACTATCAAGTGCAAAGCCATTTCTTGTTTGACCTGTACGTAAATTTGCATTATAGAATTCATTACCTTTCTATATAAGTCACATTGAAGTTATGTGCAGCTATCTCTCCCAGAAGCTTCTCAGAGAGATAGCCGCAGGTTACCTCTGCTTTGAGTTAATTGCCGCTCTCCTTGTCTGGCAAAGCAGGCTGCTTTTGGAATGGAAGAATTGCGGGGACCCCAGCCAGGCGGCATGTGCAAAGCTTCTCCTTTGATGCAGAGAGTAAGGTGAGAGAGAAAGACAAGCCCAAATTTAATTAAAATGTTATGAGAGCTGGAAACCAGCACATGAGACAAAGTAAAGGGGAGCAGGGTGTGCACCTCCTGAAGTGTATTGCTGCCCGGGATCACCAAGGTAATAAAATTCAAGCTGCTTTCCCCAAGCAGTGGGTGACCCCATCCTCAGCAGAGAGCTGTGTGTTTACATTCAGAGAGAACTGGAAGTCTTCTTGAATAAGAAATCGCCTCATTTCCAATTTATTCTTTAGTCTCCAGAATATAATTGAATTCATCTTGGCACTTTTCATGTGGTTTTGCAGACTATTCATCTCTGCATTATCTTTGCAACCTTTAATAATATGGTTCATCAGGGAGGTGTGTGCCTCTGAACATAATAGTGTTAAGACTAGTTCCCTGACGGGGCAGATAGCAAGCTAATTACCCAACTTGCTGGGGAACCAGAGCCGTAGGGACTGGAAATTTCCGGTATTGAAATGAATGGTGGGGAGCCTTCAGGGGCCTGAAACTTTAGATATTCTCCCCATTAGATTCTTAGTCAGTCACTCGGGGCTCTGCCAGATTGGATGGCCTCAAGATTTGCTTTGCTTGTGAGATTTTTTTTGTTACTTCCCAATTCCAGCTGGACTGAAAATACTGTAAGAAAATCCTTGCCTATTATTGGTATTTTGGTCTTTCTATTTCCCATCTCACCTGAAAACAGGCAGTGCAGAGGAGTGAGAAAATGAAAAGAACAATGGAAACGGTAATAGAATTGCACTCAACCCTTGAAGAGATTTGCTTTGGATTCCACATGAAGGGGCAGGCACACAGAAACCTCACCCAAGTCAATCCTGGTGGACCTATCCCTCTAAATGTAATTTCAGACCTGTTCTTTCTGGAGGAAAAGCTTTTTTGGATGGGAGATCTGTTGGAATATCCCTAAGATTCCACAGCTTCATTTGCCTCTCATTTGATACTCATGAGCCTGCCCTAGAAATATTTTTCTTTAGTAAAAGAAAAATTTGGACTTAAAGATTCACATCATAATCTAATCTCTTACTAGACAGAGCATAGTCTGGGGACGGGCAGTAGTAGCAACAGCTAGGAGCTTCTTAGAAATGCACCACCCCAGACACAGTGAATCAGGATCTGAATTTCAGCCAGGTCCTCAGCTGCTTTGTAAGTACATTAAAGTTTGGAACTCTCTGATCTAGCCCGCTCACCCCCAAACCATTTACCATTTTTTCTACACTGGACCCTTTCTTCAAATGACTTAGTGAGGCTTCGACAAGGGAGGGATGCTGAGCTGGAGTCCATGTGGAGGGCTCTCAAGCTGCCCTTGCCTCCCCTTCCTGCTGCAGGTCTGTGTTACCCCAGGGCTCCACGGCACACGGTGCAGAAACACTGAGCCAGTCCTTCCATTTATTGTGCACTAAGAAACCGAGGCTGTGATAGGTTAGATAGCTTACTTTAGGTCGCAGAGCTTGTTAGCGCTAATGCTGGGTGTGTAAGCCAGGTGGTCAGACTCTCAGTCCCATTCTCTCTTTATGTGGCCTGCTTCTGACACCCAGGATTTGCAATAAGCCTTTGAACAAAAAAGTAAGCTGTGTCTGAGACTAAAGTTATTATCCAGGCTTTGCCACTCCCTGGACGGTGAAAGGCATTTAAACACCTGTCCTTGCTGAAGAGTGAATGAATGCGTCATGTGTTTATAGCTCTGGTAATTGCACCCTATGCATACGATTGTATTTATGGAAAAAAACCTGAGGTTGAACGCACACTTTTAGTTTTGATTATAAATGTTTATTTAAAAGATGGCTCTGATTCAATACTGTGAAATCAATTCCAGGCCACTAGAGAGCATATATCGCAGCTCTTTATCTTCTGGGCCTGAAAGATGAAAGGCTTTGGATGGTGTTAAGGACTGAGTGCTTGTGTCCCCCAACCCAGATTCATATGTGGAAGCCCTCACCTCAAGTGTGATGGCAGCTGGAGACGGGGCTTTTGGTAGGTAATTAGGGTTAGATCAGGTCATGAGGGTGGGGCCCACCTGATGGGATTAATGTCCTTAGCAAAAGAGAGAGTGGAGAGCTTTCTCTCTTTTTCTCCACAAGTACTTACAAGGAAGAAGCCATATGATCACACAGCAAGATGGCGGCTGCATACAAGCCAAGAAAAAAGTCCTCAGAGGGAAACCTACCAGAACCTTGATTATGGACTTCCCATCCTCCAGAACTATAAGAAATAAAGTTTTGTCTTTTAAGCCATCCAGTTTATGGTATTTTGCTGTGGCAGCCTGAGCAGACTAATACAAATGACATGTGCTTCCATACCCATTTATAAGTGAAATCTGGACATTCTTGTGAAAATTAAATAATAACGATCACTCTCATTTATTGAGCACCTACTATGTGCCCAGGTACTACCAAGCACTGTATTAGACATTTCATAGACATTACCTATGTCCTCCTCACACCAAGACTTTAAGGTAAATATTTCCCTGATTTTATAAACTACCTTCTTTGGATGAGGGAGCACGTGTCAGGCTCTCCTAATATCTCCAGATTTTAGCACAGTGTTTGGCACATAATAGGCCCTCAGATGCTGTTACTGTACCAGGGTTTATGCGATTTGCCCAAGCTCACACATTTGCAAAATTTCGGATCCAGGACTGTCTTCCCGAAGCTCATGACGCTAGATTGCAAGAAACGGCCACAAGTTCCTCCCATC
This sequence comes from Phocoena phocoena, assembly GCF_963924675.1. Classification (NCBI taxonomy): domain Eukaryota; kingdom Metazoa; phylum Chordata; class Mammalia; order Artiodactyla; family Phocoenidae; genus Phocoena; species Phocoena phocoena. The sequence goes on along the minus strand of NC_089230.1, from coordinate 65,287,200 downwards.
ACTCTCTGCACACCCCTTGGAAAACTGACTTTTCTATTCCTCCCATCCAGAGGTGGAATCCGTCTGGCCACTCTTGAATTCAGGCTGTCCTTGGGATTTGCTTTAACCAACGGAATGTAGCAGACATGACAACTGGGAGTTTTGAGCCTTGGCCTCAAGACGCAGGTCTCGTCCTGCGACTCCCGTGCCCAGAAACCTGGGCTAGTCTCCATGAGGCTGCAACACCTTGTGGGCATCACATCAACCACCAACCATGGCAATAAGCTTGTCATAAGCTCACTCAGGTGGCTGAGCTGAGTGCTGCCACCTGAGTGAGCTCAAGCGAGACCAGCAGAAGAAGTGCCCAAGCAAGCTGAGTAAAAATTGATAACCCAGATGATTGTAAAGTAACAAATGATTATTGTTTTAGGCCACTGTTTCTATTACTGTGTAGTAGGAAACCGTTATACCGTCTTCCTTCTAGTACCTAGATGTTGATGATGATTGGTGATGAAAAGGATGATAATAATATTATGTGACATTGTTGAAAGATTATTATGTGCAAAACAATACTCTAAGAACTTCACATGCATTATATCGTTTAATCAGTTCACCATCCTATGAAGTGGTACTATGTTATCTCTGCTTTATCAGTAAGAAAACTAAATTATGTAACTTCTCAGGGTCACACAGCTAGTAAGTGTTGAAATGGACATACTCCAGAAGCAACGCTCTCAACCACTGAGCTATAGAATTTAAAGGCAAGAGCCATGGTACAATGCGTTATGTGGAAGAGGGTGGAGGGAGCTATAGGGATATATTTATGGAGCTGGTGGGTTAAAGGAGTGTAGTGGGCAGGATCATTGTCCCCCAAAGTTGTCCATGTCCTAACCCCCCAAACCTGGGATTATGGCAAAGGAGAATTAAGGTTGCAGATGGAATTACTCTTGCTGTAGTAGTTTCCCGCGGCTGCTATAACAAGTTACCATAAATTGGGTGGCTTCGGAAAAAAGAAGTTAATTGTCTCACAGATCTGGAAACCCAGAAATTCTGAAATTAGTTTCACTGGAATGAAACCAAGGTACTGGCGGTCCTGTGCTTCCCTCAAGGCTTTAGGGAAGAATCTGTTCCTTGCCTCTTTAGCTTCCGGTGGCTGACCGTGTTCCTTGTCCTGTGGCCACATCACTTGAATCTCTGCCTCTGTGGTCACATTGCCTTCTCCTCTTCTGTGCATGTAATCTCCTTCTGTCCCCCTTTTATAAAGGCACTTGTGATGACATTGAGAGGCTACCCTGACAATCCAGGATAATCTCCCCATTTCAAGATCCTTAAGTTAATCAGGTCTGCACAGTCCTTTTTTTTTTTTTTTCATAGAAGGTAACATTTACACATTACAAGCATTAGGACATGGATATCTTTTGGAAGGTAATTCTTCTACCTGACACAGTTGCTAAGTGAGAGATGGGGATGAGTTGAGATGGGGAGAGTATTCTGGATCGTCAAGGCAGGTCCAGTGTAATCACCAAGGTCCTTAAAAATGAAAGAGGAAGGTGCAAGAGTGTCAGAAAGAGATGCAACTACAGAAGAAAGACACAGAGATGGAACATTACTAGAGATGTAATGTTATTCAAAGATGGAGGTAAGGAAATGAATTCCCCTAAAATCTCCAGAAAGGAATGCAGCCCTGCTGACACCTTGATTTTAACCCAGCGAGACAGACCTATTTAGACTTCTAACCTATCGAATCGTAAGACAGTAAATTTGTGTTAAGTCACTAAGTTTGTGTAATTTGTTAGATGGAGGAAGCCAAAATGCTCTATTGTAAAGTTAACCTTTGTCGAATATTTGCTTTCCATCCATTACTATGCTAATTTATTTATACATATTCTTCCTTATAATTTTCAGGGAAACAATGAAACAACAAATCTTTTGAAGTATTGTCTCCAATTAATAGTTATGGATAATGAGACTTACCTGCCTAAAGACATACAGCTCCATAGTAATGGAGCCAGGATTGAACACATGCAGTCTGACCTCTCATCCCTCATTCTTCACACCCCCATCGGTTGCCAGGTGTGTATATATATATACGTATATATATATATACGTATATATATATACACACATATATATACATATATATATACACATATATATCTTCAGGTGTGATTTTGGAGTACTCTTAGTAACTAAGAATCAAAGGAAGCATGAATGAAGACATCCTGGTTCATGGATGAGGTTCTGTCATAGCAAGAAATAGGAGTGCTTGGTATGTAGTCTGTAAAATTTCTTATATTCTTTGAGTTAAAGATGATATAACTTGGTTTTCTTTCCTCCAAATGTCCTTCTTTTTGCCAAAAGCACTGAAGAAAAAAAGAGTTCAATGGAAGAAAGAAACGAAAAGGCTAGATATGAAGGAAGGGAGATTTAGAGTTCAGCTTTTATTAATTCAAGTTAACTTGAGCTCCTTTTGAAATGTTGCAATGATTCTTCACAGACAAATTCAGGCATCCAGAGGTTTCTTGTTTTTCACCTCTGCTTTCTTATTAATGCATACTGATGTCCGTCAAATGCCAATATGCCTACAGAAATAAGCTATAGGAAATTAATTTTCAGTGAAGTGTCACTTATAAGTCATTTCAGTTCTAAATCTGCCTGCATTCTTCTGCACCATGACTGAACTTTGTCCAATCACTTTTAATTATGAGGCGGTGCTTGGGTACTTGCTTCCTTTGGTATGTGCTTTTCAGACCCAGGCTCTGGGCCTCGTTTTTCTGAGCTCTGGTTTCAATACCAGGAAACCCTGAGGCCTGATGTTGGTTGGACCCTGACTCCAATTATTTTCTGTGCAAATTGCTTGACTCTTCAGTTTTGATTCTCCTTTTCACAAACTGAGGATATTATCACTTCCTCTCTTATCTCACAAGGCTCCTGGGGGAAACATTAAAGAGCTTTGAATATGAAAAACACTCTATACCTAGGGAGGAGTGCCATGTGCTTGCCAGTTTCCGTTCAATTCCCAGATAATATCGCGGGCCACTTTCCCCAGGGAAGCTAGTTAAGACGCAGCAATCCTTGGCCTGGTCTGTGGTTTCCTCTTCTGCTTCTGAGTTGCCCTGTAGCAAACAGCAAGCATCAACTCATTCCCTCCTACGTAATTTTTTTCTTCATGGCTGTTTGCAAGAGAGAGCCTGGCAGAACTGCTGAGCCTCTGTGTTAAACTTTTTCCTTCACTTAATCTTCTTGAAAAGAATCTTGCTGCATACATTTGTCCACGTTACCTCCCCAGAGGAGCACTGCGAAATTGCAGTCCTGTTCATCTGGTCTGCTGGAATCGGGGGGTGGCGGGTGAAAAAGGCAAGTCATTTTCAGCGCAGTCTGGGTTTAGATGGAGAAAGGATATTTTCAGGATTCAAGTAAACTGGTGTTATAATTATAGTACATAAGACACTCCCCAACTGAACATCATTTTTACTCTTCCGGCCGTAGATAAAAACATCAGCAGGCTCCATGGGTCCTCTCCTAATGCAACTGGCCTCATCGATTCAAGGCAAAGTGACAGCAAAGCATTTCATGGAAGTGAGCCTTTCCCTCTCTATCTGTAGCCCAGATGAGAGATACTGAGCATGAACGGGTGAGCATTTATTTCTTTTTCTAGATTACAAACCCCGGTCCATGTCAGGTGGCTGAGATTATCCACAAGAAGCTTCTGTCCCTTTGTTCTTGCCCTCGTCCACTCTACCTACTTGGACACCCTTCCCATCATTTTCAGGAGACAAGGGTACTTCTGGGGCAATTCTTTTAAGTTTCTGAAGGGCTGAGATCATGCCCTGGACTCAGTAGGCCCTTGGAGTCAGAAGACCTCAGAGGAGAGAGGGGAGGCCCAGGGCTATTCTACCATGTTCTCCAGGCCACACGTCCAATTAGAGACATCTGCCACCAGAAGGTGGTGGTCCTGACTCCATCACACACCCAGGAGTAATTACTACACCTCGGACCAAATAAGACCTATAGATTTTATCTTAAGGGCTGTGCAGACCAAGACTTCCCTTCCCTTCTACCTCCTTGTAAGTACAAATCAGGAGCATTTCTACATTTCCCCTTTGGCTGTGGGTGGTCCTGGTGTCTCTAGAGAAAGACAGAAGGGGGTTAGCCCGAAGTTTCTTAGCAAAATGTGGTGTTTAGTCAGAATCACTCGCTTTCCATTGTAACCCACATTTCCCATTCCGGGGCAGCCCTGGAGGTAGAACAGGGTCAAAATATCGGTTATAAAGCGGTATCTCTCTGACTCTGGCCTGAACTATATTTGGGAATTCCAGCTCCCTCAAATTCTTCCCAAGTAGTTTCAGGAGTTCTCAGAGGTTATTTCCCAGGAGCTCTGAGAACTAGTCTTTAGGTTTCATGGTTCTCAAGTCTCAACGATTATCATAATCTCCTGGGAAGTATCTAAAAGTCAGATTTTAAGGCATGACTCCCAGAAATTTTGAATTACCAGGTTTGCCACTGGCAAACATACATACATTTGCCATATGTCTTTAACATACATACGTCTGTTATGTATGGAATACATACGTCTTTAACTCCTTACATCAGTTGATGATCAAGCAGACCTGTGAACCACCACTCTATTTCCACAGATCATTCTTTCCATATATATTTACAGCCCACTGTGTTCTAAGCGTTGCTGTTCTAGGCCCTGGAGATAAGCAGTGAAAAAAACAAAGTTCAGACCTCTTGGAGTTTTCATTCCACTGGGGGAAACAAACAATCTGCAATGAAACAAGTAAATGTGTATTTAGTAAGTCAGCCAGTGACAGAATGATGGAGAAAAAGAAGGTAAAGTCAGTGTGGGAGCAGGGCTGATTTGTGGTGCACGGCGCTCAAGAGGCCACTTCCATCATGTGACACGTGAACAGAGATTGAGGAAGTTGGGGGAACAGAGTCATGTAAATATTTTTCAGAAGGGTGTTCTAAACAAAGGGAGCTGCTACGTCCCACCCCCTGGAGTCGGGAGTGAGCAGCTGTGTTTCAGGATCAGCAAGGGGTCAGTGTGCCTGGAGAGGACAGTGTGAGCGTGGGGCTACGGGCCGGACACAGTGAGTGCACAGACTCGGGATTTCATCCTAATTGTATGGGGAGCCATTGGAGGAGTTTCATCCATGGAGAAGCAGCGTCTGATGCATGTTTTAGCTGTATCACTCTGGCTGCTCTATCAAGAATTACATTTAAGATGGCAGTGTTTGGGCTTCCCTGGTGGCGCAGTGGTTGAGAATCTGCCTGCCAATGCAGGGGACATGGGTTCGAGCCCTGGTCTGGGAAGATCCCACATGCCTCGGAGCAACTAGGCCCGTGAGCCACAACTACTGAGCCTGCGCGTCTGGAGCTTGTGCTCCGCAACAAAAGAGGCTGCGACAGTGAGAGGCCCGCGCACCGCGATGAAGAGTGGCCCCCGCTCGCCACAACTAGAGAAAGCCCTTGCACGCAAACGAAGACCCAACACAGCAAAAAATAATTAATTAATTAATTAATTAAAAAAAATAAAAAATAAAAAAGATGGCAGCGTTAGAAGTTGGAAGAGCAGTGAGGAAGCTAGAACAGCCCAGGGCAGACATCATGGAGTTTCAGACCAAGTGGTAGCAATGGACATGGAGTGGATATTGGATATATTTTGAAGATAAAAACTATGGGGATTTGCTGATGGATTGGATGTGGGATGGGACAAGAAGAAAAATCAGTGGTGACTCTAAAATATTTGGTGTGGAGAACTCAAAGGACAGAGTGGCCATTTGTGGAGAGGAGGACAGAGTGGAGAGGAGTGTAGAAGGAGGAGATTTCGAGGGAAAAAGTCAAAATCTGATTTTGGATATGGTAAGTCTGAAATACCTATTAGATATCCAGATGAAAATACCAAAGAGCAGTTTGGATATACAGATCAGGAGGTCTAGGGAGAAGCGTAGTCCGGGTGTATACATTTGAGAATCATTGGGGTATGACATGACTGAGACCATAAACCAAATGTCATCATCTATGGAATGATCAGAGAAGTTGATCTGTACTTTAGCCCTCTGTACTTTCATATTTAGAGGTCAGAGAGAGAAGGACCAGTGGGTGGCCAGAGAGACAACTCCATTTCCTTTCTCTCCAGCTCTGTCTCATTGAACAATGTGTTCTATCACTGCTGGTCCCCAAAACTGTAACTTACTGCCAAAATCTCAAAGGCGTTAGTGTTGCTACAGGAAGTACTGTTGTTGCTGCCACTGTTCTCACCAGTTCTGTGCTGGCCCCAAGCTATCAAAACTTCTGCTCTTTTTTTTTTCGGTACACGGGTCTCTCACTGTTGTGGCCTCTCCCGTTGCGGAGCACAGGCTCCGGACGCGCAGGCTCAGCGGCCATGGCTCACGGGCCCAACCGCTCCGCGGCATGTGGGATCTTCCCGGACCGGGACACGAACCCACGTCCCCTGCATCGGCAGGCGGACTCAACCACTGTGCCACCAGGGAAGCCCCGCTTCTGCTCTTTGATGCCCAGTGCACATTAGAGAAACCTTTCCTTTTGGTTTTAATGTCACTTATTGGAGAATCCTTAAGAAAGGATTTGGGTAGGTATCTGGAAGCGAGACAGAGTACGAGGTCTATTCTAGTCCACTGTCTTTGAGCTGATTGCATGTAATTCAAACATATTTCAGTTCTGAATCCTAGGCTGAGCACAACTTAGATTCAAACAGGAATACCATCCACATTAGAAAAAAAAAAGAATTCTAAAGCAAATGCACTGGGAGGCAGCTCTTGCAATCATGGAAAAATCTGAGCTATAGCACCATAGAAGTTAGGTTTTGGATCCCACCCTAGCAAGAAATAGAAAGCTCAGAGAGGGAGGCGGTTCAGTGTTCACACCATTCCCAGTTACTCTCTGCAAGTGTAAGGTAAGCCTGTGTTATGTACTTTTTGAAGTGTTGGAGAGAAGAAAGCAATTTAATTCAACAAAGGCCTATTGCATTGGTGTAACATATTATTGAAATACAGGTTATCATAATGGGCAGTGGACACACATATAACTTGTTGAAGAGGGACTGATTCTCTAATTTTTCTCATTCTGGATGTCAGAATTTTTATTTCAATAGTCCAACAGCATCCCTATGGCTGAGGAATCTCTAATTACCGGTACCTGGAAAGGTTCTTTCTTTTTTTTTAATTAATTTATTTTATTTTGTTTATTTTTGGCTGCATTGGGTCTTCATTGCTGCACGTGGGCTTTCTCTAGTTGTGGCAAGCAGGGGCTACTCTTTCTTGCAGTGCCTGGGCTTCTCATTACCGTGGCTTCTCTTGTTGTGGAGCATGGGCTCTAGGCACATGGGCTTCAGTAGCTGTGGCTCACGGGCTCAGTAGTCGTGGCACACAGGCTCTAGAGCACAGGCTCAGTAGTTGTGGCGCACGGGCTTAGTTGCTCCACGGCATGTGCAATCTTCCCGGACAGGGATCGAACCTGCGTCCCCTGCATTGGCCGGTGGATTCTTAACCACTGCGCCACCAGGGAAGCCCTGGAAAGGTTCTTTCACTGAGGACTTTCTAAAAAGGATTAAGGCAAGACTAAGACTTCATTCCATAATATCAAGGGTTCTGATGGACCCTGCAAGGTTTGTTTTTTTTTTTTCCTGGCTTCAGTGTCTTTATCATTAATCCCTGATAAATCTAAAGTGTTTCTTGTTAAGCCCAGGAGGGATATAACATCGCAAATCTCTGTCTATTTAACTTGCATACTCTTTGTTTGAAGTCTCTCTGGTGGCCATATTCCCTCAGAGGAATCAGATATCTTTTGAGTTATGGAGAAACTCTGAGGAAAGGAGATATATACAGTTATTCTGATTAGAAAAGTCTTTTTTAACTTGAAAGTATTAAACGTGGGTATATTAGGCTATTTCATGGGTCAGAGTATTAAATATCTCTGAGGTAACAACTCTTGCTTTTCTGTTTAATCACTCCATTTCTTTCTTTCTTTTTTTTTTTTTATTTCTTGTAGGCTTGGCCAATTATTTACTAAATCATTGTATAGTATGTTTGACAATAATTGATGATGTAGGAAGAGAAGCACATGGCCTGAAGCCTTCGTTTTTACTTCCCCGCTTTCACAGTGAGAGAGGGGAGCAACACCTTTAGAAATGGAATTGCAGAGTGTGTATTCAGGTGTCTTGAAAGTCTCTTGCCCAGAGGGGGGGCAGGTTGGTCTTATTTTATTTATTTATTTTTAATTTTTTATTTTATATTGCGGTATAGTTGATTAACAATGTTGTGTTAGTTTCATGTGTACAGCAAAGTGATTCAGTGATACATATACATGTATCTTCTTATTCTTTGTCAAATTCTTTTCCCATTTAGGTTATTACAGAGCATTGAGCAGAGTTCCCTGTGCTTTACAGTAAATTCTTAAACACAGCAGTGTGTACATGTCAATCCCAAACCCTCAGTCTACCCCCTCCCCCTCCCTTCCCCCCTGGTAACAGTAAGTTTGCTCTCTAAGTCTAATCACTCCATTTCTAATATGCTAGCCAGAAAGGGCAGGTGGGTTGAGAGAAACTGACAATATAGCCTGTTCAATTAGCACACTCATGTTCTGCATTGCAATGGACAAACATTCACCTTCCACTTTCCCTTTAATATTTCTTATCTTGATGAATAACAGCACAATGGTCTGTCTGCTAACTGCAGCCCAACTCCCATGTTTCTCTCCTGACTTCATTTTCCAGAGCACACTAGGTTCAGACAGTCCCCTCATGTCTTCTGAATGCACCCTCTCTTATCTCCAGCCAAAAGTACCCCACTGCAGGCTTTTATTATTTCTTACCTGAACAATTGCAGTGGCTTCATATTGGTTCTCCTTACTTCCAGATCTCACCCTGTGATATCTATGCTAAGTATTTCTACAAGAGAGATCTTTTAGAAAAAAAAAAAAGACTTGACTTGTTTCAAAACTTCCTTAGGTTTTGTGTATCGAAGCCCTCTATATCTTAAATACAGCAGTATGTCTCTAAATGTGGGCTTTGGACCTCCTGCATCAGAATCACTGCTAAAAATGTATCTTCCAGAATTTGGAATTTGAACTTATAATCAGCTTCCCAGGTGACTCTTGTGCACTTAACACATTGAAAAATGACTGACCTAAATGATAAAGACTCCGTGTTTACAAAATTGTGAAGACCCTGCTTATGTCTGCCTCGTTATCCTGTACCATGTGGTGTCGCCTGTGTTACTCTCTACTCATAATGAACCAGATTTAGTTCCGGAAACATGGTCACTGATCAGGAAAAATCTTCATTTAGGTCGAGTGAGGGGCTGGCATTTCTGGGTCGCTCAAAGTTCTTAGCAGTTTATCAGCTTCAGCTGGTTAGAACTGGTTGTGGTGAAACACATCACTCAATTTTATTACATTCCAGGCAAGTGTCGAAGTAAATGTAAAATGTTCCTTTTATACAATAGTAAATAATAGAGACCAAAATCCCTTCCCTCCAAAACTGTACAGTCCAATACAGTAGCCACTAATAACATGTGCACTTGAAATGCGGTTGATCTAAACTGAGATGCACCGTATATCTATCGGATATATTGAATTTTCAAAACTTAGAAAAAGTAATGTAAAGAATTTCATCAATACATTTAAATATGAACTCTGTGTGTCCAAAGGAGAATATTTTGGATATATATTGAGTTAAATAAAATCTGTTACTCAAAGTAATTTTATCTGTGACTTTTTACTTTTTTAATGTAACTACTAAGAATTTAAAATTATATTTGTGACTTGCAGCACTGCCCTACTATATATTAAAGTTGAACATAGGCATACTCTGTGCCCAGGAATCCCACTCCTAGGTATATACACAATAGAACCTGCATATGTTCAACTAAGGGCCTGTTCTAAAATATTCATAGCAGCACTGGACTTAATCTTAAAAGAACAGAGCTGTGGTTTCTTGGTGTCATTATCATCTACAACACAGTCACACAATATACCTTTGGTGAGTGAATGAGTGATTGATTGAATAGCTGTTGGCAGCCTATCTCTGTGGACTGGGAGCGAGAGATGCACTTAAAAGTAGGGGGATTTTTGTGCTATGGGAAGATGCTCTAGTAGCTATCTCCTGGAGGGAGGGAATAAACACTTACTGAAGGCGTGAGTGGAGTACCTTCCTTCCACGGCAGACAACACATTAAACAGATTCTCTACTCCAAATACCCTTTTCCGTTTTCTTCCCAAATTATTTCCTACTGTAAACAACACCTTTGCATGTATCCTTTGACGGACTTGTGGAACGTCTCCTCACGGTAAATTCCTAGGACTGGAATAAAAGGGAAGGCACAGTGTATATTTTGGTACCTGTTTTCAGTCAGGGGTGTGCCTCTGCGGTAGAGCAGCCTCTGTAGAGGACAGGGGCCCTAGCATTCTGCCTCCAGGGAAGCCCACAATCTCTTCGCAGCTCAGCGCCTCATGGGCTCCCACCACCTTCTCAACACTCCTAGCTTATGGCCGAGGGGTGGAGAGCAGCCAGAGAACTCACAGTGGTTGTGTCTGGGAAAGTCCCAAATTTTGGAATTGCTAATAAAATTACCACACCTATTCATGAAGAAATTGCAGAACCAGGGTGTAAGAAAAAAAGTTACTTGAGATACCTTTTCACGAGTTGTATTAAACCTGCTCAGACTGAGACAAAAAAAAGGGGGCTGGCCAGAGCAGCCCTTCCCCAGAGCTGGGCAAGTCCTGTGGCTCCTGGTCTCCCGCCAACCCCCGCTCGACAAGCTCCCTTCTGCAGCCCAAGGGCCAACCAAAACCACACATTTCCACACTTGCTTCCCAGGAGGAGCTTCCCTTTAGACTGTAGAGGAAATGTACTGCTTTCCTCTGGCACCCTCCTTCTTCTGGAAAACTCCTTCAAATCTTGTGATCCTGGATGAAGCTGTCATTCCCCCGAATACAGGGGTAGATGTGTGGTGGTTTTGTCAGTCATGAACTTGAGACCCAAGCTGGGCCAAGTAGAATTCTCCTTGAAGTATCCCTTTTAGAGCACAACAGACTGGAGGGAGAGAATGAAGGTTGGATGCAGAACAATGCTGACACAAGCTGTGGAGACAGAGACAGAGAGAGAGACAGAGAGAGAGAGTGAGAGCGACCTGATGGCACTACCTCTTGGGTTGCATTCTTGAGTCCCACTCCTTTTATGCTCTTTCTACAAAACGGCAGGCAGTGGTGACATCAGCAAGTTACTTAACCTCTCAAAGCCTCAGCGGCTTATAAAGTCTCATATGAACTGGGCCTCCCTATGACATCATTTTGTACATGCCACCTTCTTACCCACTGCTCTGAAGCAAGAGGCTTCTCCCAGCTTCCTAAAATCACCAAACTCATGCCCAGCGTAGACCTCTCTGCACCAACTATTCTCACTACTTCTCTCTCCAATTCACCTGGCCTTGCAGGGCTGGCTGTTTTCTTTTTTCTTTTTTTTTTTTAGAACTAAAGTCACTTCTACAAAGAGCACCTGATTTAAAATAGCCACCCCATCTCATTGCATCACATCACCTTTTAGAATCGATTGTATAGCATTTATCAAAATCTGACAGTACTTCTTGATTTGTTGGTTAGTTTTTATTTTCTCTTGTATTTCCCAGTCATCCATGAGCTTCCTGAATCTACTTCCAGCACTCAGTGGATACTTGTGGGATGAAAGAACAATGATGATAACACCACTACCCAATATTTGCTTTGGCTTATTATGTGCCAGACACTGTTCTCGGCATTTTATGGGTTAATATGTCAAATCTCTGCAATGCTCCTGTAAGAGGTGAAACCTTTGATCCTCTCCATTTTCCAGACAATGAAACTACAGTACAGAGGAGTTGAAACCCTCACAGAGCAATTCATTGAGCAATAAAAGCACTTTTGAATATTTTTTAATAGTTCATGTGTTAATTAATAGAGAAGAAGAAAAGTGAATAAACAGGAGGAAAAAAAGTGAGGGAGCCCCAGGGCATGCCTGCTGCTCTGAATATTCAAAAAACAAGGATGAGCTCTAATAAGAACGGAAAGAGGAGGAAACATGGAAACAGAGGGTATATGAGCTTTCTAGGGCTGCCATCACAAAATCGCACACACTGGGGGTGTTTAACCCACAGACATTTATTTTCTGACAGTTCTGCACACTAGAAGCCCAAGATCAGGGCTTCGGTAAGTTTGGTCTCCTCTGAGGCCTTTCTCCTCGGCTTGTAGATGGCAGCCCTCTGGCCGTGTCCTCACTTGGTCCTCCTTCAGTCTGAATGGGCTGTGTCCTAATCTCCTTTTCTTACAGGACACCAGTCACATTGGACTACGGCCCACCCCTGTGACCTCATCTTACTTTGAAAGATCCTATCCCTAAATATAGCCACATTCTGAGTTACTTGGGGTTTAGCACTTCAACGTATGAATTTGGGGTACACAACAAATGAATTTCGGGGGCTCGTAACAGGGGAAAAAGGGATAATGAGTAAGGTGTAAAAATGAATAAAGGTAAATGGAATCAAGGAGAGAAAGAAAGTCGGAGTGTAAAGCACAAGGTATAAAAGAAACTCTTGCGTGGTTAGAAAATATTATATAGGAAACAAATATGAAAAAAGAAGCCAACAAAAAATAAAATAAGATAAATCAATATGCTCAGTATGTAAAACAAAAGTTGAATAGTTGGGGGCTTCCCTGGTGGCTCAGTGGTTGAGAGTCCGCCTGCCGATGCAGGGGACGCGGGTTCGTGCCCCGGTCTGGGAAGATCCCACATGCCACGGAGCGGCTGGGCCTGTGAGCCATGGCCGCTGAGCCTGCGCGTCCGGAGCCTGTGCTCCGCAACGGGAGAGGCCACAACAGTGAGAGGCCCGCGTACCGAAAAAAAAAGAAAGTGTTGAATAGTTGTACAAAGATATAAAATAGAATGCATAAAGGCTTAATGCAGAAAAAAAGAGGCAGGTGAGCAACAATGATATAAAAATAAAGAGAAGGGAAAAAAAATAGGAATCCAGTTCTACAACACACTGGGTTTTTGCTGCATTTTGTTTTTGTCTCGTGTTGGAAAATGACCTATTGCTTTGTAAGGTTGAGCAGGGCAGCCTATGATTTCTATGACTAAAGACTTTACTGGTTTGAAATAAAATATTATAAGAAGGCAACGCTGTTATTTGAAATCTCATGGAGATAGAGTCAGGAATACTTTCCTATATGACAGTACCGATCCGTGTCATAAGAGAAAGTATATCAGTGGCATTTTATAAAGCTTTGGGGGGCTTTAAAAAGCAAAGAAATTGAGATTGAGTTAGCTGGAATCCGACAGCAAGTTTAACAGGAGATACTGTTCTGCTACAACTCTCACCGAGGGAGTTCAGTTTCAACAGTGCTAATCTTTCCATAGTGATGTAAGTTTAAATTTTGTGCCCCTAAGGAAAAATTTCCAAATTCCCATTGAACTTTCCTCCCGAAAATCCTTCCTTCCTGCACTACCCAGGTAGAGCAAGTGCCTCTCCAGGAGCAGATGAATCTCTCTCTTCTTTTTAAAGACCTATCTGTTTGACATTTCAGGTACAGAGTTCCCTGTTCTCGCAAAGATAAATGAAGTTTCTGTTGTTTTATAAAACTTTTGGCATGGAATTTGAAATTATTATTCATTTTTCTTTTGATGTAATTTGGCCTTCCTTATTTTCTGGATTCTGGTATTGCAAATTAATACATTACTTTAAAATATAACTCTACGGGGGCTTCCCTGGTGGCGCAGTGGTTGAGAGTCCGCCTGCCGATGCAGGGGACGTGGGTTCGTGCCCCGGTCCGGGAAGATCCCACATGCCGCGGAACGCCTGGGCCCGTGAGCCATGGCCGCTGAGCCTGCGCATCTGGAGCCTGTGCTCCGCAACGGGAGAGGCCACAGCGGTGAGAGGCCCGCGTACCGCAAAAAAAATAAAATAAAAAAATAACTCTAGGTCTTTATTTTAGCAATATTGAAACACGTCAATGTAACAATTTTTATTTTATTTTTCCCATAATTATCAGTATTTCCTTTTTCTGACTATGCATATAAAAATAGTCTGATAACTGAATAGTCCTTGAAGAAAAGAATAATAATTCACTATATATATATTTTATTTATTCAAAAATGAGACTAGCTTTGCTTGAGATCCAACGGCTGGAATTTGGAATGTTATATATCTATTGCACATACCAATGTTTCTTTAATTCAGAGTCCCTGGGTCACCTGCATCAGGACCATTTGGGGTGTGCTGAAAAATACAGGGACTGACGCCTATGTCCTGAAGCAAAATCTCATGGGTTGATCCTATGAAACTATATTAAAACAACTGCACATGTGATTCTAATACTTATTAAATTTTGAGAAAACTGGCATATACTTTAAAGACAAGAACTAAAATTGAGTCCTAATAAATCACCCTTCTCAGATAGCACTTTATTACAATTTGTTATACGTGTGAATTTCATATATTTAACAAACTATTTTTGTCTCCTTAATATTTACTTGACATGATTTTTAACTTTATGCCCATCTGCTTTTCTCATGAGCATTTGAGAAGTTTATTTTTCTTTTTTGTTTTAGAGACTTGGCTATAACAAGGTAATGTCGATTTAATGGGCCCGAAGTACACTGCACAGGTGAGTAAAAGCAGAACAAACGATGTCTGTGGTCTTGACTGAAACAGAGGTTGGTTTGCACATGCGCCTTGGTATACTCGACAGGAGGACCTGGGTCTCTTGAATCAAGAAAATCTTGCTCCATTACACGTGGCCTCTGAAGTTCATGTAAATCCTTCCTCCGTTCAAAATTTGACAATGTTGGGGAACTATAATTAAAAACAAAATTTTCTTCCAACCCAGAAGAAATCCTCTCTACAAAAGTGGTAAAGAAAATTTTATTCACTTTTATCATTTGAATTATTATTTCTATCATTATTTTATTTTAAATTTACTCGTATTATTGAATAAGCGTTAAACCGAAATGCGATGCCAATCACGAGCAATCAGTAAGAGACTGCAAAGGCAAAATTAAATCTCACCCTCTTCCACAGCCAGGCAGATACAACCCATTGCATACACGTTTTCAGGATAAACAATAACTAGTCCTCAAGTAAGAGGACTTGACAACCTCTTTCTTTCACCGCACATAGTTCATCCTAATTTTACCTGGTAATTGGAATGACGATCTGTGTTAGCTCATTGGCTTTACTCACAGGAAAACAAACTTCTCATATCTTTATGTGAGTAGGTAGTTTTGCAACTTGGAGCAAGGTGCCCACTGAAGTTAGGCTCCTACCCTCCCTTATCCTCAACCCCCCAGAAACTGAGCTCTGGAGGTAGGGGCGCTGCCTCCCTGGATGTTCCTGAGTCCTCGAGAAAGGCATTCCTGGGTCTTAAAGATGCCAAAGCCTATCGTTTTCAAAAGGATGTACGTTTATAGATTTCAAAGATTGAAGAACGTACTTACAATTTTAAGTTTTCTAAAGTAAATGCTCTAAGAAAAAAGGACAGGAGAGTAATCTCTTTGCCCCCCCCCCTTTTTTTAACAGGGAGAATTATTATTTGTAATTTGTATCTATTGCAACAGTATCATTCTTAGGTATGAATCCTTAATTAATAATGATAAAATTGACACACTATCATATAAAGGTTTTTGGGGGGTTGCCTTTTCACATGTATCAATAATATTTCCAAATTTCCTCTTATTTCCCCTATGACCAAGGGTCTTTGTTTGCAGGACAAGTAGGTGAGGTTAACTTGAGAGTCATCAGTTTGTAGGGCTTAAACCTGGCACTCAAGGGAACGATTAAATTTGTAAACTTGCTTCCTAATTCTATTGTATCACCATATAAATGGAAATGCATATTATTGAAATAATGCATATTATTAGGCTCAGTTATACATAAAAATGCATATTACTAATGTTCAATTAGTTCTTGACTTGAAGTCTAATTTTGAACTCTCAGCTGGACAAAGGAACTTTCACTTTAAGGATGAGATAGCCATAAATGTTTGCTAGGAGACCTGTTCTGAAAGGGGCACTTGCAAACTTACATTTTCCTTGAAGGGTGCTCATATGGACATACCCGAAACCATCTGGACCCTCTTTGTGGTGATGCTTGCATACTTCACCTTCTAAGGAAGCAGAATTACTTATACAAGTGTTATTCCCAGTGAGTTCCCTTCACTCTCTGCAAAAACAGGCATCACATCACTTTCTCACTCCACTCCAATTTCTATCTCCTTGGAAAATGAGCAAATCTGAGCTGATTGGGGCGGGAGGGGAAAGCTCCAGATTTAGCAAGTGTTAGTGGGGTAAGAAGGGGCCCCATTGGACTCAAGATGTTTACTCTTAAAGGGTTGGTTCCCAAGGAGTTGGAGAGATAGTTCTTGGGCTTCAGTCAAAGAAAAGAATAACACAGCTGCCCTCAGCAAGGGGGAATTCCAGCATAATGGATTGGCAATGGAAACATTTTAAACCAATATAAATATAATAGCCACCCACTGAGAGGCAATTTACATGCACCAGGCCAGCCTTGCAGTGGTGTGCTTGGCCAGTGTAATCCACCCAGGAGGATTTTATGAGGCTTGGTACTAGGAAAATGGGTGGGGAGAGAATGGAGAGTAGGGGGGAGTAGGCCAGTCCAAGTGGGAGACTCAAAGGAGAACACCTGTATAGGAGTCACTTCTGCTTTTTGGGCCGCATAAGCAATGCCATCTGTTCTGGCTCCTTCCTTTTTAAAATTTTACTTTATTGAAGAACAGTTGATTTACACTGTCGTGTTAGTTTCAGGTGTACAGCACAGTGATTCAGTTTTACACACACACACACACACACACACACACACACACACACATTCTTTTTCAGATTCTTTTCCCTTATAGGTATTGCAAAATATTGAGTATCATTCCCTGTGCTATACACTAGGTCCTCGTTGTTTACCTGTTTTATGTATAGTAGTGTGTATCGGTTAATCCCAACCTCCTAATTTATCCCTCCCCCCCTTCCCCCCTTGGTAACCATAAGTTTGCTTTCTATGTCTGTGGATCTATTTCTGTTTTCCTTCTTCAAGAAGTATTATTTTTAAGTGCCAGGCTGGCCTTGGTTTTCATTCTGGCTGTGCCCCGAAGTGGCTGGATGGCTCTGGATATGTAATTTCCCCAGTCTGCTTCAATAAAAGTGTGACAGGGTCTGGACTCTGGAGCCAGTCTCTCTAGGATCCATCCAAGCACTTCTCATGGTGGCTGTGTGGCCCTGGGCAAGTTTCTTAACCTCTCTAAGCCTTACTTTGATCATCCATAAAATAGGGACAGTAATAATATTTTCATCATATGCTTCTTATGAGTATTAAAAGAGAAATCTATGTAAAAGCACTTTCCCCACACCTAGCCCATGGCAGGTGCTCATTAACTGTTAACCCTCATCATCAGAAACTTATTAGGTCTCTCCCTACTCCTAGCGTCTATGATTTCTATAATGTTTTGTCATTTCTAATTTATAGGCAAGTTTTACCACCTAAAGGAAATTTCTTTTCTGAGGAGTCTACTTGATAGTTATATTTTCTGGCTTTATATTTCTAGAAAGAAAATGGATGTTTATAGCTTTAATTCTAAACCATTAAACATTGATGCAGAAAATCTCCCTTTTGCCCATCATACATTTTAGCAAATTTGCAGACGTGAAGAGTTCTCCGGATTTGTTTACGACTCTCCTCACTTTTCAGAAGCTTTTCAGAGCGGTAGTCATGTCTTGCTCATGCGTGAAGGCGTGAGTTTCCAAAAGTTAAGAAGTGTTCATCAGGCAGTTCTGTGGGTGGATCTCCATAAACTAGGAGCTGGAAAAGAAATCTATCTCATTAAATTTAAGAATTATCTTACCTAAACTACTACTCAGTCAGTTAACAACTAAAGAGGAGTGAGTATAATGTATTTTTATAACTGTCCTCAGTATCCCAGTGTATGGGGGAAAATGAGAAGATGGACACTGGAAACTTGATCTCACACAGCCTAGGGCAACAGGTACATGATTTATGTTTTGCTTCCCAGAAGGAAATGAGACAGAGATGCATTACTGTGCGTAGTGCAGGACATGCTGTAAAACTGAAAAGAGTATATGTTACTTTTAAAGATGGAAGCTCTCCATAGATTCCAGTGGTTCATTTTATAAGTTTTAAAAAACAGCAGAAGTTTATTTCATTCCATTTGCATTATAAAATAGGAAAAGTTTATTTTAAAAATGAACTGGTAAAATGTTTTTTACTATCATATGCATAATAAAATATTACCAATGTGAAATCCCTAGGGCATGTATTTCTTTTTTTATATAAATTTATTTATTTATTTTTGGCTGCGTTGGGTCTTTGAGGCTGCGCACGGGCTTTATCTAGTTGCAGTGAGCGGGGGCTACTCTTCGTTGCGATGTGACCGTTTCTCATTGCCGGGCCTTCTCTTGCTGCAGAGCACGGGCTCTAGGCGCGCGGACTTCAGTAGATGTGGCACGTGGGCTTCAGAAGTTGTGGCTCGCGGGCTGTAGAGCGCAGGCTCAGTAGTTGTGGCCCATGGGCTTAGTTGCTCCGCGGCATGTGGGATCTTCTTGGGCCAGGGCTCGAACCCGTGTCCCCTGAATTGGCAGGCAGATTCTTAACCACTGCGCCACCAGAGAAGTCCCGTACGGCATGTATTTCTAATGTCCCTTAATACAGATTTTCATTTTTGTAAACAAAGTGATGCTAGATTAAGATTAGAGCAGCCTAATCTCTTAAAAAGCCATTTTGGGTGTGGTGTTTGCCATTTAGCATCCAGGGCATAAATAATGCTATTCATTTACTGTGTTAATCACACATTTTGGAGGGGTCTAATGAGTACCTCAGAACCCTGGTCATCTTCAGCATCTTTTGGGAGAGCATGACCAGTTCTTTTTAAATGATCTTCCTCCATGGCGTTTATTCTTCATGTTTGCGTGGAAGTGACATGTAACTAGGAAGGAAATTATAGTGTATGTTAAATACCACCTTTACTGATGTGAATTAATTTCCAGTTAATGAAAATTTGCTACTAAATAGGCTTCTTCCTTCTGTGAGTAGTAATAACTGTCTGTTTTGAAGGGACAGCCCCTTATCCATTTGTACACAAGATCTGATATTTCTGGAGATGAGAAGAAAACATTGAAGGGGCTCCAAGCCCACACGATGCTCATGGATATATTTTATTTAAAATGTGAAACCCAAAGCCCCACTATGTAACGTGTGCACGTGTGTGGTGTATATTCATTTCAGGGCTGTTTATGAAAAGTATTACTTTGTAAAGCTCCATTAAGCAATTGGAAGTATCAGGCAAACACTTTACCGTTCTCTCACAAAGAATCTCAGAAGCCCTGTAAAGTTCTGTCTATAAATCGTAGTCGGAGTCCCTACAGTGCTTACATCCGTATCTGTGGGAGAGACACTCGACCAAATTTTCATTTCAGCACCGTGATCAGAGGAGGGAATCACACTCTGAAAGTGTGTCTGTGGAGGTGAAGGGGAGCAGTCATATACCCTGAAAACTAGAGCTCTTACTCCTGTAAAGACAATGAGTTGGTGAAGGTGAAAACCTTTCCATAAAGGTGCTTTTACTTTCCTTTGACTTTACAGTCTGAAAACAAGAAAAGCAACACTTTATTATGTGTAATTCAGGCAAATTATACGAAAATGTTTATAGGACATAAGTGAGCAGTAAAGTACTTTCAAGTGACCCAGTTGAGAAGATTGTAACCTTTCTAAACATGTGTAATATTTTAGGGAACTGACCAATTAAAATGAAGACTTGGTTACAAAGGAAATTCCTGACTAAGCCGCTAAGTTATTCATTACGATACTAGTGTCACAAATTTGGAGAGAATATGAATAGGTTCACTTTTAGTTTTAGCTTTACAGGTACATTTCAGTGTAATTTTTCACATTTTTGGGTCTCTGCTTTATCCACTAAATGCCATGTTGTCTTACTCATTAAAAGAGATATTTGTTTAGGTTAACAATCTGTAAAACAGTACTAGTCCCATATCAATACCTATGAACTTATGAAAGTCTAGGTTGGGACACTATTTGTGCATTGTTACCTCAGTACCTTATAGAAATTTAAAGAGAAGTGTAATCCTTATTTTAAAGTCAGAGTGATCTGGGCTACAGAAATGAAGAGGTTAAAAGTGGTCCAGATGTGACATGACTACACTATTTACCATCATCTTGGTAACTGACAGATGATTGACAGCAACACTTGACAATGACATGATTTCCCTAATGTGTTGATAAGAGGTGAAAGGAGTAATTTTGAATAAAAAAAGGCTTTCTGGGTTTCTAATACCTGCATGCTAGAACTAATCAGAAAATGCTGTTACTGCAACTTTTATTGAAAGAAAATTAACAAAATGCAAGGGTGAAGAATCATTGTCTTGGGAGATGTTTTAAATTATTTTCTCTCTATTTATTTTATTCTACTCTGCATTCTTTATAATTTACTCTTTAAACCAAAAATGTAACCAAAAAGTAATACAAATAAAAATGCAAGATGACAAGAAACTTTCCAAAAGGAGGAAGAAAACCAAGTACATGTCAGCAGGCTCTTGGTATAAGTGAATTACTATAGCTGGGCACGCAAAATGGCTCTAAGTTTTTTAGCAGGCAAAGCAAGAAGACAAACACATTGGTTTACACATTTTCTTTTTTTCTTGTCTGACAGAAGAAAACAAACACATTCACGTCTAGAAACAACCCTTTCCCTGGGACCAAATTTTAGGAGAAATTTAACATGAGGTTCCTTGTGTAAGAGGTGCTGAATAACGAAGCGGACAACATCTGAACGAAACAAAAAGACTGTTGAAATGGACCGTTCTGATATTGATTCACTTTACAGGCTGAGAACATAACATTCAATTGTGCTCAGAGAAGGCCTTTCTGCAGGGGATAAAAGGAAATGGCCAAGGTTTTCCACTTCCTGATGATTAAGCTTGATAGTGAGGGAAACGCCTGGAGGCTGGGAGAAGGGAGAGTTAATATGCCCATTATCCTGCCTCCAATGTCATAAGTCTTAGGAGAGCCTTTGGTCTGTGTTGGGTGTCAGTTAACTCATGACTGAATCCTTACAGGTTCCTGCAGTGCAGATGATCTACCTTGTGTGCTAAAGTGAAAAACTTATAGTTAAGAAGGAAAAGTGGTTCCCAAATTGAGAAGGTTTAAGAGAGAAACTTATACTCTTGCCCAGACAGAAGGTCAACTTGATTCATCTTCAGTTGTGGGAACAGGGTTACCTAAAAGAGGTGCCAATCTTTTTCAGAAAGAGGGATGTTTTATCTCGTAAACCATTTCAAAGAGTATTTGGGCAAACCTCTATGTTCAGTGCTGCATTGTGGAGACAAGGTGACTTTGGGATGAAACCTATTTATGGCAAATGTTATCAAAGACTCTCTAGACTGCTGGGAGTGAACAGCCTTTTCATGATCCTTGTAGGATGTCTGATTTTAGGTAAATTATTCACATAAGTGATGGAGGACATGCAATCAACTTTAGATTGTATTCTACCTGTGCTGATCATTGAAGGCTAGTGGACAAACAGGTGACGTCTTTGAAGTTAGAGAAACTTTGGAATCCTGGCCCCTACCTCTCCCAAGTTTTCTGATGGAATGCAATTTCATCTCCCTGAACTTCAGCTTTTTTATGTAAAATGCAGAATTATTTTGAAGTTTGAGATGAAGAAATATGTATAGAGATTGACCATATTTAACAATTTCTATTTCCCACGTCCCACATCTTATTTGGCAAGTACCAGTTAATTTGCTTCTAAAGACCACGGCAGTCAGGCTGAGAAAATAAAATATCAGCACAGAGGGTCACTTTCCCTCCCTCCACTCCATCCCTTCAAAGTGCTGGTTGTGTATTGAAAAGACTCATACAAATGGATTATCTTTATTATATGGTATGTGCTGAAACCATAGAAGAAGCTAATGTGTCTCAAAGTGTAGATCCTGAATCAACCACCTCAGAATCACTGAAGGTGTGTGTCACATACCTTGTCACTAGGTCAGACCTACAAATTTTATATCTCTGGTTACCAGAAATCTGCATCCTTAAACAGGTACCCTAGAACTTGTTAATATCTATAGTTAGCTATGAGATGTCTTAATTCCAACTCCAGAGAGTAAACTCTGCTCTACAGGGCAATAGATTTGATAATCTTAGTCTCCTCCTCACTGTTATCATAGCAACCCACATCCCATAATATGCACTGGGAACATTATCAAGAGACAGGAGGCTTATGCCTGTATATGTCATCTTCAATCTTAATATGGAAGATTGTGTTTTCCAAACATTACACACCAGTATCTCCCATCCACATACTTTCATAACAGTATGATGTTGGCATTGCTCCACCAAAAGCTGGGTCCTTTGTGCCTTCCCCTTTGAACCTGAGAGGCCTGTTACTACAGCTGAAATGGGGTGGAGTTCTGAAGTGATCATAAAAGGCATTATCGCTTCTACGTCTTCCTCTTAGTATGCCTGCCCTTAGAACCCAGCCTCCATGCTGTGAGGAAGTCACTTGGAAAGGCCATCTAAAGGTGCTCTGACCACAGCCTCAGGTAAAATTCCAGTTGACCAGCCATGTAAATGAGTAGGCCTTCATTTATTTCCAGCCCCCCGTCTTCAAGCCACACACTGGACGCTAAGTAAAGTAGAGTGTGTAAAAAAAAATAAATTTCAGATTCCAGCAAAATAAATACTGTCATTGTGTTAAGCCTCTGCTAAGATTTGGAGTAGTTTGCTATGCAGCACTGCTTAAAGGGAATACCCAACTTGTAGATGACTGCATCTTCCTCTTGTGAATATCTGGTATATTCTAAGCTGTGGTCAGTTCACTCAGTCAGTGTATGAAATTTCTACTGTAAGTTCTGGTTTTCACAAAGGCCAGATTGGGCAAATAACATTACGTGGCTTCTCTGTAACCAGTATGGGAAGATGACTATATACTCCACTCATGAAAGGAAACTGTGTAAAATAAAAGGGAGTATGGGACTGAATGTCACTAGTCAAGGGTTAGGGAACTACGTTAAATAGTTGAAAGAGGTATTATAGTATCTGAATAAATGAGAGAGAAATGCAAGATAAATTGGTGAGAACAGTTTGCCTAAGTGAAGCTGAACCCAGTTCCATTTGAGAGACTCTCTTTTTAAGCCTCTTGAAAGAAAAGCAAAGTGTTATTCTAAGGCCTAGGGAAATCCATAACTGGGTCTGAGATTTCCTGTCCTTCAGGATCTCACATTCCAGTGGACGAGATATATAGGCCCATGCATGCATATTTCTAAGAGAGCTCATATTTATGGAGGTCATAACATAGGTATGAGAATAGGGAAGAAAGATTCATGCCAACAATACAGATCAGTATTGCGAAGTTTGGATGAGATTTGACAAGATGATACTTTGTAAAGAGAGAAGGATGTGTCATTGAAGGTAGTTCCAACTTGAGAAATGGGGGGAAAGCAAAAGAATGCAGGTCATGCTTAAGGAACATTTATTATCATTATGACCTGGAATGGATTGGCCAGTTAGAAGAAGATAGAATTGTAGGAAGAGGTCGAGGTCTTTACTGAGTTAAACAAATGGGCTTTGTTTTGCATGGGGGAAGTCAAAGGTTTTAGAAAGTAGAAGAAGGAAATAAATGTGTTTAATGATAATAACCAAGCTAGTGTTGCAAAATATGCATTAGAAAATGCTGAGGAAGGAAAACTTGTTGAGAAACTCTTGAAATACCTGCATTACTATGAGCCTAAGTTAGGACAGTGGCCAGTAGAGGAATACAAATAATGGAATAGTGGCCAGCAGGAGAATGCAAAGAATAAAACAGATGCAAAATATTTCCAGGGAGTAGATCTGATGGGGTCTGATGATTGATGGCCAGTCAGGGTTCGGTTTGTGGGAAGAGAGGGAATGGAAGGGCAAAAATGACACCATTAACACAAAGAGCTGCTAGTTGTGTGTCCTTGTTTGTTTGTGTATGTAGGATATGGGCTGCGTGGGTATCTCCCTCACTAGCATTTAAGCTGCTTAAGGGCAGCATCCTTAGCACCTACTCTATTATCATACAAAGTCTTGTCTTTTTTTTTTTTTTTTCCGGTACACGGGCCTCTCACTGTTGTGGCCTCTCCCGTTGTGGAGCACAGGCTCCGGACGCGCAGGCTCAGTGGCCATGGCTCACGGGCCCAGCCGCTCCGCGGCATGTGGGATCCTCCTGGGCCGGGACATGAACCCACGTCCCGGCAGGCGGACTCTCAACCACTGTGCCACCAGGGAAGCCCCATACAATGTCTTAGTAACTAATTGCTGAAATTAATTTAAATGATGTAGAAAGGGAAGGAAGACTGAATGACAGGAACAGCATGGAAAGATAATGATGTACCAGGAGTTTTATGTGCCAGGAGCCTTACACATATATGAAATTTACTCTTTCCAACAATGCTATGAAGTAGGAACGATTATCCCTACTTTATAGGTGAGGAAACTAACAGTAACATGTCTAATAAGTAGGTAGTACTTAGCAGGACTGGCAATGGCATCCCAGTTTATCTGACTGCATAGATTAGGTCTTTTCACCCCTAACATGAAGGCTTCTCTGCAAAACGATCCGTCTCTGGTCATTTCCCAACATCCATTTCCTGCAGGCTCACACATACACACAAACTGAATGTTCAAGATTAAGAGTAACTTGGATTTCACATCATTACTATCTCTCCAGTCATGAAGTTACCTATCGTGTTCCCTCGTGGTGGGTGACACTAGGGCAGAGAGATTTCATAGATTACAAATTACTTCCATGTGCATTTGATTTTCAACCAATCCTATAAAAGATTTCACTATCACTCTGAGAATTGATGCACAGCGGAAGGCATACCAAATATTACAACATATATTAACCTAGTATTTGAGAAAGTCTGAGACTCTCCAAGAGAATATGCACCCCAACACAGGTACTTAATAAATTAAATGAACTTTTCGACAACAAAGGGGACACAACTGTATCTGCCTGGATTTGTGAAAATAACAGAAAAATATTGAAGAGATATTATTTTATAAATGCCAAAAGGAAAAATAAAACACTAAAGAGTGTGGCTTGGGTGTTTAGAATTATAAATATCTCTGTTTTTCATAAATTGTCATGCCTCAAAATATGCTAGGTGTGTATTTTGTGGACAGACAACTGGAAGGTATATTTATAGTTTTCTCAGGTCAGAAAAATCACAGGGAGCATTACAGACTGTTTACTAATTTAGTTAAAGACATAAGTGTGCCTGGTAGGTGTAAACTTCAGCATATTCTAAATAGAATCCCAGATATGTAACACCCTTTGGGTAAAATCAGACAAGTTGCGTGCCTGGAAATGGGGCGTAACAATTCAATATTACTTTCTAATATCCGTCTTTAAAATTCTTTATTGAAACTTTGATACTATTTTTTCTCGTCAGGTCAGTAATGAGTATACATCAAAAATGCGTTTCCCTGGGGAACGTGATATATATATGTATATACAACCTTATTATTGCTGTAGAAGTCCAAAATCTTTCACACTAGCCCGTAAAAGATATCTTATTTATGGATGGATTTATATAGGCCTATGAAAAAGATAACCATTTTTTCTACAATGACCAGCTTTACCACGTTTTAGAACATACCATAACAGATATTACTCTGAAAACATTTATTAAGCACACGAATATTTAGAGATGCTTCAATGTAATGTAGTACACTGTTACGTTTATAGTATTTCACATCTATCATATTTTCGAAGTTTGATTCTTCAGATATAAGCAATAACAGTGTTGTTTTTACTTTTATTATTTTTAAGGAGTGACTTCATTATAATACAACAAATAGAGAAAGCTAATGTACAAGCTTAGGACAAAGGGGAGACTATAAATGTGTTAATGCTTTTTTACGGAAAAGATTGTTTTGGGCTTGAATAATCAGGCTATTGATAACTCCTTATTATCTGGGAGGAAAATATGAGCTTTTATTAGCATTTGTTTGGAAATATATGAATACACTATTACATCCTCACTAAGGTAACTATGATTTGTTGAGCTCTTTGTATGTTGCAGGAAGTTTTGTGTCGGTTACCTCACATGACCCTTTGGGGTGGGCAGACGGAAGGAAACTGACACCAGGAGAGGTCCACTTTCGGAGGTCACACAAATAGTATGTGTCAGAGTTAAAATGGGAGTCCAGTGTGTCATACGCTACTCTTCTCATTGGCTTTACACTGTGGAGAAATGTTTTTTTGTTTTGTGTGTGTTTTTTTTTTAATGTTGGGTCTTTCTGCAGGATAATGCAAATCTGTTGGCTTTAAGTCTATAATGATTCTTGGGAGGCTGATGCTTCACAAAACTTTTTATGATGTCTTTTCTTGTTTCAGGCATTTTAATTACAGATCACGTTACCTTTAAATCCAAAGTGGATTTACATAAAAGGAAACATAAACTAAGTCACTCTCTCTTTTCTCGAGGATATTAAGCTTGCCATTATTCAAGTACTATATTTTAATTGCTTTAGGAAACATTAAAATTCTTAAGGGGATATTTTCATTGACTTGGAGTGCATAAGAAAATTAGTGATTCGTGCAAAACCTAAAAATTATAAGTGAAATTTAATTATTATTTATTAAAAAATAGAAGTGGATAGCTTCTCCAATTTTACTAGATTTAGTCATTTTGGGGATTCCAGGACTTTTCTTTTTTAAACAAAATTATATACATAAAGACATTTAATACTCGAGGAAGATAAATTGATATAATGAGAAAGTACTAGTAGTTTTTCTATCAATTTTTTTTCTGTGATCTAAAGCTAAATTGTGATTTAAGACACCCATAGTAAACTATGAGGAACAGTTATTTTCCTTTGTTGTTTTGTTTGGTTTTTTTTTTTGTGGTACGCGGGCCTCTCACTGCTGTGGCCTCTCCCGTTGCGGAGCACAGGCTCCGGACGCGCAGGCTCAGCGGCCATGGCTCACGGGCCCAGCCGCTCTGCGGCATGTGGGATTTTCCCGGACTGGGGCATGAACCCGTGTCGCCTGCATCGGCAGGCGGACTCTCAACCACTTGCGCCACCAGGGAAGCCCTATTTTCCTTTGTTTTTGGTCTATGAATTTAGTTATGATACATACTTTAAAGTTTTATATGTTGATTAAATAAAATGTTGAAGATACAGAAAACTAAAAAAAAATAGTGTATGTGTGTACATATATATTCACAATATATAACATAGAGAGTAGTATATTTTATATAAAAATAAATATATTAATCTATAATGTATAGTATATAAAATAATATATATTAATATGTAATATATAGTACATATATATCTGTGAATTTTAAAAACGATATTATTATGTGTGTACAGATAAATATACAGAGGAAAAATGACAATGGGCTTTCGGGGACAAATCATATGACTAGTGTTAGAATATTTTAATTCATTTATCTTGTATATAAAAGATATACTAAGAAATTTTGATGTAAGGCTATTTGTTAGGTAACAATGTGAAATTTAAAGCCACACTGACCTAGATGAATCCCAAATCTACATTTTCATAGCTATATGACCGTGGGATATATGCTTGATTCCTAAACTCAGATTCCTTATTTGTAGAAAAGCATTAAGACTGATACCTTACAGAATTGTTATGAAAATTAAGCTAGTGAATATAAAATGTTTGGCAGAATAGCTATCACATAATAAGTAGCCAGTTAACGATAGCTGTTTTATTTATATAAAAAGTCTTTTAATTTTAATAAAATATTTATCGATTAAGACATCATTTTAGGTCAATTTTACTGATCAAGTGTGGAAAGAACCTTAGGAATAAGCCAGTGCAAACGTTGCCATTATAGAAAAATAAAATTTGGCGAAGTTGGGGCAGCCCTTTCCTGAGGTACTAGAATAGGTTAGCGGTAAAATCAGCCTTGGAACCCAGCTTTCCTGATGCTGAATCCAGTGGGGCGCCCTCTACTGTTGGCACCCTGTGGGACAAGTAAGTAACATTTCTGTCAGTTCAGAACCAATTGAAACACAAGAGGACAGAGAAAGAATTGATTGGAGGATTTGGCTATTATTTCATCCCTGAGTGAGATTGATTCACCCACCCAGTCACAGGCAGCGCTGGAAAACAAGCGACCTCCCAAAACAAGGCATTGCCTTCTCTGTGATCCTAGGGTGCAGAGGAGAGGAAAGGGTCAGCTTCACAAGGAAGGGCTGCTAAAAAGAAAAGAAAAGAAATAAAAAAGGAAAAAACCAAGAAAACAACCCTGATGGGCCAGAACTGAGCAGGCTCAAAGTCTTCCCCCGAGATTTACCACACACATAAATAAGTGAGAAGTGGTGATAAAGACTGACTCCTGGAAATCTCTCCTCAAGGAAACAGAAGGGAAAGAAAAAGGGAAAATCTCTACGACATACTAAAAATCCAGGAATTAAATCTTATTCTATGTTCATGTACAGTAATGATCAATAAGAGCCTATTTTATAGTATCTTTAAGACAAAGAGATTTCTTTGTCCTTCCATTTTCTTTGTCCTTCCATTCCAATTTCTCCTTCCATTCCATTTTATATCTAACAGCCATGTCCAGCCATAATCCAAATTTGTGAATAATAACACTGTGTACTCTTTTACTCCAAACTTCATTGCATTTGAGAAGACTTGACTTGCTCCAGCCTTTTGTTCCTCATTGTCAAACTGTCTTAATCTTTTAGCTTTCTCTGTGAAGGCCCCATTTTAAAACCTGATCTCAGTGGCTTTTCTCCAACTTTTTGTCTTATGAGGTTTATCAAAACTTTCTTGAAATATAACTTGATACCTCAAGAACTCAATAAAGTCCCCAAGGCAGGATTTATGGCAGAAAAACTGTGCACTCTACGTAGTTATTTTGATTAATTAAAATTATATTTAAAATAAATTTAAAATAGTGACATGGAAAGCAAAATATATCAGTTTAGAATGAATGCCAGGTTTAATAAGTTGCATGATCTGAATGCACTAATGGTAAGGAAATGAAACATAATGTTATAGAAGCTTGCTAATTTGCAATAACAATGAGAGATACGCTATAGGTTATTGTATTTTGTGGATTAGCAAGAATGTGGAAACACAGGATGTGAAATTAGAGATATCAAATATTCTGCATTTAACTTGAAGGACTGTTTTACTAATACTTCATAATGCACTGGTAAATGCATTATGCACTTGATAAAATTTAGGAAATTTTCTCAATAGAATTTTCTGTTGGGTATTACATTTTTGCTGACAATTAGGGTAAACTGCCAAGATCTTTCTGTGAAAGTTATGAAGATTACCAGATTATTAAAAAGAGATATTGATATTCCATGGCAGTTGTTATTTCTTCTTGATAAGTTTCACATTACAGGCTGGTATTTTTTATGTAATATTTACTATTATAAGCAAATCAGCAACTTTTCCCAGACTTTTCTATTTAGCACTCCAGAATGAAAGCAATGGATACATTAAAATTCAAAATGAAAAAAATCCCTTTTTTTTCTGCATATGAGACCTCAATTTGAGTGAATATTGTTGACCTGAATTGAATATTCCTGGAGGGGTTGCTATATTTGAGCTTAATAATCAATTGATAGACTTTGTACTTTAAAAAGTAGTTGACCCTCACCCAGACACTGATACTCATCGCTTCCTTTGTTTATTTTCTTCCATGTTTATTTCTATCTCCCCTTCTCTGCTTCAAGGGCCACATGGGCACATGCCTTCCAGGTCTGAGCTCCATTGGATCCCCTAGATCTTGCATGGTGCCTGAGATGTGCAAGTTCTTAATGATCATTTGCCAAATGAAAGGACAGATTCAGACCAGCTGGACTTCGTGTACACACACACACACACACACACACAGAGTTCACTATAAAACCAGCCATTTCATTTGCATGTATTGTTAGAACTGAGTCTTTATACTACTGAGGGTTTGCTCTCTGAGCGATTGGGTTGGGGGAGCCCTGAGCCCCTATGCTGACACATAGCAGGCCCTGCAATTGTCTATACTTGTGAATGTACAAGTCTTAGGGCACGCAACTATAAAGGGGAAAAAACCCCAATTGAATTGGAAAAGTTTTATTTTTCTCACCTCTTAGCAAACATTTGCTTCTCCATTCAACCAAGTTAAGAATATCAGCAAAAGGTTTAGAGCTTTGTCGTGTTGGGACAAAGCTAGAACAGGTAGGCAGGAGTTGGCAAACTGTAGGCCACTGGCCAGATCCTGTCCATGAACTAAGAATGTTTTAAAAGATATTCTTTAAAAAAGGAAAAGAAGAATATTACACAGAGAACATATGTGGCCCACCAAGCCTAAGATATTTACTATCTGATGCTTTATAGAAAAAGTTTTTGGCCCCTGAGCTAGGGGATAGCAACATTTATAGTACCTATCAGTTCACTGAATGATGCCATTTGACAACCAAAGTAAAATGAGTATCAGTAATAACATATTTTAGTATTTATAAATAGTTCAGTTGTTTACTGTGAAATTAATTATAACCCTAAGTATGCTTTATATGTATTCTTCATTAAGTTTTACTTGTTTAGTTTGAATTGGCCTTGGTTTCTTAATTCTGGCAATAAGAATGAGTCATGGACCAATACAAGAACTATAACATTTTTCATCCCCATTTAAATCAATATCAGAAAAAATGTATCTCTCTGACTTAACATTATAAACGAGAAAAATGTTATTGCGTATATCATTTATTTAACTTATTTTTCTTTCTTTAAAAATCAATGTTTATCATAGAAAGATGTATTATACAAATATCCTGGATGCCATTAAAAACAAGAGGATATTAATAAAACAAATAAATGAGAGAACAAGAGAAAGGGAGATGACAACATGTGATTGGTATTTTGGGTTTAATTTATAACTTATTTTATAATATGAGACTTGCAGAGAGAATAAATTTAACTGGTTTCCTATAGATTTCCAGAAGTGCTGACCAAATGTCTTTGAGCCCTGGAAAACTTCCATTTCAAGAAAATATACTTTTCATCTTGTTCAACTTGAAGGGTTGCTTCTACCACACCAGTATATTTGCTTTATGTATTTCCAGTAAAAAGAAATGACAGGTCTGTATCCTCAAGACCTACTCCTGATGAGGTTTAAAATGGCCATTTCGATGCCCTAATAGCGACATGTAGTGATCAGAGTACATGAAAAGTGGGAGAGTTTGAATATACAGTACACAGTGTTTTCTCATTACAGAATTTTTGTCACAGGCTATAGATATTTAGCTCTTTAGGGGCTGGCAGGCTGGCCATTTATACAAAAATGGAGAGCAGCCCAGCCAGAAAGAGTTCTGGAAGCAGGCTTGCCTCGTGAGACCAGTTGTTTGGTTAAGCAAGCTTTTCACAATCCTGGGGACCGCATATTTGCATTACTAATAGCCCTATTTTTAAGGGCACTGGCATTTTAGGTGGATCGAATGACAATTAATGTTTTTCTCTATTTCAGCTGTACAAATTGACTCATACTAAGTAAAGACCACACCTGTTTTTCCACATATCAGTTTCAAAGTGTTTATTTGTGAATGATATTTAAAAGGCAAATGTGTGACTGAAATAGGAAATCTTATACGAGTGTCCTTAGCCTTGGAATCCTGACTTTGGCACCTACTATTAGCTATATTCTCTTAGCAAGTTATTCAGCCTATTTTAGCATCAGTTTCCTAATCTTTGAAATTGTTATCATAATACTTATTTCCTGCTGCATTAATCAATTAGGATGAACATTTACTGAGGGCATACTATGAGCCAGGAACTCTTCCAGGCACTGGGATGTGATGGCGAAGAGGACAAATCCCTGACCTTGTGCAGGAGTTGAGGCTGTAGTACTCAGCTGTCAATAAATGAATGTGAAATTGGAGCAACAGAGTAAGCCCTCATTAATCATTAGAATTATAATGCTCTGATTCTTCTGCTGTCTGCCTCCTCTGCTAGACTGATATCTCCTGATGGCAGGGTTTCACACTTCATTTGTCCCACCCTGGTCTTTAATAAGTAACTATTCAATTAAATAGATAGGTTTTGCCTTTTAGATCTATATGGCAGCTTGATTGTGGTGAATCATCATTCTTGATGTCAGTCAGTTCTACTACAGACACACACACACACACACACACACACACACACAGAGAGAGAGAGAGAGAGAGAGAGAGAGAGAGAGAGAGAGGGAGAGAGAGAGAGAGAGATACCATCTCTGGGATGGATCTGTAACTGGACCAGTTCCCGAGTCCTAAGGTGTAGAGGACAATGTGACAGCTTGTAGACCTCAAGTTAATTTTCAATGACATGAATATTCACTGCTTTTTCTCATCTTTCCTGAAATGACTGTCGATTGCTCTAACAATCCCAGTGGAAGGTAATTCCCTCCCCTCTCAAGAAGTCATCAAAGCCCAGCTTCTCCCTGCTTTGACACCCTCTTGCCCCTGGCTATTGTCCAAGCACTTTCTAATCATCCTGAATTCTATTATGAGAAATCCACATTTTGTGAGTTATTTATTCCTTTGCACTGAAATGCTGAACAATTCCTTGACCCTTAAATCTCTCACATTTCTAAAAGAATTGTAGATATATTCTCAAATATAATTTGCCTATAATTTTGGAGAAATCATGGAAAATCATAGGAAGAAGTGAATGCCCCAAAAATGAAAAATGATCAAGAATTATCTCATTAAAAAACATATAGAGATATGAATTCCAGAGAACACACTCCATAAAGGTTAATATTGATGTTTGTTAACGTTCTAGAGCAGAGGATGAAGTTGTAGGACTGTGAGACCTTAGAATAACATATATGGTTGATAGAAATAGTCATGAATACACTAAGAACAAGTGATCTCCTCACCTCATTCTTTTTTTTGGTTGTATATTATTGACATTCGTATTCAGAAACTGTTGATTTATAGAATGATGCTGATTTGGAGAGAACTTAATGACGAGTCAGATGGCCTTGGTTATTCTGTTCCATATTTGAAAAAAATATGTAGAGGAACATTTTTTTAAAAGTCTTGAAATGTTCAAGAATTATTCGAAGAGTTTCAAGTGGAGATAAATAAAATTCAGGGCTTTGAAAACATCGGATGAGAATATAGTGTGTTTTTCATATTTTTAGGTGACACAAAAGCGGGAACTATGTCCAATACAATAGATGATAACATCAAGATGTAAAATCATCCCATAGGACTAAAGTAAGACTGTACAGATAATTGTAAAGTTATGCATTTAGGTTAAAAAAAATCAATCCCACAAGTCTCTAATGAGAGAAATTTGACAAGACATCAGTTAAGGTGAAAATGACTTGTGTTTTTCATTGACCCCAACAAAATGATGCAGCTGCTAGAACTTTGATATTATGGTGAAGAATGGGATCAAGGTCAAATGAGGGAGTGGGTTGGTTAAACTCTTGCAGACGCAGTGAAATTCCAAAATAATCATGTTCAGTTGTGGTAACAATATTTCAGAAGGGGCATTATCATTTTGGAGTTTGTGGAGGAGCGAGAAAGAAATAATTTTCTGGTATAGAATAAGTTTTAAAATAAATAATTATGAGTATTTTTAAACAATAGAATTCTATAGTTATTTAAAAAACACTGCAGTGTTATTACAGGGAAAAAATCCAAATATTAATTTTTAAGTAACTTTAAGATAAACATTTACCTTGATGTGTGAAATATAGAATTACAATTTGAACAGTTTAGGTAAGCTGCAACAGTTTTGTTTTAAAAGTTTTTCAAAATCTACAAATTCCATTGTTAAGGCTTTTGCTTGGGTAAAGGGAGAACCCAGACTGACGTATAGGCTTTTTCCTATTTGTCTATTTGCTTGTTTGCTTGCTTGCTTTTCTTCACTTACCTTATGGTTTTAGCTTTTGATTTTAATGTGGACAGTTTTTCCCCTCAAGCATTTCTAACCTAACTCTACCAGAAAATAGAGGTTTGCAACATTATTCCTATTCCTAGCAAACAAAAATTTGCTTCTACAACTGCTACAAATTAATCAAGCAATACAGAGTCAAATAAACCTTTTATCGTCCTTATTATTTTGTCGCCACAGGCATTGAATGCTATCATGTAACAGTATGGAATGCTATCATGTAACCGTCGCAATTATATAAGTAATAAAAAGATGTTTCCCTTTGAATGTTATGTATATAAAAATTTCAAGGTAATTCTGCTTACCTTTATATACATATATAAAAAGTTTATGGATATATATATATATACACACATGAATAATTCAAATCATATAATAACAGTATTGAGCTGATGTTAAGTATATTAAACTTTTAGGAAAAAATAAAATTTTCAAGTAGTGATTAAAGTATAAGATAGATATGAACTAACCAATGGAGTAAAAGACAGATACTATACAGACACGGTATCTCAGGTTGAAAGGTGGAATTTTTACAAATGAAATTTCCATGATTTAAGACAACAGACTTGAGGAATTTTAAGCTTTTTCGATTATGAAAGACTTTAGAAAGCAGTTCCAAACTATACAAATGTAAATAACCTTAATAGTAACAAAATTTATGTCATTTTCCATTGAAATAGCAACATTTTTAAGCAAAGAAGTGGGGGGAAACAATCTGTTCAGAACTAAAAGGAACAATCAGATAAATTAATGAGGCATTAAATCAAGATCTCTTGAGAGATTCTTTTGTCCTCCTGACACCAGCCAATTCTGACACCAACTGAGTGTTCTACAATTCAATTCTAAGGCTAACTACTCATAGTTAGCGTCAGACTCCACAGGTTTAAGGGCTCAGTCCCACAAGACCACCCTCACTTCAGACACCAGTTGTTAAGTATGAAGTCCCAGGTTACCTGTAATTCTGTCCAGCTTGGCCACAATGTCAAGGGTTCCTATATCACCTTTCAGTTTTGGTAATTTGCTAGGACGGCTTGAAAAACTCAGGGAAACACTTAACTTACATGTATCAGTTTATTATAAAGGATACAGATGAACAGCCAGATGAAGAGGTACATAGGTGACGTCTGAAGGGCACTAAGCACAGGAACCTCTGTCCCCTGGAGTAGTGGTTCACCACCCTCCCAGTGCATCGCTGTTTTCACCAAACCAGGAGCTCCCTGAATCCAGTAGTTTAGGGTTTTTTTAGTGGAGGTTTCATTATGTAGGCGTGATTGATGAAATCTTTGGCCATCGATGATTGTCTTAGTGTGGGCTGCTATAACAAATTACTGTAGATGAGGTGGCTTAAATAACATGTATTTCTTACAGTTCTGAAAGCTGGGAAATCCAAGATCAAGGTGCCAGCAGAAGATGTGGTGTCTGGTGAGAGCCTGCTTCCTGGTTTGCAGGTGGCTGCCGTCTTGCTGTGTCCTCCCATGGTGGAGGGCAAGAGAGAGGAAGCAAGGGCTCTAGTGTCTCTTCTTAGAAGGGCACCAGTTCATTTCTGAGGGCTCCACCCTCATGACCTGATTGCCTCCCAAATGCCCCACCTCCTAATATCATCACATTCAAGATTTCAACATTTGAATCCTGGGGGGGAAACAAGCATTGGGTCTGTAATATGATTAACTCAATCTCCTGTCCCTTTCCCTGACCTCAGGGTCAGGGGTAGGGCTGAAAGTTCCACGTTCTAATCAAGGATGGTGTTTCTGGCCACTAGCTTCCATCCTGAAATTATCTAGGGACCCACCAAGAGTCCCCTCATTAGAACAAAAGACGTTCCTATCACCCTATTGCTTAAGAATTTCCAAGGATTTGGGAAACTCTATGCCAGGAACCAGGGACAAAGACCAGATGCTTTTCTATGACAACAGGAGCTTAGTTTCTTTTTAAAAAGACATTTTTAAATTAAATATCTGGTGCATTATTTAAGGATGGAAAATGTCTCAGCATTGTTTGTTCAGTAAGACAATATGTTTTATACCCCAACTTCTAGAAGATTCTAAAATGATTAGTGAAAATTAAGAGATTTAGTTGTTCTTTATCATCGTTTAGGTAAAAAATGAAATCTAACTAACATTTTCACTGAAGCCTCCATCATCAGATGTGTGAAGGCAAAACCTTAAAATCACTTATCCAGAAACCTAATAATTTAAATTACCTTTCTTAGAAATAAAAGATACCCTAAATTAATGGCAATATAGCAATGAAAACAAAATAAATTATATCTTTATAGTTACAAAAATTCAACTGTTATTTCTGTTCCTTTAATAGCAGTTTCCCTGAAGTCTGCAAGATGGCAGTGTTCTTTTTTGAAAAATTATTATTTTGAAGATGAATTCTAATAATAAGTACAATATGAGGTCTTAGTATATGTTAATTACTGTGTTAACTGCTTTACATAGATGATCTCACTTAATTGTTGTGACACTCCTATGAGATTCTTACTAGGTACATTGATATTTAGAGTCCAGTTAATTTGTCCATGGTCATAGATAGTAAGTGGTGAAACCATAAGTAAGAGTCCAGGCAAATAACTGTAGTGCCTCACTCTTAAAAATGCACTTCATTGCCCATTAAAGTGCCACATTGTTCTTTCATTCATTTCCAGTGGGTGCTAACAGTATTACAGCTAACAACAAAATTATAGAGAATGAATTATTGGTGAGTTGATAGAATTTGTTAAATGAGGGCATTACTATGATTGAAGAAAAATATCTTACCTTACTAGTATGCTGCTTCAACTTTTTACATAATAACATATTTTACAGAGCTGTAATACATTCCCAGAAAGTTATATATATTCTCATTTCATCTGAATAACAATTCTAACCATACTATATCCTGGTTAATGTAACCAGAAAGTAATTTCTAAGAAATACCAAGGGCCCAGTATTGATTTAGCCAAACGTACGACGCCACATACAGAGGAATGAATTCTTATTTTTTTTCTTTAGCAGAAATTTATAATATAAATTTTAAAATATATTATGAGAGATTAAAACTTTTGGAAAAAATGTGGTGCATATCCACTAAATTTACATATTATAGAGAGTTCCTGAGGTTGTTCTGGTTGGGTGGCCCATAGCGAATGGGTGTTTGTGGCCAATATGTTTACCTTTTAGGGAAGGGGTGAGTGAGACTCTGAAGAAATCCAACTGAGAAGAGACCTATATAAACAGACTGGCACATAAATCTTGTCTGTCCTGGTCCTACTCTTATGCACTATTTCTGTTACTAGTGATGATTCCTCTCTAGAAATATTATGAGGAGAGTAGGAATTCATTTTCCCTTTGATGTTCTTGACAAGCATGATGAACATTCATTTGTGTAGGTGTGGAGGAGGAATTTTGTATTATCAATGCTTTCCCTGCTATTTCTGGCACCCAGGTTCAGAAGATATATAGCTACTTTTTAAAAGCGTCGTCCTGAATCTAGAATGTTTTATTGTCTTTTGTTGGGAGCAGCCTCCCTGAAATTTCACTTTGGAGTGAAATAATTTCCAAGTGATAGATTCAGGAGACACTGAGTGTTGCTTTAAAATCTGTTTTCATGATTCTTATGAAAGCTATAGATGTGTTGTTTAAAAGTATGAAACACAGTAGGTGCTTCTGGGACTCTAGTGTTCACAAACCTATGTATCATTCTTGTATTTTAATCATGTAATTTCCACATATTAAAATTTTATCAGTGATGAGAGAAAATTTGGAATTTTTGGAACAATCTTCAATGTTTCAAGAAGCAACAGCATCCTTTATTCTACCAAAAAATGTTAATAGCTTTTTTCTTTTTCTAATTGTAAAACTAGTACAAACATTGTAAAAACTCAAGAAAGAGAGTTTATTAAAAAATCATCGATAATCCTATCACATAGGGAAAGTTGGTACAGTCAGTTCTGCTAAAACATGACATGTGCTCTTAAAACTCACAATGTTATAATAAATAAGCTAATTAAGAGTGAAAAAATACATATATATATACATATATATATAGGAAAAGGTCTCAAATCAACTTACCCTTGCCACTCCCCACTCTCACACAAGCCTGTTCCTCAAGGATGACATTCTATTAAAATAAGAATTATTCCCAATGACTTGTTTTCTATCACTGTCCTTTGTTCATTTACCTCATGCTATTTTTTTCACAATTTCCACGTATATATTTGTATCTTTGCTTGTGATATGCTGTTGAGGGTTACAGACCGATGTAGGATCCACACGATATACCATCTTAGTGTGTCAATTTTATCTCAAAGATTTGGGAAAAAGTTTACTTATGTCTAAAACAAAGCGTATAATAGAGAGTAAAATATAGTATTGATACTTGCTTTAATTTAAAAGTTAGAATCTTACTCTTCAGAAATATTTTCCCCTTCATGAAGCTTGCTCTGCCCTACCAGGTTTTTTGGTGAAAAAAATTTGAGAATGCAAGGATACAGCCTTAGGAATGCTAAATTCCTAGAAGGGGAATTTTATAAGTATTTTAAAGTTATTATGGATTGCTGACCTAAGACTTTGAAACAATTTACCATTCCCCCAGCATTATCTAAGTCTACTCGTTTTTCCCAGTCAAGCTGTCATCATGTGAAGACCTTCAATTGTAGAATTACATAACGGGAGAGCCCCGATCCTGTTGGTTTTATACTGGAAGCTCACTAGAACTACTAATTCAATTGGATTTTTAAACCATATATTCATAGGCTTCTTGTGTGTGCACGTATGTCAGCAGGTAGATGCTTATGCTACTTTTCTGCATGTGTTTTTATTTAAAGCAGGCACTATGGAGTCCTATGTGTTTATAAATATCAAGTAACTCAAATAAGCTTAGTAAAGTCCGATTCTTTCTCAGCATCCTGTCTTTCCTCTTAGTAAAGACAATAACGAATTCTTGTGTTACTTTTAAACGTGTGCGTTTTCATCTGATTCGAAGAACCTTTCCCAATGACTTAAGAGTTCTTCAGAATCTTTTCAGTGACATCGTCAGAAGTCTTCTAGTTCAATTTTGTAAGCCTACATAGATATCCCACGGCGCTGAACCCTATTGGCATTTTTCTTTGCTTTTATTCAGCTTGGCTCTGTAACATTTACTTTGTCAATTACAGTCATCTTCGTATTCACAGTCAATTCTATCACTGTGTGACTTTAATTGTATTTTGCTAAATTAAAGAGGCATTCTAAAGTTGTTACCCTTTGATTTTTCAGTTTAATTTCATTTTTCTTTAATCTTTGGAACACACTAGATTATCAATTAGCATAATAAAACAGTCACTGTGGAATTTAGTAACTATATTGAATATTCTATAAAGTAGACTAGTTTGTACAACACAGATGTATGCAGGAAGCAGTAAAATGCATAGCATTCTATGACACCACCTTCACAGTATCCCCAAATGTGTCTTAAACGGCTAGTATATTGGACCATTACACAGAAAAACATTGTTAATGGGTGAATAATATTAATGCCGTGCACTTTAGTAATACATTTTATCCAAAGACCTGAAAGTGCTCCATGCATGACAATTAATCACGTCTTACCACACTACTCCAAGCAAGGTATTATTATCTGCTATTATAATTTAGATAAACTATCGTTACAGTTAAAAAAGATGAAAGATTAAGTGACTTGTCAAAGATCACATATTAGTTCAGTCCCGGAGCAATATAACTCAGATTTCTGACTGCTGCTATTAACATTAAGCCCAGCCAGTGTACGTATTATCCAGCGAGCATGGCACTGTTCTTCTGAAATCATTTGCTACGTACTAATCTATTATGGAGTTTAAGTGAACATGAATATAAAGGCATCAGACTGTGTATTCACACCCAGCGCTGTGTTCGGAGGCAAGTGTATGCGTAATTTTCTGAAAAATGGGGAAATGTTAAACACGTAAGTTAGCATCTTTTTTTTTTTATTAGAAAACCTTGCATTGCCTTTAAAATAGTATTGAGCACTCTCATTGTTCCTAGTAACTGCAGGTGTGAGAACAAGTGGAAATTGAAAGTGGTTTCCACTGATAATGTAAGCTGGGCTGTTGCCAAAGTCGAGGGCCTATAGAATGAAGTCTTTTCACAAGGCTATCTCTCGGACTTCACGATTGTGCCTAAGTGTTTGCCACAAAGGATGTTGTTGATTTCTTTCATGATCTTCGTAATTTGGGGGAATGGAAGGAATCCCAATCTCTCTCTCTTTTTTTTTTTTTTTGAGGTATGCGGGCCTCTCACTGTTGTGGCCTCTCCCGTTGCGGAGCACAGGCTCCGGACACGCAGGCTCAGCGGCCATGCTCACGGGCCCAGCCGCTCCGCGGCATGTGGGATCTCCCCGGACCGGGGCCTGAACCCGTGTCCCCTGCATCGGCAGGCGGACTCTCAACCACTGCACCACCAGGGAAGCCCTAGGAATCCCAATCTCTTGTTTGCCTCTTCTTTCTTTTTATTTCCCTATATCCACCATAAATAATTTTTTTCCTTGGCAAAAGTAGTTTTTGTTTTTTTTCAAACATCCTTATTGGAGTATAATTGCTTTACAATGTTGTGTTAGTTTCTGCTGTATAACAAAGTGAATCAGCTATATGTATACCTATATCCCCATATCTCCTCCCTGTTGCGTCTCCCTCCCACCCTCCCTATCTCACCCCTCTAGGTGGTCACAAAGAACCGAGCTGATCTCCCTGTGCAATGCGGCTGCTTCCCACTAGCTGTCTATTTTACATTTGATAGTGTATATATGTCCATGACACTCTCTCACTTCGTCCCAGCTTACCCTTCCCCCTCCCTGTGTCCTCAAGTCCATTCTCTACCTCTGCGTCTTTATTCCTGTCCTGCCCCTAGGTTCATCAGAACCTTTTTTTTTTTTTTAATTCCACATATATGTGTTAGCATATGGTATTTGTTTCTCTCTTTCTGACTTACTTCACTCTGTATGACAGAATCCAGGTCCATCCACCTCACTGCAAATAACTCAATTTAGTTTTTTTCTATGGCTGAGTAATATTCCATTGTATATATGTGCCACATATTCTTTATCCGTTCATCTGCTGATGGACACTTAGGTTGCTTCCATGTGCTGGCTATTGTAAATAGTGCTGCAATGAACACTGTGGTACATGACTGTTTTTTAATTATGGTTTTCTCAGAGTATATGCCCGGTAGTGGGATTGCTGGGTCATATGGTAACTCTATTTTTAGTTTTTTAAGGAACCTCCATACTGTTCTCCATAGTGGCTGTATCAATTTACATTCCCACTAACAGTGCAAGAGGGTTCCATTTTCTACACACCCTCTCCAGCAT
The DNA here is from genome assembly GCF_963924675.1 of Phocoena phocoena. NCBI lineage: Eukaryota > Metazoa > Chordata > Mammalia > Artiodactyla > Phocoenidae > Phocoena > Phocoena phocoena. The sequence goes on along the minus strand of NC_089230.1, from coordinate 65,245,914 downwards.
TTTTTGTTTGTAGATTTTTTGATGATGGCCACTCTGACCAGTGTGAGGTGATACCTCCTTGTAGTTTTGATTTGTATTTTTCTAATAATTAGTGATGTTGAGCAGCTTTTCATGTGCCTCTTGGTCATCTGTTTGTCTTCTTTGGAGAAATGTCTATTTAGGTCTTCCGCCCGTTTTTGGATTGGGTTGTTTGTTTTTTTGTTATTGAGCCGCTTGTATATTTTGGAGATTAATCCTTTGTCACTTGCTTCGTTTGCAAATATATTCTCCCATTCTGAGGGCTGTCTTTTCACCTTGTTTATGGTTTCCTTTGTTGTGCAAAAGCTTTTAAGTTTCATTAGGTCCAATTTGTTTATTTTTGTTTTTATTTCCATTTCTCTAGGAGTTAGGTCAAAAAGGATCTTGCTGTGATTTATGCCATAGAGTGTTCTACCTATGTTTTCCTCTAAGAGTTTTAGAGTGTCTGGCCTTACATTTAGGTCTTTAATGCATTTTGCGTTTATTTTTGTGTCTGGTGTTAGGAAGTGTTCTAATTTCATTCTTTTACATGTTGCTGTCCAGCTTTCTCAGCACCACTTATCGAAAGGTTGTCTTTTCTCCATTGTATATTCTTGCATCCTTTATCAGAGGTAAGGTGACCATATGTACATGGGTTTATCTCTGTGCTTTCTATCTTGTTCCATTGATCTATATTTCTGTTTTTGTGCCAGTACCATACTGTCTTGATTACTGTAGTTTGGTAGTATAGTCTGAAGTCCAGGAGCCTGATTCCTCCAGCTCCGTTTTTCTCTCTCAAGATTGCTTTGGCTATTCGGGATCTTTTGTGTTTCCATACAAATTGTGAAATTTTTTGTTCTAGTTCTGTGGAAAATGCCACTGGTAATTTGATAGGGATTGAATGGAATCTGTAATTTGCTTTGGGTAGTATAGTCCTTTTCACAATGTTGATTCCTCCAATCCAAGAACATGGTATATCTCTCCAGCTGTTTGCATCATCTTTAATTGCTTTCAGCAGTGTCTTATAGTTTTCTGCATACAGGTCTTTTGTCTCCTTAGGTAGGTTTCTTCCTAAGTATTTTATTCTTTTTGTTGTAATGGTAAATGGGATTGTTTCCTTAATTTCTCTTTCAGATTTTTCATCAGTAGTGTATAGGAACACAAGAGATTTCTGTGCATTAATTTTGTGTCCTGCTACTTTACCAAATACGTTGATTATCTCTAGTAGTTTTCTGGTAACATCTTTAGGACTCTCTATGTATAACATCACGTCATATGCAAACAGTGACCGTTTTACTTCTTTTCCCATTTGGATTCCATTTATTTCTTTTTCTTCTCTGATTGCTGTGGCTAAAACTTCCAAAATTATGTTGAATAATAGTGCTGAGAGTGGGCAACCTTGTCTTGCTCCTGATCTTAGTGGAAATGGTTTCAGTTTTTCACCATTGAGAATGATGTTGGATGTGGGTTTGTCATATATGACCTGTATTCTGTTGAGGTAGGTTCCATCTATACCTACTTTCAGGAGGGTTTTTATCATAAATGGGTGCTGAATTTTGTAGAAAGCTTTTTCTACCTCTATTGAGATTATCATATGATTTTTCTCCTTCAATTTGTTAACATGGTGCACCACGTTGATTGATTTGAGTATACTGAAGAATCCTTGCATTCCTGGGATAAACCCCACTTGATCGTGGTTTATGATCCTTTTAATGTGCTGTTGGATTGTTTTTGCTAGTATTTTCTTGAGGATTTTTGCATCAAAGTTCATCAGTATTATTGACCTGTAGTTTTCTTTTTTTGTGACATCTTTGTCTGGTTTTGCTATCAGGGTGATGGTGGCCTCATTGAATGAGTTTGCGAGTGTTCCTCCCTCTGCTATATTTTGGAAGCGTTTGAGAAGGATAGGTGTTAGCTCTTCTCTAAATTTTTGATAGAATTCTCCTGTGAAGCCATCTGGTCCTGGGCTTTTGTTTGTTGGAAGATTTTTAATCACAGTTTCAATTTCAGTGCTTGTGATTGGTCTGTTCATATTTTCTATATCTTCCTGCTTCAGTCTCGACAGGTTGTGCATTTCTAAGAATTTGTCCATTTCTTCCAGGTTGTCCATTTTATTGGCATAGTGTTGCTTGTAGTAATCTCTCATGATCCTTTGTATTTCTGCAGTGTCAGTTGTTACTTCTCCTTTTCATTTCTAATTCTATTGATTTGAGTCTTCTCCCTTTTTTTCTTGATGAGTCTGGCTAATGGTTTATCAATTTTGTTTATCTCCTCAAAGAACCAGCCTTTTGTTTTATTGATCTTTGCTATCGTTTCCTTCATTTCTTTTTCATTTGTTTCTGATATTATCTTTATGATTTCTTTCCTTCTGCTAACTTTGGGGTCTTTTTGTTCTTCTTTCTCTAATTGCTTTAGGTGCAAGATTAGGTTGTTCATTTGAGATTTTTCTTGTTTCTTGAGGTAGGATTGTATTGCTATAAACTTCCTTCTTAGAACTGCTTTTGCTGCATCCTGTAGTTTTTAGGTTGTCATGTTTTCATTGTCATTTGTTGCTAGGTATTTTTTTTATTTCCGCTTTGATTTCTTCAGTGATCTCTTGGTTATTTAGTAGCTTATTGTTTAGCCTCCATATATTTGTATTTTTTACAGTTTTTTCCCTGTAATTTATATCTAATCTCATAGTGTTGTGGTCGGAAAAGATACTTGAAACAATTTCAGTTTTCTCTAAATTTACCAAGGCTTGATTTGTGACCCAAGATATGATCTATCCTGGAGAATATTCCATGAGCACTTGAGAGGAAAGTGTAATCTGTTGTTTTTGGATTGAATGTCCTATAAATATCAATTAAGTCCATCTTGTTTAATGTGTCATTTAAAGCTTGTGTTTCCTTATTTATTTTCATTTTGGATGATCTGTCCATTGGTTAAAGTGGGGCATTAAATCCCCCTACTATGATTGTGTTACTGTCAATTTCCCCTTTTGTGGCTGTTAGCATTTTCCTTATGTATTGAGGTACTCCTATGTTGGGTGTATAAATATTTACAATTGTTATATCTTCTTCTTGGATTGATCCCTTGATCATTATGTGGTGTCCTGCTTTGTCTCTTGTAATAGTCTTTATATAAAAGTCTATTTTATCTCATATGAGAATTGCTACTCCAACTTTCTTTTGATTTCCCTTTGCATGGAATATCTTTTTCCATCCCCTCACTTTCAGTCTGTATGTGTCCCTAGGTCTGAACTGGGTCTCTTGTTGATAGCATATATATGGGTCTTGTTTTTATATCCATTCAACCAGTCTATGTCTTTTGGTTGGAGCATTTAATCCATTTACATTTAAGGTAATTATCAATATGTATGTTCCTGTTACCATTTTCTTAATTCTTTTGGGTTTGTTTTTGTAGGTTTTTTCCTTCTCTTGTGTTTCCTGCCTAGAGAAGTTCTTTTAGCATTTGTTGTAAAGCTGGTTTAGTGGTGCTGAATTCTCTTAACTTCTGCTTTTCTGTAAAGGTTTGAATTTCTGTGTCGAATCTGAATGAGATCCTTGCTGGGTAGAGTAATCTTGGTTGTAGGTTTTTCCCTTTCATCACTTTAAATATGTCCTGCCACTCCCTTCTGACTTGCAGAGTTTCAGCTGAAAGATCAGTGGTTAAACTTATGGGGATTCCCTGGTATGTTATTTGTTGCTTTTCCCTTGCTGCTTTTAATATTTTTTCTTTGTACTTAATTTTTGATAGTTTGATTAATATGTATTTTGGCATGTTTCTCCTTGGATTTATCCTGTATGGGACTCTCTGTGCTTCCTGGACTTGATTGACTATTTCCTTTCCCATGTTATGTAAGTTTTCACCTATAATCTCTTCAAATATTTTCTCAGACCCTTTCTTTTTCTCTTCTTCTTCTGGGACCCCTATAATTTGAATGTTGGTGTGTTTAATGCTCTCCCAGAAGTCTCTGAGAGTGTCCTCAATTCTTTTTCATTCTTTTTTCTTTATTCTCCTCTGCGGTAGTTATTTACACTATTTTACCTTCCAGGTCACTTATCCGTTCTTCTGCCTCAGTTATTCTGCTATTGATCCCTTCTAGAGAAATTTTTATTTCATTTATTGTTGTTCATCATTGTTTGTTTGCTCTTTAATTCTTCTAGGTACTTGTTAAACATTTCTTGTATTTTCTCCATTCTATTTCCAAGATTTTGGATCATCTTTACTATCATTACTCTGAATTCTTTTTCAGGTAGACTGCCTATTCCCTCTTCATTTATTAGGTCTGGTGGGTTTTTACCTTGCTCCTTCATCTGCTGCATATTTCTCTGTCTTCTCATTTTGTTTGACTTACTGTGTTTGGGGTCTCCTTTTCTCAGGCTGCAGGTTCATAGTTCCCATTGTTATTGGTGTCTGCCCCCAGTGGATGAGGCTGGTTCAGTGGCCTGTGTAGCCTTCCTGGGAGAGGGGAATGGTCCTGTGTTCTGGTGGGTGGGGCTAGATCTTGTCTTTCTGGTGGGCAGGGCCACGTGCAGTGGTGTATTTTGTGGTGTTTGTGAACTCATTATAGTTTTAGGCAGCCTCTCTGTTTATGGTTGGGGTTGTATTCATGTCGTGCTAGTTGTTTGGCATGGCGTGTCCAGCACTGTAGTTTGCTGGCCGTTGGATGGAGCTAGGTCTCAGTGTTGAGATGGAGATCTCTGGGAGAGCTCTTGCTGATTGATATGTGGGGCTGGGAAGTCTCTGTTGGTCCAATGTCCTGAACTCAGATCTCCCACCTCAGATGCTCAGGCCTGACACCAGACCGGAGCACTGAGACCCTGCCAGCCACAAGGCTGGATCCACATCAGAAGAGCAAGGAATAGACAGTACTTCCTCAGAACTAAAATCCTCCCTGTTGTCCTCCTGGCTGGGTCTCTGCAACACTTAATCCCTTACGTCATAAGCTGATGGCAGGTCCAAAGCATTGCTGTCCTGTGACTGGGTTCCTGGAGCTGCTTCCTGAGTTGGCATAGTCTGCCCCCGCAACAGCTGCCACCTCGAACCAGAAGTGGTGGTGCCATGATTGTTATGGGAAAAGTGGAGTTTGAAAAGAAGTCGCCAAAACCATTTTTCAGCAAAAGTCGTTTTATTTAGTTGAGGTCTTCTGATACCAACTCTTTATTCAACACCATAGATCTGTTCCAATGTCCACTTAGTGAGGATCACTGAGAACGATTTGTACAATTGATTGGTGATACTGAGCACAGAATTAATGCTTCCTCCTTTCGGGAGCCCTTCCTAGAGGAAACAGAATTGTCAAAAAAAATGCAGGATAGTATTTCATCTGGGTAACACTGGATATCACAGTTGCTAGAACTCTGCTTATGTAAATCCTGCATATTTTCTCTTTGCTTTTTGACACCATGCAGGGACTAACTCCCCTGAATACTAGAGTGTTTTATATTTGTATTCATGGTAGCTGTTCACTAAAACTACCGCAGATAATTTAGGTAATTGGCAAACCACAGGGGCACTTAGTCTGCTCACCTAACAATTTTAGGTTGCCTCATCACCACTCTAATTGGCAGTGGGTGGTTACTGGTCCATTTGCCATGTATTATGACAAAAGATGCCGATGGAGCCCAGCAGTGGGTGTGTTGTACCTTTGCCCTGCTTCTGGCATGCAGAAAGCAATCCCACTGTTTTTGCATAGCAAGTAGCATGGCTGGACATTTTTCCTACGTCAAAAGAGTTTTTACTCTTGTAAAATGACAACTTTCCCCAGCAAAGGCCTGATCTCAGAACTGACACATATCCTTTCTGTCAACCACTGCATAGGACATTGTCCCTATAAACAAGGGTGCATCAGTCAAGGTAATTTTCATCATTTTCACCACATTTTTATTATCAGAACTCCTCTGAAGCTTGCAATTGAAATCTGTTTCTTTCTTGACATTCTTCTCTATATTGGACATGTAATTACGGGCCCAAACCAAGTTCAAGAGGAATGGATCAACAAAGCCCACAGCTAAGTACACTAAACTTTTATATTGAAGGAAGATATGAATTCCAAGGTAGATTTGGACAGCTGTGCTATGGATGCTACAGTGAGCAATTGTGGAATCAGAAGAACTATCCCATGGTTAACTGACTTTGTTTTACATAAATGCAAGGAGCATAAAAACAGAAATCCAGCTCTCCTAGCATAAGGCAGTGCTTCTTAGTATTTTGAAGATAAGACCTCATTTTAAAAATAATAAAAAGGTGTCCAGTTGATAATAATTGTAATTCTACCATTTATTGATTGAGAATACATTAGTCTTAATTACATAATTCAAAGAAAATATTTATTTTATTAACTACATCAGCAACCTCATATAGAGGAAGAAAAGTGTAAAGAACATAAATTATTCTAAAGACTGTGTTTTGTGTTAATAGATAGATTGACAGATACATTACAGTAGCCCTGTGGCCTATGGTCTGAAAATCTCTGATGTAGGGCCTGCAAAGAAAGACCTAGTTTAGGTTTGTAGTCAAATTGTGTTGATAAACATTCATCAGGCTAAGAAAATGGGTTAATGATGTTATGACATTGTGTGGGAAGTAATCGTAGGTATGTTTACATTAATTAACTAAAAATTAACCTAGAACTAAGGAAAAGTAATTAGTGTTTACTGATTAGAACGCTGTTAAATTATCTTTTATTTCCAACTCTTGGCCAGTTTGAAGTCACCTGTAATCTTTAACACGAGTTGGTATGCTAAATTTTTAATCGTGTGCTCAGATTTTAGACAACATTATGGAATTCATTCAGAACAAAGACTACAGGCTCTGGCCACATTTTCATGTCATGGCATGAATAATTAGGTAGAGGATTTTTAAAAGCTTTTACTTTCGGAATGGCTGCAGTACGCCCCCGCCTACAATTCTATTCTCATCAGTTTCAGCTTGCCCTGGACGTTGCTTTCTGCTGATTTTTAGCTGGGATAGACCCAAGCACGCTTGTATTTGCTATTCATGTTTGAAGATGCTGCTGATGAACGGTGTAATCCGTTGAATGAGAGCAAAGTTACCGACGTGGCCCACAGCTTTGTTTTCTCTGGTGGTGGTATAGAGCCAAAGCTTCAGGAAGCTTTAACACTCCAGTTGGGATCTCTGTCACAGAGCCCTGGAAATAGTCATGTTTTGAGGCTTGTCCTCCATCTGACTTTCCCATCGTCTATATGGATACCACTTTATCAGCTATGCTACTACTCCTTGGGGCCTTACATATTTTGTCAGAGCACTTTGCTAATGGTTTTCTCACCTCAGCCCGTCTATGGAGGTCTCACCAGCCGTCTTATCTCTGTTTAAGTCACAAATGGTACACCTGTGCTAACTTAACTCTATTCTGGGACTTCAGGATAAGTGTTCCCTGGACCAAGGTTTCTCAACCTTGGCCGTATTGTATTTCGGAACAGATAAAATTTCGTTGTGGAGGACTGTCTGTGCCTGGTAAGGTGTGTGGTCTCTGCCCACTAGATGTCAGTAGCACCCCCTCCCTGGGTGGTGACAACCAAAATGTCTCAAGACTTTGCCAATGTGCTCTTGGAGCTAAAATCATCTCTAGCTGAGAACCACTGCCCTAGTCTGTCAAGTGATACTCAATATGGCCCATATATAAGAATGAAGAAGATGTAAGAAGGTGGATATGATATTTATTATAGGCCTAAAACATTTAATCAGAGGTAAAATGGGACAGTATTGTGACCATTGCTGAAATCACTTTCTAGGTTCAAGATGGAGCCACTCCTGCCAAGGGTGCCACATTAGCAAACTGAAACTTAGATCATGGTCATGTCCCTGTAGGTGCTCCACTTGATCAGAAACGCAGTGTATTCAGTCAACCAGTCCCCAGACACTGAGCCAACTCTGGGCCTTCTCACCCCAGACAAGTTTGGCTCCAGCCAATCAGAAATTTTCTATTTTTCTCTTCCTTTTCTTTATTCTTTAACCTAACAAAGCTTTCTGCCTCCTGCCCCATTTTGCAGTTCTCCAAAAAGAGACTGTTTGCTTCATGAAGTGTTCAAGTTTGTTAGCATCACCTAAATCGTCTTCTTCAATCATTTTAAAACACCGTTTTATAGATCTTCAGGTCAGGGAGGATTACAGGGTCACGTTGTCTCTGCACAATATCATTCTAACTTCTAAAGGATTAACGAGTAGAAACGTAAATCGTAACGGGGGGTGTGTGTGTGTGTGTGTGCGTGCGTGTGTGTGTGTGTGTGACTTTTTCAGTATGGCTCCTCTGGAGGTAAATGTGCTAAAGTCAGGTACGGGAATGTTTGGTGCTAACATGCAAAGTCATAGAGAAGCAAACTGCCTGTTCCATGGACTTGAAATCGAAAGGGATTTGTAAATGTTATCACACTGATTTGTTTTTAGCAGAGTGTGACCTTAGTAGGTATATAGAAATAAACTATATTCCTTTTTTTTTTTTTTTCCTGGTCTTTTGGGAAAAAAAAAAAAACTTGATCCAGTTTAAATAAAAAGCCTATGTATGAATAAAATGGGTTCCTCATAGACCTTAGGAAAATATTGGAATCAGGGACTGGAGAGCTGTTTGGAGTCTGTTCATATTTGTCCATGCGTTCTTTTAACAGATAGTTATTGAGAACTTCTTCTGTGCCAGAGCTATGCCAGCCTCTGAGTACATACTAATTATTAAGGCACACATGGTCACTCACAGAGCTTGGACTTTCTCTGTGTCTCTCTCTTTCTCACTTAACTCCCTGCATTCCTGCTTCAGTCTCTCTCTGTATCTCTGAAGACCAGTTTTCTGTGTTTCCCAGTGTCTGTGCAAAACATAAGTTCCCCTCATAGCCTATAAATGTTAGAAACCGCTCCCCACTGAAAATATAATCTCTTCCTGCCAACCACTGATCTCAGAGGGAGGGACTGTCATTGGCCAAGTTGGGTCAGCTGCCCACCCTGGACCTATCAGATGTGCCCAGGGGATGGTATCCCAGAGGACAAACACGTCTGCTGGGAGCTTTCTCCCATATGAATGGGGAGGCAAGGTTCCCAGGGAAGGGAGGTTGTGTAGATCATCCTCAAAATATCGTGTACCACAACTTGGAGTGAACTGCTTAGTGATAAAATGCAAATATGCAGCATAATAAATGAAGAAAATAAGAGGAAAAGTGTTCCAGGCCACAGATGGGCCAGTGTGTGCTCTGTGATACAAGTCCTCATCTTCAGAGACACAGAAAGTTAAAGAGAGCAGACAGAATTGGAATCAGTGGGACTAGATATGGTACAAGGCACAAAAGTGGCTTAGTTCCTTTCTCTCTAGTCCTTTAGAAAGTCAGGGGACATCATCTGAGGATAACTCAAGAGTAAGTATAAATAGTCACAGTTATGAGAAGGAAGTAAAAGACCCTGGGAAAACCACAGAAGCCTTTATTATAAGGTTCACACAGACCAATCAGCTCTATGGCTGGGGAGTGTCAACCTATAGATATCAGAGGTTGTTCGGGAGGCCACGAGCTCGAGGATAATGAGAGAGGGAGAGACAGGAGGCAGCTCCTTTATAGCCATGCAGGCTCCACTCCAGCCCTTCAGTAATCTTGCCTTTTATCACCACTGGGTGCAGCTGTACAGCCCTGGGGTCCTCTGCCACGTGTGGCCTCTACAGTTAATCTTGGGATCAGTTGACTCTTCCCAGACCTCTCATCTCTGTAATCCTTATACACTACCAAAATTTAGAGAGGAGGGTTATTGTCATCTTTGAAAAGCTAACTCATAGTTGAAAGAGGCACACTGACCTTGTAGTTTTGTATTTGATAGGACCCTGAGCCTCCTACTTCCATCATGATTCATGAGCACTTACGTTTGGGAGGAAATGTGCTGTGGTCTAGCTAGTAATGAAGCTCCTCATTTCCCAGTTTTTCTTCAGTATCTTCTGCAGGAACCCACGAGGAAAAGGGTGCTTTGTATGTCATGGCTTCGATAGCCCAAAATCCTGTAGTAAAATAATACCCAATGCTCTCAAACGTCCATCCAATTCCCAACCCCGCCTCATGTATGTATGTATTTACTTATGCGATACAGACAGAAAAGGTAACCATGATCTTAGTTTCTCAGGGAAAGAGTAAAAATGCTTTCAGAAAAAGACCAGCAACTCACTTGCTGTGCATGGCTGTAAGCAATATGTAATATATGTTCTTTATTCATGGTGTAACCATGATCTTAGTTTCTCAGGGAAAGAGTAAAAATGCTTTCAGAAAAAGACCAGCAACTCACTTGCTGTGAATGGCTGTAAGCAGTATGTAATATATGTTCTTTATTCATGGTGTAACCATGATCTTAGTTTCTCAGGGAAAGAGTAAAAATGCTTTCAGAAAAAGACCAGCAACTCACTTGCTGTGAATGGCTGTAAGCAGTATGTAATATATGTTCTTTATTCATGGTGTAACCATGATCTTAGTTTCTCAGGGAAAGAGTAAAAATGCTTTCAGAAAAAGACCAGCAACTCACTTGCTGTGAATGGCTGTAAGCAGTATGTAATATACGTTCTTTATTCATGGTGTAACCATGATCTTAGTTTCTCAGGGAAAGAGTAAAAATGCTTTCAGAAAAAGACCAGCAACTCACTTGCTGTGCATGGCTGTAAGCAGTATGTAATATACGTTCTTTATTCATGGTGTAACGGTACTCCTGGGTTTACTGCACATCCAAACGTGATTGGTGTTTTCATCTTTAAAATCACCCTGTAGAATATATTTTATTAAAAAGCAAGTGATAAAATGTAAGCTAATTTAGATCTCAACTGTAATGGTTAGCAACTGTTCAGGCTTAGACTTTTTGAAACCAAAAAAACTTTTTCTGGGAAGGATATTTAATCACTATCAGTGCATGTCCATAATATAAAGCAGACTGGCTTTTAGTTGTTTTTATTATTGTTCTCAAATTCTCTATATGCAATGCAGCCTCTCATTATCTGTCAATCTATCTCTATCTATCTCTATATACATTGTCCCTCATTTTACACATGTATAAATATATCTAATATGTACATCTTTATCCATATATAAACTTCATTAAATTGTGTATATTGTATATTGAACTGAGGCAGACAGCTTCCCCACATCTCCCATGTCCCCCACTGATACGTCACTGCCTCTATTTTGAATCATTTCCTCCTCTTGTGTACTCCTCAGTATTTCCCACATAAGGATAATAATATAACCTACTCTCACATATTTATTTTATATGTTGTGAAGGTTCAATAATATATGTGTCTGGCATATACTGAGAACTCAATTATTGTTACTGATTCAAATAGGAAATTGGGATATGTTTAGTACCTCACTTTTTGCATCACTAGGCAAGCTGTAGACTTCAACTGGATTGATTAAAACCTTGCTAAAAAATGAGAAGATGAGCTTCCCTGGTGGCGCAGTGGTTGAGAGTCCGCCTGCCGATGCAGGGGACACGGGTTCATGCCCCGGTCTGGGGAGATCCCACATGCCGCGGAGCGGCTGGGCCCGTGAGCCATGGCCGCTGAGCCTGCGCGTCCAGAGCCTGTGCTCCGCAACGGGAGAAGCCACAACAGTGAGAGGCCGGCGTACCGAAAAAAAAAAAAAAAAAATGCGAAGAGTTCCAACAGTTTTTGAAATTACCATGTAGTGAATCAGATGACATTTTAATTTTCCTGGCAGAAAAGGCCTTATTACAAAAATGTTTGGCAGTGTCAATAGAGTTTGGATCTACCTATAAGTAAACACATTTTGTTGATCTGAGAAGTTTGCCATGGTGCTAAGGCTCTTCACTGTGGTAGAAATAATCATATTGTTGTTGCATTCTTTGTTGTCTTGTTACACTAGGGGGTAAATAGCATTTTATTGACTCTAGTTTCCTTTAGTTTGTATGACTGTATCCAAAAAACTATGATGCAGTTTGGAAGCTGACATATTTCTAATTCTCTTGAAAATGTATTGCTTTCTACAGTCATGGTCACACAGACACACATACACACACACACACACAAGTAAGGAAGAAACTATTACTTCCAAATAAGGTTGAAAAAAGAAAAGTTTTCCTAAGGAAAGCAATTCTGAATTGTTTGGGATTGAGGTGGTTTTGTTGAAATTTCTTTTTTAAGGGCTATTGAGATAGGATTGGTTTAACATGGAAAAGTTAATAAATGTGGAGCTGGTGAAGGAGGGTTGTACTTGCTAAAAAGAACATGGGTATGAAGATATTGATATCTACTGTGTATGTGTATATGTATGTATATATTACAGTATATAAAGTGTATAGTATAGTATAGTGTAAAATGATCTTGCTGTTGGTTGACAGAAAGGAGGATTTTATAATCAGAGTTGCTGTCTTGTAATGCAAGCCACTACTGGGGTCATTTGGCCCCATTATCTTCACCCCATAAGAGCTGGAGCTCAGGGAACTGGCACTAAAAATGCTGATATTCTGGCCACTGTTATTGTTGTGAGTAATAAACAGTTTTTCATCAATGAGCTCAGAATCTTGTCTTCTACCCTCCACATAACTGTGGCAAGCAAACTTGGAAGACAATTCAAATTTCAGACCTGTCACAGTTTCTGGCAGGAGACACTGTATTGAGCGCTTTGAAAACTCATTCTTATTTAACTCTCTAAATGTCCATAAATTTTAGAGGTGCAGAAAAGTTATATTTCTAGAACTCAACTTTGCTTTTCTTTTAAACCCCCCTTTCAATTATCCCTCAAGAAAGGAAGATTAGTATATTCCAGTTTCTCAGGTATTAGAGTTTCTCAGTAATATGTTAGTGTGTTTCAGGTTTAAACTCATTCATCTTGAGATTGTTTTCCTTCTTCTTTTGCTCTAGTATTACCACCTAAGTTTCTGGATATTCAATGTCCTATGATGGCATAGGGAGTGTTGGGAACGGAGGTTGAGAAACAGGGGGCTACAGAGTCTGGTCCTCAATTATTTTTGTTTGTCCTCATTGATACCTCTTGAGTATCTACATTAACATTTAATTCGTCTCTGGTTTATACCATATTCCTCTGTGGCATCCCCTTGTCAATTCCCCAAGACACCTTCAGATCTGTTGACACACAAACTCTCACTCTCAACTAGTGTTCCCTTCTGAAGGGCACATAAAACTTCAGCTGCTTTCCAAAGTCATTTTGTGCAGTAGGAGACACTGAAAGTGCTGCCTCGGGCTCTCTCTACACCTGGCATGTCATGCAGTGCCTTGTTGCTACTCTAATTTTCTGACTATGGTGACATGGAGAACTTCTAAGGAAGTGTTGTTACCTTTACCTTCCAATGTTGCTGATGGGAAGCAGGTCCAAATCAACTCTTTTATATTAAGATTCTCCATACTTAGATGATTGGTAATATCACCTTCCATAAACTCCTGTTAACAAAAGAATAGCCCTTTGTTGGTATGTTAGAGGGTGATCATAGATCCTTTTACAGACATCCCAGTCGGTTACAACTCTTTTGCTTTCTTTAGAATATTCACTTCACTTTTCAGGCCATGGAAGTTTCACCAAGTATAGGATAACAAACAAACAAAAAACTATTGAGCTAAAAGAAACCTGACTCTTATATCACTATTGTTTCCAAGTTCATTATTTATGACATGAGTTTGGCTTTTGGGGATCCTTGATTAAGATTTTTTTGACTCTAAACCCTTTCCTTGTCACCTCCATTCTCTGGGGCTATGGGAAAGGAGAGCCCTACCTGCTGCCATGTGGTGATGGAGGGGTGGGGAAAGGGTTACCAGGCAGAAGGGAATTACAAAATTTGAAAAGAAAGCATTGGTTGTTATCAATGAATCACCCTGCTACACATATGAGTGTATGCATACCATTCAGGGTCATACCTTGAACTCTACTAGAGTGTGAGCTTCTTGTGGACAAGGAGACAAAATGCAACTTTTTGTTAGCTGGCATATGGTAGGTACTCAATTTTTTGATAAGTGAATAGTAGTTATTGATAAATAATTTTCCATTGACGGATTGATCTTTACTAAACTGAGCTTACATGTTTATGGTTTGTAGGTCTTCAAAATTCTAGCAAGAAGAGACTCATGGAAAGTAACAGTAATTCAGTTCCATAAGATGATTGAAATCTCAGTTATCTAATATGCTTATTCTTGAAAGTCCATTTGATAATTAAATTTGATCTTATTTTTTAGAAAATAATATTTGATATTTATGATTTATCCATGTTCCAAGATTATAAAGTTATTTGAAGTATTCTGTACAGGAGAAGTGAAGACATAGAAACCAAATATTTGATTACAGTAGGTTTAAATTAAATCTATCATACTTGGTTAATTCATAGTCTGATTAAGAAAAGAATGTTTTATTCTTTAAAGTCTCCAAATAAATATGCCATGAAATAGTAAAGTGGAAAAATGTATATATTTTCTCATTTGTCTTTATATAACAAAGCACACATGAAATAAATATCATACAGAAACTTTTTTTTTTTTTTTTTTTTACTAAAAATGTGTGAAGTAAAAAGTAGTCTTCCTAGATTGGAGAAATTCTTTTTTTTCTTTCATTTGATCCTAAACTGCATCAGGAGAAATAGTTTTTGTATGCTTTGATTTTTCTGAGAATTGGAGAGAGAAGCTAGTATACTGCAAATTGCCACTATTGTTCGAAGCCATCAGACCAAGCCTATATAAACCTCGATAAGAGCACTTGTAAGATTCTTTTATAGGGATAACTACAGTGGAGGAAGATATAGCACTTAGAAATGAATATAAGGTGTTACAAAGGAGGGTTGTGGATTGTTTGAAGCCCTGTGTGATAGTTACAGAATTGGATTTAACTCTTGAATTACTTTCAAAATCCATCTCTCTGTCATGTTCCATATATGTATTGATTAGCTTGGGAGGTGATACCACCCCAATATTATAAAGATTTACATAATCAGTGACACTGATTACATTAAAAATAAAAGTACAAAGAACGATTTTTAAAAACTACTAAAAGCTACATATTATGGTCCTTAACTTCCTGGGAAAGATAGTCTTCCTTCAGTATATTTCCCATCCTAAAATAAATAGACTTTTCTATTCTGAAAAGGAACAATAGTTTAAAGAAATAAAATGATCACGAACCTAAATATACTAACAATATATCCTTTGATATAGGATATATCAAATATATAAATAATAGATAAAAGTAGGTAAAGAAACAAGGCCAGGAATGTAAGAAGAGGTAGATAAATAAAAAATTGTATTTGGAGGTTTTCAACATAACTGTATCAATATTTGAAAGATCTAGCAGACAAAAAAAACAAGATTTGATTAAAATGCTTAAGTTTATACTTCTATATGTATCTGTACCAATATACATATTAATAGAAATAACTTTATACCTAAAAGAGAGTATATTTATTTTTATTAATTAATTAATTTATTTTTGCTGTGTCACGTCTTCGTTTCTGTGCGAGGGCTTTCTCTAGTTGTGGCAAGTGGGGGCCACTCTTCATTGCGTTGCACGGGCTTCTCACTGTCGCGGCCTCTCTTGTTGCGGAGCACAGGCTCCAGACGCGCAGGCTCAGTAGTTGTGGCTCACGGGCCTAGTTTCTCCGCAGCATGTGGGATCCTCTCAGACCAGGGCTCGAACCTGTGTCCCCTGCATTAGCAGGCAGATTCTCAACCACTGTGCCACCAGGGAAGCCCTAGAGAATATATTTATTTTTAAGGTGATGTTGAATCAACCATTTCTTAGGCCGCAAAGGAAGTTTCAGTAAGAAAGAACCACCATCTTCTAGTCTATGTTTTTGGGCCATAATTTAATGACATTAAAAAATAAATAACAACATAAGAGTGTCAAAATAAAAAAACCTCTTTATGTCAAGAAACTAAAACTGTCAGCATTTCGGTAAAAGAGGAAATCATAAAGGAAACAATGAAATATTTATGCTTGAACACCAATGATGGCATTATTTTTCAGAATTTGTGAGGCCCAACTAATACAGTACTTAGAGATAAATTTATAGCTTTAAATACACAATGGAGAATAAATAAAAACAAATGAGCTAAGTATTCAATATGACATGAGAAAAAGAGCAACAGAATAAGCCCAAAGAAACAAGAAGTAAGAAAATAAAAAATAAGAGCAGAACTCAGTGGAATAGAACATAAAAATAACAACCCCTAAATTATGCATATTGCAAAAGAAAGAAAAAAACTATGACATGAGACATTAAAAAATATTATGCTCAAATCCATAAATTCTAAACTTAGACAAAGTAGTACAGTTTTACAGGGAGAAAGATAAAAGATGAATTTACTAATAACCATTAAAGAATATTAAAATAGTAATCAGAGCTCCTCAGTAACAAAAGACAAAGTAAGCAACCAAAATCCCAACAAACCAAGATCCCATAAAACATGCACTCTTCACACTCACACCCATATAGTTGTACAGGTATGTTCTACCTAACTTTACAGAGATAGGTAAGTTGTTGCACAAAATAGGAAAATGAGAGAATATGGCCCAACTCATTTTTAAGGCTAGTATAACCTTAGTTTTTAGAGCAAATAGTCCTTGAAAAGAAAATTATAGTCCCACTTCATTTTAAACATAGATACCAGAATTTAAGTTAAATATTAGTTGAGTCAATCCAGGCATATATATAAAAATATATTGTCATGAAGCACTATTTATCCTACAAACATGAGAATATTCACATACCTATAATTTATCATATTAATGGCCTAAAAAAGAAAATCATTTGGTTATCTCAATAGATAAAACAATAGCACTTAAAAATATTCAGTCTCTCTTGGGCTTCTCTGGTGGCGCAGTGGTTGAGAGTCCATCTGCCGATGCAGGGGACACGGGTTCGTGCCCCAGTCTGGGAAGAGCCCACATGCCGCGGAGCGGCTGGGCCCGTGATCCATGGCCGCTGAGCCTGTGCGTCGGGAGCCTGTGCTCCGCATGGGAGAGGCCACAACAGTGAGAGGCCCGCATACCACAAAAAAAAAAAACAAAAAAAAACCAAATTCAATATCTCTATGATAAATCTCTTGGAAAGAAATAGGAGGAAATATCCTGAAATTACAGATTCTATCTAACAAAAATCTTAAGTTAACATCATACTTAGCAGAAAATTTCACTGTGTATCCTTCCATTGGAGGTCAACAATAACCCAGTGCTGGGAAACCCAAAACTGGAAGGCCCTGACCATGTTTTCACTTGAGCTATTTGCAGGATTGTTGTAGCCTGAAATTCTAAAAGGTGAGATAATGCCTTGCCATAGTAGGTCACATAATCCTGCAATAGATCTGGTCTCCCTTCAAACAAAGTGCAGTCTCCCTAACTGCTTGTTATAAAAGCACAGGACTCCTCCCCTTTGCAGCACCCTATTGTGTATGGAGGCTCCACCCAGCACTTATGACACCCTATAGGATTTAGGGCTTGGGGAACTACTGATTATGTTACTACTCTGGCTACTGCTATTGTTATGGATAATAAAGTCCTTTGTGTCTGACCCTGGTGTTTTATATCTTCTGCCAGCATCCATGAAACTCTGGCAAACCAGCTTATTATATTTTAGAGCTATTTTGGTGGGAGTTCTCTTACTTCAAGCTCTCCCCTGCACTGTCATACCTATTTGAGTCTGGTAAAATCTTGATATACAAGAAAGCTATCCACTAGAACAGCTGTTATTGAATTTAATACTAGAGGTATTGGTCAAAGATGAGAAAAGGAACAGAAATAATAGCTATAAAAGTTGAAAGAGGGCTTTCTTGTTGGCGCAGTGGTTAAGAATCTGCCTGCCAATGCAGGGGACACAGGTTCGAGCCCTGGTCCGGGAAGATTCCACATGCCGCGGAGCACCTAAGCCCGTGCACCACAGCTGCTGAGCCTGAGCTCTAGAGCCTTTGAGCCACAGCTACTGAAGCCCGCACGCATAGAGCCCGTGCTCCGCAACAAGAGAAGCCACTGCAATGAGAAGCCCACGCACAGCAACGAAGACCCAATGCAGCCATAAATAAATAAATTAATTAATTAAAAAAAAATAAAAAGGGAAATCTCTTAAAAAAAAAGTTGAAAGAGACAAATGGTCATTATTTACAGTTGCAAATTATCTACATATAAGATTCATCAGAATGAACAGTCCCTCAACAATTAGAACTAATAAATGAATACAACAATATTGTTAAATTCAAGGTAAATTTACAAGTTAAGACTGCTTCTCTAAACCAAGAACAGAAAGCAGGAAAATATGATAGGAAATGAAATACGTTCATGAAAGAATTAAAACTATAAAGTATTTCAGAAATAACCTAATAAAATAATGCATTAAAACTAAAATGCTTTAAAGGAAATAAAAAACGAAATACTCGAGGAGATAAGTAAATAGGGAATAACAAAATAGTAAAGAAAATAAATTAAGTAATGGAACAACTAAAGTAAATAAAAACTGTGTAAGCATTTTAAGCATGACTCCAAAAGCACATATTGTAAGAACAACTAAATTTGACTATTAAAATTAATTATTTTATTTGTTTAACAAAGGACACATACAAAGAACTCACAGGTAAGTGACACAGTATTGAAGCAATCCTTCAACAGAAAAACGGGCAATGGTTGTAAATTCACAGGACATGAAACTTTAATGGTTAACAATGGTATGATAAAGATGTTTAATCTCACTATCAGAGGTATTCAAATTAATACAAAAAGTGAGATACCATTTTAAATTCATTGGCATGACTAATTGAAAAGTCATGCAATTGCAGGCATGTCTGTTCATGTTTTCTGTTAGTTTATGAGTAACAGAATATCCATCTAACATTGGTCTAAGCAACCAAGACATCAAAATATCTTACACAGTGATGAGTGTAGAGGTGGGTGGCTCTCGACTGGTACAGAAATTCAGCCATGCCATCAAGGCCACCTTCTTTCCTTTGGCTTCCTCATTTGTTTGACTTTTCATCTTAAAGTGGTCCCTTTGAGGAGATAAGGTGGTTGCTGATATGCTATGCATTATATGGTCACAAGACAACATTCAGAGAAAGAGCTGAGGATGTTCAAATAGGGTCTCCTTGCATTCTTGTCTCTTTCTACGGGAAAATGAAATAATTCCTAGAAGAGTTCCTCTTGCATCTCACTGCTCAGAAGTATGTCACATGACCAGTCCGTAGCTGCACGGATGCTGGAAAATCGTGTATCTAGCAAAGAGGAATCAGCTTAGAACAATTGCCCCTGGAACTCATTGTCAATCCAAACAAAATTAGTAAGGCAAAAGGATGGATGGAGGACTTTGGAGAAAACAATTAATAGCTTCTCCCACATTGACTGTTGTGAGGATGTGGAATGATGGAGACACTCATGCACTAATAGTGAGGGGCATGCAAACTGCTGCAGACATATCTGGACTTAGTGAAACTAACTCAGTGTATAAATTTTGAGCCAACAATGGACACAAAATTAAGAAAAAACTCTCACAAGATTCCACATTGAGTAAGTCCTGACACAGAGGGGAAAAGAGAGCCAGGAAGCTGGACTGGCAGCTGGAGACCTGGGTTCTGACTAGCTTTGCTAATAACAAGATGTCATTAAATAGGTTGTTCACCACTCTGGGGCTTGCTCACTTCATTTATAAAATGTGGCAAAAAGATTAGATTTATGGTTCTCAAACTATACTCTTAAGGAACTCTAAAGCTTCATGAATTTGGTCCAGCTTTTCTCTCGATAAAATGAAATATTGGAGGTTTTTACCTGACACTTAAATACTGAATTTGAAGTTTTCCTCCAATCATTTTTTTCTTTAACTTTTGGTGACTGCTACTATTTTCCTGCTACTGTATGTTAGCAGATGACAAAACAAATAAATTATACAAATAATGAAAACATTCTGATATAACCAAAAATAACTTATTATTCTAATGCAAACATATGACCTTGGTTGTGATGCCATATTTTGGCATCTGACATAGACTTATTTTTTGCTAATAAAGTTATCCCACATTTGTTTGAGGCCATTAAACAACAAAGTTGGCATTTCACAAAGAGCATCCGAGGGTCAGGTGTCTCCTTTTTTTTTTTTTTGCGGTACGCGGACCTCTCACTGTTGTGGCCTCTCCCGTTGCGGAGCACAGGCTCCGGACGCGCAGGCTCAGCAGCCATGGCTCACGGGCCCAGCCACTCTGTGGCATGCAGGATCCTCCCGGACCGGGGCACGAACCCGCGCCCCCTGCACCGGCAGGCGGACCCCCCAACCACTGTGCCACCAGGGAAGCCCAGGTGTCCCCTTTTGAACAGCTGGAGGGTCAGGTGTCTCCTTTTGAACAAGCTGGAGGGTCAGGTGTCTCCTTTTGGGCAAGCTGGAGGGTCAGCTGTCTCCTTTTGAACAAGCTGGAGGGTCAGGTGTCTCCTTTTGAACAAGCTGGAGGGTCAGGTGTCCCCTTTTGAACAGCTGGAGGTCACACTGGGACCCTTACAGTTACTTTTGCCTTCATTAGTCTATCCTTTAAATACTATCCTATGACAATAACAATTACATGTTTATAGCACTTCTGACAAGGTTTGATAATTAATGAGCACTTATTTTTGGGGATGGAGATATTCTAAAACTAAATTATTAATATAGAACCTCATCTATACTCCTAGGAAGAACTTTAAGTGTGGGCAACTCCCTTCTGCAAATTATTACAAGCCTTTCTAAAGAAAAGCAAACTTTTCAGAACCTAATTGTATGTAGCTCTTATAGTACATACATAGTATAGATTTTATAGTACGTGCAGAGTTTAAATTTTACATACTCACCCTAAACAAGGTAGTAAGTACAACTAATAAAACAGT
The DNA here is from genome assembly GCF_963924675.1 of Phocoena phocoena. Classification (NCBI taxonomy): domain Eukaryota; kingdom Metazoa; phylum Chordata; class Mammalia; order Artiodactyla; family Phocoenidae; genus Phocoena; species Phocoena phocoena. The sequence continues at coordinate 65,225,122 of NC_089230.1, read as the reverse complement.
GGAGACAAATAACATACTTCTGGCTCCCCCTGTAAAAAATAGTATGACCTCCTTCAATTCTAACACAATAATATTAAGATTTCAACACTGGGGTCTCTTTTTCTCCCCTCACCAGGGACAATAATATATTACACTGGCAATTTTGGCAACTACCCGAGTCCAAGACTCAATGTAGAAGAGCTAATATGTTTGTTTTATCAGCTGGGGAGTACTTTGTTCAAATAAAATAGCTTATAAAACACACGCACACAAGTGCATGCTGGAACTCCCTGGGGAGGTGGGAGGGGTGTCCTATGGATGAGTGTGGACAAAGCCTCCCCCACCCACTTCCCCTTGCAAAGCTTTTCCCCTGGATCCTCCCGCCAGAAGTGAAGAAATCAAATAGAAGCAATCCAAGAATTGAGAAAATAAAACCTTTTCCCAAAGGAAGGTTCCCCCAAATGGTTTTAGGGCAGAGAGTATGAGAACGGCCCCTCCTCTCAGGGTGAAGGCTGATATTCTAGAGGCTGCTGAGTAAGTGTATACAGGCACGTTGCCCTCCCCAGAAAGCCCAGTGCTTTGATTCAGAAAGGCATCCTGAGATGTTTCCCCAACACACATAGTAACAACCACAGACTGGTTCTGCTTATGCCAAATTATTTGGAAAGCTAAGGAACTCTGATTTCTCTCATTTTTAATGTGAATGAAAAACAAGGGAAGATGGTAAGACATTGAAGTGACTCTTTTATTCACGTGCAAAAAAAATGTACATCTTTTTTCTCATAGAGCTAAATAACTCTTAGAGGATCTATCACCTCCTAGCTGGAATATTGCAAGGGGGCTTACAGAGTCTTTTTATTGACTTGGAGTTTATGTTCAAACTTATTCATGAGATGTGATAAGGGTCGTTAGAATTCCCCTGGATACTTGGACTTAAATGTTACAGTTAAAACATTGTTTATTTTTAATAAAGCGAGAATCATAAAAGTATGCCAATAAATTGCCACACGTAGTCTTAGTAGAGAGAGAGGGAAACTTTCATAATGAGGAACAGATTAATCCTCCCTAATTGTAGACTGAATAATTCTACTCGTCTATCACTTTAATGAATTGGTACATTGATAGCAACTTACATTAGAAACTTAATTTCATTGATCAAGTTTCATAGTTATTAAGGACCATAGATGATACTACTATGTCTTCACTCTCCTGAATCTCAGACTTGAAGATGTTGAGACGACCCTAAATCATCTTCCATCACACTTGACCCATATTCCCCTTTAAACCATAAGTAAATTCTCCACTAGCCAAAAATTAGATTTACTTTCAGGGCAACTGATCCCCTCAAACAAGGGAAGAGCAAAGATGTGGCTCTATAATGCCTCCACAATATCTGTTTATTTAAAATTACGATTGCCTTATGATTAGCAAGAAAAGAACAATGCTTCTCTATTGGACTCATCTTGCTTTGCTTGCGTGATTACTGGGAAATACCTCCCTGCTCCTTTCGCTGGACTGCATGATCAGGACCAGAAGTCTATAATGTGTTCAAGACCAGGACAGAAGCTCATAGCAGCTTGGTCAGCGTGGGGCCTCATGGAGGTCTGACTTCGGCTGGGCTGGCAGGTAGGGAGCCTGGCCTCCTCCTACTTCCAGAGCCCACAGTCCTGTGGAACTGCAGATGGAAGGGCTCTCTGCAGAGCATCACAGAATTGATATGAATTTCTGTTGGAGCCTCAGCTTTGTTTTCTGATTCATTTTCCATCTCACAAAGGCAGCTATCTTAATTTGACAAGTGATAAAATCTCAATATTAAATTCTTCCCTCTTCACCATCTCAGGAGGATTGAAGTAGAAATAAATTGTTTACCTAATCGGAAGATGCTGTACCAGGGACAAAACCCTTCTTCTCTCCGATAATACCCTGACGATGTGTCGTTATGTGACAAATCATGTGACAATCAGCTAGACGTTTCTAGCTAGCAAGCTGAATTTAAAGATTCTCCCTTTGTTGCTGTTGGCAAATTAGTGTAATGCATTTCTTTTGCTAGTGTTATGTTGAAGATTAGTGCTTCCAACAAAGAGACAGCCACAAAAGACGATTATTGGCTTTAAAATATTTTTTGACAAATTTCAAATTACACAGTTACCTGTAACAGACAGATGTAACTCCTACATTGAGTAGAGATCACTTGATATGTTGTTGAACTTTAGTTCTTTAAATTATGAAAATGTACTTCTTGGAGAGGTGGGAATGACCTTTTCTGAACACTTCTAATTTATTCTCTGCTTGGAGGAGAGAAAACTACTTTAGATAAACCATCTGGAAAACTTCTAATTTGTTCTATGAAAAAATAAACATTCTGCTCAGTAGAAATAACCCAACTGGCACGTCTTCTTTCCATTTGGATTATTTCTTATCTAGCCTTTATTATTGTTGTAAATTGAGTGCTTACATCTGAACTCGGCACCACATAAAATACAGAGGACAGCTTCCATCCCGCCCTTCTAGAAAATGTTTTAGAGTAGTGTAAAGATAAATAGGTATCTGTATGTAGTTGGCCAAAGCAAAGTGAAGACTAAGGAGAAATGTGTAAATTATGTGGTTATTTGTCCTTTCATACCCACAGATTTTAACACGAGGGTCACCTTGTTTAAATATATATTAGCACCAGACAGATTTTGGTGAGGAAACTTCTTGGTGCTATATGCAACTTAAAAATTTAAACACATTTAAGGAATGTCAAATTTGCCACACATCAATTGTTAGCATCATTGTGTGTTTTCTTTGTTCCTGACCCTGTACTAAATGCCTTAAATGGGCTAATGAAATGGACAGTAGTATCATCCCATTTTACAGATTTTAAGAGGTCCAGACAGATAAACCAACTTACTAGATCGTGAACCTAATAAGTTTTAGAACTTGGACTTGAATCTAGGAATTCCGTTCCCAGAGACTGTTAACTCAAATGCGATTCTGCTGGAAGCTTTTATGAAAGAGCAAGTGAGTTTTAAGGATAGAAGGATACACTCAGCCAAACGATACTGTTTTAAATTCTATAGCTTTAATTTGAAAGACTTTATACATGGACTTTTGCTATGGTATACAGTCAGTGGACATAATGTAAGTATATGTAAAATAGTGTGAGTGTACATAGATGGTAACTTATTACCTTTTAAGAAGTAGAAGTGAAATAAAACAAAATGTGATAGCAAATAGGCGTGAATTCAGGAGCTGCTGAGACAGTACAGGAGCAGCACACTGGTTGAAATGGAGGTGGTTTACAGGTGGCATTGTGGTCAGAATCTTGCCCCAATGACCCAGTTGCTGAGGTTGAATGGGCAGAGCTGGGCGGAGACACATGCCATGTTAAACACTCCCAAATGAATCCTCTCCTTTCCATCTCCACTGTTATGGTTTATTCCTTTTATTTCTGTCCATGTTTAGGTCAAAAGGCTCATTGCTGTGTTCCTTCCTCTGGTTTTCCATCTCTCTGACCCCTAATACACCAATCCATTCTCCACACTGCTGCCTGAATGAGTTCTATACAATTCAATTCTTCTTCTCACATTTTTCTATTTAAAATTCTTCAATTGCTTCCCATTGCCTTCAGGACAAAACCCAAACTCCTCAGTCTGACATCCAAGGCCTTTCATGTGCAGTAGCTATAAATATCCAAATTACAAACTCTGATGTGCAAAAATGTAACTTTCTTTATTTCAATTACTCAATTTGATTTTTTGTCTTGGAATTCCGTATAATGACAGACAACTTAATCTAGACCCTTTCCAGGTTGCTCTGTCCAAATCACACATTTTTCAGTCAATTCCTGTTTGAAATACAGTCATAATCAGGGTGACTTCTATATGTCTTCTCCCCTGACCACGTGCCTCAGGGGGTTATTCAAAGAGCACCAGGGTGAGTGTGATACAGGGTGCATTGTGTGTGAAATCTGATCTGAATGGATTCCAAACTGGTTTCCCTAGGGATACTGATGTCACGCCCATCTTGGGTCCCTGGAACTGGTGGTCCAACTTCCTTAGATTATTACTGGAAATGGTTCACCCCCAATATGCTGTGCAGTGCCCATGGCAAGTCCCAGAGAATTTTTCTCTCCACTCACTTCATCACCCTGAGGGGCCATTGGAAAGTTCAGTATCCTTGTTTATTTCAACAAAGAGGAGTTAGAGACTCAGCAGGGCTCTCTCTGGAATTCTTTCTTCCTGGACCCATCCCACCTCCCTGTATATACCCCCTCACCATGCCCTTGTGTCAAGGGGTGCATTGGTGAGGTAGAGTTCCAGAAGTAAAGAGATACTACTTCCGAATTCTGAATTCAGATTCTGCTAAATCAACAAATGTGAAGAACTGGTAAATAAATTATCATGTTCCTAGGTTATCTGAGGGTGGGGCAAAGTGGATCCTACAGTACATCTAACTCCCCTCTCCTCTCCAAACATGCTCTCCTCCCAGGTTGAAGGACATTCCTGCTCTTGGTGTGCGAGCCAGGAAAGGACTCTTTCAATTTGATGGTGTCTTCTTTCAAACTTATTCTGTTTTATACTCTTCTCACAGTTACTTCAGGCTGGAAGTGGAAATCTGGTGCATTTGTTCAGCCTAATAATTCCTATCTGGGTGAGCCGGTCTTCATGTTTTGAGTGGGAGATGCTGCTGGGACAGCGCTAGGAGAAGAATTGTTGAGAATCCACAGTGAATATTCCAGATTATTATTGCATCACACACATTGACTTCCAGTTTACAGTTTCTAGCTGCATCTGTTTCAATTATCCAGCTTGCAACACACATATGTGTACATGTACTTCATCTGGGTAACTTTTAATTATCTTATAATATTCAGCAAAGGGATCGCCATACAACCTGTGAAATCTGATTGTCTTCTCGGACTGCCCACCCCACATCAGCCTGAATTTGGTGTCCTTCCTATTGTTTCCATAGCAGCTTTCATTTATCTTCATTATGACACTATAATGTATTAACATTTTACTTGTTATTTTTCTCAGTAGGCTGTGAACTCTTTCAGAACTCTTATTTTATCTCTTGGTAACCCCATACTCCCAATCCCTCACACTTTTCCCAATTACTGACATTTACTAGTTCTTTGTATATGTTGGATTGGATGAACGAACAAATGATGAGCAAATTGGAGCGTGAATAATTCAGAAGAATGTAGGGAAGTGGTCCTCAAATAATTTTTTTCTTTGCATACTCCATAAAAGAATGTTGAACATTATTTATCTTCTTGCATCTTTTTAAGGTTGATATTTTAATATCTTCAATATAAGTTTAGATAATTTTAAAGGGTATAATGGTCAGAATGCACTAAATATTGAGATTTTAAAATAAAACTGTTGTATTGTTTTAAGCGCATCAAATGGAGTACAAATAACACAGTGATTTGCTATCTTCCACTGTTCATTTAAACAATACATGAACAAGTGCTTCTTAAATAGGTGGAATTTTTATACCTTTCCTTTGTCTCCCTGAACTTATGTTTCAATTCCAAGTTCCTTCACAGACTTTTATTCTAAAGTAATATCCTCTAATGTTTGGAAGTTTTTATGGATCATCTATCATTTCCTTATAATCCAAAAAAAAAGTGTGGATTGAAAATTTAATTGTTTCTATTAACTTCCTGTGGCCATTTTTTAAAATGGTCTTGCTTGCATTATTACAACCATTATTAGTAATATATACTTGATCAAAGCATAGTAAGTAAGAAATTTTGATAATAAAAATAAAATTTATTGAGGCTGCATCTCCTAATAAAAACTATTGGAGCATGTGCTTCTATTAAAGGAGCTGAAAAATTATTCCTTTGTCTGGCACTCTAGAGGTATTCACATGATCGTAAAATACCAGCTGAGCGAGAGGTACATCTTTTATTTCCAAGTGGGAGAAATGTGATTCTGAAAGGAGATGTGGGAAAGGAGAACTTGAGGTCTGACCCTTTCTTGGCAGATCACTTTTGCAAAGAGAACATATGAAATTTGAGGATCTGGAAGCTGGACTTCTTAAATCTGTTTTTAGACAGTCAACAGAAAACCTTTGTAGCTGTATGTGGACCTGAGTTAAAGTCAGAACACTGATCTAGAAGATGCTGGTATTGTTTAATAAGTAGAAATCGTAGAAGTTTTAGCTGATAAAATGTATTTACTTTTAAATAATGCTAAACAAATAAGTAGGGTCACATTTCTCTGACGATATTTTGAACAATGGAGTGAATGAATCAAAAAGGATTCTTTTATATCAATACATTCATGGATTCTATGCAAGTAGAGAACCCTGCACTACATAATAATACTTTGGGGCTTTCCTGGTGGCACAGTGGTTAAGAATCTGCCTGCCAATGCAGCGGACATGGGTTCGATCCCTGGTCTGGGAAGATCCCACATGCCATGGAGCAACTAATCCTGTGTGCCACAACTACTGAGCCTGAGCACCACAACTACTGAAGCCCACGTGCCTAGAGCCCATGCTCCGCAACAAGAGAAGCCACTGCAATGAGAAGCCCGTGCACCACAACGAAGAGTAGCCCCCGCTCTCCGCAACTAGAGAAAGCCTGCGTGCAGCAACGAAGACCCAACACAGCCAAAAACAAATAAATTAAAATAAAATAAAATTTTAAAAATGCTTTATTCTTCTGAGTAAGGATATTTTCAGATAACCTATAGTTATTTCTTGCTTGGCAATTTCCTTTGAAAAGATTATGCTAAGAAGCACTTAAACCTAATTAAAGAGTAAAAACCTCAGAACTAGTAGTTTAATAAGATGCCTACGTTTTGGTTCAAGTTATACATAAATGTATATATTGCTTGTTAAAGAGTTTTTTCATCAGAACCTTTTAAATAAACTGAAAATAGTTTCTTCTATTTTCAACATTTTTTTCCCACCCGCAGTAACATGATTTTGTATGTGTGTTTGCTGTTTCCACACGGCTACCACAGATACATGGACATGTCAGTGCGATACTGGGTGACTCTTAAGTATGCGAATGTAAAAATTCAGCAAAATATACTCAAGTGTGTTATGCATATACTTTATTTGTAAAACTTTCACATATTCCTATAACTGTAATTTTAAAAATATTTCAGTCTTAGTTGAATGCCTTCTTATATTTTATTGTGGCCTCTGCATTCCCTTCCCCTACCATGTCCCACTTAACTCATTTCAGCCGTTTTTTTTTTTTTTTTTTTTTGCGGTACGCGGGCCTCTCACTGTTGCGGCCTCTCCCGGTGAGGAGCACAGGCTCCGGACGCGCAGGCCCAGCGGCCATGGCTCACGGGCCCAGCCGCTCCGCGGCATGTGGTCTCTTCCCGGACTGGGGCACGAATCCGCGTCCCCTAAATCGGCAGGCGGACTCTCAACCACGGCGCCGCCAGACCCCACCAAAACAGCACTGCGCCTGGGCTTTACCCTTAGAGTGTAAATGAGAAAGTGAAGGGCATGAGGCATAAGAACATCTCACCTCTTACTGATCCACTACTGTCAGCCTCTAAAGGGTCATGTCTTATAAGTATAATGGTGGTTGAATGTGTTCACCTACACGATAGGCCAGACCAAAACTCTAGCTGTAAACAGTATGTGGGTCGAATTTAAAAATGATACAAACGGGCTAATCTCTGGGGATCTCAGAAGGAGAGAAGTGTGAATGAGAAGGCCCTGAAGACCTGCAACTTTCTCTATGATATTATCTTACCAGGAAATCCTGGCCCATAGGGCCTAATTGGAGCTCCCTAGAGGACAATCTTGACTCCCAGCCCTTCTAACACTTACAGTCCAGGTAGACCCCTGGCCAAAGCCAAGGGCACCCCAGCAGCTTAGCGTTGGTCCTCGTTCTCCGTGGTTGACAGGTATGAGCTTAGTAAGAGCAATGAGCGCTCCCCAGTTCACATTATGGTGGTCAGGGGGTGGTGGGAGGGGAGGAAGGGGAAGGTTTATAAATTCCCTGTGGAAGTTCATGAAAAACATATGTAGTTAGGGTATTTCATCTTATTCCCTTCACAAATATTAATAGTATAGCCTTATATTAATTTATTAGACATTACGATGCTTTTGTATCATAGACTAGGACTTTCCCCCTCATTTATAATCATTTTTCTCCTAAGCAGAAATATTTTATAAATTTTAAGGAGTGGATTTTAAGAATAATTGTACAGAGAAAACTCAATTTATGTGTTGGTTAATGCCTATATGTATAAGTGTGTGTTTGTGTTTGTGTGTATACTTATACATGTACACATGTACACAAATATATATACACACATGTGTGTACACACATATAAATTTAAATTGAAGATGAGTTGTCAACAGAAGAAGAGACACTTGGATTCTCTAAGCACTGGTACTCTGGCTTCTAATTTGACACCTACTTTTTTCTGTACATTGCAGACAGATCTTTTGGATCTACATATTGAGACCTCTGCCCCTGCCACACGATGAATCATGGAAAGAAGATTCATAAATAACTAAGTTATAACAAATTATTGATTAAGATATGGTCATGCCACAATTTGCAAAGAGAAGATAGTATACAATGTGAATGGCTGGGAGAGTGGATTCTGGAAAGGACAGCAGTGGGAAGGGGCAGTATTGACAGCTCATTGTTCAGTCAAGTCTTTCTCCTTCCTGGGCACATGGCTGACCAGACTCCCCTGAGGCAAAGTGTGAACAGTTGAATGTGAGGGAAAGTGAGTAGCAAATTTTGGGTCACTTGCCTAAAAGGAAGTCCCTCTCCCTGGACTTCCTCCATTTTCCTTTCTCTTGATTCGGAACAAGGAGATGCCCACATCCAGCTTCAACCATGCAGACGAGGACAGGGCCGTGGAGATGGTGGGGACATAAGATAGAAGGAACTTGAGTTCCTGAATGACTTTAACCCCATTGCCTTTTTAAGTAAGGTCACTTTATTTTTGGATCTCTTTGGTGCCACTACGTTTACAACTCTAAAAAGGTTCAGGATGAGTCTGTAGTGAAGAAGAAAGTCTCTGGGTAATGTGATTCCATGTGATCGATATACCAAAAAACTTGGATCTTTCGGAAAGACTATGGATACAGGAAAAGATAGATAAAACAAGCTCGTAGAAGAGATGAACATTTTTAAAGAAATGCTGAGAGAAGAGCTTGTGGAGGAAGTTAGGAGAACTGGTAAGCAACTTCATGCCCAAAGACGGGAGAAAATAATTTGGGGCCTTAGAGCCATGCTTCTCATACATGAATGTGTATCAGAATCACAGGGATGGTTTGTTAAAACACAGATTGCTGGACCACACCCCAGAGTTTCTGATTCCGTAGGTCTAGAGTAGAACCTGAGATTTGCATTAGTAAAAAGATCTCTGGTGTTACTGATGCTGTTGGTTGGTTGGAGTGACCTTTTGAGAACCACGGCTAGAGAGTCTAGGGAGACTTGGAACATTTTCCAACTGGTCTGTAGGTTTTTTTCAGAGAAGTGTCTTGACCCACCACTCATCAAGGGGTTTGGCAGCCAGACTGAAAAGACCACTCTAATCACACATTGGATGCTGCCCAGGGGGTTGAAAGAAGACCCCTGCGTCTGTGAAAGCCAAGCCTTCACAAACCTCTGCCAAAATGAACTGAGATAGTGAGATTATGCACCTGTTATCTGTTAATTCTGTTTAGAATTTGACCTTAAACATCCTTTGCATTTATAATAAAAGAATGTTGTTTTCACATAATACTGAGTGAGCTTTCTGTCTTCGAGGAAAATCTGTAAAGAAAAGGGGAAATGGCTGTGGCTATTGGTCTTTGGAGGAGAAACCATTCTGCAAAATTAACTCAAGAACACAGGACGTGGAGAAATTGAAGCAGGAAGTCTTTTTATTGTGGTGACTTTCCTGAACTTTATTGTCTTTCTATTAAATATAAATGATTGAGGATTTGCCCGCAAGTGAAAACTAGAAATTATTGTTTATGCAGATTCTGAGCTGACAACTTGTTTCACGGGCTGTTTCTGCCAAGTCTGAAATCCATATTCAGTATTCAGAAGACGAGCTTTTGACTATGCATTCTTGGTCTGACAATCACACTGCAGATGTTGGTCCCTAGAATGCGACACTGCTGTTCATTGCCACTGTAACAGTAACATTTCTTAAAAAGGCTATAGTAATAATAATAAGAGTAGTAGCAGTAGTAACTTTTAATGATCCCCCAAATACATACATGCGGAATATTAGATGTACATATTTATAAAATGCTTTAGTATTAATTCAAATTCATTTGTACTATAAACCAATATAGAGATTTTAAAGTTATAATACTCTCACAGGGAAAACTTGATGCCCCCAGCTAATCACTGTTTTCCTTGATGTAGCTTGTGTAGGATATGCACTTGGACTCAGAATGTCAGAACTTGCTTTAGCTGACTCAGAGATTGCTTCTGTAAATGCCTTCTTTTGCAACCATGAAAACCCTCATTTTGTGGGGCACTCATTATTCTTTATTTTAACCACCTAAACATTTCTTGTATCTTTTTGTTTATGTGACTATTGTCCATCTTTCCTAACAGACTGCTAGGAACCATAAGTGAGGCATCATGTAAATTGCATTCATCAAGGTATCCTGAATGCCTTACACAGCATCTGGCTCCTCGGAGGACAAACATTTGCTAAGTAAGGACTAACTGAAAACAGGAGCTATAGGTTGACTAATTTTATGCTAGTTAATTAAGTACATACATATTTGTGTGTGTGACTTATGTGTATGTACACACACACACACCACCTCGCATAGCACTTCCTTACTATAAATTTTGCTGTGTTTTAACTGAAATCAGCTATTTCCCTTCATTATTAACATACATACAAGAATAATGATAGTCTTTAACAGTTCATATTTCCTGCACCCAACTGTTATTGCTGAGTGGTTCTGTATCTCTATATTCAGTGAGTTATATGAAAAAGTTTACATAACCTTTAGCTCTTTGAGACACACAGGCTTGGGACATGTCTTTTATTTGCAGTGTTTTGCCCCTGCTGAAAGGTTTTTCTGTTGGTTTTTGTCCTTGGATGGAACTATTTGGAAAATGTCCTTTTGCCTTTTAGTTTTGGTTAAGCAAGAATCTCTTCCTTTGTAGTTATTTTTCCTTTTTTTTTTTTTTTTTTGGTTATAACAATGTTTCAGAATCTTCTGTTCTTTTTCAAAAAACATTTGATCGTGAGGGAACTGGAATGTTACATTCAAAAATTGAACACCTCATCCTGAGAAATGAAAAGCTTTGAAATGGACGTATCCAATATCCTTGCATTTAGACTGGAGCTCAGAGTCTGGACTGACTTGAAAGCTGAGACATCAAAAGTATACAATTTAGCTGAGTTTTCTCAAACTAATCTTTAAGACAGCTAAAATGCAAGCTTTGCTCATTGGCCTCTTTTGAGTTCCAGTATCTTGTTCAACTTTTGAATCATAAGAATAAAGGTTTTATTGGAAATTATCAGTTAATTGAACCATGGCTTTTGTATTAATAAGAACGAAGAGACAGACAAATAACAACAAAATTTAGGATAATTTTAACATTTTCAAAGTAATTTCATCACTTGTTAATTTAAGTAACTTAAATTTAATAATCTTTTCTTTGAATTATCACATAATCGATATGTTTAATATTTTTTTAATTTTTATTTATTTATTTTTTAACATCTTTATTGGAGTATAATTTCTTTACAATGGTGTGTTAGTTTCTGCTTTATAACGAAGTGAATCAGCTATACGTATACATATATCCCCATATCCCTTCCCTCTTGTGTCTCCCTCCCACCCCTCTAGGCGGTCACAAAGCACCGAGCTGATCTCCCTGTGCTATGTGGCTGCTTCCCACTAGCTATCTATTTTACATTTGGTAGTGTATATATGTCCATGCCACTCTCTCACTTTGTCCCAGCTTACCCTTCCCCGTCGCCATATCCTCAAGTCCATGCTCTACCTCTGCCTCTTTATTCCTGTCCTGCCCCTACGTTCTTCAGAACTATTTTTTTTAGATTCCATATATATGTGTTAGCATACGGTATTTGTCTTTCTCTTTCTGACTTACTTCACTCTGTATGACAGACTCTAGGTCTATCCACCTCATTACAAATAGCTCAATTTCATTTCTTTCTATGGCTGAGTAATATTCCATTGTATATATGTGCCACATCTTCTTTATCCATTCATCTGTTGATGGACACTTAGGTTGCTTCCATGTCCTGGCTATTGTAAATAGAGCTGCAATGAATATTGTGGTACATGACTTTTTTTGAATTATGGTTTTCTCAGGGCATATGACCAGCAATGGGATTGCTGGGTCGTATGGTAGTTCTATTTTTAGAACTATGGTAAGGAACCTCCATGCTGATCTCCATAGTGGCTGTATCAATTTACATTCCTCTTGCACTGTTGGTGGGAATATATTTTTTAACTCAGCGTATACCAGAGAGTTTGATGATGTATTATACTGTCTAAATAGCTATTTGAATTATCACATAATCAATATGTTTAATATTTTTTAAATTTTTATGTATTTATTTCTTAACATCTTTATTGGAGTATAATTTCTTTACAATGGTGTGTTAGTTTCTGCTTTATAACGAAGTGAATCTAACCATTGTTATTACTTTAACTGACAGCAGAAAGTTTATAAAATTTTGTTCAAAGAATCTAATACACTATATTTTTACATCTTAGCTATTTTTCTTTTGTTTTTATTATAAAAATTTTCTAGTATCAATATATGGCTGCGTGCTCTTTTTTAGAAAAAAAAATTTTCATTATGTGGTATACATTCGTTGTAAAAACATGTCTGATAGACAATATTAATATATTTCTTTAACAGGACACGTTCCTATAAAATTATATTCTGTCTCTTTTCCAGGATGGCTACTTTCATGGTTTTTTTTTAAATCAACTTTTAATATTTTACTTATGGACTTTTCTTTATTCTTTTCTGAATATCAGAAATGCCTCTTTCTTTTCCCATTACACTCAAGTTAAATCATTCCTGGAAATGCCACTAAACTCCCTGCTTTTATGAGAAACACCTTTAACAAACCACTTTCTTGTGATTTCCAATTGAACATATTGTTTATATCGTGCTTTTGCCACATTTTACACAACAGATATTTTAAAGCAACTACTGTTTTCTCCTGAAGTTATAAACAATCTCAGGTGATTTTTGTAACTTGCTAACAAAATAGATGCACATAAAATTGTGAAAACACAGACTGTATAAAAAATAAAGCATTAGAATCTCACAAGTGAATTACTTTTAGTGAAGTGGAAGTAAAGAATAATACAGATTGACATGCTTCAGTGATATTCAGAGTATTTGGTGAGTACTTTTGGTGCAGTGAGGTGGAGTCCAAGCAGAGTGACAATTTTATTGAGATATAAGTGGCACATATTATAATTCAAAGTTGCTGAAGGAACTTACAGGGCAGGGCACAAGGGAAGTGAAAGCTTTGTGTGGGGCATGGGGGTGGAGGAAGACAGCTCTGTGGATGTTCACCAGTTCACTACAGGTTTTCACTCCAGCACAGGGCTCCACATGAAGAGGAGAAACTTCCGAGACTTTGCAGAGAGAGGGTTCCGCAGGGATAGGGGCTCAACGGAGCTGCCACCGGATGTGAAGTACTGAGAGATGGTGGGGTTCTGGCACAGCGGGGGTGGAGAGACTTCACTGAGTACTCTGGTAAGAAGGCCAAAGTTTCCAGGTAAGAACAATTCCTAGGGTAAGGGTCATACTCTAAGAGCTAAAACTCTTAGAACCAAACCGAGCTACAACTACCCTAATAAAGAATAAAGGCGAGTCATTCAGGGACCCAGGGTTCTTCCATCTTGTATCTCTTTCATCTTCAGCACTGGGCTCTCAAGGTCATCATGCTGTTTGTATCAAGCAGCTGGAAGGAGAAAAAGATGAAGATCGCATGTGGGAGATTGGTCAGAGCCAGGCATGGAAGAAGTCCATGTTATTGGTGTTTAGATCCCATTATTTAAGAACACAAGCTCATGTCCATGCCAAACTCCACGCAAAACTGGGAAATATGGTCTGGCTTTAAGCCAGTAAGGAATGGAATTAACTCTCATGTGTAATTAGCCAATCTCTATGCATAAGAGGTGTGGAGGGCCTGTCGGTAGCTGGGGAAGGGAGAGAGGCTGGAGGGTTTCCCTGCCTGTGGAAACATGATCCACTCTGGATCATTCATCTGGTCTCGGACCCAGGAGCAGGCATGTTCTGCTCAAGAGTACCTGCCCGACCCTTTCCCTTCCATCCTCAGAGAGAAAAATTTCCAAAATTGTATGAACTTATGTTAAGTGCTCTCACTGTGGACAAATACTCTGCTGGCTCCAGAAAGTTCATTTTCCACGAGCCAGCATATCAGCTGCTTTGACTTACGTTTGCCATAGGTCCAGATAGATGGAACTACAAATGCCTTCTGTAGGGCTTCTGCTGTCAGCAAGAAGAAGCCGAGCATCTGAACCCTGGCCTTTTCTGACTCCAAGTATGTGCCTAAATTCCTTGCCCATCCAAACACACAATAAATCGTACACAGGTACTTTAGACACTTAACAATTTGATATTTATGGTCATTTGAGAGTTTAGTCTGTGAGTATATAGAAATGGGTCAAAATACATAATACACGTATTTCTAGAAGATGAATGTAAGGAAAAAAATATTTCAGAAGGCATCTGGCACAGTGGATTCTTTTAACGTTATCAGTCCAGTTTATTACCAAAGAATCTGACACACGTTCTCTGTTTTGCTTCTACTGGCACAGGAGAAAGGTGGGGGGATGGGAAGGGAGGGGAAGAGTGAAAGAATATCAAGCAGATGGAAATCAAACCTCCAGTGCAGGCAGCGTATGGGGCACAAATGGCCATTCCCGGTAAACTCGGGAAGAGCCTCCTTTTGTCTTTGTTGATGGCAATGATCCCATTCGTGTGGAACACTGGAGCCCATTTAGATTAAGTGTCTCTCCAGCCTGGTTCCTAAGCTCTTGAAGATCCTAAGAGCAGAGAACAGAATGATGCCAGGGAGCTTATCCTGAGCTTTGAAGAGATTATCCCCCAGGCTGGCTGGCAGGCCGGCCAAAGGTGACCTGCCTGTTTATCTCAGGGCACTCCACACCGGTGGAGATCATCAACACCATTATGGCCCATAGCCCCCGTAAATGCCCTTTAAGCAGCTTTAGATAGAAGGTCTATGGCTTGGGCTTGGAGCAGAAAATTTCATCACCACGATTTCTCTGCTGGGCCCTTGTTTAGAAACATTGCTCACGTCTTTTGGTTTGACAGGAAAACAGCAGCTGTTTCCTGATCATGCGGCCATCTGTTCTTTATGGCTTATATTATTAACGTTTACAAGGGCTAATTGGTATTTTGCAGTGACTAAGGTGATTGATCGAGAAATACCCAACTATGTTCCTCATAATGTCTGCCTTAAAAACGCCAAAGGTAACAGGAATTACTTAATATTACCTCCACTCCGACTGTGATGTGGTTCTCCTGACCAAATTCTCTCAGTTTTAATAATCAGAAAGCAAGATGAAAATAATTACTTTTCTTGTTTTAAGTTAAATCTGCTTAGCCAAATTCCTTCCTGGTCAGTCCACATGAAGCCTCCATGACTGGGGCGGTCCGTAACAATCTCTTTTTCACTTAATAAGTATTTCAAATAGGCCTGGCATTTAAAAATCTATTATTATTAATTATGTGTATATTTATTTATTTATTATTTTTATGTTTGCCATTATGTCCTTTGTGCTAGGTTAGTGTCTAAGTAATATGCTTTCTTGAAGGCTAGGACTGTATTTTATAATTCTATCTTTTCGCCTCACCATATAACATATTGAACAATGGCCGGCCCTTAGTGAATACATCCTAAATGTTTAAGAACAGACAGCTGTGGTGTGAGCCAATTCTAAATGATAAGATAATAGTAGAGATTCTGTTTTTGGATTTGAAGAGTGTAAACTGTTAAAATTGCTGGTTTATACAACTAACATTTATTGAAAACTTCCCAGGTACAGTCATTTTGCCTGAATTACTATAATACCCCTTGCTTCCTTGTGTGTCTTTAGCCTTTTATTCCTGAGTTCATTCTCCGTATCGCAACTAGAGTGCATGATCCTTCAATGATGCAAATCCCTTCACTTTATTAACCTGATTAAAATCTTTCAATAGTTCCTTATGTATTTCAAGATGAAGTGCAAACTGCTTGGCATGACACTGAGAATTCATCATGATCTGGCTCCTGTAGGCCTCCCTGCCCTTGCCATATTTTTGAGTTTTATCCAATTACATGTAAGTCTTTATTTATGTTATGGTCCCTCATGTCTCCTTCCTCTGCACAGGCTCCTCTCTCTGCCTAGAAGGTATTTCTCTCTTTTTTCATCTGGAAAAAACTCTCTCAGACCATAAAGAGTTGTCAAAAGTGTCTTCCTCCAACCTCCACCCCTCCACTGGCACTGGATTATATCCCATCCCTGTGTTCTCATAACACTCGGTACATCAATACCCATCTCTCTGCACCATGTTGATCGCATACTACTTTGCCTTCCTGTTATGCTTTAAGCTCTAGAGTTTAAGAGACATCCTTATTTCTCTCTTTCCAGAGTAATCACAGAATCTGGCATCCGTAGTTTTTCAATAAATGTTGGGTGAAGATTTATAAATAAAAAATTAGAGCAGCAACATTATTAACTGCTAATCCTTTTTTTAGCACTTAAAATGTAAGTGTAAAGTGTTTATCATTTTCATTATCTCATTTAATCTTTATAATAACCCTTGGAGGAAAGCACAACTATTTTTTTCTCCACTGTATACCCTAGTCTATGCTTAAACCAAAGAAGTGTCTCAATAAATATGTGCTGAATAAACCCTCATAAGAATTCTCTAATACAGGTACTACAAACATAACCATTTAATTGAGATCACACTTAGTTTTAAAGAAGTTAAATAATTTGTTCAATATCTGATGCTGCTAAATATGAGATTCAGGATTTGAACCAAGATGATTTCCACAACCCATGTGCTTGACCACTTTTAGGTAGTACATCTCACGTATAAGTAAATTCTAGATTCTGAGAGAAAGAAGAATACGCATATTAAGACAAAAGTATAATTATGCTAAAGCATTTCTAATCTATATTACAAGACAGAGTGATGAAGTTCATACTCAAAAAGTAAATGAGATGTGATCAGTTGGCAGTGAAGTGCACCAGAATTCTTCTCTTGGATGTAAGGAAAAACTAATGGATAAGAAGTATTAAACTGAACCTTGAATAGTATCAAAGACATATAGCTAAGGAAAGCCATACTCAACTTTGGGATCATGTACAAAATGCGTAGATTTTCTCGGTATGATCAGGGTAGAGAGAGTGTGACAGGAGTGGACATGATGGGAGAATAAAGGAAATGCTATCAGTTGAAATCACAGAGCTGAGGAAATGCCTTGAATTATATGCTTAAAAACTTTTGAACTTCATTTTATAAATACTGATTAAGGGATTTTGGGAAACAAAAATGGACTAAAAGACACCTGATCTCTGATTTACTAAATTATACGAGGGCTACCTTGGAAGATAAAGAGATGAGAAGCTGTCCATTAGGAGACTACTGCAAAGTCCAGGTGAGAAATGACAACGGTTCAAATAAATCAAGGGCAGTGAGGATGGAAATAAAGGCGTAGTTATAAGCTGTATTGCAGATTGAGTCCACTGGATTTTAGTGACAGGATGACTATAGAGTATAAAGGAGAGGAAAGACATCATAATGAATTTTGCAGCTTGTGTTATCATAAAGCCTTGAGCTGCTTCATTAGAATTGATTTAGGATATTGTCTCTCATCAGAGAACCATATTGTAACCATAGTAACATTATTTATTACTGAAATGCATTTATATTGCACCTGATTCCAAAGGTTATATGACAACCCATACTAACAATAATAGGCTTTGTGTTTTCAAAAAGCAAGACAATTATTCTTTTCTTGCCAGAAAGAGCAGACTCAATTTTTACGTATCAGTTTCTTCTTAAGGAAATTGCATTTTCTTTCTGCTTCTTTTCTAATATCAGGTGTCTGATAGTTAGCAAATCAAAATCTGGCATTCAGTAATTTGGAAACTACCAAAATCCAATGAATAGTGTGGGCAACAAAGACGTTGGAAAGGAGACTGATGTCAGGTGTTTCCGGTCAGAAAACAGAGAAGAGAATCAAAGAAGAGATACAGGCATGCTCCAGTTTGACATTTATGAAAGTCAGGGTTATGGAAGCTTCATAAGTTGTTTTTTTTTTAACATTTTTATTATAGTATAATTGCTTTAAAATGGTGTGTTAGTTTCTGCTTCATAACAAAGTGAATAAGTTATACATATACATATATCTCCATATCTCTTCCCTTTTGCTTTTCCCTCCCTCCCACCCTCCCTATCCCACCCTTCTAGCTGGTCACAAAGCACCGAGCTGATCTCCCTGGGCTATGCGACTGCTTCCCACTAGCTATCTAGTTTACATTTGGTAGTGTATACATGTTCATATATACACTACCACTCTCTCACTTTGTTCCAGCTTACCCTTCCCCCTCCCAATGTCCTCAAGTCCATTCTCTAATAGGTCTGCGTCTTTATTCCCGTCTTGCCCCTAGGTTCTTCATGACTATTTTTTTTCTTTTAGATTCCATATATATGTGTTAGCATATGGTATTTGTTTCTCTGACTTACTTCACTCTGTATGACAGACTCTAGGTCCATCCACCTCACTACAAATAACTCAATTTCATTTCTTTTTATGGCCGAGTAATATTCCATTGTATATATGTGCCACATCTTCTTTATCCATTCATCTGTCGATGGAAACTTAGTTTGCTACCATGTCCTGGCTATTGTAAATAGAGCTGCTGCAATGAACATTGTGGTACATGACTCTTTTTGAATTATGGTTTTCTCAAGGTACATGCCCAGTAGTGGGATTGCTGGGTCGTATGGTAGTTCTATTTTTAGTTTTTTAAGGAACCTCCATACTGTTCTCCATAGTGGCTGTTTCAATTTACATTCCCACCAACAGGGTATGAGCGTTCCCTTTTCTGCACACCCTCTCCAGCATTTATTGTTTGCAGATTTTTTGATGATGACCGTACTGACTGGTGTGAGATGATATCTCATTGTAGTTTTGATTTGCATTTCTCTAATGATTAATGAAAAGCATTCTTTCATGTGTTTGTCGGCAATCTGTATATCTTCTTTGGAGAAATGTCTATTTAGGTCTTCTGTCCATTTTTGGATTCAGTTATTTTGTTTTTTTGATATTGAGCTGCATGAGCTGCTTGTAAATTTTGTGATTAATCCTTTGTCAGTTGCTTCATTTGCAAATATTTTCTCCCATTGAGGGTTGTCTATTCGTCTTGTTTATGGTTTCCTTTGCTGTGCAAAAGCTTTTAAGTTTCATTAGGCCCCATTTGTTTATTTTTGTTTTTATTTCTATTTCTCTAGGAGGTGGGTCAAAAAGGATCTTGCTGTGATTTATGTCATAGAGTGTTCTGCCTATGTTTTCTTCTAAGACTTTGATACTCTCTGGACTTACATTTAAGTCATTAATCCATTTTGAGTTTATTTTTGTGTATGGTGTTAGGGAGTTTTCTAACCTCATCCTTTTACATGTACCTGTCCAGTTTTCCCAGCACCACTTATTGAAGAGGCTGTCTTTTCTCCATTGTATATTCTTGCCTCCTTTATCAAAGATAATGTCTTGGTTACTGTAGCTTTGTAGTATAGTCTGAAGTCAGGGAGGCTGATTACCACAATTCCGTTTTTCTTTCTCAAGATTACTTTGGCTATTCGGGGTCTTTTGTGTTTCCACACAAATTGTGAATTTTTTTTTTCTAGTTCTGTGAAAAATGCCATTGGTAGTTTGATAGAGATTGCACTGAATCTGTAGATTGCTTTGGGTAGTAGAGTCATTTTCATAATGTTGATTCTTCCAATCCAAGAACATGGTATATCTCTCCACCTTTTTGTATCATCTTTAATTTCCTTCATCAGTGTCTTATAATTTTCTGCATACAGGCCTTTTGTCTGCTTAGGTAGGTTTATTCCTAGGTATTTTATTCTTTTTGTTGCAATGGTAAATGGGAGTGTTTTCTTAATTTCACTTTCAGAATTTTCATCATTAGTGTATAGGAATGCCAGAGATTTCTGTGCATTAATTTTGTATCCTGCTACTTTACCAAATTCATTGATTAGCTGTAGTAGTTTTCTGGGGGCATCTTTAGGATTCTCTAGGTATAGTATCATGTCATCTGCAAACAGTGACAGCTTTACTTCTTCTTTTCCTATTTGGATTCCTTTTATTTCTTTTTCTTCTCTGATTGCTGTGGCTAAAACTTCCAAAACTATGTTGAATAATACTGGTGAGAGTGGGCAACCTTGTCTTGCTCCTGATCTTAGTGGAAATGGTTTCAGTTTTTCAGCATTGAAGACAATGTTGGCTGTGGGTTTGTCATATATGGCCTCTATTATGTTGAGGAAAGTTCCCTCTATGCCTAGTTTCTGCAGGGTTTTTATCATAAATCGGTGTTGAATTTTGTCAGAAGCTTTCTCTGCATCTATTGAGATGATCATATGGTTTTCTTCAATTTGTTAATATGGTGTATCACAATGATTGATTTGCGTATATTGAAGAATCCTTGCATTCCTGGGATAAACCCCACTGGATCTTGGCGTATGATTCTTTTAATGTGCTGCTGGATTCTGTTTGCTAGTATTTTGTTTAGGATTTTTGCATGTATGTTCATCAGTGATATTGGTGTGTGATTTTCTTTATTTGTGACATCATTGGTTTTAGTATCAGGGTGATGGTAGCCTTGTAGAATGAGTTTGGGAGTGCTCCTCCCTCTGCTATATTTTGGAAGAATTTGAGAAGGATAGGTGTTAGCTCTTCTCTAAATGTGTGACAGAATTCATCTGTGAAGCCATCTGGTCCTGGGCTTTTGTTTGTTGGATGATATTTAATCACAGTTTCAATTTCAGTGCTTGTGATTGGTCTGTTCATATTTTCTGTTTCTTCCTGGTTCAGTCCCAGAAGGTTGTGCATTTCTAAGAATTTGTCCATTTCTTCCAGGTTGTCCATTTTATTGGCATATGGCTGCTTGTAATAATCTCTCATGATCCTTTGTATTTCTGCAGTGTCAGTTGTTACTTCTCCTTTTCATTTCTAATTCTATTGATTTGAGTCTTCTCCCCTTTTTTCTTGATGAGTCTGGCTAATGATTTATCAATTTTGTTTATCTTCTCACAGAACCAGCTTTTAATTTCATTTATCTTTGCTATAGTTTCCTTCATTTCTTTTTCATTTATTTCTGATCTGATATTTATGATTTCTTTCATTCTGCTAACTTTGGGTTTTTTTAATTCTTCTTTCTCTAATTGCTTTTGGTGTAAGTTTAGGTTGTTTATTTGAGATGCTTCTTGTTTCTTAAGGTAGGATTGTATTGCTATAAACGTCCCTCTTAGAACTGCTTTTGCTGCATCCCATAGGTTTTGGGTCATCATGTTTTCATTGTCATTTGTTTCTAGGTATTTTTTGATTTCCTCTTTGATTCTTCAGTGATCTCTTGGTTATTAAGTAGTGTATTGTTTAGCCTCCATATATTTGTATTTTTTACAGATTTTTCCTGTAATTGATATCTAGTCTCATAGTGTTGTGGTCAGAAAAGTAAGTGATACGGTTTCAATTTTCTTAAATTTACCACGGCTTGATTTGTGACCCAAGATATGGTCTATCCTGAAGAATGTTCCATGAGCACTTGAGAAGAAAGTGTATTCTGTTGTTTTTGGATGGAATGTCCAAGAAATATCAATTAAGTCCATCTTGTTTAATGTATCATTTAAAGCTTGTGTTTCCTTAATTATTTTCATTTTGGATGATCTGTCCATTGGTGAAAGTGGGGTGTTAAAGTCCCCTACTATGATTGTGTTACTGTCGATTTCACCTTTTACGGCAGTTAGTATTTGCCTTATGTATTGAGGTGCTCCTATGTTGGATGCATAAATATTTACAATTGTTTTATCTTCTTCTTGGATTGATCCCTTGATCATTATGTAGTGTCCTTCTTTGTCTCTTGTAATAGTCTTTGTTTTAAAGTCTATTTTGTCTGATATGAGAATTGCTACTCCAGCTTTCTTTTGAATTCCATTTGCATGGAATATCTTTTTCCATCCCCTCACTTTCAATCCGTATGTGTCCCTAGGTCTGAAGTGGTCTCTTGTAGATGGCATATACATGGGTCTTATTTTTGTATCCATTCAGCCAGTCTATGTCTTTTGGTTGGAGCATTTAATCCATTTATATTTAAGGTAGTATTGATATGTATGTTCCTATTACCATATTCTTAATTGTTTTGGGTTTGTTATTGTAGGTCTTTTCCTTCTCTTGTGTTTCCTGCCTAGAGAAGTTCCTTTAGCAGTTGTTGTAAAGCTGGTTTGGTTGTTCTGAATTCTCTTAGCTTTTACTTATCTGTAAAGCTTTTAATTTGTCCATCAAATCTGAATGAGATCCTTGCTGGATAGAGTAATCTTGTTTATAGGTTTTTCCCTTTCATCACTTTACATATGTCCTGTCACTGCCTTCTGGCTTGCAGAGTTTCTGCTGAAAGATCAGCTGTTAACCTTATGGGGATTCCCTTGTATGTTATTTGTTCCTTCTCCCTTGCTGCTCTTAATATTTTTTCTTTGTACTTAATTTTTGATAATTTAATTAGTATGTGTCTTGGTGTGTTTCTCCTTCGATTTATCCTGTATGGGACTCTTTGTCTTTCCTGGACTTGATTAACTATATCATGTCCCATATTAGGGAAGTTTTCAACTATAGTCTGTTCAAATATTTTCTCAGTCACTTTCTTTTTCTCTTTTTCTTCTGGGACCCCTATAATTCGAATGTTGGTGTGTTTAATATTGTCCCAGAGGTCTCTGAGACTGTCCTCAGTTCTTTTCATTCTTTTTTTCTTTGTTCTGCTCTGTAGTAGTTATTTCCACTATTTTATCTTCCAGGTCATTTATCTGTTCTTCTGCCTCAGTTATTCTGCTATTGATCCCTTCTGGAGTATTTTTAATTTCATTTATTGTATTGTTCATGATTGTTTGTTTGCTCTTTAGTTCTTCTAGGTCCTTGTTTAACGTTTCTTGTATTTTCTCCATTCTATTTCCAAGATTTTGGATTATCTTTACTATCATTATCCTGAATTCTTTTTCAGGTAGACTGCCTACTTCCTCTTCATTTTGTAGGTCTGGAGGGTTTTTTACCTTGCTCCTTCATCTGCTGTGTGTTTCTTTGTCTTCTCATTTTGCTTAACTTACTGTGTTTGGCGTCTCTTTTCACAGGCTGCAGGTTCGTAGTTCCCATTGTTTTTCGTGTCTGCCCCCAGTCTCTAAGGTTCGCTCAGTGGGTTGTGTAGGCTTCCTGGTGTAGGGGACTAGTGTCTGTGTTCTTGTGGATGAGGCTGGATCTTGCCTTTCTGGTGGGCTGGTCTACATCTGGTGGTGTGTTTTGAGGTGTCTGTGACCTTATTATGATTTTATGCAGCCTCTCTGCTAATGGGTGGGGTTGTGTTCCTGTCTTGCTAGTTGTTTGGCATAGGGTGTCCAGCACTGTAGCTTGCTTGTCGTTGAGTGGAGCTCAGTCTTGGTGTTGAGACAGAGCTCTCTGGGAGATTTTCACCATTTGGTATTACATGGAGCCTGGAGGTCTCTGGTGGACCAAAGTCCTGAACTTGGCTCTCCCACCTCAGAGGAACAGTCCTGATGCCTGGCTGGAGCACTAAGAGCTTGTCATCTACACAGCTGAAAATAAAAGGGAGAAAAAAGAAAGAAAGAAAGAAAGAAAAAGATAAAATAACATAAAATAAAGTTAAAAAGTTATTAAAATAAGAACCAAAACAAATTATTTTTTAAATAATTAAAAAAAGAAAGAAAGAAGAGAACAACCAAACCAAATCCAACAATGATAACATGAACTGAAAACTATATAAAAAAAAAAAAAAAGACAGACAGAACCCTAGCATAAATGGTAAAGCAAAGCTATACAGACAAAATCACACACAGAAGCATAAGCGTACACACTGACAAAAGAGAAAAAGGGAGAAGAAAATATATACCATTGCTCCCAAAGTCCACCTCCTCAATTTGGGATGATTCCTTGTCTATTCAGGTATTCCACAGATGCAGGGTACATCAAGTTGATTGCAGAGATTTAATCCACTGCTTCTGAGGCTGCTGGGAGAGCTTTCCCTTTCTCTTCTTTGTTCGCACAGCTCCTGGGTTTCAGCTTTGGATTTGGCCCTGCCTCTCCATGTAGGTCGCCTGAAGGCGTCTGTTCGCTCAGACAGGATGGGGTTAAAGGAGCAGCTGATTCACTAGCTCTGGCTCACTCAAGGCGGGGTGGGGGGGTGGGGGGGTGGGGGTGGAGGTAGGGGCACGGAGTGTGGGGCGAGCCTGCGGCAGCAGACGTCAGTGGGACATTGCACCAGCCTGAGGCGCGCCGTGTGTTCTCCCGGGGAAGTTGTCCCTGGATCACGGGACCCTGACAGTGGCGGGCTGGACAGGCTCCTGGGAGGGGTGGTGTGGATAGTGACCTGTGCTCGCACACAGGCTTTTTGGTGGCGGCAGCAGCAGCCTTAGCACTAACCCCTTCAGGCTGTGTTCACGCCGCCAGTCCTCTCCCTGGGATCCGACTGAAGCCCGAGCCTCAGCTTCCAGCCCCCGCCCGCCCCGGCGGGTGATCAGACAAGCCTCTCGGGCTGGTGAGTGCAGGTCAGCAGTGATCCTCTGTGCGGGAATCTCTCCACTTTGCCCTCTGCACCCCTGTGGCTGCGCTCTCCTCCACGGCTCGGAAGCTTCCCCCCTCTGCCACCTGCAGTCTCCGCCCACAAAGGGGCTTCCTAGTGTGTGGAAACCTTGCAGGTTTCCATCCCTATTCTTTTTTTTTTGTTTTTGCGGTACGCGGGCCTCTCACTGTTGTGGCCTCTCCCGATGCGGAGCATAGGCTCTGGACGCGCAGGCTCAGCGGCCATGGCTCACAGACCCAGCCGCTCTGCGGCATGTGGGATCTTCCCGGACTGGGGCACGAACCCGTGTCCCCTGCATCGGCAGGCGGACTCTCAACCACTGCGCCACCAGGGAAGCCCAATCCTCTTTTGACATTGCATCTCCATCCACCCTTTCTTCTACTCAGTCCTCACTCCCTCACAAGGTTTGTGACCAAGAACACTCTCAGATAAAAATCTCTCATGCAAATCTCCATCTCAGATTTGGTCTATGACAATAACCTTTTTTACTTTAAAGAAAAACATTTTATCTTCCAATCATATTTTCTGTTCTTCCAAATGTGGTTGAAACAAACTATGAGGGGGAAACTATCCCGTGAAGAGTGAAAAATGCAAAGGTTACGTTATTTTGAAAACAGGTATTTTGACTGTGTGCTTGAGATTACTATGTGACTGGGAGAATTACTTACAAATTACATGTACCTGGACTTACAGCAAACTCAATGCGAGTTATTGCTAGAATACTCCATTCCAGAGACTTCACCTGTTACTTAGTTGGTTCAATGACAGTTTCGTCCCAGATCTCGAGGCAGTTAAGTGAATCTGGGGGAAGAATAGTGCAAAGTCTATGCTTTTAATAATTTTATATGGGTGGAGCCAGTACTCATAGATTCCTGTTTTTGAATGTGTATATCTTTAAAGTAATATATTTATGTGAAGAGTAGAAAAAAATCTCCACAAATTAAAAAGAAATTATGAAATATATCTGTGCTTCAATCTTGACTTGGCACTTGTTTTGTGTGTTTGTTAAAATTTTGCCAACCTAGTATATTAACTCCTTTTCTGTTGATGTCAAAGAATTATTATACTTACTACAGTGCCTATAAACCTTTGACCCCAGAACTTAGACTGGTATGAAAACTTCACCAGAATTAGGACACAAAGTCAATATAGGAGTTTTCAAAAGCCATATATGGAATGCTAACTCATAACAAAGATACAAGGCCCTTGCTTATTGTTTCTGTGAAACATCTTTGACTGTTTCTAGGACTGTAACTCAAAGCCAATATACACATGTGCACACACAAAAACACACTTTTCTTCATCTTCACCAAATAAAGAAAAACAGTTAATTAGGAGTTAACTATTCATAGGGTAAGAGTGTTTGCGAAAGTTTTGAGCACTTTATTTACAAGAATTTATATAAATATATATTCACAGTTCTAAAGTTTGGAGTACTGTTTTTACTGTACTTTGCAAAAACTCATAAAATACGTATAAAAATAACTCAACGGTATGAATAATAATGTGTATGGGCACTTTTTAGCATCCAAATTATAATAGTAACCATTAAGTTGCCTTAGATCATCTCACATAGGGGTGAGGGAGTGAGAAAGGAAAAGTACATAGGTAATATTTCAGTCCTTAGACCCATTTGAAAAGCACTCTTAAGATCCCATATTTTTCTTTTAATCATTTACCCAGGGTGATACATTTTTTATTTGTTGAAAGTATATGTTCCAAGAGGAACATTTAAGTGCAGACAACATGAAAACAGAAAATATCCCAGTGACTCTAAATTGCGGGTGCTTTATGATGTAAAATGTAGAGATGAGACAGCTCATGTTCAGTTGAGCAAAGACAATGGGTGTGATCAGCCACATGTGCTGTGCCGAGCTACCTCTCAAAATAAACTAGTAGCATTTTTTCCGTGTGTAATTACTGCTGATAATTAAGTTACATTCAAAGGTTCTTCCTGGATCTTATGTGGTTTTCAGTAAATAGTAGCCACTCTAAAATGTAAATAAAATTATGCATAATTGAATCTCAGATATTAGAGCAAAAGTTGTTGAATTTTCATATCCATAAAAGTTGAGGATTGGATGTAGACTAGATCTGAAGTGCCTGTTCACTCAGTATTTATGACTAATTTTAACAGTTGATATGAAAGACAAAATGGAACACGAAGCCATTGTTGATATAAATCAACATATTACCAAGAAACAGAAAAGAAACAAAAACCCCACATAGTACGGGAGGAAAAAAGTTAAGTGTCTGCCCCAGCAAGACTTGCTTCTTTGCTCTACTGCACTTTCTAATTTTTATGTGGAAAGTGGTTGAGAGTCCACCTGCTGATGCAGGGGACACGGTTTCGTGCCCTGGTCCGGAAGGCTCCCACGTGCCACGGAGCGGCTGGGCCCGTGAGCCATGGCCGCTGAGCCTGCGCGTCCAGAGCCTGTGCTGTGCAACGGGAGAGGCCGCAACAGTGAGGGGCCCACGTACCGCAAAAAAAACCAAAAACAAAAACATAGGCAGTATGCTCTTTGACATTGGTCTTGGCAATATATTTTTGGATATGTCTCCTCTGGCAAGGGCTACAAAAGCAAAAATAAATAAGACTACATCAAACTAGAAAGCTTTGCACAGTGAAGGACACTATCAACAAAATGTGATTTCACTTATATGTAGAATTAAAAAAAAAAAACACATGAACAAATGTAACAAAACAAGCAGAGTCATAGATACAGAGAACAAACTGGTGGTGGTTGCTAGAGGGGATGAGTGAAATGAGCAAAGGAGACTAGGAGATACAAACTTCCAGTTATAAAATAAAGATGTCAGGGATATGTAATGTACAGCATGGAAAATATTGTCAATAATATTGTAATAACTTTATATGTGACCGATGGTAGCTAGAATTATTGTGCTGATCATTTTGTAATGCATAAAAATATCAAATCACTATGTTGTACACCTGAATCTAAGATAATATTTTAAGTCAATAATACTTCAATAGAATATGCACTGGAAAAAGTGCAATGGAGATTGCATTTTCTATATTGTTATCTGACTGAGAATAACAAATAATATTATCTCTCACTTAAAGATTTATATTTAAAAAGTTTTATATTTAAAATATGCTTGTTTTTTTAAAGTTAATACTCAACTCTGAAACTCTAGGGCAATTGTCTTTTTTTTTTTTTGGCCGCACTGCAAAGCATGCAGTTTCACTGACAAGGGATCAAACCCGTGCGCCCACCCAGCAGTGGGAGCACAGAGTCTTAATGGCTAGACTGCCAGGGAAGTCCCACAATTGTCCTTTTTAATTAGAAATTTACCAACTCACATTTATTATAACAAGTGATGTACTTGATTTAATCTACCTCTCTTTATTTAATCTATATCTCTTTATTTAATCTATGTCTCTTTAAATTATATGTTTTACTTTGTTTTTTCCTTTTCTTAATTCTTTTTAATCCTGCTGGTTTGAATTAAGTTATCATTTCTTCTTTTCTTATATATATATTTTAATTTTTGAAAGCTCTAACTTTTATTCCATTAGTGCTTACCTGTGTATAGCTAATATTCATAATCCAACACACCATTTTCTCATTTTAAGGATATAAATAACCAATTCTATCCCCACACCCAACTAATACACTCTAATCCTCAAATTCCCTTCAAAATAAGATGAGATATTTAACATGTTAAATTTCTCTGCCCACTCCTGAATCTCACCATAAGGCTTTAAAATGTTTACTCCCAGTTTTAGGCTTCTAGGGTTAGTTAAATAAAAATAGTTTTGTACTTTAAGTCCCAGATTTGGAGAAGTGGAGAGTGCTTGGGTTGAAATTGGGAAAAGAGAGAAATATGTATAACCTTTTAGTCTGTCATCTTCTCAGAAACTCTTACGTCAAAGCTTCCTTGTTAAGTATTCCATGTCTCACAAATTATATGACGTGGTTTTTAAACATAGCATCAATGCAATCTGCAATTTTTTTTTTTTTTTGGTTTGTTTCTTTACACTTGTTTCAAGATCCTGATAACTCTTGGAATTGTTCCATGAGTGATTCACCTATAAAAATAATTGTACCCTCAGGTCTCTTTCATCCATAAAGTCAATAAAAATAAAATAAAAACGCTAGGAAATGTGACCTGACCCAAGAGATACTTTTTATATTCTGGAAAGCTTCCATGGCCAAGAATGTGCCTTTCCAAGCTGTGGACGTCTCGATAAGAGGGAGAAGGAAGACCGCTACGCACATTGCTCTGTAGCACCTGTTGATGCTCTTGAGCAGAGTGTATCTAAAGGTACTTGGGTAGCAAACCAAGTGAATCATAAACCGGAGGCAGCAGCATTTCCTAACCTGTAGATAGAGACTATCTAGAGGTTCTTAAATGTGCCCCCTGGGGGATTGCCTTGTTAAAAATTCTGCTTTTGAAACTACTGTTTTAAAAGAGAAACAAACAAAAGGATGTTTCCCCCCAAATTTCTCCTTTGAATTGGGGCCATATGAGAAGTCTCTGAGTGAATAACAAATAGTCAGAAGCATAATTCATAACTCAGTCAGTCGGTTTATCAGTCACCCAAAGCACTTTAAACCAGTACGATGATTTTGGCCATTGTGTATTAGCTTTAAAGCCGTTGTATTGTTAGTCCTAAATTAAATAATTAATACCAATTGTGGAACACTGGTAAGGACTGCTATTGAAGTATAAGTTAATCAGGAGTGTATGAATGGCACTAATTCTGGTAATTCTTTTTATGATTCTCTTTACTATATCAACATATTGTACATTTCATCAGCATTCTTTTATAGCACATTAGGATGTCTTTAGTATTCAAAAGAACAGAAAAATGTTAAAATAAGAAAATATAGTTATGGTTTATACAAACTGGGAATAAGATTATTCACAAATCCCTCAATTCATTATTTGAGGAGAAGTACTTTGATTGATCATGTTGACTCTTTCTTAAGTTATAATTTAGAAACAACACATCAAAATTATAAAAAGAAGGTAGGTGACTTTTAAACCATGAAATGCAAGAATTTCAGACACCATATTTTAAGTAATGTATATATATTATATACGCTTATCAACTTTTCATATTATTACATAACCTACGTTTTAATATGTATTTGTTTAAAAATCCTAAGAGTACATATTGTCATTTTATAGGTGCTTCTTGACAAGTCAAGCTATTTATTAAATACATAATATAAGCACTTACAACATTCATCATTTTGTATTTGAAAAACTCATAATTTGTCTAAATCTTAGCTGCCCATAAGTGTCTATTTAAAATCAAAATTAAGTGAATTAAAATTAAATAAATCTGAAGATTAAATTTCTCAATTGTATTAGCCACATATCACATGTGAGACATATTGGAAGCCCATAAAGTGGTAGTCTTACAAAGTTACTAAGGTTCAATGTGGTAGCCACATAGCTCCATGTCCGGTGGCTATTTTATTGGTTCATACAGAATGGAACATTTTCATTATTCTCATCATTGTAGAAAGTTCCATTGGCTATTGCTGGTTTTAATATTATGAAATTTAGTAATAAGTGGTGTAAAATATTATATGTACAATGTAATATTATGTTGTATATACTATATATTTTATTTAAAATCATGTATATATGTTTAAATTTACTTTATTGTCTGGTAAGCAAACACGACATGATGACAATTTAAAAACTTTCTAAGAACTAGACCGGTTATTTAGCTTTCTAATCAACTATTTTGTTATCAGGGGAGACCTTATAATCTAAATAAATGAGTAGTTAGTGAGTTAGAATTCAGGTAATGTTGTAAAAATCAGTATGTTAGCACTGCTCTTGTCAGGAGTTGTACAGCAGTTTAGGAAATCATCTGGAGTGGGTTTGCCTGAAGTGTCATGATCATGTTTTTAGATAACAGGTGTGTACATGTGTTACGAAGGATAAGGAACTGGACATGTATTCTCTATGGAGGGCTACAGAATGTTTGCATGAATGGAGGATGTAAAACAGCCTAAAGACAAAACTAACAGTATTTATATAGCATGCTGCTAATTTTGTGCTCTATCGTGCAAAGAATTTACTAGCAGGACCCAGAGTTCTGGAGAAGTTGGAGCAAGACAACAATCAATTGCTCATCGCTGCCATGCAAACTTTAACTTGGCTCCTGACAAATCTAATACCTTTGAGGATGGTTCCATTCTGATTGCTCTCCTAGGTTAAATATCCTTCAAAATGTACTGCCAGGGCTTCCCTGGTGGCGCAGTGGTTGAGAGTCCGCCTGCCGATGCAGGGGACGCGGGTTGTGCCCCAGTCCGGGAGGATCCCACATGCCGCGGAGCGGCTGGGCCCGTGAGCCATGGCCGCTGAGCCTGCGCGTCCGGAGCCTGTGCTCCGCAACGGGAGAGGCCACAGAAGTGAGAGGCCCGCATACCAAAAAAAAAAAAAAAAAAAAAAATGTACTGCCAGATCAATAAATGAGCTAAGCTGATCAGCTGAGATTTTGTAAGGAGAGATGATGATTTTGATGATTTTGACAAATGTCGTATAGAGCTATTGTTTATGGTAATATTTGGTCAGAAGGTCAGCAGAATAGAGGAGAATGTTCATCTTCTTGCTTGTTAAGGCAGTGTCTGGAGGAACTAAATAAGAATAATTATAGAGTGATTAGGGCATAGCGTGGTGTTATGTCTCTTTAAATTAAAATATTATTTGTCACAATTCCACTCTGCCTATTCAGTGACTTCTGGTGACAATGCTTAAAGGGTCTAAATGCATGAAAGCTCTAGGATCTATTTAAAGGCCGTACATCTTATGTGGAGATCACAGATGTTCAGTGTCCTGTGGAGCTTTTAAAACTGCTGTTTCCCAGGTCTTACCCACACATATTAAATCAGAAGCTCTAGGGATGAAGCTCATAAAGTGGTACTTTTACAAAGCTCCTCAGGCGATACTCATGGTCAGCTAGATTTGAGAACTTCTGATTTAGATTAAAGGGTTTAAAATTCTCTTTTTAGTTTTTCAATTTTTTATTAGATGCCACACCTCATTTACCAAAACAGAGATTTTATTTTTTTTTAAGTAACTAATGTTGCACTTATTTCGTGGTCAATGCCCTTTAGAACAATGTAATATTTGTATACATTATTTGCAAAACAATATAGAATATAAACTAACATTTACATCCCATGAAAAGCATTTTCTTCTAGATTCAATTTTGACTTTTCTTAGTAATTAATAATAGCTCATGAGCTTCAGCACATCAGGCATTGCAGACAGCCACTGTATTCTGGATTTCACACCACTGCTTGTAGAGCTTCACCTTGTCCTTAAGCAAGGAATCGCAGCTTAAATTTGTCACTGAACTAATTGGCACTTAAGCCGTTTGAATGGAGTTGTCTTTATTCAATTATAATTCAGGTAATGAGATTGTCGACTCTGCAATCCTCTTTTTCTTTGCACTCCTCTTTTTCCCAGCACCCCATCTAACTTGGAAGACTATAAGAAATAACTGTCTTTAGCTTCCTGTTACTTCTAGGGCTATTGAATGGCAAGTCTTAGGTAGAGATGTGTGATCTAGCTACACACCCAATCCTCTGTTGTTCTCAAGTCATGCCTGGGACTTAATCGCAGTCAAGGTTTTCTCCTATTTATCTGTTTAATGAACGCTTGGTTAAAAGGGCCATGCTTAACTGAAATTTACATGGCATAATGTTAAGTGGTTTACACATTGCTTTCTATGTGGATTTTCATTTAATTACAATGACAACCCTACGAGTTAGGTACTATTCCTCTCACTTTTTTAGATAAAGACTAAAAAGTTTAGAGAGATTAAATTTATTGCCTAAATTCTCACAGTTAATAAATGGTAGTGTTGGGACTTGGATATAGTATTCTGAACACAAGCCCAGTGATTTTCCTATTATATCATGCAGTGATTTTTTTTGTTGACATTGATAGATATATTTTATATTTTTCTGATTTTTCATGATCATAAAATGAAGTCATTTACTATATATTTAATTACATAATGGCACAATTTTCCCCATAGTAAAGGAACATACTTTTTCTTCTTTATGTCTCAATAGTAAGTATACTATTATATCTTCTGTATTTAAGACACAGGGAAGTAACTACCATATGCAGAATACCCATATATGTAAGGCACAGTACAGAGAACAAATTAGGATTTGAATTTGGAATCTAAGTACCCATGAAATTCACTTTGGAGATTAATAGTATTAAAGCAGGTCGAGAATTTCCAAGTTTAAAGCCTATTTGCTAGTTCCATTATTGCTAACTTCAAAAGAATATCAACTGACTGGATCTTCTATTTCATGGAGGGAGTTTTCCTTACCGCTTTAGATGGAGGTGATTCTTCAGAGAATTCTCATCTTAGGATGACAGAACTATGTATGACAGAACCTTTTGATTTGTGTCTGGAAGATTTTGCAGATCGACGATTAGGTGTTGAATTTATTCACATAAATCCTAACGATCTCAAATCTTTTTTGTACTACTTTCATCATTATTACTGAGTTTGAAATCTTTGTCTATGAAGCTTCAGGTTTGTATTTCCAATTATACACTGACTACTGGGTATCTTGTAATTTCCTTTATTCTGGAAGTTTACTGTAAAGAACACTCTTACCCTGTATTTTGGCCCAGAGGTACCTGGAATCTCAGAGAAAATTCAACCTACTTTATTTTATTTATTGGAGTAAAATTGCTTTACAATGTTGTGTTAGTTCCTGCTGTACGATGAAGTGAATCACCTGTATGTATACATATATGTCCTCCCTCCCACCCCACCCCATCCCCCGATCTAGGTCATCACAGAGCACAGAGCTGAGCTTCCTGTGCTTTATAGCAGGTTCCCACTAGCTATCTATTTTACACATGGCAGTGTATATATGTCAATCCCAATCTCCCAGTTCGTCCCATCCCCCCCTTCCCTCTATGTCCACATCTCCGTTCCCTATGTCTGTGTCTATTCCTGCGCTGGAAATAGGTTCATCTGTACCGTTTTTCTAGCTACTTTAGAAGACTGCAGATAAAATGTGCCCTCAGGAGATAGTTCTTTAGTTGCAATACTCTTCCTTAAAAAAATACATGATTTTTAAGGTGATTTTGAACAATGAAGTCATTACTTTCTGTTATTAAAATCTATTAGCCCTAATTTCTTCATTTTATTAAAATAATTTCCCATTCAGTGTTATTTTAATGGAAAATTAATGTCAACTTGTGCCAGTTTTGCAAATAAATTGCCTATAAATCATATTTTAATGTTACAAATAAAACACGCAAAATCTACAGAATATTTTATTGGTCCAATTTTTCTAGCAAAAACAAACATGTTTTTCCTACTGCTGTAACATTTTATAATCAAAGGAATACTAGATTGGAGTCAAAGGACTTGTAGCAAATCTTTACTGTTACTAACTGTTTAATCTTGAGCAGGTAACCGCCAAACCACAATTTCCGCCCCTGTAAGAATAGAGTGATATTTGCTCTGTCTAATTGCATGAGCTTGTGATGCTGTGTTGGAATAAATATAGTGATCCTTGTGATATCAGCTTTTGGTGAGTTGCACGTGAAATACGTTATTACGTAAATGAGTTACTTGGTTTCCTCATGTATCCAAAATATACAATAACACAGCACCTAGGCTTCATTAGACTCACATGCTGTGGTCGAAAGGCACGTATTAAAGATAGTGTCTGGAAATTCGACATTCCGTGGAATGGGCTTTTATCTGCATTCCTATGTGAAAAGGCCAATGGCCTATCATTCATTCAGTAATGATGAAGCCACGTTGCTGCCCTTAGTAGAATTTCTTTATGGGATTTTAAAGCCCCCTATTCAAGACACACAGCCTCCTCAGGGAACAGTGCTGAAATCACAATGGTCTCTCTTTCAGTGATGCTGATGTGTTTTGGGTTGTTGCCATGTTTGGATTTTATCTTGTTATTTCACATGTTATACTGTGCTTGCTGTGCGTAGGAAAATGACCATGTGTCCTAATAGGATAGCCATATATGGCCGTTGCTTCCAAGTCATGCATCAAGATGTTGAATACCAAGGCACAGCTATTACTGTGTTGGCAGAGACATGCACTTGACATTCCATGAATGTTTCGTTAAACACTGAAGGGTAGTATGCTAGCTTTCTCTAAATTGTACCTTCTTCTCTTAATATTATGTGCATTAACAAAACCTGTGAGTTTCTGTGGCAACTATGTCATTCCAACAGAGTCCATATATTTTCCAAAGAACATTTGTCTTTTTGGCACTAAAAATCTGACCAAAATGAAGTAAAACATAAGTGAAATGGTTCTTGACCTCGTGCATTTGGGAAATTATAACTATATAGGTGATTTATATCTTTAGCTATTCTCCCCTTGTATTCCTTTCTTCCTTGAATTATTCAGATAAATTTGGTTGCTTACATCCATCCTAAATGAGACCTTTTCTATCCCATCATTAAACACCCTACACATTGTCGACAACAGTTCTGACTCTAGGCAATTTTTCCAGACCCTCAGTTTACTTCCTTGATCTGTAGAAAATTACTGTCTCTGTTCCCTACAATTGAGAAACTTCCTGGTTCAGACTCCCCCATTTCGTTTTTTAGACTTCTTGGACTTGTTTTTCTTCTTTCTCCCTCCATTCTGCCCTCTACTCTGGTGTGTCCCGTGGTTCTCAGAAGATCACCCCATTTCAACCCTGGTCTTACAGAAACTGCCTGACTGCTACAAGAGGGTAGAAGCAGAATTTGGATGTCTTCCTAGAACCCCAAGTTACCCTGTTCTCCTGCCACCCTCCTTAGAAAGTGGATGAGGTTTCACAGTCATGTTAATGCTGTATCATAATTCAAAGGTATTCTGACACGAGAGCTGCTAACTCTGCATTTGTTTGCAGGCAACACCAGTCTACGCCAGGAACTGCCCCACGCTCCACTTTTTTTTTTTTTTCCTTTGGTACGCGGGCCTCTCACTGCTGTGGCCTCTCCCGTTGCGGAGCACAGGCTCCGGACGCGCAGGCTCAGCGGCCATGGCTCACGGGCCCAGCCGCTCCGTGGCATGTGGGATCTTCCCGGACAGGGGCACGAACCCATGCCCCCTGCATCGGCAGGCGGACTCTCAACCACTGTGCCACCAGGGAAGCCCTATGCTCCACTCTTCCTCCATGTGCATCTCACCTTCCAGCCTCACAAAACCATTTATAGCTTGGTAATAATCATGTCACAGTGATGTTAACATACCTTTGGGTCTTTGACTATGCAGTGCCCTCTTCTTGGATCACCTTCTTGTCTGTTTGCCAAACAACTCCTGATCCATTAAGATTCAGTTTGTATTCACCTCTCCCTGATCATGAAATATGCATTCTTTCTATAACTGCAACACTGGATGGTTATGCCTAACAAAGCACATGTCATAAATCTATAGCAATTTCTAGTTTATCTGTCCTCCTCTTCAATTAGTCAGAAAGTTTCTTGAAAACAGGGACTGGATCATTTTAATCTTTTGGTCCATATCACCTGGTTCAGTGTCTAGCATGTAATAAGTATTCTACAGTGGCTACAAAAAGCTACTATAAAAGTACTGTACAGTTGAGAAATCTGAGAAACAGGAGATGTGATATAATTTGTCCGAGATTGGAGAGGCTGGTGTGGCCACCAGTTATATATTATGACTCTTGAAATCAAGCTGCTAACTGCTACTGAAGGTCTATTAAGATATTTCTTCTAGAACTACGTTGGTTCATCATACAAATCATTAATTTAACAAATATGTATCAAGTCTACTCTGTATGCTCAGTGCCTTGCTAAACTCAGAGAATCAAAGATAGATCATAGGCATAGTACCTGCCTTCAAAGAGCTTATATTCTTAGGCTTGAATCACTTTCTCTGTTACTTCATTGGTCTCCTGGGTTTCTCGCATTCAGCTTCATTTCATTTCTGATATGCCCCACAGCGAGCTCACGGGCTTCTATTTAAACCCAGTCATGATCTAGGACCTGTGTGTATTTATGGGTCTTCTACTAACAATCCCTTCATGACTCTGGTTCTTATTTTCCTTCATTCTGCTTCCATCTAGAGAACAAAAGTAAAATATTGTGGGAAGGAATTTTTCCAGTTGGAGGCACCAACTGACCACAATGGGTGGTGAGTACCTCTGTATTCTGTAGAGAACAATCAGGGACTTCCACATACTCACCTCAAGGATGGATAAAAGGAAACCATATGGGTCCTTCTACACTTTCCCCTGTAATTCTCCACCTATTAGCAGAAGACTAGATTGCATTAGGAAAGTCAAAGAGGAAAAAGAATTGTTTGTTGGAAGATGAGTGCTTGGTGTTTTGCCTCTGTCCTCTTGCCAGAGAGGTTGGATTTTAAGCATCTGACTTTAATCTAAATGAGAAGGTTCCAAGGAAACAGAGAAAGAAAGAGTAGGTGGCTCGTCTTACTCTGTCTGGAAGCTTGCTGAGCTCACAGGCCCACTGAATACCACTTGACCAGAATAGGGTAATAGAATGGGGAACTTCAACCATATCTCTCAAAGTCTGAGGTGGAACAGGAAAAAAATGATCGGTGTCTGACTTTTGTCTGAAGATTTGCAGGCAAGTATCTGACTGGAACAGTCCATGATGACAGGAAAGAAAAAGAATAGCCAATTGTTGACTTACTTCAGGGGTTTCAAAGAAAACTGTAAGTTTTCTGAGGCCAGTGGATGCCGCAGAGGTAGCTGAGCTTGAGATGCCATGATGTTATCCCTGATTAATGGAGGGTAGGACAGGACAGAGCAGGCGCTAATGGTACATCCCAAATGGTCAGTTGGAGAGAGCATCCTTCACTCCAGAAGCTGTCCAGTGCAGGGATCCCTATGCGTGTAGGGGGCAGGGAGGCAAGAAGGAGGGTCCTGAAATATAAAAAGCTGTCATCTAGAAGTCCCCCATGACAGATGGCATCAGTAGCAAGAGAGAAGAAACAACAGCAGCATCTAAGTAAATTACATTTTGATTATTTTCCTTTAATTTACCACCCCTCTTCTGACCTTGAAGGTCCTAACAGGAAGATGTAAGAAAGAAAAGCAGAAAACTATCCTTTTCTGAGTCAACGGTTAGACCTTAACTGGAGAGAGGGGAAATTTGGGAGTCTGTCATTTCTATGGTCAAAGGATGGGGAAGGGTGATTCATATTTGAATTAGAATGTGGAGAAAAATAAAATTTTCCCCATTTACGTGATTGCAAGTTCACTCTGTTGCATAAACAAGAAAAAGAAATAAAGCTCTAAGATAAATGCGAGTAGTCTCAGCAATTATATTTGTTTTGCTGCTACTATATACAAACCTCACCAACATTTTCCTGGGTACATAACTTCTGCAGGGAAACAATCATTATGTAATTCTAAATTACCTGACAAAATTATGTCCTTATTATCATCATCCCATTAATATTTTTTTAATCTTTATTGAAATACAGTTGATTTACAATGTTGTGTTAGTTTCAGGTGTACAACAAAGTGATTCAGTTATACATATAAATGTATATATATATTCTTTTTTAATAGTCTCTTTCATTATAGGTTATTATAATATATTGAGTATAGTTTCTTATGCTATACAGTAGGTCCTTGTTGGTTATCCCATTAATAATTAATAGCCAATCGATAGTAATTCTAACACATATGGTATAAAATACCATCTATGATTATTCAATCCACTCAGTTCATTCATTCATGAATTCAACAAATGTTTGAGAGTTTATACCACGTTAGGTACTATGTTAAAAGGAATCTGGAGATCAGAGATGTTAGGTAAATTACTTAAGGGTCAAAAGTTGGTAAATGGTGTAGCAGAGACATGAAACCAGATCTTCTGACTCAGGATCCTATGTGCCTACCCATTAGGCTAGACCACCTGCATTAGGTCCATGATATCCTGCTGATTGGGACAAGAGGAAAATACTACGACCCCTTGCTATGTATTGCTTAGGAACCTGCCTTTTTATGACAGTCATCAAACTTGAAACTACCTGTTTATTGCTACTCTTCCTGGCTGGACTCAAAGCACCATGAAGCCAGGATCTGTGATTATCCTGTACAAGGGAGTCTCCTCTGGGCAGCTAGCACAATACTTGACATGGGGTAGACACTTGATGAATCTTAGCTGAATTTGAGCAGTGGAATAAATCCTGTAAATTGCAAGGCTTCCCTTGAAAATAAGGTCATGCAGAAGAGCATGAAAATGTTCATGGGGATCGCAAGAGTTTCTACATTTCAAGAGTAAATTAAGATTTGGCAATAGATAACATAAGGGAATCCAGGATTTTTTACTTCTAATTCATGAATGACATACTGGTTGTTCCATGTCTCCGTGTCACAGCAGTTATCAGAACTGAACTTGAAAGCATTTAAGTTAGGGAGTCTGTGATCATATATTTTCCAAGGAATAAAGGAAAGCACATGTTGGAATGATGATAATACAAAAGGAGTGACTCCTTTTTATTAAATAATAATTTTATTATGAAATATTCCACACTTAGAAAAGATGTGAATAATATAATAATGTGAATATTATAAATATGAACAGTATAAATTATATAAATATAAAGAATAATAAAACATGCTAGCATACCCACTACAGAGGGTAAGAAAGAGAATATTGTCAATACTGTTGAATTTTCCTCTTTTCCCCAAATATATCATTTTCTGTTCCTGTTCTCCCCCACCTAGTCCCCCATTATTTAGCATGAAATTGTGTTTATCACAATTTTCTTTAGAGTTGTACTGATAATACGTGATTCGTAAGCAATATGCTTTTATTTTGAATGTTTAAAATTGCTTATACATGATAGTATGCTTGTATCTTTTTGTAAGTTGATTTTTTTCACTCGATTTTTTTATGCACTTCATTCAGGTTGATGCCTGTAGTCATAGCTCATTCATCTTGTTGCTGCATTACACGTATCCACTCTTCTGTCCATGAGCAGTTGAGGGGTTTCCAGTTTCTCTTATTTCAATCAGTACAGATACCACCTTTTTCTTTATCATCATTATCACCACCATAACCAACATAATCATCATTTATTTCAAAGTTACTTAGCAAGCATTCACTCATATAATACTCAGAGCAAACCTATGAGGAAAACACCATGTACCAGTATTATCCCTACTGCAAATGTAAGGAAACTGAAGTACAGTGTGTTTTAGTAATGAGCCCATGGGTTAGACCTAGAAATGTTAGAAGCAGATTTGGAAACCAGAATGATCTAGCCTCAAAAGTCACACTCGTAATTACTGGGTGAACTGTCTTCTAATCAACCTCATAGAAAGGAATGCAAAAGATTCTCTCAGGTATATAAAAGGGAAATTACTGGGGATCAAAATATCTACCTGTTTAATTTTATAGTGTTTGTATCAATTTATACTTCCACAGGAAATGAATTAGTCTTTGTATTTTCTATATCCCCACCAAGACTTGGTATTATTGGACTTTTCAGTTTTGCCTGTCTCACAAAATGGTACCTCATTGTAATTTGAATTTGCGTTCTCCTAAAAACTGATGAAGGTCTGCATATTCTCATGCCTATTTTCTATGTAAAACATGTTCTTGGCTTTTGGTCATTTTCCTGTTTTTGTGTTGTTATGTGTATAGGCTACTCATATTTTGTTGGTTATACATGCTGTTAAGATGTCATAGTTCGTGACTTATCTTTTCCTTTGTTTATAGGTGTTGTTTTGAAATAAAAATTTTAATTATAGTCTGATGTACGTAGCATCATCGTTAGAAAGGCTTCCCCACCCCCAAGTTATAACAGTTCCCCATATTTCTATAGCACTTTTATGGCTGCTTGTTGGATTTCTTGTTTGTTTTTCTATTTGTTTTTGGGTTTTGGCTTTTACATTTAGATAGCTACTCCTGTTGGAATTTATTTTGGTGTATGGTGTGAATTAGTTCCCAGCTGGGTATCCAGTTGCCACCCAAACATGGTGTTTTCCCTGAATCTTTCCTTTCCTGAGCGATTTGAAATAGTATCTTTGTCATACATTTCCATATGTACCTGCATCTATTTCTGGCATTTCTCTTCTGTTTCATTGATCATGAGTCTACCTGTGCACGGGGATCACACTATTTTAATTATACAGGCTTTGTTAGTATGTTTTAATATCTGGCAGGGCTATTTTTCCCCTTATTGCTCTTCTGTGTAAGATTTTCCCAATCTATCTTTTCTTTTCTCTTCTTTTCTTTCCTTGTTTTTTTATTTTTTAATTAAACTTTTTTGGGAGATAACTGTAGATTCATATACAACTTTGTGAAATAATGAAGAGAATGCCCATGTATCATTTACTCATTTCCTCCAATGGTAATATCTTTCAAAATTGTAGTGCCATATCACAAGCAGGATATTGACATTGATACAGGAAGATAGAGAAGAGTCCCTTCACCACAAGGATTCCTAGTGTTGCCTTTTTATAGCGATGATTTCCTCCCTCTCCTTAACCCTTAATTCAGTCCTTACCCCTTTGCAACCACTGTAACATTCTCCATCTCTATACTTTTATAATTTCAAGAAATTTATAGAGATGGCATCACACAGCATGTAAACTTTGGGGGCTAGCTTTCTTAACTCAACCTAATTACCTGGAGA
Source organism: Phocoena phocoena (assembly GCF_963924675.1). Lineage (NCBI taxonomy): Eukaryota > Metazoa > Chordata > Mammalia > Artiodactyla > Phocoenidae > Phocoena > Phocoena phocoena. The sequence continues at coordinate 65,183,661 of NC_089230.1, read as the reverse complement.
TTCATCTAAGTTGCTGCATGCATTAGTACTTTGCTTCTTTCAGTTGCTGAGTAATGTTTCGTGGTATAGATATACTTCAGTTTGTTTAACCATTCAACTGTTGAAGGACAGATGACTTATCGCCAATTTTTGGCTATTATGAATAAAGTTGATAAGAGCATTCATGTACAGGTTTCTTTTTTGCAAACGTAAGTTTTCATTTAACTGGGGTAAGTGCCAAAGATTTCAGTTGCTGGAGTGTATGGTAGCTGAATATTTAGTTTTTCAGGAAACTGCTGAACTGTTTTTTAGACTGTCTGCACTATTTTACATTCCCATAAACAGTATATGAGTGACCAGTTTCTCTCCATCCTTGCCAGCTTGGTGTTGTCACTTTGTTTTTTTCTTAATTTTATATATTCTCATAGGTATGTAGTGATATCTTATTGTGGTTTTACTTGGCATTACCTTAGGGTCTACTGATGTTGAATATCTTTTCATGTGTTGTTTTCCATCTGCATATTCCTTTCATGAAATGCCTATTCATGTCTTTCGTTCATTGTGATGGGTCATTTTATGTGTCAACTTGACCGGGCCAAGGGATGCCCAGATATCTGGTAAAACATTATTTCTGAGTGTTTTGGGGAGGGTGTTTCCAGAAGAAATTAACATTTGAATTGGTTTAAAAAAAAGAAGATTGTTCTCACCTACGTGGATGAGCATCACCCAATCTGTTGAAGGCCTGAATAGAAAAATCGGTGGAGAAAAGGGTGATTTTCTCTCTCTCCTAGAGCTGGGACAGCCATAACATCCTGCTCTTTGACGTCAGAGCTCCTGATTTTCAGGCCTTCAAACTCGAACTGAATTACACCACTGGGTTTCTTGGCTGTCAAACTTGCAGAAGGCAGATAATGGTACTTGTCAACCTCCACAATTGTGTAAGCCAATTCCTATGATAAATTAATCAATCAATCAATCCTATTAGTTATAGTTCTCTGGAGAACCTTGACGAATATATCCATATTCCATCTGGACTGTTCGTTCTATTAAGGTTGAATTTTGTGAGTTCTTTATATATTCTAGAGACTACCTTTGACAGATATGTGGTTTGCAAAATTTTTTTCCCAAATCTGGTTTGTCTTTTTGTCCTTAAACAGGGTATTTCACAAAACAAAAAGTCTTTAAATTTGATGATGTCCAGCTTATCATTTTTCCCTTTAATGTACTGAGCTCTTGATGTCAAGTCTAAGAACTCTTTGTCTAGCCCTAGATCTCAAAGATTTTCTTCTATTTTTTTCTATAAATTGCATAGTTTTATATTTTACCCTTAGGTCCATGATCCATTCTGAGTTAATTTTTCTCCTTTTTTAGCAGTAATTTATGTATGTCCACTTATTCTTTTCATAATGTTCTACTGCCGGTCAAGGGCTATGTTTTGCTCATATGTATCATAGTCATTGACATAGAAATTTGCACAGAGTTGATAATCAGTAGATATTTAAACTGTAATTTTTGTATAACATGAGAAGTTTAGGTTTAGGTTCATCTTTTCCTATGGATGTCCAATTGTTCCAGCACAATTTGTTGAAAAGACTATCCTTTTTCACTGAATCGGTTTTGTAACTTTGTCAAAATTCGTTTGGACATATTTGTGTGGGACTATTTCTGGGCTCTTTATTCTGTTTCTTTGATTTATTTGTCTATCTCTCTGCCAATACCACATTGTCTTGATTATTGTAGCAATATAGCTGGTCTTAATAATGGGTAGAATGATTTCTACCATTTTATTCTTCTTTTTAAAGATTGTTTTATCTATTCTAGCACCTAAACCTTATTGTATAAATTTTAGTATTAGCTTGTCTATGCTGCCCAAAAACCTTGCTGTGATATTGATTGGAGTTGATTTAAATGTATAGATCAATGTGGGTAAGATTAAAACTTTTAAATCAACTTTTATAGTGCTAGAAATTAAAAGTCTTATTTGGATTGTGATCATTTACATATTAACTTGTGAAGAATTGACATCTTTATGATGTTGAGTCATCTTATTAAAGCACAGATGACTTTCGATTGTTTACTTTCCTGTTCTTTAAGAATTTAAAAAATTAGTATGATTTTTAGAATAATTACTGTTAATTGTATTAAATATTCTTCACTGTGTTTACGAATGAATTAACAGTTCTATCATCTCTTCCTAACTGTTATTGCTTCTGTATATGAGTTTTTTGGGTATTTTAGTTGTATATTATTAACCTGCTAACTTACTGAATTATTGTATTGTTTTGATCATTTTTATCAATATTCTTGGGTTTTCTATGTATACATTTATACATCTATAATTTTTATGCCTCTAATTGTTATTGTTTGTCTAATTATAATAGTCTGTACTTTCAAAACAATGTTAACTAGTAGTGGATCTATAGGAATATTTGCTTTTTTAAAAAACCTTAATGAGAATGTCAATAAAGATTATTTATTAAGTAAAATGTAGAAAAAATAGATATTATTATATACACTGAAAAATAGATATCTTATGGTGTTAAAGAAATATACACAATTTCCTATTTTGATAAAATGTTTATTTTATGTTAAGGAAGTACCCAATTTCTTATTTTATTGAGAGTGTTTTTTAAATCAGGAATGTGTGTTGAATTTTGTTAAAGATCTTTTCAGCATCTATGGAAATAATTATAGCATTTTCTCTTCATATTTATTAATATTGTAAATTATATTCATAGATTTTCTAATATTGAATCATTCAAATATTGAACCATTCATACCTAGAGTAAATCCCACATAACAATGAAGCATTTTTTAAAAGTGCTACTGGATTCTGATTGTTATTATTTTATTTAAGATTAATGATATCCACTAATGAAATTGGTCTGTGATTATGTATTTTTTGCAGTATCTTTATCAGATTAGCTATAAATGCTACAATTGATTCTTTCTTATATTTTGAAGCACTTTAACAAGCATTAGTATTATCTAGTGTTTAAAAGCTTAGCAGAATTCCCTTGTGAAACCATCTGGACCTGGTCTTTCTTCATAATCAAGTTATTTTATAGCTTTTTCTATTTATAGGAAATTAATCTTTTAAATACTATCTTTTCTGTGTTCAATTTTGGTAGATTGCATTTTCTTTGTAATTCTCTATATCCTGTAAGTTCTTGTATTTATTATTATAGAGGTGGGCATAGCACTGTCTTATTTTTTTAAGTTCCCTTTATTTTGATTTTTATTATTCACTTATTTTGTGTATTCTGTTTGGGGTTGACATTCTGGGTCAGTTTTCTAAGTACAAAGTGAACCTTTTAAATAAATAGGTTCAGGTTTTCTTTTATTTCTGGAAAGATCTATTAGATCATAGTTTTAATTATTACTCATATCCATTTGTTGTTGTTTTGGTTTTCTTCAAGGACTTCAATTATACATTTATTGGATCTTCTTTGCTTGCCATCCATATTTATCACATTCTTCCTGATAAGTTTTATTAACCTTCACAATGCCTATTACAGTATATTCAATCAGTTCTATTTTCCTTTAGACATCATGTAGTTTAATCTTATTTATACTTTTCCCCTTTGTTTTTCATCTTTTTTTTCTGAACACTTTCCCATTTTTCAGCTTTTTGTCAATTTCTTTTTGAGGTATTAAACTTCTGATTTGATACATTTTCATATCTGTCATTGCTTGTTTAAAAAATTTAATTGAGTGAAGTGTTGTTTTAGAATGTTCCTATGTTTTCTTTTTTTTTTTATGTGAGTGTGTGTGTTAAGGAGAAGGGGCAGGAGGTGGGGGTTATGAGCAAAAAGAGCATGGCTTCATCATCCAAAATGTTTTTATTCCAGTTTTCTGTTTTCTTCGTATACTAGCTTTATACAGATATTCTTCTTTTTTTTCTGTAATTTGTATTTTTTAAAAAAGCTTTCCTAAGAAGAAGTAAGAGGTGAATTTATGTTAGTAGGTGATTAGGATTCTGGTGGCTTACTGAGTTCTCACTTCAGAAACAATCTTTTTTCGTGGTGCATTGAATTGCACTATTTTTTACTGATGGTATTTTTGTCGCTTTTGTTGTTTGTTTTTTGGTTCCAAACCAAGAGGTTGGTGGTGTGTCTCCTGGTTTTGTAATCCTATTTTATTTCTCTAGAACGCATAGTTTTCACCACTTGTTATCTTATTTTTTTATTATTCAAATTTCCAAGGTATCTTCCCTTATTTTCCATCATCTCCCTCTCCCTCAGAAGTTGTGCCTTGCCCATGTCCCATACACTTTTAGGCTTCTTCCTTTTGATTTACCTGTTGTCAGTGTTATGTCTGCCAGGTCTCAGACTTCTATTTCTCTCTTAGGTTGGGACTCTCTCTTTCTAGGATGATTTCATCTTCATGGCTTCTACTGACCGATTTCATCTTCATGGCTTCCACTGACCTCATCTATTTTCTGCACAATTTAACCTGATTCTTTTCTCTGCCTTGAGTACCATATTTCACTCTGCTTATCTTAGATATTTATTTCATTAATTATAAAGAAATTAAAGTTTGTTATGTCCTTTGTCATTTATTTGATAGAGTGGTTTATAAGTGGTTTTGTTTGTTTGCCTTGATAATCTGCATGCTTTAGGGAGATATGTGGAGAAACTAGATTTAAATGACTTCCATTATTTTGCAAGAACTTTTCTCATGTGATTTAAAAACTCATGTCAGATTAATATGCTTTCTAGATACTTAAAGTTCTGTTTTTATTCTTGGCTTTCAGTAAAAAAAATATCTTTTTGAATGTCTGATTATTTCTGACTTCATCAGAAAAAAATAGTATATACAGTCTGAGAGTATGGATATATTTCCCCAGAAGGATTTACTTTTGCCTTTGGTTATTAGCTAGGCTAAGTGTAATAATAGTTCTTGACCACCTTAGTCCAATATGATATTGGCTTCAGTCCCTGTGAGTGGTTATTTCAGTGTTTTGGAGTCCTCACAAAAGTCTTGGTGTGTACCAGGTTCCTCTTCTTTGTCTATCATTGAATTTCAATTTTTGTCTTCTTACTCTATATATCTGAAAAACAACTTTGTTCAGTTTCTTAGCTTTCAGTTCATCGCTTTTGGAATCTACAATTACCTTGTGTGGAAAGGGTCTCCAAAAGCCATATTTAGCCAAATTTATCTTTCTAGAACTATTTTTATCCTGGATTATGGACCTGCAAATCTTTTCTTCCTTAGATACTCTCCAATTAATTTAAACAGATTTTTGTTGTTATTGTTATGTGTTCTTCCAATATATGAATTACCATATATTCTGAATAGGAGGGTTGGTCTGAAAACCACAGTTCACACTTACCAGAAAATCTAAAGTGCTTTATTTCATTTTTGTTGTTGTCAAAAGTTGTTGATTATTATTTCAGCTCTATTTTGATGTGTTTAAAACCACAAATTTGATATTATCATTACTTACTTATATAACCAATGCTTGTATAGATTATCTAACGTATGTTCCATTTTTTTAACTTGGCTTTCCCACTTACTTTTCAGAGCTATTTCTAGGATAATTTTTCATCTCTTAGAATAATAACCTCTGTATTTTCCTCTGCTGAATTTCTGCTCTTGTTGTGCACTTTTTTTTTTTTTTTGTCTGCACATGCCTTTATTTCACCCTCATTCTTGAATGATAGTTTTCTTTGGTGCTCTGCATTCTTACCAGTAAGTGTTTATGTGTGGGTTTCTTTTTTTTGTTTTTCTTTCTTCTTTTTTTTCCTTTTTTTTGGGGGGGTTCTTTTTAGAATTGATTGTGATTTCTGCATAGATGGAGATGGACTCATCTCTTTTATCCATTTGAGGAACTTCTCAAAAATTGTCTATTCGAATATTATTTTCCCTGCATTTTCTCTAGTCTCTCCTTATGGAAATCCAATTAGATATATGTTAAACCATCTTACTCTCTTTTCTGTTTCTCATCTCTCTTTCATATTTTCCTTCTCTTTGTTTCTACAATTTGGTTAATTAATTCTGGATTGTTTCCCAGTTCTGGAATTATATCTTCAGCTGTGGCTAATCAAGATGGCAAAATATTTTAGTGGAAAGTGGCCTTTGCAGACATACTGCTGAGGTTTTAACCTTAGTCCTGCTACTCAGTAGTTATACAAGTTAAGCAAATGTCTTAATCTGTAGTCCTTATGATTTTTTATCTGTAAAATTAAATAAATAATAATACTTACTTCATGGATTGTTATAAATGTTAAATTAGTCAATTGATGTAAATGCTCAAAAGAGTACCTGGCACATAGTAAACCTCACTAAGAGTTACCTATTGTTATTCTCTATTAATCTGCTATCTAATCTATCCATTTACTTTTAAATTTCAAGTATTATATTGTTATTTCTAAAATTTCTATGAAATTTTAAAAAATTCTCTATAATTTTTGATTGTTTCTTTTCTTTCTCCTCATGACTTTGATTCCCATTTTTATTTCTTTAGCTAGACATATTTATTTTATTCTGGATCTAGAAATTCTAGTTGAATGAAGCCCATAAAACTATGAGTAGTGCTCAAAATACCTATCATGAAAAATACAGCTTTGTGTTATTACAAAGTTAATAAAATAATTGGGGTGAGCCATTATAACTAGCCAGTTATGTTTTGGGGTCCTGGGACCCAGTCATTAATATTTTTAGGTCTGAATTATGGGAACATTTTTTATGGATTTTACTGTATTGAAGCTTTTGTGGATCTAATTTTGATATTTGCTTTTTCTATATATTTTTTTTATCATGTTGTTTCTTTGTGCTTTTTTTTTTTTATTTCCTGAGAGCTGATTTTCATTCAGATATTTTTGTCTCCTGTATAAGGGTGTATTCCCTTAAAGAGGATTTGCATTTATTTATATCAAGTATCTAAATGTGCTACCTTGTGACAATCTTAAATTAAGTATTGGCTTGGATATTTTTCAGATCCACAAATCAGACAAAGATCATCTCGAAGCTGTGAGTTTTTAGGAGATACATTTTGTTTTTCTATGGTAGGCTGAAAATGGTCCCCCCAAAATATTCACATCCTAATCCCTGGAACCTGTGAGTGTTACTTTATTGGAGAAGAGAGTCTTTGCAGATGTGATTAAGTTAAGGACCTTGGGCTGGGGAGATTATCATGGATTATGTGGGCTGGTCCTGAATGCAATTACATGCATCCTCATAATTCAGAGGTACAGTGGGGTTTAAACATGGAGGAGAAGACAATGTGACTACAGAGGCATGAATTGGAGTGACACAGCCACAAGCTGATGGAGGCCAGCCATTACCAGAAGTTGAAGGAGACAAAGAATGGATTCTTCCCTAGAGCCTCTAGAAGGAGCACAGTCCTGCTGACACCTTGATTTCCACCCAGTATTATTGATTTCATACTTCTGGCCTCCAGAACTGTGAGAGAATAAATGCATGTGGCTTTAAGCTACCTAGTTTGTGGTAATTTTTACAGCCACCACAGGAAACTAAGACAGCCTCCGTTAAAAGCCAGAGCTAGGACAAATTCTTCCGCCATTTTTCTTTGTGGAATGATAACAAAAACTAAATATTTCTTGATTAAATTCATGTTGATCACTCCATTTGTAAAACATAGTCCATGGGATTAGAAGAGGGTCCCAAAGCTCCTAGACCTTCATTTAGAGTTTCCTCCCATTCCAGCAACTTGACTGACATCACAGTTGGTCCTTAGTTGTCCAGAAGAATTACAGATTTCCAAAAGTATATCTTCAAGATGCCATATGTGATGAGAGCATCCTTATGTTGATCTTTAAACAGACCATCACACTGTATTGCAGTAAATCACTAGGTTTTGAAAGCTAGTTGAAAATTTGTGTTATTTATATTCTTAGACTTTGCTTTTATCCCATAAGTTTAGTCCCAAGTAACATCCAATTATTTGACTAGAGAAAAGTTTCCACAACTAGGCCAGTAGTGGGCTCTGCTGCCTGTGAATTGAAAGGGTTCTTCTCAGAATCACTGAAAAAGAAAAGTTTATTTCTAATTCATACATTAGTCTTCTAAAGTCCTTTGATCTCTTGAAAGGTATTCATGGTCTAAATAACCACCACATTCTTATAGAAATAAGTAAAATCTGGGTTTAAAATAATTGACACCTAAGGGAAAACTTATTAAATGTAGTAATGTTTATCTACCATGTAAAAGTTTTTTTGGATCAAACATTGAAGGTGAATAAATTCTTTTTTTCCCTTCTTTAAAATTAGTTATTTAAATATAAGTAAGGGTATCTATTCATTTCACTATTAAATAGAAAATCATCCTAAAAAACAAAGATAACTTAATTGGAGGCATTCTGTCAAATTTAGCCACATTCAAAATATACTCCCCTCAATTCAAAATTTAAAAAAAACAAAAAAGAAGCACACACAAAAAACAGATGGTACATACAAAGCAGTGACATATGATGACAAATTTAACAAGCATTTGCATCTTTTAACATAGCACCATTTTTCACTTAGATGTAGATAGATGGGTTAATTCTTTGAAAACCAGTAATTCTTATTTGGACTTGGGATTCCTATGGGATTTTATTTTATAGGGAATTTCTCACGATTTGAAAAAAATTCATTTTCTCACAATTGCATTTACTTTCATCAGTTGAAGTTCAAATCTTATTATACCTAAAGTTTGAGAAGGAAACTCATCTTGAATATAAGGAATTTCACTCCTGAGATCTCATTTCAGATACTAAAATATGGCTAAGGAATTACTATGTTCCATGGTTTAGAAGTGCAATAGATTGTGCTTTGGAGTGACACCTAAGGGAAACATAGGTTCTTTGGAGGAGTTAGAATTAAAAGAGCAAATATATAATAGTGAAATCGAGAGATTAGTCTTATGAAAGAAACAGGGAAAAGTCATTTCTGTGGCTCTTGAAAGGAATACCAGCACACATTTCACATTTAAAACTGTGACTTTTGAGTATGGGGCATATTTGCTTCACTCTAAACCAAAATAACTTTGTAAATCTCTTGTTGGTCTTACATAAAATTGTTTCAGTTTTTGATTTATGCTGCATTTGTTCTATGATTGTGAATGGTTCATACAAAGATGGATAAGATATTATTTCATGGACTTGGCATTCTTCCCAATGGTAACCATGAATTTCATATTTTATATGTATAAATGCTTTTCATGACAGACCACTTAGATTCCATGTGTACTCCTTTCCTAAGGTAAGTATGGCATCACTGTATGTCAATTCAAACCACTGGCACACACATTTTTTTCCCAGAAATCTGATCCCTGAGAGTTGGTGTTTTAATGATTGTAACTTTCTAAGTGATACCAAATAAAGGTGCAATTGAATTGACATGATGAAGAGAATTATTTTAGCTAACAGTACTTATAATGGAAGAAGAATACAATGCAGGCTTATTAGGCTGAACTTTTTGACCATGTTTGTTCTAGACAACTATTCAAGAAAAAGAAAATTTTTCCTCAGAGTATTTTCAAGAGTAAGAATGCAGGTTTTAATATTCACAGTGATTACAGGAAAGAGGAAAGGATCCTTGAATAATGGTTTAAAAGTTAGGGGAAATAATTTTGTGTGTGTGTGCGTGTGTGTGTGTGTGTGTGTGTGTGTGTGTGAAGGGGAGAATTTTTAAAAGAAAATAACTGAGTGGTGCTCTTCAAGTCTATGGAGCATCATTACGAGTAGTTAACTGATTGTTTCTTATCTCAAAAGGAATACCTGGAATAAATAAGAAGAAAGTTAAATCAGACATTTAAATAAACTTCTGAAGGTCAGGCTGGAGAAGTCATAGACTAGATTTTCAAAGGCTGATTTGAAAAAGTCAGTGGACAGTGTTAGGGAGAACATCCATACGTGACACCCATATGTGGCTTGTTGTCTTAGGACTTTACTATTGTCTGCGAAACAAAATGGTGTGGTTTTATTGCAAACGGCTGCCTGCCTTTGTCTGAAAACCTAAGTATCTTTGGAAATTGGTCATTTAAAATAAAGATTATTTTCTGTAACATAAACCATATTTTGATCAGCAGAATTTCTAGCATTTGTTTGAGGGTATCATGGGATTTTTTTCTTTGTTTCCATATTTTCTCCTTGAATTATACACATTTCCTGACCCTTTGCCAAGCCCCTGGTAGTGAAACATTATTTAGAAGATCAAACACAGATCATATGAAAGAAACATCTGTTGTAGCTATTGTTTTTCAGAAGTTCAGGGTGCCCAAGAGGTCTACCAGGCAATATTTTCCAATCCTCATTTCTATACAACTGGGGGATCTTGGTGGCAGCAAAGGAGAAAAGGCTGTTAATTTAATGTTTGAGATGTGTGTGTCATGAAGTTATTTGTACTGAAAATATTTTGGAAGAAAAAATATCCATAGTGACTGTTTTAGTTTGTTCTGCACTGTAGCCAACTAGGGCTACAAAACTCATCATTGAGGGTGGATAAGAAAAAACCAAAGAGTGGAAGGGATGCAAAGCAGCTGTTGTTTTCATTGTTTCTCAATTTCCTAGCTCCATACCCATCTATTGCTTTAATCCCCAACATTTTCCTAACCCAAGCCTCAAAGCAGAGCTCGTTTTTAGGGGAGGAGAAGCTTCTTTCCAGGACAACATTGTTCTCTACTCCAATTTCTTCTATCCGCTGCTTCCCAGTCAGCTGTCAGGCCTGCAATTCTCTTTTAAAATAGATCAAAAAGGGAAAGGTAATTTATATTTTAATGACAAGGCTTGGTTTTGTGTTGGACATAGAGGGTTTATAGCCCTGAGAGGTAATTACTCAGGTTGAAAGGTGCTTCATCTGTTCAGATCACAGTTTCCAACAGGGTGACGTTCTCAGTGAAACTGGTGATGACAAAACCTCTGAGACATCATGCAAAGAAATTTCATCGAAGGAATATTTCCCTTGTTCTTCAATTTTACTAAATTTAAAATTAATTACGAATTTTATTACTTTCATTTAAAGAATCCAACTGAAACCTTTAACATGCTGTGTAAAATTTACTATGTGGGATGCAACAAAGGATTGTCAAAAAAGCCTTGGACTGGGGGTGCTCAGTAAACTCACTAGTTCTGTGACCTTGCACCTGACCTCTAAATTTCATTCTAGCTTGTGCCGCATGTGACCCTATAGAATATAAGAACAATCGTATTTTCCTCCCACAGTTGGTGTGGTATTTTACATAGAATCTATTCTATCAGAAAGATGGGGGAATCAGAGAGAAGTAGGTAAATTATTTTCTTACCTTTGCTTTAGAAGATATTCACCTCAGTGTCATATTAAGCTTAAAGAAGAAATGAACTGATTAATTCTTTCACACAAAATTATCATTGTCATCACACTACCTATGAAACAACTTTCAAAATATTGTACTATCCCAAGGGCTAGAAAAAGATCATACTATCCTGAGGATCAAGAAGGAGTCTGAGAACTAGTGTTATATGCAATCACAGTATGATGCCAAGATTATAAGTGGAATTTACTATGTAACATTTTTTTTTTTTTAATTATTTTTATTTATTTATTTATTGCGGTACGCGGGCCTCTCACTGTTGTGGCCTCTCCCGTTGCGGAGCACAGGCTCCGGACGCTCAGGCCCAGCGGCCATGGCTCACGGACCCAGCCGCTCCGCGGCATGTGGGATCTTCCCGGACCGGGGCACGAACCCGTGTCCCCTGCATCGGCAGGCGGACTCCCAACCCCTGCGCCACCAGGGAAGCCCCTATGTAACTTTTAAAACGTTTATTTTGAAATAATTTTAGGCTTTGAGCAGGATTACAAAATTAGAGAGTTTTCATATATACTTCACCCAGCTTCCCAACACCTTGCATAATATTTGTATAATTTTCAAAATTATTAACTTTGATGCAATACTCTTAACTAAGCTATGTATTTTATTTGGATTTCACCAATTTACTGCTAAGCTGTTTCTTCTATTCCAGGATCTAATCTGAGATATCACATTGCATTTACTTTCATGTCTTCTTTGTCTTTTCCAATCTGTGAAAGTTCTGTAGTTTTTCCGGTCTTTCATGATTGTGATGCTTTTGAATAGTACTGGTTAGTTACTTTGTAGAACGCTTTATCGTTTTCATTTGCCTAATATTTTCTCATAATTATACTAAGGTATGCATTTTTGGCAAGAATGTTACAGAAATGATGTGTTCTTGTACATACACTTACAAAGTGTACATGACGGGTACATGAAGTTTATATTTCTTGTTTAACCTTTGTCATCTGGTTAAAGTGGTGTCTGCTGTGCTTCTCCATTGTAAGGCTGCTATTTTCTCCTTTTGAACTAATAAATATCCTGGGAAGATAATTTGAGGCTGAAAAATATCCTGTTCTCCTCCAATTTTTGCCTGTTAGTTTTAACATCCATCTTTTGATCTTGTTTGCAACAATTTTTACTGTGTTTTTCCAATGGTGGTTTTCCATTTCCCTTATTCTTTCTATATTTATTAATTTAAAAATATTCTGTAAGGAAGAGCTGCTACTTCTCCCTCCTTTACTCATGTGTGCCAGTTTTTATTTATATCGGTATGGAGTGCTTAGTATTATTTTATCTGTGGGTTATAATCTAATGCTATCTTGGTTAATTTTATTTCTCAGAATTTTCCAGCTTTAGTCAACAGGGGCTCTTTCAGGTTGGCTTTTATGAACTTTCAATTTGACTACTTCCTTACTTTATGCCAACACAAGATGCTCCAGTCTCATCTCGCTTTTTCTTTCTCCAGCCCTGGAATCAATCATTTTGTCAAAGATGTCTGGTTCCTTTAATTAGACGATGGTATTTAGACTCAAAACCTGGATGGAAGGAGTGCTCATTGCTACCAAAGCCTCATTGTATCTAGACCCTCTCAGTGGATAAAACTTGGAAATATATATATTATATATATAGAAACCCAGTCACACACACACACGCATGCACGCACACACCCCCCTTAAGTTATTCCTGTAAATATCAGCATGTCAGGTATAAAACCATGAGTTCATACTAGACCTGTGATTCCAGTCCAATACCATACATTTACTCTAGCCCTCCTGTATTCTTAATTGTAACTTCTTTCTCCTATAGTAAGAAACTTGACTCTCATTATCTGCAATATACTCACTTATTTTTTTCAAGACTAGTATTCACAAAAATTAGTTTCAGAATTGCTGACCCATACACACCCCTGGGAGAAACAAATCTGCTAAATATAGTAAAAAAAAATTCTTACAGTTCTTTCTGCTGTTGACTTACAGTCTGCAAAGTATCGATTCCCATGTAACTCAGGTTAGTTCTTATCTTCCCTACTCACTTCAGTGTGGATATTTTATTCACTTGTAATACAGTAGTGTTCATTTGTTGCTGTTTGTATTCTATTGATATTTTGCTTTCCCTTCTCATTCTGGTAGAGTATCTTCTATCTAAACACTCGATAAATTATATAAAAACTCTTTGCCTAACCTGTGATCACAAAGATTTTCTCCTATATTTTCTACCAGAAGTTTTATGGTTTTGTGTTTTATGTTTTGGTCTATGATCCATTTTGAGTTAATAGAATGTGGGTCAAATTTCATTATTTACCCTGGACACACAGATGTACAGTTTTTCTAGCACCATTGTTGAAAAGACTGTGCTTTCTTCACTGAATTGCCTTTAAACTTTTTTCAAAAATCAGTTGATTATGATGCTGTGGGTATATTTCTGGACTCTGTTCCTTTGACTTACGTGTCTTATCACCACTATCTTGATTACTGGAACTTCTTATTAAATCTTGAATCGGGTAGTGTTAATCTTCCTTTTTTTGTTCTTCATTTTCAAAATTAATTGGATTCTTTCAGTTTTCTTGCTGTTCCATATGCATTTTAGATTCAGATTATCAATATCTACAAAACAATCCTCCTGGGAATTTAACTTGGATTGAGTTGAATGTGTAGATCAATTTGGAAACAATTTATATCTTAATAGTATTCGGGCTTCAGTGTTCATGCACATTGTATATCTCTCCATTTATTAAATATTATTTGATTTCTTTCATCCCTATTTTATAGGTTTCAGCATATTTATCCTAACATATTTTGTTAGATTTATATCTAAGTATATCATTTTTCTGTGCTGTCGTAAATTTTACTGTATATTTCAATTTCCAATTATTGATCACTAATATATTAAAATGCAAGTGATTTTTGTATATTGACTTTGTATCTTGTGAACTTTTCAAATTGACTAATGAGATTTAGAAGCTTTTTAAAGACGCTTTAGGATTTTCTACATAGATGTGTTGTTTGTGAATACAGACATATTTCTTTCTCTCTTTCCAATCTGTGTGCCTTTTATTCTTTCCTTGTCTTACTGCTCTATCTAGGACTTTCAGTGTAATGTTGAATAGAAGTTGTGAGAAAGGACATCCTTGCATTATTCCCAGTCTAATGGGGGAATGCATGCAGTCTTTCATCTTTAAGTACTATAATGACAACTATCAATTTTAAGTAACGTCCATCTATCAGATCGAGGAAGCATTCAGAGATTTTTAGTTTCCTGAGTTTTTTTTTTTTTTAATCATGAATCAATGTTGAATTTTGTCAAAAGCTTTTTACCATATCTAAGGATGATTATTTGAGTTTCTTCATTATTCTGCTAATCTAGTGAATTATTTTAATTGATTTTCTAATGCTGGACCAGGCCTACATTCTTCAAATGAACCCTACTTGGTCGTAATCTATTATTCTTTTTATATATTGCTGGATTTGATTTGCTAATATTTTGTTGAGGAGTTTTGCCTTTATGTTCATAAGGGATATTGGTCTGTAGTTTTCTTGTCGTGTCTTTCTCTGGTTTTGTTATTAGAGTAATGCTGAACTTATAAGAGAAGTTAGGAAGTATTCCCTCCTTTTCAATTTCTAGAAAAGTTTGTATTGTTGTGGCTGCATTTCTTCCCCAAATATTTGGTAGAAGTTTCCTGTGATGGCATTTGGGTTGAGAGTTTTCTTAGGCAAACTATTTTTAATTATTAATTTAAATTCTTTTATAGATATCGGGATATTCTGTTTCTTCTTTCTTGAGTGAATTTTGGTAGTTTGTATCTTTTAAGACATTGGTTAATTCATTTACTTTGTTGAGTATATGGGGATATATATATATATTTTTTATAGAATCAGTTTTGTTTTCATTGCTTTATTTTTATGTTTTTAAAAAATTGTATTCATGTTTGCTCTTACAATTATTATTTCATTTCTTCTTTTAGCTTTGGGTTTAATTTTTTTCATCTCTTTCTAATTTCTGAAGCTAAGATTACTGATAGTTAACTTTACTTATTTTCCAAAATAAGCATTTAATTATATACGTTTTCCTCTAAGCATGGTTTTAGCTGTATCCTAGAAATTTTGGTAGGTTGTATTTTCATTTTAATTCAGTTCAAAATACTTTTTAATTTCTCTTAAGGATTCCTCTTTGACCTAGAATTATTTCAGTGTATCTTATTTAATTTCTAAATATTTGGAGATTTTCTAGATATCCTTTTGTGTTGATTCCTAATTTAATGCACTTATGAACTTTTACTTTATCTTATTTCTAGTCTTT
This sequence comes from Phocoena phocoena, assembly GCF_963924675.1. Classification (NCBI taxonomy): domain Eukaryota; kingdom Metazoa; phylum Chordata; class Mammalia; order Artiodactyla; family Phocoenidae; genus Phocoena; species Phocoena phocoena. The sequence continues at coordinate 65,168,112 of NC_089230.1, read as the reverse complement.
ATAATTTGTTAAGATTTGGTTTATGGCCCAGAATGTAGTCCATTTTGATGTTTCACATGTTACATGTTTCACATGTAACAAATTGCAGAATAAAAACCATATGATCATCTCAATAGATGCAGAAATATCTTTTGACAAAATTCAACACCCATTTATGATAAAAATTCTCCAGAAAGCGGGCATAGAGGGAACCTACCTCAACATAATAAAGGCCATATACGACAAACCCACAGCAAACATCATTCTCAATGGTGAAAAACTGAAAGCATTTCCTCTAAGATCAGGAACAAGACAAGGATGTCCACTGTCGCCACTATTATTCAACAAAGTTTTGGAAGTGCTAGCCATGGCAATCAGAGAAGAAAAATAAATAAAAGGAATACAAATTGAAAAAGAAGTAAAACTGTCACTGCAGATGACATGATACTATACATAAAGAATCCTAAAGATGCTACCCGAAAACTACTAGAGCTCATCAATGAATTTGGTAAAGTTGCAGGATACAAAATTAATGCACAGAAATTTCTTGCATTCCTATACACTAATGATGAAAAATCTGAAAGAGAAATTAAGGAAACACTCCCATTTACCATTGCAACAAAAAGAATAAAATACCAAGGAATAAACCTACCTAGGGAGAGAAAAGACCTGTATGCAGAAAACTATAAGATACTGTTGAAAGAAATTAAAGACGATACCAACAGATGGAGAGATATACCATGTTCTTGGTTTGGAAGAATCAATATTGTGAAAATGGCTCTACTACCCAAAGCAATCTACAGATTCAATGCAATCAAATTACCAATGGCATTTTTTACAGAAATAAAACAAAAAATCTTAAAATTTGTATGGAGACACGAAAGACCCCGAATAGCCAAAGCAGTCTTGAGGGAATAAAATGGAGCTGGAGGAATCAGACTCCCTGACGTCAGACTATACTACAAAGCTACAGTAATGAAGACAATATGGTACTGGCACAAAAACAGAAATATAGATCAATGGAACAGCATAGAAAGCCCAGAGGTAAACCCACACACCTATTGTCAACTAATCTATAACAAAGGAGGCAAGGATATACAATGGAGAAATGATAGTCTCTTCATAAGTGGTGCTGGGAAAACTGGACAGATACATGTAAAAGAATGAAATTAGAACACTCCCTAACACCATACACAAAATAAACTCAAAATGGATTAGAGACCTAAATGTAAGACCGGCCACTATAAAACTCTTAGAGGAAAACATAGGAAGAGCTCCCTTTGACATAAATCACAGCAAGATCTTTTTTGATCAATGTCCTAGAGTAATAGAAATAAAAACAAAAAGAAAAAAATAGGACCTATTGAAACTTAAAAGCTTTTGCAAAGCAAAGGAAACTACAAACAAGATGAAAAGACAACCCTCAGAATGGGAAAAAATATTTGCAAATGAATCAACGGACAAAGGATTAATCTGCAAAATATATAAACATATCATGCAGCTCAATATTAAAAAAAAATCAACCCAAGCAAAAAATAGGCAGAAGACCTAAATAGACATTTCTCTAAAGAGGACATACAGATTGCCAACAAGCACATGAAAAGCTGCTCAACGTCACTAACTATTAGAGAAATGCAACTCAAAACTACAATGAAGTATCACCTCACACCAGTTAGAATGGGCATCATCAGAAAATCTACAAACAATAAATGCTGGAGAGCGTGTGGAGAAAAGGGAACCCTCTTGCACTGCTGGTGGGAATGTGAATTGGTACAGCCACTATGGAGAACAGTATGGAGGTTCCTTAAAAAACTACAAAGAGAACTACCATATGACCCAGCAATCCCACTACTGGGCAGATACCCTGAGAAAACTGTAATTCAAAAAGACACATGCACCCCATTATTCATTACAGCACTATTTAAAATAACCAGGACATGGAAGCAACATAAATGCCCATCGACAGATGAATGGATAAAGAAGATGTGGTACATATATACAGTGGAATATTACTCAGCCATAAAAAGGAACAAAATTGGGTCATTTGTAGAGATGTGGGTGAATCTGGAGTCTGTTATACAGAGTGAAGTAAGTCAGAAAGAGAAAAACAAATGTTGCATAGTAACGCATATATGTGGAACGTAGAAAATTGGTACAGATGAACCTGTTTGCAGGCAGAAATTGAGACACAGATGTAGAGAACAAACCTATGGACACCAAGTGGGGAAAGCGCCGGTGTGGTGGTGGGATGAATTGGGAGATTGCGATTGACATGTATACACTGATGTGTATTAAATGGATGGCTAATAGGAACCTGCTGTCTAAAAAAATAAATAAAAGAAAATTCAAAAAAAAATAATAACCCATGAGAAAGTAAGAAAAAAGAACAGAGAAATGAGAAACAGAGGCAATATTCATGAAACTGATAACAAAATGCCAGACTTAAGCTGTAATATGTCAACAATTACCTTAAATGTACATGATATAAATATATAATTAAAAGCTGAGGTTGGCAGAGTGGGGGAAAAATCAGCTACATGTTATCAACAAAACACTCTCTTCAAATACTATAATATAGGTACTTTGAAAGTAAAAGGATGAAAAACATCTTTGGATTTTAGGGCGAGATAAGGAATTCTTAGACCTGGTACAAAAAGCATGATTCATTATATGAAAAACTGATAAATTGGATGTCATCAAAGTTAAAAATTTTTGCTCTGTGCAATATCCTGTTAAAAAGATGGAGAGAGAAGCTAAAGATTGAAGAAAATATTTGCAAGCTATTTGTTGGACAAAGAACTAGTATCTAGAATATATAAGGAATTTCCAAAACTCAATAGAAGAGAAACAATCCAATTAGAAAATGGGCAAAAACCATGACTAGACATTTCACCAAAGAGGACATACAGATGGCAAATAACACATGTAAAGAGATTGAGCATCATTAATCGTTAGAGAAAGCAAATTAAAGCCATAAAATATTACTATACACCTGCCAGAATGACAAAAATTAAAAAAAAACAAAACTGATGGGGATACAGAAAAGTGTATCACTCATATATTGGTGGTGGTGTAAAATGGGATGGCCAGTCTGGAAAACAGTTTGGCAGTGTCTTATAAAACTTAATATGCAATTGTCATATTGCTCAGAACTTTCGCTCTTGGATATTTACTTCAGAGAAAGAAAAATGTACGTTCACACAAAGACCTATACACAGAAGCATTATTAGTGATAGCTTAAAAAGGGAAACAACTCGTATGTCTTTCCAATGTTGAATGGTTAGACGATTAATGCGTACTATGGAATGCTACTCAGAAATAAAAAGGAACAAATATTGATATATACAATAACATGGATGAATTTTCAGAGAATTATGCTGTATGAAAAGAAAGCCAGCCCTCAAAGATTACAATCTGTATAATTCTATCCTTATAATATTAAAACGGTGACTGTAAAAATGGAGAGCAGATTAATGGTTGCTTGGGCCAAGGACAGGAGAGGGAGAGTGTGGAGGATGTGGTTATAAAGGGATGAGGGATCCTTTTGCTAATGAAAATGTTCTGTACCTTGACTGTGCCAATGTCAGTATCCTGTGTTTGATACTTTACTACAGTTTTGCAAGATGTTAACCATTGAGGAAAACCAGGTACAGGGTGCAGGAATCTCTGCGTCATTTCTTACAGGTGCCTATGACTCAACAATTATCTCAAAATCAAAGTTTAATTTAAAAAATTCAGAAGCATTTAAAATAATATGAACACAAAAAGTGCTATTCATTACCATGCAACTCTATACCGGTATCCTTTAAAAAAATGAAAAGAAACCCAGATTTAGTGGGGAAAAAAATCCCAGGAAAACAATATCTTGTGCTCTGAGAAGATCCAGTGTTTTGCTTCCAGACCCAGCATGGTTTATCTTTCGGTTCTTGAGGCTATTGACGTGCACGTGCTAATGCATTTTATACTCCTCAGGTCACAACATTGCAGTTATTTACCCTCTTCCCACCAAAGCAGTTGCTTAAGTGTCCTCAGCCTTCCTCCAGTGGCCATATTCTTATAGATGACCAGTCAGCTATAGAGGTCATTGTGTCTCTTGCTGATACTATGCAATCGAGACTACTTTGGGGGGATCACTGCCAAGAGAATCAACATGACTAACACAAACTTTCCTCATTTCACAAGAGTGGTATTCCAGGGTGAAGTTTGCTAAGGGATTATACTCCCTTTGTAGCAAGTTTATAAGTACATGGTGCATTTCTCTTTGCTCTCTCTTTGCACTCGTTCTGTATTTGCCAAATCCTCTGTAATTATCTCCACCTACTCCACTATCCTAGTCTCAGACCAGGTAGACTATGCTACTGAAACATATTTTCCTCTACGTTTGAGCCTCTGGATCTTTCCCAACACTTGATATTTATTCTGGGATGAGGGCACAGAAGGAATACTCCATTCTCCTTGTCTTAAGGAAAACATCTTCTTGTGTACATAAAAATACAATGAACACACTCTGATAACTCAGATAGATCACCCTACTCCTCTTATTTGATGCCACCTTTTACCTCATGAGGTTGGATTATGAAAGAATTTACCTAAACCATCTTGGAGGAGATATGACAATGGAATTAGTTTTTTCTCAAAATTCATTTTCTTTTCCATATGAAGACTCTGATAGACCTTCCAGATTTGTATTTTCCTATATCCAGAGAATCTTAATAATTTTAGTACCTCCTTTTTTGCAAATGAAGTGCCTCATCTAAGATCAGCTGCTTTTTTTTTTCACCTTATCTGAATATTTTCATTCTGTGTAGTGAATCACCAGATGTTAACAGTTGTTAGTGACACTTTGATTTTGTTGCAAATGACAGAAAAGAATTCTGCCACTGAATCATCAATGCCTGAGAATTTTGTTGCAAACTGTTCACTACCATATACAGGCCTTTATCACCTTCTTATGATTTCAGTAATTAGGTCATTGCTGCGGTGATGGACCTGCTTATCAGGCATTAAGTTTACTTCCACTAAATCTTGGGTGAATGGCTTTACGAAAATAGTCAGATATACCCTTTTTTGGCAATATCCAAAGGGGTTATGAAGGTATGCTTTACAACCCTCCCAGTGAATGTGAACTGACTGGTATCCATGACTGGGGAAAGAGAAAATAGTATTTATGAAATCGTTTATCACAAAAATTCACCTGGAATCTGAACAACATGCTAATTCTGTGGTTATATAACCACTGCTGTCATGGGAGCCATGATTTTAATTTGCAATGAACCGCTCTAATGCCCTATCCTGTTATATAAAAATATAACAGATAGGGCTTCCGTGGTGGCGCAGTGGTTGAGAGTCCGCCTGCCGATGCAGGGGACGCGGGTTCGTGCCCCGGTCCGGGAAGATCCCACATGCCGCGGAATGGCTGGGCCCGTGAGCCATGGCCGCTAAGCCTGCGCGTCGGGAGCCTGTACTCCGCAACGGGAGGGGCCGCGGCAGTGAGAGGCCCACGTACCGCAAAAGAAAAAAAAAAAAAAAAACAGATATTAAAAGGGAAATTGGAAATTACCAAATCCCTTCTCTTTCATGATATTGGTGGGCCTGTGGTTACTTATACTCTGCTAGTAAGAGATATCAATGAGGTTGAACCACCAAGAACAGTGAGAGTTATTCTTGCATTTCCAGGGACCCATACGATCAAATTTCCTAGATGGAACTGCTCATACTACACAATGGCTGGCCTACTATTAATATTGACAACTGGCCCTGCTGTGTACTTTGATTTTCATATGGATTCAAGATGAGTTACAGTCTAAAAACCATCTTTTTAAGTAAGGAGCTAATTTCAGAGGGTTCAGAATCAACTAGAATGACAGTTGCCTGACCTTCCTTCCCCCAAATGCCATAGGACCTATTGCCTAAACCCTGACCCACTTTCATAATATTCTAACTTGCTATCCTCTGGCGGCACTGGGACACTGACCCAGACCCAGACTTAGGGGCGTGTACCAGTAATTCTATCACATATCCTCTTTAATTCTTGTGTTTCGCTGAGACATTATAAGTTGATTTATAGAGATATTTGTGGCTCGCCTTCTGCTTCTCTCTCTTCCCTTTCCTTAAAAATTCCTTCAGTATTTTTCCACTCTCTCTCATTAGATTTTAAGTGCTTTTGTAATCCCCCTCAGTTCTATGTATAGTCAACTCTTGATTATCTGAGCTAATGGAGGGCAGCATTAGCGTGGATGATATCAGAAGACAAATAAATTTCCCAGGGGTTTGCATCAATTCTACGAAAGCATCTGAATCCTGGAGGCAGGCAAATGAAAATCTAAGAGAAGCCGAGAGCAGAGAAGGGTTCTGAATGAGAGAGTGAATTGTCACATTCTGACAGGCCGTGAACCATGGCTGCAGCTGCTGCTGAAATTTGGTTCTACCCCAGCCAGGCTGCTGAGAGAGGGGCTCCAAGGATCTTTGGGCGTGAATCCTCCTCCACTGGCATCAGTGCTTGGTTTAGCACAGTATCAGGCCAGGACAATGGAAATGCAATCAATGGATGAAAGAGGAGTAACAGGGCATTATTGGCAGAGAAGTCAACACGATAGAGGCTTTATGAGGCAGGGAAGCGAAGGGAAACGCTTAGTGGAAGTGTCTAACCTTAAGGGGAGTGCATGTTCGTTGGATAAAGGTTTTCCCTTCCCTTAGACTCCAGCTTCTAGGTCATGCCTTAAGCATAGCAGATGCTTTATCAAAGTTGGAGGGAGGGGAACAAACAAACCGGCAGAAAGAGAAAATGATTTGTAAGTGACAGAAATTTCCTGAGGAGTCTGGAAGCTCCTATTCACAAAAGGAATAGGACTTTTTGTGTAATTGAACATTCTGAGAGCATACCGTGGCTATTTTAGGAGTAATCATAGGAAGGCTCTCTGGATATCTGGTTAGAAATGCTTTCCATTTTTTATTGTTGAAGAACAAACCTATGCAAAAGTAGATCTATTTGGTCGCCTGGCAGGGGACCAAGGGAATTCACATTCTTTGAGCAGTCAGCACTTCCCTTACCTCATCTTGTTTATTACTTAGAGCAAGCCTACGAAATTATTATTATTATGCCCATTTGACATGTGAGGCAACAGAGTGTCACAGATGTTAAGAATTCTTCCCAAACTTACCAGCTGATAAATGTCAAACTGGACTTCAAATCAGTTCCTTCCTTTTGAAATCCCCTCCTCTTTGTTCTAAGCTGTGCTGTTTCTTAGTGATCATAGTTGCTACAATGTATTGAGTGCCTGCTGTGTGAAGCCACTACACTTACATGAGTTTTCATCTTGCCGTTAACCTATACAGGTGGGTATTAATTTCTTCATTTCAGAGATGAAGACAAAGCAAGAGAATTTCACTTAGCCAAGCTCACTGGTAGGGTTAAGATTTGAACTGCATCTGTTTTGGGGCTATGCACATCTTTCATTTTCTAAATATCATATTTTGTTCACTTAGGCCACACACTCTTCACTGTAATCAGCCCTAAAATTTTGTCGGAGGTGGCTCACTGCGATACCATCCTTGCGTTATTATTCAGTAACAGTATATTGTGCTTCCAGAATGACAAGCTGCGTGTCCATATACACTTTAACGTGCACCCATACACAGGAATGTACCACACTCCTATCACAGAAAGAAATCCAGTGTCAGATGATCCTCATAGACCACTTTTATAAGGCAAGCATAAGATATCACCAGCATTAACAAATCATTACTTTCTATCAGATAGGGCTACCTAGAAACTTGTTCTAAAAATTTGCTCATGGTTCTTCCTACAGTGTGACAGCGAGGCTCAGCCTCAAGGTGAAACAGCATAATCCTTACTGTTAATGTTTGCAAATGGAACGTGGTGCTCTGACCCACTGATCTTTGAATTTGCAGAAGAAGGGGAGAAGCTGATGATGTGAGAGGGCTGAAAGTCTATTTTGCATTTATTTCTGGACACTGTTGCCTTTCTTTCCCCTTGGTGTCTTCACCTGCTGAGAAAGGGTATATGGCATGCCTCCTGGGAAAGCTGAACCACATAGTAAGACAGCCTCTCCAGAGCTCCCTGGACACAGGAAGGAAGGTGGCCACCTCTTCCAGGAAGAAGGTGACCCTAAGACTTGGGATCACATGGAGGCACATGGGACAGGGCACATCTCCTTGGCCATGGTAAGCAGCTGCTTTGAACATCTCATCCGGCATCTTCCAACTCCTCTTCCTTGCCAACTGTTTTTGGGATAAGAATGCCCTGACCATGACTCCTCAGTGTTTCCAGTAAGACACTGAGGAGAGTGAGTAAGAGAGTAAGTTGGATGAACATTTTCTAACAGCAGGAGGAGAAAAGACTTCCAGTGGAACCCCTTGCCCTCCTAGATTCTCTTGTCATAGCCTGTGCTCCATCCTCTTTCAAGGTCTAAGTTGTGACCCACAGAACTGGCCAAGGTGGCATCTCTCTATTACTCTTTAGGGAATGAGATACAGCCCATGAGATGCATATCCTGTAGGGCCAAGCGTTTCCCATAAGAGACACCTGAGAACAACTTCAGCAGAAGCCCAGATCCTGCATGATGTAGGATCTCTGTAGTGGTCCATCCACAGGCCCTTCCTTCCATAAAAGAAAAGATGGAAAAAGAAGACTAGACTTCAGGGTGACTATTGCTTAAATCAATGTAATTATTCCATGATTTGTTAACTGCTTCACCCTCTCCAGCTGTTCAGGGTTAGCACTGCAATGTGTCAGAAACGTATGGATCTCATATTTTAGTACTGATTATACCTGCCAGTGGCTCCTCAGTTTCCAGGTTTGAATCCTCTTGACTGTCTCTGAATATAGAGGCTGGTTCTCTGACCTTCTTTCAAGATCATCCGGTTCTCTTTGTACTTTTATATCCTTTCAAAATTTTCTACTTTCTTTTGGATTTTACTCCTTTTCAATTTATTTATGTGTGACAGCCTCAATCATCCAGTTATCAATTCAGTAAAATCTGTCTTGCAGAATGTCCATTTTATCATTCAAGCCTGAAATCTGTTCTGCAATCCTTTTATTTCCCTCCTGAATTGCTTTCAAAGCCCTCTGGGGAGCTGGCCTGCAAAAATAGAGAATTCTCACATTGTTTCCATGAAAGGTGATATATAACCACACAGCAGGATAATTGTTCCCTTTTCCCTTTCATTTTGGTTGCCCTGACTGATCTGCTCTGCATCGCAAGCGCAGTGGCCTTTTTTCATTTTAATTTTATTCACTACTGCGGTTACTTTCTTCCGGGAACATCAGATAGGTGTTAAGTAAAAGACAGGCATGCGTGTCACAGGGAAAGTCCAGGCACCTCCCTTCCCTGGTCAAAGTGATACTTTGTCTGACTATTCAGCTGAGCAGGGCTGTTGCTGCCATGATCGTGTCTCTGACGAGGCTCAATTTCCCTGGGAGTTTTCTTTTGCTTTGTGCCTAGGACTAGCCTAACCCAATCAAGGCAAACTGCAAAATTAAATTAATTTAACTTGTTCACCTAGGTGTTTAATGTAATATTTTGACAGGTCTGCATGAACTGAACTTCCTCAATTTGGCAGAAGGGGATAAAACTGATGGATTCAAATTCATTTCTGTTGGTGAAATGCAGAGATTTGTAATCCATCAGCTGTTCTCCCTAATGCACCATCTCCACGGCTCAGGCTGCCTTCATTGGGCTGTAAGAGCAAGCACCTCTGCTTAAATAATAGTAGCTGCACAACAAAAATTGTCCAAGAGCCAGTTTTAAGTGAAGATTTGACATTTAATCAATATGTTTTAAAACAAAATGATGCTGGGAATAAAAGAGGAGATTAAAAATTGTGCTATTTTTAACCCAAGAAGGGGAATTCAAAATGCTTTATAGAAAAACATTAACTATTAAGACAAAGCAAAAACAAAGCCCAATGGAGAAAGTCTTTGTGGAGGTGAGGTGGCATGTAGACATGGGTCCAGATGTTGGCTCTATGTATAAAATTCTGGGTCTGGGAGAATGTGCACATCCGCCTTTTTTTTTTTTTCCCCTAGGGTAATTAACTGAAATTGCCCGTGAGCAGAATGTTGAAACACAAAATAATTTAAAAAGAAATAAAGAAATGATAAAGCGGTGAAGGACCTCCCAAAGGCTTCTGAGGTAGGAGGAGAGGCCCAATAAATATAGTGTTTATTTATCAAGATATACCATGATGGTTTGAACAAATATATGCTGTCAGACTCATAAAAAATGAAAATCCACCGTGATGTGAAAGGATATGAAAAGTGACAAACCATTTATTTCTAGGTTTTCACTGATCAGGCCGAGGAGGGAAATGAAGCTTCTTACTTGGAGGATTCCAGGTTGAGAACTATTTCTTCAACTGGAAAAGAATGTCTTCAGGGGAATATGTATGTTTGAGTAGCATTTGGTTAGCCATGTATGAAAACACACTGTAAAGATTTCTATGTCCGTTACAAGCCTAAACATCCCGGGTATTTTGACCTACAAAATAATTAACAGGGATCGAGACAGTGATCCAAGCAAGAAATGCTATTCTATACATGGTTTTTAATTTAAAAGTTTAGGAAATGGGTATTAAAAGAAATAACTTAGAATTACAGAATTCTATGCCTCCGAGTCCCTGTATTTCAGTGAATCTAAAATGCTCTGGTATTCATGTTTTCTTGGTCTTCCCAGAAGGTATTAAGGGATGATTTTTATTTTGTTCATGTCACTCACAACCACACTTGACAGGGCTGTAAAATGCCATTGATTGTAAGATGCATCTTGATGTCAGAGAAGTTATAATGTGGGGAAAAACAGTACATTTTAAAATTGATAAAATAGGGCTCATGGAGATTAAAGCCAGTTAAGTCATTTTATAAAGAATGAACTTTAAAAAGTACATTTTAAAATTGATAAAATAGGGCTCATGGAGATTAAAGCCAGTTAAGTCATTTTATAAAGAATGAACTTTAAGTCCAGAGTGCCTGGAGGTTACACAATTGCTTAATTATGAGGCATGGCCATATCCCCAGGCCATCTCAGCTTTTCTCATGGTGCCCTGCACCCTGCCCTGTGGCATTTTCCCCACTTATACTATATTTACTCAAAAGTTAGTGAACTTTGCAAGTACAAATGAGAAGTCAAGTAAGTTAAATATATTCACCTGCGTGTATGTATGTGTGTATAGACATACAGACACGCGCACTAGTCATTCACCCATTCACTGCTTCATTACTTTTTTTAAAGGATTTTCCATTGTCACCATTAGAATTGTTATCTTAAATGAAGGAGCTGAGCATTAGTGGAGGTTAGCAACATTTTCTAGTTCTAAATTTTCCCATTCTGTTGTATTCAACCACCACATTTATTCACCTACTGCAGTCATTCCTCAGTATTTTCAAGCATCTGCTTTGTGTCAGTAACTATAGTATATAACAGTGATACAGCATGATTCTGTGTTTCATGTATAGTTACTCAAATGATTATGTATTTACCATCATGATAAGTGCTATGAAGGAAAGTGAGTGCTGTGGGCATGTATAATAGGGAGGGTGGTCTAATTTAGACCTCCCTGAGGAGATGTTATTTAATCTGACATCTGAAGGGAAAGCTGGATGAAGGGGGGTGGCACGTTTTCCAGGCAAAAGGAACTGCAAGTGTAATTGCCTGGAGACGGGGAAAACTTGTGTTTGTTAGTTGCTGGTGTGAATATGGCTCAGAGGAATCTCTGTCCATCACAGGGTTTTTGACCACAAGACTCCTACAATGGAAAGAGATGGGAAAGAAGGCAAGGTATTGATTTTTAAAACATCTGGCCAAAACAACTAATTGGAATGCTGAGAAAAAATATTACTTTTGTGAACAGAGAAACAAAGATACAAATTGACTTCAGGTATTTTGTGTTTTTGTTTTTTTCTTGTTGATCTCCTACCTTTGTCTCAATGGTCTTGAATGTTTTACTCTTGACTTAAAAGAGTTAAGAGCAATGAAATCAAGAAAAGTAGAGAAATAGTAAAGCATTCAAGAACATTGAGATCAAGCTGGGGGAAATAGGCTTTTAAAGCTTCAAGGACAATGTAATAAAGAAGTAGAGAAAGTAATAAGATCTGCCTTAAACTGATAAAGTTATGGAACTAGTAGTTTCAGTTTTGCCACAGGGTTTTCCTTCAATTGAATTTGGCCTACCTGAGCTTAGACTGCTTGAGTTAAAACAATCATGGCTAAACACTTATGAAACACTAACAATGAGTTGGATTTGGGCTGTCCAAAATGGTAGCCACTAACCATATGGAACTATTGAGCACTTATCTGATTTGAGATGTATATAAAGGTAAAATATACACCGGGTTTCAAAGACAGTTAAGAAAAAAAGAGGAATGTGAAATAAAATATCTTAACCCTTGTTAAGATGGATCATATTGAAATGATAATATTTTGGATATATTAGGCTAAATAATAAATATTATTAAAATCAATTTCACTTAACGCTTTTTACCTTTTTTCATATGGTTACTAGAAAATTTTAAATGACATACATGTCTTGCGTTACATTTTTATTGAGCAGCACTGGTCTAGTTACTGGGGATGAGGTGTCCATAAAACAAAGCCCCTGCTCTTACGATGCAGACATTCCTTCAGTGAAGACAAACAATAAGCTAAAACCAAAGAAATAATAGGCATTATCAAGAATGATGAAGCCCCTTTAGAGGCTGGAGGGGTTGCGGGTGACATTTTGAAAGTTGACTCAGGGTATATCTCCCTGATTGGAGAAGAGACATAAACACAGAGAGGGAGAGAGCCCACAGATGTTCTTTGGGAGAAGAACATTCCAGGTTGAGAAGAAGACCATAAATGAAGAGAACCTAAGATGGGAGGATGTTCAGCATAGCTGGAATGCAGTGAGGAAGGAAGAAAGAGAGAAGAGGTAAGGTTGGAAAAGTAAGGGATAGCCAGATTACAAAAACCTTTGTTGGCCAGAGATAGGAATTGGGGACCTCATTCTGAATGAAATAGCAGAGTAGATTCAGTGCAAAAACGTGGTAATCATTCCGCTCCGCAGATCCACACGTCTTTGGCGTGTCCCTTTGTAGCTCTTCCTCACAATGAATCTGGGTGGAATTTTGACTTACTTTAACGAATAGAATACAGCAAAGTTACACTGTGTGATTTCTGATTTCCATGCCTGGGTCTCAATAGGCCTTGTATGGTTCTGCTCTCTTGGAACCTTGCCAGCTGCCATCACAAGCCCAGACTAACTTGCCTAGAAGATGAGAAATCACGTGGACCAGATTCATCTACTCATTATTCGCAGTGAGGCTCCAGAGATGTTGGTGAGCCAGGCTGAGATCAGCTGAACTGTGGTCTGGTCAGTAGAACTCCTTTCAGTTGACTGCAGATTTTTAAATTATAATAAAAGACTGTTATTTTAAGCCACTAAGTTTTAAAGTGCTCTCTAATGCAAGTAAAGTGAACTAATGGAGATGCAGAGGTTTTTGTTTTATGAAATGAACTACATGTTTAGAGGCGATTAAAAGTGATTCAGTTTGAATATATATCTGAGATTAGAATCAAAAGCATTTTCTAATGGAATGGATGGGAGGTGTGAAAGAAATAGAGAAGACAAGAATGACTCTAATGTCTTGGCTGTAGCAACTGAAAGAACGGTGTTATTGCTCAGACAGAGAAAATGGGAGGAATAACTCTTTGGGGAGGGAAGATTACGAGTCCAATTTTACACATGTTAAATTAGAGATGTTTATTAGGCATCCAAGCTGAGATTTTTTTTTTTTTTTTTTTTTTTAAACATCTTTATTGGGGTATAATTGCTTTACAATGGTGTGTTAGCTTCTGCTTTACAACAAAGTGAATCAGCTATACATATACATATGTTCCCATATGTCTTCCCTCTTGCGTCTCCCTCCCTCCCACTCTCCCCATCCCACCCTTCCAGGCGGTCACAAAGCACCGACCAAGCTGAGATGTTAAGTAGGCAATTGGTTAATGAGTTCAGGAGGGAAAGCTGGACGGGATTCTTAAATGTAGCAATAAGTAGCATTACATGTGGCATGTAAAGCCATAGGAGTAGATGAGATTACTTAGAGGGTGAAGGGGAGATAACCAAAGATTGAGCCCTGGGTATCCACTAGTCGGAGCTTGGGAAGATGAAGAAAATCTTGCACAGGAAGATGAGAATGTGAGTTCGGTTAGAGATGCAGATAAAGCAGGGAGAAGCAAAATGTAAACAGTTTCAGGAGAGACTAATCAACAATATCAATAGCATTTATAGGTCAAGAAAGCTGACAAATGAGAAATGGGCATTGCATTGGGCAATACAGAGATTTTTGTTGAGTTTGGTAAGAGCACCTCCTGTGGCAGGATGAAAAAAAGCCTGGTTGAAGTGGTCTCAGGAGAAAAAAAAAAAAAGGGAGCATGAAGGAAGAGAAGACAGAAACTGTAAAAAAATAGGTTTAGAATGGCTACTATAGACTTACTAGTTCTAAAACTTATCAATTTAAAGCAGGTCTTATGGCTAAAAAGTCACACCAAAGCCCATATATTTTGCACTATACTTGACTAAGTTAATGAAGTTGTTTTAAATATATTCTAGAAAAAGAAAATGCAGCTTATGTGACATATATAAAAAGCAAAATAAATTAAATAAATAAACGAATACATCAATCAATCAATCCATAAAGATTGATAGGTTGGTAAAGGAAAGAAAGAGAGAAAGAAAGAAAAGGAAGGAAGAAAGGAAGAAAGAAAGAAAGAAAGGAAAGGAAAGGAAAGGAAGAAAGAAAATTTTCTGTAAATTGGAACAGAGAAATGGGACCCAAACTAGAAGGGAGGTAGGGTTAAGAGACTTTTGCTTGTTTAAAATAAGCTATGAGTTTTTATGGTTTGTTAAAATGCTGGTTAAAATGATCTTATTTAGAGGTAAAAATTGATGATAAACAAAATGTAAGGACAACATAGGGACCAAAGTTCTTGACTAGTGAGTTTAGATGGAGTCCAGAGCACAGACAGCTCTCAGGGGTGGCAGGAGGCAAAGCAAGGAGGGCACCTCTAAGAAGGTGGGGAGACTCACTGCTGGAGGAATGTGGAATTTCTCTTCTGATTTCTTCTCTTGTCTCAGTGAAACTAGAAGCGAAGCAATCAAGCAATCAGGCAAGTTTGAAGACTGGGGTGCAGGATTAGATATTGGAAGAAAAGAAGGTAAACGGTCTAGAAAAATAAAAGTGAATAGATTAGGAAAATTTAGTAGAGCTACCAAAGAGCCTGAGGTTCTTCCTTAAGATTCACAAACAAACATTTAAGCCAAGACCATTCTGTCTGGTTGTATGGAGAGCTGGCTTTAACCAGGGTTGTGACTTAACTAAGGCGTGTCACAGCAGAATTGAGAGGTTTTGATGGGTCATAGAATGTAACGTGACTAGACCCAGAAGGGGAGATGACATGAGAGGGGTGATAAAAGGAGTAAAGATGATAGAGTCAGGGGATTTGAGATCTTGATTTGAGGATTCTTTTCCCAAAATTAGAATTCGAGAGGAGTAACCTGGACATATACGAGGTAGTATTTGGAGAGCTGTGTGCTTGAAAATAATATGTCTCTAGAAAGTGCCATTTTTGGTAAACAAGGTCTAGGGCATTGGTTTTCAATATGAATAACACCATACCCTAAAGGTTTTTTTATGGAAAATTTGTGGGTAATTATTATTGTCACAATGACTGGAGGTGGTGCCAGAATTTAGAGTCAGCACCAGGAAGCTAGATGCTTCAGTGCTGAGAACAATACACTTCATCTACATTCATTGGCTTGTGGCTGTTGCATTCACAGTAATTCTAACTCTTTTAAAATGTTTATTTAACTCATTTAAAAATATTAAATATCAGTTTGAAATTGGATATTTTAGATTAATATGCAAATGAACCAACATGCACTCTGCCCACACATTATTTTCCAATGAAGCAATCAGCCTGTTAAAAATCTAAAACAAAACAAAACAAAACAAAAAAACAAAACTAAAAAAACCCATTTTACAAAGAAGAATGTTGGCAAAATTAGCAGGCATATATCATATTTCCAAGATTTAAAGAAAAAGTTTGTAAAAATTAAAATTGTCTCTGGAAAAATTACAAAAAATCCTTCTAATTAAGTATAATTTTCTGCTTGCTTCATCCATGTGAATACATGATTACAAATGGTACCCTTCACAGCAGTGAGGAAAAATTAATTTTACCAACTATACAAGATGTTTTTGGTATGCAGACCAAAGAAATATAAGTGAAATAATTTTTCTCTTCCACTGAGCAGAGATACTGTTTGACGAATAATTGATGAGATGGCAAAAGATGTCAAAAATTAGCTGTGAGGTGAACTGTAGTCAAAATGAATTTGCATTATAAGTGGGTGAAACGTCCTTTGGATAATGAGGCTTAAAGCTGGCATTTAAAAGGTTCATATGGAATGAAAAAATCATAGAGGAAATGTTATTTTTAAAATTACTGATAATAAACATGAAGGGCTTGTCCATATTTGAAATTCCTAAAAATTATTTTGTGAAAAAGGATATTCCCTCTTTTGGGGTCATTACTCCTGCTACAGATGGGGCTGCCAGCTATGGGCTGTTGGCAATGTCGGTTTACAGCTAACTTAAAAAATTGCTCCAGGTGTTTTAGCAATTCATTGCATTATTCATAAACTACATGTAGTCCCTGAGAATTTGTATGAAAAGCTCCACAAATCAATGAATGTTTTTAACAGAATTAATAACACAGTTAATAACAAGTCTTTGAGTGACTGATTATTTCAAACAGAATACACTCCAATAAGTGTGTGAACATCTTATCCAAGACACAAAAGTAAGATAGTTCTCAAAGAATAGACTTGAAAACAGATCCTGTTTACTATTAAATACAGTTTCAGCTTTAAAATTCTGCCGACAGAAAAATAAAGATCAAGATCGATAGATTGTGAATGGATGGGACATATTTTTCATATACACTTGGCCACCTTAAGTTGCAGCAGAACTAGATCAGTTTCATTAAAATGTGGTAGATAATCATGGGATTCATCAACAAACTTACAAACATTTAAAAATGACCTTGCTACTGAGAATTTTCCAAGTGTCTGTCTTTGCAACACTTTAGAGATTAAAGATTAATTGGGAATAGATTACTCTCATTTTTATTAATAAATAAGATATGATGGTTAGATTTAAAATTCTGAATGAACTATATAATACCAGATTGGATGATTAATCCATTTGAAATGACTGTGGAACATGTTAGCCAAGAAACAAACAAAAAAAAGAGTTGGGCTAAAACACAACTTTTAGACCCAAGCAGAATTTAATTAGTCCAATTATGAAAGGATTTGGATCCATTTAAGACTTTCATGCCCACGTCTTTAAAAATAAGTTAAATTACTGTTAGTTTTTGCTTCTATTTAACCACACAGAAATTGGAAGAGATTCCAGATGAGTAGCACAATTTCAGCAAAAGCAGCAAAACTATTTGGTAAAATGTAAGAGGTGGAATAGAATTCTTTTAAAAACTTAGAACCAACTACTATGAAATTAATGGAATCACACTGCTGAAAGTTATTTTAAAACCACTTATATTTTAAAACATTTTTAAAAACAAATTTAAGAAATCTATGTGATGAAAAGTATATAATGAATTTAAATAAGACTTTTTTCAGACTTACTCTGAAATTGTCCCAGAGATTTACTTCATAATTTCTGTACAGCCTCTTTTATTACTTGTTTAGATTTCTTGTCCATCTTCAATTACCCTTTTGCCTAGGGAAGGATACTGCCTCCAAGAATTTTTGAGTAACAGAGACTGAACGCATTTTTTTTTTTTTTTTCCGGTACGCGGGCCTCTCACTGCTGTGGCCTCTCCCGTTGCAGAGCACAGGTTCCGGACGCGCAAGCCCAGCGGCCATGGCCCACGGGCCCAGCCGCTCCGCGGCATGTGGGATCTTCCCGGACCAGGGCACGAACCCGTGTCCCCTGCATCGGCAGGCGGATTCCCAACCACTGAGTCACCAGGGAAGCCCTGAACGCATTTTTTGAACATGTGTTTGGCTCCATGGTGAGAAGTATGTTCCCAGTGGTACTTCATTGGCCCCCTCTCATGCCATAACGTAGTGAATTGTTTTGAAAGTACATTTACAAATAGCTTATTCACAAGAATATCACACGTCCTCATTTTTAGTCAACATTGATAGACTGTAATTTACCTGGCATATTATCTATGCTTCAATTGAGTTTTTTTCTTTTCCATTTATCTGTGATCTTATATGGATAAGACTGTTCTGTTATTAGCTTAGAGTCCATCTCTACCTTTGCGCTTCCATTTTTGCTGAACTTCTTGTATGGGATGACTTCTCATCTTGCTCTGTTTGATCCTAACTTACTCATTATAATTAAGCAGAGTGTGTAAATAGGAATATAGTGTAGTTATGAATGCACACTCACATGCATTCCATTCTTCTAAATTTATTTACATTTGTTTTAAAATTATAGTTGAAGATAGAGTGTACTACCTGGAAGGTAAGGTGGTCTACAAAATATTTGTTTCGAAAATGTGGGTGGTGGGTCTGAAATCGTGGATATGGCCATAATTTAGCAACAGTTGCTAGGAATTGGGTTAATGTTAACTTTCCTAGCTCTGATCCATAGATCCATTGTAGATCTAAAATCCATTGTAGATCTATAATCCATTGTAGACTTTGTATGTTAGGTGCAGTATTAACCACATTTTATGTACCACATTGTATATATGATATTCAACAGCTTACCCTTCTAAATGAAAAGATAAAAGAAATAGAGATGAGCAAATTCCCCACCTTCTCCCACTCCCACTAATTTGGTTAGAGATAGCTGATACAGAAAATTCTTTAAACATGTGAATCAGAATTGAAACTCAATCCTTAACCATTACACATTTTCAGGACTCACTTTAAATTTTAGGCTATCCTTAGCAATGTATAGCAATTCTCAGATTTCTTTTATAGTCTCTTGTTTTGATGACCTTTTCATACTTTAGTCCTTCGCTTAATTTCATTCAGAGTTAGAAAATATGGTAATATTGAACAACTCTTTGGTGATTCTGCAAATGAAAAGGAAGTTTAAGAAAGACAGATTTTAAAAAAATGAATCAGTTTGATTCCAAAGCTGGTATTAACATATTTTAATGCAGAGAAAAGAGCAAGACGAATCTTAAGGTTATAAGAGGTCCGTCAAATTGACCTATGATGAGCTCACAGAAGTTACTTCTTTCCTAAGGCCAAGGAACTGTTTCATGACCTTGAAGGGTATATTATTAGTATTTCTATTTAAGTCATTACATTTTCAAACATTGGAACTGCTCAGATTTGGTTCACTGCACAAACCAATCACTTAGAATGTTAAAGAGCATGGCTTTGGTCTCCTGGAGACAGCTCTTCTGTAATTGAGCTCTCGTTTGCATGGCCTGTCTACCTTCCCTGTTAATTTTTTTTCATGGTGTTTTTTTTTTTTTCCTTGTCAGCCTACATTATGAATGCAACTGATAGAACAAACACCAACACCTAACACTGGAAATTCTCTCCTCAGAACTCATTTGAAACACATGCTGAGGTTCTCAAAGGGCAAGTTTCATAAAATGTCAGAGCATTTTAAAGTTGAAAGTGATCGTTAGATGCATATTACAATCACACAGAGAGCTTAAGAAAATACTAATGCTTCAGCCCCACCTTCAGAAATTCTGATTTAACATGTCTGGGGAAGGTTGGGGGCATCTATGTTGCTTAAAAGCTTTCCAGCTAATTTTAATGTCCAGCCAATTTGAGAACAACTGGGGTAGTCCCGTTCAATCAGATTAAAAAAAGAAATTTACAAAGGATTTGAAATATCAAGTCATACAACTAGACATCCATAAAGCTGAGACTAAAAGCTAGAATTCCTGGCACTTAGTACAGAATCTTTACACTGTTTTAAAACTACTCTTCGAGAGGTGTTCTTACACAAAAATTTCAGACCTAAATCTCACACGTATCAATTCTTCACATGTGGAGCTATATATAGCTTACGTGCCCTTCTCTAAGGAACCAATTTCATCTGATGTAATGCAATGAATTGATACTCTATTTTCCATGAAAAGGGGAGGGAATTGTGTTTGGGGCTGATTTATAATGGTGATAAGTATGGTGATACTCAAGTAGTCTCCACCCTTGAAGAGAGTTTGCAGAAAAGCAGTATAATCTCCATTACAGCTCAATCTCTTTGAAGCCTGGGACATGGCAAAAATATCTTGCTAAGAATTCACCCCAAAACAATTTTCAGCTGTATTATTCACAACACATCATTACTGTTGGTTGTTCAGATGCTTTCATAGATGAAAATGGCCTCACAATTGCAGTGAATCATTTGCTTTCATAGTGACAGAATTTGCAATTGCAACAGAAAGACATAAAAAGGGAACGGCTTAAGGGTTGACATTTAGACTTTGTTTACAGTATTCTTTTAATATTGATGTTGATCTTTCAGGATCCAGAGCTCAGATGGACAATCTCAACAATGGCAGGTGAAAATTATGCTTGTTGTTAAATTTTGTTTTCTTGTTTATGTCCGTATCATTGCTAGTACTAGGGCTGACAGTATTTTGTATGTTTTGTATTTTCTTTAATGAAATTTTGGCCAAAGAAAAGGTACATTTACTCTCTGAATGCATATGTCTAATGTAGAATTATACATGGAATTATTGCACCTTGGCATGTCCTCCTGTTTCTTTCAAATAAAGTATTTCACTTGAACCTACTCTTCCCTGATCATATGGAGAACAATGGGTAAGTTCAACTGTCTTGAAATTGGCAAATGTTTAGTTTTGCTGAACCACAAAAGTATGCTCAGCTTGAATGTTATGGATTTCTAGAACCTGGGAAACTTGTGAATACAGAAAAGAGCAAATTGGAAAAAAAACAAACTTAAATTGCTTTATCTCCAGGTGATAAAACTTCATGAATAGTTGAAAGGAGAAGGACATAAGGATGAAAAGGGTGGAAAATCCCAGAAAATTGAAAACAATGATTAAATGTTATGTAAATTACTATGCAGACGTTTCTGAAGCTTGTGATTATTTTTTCAAGTGTAGCTAGTAAAAAGGATTTATTAAAAGTTCAGTTGAATACTGTGAGTCTGAAAATCATACATACACTTGTAGCGAGGTACTGAAAATTAATGAGAAATTAAATAGCATGTGACTTTAAGTTGATTTCTTTATAAAAGATGCTAGAGGACAGAAAGGGAAGAGATGCCTTTCTTTAAAGGTAGAGATTGAAACCTCTAATCCAGGATGCCAGAAGGAGCGCTTAAGAATAAAAAAATTATAGCTTGGAATTGAAATATATGTATATATATATATATATATATATATCAGCAAGAGTCATTTGTTATGAATTTTTTATTTTTTGTTTTTACAAGATAGCTCCATTTCTTAAAAAATGTATTTATTTATTTTTGGCTGCGTTGGGTCTTCATTGCTGCGCGCGGGCACGGGCTTTCTCTAGCTGCGGCGAGCGGGGGCTACTCTTCCATGTGGTGCGCAGGCTTCTCATTGTGGTGGCTTCTTTTGTTGTGGAGCACGGGCTCTAGGCACGTGGGCTTCAGTAGTTGTGGCAGATGGGCTCGGTAGTTGTGGCGCATGGGCTCAAGAGCACAGGCTCAGTAGTTGTGGTGCACGGGCTTTGTTGCTCCACAGCATGTGGGATCTTCCCAGACCAGGGTTCGAACCTGTGTTCCCTGCATTGTCGGTCAGATTCTTTTTTTTTTTTTTTTTTTTGGTGGTACGCGGGCCTCTCACTGTTGTGGCCTCTCCCGTTGTGGAGCACAGGCTCCGGACGCACAGGCTCAGAGGCTGTGGCTCAAGGGCCCAGCCGCTCTGCGGCACGTGGGATCCTCCCAGACCGGGGCACAAACCCGTGTCCCCTGCATCGGCAGGCGGACTCTCAACCACTGCGCCACCAGGGAAGCCCTGTCAGTCAGATTCTTAACCACTGTACCACCAGGGAAGTCCTGTTACGGATTATTTTATTCAAAATAATAGCATGAGAAAAAATGTATGCTTTTATTCAACACGAAGGAAAAGATTTAAGTGTTTGGAAATGGACTGAGTATCTTGTCATAAGAGACTCAGTGAAGAGTTTATTTGATTGGAACTAAGAAGAGGTTTGAAGGTCACCTCATCCAACAAACCAACCAATGCTTGACACTGATGCTATTTAAACAGGAATTCTTTCATGCACGTTGAATAAATTATCTTGACATTTTATATTTTATGATTAGAGTAAATATAGACAAAATTATTTCAAAGCATAACTTACTCTTCTGGGCTTTCTATTTTTAAAGTTCTCAGATTCTCTTATCTTTCAGATTTGAAGTATTTAGAAGAAAATCTAATACGAATACTTCTCTTATGGACTGTAAATTCCCCAAGGGCCATGATCAGGTTTTATTTCTTTTTATATTCTCCATTGTGCTGAGCACTTAGCATAAGATAGGTTCTCAATACACATTTGTTCAATGAACAAGAGGATGGATAAATAAATATATGATTGCTGTTGCTTTTCTTCCAACTCAGTATGCACAGATTTTATTTGTATGCTTTCATTTGTATTTTTCTCCTTCATTTCTCTACTTCCTCCACTGCCCAAAACAGACTCAAAGGCTGCCCAACACAAAACAATTGGTATGTATAATTCATGGCTGTTTTCTGCAACTCCAGCCTGGAAAAGAAGGAGAGAGAAGAGGAAGAAACATGATCACGTGCACAGTTTAGAAGGGAGTTGAGACCTTCCTTCATTACCTCTGCCAGTAGCCCTTTAGATATTCTTAAGCCCCATCTTTCTTCCATGGATGCTTGTTAAATTGGTGTTTCTGTGGGGACACGTGGCTGGGGCTTTCTATTCTGCCGTCTTGCGTCTTGCTAATGTCACTCTCTCAAATTAATGTCTCACAACGTCACATTCCTTACATTGTATATACCAGAAAAGCAGAAGGCTATTAGTTGTTCTTGGAAAACCTGATAAAGTCACAAGGTCTGTCCTTGGCATGTCCCATTTCTAGATGCCTTATCTTCTTCCCCTACCTCCACTCATGCCAGAAATCTATTATTTATCTTTAAAAACCTGACTTTGTATCTAACACTTAATATTACTAGTAATAACATGATTACCATAATCATGGGAATAACGTATTCCTGTGGAACTTAATAATTTACAAAGCATTTTCCCATAAGTTATCATATTGAGATTGTCATGGCCCTTTGAGATAGGCAGGGGAGGTATCATTTCCAATGTGTACTTGAATACAAGCTTCATGAGGGTGAGGACTTTTATTTCTGCCGTTCACTGGGTCTCTAGTGCCTAGAAGAATGCACAGCACATAGCAGGTCTCAATGAATCTTTGTCGAATGAATGAAGAAACTGGTGAATTTAAAAGATTAGTGATTGTTCAGGGATACACAGTTGATGAATGAGAAGTTGGAGTTGTAGTGTGTTCCTTTGTGTCTTCATCTAGTGATGGCTCTGGAGTATCAATTCTAGTAAAAATACTCTATACGACTTGCTACATACTAATAATACATATTAAAGTTTCTTTGTATGAGTTAATGTGTCTTCTTTCTCCTGATTAAGGACTTGTTATTATTCTTAAGGTGGCTTATACTTTTCAAAAAACATTAAGTTAGCAAGTGATTCTGAGACCAAGACCAAAGCTCTTCTGTGAGAGGTGACAGGATCTATCCTCTATTCTCATTTCTCTTCTGAGGAGCAAAAAGGAAAACTGGAAAATGATTAAGATATTTCTGTATGTTACATAAATTATGTCAGGCAACATCTAGCTGTGATTAAATTCCAGAGTAAAATCATAATTTGGGGGAAGATTCTTTGAAATAAATAGTGTTAGTTTTAAGTAAATGAAATTAGAATTTCAAAAGAACAATGGCATAGTGAACCTATTCAGCTAGGGTGGGTAAAAAATATGTCAAAACTATTTCCTCTACTTCTGGTTGTTTACCGTAAAACAGTGCTATTAGGCAAAACACACACATACAAACTCATTTAAAGAGGAATACACTCATGGGGCTGTGGAATGATATGTCTTCTAGCTTCTGATTTCAGCCTGCTTGATTGAAGTGTCTTTTCTACCACGTGATGACTGTATTACTCCATATATTTGATCACACAGTCTGTGCAGACACCTACCCATTAGTCTCTAAAATCAATTCAAACAAATAAACCCTTTTAATTATGACCAGGAGCTTTGCATATTTTCCTATTCGATCTTAATTGCTTCTGCTAGGACTTAGTTTAGCTGAAAAACTAGTTTTATATTAAACCATGGGGCTCTGTAACTGTTTTATTATCAAGCATTTATGTAGCATTTTATGGCCTGCAAGTTATTTTACAGCCCCTGTACCAGTTTTTTTCTACCCAATCACTTTGGGAGGTAACCACAATGTTATCATTCTCATTTTTACAAACTGTAGAAAGGAGGCTACAAAAGGGTGAGTGACTAGCAAACGGTCAGATGATAATAGTCAAAAAGGTATTAGAGGTCATGATCTTTACATTTCCAGTTTATTTCCTGCTATACTCATTCTTTTCTGGCCTTTTGCTGATTTATCTGTGAAGGAGTGCTGAAGCTCAAAAAAGGATGGATTTGTTAAGTGATAGAATATAACACATGTAAGAAAGTAGCAGTAATAGTATACTTTATTGTGAATCTTCAAAGTAAATGCACATTTAGTATAGAAAAATTTTTATATCCAAATATATTGAAACTGCTTATGCATTCTTAAATTTGAATGGTGAAGATGGATTTGTTTTAAACACCTCAGAGGCTTGTGATATCAAACCTGTTAGATTGGCTACCTCGTTAGGTTCATAATATTCATTTTGGGAAAAAAAGATGCAAATCAGAGTAAAATTTCATGATCTCACCTTACATAAACAAACCAAAAATGCCCAAAACAGACAAAGCTAATAAAAGAATTGATGAAAGCTTAAGAAATGTGAATTTAGTATTTGTCAAATAGTGATGTTAAGCTGGAAACTATAAAGTTCTCTGGAATTAAGAATAGAATATAAAGGAATATTTGAAATCCTCCTTTTCAATTGATGTCTTAAAACATAGTCTGGTTAAAATCATAGTCTCTTAAATACTTTCATGGTTCAGACACTTTTTAAAGGCATTTTGTCACAAAAGAAAGTGCTGGCTTGATTATCAGTTTGCTATTAAGTTGGAAGGCTTTTATTTGCATGAAATTCTTTCTCAGGAAAATGTTAATAGGAACCAGAATGTAAATAAGAGGAGGGAGCTGCTCCAGATATATTTCTGTGGTTCTCCTTGGTAGGAAAATCTTATGTACATATTCAGTGGATGAGCCTCACTTGCTCCTGGGCTCAATATTCAGCTAATTAATGTCATTCAAGCATTATATGGCTTTGCATTGGCATTTGATCGAATTTCAAATCCTCTATTTGAATGAATAGCACACTGAGAAGAATTCATTTTTGTATTTTATTTAGCCTAGGCTGTGTTTACATTTAATCTCCATTCACTTTAAATCAGTCTTTTACTACTGTTTTGGAAGAAAGCAAAGCCTCCCTGGCTGTGGCAGATCTATACCTTATTTTGCTTCTTACTTTACATGTTTGTGTGTGTGTGAGTGAGCCTGGTAATTAATTAATATATATGCAGAAATTGATCGTAAAAAGGTGCTCTATTAACAAAAAGACACTGAAACCTGTAAAGAAAATAAAATATATTAACTTTGTTCACATTCAGGTCATATTAATAGAGGGGACTTCCCTGGCATTCCAGTGGTTAAGACTTCGCCTTCCAATGCAGGGGGTGCGGGTTCAATCCCTGGTTAGGAAGCTAAGATCCCACATGCCTCGCGGCCAAAAAAAAAAAAAATACCAAAACATAAAACAGAAGCAATATTGTAACAAATTCAATAAAGACTTTAAAAATATATATATATATATTAATAGAGTCATAAGACATGGGTAGTATCCTCCCTGATCTATTTTGTTTTCTTTATATTGCTGTGGATGAAAGAAAGTCACCTGCCATACCAGGAAACAAAGGCTGTTGCAGCCATCAAGCCATCAGCCACTACAGACACCCCAGACTGTGTTCCCTGAGGGGAGTCGGGATGGAAAATAACCCAGGATACTGGCCCTAGTTAGTTAAGGTGCATATCAAAGGAATGATTTCATTAAGCCCAGACTTTTGCATCTTCCCATACATAGAAAAGTGCTGAATTCATTAGTTTGAGGTGTCTGGTTTTTCTTTAACTAATAGTAATCTTTTGATGTTCCAACAACATGGCAGGCCCTCAGAGCTATCTGTGAGGGTGTCTCCCAGGCTTAAGCCCTCAGTACATCTGCAGAATAGAACACAATTCTCAGCTTTTAGGTTGTGCATTTTCTTTCAGTGGACACTGCCATATTTTCCAAATTTCCAAAAATAAGGGGGAGGGTGTCGTAAGGTGCTAAAATTCATCAAACATTTTCTGTATAACTTTACGTGCATTGCCACATTTAACACTTTCCAAACTTCTCTTCGTTACTATTGTCAATTTGCAGATAAGGAAACTGAGGTTCAGAGAAAACGGAGTACCCTGTCCAAGGTCAGATAGCTAGGAAGTGATCCAGGAATGATTTAAAACGTTGACAGTGTTGAAATCCTGTGGCCTTA
Source organism: Phocoena phocoena (assembly GCF_963924675.1). Taxonomy (NCBI): domain Eukaryota; kingdom Metazoa; phylum Chordata; class Mammalia; order Artiodactyla; family Phocoenidae; genus Phocoena; species Phocoena phocoena. The sequence continues at coordinate 65,141,381 of NC_089230.1, read as the reverse complement.
ATCCCTATGCTGTATTGAATAAAAGTTATTTTCTAAAGGGGAAAAAAGTAAACATGATATTTTAAAAATGTATATCCATAAAGTGTTTGGTGAAAAAAAATTACCCACAGAAAATGCCTTTTAATAGATTCTTCTGTTTCTTGTATGACTCTCTCTTATACAACCTTCAAGATCATCTTTCATGGCTTTGCCTATATGTAATTATAGAAGGCTTTCACCAATACTATATGTAAAATAGACACCTTACCACTTCTGTCTGATCCTGTGATCAGCTTTCTCCCGGGCTATTGCAGTCATCTCCTCACAGCCCTTCCTGATTCCACAGCTGATCTCCCACAGTCAGGCTTGTCTTCATCTAGCAGCTGAAATCAGTAGATGACACTCTTCTCAAAACCTTCCAGTGGCATTGCTCCTTTCACAGAATGAAGGGAGACGTCTCTAAAGGCCTTCCATAATCTCCTTCCCATGCCTCTGCCCTTCATTGGTCCGAACTCTTCCCCTGGTGCCCCTTGTTCCAGCCACAGTGGTGCCTGTGTTCTTCCTTGAACACATCTAGCTTATTCCCCACTCAGGCATGTGCTGTTGTGGTTCTCTGTACCTCAAATAGACTTTCCCTAGAAACCTGAATTCCTCATCTCTCACTTTCTTCATGGCTTTGCCTATATGTAATTATAGAAAGGTTTTCACCAATACTGTATTAAAATAGACACCTTACCACTTCTATCTTATCCTGTTTATTTTTCCACATAACACTTATATTTATGTGTCAATCTGTTTATTATCCATCTCCCTCCCTCCCCTGGGTTGAGACCCTTTTGAAGTTTATACAGACCTCCCTCCATGAGGAAATTTGTTTTGTTTAGAGCAGTAATCCCAGTGCCTAAAATATGTCTAGGACAAAATGGGAATCCAACAAATACTTGTTGAATGAATGAATTTGGACTACAAAAGTGACTTTAAAGACTTATTTTCTATCTTCCCTGAGATAAGTGTCCGTCCTTGGACATTATAGCATTAGGTACAATTTTATTTGACTCAGTATCTAATTGTACATTCAAACTAACTTGGAGACAGTGGAGATATAATATATTTAATGATGTTTTATGTTTACATTTTACATCATATTTATAGAAAGTTCTGAAAGAAAGTTCATCAGATTATCAGGAGGAATGTTGGTCAAGTTTTATAGGGGAACGTGTTGTGCAAACACTATTGGGTGTTTCTGCAAAAGAAAGAAAACTAAGTGTTCAGCCAAGGTGTCAGCCTTATTCATAAAGGCAGAGGAGGTATCCATGCAGTTGGGAAAATTGGGAATTTGGATTGTGCAAGTTATTTAGCTCCTTTGTACCTCAGTTTTCTAGGATTAATAACATGTTACAAGTGTAAAAGTGCATAGCGTTTTGTCAGAAATTAATTTTACTTTTTAGATCAGATTTTATTTCAGCTTCTCAACATTAACCAGGAGAGACTGGTAGCTGAGCCTTGAACAAACCAATATGCTTGTGACCCAGATTTTGTGGGAGAGACGTGCTGTATTCCTTTACTAATCTCTTCCTTCCCCTCACTCTTGCATCAGTAACCAAACCTGGAGGCAATCCAGGTCAAAGTGTTCTGCAAAAGTGTAGAAAAACAATGGCTTTTAATAACAAAACCATAAAGTTTGCTCTTCTATGGTATAGAGTGTATGATATGCAGAAGGTAAGATAGAATTTCTCAGTCTTGAAGGATCTGGAAAGGAAGGAAAGGAGGGGAGAGAGAGTGTGGAAGGATGAAACAAGTCAATGTGTCTTAATCTCCTTTCTTTGGGCTTGGAGAGAACCTATGTTAGATAAGTTCCCAGATATATCCAGCATGGGAAGAGCTCTCTCCACATTCTCCCTCTGGAATTCTAGAAGGAACCTGTAACAACACAGGCAGCCCAATCTACTTAAAAGAGTGGGATGCTGTCATCAGGCTGGGAGAGGATCTGGTTGGCCTTCTCCAGCCTCCTGTGTGGGGTGCATGCTGACTGGAAGCCAGTGGGCTTGCCAGATGCCTGCATCCATCCTGCACTGGAAGCTGGATGGACCCCAGGACATGGGGGAAGCTGCGGGTCTCTGGGCCCACAATCAGGAGAGCTGAAGGGCGTTCAAGCTACTCCAGGAGTGTTGCCCAGCCCAAAATGAAGGACCATGAATGCACTAGCCACAGACTGAACACTTAATAGTCAACAGGTGACAGGAAGCATTGCCCTAGAATCCAGTAGATAACAACTAGTGTAGACCCAGGGACTAGCCCAAGGTCAGGACATTCTGCCACCTCCCAAAACAGCAAGGTCAAGTCTTCCACACACTCCTTCTCTGTTACCTCAACTTAGGGAAAAGCCAGGAGGAGAGAACACTTTACCCCAGCCAGAGACGAGGCCCTACAACAGCTGTTTATATAATCAGATTGGATTGCATTTAAATTGACCACTTAGTTTTACATGCTAACCAGGTAATAGTTCTCCTAATTAGTTATGAAAAATGAATTACATTTTCTCTTTATATCTGACTTCTGATTTTTGTTTTTCTTTCTTTTAACATCCAGTTTGGGGCTATTATGAATAAAGTTGCTTGAACATTCACATTTAAGTGTTTGGGTAGACATGTTTTCTGTTGTTTTGTTGGTTTTTTTTTAACATCTTTATTGGAGTATAATTGCTTTACAGTGGTGTGTTAGTTTCTGCTGTATAACAAAGGGAGTCAGCTATACGTATACATATATCCCCATATCCCCTCCCTCTTGCGTCTCCCTCCCACCCTCCCTATCCCACCCCCCTATGTGGTCACAAAGCACTGAGCTGATCTCCCTGTGCTATGCGGCTGCTTCCCACTAGCTACCTATTTTATGTTTGGTAGTGTGTATATGTCAAAGCCACTCTCTCACTTTGTTCCACCTTACGCTTCACACTCCCCATGTCCTCAAGTCGATTCTCTACATCTGTCTCTTTACTCGTGTCCTGCATTTAGGTTCTTCAGAAACATTTTTTTTTTTTTTTTATATACCATACATATGTGTTAGCATATGGTATTGTTTTTCTCTTTCTGACTTACTTCACTCTATGACAGTCTCTAGGTCCATCCACCTCACTGCAAATAACTCAATTTTGTTCCTTTTTATGGCTAATATTCTACTGTATATATGTGTCACATCATCTTTATCCATTCATCTGTCGATGGACACTTAAGTTGCTTGATGTCCTGGCTATTGTAAATAGAGCTGCAGTGAACACTCTGGTACATGTCTCTTTTTGAATTATGGTTTTCCCAGGGTACATGCCCAGTCGTGGGATTGCTGGGTCATATAGTAGTTCTATTTCTAGTTTTTTAAGGAACCTCCATACTGTTCTCCATAGTGGCTGTATCAATTTACATTCCCACCAACAGTGCAAGAGGGTTCCCTTTTCTCCAAATCCTCTCCAGAATTTATTGTTTGTAGATTTTTTGATGATGGCCATTCTAACTGGTGTGAGGTAATACATCATTGTAGTTTTGATTTGCATTTCTCTAATGACTAGTGATGCTGAGCATCCTTTCATGTGTTTGTTGGCAATCTGCATATGTTCTTTAGAGAAATGTCTGTTTAGATCTTCTGCCCATTTTTGGATTGGGTTGTTTGTTTCTTTGATATTGAGCTGCATGAGCTGCTTGTAAATTTTGGAGATTAATCCTTTGTCAGTTGCTTCATTTGCAAATATTTTCTCCCATACTGAGGGTTGTCTTTTCGTCTTGTTTACGGTTTCTTTTGCTGTGCAAAAGCTTTAAGTTTCGTTAGGTCCCATTTGTTTATTTTTGTTTTTATTTCCATTTATCTAGGAGGTGGGTCAAAAAGCATCTTGCTGTGATTTACGTCATAGTGTATTCTGCCTCTGTTTACCTCTAAGAGTTTTATAGTGTCTGGCCTTACATTTAGGTCTTTAATTCATTCTGAGTTTATTTTTGTGTATGGCATTAGGCAGTGTTCTAATTTCATTCCTATACATGAAGCTTCCGAGCTTTCCCAGCACCACTTATTGAAGAGGCTGTCTTTTCTCCATTGTATACTCTTGCCTCCTTTATCAAAAATAAGATGACTATATGTGCGTGGGTTTATCTCTGGGCTTTCTATCCTGTTCCATTGATCTATAGTTCTATTTTTGTGCCAGTACCATACTGTCTTGATTACTGTAACTTTGTAATAAAATCTAAGGTCACACAGCTAGTAATCAGCACTGGGTTTTGAGCTCAGGCAGTACAATTTTCACAAGTTCTTCTTAATCACCATGCTGTAGAGATTTGTTCCTTTATTGAAGACAATCTGCTTTGCATCTTACATTTTGCAAAAGAGTAAGTGGACTTTGGTACATTTTCACCCAAAACCACCTTCTGCTTTCAACAAGAGAAAGCCATATTTTAAAATACCCCACCTATAAGGTTTCAACAGATAACCATTTTAATTCATCGTTTTGTAGATACTATATCACACAAAAGTGCTTTTGGTATGGGCATCTGAAATAGGATTTTGATTAAAATTTAACAAAGTTTTATCAGCAGGTTCTTTGCTTTAAAAAATCTGCTCATCAGGAGATATGGTAGATATTGTTCCATTTATGTGAGTGGACCAAATTCCTTATAAAAAGAATTTGAATGTGCTTTTTTCCGTATGGTGCCAGCACCTATAATTCTATTTCTTTATTAAAGGTAATTTGACACAATGAGCAAAATTCAAAGCAGTTAGAGCATTAGAGCATAACTGATACATTTCCAAAATGAGAGCACATTTCTGAATGTCTGAGGGAGTTTGTATAAAAATGTGTTGTTCTATGAGAAGAAGTGGTAATAAGGCCCTTCTGGAATAAGAGTGTAATTTTCATGGGAAAAATATAATTTTTTTTCCTTAAGGAATTCTGAAAGTAAATTAATTGAAAAAATATTAAGGTCAATTGCCCATTTTATTTTTACAAGGTTTCCAATTTTCCCTTTATCATCAGAGTACTTGAGCATGTAAAAAAAAATGAAAATTACCACAAACTGGAGATTTATCAAAATCTTACTATATTTTAGGCACTCTTCAAGACATTTTACATGCATTAAATGATTTAATCATCACAAAAGCCCAGGAGGTACCCATTTTATAGACAATGAAACCGAGGCACAGAGATTAAGGAATTTGCATAGACATGATCTAAGAGTCTATTGTCTGGCTCTACAGTTGTCCCATTCAACTGCTATGCTATTTTGTCTTAACCGCAGTTAAGAATATTCTCTTTCTGATATAGTTTCAAATTTCCACAATTCTCCCATACATTGAACATTATTTTGTCGAGAATAAACTCAGTTTTGCATGATTTTTATAGAAAATATAAAGCAGAGCTATCTTGGGTATTTTGTCTATGATTTCTGAAGAATATCCTGTGTTTGAAACCATAAGTTTCCCCTACAGAGATGTAATTTGTTTTAATTAGGTCATCTAAATGTCAATTATTTATGTTGACTACAGCAATTCCTAATTTTGGGATTTCACAGGCCTTCACTCTTGCCTGGCACTCGGGGAATCTTCTCTGTTTTGCATAATCTTAATTATATTACTTTGTTGAAGAGATGCAAGAAAAATGACATTCTTCTAGAGTGACTTCTCAATTAAATCAAAGAGATCTGATAAGATTAAAGAAAATGCTGGCAAAGCACTGAGTGTTAAGAAGGAGGGAATATCCATGTTAAATGAGTTACCAGAAATAAAGTACAGAATTATATCAGGGAACAGTTCACTTAGCATAATTAGTAGTTTTTGTTACTAACATGCTAGATGATTTATTAGCTGTCAATGAGAAGTTGATGTGCTGTAATAATCATTCCAAAATACCCTTTCTCGATTATGCACCAAAGTCTTTAATGCTATTTAGCCCTTACCATATTTTGGTAAAATAAATAAGAACAAGCATTGTAATTCCACTTTTAAAGGTAGAGACTGAATCACACAGATGCTAAGTAACCTAAGGGAAATCTCACAGTGATAATAGTGAGTCCGGTGTTTTTAAGCCTCTAAATTCCCAGCCACTGTTCTCTGTCTAAAACCGTGGTCTCTGCATAAAAATGCGTTCATGTTGAGGAGAAAATAGAGAAGAAATAGGGTAGGGAGAGAGAGAGAAAAAAACTAAAAATTGTATTGTTTGTCTTATACAAACACTGGGGAATACAGTGTCTTTTACAAAAATAATGTTGGTTATAAAGGAGAGCATAAAATGGTTTAATTTCAAATACCCGACTTATTTTCTTTTCCTGAGCTCTGTGGGAATAAACCCTTACATTCTTCTTAAGCAATATTTCTTTAATCTTGTCGTGTAAAAAAGAGATTATAAATCACAAAAATGTGTGAGCTCCTGATTGTGAAGATTTTTGCCTGTTGTACCATTAAAATAACGTGAACTGTAAAAAGGATTACTCTAGTTTCTCCAGGTCAAGTACAGTTTGTTAGGAGCACAAAGGCCATAGAATACAGAAGAGTTGATCGGATTTATAAGTCAACATCTGTGATGCTACATGGCGCGTAAAAGAATTATGTAAGTGCTACATCTGCTCCTAGGAAGTTATCTGTGAATACTTCCTAATTTTTTCATGCCAGTGTGTGTGTTGTGAGAATCACAATGGAGTGAATCCCTGTTCACTTCTCTAGCTCTGTTATATTTGGGGTGAGTGCTTATATCACTCAACTGAGTGCTCTGGGCTAAAGAAGTCCACATATTCTAACTTCTTTCCATCATGTTTCCACAACATAGAGAAGATGTGATTGGTGTGAATCAGAATTAGACCTGACTTTTCTTAAATATTAGTGGAATGTGATTAAATGTAACATGATCATAGACATCAGATATTAATCTGATTTTAATCTCTGCTACGAGTATATGGTGGTAACTGTTATGAAACGAAAGAATGTCCCTGCAAAGAAAACTTATTAAGAAATCTATAAAGTTTTAAAATGTGTTTTGTAAAACTAAACTCAAATGCAGTTTCAGTAGTTAGAAAAACGCTTAAGTGGCAAATTCCTCAATTTCCTTGCTTCCTAAAGAATGAGAAAGTGAAATGTATTTGTTTATTATTTTCTTAGCTTTATCTGTGTATTAAGTAGGAATTCTGGGTGGAGGTTGAGTAAAGTCTGATCAGATAGATGATCGTGATGGTGTTCCCAGGATAGTGAGGATTTTCAGCTAGGTTTGGTAGGAGGAAAATATTGTTTTCTTGATTTCTTGAATAAAATTCTATTTTAAATTTTTCTCACAAATTTGATAACTTTTCAAAGGGTGTTTCCTAATCGATGTTTGTGTTCCAATCATTGAAGAAGGAGAGCACTCTTTCAGGTTCATAGAAATTTTGGCCTGACGTTACCCTTACGCTAATATTCCCAGGGGCTGCCAGATCTTCTTTTACTTGAATAGCCTTCACAGTGCTGCAGACAAACATGAGAGAGGTTATTGGATATATCCTCATTCCAATCTTATTTCCTTTCTTTCTCCATAGCTGTATTTAAGAAAACAACATAGGACTCGGATATTGGAAACAATGTATTTTTGGACAAGTCCACAGCACTGTCTTACAAAGATTTTAAGCATCATCAAAAATTAAGCATATGGAAGCTGTTGTACATGGATGGTGACTTTGGTGCATACATAATAAAATTCATATATTTAAAAATAGACACCTTTGTGGATCTGGAGCCATCTGTGAGCTTATGGTAAAGCCTGTTGAATCTTGTAGTTCAGGAAAACTATTCCCAGGCTAAGGTTTCCATAAGAAATCCAGATCAGTGAGCCGTTAGTGAACTTTCCTTCTTGGGTGGTCCTCAGCCAGTGATGCACTGGAGAGCACAGATGTAGAGCAACACATAGACCAATGAAGAAAAGCAGTGCATCCTTCTAGAGGGAGAGGGGATATGACATCACACTGGCACTCTAGGCCAAAAGGGATGTCTATACATTAAGGAAATATGTCTTCTGCTTTTCCAAAGATTGTAGACTCTCAGGGTTGGAAGATACTTTAAATATCTCCTAGTTCTGTTATATAGAGAGTGGTCTCTAGACCAGGCTTTATATATAGTTCCGAAGGGATGCAAAGACCTATCTCAGCAAAGCCAGCTATGATGAATAGGTAGTTGCATACACTGGACTTAAAGCACCCACTATTCTTTGTATTTTGTGAAAATGGAGGTAATTTAGAAAATTTTTAAATTCCTTATTTTGTGTTCAGTAAAAAAATGCCCCATGGAGCCTTAATTGTGCATAAATAAATAGATTTTGTATGTATATAAACACACAAATAATATAGAGGGTTACCCTTGCCCTCAACATGACCTCATAAGACTTCCACTTAAGAGAAAATTTAATAAAATTCCTAGATATCCAGGCTTGTAAACGTCTCCTAAGTAAAAGTTTGATGAAAAAACAATCTCTGTTTTGTGTGTTTGTTAGTTTTTACTTCTCTTAATTAATTACTTTTGATCACCACATGGCTTTGATGAAATGAATTCATTTTGATTTATGTTTCACTACTTTCTCATCTGTACAAAACTTGTCAGAACACAGTACACACTAGTACACAGAGAGTGACTGCACAAAAGTTCTAAATTGTTGGTTAATTCTTAATTTGTAGGTTTCCAAAAAAGTGAGAAAATTTAAAGCAATGGAAACACATAGCATGGCATCATAGTGAAATGCAGTGTATAAATTGGAAACAGTAAGAATAGTTATAAGGTAAACTTTTACTCATATTAACATAATTCAGTGGGCTATATACAGCTTGTATTCTTTAATGTATTTATTTTGTCTTGAGAGGGCAGAAACCAAACTTACTGAGTCTGATGGGCCTGACATTAAGATATTACATATGGGGTTACAGAATCATGCTCTTATTCTTAATATATTTATTTAAAAAATATTTTCCCTTAAAAAATAAATCAACACATTAGCACTTAGGTGTCGGCTATAAAATTATTTGTGGCTAAATCATTGTAGAGAAATTACAAAGCATAAACATGCAAAACAAAAAACCAAGAAAATTTCTCAAATGCATACCACCCAGAAGTACTACTGTCAGCCTTTTTGTGCATATCTTTCATTAGTGTTTATCTCTATCACTTTTTTATGAAGTGGGACTAATATAATACATGATGCTCAATGCTCTTTCCTAACAACCATAGATCATGAAAAACCATGTCACTGAATATAGCTCAACATCATCAGTTTAATGTCAATCTCGTCATTGACCCTAAGTATATATCATAATTTCTGTAACTAATATTCTATTGTTGGATGCTTAGGCCATTTTCGGGATTTGTTTTCTGTCTTGGTAATGTGCCTGTTGCTAGCTGTACCTTGTTTTGTTTTGATAATGTGCATACCTAGACACATAATCAAATAATTCCTCAATGTAAGATTCCTGAAAGTGGGATTGTGAAAGGAGGTGTAAAAAATGAATGAGGTGAACCATTGTCAGGTTTTTGATGCAACTGTCAAACTATATTTGAGGCAGATTAAATCAATTTATATTCCCACAAGCAGCTTGTGTTCCGGAAATAATGGACTGCCAGGCAAGAATGAACCATTCCCTTAATAAATATTTTTTAAAATCCTGGATAATATATAGTACATATCATTTGTGGATTATCTAGTAAGAAATGAAGGGATATCTCTGAGTGTCAAAATCCAAGCTGGAGCTGAGATACTAGTAAATGAAAAGATGGCCAGGAGCTGTAAGAAGGTATCTGACCAAGAATGACTCTTTGTCTTGTTTATTTGTCTTTATGTTTGTTACTATTGAAGCACAAGGTACATAGTATAAAGTACATAAATTGACTTGTAGGTATGGTTGAGTTTTGCAAAGCTGACATATTTGTGTACTGTCTGTCCAGATCAAGTTATATTACCAGCACTCCAGAGTGTGCGCTCTTCTAGTTTTTATTTCTTTTCAAATGGCGAATATCTTAGTCACCATACTTATTTTTATTACTGCATACGTACTTTTGCCCATTTCTCAACTTGAAATAAATGGAATATATAGTATGCATATAGTATATAAGTGCCTATTTTCTTGTAAAATTTATGCATATTTTTGAATATATAAGTTGTGATTTTTCATCACTCTTGGGTGAATAAACCACAATTAATTTACCATTAATCAAAATTTGAGATGCTTACAGTTTGGAAATACTACCAATAATGCTGAAGATCTTATACATGTCTTCTTCTTAACACATACTGAACTTTGCCCACTCCCAGGTTTCTTCTAGAAGTTTTATTATTTTAGTTTTCATATTTAAATCTAGAATCCATCAGTAATTGATTTTTATAAATGCTATGAAGTAGGAGTAAGATTCAGTGTTTTTCTGTATAGATAATAAGAGATTTCTGGTTTCAGTCATGATGAAATATCAAATATGGGCATTATATTGGCGATAATAAACGCTAAAACTGAGCATACAAGAAGTATCTGTTTTCAGATATTAGACAATAGATATCTCAGAGCTCTGATCCTTGAAAGTGAGAAACACAAGACGAACTCTGCGAGGGGCACTTTCAAGCTGTGGTGCAGAGAAGCTGAACCCAGCCGGCAGTGATCATGCTGAGGAGGCTGAAATTTAAGGGGCAGTGTGCCAGCCTGAAGGCGGGTGTTCAAAGGAGGAACATTTTCTTGAGCCTTTGGCTAAACACTGGGCTAAACGTATACAGACTGAGATTTTATCAACTGAGGCTTCTGGGAGTCATGATCTTTTTGCAATAGACACATCAAAGATCACTGATCACAGATCACCATAACAAATATAATAATAATGAAAAAGTTTGAAATATCGTGAGAAGTACTAAAATGTGACACAGAGACACCAAGTGAGTAAATGCTGTGGGAAAAATAGTGCTGATAGAATCGCTCAATGCAGGACTGCCACAAATCTTCAATTTGTAAAAATGCAATATTCGTGAAGTGCAGTGAAGTGAAGCATAATAAAGTGAGTTACGCTGTATCCTTGTGCAACTGATTTATAGGTTGAGCCCTTTAGAGAATGAAGAAATAGGACAGGGAATGGAAGAATGAAGTGAGGACAGTCTTCAGGTGAAATCCAGCATGAGCATAATCATTTGGGAAGCTCTGGTACATAAATGAAAAAAAACCCAGAATGTATCAATCCCCTCACACATACCTTGAGGCAAGAGACTGGAGTTTTAGTAGGACTTCTGTACCTTCTTACAGCAATCAGGTGTTGGCTATGACATCCCTTGGCAGGTGGGGTGGGGGTATCACTTCCAGGCACTTCTGGAGAGGTGATAATCCTCAGAGAAGTTTGCAGGTGTGAGCAGGGGCGCTCTTAGCAGCTGGATAACAGTCACATCAACCTGGTTAAAGGAATTCAAGTGTGTATGGGCAAATCATCAATAGTAACTTCTATAGTCTCAACCTTGAATTACTCATATGCCGTCACTTCTTACATTCAGTCTACTACAACCTGTTGCAGCTTCTCCAAGGTTCTTGTTGGTCACAATTTCTAGGAATCCTTAAAAGAGCAGTGTTAATAGGATAAGTAACAATATCTATTGTTGCATTTGGTCCCAAGGCCATAACTGATACACATCATGTCCCGTTGTTCACATCCATTTTATTTTATTTTTTATTTATTCTTTTAAAAGATTTTTTGATGTGGACCATTTTTAAAGTCTTTATTCAATTTGTTACAATATTGCTTCTGTTTTTTTTATGTTTTGGTTTTTTGTCCATGAGGCATGTGAGATCTTAGCTCCCCGACCAGGGATTGAGCCTGTGCCCCCTGCATTGGAAGGCGAAGCCTTAACCACTGGACCGTCAGGGAAGTCCCCACATCCATTTTTAGATTCCCCTTACTCTCAGCTACATCAGCCGGTCTGCGTGGCTTACCTGGGATAATCCACTTGGGCATCTCAGTGGAACTTCCAAACACTGTACAAGTAAAATTTTTGAAAAGTTAAAAACATGTCTATCATTCAAATGTAAAGTAAGCACATATTAAAAATTTATGTTATGCACTAATGGTAAAAATGCTAAAGCTGACTTTATTTCAATACTTAATCATCATCTTCCTTTTAGTTTACAAACCCTCCATTCCTATCTATCTAATATGCTGTTAACCATCCATTTAAGTATTAGTTTCAGTTCATTACTTTTCAGGTTTGTTTATTTTCTTCTTTCATACATTCTAATTATCTGGAAAAATTCTCCATATTTTTCTGTATTATCTTGTTCATAATTATTTTAAACTTCCTCTATGATGAATAAAATATCTAGATAACCTATGGGTATGTTTTAAAGCCTATGTCTTTTTCTCTTGAGTCTCAGTAATTTTCTCCTATTTCCTAGCACACATGGCCGCTTTTTAGTGAATGCTGGCCAATGAGCATGAAACATTGGAGAGGCTCTGGATGATGTCGTATTTCTTCAGATAGTTCAGTCTTCTTCTGGAAAGCCAACAGAATATGAGTCTATCACCTGAATCTGCCCATTTCAGACGTTTCAACTGAAAGCTTGAAATATTTATGAAGGTCACTCATTTTTGATGGGCCTGGTATTCAAATGTTGGTTTCTCCAGCTCTATAAAACTATAAAAATATTCTGCCTGGATTTTTAGTTTCTTAGCAGCTACTTTTATATTAAGAAAGAAAAAAAATAGAGTATCTTTGAATTTTGTAGCATCATAGGAAAGAAATAGAGTTTGAAAGGTGGGATTAAGATGGCAGAAGACCCTGAGCTCACCTCCTCCCACAAACACATCAAAACTGCAGCTACATATATCCTCTTTCTTGTTCCTTTTTGTCATGGATATTTGTCATCCATTTGGTCAGCTAGTATCCTTCTTATTAGAAATCTTAGGGGGAGGCAGAGACCACCTGCTTCTACTCCACGCTTACCAGATGGATACAGCAAGATCAGGAAGAAAACCATAATTTGAAAAAATATATGCACCCCATTGCAGCATTATTCACAATAGCCAAGACACGGAAACCATCTAAATGTCCATTGACAGATAAATGGATAAAGGAAATGTGGTACATATATGCACTGGAATATTACTCAGCCATAAAAAAGAACAAAATAATGCCATTTGCAGCAACATGGATGCTACTAGAGGTTATCATACTAAGTGAAGTCAGACAGAGAAGGACAAATATCATATTATATCACTTATATGTGGAATCTAAAAAATAATACACATGAATTTATTTACCAAACAGAAACCGACTCACAGACTTAGAAAACAAACTTATGGTTACCAAAGGGGAAAGGTGGTGGGGAGGGATAAATTAGGAGGTTAGGATTAACATATACACACTACTATATATAAAATAGATAATCAACAAGGACCTATCATATAGCACAGGGAAATATACTCAATATTCTGTAATAACCTATATGGAAGAGAATCTGAAAAAGAACAGATATATGAATATGCATAACTAAATCACTTTGCTATACACCTGAAACTTAACACAACATTGTAAATCAGCTATACCCAATACAAAATACAAAGTAAAAAAAAAAAAAAGAAATGACAGCTAAATGGTTGGGTAGGAAGAAACAAAACCCTCCTTATATATAGATGTTATGATCGTCTAGACAGAAAATCTAAGAAAATCTATAGACAATCATTTGAATTAATGAAGTTTAGAAACTTTGCTGGAAACAAATTAGTATACAAAAAATTAATACTTTTTCTATACCCCGAAATAGTAAATTGAAATTGGAATTTTAATAATTATGTCATTTACAATAGCAATAAAAACAATTAAGTACAAAAGAATAAATCTAATAAATGTTGTTTAAAAACTTTAAAACATAACATTATTGTAGGGCTTAACAGAAGATCTAGAAAAAGAGGAGATAGTTCCTGTTCATATTTAAGCAGAATAAATATTTTAAAGATCACAATTCTCAAACAAATCTATAAATTCAACACAATTTCATTTAAAATGCTGAATGTGAATTCTTTGAAAGTAAATCTAAACTCAAAAAACAGACTCTAATACTCACACGAAAGAGTAAAGGGCCAAGAGATGACTGTAAAACAAAATTAAATAATTTTGGTGATTGCATCCAAAGACTTGTGCTTATCCTTGCATTTGTTAGGCATGTAATGACGTACCATTAAGAATAAAAGTTGCTGCAGGCTTTCGATGATCTTTTTCAGATTAAAGAAATCCCATTCTATTCCTAGTTTGCCGTTTCTTAATCATAAAAGTATGTTGAATTTTTATCATAATGTTGGGCATCTATAGAGATGATTATAAGATTTTAATTTTCTCCTTTGTTAACATGGTGAATAAGTTTCATGTCATTAACATTTCTTGCATCCCTTTGATAGATTCTGCCCTCTTGTAATTTTAAAAATAATTGATAGATGCAGTTTACTAATTTTGTTATAGGATTTTTTCAGCTATTTTGGGAAGTGAGATTTGCCCACACGTTTCTTTCTAGTATGGAATTCACATAGACTTCGGGGGGAGCTTTCTTCTTTTTCAGCTCTCTGGAATGGTACTTATCAAGCAGGGATGGATGCTTTGGTTCTTCAGAGACTGGCAGACTTCATCCGTAACCTTTTGGATCTGATTTATTACTATTGTTTTGTGAATAGATTTCAAGCTACTGATTCTATTTCTTTAAAAGTTTTAGATTTCTTTAATGGTTTATGGTTTTAGATGATTCCACAACTCTAAGACTTTAATTCCAACATAACTCTTGGCAGCTACTTCACTAATACCATTTTCACCTTCTCCAGCCTCTGAAACAATCCCACTGTACCCTCCGGAAGTCAGTCAGTAATTAGCAAAATCTCCTAAATCGTCAACTAATTCTCTGAACATTCCTTCACATTCTTGTTCTAACTAATACCTGACTGGCCCCTGTTCAACGCTCTCAAGTCCTTCTAATACCATCTCCGCAAACTCAGATCCTAAAATCACCCATTATTCTCTCTGGAAGGCGCCATCACTAATTTGTACTTCAACTCTTTTTTCCTGGCTGGCCCCTGGAGTACTCCCTCTTGTGCAGCCCTCTCAAATGATATTTCCTATACTCCTCATACTGCTGTGCTAGGGGTGATAGAGGTATATTTCTCAGTCCTTACTGCTGCTTCTGGAACATTCTCCCTACCCTTAGTATCACTAAAATTTTAGAAATCTCATATCCTCAATATATACTGCACAGTTTTTGTGCTGTATCAGGATGAGTGGGATGCAGTCTTCTCCAGGTCCAGGTAATTAAGGTGTTCATTATCTGTAGAGAATTCAAAAACTATAATAAAACCAAAAAAAATGCCAGTATGTTTTTTATTACCACCATGTTCCTGGAATTCTAAATAATATTTAAACCCTTGGGTACATCATTGCATCATTCTTTCTTGCTGTAAGTATCAACCAACTCTTAAGCTGCTCCTTTTACTTACTTGAAGATTTTAGCTCCTGGCTCACTGTCAGTTTCTCCAATGTGACCTCCTGCATTCATTTTTCAAGATTCCATCATTCAAGTGAATAATCTTTCAATACAGACTTCTCAATTTGACCTCTACTTCAGTGATCACTCCCACCCCACTTTCACCATCTAATTCCATGGATGGATGGCTACGCTAGTCCTTTTCATTACTAGCAAAGGCAACATTTCCATAATCTTAATTTCAAGCATCCCACTCTCTCATAACTATGTCCTGTTTCCAATTCCTTATAACAATTTAATCTAATCATATGACTTTTGAACTGTCCTTCATATTGACCTCCTTCCCCAACTTTAAATTCCTAGCCCATCTTTCTTCAATATAGGGTGTACAGAGGAGATAATTTTTAGAGGAGCAACCCTCAGCCAAGAGGGTATGGGATGTCCCTGCTTCCATGTCCCTCAGTGGGGCAGTTCTGATGTCCATTTTCTATGGATCTTTAGGTGGCCCCTAGAGAGACTGTGCTCCAGTTTCCCAAATTGGAAACTGGCTTAATAACATACACTTCATTGATTTATTTATTTTAACCTTCCTTGTTTCATGTTTCTTAATTCCTCACTTCTGCTTCCTAGGATTCCCTAACAACTAAACTACCTACAAGAAATTCTTGTCTCTGTCTCTATCTTTAGGGAACCCAAATTAGCCATCCACAAATGAACAGTATGTACTGCTAGCTAAGGTCAACCCCTCCACTTGGGTACTACCCAGGCACATTGCTTCAGTGATTCTCCCTTATTTCCTTCGTGATTCTCCCTCTTCTCTACTAATAGATACTTCCATTTTTCTTTCTAGCTATTCCTGAGGTCTTTCCTTCTCATAGAGTCACACTTAGGGAGAGGGTTTTTTTTAAAAAAAAAAAAAAACAGAAACATTTTTCTTGAATTCTCTCTCTCTCTTCTTTCTTAAGTATAATTTAATCAATTTTAGCTGCTTCTCTTCTCCATACTTTAGCTCTATCTCCTATCCCCCAAAACAAGTGCTCACGTGAAGGTCACTTGTGACTTCCTTGTTGCTAAATTCAAGGGTCAATTCTCAGTCTTCATTTCCTTGATTTACTCAGAGGGTGTGTATTTAATCATCACCTGTTTTTCTTCAGTCTCCACTTCAGCAGGGTTCTGGTGCTACTCAATTGTATCCTTCTGAAGTTGGCAGCTTGGACCATTCCTCCCGTTCTCAAGAATGAAGAGTCAATCGAGCTTGCAGTGTGGGGATTGGGAACAGCTAAAAAGAAACATTTGTTCCAATGTGTATTCTCACTGCTTCCTCTAGCCATCTGTGGCTTTGACTTTGACTCTTCCTCTTCCACCAACCTCTCAAATCTCTACATTTCTACTAATTTATGGCAAGTTTATGGCAGAATTTCCCTAGGGATTTTTTTTTTATAAAATTTGTTGTTGTTGTGTTGTTAATTATTATGATCTGTGTTTCTCTCTGGTTTCTATCGTTCCCTCAGATTTGAATTCGAGGAAAGAGTAGCAGCCCGAACCGATTTTCAATCTTAACGGAACCTATGAAAGAAAGGGTTAACTGAGCAGGTTTGGGTGGCTCATACTCTACACATTTCAAAGAAAAGCCTGTCTTCAGGAAGACTGACCCTTGACCTGCTCCTGGGGATGTAATCTCTGAGCCCTTGGAATATCCTTCCAAATAAAAGTGTTTTCGCATGCCTCAGGCTTTGGGACATAATGCATCTGTTTTAGAAGGTAGTTTATGCTAACAAAGTGACTTTGGTGAATGCTTATTTTTATATACCTGAGGCTCTGGGCCACGCTGTGTCAGTTTGACGTCTGGGGGGATGGGAGACTGAGTAGCTAACTAAGGTCAGTCATGAGGGTGCTACATGCCTATGTGACTGGGTCCTCAATAAAATTCCGGAGGCTAAGGCTTGAATGAGTTGCATGGTTGGCAGTACTACCACATATTGTCACACATTATTATCAGGAGAATTAAGTATGTCCCTATGCAACTACTGGAAGGGGACACTTGGAGGCTTATACCAGCTTTTTCCTGGACTTGATCTATGTGCCTTTTCACTTTGCTGGTTTGGATCTGTATCCTTTTACTGTAATAAGCTGTAACTGTGATTATAACACTATTTCAGAGTCCTACAAGTCCTTCAAATGAATCAGAGAGCCTGAAGATGGTCTTGGGGACTCTGACACAGAGCCAGCTATCTATAAGAAGGTTATAAAAGGTTTTGGATTTTGGAAGTAGGGACAATTATGGGAGCAGGATTGGTTTGGCAAGAGCTGTGCTGTGACTTCCACTCACCTCAAGTCTAGTGAGAAGACTTTACCAGGATTCCTAGGAGGACTTATATATCTCCTAAAATGTGGCCATCCCAGTGAATCAGCGTTTGCCTCTCGCTTGGGAGACATGACCTGGTTAGTTGCCCTGGAGGTGAGAGTGATGATAAAGTTTGCTGCTGTGCAGAGCTTGGCTTGTCCCCCCCAAGTCTGTTTAAAGTAATAGTCCGTGTGTGCTTTCTGTGTACAGTATGGGCCATGCCAGCCAGCCAGACACACGCACACATACACAGCCAGACACACACATACACAGAGTGAGAGAGCCAGCCAGCCAGAAAGACACACACGCATACACCGAGTGAGAGAGAGAGAGATGAAGAGAGGGAGAGAGAGACAGCATAGGGTTTTCTGAGTCCTGTCCGGCAGCACTGCTCACAGGAAGAAAGAAACCTTAGTAAGAAGAGAAAATTATACTGAGTTTCTAACAGGCCAAACTGAGGAGTTTGCCTTAACTGTGCCAAAGGGACTTTAGGTAAGAGATCTCCAAAAACCCACCACATAACGCAGTCAACTTTAAATACATGCCAGGTCTGGGGAGTACAAAGTTAACTTAGCAAAATACCCATCAAGCAAGAATTTGTCTGCTTTTACCTCTCCTCCCTCTACATTTGTCCTGATGGAATGTGATCAGACACCTGCTGGGTGAGATGAGGAGAGGGTTGAAGCACGAGGCAGGGAAAGAGAGAAGGACCCTAACCCTCTTCTGTGACCTACTGCTTGATACAGGTCCAGGTAGAGTAGAGCAGAAAAGATTGAACTTTAAACCCAGTTCAGAATTTCTACTGATTATAAGACTAGATACTTCAATAACTGCATTGAAATTGATTTATGATTAAACCATAGAACTTTTTGTTGCCTAAGACTGATCAGAAAAGTTAGGTACCCCGGGAGTTTTCATCC
This sequence comes from Phocoena phocoena, assembly GCF_963924675.1. Classification (NCBI taxonomy): domain Eukaryota; kingdom Metazoa; phylum Chordata; class Mammalia; order Artiodactyla; family Phocoenidae; genus Phocoena; species Phocoena phocoena. The sequence continues at coordinate 65,122,680 of NC_089230.1, read as the reverse complement.
AGGGATAGGTAAGAAACTTTCCCCACTAAATATGCTTTAGCGAGTTGTTGAGAGAAAAAAAAAAAAAAACAAAACCACATTGTTTTACTCTTATACCCAGGAGTCTTGCTTGTTTAACATATCTGCAACACATACATCGTACATGTTTGTAAGAGTGTGGTCCAGATGGTTCAGGTTTTAACTTCCAATCTTTCCTCCCCTGTGGATTGATACAAACTCTTCAGCAGTATTGACTAAGGGAAAATACGTTTTTTTGGTTTTTATCTGAGTAATGTTTTTGTTTCTGTTCTTTTGGTTTTTATTTGCTGATCCTTTGCCTTAACAAATACAGTGGCATCGAGGTCAGGAGGATGGCCTGGGATGGGCAGTTTGTATCATATTCCTTCACCAGGGTCCTTCTGTCTAACTGATGTATCTGCCCTGCATTTACAGGGGATGCCCCTGGCATGATGTGAGCATCAGGTTTGCAGAAGGGCCCCGGGCCAAGTCAGAGGAGAAATGGTTATGAACAAGACTTTAGGGATTTGCTCTCAAGCTCCTTCTTTCTTTCTAGAAGTGTATGCTCTTGGGGAGTAAAGCAACCACCCTGAGCAAGAGAGTTGGATGATAATGGTCTCCAATATAACAAAGGGGGAAAGGATGCTGAGAGAGGGATTTGACAGTGTGGTACCACATTGCATCACAATTACTGGATTTTTCAGCAGGTTTGCAGAATTAAGTAACATTCTGAATGACAGGAACTGTGTAGATTTTTGCCAGGAGCGAGCTATGAGCTTAGTTTAGCCCTTATCCCTTGCAAGAGGTGAACAGGTCCTGTGTTAAATTCCAAGAATCTGCCAAGGCAGTAGGAAACAGCTAGAAAAGAAAGACCATGGCAAGGAGGCTGTTACTAATCATACATTTACTAGGTCACTCACATGGAAAAAGTTGACCCTGATGCTCTTTTTGGCAAGTAGAGACTATAAGGTTTTTAGATTTGAAGACTCAGTCTAAGTAGGGGAGGGTTGGAGTGGAGTTATATTCATTGGACTTGGTGATCTCTAGTTAAATACCAATTCTCGAACTTGATTTGTCAGTGACAGGTGGGGTCAGGTAAACAAAATCTGCTTTTAAGTTTAATTATATCAATAGAGTCACTAGTATCATGCTTAAATATTCAGGACTGATAGTTAATGGGTTTTTCCTATATTAACCATTTAAGTAAGATAATTATTTGCCATTCTGTGACATTTAATTATAATGCTATGACTGATCTCCATCGTTTGAAGGGAAAAATTGCTTTCTGTGTCATTTAGGATTTGTATGAACACATTTAAACTGCAGAAAAGATTGCTTGGAAAAATGCAGAGGGGGCTCCCAAGAGCTCTTGATTACCTTCTGTATCAAGATTATTTTTTTTTAAATCGGCTGTATTATTGCAGCATAATTTCAAGGTGACCACCTGTCAAGAGCTTCTGGGGAAAAAAAAGGCAAACTGTCTCTCTGTCTTATTTGTGCATTTATTTTTAAAAACATTTCTAATTTTCCAGGGGGCATTATAGGCTAAAATTTTAATGGGATCGTAATAGTTAACAATAAGTAAATAACATGAATTCTCAGTTGAGGTAAATTTTATGCCAGGTGCGAATAATGAAGGCAAAAGCTATCATTGAGACTGGAAACACATTTATTAGCAGATGTTTAGCTGGGCAGGAGAGATGTACACACGTAACAAAGCTCGCCCTGTTTGTACTGAGAGCTCTCAATCTCTTTTCCCAGGAAGTGCATTGTACTCTGGAGTGTGTTGAGTCATAACTAAGCGGCACTAAGAAAACATTCAAGTGACAATGATTTGCAAATGATCAAATTATTGTGGGCTTAGCTTAGGGTTTCACCAGCTGGAGTGTTTTCTCTGCTATAACCATGTGTCTGTTAATAAATTCGATTCAAATGTAAAACAATTACAGATATTTTAAACACTGGGCAGAACAATTACAAACAAATAATGTTTTGGGGGCTTGGTCTTCAAATGAATGAAGGAACTGAGATGATGATGCCAAATGCTACTTGGAGAATGATTATAAGATGAGAAAAAGCAGTTAGCAGGTTTTAAGTCTAATTGTCTTAGATATCTTGTATGCACCCATCACACAAGATAGCTTAATAGAATGGAACTTCAAAGACGGTAGGTACTGTGTAGGTTTCTAAGGAAGTCAGCTGTTATCTTCCCGAGTTTACATCATAAATGTTTCAATGGAAGTGGAGAGAAATGGTCATTAGCAAAGTGGAATTACAGAGTAAATCACTAGAGGCAAAATACTGCACTTGACTTGTAAAAGAGTAGTGGTCTTGCTAAAGGTAAAGATGAACAAAGGGAATTTCTGGAGTTATTCTTTCAAAATGAGCTAACTTTTTGAAGGAGAAAAGGCTTCATCATTCTAGGAATCTGTTAATTTCCTCCTTTTTAAAAAATCTTCTCTTTGAGCCCTTTGGGATGTATTATTTGCAATGTTCCACCTTCTCCTATCACATATCCCAGTTTAAATTACCTGGGAGAGTTGGCTATGGTTCTATACCATCTTTATAAATTCGTGATCTTACTAAAAAAACGATGTTACTGAGACTGCTGACCTCTCCCATCCTCACATCTGACAACAACACTCTCCTGACAGCTGTATTAGCAAAATTGTAAATCTAGTAAAGAACATATCAATATGGAAAGATCAGTGCATGTCAGAAATGGTAAAGTGTGGATAACTGATAGAAAATTACAAATTGGGAATGCTTTGGGGAAGGCAAAAATACATGTTGACTAGTTCAATATATCTGAATTTCTGAAAATTTGTTGAATGACCTGAATCACTGTGAATCTTTTGGAAATTGATCAAATCACGTATTCCTCCCTGAGGGGATACTTCTACTTCCTTAACCCTCCTTTCTCACAAACTGACTTGTTCCTTTCTCAGATTTCTTTTTTTACAGTAAAGTTCTTATCTTCTCTTTGTAGAAAAGCAACAGGGTTTCTGGGAGGATCTATTATTGTTTGCTCAGTTACTGGAATTTTTTTGAGGGGAAATAAACATGTGAGGGAAGAAACAGTTTGTTAATATTTTTAAGAAATGAGTTCTATTTTTAAAAACAGCAGTGTGCATAGGTACATAAAACAATAGAAAAATTACTTATCAGAAGAGCAGCCTGTGGACATAGTATTTAATAATTGTTTTTGAACAAATTATTTTTGATTTTAGAAACTAAAGGCAAGGATGAAAGGGTACTTCCCTGGGTGAGATAAATTAACAATTGTCTATTTCAAGAATAAACACTGTGCTGCTGTTACTTTGCATTCTTAATGATCTGAAAGATGGGCAGCCTAGTGAGAGCTCCAAATTTTAGATGCAGAAAATCTCTTCCAAGTAGTCGGCAGCTATCCTCTGGGGACAAGCCTCTGGATTCTGTAAGGTAATTAGAACGTTACTATTACACTGGGATCTTTGCATGTTCAGGTTTTCTCATTTGTCCTTTCTTTAGAATAACTGAAATTTGATGATATAGGCAGGACAGTAGTTGTTGCTTTTCTGCAGACGCAAAAAATGAGGCTGTGAGAAGTAAAAAGATTTGCCATTCGTTCAACTAGTAGGTGAAGGAGTTTGGACTGAAACAAAGGATGTTCTGACTACTGGTCCAAGGCTGCCTAACACAACAAAGACATCAGAGGCCAAAAAAATGTAGAAGTTCACAAACGATTTTGATAAATCCTTAGATGTCAGACTCATAACAGATGAGTAAAGGGCATCACGTGTTCTTAATATCCATCTCCCGCTTCTTCAGGCTAATGTCATGGAGGGTAGCCATGCAATCCCCTATAAAACTCTTTGCCATCTCTGTCGGAAACAGAGTCCTGGATTCCAGGTCCACTGGCCTGTGCCACTGAGCCATTTCTCAACTTCTTATCTTTTGGATACAGAAGCATGTTACTAGGGAGTGTGAAGGGGAATTTGACTTTAATCTTAATTGCCTGCATAGCGGTATTTTTTAAAAGATCTCACTCTGGAAAATATAAAACCCTACCACCGCTGTAGAAGTCAGGCATCCTAGCGCACAGCAAAGAAAAGCCAAGCTTGCAGTTACTCTGTCTTTTCTCCCTCTGAATTTGTCATCAAAATACAGATGCAGTTCCAACTAGACCATAGCCAGATTACATTCTGTGCAACTATTCTATTTCTGCTTAATTTACATGGCAGGACAGGTCAGGTATTTATCTAAATGTTGTTTTTCCTCCCTTGATGTTAGAATGCTCCTCTAAAATCTTTGTTCAAATAACCTGTCTGTGAAAACAGCTCAATGCAGAACATGAATGCGATGCATGTGACTTCTCGTGTGATAGATGTTTTGTTAATCAACTTTTAATTTTGCAATGATTATGCCATGATTCAATCAGTTACTTGACCTTCTTAGGGAGATATCCAATTCTACTGAAATAAAGATGGAGCTCAAGTCGTGGTTTTCAGTATTAGAGCACCTCATGTTCTTGTCAGCCAATAAAAGGTGAATACAGCCCATCTTCGTTAGTACTTACATTCTGATGTTTATATATTGAAGTCTTCTATTTTTTAAATTTTGTTAAATTTTATTGAAGTATAGTTGATTTACAATGTTGTGTTAATTTCTGCAGTACAGAAACAGACTCATAGACATAAAGAAGTATTCTAAATCTAAACTAGAACATGTTGTGCTTTCGGTTACTTGTTTGTGCAATAATTTGTGATTTAATGTTATAAAAGAAACGATATACAAAAATATTGCATTCCTAACCGTTTGTGTGGAGGTGGCATGGGAAGAATACAAGGTTCTGGGTTGGCTTCACATGCAGATCGTTAACCTGACTTAGAATGTTACAGCTTCCAGTCCTGAACAGAAAGTTTGTGACTAGTCTGTGCAGAGAAACTGAAATTCCTAGGGCCTGTGCCATTGTTGAGTTTTAAACGTTTTCTACAACATTTCAGTTGTACAGCTATTTTTTCAGGCTTATAATAATTTCTGATACATTTTCTGGTGGTTGAGATAGGTGATCAAATATAAGGTGATCAAATATAGAAGGTCCATAACATGCCAAATTTCTACTCACACATATATTCCAGTGCACACAAGCTTTAGAACCAGAAAATTTGGATTTAAGTCCTGCCTAGTCCTGATGCTTTTTTGCCCTATCATCTTGGAAAAGTTATTTTAGGTCTCACATTCCTCATTTCTTCATCTCCAAAATGTGAAGATAAAATCTGCTTTGATTCATTTACGTATGCCCAAGTACCTAGCAAAATTTTTGCCAATAAAAAGTCATTATTAACAATAGTATTGTTTTTGTTGGCATTTAATATAATACACGTGTAAATACTCTGAAAACTTGAAGACACTATATTCAGTTATTACTATAATTACTATTTCAAATACTGTTAATATCAATATGCACATAATATATACAGATAGAATTTTACTATATATGCATATATATATACATATATAACATTTTAAAGCTAAATTTTAAAACATCAAGTGAAATTATTTTTATTTGTACATGTAAGTAAAAAAATATATGTGTATATACACATATTTAATATCATGTAGCATGTGACTGTTAAAATAATTACTCTAGAAATATTACTCTGTGATCTTGGGCAAAGTACGTTCCTTTGCTGTCCTGAGCAGTTTTATTTTTTTTCCTTTTTTTTCTATTTTGTCCATTAAATAAAGATTAAAACAATCTGTATCATAGATTTGTGGGGAGAATCAAATGCAGCAATAGTACTTAGAAATAGACCCTCAATAGCCTCTCAATAATTATTAATTGAATATGGATCTGACAAAAGTGACCTACAACTAAGTTGACTTTTAAAACATCCCTTTCAGCTCTAATCCTATATCACTCTCCACACATTTTTCTACATGTAAAAAATAATATACATATCAGAAAGAGTTAATTGATGTGGCTTAGAGGTAGAGCATATACTTTTGATTATGGAAAACTCTAAAATCTTTAATTTTCCACTAACTCATGGGCAACTGTGATTCTTTGGATTTTGTAACCCAGGATCCCAGCCCAAGGGAAATTTTCAATGTATACTGTTTGATGGCTTCCTGCAAAATTTAAATGATGAGGGTAACACTACCGTGGAAAGGAGCAGATGATGGAATTACCTGAGGGCACTCATAGCTCTTGGGAGCGCATTTTTCTAGACAGACGCAGGGTCCGGGCTGCTGTCAGTGCCTCCCTATTGGGACACCATGTCTGTGTACCCATATGCAATGTGGCGGGACAGGCTGCTCCCACAGCCTCCACTCTGTTCCAGACCATACCCTCAACTAGGCTAATAAGCAATATTTACATGGAACACTGCTGTAATACCATGTTCTCAGGACACAGGAAAGAGCACTTATTCCTATATGACCCAAATGGGGCATTCCTTAAAGATGTGATAATTGCTGCACACCCAGCATTTGTATCCATGAGAGGGTTAAGGAACCTGTCACTAGCCTCTATTCATATGGCTTTTCCAAATTAAGGTCTCTGATTGGTTCTAAGATGCCAAGTCAGGACAGAGAGATACACTTGGACCTTTAAACATTTTCTTCATTTAATTTTTCCTTAAATATGAGCAACATTTACAGGTCTCTTCTTTTGTCCCCCCCCAAAAAAATCATATTTAACATATGTCTCTTTCGTTTAGATCCTAAGTTAAAGGAGAACCATGTGCTCTAGCAATGATCTGTGTTGCCTCAGGGCTTGGTGAAATTAATCATTTATTTGGATCCACAGATAATTGCCTAGTCAATAAACTTTGATGTGGGAATGTAAATGATTGCATTTGAAGATCGCATTTGAAGAGTTGATAATTATGCCCAAATTTTAGGATTTCTGTGAATACTTTAAAATATCTGCTGGAACAGAATGATTTTTTTTTTTTTTAACTTGCAACTCTACTCTCCTGATTGGTTTTCATTGGAAAAATAGTGAATCCTGGGTTACTTGAAACAGATTTTGTTCCTTCTCTAGTTACAGAATTATTTTGAGACTAGAAATGCCATGGCATGATTTAGATGGAACTGAAGCTCAAGAAACAGACACATGGTATGTCCCAAGATGCTAAAAATAATTGACAACATAACAGCTGCCTCTTATGTTAGGCAAGTCTTCTGAGGCTGGTGATCAATGGAAAAAAGATCATTCTACGTGGAGGCCTCCTGAGAGGAGGACAGAGTACAGGTATATGATAGCAGTTGTGTCAATAACATGGTGAGTGTAAGGCATTTACATGAAATTTGTGAATAATCATAATAACTACTACCAGTGTAATGACCACCGTGCATTGAAAATTTTATCCTAGGCTCTCTCGTTTTATTTTCACAACCAAATGATGAGCTCACCATTAGCTCCTCACTTGGCAGAGGTATGATTTGAGAGGTTAGGCTATCTTTGGTCATTCATCTTAAATGTAGTAGAGTCAGTACTTAAACCTATATCTATGTGATTTAGCCCATGATGTAGCCAGTAATTTCCAGTGCCTCTCCTAGGACTTAACTCAAAATTAAAATTTCAAAAAGATAATAAATGGTAGCTTGGAACACATGGTGAACAATAACAAGAGTGACGTAAATTAAAATAAATATGAGGCCTGCACTTTGATTAAAACAATTCAAGTGCAAAATTTATAAGATAAAGAGATTTGACTTAGTGAAATTTCATGGGAAATGATGATATGGTTTCCAAAGACTCTGACTACATTAACAGTATTTCTCAGTGGGCCTGCTGTCAGCATTTTGGGCAGGATGATTTTTCATAGTACAGAACAGTCTGTGTTTGACAAGAGAGGTAGCATCCATGGCCCCCACTCAGTAATGCCAGTAGAACACCCAGGCGATGAGAGAACACCTGCCTCTCCACGGGAAGCACCCTCTACGCCTGCCGTGGCTGAGCTGAGAACTGCCGCATTAGTAAACAGATACAGGTTAGAAAAGAGGACATAAGAGATAGACTTATATTTGAACTGGTCAGACATCATTGAGGCCATTTTCATCACACCTTAAAGAATCTTTACTGTCAAAAGAGTATCCAGAAGGTAACTGATTCAAAATCGTTGGATTTTGTGAAACATCCCAGTGCTTCTATAATACATTTCACTCTTTGCCTGACTAGTTTCCACTGGATTTCAGTCACTTGCAACTGACTAAAGTGCTAACATGCTAACTAATCCTAAATAATATGCTAGCACAAAGTTATTAAGACTTAAAACCATATAAGAAGTGCAAAAAAAATTAGGATTATTTAGTCTGAAGAAAAGTTCACAGAGGACACGGTGTTTTCCCAAATTTGATAAACAAATATGGCTGAGGAATCAGACTTGTGTTAACAGGCCACTGATGGCAGAATTGAGACCAGCGGTTAGATGATGGAATAATTAGGAGTGGCCAAAAATCAAGAGGCTGTCTTGGGAGGTGGGCCCTCCTTTCTCACTTGATACGTTCAGGAGGAGGCCAGCTCCTGAGACGGTGACTTGAATAAGATGCGAGGTTGGACTCTTGAGGTCTTATTCAATGCTTTTAGATCCTATGATTCTATATCTTTGGGGCATAAGGTCATTGCAGATTCACTTACTTTTAACTTTCTTGATAAAATGCGCTCCTCTTCCTTCTACTTTCTCTGAATACATATTAAGGAACACATTCTCTTGAAGACCTATTTTTAGATGCACAAAAAACTGCACAGATTTAGACAGAGATCAAAACATTCAGGCAGTACATCAGTGCCACCAGAGCTTTCTGCACCTGAAAAGACGAAAAGAAAAATCCAAACACTTTATTAGCAACTGTACACTCTCTTTGGAACACGGGCGTAGCCTGCTGTGTTCCCAACACTGAGTCTGCCCTCCTCCGGGAGGCACTCAAAGCCAAGCTTATCAGGGCTACACAACATTCTGTGAAGGAACGGAGCATTCACGGTTAATGAACTGGTCCAGCAGGTCTAGCCTGCTAATGGGAAACTGGTCCCCTCTCACACTCAGGTGAAAGATTTCCCCTGTCCTCTCAGCCCCCTACTTTTTCTCTTTTAGCAGAAGAAGGAAAACCTCTTTGATTACTATTAAGTTCTTATGAGGCTGTGAAAATCTCCTACCGGAATCCCTGTGACGCACAGAATGGGCCCAATTGTTCCGAAATCAGCAAGGCTTACACCACGTACAGCCATTATTTTCCTCCATGTCCCCTGGCTGAAGGTGCATTTATGCCCTTCAAACTGTGTACACCTGCAAAAGGAAACAGAGGAAGACGTCATGAAAGATTTGCCTTCGTAAAATGTTTAGTACTTCACTTCTACAATAAGTACCTGCCTGGAAGAACTTAGATCTTAGGCCTCACTAGGAATAATTGTCTGTAAAAACCATGAGAGGATCGTGCCTCTGTTCTGCTGTGTAATTAATCTCACCCCACTCTCCTAGTGCCATTTCTCCTTTTGGCTCTCTCTGACGAACTTTTCTAATGAAAATCCCGTATGTTGTATTATAGATCCTCTGCTCTTCCCTGTATTACACAGTCCCTTAAGATACTTTGTCTTTTGGTAATAGTTCTATTACAAATTTACCTATAGGTGGAATTTCTCAATTCTATATCACCCATAGTTGATCTTTATAAAGCTCTGTATTTCTTGCTTTCTTACTGACTTTTTCCCTGGGAAGTCCTTCCACAATCTAATGAGATGTTATCTGCCATCAACAAGCTCACTTCCTTTCCAGGGTAACCACAGCTGCATCTTTGTCAGCATCAGGACCTCAGGTTCACTGGGGAGGATCAATGAAGAAAGCTGTGGTAAATGACGACTAATAATGTGAAAACACTGACATTTTATAATATTCAGAAAAAGGTTAGATCTGGTTTGTATCAAATATAATATCACCACAAAACTCTAATATGAGTATATCTCTTGAAGCATTTGGAATTTGGGGAATGTTTAGCATTCAGAGTTTGGGGGAAACACTCTAGCTTTTAGAACGGAACAGAGTCTTCCTGAAAACTGTGGGTTTCCTGGATAAGTAACGTACCCTCATGGATTATTCTACAACTCTTAACCCTTGGAGCTATCTACCATGCTGTCGTTCCTTCAACTCACCTCCCGGTTATGTGAAAGTGTTGCGGAGACTGTCAAGAGATTTCTGCCTGCTACCAAACTCTAAGTTTGGTAGCAATTGGGTTGATCAAGCTAGCTGCTTCAATACTGTCTGCTGGGAGGATTTTCTTCTCTCATTGTTTTTGAAGGTCAGTTCTGAGACGGTTTTGTGTTAGGACTTCTCCTGCTGTCCACGTAGTCCATCTACTGTTAGTGGGAATGATTGTGCATGAACATGGCCATGTTTTTAATCAATCACCACTCTTTATTCAGTGAGCGTGAGGCTTACCTCCAAGCCGTAATTGACTGACCCTCAATTTCATCTCCATTAGTCAATGGAATCACTGTTTTCTAGCCCACGGTCAAAAGTGAATGACATCTGAAAAATGTCTAATTCTTAGAACAAGGTCTATGAATTCTCCCATCCAATTTGCTCTCTCATTACTGGTTCTCGCCTCAGAGCATAGATGGGAAACCATAAGCTGGGTTAGACAGAGCGGGAGACAATTTTTCCTAGTCTACTTTTGAGCAGTGCCCTTCCTATTGTAACTTTGTCACTTTGGGGGCACTGCCTCTGCACAGCCTCCCAAATGGTGCTCTGCCTAGAGTACAACAGAGTCTGAGATTGCTGACCTTCACCGAGGCTTTTTATTATTTAAACATCATTTAAACTTCATCAGTGCTTAGACCTTTGACTATGGCAGAAAAAGCTTTTTCTTAAGAAACATATAGTCCTTCTCTTATTCCCTTTCAGTTTTTATGAAGACTAGCTTTGATACAGTTTATATAGAAAATGCACATCTAGTCAACTATTCTGCCTTGTTTTTCTACTAAACCTTCTAGAGCATGTGGATTAATTCCTGAGAAACTGAAGAGGAGAGTTTAAATAATACGTTCTCTCTCATAAAGGTGATCGGGCTCAGTTCTGGATGCTTCCTATCTAACCTTACTTCCTCCAGGTTCATATCTTCGGGCTTGTGAATTGCCATCCCCACTGCTGGAACTAATTTCTCCATTACTTATTTTCAAGCAGCAGGAGTACAATTCAAATTGCTGACAGTATTTTGTAAGCAAAAGGGGAAATTTAGTTTAAGGATATAATGTTTTTTTTCACGGAACCCAAAGATATGCATGTACGCACGATTGCAGTTGGTTTTCAGGAGAAAACAGAACAAATTCTCTCAAAAAAAATCTTTCCCTCTGTCTCCGTCTCTCTCTCAGGAGGTCACAGTAAAGGTTAGAAAGGAACATCCGGGAACTCCCCAGAAGAAGCTGTGAAGGTTTGAGTTCTAATGATCTTCTGTTTGTTTATCCCCTTCAGTCATGCCTAGGTTTTGTGCAGAAGATAGAATCAAAGGGTTGAAGGAGATGTGAAAAGTTATAATTTAGGAGGTTATACAAGTTTTGAGAAAGTCATTTTTTAGCCAGGTTGGGATGGGGCATTTTTTGATCCCTAGGTATTGATTGTGCTATGAGGCAAACAAAGTTTTCAAAGATCTTTCCAATCAAACATGTCTGTTTAATTTATATTTTTCGAGGACATTGTAAATTATAATTACAGATGCTGGAGAATGAGACACAATTAATTTCACATGTTTGTTCATAAATAAGTCTGTAACTCACGCCTTCATTTTATATTCAGAAAGATATTTCAGTCAAACTGCATTAGTCCCTTTTATTTGGGTCTATTCACAGAGATCATTCATTGGAACCTAAAGAAAAATGCCATCGTTTTCATGATTAAAATGATTGGTTACTCTTATATTAATGTATCACTAAATTAGCTATGGTTTCTTTTTTTAAATTCATTCATTTTTGGCTGTGTTGGGTCTTGGTTGCTGCGCGGGGACTTTCTCTAGTTGCGGTGAGCGGGGGCTGCTCTTCGCTATGGTGCGCGGGCTTCTCATTGCGGTGGCTTCTCTGGTTGCGGAGCGTGGGCTCTAGAGTGTAGGCTCAGGAGTTGTGGCCTGTGGGCTCAGGAGTTGTGGCTCGCGGGCTCTAGAGCACGGGCTCAGTAGTTGTGGCGCACGGGCTTAGTTGCTCCGCGGCATGCGGGATCTTCCCGGACCAGGGCTTGAACCCGTGTCCCCTTCACTGGCAGGTGGATTCTTAACCACTGCACAAACAGGGAAGTCCCTTAGTTATGGTTTCTGAGAAGCATTCTGTTCCTTTTCTTTCTCTTAAGGTGGACACACTATCTGTATTAGTCAATTATTGCTGCAATACTGCTGCATAATAAAAATATCCAAACTCCATGCTTTATAACAATAAGCCCTCATTTTTCTTAGCCCTAGTCCTGAGAGTGAACATATGCAGCCCTGATTAGGGATACTGGTCACCATATCTCCAGGCTGAAGTTGGGATAGGTCAGCTCCACATACTTTCTTACACGTCATGAACCAGCAGCTACCCGAGACTTATTCTTAGCACAGTGAATTACTAGAGTGAATAAAGATAAGTGAAAATACTTGATGTCTTCTGTGGCCTTTGCCTGGAACTAGCACATCCTCACTTCCTGCACATTCCAGGGACCATTGATATGCCATCAATTCCAACATCAGTGGGGTAGAGCAACACACTCTGCCTCTAGAGGGAGAATTATGTCATGGAAAAGGCTGTGATGTATAAATCTACCTAAGGGAGGTCCTGGAGAATCGATAGAGATGATTCAAAAGCACACGAAGGGAAGAAGCATTCCGCTGCTGAGGTCTGAAATATCTCATGTTCTTCCTTTCCATCGCTTCTGTGGCAGTAGCATAACCATGATTTTGTTCCTTGAAAAATACTTGCTGGGATTTGGTAACACAATGAAGTCTTCCTAGGACATAGTCTTGGGATGTGCCAGATAGCCAGGATAATGCAAAGAGATGTCAAAACCTCACATAAACAGCAGTGTGTGGATACAGGTAGAAAATTAAATTATAAGTCTGCTTTTAAAAAAAATCCGTTTAGCAAATGATTTTAAGAACGTCTAATCATTGAATCAGCATTCTGTCACTATCCACTTGATGTCCCAAAAGTCATTTTCCCATGTTCAAGGGAAACCATGGCTCTGATACAACTTTCCTTTTAAATCAAGGAATAAAAATGGAAAACAATAATAAAAAGGCCACCCCTAGCCTACATGTGTCTCCTAACTTGCTTCACTTCTCCAATCAATGACTTATATTAGAATCAGAGCATAGCTAGTTCAGATCTCTCTAAACTAAGGATTTCACATCAAAAATAATGGTGGTCCCTGCTAAATAGTACTAAAGTATTGTGAAAATATTTTCAAGTAGAGGAATTAATAGTTATTTAAAAAATTCAGAAAGAGGGCTAATTGTTTCAGCTTCAAATTTGCGTGAATAAATCTTCTTTCTGGGGTGTTTTAGTACCTATGTGTATAATATTGTCTTGCGGGGCTTCCCTGGTGCAGTGGTTGAGGGTCCGCCTGCTGATGCAGGGGACACGGGTTCGTGCCCCGGTCCGGAAAGATCCCACATGCCGTGGAGCGGCTGGGCCCGTGAACCATGGCTGCTGAGCCTGTACGTCCGGAGCCTGTGCTCCGCAACGGGAGAGGCCACAGCAGTGAGAGGCCCACGTACCGCAAAATAAAAAATATATTGTCTTGCATATTACAAGAGTATAGTAGAAGAAAAGAATGCCTGAAAGCTATCTTTTAAAAATATGTACCTGCAATGATCAGGAACACTGCAATTGAATTCTAAATAAAATCTTTTTTTATTTTTTCATTTGAGAATAAGTTGATATCAAGAATTGTTATTCTGGGACAAAGTGAGAGAGTGGCATGTACATATATACACTACCAAATGTAAAACCAATAGCTAGTTGGAAGCAGCCACATAGCACGGGGAGATCAGCTCGGTGCTTTGTGACCACCTAGAGGGGTGGGATAGGGAGGGTGGGAGGGAGGGAGATTCAAGAGGGAGGGGATATGGGGATATATGTGTATGTATAGCTGATTCACTTTGTTATAAAGCAGAAACTAACACTCCATTGTAAAGCAATTATACTCCAATAAAGATGTTAAAAAAAAAAAAAAGAATGGTTATTCTGGAAAATCACCTAAATGCAATTTAAACTGTTTTATTTTCTTAGGAATGGAGCTTTATCAAGAGAACTTAGTGAAGAGCATGAGTGTAAGTTATAGATAGGTATGCATTTAATTTCTTGCAAGTGAAATCAAGGGAAATTAAAAGTGAAGACAGTTTGGGGAGCAATAACCAAGGTATATTTAGATTTAGGACATGTTTTACTATTTTCATTATTTTTTTTATTGAGATAAAATCTTGAATACTAGGATACATAGAGTAAGACAAATGCTATTGCATAAAGTTGGGCCCAAATCATGTCAGGGGCAAACAGTGGAGATTTAAGAGGTAGAGGTAGCATGTGCTTCTGGGTATTTCACTCTAGTTTAGTTGAATTCAATTTGTGGGGATTGCTGTAGTATTTCAGACACTTCTTTAAAGAATGAGCATTCAGAAAAGAATAATAATTTGTCTCAAGATCTTAAACTTACGGTAATAGCAGTACATTTACAAGGCAAGTAAGTGGCTTTTGACTAGAATCTATTTGATTTCTCACGATTTTAGTTAGGGACAAACAAAGCCACCAAATGGACGTTCTACTAGAGGTTCTTTGCCAGATAAAATGTCAAGGCAATGGGAAGGAGGCATCTCCCAAGGAAGCAGGTTTCACATGATAGCTCTGGACTGAGAGCATTTTAACTTTCACTATTCGACTTACGCCATGAGGCAAAAAGGCAGTATGTGTTTGCAGAGCTGTGACAATGAAGTGGAAAAGAGAGCGTGTGTAAAATATCGAGCCACCCCAACTTTCTACTTTTTAAGCTAAATTATGTTGGCTTAATTCCTTTAATAATTCCTGAAGTTTGAAATGAAAAGAAATGAAAATTATAACATCAAAAAATTGTTTTATAATGAAATTGACTCACTAGAAACTAAGTAATCATAGACCCCAAGAATAAAACTCAGAAAATTTACTGAAATTGATTTTATTAAAAAACAGCTTGGGACTTCCCTGGCAGTCCAGTGTTTAAGACTCCATGCTTCCACTGAAGAGGGTGTGGGTTCGACCCCTGGTCAGGGAACTAAGATCCCACATGCCATGCGGCCAAAAAGTAAATAAATAATTTTTAAAAAACAGCTTTATTTTAGAGTTTTAGCCCCAAGCGTTCAGCTCACATCTTGCTTTTAGTGTAAATTCAGTGTGATTTTTCTACACCTTTTACTTCTGCAAATGGTGCAAGACAAGTAGGAATGAATGGTCAGAGTGAGGACTCCAAGGTCCTGCAAGCTTTTCAGTCATCAAAGAAGTTTCAATGTGTCCTCCTTCTAAAGGCAGAAAAAGGACTGTGGCATTTTCGAAAAGTTATGAACAGCAGGCTGTAGTTTGCTTTAACTTAAACAGAAGATAGCATTAATCTTGTATATCAGTGATTGGAGTCTACACTTGATTTAAGTTTTACGTATAAGCAATTATATTTTGAATATCATTGGGGTGTGTAAAACGTGTACTTCTAGGGACTTGCCTGGCCGTCCAGTGGTTAAGACTTCATCTTCCTATGGGGGGTGCTGGTTTGATCCCTGACTGGGGAGCTAAGATCCTACATGCCTCCCGGCTAAAACACCAAAACACAAAACAGAAGCAATATTGTAACAAATTCAATAAAGACTTAAAAAAAAAGAACTTACTTCTAAACTGATAGTTGCACAAAGGCTTAGGATTTTGAGACCTTCCTTGGATGTTTATGATTTTTAAAGCTTCCTGAATGTTCAGATTTATTTTTTTGGCAGCACTGCAAGGCATGTGGGATCTAGTTCCCTGACCAGGGATCGAACCCTCGCCCCCTGCGGTGGAAGCATGGAGTCTTAACCCCTGGACTGCCAGGGAGAATGTTCAGATTTAATAGTCCTATGTGGGACAGTCTGTATACAACCCTGGAAGTCTCTGGTAAGAAGCATGAGAAGGAGTCACTTCCTTTCCTTCAGCCTTGAGATTTAACCACTCTTCTTCCAGGTCAAAAACACTTACACCCTCGTCTCATTATGCCTAAATATCACCTTCTTGGAAAGACCTTGTCTTACCTCCCCAAATAAAATATCATTTCCTTCCCTGCCATTCTCTGTCCTCCTTATCCTGCTTTATTTTTCTTCATGTTGTTTGCACACTATGTGTTTGGTTCTCTGCTGTCCCCTCACCAACCCCCTCCCCCCCTCACTAAAATGAAACTCCATAGGAGCAGAGATTTTTTTCTGATTTATTCATTTCTATATCCTCAGGAACTAAAACAGTGACCAGCACAATCAAATGCTGAATAAAGATTTTTATTGTCAATGAATGAATAAGCTTGGAGGGTGAGGCTAGTTAACTGCTCAGACACCATCTAAACTCATCTTTTATTAGGAACATGGTAGCTCTCATTAGGAGTTGAGGAGGTAATTTAGGGTTTTCAGTTCTACTTGCCTGCATTTTATGAGGGAAAGTATATGCCATGGTGGTGCCTGAGAATTCTAGGAAGTCATGAATATCTTGGTATATTTCTCCAGAATAAGGGTCCACTTTAGTAACAATATTTTTAATCTTTACATCAGCACAGTGATACACACATATGTGTATGCCACATGAATTATTTTTACCTTAACAATTTACCTGTTGGATAGTTTATTAACTATATTTATAGTCGTTTCTTTTTTTTTAAACCTATCCAGTATTTATTTCTGTTACCCTTTCATTCTTGCACAAACTGAACTTTTTACACTGTGTGTTAAATTGATCTAATATGAAATCCACTTTAATTATTAAATTTAGTTCAATATTTAATTTGGTTTAATAAAAGTGATCTTGCATATAATGTATGCATTTAATTGATATATTTAGGACAGGATCATTTAGAATAGGTTAAATATTTAATGTAGAGTAATTTTTTAAATTATTCAGGATTAAAAATAGAATAGATCTATGTTATCAAAGTAGTGAGCAGATAAATGCCATGATTTAATATATTTCTGTTCACATTTGTGAAATACTGTCATTGCTTAATTTCTGATCACCAATTTGTCTTTGTCTATGAAATGACTAGGAACTTTATTTTATTAAAAAGGAAAGAACCTGAAGGTCTTGTAGATGGCTGCCTTCTTGCTGTGTCCCTGCATGGCAGAAAGAGAGAGAAAGCAAGCTTTCCTGTGTCTCTACCTGTAAGTGTACTAATCCCATTATGGGGGCTTATCCTCATGACTTAAACTAAACCTAATTACCCCCCAAAAGCCCTATCTCCAAATACCATCACATTGGAGGTTAGGATTTTATCATATGAATTTGGGGGGACACAAGTGTGATCTCTGCAGAATCATTTTGTTATCTCTTCAAATGAGTCTTTATTTTCTTTCAGTACCTTGTCTTGAATTCCTTTGGTAACAATAGAAGCTACATCAAATACAATTTTCTCTGTTTCAACATACTTATGTTTTAACTTCACCTTCTCTTTGTGGCAGATGATACTGTTTTGTTTTGTTTTGTTTTGATTATAGGAGGTCCTACAAAGTTTTATTTTTAAGTATATTTATTTAAAGTTTAATAAAACTTGAATCATATGGAGGAAAATATGAAGTAACTATTTACAGAGGTGTTAACATAGCTCTTGGATGTGATCCATAATGACTGAACTTCAGGAAACTTTATCATTTGCATTAAATCCCTCCTTCCCACTTGTTCCTCAAGATCTAGCTCACATATGCCCTTTTCTGAAAGGCTTCCATAACCTACCTCAATTAATTAACACCCTTAGTGACTCCATAGAACATAGCTCAAAGTATTATTAGAACATACATCAATTCATTAGAAATTTGTTTCTCTTGATATATTATAAATCCATGAAAGACGAGCTGCACCATGTCTAATTTTTCTGAATGTTTTCAGTCTTTAACATGGTGCTTTGAACACAGGAGAAATATGTGAATCATTTTATATTAGATACTACTGTAATCAGGATGTAATATGGCCAGTGTAGTGCTTACACAGATAAATAAGACACCTTATGTGCACAATTTATCACCTTAAAATAAAATCACCTAAGCGAATCTTATCAGAAAAGACATCACAAAAGAGAAACAAGACACAACTGAATAGGAGTGCCCTACTTATTACAACATAATATTAAGTATTGTCAGTTATCTTCAATTTAACTTAATTGCCTTCTTCAAATTTTCCAATTAAAAAACTTTATTTTCCAAAAACTTCAATTACAAAGCAAAAAGAATTACATATGAGAAAAGTTTAGCTAGTACTTGAATCTGTTTCGTTGTTGTTAAAGCTTTCTTCTGTAATAAATTTTAAAACTTTGAAATCTTCATTACCTTTTAATTTATCAACCACTTATATTGTATTTCTACTAGATGTAAAAAACCAGACTCTTTAAAATTATTAATGTATAATATACTAGTAGCTGATGAAGAATAGCTAATTGACATGGGTAAAGAATAAAGAAATATAATAGTCTTTCTCCATCCTGTTCCTTAAAACCATTCTTATAAAATTATTTATTGGTGACATTTACTTAATGTATCAACACTCAGTTAGGTTGAAGATAGTCCCTGATGTTTTTCTTTCGTTCTTTTTAAAAAAATGCTGTGTTTGATAGACTATAAAACGACGTCAAAGGACCATAAGGTGGGCTTCCCTGGTGGCGCCGTGGTTGAGAGTCCGCCTGCCGATGCAGGGGACTCGGGTTCGTGCCCCCGTCTGGGAGGATCCCACAGGCCGCGGAGCGGTTGGGCCCGTGAGCCATGGCCGCTGAGCCTGGGCGTCCGGAGCCTGTGCTCCGCAACGGGAGAGGCCGCAACAGTGAGAGGCCCACGTACAGCATACAAAAAAAAAAAAAAAAAAAAAAGACCATAAGGAAACAGGTGTCGCCGGGGGCGGTACTGAAGGCGTGCCTTCGCTTCCGGTTCCGGTCTCTGCTTGGCTCCCGCTCAGTGTCCGGCACCCAGAGGATAGAGAAAATGCTGCGGACCCCAAGGGTTCGCGCGGAGGCCACGTTAAAAAAAAAAAAAAGGAAAAAAGGCCATAAGAAGTTTCTTCTTTGGGTAAGTAAATAACCTATACTGTCTAGTAACACCAACAAAAAACTTTAACTATCTTGTTACTTCTCTCAGGAAACAAACCGAGATGATTTCTTCTGTCCATTTAAACTAAAGATGTGTCTATACGATATCAAATATTTGAATGAAAACTTTACAGAAAATTCTATGTAAGTGAAAGTGCTTTCCACAGTTATAAAGAACACCGTTATCTGAATAAATTCAATCTTCAGGTTATTCTAGACAGTGGAATGTTTTAGCTGCAGTAGGTGTGTGTGGAGGAGAAACTATTTGCGCATGCCATGCAAACAGCAATCGGAGGGAAGAAAATCTGCTTATATCTAAATGCTTAGCTGAACAAATGCCAACCTTAATCAAAGAAAAATATCCAAAGTCCAGCTATTTTTTCATAAATTCTGAGGCCAAGTATTTGGATCCTGAAATTTTCCACTTTTAATTTTGAGGTTTAGTGATCACGAGACATACTGAATTGATTTCTTCCAAGTTGAGAGAAACATGGAAGCATTTCTGAAATTTTTCTCACTGTTTAATAATGTTAATTCAAGAATTGCCGTGCTGTGATTGGTTTAGCTGCAATTTGCTTGTACTTGATAATATTATGGATGCAGTTAGAATAAAAAGGCTGCATATATTCTCCAGTATAATAAATGGAAGGGAGATTGCCATAGAAATCGTAACATTTAAACGTCCTTAGCTTGAGCAATGAAATTAAATTATTACAGTGTTGCTCTGTAATGAGAAAGGGAATTTTTTCCCCTTAGTAGCATAGATTTATGTGGAGACATAGGGCAAAATAAGTGAGAAATGTGGTTCAATTGACCCTGGAAGGGAGAAGTTATTTCATATGTCGGTAGAGGTTTAAAACTCACTTGCCATGCATTTCTTGTTATTGCATTTTAATTAGAGTGAGTACACATAGGCTGACAGTGCATGAGATCGTATTTGTTAAATGGACCTCAGCTTATGCAGTACTCATCAGAAAGCCTCCAGAATTACACAGCATATCGTCTTTGTTATGCTTGCAAAATAAAGGACAGCTCTATTAGGTATTATTTCAAGGATAAAGTTATGAACTAAGGAAGTAAATTCTAAAACTTTAAATAATTAGAAAGCAAGAATACCTAAAGGTCTTCCTCAGAAGGAAGACAGATATTAAATAACTTTCAAGGAATACAAATCAGAATAGTCATTTGATGGTAGATATCTTTAATATGTATACAAATTGATATAAACATCACACAATAGAAAACATCATGAAGCATATATACATTTACTAAAGTGAGTTCAGTTTCTGACATTATTAAGCTGATGAGTCAAAGCTGAGGATTAAATCTCTGTGTGGACCAGTTATCTCTGCTGTGTTCAAGAGCCACATACTGCCCGATTATGCCCAAATGACTTCCACAACTACACATAGTTGCTCACATAAAGGGCATCCAAAACTGGTCCCTAATCCAGGAGTAAACAACTCAAGAATGTGCTGTATTGATGGGGCCCACTCATTGTTCCTTCACTGATGGGTCAGAATTAACCTTATGGGAATGATTAGTTCTTTCATTCCCAATTATAGTAATGCCATATAAAATGGATATTTTATGAGCCCAGAATTTTTTGTTGCTTTTTATTATGAAATACTGTAGATATTTACCAGGGTGTAAGGAGTGATTCAACCAACATCTATGTAACTCTTCCATAGCTTAGGACATAAAATATTACAAATTCATGTTAAGCCCTTTATGATCACATTTCCACACTTCTCCAGGAAAAAATAGCTATCTTGAATTTGATATTTATTTTTCTTAAGCATTTTACTCCCACTGCTATATGAATGTATCCTCAAATAATAAAAAATAGTCTTATATATTTTAAAAAGGTAGAAAATCGATGTCATCCTGTATTTTCTTTCTGAAGTTCCCTCTTGTGCTTTATTTTGTGCATTATTTCTGATTCATCCACCTCTAATTTGCAATGGTATACGATATACCATTGTATACTTATTTTATATGTAATTTATTCATTCACTTGATCATGGACATTCAATCTATTTCCAGTTTTTCATTGTTATAAACTAAGCTCCAGTGTGCATTTCGGAACCACCCCTCAGCTGGTTATTCTCTTTTGGCCACTTCAGATGGGTTCCTGGCCTTGCTTGGTGCTTTAGCAGGCTGACACTCTACCCACTGCAACAATGTTCTCCTTTCCCTCTGGCTTCTCAATGAGTTCAGGTGGTGGGAGGCATCAAAGCGTGGAAGGCAAGAGAGAGTGTCAAGTATTATATTTTAAATATATTTTTAAATGCAAAAATCATACATTTGCAGTTTGATAGATCTTTGCAAAGTGAACACACCTTGATGACCTCAATCCCGATCAAGATATAAGAGTGTCAGCATCCCAGATGCTTCATGTTTCCTCCTAGCCATGACTCCCACCAAAGGTAAGCCCTGTTCTTACTTTTGTCACTGTAGATTAGTTTTACTTGTTTTTAACATATTGGAATAATATATATATTAGAACAATATGTTATACCATTATATTATTGGAACAATACAGTAATTTTTAAAAATATTTTGCTTCTTTAATTCAATGTAATATTTGTGGGATTGATTCACGCTTCTGTATGTAACAGTAACTTCTTTTTTCAGTATTGTATAGTATTCCACTGTATGAAAATACATTTTGTCAGTTCTATTCTTGACAGAATTTGGGTTGTTCCTAGTTTTATGATATTAAGAATAATGCTTCTATGAACATTTTCAGTACATGTTTTTGGCATACGTAATGAGGGTACTGCTCTTGGGTTTATACCTAAGAATCCAGTTGCTAGGTAATAGGGTATGAGTAGGTTCAGTAGATACAGAGAATTTTCCTAAATGGTTTTACCAATTTATTCTCCCATCATCAGTATATGATAGCTCCTTTGCTCCACATTGTCATAACTCTTTTCAATTAAAAAAAAATTAAGCCATTCTAGTGGGTGTTGATAGGTATATTATCGTGATTTAAATGGCCATTTCCTTAATGAACAATGATCCTGAAGAATTATGTTTATTGAAGTGTGACCATTCTCTTTAGGACATGCTTTTCCAAGTCTCTGGCCATTTGTAGTTGGATTGTCTTTTTTTGTCTTCCATTTGTAGGAAAATCTTTTGTTGGATATATGACTTGTAAATATCTTCTGATTTTAGCTTGCTTTTTCACTCTTTTGATGACCTCGATAAACAGAGGTTCTTAATTTTAATAAAATTCAATTTATATGTCAGTTCTTTTATTGTTAGTGCTTTCTTGAGTCTTCTTTAAGAAATATTTTTCTACCCCAGGATCATGAGTACATTTTTCTAGTTAAAATCTTAAATAGAAAGAGAGAGATATTTTTATCTCTCACAATTAGATCTACAATCCATTTGGAATTGATTTTGCGTGTCTTCCCTTGAAAAACTGGACTGTAATTTTTGGATTTTATTTGTACTGATCTTGTGAGGTTTTACTTCTACATCAAACTGTAGATTTTGTACTTGAGGTATGTCTCTTGTGAATGGTGTATAGCAGAAATTTTCCAATATCTAACTGGCAAGTGTAGTCCAGTCACATTTCATGTTATTATTGGTATACTTGAATTTTTTTAACTATACTACTTTGTATTTTTCATTTGTCCTGCATTTTCTATTCTTAGGTTTTTGATTCTTCCTTTGAATTGGTATTTATTATTATTTTTCTATTATATTCCCTCAAATGCACTGCAAGTTAAGAGACTTGCTTTTTCATCTTCTAGTGAACTTTTATTTTTTAAATAGAAGTATAGTTGATTTACAATATTATATTAGTTTAAGGTGTACAACATAGTGATTCTATATTTTTATAGATTATACTCCATTTAAAGTTATTATAAAATATTGGTTATATTCTCTGTGCTGTACAATATATTTGTAGCTTATTTATTGCATATGTAGTAGTTTGTACCTCTGAATCCCCTACCCCTATCGTGCCCCTTCCCCCTTCCCTCTCCCCACTGGTAACTACTAGTTTGTTCTCCGTCTCTGTAAGTCTGTTTCTGTTTTGTTATATACATTTATTTGTTTTATTTTTTAGATTCCGCATATAATTGATAAAATCCAGTATTTGTCTTTTTGTCTGACTTATTTCACTAAGCATAATACCCTCAGGCCCATTCACATTGTTGCAAATGGCAAAATTTCATTCTTATTTTATGGCTGAGTAGTATTCCATTATATATATGGCATCTTCTTTATCCATTCATCTTTTGATTAGGTTGCTTTCATATCTTGGCTGTTGTAAATGATGCTGCTATGAATATTGGGGTGCATGTATCTGTTCAAATTAGTGTTTTTGTTTTCTTCAGATATATACCCAGATAGAACTGCTGGATCACATGGTGGTTCTATTTTTAGTTTTTTGAGGAACCTCCATACTGTTTTCCATAGTGGCTGCACTAATTTACATTCCTACCAACAGCGTACAAGTGTTCCCTTTTCTTCAAATCCTTGACAGCATTTGTTATTTGTAGACTTTTTGAGGTGATAACTCATTGTGGTTTTGATCTGCATTTCTCTGATGATTAGTGGTGTCGAGCATCTTTTCATGTGCCTGTATACCTTCTTTGGAAAAATGTCTATTCAGGTCTTCCGACTGTTTAATTGGGTTGTTTTTTGATATTGAGTTGCTTCATCAACCCTAAACATCAACATAACCTTACTTACTTTGGTTTTCACCTCTTTCTTAACTTTTGGATTCTAGAGTTTTCTCTAACTTTGCTTAATCTCAGGTAAATATCTAAAGAATATCTGATTTTTTGGGCCATTTTCATTTCTAGGTGTTTTACATTAGGAAATTTAAAAAATATATCTAGTCCACCATATTAGTAGAATCAGAAGAAGGGTATTTTGAAAACTAGAAATTTCACATTCAATTCACATTTTCAGTTTTGCCTCAATAAAAAGTTCCTGAATTTATATATATATATAAAATGTAAAATTCTTTACAAATGACCTCATGGTTTGGGGCATACACTTGTAATAAATACATTTACAGATATTGTGTGTGTATGTGTGTGTGTGTGTGTGTGTGTGTGTTGACTTTTGTATGTGACTACTTTTATATCCCAGATTAAAAGCCCCCTGATGATTCCTACCAACATTTCCTTAGGTTAGGTATTTGCAGGACACTTGCTTCTTAAGATCAGTGTCACGCCTGTTTTGAAAAATCCAATTATTTTTTTATTTCGTACTTTTCTTCCTTGTTTTTTTCTCTCACAATATGTTGTATTCAAGGGTTTATGTTTTTAGGAACATTGATTCTCTCTCACAGGCACAGCTTTGTTTCTAAACCTAAACAAGCTGTTTCTGTCATTCAAAGGGTCTTTTTCTTTGAGAAGTATTTA
This sequence comes from Phocoena phocoena, assembly GCF_963924675.1. Lineage (NCBI taxonomy): Eukaryota > Metazoa > Chordata > Mammalia > Artiodactyla > Phocoenidae > Phocoena > Phocoena phocoena. Next base: position 65,098,031 of record NC_089230.1, on the reverse strand, counting down.
TTGTTCATACTTTAAACGGGAGTTGAAATAATTATAGTTTGCTTCTTTTTAATTAAAAGAAGGAATGCAAAGTTACGTTTGGGTTATGTTTATACCACTTAACTAGGCCATTACTGGGATCTAAGATTGATGATGAACATTAACGAAGAAGGTCTATTTTGAAGCCTCTGATGCCTATCAAACATATAGTTTTTAGAATGTATGACATTTTCTCGAATAAAATGATATCATTATTAGTTCCTCCTGGAGTTTGAATCCTCCTCATTGGTTAAAAAAACCAATTTTCGTGTTTGTTTTAAAAGACACAAAGGCACACACAAATTTTCCCAGTTTATAGAATTTCAGAATTTTAGAGATTGGATGTATGAAGTTCTTAGCACTTCAAGAATCTGTTGAACTGTCTTTCAAAAACAGGAACCACTGTATCTCTTGAGGCCTTTCATTTCATTTTAGAATAAATTTAATTAAAAGTGTAACTCAGAAGTCAATTAAGTTACTCTGTCCTTTGAGGACTCTTTTTGAACAAGAGCAGATTTTATATTCCTTCCAAACTCTAAGGAGCAGCCTGTGGGGTGGGGGGTGCAGGGTGCAGGGATCAGTTCCCAGCTTTCCAACTTTCTCTCTGTCTGGAAGCTGTCTTTGCTGAATTGGGTTAATTTCTGAAGTTTGTTCTGCCGGGGTTATTTCCACTCCATGCATTGCAACTCAACCCTTTCCTAGATGTCCACGAGGAATTCACACATGCCTCTCTGTGTATATCAGGTTTTACTAAAGCTTTGGAGAGATGCAGAGGTTTTACTTCGAGACAACTTAAAGCACTTGTAAGCGTCCACAAGAACTTGTTCTTCAATGTAAAGATAATTAAGAGATAACTTGACAACTTTAACTTGGAAACCATAGGGTACAGTGAGCCTCTTTTTTGATCCTACTCCGTTATTAGTTAGTAGGGCTCTCCCTCTCCTGTCCTCTGACCATACACAGCTGCCAAGGCCTGGGGGAGATTAGTCTCAGGCTAATATTCATATTAGCATATTCATTCATGACCTATTAAAGTGCCATGGCGTACCTTGGGGGAAGGTCGAGTCAGTTAATAAGTCAGTTACTTAGTTAGAGAACATACAGCATCGTGATGAAAACAAGACCAGAGGTGGGAGCCCATCTTCTTTTGTTCAAATCCTAGCTCTGCCATTTGTTAGCTATCATGGGCAATGATTTCACCTGTCTCTATCTTTTTGTCCTCATCCATAAAATTAGGATAATTTATGAAGTTTTTTTTTTTTACAAGGACTAAATGAATAAACACATATAAGACTCTGAGAACCTTAACTATCACACAGTAAGTGCTATACAATTATTACGTATTATTACTTTTTAGTCTTGAGACCGGCACTCTTTATATTGCTTGATGAGTTTACTGAGGGACTGTGATTTGCACATGACCCTTACTGTTGGATATATATAACCGCAATTGTGATTGAGTTTTTTGTGTTCAGGCAAAAAGTGGTTGTGTGAGTAGAATAGGAATCGACATCTGCTTTTTCTGAGTGGCTGTCTGCTTAGCCGGCTTTGTATTCCTTTTTAACAAAGGCTTATGAACTGCACTGCAATTTATTTTGATGATCAGGAGCTCATTGATTCCCAGTTTGACGTTATGGGTAGTTCTGTATTTGTGTAGTGACATTTAGGAACTTTTTTTTTTTTTACTATTTTGATTAACTATTATATTTAGCTTGAAATAATAGAAGTCACTTATTGATAAGCATCTTGATTATTGAAGTTTCTGAGATTTCTGAAACTACAAATAAATTTTAGTCCAAAATTTTCTGGTCCCTATCCTGATTTGGTTTTCACTTTAAACAGATTTTAGTGAGATTTCTATAACGTGAAGTTTCTTTTAGTACAAGTAACATTAGAAATTTATTCACTGGTATTGAGGTGAGGTTGTTTTCTTGTAACTTTTAACCTTTAGTCTTATTTCTAAGAATTACTGTATATAAAAGTATATACCATACCCAAGAGCCAAGCAAAAAGCCTGGCCCATACTAATCAATAAATATAATTTTTTTTTTTTTTTTTGCGGTATGCGGGCCTCTCACTGCTGTGGCCTCTCCCGTCGTGGAGCACAGGCTCCGGACGCGCAGGCTCAGCGGCCACGGCTCATGGGCCCAGCCACTACGCGGCACGCGGGACCCTCCCAGACTGGGGCACGGACCCACGTCCCCTGCATTGGCAGGTGGACTCTCAACCACTGCGCCACCAGGGAAGCCCAATAAATATAATTTTATAGTGACTGTTCCTCATATTTTCAGCCTTCCCATCACCTTCAGATCTTCCTTCAAACATTGGGGGAATTCCTGCTTTATGGTCTTACTTGCCCAATCAAGGAGAAGCCAGAGTGCCTGCCTTGCTAGCCTCGAGCACAGACATGGGATCCAGGCTTTACCTGTCAGGTCTACCCTGAAGACTTCTGTTGGGCAGTGAGTGACTGGGGAAGAAGTTGCGTGGTCCTGAGCTGAGGCGTAAGGTCTCAAGTGCCTTTTATGTTAAACGATGGGGTTGTTACACTCCCAGCGGTGAGAGGATAACATGCTGCGAGGCTTAAGTCAGGGCAGTTGCCATCAGGTAACACCCAGCCCAGCTCTCTGGCCCTGTGAGGTTCCTAATATCCTTTTATTGACTCTTCTGTTTTTAAGCTGGCCTGAGAGGACTTCTTTGTATGTAACTCAGAATCCTGACATACAGTGTGGAATAAATGGATCCCTATTCTTCTTAAAGGAAAAAAAAAAGGCCCAAATTCCATCAAACATTCCTCATTTTTAAAGAAGTAAATAGATTTTACCTCAGATCACCAAAATTTTGGAGAACCAAATTCAAAATAATTGTAAGAGCTTAGAAGCTCTATAATAGGAATAGGTAAAATTCATTAAAAAACCAAACTCCCAGATTGGCATGAATTGTTCTCAATGTCCATCTTTGAGCCACATCATCAGTGGCAATGTCACTTTGAGGGTGCAATTAGGGCTGATTATCTAAGAGCCCAAATAAGTAATCATGTCTCTGCTGATGTCTCCTCAGCTTCACTGGTTCTTTCCTCTGATTGTTTATAAACTTGTCACTGTTCATAAAGCTAAGTGTCTAGAACCAAAGGCAGTATACCAGGCGAAGTCTGATATTTGCAGAAAGAAAGGAATTATCAACTCCCTTATTCTGGACACTGAACTTTTATCAGTGTAGTTCAAATTCACATTACATTTGTCAGTAGCCTTAAGTTTTGAAGTATAATAATTGATGGTTAAAGATAAAATATTAAAATGGTAGGAATATTCTACCCCCAACCCCAGAAAACAAGTACTCTGTGAATGAGATACTGGTTTATGGAATCACATCAAATTCCAGATTCAAGCTAATTACAACATTTTCCTGTGGTTAATTTTTATTACTAAAAATCAAAGAGATAATAGAATCAGTATTTCAAAAAGATGTCTGCCCTCCCATGTTCATTGCATCATTATCCATAATAACCAAGATATGGAAACAACCTCAGTATCCCTTGACAGATGAATGGATAAAGAAAATGTGGCATATATACACAATCAAAAAAAAAAAAAGATCATATAGAAACAGAGTTGAATGATGATTATCAAGGACTAGGGAGAATGGGAAATGGGGAGATGTAGGTCATCTTACAGTTATAAGATGAATAAGTTCTGAAGATCTAATATACAGCCTGATAACCACAGTTAATATGGTATTGCACACTTGAAATTTGCTGAGAGTATATCTTAAGCATTCTTACCACACACACAAAAAGGGTCAACTGTGTGAGGTGGTGGATGTGTTAATTAATGTGATCTTGGTAGTCATTTCACCATGTATGTGTATATCAAATCATTAAACTGAACACTTTAAATATACACAATTATATTTGTTAATTACTCCTCAGTGAAGCTGGAAAAAGGAAAAAAATGCAAAGAAAATAGAGTGCAATGCAAGCGTAATCAAAATAATAGTTCTTCCTAGGATTGTCTCAACCACAGTGGCTAGTAAAAATGGTGGTTCCTGGGCATCACCCCAGAAGCAAGATACAAGTGCTTTTATATATACTGAAGTTTGAGAGTGGACCATGGAAATCCTTTCCATGACATCAGATGATGTGCTAATGCTCCTTCATAGCTAGATTCAGCATGTTTTGCAAGATGGAATAGATTTTAAGCTATACTAATCAGGTTGGATCTAGACTAGACTTTGGGTTCTATGTAAAAGTAATAAGAATAGTTGGAAAAATGGCACGAGATTTTACTTGCTCTAGAAGTTTTTATGTATTCAAGAATGGTATTAGAGGAAAATATTTGCAGATTTCCTCAGATATCTGAACAATAAAACATGATGTCTAAACCGGCTAGTGAAATACATACTAGAGAAGTTATAAGATTTTGATTTTTTCACTGTTGTGCCTGTTGCATCTTGTCATGCAAATATACACGTCTGAAGCATAATTTAATCAATTGGTTGGTGAAAAAAATGAAAAAATATTGATCAAGAACTTGGAAAAATCAATTGGATATTGATGGAAACTTAGGTAATGTAAGCTAAATCTGATAGGTTCTGAGAAAATATGAAACCTCTGAGTGCTGAAATGACAAATAAATGATGTTGATTATGACTTGTCTGAATTTCTATGATCTTGAAAAGAGTAGCATCTATTGTTTCAGTGATTAGAATGGGAGAAAAAGGAGCATAGTGGGGATCTGGTGGGATTTAGTGAGAGTTGTCACGATAATTGTCACTCTGTTGTGTCATTAGCAAGTCCTTGATTTTGTTGAATTTTTAATTGCATCAGATTCTGTATGTGAAGCTGTAGTTCAGCATTTTTGGATGGTAGGCAAGGTAATGGGAAATAACAGAGAATGATCTGAGCTCAGAAAGGGTTTATAAAGCCACACAAGTCAGTGTCACGTGGCTGCATTAGTAAGAAGCCTGGAGTTTATTTGAGGCACCAAGGGACCCAAGGTGCACTTCTCCCCATCAGAGGGGTTTAGTCATTTGGCTTGAAAGGCTTGTCATCTCAAGATTGAGACAGTTTTAAAGTTTCTCAAAGCATGACCTTTTTTTTTTTTTTTTTTTATTCTTGATCAACTCAGGCTAAAATTGAAAGCATAAAGGAAGACTTGAGAACAATTTCAAAGCTTTTACTTAAAAATACCTTTTTAAACTGCCATGCAGAACATTCTGCTAACGTTATTTTCACTCTCACATTCACAGCAAAGTTTCAGGAATTTAAAATCTCCCTCGCTTGGGATGTGGTTCATATAAGTGCTCTTTTACATCAGCAGCATGTTGACACTATCACTAATGGAGAATCAACTTGAAAATTAAATTAATTTTGCACATCTTTAAAAAAATAAATTTGAATTAGGTTAGTAGTCTGTACAATTAATCTCTCATTAGCTTAACTTTCCTCTAATTGGTGAATACACTTTATGACCAAAGGGGTATTTAGCGATCTCATTTTTGTTTGCCTTGAATCTATATAAACTTGAAATACAGTCTTCTTGACAAATGAGGTTACTAGAAACTAAACAGGAATTCTTATTTGCCACCACAGTGGTGACATGAAGAATCGCAGCCTTTAGCTCAGGGCCACTGAGCTCTCAATAATGAGAGGAAGGTGTTCCATCTTCAGCTACGGTGGAGCCACAATTACAGGGAACAAAAATAGCTGCCTAGGCTTCGCCCCCAAATATTCATGACAGTGAGAAAAATATTGATTTTAAATGCCAAGAAATGATATATCTTCTAAAGTGTTCATTTCAATCCAGCTCTTATTTTCCAAAAGAAACTGAATGGACTGTGAAGTGTTTCATGGTGCTATTTCACATTTAACACTTTTTCCAAGAAAAAAATCCAAGCAAGAACTTGCAATTTTCCTCTCTCTCTCTCTCTCTCTGTGTGCACTTTCTTGCTCTCTCATCCTAAAAAACAAAACAAACCCCCCCCCAAAACAAAAACTCATAAAGTGTAGGAGAAAAACAAGTTATATGGGAATAAAAATGGGTTTAATTGATCTTTTATTTTAATCAGATTATAAACTAAACAATGTCTGTAAAATATGAAACATGCAGAAAGGATACTACTTTGATGAGGGCATCACACTATGTCTCAGTCGTCGTGCTTTAGTGCACAAGCTTCTCCTTCATAGCGTATCGTTATATTATATTTGAGTCCTATGATACTAATAATCCATCTTTAGGGCCAATTGGCAATGATTATTTGCCACATATTTACACATAAATGATATATAACTACCATGACGTGAATGTTAGCAAATTGTCATCTTTTTCGCAATTGATATCTTTGATTTAAGTAGGCTCATGGTTAAAGGTAAGAAAGAAACTGAGTCACTTAACAATTGTTTTGGACCCTTATGCATCACTTCAAGTCCTCTTAGCCTCAGCTTCAGCCATTGCAGTGGTGACTAGTTATGTCCAGGCTTCAACCAGGTTCTAATAGATGTAATCTGTGAGCATTTGGTAGAGGGCTTACTTCTTACTTCCTGTCCTAGGGCTTCTCAGATGCTGCCTCATAGGACCTGCTGAAGAAAACAGTTGGCATTCACCCATATGTGACTTGGAAGTATGAGGGTATGGATGTCCATGAGGGCATCTTGACCAGTGGGAGACAGAAGCCTATTGGTAATAGTTCCTCTTTTGGTCTCCTGTGTGGATGGTTTCTTAACCATCTTCTTAGGGAAGACTTTCTTAAGGTTCCTCAGAAGGTCCAGGTGAGAGTAAGCACGAGTGGCCTGTGGCAGTGGTCGGCCAATGCAGTGACACATTCTTTTTTTTTTTTTTTTTTTTTTTTTTTTTTAACATCTTTATTGGGGTATAATTGCTTTACAATGGTGTGTTAGTTTCTGATTTATAACAAAGTGAATCAGCTATACATATACATGTGCTCCCATGTGTCTTCCCTCCTGCATCTCCCTCCCTCCCACTCTCCCCCTCCCACCCCTCCAGGCTGTCCCAAAGCCCCGAGCTAATATCCCTGTGCCTTGCGGCTGCTTCCCCCCAGCTATCCACCCCACCACGTTTGTTAGTGTGTATATGTCCATGACTCTCTCTCGCCCTGTCAAAACTCACCCTTCCCCCTCCCCATATCCCCAAGTCCGCTCTCCAGTAGGTCTGCGCCTCCATTCCTGTCTTATCCCTAGGTTCTTCATGACATTTTTTCCCCTCAAATTCCATATATATGTGTTAGCATACGGTATCTGTCTTTGTCTTTCTGACTTACTTCACTCTGTATGACAGACTCTAGGTCTATCCATCTCATTACAAATATCTCAATTTCATTTCTTTTTAAGGCTGAGTAATATTCCATTGTGTATATGTGCCACATCTTCTTTATCCATTCGTCCGATGATGGGCGCTTAGGTTCTTTCCATCTCCGGGCTATTGTAAATAGAGCTGCAATGAACATTTTGGTACATGACTCCTTTTGAATTTTGGTTTTCTCAGGGTATATGCCCAGTAGTGGGATTGCTGGGTCATATGGTAGTTCTATTTGTAGTTTTTTAAGGAACCTCCATACTGTTCTCCATAGCGGCTGAACCAATTCACATTCCCACCAGCAGTGCAAGAGTGTCCCCTTTTCTCCACACCCTCTCCAGCATTTATTGTTTCTAGATTTTTTGATGATGGCCATTCTGACTGGTGTGAGATGATATCTCATTGTAGTTTTGATTTGCATTTCTCTAATGATTAATGAGGTTGAGCATTCTTTCATGTGTTTGTTGGCATTCTGTATATCTTCTTTGGAGAAATGTCTGTTTAGGTCTTCTGCCCATTTTTGGATGGGGTTGTTTGTTTTTTTGTTATTGAGCTGCATGAGCTGCTTGTAAATTTTGGAGATTAATCCTTTGTCAGTTGCTTCATTTGCAAATGTTTTCTCCCATTCTGAGGGTTGTCTTTTGGTCTTGATTATGGTTTCCTTTGCTGTGCAAAAGCTTTGAAGTTTCATTAGGTCCCATTTGTTTATTTTTGTTTTTATTTCCATTACTCTAGGAGGTGGGTCAGAAAGGATCTTGCTGTGATTTATGTCATAGAGTGTTCTTCCTATGTTTTCCTCTAAGAGTTTGATAGTTTCTGGCCTTACATTTAGGTCTTTAATCCATTTTGAGCTTATTTTTGTGTATGGTGTTAGGGAGTGATCTAATCTCATACTTTTACATGTACCTGTCCAGTTTTCCCAGCACCATTTATTGAAGAGGCTGTCCTTTCTCCACTGCACATTCCTGCCTCCTTTATCAAAGATAAGGTGTCCATATGTGCATGGGTTTATCTCTGGGCTTTCTATCCTGTTCCACTGATCTATCTTTCTGTTTTTGTGCCAGTACCATACTGTCTTGATTACTGTTGCTTTGTAGTATAGTCTGAAGTCAGGGAGCCTGATTCCTCCAGCTCCTTTTTTCGTTCTCAAAATTGCTTTGGCTATTCGGGGTCTTTTGTGTTTCCATACAAATTGCGAAATTTTTTGTTCTAGTTCTGTGAAAAATGCCAGTGGTAGTTTAATAGGGATTGCATTGAATCTGTAGATTGCTTTGGGTAGTAGAGTCATTTTCACAATGTTGATTCTTCCCATCCAAGAACATGGTATATCTCTCCATCTATTTGTATCATCTTTAATTTCTTTCATCAGTGTCTTATAATTTTCTGCATACAGGTCTTTCGTATCCTTAGGTAGGTTTATTCCTAGATATTTTATTCGTTTTGTTGCAATGGTAAATGGGAGTGTTTTCTTGATTTCACTTTCAGATTTTTCATCATTAGTATATAGGAATGCCAGAGATTTCTGTGCATTAATTTTGTATCCTGCTACTTTACCAAATTCATTGATTAGCTCTAGTAGTTTTCTGGTAGCATCTTTAGGATTCTCTATGTATAGTATCATGTCATCTGCAAACAGTGACAGCTTTACTTCTTCTTTTCCGATGTGGATTCCTTTTATTTCCTTTTCTTCTCTGATTGCTGTGGCTAAAACTTCCAAAACTATGTTGAATAAGAGTGGTGAGAGTGGGCAACCTTGTCTTGTTCCTGATCTTAGTGGAAATGCTTTCAGTTTTTCACCATTGAGGATGATGTTTGCTGTGGGCTTGTCATATATGGCCTTTATTATGTTGAGGAAAGTTCCCTCTATGCCCACTTTCTGGAGGGTTTTTATCATAAATGGGTGTTGAATTTTGTCAAAAGCTTTCTCTGCATCTATTGAGATGATCATATGGTTTTTCTCCTTCAATTTGTTAATATGGTTTATCACATTGATAGATTTGCGTATATTGAAGAATCCTTGCATTCCTGGAATAAACCCCACTTGATCATGGTGTATGATCCTTTTAATGTGCTGTTGGATTCTGTTTGCTAGTATTTTGTTGAGGATTTTTGCATCTATGTTCATCAGTGATATTGGCCTGTAGTTTTCTTTCTTTGTGACATCCTTGTCTGGTTTTGGTATCAAGGTGATGGTGGCCTCGTAGAAGGAATTTGGGAGTGTTCCTCCCTCTGCTATATTTTGGAAGAGTTCGAGAAGGATAGGTGTTAGCTCTTCTCTAAACGTTTGATAGAATTCACCTGTGAAGCCATCTGGTCCTGGGCTTTTGTTTGTTGGAAGATTTTTAATCACACTTTCAATTTCAGTGCTTGTGATTGGTCTGTTCATATTTTCTATTTCTTCCTGATTCAGTCTTGGCAGGTTGTGCATTTCTAAGAATTTGTCCATTTCTTCCAGATTGTCCATTTTATTGGCATAGAGTTGCTTGTAGTAATCTCTCATGATTTTTTTTATTTCTGCAGTGTCAGTTGTTATTTCTCCTTTCTCATTTCTAATTCTATTGATTTGAGTCTTCTCCCTTTTTTTCTTGATGAGTCTAGCTAGTGGTTTATCTATTTTGTTTATCTTCTCAAAGAACCAGCTTTTAGTTTTATTGATCTTTGCTATCGTTTCCTTCATTTCTTTTTCATTTATTTCTGATCTGATTTTTATGATTTCTTTCCTTCTGCTAGCTTTGGGGCTTTTTTGTTCTTCTTTCTCTAATTGCTTGAGGTGCAAGGTTAGGTTGTTTATTCGAGATGTTTCCTGCTTCTTAAGGTGGGCTTGTATTGCTATAAACTTCCCCCTTAGAACTGCTTTTGCTGCATCCCATAGGTTTTGGGTCGTTGTGTCTCCATTGTCATTTGTTTCTAGGTATTTTTTTATTTCCTCTTTAATTTCTTCAGTGATCACTTCATTATTAAGTAGTGTATTGTTTAGCCTCCATGTGCTTGTATATTTTACAGATCTTTTCCTGTAATTGATATCTAGTCTCATGGCGTTGTGGTCAGAAAAGATACTTGATACAATTTCAATTTTCTTAAATTTACCAAGGCTTGATTTGTGACCCAAGATATGATCTATCCTGGAGAATGTTCCATGAGCACTTGAGAAAAATGTGTAATCTGTTGTTTTTGGATGGAGTGTCCTATAAATATCAATTAAGTCCATCTTGTTTAATGTATCATTTAAAGCTTGTGTTTCCTTATTTATTTTCATTTTGGATGATCTGTCCATGGGTGAAAGTGGGGTGTTAAAGTCCCCTACTATGAATGTGTTACTGTCTATTTCCCCTTTTATGGCTGTTAGTATTTGCCTTACGTATTGAGGTGCTCCTATGTTGGGTGCATAAATATTTACAATTGTTATATCTTCTTCTTGGATCGATCCCTTGATCATTATGTAGTGTCCTTCTTTATCCCTTTTAATAGTCCTTATTTTAAAGTCTATTTTGTCTGATATGAGAATTGCTACTCCAGCTTTCTTTTGGTTTCCATTTGCATGGAATATCTTTTTCCATCCCCTTACTTTCAGTCTGTATGTGTCTCTAGGTCTGAGGTGGGTCTCTTGTAGACAGCATATATAAGGGTCTTGTTTTTGTATCCATTCAGCCAATCTGTGTCTTTTGGTGGGAGCATTTAGTCCATTTACATTTAAGGTAATTATCGATATGTATGTTCCTATTCCCATTTTCTATATTGTTTTGGGTTCGTTATTATAGGTCGTTTCCTTCTTTTGCATTTCTTATCTAGAGGAGTTCCTTTAGCATTTGTTGTAAAGCTGGTTTGGTGGTGCTGAACTCTCTCAGCTTTTGCTTGTCTGTAAAGGTTTTAATTTCTCCATCAAATCTGAATGAGATCCTTGCTGGGTAGAGTAGTCTTGGTTGCAGGTTTTTCTCCTTCATCACTTTCAGTATGTCCTGCCACTCCCTTCTGGCTTGTAGGGTTTCTGCTGAGAGATCAGCTGTTAACCTTATGGGGATTCCCTTGTGTGTTATTTGTTGTTTTTCCCTTGCTGCTTTTAATATGCTTTCTTTGTATTTAATTTTTGATAGTTTGATTAATATGTGTCTTGGCGTATTTCTCCTTGTATTTATCCTGTATGGGACTCTCTGTGCTTCCTGGACTTGATTAACTATTTCCTTTCCCATATTAGGGAAGTTTTCAACTATAATCTCTTCAAATATTTTCTCAGTCCCTTTCTTTTTTTCTTCTTCTTCTGGAACCCCTATAATTCGAATGTTGGTGCGTTTAATGTTGTCCCAGAGCTCTCTGAGACTGTCCTCAGTTCTTTTCATTCTTTTTTCTTTATTCTGCTCTGCAGTAGTTATTTCCACTACTTTATCTTCCAGGTCACTTATCCGTTCTTCTGCCTCAGTTATTCTGCTATTGATCCTATCTAGAGTACTTTTAATTTCATTTATTGCGTTGTTCATCGTTGCTTGTTTCATCTTTATGTCTTCTAGGTCCTTGTTAACTGTTTCTTGCATTTTGTCTATTCTACTTCCAAGATTTCGGATCATCCTTACTATCATTATTCTGAATTCTTTTTCAGGTAGATTGCCTATTTCCTCTTCATTTGTTAGGTCTGGTGGGTTTTTATCTTGCTCCTTCATCTGCTGTGTGTTTTTCTGTCTTCTCATTTTGCTTATCTTACTGTGTTTGGGGTCTCCTTTTTGCAGGCTGCACGCTCGTAGTTCCCGTTGTTTTTGATGTCTGTCTCCAGTGGCTAAGGTTGTTTCAGCGGGTTGTGTAGGCTTCCTGGTGGAGGGGACTAGTGCCTGTGTTGTGCTGGATGAGGCTCGGTCTTGTCTCTCTAGTGGGCAGATTCACGTCTGGTGGTGTGTTTTGGGGTGTCTGTGGCCTTGTTATGATTTTAGGCAGCCTCTCTGCTAATGGGTGGGGTTGTGTTCCTGTTTTGCTAGTTGTTTGGCATAGGTTGTCCAGCACTGTGGCTTGCTGGTCGTTGAGTGAAGCTGGGTGCTGGTGTTAAGATGGAGGTCTCTGGGAGATGTCCACCGTTTAATATTATGTGGAGCTGGGAGGTCTCTTGTTGATCAGTTTCCTGAAGTTGGCTCTCCTACCTCAGAGGCAGAGCCCTGCCTCCTGGGCTGGAGCACCAAGAGCCTTTCATCCACACGGCTCAGAATAAAAGGGAGGAAAAGTAGAGAGAATTATTAGAAGTATGAGGAAAGAAAGAAGGAAAGGAGGAAAGGAAGGAAGGAAGAAAGAAGCAAAGAAGGAAAGAAAGGAGGGAGGGAGGGAGGAAGGAAGGAAGGAAGGAGGGAAAGAAGGGGAAAATGTAGAGAGAATTATTAGAAGTTTGAGGAAAGAAAGAGGGAAAGGAGGAAAGGAAGGAAGGAAGAAAGAAGCAAAGAAGGAAAGAAAGGAGGGAGGGAGGGAGGAAGGAAGGAAAGAAGGAGGGAAAGAAGGAGAAAATGTAGAGAGAATTAGTAGAAGTTTGAGGAAAGAGAGAAGGAAAGGAGGAAAGGAAGGAAGGAAGAAAGAAGCAAAGAAGGAAAGAAAGGAGGGAGGGAGGGAGGAAGGAAGGAAGGTAGGAGGGAAAGAAGGAGAAAATGTAGAGAGAATTAGTAGAAGTTTGAGGAAAGAAAGAAGGAAAGGAGGAAAGGAGGAAAGGAAGGAAGGAAGAAAGAAGCAAAGAAGGAAAGAAAGGAGGGAGGGAGAGAGGAAGGGAGGAAGGAAGGAAGGAAAGAAGGAAAAAAGACAGAAAGAAAGAAGATACAGTAAAAATAAAATAAAGTATAATATAGTTATTGTACTAAAAAATATTTAGAACAAAAAAAAAAAAGAAAAAAAAAAAAAAAAAAAAAAAAAAAAAGAACAGATAGAACCCTAGGACAAGTGCTGGAAACAAAGCTATACAGAGAAAATCTTACACAGAAGCATACACATACGTGTTCACAAAGAGAGGCAAAGTGGGAAAAATCATAAATCCTGCTCCCAGAGACCACCTCCTCAACCTGGGGTGATTCGCTGTCTAAAGGAGGGAAGGAAGGAAGGAAAGAAAGAAAGAACGAAGGTAAAGTACAATAAAGTTATTGCAATTAAAATTAATTATTAAGAAAGAAAAAAAAAATTTTTTTTTTTTTTTTTAAAAAAAAAACCATGGACGGATAGAGCCCTAGGACAAATGTTGGAAGCAAAGCTATACAGAGAAAATCTTACACAGAAGCATACACATATACGTTCACAAAGAGAGGCAAAGGGGGAAAAATCCTAAATCCTGCTCCCAGAGACCACCTCCTCAACCTGGGGTGATTTGCTGTCTAAAGGAGGGAAGGAAGGAAGGAAAGAAAGAAAGAAAGAACGAAGGTAAAGTACAATAAAGTTATTGCAATTAAAATTAATTATTAAGAAAGAAAAAAATTTTTTTTTTTTTTTAAAAAACCATGGAAGGATAGAGCCCTAGGACAACTATTGGGAGCAAAGCTATACAGAGAAAATCTTACACAGAAGCATACACCTACACGTTCACAAAGAGAGGCAAAGGGGGAAAAATCATAAATCCTGCTCCCAGAGACCACCTCCTCAATTTGGGGTGATTAGTTGTCTAAAGGAGGGAAGGAAGGAAGGAAAGAAAGAAAGAAAGAACGAAGGTAAAGTTCAATAAAGTTATTACAATTAAAATTAATTATTAAAAAAAAATTTTTTTTTTTTTAAAAAAAAAAAACCCATGGACGGATAGAGCCCTAGGACAAATGGTGGAAACAAGAGTATACAGACAAAATCTCACACAGAAGCATACATGCCCACATTCACAAAAAGAGGAAAAGGGAAAAAAATCACCGATCTCGCTCCTAAATTCCCCCTCTTCAATTTGGGCTCACTCCCTGTCTATTCAGGTATTCCACAATGCAGGGCACATCAAGTTGATTGTGGAGCTTCAATCCGCCGCCTCCGCGGCTGCCGGGAGAGACCTCCCCCTCTCCTCCCTGCTCTCACAGCTCACAGGAGCTCAGCTTTGTACCCGGCCCTGCCCCTGCGCGCTGATCGCTGGAGGGCGTCTGTTTTTTTTGCTCAGACAGGACGGGGTTAAAGGAGCCGCTGATTCGGGAGCTCCGGCTCACTCAGGCCGGGGGTTGGGGGATGGGGGAAGGCGGGGCACTGCGTGCGGGGCGGGCCTGCGGCGGCAGAGGCGGCGTGACGCTGCGGCAGAGGCCGGCGTGACGCTGCACCAGCCTGAGACCCGCCGTGCGGGAAGCTGTCCCCAGATCCCGGGAACCCGGCAGTGGCGGCCTGCACAGGCTCCGCGGAAGAGGGGCGCGGAGAGTGACCTGTGCTCGCACACAGCCCCCCTGGTGGCGGCAGCAGCAGCCCCAGCGTCTCCCGCCCGTCTCTGGGCTCCGCAGTTTCAGCCGCGGCTCGCGCCCGTCTCTGGGGCTCGCGCTTCCCGCCGCGGCTCGCGCCCGTCTCGGGGGCTCGCGCTTCCCGCCGCGGCTCGCGCCCTTCTCGGGGGCTCGCGCCCTCAGCCGAGGCTCGCGCCCGTCTCTGGGGTTTGCGCTTTTTAGCCGCGGCTCGCGCCCTTCTCTGGAGTTCCTTTAAGCAGCGCTCTTAAACCCCTCTCCTCGCGCGCCAGGAAACAAAGAGGGAAGAAAAAGTCTCTTGCCTCTTCGGCCGGTGCAGGCTTTTCCCCGAACTCCCTCCCGGCTAGTCGTGGCGCACCAACCCCTCCAGGCTATGCTCAAGCCGCCAACCCCAGTCCTCTCCCCGCGCTCCGTCCAAAACCGAAACCCGAGCCTCAGCTCGCAGCCCCGCCCGCCCCGGCGGGTAAGCAGACAAGCCTCTCGGGTTGGTGAGTGCCGGTCGGCACCGATCGTCTGTGCAGGAATCCCCCCGCTTTGCCCTCCGCACCCGTCGCTGTGCTCCACTCCGCGGTCCCGAAGCTCCCCCCTCCGCCTCCCGCAGTCTCCGCCCGCGGAGGGGCTTCCTAGTGTGTGGAAACTTTTCCTCCTTTACAGCTCCCTCCCACTGGTGCAGGTGCCGTCCTTATTCTTTTGTCTCTGTTTTTTCTTTTTTCTTTTGCCCTACCCAGGTACGTGGGGAGTTTCTTGCCTTTTGGGAGCTCTGAGGTCTTCTGCCAGCCTTCAGTAGGTGTTCGGTAGGAGTTGTTCCACGTGTATATGTATTTCTGGTGTATCCGTGAGGAGGAAGGCGATCTCCACGTCTTACTCTTCCGCCATCTTCCCGCCCAGCCCAGTGACACATTCTTGATTGGCTTTCCCTCCTTCTGATTTGCTTCCTCTTTACTCCCCCTGTCCTGTCGCCTGGTATCACATTATGAAGCTACCTGCACAGGAGAATTTTAAGTCTCTGTTCTTGGGGGATCCCAGAGTAAGACAGATTGCTTCCAGAGTAGTAAAATGTTCTTCAACCTTGAACGCCATGTACAGATTCTCAATTACTTGGGCACTAATAAATTCCAGAAATTGCTATATCAAATGATAGTGCTGAGATGGGGACTTTGATGGGCAATTTCTTATTCTCAGTTCCCTCCAACCCTCTCTGTATGAACTGGGGGCCAGAATTGATGGGCAGAAGCCCTCTGCCATGGCTGTCTGGAGAATGCCCCAGGTGGCAGAACCTTCCCTGTTTTGAACTCTGGAAAATGTGATTCGAAGAACTATTCAAAAAGTACTCTTTCTGTCATAATTTTAGGCGTACTTTAAAGTTTTCCGAAATTTTCAGGAGTGGAAATAATACCCAGTATGCACATATCACCTACAGAAAGCCTGAATGAAAACTCTAAAGGATTTAATATGACACATCAGAATTATAAAATACTTTACAATTGAATACTTGAAAGGTGAATGGGCTTTTAAGAGACTAGAAAATACATTTTCAATTCAGTTTATTTTTATATTTGCAATTCCCCCATCACGGTTTCCATATTATTACTGTCCTTGGTTTTATATCTAAGATTTTAATTTCAAGTATTTTTTACCCGTGTAAGCTGCATTTTTATATTTATAATCATTATAATTTTAAATGGATAAAATTACCCCCAAAAGCATAAAGACACTTCAAATACCATACTGAAGGGAACTCTCATTTCAAAAGAAAATGTTTGCAGGTGAAATTCTTAGGCTCAGACACTACATTATTCTTTACAATTAAAAGTCAAGTGGATTTTTTTTTTAAAGAAATGAAGCAATTATTATATTGCTTGGACTTCTTTTTAGATCATGTTAATATATGTAGTTTAACAATTTTCCCCTAATGGACTATCTAATCACCTAAACCAAAAAGTTGAAAATGTTATATCATTTAAAGCATTGAGCATAAGTGAAACTGGCCCTAAAACTCACACACAGAATTTAAAATATAGCCTTGTAGATGTTATCAGGCTAAGATGAACCTTCAGGCATACTAAAATTTTAATTTGTTAAAAGTAGGATATAATTTAAAGACAACGAGGACCCTGTCTCCCCAAAATACTCTCCTAATTCTGCCTGAATTTTATCTTGATCCTCCTTGCAGAATGGAGGTAAAAAATAAAATTAATGCAGATAAAAAATTAAGTATTGTGTGTGGCACATACTAAGCCTTTTATAAATAATAATTAGAATTATTATTTCTATCACCATTTCCATACTACTGGAAAAAAAATAAAAAACAGTGTAGGAATCCTGATTCATTTCCTAATGGATGCCCTGGCTTTTTCTTTTTGAGAAAAGATGACTGAAATCCTTTTATTTCGATCCCCTGATAACTCAGTTGAGTAGACTGCCACGTAATGAGAATGTCTCATTTTTTAATGTGTTGTGAACTTGTGCCCACAGCGTTGGCGGGGAGGCTTGATACCTTGGGATTGCAGGCACGGCAGAGCTGCCGGGGCCTCACCGATGTGTGAAACTCGGAGCTGTGGGCTGTGTTTTCATTAAGTGCACTTGGCTTTCCTGCTGCTTTTCTTTCTAAGCTCCACCCTGAAAAACACAGGCCTCTTTAGCAAAACTCAGGAAAAACAGAGTGATCTCTCTTTGGGCCATAATCGTGTGAAATAGATTAAGAAATACACTTGCTCGTGCCAGCAGGCAGCAACTACAAACTGACAGATGGTCACAAACTCAAATCACAGGACAAAGGGAGTGGACAATATGACTGGTCTTTATTTATCTTTACTCACAGAGGTATATATGTGTGTGTATGGTGGAGGGGAGAAATTTCTCCCCAGAGAAAGCGGGAAAATAACTGAAAGGGATAAAGGGGAACTGAAAGGGTTAGGGGAAAATAATAGTTTGAAGAATAGTTGTTGTGTTCTTTTTTTTTTTTCTGTCACAGTTAACAAAAAATATTTCTACCTAAACTACATAGCAGAAGTTTTATAACTAAACTGCTATTCCAGAATTAATCTGTTAAATCAATTAATTGCCATGAATGTGCCTCATGACAAACTTAAATGCTGTTGTGGATGGTTAATTGTTCCTCTTCTCTTCTTATATCATTATGAGCAGAGTTTTCTTCGAAGGAAAGTGTCGTCCTAGGCTTAGGCAAACTAAGGCTAGACTAGCCCAGAGAGCGGTATGGCATTTTCCCAGTTTATATCGACTGATTATTTTTAGATGTTGCTTAGGGAGGGAAGAGAATAAAAAACATGGAACAGACCAAACATGATAAGTTGTGACATTTTATTTGGCGGGTACAAAGCTCCCACCCTTGCTGACTTCAGAAAAATGAAGGACGGCTGAGGGCATATTCCTGGAGTGGAAGCTTCTGGCCAGTATTGGTCACTGGAATCCCAGATTCAGTATTCAATCCAGTGTTTTCTGAGTAAACTGAAAGTTCACTGAGGGTCCAATGCCTCACCTTGACAATCCCGAGTAAGCATGGATTTGTCCCGTTGGGAAAATAAGTGCAACCTTATTAAGGGACGGGGAGGACATCAGAGTTGAAATGAAGTCTATTTTTTAATGAGAACATGATCTCAGAGAAGGGGCAACTTATCTGGTGCATCTAGTGCACTGCATCAAGCGTGTAGTGCTGGAAGAATTAGAGTTCCGAATTAGGAGGAAATTCCCATGGTTTTCCTTGTTGACATTTAGGAAGGACCATAAAGGGGAGAGGATGCCTTCTTGAAATATATAAGGCTGCATGAAAAGACACCAGGTGCACCAGCTAACGGGGCGCATGTGACCATGCTCTTGAGAATCTAAACCCAAAACTAAGACCATTGGTGGTCAGCAGGGTGAGGAAACCCTATCCACCGAGGGACCAGGGCAGTCCAGAGCACAGCTTCACACATAGGAAGAGTAACTCGTTATGGAGAACCTAGAATGTAGTTCTCATGGTGGGCGGTACTTCTTTCTAAAGGACATTTTGGGCATTTATGAAGACATTTTTGATTTTCCCAAGTTTGGAGGAATGACAGCCATTTAGGAGGAGTGATCTGGGTTGCTAGCTAGCCAGCATGTTGAGAAATTGTCTCAATTTTTACAGGATTTTGAAATATCCTATGAGATATTTTTGTGAGTCAGAAACAGATTTTAATTTTATGAGACTAGAACATAACTTTTGTACATATCAACACAAAGTAAGTTGTTTTTTTCTGGCATGATCATAACGTATGCTGAGTTACTGGGAATGCAAATATTGTGTAAATCTAGGGAAGGTTGTGCTTTATTTTGTTCAGAACTGTAAAATTATTTTTTTCATATAACAGAAAATCAAATTACCAACACTCTTGCTGTAGTGGAATTTGTGCAACAAATAAAACACACTTAAATCAGTAAGCCCTTGTGGCTTACTTATTTCTAATGGATGCAAGTATATAACCACTTTATTTTGTATTCTAATGTAGTTTTCAAGCATTTATAGGTAAACTATACATTACCTTGTGATAAATTACGTTTCTCTTATTTCGTTTTTTACATGTCATGTCATCATATTGATGCTTTGAAATTGTATGATTATAGATTATAATATCTATGAATTACATTTCAGTATAGCAGAGATGTCAAATATTTGTAATAAAAGGCAAAATAGGCATGATAAGGTTGAGAATCTTCTCCCAGGTTCTATAATATTAGAAAACACTCCTTGGGAGACATGAACATGAGGACATTCTGAAATTTTCATTTTCTGTTCCTTGTCTATTGCAGACCTAGTGTGAGGCCTATAGTGAGTGACTTCACAATTTTTTTTTTTTTTTCACATTTCACCAAGACCATTTTTATCTGTTGAATTTCTGGTAGTTTTTGTTTGTTTGTTTGTTTTTTTATAGGTGAACATGCCATTACCATTATTTGGGGGAATTCATCAAGATATATCTTTTGGTTACACAGAAGAGAGGCAAACAGTTATTCTGAAAGGAAAATGCTACCTTACATGGGAATGCAGAATATGTAGATTGAAGGAGTGTGTTATTTACTAATGCAAATTGAGGTATCATTATCAACTATATGAATGCATTTGGAGGTATCAACTGTCACTTTGACAATGGGAAAGAAATTATTTTCCCAAACTCAGTATTTATCCCAGACCTGCAGTTCCCTGACATGGGGTCATTAATGATGTAAACAAGGAGACTTTGGGGAATGTACAGCAGATTACTGTGCCTGCCTTCCCGGGGCCTGGAGCCCGCACATAACTGTATTATAGAGAGTTATGTAAATATTAGTGTCCCCCTAAAATTCGTATGTTGAAGCCTAATCCCCAATGTGATGGCATTTGGAGGTGGGGCCTTTGGGAGTGCTTAGGTCATGAGAGTGAAGCCTCATGAGCAGGGTCCATGCCCTTGTAGAAGAGATCCCAGAGAGCTCCCTCACCCCCTCTGCCCTGCCTTTTGGAAAGATGGTCATCTATGAACCAAGAAACAGGCTTTCCCCTGGACACTGAATCTGCTGGCACTTGGATCACGAACTAGAGCCTCCAGAACTGTGAGAAATAAATTCCTGTTGTTGACCAACCACCCGGTCCATGGTATTCTGTTATAACAGCCCAAAGGAACTAAGACAACTGTATTTCAGTTTCACAGTTCTAGAGAATATGACTTAATTGAAGTCATATTAAGTTTATCATTAAAAGAGACAAGACTAAATAGCGTGTAATCAGTATGTCCCCCCAAATAGTGAAATGGGGCATATTGGTTAGATAATGTACTTTTGGTTCACTTATTAAAAGTTCTGCTTTTTGTGTAGTTTATGCTGGCTTACATCCTCTGGAGAAGATGTTTTTTAAGATGTTTCATTGGTTTTGTTGTTTACTTTCTAGAGACTCAAGTGTGTGCTGTACGATCTTTATAACAGTGTAATCTATGGTCTGGACCTTGGGTATCTGACACATTTTCTATATGTTCTGAACAGCCATGTTAATGAGAAGAAAGAGCCTATTTAGGTTAATCAGACCAATGCAATCGTTCCTATTTACTGACAAGCTGAGGTCTAATGGAAGGAAGGACTGAGGGCGGTTGACCCTGATGGGATGGGATGGGATGGGATGGAGTAGAATTGGAACAGGATACTCAAATTTGATTGGGTGATCCGTAGCCAGGGCTCATTTGGAAAGTCAGGCTGCTGAAAAGATTTTATTGAGCTTCACTCAAGGTAGCAGTTTGGATTGGATAACTTTTTTTTTTTTTGCGGTATGCGAGCCTCTCACTGCTGTGGCCTCTCCCGTTGTGGAGCACAGGCTCCGGACGCGCAGGTCCAGCGGCCATGGCTCACGGGCCTAGCCGCTCCGTGGCATGTGGGATCTTCCTGGACCAGGGCACAAACCCGTGTCCCCTGCATCGGCAGGCGGACTCTCAACCACTGCACCACCAGGGAAGCCAGATAACTTTTTTTATTCTTTGGGCCCAGCCCGAAATGAAAGCAAATCAAAACACAAAATTCCACACCCACATATGTTTTATTTTTACTTTTTGTTCCACATATATTTTTCCATATGCTGGTTCCACGCCCACATTTTCACTTCGGAGCCAAAAATTTTAACGATGGAAGTCATTAGAAATAAAACAGAGGAAAGGGTTTAATACAAAATTGAAAAGAATTTATGCCTAAAGTCATCTATAACTATTCACTGCCTGACTTAGCTTTCCTATCTGTTAGGTTAGGGCTAGTGTCCTTTGTATGTATATGTGATGCTCACTTACTGTCAGCACAGATAAAGTGCCTCCAGTTTGGGAGCATAAAGCGCCTCTGATAATTGTCCATAAAACAGACAAAAATACAAAAGACCTAAACTATTTCTTTGGCAACTAAAAGCTGGCAAAAAGTACTCAAGTAACAGGCTGATAAAGTAACCAGTATGCCCCATATCACTGTTTATAAACATGTTGGTTGCATAATGTATAATTTTTTTTTCTTCTAACGTTGAATAGAATATGACTCCAAGCACCTTTCTCTAGAATTCTGGGAAGTGAAAAGCAGTATCCATATCTGTCCCTTGCACATTTTTAAACAATTTTATTGAGATATAATTCATATCCTATAGAATTCACCCATTTAAACTGCACAATTTAATGGTTTTTGGTATACAAAGTTACTAATTTTTAAAATTATCTTTGTGTGTGTGTGTGTGTGTATAGCTATATATACATTATCTGCCAATTAATACCATTTAAAGTATACAATTCAGTGGCGTTAATTACATTGACAATGTGCAGCTCTCACCATGATCTATTTTCAAATAGATATTATTTTTATCACCCCAAACAGAATCAACCAGTTTTGATTCAGAAAAAATAAACCATAATCTAAGAAAACTACAATTCCCGAACTAGGAAGAAATATCTTAAAGCTTTTCTTAAGCACATCAGTAGCTCTAACAGGGAAAAGTAAAGGGGAGTTCACAGTGACAATGAAGAGTTCATCCTGGAGCATCTGCATCCCTCCGCACACGCGAACACACTGGTGTGCATCCTCTCAGATCCAGCAGAAGCATCTTCATGTCCACACGGACGCATGATTATAAATGCCAGTGCCCACGCTCCAACATGCTGAGCTCACCTCACAGAAAGAAACCAAACATGCAGGGATAGATGAACAAATGCTGAGGAGGCAAGCCTGTAGTGAGAGGGATAAGTGAAGTAGTATGTCCATTAGAAAGAAGAATGTTTGGAGACTAGTGGTTAAGCAAATTTGATGGTTTTAAAACATGCCCACAAGTTTTTAAACTCTCCTCCCATCAAGAGGTAGAGTCCAAGTCTCTTCTCTTTAAAATATGGGCTGGACTTATAAACTTCTTTCCAGGGGAAACAAGGCAGCATGACTTTTGAGACTAGGTTAGAAGAGGCTGTGCAGTACTTAGAACTGTTCTTGGCACCTGGCCTCCATGCTGTGCGGAAACCCGGTCCACATAGAGAGGCTGCCTATAGGTCTTTTGACCACCAGCTCCCACTGAAGTCCCAGCTGACAGCCAGCATCCGTCATGAGACATATGAATGAGGAAACCATCAAAATAACTCAAGCTCACCATGTGACTAAAACCACATGAGAGGCACTGAGCAACAACCAACTAGCTGAGCCAAGTCAGCACCCAGAACCATGAGAGATGATGATAAATGATCATCATTTTTACGCCATTAAATTGGGGGTAATTTGTCGTGCAGCAGTAGGTAACCAGAACAATTGAGTGAAGTCATTGAAATAGGGTAGTCAAATGAGTTATATGAGAAGTGATTGGCAAAAGCTAGGAGTAAGGCTAATTTCTCCATATTTACTTTCCTTGAAATAGAAGGAAGAAAAGAATGCTGTGAAATTATATTTTATTTTCCTTGCTTTGTTTTCCATTTGGTGAAATTGA
Source organism: Phocoena phocoena (assembly GCF_963924675.1). Lineage (NCBI taxonomy): Eukaryota > Metazoa > Chordata > Mammalia > Artiodactyla > Phocoenidae > Phocoena > Phocoena phocoena. Next base: position 65,074,911 of record NC_089230.1, on the reverse strand, counting down.
GTGAAAATGAATTTTAAAGTATTTATTTAGAGGATAAATATTTTTATAATTCAACATGGAACAATTTAAATCTTTTCTATTACTCATTTATTAAATAGAGCATATTTCCTAGCTTTGGAATGGGATTTTTGTTTGGAAGTAAATTAATAAGTACATCTCATAAGCGCATGACTTGTGTCATAACTAACCTTAATTATTTTTATTTATTCATTATCCATATTTATTAAGCCTCTGTTAAGTGCTGGTTATTCTGCTTGAGATATAACACCACCGTTGATAATATATAATCCTTACACTCAAGAAGTTTATAAGAAAATCTTATGGGAGAGACAAAAAAGCAAACTGGAAATTATGGTACGGTATGGCAAGTCCCATATATGAGTAACTGACCTGTGATATCATACAGGGACAAATCATGAGCTCTTGAGAAGAGGTTGGGGAGATGTCAGGAAAGGATTCTTAGAGGGAGTCATAGCTACATTAATACCTAAAGGAGAGAAGCCAAGGGGTGAATGAAACTCTAGGGGTGGATAGAGAGGTGGCAGGGGAAAGCTAACAGTTTGGGCAGAGGGCATAGAATGTGCAGAGACCAGGAGGCAAGAATATACACATCAAATCCTGGGCACTGCTAGTGTCTCAGTATGGCCAGGGCAGAGCTCACAAGGCAGAGAAGCAACAAGACAAAACACCAGGGACTCCTCAGTCATGTTACTAGTTTTGAACTTTATCCTAAGGGCTTTTAAGCAAAAGAGAGACAGGATCAGATTTGACTGCAATGTGGAAAACATACTTGAAAGAGGCAAGACTCAAATCTGGCAGGCCAATCAGAACATTCTTGCAGCAATTCAGTCAAGAGAAGACAGAACCTGGAGCCAGGTGATGGTGTAGGAAGAATTGAGGAAACAAAGCTACCGTTCATTCCCAGCACATGTATCCACAAATCTGCCTGAATGCCTCGTGGACATAGATAAAACAGATTGCAAGTTAGTCATCTAATTTCAGGAGGGACAGATCCTGGGCGTTTAGTTCAGGGTGGCAAAGCCTATGGAGAGAGTGAATACCCATGTGGCATTCTGGATCGAATGCCGTGTATGTTGTAAAAGCAGACAGGTGCTTTGGTGCTAGTAACAGATTTCAACCACAAAAATTTTCTTTTAATGAGAAATCTCTGCCACACCAGGAACTTATATGAAAACAAAGACTGTGTATACCTAGGTGTCAAATGAATATTCCTGCCTTATGTGTCATTTTAACATTTTCACGGTCTGACCTTGAATGAAGGGGTCAGAGCACCACTCATTAAAAAAATGATAACCCTTTCTTTATAAGCCTACTTGGTATTGCAAATTGGAATTCGTTCAGCCCCTTTTGAGAATGATTCCCCAAATTAGGACCGTGTACTAGGTGTTAACAATGCCAGTGTGCTTCGAATAAAATCAGCACCGCTAGACACTGTAATTTATGTTTTAAGCATTACCTTTGTGTCAGTATATGCATGGATATGTGTGTTGTATAATTATTTTGAAGATACATATGTATATTAAGGATGCATAAATACAGATATTGAGTAAACTGAACCGCTCAAGAACAGAATCTTCTTCTGATTCATTCCATATAAATTCAAAGAAGAGTTAAAGTGATTCTTTGCCAGCAGAGTAGCTGATGTGATCGGACAGCCGCTTTCTTCTGCTGCTACTGGGACAAATTAACATCACTGTGGGGAGAAAGAAAAGGAGAAGTGGTGTACAGCAGTTCATACAACAAATAACCATAGTAGCTGTATCCATTGTCATGGAGCCAAAAATGCTTTTGTTTGAATCATTTGTACTAATTACTGAAATTGCAGTGGAGTCGTTGGGAATAAGTTTTTATAGAAATTCAATAGGGAAATTTAGTGGTGCTGTAGATTCCATATCTGTATTCTTTATTTCACTTTAGTTTTAAATGATATGAAAAGAGATTACCTGGGGTTTAGAAAGGCAGGTCGGGATGATCACAAGTGGATGATCTGTGTGTTGGGGTTGAGGATAAATACTCATTAAGACTGGAGAGCAGAAGTTGTCTGTTTTGCAAGTCATTTATTATGTTTTGATCCTTTAGCTCCAAGCTACATATTATGTCAGGATAACGCAAAAGGAAAGCAAGCGAGAAAAAAATTATGGGCCACTTACCATGTGCCAGACACTGTGACACTGTCTTTCAGTCATCACAGTCACACTGTGAGTTACTATGAACATCATTTTCAAATGAGCAGCCTTAGACTTCAGAAGGTTACACTGCCTGTGGTTCTCTGGCCAGTAAGTCTTGGGGGTTGGATTCAAAAGATCTGTCTGGTTAGATCTCACGGTCTCTGTAGAAATATCAGCTACCCCTGTCCCTCGCCTCCCAATCTCACTGGGTGGCCAAGGATGTCACCTTTCTAGCGTGAGATAAAAATGTAAAGGAAGAGCCAGATAACCGGAATCTGAATTTTGTGATTCCAAAATTACAGCATTTTTGAACTGGAAAGGAATTTGGAGGTCTTCTAGTCCAAGGGCCCTTCTTTACAGAGGAAGCAAATGAAGCTCTCAGAGGAAAACTGATCGAGTCAGTGTCATTCCCATTTCTAGTAGTAGACTCGAGGCTAGACTTCACTCCTCTTGAGCCATGCTGGAAGTCCATTTACTCTGATATAAATCATTATAAAAGAATACCTAACTTTCATGAGATCAAACGAACATTCAAACCAAACTCATCCTGTTTTGCTACGTTGGAATTTTTAGTTTTGCTTTTCAGAAAACTATGGTTTATAAAGATTTGAACATTTTGCTTTTGAGTTTCTTTTGCTATGTCTTCTCTTCATTCTTTTTACTACTGTAGAAGTGTCTAAAAGTAAACCAAAATAATAACAGAATTAAGTTAAAATGCAAAAAGGAGTTAAATTATATATGCCCAGTTTAAGATAAATCCACCCTGGCTTGGCTTAATGCGGTTTTTGCTGGAACTTCCCTTTTACTGTCATCCATCTGCTGTGTTTTTCTTTTACTCTATCTACCCCTGGATCTATCACTCTTTCCTATCTGTTGGCACTTTCTTAGCCATGCCAGAGCTATTATTCTCAGGTTTTAGCCCTGAGGACACAAAGTTCTTTGGTTTGAATCTCAGATACCCTCCAGTTTGAGGTAGAAGCTGCGTTTTTCAACCCAAAATATCCTTGAGCTCTGTCCACAGAACTGTTATATATATGTTTATATATGTAAATATGGACTGATATAATACATTAAATACACACTGTACCTAGCATTATTGACATCTTGTCCCAGTTTGCCAGAGACCTCCCACTTTTAGCTCTGTGTCCGAGAATACTCCCTCTGTCTCAGGCAAAATGGGGATAAGAACCAGTTTTCAATGGTGTTTTCCGTATACTTTATTTAATTTTTCAAACAGCCCTAAGCCTTAGACAAAGTAGACATTATCATCATAATTTTGCAAAATTCTCTGCATTCCAGTTCCACAATTAACTCTGTAATCTTAGAGACACTAGATTTTTAAGTTTATTCATCTGTTAAAAAAAAAAAAGCCTCTTGACAAAATAAGTGACCCATACATGTCCTCTGTTTACTGGCTTATTCAAACTCTAGTAAATGCATAGTACTCAGAGATAATAAGTGATTGGTTCAAGGTAATCATTTTAATGTTTGTTGCCTTAATACTACACCCAGCTGCTTCTTTTCTTCTAGTTCCCATGATTCTTTCAGGTTCCCCATCTAATACATTCTCTCCAAACTCCATAATTCTTCCTTGCTGGTCCCCTAAGCATCAGATCCATAACCTCCATGGTGGCCTCCATAGAGGACTTCCTTTCCAAGCAGCAGGTTACCTACCCTAACAGGAAAGGAGCTGGGATACTGAGTCATCTGGCTCTGCCGTTTATAAGCTGTGCAGCCTGCAGTGATGAGGTTTCTGTTCTAGGGTCTCCAATTTCCTCAGTTGTTAAAGGGGAGATGGGCAAGATCATCTCTCATAGTGTCCTAGCATTGCTTCCTTCTCATACAAGGGACATATGAAAATTAGAAAAATGGTCACCAGCTTATTATTTTTAAAGAGCACATAGAACAATGTCTGAAACATAGTAAAGCAACAGGAGGACAATTATTTTAATTATCTGGAGAAAACCCAAGAAGATAAAGGTTTAGAAAACTTAGGTTAGATATACAGATAATTGGGAAATACGTACAGATTATTGCTAGCTCTTTAAAAATGCCTACTGTACATGTACAGTTAAAATGAATGATTCAGAACCCTCATTTCATTTAGGGAAAACTTACCTTTTGTGTATTCATGGGAGTCCTGTAGATTCTGGCCTTGTGAAGTTCTATTACGGTTGTCTGTTATGTGTATGGTCTATTGTGAAATAAATTCTGCCATTCCATGAATTGGGCTAAAATTGAAGAGGCCATGATTCTCATTCTTTTTTTGGTTTGTGTGAATTGCCATCAGTGGACTGAGCCGAAGTCACTGAGAATTCAGTTAGGGGCAGGTTGCTATGAAGATGATTTAAGTAGCATGCATACACCAGGGTAATTAATGGCTAAAGAAATACTTACATGCAAAGTAAAGAAAGATAATGAGCAAAGTAGGAATTACATAAATTCTTTTTTTATGTAATAACTGGGATGCTCCTGAGATTAGAATGTTGGTTTCCTTCAGTGCCTTTAGTAGGTTACTTCAGAATTTTCACCTGAGAGCAGGATGAAAATGCATAAAGGTAACAGCATACAGGAATAAATAATTAGCAAACTTTTTAGATCCAATTTAAACAGTACTATCCTCCTTGATTCCAAAATATTTGGAATTAATTGATGAGCTCGTAGGGTGAATTGCTATAGAGAGAGAGCTCTGAGAGTAAATCTTACAAAATAAAGTTTGTTCTGAAAAAAAAGCTGACCCCCCTCTGTGTAATCAGAGTCCTGCTCTACAGGAATCCCCCCTACCTTCTCACACGTCCCTGAAGTCTGGTGTTTCTAATTTTTTTTTTTAAGTCTATATTTTAGCTAGAAGGATTTATATCAAGAACAAGCCATCAAATTGTAGGGAGATGAAGAGTGAAGGTCACAACCTTTCTGTTTTATCTTTCTATTACTCCCAGCCTAAAACTGGCTCCTGGGGTGATGCCTATTTCTGTAAGAAATTCTCTTCACTGATCTCTTCTTTGTGGTCCTTATAATAGGCTGCATTCAAGAGCATGTAAGCATCTAATGTGCATGCACTGAAACTTCTTCAAGGGAGAAGAGCCTGGTTCCTGAGGCCTGTGGGTTTCCACTTGACACCAGGAATTCTGAAGTGCCCACACTCAAAAGGAATAATTCTCTTCCCCGGTGTCCTGATTAAAAAGGGCAATTTACAACTTACTTTAAGAGGCCTCAGACTCTAGATGCTGGGCCAAGCTTCTCTCTTCTCTTTACATGTGGTTTATTGAGTATGACTTTGCAGTGTTTTATTGTGTCTTCACGTATTAGTAAGTAAATTATTAAGTAAATGCAGCCGGGGTGCTGACAGTATATGAAACACATGTATTTTATTTACTTTGTATGTGTATGTACATATGCAATGAGAGATTTAAAGTACCAGTAGAATTCCTTGACAAGCCTGTTTACTAAACATTAAGGCTAATATGTATATGTATGTTTGTATATGTGTGTGTGTGAAAAGCTCACTTTAGTTTTTGTTTCATTTCTTTCTTTTTTTGATTACTAAATGACTTTTATTTTATTTTTTATTTCAAGTATGATGATTTATAATACTATGTTGGTTTCAGGTGTACAACAAAGAGATTCAGTTATATATATATATTTTTCAGATTATTTTCCATTATAGGTTATTATAAGATATTGAACATTATTCCTGTGTTATACAGTAAATCCTTGTTGCTTTTTAATTTTTTATGTAGTAGTGTGTATCTGTCAATCCCATACTCCTAATTTATCCCTCTCCCCTCTCCCTTTCCCCGTTGGTAACCATAAGTTTGTTTTCTGTCTGTGACTCTGCTTCTGTTTTGTAAATAGATTCATTTGTATTAATATTTTAGATTCCGCGTATAAGTGATCTTTCTTTTTAAACGTTTCTGTATACCTCAGTCCATTAAAAACTCTGCCAATATACATATACTCCTTAAGGTTTACCTATGTTTATGTTTAAAATTCCTACTTCTTGAATATCATATGACAGCTCTGCATATGTAACCTGCAACAAGTACACAGGTACACAGGTGTGCTATGTGATAAATGGAATATCTGCTAGCTTGCCTTTCATAATTGCATATTCAACTCATTTTGTCTTCTGATGTCTCTCTTTGAGCCTTTGATTTCTCTGTTGAATTGTATAAAATCTTCTGTGATTTGAAATTATTTCATGTGATGTCAGAGGAGTTTTTCACCCCCTCTGAGGTGTGATTGTGTGAGCAAGCCTGATGTTGGCTCTCTGTTCTGTAAGTATGTCTGATGAAACACTTGTTATAGGCTTAACACCATAATAAATTACTAAATTAAAATTGAAAATGAAATAACTTAATGAAGAAGAAATTGCTTGACAAGGTTTATCAAATATTATCTCACAATCAAAAGTGTATTATCTGAGCTTAGATATATAAAGGAAATCTTAAGACTATAAACAATCAGGTGGCTGGGCAGTAACATTTCAAATGTTTTTAATAGAACATGACCATCACCTTATTTCACATTAACTTACTTGATTTTCATGACTTTTTAAAATAGGGAAGACTGATATTTTTATCTTCATTTTGCCCATAGGGACTCTGAGTCACAGAGATTATACTATTTGCCTGAGGTTTCTGCAGCTAGAAAGTAGAAATACCCAGAAAAAAAGGTGTTTAATAACAATTAAGCATCTATTTTTTAAAACCCAATAACAAATATTTGTTCTGAATAAACTATGTGTTTATTTTTTTTCAAACCCACTAGATTTAAACTTCTTTAGTCATTGCAGCTCACTTTTTTTGCACTATTTGACAGATGCATGTGTGGTAACGTTAATTTACAAAGAACATTAGATTGGAGTGTCTTATGCATACCTCCGTGGGGAGACGCTTCTATCACGGTTTACGTAGTTCATATTTTCTTCTCTGTCTTCCTTTTCCCTCTTCTTCCTCCCTCATTTATTCATTATCAAAAAAAAAGTCATATTAGACACCCAATTTATTTGAAGTAGAGACCTAGAAGCCAGGCATACCAAGGAATGGAAAAAGATCCTTGATCACAAGAAACATACACTCTAATGGGAAAGGCAAATAAATTAACTGTTACCATAGAGTGTGCAAAGGAAAAAGTGCAGGGTTGGGTGGGAATTGAAATCAAGTGTGGTGTGCGTGGCTGTGGATGTCGTGGGTAATGTTTTATATCTCTAATTTGATGTTTTTCTTTGATGGGTGCTTATAAAATGAATTGCATCTCTTGACTGCATGTTATCGCACTGTACATACAAATAAACATAGAAATAGAAGATAGCTAGGTGAAGGTCAAATTCAGATTCTTTAAGTAAAAAAAAAAAAAACTCCACCCCAAGTTTTTTTTTCCATTTAAATTAAGCTTGAAAAGAAAATAAGATATTTTTTCTCTTTCTTGCCACTAGTATAACATCATGAAGCTATCCTTATAGGAATGACATTCACATTCACTAAGAATTTTGAGTCCTTGAAGAATTAAAGACTATATTCTTTACTAGGAAACACCCCAAATCAATTTTCATCTTGACTGTAATGACACTACTTATTGTATCCCGAAAATGTGATATATAACAATTCCAAGCAGTTGTTTTATGGAATGCCTTTACACCATAATTCTGAGGAAGAAGCTTAAAAGTAGCATGCAATAAGAGCGAGAACGAACTGGAAATAAAATATGTACTTTCAATTAAAAAAGAGAACTATTGTATATTATGGCCATTCTTTCTTTTGATGTATTTGCCTGATGTTTTGTGTACCTCAATACATTGGGGTTGGCTTTGGGAAGAAATGCATATGAATGCATAACAGACCAGAGATGAAAATTTATGGCCACTATCTAAAGTGGCGTTTTCAGGATATAAATAGAATTTTAATTTTATTGCTTAAAGAATTTTTTAAATACAAAAATCATCAGCTTCACGTGAGATCTTTATGAACATAACAAAACACTTATGGATATTGAAGGCAAAAGAGATATACTTGATTGTTTTATATTTTTAATAAGCATCTCTAAAAAAGGCCTATTTTCCCCAGTTTACGGTGCAGAGAACAATATCTTAATAAAATTCTTATTTTTTTTATTCGTTTATTTTTACCACAAATAAAATTTGACAGACAGAAGATACCAAAATCAACACAGAGTGATATCCATGACTACAAATTTCTTTGCTCAATTATGTAAAAATTATTTAAAATCCACATAAGAAAATTTAACTGGAATATATGTTAAATATTGATTTTTTAAACATAAACATTTTTTAAACACAATTGATTTTTTTAAACATAATATCAGTACAAATATAATCCAGATACAGATGAGTAAGTAGATGTACCACATGTGGCTTGGCCTTCATATTTTTACAGGTGTGCTCCTTTTTATTTAAGGAAACAAGGAGAACTTGAAGTATATCAGCATTTCTCTCTTCCTCTAATCCCGAGAGTTTCGACTGAATAATGCAAGTAAGTTCAGCCACATCTTTATCACATTTAGTCTAGGGACAGAGGACTTGCCCCTGAATTTAATTTAAATGAATATTTGATTAGAAAGATCAAATTAAAAGTTTAGATTACACTATTGAACATAGTATTATTCATTTTAAATATTTTTATACATTTATGAATAAGGAAATCAAGTTTTAGAGATGATTAAAACTTGCCCAAAATTATAAACCTAGGGGATGGCAGAGAAAAGATTTAAATCATGTAGTTTTTAAGGCGAGTGATTGTTCCAGTCTTCCACACTCAGTGCCTCTGATCTTTCCATTACTGACCCGATAAGAAAACGCCACTTTATGCAAAATGTTGGTAACAATATGTACATTCCACATTGCCTTGTGCATGTAGAACAAATTATGCCATGGGCCATCATATACACTAATAAGGTCAGTGAAAACAATGCCTTTGAATATTGAGCCAGTTTTATACCAGATACCAATCTTGTGGCAGGCATGAAGAAATTGTTTTAAGTTTACTGTACATTCTTATTCAAAAGCATTTTCAAATCAAACATCCTTCAGACATCCTTTAACTATTTTGCTGGGGCTTAGGAAAAATGCAAAGCAATCCACTTTCAGCTGTACACTGTACAGTATAATTTGCATACAAATGCATTTTTACTGAAAAAGATCAGGGCAGGGTTTTAAATGTGTTTCTACATTGAACTTTTTAGGCATTGTGTAAAGTTGAATAGAATATAAAATTTGGAATTCTCTCTAGTCCTACACACACCATATGGAGTAAGTTGATGTTTTTCAGGTAGCTGGGTACTAGTTCACTGAAGCTGCTGCAGAAAGAGTCATACACTTTAAACAACATTAATGAATCAGATCATTTAATATCTTTTCGTGCTCAGGCTTAATCAAGGACTTTCAACCCCAAATATTAATCTCTAATGGATATTTATAGTTGGGCATCTTGATGGAATAAGGGGAGACTTTTTTCTCGATGTCATATAAGACATTAGTGATAAAACATGACTGATTACAGATTTTAGTGTTTCCTGTGTAACTAATTATATCAATACATTAAAAATGATGTAAAAGATAACAGGAAAATAATATTATCCAGAAACCCAATAAGGTGAAATGTACATGGAGCACTCCTTAAAATATTAGAGAAACCACATAACCAAAAGGAAGTACAATACAATACAATACAAATACAAGAGGAAATACAAAGTCTTCTAAAGAAGACTTACTCGGTTAAGGTAATTTCAGGGTCAACAAAGCTGGTAAGGGAAATAAAGATAATTGAAAAATATTTCTCTGAATTTAGAAATGATAGAGTAAAAATTTGTGTATGCCATTCTGTCAGACTAGTACATAATCTGAAAAAGTAAAAAGGCTAACTGCAGAATTGAAAAGGTGTAAATAAACTGGATGTAGGTTAGAAGGAAATGGGTAAAGTGGTATTTAAGGAAGACACTTTGAAAATGCATTGTGTATTTTTTCATATATATCATCAGAATTAATTCTTCCAGATAATTTTTCTTGAGGAAAGAATGTCTCTCCTGAGAATTTATCCCTTAAGCTGGCCCTCCTTTGGGTTTGAGGCCAATATTTGTACTCTCTGTGTGGCTTGAATAAAACCAATCAAATATTAAGATGTTGAACATGTCCATGAACTGGGCGATAGGTCTAAAGAATTGTCAAAGATTGTGTCTCATGGTGAAAAAAAATGAGTTGCAAAATAATGGGGAGAGATTTAGAATCAAGGTGATTAAAATAAATAAGTCAAATATTCATCTAATAAAACCTCTTGAAAGAGATTTAGCAGGGAGGGTTAGGAGAACAGAGTACTAGGCACTATTTGAAAATGCAACGGTAGACAGAATTTTCCAGAACTGAAGAGAGGTATGAATTCTCAACTTTCAAAAGCCCAACAGATCCCAAACAAAATAAATTGCTAGAAATCTATACTTTCAAATACAGTAGTAAAACTGAAGTACATATAAGAAAGAAAAACGATATGAAAAGTTGCCAAAAAGGAAAAGACAAATTCCTGACCAGGGAATGACAATTAGACGAAAGCTGATTTCCCGTCAGCAACAATACGAGTCAGAAAGGAATGGAATAATACCTTCAATGTCTTGAGGAAAAAATAACTTGAATCCTGTACCTGGCAAAACTATCAAGAAAAAGGATGAAATAGAGGTTTTTCTTTTATCTCATAAAAATTGAGAGAATTTACAATCAAGACTTTTTTTTTAACGACTTTATTGGAGTATAATTGCTTTACAATGGTGTGTTAGTTTCTGCTTTATAACAAAGTGAATCAGCTATATGTATACATACATCCCCATATCTCCTCCCTCTTGCATCTCCCTTCCACCCTCCCTATCCCACCCCTCTAGGTGGTCACAAAGCACCGAGCTGATCTCCCTGTGCTATGCGGCTGCTTCCCACTAGCTATCTGTTTTACATTTGGTAGTGTGTATATGTGCATGCCACTCTCTCACTTCATCCCAGCTTACCCCGTGTCCTCAAGTCCGTTCTCTAGTAGGTCTGTGTCTTTATTCCCGTCCTACCCCTAGGTTCTTCATGACTTTTTTTTTTTTTAGATTCCATATATATGTGTTAGCATATGGTATTTGTTTTTCTCTTTCTGACTTACTTCACTCTGTATGACAGACTCTAGGTCCGTCCACCTCACTACAAATAACTCAATTTCATTTCATTTTATGGCTGAGTAATATTCTATTGTATATATGTGCCACATCTTCTTTATCCATTCATCTGTCGACGGACACTTAGGTTGCTTCCACGTCCTGGCTATTGTAAATAGAGCTGCAATGAACATTGTGGTACATGACTCTTTTTGAATTATGGTTTTCTCAGGGTATATGCCCAGTAGAGGGATTGCTGGGTTGTACGGTAGTTCTATTTTTAGTTTTTTTAAGGAAGCTCCATACTGTTCTCCATAGTGGCTGTATCAATTTACATTCCCACCAAGAGTGCAAGAGGGTTCCCTTTTCTCCACACCCTCTCCAGCATTTATTGTTTGTAGATTTTTTATTAAGACATTTTTGTTAAAGGACCTTACAAAGACTTTAGGAAAAGATTTTCGAGGAGGACAGTGTGAAACAAAAGAAGAAACATATATCTAAAAAATATTGACTTTATAAAATAGTAACATTATGACCTAGTGTTAAGATAAAACACGATAGAAGTAAAACACTGGAAGAGGTATAATTTGGGAAAGAGCACAGTAAAGACACTTACTTTTCAGTAAATGGGTAAAGCAGGGTAGAGACACAGTAAAGACCTTGTTACATTATATGGTATACTAAATTTCAAAGGTGATCATTAAATTATTAGAAATAGGTGTTTGCTTAAGGTAAGCAGAAGAGGAAAAATTGACGGGAAAACAATCATTGCTTTTTTTCAAGGAGAAAATTATAGAAATATGTAAACTCAAAAATACAAAATTTGTCAGTAATTTTGTATGTATAAATGGGCTACTCTTAAAAACAAATATGTTCAGAATTGATTTAAAAATTTTAGTCTCATAGTGTTTGTAAAAGATACAGGTGAAGCATTAACTTGTACAAAGTTTGGAATTATAAGAAAGGGGAAAATAATACCAGACAAATACAAACTACTTAAAAATTGTGGTGGCTATATTAAAATATATATGTGTGTATATTAATATATATATATACTTTTATTAAAAAGCATTTCTGAAAAAATGGATACAAGCTTCAACTCAACAGGGAGACCTAACAATTGTACATTGTACACATCTAAAAATGTAGATAGGTAGGTAGATAGATAGATAGTTAGTTGTAGAGATATATATATATGCATTAGACAGAACTTCAAGAAGAAATTAGAGAAAGATTGTAATACACTTCTATTAATTGATATATTAAGAAAAAAATAGTAAAGATATAGAATTTTTTCACAGTACAATTAAAAAGTTTGATTTCATATACACTTATAGAACCCCTCACACAAGAATGGGAAAATACACTATTTTTTTCAAGCACACTTAGAATCTTCCAAAAATTGACTTCATACTAAGTAATGAAAAAAAATAAAAGAATTGGGATAATATAAAACAGTCTGACTACAATGCTCCAAATTTGGAAATCAATATTAAAATGTAACCTTAAAATCCTATATATTTGGAAATTTAAACACACATTTCCAACTGACTCACTTGTCAAGGAATAAATCAGAAAATAATTAGAAAATAATTAAAAATAAATAATAATTAAAATAAAGTATAAAAATATAGAATATGGTTAAAAGGACAAAGGAAAACTTGTAACTCTAAATGTTTATATTTGAAAAGAGGAGAGTCTATAGGTTTGTAAGCTAAGTGTTCAACTTATGAAATCAGAAAAAGAAAAACAGAATAAATACTAATGAAGCAAAGGGGAATAAAAAATAAGAGAAATCAATGAAATAGAAAAAATAATACAGAGGATTAATGAAGGTACACCGTTTCTCTTTGAGAAGATTAATAACATCGACAGTGCTTTGGCAAGATTGATCAAGTAACATATAGAAAGGGTTCAAATGATATTAGAATCAAAACAGGTATATAACTATAATTGTTGCAGAATTTTAAAAAGATAATTCAACAATGTTTTGAATAAATTCATGCCAACAGATTTGAAAGCTTAGTCAAAATACCTTTCTAGAAAAATACAAATTGCCAAAACTGAATCAAGAATAGAAAAATTGAATACTTCTGTAATTGTTAAAGAATTGAATCAGTGATTAAGAATCTTTCCACAGACATTATAACAGGCAAAGATAGCTTTATGGAAGTCAACTGAAAATCCAAAGCAGAGTTAATTTGATAGAATACAAACTCATGCAGTGAACAAAAAAGGAGGGGATACTTGATCACTCTATTAATGTAACTATTTCAGCCTACTTCCAAACCAGAAAAGGCCAATGAGAGAAAAAAACAAAATAAACAGGTCAATTTCACTCATAAAAGTAGATGCCAGCATTCCAAAACAAACTAAATAATATTTTTAAAAGAAAATACCATCATGTACAAGAGATACGGTGTTGGTTGAACATTACAAAATCTGTTAATATATTCATAATATTAACAGGTTAAAGAATAAAAACCATTTAAACACCTCAGTAGATACAGGGGAAAAATAATGAGAAAACTTCTCACAGACTAGGAATAGAGGGAAGCTTCTATAAGCCAATGAATCTATGCAAACCTACAGCTAATATCGTATGTCAGTGAACTATTAGAAACATTTAGGTATTGTCAATGGCTGCTTTCATGCTACAATGGCAAAGTTGAATAATTGCTAGAGACCATATGGCCCTTGGAGTCTAAAATGTTTACTATCTGGTCCTTAACAGAAAAAAAAAAGCCAATTCCTGGTCTATAGTCTAAAATTATTAGATTTAATAAAGCAGTTTATCAAGTTTGTCAAATATATCAATAAAAATTAATTGCATTACTTTATATTTACAATAAGAACTTAAACATATTTATATACATGTTTTATGCACATAAAATATTTTAGAAGTGGAAATTAAAGGAATAGAATTTCAGAAATCTCATTTTGAAGAATTTTATTGAAAAATAATCAAAGAATTTAAGGAAGATTAAATAGATGGAGAGAGAGACACCACACTCATAGGTAGGAATACCTAGAATTGGAAAGACTGTTACCAAACCCATTTTGGGTCTGCTCACCTGATGCACAGTGAAGCCAGTCTACTGACACCAGGTTGTAATGAAGGAAAGCACAGTGTTTATTGCAAGGCACCCAATCTGGGGACAAGTGGGGAGAAGAGGCAGCTCCTGCTCAAATGAGACTCCCAGATGGGTAAGGGTTTTTAAAGGCGAGCGGGAGAGGGTGGCGGGGTGCCTGACCAACTAGTGCTCAGTTCTCTGATTGGTTCATGGTGAGGTTGCCAGGTGGTATTTGGGGAATCTCAATCATCATCCTTCTGGTTCCAACCTGTCTTGGGTCTATGTGCTGCTGATCAGCATGCAGTGAACTTCCTCCACCTGGTGGGGGTTTTAGTATCTGCAAAACAACTCAAGGATATGACTCAGAATATTATCTGCAGCCCTTGAGGGGAACTAAAGGTCCTACTTTGTTTTATGGCTAAACTGTTATTATTTTGTCTTCCTTGACTGTTTTCCTTTGTTTCTGTATTTTCTCACTTCTCTGATTAAATTTTATTATTTGTCATTGTGAATAAGAATTCACACAACTATTGAAATCTAGTAGTTTGATTCCTAGATATACACCTTAGTGTAACTCTCAAGTGCACTAGGAAATGTACACAAGGATGTTTAAAAAAGGAGTGCATCTAGCAACAAATTCCTAGAGTCAGGATAACTAAATGAACCATCTATTAGAGTAAATCTCCAAAGCCAAATGCTGAGTGAATAAAGCACACAAGAGTATACACAGTATGTTTCCCTGACTAAAATATCCAAACACACAAGGCTAAACCATATTTAGGAGAACAATATATGTGGTAAAACTCTGAGGAAAATCAAAGGGATGGTCAGTTAGAAATACAGTTCAGTGTTCACTTCCTGGGCAGAGGACGGGGGTATTGTTGATAATGTTCTCATTCTTATCAGGAGTGACGAAAATTAGGTGTGCTCTTTGAGTCTCTACATATAGGTTAGTCATACTTGCTGGCCTAAATGATACCCTTTTTTATAATACATAGCTGTAAAATATTTTTGAACAAACTAGATAAATGGTAAATAAAGAGCATGTTCCTCCAAAAGGTTGAGGTTAAAGGTTTGATTCTTAAATGTATAAAGGTTCACCCTTTATATCCCACACCAACTACTGTAAATTCATACACAACTCCTCCACTACAGCTCTAGCTCCCACCCCCACCTCCACAGATGATCACTAACAATTTTTTGATAGCTGAAAGCTCTGATGTGGCATTCAACCTCTAGATATTTCATAGGGTAGGCTACAAAAGAAGAAAAACAAATACCACTACATACTATTTGTAATTCTTTGTTTTTCAGAGTCACATTGGAAAATGTGCTGTATCCATTAACCTTTTTGCAAAGAGCAGAAGGTAAGCTAGTTAACATTTGGCAGCTTTGCAGTCTATCGACTTCTAATGAAAAATGCACTGCTACCTTTATTTTCTGTACACTTGTCAGTTGCAGAGAGTTTGTTACAAGGAGAGCCATTACTAGCACTGTGTTTTACTTTCCCAATCCCCCATTTTCTGTCAGTAAATATAAATTGAGGGAGATCTTGACTTACTACCGTATGTATTTTAATTTTCTCACTCAGAAATCTCATATTGACCAGTCTCTTGTTAATGGTTTAGTCTGTGCCTAATAAATGGATTTTGAAGATCTTGGAAATAGTGCTTGATAGTGATCCTGTAGGATAGTCCGGAGTCAACTATCTTGCATTTAATATGAAGCAAGAAGAGGCTAATGGAAACAACACATTCCTCTCTGGCCTTGGAAATTATCCAGCATGTTCCCATAATCACAGAATGATTAAAAATGATGATGGTATCATGGAATATTTGTGCAAGGGACAACAAAGATGCAGGCGTAGTAATAATAATATGGTGGCAGAGTCCCAAAAGGAAAAAGGTGAGTTTCCGGTCTAGAGTATCATCTCTAGGTGGTGGATGTCCTTTCCTCAAGTGTATGTCCTTTCTGGCATATAATTAATAGCCTGGGATTTCACTCAGTAATTGGCGATTACATAAGGCTTTACCATTTGCTGATAGGTAATTCAAAAGTCCCCATAGCTCTTTGTCAGTCCTCTATAAATGCAGGCAATAGAGCACATACCCTTTCCCAATTCCTTTTTTTATGCTGTCCGTACATATCTGTATAATTTTTAGCATTTGTATCAATTTGGGTAATTTCAACTTCAGGTAACAGCCGTAATTAGCATATATATGTATATATCTCTCTCACATAATAAGTCCTCAAGTGAGTTTCCAAGGTTAGTTAATTCCACTGCTGAACAATGTCGGTGAGGAGACAGATTTTCCCAGTCTTTCACCCCGCCATCCTCAGCCTCTTGACCTTTGTTCTGAGCCTTGTCCCCTCTTAGTCATGAGGAACCCACATATCATGGCCTTAGGTAATAATTACCAAGCAATTATTTTAAAATTCTTTTCCAGATTTATCGAGATACAAATGATTTATAACGTTGTGTAAGTTTAAGGTGTACAACATAATGTTTTGATATGTGTATGTACTGTGAAATGATTGCCACAATAAGCTAGCTAACACATCTGTCACCTCACATAAGTTATGATTTGTTTTTTTTGGTATGGTGAGAGCTCTTAAGATTTATTCTCTTAGCAACTTTCAAGTATACATTATTGTTAACTATAGTCATCATGTTGTACATTACATCCCCAGGACTTATTTATCTTACCACTGGAAGTTTGTACCCTTTGACCAGCTCTACACATTTGTCTCTGCACCCCCGCTTCCCCAGAAAACACCAGTTTACTGTTTCTATGAGCCCGTTTTTTTTTTTAGATGCCACATATGAGTGAGATTATTGACTATTTGCCTTTCTCCATCTGACTTATTTCATTTAACATAATGCCCTCAAGTTCTATCCACGTTGTCACAAATAGCAGGATTTTCTTCTTTTTTATGGCTAAATAATATTCCATTGTATATATGTGTGTACGTGTGTGTGTCCATGTCTTGGCTATTGTAGATAATGCTGCAATAAATATGAGTGCAGATCTCTCTTCCAGATAGTGATTTTATTTCCTTCAGATAAATACCCAGAAGTGGAATTGTTGAATCATATAGTAATTCTATTTTTAGTCTTTGATTAAATTTCATACTGTTTTCCATAGTGGTTATACCAATTTACAATCCCACCAAGCATGTGAAAGGTTTCCCTTTAATCCACATCCTCCACAGCACTTATCTCTTGTATGTTTGATCATAGCCATTCTGACAGATGTGAAGTTATAGCTCACTGTGATTTTGATTTGCATTTCCTGATCATTTGTAATGTTGAACATCTTTGCATATATCTTCTGGCCATTTGAATATCTTCTTTGGAAGAAATGTCTATTCGGGTCCTTTGCCCAGTTTTAATTGGGTTATTTGTGGTGCCTCCAGCTTTGTTCTTCTATTTTAGGATTACTTTGGCTACTTGGGGTCTTTTCTGGTTCCATACAAATTTTAGAATTTTTTTTTTCTAATTCTGTAAAAATGCCATTGGAATCTTAATAGGGATTACATTGAATCTATAGATGATTTTGAGTAGTATGAGCATACTATTCCAACTCCAGTGGAATCTCATTTCTCATGATTCAGAATTGGGTCACATCCATTTCTATACCAGTCACTGACAATATACATAGATTTTCTTATACTAATTAAGATTTACTCCTTAACCTGCTATCAGCTGGGCAGGGATGCAACCTTTACTGAAAAGCAAGATAATCTGATGTAACAAACTCAGCATCCTGTTGGGCTGATGGCTATTAAGTTGGTAACCAAGAGTGTCTGCCACAGAAATGGAAAAGGCTTTTAGGACTTTCCATGCAGTGCCTTTACCTAAATCTATATAAAACCCAAATCATCTCTGCTCATTTGATTCTTACACAGATTCTTTTCTTAATGATCCACGAGAGAAAGCTCATTATAATTTTTAAAGAAAGTCCTCTAAGTCCTTTAGTAAAATGATTTTTTCTTCTAATACCTCATATTTAAGCAGAAAAATGTTTTAGATGATAGATTACTTGTAAACTTCTAAACAAAAGCAAGAAGCTTAATATCTAGACACTTTGTAGTATTTCTCAGGGAAGATATTTAGACTTCTGATTGAAGAAAGAACATACAGCAGATGGAAACAATCATAGATTTTTTTTTTAAGTCAGCATTTAGTTCAAGACAGATCCACTAGGAAATCCAGGAAGAGAGATTGAACAGAAATTTGACTTTTATCTGTTCATAATTCTTACCTCATCATGCTTTTAAATGAAAATATATACTATAATCTTACCATGGGATTTGAAGATAGAGGAAATGTGTGACAAAGAACTTGCCAAGTTTTCAGAAATAATTCTCTGCATTATTGCAAGCATTTTGAAAGGAGCTTGTTCAGTGTCTAAGTGGCTCAAAATATGTATAAAGGAGAAGAAATATGAGGAAAGTAAGCTAATATGTATAGAATACCCACGGTATGTAAGGTACAGGACTAGAAACTTTATATACCTTTTAAAGTGTTCTCTGCCTGACAGACTTGAAAAAATACACATTACTGCCATGTTTTATTTGGAGAAATTGTTGAACAGAGAAATGATGTGATTGGCCATATTGCTCACAGGGGTTGTGTGTGACAGAGCTGGGAATCAAACAGACATGTCTCTGACTACATAGCACATACCTGTGCCAGGACACAGAGGGATCCCGCCCTCTGCCTTAACCTACGACATCACCAAAAATGTCTAAGGAAAGAGACGAAATAAGTGAAAACACTTAGAAAAACTCTACTTTGGATACACAAAAATTGGTTAAGTCTATGCATTAAGTTATGGGAATGGTGGTGAAATGGAAAATTTTTACTTGTTTTGTGAAAGAGGTCTTTATGTAGAGCCCTTGGAATCAAATGTCTATTCTCCTGAATTGTTGGAAATAATAGGAAAGCAAGAGGCAAATATATTTTAAATTAAATGTAGATACTTCCTACATTTCAGAACATACTCTTTTTTTTTTTTTTAATGTGTCTATAGTTATAGAACACACACTCTTGGAATGGAATGTATACTTTCTGATGGGGATTTCAAACAAGAAAACTGCAAACGTAGAAATTCCTACCTTCTAAGATAGACCGTGGAGAGGGTTGTCAGAGGAGGGAAGCATTGGTGGCAATGATGGAAAAACACCTTGAAGGGAGGCTGCACCGGACACTACTCCCCCCATGTTTCACATTGTAGCTCCATGCGTGAGCACCGGGCTGCTCTCCACACCACAGTGAGAAGTGTAACTCTGAGCACCACTGAAAAGGGTACTTCTCCCAGTGCCTCACAAGTACCAAAACACCTGCATAGCAAATGTCCCTTATTCAAAAAACAATATCTGAATGCACTCTTTTTTTTTAACGTTTTTATTGGAGTATAATTGCTTTACAATGGTGTGTTAGTTTCTGCTTCATAACAAAGTGAAACAGTTATACATATACATATATCCCGATATCTCTTCCCTCTTGCGTCTCCCTCCCTCCCACCCTCCCTATCCCACCCTTCTAGCTGGTCACAAAACACTGAGCTGATCTCCCTGTGCTATGTGACTGCTTCCCACTAGCTATCTATTTTACATTTGGTAGTGTTTATATGTCCATACATACACTATGTCCCAGCTTACCCTTCCCCATCCCCGTGTCCTCAAGTCCATTCTCTAGTAGATCTACGTCTTTATTCCCGTCTTGCCTCTAGGTTCTTCATGACCATTTTTTTTAGATTCCATATATATGTGTTAGCATACAGTATTTGTTTTTCTCTTTCTGACCTACTTCACTCTTTATGACAGATTCTAGGTCCATCCATTGAATGCACTCTTAATTCTCAGGCTCACAGGGTTTGTGTGTGTGTGTGTGTGTGTGTGTGTGTGTGTGTGTGTGTGTGTGTGTATACACATACACTATATAGTTCCATAAAAAGCATACATGAATAATGTAAATATTGAAACAATTTAGAGATTATATTTTATAGATTATTGGAGGGTAATACAAATGCATGAATAAGGGTTCATTCATTTTCCTACACAATTTTATTTTCTTCACTTGCTGGTTCCATTTGATAATGGAAAATATAATGGCGTAGAACTGATATTAAAGCTATTATATCTGTGCCAAACAAATTTAAACATATAGAGTTACAGTCAGAAATACAAATAAAGGTTACCTGGAAAAACAAGGTATTTGTAACAAGAATATATTAAAAAAAAAAAGTGAAAACTAGGATATTGGTCATTTAAAGTTTTCCTTCATTAGATTACATTCTGATAGGCTAAGGTAGACAATAGCGATCATTTTCTTGGCATGTAATTAAACTGGTTGAACAGATAACTGTCTTACCAGGGAACCTGTTGCTACCATGTAAGAGATTAGGAGGTGCCCTCCATGTCCAAGGAAGTCACATCATTAGGAGTGCATTTTACCTAATTTAGCTCTCTTTGTGGTCCTTCACTTCAAAATTATCACAGATAGAGAAAGTGTTATATAGAGGATAAGGGTAGAAGGGTCCATTTTGGGTTTCACTATATTTTATCTTAAAGGACTTTTATTAAATTATCTCAGCTGGAAAGAGTCAGAACCATCTCTTGTGAGTCAGTTCCTCTGCACAATTCCCATGGCCCTCAGGACTTTAACCTTGGTCTTGTAGACTTGTGTTCATATTACTTCTATAATGTAAA
Source organism: Phocoena phocoena (assembly GCF_963924675.1). Classification (NCBI taxonomy): domain Eukaryota; kingdom Metazoa; phylum Chordata; class Mammalia; order Artiodactyla; family Phocoenidae; genus Phocoena; species Phocoena phocoena. The sequence goes on along the minus strand of NC_089230.1, from coordinate 65,053,796 downwards.
TTTTACTGGAGGCAAGGTCCTTGTCGGTTTGGTTCATTCAAGAAACAACAGTGGAGCATGTGACACGTTGTAGGAACATAAGATAAATAAGGTAGACCACTGGTGGTCTAGATAAGGAGAAAGATAAGAAAGTCAATAATGACCATACCAGGAGAGACATTTACTGATGTAAATTTAGTCATATCAGAAATCTGACTGGGAAATACAGAGCAGAGATTTGGCAGCTCTGCTCGGAGGTTAACGAGATTTCACAGAGGCAGTTACTTTTAGGATGAGGCTTAAAGATAGGCATTAAGGAGGAAAAGTTTTTTTCAAAGTAAACAGCACTGTTGAAAGTACTATATCACGATAACTAGGGCATGTTTAGAGAACTTGCAGAATTCAGTTCTGTCCAGAGTGTAGGATGTACAATGCTAGAAAGTTTGTATTTTAACCTGAATCCACTGAAGAATTTTTAGCTGTGACAAAATCAGATTTTTCTGGTAAGAGGATATGATCACTCCTATGGTCCTGTGGTAACTATGAAATACGTGAGGTCAATCAGACTGAAAGCAAGTAACGGAAAATTCAATCTAAGGTAATTTATAGCTTAAAGATGATTGGTTGGCTCCTAACCAGTATTAAGGTGGATTCTTTGTATGGGTCCAGTCAGGGCTCAGGCTCCATTTCTCTCCGAGTCCTCACTGGCCTCCTCCATGACTTGACTTTTCCTCAGACTGGCTCCTCTCAAGGTACAAAATAGCTCTCATCATTAACTGGCACTACATATTTACTCCTTCACATCTGAGGAGAAAGAGGTTTTATCCCACAAAGATTAAACAATGATTCTAAGTTTTGCATTTATTAGCTCAACTTGAACACTGCAGTGCGAGGGATGAGATCATGCATATTGGTTTGTGTCAGTCAGAGGCAATGTCTAGAGCTGGTAGTCACATTGATCCTAACTGTATTGGGGGGTAGCTACACAATGGGGTGACTTGGCTTCCAAAAGGAAATTATGAATGTTATTTAAAAAGGAAAACAGAAAAAGGAAAGAATACAGTAATGGCTGCTAGGTAGGCAACCAACAAAGGAGCATAAAGGAATATACTCTTACCACTGTCCGGGCAAGAAATGACAAGAACTTGAATTTATGTACTGGAATTAGAAATAGGGAACAGTGGAAAGTCTTAAAGATGTCAAATGATTGACTTTGACATGTGTGGAAGCAAGAGAAAATGAAGAATGCCTCCAAGTTTTATGGTTTGGGTAAATGAAAACTTGGTAGTGACATAAACAAAGGTAGAGGAAATAGAATGTGATTACATTTTCAAAAAAAGGATAAAAAGGTAAGATTATGAATTGTTTGGAATATATGGAGTTTAAGGTGCTTGTGTGAATTTAAATCGACCTGATTAATAAGTAATCTAATAAATCGTTGTGGATTTCTATTGGTATATACAGATCTTGACTGAAGACAAAGACATAGATAAAAGTAGAGGTTAATGGTAATTTAAATGAAGGTAATGGATGAGAATAACAAGTAGATTTCTTGAGTGAAAGAGAAAACGACCAAATACAGAACCCTAACAATGTTAAAATTAAGAGATTGGGGCTTCCCTGGTGGCGCAGTGGTTGAGAGTCCGCCTGCCGATGCAGGGGATGAGGGTTCGCGCCCCGGTGTGGGAAGATCCCACATGCCGTGGAGCGGCTGGGCCCGTGAGCCATGGCTGCTGAGCCTGCGCATCCGGAGCCTGTGCTCCGCAACGGGAGAGGCCACAACAGTGAGAGGCCCGCGTACCGCAAAAAAAAAAAAAATTAAGAGATTGTTTGAACAAGATTAAAAAGTAGCACTGACAACTGAGAAAGAAGTATGTTTAAAGCAGAACCAGTAGAGTGTATGAGATTTTACTGTAATGGGAGGAAGAATGTCAGAAAGGGGACAGTGGTCATCTACATGTTATTAATTTTATATAATAAGTATTATTTAAAAGCATGTCTAGGGAAGAAGTGGGCTCTTTCAGATAGAACTGTAAGGGAAGGCCTCTCTGCAGAGGTGATAATTGACCTGAGACCTAATTTTAAAAAGTAAGGAGACATTCAAAATATGGGGGGAAACTTTCTCAGGCACTCAGAATAACAAGCAAGGTAAGCTGAAAATGGGTGAAAAGTGGCAAGAAGGCCAGTGTGGCTGGAGCATGACTAGAGATATGGGCACAGATTGGAGCAAAGAATGGTTTACAGGCCATGGAATTTAGACAGTAGACTTTAGTGTTAATGGGAGGACGTTGAAATGTTTTAAGCCGAAACGTACCATGATCTAATTTACATTTTCAGAAGGATTTCATGGTTCTTAGCTGGAGGAATGTCTACAGGGAGAGAAAGAAGAAAGATGGAGATCAATTGGCATCTACTACAGGAGACCAGGTGAAGAGGATGGTGGGATGATCTAAGATGTTTGCAGTACAGAGGTGAGAACCATTTGCATTCAGAATCTATTCTGAAGATGGCAACGTTTAAAGCACTTGGTAATGTACAGTAGAGAGAATGGGACAAGTCAAGGTGACTTGTAGCTGCTGATCTAGATGTGAAACACTGAGATAAGAGTTAGTTGGAAGAGGGAGGATGGACATTTCTGCTTTGGCCCACATTAATTTTCTGTGTTTTGTAAACATTCAGATGGAGCTATTGGGTAGATAGTGTAATAATATGTGTAGAGGTAAGAGAAGAGTTTGGGGCTAGAGATAAAGGGGGATTTGAATGACATCATGTGGTTAGAAAAGAGATGCACTGGCTGAGGTCTGCAGAATTCATATTTAGAGTTTTGAAAAATAAGAAATATCTCAAAAAGGAGACTGGGAAAAAGTCATCTTCGTAGTAGGAGGAAAACCTTGAGAGGGTGTTATCCCTGTGGCCAAGTGAAAACAGTGACTCACGAGGCAGGGAGCATCTTCTGTTTTAAGTGCTGCCGAGAGCTCAAAAAAGAGAAGGTAGGGAAAACAATCATTCAAGCTGAAGAATTCAGTGGGTTGTTGGGGATAAGATGTTGGATGGAGAAGACTATAAAAAGAATAGAAATTAAGGAATTAAAAGAGCAGATACAGAAGTCTTTTGATGACTTTTTCTATAAACAAGAGCATAAAAGTGGAAGATGTAGTTTGAAAAGGCTGTGACGTCAGAGGAGTGTCTTTTTTTTTTAAGTACAAGACATAATAGAGCATGCTTGCATGCTAATGGGAATCTTCTTGTGGAGAAGGAGAAATTGATGATGTAACTTCAAAGTTTTTGAGTGAAACAGAAAGGTGACATTAGCTACAGTGGAGGGGTTGACTTAGTTTTTGGGATCATTCACCCATTTGTGGAGAAAGAAAAACAGCACACGGCTATAAATTGAGATAGATTGTTGGATTTGTTAATGAAAAGATTAAATTATCTTCCAGTTGCTTCTGTTTTTATCAGGGAAGAAAGAATCAAGTTATTAGTTGAGAGTAAGAAATTTATTTGGACAAAATGAATTTGGTTATCAATTGTTAATCAATAGTTGGAAACAATGTCATTGAAGTTTACAACTGACCAAAATTATTGTTAGAGATATATTTGTATAAGATGCCAAAACCAGAGTTAGCAATATGACTAAACTAGGGCAAATTAAAAGACTATCATATAGTTAACATCGAGGTCCTAGTTAGTTCTCTTGACTGTTAACATGCTCTTTGCTCTCTTTATGTTTCCCCGTATTTCTATGCTTTTTTTCCCTTCTTGAATCATCTTCTCCAGTAGAGTATTAGCAGAAAAATGTAAGAGACCGTAAATGTCAAATCACTTTATTTTCATGAGAAATTTCTAGACAAATGTTTGTTGGGAGAGATAACTCCCAGAGAATATTGTACTCTGGACTTATTTGTGGATATAGTTTATCTAGGCTAGCTTTATCTCTTTTGAAAATGGGTAATCAAAAGTTGTTTGTATCTCTATCCAGTTATAGGTTTTCAATAAGGAAAAGGAAACAATAGTAAAAAGTCCACTGTGATTCAGTCTTCTAATTGTGAGAATTCTGGATGTGCTTTATTGTAAGTTCACCTTTGTTCACTACACAATGCCTTCTTGATTAACTCTTAGGAAATTATACCTTTAGCAGTTGTTCATGCAGATTCTATAGACTTGTGCCACAACAATTTGACTCTTCAAATACTTTACTTTTGAAGATGTGCCATTAGTTCAATGGGAGAAAAACTTAAATCTAAGACTTCTGGTGAATATAAGGAAAATGGCAGTATCCTCAATCTTGGTATGACACAAGCTGATTGCTACTCAATTTCCCGAGACACATTTGCATACCCTGAACAATGTCTTGGAAAGGCAGCTGATAACGTTTTTATGCATGTAATTCTCACATTCTAGGGTTGGAATGTGTGTTAAGGTATTTACAAACTTTTTTAATGGATATAAATTTGATGGAAGGTAATTCACCTTAATCATTTAGTTTGTCACAGTAGGTATATTAAACCTAATGAGCATCCAGACCCTCCCTGAAGGGTAAGGAAAAGATTACTTGTCTCTCTGATGAAGGGCTTTTCAATAACGGGGCACAATCATGAATAACTGCTCACACGAAGATGTCTCCAACTTTCAACTCATACTAGAATGAACATAATGTCTACAGTGTAGTACATTCTCAGTAAAATTTTCACATATGAAGAATAAATGCCTACCCCCTTGTCAGCCAACAGGATTTTTTATATTTATCTTTTTCCTTCTGTAGTCCTTCAACTGTTTGGTTGTATTTTGTTTTTAAGGTTATCTTCTGCTGAGAAATTAGTGTCATGTTTGAATCTTTTAATTTGTTCATACCTATACGTATACAGGGAAACCCAGAGTGTGCTGGCTCCCAGATTTTGGCACCCAAGGAGAAAAGGCTATCCCATTTCCTATCCAGGCTTCTTGTTGGAAGATTTCTTTCTTCGTTGTTGGAAAGCTTTCTCCTTGTTGGAATGTTTCTGGAGCACAGAGAGGTAGCTACAACTAAGTGTGTCTGAGGTGATGTCCATTTTTGTTAACCGAAATCAGGATAGTATCATGATAAGTTTAGATTCTCTAAAGGGCCATGATAATGATAATATCTCAAATTCCACCCATTTCTTTCCCACCAGGCCTTTTGCTGATTCTCTATTTGCAAAGTTCCTTCAGGGTTCATTTTAACGTAGTGAAGAGGGTCTATAAGCCAGATTGCAGATGTTAGAGTGGGTAGAATGTGAAAAAGTGGAGGCAGAGAGTATATGCAAATCCTTCAAGGGGCCTATCAGTAGAGAGAACTATGAAGCTTGGGGGTAAATGAGGCAGGTTTGAGTTTCACATGATTCAGCCACCAGAGTCCTTCTGTTTATGACTACACCATCTTTACTATATGGCTAAATTATTTTCTAATACCTTACCAGAATTCAAGTCACCCCTTCCTCCTTTTTTAATATGGAAGATTCTTGACCACATTCCTCTAGAAAGACAACAGATAAGAGGAAAGGCTGATAATATATGACAGAAAGAGAAAAACTGATAGAGTAAAATACATTCAAAGGCAGAAGAGCCCAGGTGGATCCAGGGCCCAGGAAGGGGGAAAAGACTTCTCTTCTATTATATCAAAAAGAAAAATGGAAGAAAAAGAAAACCAAAAAGACCAGGTTCTTTAAGTTTGTGCATTTTTTAAGGATATTAAGAACATCCCATCTAATAGGTCTCAGTTTTCTTTGCTGAGTAGTAAGCAGGATAATCTGCTGAGAGTGGAGGGAAGGAGGTTGTCTCCAGAGATTTGAAACTATCCCAGAAGGTTTGAAGTAGTTTCTTTGGAGAATGTGAAAATGAGCTGATGAAGAAAACAAAGATTATCAGGAAATGTTTGAATGACACTCACACATTTGTAGAACCTAATGAGGTATTAAGCAACCAGAATAGGAGTTTCGGGAAATGGGATACTTGAAATTTAAACATTCATAGTTAGAACATTTCTAATAATGATAAGACCCAGAATGTGACCCTAGCAAGGGGTTACTGAAACAGAGGGAGAGTCATTAGGGAAGAGGAGATAAAGGAACCGGCTGGTGGACTTTGTTGGATAGGTTATTCACACTGACTTTGAAATTACCTTTGACATAGCTTTTTCAGTGTGTCCAACCACATTTATGATTTGACTGCGTGTAAGCAGCCTCAAAGATGGACCAGATGATTCCCATTCCTGGAATTTGTTTGGTGTTTCTTTGTGTGATCCCCTCCCACATTTAATAGAGTGGATCTTTTAACCACTATGGTATTGTGGAAATGACGCAAATTAAATTCATATTTTTCAAGGAGATTGACAGTAAAGAGGACCAAAGTGAAGAGAGCTTGAGCTTCAAAAGATTCTGGGAATTTGACACCTGAGGTGAGGCCATAAAGACACTTGGCACTCATCTTTTTTCTCTTAGATCACTTGTTCTGAAGGAAGCTGCCATGTTGTGAGGATAGGCAGCCCTCTAGAGAGATCCACCTGAAAAGGAACTGAGGCCTTCTACCAAAACTAGGACTAGATTTCCAAGCATGAGATTGAGCTAACGTAGAATTGGATTCTTCAACACTAGCTGTCAAGTAGAGTACCATGTACTGGGTTACCAATCCAGGGGGAGGACCATAAACACTTCTAACCATTGCATCTTGGTACCAGAATCACCAAGGAAAGCACAACTCAGTCAAGTAGTAGATGGAACAAAGTGCTGTTTACATACAGAAAAGACAGAGAAAGATTAGTGCCACAGTGGAAGGACCCCGTCCCCTTCCCTAGAGGACAGACATAACAGTGGAGTTGGCCAAATGCTATATGAAGCATGTGCTTCAAGCAGAAACAAAAGAGTACTCATGGAGTGTGAAACAAGGAAAGGTATTCCCACCAAAGTGATAAGCCTGTCATAAGCTGTGTGGGCTCTTTATATCTTGGTAAACAACTGTTCCAGGACCAAGGCCTATTCTTTATGCAACTGAGGGAGACCAAAAAGACTGCATGCATGAGACTGCCTTTCCCAAACATAGCCAAAGCTTCAGATGGTTGCAATCCTGACCAACATCTTGGTGTCAGGAACATTTAATGGCCTATTGAAAATTGATTTATAATTTCTGCTTCTGATAGTTTAAGTTTAACCTTGTATTGAGCTACTGTTTCCAGATATGACTGGAGTATTTGCTAAAAATGCAGCTCCCTGCAGTTTTTACCTCAGACCTAGTGTATCAGAATCTTCAAAAGAAGAGCCTGTAAATCTATATATTCTACTATATCCATGATTATTCATGATTAGAAGAATTTTGGAAATACTAGGTGTGCCAGAGTATCAAAAAACTGAGTACTTAGGCCATGACAATTTAATCCTTGATGTAAATTATTTAGGCATTATGGTATCAGCCTATATCAATAGACATTATAATATGAATTTTTATGAAGTGTTTGGGTATGTCTAAGAGTGTATTATTGAATATATTTAAGTTGTTCCACCAGTCACATTTTGTTTAAAAAATTCCAGACTTAGTGGCATAGAACAATGATCACTTTATTGTGTTTACTGATTTCTTGAGTCACAAATTTGGATATAAGCACAGTGGAGCTGGCTTGTCCCTGCTCCATGTCTGAGACTGTGTCTGGGAAGACCTAAATAATTGGGGAAGCTAAAAAAACTAATAGCTAGAAAGACCTGGAGACTTAGTCTCATCTACAGTGTCTGGTTTCATATGACTCAAAGAATGAGCTCTGCTAGAATATTGGCTGGAGTGTCCACATGAAATACCACTATGTGCCTTGGTGTTTCTCAAAGCATGGCAGTCTTAGGGTAGTCATGTGTCTTGCATGGGAGCTCAGGGCTCCAAGAGGGAGCATTCCAACAAATGAGGCAGAATTTGCATGGCTTCTTCTGACATAGCCTTGGAAAATCATGCATCATTTTTTCTGCTGTATACTATTAGCTACAAGTAATTTACTAAGGCCAGGCTGTATTTAATGTTTGGGGAATCGGACCTCACCTTTTAATGTCTTAGCTGGAGGAGTGTCAAATAATTTGAGGCCATCTTTAAAACTAACAAAATGATGTACCGAGAGTTTTTCAGAGAAAGAGAACTAACTGTGTGTGTGTGTGTGTGTGTGTGTGTGTGTGTGTGTGTGTGTGTGTGTCATATGACTTTGGTTGATAACACTGTATTGTATAATTAATATTAAAAAAAAAAGACACTGTATGTGATGTTTAATGTGTCACTTCACTGGCTATGAAGTGCCAAAATTAAACATTATTTCTTGATGTGTCTGTGAAGTTGTTTATGGATGAAATTAGCATTTGAATCAGTGAACTCAGTAAAGTAGACTGCCCTCCCTAATGTGGGTGGACATCAACCCAATTAATGCTTTAATTGAACAAAAGTTGGAGGTAAGACATTTTTGACCCTTTTTTCCTGCCTCACTGTCTGAGCTATCTCATGCCATCTTCTCTTGTCCTCGGGCTGGGGTTTACAGCATTGGCTCATATGGTTCTCAGGCTTTTGGACTTTGACTGAATTATACCACTGTAATTCAGTTTACAGATAGCCTCCATAATCATGTGAGCCAGTTCCTCACAGTAAATCTCCTAACAATATCAACAATCACATTAAATGGTTTAAATATTCCAGTTAAAAGGCAGAGATGGTTAGTTGGATTTAACAGCCACATCCAACTATGCGTTGCTTATGAGAAACTCACTTTAAAGCTAAAGACATAAATAAATTAAGAGTAAAAGGAACGAAAAAACTATACCATGCTAATATTAATCCAAAGAAAGCTGAAGAGGCTATATTAATGTCAGTCAAAGCGGATTACAGAGAAAATAATATTACTTGAGATACGGAGTATCATCCCGTAATTATGAAGGGGTCAGTATACCAAGAAGGCAGAATAATCCTAAATGTTTATGCATCTAATAAGAGTTTCAAAACATGTGAAGGGAAAATTGATAGAGCTGCAAGGAGAGAGAGGTAATTCCATGATTAAAGTCAGAGATTTCAGTACTCTCCTCTCAATAACTGAGAACTTAAGTAAACAGAAAATTAGAAAGAATATAAAAGATCAGAACAATCCTATTAATGAAATCAACCTGATTAACAAATTTAGAATACTCTGTCCAAAACCAGCAGATTGCATATTGTGTTCAATTGTGCATGGAATATTTACCAAGATGAACTATAAAACAAGTCTCAATAAATCTAAAGGATTTAAACAATACAGAATATGTCCTCATACCAGAATGGAACTGAATTAGATATTAATAACAGATCTGGAAAGTTCCCAAATACTTGGAAGCTAAGCAACATACTTCTAAATAACCTGAGGATCAAAAAGTAAATCAAAAGTAAAACCCAAAATATTTTGAACTGAATGAAAATAAAGTCACAGCATAACAGAATTTGCTGGCTGCCACAAAAGTGTTACATAGGGAGAAATTTATAGTTCTAAATGACTATAGTAGAAAATAGAAAGTCTCAAATAAGTAACATCCACTTCTACCTTAAGAGGTTAGGTGATTAAAAAAATAGAGCAAATTAAATCCAATGTAAATGAAAGGAACTAATAAAGATCAGAGTGAAAGTCAGAAAGTAGAAAACAGAAAAAAAGGTAAAAATTAATAAACCCAAAAGCTACATCTTTGAGGAAGTCTATAAAATTGATAACATCTATCCAGACTTATCAGGATAAAAGAGGAAGAAGAAACAGATTACAGAAGAAACAAGAAGACGCTATCATGACAGAATCAACAGATATTAAAAGGATAATGAAGAAACTTTGCAAACAATGTTTTGCCAATAAGTCAAACAACTTAAGTGAAATGGACAGATTCCTTGAAAGACAATAGTAATAAAACTTTCTCAACAAAAACCCAATAATCTGAATAGCCCTTTCATCCATGAAAGGCATCGTATTTAAGGTTAAAAGCCTTCCCACATGGACAACTCCAGGTTTATATAGATTTACTGATGTATTCTATCAAACATGTAAGGAAGAAATAATATAAAATCTATACAAATTCTTTTAGAAATTGAAGAACAACATCATTAGTAATTAGGGAAGTGAACAATTACAATCAAAACAAGATACCACTTGCTATGGACTGAATGTGTTCTCCCTCCAAATTCATAAACTGAAGGCTTAATCCCAATGTGTAGTGTATATTTAGGAGTGGGGCTTTTGGGAGGTAATTAGGTCATGAAGGGTAGCCCTGATGATGGGATCAGTGTCTTTATAAGAAGAGAGGAGAGAAATGGTTTCTCCCTTGGCCATGTGGAGATATAGCCAGAAGGTGGCCATCTGAAAAGCAGGAAAAGAAATTTCACCAGGAACCTAATTGGTTGGCACCTTGATCTTGGATTTCCTAGCCTCCAAAACTGTGAGAAATAAATATTTATTGTTTAAGCCATCAGTCTATTGTGTTTGTTTTATCAATGTGAACTAAGATACTATTACACACAAAATAAAATGGCTAAAAGCAGATGTTGGTGAGAGAGTGGAGCTGTAATACTCTTTGAATTGATATTTAAAATAGCAGAACAGCTTTGGAAAACAGTCTGGCAGAGTTTCTTAAAATGTTACACGTACACTTACTATATGATTCAGATATTCCACTGCTAGGTATTAATACCCAAGAGAAATAAAAGAATATATTCATACAAAAACTTCTACACAAATATTCATAGCAGCCATATTTGTAAGAATCCAAAACTGGAAAAAAACAAATATTCATAAACAGGTGAATGTGTAAAGAAACTATGGTATATATGTATAGAAGAATACTCGACAGTGTAAATGAAGGTGCTATCAATATACACAAACACATTATCATACTGAGTTAAAGTGGATAGACAAATAATAATACTGTGTGATTCCAATTATATATAGAATTCTAGAAAATGAAAACTGATCTGTAGTGCTAGGAAGCACATCAGTGTATGCCTGGGGATAGGATAAAACACACTGAGGGACAAGGGTGAGAGATTACAAAGGGGCTTGAGGAAACTTCTGGACGATGGGTATGCTTATTATTTTCATTGTGATGAATGCCTAACGTGTATACTGGTTATTCTTTTCATGTACAGTGCTAACATTTTGTTCAGGGCTAATGCATTCTGGTCAAGTCATGGATGACCTTATTTTCCCATCTGTAATGACAAAACAACTATACAGTTTGTCCTCCATGTCCACAGGTTCCACATCCACAGATTCAACTAATTGTGGGTCAAAAATATTTGGAAAAAAATCCAGGAAGTTCCAAAAAGCAAAATTTGAATCTTTAGTTCAGCAGCAATTATTTCCATAGCATTTACAACTATTTACATAACGTTTACATTGTTTTAGGTGTTTAAGTAATCTAGAGATGATTTAAAGTATACAGGAAGTTACATGCATTTTATATAAGGGACTTGACATATATTTAATGACATTTTACACTAATAGTGAATTTTTTGACACTTGAAACAAGTTAGCTATAAAATTATGAATTATACATTTATATATGAGTGGAGCAAGTTGAATATCTTTGGAATGACCTAAAGTTGTGAAAAACATGTTAAATGAGTGGTTCTGAAGTCTCATTTGCCCAGTGAGAAGAGTTCTTTAATAGCTATTCAGTGATAATCATGTTCAAAATAATATGTTAATGGAATATTGGGTCTTATTATAATAATTTAATGTTCATCAGGAATAAAAAATAGAATATTTGAAACTTAAAAATCTGTAATAACTCAATGATTATAGCATACTCACTTTCTAGAAATATACTAGAAAGTGCCAATAGAATTATTTGTCAGCAAGCAAAAACTGATAAAAAGTAATTGGGAATGCTTTTCAGTAAAAACATGGAGTTTTATCCATCCTGTGAATGTTTTTGTGGTTTTATTTTTTAGGCACTATAAAAAACATTTATTTTATCATTTTAATTTATTGACATGTCAAAAAGGAATATTGCATAACCGCTTTCAAAATCATGTTTAACACTCTGACCTAATGCATTATATGCTTGAGAATCATTCAGTTGTCAACACAATATTTAAAAAAATTAAAAGTAAAATAGGTGACCCAAAGGTAAAGGCATCTAATCTTCCTTTGTCTATAAAAGGAAGGAAGAATGCTAATTCTTTTTTTTTTTTTTTTTGTGGTACGCGGGCCTCTCACTGCTCTGGCCTCTCCCGTTGCGGAGCACAGGCTCCGGACACGTAGGCTCAGTGACCATGGCTCACGGGCCCAGCCGCTCGGTGGCATGTGGAATCCTCCCGGACTGGGGCATGAACCCGTGTCCCCTGCATCGGCAGGCGGACTCTCAACCACTGCGCCACCAGGGAAGCCCAAGAATGCTAATTCTTGAAGATTGTTAGACTGTGATCTGTTATCATTTAATAGGAAATATATCTGATATATTGATATTTTATGAAAAATTAGATTCTACATGAAGAAATATTTCTTAGTAAAAGTCCTTCTGTTTTAGAATCAATTACCAAGATAATTTCTGATAAACTTAGGGATACTTTGAGGGTTGATTGTCCACCATTTTTCAAAAAATTTCAAAGTCATTATTTTAGAAGTTTCCATAACACCTCCTCATCTATTTCTGTTCATTATATTTACTTTCTTCTAGAAATGCAGTCTCAAAATACAGAGTCCTGCTCCTTTTTGTTCAATTCTCTGTCTCCTGTTAGTGGCACATCACTGAGCTTGCAGTTTCCCTCACTTTGGGGTCACCCATATGCAGCCAATGTATTAGTCACACAGCATCAGGCCACTGCTGCCCATATGACTCCCTGCTTAAACCATTTAAATGCAGATTTCAGTATCTATGAGATAGTGTCCAAAATTCTCACTGGGATTAAGGCCTTCCAAAATCTTCTCTCTGGATATCATCAAGACCCTCAAAGGGTTCAGATCCCTGGCTAACGGCAGAAAAATCTCCCACTGACAAAATTATCTATTTTGAAGTGGTTGCTGTCTTTTCTCTTAGCAATTTTGTGAAGTCTCCAGGACACCAATGGACTTTTGCTAACATGGATCCAATCTCAGTGAATGAACGATGTGAATCCCAAAAGACAATTCAAAGAAGATTTTTGCTGCCACTTAACGGAGACTGTCAACATTTGAGCTTCAGGGAACATTCTCACAACTCCTTTAACCAGTTCAACTCAACTAGTTCCATATTATCAAAGCATTCCTAATGATATTATCTATAAGATAAGTCATAGATATTTATTAGAGCTTACTAAGTGTCAGGCTCTGTCCTTTGTATTCACATAAATTATTTTATTGAATACTCTTAGTCTTTGAGTGAATTTCAATTATTATCTTTAAAGAAATAAGTTTTAGAAATTTTAAGGAATATGTCCAAGATCACAAATCTAGGTAGTGATGGAACCAAGATAGGAATCTGTGTGTCAGATTCTCCCTTCTCCCCCACATTATTCTATATAAATATTTCCATCATATCATTCAATTTATTCCAAAGTGTATCAGGGAATATGTTGGAAAATATATAAGATGTAGTTACTCCCATAAAAACACCACCAACAAAAACTTTGACTAATGTTTTGGTATCATCTGTCTCTTCAGAAAAGCTTACCCCCAGATTACATTTAATTTAACCATGTAAGATGAAAAAAGAATAGGAATGCTCTAATTATAATGGTTTTTCACTTTCTCTTATTCCTTCACACTCCCTCTGCTTGTGTGAGCATTGCTATGGTTGTGTATTTTCCACCAGAAGCCATGAGTGAACTGAATACTCAAGCATGGATCTGGAATTAACACGACTTTCCCTTCATTATTGCAAAAGAAGGTGCTTTAGCTGTGAAATGGATATATAAATTCTTCTCAAGAACCGATCAGAGAAAAGACACTGTAAATCTTTCTTAAGTAAGGGATAATTGTTTTTTCTTCATCGTGTTTCTTAAATCCATTTCCTTTTTATCGTTTCCATGACCACCACCGTAAGTTTTAATTCTTGTCTGTTGTCCAGATTATTTCACTGCCTTTTAATTGGTCTTCCATCTTTAGGCTTCCTTCAGTATTTTAAACAGTTTATCATGCCACGTCCTTTTCCCAAATTTGCATGAGTCCCTATTATCTTCTCCTGGAGGGTAAAGGCTTTTAACATTTATTTTTCTCTCCAGACAAACAGCACAGGAGCATTTCCATGCTTGTCCTTGTAAATATATTTTTAAAATTAATATATGAATAAATGAATGAGTGAATAAAGTGTCTTATAGGTACAAAGATCACATATCAATTGCACATTTTACTTAATGGCACTTTTACCTTTTTAAAATACTGTCCTAATTTGAGGGAATCAGTCCAACTCTCCCTAGTGGATAAAATTTGAATTTTTGATGTATTTTTATGATATGTGAGCACTGTCATTACCTGCAGTTGTGAGAGTCACATACCATGAGCACATTTGTGGACTTTTAAAACTATGTCCACAAATCTTTGGTAATAATCCCTTCCAAAAGGGGAGCCTAATTCACCTCCTTTCACGAGTACATTGACTTGGTGATGTTTTCCTGTTCCAATGAATAGAATATGGTGAAAGTGACTTGGTGACTTCTAAGGATGGAACAAAAAAGGCATTGTAGTTTTCTCCTTCCTCTCTCTCCTGGTTCACTCAATTTGGGAAAAGCCAGCTGCCACGTCATGAGGACACTCAAACAGCCCTATAGAGAGAACCATGCAGTGGGAAACAGATCTCCAGGCAACAGCTTGTGAGGAACAGAGACCACCTGACAGCATCCTTGTGAGTGAGCTTGGAAGCAGATTTTCCAGTGTTGCTCAAGCCTTTAGATGACTGCAACCCCAGCCAACACCTTCACTGCAAAGTCGCGAGAGATCCTAAAACAGAACCATCCAGCTAAGCTGCTCCTGCTTTTTAGACCATGGACATAATAAGAAAATGAATGTTTACTGTTTTAAGCCATTACATTTTGGAGTCATTCGTTACATAACAATAGACAATATTGCACTCAGGGTATAGATTTTATTTTAAAATGAGTGTGTGGGAATATAAGGAATATTATCAGAAATAATTGATCTTATATCCTCTCTATTTTTCTTCTACATGTAGAAATTAATAGCCATTATGTCAAGAACATAGCAACACTTTCCATGGTGTATTTGGAGTGCAAAGTTAGAAAATGCACCTCAGACTTAACATTATCATCATTCTTACAAAATAATATTAAAAATAAGCTATTTGAAAATAATATTTTTGTATTTGATGACTTTTATTAAGCCATGGAATAATATATCCCAGCTCTTAGGGACTCAGAGACTATAGCATTGTGTTTGCCACACATACTCTGCTTATGGTATTTTCCTTCTTTCTTTCCTTTATTTTTATAAAATTAACTCTGTATTCCAAATTACTTACTCATTGTGGATTACATTTTCACAAACAAAACATATGTTTTGATAGTGCATATGAAGTTGTATAGAATGGCTCTTTGATTAATATTGCGGTTGTCTTGCAAAGCGCGTATTCAAGCTCAAAAGCTGCCCCTTTGTTCCTTTTTAAAATTAAGCTTCAATTAGATGCTTTATTTTATTTTATATTGTACCAGGTAATGACAAAACAATTTCTTAGAATGTGGAAATATTTTTATAACTACCACAATAACTTTGTAAAGAGTGAGTAAAGCCATAAAATAAGATGAACTCTTTAGTCACTGTGCTGTTTTATGTGTTTCTTTATAGAAATAGATATCAATTGTGGGCCCATGTTACAAATACTTATTGCCAGAATAATAAAATAACTAACCATTTTTTAGAAAGGATGCAAATAAAAGGATTTTTATATCCTTTTCCAATGCTCATTAAATAGGACAGTGATTTTTTTTTCATTCTTATTTTAGACAATTGCATTTACTCACCATCCTCTTACAGAAATGTGAATCTAACCAATAATATTCAAAAAAGAAAACTAATCAGTCTTATAGAGAGAGACAGCTTTGTCATTCTCCACTTCCATATCTACATTAGTTTGATTTTAAGTTTGGTGTGGTTCTTCCATTTATCCAGGAACTGAGGCTTGCAATTTTTTTTTTTTTTTTCAACCTGTGAGGGAATTCTAAATATGTCTGCATGGCAAATAGAGGAGTTGCAAGTTGTGTAGAGCAAGAAAAACCTCAACTATGGTAAAACTCCATCCTGTGTGCTGTAGGGTGACTATATACACATTTGTTTTATTGTTTTTAATTTGCATATCTTCTGTCTGTCCTTAAATCAGATGTTGGATCTTAATAATTTCACTTGAAACTCGGAGCCCAGATTTTGCTGTGTGAGGAAGTTTCTGAATAAGACATCAAGTTTCCAGCCATCAGAGAATAATTTATTGATACTTGTCAAAAGGAAGTATCAGTCTAACAGAAATGAAGACAAAAGGAATGCCTGATGAATTTTCTTTGAAGTGCCTTTTATAAAAGTCCTTGGTAATACATATTGATGAACTCCAAATTGTCTTGCCTGAAGGGAAAAGAAAGTAGACTGCTTTACACTGTCTTATAAATATTCATCAAAAGAACAAGACTTATGTTTCCAGGCGTGAGGTGAATGATTACGGTTGTATGATTGCCTTGGAATCTGGATAATTAGTAAAACAGCCGTTGACAGAGAATTTTAAACTTGGTATCTTGCCGTCACTTCATTTGGAGTCAGAGTTAAAGCTTCCTATACCAAAGGGAAGCAGTTTTTAGAGGGTGATGGATTGATGCTATCAAGTTCTAGCCATCAGTTGCTTCCATCGTTGGCTTATTTGTTTAGCTGAAAATTAAAACAAAAATAATTGGTTTTGTTTTATTTCACTTTTGTTTTATTTATTTATTACTTGGTAATTCATTTTGGTCTAATGAAACAGTACCACTCTTACTAAGAATGATTTGCTGGATCTGTGTCTTAATTACAACCCAAACGCTGTAGAGTGATGATAGAATTACTCTATCCAAACATCCAGAAAGAGTAGTTTTGTGTGGTTGGGTTTTTTTTTGTGATATTGTTGTCATTTTGCTTACCAAGACCCACTTTGGACTGAGCAATTAACCATGCATTTCTTTTGCTTATGGAGTCTATATGCTTCAAGATCAAATTTGATGAAGTAAATATGGAATATTTGATGTATGGAGGAGAAGGAGCTCATATCAACAACCAGAAAAAAATACTGTCACTCAAACTGGTTGTAAATTTCTCCTGACCCTTGTTTCATAAACTATCCTCTAACTAGTTAGGAGGAAAATATTCCATTCTTAAGAAACATTATCCTTTAGAGTGTTTAGTACTTAAATGCAATTAAGCAAATATAATATCTTCTTTGAAGCAAATAGTTACTCAGCTTAAGCAACTGAACCTCATTAGGTCTGTTGAATGAAAGACATATTCAGCAAGTTTTTGAAGAATATTTTCTTCATCTTGAGCAGAAATAAGCACCTGTGTTGCCATTACACTTAGAGGAACACTCTACATTCTACATCTACAAGCTGATATTTATTATGAAGACCTAAAGGTAAGGAAGTGAAGTTTAAATTGGTATGTGTCCAAGAGTAGAATAAGATAGAGCAACAACAACAACAAAAAGAATGACAGATTAAGCGACTCTCCTAGAAAATGTTTAGGTGTTTTCTTAAAACTCTGTGGTTTTTGTAAGGGAGCTTTGACTGCTATAAAGACCTTGGCCAGAAACATACAGAGAGTTTGCATCCTTCTGCAGCTAAGAGCTGTGGTAAACATGGGGTAGGACAATGATGGTGATGAGGGCACTGGTGTTCTTGATAGTTTGGTAAGTGAAGTTAAATTTTCCAAAGCAAAGGAATCATATTGCATTCACTCTTTTCTTTCTTTCTTTCTTTTTTTTTTTTTGAATCTTGCACTTTGTTTAATGTGCTGTATAATTCATCTCATTCCGAATCTATGAAATATAGTTTGGAAAAAGAAGACTGTCATAAGGCATGTGGTGTCAGCAGTCTGGAACACTTAAGTTGGTCATACAGAACACCTAGATGAATTCAATATGGAATAGAAACAAACCAAGAACAGCCTGTGAACTGAAGTGTCAGTATCTCTGAGGAAATCGATTACTTTTCTCTTATTTCTGAGAAGCCACCACTGAGAGACATACCAAGTATCTATAATATCATTTTTAGACGATTTTTCCAAGTCTCCAAGGAACAAATCTCCATTTAAAATATAAATGAGGGATGGCAGGGACATGAGTGGGACAGAAAAAAAGGAACTGACGGTAAAATATTTAAAACTTTGCTTTATTGGCCGCATTAACCTGAAACTATGTAATGTCAGACACTGACCCACAGTGTGCAACCAGTGGTGCATTAAAGTATTAGAGCTGAAATATTTCAGATGTCTAGATACAGGGAAAGGCTACTGTCTAAAAATAACAACTACAATTAATATTTGGAAAATATGGGAGAGCACAACACTTACTGAACCACAGCCCTGGTGGGATTTCTGTTAAGGAAGGCACTGTGTCTACTCAGGGTCCAACATCCCAGGTGAGAGAGAATTTACAGGTGTCATTAGGAGGGCATACAATGCAAGGCAAGTGACGGGTTATTTAACTTTACAGAACTTTCCCTGGTGGTGACTGGAGCGACATGTTCTGCTCAGTGATTCACTGAAGACAATAATAAGCTTTAATTATATTTAGCGGTGATAGGAGGTGTGAGGTCTAAGATGAGGCCTGTGTTCACAAGAGGAAGAGTATACATGGGCATAAAGCATGACAAAAAAGATGTCCACACCCTCCCAGGGTCAAGTCGATTCCAACAAGTACAAATGTAAATTCAGTAAGTTATCATTTGTTTATCAGAAAATAAAAAAGGAATGATAGAAACGACAAGCTGGCACGGCAGTAGTAAAGAGGTGTTTGTATTTCATACTTGTTGAAGTGAAAATTGATGCAAAGTGTTCAGGAAGTATAAAAATCCCTAAGGGGAAGGGACTTCCCTGGTGGTCCAGTGGCTAAAGACTTCGCCTTCCAATGCAGGGGCTGCAGGTTCGATCCCTGGTTGGGGAGCTAAGATCCCACATGCCTCGCGGCCCGAAAACCAAAACGTAAAACAGACACAATATTGTAACAAATTCAATAAAGACTTTAGAAACGGTCCACATTAAAAAAAAATGTTTAAAAAAATCCCTAAGGGGAAAAAGAAAGCACACTCTTTACAAAGAGAGTTCACTGCTAGACATTTATCAAAAGAAAATTAATATGAAGTTATGTTAAAGTGCATATAGAAGAATGTCCATACGACAGTATTTAAATAGAAAAAATACTAGAAACAACTCAAACGATTAATATTAGGAAACAGGTTCAATACGTTGTGCTAAGTAATACAGCTGTATAATATTGAGCCATTAAGAAAATATTTCATAGCTTAAAAAAATTTATATTTATATAAAAATCATATGTTAAAGGGGGATATATATGTATATGTTTAGCTTATCTATCTATCAGCTATTTATATAGATGATTTTATGGGCCGAACTGAGTCCCCCAAAATTCATATGTTGAAGTCCTAACCCTCAATTCCTCAGAATGTAACTGTAAGGTAATTAAGGTAAAATGAGGTCATCTGAATGGGTTCTTATAAGAGATTAGTCCTCAGAAGTACTGAGCGAAGCTCTTGTGAAGACAGACAGAAAAGGGCTTTCTGCATGTCACAGAGAGAAACCTCAGAAGAAACCAAACCCATCAACACCTTGATTTTGGATTTCTACCCTCCAAAATTGTGAGGCTTTAAGCTACCAAGTCTGTGGTACTTTGTTATGGCAGCCAGAGGAAACTACTACAGATAGGTGTTAGTCAACTTTTAAAAATAATGATCTTTAGATATTTTTTCTCTTGATAGTTTTTATTTTTAGAATAAATGTATATTATTTATATAACTTAAAAGTGTATAGAAAACAGAAAAGGAAAAAATTGCTAGACTATCTTAGTTGTGAAACACTAGACGTGTGAGAATCACTTCCTCTAAGAACTATATTGAGATTTAAGGATAAAACACTAAATGTATCGGATTGTTCACACATGACCTTGCCCAGAATCTAACTTTTGCAAGTTTTTTGCTAAGGCTGTCATTTCTTGCTTCAAATGGAATCGAGCAATATCTCAATGTAAATAGTTTTAATCATAGTAACCATACCAGAGCTGACTAGCTGAAAATAAGTGGGACAATATTTTCTTGGAAAGATCCTATGCCCCTAGTCAGTAGAAGCCTTGTCTTCTGGAACTTTTTTCCCCCGTAGCATCTAGCAGAGTTCTAGACATGAAGTAATCCTTCATAAATACTTTTTGACTGACTTATTTCAAAAATGAGAGTGACGGACTGCTTCTCAATAATTTACTTTGCTTCAGCCCTTTACTAATTGATATAGGTGACCATTGTGGTAGGAATCTTGAGGTTCTTGAGTTTAAAAACCACCCTTCAAAACAGTGTCAGGGGTATGTCATTTTTTCCCCTTAAAAATGAATAAAAACCCAGCGTATATTGAGTCAGAGAATTTGCCCTAGAAATGTCAATATCAGATGTATGATAGTTAGAGAACAGGACATGGAGGTGACAGTCAAACTGGATTCAGCATGGTCATTTATCAAAAGTTTGGTCTGCCTTGTACATAGTGCATTTTTTATTCTATAGGAGAATTCAAAGTAATCTCATCTTCTGAATCCAGCACATTCTCTAAAATCCCTTCATGCATGTTAAAATTTAAAAGAATGTAGCTTTATCTATAAAGAAGGAATATGTAAACATGTTTCAAGTGAAAGATATCATAAATATTTAGGAAATACATCAGGGAGGCTTAGGTAAAATATTTCAGAGGAGGAAAATAATTTTCTTAACATGTGGTTGTTAATTTTAACGTAAAAGGTTCTTTTCTTTTGGTACGTGGGCCTCTCAACTGCTGTGGCGTCTCCTGTTGTGGAGCACAGGCTCTGGACGCGCAGGCTCAGTGGCCATGGCTCATGGGCCCAGCGGCTCCGCGGCATGTGGGATCTTCCCGGACCTGGGCACAAACCTGTGTCCGCTGCATCGGCAGGCGGACTCTCAACCACTGCGCCACCAGGGAAGTCCTGCAATTGTTTTTATAATAAAATAAGTTGAATAAAAGTTATAGTAACCAATAGCAATGAGAATTTAATAGAAATATAAATGAGAAATGAATGGCAATAAAATATAACCCTGTAATGGTCAGTTAAGCATACATCCTAAAGGGCTTGAAAAAGTAGTAAAAATAAGTTTGTTTAAGGCAATTATTTAAAATGAAAAAATAATTATTTAGTCAACATTTATTTAGGACTTATTATTTGTAAAGTATTATATCATCCAGGAGCTAAGGTAATTAGAAAATTATTTTGTCTGATAAAATAGATTATTATTTTATAGCCATCAATATTTTATTGAAGCATAATTAATTGGACAGAGACATTACCCAGCTGTTCCCCAATTCAGAGGATAACTAAAAGGAAAAAATATATATTTTTTGCCAAAAGTAATTACTGCATATTTCCCTCAGGGATTCTCAACCTTATTAGAAAGAATAGGAGGATATCTGCATGGACAAAATGGATTTCCTGAGTAGTTTATTCAGAATTACCCATCGGCAAGACACGATCACAGCCAACAAGCTTGAGAATGACAAGTCACCAACTTAGATCAATGCTCATGATAATAAAACATCCCACAGGGAGGGGCTGTGATGGGAAAGGAAAAGATCAGGAATCCTAGGCAGCTTTTGTATCCTGAGTTATCATGGAACAACTGGAAAAAGACATTTCAAAGATGCCCCAAAGTAGAGCTTCAGCCTGTGGGCTAAGGAAAGAGCAGCAAGTCCTCAAGCAGAGAATGAACTGAGCCACAGACAATGTCAGACTCAACACAAAGCAACTCTGGGCTGAAATAAGACACAGTTTTAGGTATTTGTTACCTGGAAAATACGTCTTCCCACATAAGCTTCTCCATTTGATCCAGAACACAGGATACTCATTATCATTTCTGAATTATGTGTCTTAGCACTGAAAATACCCTGTTAAAAGATAACTGAGGCATATTAAGATTTTTAAGAGTTCGTTTGAACAAATATCAATTCGAATTGGGCAGCATCCGATCTAGCAGGTAGAAAGGATCTCCGAGGAGCTGTACAAAATAAGACTATTATAGGCAGAAGGGAACAGGAACACGGAAGTCATGTACTAGGTAAAAAAGCAGGTTGGTTATTGCAAGGTTACTTTCCTTTAGGGGATAGTAAGGACCTATTAGGCAGATTACCTTAGTACAGATCAGGTGGTTTCTGATTGGCTGGTTTAAGATTCCATGTCTGTGAAAGCCAAAACTGTAATTGAATCAGTTGGTATCGTGGGGGTGGGGCTTAGCATAAGCAACTCTATTGTGGGCCTGTTGTCTTGCTTTTAACACTTCATTCCCTTTAATAATAATAAAAAATTTTCCTAAAAGTTTTCTATATGAATTGTCACTTTAGTGTTTTGTTATTTACTTTAATCACTCAATAACAACCCCACCATCACCACCATCATCTCCATTCTGCCCATTCCTACCATAGCATCTTGCCATGTAAATCTGAAATGCGAAACAGACAAAAAAGTCTGTTAAAATTAATCACTCTGGTAAGAAATTAGAACTATGCCAGAAGACAGAAGAAGATAATGCTATTCATTGCATAGTGTTCAGGACAAATTTGGTACAAATTCATCTAGGAATGGAAAACACAGAGAGAAAATGTTAATGAAAATGCCATCTCACACATCTATCTACAAATAGATTTTTTTATTATTATTATTATTTTAGAGAAAAAAATCATTGAGGCTGTCAGTCAATAAAAATCAGCTCTCAGAGTAGGCAAAGGAGATACTGGAATATAGTTGCAGAAGAAATAATATTCAACCTTGCTTGATAGATCTAATCTAGAATACTATGATTTACTTTAAGGTTAAAATTGGCTTGGAAATTATGATTCCATTTTTCTGCAACACTTTTTCTGTATGTTAAATTGGCCTGTAAAAAGTTTCTTTTTTCCCCTTTTATTAGAACTTCTCAAAAATAATTTCTTCATTGAAAAAATTTTTTTCTGCCTTACTCAATTCATTAAAACATTCCCGGGCTTCCCTGGTGGTGCAATGGTTGAGAGTCCGCCTGCCGATGCAGCGGACACGGGTTCATGCCCCGGTCCGGGAAGATCCCACATGCCGCTGAGCGGCTGGGCCCATGAGCCATGGCCGCTGTGCCTGCGCGTCTGGAGCCTGTGCTCCGCAACGGGAGAGGCCACAACAGTGAGAGGCCTGCGTACCGCAAAACAAAACTAAACAAAACAAAACATTCCCCTATGGCTGCCTCTACCCTTCTTTCTTTTGAATTGTTATTCTGGCTTTTCCTTCTTCTTTTTATTTTTTAATATAGTTCAAGGATTTTTTTCTCCTTAAGTTACTACCTCTTTTTGTTCCCCCTTGTGTCTAGTGTTTCACTCCATAGTTTATTTTTAGATTGATGGCCCATATCTAAAAGGTTTACAATAAATTTTCTATTCCTAAATTCCAAAGAATACCTTATGTGAAACTTCTCTTGGGTATAACATCAAGTTTAAAATAATGAATCTCAATCAGACAGTTTTGTGATCAATTTAGCTGTGGAAAAATACAGATTCCAAAATTTTGTATTGCTTTTACTGTTGCTTTTACAAGTTACTCTAACCATTTATTTAAATGGTAATCTTCAGTGTTTCCAGCTCAAATGGTTTTGGGAGGAAGTTACAATGAAATGGTGACTGCATACATTTTAAATATATTGATTTAAATAGTAAGAAAATGTTTCAGAACAGAAAAAACAAAATAAAGCTACTTTAGAAAAATATTACTGAATAATTTGTGTAGTTTATAAGGCTTCCATTTTATTTTTCTGAAATTACTAACTTTCCATTCAGTAGAATTTATACTTTTTTCACCTAGGTAAGAAGACTTTTCATGTATTCCTGGGAAATTATAATTAAAATAATATATTCCTTAGATCTCTAATGCTTTTAAATATGAAGAAATTTAGAGATTTAATAAGAAATTAATAAATAGAAATTAGATATCCTAATGTCCAAAAATATGGTTTGAAAGTGAATTAACCTCTATTTTCTTTTTATAGATATGAAAACTTATAACTCAAAATTAGGGTAAAACTCTAGAACCTATTGCTGCCACTGAGAAAGTGATACGTTCCTTTGTTAGATCTTAATGTAAAGATATTTATGTAAAGATACTTTATCAAAAAAAAAACTTTTTTGCAGCAAATTTTATTACTGCTTTCATGTTTGCCTGTGTGAACTCTTCATGACTCAAATAAATTATGTCCCCCCAATTGACTAATACATCCTTAGCACATCCCATAAATGCCTGTTTAACACACGTTATTAAAATAAAAAATATGTTTTATAAAGGAATATAGCAGTAAATAATTACAACACTACACTTAAGAGAGAAAAATATTAAAATTAAACACAATGGAAAAAGTGCCTACCATTACTATAAGGAGATAAAAGCAGACCTATTAAAATTCTGAAAGAAACTTTTTAGAAAAAATTATAAGCTTGAGGAGTGGATGGCATTTATTCTTTATTATACCAAAATTTATTTTAACATCATATTTTGTTTTGCTTTGTGGTAGTTTGTTTACAAAAATTCTGCCCGCATCTCACCACATTTCAATGAACCTTGACTTACCTGCGAAGTTCCCTCCCACACTGAGCCTGTGATGGTCCTTGTAAAGAAAATAAAAGGCAGTGGAAGGGATGCTGAATGACATCCAAGGTTACGTTATAAGAAGCCACGCAGCGTTTGCCTTGGGCTTTGAGAACACTTGCTCTGGACGAAGCTAGTTCCCATTTAAGAAGTTCATTCATTCTGAGATGGACATGGCGTGAGGAAGCCCAAACTAGCCATTTGAATGGGTTGTGTAGAAAAGGCACTTGGAAAGGAGAGAAGAAGGGTAAAGAAGAGAGAGAGATTAACTGGCCAGTTTCCCGCTCTGATTCCAACCATCTCAGCTGAAAAGTCAGTTAAGTGGGATGCAAAGCCCACCTGGATGTCTAGCCCAGTTGAACCTTTGATAACTCCAACCCGAGCCACCATGTCACTGTACTGCTTGAGAAGCACCGAGCGAGACCACCCAGCGGAACCCAGTCAACCCACAGACCAGGAAAGGTAATAATAAATTATTGTTTTAAGCTACTTAATTTGTTTGCTTGTTACACAGCAATAGAGAACTAGAATAGTTTTCCCTTGTTAAAGGTATAGTATCACAAAAATTGCTTTTATCACCTAAGATGAAAAGAGCATACAGAGGAAAATGCTTTCCTTATTGGTGATGCCAAAGTGAAAAGGAAGGATGTCTGGTCAAGAGGTGATGCCTTATTCCCTGGGTGATTTAATCGCAGTCTAGACAGATCTAAGGAGCCATTTTATAGATGGGGTGTTGACAAACTAGTCTCCAAAACTTTAAAAATATTTCTATTTTGGAAATTAATCTTTTTGATTTATAAACTGCACTTCTAAAACTTTTTAGTAAAGACATACAAAGTCATAACAAAGGTATAATGTTATTATATTCCATGATGCTCCCTGTGTCAGTGACAGGTCGTAGGTAACCATCGGATATATTTGTTTATGTATGCAAATACATACCTTAATGTAGTCATTCTTCAACACAAACGTAATCCTGTACCCTAGAGAGATTTTAATGCAGTTCATAAAACTGGAATCAGAAGATTCAATTTGGTCCAACCTCCTTTTGGGGGCAACCAGAGCTTTATCTGAAAAAAAGTTGGAATATTACATGTATTAGAACATAAAATTAAATTCAGCTATCTCAGAGGATAAGTTCAGATTTAATAAAAATAAATGTGACTGCTCATTCATTCGAAGAAACACACTCTCATTTTCCTACAGATGATTCAGTAAAGAGAACACTAATCTAATTATAGTATTTTAAAAAATAAATTGTCTTTGTGCTTGCTATAAAATAAACAACACAGCTGCAGGGCCTACCGAGCTTCACTTATTAATGAAAATACCTTTTGATGATTAACAAAGGCAGATTTGTTTGAAACATGAATATGCTCGCTGGAGTCTCCTGGCTGGAGGGGATTTTCAGAAAGGAAGGATTTCAATGAATTGAGGACAATGTAAACCTACATAATTAGAGTTAGATAACTTTTGCTCCCTTGTGATTTACAGTATTGGCAGGAGTGAAGGATAGGGGGTAGAAAGAGTAAAGAATGAAAGAAAAATATCATATTGGTTTCCTAAAACCAATCTAATTATTTTTTGATATAGAACTTTTATATAAAGATGTTTTGGGTAAAATGGCTCAGTCACTTTAACAACTTTTAAAAGATATTATTACCTATGCCAGGCAGTGGAGAGTTTGGTTTTTAATCTGGGGTGAAGTTTAGCTACAGATCCTTGAACTGGTAATTCTTACCTATGCTCATCTCTACAAGGTTATCACGACAATCATAAGGAGAAAGTTTCCTATAAACTGGGCATTTGGCACAAAAATGGCTTGGATAGCATCCAAACTGGGCTACTTTAGCATGTGAAGGGGGTACACTTAATAATTAATTAATTAATATGCTGGGGCATAAGCATAAATTTGTCACTGTCCCTGGCAAACCTGGATATAATGGTAACCCTCCATAGAGAAAATGCTGTTCGTCATTGGCAGGGTCCCCTGTGTATAAGATTGTAGGACTAGTTCTCTCATTTTACAGTTGAGGGTACGGATGAGAATCAAATCCTTTGTTCGAAGTCTCACAGTTCATTAGTGGCAGAATAGAACACAGGTCTCCTAACGCTTTTCCAAAAATGCTGCAGCCAAAGATTCCCACCACTGGTCTATCTAAAAGCTTGCCCTTAGAGATATTTCTTTGATTCGTGGATACACATTATGAAAGATGTTCCCAAAATTATAAATGTTATTACTGAGTGGTTATGTATGAAACCAACAATACCAAATAACTCGGCAAGCATAATTTATCATATTAGCAACCTATTTCCTTGAAAATCAAGGAACTGGATCCCAAGAAAATGAGTCACAGGACAGACATTTTTCTGTGAGAGCATCCATGTGAAAAAAAAATGCCCAAAACTTTGGCAGGCATCACAGTAGCTGCAGGACAAACACAAGGATACCCCAAAAGCCATTTCTCTTCTTAAAAGCTTACCAGCTACCTTAGAATAACTTTCTCTAAGTGCAGAGAACAAAATTTCTACAGCAAATTTTTTATTATTGTTCTACAACTATTCCTATTGGGTTTCTTATTCTCATATTTCCTTAGCAGCGGCCATAGACCATAACAAATCTCTCCTACAAATACTTGTATGTCACTGCAACATATTTGCAAACGTGAATTAAAGAAACTAGAGATCTAAACTAGACACTACTTCTTTAAGTCTAAAGATGGGTTTGTTATGCTCTTATATACTCCCTTAGAGATGTTCAAGTGGCAGAGTTCACATAGGGACATCTGTGGAAACACAAGAGGGAGGCATTCAATGGCTGGGCCTCACCTGGAAAAGGTCATACAACCTGGTTTCAGAAGAATTAAAACTACCTACAAGCAGGCCTTGTTCAAGATGCCTGACAAGTGTGCCAGGAAATTTTGGAACCAGGAAAGTTCCAGACAAGGCATTTCCAGTGGTCCTGTCCCTTGGAGTTATAAACAGTACTGAATCTCCCAGAAACAAGTTGGGACAATACACATGGAAGACCGCCAACCAGGGAAGCTCACCTGAGCCTTGAGTCCAGAGTTTTTATTGAGGTCCCATCATACAGACATGGATGACTGACCATGTGGCTGATCGCAGTCTCCAGCTGCTCTGAAAGTCCAGCTGATACCCTTGTGACACAAGGTAAGTCACCATAATATACACTGTTAGACTCTGTAGGATGATGGCCCAAGGCCTCTAGGTAAACAGAGACACTGTTTCGAGGCAAGGCATCCAGGGTTTAGAGATGACCTTGCAGGAGCAGAAGCAAAGGCCTGGCTTCTCTTTGGCAAGGTTGCATTCTTTACTGCACAACTCTACAGGAGACTTTCCTGAGAATCCGCTTCAGGGCTCTGCACTGACTGAGCTCTGCCATTCCTCCTTCCGCCCATCACCCACCCACCCACTCACTGCTTCTCCCTGTGCCTTTATCATTTTATGCGCCTACCAACTGGTAGACTTGATCAGAAACTTCTCTAATTTCTAAGAGAAACAATGTCCATTTTATCACCATAATTGTGGGTGTAAAGATTTGTTAATGGCCCATCGTGGGCTTCTGACTAACCCAACTAACCCTCAGTTTGACTATCCTTAGACCAGATCACAACCCTCATCCAATCAGCTGTGACCAAGAGCAATGGAGCATTGGTATTTAACCAATGCGACCCTCATAAGTAATTGTTTTCAATGTCACCATTTGTATAATAAAACTTATGCCTGTCATGAAATACCTGATTTATTGGTATCATGTATGAAGGACCCAGTATGAACAGCATCTCAATTTAAGACTGATAATAAAGAGTAGTTTGATTTCCTTCATGAGAAAACATGTGCTTTTTCTTCATAACCACACTATCGACCATTTGGCTTTGAAACTTGTATATGTGATATTTACCACCTATGTTTGCCACTGATTCAAAATTATGCCAATTCAGGACCAGTAATTATTGTGCCACTCAGCAGGTATAATATCTACCTTTTAATAATCGTTTGCAATGAGAAGAATAAAAAAGTGCATGTCCTACCATGAAATGTTCAAAGTAACATTTATTTTATAATGACGAAAAATGGGTATCCTAGTATTATTAGCTGAATTATGTCACTCTAAGATTCACATGTGGAAGACCTAATCCCCAGCATGGCTGTATTTGGAGGTAGGGGCTATAGGAGGTAATAAAGGTTAAATGAGGTCATAAAGACTGGGCCCTAATTCGATAGAACTTATGTCCCCATAAGAAGAGGAAAAGACACCCAAGTTTTCTTTCTTTCCACAAACCGCAGAGGAAAGGGCATGGGTGGATTCAGCAAGAAGGAGGCCACCTGCAAGCCAGGAAGAGAGCTCTCACCAGAAACCGAATCTGCCAGAACCTTGATCTGGGATTTGTAGTCTTCAGACTGTGATAAATACCTGTCTATTGTTCAAACCACCCAGTTTGTGGCATTTTTGTTATGACAGCCTGAGCAGACAAATACATCTAAAGTTATGACTAAATAAATGAACAAGTAACTAAATGAATATCTTTATTGAATAAGAACTGAATGAATAACTGAATAAATGAAAAAATTAGTAAAATTAGGATTTGAGCATATTACACTCTCAGAAAGATCATTTTCACTCTTAGATATAAACTTAAAATTTCCCTGTAGAAGACCTAGAAATTTAAGAAGGCTGTGATCTGGCTTAGGTCTATGAAATTTTTATAATTTTCTGTCATGGACGTATTAAGATTTTTTATCTTTTGTGGAGACAATTGGGAATCTTTCATTTGCCACACGTTCTGAATGAGACTGAAGTCATCTGAAGATCAAAAATCAGTGAAGCAGCAGAAAGCATTAGTGAGTGAGAACAATTCACCATGTGACCATCTGTCCCATATTCTGAATTCAAGAGACTTGGCAAGTCTATAAAAATATCATGCATGAACTTTCCTTAATGATCATATTTTTTACTGCCAGATATATTAATTTTCAATTGCATTTCAATAGGGCATTAGTGACAGCCAGTGAGACAAATTCAAGATCTTAATGGAGATATATATCACAGGCTTCTTTTTCATATTTAAAGGTAACATTAAATTTATGCCACATTGTTCAGGAATTCATTTATTTATGTTCCATACTTTATGGGTGCTGTGATGCCTCATAAAATTTCATATTAGCTAGAATCTCCTGCTAGGAAAATAATATGGTGGTTAATTTGCATTTCTTTACTGAAGATATTTAGCTTTGTATTTTTGTGTCACTATATATATTTTCATGCGTTTTATAAAACTTCCTCACCGACAGGAGTGAATTGAAGTAGGGAAGTCAGATCATGCTCTGATATTTTCAATATGATTTGCATATGATTACAGAAAATAGAAGTGGCTGAGAATTATTTTAGGGGTGTCTGGACAAATGCTCTTATATAAGAAGCACCTACAGACGAAAGGCACCATCATTACGTGAAGGAACATCTGGGTCCTCCATCTCCTTCTGGCCTCCTTGACCAGAACTGGGGATATAGGAGCGATGAGGTCACTGTTCAGCAGAGATGATTAAACTGATTTGCTTTTCTTCTTGTTTTGAGATTATAAAAGTTATGAGGGAAGAGCCTTGATCTCTTTTTTTCTTCACCACTTTATTCCCAGAGCCTGTATTTTCTCCACACATACAGTCATTATTCAAGAAATAATTGCTGAATCATTGGAAGAAAATGAAGCCAAATGTCATTCCTACTGCTCTGAGAAGGAAAAAGAAAGAAAATAAATGAAATTGTTGAGAATTCCTCCTCTCTAAGCCAACTGTCTTCTTAGCTGGGAAGATCCCTGAGAAAAAGCTCAGAGATAAGTGGGCCATACAGGATAGCTTACCACACTCTCCTGAAGGCAGAAAAAGAATAGACTTTTTTTTTTTCTATAACTTTCTACAAGTTTAAAAAAAAAAAAAAAAAGAAAGGAAGAAAAGGAGGCAGAGCACTCTGAGTAGAGGGGTCTTAGATACTTGTAGCAACTTATATGTTACAGGGCACCTCAGGCACGGTAGACGTGGAGAGGGCAGTGGGCCCTGCCAGGCAGAAATGGCTGTCTGGGGAGGGAGTCCTGAGTGAGGATGATGTCTCAGCTGGCAGGGAGCCTTTGGATGGCTCAGAACATGTACTCTGCTGAGAGAGAGAAGGAAACATTTCCAGTTCTTAGAATACTGTGGCTTCCTTGACAGAGTTTTCCCAGGAGTTACCCCTGATGCCAAAGGAGAGGGAGGAGAGAAAACTCTTCATTTATCTGGATAGTGTCTTTTCCAAGGGATCCAGCAACAAGGAGGAGAGACATAGAATGAGAACAGGAAACCTTTCAGCCTGCTGTCAGGTAGGAGGCAATTGCATAGCTCTGGGGTAGAGGAAAATTCATAAGGAAATGGCAAACATTACTAGGAAAACTGATCATGTAAACCAGATGGGATTTCAAAACAAATTTATGATATCCTGCTAATTTAAATTTCTCTGATATTGCAAAAATTTCTAATAGGATGGGCTTAGGGCACAACAATCTGAACAGAAGAGGGCAACTCGAATCTGTGTTTGAGTAATAATACTACTTAGATCGTATTTCACAGATAAAACAATAATCTAAAGATGTCTTTATTGACATTTGTAATAGACTGAGAAAATATAGATTCTCCTTTACAAAGAATACTATTTCTACGCCATGGTTTGAACTGTTGACGGTGATGCCACTGATTACATGTAATAAAAAAAATTAGGGGTGTAAACAATTCGTTTTGAAATAATAATGAAAGCCATGGTTAAAAGCAAGTTGACAGGGACCAGAAGTGACATGTGAGGAGCCACTTCCAATTAAAGTCTGTTAGAAATTAAGATTAAGCATCACTGGGACTTCCCTGGTGGTCCGGCAGTTAAGACTTCACTCTTCCACTGCAGGGGGCATGGGTTCCATCCCTCACTGGGGAACTAAGATCCCGCATGCTGCAAGACATGGCCAACAAAAAACAAACAGAAAAAGAAAGAGAGAAAGAAAAAGATTAACCATCACTAAAGTTACGGTGGAAGTCTAAGTAAAAACATGGTTTGATTGTATACACTGCTTTCTCAGGAATATTGTCATTGGATACATTGAATTATATTGTTATAAAATGCTAAGAAAAATAAATAAATGCACTGGTATAGATATTGAACACCCCGATGCATGAATATTAAGAATGAAAATATAAGCAGTGTAAACATGCTTTAATTAAAATGTAATGTGATCTATTCAATATATGTTGAGCTCCATTCTTTGCATAGGCAAGTGGATTGGCTACACGCCCATCTTCAGAGAGTAAATAGGGCCTCCTCTGCCCAACTCACCCCAGACACTCAGACAGGAAACCAATGACATTATCCTTAAAGAATATACAGTCTATCTACCTGCCAAATTTAAAAGTTCTGCCTCTGGATATTCTATACATTTTGTCTGGTGGCCAGTAAACATTTGTTGAGTCGAACTGATTATGTATACATAAATACACACATACTCTGAGAACAACTGTAGGAGCCTGATTACTTTATTCTATTAGTGTTTACCTTGTTATTTTCTCTTTCAACTTATTTTTGACCCAGGACAAATCTATTTCTGGGGCTTTGAGCAGAATTTATGTTTACTGATTATGCTGGAAAAAAGTTTCCTTTACCTCTGTCTGTTCAGGCTGATGGAGGTGAAGGTCATATACAGATACATACGTATTTTAGTCATCTTTTTTTTATCTCTTTATACTGCCCTCAAATATCAACCTCCGTGTTACTGATTGAAGTTAATCTCGGCTAAATGTTTAAAAAGTGAATTCTGGGTTCAGAACAAAGTTTATGGGTAAATATTAAGTTATTAGTGATCCTTATTATGACTGCTACAGTGTATTGAGAGGTTAATAAGTTCTGCCAGTTGATGAAGTCAAGGAGGTATTTGAGGTAGCTTGTCTTCCAGCAGTTACTAAAATATTTCAAGTGAAAGGGAACATATTATTTTGTGTCACATTCTATTCCATTTTGGACTGCTTATATTTATAACTTCTGGAAGGATGAGTTAAAGTTAGAAGAAAGAAGGGGCAGGGTATTATAATCAGAAGAGAGTGTGCACGCACAAGAATGCATTCGTATTCAGTTAGCTGCAAACCACTGATGTAGTCAGAATACACAGTGAAGTGAGAGAATGGCTTGATGAGATGATAGAGATCTAGATGAGGCAGAGTTAAGGAACTGGGTCTTTATCCTATGGGAGGAATTTATGCCAAAGGAGGACAGCAAGATTGGAATATTACAAAGATCACTCTAAGGGAGTGTAAATGGTATATTGGTGCAGGGATGTGAACTCTTGTAGGTACTTGCGATTGAACTATTGCATTAGTCTAAGCAAGAAATAAACGTAGATAGTGAAAGAGAAACTAGGGAACAGGAAACATATTAGAGAAACATTTAGATGACCGACTGACAAGGACTTCCACATTTCTGGCAGGGAAGATTAGCAGTAATTGATGATATTTACCAAAATTGGGGAATCCAAGAGAGGAAGAGAAGACAGACGTAAGGGAATGAAGCAGGGAAAATGATGAGTTCAAAGCCATGTTAAGTTTGTGATACAACTGGAAAACTCAGGTGCAGATATTCTGATAAGTCAATTTGATGATATTATGATGGGAAATCTAGGCTAGAAATATTGGGAAACAAAGCAGATAACAAGTGAGGACACTATGAACAAAGGCAGTATCATGGAGAATGGTGAAAATGGGATGGAATTAAGAGACATATTGAAGTAATATTCAGTAAGACTAGTGCCAAATTGATTTAACGTTAGAGAAATTCATTGCTCTTACTAAGCACCAGAGCCAGTGCCGTTTAAAGTGTGTAATTCTGCGGTACAACTTCTAACCTTTAAACAGAACTGTAATTAAAATTAAGTTTTATAGAAATATTACTCTATGTTAGGGAATTATGTGTAAACTGTAGGTCAAGGCATATATTATCTAAGTTTAGTATTCAAAGCACCAAGTACTGTGTATATGGCCAATGCATGTTTATGGAAGCAAATTAACAAATCTATGGTGCAACTTTCATCATACTATACTTTTTTTTCAGCATATGCTTACTGAATGTATGCTATGGGCTAGGCCTTGTGTTTTTTGCTAAGGACGAAAATATTAAAAAAAATAATATTTTAGATTAAAAAAGCAGTCTAGACAAAGACAGAAACATATAAAATGATAATTACTATAATAGAAATAAGCACAGAATGATTGGAATCATAGAAGAGGATATATCAGCCAACTGGTCAGCTTCTCATAGGTGATGACAAATAAGCTGAATCTTGATGCTGAGCCAGTTCATTGGGGTGGAGGGGTTGTACCCCTGGAGGTATTACAGGTGTGAGAGTCATCTGTGTGAGTAGGGTATGGGGCTGGGAGATCATAGAGCTCTCTGAATAACACTGGCAAAATACTGAGATGATGGAAAAGAGAGGAGAGAATAATGGACCACAAAGATAAGTATTCAGGTGGGGACAATATGTTTCTATGCCATGCTTAGGAATCTGAATAAGAAAAATAGGAAGAGAAGACTGGCTGTAAGTTCAAGATCAGATATTAGGTTAGAATGTGTATTAGTTAGAGTAGGCTGACTACTGTAATAAATAACCATTTCATTAGCTTAACCAGTAAAAGTTTCTATTTCATCAATATCACAGCTTAATGAAAGGTGTTTGGGAGGGTCTATGCTCAATGCAGCTGTTCATGCACCAAGGCTCTTTCTATCCTTTAGTCTGCCCCCCTCTATCCTTAGAACCTTCTCTATGGAGCACGTGGGTGAACAAAGAATGGGAGGATACAGACAAGACTGTTTCGGGGGCACACCTGAAAGGGGCATGTATCGCATCAACACACATCAGAAGTCAGTTGCATGGTCATACCTGACTCTGTAGGAGACTGAGGAATTTGGCCTACCCAGATGTCTCATAGGGGAAGGAAAAAGAATTTGATGAACAAGTTTCTTCTGTCTGTGAGATAGGCAAGTATAAATAAAAAATAGAGGACTAGGTTTTAAATCTATTAATATATTTATGAGTCCTGAATACAAAACATCGGTAGTTTAATCATGGAAGCAAATGAAATCTCCAAGTACGATTAAGTATATTGAAAATAACTCAGGGGAACTTCAGCATTCGTGCATACATTTTAAAGAAAGCATGAAAAATGAATTGAACATATATGGCCAGAAGACTAGGAGAGAGAATGTCAAAGATGTCAAGGGAGGAAAGAATTTCGAGAGGGAGCAGTCAAAGACATGATAAGCTCCAAGGTAGTTAACTAAGATAGAAACCATTGGCCACATTCTAAAACTTTAACTACTTCAATTTGGTATTAATTCATCATGTCATTTAGATGGTTGAGTGACCTACAGGAAGGGGACTATGGCTGTATCTGTAGCAATGAATAGTCTTAACTTATGATGTCTCAACTTGTTTTAAAACTTAAGCTGAGATTTCAAATTAGCCTTAACAAAAACTTTAAATCTATATTTAGTTACTTTTCTCAGATAAGTTTTTTATGTGAGGTCTTTCTTTCTAAAAAGATTTTAAAAATCAATAAAAATAACTTATAATTCCACTTAACTTTCATGTTTATAAGCTCCTTATTAAATATGTTCTGCAGTCAGATGGCAGCTCTTTTGTGGATTCAGAATATGTGTAAAATATATTTGCATATATACATACACATATCTATGTACTTCCTCATGGACACATCTAATTAAATTTAAAATAGTGACAAATAAAAGTAAAGTATATTAATTCTTTGCTAAACATCTTAGGTTGTGCTTTAAATTATGAAAACCCTTGATGCCACTGTTTGGAAACTGTGGAAGCTGCTTCAAGAAGTAAGGTGGATGGGAGGTGGGATA
This sequence comes from Phocoena phocoena, assembly GCF_963924675.1. Classification (NCBI taxonomy): domain Eukaryota; kingdom Metazoa; phylum Chordata; class Mammalia; order Artiodactyla; family Phocoenidae; genus Phocoena; species Phocoena phocoena. Next base: position 65,018,069 of record NC_089230.1, on the reverse strand, counting down.
CATTACCTGTGTTTTAATATCAATGTTTAAAATATTTAAACATTAATAATAAATGTCCTGAAAGCATAGGTACATATTATTTGACATTGAAAATAATGTGAAGAAATATTTACCAAATGTTCTTTTACTATTGTTCTTTCTTAAAAAAAAAAAGTCTTACATTCCCAATATATAAAATAGTTACAAGAGGAGCTCCTATATTTGATTGTTTCCCTTGGTGGTGACCTCTGAGGCAACTCTGAGAATTCCTATGTCAAAAGGAGCAGAGTTTAGATAAGCTGGGATGAAGTGAGAGAGTGGCATGGACATATATACACTACCAGATGTAAAATAGATAGATAGTGGGAAGCAGCTGCATAGCACAGGGAGATCAGCTCCATGCTTTGTGATGACCTAGAGGGGTGGGATAGGGACGGTGGGAGGGAGGCCCAAGAGGGAGGGGATATGGGGATGTATGTATATGTATAGCTGATTCACTTTGTTATACAGCAGCAACTAACACACCATTGTAAAGCAATTATACTCCAGTAAAGATGTTAAAAAAAAAAAAAAATGGAGCAGAGTTTGGAAACAACTGTGTGAAGGGTGAGCTGTGCTGTGGCAGGAACTTCCACAAGAAGGCAAGTGTTGGTGGGGAAAAATGTGGGGTCAGATGCTCCAAAGCTCTAAGGAGGAAAGATTGAGAGGAAGATATTAAGCAGGTGGCCAGTGGCAGGTCCTCATGATAAAATAAAATAAAATAAAATAAAATAGCTGTTGTAGGGTAGGATGTTGGTGATGAAATAGACTATAGGGCAGGCCCAGGCCTGGGAAAAGCTTGAGAGGAGAACTTTGCAGCAGACACAGACAATAATAGAAGACAGATCAAAAACAAACAGAACAAAAAGACTCCAGACACTTAAGCAGGTAAAGCACAAATGAGTTTTAACAGCAATGATTAATACTTAGTAAAATGAATGAAACTTCTTCCCCTAACTATAAATAGCCTGAACCATGAAATATTCTCACCTTGAATTCAAATTCCATTCACATGTATTCACTTATAATGTAGCTAGTACCCGTGAGCTGGGCTCTCTGCTAGGTGGTGGGGAGATGGAGAAATCAGACCCAGTCTCCTCCTGTAGAAATCTTTCTTCCTTCTAGGAAAGGAGTGTGTACATAAAAATCATGGCCAAGAGGAATGGCAGATGTCATACTAGTGGAGCTTAGAAACAGGGATTCTAAATCTGATAGATGGGTTGGGCAAAGAGAATACTTCCTGGTACAGAGGAAACTTGAACTGGGTTAGTGATTTACCATCAGGGGGTATTTAGACAATTAGACTTCAGCAACAGTAACACCAAAAATTGCAGCGAATGAATAAATCCAATAAAGAAAAACAAAACACATGTATTAATTTCTTAGTATATTCCAGGCGCTATAGTCTGTGTTTCATTTGGATGGTATCTCATAGAATGTAATTATACTTAATTAGCCTAACCACTATGACTTCAATACACTTAAGCATGGAAAAGAGATTAAATTTAAGTCTCTTGCCTAAGGTAATAAATTCTGTCTTGGTGGCTAAGCCAAGATACAGGCTCAGGCAATCTGACTCCACAACTTGTTCTTAACTACAGTCAACAATGAAGAAGTATCAAAAGAGAAAGAAAGAAAGAAAAAAGAAAAAGAAAGAAAGAAAAAGAAAGAAAGAAAGGAAAAGAAAGCAAGAAAGGAAGGAAGGAAGGAAGGAAGGAAGGAAGAAAGCTATGGAGTATGGAGTCCCCCAGCCCCCTAATATCTGTGAAGAAGAAAAATACTCTTTTTGTTCCAATTTCCTTCTGGGTGATGTCTGCTTTCTAAAGAGATCTCAAAAAATAATTGCATAAGTTTGAGTATACAGTTTATTATGTGAGGCAATATCTAATTTTTTTGTACTATTTATAATAGTGAATAATATTAAAAAGAAAATTCCCAAATGTTTGAGTTGTTGTGGCTTTTTATCTTGTCATTTTAAAGGCAGGAACAACAACAACAAAAAATACAAAGAGCACAATGACTTAAAATGCGAATCACAAAGACCTTTGAAAATTATTATAAAATTTTTGTTAGCCTTCTTTTCAAAGCTAGTGATTTTTGATTCATTTAATATTTCACACAGTTATTGTAGAATTTCCCTTCTCTCACTAAATTTACCTCCATCAGGCCCTTTTTACTCTCTTTACTCAACTTAGATTTGACCTCCATCAGGATAATCTCTCCTTGCTTAGCTCTCAACAGCCCTCACCTTCTTGCTTCATTGCACTTGCTTGTTTGAACCACCTTCCTACTTATACAAACTCTGAGCCTGCACTCACCACAGCTGAATGTGGCTGGAGATCAACGCTGTCATGCAAGCTGGTCCCACTTTAAATTCATGATTAAGTGGGCCCTTAACGTTGCTGGGCAGCCAGACTATATTCCCCAAGTCTATGCACCTTTCACTTTCCCATTCTCCCCAAACTTCCATCACCTTCACTCATTCTCATTCACAGCTGCTGACCTCTACTCTATTTCACTTAGGAAATGCAAGCACACGGAAGAAAACTTCCACATCTAAATCCCATCTGTACTGTGTCCATAAAAGAACGATTTTGCTGTTCATGCTCCACACAAAGGCTAACTCCTCCTCAAGTGCACTAGACCCCATCTCTTCTTATCTACACAAGGAAATCTCTCTAGTAATTCTCCCTATCTTTGCTTCATCATTACATTTTTTCCTCTCAATCTTTCTCATTAGCATATAAACATTGTTATTGTTTTTCTGCTCCTAAGAATCTGTCCCTTAACAGATTTGTCCCAATGTTGATAGCAACAATGCCTGTGGGTGCATTATACAATTCTCTCTATGTTTGTGTACATTAAAAAAGAAATCCATAATGCAGAAGCAAAAATGAAAACAAAAACCTCCACTGGCCTTTCTATTCCCTTCTACATACAACACTAATCCTCTCATTCACATTACGACAAAACACCTCAAAAACTATCAATGCTCTCACCTTTGTCACTTCCTTTTTCTCTTGAATCCACTCCACTCAGGTTGAGATCAATGGGATAAAGGTCTTAAGGAGGCTTGAAGAACATTTCCATGAGGCTTATTTTATTGATACAATTAATCTATCAGTAATGAGGTAACTAATCAACTTTACAAACTGAAAATCAATGAACCATTATATAATCAGGACACTTTTGCTCCAAGTTTCATAAACATATCTTGAGCTACCTTTAGCAAACAAGAATAATTTATTGACTAACATAACCAATCTCACAGAGTTGTAATGAGGGCTCAGGGATAAGTATTACCCACTTAACTCTGCTTCTTTCTTTCTGTTGACGTCCCCTGCTAGACACAATAATACTGGCTGTCTCCACACTTGAGTACCTAACATATGAAACCAAAGAGGACCTAAGAGTTCTTCCATATTGTCCCAGGTTCATAAATTCCAAGGAAGGATTCTTATTGGTCCTGCCTGACTCAGATACTGACTCCATTAGCAATAATCACCATAGACAGGGTATCAGAATCTGTAAGAAGATGACAGTTTCCTTTGAAATCATCTAGTTAGTATTGGGGCAAGGAAATTGCCAGAATGAATTAGTGGGAGCGTGTTGCACATGTGGTGAATTGCTGCACCAGGAAAACAAAACAACAGATGTTTGTTAACACCTATTGGTTTGGCTTCCTACTTTCCAATTGGAGACCACTGTCCTAGAAGCCTAATTGTACTTATCCTTTTTTTGCAGCACAATAAAAGGGTTTCCACAATTTAAGACAGCAAACAGAATAGTTTAGCTCATGCATATTTTCAAGGTTACACAGAGAAGAAAACTCAGGTTAGTTCCAAAGGAAAACTGTTCTGTTGAAGCAACTTAAGAAGGTTAAAAACCTTTCCAAAGATAAGTAACTTTGTGATGATGTTATGGATCAAATGTTTGTGTCCCCTAAAAATTTATATGTTGAAATCTAATCCCTATGTGATGGTATTTGAAGGTGGAACCTTTGGTAGGTAATTAGGTCATGAGGGTGGAGCCCTTATGGATGGGATTAGTGCCCTTATAAGAAGAGGCTGGAGAGCCAGTTTGCTCCTTTTCCATCATGTGAAGACACAAAAGTCAACAATCTGCAACATATAAGAGGGCTCTCAACAGAACTCCATTGTGCTGGCACAATAATCTCATATTTCTAGCCTCCAGAGCTATAAGAAAATAAAGTTCTGTTGTTGATAAGCCACCTAGTTTATGGTATTTTGTGCTAGCGGTCCAAGCTGACTGAGACAGATGATAACTAAACTGATATCATGGAAAGTAACATGAAGATTTTACTAACAAGAGTCTTTCCATATGCTCAAGAAACTTAAAAAATATATAGTAGCTTAAAAAGAAGCTCTATGATACAATATAATATAAATAAGTATAATAATATAAATAAGTATAATTGCTACTGAGGTGAGGCTCAGAAAGTACTACCTTTCAATCCTTTGAAATAAACAATATGCTTTCCTTTTCTACTTTGAGTATATGGTAACTGTTTACAACAATTAATTTTTTTTTTTTTTTTTGGTGCCTGTTTGTGAATGAATGAGGTCTCTGAGACCCTAGAGATTCAGGTGGAGGTTTCAGGGAGTTGGGAACCAGCTACAAAAATGATCACATAAATTAACAAAGAAACCTTTAATCTCTTTGTTGTTATTTTAAAAATTATAAAAGATAATTTTAGCATGAATTTTCTAAATTATATTATTAGTGTTTTATTTTGTTCAAAGCAAATATTGAGTAACACAGCATGCTGTTATATATACTTAGGAAGCAAACATGGGTGATGCATTACTATGTAAACTGCAATGGAAGGGACTTTGGTCTTTTCTGTTCAGTGCTTTCTACCCAATTCCCAGAGCAGTGCCTGACTCATAGTAGATGTATCATGATTTTTTTAAAAATAAATTAGCTAATCTTTGTATGTTATAATTTCAAAATACCATCTATTGATATATATTAAAATGTATCCTGCCATTATGATTATGTACATCAGGCTCAGCTCAAGGTAGCAAATATAAATTTTTAAAAATGAAGGCACCAATGTATCCTTTGATCTTACTATCATATCACATTTTTGAAAATCATGGGAGGAAAAAGCCCGTGTTAAATTTAACCAAATGGAAGGAGAATCCTATAACTGGCCATCAAGCAAAGACATCAGGTGATATGAATCCATTCTATAAGAAAAAGCCTTAAGTTTTTGGATTGGATATTTATAAGAACTTAGATTTCCCAACTGAGAATTCATATATTAGAGCATTGCAAGTTTACCTTTCTCTCTCACAAACAAAATAAGTTGCCATATTGGAGAGACTTTTGTGGAGTCATGTTCAGCCATCATACATCTTTGATCTCTCAAGGAAAATTACCTTTGTCAACAAATGTTATCCATTCCAGAAATACATGTTCAGCCATCATACATCTTTGATCTCTCAAGGAAAATTACCTTTGTCAACAAATGTTATCCATTCCAGAAATACTGATATGTTTTCCACTATTTTAAAGCAACCCTTAAAGAAATTGGCAGCTGTTTAATTTGCATTCTGCGTGCAACTGGACAAAAATATAGGTGTCCCTCAGTGAAGCCAGCTCCTAGCTTTCATCTATTGTGTGCACATTGTTGCCATCAAAGAAAAATTTGCATTTTATAAGCCCATTTTGGAACCTGAAAATAACATCAGTGTCTTCAAAATGGTGAAAATCTTCTTTGCCAGGGAAAGCTTCCACTGGAAAACAAATCTTGGTGTTCTCTGCACAGGTGGAGCACCTGCAATGCTTGGCAACACATCTGGGTTGGCTGCTTTCTTGAAGAAAGGCACTCCACATGTCATAATGACTCACTGCCTTCTATATCGGCATGCAATGGCATAAGAGACTCTGCCAGTAATTCTGAAAGAATCTTCATCCACTGCCATGGAAAGATCAACTTTATCAGAGCCAACGATTTAAATCATTCATTTCGGCATGTTTTGTCAAGGGTTGAAAGAGGAATATTAACTTCTTTACTACATGTTCCAAAAGCAAAATTTTGAGTGCTTGATTGCATTTTGGGAAACTTTTACCTTTTTCTTTTCTCTCTTTTCTCTCTCCTTTTTTTCTTTATTAATTTTTTGGGAGGGGGACAGGTGGAAGACAAAGTGATATAAAGGAAAATTCACTCAGAACTACTGGACAAGGAGGTGTTGATCCGTATGTTGACTAAGGGAAAGCTATTTTTAACAATATAAATGAGGTAATTCATTCAAAGCAGAGCCTTGAACTACAGATGCTGCTAAAAACAAAACAAAACAAACACACCACTCCCATCCCTACCTCAAGCCACCACCACAACAGATGACAAACTATTGTATCCAAGTCACCATTTCTGAACCAAACACTAGAATCAGGAAACTATCTCAAAGTTATAAATACTAGAAAAATCGTGTTTTTAGTCTGCATTGAGGGTAATAGAGACTTGCCAAATTCTCTGTGGGAAGATATCTACAGATCCCTGGAAAAACTAGAATCCTTCCCCAGGTTACTTCTGCTCAAACCACTTAAATATTAAAACCTGGATTTGTGATCCTCTTCTTGCTGACACAGAAAGCATCACTGTGGCACATTTTGACCCAAATGACTTTGGGACAAAGGGCTTTCCAGGATTTCAAGTCAAGAAATCCCAGACAATTCAATTATATTTGACAATGTACAGTCACCTGGCAAAGCCTTTTGTGAGAACATTGATTTCACTCATATGTCTCCATAAATGAGGTTATTAGCATGCAAAGCAACCTAAACACAGTAACCAAAAATATCAAAATTAGATGTCAAAGATAACATGACAGTTCCATGCTTTTAAGCTGAATATCAGATTCTTGCTGACATTTCCTTTGGGGAAAAATGGATTTGTCATATTGTAAAATTTGGATCTTCCATTTTGGATGGCTTAAACTTTTCAGTAAGCAGCGTTTAATTATATTTATAAATGCATGAGAGCAATGAAGACATAAATGTTTGTAAAGATTTCTTTCATAATACATCTCTACTATTTTGTGATTGAATAATTTGATACAATAGTTATAAAGTTATAACTAGGTACTCCAGAACGACCAGCTATCTGGACCACTCACTTTCTCCAAAAACCTTTGTTTCTAGTTCTCCGTGAAGACAATCTAACTTCTTTACACCTTTGATTTATAACCCTGTCCTGCCCCTTTTGCTCTCACCAGATAATCTTTATCCTCCTTCACAGAGAAATTTTCTTAACTTCCCTCTTCAAATCTGTAAGCTAACATGCAGCTGTAGATTGACTCTCTTTTCTCTCATTATTTTTAATACTGAAAGAATAAAGATTTTTTAACAAGCATTGTAAGTTGCATTCAATAGCCTTCAGATACACCACACCACAAACCATCTACAATCAGTCAAACCCAGCAGCAGATCATTCTTGCACAATCCATGAGTTAGGGCAAAACTCCCCGCAGTTTACAGTGAGATCCTACTCCGGTCTTGCGGGCAGGGATTGAGGAATTACATCTCATTTCTGATCACTAATGCGTGATGAAGAGCGTCAGAAGAATTCTAAGAAAACAAATAAAGTGATTGTGATTTCAAAATAAATTATTTGGAGACATTAGCAAAAACATCAAAATGATAAAGTATACCTGCTTCTACTAAATTCTTGATGGAAAAGTTCTCAAGAACAAGCAATTTGTTTCCTGCTGCAGAAGGAGGGAGCGTTCTGTTGTTGATATTGTTTTTAAAAGATCAAAGGGGATTTCTTTTTTCACAGAATTTCATATTTTGCTAACATGAAGGCATATAACAGCAACAAAGAAAAACAATGCATACGGCAGTGAATACACCAGAGTAATGTTGATATTTGCAACAACTAGATAATTTGGGGGGGTTTTAGAATAAATGCAACAGAGGTCAATAATCACAAAATTTTAAGGTTAGAGCAAGATCAGTCAATGACTAAACAGAGTTAACATCTTTTATAGGACTATCACTGATTATTAGCTTTTTTGTTTTGCAAATGGGAACATACTGGTAAGAATGGAAGAAAGGACAATAACATGCATAATATTAGCTACACACTGCAAAAATTATGAACCATGCAGAAGTTTACCTCAAGTAGTAGCACTAATGGTCTACTAATGGTTTTTCCTCTCCATTTATAGTGAAAATTGGTACAAATGGCTGGAATCCAGAGGGGCCATGCTGCTGATGACACCTACGGGATGGCACATCATCTGGAGAGAAGTGTCCCTAAGAACCTGTGTAGAGTTGAGCTTTCCTACCAGCTCAGTTTTTTCACATTGGGACTGTCATTGGAGAGAAAACTATACTTCTTTTTTCTCCAAGCGTATTACAGTGTCCTTTTGTTATAGTAATTGAGCTTTTACTCTAATTCACTAAAGTTCTGTAACTCTTTCTATATGATCTCAGCAACTGCTGTGGCTTCAATTATTTTCAAATGCTACTGATTCAAGTATATCTTTCCCCAGCCCAGAGCTGCATATCTAATGCCCCAGTGGAGGCTTGGATAAGCCACAGAAATTGAAATCCAATAATCACAAAACTTAATCTTTTCTTACTCAAACTTTCTTTTTTTTTCTCCTCTGGTGTCTATTTGAATCAGTGGTACCATCAACAACCCAGTGGCTTAAAATAGAAATCTTGGATGAGCTTTTCTCTCTCATACCTTTCATATCCAAATACATAAAATCTTATCTTTTCTACGTCTTAGAAAATTCTCATAAATCCAACCACTTCTCTTTATGTCCCTTGCCAAGAGTCCAGGACTCTATCGTCTATTCCTCATGTTACTGCAAGTGACTTAATACTGCTTTCCCTGACTCTAGTTTTGTCCCTCTCTAGTCCATTCCCCACAGCCCTTAGAATCAGCTTTCTACAGTGCAAATCTAACTCCAGAAACTTTCAAAGATTCTCTAATGTTCTCCAATACAGTCAAGATTTCTTAATAGGGCAAACAAGGTCTTGCTCACTTTTCCTATGTTATCTATTGTTCTCACCTCCTTCATATGTCATATTCTAGCTTTTCAGAGCTTTTTAAAATTCTGCCACTACTCTGTCTTACAACCACACTTTCCAATAATGTTTCCTGTGCTAAAAACAAACACCTCTGTCATCAACTGGCTAATGCCTACTTCTCCTTCAGGTTTCAACTCAGAGGCCACTTCCTCAAGAAATCTTTTTTCAAGTGTGGGTTAGATGTTCCTCCTATGTGAAAGAATGCACTGGACTCCCAGTAAATAGCACCAGTTATATTACATGATAATGTTTCTTTACTGTTCCATTTCTCACTGGGGAGGGACAGGATTTGTCTTATATTTTCATATGTCCCATATTCTGCTACCCCCATGTCTAATACTACGACTGGCCTACAGTAGGGATTTAAGAATGACATACATCACTTTTTTGCCTCTTGCAATGCAGTACTTCCGAATCCTAGAATCCAGACTCCAGACACTGTATCAGCACATTGATCATTGGTCCCTGATTTTATGGCTCCATTCTAACTCTGATTATTCTGATCTCATAGGTTTTACACATAAAACATAAATATCTTGGAAAGTTCACTATTATGCATTACCTTGGCAAATTTCTCAAATTCTGTCTCAGTTTTTTGCACCTGGTTATTTCACAGCAACTCTGACCCATGTCCTGGTTCACACCCCACACCTCCATGCTTTGTCCCTTCTGCCACATAAGCTCAGGTTGTTTAGATTCATTTGATATTTCCTCTAAACATAGAAACAGTTATAACATTCTTTATCTGTGAAGATGCCTTTTGAAATCCTAACAACTGCTTTCTACACCACTTTGGGATTCACACAGTTCAGAAGATGGAAATTGCCCGTACGCTCCAGTTTGATAGTCAACACCTTATCCCTTAAACATTTTCTCTACAGAGTAGTTCATGACACGAAAAAATCCATCCTTTCATTTTTAGGAGAGTTTACCTTGTATGTTGTAAGACAAACTCCTCCTTCCTCCTGTTCTTGGCAGATGTCTTAATTAATCTTTCTTTCATATTAATGAAAGCCTCAACTGTAGGACTCACCCAACTCTTTAAAAAAAATCTTCACTAAAGTTAATAACCTCAGAGAGTTTGCAAAGCTGGTATGGAATTTACAGAACAAAGCTGTGAAGAGCCACAGGCCTTCTCTAATAAAGATATCGCTTGTTTCTACTGCATAGTTTTGCTTACACAGCTTTATAGATGTTCTCTGTCTTGAGGGTACCAAGCGCATTCAAATGCCCTATTTTTCTTCTAATTGCTTTTCTGCCACTGGCTTGTTAGCAGGTCTCGTGTTCTCTCTCCCTCTCTCTTTCTTTTACCCGTTTCTCTCTCTCTCAATCTCTCCCTTCCCCCACTTCAGTATTTACCTCCATTCCAGCATGTCCATCTGCCTCAGAATTTAGGAAACCCACTGCTCCCTAAAAGCCAGCAGAAATGTGCATATCTGAACCCTAGTGCAACATTTATAAGCTCTGTCAGTTTCTCCTTCTCCTTTCTTTGTGTTCTATGACATTCAGCACTTTCCACAAAGAATGTAATAAAAAAAAAAAAGAAGATCAAAGAAGGTGCTTATCTCCAGTGACATGTCCAAACAGGCACTCTGGCCCTCTCTAATATGCTCATCTAATTTGCTCCTAAGCCCAAGCCTGGAAGAAAAGCATCTTGAGGAAGATTTCTTCCGTGGACTGAGCCATCTGCTAATGCAGTCCTGTGCCAGTAATTTACAAGTAATGGTTTACAGCTGTGAACCTTGGCTTCTGTGCTGTTTTGGTCATTTAGTAATTACAACAGTTTCATTAACATTTAAAGGGAATAGTCTGTTCAATATCAATTAGGGACGATCTGCAACTGTGTAGCTCCATTTTCATATTTGCATTTGACATTTAATATTCTGCACACATAAATTCTTGGGCTTGAAAATGCATTGCCACAGAAGGTCAAAATTAATCCAGAGCCCATTTCTACCCAGCTCTACTAAGCTTTAGGAAATATTTCTGCAAAGAGTGGGAACATAAAGGTTATTTTGGGGGCAGTTTTACACATCTCAACTTTTAAGTACTTTTTCCCACCACTAAAGTTATGGTTACAGAGTTCTCTTCAATTCTTGTTATATCTCCTGTATTTTGAGGACATTTCAAACTTATCTGAGGCAGATTTGCATAGTATTAAGAAGAAAGATGACATCTATTACTTGCAAATCTTACATAACTACAGTGATGTTTAACTTTAATATTTGAGGGTATGGGGGGGGGTTCTGTGGGTTTCAACACTTAATAAATAGAACTAGACTATGACCAAAAAACAGGCTTCCTAAAATCATTTACATCAGGGAATAGATCTTAATCTCTAATTAAATTGTTGAGCAAAGGTTGACTTTGCTAGGACTTATCTCAGAAGAAACAAAAGCCCCATGGTAATTTGAATTTCATGTGGCTGAGAATGGCCCAAGGATTTGACCCCTGATGTTAAGTGATTTTGGTGGGGGACAGAGTGAGAAAGATAGAGCAAATTTCAAGTGAGCTAAAGGTCTTTAAAGGAGAAAAATCAGGAGCTTCCATCAGGAGAGAGGATGGGTTTGAGATTATTAGGGACAGATCACAGAGGATGTCCCAAGGATGGTTTGAGTGACAGAGGTTAAAAACAGTTTGAACTGAAGTCTGGGGTTTCTTTTGACTCTTGTTTCACAGGCTATGACATGAGAAGAATCATTGAGTGTGCACCATTATTCTAAGGGTCAGTGGTAGTGAAGAACCCACTGAATGAAGCAAGATTATGAAGAGGTTGCTGAAAGAGAGTCCAGCGGGCCTACATGTAATTTGATTCCATGCAGGTATGTGCAGATATGAAATTGTGATTTACGTGAAATGGCAGAGTCTGTACCTTGAGATGTGGTGATGAGCTTTCATTTGTTTCAATTTTAAAGTGGTTTACAATCTTATGCTGCTCAAGCAGATAGAGTGACACTGGGAACACAGACAAAGTGAAAACTGGGTGTGTAAATATGTATGTCCTAGGGCCTCGAGGCCTGTAAGGAAGTCTCACTTCCCACCTCCCAGAATCTCAGTCTCAAGTAGGCACCTACAAGAAGTGGAAAGGAGCAGTTCCAGTCAGTAGGGAAATACCCGGATCAGATCATTTAGATCGTCTTCAATATTTATAATACATGTAATCTACTAAAAATAAGGTGTATGCTATAAAGCAAATCATTCAAGGTCAGCCTCATTCAACATACATAAATGAGGTTGTCTCACATATTCCTTGGCTCCTCAATAACTTATTTGCAATGACTACATGTTGCTTATTAGACCAATCCAAATGGTTTGTTCTATCTTGGTAAACACTTTACTATTACCTTCCTGTCACTCTGCATTTCTGGTTGGTTTGTGCATCTGTAACTTTTTCCCCAACTAGAGTATGGGCTTCAGGAGGACAGAGTCGGAATCTTCTATTTTTCTATTCTCATATTTTCCAGCTGGACCTACGACGTTATTTCCAGCTCTCAAAGTGTAATCAGGCAGGCAAGAAGGACTCAACTTGTGATCAGGGAAATCAAAAATCAACCAACCAATCCAGCCTCTAAGACTGAAGGTCAGGTATGACTTTAGTTCCTGAAAAATCTGGAGCATAGAGTGATACAGAGTCCCAGACATGGCAACTGGGGACCCTAGGTGACTAGGTGAACATGGAGCTCGGGACCAGAAAGCAGGTTCCTCTGCTTGGCAGGTCATCAGATAAGCAGGTTACTCTATTGGCTCACTAAGTACAGGGTTACTTAATGTGTCTTTTGGGATGTCAGGCATTTGAGTGCTCAGCAGGTGGATAGAACCAAAGCCCTGGAGAAAGGAATATTTCCAAAAAAATAAGAAATAAGAGGATTCTAGAATATGTGGACAATCAACATCATATTAGAAGGTTCTATCTGGATCCCACAGACGTTGGTGACCAGTAGGCTAGCTCCAGATCTTCAGCAAATCCAGCCACAGGTCTGAGGTCTTGGAAAAGTTCGTGATGAAGAGAACTTACAGTAGCTAGTAAGGATCAGTTCAGAGGTTTGTGTCATGAAGAACAAATATTTCACCTCTAGAAGAAGCTGAGAGAAAGTAGTAAAGGACTCAGTAATGTGATGAGGGAAGGAGACGAGAGGATCCAAGATTCAGGAAGTGGATATTAAGTCCAATTCTGAGTCCATGAGGAATGATCCATAGCTGCTAAAGTTTCCTATGGCCCAGGTGGGGGTGTGCCCACATCTTGGGTGGAGATGAACCTACAGGATAATGGCTTTGGCCATGTTGGAGAGAGAACCACTTCTCATCAAACTGCAATCTTAATCACAATTAACAAAACAAAATTTTTTAAAAGTTACAAAACTTCTGTGTACTTGTCTTTTTCTCTCTGTATTTATCAGATAACTAGCTGCTGGGTCTTATAAATGCATGAATCTCAATAGTTCAGCAAAATAGTGGCTTATGTCTTATTCATGTACAGTCCATCCATGACTCCATGCAGTCACATCCAGGGACCAGGCTCTTTCCGGCTTTGGCTTCATTTTCTTCTGCAGTCAAGCAGCACTTGGTGGAGAGTGAGAAGGGAGAATCAGTGCCCTTGGGCCAGGGTGGAAATCAATCAGAACTTAGCAAGTGGTTGGAACCAGAGCCCAAATACAGTACTGGGGAAAGTGTTATTTCCTTATTTCTGTCCATAGTAGATAGAAGCTGAGAAATGTAGTCTGTGTAGAGAAGAAAGAGGGAGATTGGTTTAGTAAATGACCAACACCTAAATTAGAACTTAATGGCTGTTGGGGAAGGTGAAGAATCATATTTCCTGAGTTACCACATTACTAGATTCAACTGTCCAGTTTTCACTTAAAAAACCACAAGGCATACAAAGACACAAGAAAGTATGGACCTTTTGAAGGGAAAAAGATAAAGCAAAAAACTATCCCTGAAAAACTGGCCTGATGGTGGATCTACTAGACAAAGACATTAAAACAACTGTCTTGAAGATGCTCAAAGAATTAAAAGAAGACATTAATAAGGCAAGTAAACAATGTATGAACAAAATGGAAATGTCAAAAAATAGAAAATGTAAAAACAAACCAAAAGAACTTCTGTAACTGAAAATTGCAATAAGTAAAATTAAAAAATTGTTAGAGGAATTCAAAGGCAGATTTGAGTAAGCAGGTGAAAGAATCAATGAATTCGGATATGACCTATTCTATAGAGATAAAATTATTAAAAGAGAGTACTGCAAACAATTGTACACCAACAAATTGGAGAAACTAGATAGAATGGAAAAATTTCTGGAAATATAACACCTCTCAGACTGAACCATGTAGAAATAGAAAATGTGACTATACCTATAAGAGTAAGGAAACAGAATCAGTAATCAAAAATCTCACAAGAAAGAAAAGCCATGGACCTGATGGATTTATTGGTGAATTCTACCAAACTTCAAAAAACGAACTAACATTAATTCTTCTCAAACTTTTCCAAAAAAACTGAAGAGGAGGGAAGAGTCTTTAACTCATTCTATGAGGCTAGCATTATCTTGACACCAAAGCCAGTTACAGGCACTACAAGAAAACTACAGACTAATATTTCTTATAAACACGAATGCAAAAATCCTCAACAAAATAGTAGAAAAATGAATTCAACAGTGTATTAAAGAGGTTATATACATGACAAAATGGGATTTATTCCTGGAATAAAAGGATCATCCCATATACAAAAATCACTCAGTGTAATATACTATGTTAGCAGATGTAGGAAAAAAAGAATCCATGTGATTATCTCAATTGATATGGAAAAAGGATCTGACATATTCCAACATCCTTTCAGGATAAAAATGCTCACAAAACTAGGAATAAAAGGGAAGTACCTCAACATAAAAAACAGATAGGATAAAACCCTCAAGGAAAGTCAAACTCAATGGTGAAAGACTGAAATATTTTCCTCTAAGATCAGGAGAAAGAAAAGGATGCCTGCTTTCATCGTTTCTTTTCAACATAGTAGTGGAAGATTTAGCCAGAGCAAATTAGGCAAGGAAAATAAGTCAAAGGCATCCAAATGGGAAAGGTAGAAGTAAAATGATCTCTGCTTATAGATGGTATGATTTTATGAATGAAGCAATAAATGAATTCAGTAAAGTAGCAGGATACAAAGTCAACACATGAAACTCAGCTGTGTTTCAATATACTTACAATGAACAATCCAAAAAGGAAATTATGAAAACAATTTCATTTACAACAGCATCAAAAAGAATAAATTAGGAATTAACTTATCCAAGAAGGTGAAAGACTTGTACAATAAAAAAATTCAAAACATTTCTGAAATTAAAGAAATTAAAGAAGACATAAATAAATGGAAAGACATTCTATGTTCAAGGATTATTAAGACATCAATACTACCCAAAGTGATCTACATACAGATTTAATGTGATCCCTATCAAAATCCTAATAACGTTTATTGCTGAAATAGAAAACTCCATCCTCAAATTTTATGAATTCTCAAGGGACCCAGGAATACCCAAAAAAACCCTGGTTAAAAAAAAAAAATGAAGTGTGAGGATTAACACTTTCTATTTCAATACTTATTATAAAGCTACAGCAATCAAAAGAGTGTGGTACTAGGATAAAGATAGACATATAAACTAATGGAATAGAATAGAGAATCCATAAATAAACACCTTCATATATGACCAAATTATTTTTGACAAGTGTGTCAAGATCATTCTACCTGGAGAAGACAGTCTTTTCAACAAATGGTGTTAGTAAAATTGGACATTCATATGTAAAAGAATGAAGATAGATTCTAACCTAACACTGTATACAAATATTAACTCAAAATTGATCCATGACCTAAATGTAAAACGTAAAGCTATAAAAACTAGAAGAAAATATGGGGCAAAATCTTTACAACGTTGGATTTGGCAATGATTTCTTAGATACGACAACAAATGTGCAGGCATCAAAAAAAAAACATAGGCAAATTGGATTTCATGAAAATTAAAACTTTTGTTTATCAAAAGACACTATCAACAAAACAAAAAGGCAACCCACAGAATGGGAGAAAATATTTGCAAATCGTATATCTGATAAGGAATTAATATCCAGAATATAGAGAGAACTCCTAAAACTAAACAACAAAGAAACAACCCAATTCAAAAATGAACGAAGGACTTAAATAGACGTTTTTCCAAATAAGATAAACAAATGGCTAATAAGTACATGAAAAGACACACATCACTAATCTTTAGGGAAATTCAAAGAATAAATACAATGAACTACCACTTCATACCTGTTGGGATGGTTACTATCAAAAAAAATCTCTAAAACCCAGAAAGCAACAAGTGCTCGTGAGGATGTGGAAAACTGGAATCCTATGCACTATTGATGGGGATGTAAAATGATATATCTGCTCTGGAAAACAGTATGGTAGTACCTCAAAATATTAAAAATAGAGGTAACATATAATCCAGCAATTCCATTTCTGGGTATGTATTCAAAAGAATTGAAAGCAGTGTCTCAAAGAGATATCTGTACATCCATGTTCATAGTAGCATTATTCACAAAAACTAAAATGTGGAAGCAACCCAAGTTGTCTAAGAATGGACAAATGGATAAGCAAAATGTGATATATGTATACAATAGAATATTATTCAGCCTTGAAAAGGAAGGACATATGGTATAATATGCATGGAGCTTGAGAACATTATGCTAAGAGAAACAAGCAAAAAGAGAAAAACTGTATGATTCTACTTATACGAGATATTTAGAGCAGTTGAAATCACAGGGACCGAAAACAGAATGGTGGTTGCCAGGGACTGGAGGTTAAGGAGGAAAGAGGAGTTACAGTTTAATGGTACAATTTCAGTTTTGCAAGATGAAAAGAATTCCAGATATGATGGTTCACAACAATATGAATGTAGTTAATGCCACTGAACCATACAGTTTAAAATGGTTAAGATAATAAATTTTATGTTATATAAAAACCTGGGTAAAATAATTGGCAGAGAGAAGAAAGTGATTGATGCTACTGAGTAGTCATTTAAAATTAGGCTATTTTTCACAAAGTAGGTTGTATCAGGGTCCTGGACAAACACGTGCACAGTCAAACGAGGTAAAAAGGGAGAGTATAAATAAGGAAATATCTTCAAAGATATGAGCAAATTAAGGGAAACCAGCAGGGATGGTAAAGCCTCCCAGGACCAACAAACTGGGGAAGCCATCACTACTCTTTGTCTAAGTGGCAAGGGGAGGAATTAGTTACCAGGATCCAGAAACAACAGTTGGACCTGAAGGCCTCTGATGAAAAATGCTTTGAATTTTGTTTAGAAAAAACTAGCCAACTCAATGCCTGGCATGGAGGGAACCAGGGAAATAGAAACACAAACTCAGTCTCCTCTGTCTCTACATTTTCTGCTGGTGCCTGTCATTAGTCAAACACAGCCAGAAGCTGGAAGGCAGAGGAGCTTAGCTGATGCACTCCAGAGAAGTCAGCCTCCTGGGGTGCAGAGCAGGTGGAAGTTGGATCTCTTGGGACTAATGAGACAAATCCTGGGAAGGATTGAAGGAGGTCTTAGGAACTGAGGGTGAACTTTGACCACCAGCCAACAAGAAGCTGAGGCCCTCAGTCCAAGAGTCCACAAGAAATTAAATACTGCCAACAACCACATGAGCAGACCCTTGCCCAGTCAAGTGTCGGATGGAAACGTATTCCTGGATAACATTGTGATTAAACTTTTGTGAGACCCTGAAGCAGAGAATCTAGCTAAGCTGGGCTCAGACTCCTGACCCACAGAAACTATGAGCCAAAAAATGTGTTGTTTTAAGCTGAGAAAAAGAAAACAAAAAGAAAAAATGCAATGTGACCAAATTATAAAAACATACTTTACCTGGAATATGACAAAAATAATTTAGAATTCTTCCACTCTAATAGAACTTCTTTTTGACATATGTATATTTCCTTTCAATCCTCTTTTTCCTATATATCCTTTACAATAATTTAAGGATTTAACAATTTAATTTTATTAAAAATAATATTGAATGACTATATCATTGAGTTTCTTTCCAGCCATTTTCTTTTGTTTACTAGAAACTATTAGAGATTATAGTCTGCAAAGGCTTAACAGTAATTGTCGATTTCACTGGCCCTTGATCTTTAAAAAATGGATAATTTAGAGAGGAGGTAAAATTATTGGCTAAATTTTACGTCATTAATTCTTGTTATCTCTCACTTATAATCACATGTATGGACAAAAGTTGGCCACGTGTTGATACTGAAGTCTTTGAGTACTTTTTTTTAAATCTTTGCTTTTAGTAAAAGAGAAAATTGACGTGAATACTTTATAGCTAGGCCAATAAATCAGAATAGGTTTGGTTAAACAACTCCCCAGATCTCAGTAGCTTAGCAAAATAAAGTGTAGCTTCCAATCACTCAAAGCCATCTGTGAGTACATGGCAGCCCCCTCAATAGATGATTTGAGCTCCTTCAACATCTTGATATTGATACAGGAATTCTTCCACAACCAACCTCAAAGGGCAAGAAAGAATTAGAGATTCAACATTGGTAATTAACTATTTCAGACTGAAATATTTTACTTTTGCTAACATTCAAGTAACCAAAGAAAGTCCTATGACCACACCTTATTATGAAGGGTCTTGTAGGTCAATCCCACTGTAAACCCAGAAGGAAAGGAGTCCTGGGGAATATTGGCAGGCAGCTGTGATGTTGGCCACACTTTCTTTCAGAAGTTTTTGGATATCTACTGTTAGCAATGATGCAAAATAATAACTTAAGACAATGGACAAAGATTTATTTTTAGATTCTTATGCCCTATTCTTTTATTGATATCTGAGAAGTCTCATAGATATCCAGGGTTTTGTTTTACTTTGTTTTTGCTGTTGTTTTGGTTTCTGTATTTTTAAACCACAAGGACACAGATTTCTTCCATTTACAGAGGCAAGTGCTATTATTGCAGGAAAGAAAAAGAGCACTTGATCTATTTCTCATAATATCAATGGGAGTGACTAAATATTTACAGGTGATTTTGAGAGTTAACAGTCACTTTTGCCCTCATCAAGATCAACACTAATGACACTGGGAAACCAGTTTTTCATTAAGTAAAGTCAATAAGGATGATACAGATCTGTATAAAATGGGAAAACAAGAACCACTGCACATTTTATTGAAACTTAGAATACGTATAAACAAGATTTATGTGAAAATGGCTAATCAAAATAACTAGCTATAAATGGAACTTAAAAAAAACTCTTCAAGGTTAAGAACATTTTTAATCTTATTCATTTCTGCTTTAAAAGTTGTATTACTTGGTTTTCCTACAGCTTCTGGAAGCAGCATCCTTACACCTATGCTGAACCCAGGTTGCGGGTGATTAGACCCAGATGGACCTCAATCCATTGGATGACCCCAAATCAGCAATTTTATGGTAACTGTTTTAAAAACCTTGTTATAGATAACACCATTAAAAATTGACTTCTGGGCTTCCCTGGTGGCACAGTGGTTGAGAGTCCGCCTGCCGATACAGGGGACATGGGTTCGTGCCCCGGTCCGGGAAGATCCTACATGCCGCGGAGCACCTGGGCCCGTGAGCCATGGCCGCTGAGCCTGCGCGTCCAGAGCCTGTGCTCCGCAACAGGAGAGGCCACAACAGTGAGAGGCCCACGTAGCGCAAAAAAAAAATAAATAAATAAAAATTGACTTCTATTTGCACAAATTTGGTTACCCTAAAATCAATGCATGACTACCACGTGCCTAATCATAGTAACATTGGTAATAACAGCAAAAGTTCTATCAAACATTGACTATGACAGGTGTCTTTTAAGCATGTTGCATGAACTACTTCTTTAATCCTTACTTCCAGGAAGTAGAGATTATCCTTAACTGTGTGTTCAAAGGAGATCATGAGGCACAGAGGTTTACAAATTTGCCCAAATTTATATAAGTAGCAAGTGGTAGAAACAAGACCTGAAAATATACATTGATATACAAGGCGTCTCATCCATTAGAACATGAAATATCTGTGGGCTACACTGTTAACATCTTTACACAGAACAAGACTGGTAAGGTTCTGTGATATGTTTAAAAGGTCCTGTTGTTCATTATTAGTTTCATGTGAACTATATTGCCTATGATTAAATTATACTATTTATCAACTGTTTTATATTTATTTAATTTTACATATAAATGTCTCTTTTGGAATGTTGTCTAATGCTGATTTTCATTTATAGAATGGAAGATATTTCCACTGAATATCACAAAATTTCATGGGAGCAACTCAGAATTATGTGTGTTTATTGGTTTAAAAAAGAAGATTGTTTATCTAGTTGATATTTTAAAAGCTCAGCTATAGGGTGACTGATTTCTTTGTATATGATTATAATAATACTTGAACTGTTTTACTGTAAAATTTTACAGTAGGAAGACAAAAGCAAAATCAAGCAAACAAACTGCAAAAAGGAAAACATTATGTGGAGCAGGGTGGTTCCTGAAAAGGAAGAGATTCGAGCATCTTAGAAGAGTTCCTCAGCTAAAACCCAAAATTCCTCTTCTCACATCCAGTATCTCCTTGCCTCTTCTGTTATGATGCTTAAATTCTGCCCTTACTGACTCACTCTTTTGGATTTTACACATTTGGGTCTTCAAGAATCTTCTCTAAATCTATCATTTCCCAAAGGATGTGGCACTCCCTGAAAACATTATCCATCTAGGACTGTGGGCATGGGAACTGTGCAGGAGTAAAAATCAGGTCAATGGAACTAGCCTTGCATATCTATCCTCTGAGATAATCAGGGGATGAATAGTTAGGAGGAATTGTGGAAAAAGGACTTGGAATAGGCTGAAAGTCGTTTCCATGAAGCTTTTTTATTATGCCTTTGCTTTTTGTTCGTGCTGACTATATCTAGAGCAGAGAATGCTATGTTGTTAGAAGCAGAGCATAGCTATCTGAAGAGCCTTTGTATGGAGGCAAGCTGGAATCGGAATCTTGAGTTGATTCCGACTTGATCAATAACCAGCCGTGTGAGCTTGGGGAAGCCATTTTAATCTGTCTCTGCTTTTCCCTCATGGATAAGAACAGCAATATCTCCTCTAATGGAGTAAATTCGTTATAGGAAGTGTCTGTCCTACTGATGAGATGCACTCCTGGCCTTGTGTGTGGCCTTTGTACGCGTGCGGACAGAGGTACTTGTGAAAACAATTATCAAGTGTTTAGTACGAGTTGGGAGCTGTGCTGTGTGCTTTATATACATCATCACATTTAACCCTCCAAACAGCCCTATAATGTAAGTTCTGTTTTTATTTTGTTTTCACAGAAGGAAGCCAAAGACTTAAAGAAATGAACTAAGTTTCCCCAGAACTCACAGCTAAGGATCTCAGTAACTGACTCCAGAACCTACATTCTTAATCACTTTATTTTGATGCAGCCATACTTTCTATTTTGGGAAATGTAATATATTTTATATATGTGCATGTCTTGGACAGATTTAGTAAAAAACTGTCCATTGTTCAGAGTATCCTATCCATCTTACATTGGCTGAACATGTATAAAATGGGGACAAATAAATTTGAAGAGTTCCTCTTAAGCAAATTAGATAAAGATAAATCTATGATGAACAAAGTGACCACTGTAGTATAATCATCCCCCTGCTGCCCACAGCCTGAACCATGATTTGAGCCCCCCCTGGACTGTCCCTCATCCGCAGACTCCTTCCTAAGCTAGGCTGAGTAATCATTGCCACTCGTGTTTTGTATACAATCTTGGAAACACTAGGAAATCCTGATCCTGCATTTCTGTGGCTGCTACGATCTTTAAATGTCACCCTAAAATAATAAAATATCTAGGACCTATCTGATATGAGCAGAAGTATTCCATCCCTCGGAGCACGTGGGATTAACAGAAGGAATCTGGAGCTGATGGAGTGGGCTGGGGGTGGAGAAGAGAATAAAAATGCTCCCACTTACAGGAAGGTGTCTGTCAACCTGTGGTTAGATGGCAGGATGCCCCAGGGTGCCACACCGGCAGGAAAATACCACACGTAAGGAGGATCTGAACATGAAGGGGTCCCCAGAGGTAACTGTATTCATAAAAATGGATTGAGGACTGAGCAAGTCTAAGAGATTGCAGATAACAGAAGGAAGAACTCACTTTGGATTTCCTATGAATCGCCCAACAAATTCAAACAGGGCCTCGGGAGCAG
Source organism: Phocoena phocoena (assembly GCF_963924675.1). Taxonomy (NCBI): domain Eukaryota; kingdom Metazoa; phylum Chordata; class Mammalia; order Artiodactyla; family Phocoenidae; genus Phocoena; species Phocoena phocoena. Next base: position 64,995,771 of record NC_089230.1, on the reverse strand, counting down.
TGCCCTCTGACCCCAGAGTTAGAGACCTTGCCACTCTTGGCTTTTTAGCCGCCCATGTAGGTCATTCTGAGCTACCTGTTCTGCACGGTGGTGTGATGTTTAGAAATATCCTTTGTAAGATGCCTAGCAATTACACCCAAGTCGGTATTCAACGAATGTTTCATTCACTTTGCTAACTTTCTGCAATAGGTAGGTTTGCTTTTACATTTAGGTGGCCCTTTAATTAGACGTAAACTCCCCTCTTGTGTGTTCTCCCTTGCCCTCTCCAGAAGGACTGTCATTCTTAATCCATGTGAGAGGAACTGAGGTACAAAGAGACTGCTCGGGGTGCACAGTAAGTCAGGCTCCTATGTCTCCCAGCTCTGTTAATTCCCTTTGCAAGGACGAAAGCCTGCCAACTTAGTCTTTGCCATATGAATGTAGGGGGCAGTCCAGCCAGGTGGCAGATACTTTAGCCAAGAATAATACCCAGATTCTGATATTTGAACACCAATTATCAGGAGTTCAAAGCACAGATTTATCCCAGTCCCCGCTCCCACTCAAGTCGTGTAAGGAACTCTAATGATGAACAATTGAGGACCAGGGTCTTTCTTCGTGTTCATTACTTTCCAACAAGATCTTAACTTGATAAGGCCACCCTGAAAAGTCTAGATCAGCTGTAGATAGGTTAGCAGGTGAATTTATCAACTGCTTTTTTTGCTGGGTCAGGGAATGCTGTGGTTTTTAACTTTTTTTTTTCCTACTAAAGAACTTACTTACTTTTTCGGTTTTTTGATATTTAGGGGATGGCTATCTTCTGACAGCATTTTCCATTATGGTACCTGAAGCAGGTGCTTAACCTTTTCTCCCAGTTTCTAAAATCATGTCTTTTCCATAAACTGTATATATTATGCAGTGAAATGCGGGAGAATTGTCTCATTGCCTCTTGTTCCAAAATACTAGCATATGCCTAATTAATACAGGGATATTCCATAAATCATAGATGCCAAGGAAAAACGATGTAAATGGGGAAAACTTTACAGAGAGTATCAATCGGATGCCTGGTACCTGTCATTTAAGTAGAACACAATTCCCTCAAGGTTTACCAGCCTCTCTCACAGCACCAGCCACAGCATTTAGAAACATTAACTGCTTGTGCTCTCTCAACCCTCAGAATTCCAGTTCACTCTCTCTTTTTTTATTGTTCCTGGGGTTTTCTTTGGGAGGGGGTAATTTTTACACTGTTTTGCAAGTCAAATGAGTAAGTTCAAAAGATGGAACACGATGGAAAAGAAAAATCAACGCAACGTCTTTATTTGGCAGCTCTTAGTTGGGCTAATTACTGGGTCCAGGTAGGAAGCACAGCTAAAGGGGCTTAGCAACAGATGGGAAGCCAGTACAAAGCTGTGGGTTCTTCCTCTGCCTCGGCTGTGACTTCCTGCAGGGTTGAACAAGTCATTCAACCTGTTTTAGATTCACTTCCCTTTCACTAAATCATGGATAATAATGCCTACTAGGTATGTCAGACATTGTTGAGAAGAATAGCTCATAGGAAGATCACAAAGCACTTTCAAAGGGTTGAAACGCTCTATAGGCACAGGCGCCGCAGAATCAAGCTGCACAGGAGGTGATGTCCCTTTCAGTCAGGTCCTCTGTTCCCCATTTAAAACCGAAATGAATGCAAATCTGAAAGTGACTTTGTATTTGCCACGCATCCCCTCTGCCTCTCAGGCATTCTATTGCTAACTGATTGTAACTATGCAAATGATACCGTTATCTGTGGCACACACTGGCTTCTATACTGTGGCACCAGCAGTTTAAAATGCTTGATGAATCCGAGGCTGATTGGCAGCTCCAAACTCATCTGTGACCTGATCCGTGGTCAGGAAGTACATGCCGATTTGGATAAGGGAAAAACCCAATGGCAGCAGGCTTTCTTTGAGGTTTTAAAAGACCTGAAGTCTGGTTGCCACAATGTAAAAAAATAATAATCATTTTAAAAGTCTGCATCCGGTATCTGGATTGAAAGCAAAATTTGTTAAATGCACCAGGAATTTTGAAGCTCTAGAGAGTTCCCCGGCGCAAAAGTAATCCTGAGATAAAAAGTGGGACCAGTTTCGGCTGCAGCTGAAATGATTGCTGCGGAATGATGGGTGGTGATGATTTCCTGTTGTGACAGAGAAGGGAAATCTACTTGGTCCCCATGGCAAAGGATCAACAGATTCACTTTAGTAATCCCCAGGTGCTTTAAGGGCTGGATCCTGTACTAAAATAAAAACATATACATATAAGTAAGCCAAATGTTAGATGACTTGGGGCCGAGACAGAAATCAGAGGACACTAACGATTAATGATTGCTTGCAGGGTTGACAATGTTGCCACATTTTATACACCATGTTACTGAGCCCCACAGAGGTCAAGTGACTTGCCCAAGTTCACTGAGCTAGTAGGTAGTAGAGCTGTGAGAAAACACACAGCCTCTGCTCTTTTCACTCTTCCAGGCTATCTCTAGTTGTTGTCTGGATCTATGTACCAACCGCGGGGAGAGAGACCCACTGACCTGGACAGCACCCCAGACCAGAGGGCAGGGGAAATCCTTTGGTGGACTTGCCCAGTCACCCGCTGTTTAGAGCTCAGTGAACTTGCCTCATGGGAAGCTCAGTTGTCTCCCGTACTCTAAGCCACCTCTTCTCTGACTGGTCCCCGCCAGCTCTTGCTGTTACTCCTTCCCAGTGATCAGCAGCTATTTTATGTTTCCTCCCATTGTGCTTCACTGCACCTTTGTAGTTCTTCTGCCCACCTTCTGCGTACAGCTCACCTTCATGTTATTGAAGGGCGGTTGTGTTTGTGGCCCGTTATTATGTTCTTGAACAGCCCTATGAAGTGGAACTTAAAGCCGCCAGTTAGTAGAGGAACACACATTAACCATCACTTCTCTCCCTCTCTCTCACTCTCACTAGGACCTTTGTGATTGTTGTATATTCAGAACTTCAAACACGAAGTCTGTTTGTTTCTTTTTAAATCACTGGTTAAAATACCTACCTTTTAGCTAACATTAATTGAGCATTTATTATCAGCAAGGCTCTATAGTAAATGAGTTACATAATTACTTCACTTAAATCACAAAATCACCCGATGACGCAGCTCTTGGTGTTAATTCCATTTTACAGACCAAGCAGTTGACGTTTATGGTGATGAAGGAGTTTGCTCAAGGTCACAGAACTATTACCCAGCAGCACCAGGTCTTAATCTCAGATCTGGCTCACACCAAAGTCTTAAATCTATTAAAATCTTAACTTCATCCAATTCTTAACTTTATATATTTTGTGCATCTCTATATGTTAATATAATTCTTGGAGCCCAGATCTGTTCTACCTTTATATCCACAGTATTTGGTGCACTACCCACTATGGACCCATAAAATTAGCCCATCTAAATTGTGATAGATGAGAATCAAAGTGCAATTTTTACATTTACCATCACAAATCTGACACTGATTCATTTAGTCAGTTTATAAAATGTGGACCAAATTCTTTCTGGTTTTTTTTCTTCTTTTTTCAAAAATGTCTGTGGAGGTACCCTGGAAAATCTTTCTGGAATCAGACAACCCTGGGTCTATTATCTAACAGACTCAGATTCTTGCTGTGTAGACCCAATTTAGATCTTCACAGTGGTATCCTGGGTCAACAGAGGGAAGTCTGCAATGGTACTGACATGCATATGTGAACCAGGCTGTGTTTCACAGAGCAGAGCTGTCAGACTAGAAATAATGTATCAAGATGCACGTTCTGGGCAACTTTAATGATGCACCCGTGGATATTCTTAGTACTGTGTTAAAACCCCCACCTGGTAGCACTTAGGGCTTTCAGAAAAGAGTTGAATGTTTTGTATGGCTTGAATTGCAGGCCTGGGTTAAGGCATGAAGGTAAGTAAGTGATAAATAGCTCCACTGCTAATTACTCCATTTTGATTATTAAGTTTCAGTAGCATTTCATAAATATCAGATTGCACTATTATCTTCAAGAGAGCTGTTTTCCTGAAATTGCTCAAATCCAGCAACCAGCTCTGAAACTTACTCTCACATTTTAATTTGTCAAAATGCCTCTTATTTATTGAAAAGTCGAAGCCCAAGCAAAGATCTAGCTACTGATAGTAGAGAAGCATTGCTGAATAATGTTCTTACAAACATATCTTATTGTTTTGAGCTATTAAATGCTGATATAGTAGTGGCCTGCAGCATGCCTAAGCAATAAGGCATGATCGGGACTCTCCCAGCGTCTGCTGCCTGAGGTCCATTGTTGGGGAGTTTTCTAATCACAGGGACTTCCAAATATATTACCCTAACTGGCATTCCCACATTATGATAATCACCTGGGTTATTTATTTTATCTCTGTTAAAAAATTACCTTGCCTCTTAAGCCAAGCAACCTCACGTCAAATATTTGCAGGCCTAAACAATTAAAAGAAAGAACAAAGATTACAATGTGCATATTCTGCTTTGGGTATTGCAGGTTTTTGTTTCATTATTTCTTGCCCTCAACTCCCTCCCTCCGGGGATTTTGTCCCTCTTATCTCAAGATTTCTTTCACCTCAGTCTGCAATAACACTTTCTTCTTTTATTTTGGATTTTTAAAAAGCTGTCTCAAGAATCTTGGTGTAGCTCCTGATTCAGCTGCATTGATGGTAGTTGAGAGGGGAATACAAACTGAACTCAAGTGCAGCTCTACTTAAATTTACTTCCCCTGAGAGAAGAATTTCCAAAGCTGCCAGTGCAAAGGATTCTACAAAGTTTTTGTTTGTAAGAGCAGCCCTTCACTATATTTTATTCTTTTTGAAATGATCCAGAGTACTATGAAAATAATCACAGCTTCCAAAGGTGGTGGGTGAAGTTTGTCTGTGGTTAAGAGAAAACTAATGGGAGCCTTCCATGAGAGCCTTCCTTTTTGTTTAAAAATAAACACTGATATCTCTGAATAAAATATCATGACTACACTGCCTTTCTGTTTATAGACCTCTCTACAGGGACTTTCTTCTGCATGGAGACAATCTGTGAAAATCATTGCTCCCTTTTATTTAAAGATGCTGGGTCACCTCTTTTCCTTTTATATCTTTATTTCTATATCTGTAGATGTAGACGAGATATAGAGCTAGAGATTGTTATAAATAGTTATACTGGTAGCTATAGATATAGATGTGAATAAATTCAGTCTGAGGGATGACTAGTGGCCCCTCACAGGAATTTCTGACTTTTGTGTAGTGTGTACTCTTGTATAGGATGTGACCATACTTTCACAAAATAGATGTAATTTTAAGTGACAAACTGTGTCATTATTATGTATTCTTTTATTCTGCAGGAGTTCATTGGCATCAAAGCTACCTGTAAAGTTCTGGGATCGGTGAACTGGATGAGGAAAACTAGGGAATAGATTTCTATATAAGCACGTATTCCAGGTATATGAAATCAGGGCAGGGATAAGTGAGAACGTCACTACATTTGCATGCTTAGATTAGCTAGAACTGCAAAAACAAATTCTTATGAGGGAAGACTTCATGGTGAAAGTTGCATTTCAAAAACACTTTGAATGAAAGTAGAATTGGTGAGGTGAAAATTGGCAAGATATGCCTGCATGTGGTTTAAGTAAAAGGTCAAAATTAGAAATGTTATCTAGAAACTTTGCAGAAATTATGTTATTTTAAAGGATGACATTTTTCCTGAAGGTCTTAATGCTGTCCTCAATCCCACTCTTGCTGTCCCTGGGCAGGAGTTGCATTAATGTGGAGTCTCGTAAACCTGAGGAAATTGAGGATGGTCTTATAGGCGAATGCTATCAGAGAACACTTGTTAGCCTAAGAGTAGCAGAAGTCACTTCACCCACCCTTTGATCAGTCCAGCTCCTTCTTTCTTGCTTTTCCTGGTGTCCCAGAAATATCATATCAAAATAATTGAACATTTTCTTGAACTCTTTTCCCACTATTATTTCCTTCTTCCCACTGGTACAACTGTAATCTTCCAGTTGTTAATTCATCTTTGATCACTTCTTCTCAGTCGTTAAGTCATTTTTTAACTTACTAAGCTATATAAAATATCGAATTACTCCAATCTCTTTTTTTAGCCTCTCCTACTTCTCAACGGCACTTGGCTCCATGTTGGAAGTTCTGTATTTTCTTTTGTTTCCATCTTCACATTGGAGGAGGCAGAGATTACTATTACTATTACTATACAGCAAAAAAATTAACAGATTTCTCTTCAACAGTGGTTTGTCTCTACATTTTCCCTTATTAGTTAGCGCTGTAAGCAGTTTAGGTTGATGTTGAACAGGAAAGGGAGACTGTACTATTCTCTTGACGAATATTGTCCTCTCAGGGTTCATATTTATGAAGAGAAGTGGGGTGCCCAGATAATTAAGGTAACACTGCAGAAATCAAGGTCAAAGTTGAGTTAGAGTCAAGTCCAGAACAGAGGGACATTCTCAGGAAAAGAAAGTTACCTAATACTCATTGAGAATAGTCCAAACCTCAGCCTAAATTGAAGGTGATTCTGTGATGTGCCAACCTGACCAGGCTTTAGAACAGTGGTCCTTATTCTTCAAGTTCCCAAGAGCGTTGGTTGCTGACAGCTCATGGCCAGGTCCCTCTCTGGGCACTGTCTTTGGCAAAAAGAAGCAGCCTTGTCCAATATTACACACCATTTATGAGAGCAGCTCACACTCAATGACCAGTTGATATGAATCAAGTGTCTCCGGATCTGTTTTCCAGGAAACCCTAAACTCTGGCATTTGTGTTCCAAAATTAATATGTGATAATATGTTACGTTATAAATCACAGCATGTCGTGCCTCGCTTCCATACAGGTTGTAAAGTAGGATTTAGAGAATGGACACACATAATGCTTTTCCTGCAAGACACTGGACATGAAACCATAAAGCAGTAATGCCCCACATTTCAGGGCAGGGAGTATAGTAATGTCAACATTGAGTACCACAACCCCATATCCCTGTTCAAATTGATAAGGTGATGTCTGTTTGGAGTCCTAGCCCTAAGCAAGAAGTGACTCTTCCAGCTGAAAAGGTTTGAAATCCTCTCAGAGAGCATGCTGATCCCAGTGAGAGCTGACACAAACCACATGACTTTAACACAGAGCACTTGGTCTAGAGTCAATGAACCATGACATCACAGAGACACTCAGCACAGGGCAGCCTTATGGGAGGAAGGAAAGTCTTCCACAGAGACCGATGAGTCATTACCTCACAAAGACTGTATTTTGATCAAGGACACATTTAGAAGATTAAGATATTGTGCCACAGAGTGACCTAAGAAAACTCAGTTATGTACAGCTGTGAGGATATTCTAGGTGATCATGTAGCTGCCATTTCCTGTACTTCCTAACCAACCAATAACGTAAGCAAGTGTCACATCAAATTGGACCACTCACAGAGACACATATTAAACAATCATGTGTTGCCAAGTAGGCATAGAACATTTCAAACAACTTACTCTATAAGAGGAATGAAACCTCGGTCCCCTATACTTGTAGGTTCTACTATCATACTTTGCATTGGAGGGTAACTTGAAGCAGATACAACAATATTCTAGAGACCAATGGCTGGACACAAGACCGTAAAAGGATCAAGCCTCAGGCATCATCCCTGTGGCTATGCCTTAAAGGGTTTGTTAGAATGTTATACTCGGTTCATGAGAGAGTAGTTTGTCTCTGAAATAATTAAGCCAGGCCACATAACTGAAGAGCATTAATTTTACCAGAGAAAGATGATTTCCAAAATCCATTAACATACATGTCAAAGACACCAATTTTATCAGTGAAAACCCCTCTTTGAAGATGGATTAAGCTAAACAGCTAAGCCTCTATGTTGCTCAAAGTTATGAATTGAAGTGATTATATTCATCTGAACCATAGGAAATGGACAATATTCAAGCATGTTTGATCAACAAAAACGGCACCTGGGAGTGTCCTTTCTAGTAAGATATTGACTGCCCCTTGGAGTGGATTTATGGTTAGGACAGCTGACCATCTCCAAATAGCTGTCACATACATAAATAACCTATGCCAAGATATTTTAAAATAAATTCTAGTCCTCATATGACATAACAATAAGGGCATTGGAATACGAGCAGATGTTCTTGACAGTCCATTTCTTGTAGAGATCTAAGAAGTAGGAGAACCAGAATAGCAGTAAAACTGAGCCACAGCATTTCGCCTCTAGTCATGCCTCTGGTAACTATCACCAACCTGCTGGTGAGAAGAAACTGAAGACCACCAGACATCACACTCGCTATCTAGGGTTTATTGTATGTAAGTACTATCTCATTAAAGAAAGTGGGATGAATCAATCTCAATACCATCTTTGATTATCTCCATTAAGTTCTGAGTTAAAGGAGCCCTTCCCAGTACTTCCTTGGGTCGATAGGTGGACCTATCTGACTATCACAATAAGAGGTTCCACTCCAGCCCCTGGACCTCAGCTGCCATATTGTGGCTTTGGATGTAGAAAATGTTAAACAATAGAGCAATAGAAAAAAAGGAAAAAGTTAAAGCCCTACGGTTAAGAGAATTTAGAAGTTAATACTTTTTTTAAGACTATCAAATTGCATTTTTGAACCATAATTACAGGTATAGTAAAAACTCCATCAATAAACTAGACATAACAAGACTCACAAGACCACCATTTATTGATTTTGTAAGCATTACACTAGTATATTTGATGTGCTTCGTGTCTCCAAGTATTACTGATTCAAAATTCTGTTGAAGGTTGGAGAAATGATAAATCAATCTTGAGGACTGTGACATTTGTACCCAGTGATTGGCCTTTGAACATCATTTATATCTCAGAGAGAAAACACATTTTAGTACTAATGGCTAAGGATTGGATAGGTACATATCTATGTAAAAACAATTCTAACAAAAAGCAATCTAAGGGAACATCAAAGTCGTCTTACATTTTGGAAAGGAGCAACTTCCAAAGGAATAGCACTGCTTTTCAAATATCTCTTTGGTGCTTATTTTTGGCATTTATTAGGCTCAATACAAATATGAATACATTATAATAATCAAAGTACCTGACTTTATCAACATATTTTTCTCAAACTCTATGAGTAAAGACCCCTGACTAGAGATTATGAGAATCATAATTATTCTTATCCTTTGTTCCGTAATTGCTTTCTGGGGAGATAGTTTTCTCTGAAAGATGTTGAAACTAAAACCCAGAGATATTAAACAAATTGGTGAAGGACACGTTACTTAGTGGTTCTTTTTTCAACATGCCATGGATCAATAAGCAGTCTTTCATGGCTCAACCCCTTTTTGCTGCAAGAAACTATTCAAATAAGGGGAAAAAACCCCAAATATTTATTGAGTACCATCTATGTGTTAGGGACATTTTCATATAAATTTTAAACTGCTTATTATTTCTAATTTTGTCAATATTGACATTGTAATTCAGTGTAATTCAATTAACTTACCTAATGTCATAAGATGGCTGGGAACTCCACATTAAAATCTAGTTATGTCTGACTCCAGAGCCCATACCCATTCCATTGATTAAAAATTTCTCTTGCCGGGCTTCCCTGGTGGTACAGTGGTTAAGAGTCTGCCTGCCAATGCAGGGGACACGGGTTCGAGCCCTGGTCCGGGAAGATCCCACATGCCACGGAGCAACTAAGCCCATGCGCCACAACTACTGAGCCTGTGCTCTAGAGCCCTTGAGCCACAACTACTGAGCCCATGTGCCACAGCTACTGAAGCCTGTGCACCTAGAGCCCGTGCTCCACAGCAAGAGAACCCACCGCAGTGCGAAGCCAGTGCACCACAACGAAGAGTAGCCCTCCGCTCTCTGCAACTAGAGAAAGCCCGCGCGCAGCAACGAAGACCCAACGCAGCCAAAAATAAAATAGGTAAAATAAATAAATTTTAAAAGAAATTTCCCTTGCCAAAATAAATAACCTGTGTCACCAGTTGCCTATGTATGCTAATGTCAATCCTGTTTTTCCTCTCCCGAGGCAGCCCTCAGCACTCAGCAAAAGTAATATCTGCTGTTATATTTGACTCTCCTGATCTGATTCTTCCATAATGAAATATAAGGATTGGGAGCCAGGAATGGAACTGGATAGAAAACAAAGCTCAGCGTATTAATTGTGGGGCCAGTGCCTTGTCTAAAACCCACCTTCTGCTGCATCCAAATAGGCCGCACACCCTTTAGGTGCTAAATGGACTTAGAGGTGGTGGAAGCCCTCAGCATCTCTCATCAGGGCACACAGCCTTCATCCCTGCATTGTCAGGAATGCTCTCAAGACCGGAGAGGCCAGGACCAGCTGTGGAGCCATTTGAGAGCATAAGTTGGCCTTTGGCTTCAAACAGTGAGGGATTTGGTCTTTGTTCTCCATTTGGCCCTTCCGTGTGGCTGCAATGATGTGGTTCTACCAACTTCAGGAGGGAAACAGGACGTTCACCTACGTTAACAGGCATTTTCCTGCTGGCCGGTGCTGCCCATCCAGGGAGATCCACATTAGGCCAAACCGCTTTTTGATCTCCTCCCTTTTTTTTTTAATGTCAGGAAAGATTTCTTCTTCCTTTTCAAGTTTCTTATTAATTTTGTCTACTTTTCCCATAACTGTATGTACTTGTTTATTTTTCTTGCTTGAACATTGTGGATGAGGTTTTGCTTTCAAAGTGCTATAGAGGTTAAGGGGTGGGAACAAAAGTACTAAATTATTTTCTCTTCTAATACAACAACAGCACAAATCCTAACAAAACCTTTTCTCTTTGACACAGTGTAATGAAAAGAAAGTGGCCTTTAAAGACAGGCAAGACTGAGTCTTGAGTGCCGCATCTGCCACTTAAGATTCAACATCTTAGGCTCTCAGATTTTATTCTTTCTTTCTTTTTTTTTCTTCTGCGGTACGCGGGCCTCTCACTGTTGTGGCCTCTCCCTTTGCGGAGCACAGGCTCCAGACATGCAGTCTCAGCGGCCATGGCTCATGGTCCCAGCCTCTCTGCGGCATGTGGGATCTTTCCGGACCAGGGCATGAACCTGCATCCCCTGCATCAGCAGGTGGACTCTCAACCACTGCGCCACCAAGGAAGCCCAAATTTTATTATTTCTAAAAGGAGGAAAACTACCTTGTAGAGTTGTTAAGAGCATTAGAGATGATAAAGGTATTCATCACAAATACCTAGCTTGTGTTCAGGGTTCAGTTAATTATGGCTACTGTTATTGACCTACTACTACTATTGTTATTTTCTCCACTAACCCATTAAGAGATTTGTGAAATGCTAAGCCTTGAGCATGGTATCCAGCTGAGTTGGAGGAAGACACCCATGGCTGCTATAGTCCAGGAGGCTCCAAGGTTCAGAGTCCACGCTGCAGGGCCAGTCAGAACTTCTCTCCCCAGGCTCTGCGCTCTCTTCCAGGTTTGCAGTCCCCAGACCATCCACTTGGGTAATGGAATGATATGGGACTTAAAGCCAAAGTCTCTTGGCTGTAAATAGTCTTTGAATTACATGAGCAAGAAAGTCCAGGGACCTGAAGCTGGTGTTCCTGCTATATTCTGGAGCCGTTGCATCCTTTACACAGTGGCTACAGTGAGATTTGGAAAAGTTAGTTCCTGTCACTTCCTTGCTTAAAGCCATCTGCACTTAGTATAAAACGCCAATTCTTCATCATGGTCTAAAAGTCTTTATGTAATATGGCAACTCCCTGTGTCTCTAAGAGCATCTCCAACATAGGACACCTTGTTCATCCTGATCAAGTCACCTCTTTCTTTCTCTTAGGGACTTGGCTCATCCTGTTTCCTCCCAGAGTGAAATGATCTGTCCTCTGTGCTTCACACAGCTGGTCCTTCTCAAACTCCATATTTTGTCTCAAATATCACTCATCCCAAGAGAACTTCCATGACTTTCTCTTCAAAGGGATCCCTCTCCCCACTGACAATTCCCTATTATTTTGTCATTTATTTTTGCAGTGTCATTCTTCTGAAAATATGAAATTTACATTTATTAATTGTTTTCCCTACATGGTCTAGAATAAAGCATTTGAGGGCAAGAACCACCACTTACCTAGCCTAGTACAAGGTGGGCTGGTAACAAAATAGTTGTGGATTAATTCTATATGCCTGGAATGTGAGTGTCTGAGGAGAGATGGCAAAAGATGAGACTTAGGGAGAGAAACAGACAGAAGCTAGGTCATAGCAGGTCTTATTCTATAAAGGAGGCTAAAGATTTTTTAATATTCCTTTTATCATTCTCCCCCACCACAAATTAGAAGTTGAAGGACTTTGAATAGATGAATAGCATAGTCATATGTATGCAGTATCTTAGGTATATGACTTGTTCATGAATGGGGCAGTAGTAGAGTAGATAAAGCAAAAGTGATAGAACCAGACATTTAAAAATGCAGACTTGGTAGGATCTGGTGATTTCTTTGAACAAGAAGAGAAGATAGTATTGGAAAATAATCTTTGATCATGAATTGTTGAACACTTATACAGAGTTCTATTTATTTCTATAATTGATTTAAAATTAAGCTTTAATGACTGATTATCTCTAAAAGAGAGAGTCATATTTCATCACCTATCCAGGCATAAGCTTTTTATATTTTGAATGTCAGCTTTAGGGCTAATTTTAAGAATAAATAGGAATTCACATGTATATTTTAAACTGATCTAAGATCATATTATTTCAAACAACCCCACAAACTCAGCTTGAGTCATAGTTCAGATTCATACCTTTGCACTAATTTGAAACACTATTATTTCCCTTCAAAGAACTATTTCCATAATTCATTACTAAGTTCTGAGGCCAATGGTACCCTTCAGAAGTCTCTATGTACAATGGAGTCTATTATGACAGAAATGTTCTACAAATTTTCTGATGCCTATTTGCTTACGTTTTAACTCTTTATCTAATTACCTCTTTCCCCAAATTATAAGAAAACACACTTGAGCAAAATAATCAGATACACAAAACAAAAAATGAACTTTTGAGAGAAAATTCCAGGTTGAAAAAGCTACACAATGCAAATTACCTCAATACTTCTTTTGACTCTCTTTTTCTCTTTTTGGACTGTCCCCCTCTTGATTTCACAGGTTCCGTTTTAGAGGTGATTATGGGTGAGCTCCATAGATGAGTCTAAGAGAGAATGAGGTATAATTCTAGATCACCATAGAGCTCTGCTACAGCAAAAGAGGTTTCTTTTTAAAAATTTATTATGTTTTTAACATCTTTATTGGAGTATAATTGTTTTACAATGGTATGTTAGTTTCTGCTGTATAACAAAGTGAGTCAGCTATACGTATACATATATCTCCATATCCCCTCCCTGTTGCGTCTCCCTCCCACTCTCCCTATCCCACCCCTCCAGGTGGTCACAAAGCACCGAGCTGATCTCCCTGTGCTAGGCGGCTGCTTCCCACTAGCTATCTATTTTACATTTGGTAGTGTATATATGTCCATGGGACGAAGTGAGAGAGTGGAAAAGAAGTTTTAGATTCAAGCCAGGGAGCTTTGAGTTCACTCAGCCATCAGTCACATGGAGGCTCAATGTGTGACTTGGGCCTGAACAGAGACCTGTTTTGTTTAAATATCGGTGAGCTTATTACTGTGACTCCCTTGAATTGCTATCATTTATATTATGTTTCCCCTTCCTTTGTTTCCATTCTTTCCCTGATTTAAAACATTTCCATCTTTGGTGTGTAGAAAATTCAAATTTTTCTCAAATCAAAAGTTCTTGCCCCCTAGAGAATTACCCAATACATTCATATTTTGTGATTGAGGGCAGAGCTTGATTTTACCTTTATAGATCAGTAAGTGTGGCCTACCTAGAGATTGCGAAATCTGGTACATTACTAACTCCTGCTACTTTCCCAGGTAATCCTTGATAACTCATCCAATCTCATCTCCCAAGTTTCCTCTACAAGTGGCAAGCAAGTCTACAGATGAATAATTACTTGCAATTTAGGGTCATAATTACATTAAAGGAGGACAAAATTGTAATCTTGCTTTTCAATGATTTACATTTCCCCCTATTCTATATCTTATTTAAAACAGATATTCACCAAGAAGGCTTTTTTTCATCTTAAAAAAATATTATTTCTTATAATAAAAGTGATATGTATCTTTACATCGATGTGTTTGGAAATACAGGGAAAAAGATAATCACCCTATAACTCTCTTCTGGCTTTACATCTTCCACTTTTTTTTTTTTTTTTTTTTTGCGGTACGCAGGCCTGTCACTGTTGTAGTCTCTCCCGTTGCGGAGCACAGGCTCCAGACGCGCAGGCTCAGCGGCCATGGCTCACGGGCCCAGCCGCTCCGCGGCACGCGGGACCCTCCCGGACCGGGGCACGAACCCGTGTCCCCTGCATCGGCAGGTGGACTCTCAACCACTGCGCCACCAGGGAAACCCATAAGGTACTTTTTTTAAAGTGTAAATTAGATGGCATCAGGTAATCTTTCAAAATTGGAAATCTTCATATAAAAACCCAAATTTCTGGCTTTTCTTGAGAAATTTGGACTCACATTTGACACATACTATACCACGGATGAACCTTGAGGACATTACGCTAAGTGGAAGAAGCCAGTCACAAAAAGACCAATACTGTGTGATTCCTCTTATATGAAGTACCTAGAGCAGTCGAACTCACAGACAGAATAAATACACTACCAAACGTAGCGTGGATAGCTAGTGGGAAGCAGTCGCATGGCACAGGGAGATCAGCTCGGTGCTTTGTGACCTCCTAGAGGGGTGGGAGGGTGGGAGGGAGGGAGACACAAGAGGGAAGAGATATGGGAACATATGTATATGTATAGCTGATTCACTTTGTTGTAAAGCAGAAACTAACACATCATTGTAAAGCAGTTATACTCCAGTAAAGATGTTAAACAAAATAAAAAATTTAAAATTAAAAAAAGAAAGTGAAATGGTGGTGACCAGGAACAGGGGGAGAGGGCTACGGAGTTATTGTTTAGTGGGTTTAGAGTTTTAGTTTTGCAAAATCAAAAGAATTCTGGAGATGGATGGTGATGAAAGTTGCAAAACAATGTGAATGTACTCAATACCACTGAATTGTATGCTTAAACATGTTTAAGGTGACAACATTCATGTTATGTGTATTTTACCACAATTAAACATAGTTTTTAAAATTGTATCTCAGGATTCTTGTTGTTAGAATGTTTTATAATTCTAGAAGCTCTCGTAAAGACCATGCAGAGAGCTACTTGCAGGCTCTTTCTTTCTTAGACAGATAGTCTCTTCCCTAAAAGGGAAATCTGGCTCCGTGGCAGGGCTGGGCAAACAGTCCCCAACCTTGGTCATCTATGTCTCCCAGTTCTGGGTCCCAGCAGATTTTAAAAAATTCTGTCTATGAGAAAAAGGAAATAAATCAAGTGTTCCTTGTTATTATCTTTTCTTCGGCTTTCCAACTGGAGCTTTATTTTCCCTTTCCCACATCGACCAACACATTTCCCGGCGCTCAGCCGCATCACCCAGCCTGCAGGATCATGGCTATTTTCGTAGGCATTTTATCCTTGCATCTCAAAGAATCAATCTCCCCTCTTCTTTCTGCTCCTCTGGCACATTTACTTCCCCTGAGCTGTGTTCAGCTGTCAGCCTCCGCGATGAGCGGCACCGATTCCCCGAGTTATTAGGGAGCCCTCGGAGCGTCTCTGCAGCACAGATCCTGACAGTTGAACACACAGGAGCAGCTGGCTCAGTGGGGAAAGAGAGGGGAGGGGACGAGAGCTATTCATTGCAGTGTATTTATAACTTGGCCCTGAAAGCAAGGATGGCGGTATTCAAATAGGAGAGGGTGAGAAGACATTTTATCCTAATTTAAAAAGTAATTAAGTAACACACCGAAAAATTTAAATCAGTGCTCTTGGTTTTTCTGACAGGTCTGATGGTATAACTACCCAGAAACCTTTCTGGAACAACAAATGTTGCTTCTTATGCTCTGTTGCTTGCTGAATAGCCAACTATGGATGAGGAATTACAGTAAGAATTCCAGGCAAGAGTGTCTGAGGTAAGTAAAGGTCCCTCTCAAAGGAAAACAATGCATAGAGGCATGAAATCTCCAGCTTGCCAAGATTAAAACTCTGTGCTCAAACCACCACCACTGCCAACACTCCATGCCTTTCTTTACGCCCGATCCAAGCTGCTCCTCTCAATCTGAGCCTCACCTAAAGAATCTTCTAGTCTTTCCATTGGCCACTTCTTTTTCCGCTACCTGTTCTAACCATGCCCTTCACTGGGCTTTTGTTTCCAGATATATTCTGATTAAATGCAGTTTTATTATTACTTATGTATTTGTTTATTTCAACATTTGATGCTATATCTATCTTCCTATTGATGCCAGCATTAAGTCCAAGTGCATGGTAATTCCCAGCGAACTGCTGGCTAGGTTTTGAAAACTTCAGAAGTCCCTTATAACTTGGCTCAGAGTCTTGAGATAATCATTAAGTTGTGTTTTGCAAATGAAGTTATTTTAATCAGTTGTATCTGTAAACTTCTGATTGTTATAAAGTATCATCAATAAATTATTTTTTATTTACTCAATGCTTAACTCAATTCTGGGTACTAGTTATGTTAACAGCATTGAAATAGTTATTTTCTTTAGATTATTTCTATAACAAATGTATAATTATCTTCAAATTTATCTGAAGAAATTGTACAACATATAAAATAGTGATGTATATATATGTATTCATATACATGTACACTTTTACATATATATACTATTACATATATATACATAAATGACTTCTTTCTGCAAAGAAAAAATAAGACTATATATATGTTATATATATAATATAAATATATACACACACATTGACAGTTTCAGTATAGTTATATACAACAAATATTTTATCTTATGCTTTTAAACATGAATATATGGAAGAACCCTTAATTAATCAAGATGATATAACAATAAGATCTTAATGTGACTTACCAAAACAAAACCCAACCAAAATATTTGCAAAAGAATTATTCCTACCAAATGATAATCCTCATTAGTTTGCATGTACATTCTTTGGAATGCTTAGGTAACCAAAGAAAAGTTGAGAGAATCTTTATTATATTGCACTTGTTTCTTATAAGAATCATAACATGACATACAAAGACTTCAGGTTGATGAATACTGAATTTGTACATTGCCTAAGAAAAGAGTAATATCAACAGTTCCAGTCTCACCTAAGAGGACTTACAAAATTATATATATATATAGTCAATTCTTATTATTTGTGGTAGTGATGTTCTATACATTGCCGTGAACAGTGAATTAGTGAATACGGAACCATTGCTCTTAGGGGAAATACGGAGTTAGGTTCCTGTGAGGCTCTGGTCACAACAATTTTAATCAACTGAGTAATACATAACCTTGTTTTATGTATTATGTTTCTGTCTAAAGACACCTTATTTAAGATGTATTGTTGATTCATTACCGATGAATCCACAGCTAACAGCACTATAACTCATGTCTGAACAAAGTTTATCTGAGATACATATTTTCTCTGAAAGTCACAACATAGCCTTCTTGGGCTCAGGAACACTAGGTAGCACTTTAGTGCTATGCTTGGAGATCATTTTACACAGCAAAATCACCAAAAAAAAAAAAGCTCAAAAATGTGAAAAACTGACACTAAATAGACCTTGGAAAGGACACTTGTTGACAGAATAAGAGCTGAAACATGGCAGAGCATCGCCTTGTATGACCTCGGCTGGGAACATGTGCGTTGGGTAAATTTTTCGCCACTCTATGCAAGAATACAAATGACCATGAAAACCCTATAAGTAGTGATTTGGGGATTACAAATAAGTTTTTGCAAATATGGAATCCATGAAAAATGAGGATCAGTGGTATCTCCTTGTAAGTTTTTGGAAAACTATCAAATTACCATAATGAACATTATTTTTGTTAATACAATGAATTGTTTTATTCACCCATTTATAATTATTTTGATTTTATTATGAATGCCAAATTAAAGCTAAGAGAAGCTAAAGAATATAAATATTTGACAAGTGAAGATTATTGATCTGAATAAGAATCGAAGTTCTCTTGGATGTAATTTCGGGTACCGAATTGATTCCAACTCCTTTGTCAGTAACTACATTGCCTTTTCATTTTCATAAGAGTTAGAAAGTCTTTTGAGAAATATAAATGATTTTTATTTTCACAGTAGGACCAAATATCTGAATGGCCTCAGTGGGCACACTTGGAATATGGAGATTTCAGGGGTTTCAGGAGGCTGAATCTCCCCATATCTTTAAAATGAGCAAGCTTACTGAGTTTACATGTTTAACAGGGAACTATTTATGATTTCAAAGAGACATTAGTAATGTTCTTGTTAAGTGCTAGACTCAACATAATTTTTTTTTTTTTTTTTTTTTTTTTTTTTTTTTTTTTGCGGTACGCGGGCCTCTCCTGTTGTGGAGCAGAGGCTCCGGACGCGCAGGCTCAGTGGCCATGGCTCACGGGCCCAGCTGCACCGCCGCATGTGGGATCTTCCCGGACCGGGGCACGAACCCGTGTCCCCTGCATCGGCAGGCGGACTCCCAAACACTGCGCCACCAGGGAAGCCCCAACATAAAAAGTTTTGAAATAATAAAATATGGGAAGTGAAATCGTTAAAGATATTTTTAATGATAGATCTTTAAAATCCTATTCCCAGGTAAAGATTGTACGATATGGTTACATATCTTTCATGTACAAAAAAATTACACAGATACTCAAATATTTTTTACTCTATAATTTGCAGTGTTGAGAAAAGCATCTTTTATGTTTTTGGGAAAGATATTTTATTTGAAGGGTCCAAAAGTGTATATACTTGGGATCATGTAACTTTTGGGAACTTGACCTTGATTCAGTCTCTTTGAATATTTCCATGGATTAGAGTGTATGGGTCATATGTGAGTGTGGCTCATGCCTTCTGCTCCACAGAGCAACATATGAGAGGAAATGTCATTTAGGAGAAAAATAATGTTTACATTTTTCTCTGGCTTTTTTTCGATAATATTTGTGCCCTGATTCTCCTGATTTTTTCCCAAAACCTGGGAACTAGATAGAAAGTCTTTTTTTAAAAAAAATTCAACCTTGTTTTTATTTTTTCTGAACTGAATTTCAAGGTCATGCTGACATTTTCCAAAGAGAAGCAAACAGAACTTGCACAGGGCATTTCTTTCTCTCTTGCCCAGCAATCTCCATAACAACAACAAAAGAAGACATTAGACTTTCTAAACTCGCAAGTACAAATATTGGCAGTTTTCAGTGTTGTTTTTTTCTTCTCTGCATCTCAAGCTTAATGAGGGTCAACAGTAGTGAGTTCATGAGCTTCTCCAAGTGAGCCTAGAGGGCCGAGCTTATCCCTGATGAGCTGTTCTCTGAAGCGCTGGTGTTTACCAAATGTGTCAGATGGATAATGTTCATTAATGAACCTGAATATCTCAAAGCAGAGCAATTCTTCCAAATATTATGAAGCTTTAATGACACTTGTATTAAGACCACCAAAGAATACCAGCAGCTAATAAATACACATTTCTAAATGTAACATTAGTAAATGTTTGAGTGTAGCAAAATCCTAAAACTGGTAGATGAAAGTGTGCTTACTTTGCCTCCTGAGGACCTCAGAAATGAATAAGAGATGAGCAAGACAGCCCCGAATGCAGCACTGAGACTGGGAGAAAATGGGGCAGCTATGGCATTTCCAGTGATTTGCATTTAATATGTAGAAAAGGGAGCAAGAAATGAACTTAGATATAGAAGTATAGAAGGGAGCAGAGACAATAAAAAGGGATAAGAATATATCAAATTATATTCTTTCATGAGAAAGAAAATGAATTCCTGTATAGTCTCCCAAGAATCATCATAAAAATGTCATTGAAGTGCCATTGTCCGGCCCAGATTCTATTGACCTCCTTACACCAAAGCATTGCCCTGGGACTGCCTGTCTGCTTGCGACATTGCTTTCTTCTTCCTGCACAACTCCATGGTTTTGTTAATCACTGAGTGTTGAAGTCAGTCCTTTACTAACTTTATCGAGACAGAGAAAGTACATTCAACTTTTCTACGGATCTCCGTGGAATTCCACAGGCAGCTTTCATATCCTTGAGCCTGTGTTGTCATGCTTCAGTTGAGTATGATGGTTTCTTTTTTATTATTAAGTAACCAACACGATATGACTTGGAATCTATGTCTGTTCTTTTATTCCCACAACAATTCTTACTGTAAAAATACTAAAAAATAATAAATCTAATTTCTGCTTTGCCATAAAAGGAATCATGAAATGTTTTCTGAAGGTAAGAAGGGACATGACTATTAATAATGTGTAAGATAGATTTCATAATCTTCTTCCCATTTTACTTATCCTCTTTGAAATAAGATCCATTGTACTTATCTTTCATTCATTCAATAAGTATTTATCGAGTGCCTATTCAACAGAGTAATGTGTGGTTGACTTGTAAATTATTTATAGTAAACTTTTATTATAGACCACAAAAAGCAGTCAAACAGCAATTGCACATTCTAAAATTTAACTTCTCTTAGAAAATCAAATTACTATCCACCCAACATAGTGTGGCTTTTACATATAATTGTGTGTGTAATGTTTTCTAAAATGAGACAAACTACGTGTTTCTTAAAAATGAGATAACTTTCTTTCTTCCCTCCTTCCCTGTCTCTCTCTTTATTCTTTCTCTGTCATCTCTAATGAGCTTTCTTGCCCACAGATACCAGAAAACATTTATAAAACATTTCTCTTTCCTCCTTATGTTATATGAATTTGAGCTCTAGTTTTTACTTCTATGAATATCTAGGTAGTTACTGATTGAAATACACTCAATACAAATGCTACTTACAGAATGTAGTTGATCTAGACCCTCCAACCCCTGCAACCCACCATTCTACTCCCATCAAAGTGTGTCCTAATCAAGAAAATCTCCTCTGAGTCTTTAATGTGCTACCACTAAAGACTATAATTATACATTTAAAGTTTATGGAAACAAAGATTAATTAGCCAAATAGTCTATTATACTGCTCCGCACATTTCCAATCTTAAAGGCAGCTAAAGATAACTAACAGCTATTTTTATTATGCCTTTAGTAAATAAAAATAAACCTAAATTTTACCCACCATGATTTTGCAGTAATAATTACATTCAATAAACATTTTTTACTTAGCAAAGAATACTAACTAAGGTTATGACTTGGGAGTAGATTTAAAGACATAAACACTGTTTATGGATACACATTTTGTTCTTTCTTGTTATCCTTGCTTCTAAATGTAATACCATCCCCACTAGTTAAGATTCCAATTTTTGAGCTCTCAGAGAAATGATTTAAATCATGGTAACTTACATCTAACTTAAAGTATTTATCCTGAAGTTTTAAAACATTTATTTACTAAAAAGAACAAAAAATTATTTACTGCCTCAGTGAACAGAAATATGAGTCCTAAAATCCATTGTCAAATATTCTATAACTCCATTTCTAAACCCTATTTTCAGTAATGTGGCAAAACATTGCCTCTAACATAACATTTCTCACAACCATCTTCATTAAGTTATACTTTTTTTCAACTTAAAAAATCTAGGTCAGTGCTTCCCTGGTGACGCAGTGGCTGAGAGTCTGCCTGCCGATGCAGGGGACATGGGTTCGTGCCCCGGTCTGGGAAGATCCCACATGCCGCGGAGCGGCTGGGCCCGTGAGCCATGGCCGCTGAGTCTGCGCGTCCGGAGCCTGTGCTCCGCAACGGGAGAGGCCACAACAGTGAGAGGCCCATGTACCGCAAAAAAAAAAAAAAAAAAAAAATCTAGGGCAGGGTGAAATTTTTCCTTGCTCCCCGCTGCCATGCTTGTAGCTACCATTTTCTCCTGGTGGAGCCCTTCTTTCTGTCACTATCAGAACCTTCCATGTTTATACTGACGCCTCTTTAACATCCCACACTCTCAAGTTATTAGTGTCATCTCCTCAAATGATCTCTTATCTCCAGTCACTCACCCACTGGCAAAAAAAACCCATCTCACAACTGCAACAATAGAAATAACTTATTTGCCAATTTCTTGCCTTGAAATTCTTTTTCTGAGGACTCGTTTTTATATTCTTTAGCTATTTACCACTGAACTTTTGTCTTAGAAGGCCTTTGATTTTCATCTTTTCACTATTCCCCTTGATTATCTTGATTTCTCACATCCATCTTGATTTCATGTCCCTTCCTTTCTGGTCTGAGCCATGTTCTCTGTCACATTTGCTATTTACTTATGACCAATAAGGACTGATTCACTGTTTCACTCTTCTGCCATTCACAACCAGGTAACCCAACATTTGGTATTCTCTCCTGTCTGCTTGCTTTGCTCTGCAGTACTCAACTCCCAAGTGTGTCTAATACAATTATGTATAATACTTTGTTTATACTCAAGACATTCTGATTTCAGCTTCAGGTCTGCTCTTTATGGAGTTTCTCTTGCCTTCCCACTTTTAAAATTCTTAGATTCCTACTTTAAAGATTCCTATTCAGAGAGTGATGAAAGTTGATCCAGTAGGATTTTTCAATTTCCCAATACCATAAAAGGTAGCACTAGCTAGCCCTTCACTAAAATCCATTTTCTTTTTTTCAGGACACAGCTAGGATCTATTCAATATTTTCTACCTTCTTTTGCAGTTAGCTGTATCCTTGTCATTGAATTCGAGGCAATGGAATATGAATGAAAGCAATATGTGTTATTTCTGTGTAAAGGCTTTTAAAAAAGAAAGAGAGCAGATTATGCCACCCCAAAATGCACCATTTGGCTTGTGAACTGAAGGCAATCCAGACCCAGCACACTCAGGATAATCTTCTTACCTCCCCTTAACTGCCTAAAATAATTTAGTAAAGGGGCCTGTACCAGGAAAAGTGGTTAGAGCACAGATATCTTTTTAACCTGAAAGACTTACCTGCATGGCAAAGCAAGCATTTATTTACCAAATATTTGCTTTTCTCATCTTCCTGTGAATTTTCTCCTTCTCGTTTGAAACCCCAGACCCCATCTATTTTCTTAGCTCAGGATGGTATATAAACCTCAACTGCCTGACTATCTTTGAGTCTCATATTTTTATGGGACTGCCGTACGTACAAACTTAAATTTGTGTTTCTCCCGTTAGTCTGCTTTATATCAATTTAATTATCAGACCAAGAAGAACCTAGAAAGGCAGAAGAAAAATTATTTTTCCTCCCCTGCGCAGGTATGCAGGCTGCACCTTCCTTTCCCCTTCTAAAGACAGATGCAAATGACAATGAGGTCTTAAGGGCTGGTAGATCCATTAGATGGAAAGATACTATATCCCCGAGTCTCTACATGCAAGGTATACACCTGCTTTGAACTTTTATGTGTATGATAGATTATCTTCTTTTATGTGTGTACCATTATATTTTTCTGCCTATTTTCTGACTATTAGCAAAACCCTAAGTAATATCTCATTTATTAACAACATATTGAAAGAAAAAAAAAAGGGTGTCTCAAAAACTTTTTAAATTTTCATTTTGTACTTTAGTCATTTGTGTACTTGTAAAAATTTCTCCTACTAGATTTTAAGTTTCTTGGTTAAAAATAGCTCCTTGGACTGTATCCGTTTCATTTCTAATAAATGGTGATATATTTATACTGTTCAATTAGAAAGAAAGAATATTATGTTCTATAAAAATTGTATGCAAATCCCTTAAGATTACATGTTAAGAACTGGCACAACCTTCATTTTAAACGTTCAATGAGAAATGTGCAATAAGGGACTTCCCTGGTGGCGCAGTGGTTAAGAATCCACCTGCCGATGCAGGGAACACGGGTTCGAGCCCCGGTCTGGGAAGATCCCTCATATCGCGGAGCAACTAAGTCCGTGCGCCACAACTGCTGAGCCCGCGCTCTATAGCCTGTGAGCCACAACTACTGAAGCCCGCGAGCCTAGAACCCGTGCTCCACAACAAGAGAAGCCACTGCAATGGGAAGCCCGCGCACCGCAACAAAGAGTAGCCCCTGCTCACCGCAACTAGAGAAAGCCTGCTCGCAGCAAAGGAGACCCAACGCAGCAAAAAATAAATAAATAAAATAAATAAATTTATTTTAAAAATGTGCAATAAATTATTTTAGCCTAAGGTAGTATCCATGAAGGGTATCAGATCCAAAAACTGTATACCTGGAAAGTGCTTTATTTTGTCATTTACTCTTTGTCATCTGTCCTAATTATCGTGATTTTAATAGCTACTTACCATTCTTAAAAATCATTAGGAATAATTTTATATCGGCATTGGCTAGGTTTCTATCTATAGCGCTGATCCAATTAGGAATTATAATAAACTCCAACAGGCTATTATACTTTATAGAAATCCTGCAGCAAGGCACCTGGGTTTTTGGTTTATATATAACCTTGCACTCTATTTTTTTGGTAAATGAATTCACTTGGGCTATGTATCATTAAGGATCTTGTTTATGAGGGGTTTAGAAAGAAATAGTCAACATAGAGTAGCAGTGGCAGGTAATGAAACAAGTCATGAAGCATATGACAACACAGCCTTGAGAACCAGCTTATGGATGATCTGCTATCTGTGAACCCTCTCATCTAATATTTGTAAACACATAGCTGGCAAATCTTCCTGCATTTTTCAGAGCTTTTATTGATTTACGTAGGAATAACAAATAGGACCCATGGCAGGCATTCTCCTAAAATGATGTCGATATCATAAGGGAATAAAAAGTGTCTCTTGTTTGGTCTCATTTGGGGCACAATACCCTTAGGGTATAAAGAATTAAGTGCCTCTAAAACAAGCCTCTATTGACCACACTGGAAATAGGAGGAAGACTACTTCTAGTAACGAAATCATCCTGGAGAATTTGAGATTAACAGCCCATTGACCTGCTATTAAAGTCCACTGCTGGGAATTTCTTAGAGAAATGAAGTTGCATTGTATGAGAAGTTAGCAATGACACCACGAAGGGAACTTGGCAATGGGAGTGGCAGAGAGGAGACGATTCTTATCAAAAGCCAGGCTATTAAAGAAATGAAATTGGAGCTACACGAAACTGAAGCTACACAAGTGAGGGGTAATGGGGCAGAACCAGGTGCCATCAGCGTTGAGTTTCAGGCAGTTCCCCTCGCATTTTACCTGTATTCGCAGAATGTTGAGCCAAGTGTCAGCTTGCACTTAGAATGCAGTTGATCACAGTGCTAGGGAAAGTCAAACTGACAGTTAAGAGGAAGCAAAAGTTTCAGGGTCATGTCTCAGCTGGGTTTTAATTTATTCTCATTAGATACACTAATACAGCAGAGCATATAGTGGTGGTATTTATTTTCATTCTTTCCTTTTTTTTTTAAGACCATGAATCATGAATATTAATACAGTTCTGTTGCCACAGAGTTTACAGGATGGTGGCATACGGGGGACGTGGGCTGCCATATTATCATGTTTTTGGATTTGTTTAAAGAAGGTTCCTGATACAGTTCTCCGAATGCAGCCGGGTGAGCAACCCTGCTCTCCTTGTGTTACATAATATCCCATCTGTGCTCAGGGGGTGTGGCTGGATGAGAATGCCATCGGCTGATGCTTCGGACTTAGTGATGTTCTTTCAGAGCTGGAGCAATAAACATTAAGGGATGTTAACTGTATTCTTTGCAGGGGTGCAATAAACATTAGGGGCCCTCTTGTACCCTTTCCCAAAATGTCCTCCAAGTCCAATCTGGGGAGTGTTTTGTTAGCCAGTTCTAATTTCAGATCCTTCCTCCCATTCCATGGGTTTTGAAATTGATGAACTAGACAAACACACAGGCATTAAATTAATAGGCATATCTCCACATAACCAGTTTCTGGAAAGATACAGCAGTTCCTATTACTCACCTGACTCATCAGGACCCTAATAGAACAAAATGAGGTGAGCTCAGTGATCTGATTGATTTTCCTAGGGTGACAACTTTTGATAAACTGTAGCTACCAGTCACTGAGCTTCAGGGGCAAATGTTTACATGGTACCTAGAGATGATCCATGGGACAAAGGGTTCAGTTGCCTTGGAGACTGAGAAGATTGTGAGATTTCAAATTGAATCGAGCATGAAGTGATAACTCGTGATAATCCACGACTCTGTATTTCATCTACATATCTCTGCTTCTGCTTTTTTTTCTCTTTTTGATGAAACTGTATGCTAAAATAACAAATCTTCCCCATCTGTAGAGAAACCCACTTTATCATTGGTAACATCAGATGGTCAACATGCTATCAAGGAAGAAAGACAGTCGTTTTAAGATTTTTTTTTTAAGATCTGCTCCTGACACATTCATATCGGTGAGTCATTAGATTTAGTGGTTTTGCTGGAATTAATAATACACTTGTTTTACTCATTTTGTTGTACTAATTTTACTGTCTTTGCTATCATTCTGTGTGTCTCAGGTGTTCTTCTCTTTGCTATCATTCTGTGTGTCTCAGGTGTCAGGCCTATGAACTGGTGTGTGGTAGCATAGCATTTAAAGTGAGAATCCTGTCATTTCTTCTATTGTCTATTTTGCCATAGTTCCTCATAGATGTGATATTTAGCTAAGATAAATTTAGCACATAGAAAATTTATAGAGGCATCGTCACCAGGATCAGACATTATTTGCCATGCAGAAGCTTTCCAATTTGGGGCTCTAAATAAGGAAAATTAAATGAACATAAATACAATTAGATGTTATATTCTGAAGAGTTTAAATAATCTTAATACTTTACTAATTTAAATGCTAGTCTTTATTCCAGGTTGGAAAGTTTTGGTGTCTTTTTATTTAAGTGGAACTGTCACTTGCTACCAAAAATAGGAAATGAGCATGTGAGTAGATCAGAGCAAAGAAAGAAAGAAATTCCTGTTGATTATTTTATTTAACACTGTGGTTTCTCGCACAAAGACATTTAATTTCAAAGTATTTGACTTGGCCACAGCTGTAATTGTGTATACTATCCATCATCTTTTAACTGGAATTATCTTTCATCTTTGGTTACGTTTATCTGAGGATCCCTTCAGAAAGCCCACCAGAAGCACAAATTCCAATTTGTTCTCTCAGCTTGACTAATGATGAAAAGTATCAGAAACGACTATTATGTGTTTATAAATCACCTCTTTTATCCTGATGCGGTTCCGGGATTTTTATACTGTTAAGTATTGTCTCTCTGTGCAATAGAAATGCAAAAATAACAGCAACAAATTTCAGCATAAACAATGGCACAAAGTAAAAAGGAACAAAAGGTCTTTAAAGGAAGCATCACAAAAGCAAAGTATGAAAAGAGAATAGCATAAAATATCGATGAGAAAATATATTTCCCCAAGATAAAAAAAAAAAAAAAAAAAAAAAACTGAGTCAAAAATAGTCCCCATCCCCTTAGCATCTAACAGTTCTATTCGGAAAAGCATAGAATCTGTGGCACAAAAGCAAATATATCTTAACTGGGCCCACTTTCATCCTCCTGCTACCATTTCTTTTTAGTCACATTGAATTTGTCTAAGCACATTTGTTTACATTCCTTTGCTATCACATTAGCATTTATTTAATTTTATAAAGTAAGAAATATGGCCGGTTTAAAACGTGGAAGACACAGTGGCCAGGAAACTTGAGGCCAGCTTGTGGAATGAAACAATAAACACACACTTCTCGCTGTGAAGTATAACGCTTAGATCATAATGGGCTACCAAACAGCCTCGATTAATTAAATCATTCATCCAACAATTATTTATTGAGCACCTGCTGTGTGTCAGGCAATCTGCTACGAATTCACAATGAAAAGTGCACAGGGCAGAGCTCCAGCTTGCTTTTCTTCCAGCCTTTATCTATCGTGGCTGCTTGCTGCCACCTCCACTGACCTCTCCTCTGCATAGGTTTTCCCCATCCCAGCTCCCCCTCTTTCCTGAGCTCTGAGCTTCCATAAATAGGGACAGTCTACGACCTCCATGATCCATCAACACGATGTTTCCCACAGCCTCTGAGGCTCAATATTGAAGCACTGAGCGTCTCACTGATGTTCGTGGGGCTCCTGCATTGTTTCCTGTATCCCCTTATTGTCAACTGGACATGAGACCTACGACTACAGGTAAAGAATATGGGTGCTTGGTATGCTTCAGAGGCTCCTGTAGCTGCAATTGGCCTGAGCCTCTGGACCACGCAGGGAGTACTTAGATGGGTCTACAGGACTTCCCGCAGTCAGATTTTGCCTTATGGGAACAACAGAGGCAGCCTTCTCTGCTGCCAACGCCGGACTCTCCAGTCTAGGACTGGTGTCTTTAATTCAGTCTCCTCACATCCCACCCCAAGCTGGCTACCTTCAATGTATTCAGATACAACCAACTATCCCTCTGTCTTCACTTTCTGGAAACTGTATCTCTCAGCCCCAGCACAGCACGGGAACGACCATTTATCTCTCCATCACAGCATGGGTCAATGGCATCTCCTCTCTCATCTTGTGTATTGATCCTAATTTCTCTGTCTTTAAGATGGGAGTAATACTTGGCATAGCTTACTTTTCACATATTACACTCATAATTTTTTATTCATCTTTCCTATCCCTTTTTAAAGATGCTTGACAACATGTTTTTTCCCCAGATCATAACTCATAACCCTCCATAGTATTTCCATGTTGACTGAGTACATAAGCCTTAGTTCCAACCCAGAAGTTTCAGCTGGTTACTCTATCTAATAGCAGAGCCCCCTACAATGGACTGCAGGACTTCCCTGAGCCCTTGCTTCTTGGGAACCGAGGCGTCGGATGATGAGCTTCTGCCTAATTTTCCTCTGCTGCCGAACTTTACCTGCACAAGAGTATATCTGTGTGATCTTCCAACCTCTTTGTACCTCATCATCTCACCTTGACATCCCTGGTGCTGATCATGGGCTGACGTTTGCCAGGCTTCAGACAGAGAGTCCAGAGATGTTCTCTCTTGATCTAATTTGCAGACCGGCTCTACTCCCCAGGACAGTCACTAATCGACCCATCCACTAAGTCTTTTTTTGACCCAATGTGTGGGTCTTGTTTTTGGTCCCAGCTACTTCCTTTTTTCTACTTTCTTGATAGCGGATAACCCAACCTTGTCCAAATCCTAAAACACACGCTTCTAAGCTGCATAATTTTTATCATCCCCTCCACTTATATAGAGTTGCATCAGTTAGGATGCTTTCATCAGCAAAGAGTAAACTGTGACTCAGCTGGCTTAAAGAAGGAACATTTATTGCTTCACATAACATGAGTCTGGAGTAGGATCGTTCTAGGTTTGTTGAATTCGGCAGTTCAATGTTGTCATCAAGAAACTGCATACTTTCCACCTTTCTCTTCTCCCTCTATAGCACGTGGGCTGGTCCTCATGGGGTGGGTTGCAAGTTGGCTGTCTCCGTTTCAGGTATCAGTGACAGCAGAGGCATAATTAACATTAATGGAATGTTAATGCCATCACATACATTTTCATCCACGAGGAAAACCAGTCCCAGCAGTTCCTCAGAAGGTATCTGCTAGAAACTCATTGCTTAGAATTGCTTCTTACATCCACGCTTAAATCAGTTGTTGGTAAAGGGAATGGTGTGGTGATTGATTGGCTTTGATCGGTCATAATTCAACCAGTAGGTCTAGGGAGGAAATGAGCCTCCCCCAGAGCACGATGAGGCCCAATGAGGAACAAAACTTCTGTTATCAAGAAGGAAGGGGAGGGGGCTTCCCTGGTGGCGCAGTGGTTGAGAGTCCGCCTGCCGATGCAGGGGACACGGGTTCCTGCCCGGTCCGGGAAGATCCCACATGCCGCGGAGCACCTGGGCCCGTGAGCCATGGCCGCTGAGCCTGCGCGTCCGGAGCCTGTGCTCTGCAACGGGAGAGGCCACAGCAGTGAAAGGCCCGCATACCGCAAAAAAAAAAAAGAAGGAAGGGGAGTCATGCCTGTTGGATAAGCAGCCGTGTAAGCTGGCCATATATGTTACATCTACTTCCTCACTGCCCAGAGGTACAGGCAGGGTCCGTTCATGCCAGCACTTGCTAACGTGGCTGCCCTTTGACACCACCCCACGACGTGCTAGTAATCCTTCCCCTGCAGTCCTCTCTCAGAGCCTGGGGAGGAAGGCGCAGGCGGTTATTCTGGGTGGGAGCAAGTTTCCTGCTTCCTTATAATAACTGTATTGTTGAACACAGCAAAAGGACCGTTCCCTTTCTTAAAGTATTTCATTTCTGTACAGTGATGAGGGAAGAAAGAGGTTTATAATGATTCTGTGGATAGTCTGGTGAGTGAAGCACGGAAGGAGGAGAAGGGTGAGAAAATAAACAATAAATAACTCAATATTTTGGTGTTATCTCCAGCTTCTAGTACCAGGCCTGGGACTTACTGAAGGCTTGAGAAATACTTATGGTAGAAATAAAGTGAACTCTACAGAATTCCAAAGCAGGCTCTCACCATTTTAAAATTAAATTAAGTAATCCAGATTTGATGGAGTTTTAAGCACTAGAGTTACTGAAATTCACAACTACTCATAAATAGAGTTGATTGATATTAAATGGGGGTGATTCCTTCTGAGCCATTTGGACACCTGTGTTCACCTATAGCCACTGTTTCCCTTTAGAAGGGATCCTAGGAATTAGAAGATTTTGAGATAAGCGTGGAATCAAATGATTCTGAAAGATGATTTGCTGCATTGAACTATAGGAAGTATTGATTGACTCTCCCACCCGCATGTCATATAGGGAGCAAAAGTAAGTGGGCCATCATCTCAGCACGGAGAGCATCGCCAAGTTCAGAGTAAGAGGGTGCGAAAGAGGCAGTAGATTTGGATACATAAAAACACGGCTGTTCAAGGTCAAAGCCTCATAGATGGCTGCACAATTAAAAAATTGTTTTTCCAAATAAAAGCTATATTATTTGTTTAATTTACTGATTTTTTAAAATTTACTGATATTTTTGAAAAAAATATTTACTATCTTTACATGTATGGTATGTAGTGTATGATAGTTGTGTCTAAGCCTGTATTATCAAAATCTTTAAACACTGAGGAAAATTGAGAAAATGGCACAACAAATACCTGTAGTCTCTCCATCTAGGTTTGGCAATAGTTAACATTTTGGAAAATATGTGTACATAATCACGCACACATTTGCTGTACATTTGTATGCTGCAGAATTATAATGCTCATATATTTCAACACGCTTCACCTAAGAATAAGGACATCTTTCTCCATAACCAAAATGCTATGTTCATATTTAGAAAAATCAACGATTCCCTAATGTCATCTAATATCCAAATCATATACAAATTTTCCATTTGGCCAACATAGTTTTTTTTTCCCGAGCTTGGATATGTTTACATATGGCAAATGATTACTATGCCTCTTAAGTCTGTTTAACATTTTCCTCCCCAGCTATCTTTTTATTTTTTTGTATTGTCCTTTGAAGCATCTAGCCTGAGGTTTTGTAGCATTTCTCATGTTTAAGCTTCGTCTGATTATGTCATCATATTTTTTATTTTTTCGTATTGTCCTTTGAAGCATCTAGCCTGTGGTTTTGTAGCATTTCTCATGTTTAAGCTTCGTCTGATTATGTCATCATTACGATGTTTGTTTCTTCATCTCCTGTATATCTTATTAACCAGAAGTTAAGTCTAAAGTTTTAATTAGACTCAGATTAAACATCATTGTGTATACATTATATTGCATTACTTTATGAGCTCATAATTTCAAGTTGTCACACTGTGAGTTATGCTAAGTTTGAATGTTTGGTTAAGTTACGATTTTCACATTTTCCTATTGTTAAAATATAGTTTTAAAAATTATTTCATAGAGACTATGCATTGAAAATTTTCCAGTATCTAATTTTTGTTGTTACACTTGCTTTTAAAAATTAATCCTTTTCATTTCATAACACATCACCATGAAGTTATATATATACATATGTGTGCATACATACACACACACACACATATATATATATGTGGCAAGATAAGTTGAACTTTTACATGAATAAGCTATTTCTAAAGTATGTTTAAAATGTTTTCTGTATTTTGATTCTCTAACATATTAGTGTAGTAACTTTATCTTTTAAAATAGCTCTCTTGCATTCCTGAGATTAATTTTCTTGTTCTGGAGAAAACATTAGTAGTTTTCCCAGTTTTTCATTGATTTGTGGTTATAACTTTCTAACAAGGTGTCCAAGGTGAAGTAAGTGGGACGGTGCATGGTTCAGCTATCTCATCCCAGCAGGAGGGGTTTCATTGAGAAGTAACCACACCTGCTCAATCTGTTGAAATACAAATTATAAGGAAAAAAATTGAAAAGTGAGTCGGTAGTTTAGCTGGGAAAATATATATGATTTAGATTCTAAGGGAAATTAGCTGTAACCAAGAGAAAAATAAAAATCTAAATTTCTGTATGAGAAAGTTAAAACCAAGAGAGCTGTGGGACCCTTCCTGTGAGATTTCTCCATCATTTAACTAATGTGTACACTTCTATAAAAAACTACTGCTCAAATAAATAAATTCTTAAACATTTTTACCTGTAGCTATTCAACATTCTGTTTAAATAATAAGATTTTGCCTTTTCTTTATTATCATTTGAAGGGTCTTTGTTCTCTTCTATGGAAAATGTATTATGGGCATTAGAACTACAAAATCAAAAATGCAAAATTGTGATGCTGTTAGTGAATATTCTTGATGTGCCTGGGAGATGTGAGTTGAGGATGAAAGCATCTTATTCAGAGCCAATTTTTTTTTAACTTCCTGGCTGCACAATTCAGCCTTTGCTTTAATCTTTCATCAGCTATATTTGTCATCTCTGAGGGTGAACATTATACAAAGTATAAAGTAAGAAAATATGGGTGGAAAATTTCTCTTCCCACCTTTGTCTACACGTAGTTTTTTAAGGGTTTTTTTGGACTCTTGCATAAGGTTTGGCAAGACATGAATATACTTCTCCAATTGTAATAAGGAGCCTTGCTGGATATATTTTATCCTTAGGCATGGCAGCTACTTTTCAAAACATTCCTTGTTGTTGTAGCTGTTATGACCTTTGTGACCATAAATGCTCGTTGCTTGATCCAGTTATTTCCGTGCAATTTTCTGAGGCTTCAGCACAGACATGGTAATACATTTCGCTGCAGATCAGTGGACTTTCCTGGGGCTGAAGCTTCACCTCTGGAGTGGAGGAAATATAGGTTAAGTTTGCCAATTACGACACATTTGCTGTCCGTGTCTTTTCGTTCCCTTTTATAAACATGGGGGATTTTAAGAAAAAATATTTGACATTTGACAATAAAGTTGAATAATCAAGTCTAAAATGGTATTTAAATGACGTCTAAGGCCATTTGTATCTTCATTTGTCAAACAGATAACCAAATAGTGGGAAAAAAGTGTCAGAGTAATTTTTAAATTTATATTCTCTTTAGGGTCGCTTACTCAGCAGAAACTTTCACTGCTTACAGCTTTCTCTCTGCTCTCCCTTGCTCATGCCTTCCACACAATCTATATCTTCTTTCCGTGGAGGATGTTGAGGTTATGAGGCCTTAGAGCGAGGAACCAAATGTTAATGATGTTTCCAACTGGTCAAACACTTCAAAGCACGTATTATGTTCCATGCATTATTAATGTCTAAATTACGTATAAACATCCTTAAAATCTTTCCATTTGGGTATGATTTACTTCCATAAATCTTCTTGTAGAGAAGAGAGATGGCTTTCTTTCCTTTTTCTTTTTTTCTTTTTTTCCAACAGGATTGTTCTTAGTGTGCTATGGATAGAGACATCTAGGTTTTGTAAAACGAATACAAAAGTGCTTTGTAGCAGATGGCGCTTGCTGAGTAAGATCAACCACACAACACTTAGTGACTTAAAAGAATGATTGTTTTAGTTCATGGTTGTATGGATTGGCAATCAGATCTGAACTCAGCTGGTGGTTCTGATGCTCTTGGTTCGTGTATATATCTGTACATTAGGGTAGCTGCTGTATCAGCAGAGATCTGGCTGACAGTTGGCTGGGATGCCTTGGTCCTCTTCCAGATGCCCTCCCACCATCCAGCAGGCTAACTTAAGCTTGTACCCGTGGAAGGGTTACAGTGTCCTAAGAATACAACAAAATGCATAGCCTCCTCATGACAGGTTCAGAATTTGCACATCAGTTTCACCAAAATAATGTCCAAGTCCAATTTAGATTCAAGGAGTGGAGAAATAGATTCTACCTCTTGATGGGAGGGATCACAAATAATTGTGCCATTTTGCAACCTACCACATAGTGGAAGAATGTAAAGGATTCTTTTTGTGACTGTTTTATAAAATACTTAACATATAGTGGGTTACCAGGTTCTTTTCATCATTTTTATTTCTGCAAACAAGATATTTATATGTTAAAATTCTAAAACTGAAAATACCTGCTACTTTCATAGTAATTTTAGGTTTGCAAAGTATTCTCACCTTATCGTGCACTTAAATTTCCGTAAAAAACTCACGAGGTAAGTGAGATCATTATTGTTGAAATTGAACACCATTTCACCTGCTTTTATTCTATGCTCATCAAAATTTTAGCTACCCTTTAAGAAAACATTCCCCTAACAATATCCCTTACACTTGACCCTGAAGTATTTTCTCTTACCTTAGATAGAAATAGCATCTTTAGCACAGTAGGAAAAAAAATTACTAAAACGTACATAGCTAACTTAAGCGATTAGATAATTGAATCTTACTATATACAAGAAAAATAATTAAATTTAAATATCATGAGCAGTAGTTGGCTTGCTGGTATATTTGAAAAAATTGTAGAAGACAAATTTATATAGAAATTGATCCCTTACATACAGTTTTCTAACTCTGCATCATTCTAATTCAGAAATTATTGTTTAATTGTCTTTACTACTAGATACAAAAAAGTTGTGAAATCAAGTAATGGGTCCATCAGATTCATTATAATGTCATTAACTTACCGCCAGGTGATTCATAAATGCTTTTCAATGAATAGAAATTCTCTTAATATTAAACTACACACATTAATAATCGTATAAATAATAATAACAAATAAATAAATCAAGTAATAATTACTCATTGAGATTGATTTCTAAATATTCTTTTGAAAACATTTGGTGTAAAAATAGTTTGTAAATGCCTTTTATGAAAAAAAAGCTTTCAAGATCAAAAGGTTTGGAATACGCTGCATACCATAGTATTTTGGGGGGGGGGCTTCAATTCTCATTAGTATAGCAAAGTCTTCCCAGTTTAATACAGTAGCGCCTAACTTTTTGGACCATGCTACCTTAATAATATATGGTAACATAGTTCCACTAAACACATTTTTGTAAGATAGAATTATAGAAAAAAATTTCAGAGTTATATAATACTATAGATATCAGATAAATTAACTCAATATGTTCTGAAAATGTGTGGGTGACACATATCAAATACAAATTCACTTTGAATTGCTTTATAGAAATACATATATTTTTTAGTTTTGAAAGGCCTTATTTCATCTCCTTCATTAAAGATTTTATAAACATATTTCTTAACACTGGCTTGTAAACCACATAAAAAGTTCAGAAATATCATTCCAGTATGTTTCCACTGTGATTTAAACGACAGTTGAAGTGGTTGTTAAATCTGATAAAATGAAGGTCTGCCTCTGGAAGTGGCTCATGGTTTGAAAAGCAATTCTAAAACATTTTATGAAGGCATACTAAGCACACAGATACGCTTTTAAGAGACAACTACAAATTATGTATTATTCCTGAATGTTTAGAAATTACTGTTAGACATACTTAATTGTGCAAAGATGCAAATAAAAACACATGAGTACACATTATTATGGAATTTCAGATATTATTTCTATGGTTATTTATGTGAAAAATGCTATTATAATAACTGAATTTCAATTTTAGCAGCATGGTGGTTTAACAAATATAAATTACATCTACATGTATTGTTGGAAACAATCCCACTCTTTTTGATCTTAACTTTTCAATAAATCCAATATTCTCCATCTGTCTACACTGATATGAAAGATTGGCTGAGGCTGGAATTATATTGTTATGTTTGATCCAAAGTTATATTTAGAATAATTGTGTGAATTCTTCTATTGCTATAGTTATAGTAACATATTTCCCTCTATTTCTAATGCTAGTTTTGACAGACTGTGTCACATCAAGCAGGCCGCTTTTCTTTATTATTTCTATTTGTAATGGAACTTCCAGTAAGTTGGAAGTATCACTTGAGTATTCTTTGGATTGATAAAAGAACTACCAACAAAATTTGAATATATTTGGTTTAAAAGAACCCTAACATCTAGAAAAACTGATATGTGAATTCCCATTTAATCTGTTTTCTATATATTTTAGAACATACACATATTTATTTAAAAATCTCACATGATGTTCCAAATGTTAGAAAGGATTGCTTTTCAAACACTAAAGTTCTATTTAATTACAGGATTATATTATCCTTTGGGGGAACAATAATAAAGGACATTAAAACAAGAAGTGCAAAAGTTTTTAAACTGAGGTATTTTTGTTTCCTAGTTTCTAAGTAAGGATAGTTGGAAAACTAGCTGATGTGCTGACATTCTAACACAAGGACTATGGCAGATTTTAAGCTGATCAAGACATCACCACAAATGAACTTATCTACAAAACAGAAATAGAGTTACAGATGTAGAAAACAAACTTATGGTTACCCGGGGTAAGGTGGGGGGAGGGATAAATTGAGAGATTGGGATTGACATATACACAGTACTATGTATAAAATAGGTAACTAATAAGGATCTACTGTATAGCACAGGGAACTCTACTCAATACACTGTAATGGTCTATATGGGAAAGAATCTTCAAAAAGTGGATGTATATATACTTATAACTGATTCACTTTGCTGTACACCTGAAACTAACACAACCTTGTAAATCAACTATACTCCAATAAAAATTTAAAAAAAAAGACACCACCCGACCCGGTTGTGCTAATTAGATAGACTGGTGTCAAATAGCCAAACTGATGAATTTATATGTGATGTGGAAGTAAAATAGATTTGTTTCAGGCAGCGCTCTGTGTGAAACATTACTTCCTAAATCTGTTACTCTGAGTATCAGAATCTTGACTGCAAACTGCCACTTTGGTCCTCCTGGTTTACATTCATTTACTTAATTAACAGCATCTTAAAGTTTCCTTCCTTCCTTCTCCCTTCTCCCTCCCTCCTTTTTTCCTTTCAACTTACGACTTCACAAGGAGAGGAAAAGTATCAGCAGAAGAAGTAAACATTCATTACGGAAACAGTAATTCACAGTGAACTCTAATAAGAGCAAACATATGATGATCTACTTAAAATAATATGTAGCATAGTGAAAAATAATATTCAATGGAATCAAGAGCAATGTAAGTTAAATATTATCTACACAGTATTCATTGATAACTTGGGGCAGATATTTCAGCCTATTTTAGTACATTTTTACCTTTACAAGAAAGAAAGAAATTTAAATGTTTGAACTGGCAAAGCTCATATGTCAGTCTGAAAGAAAGTATAATTGTTGGCCCACAGTAAAGAAGGCCTTTATCCATAATAAAAGAAAAACTCAGTTTTTGGCAAATTGGTGAGATTCATTTGGGAGTGAAAGTCAGAAACCTGCTTCTGTACATTTTACCTAATCTGTTCCCTAACAATATCTCTACGTAGGCAAATTAATGATCAAACTTTCTGTGAATATTTCAGATTATATAGACTAGGTACCATTAAATCATATAATTCACAATTCTACTTAAAAGGAAGAAAAATCATGCTTCTCTGTTCTTTTTCCTCTGCTCACTCTGCCACACCCATCTTGCTAATTAAGTTCCTCAACCTTCAAGATAATTGCACTAATGATAGTGCAAATTTTTTTTTTTCTGGAAGAAATAAGTTAGAGGATACATTTACGTCATATTAAATGAAAACAGCACTTGAGAGAATAACCTTGAAAAGCACCATAATATTTGCTCTTGCTACAGAATAAGGTCGTTTGGAGAAAGAGATGGATGCAGTGGCTAGAAAGAAGAAAGTCAAAGTGTTGGTAACTACCGATAGCCCTTGAATTTTTGCCTATGTCTCTAATTAATTACATACAAGCTGATAAAGACCACATGCTTAAATGTCTTAGGTTTTGAGATTTTTCTGTGGGAAAATAATACACAAATTTAGTTACTTTTATTTATGTACTAAAAATATTTAAGATTTTATAGAAGGTTACCCTAATCTGAAGATTAAATAAACCTTTTGAAAACAAAGCAAAGTAAAGCTCATATGTAATAAGGAAGTGTAGCTGATTTCTCACATAGATTATTTTATTCAAATAGGACTGTCCACATTCAGGAAGAAAATAAAAATCTGAACAAACTTTAGGACTCCAAGTTATTTATTTCAGTAAATCAACAAGAAACATTGTGTAGTTGACTATTCTCATTACTAGATTTTCATTAGATGTTTTAACCTAAAATGATTTGATGTTGAACTATAATGGATATGTGATATACTTCAAAAGAAATATCGCTGTCTCAGTATAAAATGATCATAAATTGAATTGAAATAGGTCCATTCTTTAAAACACTTAGCAT
This sequence comes from Phocoena phocoena, assembly GCF_963924675.1. Classification (NCBI taxonomy): domain Eukaryota; kingdom Metazoa; phylum Chordata; class Mammalia; order Artiodactyla; family Phocoenidae; genus Phocoena; species Phocoena phocoena. The sequence goes on along the minus strand of NC_089230.1, from coordinate 64,957,242 downwards.
TGTCTCTCCAGTAATTAACAAAATGGTAATAAAATAATAATCTTTAAGGCCTCTGTCTCACATTTAGACAGAAGTCTACAACAGTCTTTTTTCTGCTCAGTGGTAACAAGTTAACCACCAGCCCCTAATCTGTCCATCTAATCTTTCACCCTGTGGAGACTCACCCGCAATATGGCAGCAGACAGGCTAATACTAAGCCGCCAAAAACGCAAAATTAAACAAACCAAAGATTTAAATCTGTGACCTATGAAGTTGATATTAGCAAACTACCGTAAAAATAACCCTACTAGCTTGGAGTAAAGGACAACTGGTGTCATTGTCCCTTTTCTTCCCTTGTTGCCCTTGTGTTCCCATCCATCCAATCCTCTACCCTCCACCAGATGCCACATCTAGTATTTCTGGAGACTCTGAGATTCATCAAGTTTCAATGATTTCTGCAATTAAGGATGTCTTCAAATTTGTTATAGTTTTATCTGACTACATATTCTGGAAGATTCTGAAGACAGTATTTTGCGGTCGGTTGGTTAATTGGGAAAACAGCAGATACCACAGAACTGTTTCATGCCTCTCCAAATGGCAGCCTTCCAGAAGTACTGTGAGGGGTTTTATGACCCCTAATAAATCAAGATTACCAAATAAAGTTAAGCATTTGTCTTCAAACTGGTTCTAAAAACATTTTCAAATATCATACTCTACATCGAATATTAGTTTGGAAAGAAAACAAATGAAGGAATACATATCCTATGTCTAAATATTTTAAAATTGTAAATCAAAGTAAAGAGTGTTTTATCCTCCTATCTTGACAAATATACCTTCAAATTGATAATATCAAAAAAATTGGTTTAGCTATGATATTTATATAACAGCATGCCAACAAATGCCAACAAATATAAAGACAATTGAACTCACATCCACAGCTCAATTATCCTGCCCTCTGAAGTACTGTCCATCTCTAAATTGAGCCACAAACCTTCACTAAATCCAAACGTGGTTACCTCTTGATTGGAAGAAATAGGGAAAAAGAAGTGAAGCAGTGTAACCCTGGAGCCTGAAAGATGTTAGTCACCAGAGAGCATGTGTAGGTAGGGTCCCAGGCTGTGCTGTGTGCTGGTGCTGACTGCTCGATCCTGAGTGAGAGGGACGTCTATAGTCCTCAATACATTTTTTTCCCCTGGGTTTGTGATCCCTGAGACTCTCTAAAGCAGTGGTCCCCAATCTTTTTGGCACCAGGGACCTTTTTTGTGGAAGACAATTTTTCCACAGACGGGAGGTGTGGGGTGGCACAGGCAGTAATGCGAGCGATGGAGAGCGGCAGATGAAGCTTCCCTCGCTTGCCCACCACTCGCCTCCTGCTGTGCGGCCCGGTTCCTAACAGGTCACTGACCAGCAGTCCGAGGTCCAGGGGTGGGCGAACCCTGCTCTAAAGCACAGGATGGCAAGGGATTCCCTTGCTTGGGTCTTTAGTTATACTGTATCAGTACATAATTCTATGACAATTGAAATGGCTTTCTAAGGCAAATGCAAACAGTGTACAGAAGCAGTGTCATAAATGTGAATACAGGTATCTAGGTATATACATGAACATATATATCTGTATATATGAAGTCTATTTGTACTTATTTATCAAAATGTGTTTCTTTTTAAAAAAGTATTGCTTTAGGATTAAGAGAGAAAACTACCTGGAAAATCAGAAATCATTGAGCATCTTCCTTGGGAAGAAATGGTAAGAATAAGAAAGGAGTTGGGATTAAGAGAAGAAAATGCTTCTCGTTGCAATTATACACTAATATAAAAGATACGGTAATAGAGCATTTGAACCGTGAGTTTAAAGGCAATACCAACAATTCCACTAAATTTATACTCATTTACCTTCTTCTTTTTTACTTTTTAAAATTTATTTTATTGAAGTATAGTTGATTTGCAATGTTGTACTAATTTCTGCTGTACAGCAAAGTGATCATTTATACATATATATATATATACATTCTTTTTCATATTATTTTCCATTATGGTTTATCACAGGATATTGAATATATAGTTCTGTGTGTTATACAGTAGGACCTTGTTTATTCATTTAATATCTCATTTACCTTTTTCTTAAGCAGATTTGTACAAGTATATAAGTATTTTACTCCTCAATTTTTGTTATACAAGAAATAACTATGATTGGAAACATAGGGAAGATGCTCAGAAGCATTTCTGTTTGAAATCTGATAGGAATATATAGGTCTTGGTTTTTAACGCTTATGGTATTTATCACATATGCATTTATACCAACAGTATATGTACACGTGTAGGAAATACTTGAAGAGGAAACTTCTTCAAGAACGTCTCAGCTCCCTCCTCAGCAGAACCATGACAGTCTCTTATCACCATCAATGGTCCTGGTCAAAGCAGAAGGTGGCATCCTTGTGGGAGTAATGCAAGCTCATAACATTTTAGCAGACAAATCAGATGCAAAATCTGCCTAAGAACTTGTCAGGAATTTACAGGTAGGGGTCAGAAAAAATTAAGGACCTATTCTCTGAACCTGGCAATGCAGCTTTGCAGGGGAAAGGAAGCTTGAGGAAGGAGTTAAGTGAGAGATAGTCATGGGAAATGGCAAACCAGCTGAAATAAATGAGTTAGTGAATTAACCTTTTAAAAAATTCTGTAATCCAAGCTGTATTTTTTTTTTTTTTACCTCTAGGTTTATTCAGTCTGAAAGCATCCCGAGATCTTTTGGGGATGGTCGTTTTGGGCAATATTTGCATACTTATGCAGCATCACAGTTAAAAAATAATTGTTATATTGGGGAAATAATAATGTTATACTGGGGAAAGCTAAGCATTCAAATAGGTGATCAGGGATTAGCTGCCTTCTGATTATAAAGAGGGCTCTTAGAGCTTAATCCCCAGGAGCTATTTGCGCCAGCATTTTTAATGGCCCTTAATAGTTGAAGCCTGCATAAAACACATATGCATGTATTTATATTTATATTGATACATACTTTATGTATCAGTTTCTATTCCCTAGCTGGAACTTGTGCTGTGAATTACGATAGTACTCTTTTGTCTAAAATGTAGTTATCTAATTATGTGTTCTGGGAGATGGCAGAGCTAGACTCATAGAGCACAAATTCACAAGCATTTAATTTTTGTTTTTAATAAGGGACTATGAGAAAAGGGATCTTTCTCCCTCTGGAGGGGGTGTACAGTACCCACGCTTAAGTGGTACTCTCAGAATTGGAATTTTCCTTGCCTGTTCCTCTGGACTTCTCATTAAGTGTTTCTAGTACTCCAGGACTGTTTCTAGCCCTCCCTCGGGTAGGACCCTTAAAGGAATCCTGTTAGTAAACCACAGGCTAAGAAGTCATGCAATGTGAACCTAAAGTAACTATGGAACATCAAATAATGCTAGCAAGATGTGGTCTTTAATTTTTTTGAGGGTGATACAAACCCCTATGAAGTCTCTTTTTCAGGTTCAGTAAGCTAGTAATATTGTGAGTCCTCACGATTCAGCCCAATAATCTGGTTAGGATCAAAGGAGCTGTTGGAAGCTTGTGTGATTGGCCAGTAACCAGAAAAAGGGTGAAAATGGGCCTGGATGGGAGTGGGTCAGCCCCCCTCCAACGTGCACAGGCCTTAAAAGATTTGAACCGCACAGTCATCCGTACTTTACACAGCCGAGTGTTACATGTCTCTTTTGATAATGAAGGCTCGGTTAAAACTACGTTTTGGCACTCTGAGAGACGAATATAAACCTATTTAAACTTGGTGTATCTAACACTCAATGTCACGTTTTACCCATTGGCACGCATTTATCACTGTTTCCTAGTCAACAACTTGTAACTCACCGGTTACTTTGACTGACAGCAGCCTTTGGCATTACTTAGCGCTCATGTACTGTATTGTGTGGAGTCAAACTTCCATGGTAATTGGCTTCAACCACAACAATAATAATAGAAATAATTATTCCAGAGTTAATTTAAAGGAGCCAAAAGAAGTAAGTCAAATACAAGCACAATAAATTATGGGAATTTCTCATTTAAGTAAGAGGTTTAATAGCTTTCTCTAGGTACTGAGATCGTTCAATTGAACATCTGCTTTCCAGCTGTGCATATTGATATATTACCAGGTTTTTATTCCCCTCTACCCTAAACGTATCCATAAGTTTTTAGGAGTTTCACTACCTGACTTTTTGACAAAGGCTTGATTGTGAAAGATATAAAAATGTCAAAAATTCTGGAGGACATATTATGCCCTAGGTATTATTTTTCAATTGGCTCCAAAGACAGATGTCCATGAACAATTAAACCATTCTCCAGTCACACCTTGTTCCATCTGGGATCAGAGAATTAAAAGGAAATAAGCCCTCATCATTTACTTATTGCTGGAGTTCCTATAGTTTCCTGACTGTTATTAGAGTTTTATTAAATAATTCTATCAATGCAAAAGATATATTGTACATTGCTCGAACTTCTGAAATTGGCTTTTTGATATTAAATTTAGTATTTCTTTAGTATTTTAGTATTTAGTATTTCTTTAGTAATTTAGTATTACTAAGCAACTACTTTCCGAGAAAGTCCATTAGATGGAGATTAGGTTATCTTAAATTTGTTAAATCCCAAGTCAAGCCTTAGAGAGTTTAGTCATAAAGTACCACACTGAAACAATCTGTACTAAAAAAATGTGAGCCTTGCTAATCAAAGTGGATGTAATCCAATATCTTGTCTAATAGGGCAACATGGAATGTGGTCTCCCCTCTCAACAACAGCAAAAATCCCAGATAAGATGTTACCTTCTTCCAATCAGCCTTTATTGTTACTGTCACCATAGCAACTAAAGAGCATGGAGTTGCAACCTAAACAAGGGACCAAATAACATAAGCTTATGAGCCACTGCATTATCAGCGTTCATAAGATACTAATTCAAAAAACGCTCAAGTCATACCCACAAAGGACAAGTCGTTTTTCTCTTTCCCTGACCCAAAGTATGGTTAATAAAAGTATTTCACCAAGTTCTGGGCTTTATGGATAAAACAGCTTAAGAAGTGGGATGATGTAACCTGTGGGGACCATGTACTCATCTCAGTCCCAGGACTCACTTCACAATGGCAATCTTTTGGCTAGCAAAGTAATATCAAACTGGACTTGAGATTTATTGATTGATTGGTTTAATTTTATTAAATGACCCTAAAGAAACACAGGTTGCTTTTTTTTCCTTAACAATATATATAATTAGGAGGATGCTGTATATGAAAATCTGAAGTAGCACAGATTTGACTGCTCCAAATGAGCTCTAAAATAGACCCTTGAGCCATCACAGCTTTTCAGATTCTTAAAGGAACATCATAATCTGTGAGATGTTTTCAAAATCCTCTACCTTATTATTTTTCAAAGAGCAGTAAGTTTCTAAACACTTTAGAGGCATATCTGAGGAGAAAGGTTAACAGTAATAATAATAATAAAATTAATAATAGTTAATGGTACTTGCATACTTATAACATGCCACCTGCCATATACTATGTCTTTTAATTCAGACTATTGTTATCCCCAGTTTACAGAAGAGCATATTGAGTCACAAAGAGAATAAGTAACTTCTCAAGTTTAGGATGATGCAGAGCTAGGATTTGAACCCAGGCATCTGACTCCAAAGCCTGCTCTCAACCACTAAGTTCTGTTCAATTTTTCTTTTGTGTTATGCCCAAAAGGCCTAATAGTGTAGCTAAAAATACAAATGGTTGTATATTTCTTGATCCCTTTTCATCACTATTTATTGAATGTGCTATCTTTCTCTTATGATTGCATCTTCTTCATGTCAAATTTATATCTAATTTAAGCTCTGTGACCGTTACACCATTCGTGGCAAGATTCATTTTGGTTACCTTCCATAAACTTTTATTTTTAAGATGATAACCTCTGAACTCTTATAGCTTATAATATCTATGCATTTAATACCTAACATATCCAATCTAATATTATGCTTTAGCTCCTTAAAGACAGCCAAGATTTCCCTCTCCCCCACCTCTCAGAAAACAGACCTCCCCATGGAGAGGATATTACAGGCTGGATTATCACAAGGTGCCCTGGTCAGAGGGCTTGTCCCAAAGGTAGCTTAAAGCCACTGAATTTTTGGTGATGAACACAAACCAGAAACGAAGGCAGCAATTCCTGAGGGTAAAACTTAGCATGAGTAGGAGGGAAGCAAACAGGCACAGAGCAGCTCCATTCCAGCTTTTCACACTGTGTGACAAGAAGAAAAAAACATCAGAGTCAGGGATCTGATGCACAGGGTTTCTTCAACAGGCAGATAACAAGGCTTTCTCTGTGGTTGACTGGGGTCAAGTAGCCTCAGAACCTACAGTCCCTATAAAAACAAGAGACCCCCAGTCTAGTGGGAAGTCAGAGAAATAAATACGAAGGTTCTAGTTATATGTTGTAGGTCTGTTACCACTAAAATTATATAGTGAAGTAATGTATGAAGTCAATTTGCTTCTCTCCAAAATTACACAAACATCCCCAGACACTCAACATTTTTTTTCTCCCTTTGCAATCAATCAAGATGCATTTCATAAGTAACACAATAAATGAGAAAAGGCTTTGTGCTTTTACCTGAAGAGGTTAATTTTTTCCCTGCTTAAAAAATTCTAGAAACATACTAAGCTTTTCTACCCAAGGTAACGGCCATTCTAAGACCTACAAGGGTTATTATGGGGAGAGAGGACCAGCCACAACCAGGATCAACATGCGAAGCTTAGATGCAGATGGACGATGGAAAGTTACAGTTCATTAAGCCCCGAAGGTTTTGCAACTTAAATAGGAAATGAAGTATGAAGAGTTCATGTAATTACAACACAGTGTGACAAGTTCTCTGTCAAAAATGTGAGTACAGGGTACATGGAGAACTGTCATTCCAGCCAGAATGGAAGAAAGAGGGCCAAGGAAGGAGAAGTCAAAGCAAGGTCGGGAAGGGTTCTTGGTGGATATAACATCTGAGTTAAGTTTTGAATAATGAGAAGGAATTTACCAGCCAAGTGGCTGGGTGAGAGAAGTGATATTCTGCACAAAAAGTCAACATGGCAATTTCAAAGATCCTTAAATACTTCAGCATGGCTGGATGGTAAAACTTCATGAGTCAGAAAAGTCGAGTCTGCAGACTTCGGCAGATGCCAGATCACCAGCTGACGTGGCTTTGTTCTGGAGTTTGAATTTTATCCTGGAGGCACTGGTGAGCCACGAAGGGGTTTTAAGCAGTGAAGTCACAGCTCTTTAGCTTTTCAGAGGTTTGAATTTTTAATTCATCTTTCATCAAGTGGAATATCGAAAGGATCAGAAGCCAAACCAGCCCGGGGCCAAGAAGACTAGTCACAATAACTCAGATGGGAAATGATGCAGCTGACAGAAGAGAAGCTGTGAGATTCAATAAGAAGAGATGTGGTTGAGTATGATTAAGAGTCCATATTGATGGGACTTGCTTACCACTGGGTTGGGAGAGGGGAAAAAGCAACAGATTGGGGAGTGTAGTGGTGGAAAGCCCCATTAGTCCTGGGACACAAGGTTTTTCTGGATCCTAAGTTACCGAGCTCCTAATCTCTAGGTCAAAGTGCCTGTAAGTAGAGGTCGCCCGCTGTGGGCAAATTAAAGAATGACTGGTAACGATGGCCAGTGTGTTCTAGGGAATTCTTGAGGTGGAGTTTTAGCTTCTCAGAAAAAAGGAGGAAGATGAAGATGGCATTTTTTTTCAACACACTCACCTTCTCGTGCCTTTTGAGTCAAAAGGAAGAAATTGAGCCTGCAGTCAGCTTTCAGATTGAGGTGTACACCCTAGGAATAATCCAGCTGTGGTCCTTCTGCAAAAATGTGTATTACAATTTTAAGTACCTTTTCTTCCTTGCTAGATTTTTAAGAGTAAGAACTGTGTCTTATACCATAGTAGTCCTGGAAGGGAGGCAAAAAAAAAAAAAAAAAAAAAAGTGTGCTGTGAGTTAAATAAGACCATCTTCTCTAAGGATGGTGAACTCAGCATATAGCAATGTTAATAGGGCATTTCTTTGTCTGTGGGTCTATTTCTGTTTTGTATATAAGTTCATTTGTATCTTTGTTTTTTAGTTGGAAAACAAACTTATGGTTACCAAGGGGGAAAGGGGGGGAGTGGTGAGGGATAAATTAGGAGTTTGGGATTAACATATATATACACTACTATACAGAGAATAGATAAACAGCAAGGACCTATTGTATAGCACAGGGAGCTATATTCAATATCTTGTAATAACTTATAATGGAAAATAATCTGAAAAAGAATAGATGTATATATAAATATATATGAAATATATATTATATTATATATAATATATATAACTGAATCACGTTTCTGTCCAGCTGAAACTAAAACAACACTGTAAATCAACTATACTTCAATAAAAAAAATTTTTTGTGCTGACACACACACAAATACAGCATTTCTAAGTTGTAATCATTCACAGATCATGTATTTACTGAGCACATAAAATGTGCTAGGCATGGTTCTGGGGATGGAGGATATAGCAGTGAACAAAATAGGAAAAATCTCTTGTCTTTCTGGAGCCTACATTTCAGAAAAAGAACAGGTAATAAATAAGCCAGTAAATGCATAGTATGTTAGATGATGATAAATGTTGAAGGAAAATAAGAAGCAGAAAAAGGGGACAGAGTATCAGAAGGTGGCTGCAGTTTTATTTATTTAGTTTTAAAAATTTCATTGGTGTATAGTTGATTTACAATGTCGTATTAGTTTCAGGTATACAGCAAAGTGAATCAGTTATACATATACATATATCCACTAGTTTTTAGATTTTTTTTCCATACAGGTCATCACAGAGTATTGAGTAGAGTTCCCTGTGCTATACAGTAGGTTCTTATTAGGTATCTATTTTATATATAGTAGCGTGTATATGTTAGATAGAGTGGCCACATGTGGTCTCATTGAAAAGCTGATATTTGAATAAAGATCCAAAAGGGGCTACGAGCAAGCCACACCGATACCTGGGGGAAGAACTTCCGAGTAGAGAGAGGAGCACGTACAAACATTTTGAGATGGGAGTTTGCCCAGTGTGTTTAATGGCCAGTGGGGGCAGGAGGTGTGTGAGCAGAGAGAATGAGAGGAAGAAAAGTAGGCCATGAGAGCAGAGAGATGGTGAGTAGCCATATCAGATAGGCTCAGTCATTTTCAGGTGAAGACTGGCTTTTATTCTTAGTGAGACGGGAGCCCTTGCACAGTTTTTCGCAAAGGAATTATATGGTCTGACTTATGTTTTAACAGAATCACTCTGGCTGCTGTGTTGAGAATAGGGCTATAAGAGGGAAGGCAGGGGCCAAAGCAGAAGAAAAATAGGAGGCTTTCGCAATTATCTAGGCAAGAAATGAAAGCAGCTCCAAGCTTGGAGCAAGATTATGGCAGTGTATGGGCTTCCCTGGTGGCGCAGTGGTTGAGAGTCCGCCTGCCGATGCAGGGGACGCGGGTTCGTGCCCCGGTCCGGGAAGATCCCACGTGCCGCGGAGCGGCTGGGCCCGTGAGCCATGGCCGCTGAGCCTGCGCTTCCGGAGCCTGTGCTCCGCAACGGGAGAGACCACAACAGTGAGAGGTCCACGTACCGCAAAAAAGATTATGGCAGTGTAGGAGGTCTGTTTCTGGATATACTATTAAAGGTTCTGGATATACTGTTAAAAGGACAGAAGCCCAATTCACAGAAGAGTATGGGGTGACTGGGTTTGAAGCTGCCTTAGTTCCCAAGACCATAAATTGCAAGATCTGAGGTTGACAATCTGGAGAACCAGGAGATCTGATGCGTAGGTCCAGTCTGAAAGCCAGCAGACTCGAGACCCAGGAAGAGCCAGTGTTTCAGTCTGAGTCCAAAGGCCAGAAAAGACCAGTGCTGGGAGACAAGCCATCAAACAGGAGTTCCCTCTCACTCAGCCTTTTTGTTCAAGTCTTTAATTGATTGGTTGAGTCCCATCTACATTAGAAAGGGTGATCTGCTCTACTCAGTCTCCCTAAATCGAATGTTACTCTCATCTAGAAACACCCTCACAGACACACCCAGCACAATGTCCAGCCAGATGTCTGGGTACCCCGTGGCCAAGTCAAGTTGACACAGAAAATTAACCATCACAAGACCACTCTTTGTCACCTTGGCACCTATATGCATCTCCTTAAACCATACTTAGGCTCCAAATAAGGACAATAACACGGTCATAATTTTACCTAACATAATACAACTATCTTGTGTACAGCAGAAAGCACACCAACCCCTTTCCCAAAAGAGAAGGTAAAGTCCTTGAGTAATGTTTATTCTTCTCCTTGATATTCCATAACTAATTAGCAGTACTTAAACACTATGATATAAAGCCAACACATCTTATGTTACATGATAAGGGAATACAGAGGGAAGAAAACAAACGTATCACTTCATATACACATGCACAGATTCACAACAAAATAAGGAGGAAATACCCATAACAATTACAGTCCTCATTTCTGTAACTGGTCACATGACCCATAGCAGATATTGATAATTACCTTCTTCCACCATTCATTCTGTATTCTCTTTGCTTTCTACAAGCACTTCAGCTGGTTGTGATTCTTTACCCGGTAGGATGACTCAAACTTTCATTCCTAAAGAGTCTGGGCCATTAGCAGTTCTGCCTGAACTGGGTTGTTATAGTTTTCCATTACCTTAATCCTAGGGCATAATAATACTAGAGACAGCATAAGGGATCTCCTAAATTCCAGACATACTCTTTCTTATTTTCATTGTGAAGTAGGAGTCCAATTTCCCCTCTGTATTCAGAATTAATCATTCCAGCCAGCATAGTAAATCCCTTCTCTGCCTGTTAATCCAAAGGCGTAAGGATCCCAGAGCGGCTGGGCTGCAGTCTTAATTTCTAGTTCAATGGAATCATCCTTGTGTCTCCTGATAGAAGTTCCTCCCTTTGGAGCTGAGACCTCAAGGCCAACAGAACATAAAGTCATTGGAACAGGAAGCACAAATTTTGCTAGTGGTGCCACTCTCATTTATACCCATGATTCCTGGACCTCCAAGCCTGGCTGCGGGTGAAGTAACACCATATATCAGACACTGATTCAGAGCATACACAGCTTTCTAGAAAGAATCTTGACCCAACCCTTCAAGGTATTGCCAGTCAGCTGGCACTGTAACTAGGACTTTTAAAGGCCATTCAATCATTCTATCAAGCCAGCTTCTTCAGGATGGCGGGGAATATGGTAAAACAAGTGAATGCCCTAAGCATTGGCCCATTGCCACGCTTCTTTTGCTATGAAGTGACTTTCCACTCACTCAGCCTTTTGTTCTGTTTAGATCTTCAATTGATTAAATGATGCTCATCTCCATAAGGGAGAACAATCTGCTTTACTCACTCCACCAATTCAAATATTAATTTCATCTAGAAATACTCGCACAGACACTCCCAAAGTCATGTTTGGCCAGATGACTGGACATAAAATTAACCATCACAGCAAGTTTTGGTCTAGCCTAGCTTCAGGAATGGATGGATGTGCACAGCAAATGAGACTGTCAACAAAACAAAAATACTTCCTCCTGAATGGGAGAAGATATTTGCCAACCAGACATCTGATAAAAGGTTAATATCTGAAATATACAAAGAACACATACAACTCAACATCAAAAAAAAAAAAAAACCCCAAACAATCCAATTTTTAAAAGGAGGCAGAGGATCTCAGTAGACATTTTTCCAAAGAGGACATACAGATGGCCAACAAGCACATGAAAAGATGCTCAATATCATTAATCATCAGGGAGATGCAAATCAGAACCACAATGTGATATCGCTTCACACCTGTCAGATGGCTATTATCAAAAAGACAAGAAGTAATAAGCGTTGGTGGGGATGTGATGAAAAGGAAACCCTTGTGCATTGTTGGTGGGAATGTAAATCCGTGCAGCCATCCACCATGGAAAACAGTATAGAGGCTCCTCAAAAAATTAAAAATAGTACCACCAAGCAATTTCACTTTTGGATATGTATTCAGACAAAAGAAAAGAAATAACTTGAAAACATGTATGCAACTCTATGTTCATTGCAGTGTTATTTACAATAGCCAAGACAGAGAAAAAGATAAGTGTCGATCGACAGATAAATGGATAAAGAAAATGTTTTATACATATATATAATGGAATATTATTCAGCCATAAAAATAATGACATCTTGTCATTTGTGACAACATGGATGAAACTTGAAGGCATTTTGCTAAGTGAAATAAGTCAGACAGAGAAAGACAAAAACCATATAATCTCACTTATGAGTGGAATCTTAGCAACAACAAATGAGCTCTTAGATTCAGAGAACAGATTGGTGGTTACCAGAGACAGGGGGAGAGAAGTGAACAAAATGGGTGAAGAGAGTCAAAAGGTACAAATTTCCAGTTATGAAATAAATAATCCATGGGGATGTAATGTACATTATGGTGACTATAGTTAATAATATTGTATTGTGTATTTGAAAGTTGCTAAAAGCATAGATCTTAAAAGTTTTCATCACAAGAAAAAAAATGGTAACTCTGTATGATGACAGATGTCAACTAGAGTTACTATGCTGATCACTTCACAATATATACAAATATCAAATCATTATGTTATACAGATGAAACTAATAAAATGTTGTATGTCAATTTTACCTTACAGAATGGCTGTGCATTTAAGCAGACCTGTCAAACCACCTTTAGTGGGTGCTTTAGAATTTGCTTCAGAACAACCTCTATTCTGGAATTTGGGTCCAAGCACTACCTTAAGGTCACAGTATGGAGTAGATTAATAAGTTAGAGAGAGGATCTCACCATTTTAGTGTATCCTGCTCTGTAACTGTAACCCCAGGGCAGGACAGAATGATGAATGTAGGCGGTCAGAAAGAACATGCAGGCTTGCACCCTGGGAGGCAATAGAGTAGAAGAGGCTGTATCTCCATACTTGATACTGAATGCAATATGCACAATGCAGCTAAATTTTTTGATTTTTAGCACAGGAAGGATGTTTGAGTCTGAACCTATACAATGGTTCTAGAAAATATAGTACCGTAACCTTTAGATGCTGACCTTGATGTTACATTTACTGCCTTATTGGCACCAACCTCTGTTTGATAATCTACCAACAGATGGTCAGGGTATCTTGGTATGCTTTCTAGTCCCTTGTCTCTTTGTGCATCATTTGACAGGATACTTCTGAGGCAGCAAAATTTAGCTGACGATGTTATGGTTCATTGTTTCCAGCAATGATTTGGCTTTATCTAGAATTCTTTGATTCAAATTGACATATGACTCTAATCTTATTCAACCTGATTCTCAAACAATAAGGATGTGACAACTCTGTATAGTTTTAAGATCAAATGTTGTCTTCTATAGTGTGCATTTTCAGAATGTTGTCATGCCATGGATAGTAAACAGGAATACTTTGGGAACTGATTTCAAAATGTTATGAAGGTTTGTAATCTTTTGAATTGAATGCATACAACTGAACAGTATTTTAATACTAGAACGCTGTATTCTTGTCAAATACAAAAGTATTATCAAATGTCTCATTATTTATTTATAGATAAATGGTGCCACACAGATTTTTATCACAATTTTTAATGGTAGTAAATTATTAGTACTTGGTATAGTTTCATTGTAACAGGCAAGAATAATGGAGAAATTCAAAGCCAAAAGTTGTTTGGGTTTTACACACTATAATGAAATATTTGGTAGTTTATAAATGATTTCAGAGCCCTTGTAAAGAAATATCACAAAAATAATTTGGCAATATGGGTTGCAATGGTTGAAATTTCACATCATTTGTCCTGAGACTTCAATTATTTTTTACCCTGATGAAATATAAGAAATGTGGATCAAATTTTAAGTACAAAGATGATTGTCACAGCATTGTATGTAAAAACAGAAGTGGAAAGTAGTTTTAATTATTGAATATTTGAATAAATTATGGCATATTAAAATAATGAATTTTAATGCAATGAATATTATAGATCAGCTACATAGTGTTTCCAAAATATTGAAAAATGAAACCGTAAATACAATTTCTACTGCATGTGTGTGTGGGGTGTGTGTGTGTGTGTGTGTGTTAATGCAAGGAAATGTAACAAAATGTCAACAATGTATCTTTTTTAAAGGAACCCATGTGTTCAGTCAGCAGGGAACAATGTATCCTTGATGGTGGGATTATCAGTGCTTTTTAGTTCTTTTTGGTTGAATTTTTGCCAGTTTCTACAATGATGCATACAATGTAATTAGAAAAAATCCATAATAGTTAAAAGAATAAAGGAGAAAATAGTTTGGTTGTTAATTCTGTGCCATTAATAGAGTCTTCTAAAGTGTGTATTTCCAGGGTACTGTCAAGTTGTGGGTGGTAAACAGGAAAATTTTGAGAGTTGATATAAAAATGTTATGAAGGTTAGTTATCTTCTGAGTTGAATTCATATAACTGAAAATTATTTTAATACTGGAGGGTTATGGATCTTTTGATAATAGAAGATTTTCAATCTCGTTGATAGATGAATAGATGTACCTAGAAAGATCTGAGTTTTACTTACTTAAGAACAAGTCTTATTATGATATTCTAACAGACCATAGAGATGCCTTCCCTTATGTACTTTTTAGGAATTTAATAATTAAAATGAGTAGATATTGCTCTCTTTTGAAATTCCCATAAGAATTAAGCAATACTCCTAGCGTTTTAATCAACCTACCTTCTCAGTACCTTCTAAATTTGAAAGGCACTTGCACCAGAGTCAGAAAAAAGAAAATATACAAACATACAACATTGACTGAATCGATAAAAACCAAACAGAGGAAATTATTATCTTCCCCCTTCCCCGTGAAGTATCAGATATGACAACAAAGGCAGACATGATGACAATTTATATGAAGGTTTACATGTGAGAAGGCATCTACTAAACCAAAGACATTTGAATGACAAACATTCTCATCATATCAGCCTCAATAAGAATTTTGCTCTATGTAAAATACACATATTGAGAAATATTTATTGACAGGATGTGTTTCTTTATTTAACAAGTCAGGCAATCATTTTATTCCAGTCTTTTTGTATAAAGTATGGAAGTACTTCATTGTCATTTAACCATTTTCTAAGGTTTCTTTGTATCTGAATGTCTTGTTTTATCCTCATTATTGCTTGATCAGATTTTCACTTCAGTGGATTCTTCAGTGAAACTCGACAGCCTAAGTAACATTAGGAAGAAATGAAACTCTGATGCTGGCTGTCTTAAGTCTTTATTCTTTATGAAATGTATAAAAAGAACTAAGGGAATAATCAGTCAAAGTTTCAACTCCACTTCTTTCTTGTTAGATGCATTTGATACTAAAGCTTAGTAATCAAATGGGTAAAGGAAAAAAAAATTAGTCCTAAAACTTTTTAAAAGTAAAATTGAAAAAGTGTGCTACATTTGTAAGTTTTACCAAAAAGAATTCTTCCAATTAAAGACCTGGCACCATTCAAACACAAGTCTTTTTTATAACTCTAGTGTGTCACCATAATTTTGAGGCTGCTCTGGTTCATTAGTTCACAGTTTCAATGCTACTGACACCATTAGGCCGACTCATGACACCAGAATGATTTACTTAATAAAAAGGGTTTTTTTTCTAATAAAATATTTTTGGTTATATATTCCTGAAATAATTTCTTTCTAAATTGTATAATCATAGCACTCTATAGCTTAAGTCAATTAAATTTAATGAAAGCAAAGCCAAGCTATTAAATGATATTAAAAGATTTTTATCAGTTGAAGTGGATCAGACCTAGAGACACCACCTAACTCCTAAGGGACTCCTAAGGGATCAGGAGTCTGCTCAATGATTTTCAATACCTTGTTTACATTATTCAGTGTAATTAATAAAAACATGTATTCTATAAGATAGATTTTCATCTCCCATCCCATTTATCAGAATATGGTTGCAGAATTAGGGAAAGGTGTTTGTTGCAGGATGGTCTTGTGTCAGAATCCTGTGATGGTCCACTGGTCTCATATGTTCGATAAAGCCTCTCTTTGAATATATCTTTCTGTTTATAACATTAACATGACCACAAACACCATTTATTAAGCACATAATTATTTCTATGTGAGATAATAGAAAATATATATTATTCTTTGCTCCTGGTTCCTGGAAGAGAAATCCTAATACCCTTGCCATTTCCTGGGAGACAGGAGTGTCTTCTGTTCTAATGAGACAATTCTGTGGGGCAGGGGCTCCAGGATGGCTCCTCAATGAGGGCTGGTCACTGGAAAAACCAAGACATGGTTAAGAGCTTGAGATTTTCAGCCCTGCCCCTCATTCTCCTGAGAAGAGAAAGAGGCTGGAAATAGAGTTAATGATGGCTCATGCCTATGTGATGAAGCTTCCATAAATATCCCAAAAGCTTGGGGTTTGGAGAGTTTTCAGATTGGTGATCATATCCGTATACAGGGAGGTTGATGCACCTCAGCTCCACAGGAACAGAAGCTCCTGAACTTGGGACCCTCCCAGACCTTGTCTTATGTATCTCTTCATCCAGTTATTCATCTGTATCCTTTATCATATTCCTCAATAAACTGGTAGATATAAGTATCTCCCTGAGTACTGTGAGCTGCTCTAGCAAATTACTCAAACTTGAGGGGGGGTCACGGAAACTTCCAATTTTTAGCCAAATTTGATCCACTGTATTACATGCAACACAGCTCCAGTATAGCAAAATATCCCTAATGTAGGGCGTGAGTGGTCAGTAACTTAAGGACTTACGACTTGAGACTGACATCTCTAGTGTGTGTGTTGGGGAGTATCCTCCTGGGATGAGCCCTTAACCTGTGGTATCTCCAGGTAGACAGTGTCAGAACGGAATTAAATTGTAGGACTCCCAGCTGGTGTTGCAGAATCGCTTGTCGTGGGGAAAAAGAATCCCATATACCTGGTGTCAGAAGTGTTGTATATGTGTGGTAGTAGTATGAAAGTAAAGGAGAGAAACACAGGTGGAAAGATGAGTAGAAAACTGAGTTTTTCCCAAACAGTCTGGGACTACACTCATCTGTTTTCAGAGAAGTTGAAGTCTGTAAATGCCCACAGTAAGAGAGGACCAAGCACTGGCCTGGCTAGCAGATACTCCTCTCAGTAGTGTTTCTGAGAAGCAGGTGGGCTTGGACAAGGGATTATGGAGGTGAGGATGGTTCTAGGAAGCAGGGGTTGTCAAATAAAACTGGCGGCTCTCTCACATGTCAGCAGCCCTGAACAGACATGGCTGGAGGTCCTCGTAGGAGATCTGAAGCAAAGGGGTAGAGCAAGAGCCCTCATCAGAAGCTATGAAAGGATTAGAGGAGGACAAGTTAGATGAGTGAGTGACAGGAGTCTTAATATAAATAAATAATTAGTCATCGTATATTGACACATTTCCTATTGTATATCAAAGTAAATTGAGTAGATATGACATTTACTATCTCAGAAAAAAATTACTTGCTCTTAAAAACAATGTTGACTTTAACCTTAAAGAAAACAAGAAATCCAAGTTGGAGAAATTGGGTTTGCTTTAGTATTCTGAGTCATAAGGGGTTGCAATATGAATTAGAGTTCTAGTAACCAGGAAATAAACAATTAGTTCAGAAGTTCATATAAATTTTAAAAAACATATTTAATTATTATAAACAATACAACACAGCCTTGTATAACATTAAAATTCTGGATTACAAATTGTTGTATTTTTGTGTGTATGAAGAAATATAGCAGAGTAACTGAGTTTGACTTAGCTCCTCTGAAGCTTTTATCTCATGTGTAAAATCATGATACTAGCTGTCCTATCTAACTCATAGCTATGAGGTACCAATGAGAAAATGCACATGACAGCAGTGGAAAACTCTAAAACAAATGTAAGTAGGATGATAAAGATTCAGATTACTGTGAATCATTTGCCACAGATGATGTTGGAAATGACATTCCTGGGGTGAAAAACAGAGAAGTGCAGGGGCTAAGGGTAGGAGGCTGTCAGCATGTATGGGAACTGTTCACTTGAGCTATATCTGAACTTGAAGTTTCGCTGAGGAGGCATGGAACGTATTATCAGGAAAAACTCATGAGATAAAATACCCCAGGTATTTTTTTTTAAAGGGAAAATTATGGGGAACGAAGTAATCACATGCTAGAACATTTACCTCATTTACCTATAATTTCCAAAAAGAAAAATTAATATAGTAGGAAAACTAGCTTTTAACCCAGCAAGACCTGAGTACAAATCCTAACCCTGTCTAATTGTAGCTCTGCAACCCTGGCAAACATATTATTTTTTATTCCACCGTTATTTCTTAACAAATACAGTCAGACCATGTAAAACTTCTCTGCAGCTTTTTATCCCCTGCTATGAAACGAATTGCATCTCCCTAAAAATCATATATTGAAGTCCTCACCACCGCCACCCCCATGTGACTATATTTGGAGACTGAGCCTATGAAGGGGTATTAAAGATGAAATGAGGTCTTAAGGGTAGTGCCCCAACCCAATAGGGCTGGTGCCCATATAAGAAGAACAAGAGACACCCGAGCTCTCTCTCTTTTTGCCAGAGGAGAACACAGTAAGAAGGGGGACATCTACAAACCAGGAAGAGTCCTCACCAGAAACCAGATTGGCTGAAACCTTGATTTTGGACTTCTAGCCTGTAGACCTGTGAGAAAATAAATTTTTGCTGTGTAAGCCACTCAGTCTGTGGTATTTCGTTATGGCAGCCCAAGCAGACTAAGATATCCCCCTTCTAAATCTATACGTGTGATATACAGAGTATGGTAGGGTCTTAGTCTGTCCAGACTGCTGGGAGAAAGTACCACAGACTGGGTAGCTTATAAACAACAGAAATTTATTCCTCACAGCTCTGGAGGCTGGGAAGTCCGAGATCAAGGTACAAGCACAGTCACGTGCTAGAGAGGGCTCTCTTCCTGGTTCATAGGCACCTTGTTGCTGTATCCTCACATGGTGGAAGGGGCTAGGGATCCCTCTGGAGCCTCTTTCATAAGGACACTAATTCCACCCATGCAAGCTCCACCTTCATGATTAGATACGTCTAAAGGCCCCATCTCCTGATACTTTGGGGTGTTAAGATTTCAACATGTGAATTTGAGTGGGCACAGACATTCAGACCATAGCAAGTAGTTTTGACCTAAGTGGGGGAAATGATTTTTGCTTTAATTTAGTTTTATTTATGTATAGGCTACTTCAGAATTATATCATCATTGCCACTTTCTACTAAATTACGGTTTCTACGAAATTGATCTTTTCACTTGCTGCATTGTTTTTTGTTTGCTTGCTTTTTGTTTGTTTTCTTTAAGAACCACCTTTAGCTTAATTACCTTTTATTTTAATTTTATTTTATTTGGTTTGTTTTTGGCCACGTCACACGGCATGTGAGATCTTAGTTCCCTGACCAGGGATTGAACCCACACCCCCTGCACTGGAAGCACGGACTCCCAACTACTGGACTGCCCAACTTTATGTTTCAAATACTGTATTTAACCCTGCTCACACACCCTTGAATAGTTCAGATTCCTACCTCTGTGATGAGATGTGGTTTTGTTTAATCTAAGATGCTTTAACACTGTAAGAATTTACTTTAACTTTGTATTTTATGAATAATATGTTGTAGATTTGCAATCTACAGAGAGTTCCTAATTTCCAAATTTTATCCCTACATCTATTTTCATTTACAGAAACCTCACCAGTAACTACTAATCAATATACAAACACGTATTAAGTAACCTGTAGGTGCTAGGTCCTCTCACAGGTAGTAGGGATGCAGTGGATAAGCCCCACCCCTCCTACCTCCCACTCCACAGTTTAGTAGAACATAGAAATGGACTATTACAGTTCAGGGTAATAAATAAACGATAGAAGGATTAAAATGTTGCTTGTTTTAAGTGAAGCACACCTGGGCAGAAATAAATCTCTTCAGGGCAGAATCTGC
Source organism: Phocoena phocoena (assembly GCF_963924675.1). Lineage (NCBI taxonomy): Eukaryota > Metazoa > Chordata > Mammalia > Artiodactyla > Phocoenidae > Phocoena > Phocoena phocoena. Next base: position 64,937,274 of record NC_089230.1, on the reverse strand, counting down.
AATGTGTGACATTGGCCTTATTTTCTCATGCTGGACACAGAAACTCGACGCTAAATAGAGTCAACCCTGATTATAGAGGTCGGAGGAGTTTTGTTTGTCTGTATGAATGTCTGTCTTTTCCCTTAGGGCTTTGTAAAGATGACAAAATGATTTGTTGATGATGAATGAGCACACACTCTGCAATGACAACCGTTTTATAGCCTCCTCTACATATGAAATACGGATCCACAGACAGCAAACTGGAAAGGATGTACAGATGATCCTCGTATCTGTGTCTTCACCTCTCTCAATAGGACTAGATAATAACTCTAAACCAGTGCAGCCACAGGGAGAAAAGATCCCCTTCAGTGTGTCCCACATGGCTCCCTCCCTACACCATCTGCCTTGACATGTGCACACCAGTGCTTGGAAAAGACCTCTAGAGGCCCAAGGCACAGATAAGCTGTGGATGCCCACCTCCTGCATGGACACTATGAAATTCAAATGGTCAATAGAGCTAAATTCTAAGAGTTAAGGAAAATTCAACATGACCTTATTTTTCCACGATCACTATGACAATGCATTTTAAAGTTTTGATGGAGTATATTTTATATACCATAAATGCACCCATTGAAAGTGTACAATTTAATGAGTTTTAGTAAACATGTAGAGTTGTGTAACCATCCTCACAATTCACTTAAAGAACATTTCCATTGCCCCCAAACATCCCCTCATGCCCATTTACAAGGAATCCCTCTACCAGCCTAGCACTCTCAGCCCTCATTAACCCTCAATCTGTTTTCTTTCTTTACAAATTTGACTTTTTCAGAACTTTATAGAGATGGAACCATATAATATATAGTTATTTGTGTCTGTCAATGCAGTTTTTGTCTTTTTGTTTTTGAAATAACTCTAGATTCACAGAAAGGTGCAAAAATAGTACAGAGAGGTCCCATTTACCTTGTATCCTGTCTTCCCCAATAGTAACATCTCCTGTAATGATAGTACATGTCAAAATCAGAAATTAACATCGACAGTGTGTGTATAGTTCTAGGCCATTTTATAACATGTTAGATAACACGTAGATTTGTATTACATGTGTAGATTTTGTCATTTTGAGAATGTTATATAAAGGAAATTGCAATATGTCAATTTTTATACCTTAATTATGTGCAAGTTTGTTTCATATTAATACCTCAAAAAGATGTTAAAATGGTGTTAAACAAAGCATTTATTTACTTGAATCAGAAGGATGCTGTTTTATACTACGGAGGCAGTAGTGACCACCTGGACATAAAATCCCTTTTGCTCAGCTCCCCATAGAGCAAGGTCGACACAGGTTATGTTTGTAACAGTATAATACATAAGCAGAATGATTATTATTTTATTTATATTATTTTTAACTAATATAAAAAATATTAAAGAGTGATAGACATAACAACTTATAAACTTGTGACAATAACCCTGCAGGCCAGTTCAGAGTGAATGCACTCCTGTTTACTGAAACATTTCAGCAACCCCACAGCAAGGGTCCAGTCCACGGGAAAAGTGTCAGGTGAGGAAAGGTGATGGGACACAAGATTCCTCCCCTGGTTTTCCCTCCTACCAGTAGACAGGGGAGGAGTTATGGTAAAGATACAATCGCAGCTCATCCCATCACATTTCCCTATAGAGTGAGTTATTTGGATCTGTCCATAGTGTTTTTCAGTGTGTGTCTTTGTATAGATATTTAATGATTGCTCTAGGCATTACATTATACACACAAGACTTACCACAGTTTACTAGTGTCATCAATTCACCAGTTTGAACGAAGTCTAGAAACCTTACCTTCCTTTTAGTCCCTTTACTCTTTCTCATTTATAATACAATTGTCTTAGCTATTAGCGCTAAATACATTGAGAACCAACATCAAACAATATTATAATTTTCTAGGTTGTTGACTTCAGTATTCAGTCTGGGATATGTGTATGCTTATACACACATGTGTGTGTATATATATATATATAACATATATTTTATATATCTCCTATATATGTTTTATATATTTTATATGTGATAATATGTTATATACGCAATATATATTTTACTTATTTTTATATGTATAATTTATATATTTCAGGGTTTTTAACTGTTGCCAGTAAGAGGAATAGGAAGAAGGGCTTCTACTCCATCTTGCAGCTGCCCTCTCCCAACACATTTTAATTGTTTTGTGGGTGTTCATTTTATCTTTATTAGCAAATGATTATAGAATCATAGAATTTTCAGGCAGGGGCATAAATTTCATAAATTCACTCTAAAAATGCAGCACAGCTTTAGCAAATTGAGTTCAACGCTCCTGGTCACTGGTGCCCAGGAATGTGCTGAGTGTATTGTTTGACAATACCTTGGTCTACCCTCACTCTGACTCTCCCCTGTTATGGGACATAGTCTTTGTTCATGCATGTGCTTAACATACAGCTTTAACTACTGAGCTCCAAGGTTTCATCACTGCAGAAATCTATACTCCACTCCAATAGATGCTTCAAACTGCTGTTTGTGATTGTGTGAGGTGACACCTCCATGACTTTTTTCTTTCTGTGTGGTCTTTTTTCTCTCTGTGTGATCACTTGAGTAGTTTTGATAATTCCCCAGGAGAAAGTTTTGCTTGAACTGTATCTGCATAAATACACCTTACTCTTTCCTTCCTCAGCTGTTGCCCTTGGCGTTTCCTCACACACATAGCCAGCTCCACCTGTCTGTGCCTTAACCTCTCCTTCTCTTTCTTCTGGAATCATCCCCTTTCCACATCTGTCCTCTGCCAAGACATCACTGGACCAGTTCCAATCTGAACTTCATTCACTCCTCATGTCCCCTGCCTGTCACTCTAACCGCCTTTCTCTTAACACCCCCATCCTCTCCTCTGCTTTTCCCACCTCACATTATTCACCCACGCCAGGAAAAGAAAATGGTTCCAAAGTTTTCATTTTGAAAATGTGAAACGTTCTTGATGCTGGATTTGGTTTCCACCTGCTCCCACAGAAGAACTCGGCAGGAGGAGCAATGTCTTGGTATTCCAACACAAATCCCTAAATGGGGACACAGATAAATCTGAATGTTGTGGTGTATCAGGCTCTTTGTATTTCTAGCACGTGTTTCTTTCTTCCAGGATGTTTTCCTCCTTTAAATAGACTTAGTTAGCGAGCTTCCAAATTTAACAATCACTGATGTTAATTATACTAGAAATACATTCTGACTTTTAAAAGCTGACTTTTATAAGAACAATTTGAGCCTAATTAATTTATGTTTTAGACAATGAGATTCATAATGCAGCTTGATTATTCGGTTATTAAAGTGTTCAGGTTACTAAAGGAAATCTTTTCTAAAAATAATAACACACAAGTCAGAGATGAGCAAATACAATCACATATTCTAGAAAGGGGATTTCAGGGTGCACGCTGCTGGCCTGTGCCACTTCAGTAGGGATACAAAGATGTTTGACTGTCTTATGTGGACTTATGCTCAGTTTATTGGAAAATTCAAATTAAAGTTTTCATTTCTTATTCATAAAATCAGAAAAAGTAAATAAACTCTAACTGCCTTTATTACTAGAGAATATGCAAAAGTATTTAAAAGTTTATATCTGGAATCTCATAAAACATATGGCCTATTATTACATGTAATCAACTTTATTGAAGTAAATACTTATCCCCTACAAACACCTATCGAACAACACGTGTTATGAATAGATTCACCAATGAGGTGCTTATTCATCCTGTTCTACAACATCAGTATTACAAAAAGTTTCCATTGTGTGTTTCAGTGAAAGAGAATCTTTTAAAAGCCTTAAATAACTTTGGCTTCAGCTCTTTGTTTTATATTTATTTTAGGGGTATGACACCTTGTTCTCCAGTGCTAGAATTGTACTTTTCTTATTTGACATGCACTGTCTCACCTGCTACTGCAGGTAATTACAGAGTAGAATTCCTGAAGTCCTCTGACCCCTTATTAGAATGTACATTCTCTTCCACCTATCAGTCACCAAGTGTTCACTACCTGTGGAGTCTTGATGACATAGCTCAGTTCTGCATGTCAAATAGTCACTTCAGTCGAGTTAAATTCTCATTGCATGGCATTCTGGACTGCTGATGAAAGCTGGAAGTAGTGGTACTTCCATTATGGGGTTTAATAGTATGGCTTTTGACACAAAGCAAAAATAAGTATTCCAAAGTTGTGCTGCATGGCTATTTTCTCTCTTAAAAAACTAATCATCTGACAGTGCAGTATTTCCTTGTCTCAAACACCATAATAAATAGGAATTTACCACAGTGGTTAATATACTAGCTCCATGGACTGAGATACTGAGGTTTTATTTTTTGACTTCTTACCAGGAATTAGAACTGCCAGGATCTTTCACTGATTAAAACTTGGTTAATCAACTGTTAACTTGTCAGATTTTTCACTTTGGCAAGGGCACTATCCATGAAGAACAGATGAAAGAAATACTAAAGAAAATACTATTTATAGCCAATCAGACCCTTAACCAACTCCCATCTCATGTAGTAGACTATTGAGCAGATTTTTTATCAAATATTTCTTTGAGTGAATAATACCACAGACAATTAAAGGAAAAAAATAATCTTTCATATTTAAATTCAAAACACAAAATTTTAATTTTTTGGTGTTGTAATATCAAGTAATGTAATGGCATAGATTGTGAGAGAGGACGATGTCTTGATATAGGAAATAGACTTATCCAATAAGTTATTTCAAGTAAAAATATTACTCAGGAGGAATTCGATGGTTAAATAGCAGCTACAAATGGTGGGAAAGTAGCCGAACACCACCGGTTCTCACTACTGGAGTGGCAATATCATTTGTGTGTGAATAAGTAAGTTCGTGAGACTCCTCGGGCAATTAGCGCTACACTGTCAAGTTCACAAGTGACCCAGAGCATGGGAAGGTCTAAATTAAAAGCTAAAATTCACACTCGTCTTTCAAACCGTGTCTCAGCCTTCTTTTCTCAACCTGATCCCTCCCTCCCGCCCTCACATTGTTTTGGGGTGACAATCCCACAGACATAACAAATGCTATCAGTTGCCTCATTTTGGCACTACTCTTCCTTGCTGCACAATACCTGCTTTTTTTTTTTTTTTTTTTTTTGCGGTACACAGGCCTCTCACTGTTGTGGCCTCTCCCCTTGCGGAGCACAGGCTCCGGACGCGCAGGCTCAGTGGCCATGGCTCACGGGCCCAGCCGCTCCGCGCCATGTGGAATCTTCCCGGACCGGGGCACGAACCCGCATCCCCTGCATCGGCAGGCGGACTCCCAACCACTGCGCCACCAGGAAAGCCCAATATTCGCTTTTTAAATCTCGGCTCCATCACTAGTAACAGTGGCCCTTTCTAAGTTTGAACTGCCATTCTGAGTTGCTTAAATCAGTAGGACTTTTCCTTCCAACAGTCCTTTTCTATTTGAATTTTATCCTTGTAGAAACCACATACAAGTACAAAAATCAGTATAATATCCAAGACTTATGGCCAGTTTGTTCACAGATATATGTAAAATCAGTTATGATATTAAATATAGTTATTTTTAAGAACATACAATGTTTTGATATTATTGTCTTCTGTATGCTATTTTGATAGTGACAGCCAAGGGATGCTTCTCAAGCTATAGCTACAGTTGTCTGTGGATTGTTAACTTTTGGTTGTGTCAAACAGCACGTGCATAAACTCATCTAATGTTGCCTTCTCCAACCTGTTGTCCCCAGAAGAGTGGGAGATGGAGAGGCATGGAGATTCCCTGGCTGGAAGTTGTGCCCATCACATGGTCAACCAGGAGGGGACCAGTGCCCAGTAATCAAGGGGATGATCTACGTGCTCAGATTGACAGGAGTAGGGAGTCCAGGAGGCACTGCTCTTTCTGTAACAGACCTAGCAGATAACGTAGCACTGTGTTCTCATCCTCAGAGAAAGAAGTCATCATCTCCTCTTACGAGACAGGTCAGTTGTCACCAGGTTTACCTGGTTGGTTGACTCTTGACTCCATCCAATCAGTGGAATTCAAAACAAAGATTAGAACCTAGAGGAATATTGTTTATTGCTTAGGCCCTCAGGCTTAGCTAACTTATTCAGTAGCCCAGGGATCTTATAAAAAGAGTCTCATTACATAGTTCAAAAGGTGTTGAGTTAAACACAAACCATGAAGGATTTTCTTAGGATTTCATACACATTGTTTTGGACCATCAAAGGCCATTAGTATATAAAGAATATTACAGAAAACATTCGTGTTCTGCTTCTTATATGACAAAGGGTCCATAGTGTAATGGTTTTACTAGGTCATTGTTTTTCAGTGCATTAAAAGAAAGGGGATTTGTAGTAAGAGGGAAAAGATATCCCATCTAGGTGATTTTAGCCTTCTACTAATATCCAAAATATGGTTCAGAGGTCTCACCTTAGTTGCTGCTGTGTTATCACCATGAGGGAGAAAACAAGGGATAGAACTATGTAGGTATTGGTAAAAGTGAGAAACTACAAAAAGAAACCCCTCCCAGCTATGTATTTTGTGATCATCCAATGTTTATACTTATTTTCTCATCTGGCTGATAAGCCAGCTCAGACAGGTGCTTTAGAAGAATAAGTGTCCTTCAGTTAGGGAAGGCGGCATGTGGGTTCCATTACAAGAGTTATTATATTCCCTAATAGGAGTAATTCCAAAGAAGAACACTCATTTGGATGCATTAGCTATGTTGTGTTGGATAAGAAAAGTTGACAACCAACAGTACATCATTAAAATTGACTACAAGAAGAAAAAAAAACTTTCAAAAATCAGTGAAAGTTGCAACATTGGGTTCAATTAAGAATTTGGGTAGGGGAAAAATCCTGATTTTTAGAGATACAAAATTGGTAGATTTAGAGCACAATGGCGAGTAGAGAGCACACCTGTGGCAAAGTAAGAGATTTCAAGGACATTGAGTTTAACACAGGGTTGTGGCACTATGGCATTGGAGTGTGGGCTCTGGTTTAGAAGGACAGGTTGAAGGCAGATTCCTGGTCCATTTAGATATATAATACTTTATTCACTTTTCTGAATCCAGCTGCCCTTTACCCCTTTAAAAGTATTAATGTGATCCATATTTCAGCTTACAACACACACAAAACTTGCCCTATATGTTAAATAACATATGGGGAAAAAAGAGAATATTAGAGACAGGTCATGCACTAGAAAGGTATAGGACACGGTCTAGCTGCTTTTCCAGTAATTGAAAACTGCAGCAACAGGGAAGTGTTTGGCCTTTAACCTCATTGAAAATATCACAATGAGTCCTCATGATACAACCTAAAATTAGAAGTTCGTGTGCATTTTTAGTCCGTGTCTGATGGAATCAAACCTTTCTATAATACAAGACAACCCACTGGGGGAAAGCCATTTGGTGCCTTCCACATAATATTCAGAAGTGTAGGTCCAAAAATACCTTGGCTTAAATATTTCCTATTGCAAACACAAAGGCTTCTAGCAGAGAGACAAGGTGATTATAGACTCTGGCATAACATTGAAATAAAATGATTTACAAATTATTGCTATTCAGCACCCCAGACTGAATGGGCCCTTCAATTTCAGGAACTCTATATACTTTAAACATAAAAGAAGGATGTAAAGACTGTTGTCTTTCAGGGGCTAATATTTGCAATCAGTTGAGAAGACTTAGCACATTAGTGAATGAAGAGTCTGAAATAAAAGCTATTTTCAACTTGATTATCCTTTTGATGTACACATGCACAGGCTACCTGGATGGCCATGATCTAAAATGAATGGAGTTTCTTCACATCTTCACTGAAAATTTACTTGATAAATATATATTTACATCCTTATTTAAAAGACTGTCAGGCAGAAAAGATAAATTCTAGTTCTATTCTGCTTCTAAGTCAAAACTTTTAGCAAAGAAACGAAGTGTCAGATCTGGGCTCAACTAAAGATATACAATAGAAATGTGAGAGTCAAATTAATATTTGTAATTTATATTATCCAAAATTTTGAAATAGAAAAGTTATTACAAACTTAGAAGTCAGAGAGCCCTGTGTTTTAATTCTACCTACACTTATTTATCATCTGAACATCTTATCTGTTAAAATGGGAATGATGATAATGTCTACCTTGCAGAGTTTTATAAAAAGTATATGAGCTAAAGGTAAGACATTTAACACAATGCCTGGATCTTGGTAAGGAAATGTTTGCCACTTCTGCATGAATACAGCATTTACAGAATATTTTGATTACCCACTTATCTATTGAGTTGAGTTATATTGCCATCTACTTGGAGACACAGATGATACAAATAACACCAGAAATTTTAGTTCAAATAAAAAAGTGATTCCATATATACAATGGAATATTACTCAGCCATAAAAAGAAATGAAATTGAGTTATTTGTAGTGAGGTGGACGGACCTAGAGTCTGTCATACAGAGTGAAGTAAGTCAGAAAGAGAAGAACAAATACAGTATGCTAACACATATATATGGAGTCAAAGACAAAAATGTGTTCTGAAGAACCTAGGGGCAGGACAGGAATAAAGATACAGACGTAGAGAATGGACTTGAGGCCATGGAGAGAGGGAAGGATAAGCTGGGAAGAAGTGAGAGAGTGGCATGGACACATAGACACTACCAAATGTAAAATAGATAGCTAGTGGGAATCAACTGCATAGCACAGGGAGATCAGCTAGGTGGTTTGTGACCACCTAGAGGGGTGGGATAGGGAGGGTGGGAGGGAGACGCAAGAGGGAGGAGATATGGGGACATATGTATACGTATAGCTGATTCACTTTGTTATAAAGCAGAAACTAACACACCATTGTAAAGTAATTATTCTCCATAAAGATGTTTTTTAAAAAAAAGTGATTAGCACTGGCAATAAAAGTAGAGAGCGCAATTAAAGATTTCCTGATTGACTACTGTTAAGGCAGATGGGGATTCCAATATGGCACAGTCTAAAAAACACCAAAACAATGGCACACAGGTGAAGAGAGGGAACTATATAGTCTATACTTTCCCAACAGAATGGAAGCTGAACATTGATACTGTTTTTCTCTATCTCTGTATTAATATTAAAGAATGCAATGAAGTTGAAATGATATTGTGACCTCAGTCTGTGTGGAAAGTTAACCCCCTTGACAACTTGAAATGGTGAATGTTGCCAAACCTATCGTAGTTTCAGTATTCGTGGTATCCAGCCTCAGGATTGAGAAAATCATCTAGTCCATGTGTCTCATTTGAGAGATGAGGAAACGGAGACCCTTAGGGGGCATGTAACTTGTCCAAAGTCATACATTTGGGTGGTGGCAGACCTCCTGTCCAGTGCAGCATTTTGTCTTACAACCTGAAGATCCAAGAGATAATCCCTAGGTGCTAAATTAATGACTTTCAATTTGATGTCCTCTCATTCTTTTGGTAAAGCCTCATTGTTTTATGTGTATACCTAGACTACCATACACTGTTTTCTATAAAATATTAGTAAATGTTTCTCTTCCAGACAAATTAACTCTCTCCTAAATCCTGGAAAATGGAAATTATTTTCTTTTTTTCTTTAGGCCATGCCATGTGGCATGCATGATCTTAGTTCCCCCACCAGGGATCCAACCCGCGCCCCCTGCAGTGGAAGGTCTGAGTCTTAACCACTGGACCGCCAGGGAAGTCCTGGAAATTATTTTCTATTACTCCATTAGAACTCATCTAACAAATTCAGTGTCTGAAAAAAAAATGAATACGAAAAAAACTTTCCAAAATTATAAAACATCCCTAGGACAGATTTGACTTGAAAAAAATCATATCTTCCTTTTTGTTATTTCAGGATTCAAATTAAGGCAGAAAATAATATTGGGTACAATATGGTGGTTTCGATATAGCACTTCTCCTTGGGTTATTTTTAAGATGATTTTAAAGATTTGCCTTTAAAGATGAAGGCAAAAGGAAGAGAAAGGAGGAGAGGCATAGAAGGAAGCACAGAAGTGGTAGGGGGAGAGAGGAACTGGGGCAGAGAGAAGAGAATTGTGCTTGGAGGGGAGGGGCGTGCTGCTATAGAAGCTGTCGCTCAGGGTTACCACTGCCCTAACTTGCCTACATGGATCTAGCTTAATCCTCTACAGCCCTGCTCCCTTTTAGTTTTTTTGCTGTCAGAGACAAAAAATCAACAAAAATAAAGGGAGAGAAATTTTTCTAGATAGATTCCATTCTACAGAAAAGTTAATCTTTAACAGGATTGAAATACAGGAGGATTTTTTTTAACGTTTCGGGTAACATGTATTCTAAAGCCACTTCAAATTTTATAGTCAGAATTTGCAGTTACAGGAAGAAGACACATGTAGTACAAAGTAAATGTAAAATGCTACCAAAACTACTTTATAGCAACTGTTTTTAAAAGCTTTTTTTGGAGAACTGTTTTACTCATGTCGCTCTGCCATGTGGATAGAAAAGTAAAATTAAAGAGACTTTGTTCTTAAAAAAAAGAAAGTTGATTAAAATTCCTTTGACTTGTTTTCTTTCTATGGATCTTAAAACTTCAACTAAAGAAAAGATTGAAAGATGCCATCTGTATTATGCTTTAAATCTTTCTACCTCTAAAAACCAGTGAATTTGTTAATTTCCTAATTAATTCTACTGTTTTAACTTTATAGAATAGTCTTTGTTTATATTCATGCACAATTGATGTATTCAGCTCATAGTTTTTAACTCACAAGACCATTAACATAGGTCATTGGGTAAAACCTATCAGCAGCCTGGCTGGTGTCATTGGTGTTTGTAATACAGGTAGATCTAGATTTCTAAAATGCAGCTTGGAGAGGAAGATAATCCAGGCTTTTGGGCAAGAAAAATAAAAAGAAGTATAAGAATAAATAAGGAGACAGGAGAGTATCAGTACATTACATAAATATTACTAAAAGCAAACACCTTTTTAACAGCAAGACCTGGAAGCAGAAATCCAGAGCTGTGGACTCTTCCATACTAAGATACATTTAAAATAAAAATAGATACATCTGACTCTACTGCTTCAAGTTACATCTAAATGTTCTCTTAGAATCTCTTCTATAATTAAGACTGTCCCTTTGTGAGCTAATAATATTCATTTCATAGAATTTCTACATCCAGTACTGAAGAAAAAAGTGACTCTAATAGTTCTAGAGTAGACATAAGTTGAGACCAATATTTTTTATTTAGTTCAATTAAAGAGAGAAGGTCTTTCCATCTATCTTCTTAGAGACCACAATACTATTACTTGAATTCTTTTTAATGTCAGATAAGGAATTGAAGTTTCAGGGTACCATTCTACTTTCCTTGGCTATATAACCAAGTTGCAAAGTCCACCAAGAAATTTGGCGTGAACTGGAGATTCTCCTCAAACCGGCTAAGACTGGAGTAACAGGAAAGGAGCAGGTCAAAATGAAGCAGGCTTTGCAGAGCTTCACTGAGACACCCACAGGCCTGTCCACGTTTTGCCTGGCTCTAGTGGAGAGCGTTATTAATCCTCCACTTTAATAAGAACCAAGCTTTCACACATGATTTAAAATAAATCTACTCGTGTCCCCTCACGGCATTACTGCAATTTCATATGCTTCCATTAGACCTTACAGCTGGTAAAAAAAATGAGACATTTCAAGGCTATTGAACACAGTGAAGCAGGGCGAGTTAGTTAATATGGATTTTTTCATAATTCTGGCAGAAAAAGAAATCGTTTTTGTGTGGGCTTCATGTTCTCCCTAGCTTTATGGATCTACCTAAAAATATATTGTCTACTTGCTTATTTTGTGTATGAGAATATAATTATAATTTTTTTTCTCCCATGTTACCCAATCTAAAGTAGATTCTCCAATTACTCTTTCTCAATGCCTTGCTCTGATCCTTCATAGAACTTAATAAATGTTTGATGGCTAAGTCGACACATTCCTAGGTCTTTATTCCAGCTTTTAAGTAGGAAAAATTGAACTACTATTCTAAGATAAGACTTTTAAATAGTTTGCTGTAAATACAAATTCAAAGCTAATATGAAATCACTGGAAACTGGAAAAAAAATCCCTTTAGAACATTTTGGTAAAATCAAAATGGATAGCAAAATAAAATGGGTACATTCCAAGTGAGCCAGAGGGGACTTCAGTTTTATTATCTGTGTGGTCAATATCGGCAACTGACTCAGAAATAGGCAATGTGTTCCCTTAACACTGTGACCTGATTTTAAACCTCACACATCAGAGGCCTGAAGAAGCTGACCGGAAGGAATTCATGAAGCCTGGGGTGACACTGAGTTCTTTTAGGAAAGATGGATTATGAAACCTACCTCTCTGCTCCAGTATGGAGCAGACAAATAGCCTTCCTTGCAAAATTTGAAAACAAATTTTAAAGCACTGAATTAAGCAAGGAAAACAGAAGAAATACTATACATATATTTTGACCTCTAAGCAGTAAGACTGTCTTGAGTACCTAAGCTTGGTTATGCCACATTTTCATATGTTCATTCATTCATTCGTTCCCTGACCTTCTGCTCTTCATTAAGGATCTGGTAGAGAAAACACAGAGTATAAACTTTTTCCCAGAGAGTTTACTCTTAAATAAGAGGAGAAACTCTCTCTGAACTCTTTGGTCAAGGAAACTTGCCTTACACCTGAAAGGAATAGAGATAATCTCCATGCAATTGCAATCCATTCACAAAATGAAATCCATAGTTAAAATACTGATGATCAAACATGGATTTTCTTTGACTTTTCATGGAATTATTTTGATTTGATATCACTTGGGGCAAAATTTAGGGACAAATGGAAGATGAGAGGAAAACTAGAAAGAGACTCAGCTACATGTTTAGAGAGGGAGGGGTTCGTACTTGGACTCCCCCAACTAATGGGTAAAGTTGTGAGTCTGCTGAGAATGAAGTAGAGAATGAAAGGACACAGATAACTTCTCCGTCTATTGAGAAAAGACTTTAGTAATTAAAATTGCAAATTAAAATTATGTTTGACAATGATTCATCTTGTTTGGAAGCTAGAATATCTATGCAGTTATTATATGGCGGAAAAACAAATAACCCTGAGTGTCATGTTTTTGAGTAATAACACACCAAGCAGTCTTGCGTACTCTGTGTCTTGTCAGGGACACCACAGCTTTTTAGAGTGTCCTCTGCAACTACACTGACCACGTTAGCCAACCTTTCACATCATCAATATTCAATGTCAGACACAGACGCCGGCTTACCCAGTCTCTTGGGTTTTAATAGCACAATTAAAGAGAACAGAAGCAAGTCCTTGCTTTATTTTTCCCATTTTTTAATTTAAAAAATTTATAAATTACATAGTTAATATAAGCTCAAGGTAAAAAAAAAAATCAAATAATAAAAGCATGTAAAGTAAAAGGGGAAAGTTCTCTACCTTTCCCTAATAGCCTAATAAAAACCACCATTAAGAATTTGGTGATTATTCTTTCAAAACGTTTTTCTTTGCCTAAACATACCTGTACACATACATTTATAGAGAAGCTGTAAAAATAACATATACATACATATATACATATATTTTAAAAGTTTAAATATGCCATTAGCATCTCTCTATATCATATATATCTCACTGAGTATATTCTATTCTATGGATGTTATTAAATACCTGTTGATCTACTAACAGACAGGTGGTTTCTATATTTTCACTACTCCAAGCTATGCAGCAGAAAAGACATCATGGGTCAAGAAGTGGCTTTTCTCAGTAAAAAAAGAGACATATTTTTTAGTTTTCAAAGTAATTATGAAATTACTCACTAGGAAATTTGCAGAAATTACCCTTCCACAATAAGTATATGAGAATACCCCTTTCTATGCTTTCTCCCAATGTTAGCACAGTTTAATAGGTAAGACCTGAGTTATCCTCGCTTTTATTTCTTTTTCTCCAAAATAAAAATGGCTATGATTTTTATTTGGATAGTAATTAAAAATTAAATAATACAGAAAAGTGAGAATGAGTTTATATTTTTTTCCCAAAAGTATAAAATTTATTTTAATTGATACCCAGGGTAACCAGTATTAACATTTTGGTAAATTTTAGTTACTTATAAGTTTATAAATATATAATATGATTTATTTATACTTTATATTCTCTCTCTTACTCTCCTCATTTTAATTAAATGGAAACGTATTACATTTGCTCTATTGTAAACTTTTTGTTTAATTTCTTCCTTCTACTAGTTGGTAGGATTGATTTAAGACTAGGGAATGATTTCTCAATAACCAATATGATGTTGATTATTTTACTTAAAATTAATGCTTTTATAACAACTTTAAATGGTTATGGAAGCAATTATCAGCATAACTACTCCTTAAGAGCTCTTACATTAATTGAAACTATCAGAATACCTGACAAAAGAGGTTTAAGTCATTTAGATTCATTATCTCACATTTTAATAATTCGGAAAGTAAATATTTCCATGATTGGTTAATCTATACGCTTCTGGTTTGGCTTCTTTGAAAAATCCCTTAGCTTGACTCCATGATCCTAAAGATAACTGCCCTGTCTCCAATTTACCCTTCTGCAGGCAATCTCTTTGGCAGGCAAGATGGAAGGTGTGCTTTCTCCTAACTTTGTTCTTTTTATCAAGGTAGAAGTCCTTTCTCATAAACCAGAGGGAGAGTGATCTCTGAGATCAGTGCCTGTGCTCTAGCTACAAGAGGTTGGTAAAATAAATGGCCTTTCACTGTCTGCAGTGGGACCAGGTTCTTTTAACAAGGGAGAAAGGGGAAGAGTGGATGATGGTGATCCGCAGTGGCTGCCACAACTCAGAAGCCTTCAAGAATTGTAAAGTGGGCTTCCCTGGTGGCGCAGTGGTTGAGAGTCCGCCTGCCGATGCAGGGGACGCGGGTTTGTGCCCCGGTCCGGGAAGATCCCACAAGCCGCGGAGTGGCTCCGCAACGGGAGAGGCCACAACGGTGAGAGGCCCGCGTACAGCAAAAAAAAAAAAAAAAAAAAAAAAAAGAATTGTAAGGTATTTGTAGCTACGACCATAGTATAGTCACATTTCTCTTTGCAGTACACTATTTTACTAATTGGAATTTGTTTGTTTGTTTGCTGTACGCGGGCCTCTCACCGCTGTGGCCTCTCCCATTGCGGAGCACAAGCTCCGGACGCGCAGGCTCAGCGGCCATGGCTCACGGGCCCAGCCGCTCCGCGGCTTGTGGGATCTTCCCAGACCGGGGCACGAACCCATGTCCCCTGCATCGGCAGGCGGACTCTCAACCACTGCGCCACCAGGGAAGCCCCACTAATTGGAATTTTTATCTTGATTTTTAATTGCTTGACAAAACCTTAATGGACGTGAGCGTGTCCTTAATTCATTTAAGCTACTCCAGGTAATTCTCAACATAGATATAGTTGTAAATTCAATGTCAGTTTGTTTC
The DNA here is from genome assembly GCF_963924675.1 of Phocoena phocoena. Lineage (NCBI taxonomy): Eukaryota > Metazoa > Chordata > Mammalia > Artiodactyla > Phocoenidae > Phocoena > Phocoena phocoena. Next base: position 64,921,900 of record NC_089230.1, on the reverse strand, counting down.
AGTGATTTTGAACAAAAAGGGACAACATAATATATGGTAATAAACTTGAATTTATTATTAAGATAGCAAGTGCGCTCTTTTTCTAAAATAAACCAGTGATTTATCATTTCAACATGAAAATGAATGTCAGTTCAAGAACTTGCATTTATATAGACATAATCTGAAAAGTCTGCAATGCCTTCTGTTTCAAGAATGCCTGTTTTATTTGTTGATGTTATTTTCATATATAGTTTCCATCATACAAATTACACCAATAAGTGATATGGGATCTTTTATTTTATATGTACTTTTTTAGCTATTTTTTTAATACATCCAGCTTTCTAGAGTGGAACACAGTAACCACCCATTAAATAACAAAGCAACTGTAGCCGTATAATATTTATTGCATCCTTACTCGGCACCAGGCACTCTAAGAGCTGTGTGTGTACCATTTCACTGGAGCTTCACAACAACAGTCTTATGTGGTAGGAGCTATTATTATCTCCATTTTACTGATGAGGAAACTGAGTCTAAGAGATCAAGTCATCTGATGAAACTCACAAGGCCACAGGTGATGGAGCCAGGCTGTCTTATACTGAACCCAAGTGATCCAAATGGAGACCCCATGTTCTTAGCTCCTGCCTTACGCTCCTCAGGGTTTTAGAGCAGGACTTGCTGACTAGGCATAACTCACAGGTACCAAGCTGTGAATCATCACATTAAATCACAGCTGTGGACAATGTTATAAATTTTAAAAATTTCACTTTGGACATGTTTCAAGGGCAATTTACATCATATGGGTCACAGTTAATGTGTAAATTTCAATGATGGTATGAAATTGGAAGTATAATTACTCATTAGCCAACCTCGCTTGCCAGAATTAAGAGAATTCCCAGAGAGATAGCTTAACATGAACAGGATCTGTGATTTTTGCTTGAACTTTGGGAGTTGCTATCTTTTCCATCCCCTCTTTTGTGTTACCAACAACGCTCTGCCCACTGGGTGCTCCACTGTGACTCTCGTTCTGATCAGAAAGATGAGTTCCTTTGATCATTGTTGTATATAGGTGGGGACCACGATATTGTACAATTCTTAAAAGCTGCATTCAACTTGACTTTTAACACAAACATCACTTTGAACCAACGAGAAACATAATATTGTCCAGCAGACTATAGAATTTCCCTGCATCCCCAAAGTAGGTCTCTCAGAAGTGTGTGTAAACTAGAGTTTTCCCTCAGGCAGCTTGAGAACACTGCTGAGGCCTTTCTCTTAAGCCTCTTTGAAGTAAAAGAGAGTTTGCAACTGTTCGTGACTCATTGTTGTGAAGCAGACCAGGACACCCCATGCCCACTAATGACCTGAAGCCACGGACCCAGTGGAAGAGTGGAGAGCGCTCCGGATGATGCTTGCTTAGTCAACAGCTACTGCCTCTCACAACGCAGCACAACTAAGAAGGGGCATTCAAGCAAAGGGAAAACCAAACTCAGAGATGATACTGAAAGCAAAACAGATACCCTGCATGGAACCTCTGGGGCCATATAAGTCCAAAAGTGTCCCACACAGATATGATTGCCACAGAGTGAAATGTTTACCCCTAGAATATTTTCACTGCAAATACTACAGAGAGAAGTGTCTCCCATGACCACAATCCGGTATGCAGATAAAGGGCTAATTTTAGGACAGAATGATCTATTATGGGTTTTGGGTTTTATTTTAGTCTTTATTTTTGATGTCTTAAAATCTGACCACATACTGAGTCTGTTAAGGAATCAATACTCAAGAATCTCAGAATGAACAATTAGTGAGGTAAATTCTAATTTGATTCCAACAATCACTACAAATATGTAACCATACATATGTGGACGTATATACATATAAATATAGAATTATAAAACATTTTTTTTGGTGTCAGAGACCTATTTTATATAACCTTAAAACTCTTATTCACTTAGTACTTATATTCTTCATGATTATTAAGGTACTGTTATAGGTTGGATTATTCCCCCACCCTGAAATTCTTGTGTTGAAGCTATAACCCCCTATGTGACTATTTGGAGACAAGGCCTTTAAAGTGGTGACTGAGGTAAATGAGGTCGTAAGTATGGGGTCCTAACCCAGTATGACTAGTGTTCTTACAAGAAGAGGAAGAGACCTTGGGGATGTGTGCACATGGAGAAAAGGCCATGTGAGGACACAGTGAGAAGGCAGCCATCTGCAAGCCAAAGAAGGAAGGCCTCAGGAGAAAACAATCTTGCTGACAAGTGGGTAGTGGACTTCAGTTCTTCTCCAGAACTGTGAGAAATAAACGTCTGTTGTTTAAACTACCCAGTCTATGGTATTTTGTTCCAGCAGCTCTAGCAGACAAATGCAGGTATCATTACTTCTAGGCCCTACAGGTTTTACTTTAAGCCAACAGTTATACTCTCTCCATTTGACTTTTGAGTTCTTAAAATACAGGAATGTCATGTTAGAGCATAAAATGAAAAAGAATCTTAAACATCATCTACTCCATCAATCTTGTTTTACATATGAGTTGACTATGGCTGAGAGAGATTAAAGATGTACCCAAGGTCTTACAATCAATTGGTAGCAGACCACATGTGTCTTAATTCCAATTCAGCCAGGAATAAAGCAAGTTGACTCTTGTTCTTTGGCGTCTTTCACATAATCTTCAGCAATGGGAGAAGACGGGCTAATCATTTCAAATTGCTCACTTATTGCAGTTTTTATGGTCATTCCTAGTCATGGGTTTCCTAGGGACCCACAGAACAACAAATGGTTCCTGAAATCCATGTAATGTTGTTTCTTTTTAAAAACTCATGTGGCTTGTTTCATACTTTTACATAAGTTATGATTGCTTTTACAAAAACCCTATACTGCTCCCTTTTAATCTTTAAAAAGTAATAAGCTCATAGAATTGATCCAGTTTAATTTTAAACTGGTACTTCCAAGTGGCAGTATTTCTTTAACAAATTGCTTGTCATTTAAAATAGACTGTTGATACTGTGTCATCAAGTAATAATGTAGGATAGAATTAGTCCTTTTCAAATTTTTCTGCCTTTAAATAAAAAATTATATATGTTAGATATGCCTGTCAAAAAAATGTATCAATGTATGAAAATCACTGTATCTTTACAAATATTTCCTCAGCAAGCAGAACAGTCCATTAATCTAGAACCAATTGCAGAGAATCTGTCTACATCCATGGGTTCACAGGAGTAGCATCCTAAATGGATTTCTAGACTTATGAAAATGAAAAATGGTCAGTTTTATTCTTATTAGCTTGCCTTATTTTCTTAAACTACTCATATTCTTTATTATACCCATTGATCAAGTCTTGCCTACAGTTACCAAGTGGAAATAAAAGAGCATGGAGGCAAAATGGGGAGAAAATATAAACGGTGCCAACCCTTTATCATTTCATCTGTAAGTGTGAAGGAGTTATGCATCTCTTAAAATAACTGTTTTTCAATTCAAATGTAGCTCCTGGGGAAAATCTGTAAAGGAGTAGTGATCTGATTCATACCCCTGAATAAAAAGAAAAATCTTTATAAAATAGTTAATGGATCCATTTCACATATTTGTGTGTGAGGCTGAAGCATAATGCTGGAAATGAATCCCCTCTTGGGGCAATAACACCCATAAGTCAGACTGGCTCACTTTATTACATGTAACCCATTCAGTGCCCTTGTGGAACCTGTCATCTGTCATAGTTTTATCCAAAACATTAACCACACTGGTAGATAACAATTACATCCCATAAAACAACTTGTGCAACCTAGATGAAGTGCTAAAAGTCTGCTCCATTCTCATACTGCGGACATATATATATATACATTACAACCTCCTTTCCACCACCGCCACTATGTGGATCACCAGAGTCTGCACTTGTCCTCTCCCTGCTGAAGAGCATCATGCATAAAAGATGCTCTTGGTCGTTCCCCAGAGCTTGGCAATTATCTTTTGTCAAAGCTTTGATGTACTGCAATGACTTGAGATTTCTAAACTCCATACTAAAGATTCCAAAATCTTATGTGAATTAGTCCAACACTTCATCTTCTTTGACTTTCTCATTCACTGTCCTTCTGGTGCCTAGCAAAAGACAAATTCATGTTCCTTTCAGGAATTTTGAGTGTATCGTTCCTTATCCTAGAAGCATCCTTCTTGCCATTTAGGGCTCAGCCATATTTCAGCTCTGTAAGGGGACTTTGCTGACCACACAATCAATAGCAATTCCTTCTCTCCTTCTTTAATAGCTTAACATTTTTACCTTAACAGGACATACTACTAAATGAAATTATCTTGGTCATTCCCCTTCTTACTTATTTATTCTTTATCCCCCAGTTATATAAATTTTAAGAGCGCAGAAACCTTGACTTGGCTATTCATCACTATGTCTACAACACCATAAACAATGTCCAGTACATAATAGTCATTCAATAACTACTTGTGTAATTTAATAAATTAATAAAAAACAAATACTTTGGAAACTATCTGGACCTCCATTATCCTAATAATACTTAGAAAAATTTCCAAGATTTTTACGTGGATAATCTTGAAATGGTTATTCTAGGCACATGACCTGGTCTTACAGAGTCACTGAAAACTCTAATAACATTTTCTAGTGTTCCGTTGTTAAAATAACAGAACCAAGTTATCTGCCTTTTGGAGGATGATTTGGTTTCTTGGTCTGTCTATTTTGGGGGTTACTTATCACTGTATCTATTTTTAGGACACTCGCTAAGAATTTCCAAAATCATTTTTATTAAAAAATGATTGGATTATGAATATAAGGACTTTTAAATAAGAAAATGTAGGAAAATGTGCAACAGAAAATAAAAGTAATATATATTAGAGCTATGCAAAGACAACTCATGAATTTTTTTCATATATTCTGACAGACATTTATTTCTGTGTGTGAATACATATATTTTAGTAAAAGCAAGAACAAATAAAAAAAATAAGCCCTGGGATTGTCTCCTGACCTCCCATGTCCTAGTTGGGAAGAACAGTGGAATCTCTTTCCCAGTCATTGAGGGTTACAGAGTTTCCCCTCTGCAGGCAGGGTGTTGTGTACATATAGGGAGCACAGAGAAGATAGGTAGCCTGTTCTGGTAGCCTGGGGTATTCCCCCAGGAGTTCTGTCTGCCTCATCTCTTCAAGGGACAATCAACAATTCCTACAACAGATTTCAGAAGGTGAAAGAGCAAACAACATGGACTGGATGTTGCCTTGGAGAGAAAAGGGAGGCTTCTTTCTTTCACAGGGCTAAATAGTACAACCTTAGCTAAGGAGAGCCAAGTGCTCTAGAGCTGGGTTTCTCTGCTCAAGCAACTAGTTAGTCTACATACACATTTTATATATATATATATATATATATATATATATATATATATATATAAAACCCATTAATATTTCAGACAGAGTTTGCACCTAACTTCAAATTTCTACTCTGTAATCATGTTGCATTATTGTGCTTTCAACTTCTGGCCTCTACACTTTGTACCTGTCAGGGTCCTGGCAGGAAATGGTTGCTACAATCATGCTGTTAATTGAGAAGGATTTACTGTAAGGATTATTTATAAAGGTGTCCGTGGAGTTCAGTAAGATCACAAGGAATGGCCGGCATGGGGAACTGTCACCATCCTGGTGCTGAAGCAGAAAGTGGAGGCTCACCTGAGTGAAGAAGGCCTTCTGACAAAACAGTGGACCTGCTCCATACCTAGCATTTGTGCAGCCCTGAGCAAGAGTAAACATTGAGGCCTATAAACCATGCATCTAAATATTTAAGTTATAAATCACGTTAACAAATGGAGAATTCATAAAGGTCTATCACCCTACCTCAGTGAAGATATCTTAACAGTGACTTGGAAGACCGGACTTGCATTTAGGATTCTCAGGCTCCATGGACTTTGCTCTGACATATTGCAACTTGGGGGGTGGGGGTGGGGGTGGGAGGGAGCTGCCAGCCCTGACCCACAACTGCCACGTTCTCTTCACACCCCTGCCTCCTTCTCATGCTAAAGGACACTTTATATGCACATATATGGTCGCTCCATTCCACGTTGCCAAATTCTATCTCCATCCTGACCTCCATCCTCCAAAGAACTGTGCTTCCCCATGTAGGCCCTACAAGTGGGTTCAGAGCTGTTCCACCAGGGAGTGGCGGGGACCTGTGTACCAGGAACTTGGTCCTGAATGAAGGGCTGGGCTCTACGTGGATGTGTCCCCTGGGCTTACAGATCCCTTGCTCTGTGGATGGGGGTGAAGCCACACAAAGGGTAGAACAGAGTCCTATAGGATGTTCAGTCCAGGGCTAGGGCCTCTCCTGCCCATAACCCTATGATACTATGGACTCCAATAAAGAGCTACCTGAGGCATATATTAAGAGAATCTGGAGAAGAAACTTCTTATCTCACTTTGCACCCCACTCCCTTTCCTCCCAGAAATCACTGCCTCCCTCCCTATAGACCCAGTCACTGGAAAGCCAGGGGCAAAGGTGCGCCCTGAGGTGATGTGGTCCATAGAAGCCCCACCTTCACACAGCAGGTAGAGAAGAGTGAAGCTGGATATCTGGGGGCAAACTGAGGATTTCTTTAGCCCAGGTAATAGGGAAATTAGGAGACAGTCTGATGATCTAAGGAAGAAATAATTTTTCCAAATCGGCCTTTGCTCTGGGGGCCTGGCAAATCCCTACCTATATACACTCCTGAGAAGAGCATCTTTGTAAATAAAATGTTCTGCTTGTGATTATTTTTTAGGGATGTATTCGTAAAAGGCTATCTTACCTAGAGTGTCGTAATAGCCTCCTGTCAGGACTCCCGGGCTCCCCTCTTGGCTCTTTCAAATCCCTTTTCCACTCCACACAGCAGCCAGAGTGATCTCAAAACTTAAATTAGATTACATCACTCCTTTCTCAAAATACTTCAATGGCTTCCATTAGCACTTAGGATAAAATGTAAAATCGTCGTCGTGGCCCACAAGGTACTGTGTGATCTGGCTTTCATCCCACCTCCTCTCAGGTTCCAAATTCACCTGGTGCCCCTCTCCTTCTGACTTGCTGTTTTCCAGCCATACAAAAAGTTCTTCTCAGATTTCTGAAAGCTCCCTGCTTTTTCTTCCAAGCCAAGAAATGAAAGATGTGCAGAAGAAAACCAAGAGAGGAGGTGGGCAGCCTGCCTATGGAGCACATGTGTTGCAGGTCTTTTGAGCAGAATGAAATTTTCATTTTTTGCTCTCCATCCTTTGCAATTTTATTCAGTGGGATTAACTAACCACCACCACCACCACCCCAAGATGAATACCTTGGGCTTGCCTTGAACTTTTCAGGTCACTCTAAGATATTAAAAATTCTTCTAATTCTTCTTAGTAGTGGAAACAATTTTATTTCAGTAGTTAAAATGTCTTGTCCCATGTATATCAGTCAGGGTCCCACCAAAGAAGCAGAATCAGTTGGCTATATTTAAAAGAGATTTATTGAAAGGACTCCAAAATCTGCAGGGCCAGCCTTCAGGAGGGACACCTCAGACAGGAGCAGATGATAACATTCACAGGTGGAATTTATTTTTCTTCAGGGAAACCTCAGCTTTGCTCTTAAGACTTTTCAGCTGATTGGATCAGGTCCACACAGATTATCTGGTGTAATCTCTCCTACTTAAAGTCACTGAATTGTATATGTTAATTATATCTACAAAATATCGTCACAAAAACACCCAGATGAGTATTCTCATCTCAGATGAGTATTCTGAGAATGACAGTCTAGCCACATTGAGACATAAAACTGACCCTTACACCACATAAGAATTGAAACTTCAAAGTGGCTTAGTGGTCACTCTGGTCTCCTCCCCAACTGTGGCCCTCCTTGCAGGAGAGGTCCCTCCTTTTAACCTAATCGCTCTTATTTTCTCTCCCCCACACCCACTTCTTCCTCTGTGGCTTTTGACATCATCAGTCAAAGTGCTTTTTTTACCTAATGAATACTTTGTAAAACTTCTTTAGCTATTCTGAAATTAAATTCCTAGATGATGTAACCTACCTCACACACAATTGAAAAAAATTCTAACTGTGATATAGAAGAGAAACAATACAAAAGTGATTCATATTAAATGCAACATAATAAAATATGTAAATGCTTGGTCTTAGCTTCACTAGCATCTTGAATGAGGAAAGCACGGGGTTGGAGATCTGTAAAGAATCATGGTGAATGTGACAGCTCTAAATACAGAATGATTCAGAAGTGTTATACAGGTGAATCATTAAATATCATGAGTGGCATTGAAGTGATTGTGGCAAACCTGTTTCCTACTCACTAGAGTATCTTAATCGCTATGAATCACTATCATATTAATGCCTCAGCTGGAACTGACTCACAGTCATTCTTGTTTGTGTCTGTTGTCTCAGTGTAATTTTTAATAGAGGATCATTTCACTCTCAAAAGTATCACCCAAATTGCAGTGTGATAGAACAGCATGTTCAAAGCAGTACACGGCTAGATAGAAGCATTTCAAATGTGGGACTAAAACAAGGCCAGGGTGACTGGCATGTAGAGAGAGTATAGCAGTGTGATGCAAAATGTATTCAGAGAGGTGGGGAGAGTTCACCGATGTAGAACCTTTCAGGTCATCTTAAGGCGTTTTGTTCATCCACAAAGCTCAGTAAAGCCTTTGAGGTATTTTTAGTAAGGACATGACGTGTAGAGATTTACATTTCAAGAATATAATTCTGCTTGCTTTTGGATAACAGATTGTGAGGAACTTCAGCTTGAACAGCTAGGCACTTGCTGAAGTAGTTGAAATGAGAAATGATGCTTTAGGCTAGGGTGGTCATGATAGAGATGGAGAAAAGTAGATAGATATGTGACACTTTGAGGAATAAACAGACAAAGCTTGGTGTTGGATTGGATTTGGGGAGCAAGAAGGTTTCCTGGTTTTCAGACTTGGGCAGTTAGATGTATAGTGGTGTATTCAGTGTGAAAGGACACATGGTGGTGGGCCAAGATGCCCTAGAAGTGGGTGGAGGAGACCATGAATTAGGTTTTAGATTTTTAGATGTGAATATGAAGTACATTTTATATAACCTCGTGGAGAAGTCAGAGCAGTGACATAAATCTAAGAAATATGTGTGTATAGGAGACATGATGAATGGGATTGCCTTGAGACAGAGAAAAATGAGAAAAGAAGACCTTAATGAATATTGTGAGACACCAAGTTTAAATGGCTAGGCAGAAAAAAAAAAAAATTCTAAAGGAGACAGAAAACATACAACCAGAGAGTTGAGACGAAAACCAGAAATGTGCAGTGCCATGGCAGCCAAGAGAGGAGAGACTATTATCCGAGAGAGTAAGATGCATGGCTTTGGAGGTCATAAATTCTAAATAAGGCTTCATGAGATTATCTCTGAATGGAACCACAGAGATAAGTTGCAACTAGAGGGAAAGTGTAGTCAAGTTGGGACTGTTTTTGGAGGGGGAGGGAGGAGAATCACTCTGAGAGGAAGAAGTGAAATATCAAGAGGGAGAAAGTTCAACACCCAAGTTCACTCCTGAGAAGGTGAGAGGGGAATTAGCCTTAAATAGGAAGAAGGGACTCTCTTTTACAGCAACAAGTATATATGTGTATAAGACGGGTGCCATTGTGCAGGTGTGCATTTTTATTATTGAGAACGTAAAGGCTGAATGTAATGGTTTCTCTTTTTTTCCTTTGAAGTAGCAGATGAATTGATAACTGGTAGAAGGGAAGAACAAATTTTGAAAAGAGAGGAGAAGGTTTGAAATGCAGTAGGACAAGTAGGTGATTTTAAGTATCTATCAGAGTTTTGTGATCATAAATACACATGGCTCTTCCCCCATCAGCACTGTGAGATCAGTGAAACTGAGCAAGACCCATGGGGCTACCAGGCACAGAAGCCCTTCTGTGTCCCCTTCCCTGAGTTCCAAAGGACAGGTTCAAACAGTTGCTAATCAGGGAAGGAAGGGGATGCTGAGATAAGGGAGGAGCAGTCAAGAAACAATAGTGCAGCCTTGGGGCAGGGTCCTGGTTCCCCCTCAAGGGATATGCATAACAATATCTTTAAGCTCTTCTGCAGGACTAAAACCTCCACCAAATGGAAGTTGTTAACTACTTGATGAAGCACTCTTCTTTCCAGAGAAGGTCACAGTTCACAGTTCACCCATCCTCACCTGATGCCAGATGATCTCTGGATTGAAGGAATGTGGGTCCTGCATGCACCCTGATCCTTATCAGCAACCTGGCCCCTGGACTATAAGAGTCCTCGCAGGACCCCACGCCTGGAGTGGGACACACAATTCTGAGGGCATTAGCCCTCTGTGGCCACTTTTCCTGGCAAAGCAATAAGGCTATTCTTTTCTACTTCACCCAAAACTCTGTCTCCGAGATTTCATTCGGTGTCAGGGTACCAAGGCCGGATTCAGCTTCATCAGGAGCGGGCAGAGTAAGGAGGGGTTCTGAGTGGAGTTTCCCAGAGAAGCAAGCAGAAGGCAAAGGGACAAGGAGTTGGGGTATTGACCAAAGGGATATTGAGATAACGCACCATGAAACAGGAGTCAGATAATTAGGAAAGTGAATTTAAAAGGACTGATGGATTGGGAAGAAGAAGGGACAATCAACTTGATCTTCTGAGGCTAAAGAAGGGTCATAGTGAGAGGAGTTGAACACATCAACTGGAAGAAGGGGTTGTTGACAGAGTCTGGGGAAAACTTGTCTGAGAGGTCCCTTGACTTTCTAATCTAAATTAGGTATCCTTTATAATGCTACACTCTCATCATGTCTTCTATTTCTCCTTCATTGTTCTTATCAGGGTTTGCAATTCTGTGTGTGTGTGTGTGTGTGTGTGTGTGTGTGTATTTAATTTAAGTTCTGCCTTTCTTATTAGACTATAAGTTCCATGAAGGTGGAAACATTACATATTTCCATTTCTACATTGAATCTCTAGCAACTCACTCATAGTAAGTGTTGCCAAACACATAGTAAGTGTTCAATAAGTATTATTGAGATTGAATACATTCTCTAATGAACAAATGATGCTGGGTCTCTGGGTTAAATAATGTGACCATTTTTAAGGCATTTAAAATATTTTAAAATCCCAGATAAAATATTTGGGTCAAGTTCACCTTCCCACCATTAGTATCAGAATCTCTAAGCCAACTTCTATACACTGCCTACATGTGCAAAAGACACTCCATCCTAAAGTTTTAAACATACAGGAATGAACAACTTCTGCAAAGAGTGAGAATATACTTGAAAGTCAAAAATGATGGTGATTATGCTTATTTCACTAATGATGGCTGAGATGAAAATTCTATGAGAGCTCCAGCTTCTGGTAAATAGTCTTAATTTATAGTCCCTGCATACAAGGAGAAGTCTCAGAATCTATAGTTTCTAGGTTGTTCCCAAGGCCTGGTGTCAATTCAGATACACACTCTGTTGCTTATATGGTGCATAGTGATATTTGCCTTTTGATGTGATTTTCTTTAACCTTAAAAATATGCTGCCCTGGGAAGAAAAACATTTTCTTAAAAATCCTAGCATCTGGATTTTAACTACATGCTTCTTTTTTATTTCTGTCTGCAATCATACTCACAGAAATGACTGAGCATTCCGCCAAGTTTTATTTTCATGCTTCTTAACTACCTAAAGAATGGATTTTATTGGGTCTGTTTTCTGAATGAAGATACTGCCATTTAATGGAGTCATTAAAAATTGATCTAATTTTGTAAAATAGGTAACCATGCAAGACTAAAACAAATAAAACTTTTCTTAGGTAATAACCTTTTTAATGCAAGCAAAGGGAGTTTTTCTATTTTTTTTTTTTTTAAATCAAATCTCTGTATAGGATTGGGACTGTCTTTTTGTATTATGCAGCTGTGTGGTGCACTCATGTGGGTGCTCAATAAATACTAAGTGAGGGCTTCCCTGGTGGCGCAGTGGTTGGGGGTCCGCCTGCCGATGCAGGGGACGCGGGTTCGTACCCCGGTCCGGGGGGATCCCACGTGCCGCAGAGCGGCTGGGCCCTTGAGCCATGGCCGCTGAGCCTGCGCGTCGGGGGCCTGTGCTTCGCAACGGGAGAGGCCACAACACCACAACAGTGAGAGGCTCGCATACCGCAAAAAAAAAAAAAAAAAAAAAAAAAAAATACTAAGTGAGCATAATAATAATAGCTTTTCAATCAAAGAGTCAAAAGGAAAACATCGATGCAAATATAGAGGGCTTGATGCTATGGTTTATACAGAGGTCTGTGCTACTCAACAACAGAAATGGAAACATCTGCTAGGAATCTGCCTCAACACAAGAGACAAAAATAATAGAGCCATTGTTTCCGTGTACAGTTAATCTGTTATTTGGCTTCCTTTGAGCTAGTAAGGGGATTACAGTGGCAAATATTAGCTGACCATCGAAATATTCAATAAGTAGAATTACATTTTTGTTTTCCATCCATAAGAGCAATATGCTTTATTTATGCTGCTGAAGGAAGGTAAACCGTTAAGGCAATCCATCGCTCTCAGCTTGGTAGACAATTACGTGGAGGTATTCTTCTGAGCCTGTAGTATTTTTATTTTAGTTTTTGAACTTTGTAATTTGCTGCATTCTTCTCTTCTGCTGTCTGACAGTGAGAGATTTTAACTGTTCAAAGATAAAATCTCCAAAAATATTGGAGACAAAGAAAAAGGAATTTAACATCTCAAAAAAAAGTCTAAACCCTGAGTTAAAATGGAGATTGAAGATTATAATTAAGAGGCAGATTTTCATTTTGATTTTAATCGATGATGTGTTACTTAGTTGATACTTTAATTTAAACTACAGTATTTCACACCTACGTGATCTTAGATTCTGTGAAAATGTCAGTGCAATCTACCAGGGAAAAAAGGCAGATAACACCTGCTGTAATCATTCCTTTTTTTTTTTTTTTTTTTTGCTTACGTTTTCCCTCCAAAGTTCAAAGACCCCTCTGTCTTTGATGGTATTGTAAGAAAAGCAGGCGAAGACATTCTCTGCCTGAATATTTTTTTTACCATGCCTTCTAGCCATTCGATGTTTCGATCTGTGTTTCCACCTGAGCTTTCTAATATAGTGACCCTGGCATCTAATCCATCCACTTTATTATCTATTGAAATACCTACTGCCTGAAGTGAATTTATTTTGGCAGCAATGACTTCTGAAAGAGATGTATTTTGTTGTTTTTGTGAAAGATAGGTGAGTCTAAAGATTCCAAACTCACTCCCTGATGACAATCCTTGGCCTTTTCTCAAGGCAAACTTTGGGGAAAAGAAAAACAAAAGCAAAAAAAAAACCCCGCCGTGATTGCATTTGTTTTTATTTGTCATTATAAACTTGTTTTGTCCAAAAGCCAGAACTCTCAGAGGCTGAAAATAAAAAATAGTAACGTGCATAAGGAAATCAGCTTATCAGAACAAAAAGGAGGCAGATTCTCAAAGCTCCCTGGGGGCACATTTTTCCTCTTTCGTTCTTACTCTCAGTATTGAGTTCTTTTTAACCTTTAGAATTTAATTTGTGAAAGATTATGGCTGTATCAAGCTTTGCAGAAACTGTACTTCTGAAGTGTTTGCATGATTTGTATTTTGATGGTTTACTTTCTGTCACATCCACCTGAAGCTGAAATAGAGGAGAGCATGAGGGATGGAATTGTGTAAAAGGAACATCCGAAAGGTCAAAATGGCAAAATTTATTTCAATCTTTTACATAATACACGTGGCACCTTAAAACTTTCGCTTCCGCCTTTGTGAATTACATTACAAAACATAACTGTGGTATTCTTAAAACTAAATCCCCTTTTGCACATAACCTAAAAACTGATTTATTAATGGATGCTTCCACTTAGACGTTCACTGCTTAATTTGATTTTCCTGCGCATCACCCAGATTTGGTTGTGTTGTGAGTAGGCACTGCTTCAGTGTGACAACTGGTTGACTAGGATGTGCCCTATATTTAGTTTTGGTCTGCGCATGCTGTGACTTTTTGGTACCAACCATGAAATGCCATTTGGAAACTGTAGGATAGACATTCTTTTCCTGATGTGATCATCTATAAAAGATATGCCTATCTGATGATTAAAGTCCTTCTGTCAGTTTTGGTGACACCTGAATATGTTATTCAATCTGGATGTGAAGGAGCTATTTTATATATTCCTTTGGTGAATAAATGAGAGGAATGATGTGTCTAGAAATTCCTTTAAAAATTATAACTTAAATATACATTAATGATGCATGTTATTGACATATTTCACATGGCTCACCTATATTACCCCATTTCTTTGGCCTAGTTCTTGATAAGAAGAGGATTGTGTTTTGTTATAATAGAGGTGGCATCATTTCTAATAAAATTGTACCTTGTAAAGAATTGATCTCATGGCTGCTACTAGAGTTGTTTGCAATTCTTTGTCCCAGGACTTGCACTACCATATAGTAGACATTCTAATACATATGAGACCATGGGGTTGAAGACAATTGTTTGCCAGGAATTAAATCTATTTAGATGTTGTTAAAGATGTATTTTTATTCATTGATTAATTAATCTATTCATTCATTCACCTATTCCACATTTTAAAATATATAACTTGTTCTAGACCCCCACTATGATCCAGGACTCCAGGAAATCTGTCAACTCATATAGGAGAGAGATGATTGAATGATACAATGAAATAGGATAGTGAAAAAGAATGAAGTTTTTACTGAGTGGTTAGACATTCAGTGAATCTGTACTATGGGTGAGGAGAGGTGGTGAGGGAATAGGAAAGGGCCAGATGATGAGGCCCTTTACCTATGAACTGAGATGTGTAGGTTTTATTTTATAGGAGAGTGGTTTCCAAAGTATGGTGCATGGCCCCCAGGAGAGTACAAGCTGATACGCTGGTGCCTTTTCTCATGTTGGGATTCGCTAGAGGCAGACCCGGTGACAAACATGTAATAATTCTTTTGTGGGAAGTACTCCCAGAAAGCAGGATTAAGGAAGCAGGGAAGTGAGAGATTGAAGGGAAGGGATTCCATGAAGAATGCTTCATTTAGCAGGTTACTCCTGGGCACAACTGGTGTTAATCCAGATGGGGCCTTTAGGAGGCAGTGCAGGCTATGATTTACGCTATCTCAAATGAGAGGCTAGAATGGATGCAACTAGAGATAATCATACTAAGTGAAGTCAGTCAGAAAGAGAAAGACAAATGCCATATGATATCCTTATGTGTGGAATCTAAAATACGACACAAATGAACATATCTACGAAACAGAAACAGAATCACTGACATAGAGAACAGACTGGAGGTTGCCATGGGGGAAAGGGTTGGGGGAGGGATGGAGTGGGAGGATGGGGGTAGCAGATGTAAGCTTTTCCATATAGGATGGATAAACAACAAGGTCCTACTGTGCAGAAGTGGTCCCCAACCTTTTTGCACCAGGGACTGGTTTCCTGGAAGACAATTTTTCCACGGACCAGTGTGGGGACAGGGGATGGTTCAGGCGGTAATGCGAGTGATGGGGAGCGATGGGGAGCGATGGGCACGATGGGGGCGATGGGGGGCAATGGGGAACGATGGGGAGCGATGGGGGGCAATGGGGAGCGATGGGGAGCAGCAGATGAACCTTTCCTCACTTGCCCCTTGGCCACCACTCACCTCCTGCTGTGTGGCCCTGTTCCTAACAGGCCACGGACCCGTATAGGTCTGCGGCCCAGGGATTAGGGACCCCTGCTGTATAGCACAGGGAATTATATTCATTATCCTATGATAAACCATAATGGAAAAGAATATAAAAAAAGAATGTATATACATGTATAACTGAATCATTTTGCTGTTCAGCAGAAATTAACATGACATTGTATATCAAATATACTTCTATTTAAAAAAAAAAAGAAAAAAAAATAAGGAGCTAGAAAGCTGATAGTTATCCACCAGTTCCCATCATTGTTTGGTCAAGAGTTACCCCAGGGAACATGAATTCCTTGGCAAGTCTTGTGTTCCCCATACGGAGGTCCTGCAAGCTTTAGTGGCCAGAGAAAGCCTTCAGGCAATGAGCGGCAGATGTTTGCAGCTGGAGCCGTGCATGATAAGGGTGTCTTAAAATGCATAGGCATCCTTGATAGATACTACAGAGATGGGAAGAAAATATTAGGGCTCCCATTTATATTTCTTTTTGTCTGAATAATAGACTACAATTTCATAAGCAGGTTGGCACAGCCCATGCATTTGATCTTCACTTGCAACGGCCCTGCTTTTACACAAGTTCGTCACTTCCTCCTGACCCAGAAAGACAACACGCACTATTGACAGTGGGGCTCTCACTATTCTGTTTATAATTAATCAATCCTTACAAGATGGCATATATTTGCAAAATGAAATATGTTTGCAAAAAACAGATTGAAATAATACCAATAGTTGGAATACAAACGAACAGGAAAATATTTTTAGAATAAGATTTTACCCAGAGTTATCATATAGGGTCAGCCAAATATCTTTGAAAAATGGATTATTTGAAATATAAATTTATATTCACCATCAGAAGTAGGAGTAGATATTGAGGCTGGCAGAAATAATGAGTTCATCTAATACATGGTATAAGAGTATTCTGAAAATTCACTGGGAAAATGGAAATAATATTTTCTAACTTGAGATTGGGGATGAAGAGGTAGATTTGGTATATCATTTTACATGGTATATCATTATATAAAATACCATTAGGTATTTATACCATTTTATAGATGAAAATTAAAGCATGACAGTCAATGGAAAAACCCAGGGAGAATGTATAGAAACAAGAAAAGAGGATTATAAATAACTTGATCAGTGTTTCTCAGAGACACAAGTAGTGGGTTTTTATGGCTTATCAAGTAGTACACAGGAGGTTTGGTTGTTTTGGAAAACAAGAATTTCATTAAAATAATGGAAATTTTCACAGAAATGACATTGAAGGGATTCAGAATATGTCATCCCAAAATATGCCACTTTGGCATATTGATTATTTTAAATTAAAGGTACATAAGAAACAGCAGTACAAGGACACTCTGACCCTCACTTGTTCTGAAAAGGAGATAAATCTCCATGTAAAAGAGTCCCTCTCTGTACCGGAAGGAAGACATTCTCATGACCAGAGACAAGGAACTCAGGGCCAAGAAATCTTCACAAACAAACCTTATTAAACTGACCCTGAACTTCCTAGTTGCTTCTTCACCAATTACTACTCCTAATCTACACTGCTTTGTCTTGTCAATTCTTCACAAATTTATTGTTTCTTGGTCTAAAATCTTCCTGCTCTGGTCATTTCTTCAAATCTTCATTCTCTTGTGAAGGTTCCTATGTACATGTAAAAATTCAATAGAATCCATATGCTTTTCTCCTGTTAATCTGTCTGATACCAGTTTAATTTTTAAGCCCAGCCAGAGACCCAAATAAGATAGAGGAGATTGTTTCCTTTTCTACAAAGTCTGAACATTAGGAGCTTCAATATTACACATTTGTTTCAAAGACTGTATTAGTCCCTTACCTCTACTTACATTGAGAAAATATAACTCACTTGGGTTTTGTTAACATTATCAGGCCATGTTCATTTGTTGTTGCTGTTCTTAAAGTTTTTATAAATTTATTTATTTTTTTGAATTTTATTTTTTTATACAGCAGGTTCTTATTAGTTATCCATTTTATACATATTACTGTATATATGTCAATCCAAATCTCCCAGTTCTTAATGTTTATATTTGAGTTAGTATGAGTTCACGCTATACCCCTATGGTAGGCATAATTTTAAAATGGTTCCTAGAGATGCCCTGCCCTAATCTCCAGAACCTCTGAATGTCTGATATCAGTCCCATGATAATGTAATGTTATAAGACACTAATGGAATATAAGATGGAGAGGTTATGCAGGTGAGCCTGATCTAATCAGATGAGAGCTTAAAACCAGAAAGCTTTTCCTGCTGCTGGCAGAAGGAGGAAGTCAGAGAGTTGCAAAGTGTGAGAAGAATTTGACATGCTGTTGCTGGTGCTGAGGATAAAGGATCCACATGAGAAGAAATGTGGAGAGTCTTAAGGAGCACTGAGGACCCTGGCCACTGAGGAAACAGGAACCTCAGTCCTACAACCACAAGCAACTGAATTCTGCCAACAACATCAGTGACTTTGGAAGTAGATTCTTCCCTAGAACCTCCACACAAGAGCCTAGCCAAGCTGACACTTTGATGTCAACCTGGTGGGACCCTATGCCTATCAGAACTTCTAAGCTACAGGACTGTAAGATAATAAATAGGCACTGTTTTAAGCCTCTAAATTTGTGGTAATTTGTTATGAAACAATGGAAAATTATATAATCTCTAATTCACAGTAGTGAATATTTAGTTCAGTGAAACAAACTAAATATTAGATTCTAATTTAGAATCCTGAATGGCATCATACACATTTTTAAGTAAAAAGGACTATGTCAAGTATATAGATCATGAATTTATATATGCTGGCACAGTTGAATCAGTTAGTATGATAATTTTGCATAGCAGCCAAAAAATGTGTTTAAGAATTGTCAAGATGGATATCTAAAAAAAAGTCAATTTTATCAGGTCAGTATTCCATTTACTCCCAGTTCCAAGTGTTATGAAACTTTGTTAAGAGGAGAATTAAACCACTGAACTTTTTCAAAATTCAAAATTAAGCATAATAACTTCTCCTGAAAAGTGTCAACTTCTTCTAAAACAAGCGCAAAATCATATTTTTCACTGGAAGAGGGGCAGATTGATACAGAGTGCAATCCTCATTGATGGCAATATGTTTGATGAGAAACTAGCAGTCTTAAATCAACTCCAATAGAGGTTGTGTAATATTTATGCATACAATACAAAAGAACAGTTTCCCTCACATGCCTCTGAGCAGATATTTGACACTACATTTGGGAAAAACCAGTGACTTACAGTGTGAAACAGCTCTTGCCCAATGGATGGTGCACATACAAAGGAGAAGTGCTTCATGATTTTTTTTTCTTCCATTTGTGACTTATAACCCAGACAAGAAGATAACAGTTGCTCTGTGTGCTTAAGATTGTAAGTCACGGTGAAGCCTGGGCAATATACTGATGAAACATGAACTACAGATGCAGAAAGAAAGGGTGTTGCTTTGTAAAGAGTAGAGGTCTCTTCAATGCTAATACACATATAGCTTGATTCACCAGGGAGAGTTTGGTAGTTAGTAATTTGCACTAAATCTTCATTCAATTTTGATAAAAATTTAGCGCTATACATAAGATCAAAAAAAATGTTTACTCTAAAAATTGAACAATAAGCATAAGACTTGTGATTTTACCTGTTGAATTATGCTATCGAAGGAAAGCTTCCTCATGAGAAGGTTGATAACATTAGACATTGCTTTTTTCCATGATTTTAAGTGACTTGACAAAGGCTCCTGCCTCAGTGATGTATATTCTGGAGTTTGACTATCCAGGCTCCAATTGTTTTGTCATGAAGACTATATTAAAAAGCCACCTCCAAGTGTTTTAGAAATAGGAAGACACTTTACAGAGCTGAATTCTACAAAATAGTGGTTTGGAGATTCTTTCACTTCTATCATTCAACAATTTTGAGATTATTTAAAAGGTGACATGTCTTTTAAATAGCATCTGACAAAATTCTATAAGTAGTTTGAATGAGAAATTGCTTGGTCAATTATAGACCTGTTTATCAGCATTCCTGGAAGAAGACATTGACTCTAATGTGATGGAGAATTTTCTAATTTGGTAAAAATATAAAATAAAAAAAGAAACCATGCTGTATATATGTACAGTGTGTGTATATATATATACATATATGTATGTGTATAAATATACATATATGTATTTTATAAACCAACTTTGTATGGAATCAAACCTACAACTTAAATTATGTTTTTTTTTTTTTTTTTTTGTGGTACGCGGGCCTCTCATTGTTGTGGCTCTCCCTTTGCGGAGCACAGGCTCCGGACGCGCAGGCTCAGCGGCCATGGCTCACGGGCCCAGCCGCTCCGTGGCATGTGGGATCCTCCCAGACCGGGGCACGAACCCGCATCCCCTGCATCGGCAGGCGGACTCTCAACCACTGCGCCACCAGGGAAGCCCTAAATTATGTTTTTTGAATGCATTGGATAAAGTCTGCATTACGATTGCCTCACTCATTTGAAGAAATTATTACTTTTAATTTTACATATTACATTTTGTTTTATTATTGAAAGTTCCAATGAATACTTTAATTTACTTAAAATTGAGGGTCTGCTTGTGCACCTGAGGTGAAGAGTTTTTTAGAAGCACTTATCTAACTGATTTAAGAAGAGAGAAATAAATGTTCACCAAGGCAGGGGCAGAACCAAGATAAACTGATGTACAAAATTTCTAGGAATTAGCCAAGGGAGGTGGCATGTCCAATGTTATTTAATTGATAATAATCAGTTTTGTGTTTAATTGATAATAATCAGTTTTAGTCTGTCTGTAATATACATGATACATAAGATTCTTTGTTTTCTAGCATAAAATTTTCAGTGAATACTCTCATGCTATAAGCATTTATTCTTTTCGGGGAACCAGCTATGTGCCAAAGGCAAACTATTTTTTTTTTTTTTTAAATCATGGAGACTCTTTCTTGTTTCTTTTATTTATTTCTTGCCAAATGGTCTTGCTTTCAGATATTTCTGGGCATGTCACAATTCTAAATGATTGCTAAGCCATCAGAATCAAGACCAGAAAAACCGCCAAGCCATGTAAAAATGCAGCGATTGTAGAGAAGGCTAAATAACACAGTACAAACAGCGTCTCCATCCTGGGCAGTGTGTTCCTTCCAGGTTAGGCAAGAGGAACAAACAGCCTTTTTAGAAAGAACAAGTGTTGTTCTCATTGATGTTCATATTAAATCATCATGCAGGAGATTCTGTCAATAACACACTGCCCCCAGTCGCCTTATGCCTGCAGCGTTGCGCTCATGCTATTGCAATTAGATGAGCTATCAAAGCCTCATGCAGTCAAAGAGAGTAGTTTAAAGAGGTACAATAACAGGCGATTTGCAAACAGCCCAAACCTTTAGCTTCTTCCCCCTTTTCCAAAAGTGTGCAGTGAATTTACATTAACACCTGTTACAGGAGATAAAAGAATGGATTTGCACTGCAAGGAGAATGCCAAATCCTCCTATAAGAGTGACTCATTTTCCTATATTTCAGGATGTTATGCTGAACTGGAGGCAGTAAGTTGCATGCAGTACACTGGGTCAAATTTGTATTTTCAAAAATTAAAATGGCATGACAACATTTCACACACAGCACTCAGAAGTCCTGCCCCTCAAATATTTTCTACATAACCACCAGGTTAAACCCACTCTGTGAGCAGGTTATTTTTATTGGCCAAGGATAATTTACATCAGTATACTTTTTACTACATATTCACTCAGATTACTATGACATCTAAGGTTTTCAGGATGTTAAATTCAATTTATTGTGGAACATAAGGGCAAGTAAAGGATAAGAGATGACATTATATTACATCAAAGTGAACTACAGGAAAAGGGGGTGTGTACTGCTAGTAATTTGATGTACCTAAACTTAATTTTGAGCACTTTTTCCGTGGTGGAATGGCAGATACTATTGATATTTCTAACAGCTCACTGTGTGCCAGACATTTTACTCAGATCTTAGTGACTAGTTAAGAGCTAACAAATTATTGACTTGGGATTGGAATGGATAAAAAATAATAACAAACCAAGAATTCTCAAAGTCTAAAGAATACCACATATATCACAAAACCTCTGTAAGAATTTAAATAAAGTCCTGAAACATCTGTCTCCCTGATTCTTCTACATATTTGGATGCTGTATTAGTTTTCTATTGCTGGGTAACAAATTACCAGAAATTGAATGGCTTAAAATAAGACATTTATTATTTCAAATTTTCTGTGGGTCAGAAATCTGGGCATGGCTTAACTGGGTCCTCTGATCAGGGTCTTTCATAAGGCTGCATATTGAGGTGTCAGCCAGGGCTGGGATCTCACCTGAAAGCTTGACTGTGGAAATATCCACTCCCAAGCTCACAGCATAGCTGGTAGCATTGCAGTTGTTGGATTGAAAGCCTCAATTCTTAATTGTTGGATGGAGGCCACTTTGGTTCTTTGCCACATGTAGCTCCCTAACACATCAACTTTATCAAAGTCAGCACGGGAGAGAGTCTGCTAGTAAGATGGATATCACACTGTTATCTAACCCAATCACAGAAGTAACATCCATTACTGTTGCCCTATCCTATGGCTAGATGAAAAGCACAGGTCCTGTTCACACTGAGCAGGGGATAATGACATAAGGACATGGATACTAGGAGATAGAGATTATAACTGGAAAACATTTTAGAGTCTGCTTGCCACAGTTGCATTTCCCCTTAATACAACACTTGGATTCACCTGCTATCCTCCACTGAATTTGGTGTCCTCAAATGCAGTTCAATTTCCTTTGGATCAATAAACAGAGCCAAAGGTCACATTATTTGCCTGTGGCCTGGGGACTTCCCATTGTTCTGTACAACAGATCTTTGGAGCTGTGCTGTACTATTTTCTCCCCTATCCTCTTGTGCAGGTCAGAACTGCATCGCGATCTGCAGCTCTCTCTGTCTATCCCTACTTACCCTGCTTTATCCTTCACAGATCTTTCCCCCACCCCTAAATATCTTACATGTCTTGACTACATCCGCTTCTCCTAACAACTGAACTAATACACAGGTCTACATAATCAAAAAAACAATAGTTCTAGGAAAATAACAGTGATCAGAAGTATGGCTGAGCCATGATAAACACTATACATAAGTCACAACCAAGGAAGAACTTTCTGCAACTGACTACCCTGTCTTTCCTTTTCTGTTAAATTTCTTCTTTTCATATATGTGTCCATTTGATCAGGGATCTTGCATATTCTCTTAATTATTTGTCACATTTCACTTCTAGGGTCTGAGGTAGAGGGGTGGGGAGAGGGGAGAGAGAGAGAGAGAGAGAGTGAGCAAACAGCAAATTGCTTTCCTTCTTTCTCTTTTTAGTGATATGTGTATACATTAAAAAAAATTCATTGCTGTACAATATAACATAGTATCTTCTCACCTCTGTACACAAGGTTTTAATTGCACAATTATTATAAGTAAATTGTTATGCTATTATCATTAAATTATTGTGACATATGAAGGTATAGTAATAAATACGTTCAGCCCTTTTCTGTTAAAGTACCAACAGTTTCAAACTTTTTTTCATGTCCTTCTTATGAACAGATATCATGTCATTATGCTCATTTTATTGCAAAACAAATTGGATGTACCTAATTGTTAAAGTAAGAGTGAAGCAGTATCAAGGATAAACTAACTTGCAAATTTCAAGAGCTCCCAAACTGATATATTCTGGAAGATCTTTACAGAGTAATTGTCCCTGAATTAAAAATCTTGAGTTTTGTTCATCAGAATTGAGTTCTCTTCTGCACAAACAGGAATAATAATGCAGATTGATGGCTTGAATGATAAAATGCCAGAACTGATACCTTGTGGAATCTCTATTTGTGGAGTTTTTGAAAGCTGCCCTCCCACATTCCTGCAAATAAGAGCCACACAGTATATGCGGAAACTTCCCTCCTGGGACCGCTGAGAACATTCCCAAATGCCTGCCCATCTTTCTACTGAGCTCTACTTTTCTAAGGCTGTGTAATTCATTTTGTACTTGAGATACTAATGTTTGGTTGTTAAATTACCTTGTCAATTTCTTTCCCCAATTTGTTGCGTTTTACCTTTGCTCATGATGTCTGATCGTAAAGAAGCTTTTAAAATTTTCATCTATCACACTTACTACCTATTGTAATAGGTTCATGCATGAAAAATGTAGAGAGGAATTTCAGATTATCTGTTATTTGGGGGAAGGTTGGAAAAGGGAATTTGGGAGCCTTTGGCTGTGTCTGAAATTTTATTTCATTAGATAAAAATGCTGAAGCAAACATGCAAAACGTGATACTTTTTAAACCTGAATGTTAGAAGTACAGAGTCTATATATTTTTCTGTAAGAATTTTAGAATTTATATCATGGCTATGGATAATACATATGTGTATACACACACATACATGTCTATGGTGCTAGTATGATAAGTGCCCTAGATGTGAACCTTCAAGTTGTGAATTTTCAAAGATGTGAACGTGTGTTCACATGTACAATCATGTTAGTTCACATGTCTGGCGTACATTGTCATGTGCATGCATCCTCTATAAGAGGCTGTGCTTTTGAGTACTTTACTGTACAGTACTATATAGAATACAGTAATACAGTATCTTTATTTCAAACCCAGGATGTCTGGAAGCAAGCGTAAAAGCAGCGGTGATATAGCTGTTACTTCTTAAAAGTGCCAGCTATTGTACTGGACTACTGTACTTTTCAAGGTACTGTACTGTAAGATTAAAAATGTTTCTTTATTTTTTGTGTTTGTTTTTAATAAATTATTTGTGTGAAAAATATTACAAACCTATTATAGTACACTACTATATAGCCGATTGTGTTAGTTGGGTACCTAGGCTAATTTTGTTGGACTTAACGAACGCATTCCCAGAACGGAACTCATTCGTATGTAGGGGACTTATTGTAGGTGCCTTGTCACTCTCATTCTCTGCCATTTTGTGGCTGTTTCAATCAGGGTAAGAGTAATGTGAAGAGATCTGGAGGAGATCAGAGAATGTGGGGAAAGTATCTCTTTCTGTGATTCAGCCTTGCCCCACTGTAATCAATTCAGATCTCTACATTCAGGCTTCCTTCATTTATCCTGTCAAATGTAGCTCTTTCTAATTAAGAAAACATCCTGGAAAAAAAATGGGGATACAAGAGAAGGGAGACAAGGACTTTCAAAGAGACATTTTAAGGAGGACATCTGAGAATGCATAAAACACACAATAATGTTTTTCTGAGAATGTGATGATACGCGTTTTATAGCCACTGCTAAGAGGCAAGTTAAAGTCCGCAGGGAATAAAGGTAGAAATTTGGCTGAAGATGTTTGAAGTTTTTCGAAGGAATATGATTTACGTGTCTAAAGTGCAATACCAGGGACCTGACGTTATGCATAAAGGGCAAGAAAAGGGATGAAACGTCATATTTAAAAAGCAACAAAATAGAAATTATGCTGCTAGCTTGATGTATCTAGGTTGATCGCAAAGACTTGATGTAAAGGAGCAGGAAACAAACTGAAGAGAAATAAACATCATTCCTTTTAGAATGAACCTAAGTGGAAAAAAAAGTGGGATGGGCCAAAATTAAATTTGGGGGGAATGTGGTCCTATAATGTAGAACAAAAGGCAAACTAAGATTTGTTCATCATTCATTTAAGAACAGGCTGTAAAAAGGGTATAACTATGATAAAAAATACTTTCTTTGGGCTTTATTAACTTCCCATTCACTTTGACTTAAAATAAGTTCCATTTGTTCTCTCTGGTTATTTTAATTTTCAGATGATTTTTTTTTTAATTTTTGAAATTATATTTATTAATGTTCTATTATATCAATGCATATTGTACTCTCTTAGAACTGGGGAAGAGGAAAGCCCCACTTAACGGAGATAACAAACTAGTCATCTTTTATAAAATTTAATTAGAACTGACAACGTTATGGTTGGTCCTTAATTCCTGAGAATTTGAACATTAAGTTTTCTGTGAGTTTACAACAAATGCTCACACTGATTTTTAAACTGCAGTACGTCTGAAAAAAAAATGAGAATACCTAATGCACAGCTTTTTTTGTTGAGCTATATTGCCATTTTTATTTTCCTGTTTGGTTTTTCAAAAAATGTTAAAATTTAGCCTTCTTCAACTTTTCACTCCATCTAATCCATACAGATATTCCAGAGGCTAAAGAACCCTTGGAGGTGGACAAAAGAATGGCAGCTTGTCATCACTCATGAGGGTGATCAAAGGTGGCCAGATGCTCCTTTAACCTTGGATCGCTTACACACAGTTTAATTGATTAAGAGCACAGTGTTGTTCTGTGTCCTCAGATATTTTTAGTGACTCACGGCAGGAGAAAGTAATATTGGGTAATAAGAATAGGAAATAGAAATGTCTAGCTTGACTACCTCTTATTAATTATAGCACTTTATAGATATCACACTATATATGTGTATGTGATGTAGGTAATGATCAGTCTTTCAATCAATAAGACAGTAAAGTAGCTCCTAAGACTGGCCTTCACTATAATAGTGTACGGATTTCAGTTATACTACTCTTCCTGTGTCAGGCTTAGGAAACTTTAAAAAAAAATAAGCTAGTAAGAGGTGTGGAGTAGAACAATCAAGAACTTTCAGAAGCAGGTGTTTCAGATCCTCTGATGTAATTCTGACAATCACTTGTCCCGAGATATCTTCCCAGTGTTTTCGAAGTTCACCATTAAAGGGTTTACAATAGTCTTCAATGTGCAAAGCAAAAGTGAAATCAATGATAATATTTCTGAG
The DNA here is from genome assembly GCF_963924675.1 of Phocoena phocoena. Lineage (NCBI taxonomy): Eukaryota > Metazoa > Chordata > Mammalia > Artiodactyla > Phocoenidae > Phocoena > Phocoena phocoena. The sequence continues at coordinate 64,895,471 of NC_089230.1, read as the reverse complement.
CCATTAAGGTAGAGAGGATATTGAAAGTTGAAAATGCACTAAAAGGGGGGCAATTGAGAGAAAAATGATGGATTTCATTACCTGATATACTTTTGTCCCTATGGATTATTGAAAGGACCTTAAATAGTTATTCAGTTGAGACTTATGCCTAGAAAATCCTTTGCCAAGAAAACTCTGCTTTTAAAAATATGAAATGATGGAAAATAGTGGTAGTGCTAAAAAAAAATATCACTTTCTCAAATTTCTGGCTTTACATGGAAATGTGTTTTGGGTGGTGTCGAGGGAGAATGCATAGACAGGAAGTGAGAAAAGATAGAAAGGAATCTGAGAAGGAAATGGAAGAGGTTATTTTCCTGTTGGGACTTGGCTTAGGAAAATAGCATTTAAATTATAGTCATCCTGGGTAGGAACTTATCTAATTCTGCATTCGATATAGTGCACGGTGTCTCCTTGGCATTCGATCAATGCCTTTGAATATAGTTAATGAAAATGCCCCTTTGCCTACAGTGCAATGTACAAATTGAGTGCAAGGATGAAATTCCCATTTTTCACCAAAGCTGATCACAGGGGAACATGGATCTGCATCTGAAAATAGTAAAACATTCCCTTCATGTCCTTTTAATTCCCCAAGGGCCTTAGCCTTTTATTCTCCTTTTAACAAGCCACTTTTCTTTCCCAGAGTGACGTCTCTAAACAGTTCTTAGAAAAAAAAATCTTGTCTCAAGGGCATCATCTGGAAATTGCCAAGTTTGCAGTCCAAAATGCAAAGCCAGGATTCGGTGAAGAATGACACAGCTACCAAACCACTTCAAAGCTGGATGGGGTTGAATCAATGCCACAACAAGAGGTGTTAACTGCTCCAATCAAAGTTGCTTCCCAGGGCCTTGCAAACACTGTTTTGTTTTCCCTGCCAATCATCTAAACAATACTATTGCCAGTCACATTAATTTAGACAGATCTTTACAGGGGGAATGAATGGAGCAAATCCAGGCAAACAGAGTGGTATTAGCTCTTTCCCTCACAAAATCACCAGGAAGAGCAAAGACGCAATTAAAAAAACAAAGTATTTCAGCATAGGTTCCTGCCCTAGTCCTCCATCAGCTGGAAATTCTGCCAGGGCAGAGGTCAGGCCCAGTTTCTCTGAAGCTGGATCTGTGCTGGGCTGAGGAGGAGAATTCAAAAGACGTGCATGTTATCACAGCTTTGGGAGTCACTCTCAGTGAAAGGATAATCTTCCTTACCTCTCTTGGTACATCTCTATGCTTGTGTTCTATGTTGGCATCATCTGTTTTCAATATGCTTTTTGGTGTTGATAATCAATTTCTCACCTCTTTCTAGAATGTACACAAGTCTAACTGGATAGTGTTCCTAGATCATGTTCCCTGCTCTACTTCCTCTTGGCATTGGCCATATGGTTCCTGCTGCCTGAAATGCTTTTCCCGGAATGTGTGGAATCAAATCTATTCCTCAAGCTCAGTTCAGATGTCGTCATCCTTCAGACAACCCCTCCCTAATTTCCACAACATAATGTGCTAGCTCTCCTTTCTCTGATACCAAGTTTGAATGTCTCTTATGTACTTAGGATTTTATGCTTCCTACTTGTGTTATCCATTTCATCCCTGTCTCCTGCTAAACTGTAAGATCCCCAAGGACACAGAACATTGACTAATTCACCTTTTTATCTTCTGTATGTTGTAGTAAATCAACTTGAACAAAACAAACTTTCAATAAGAGAACACATAAGTAGTAGTAGTAAGAGTTTACACTTAGATGGTGCTTAATAAATACCTTATATTCTAACATGTCTTAAGACGTATAATCACCACAAAACTAAGAGCTTGGTTCTATTATTAGCCTTATTTTACAGTCAAGAACACAGCAGCACAGAAAGATCTCAGAATTTGCCAAACTCCCACAGCTATTATATGGCAAAACTGTACAAGTTCAAACCGTGGCAGCCAAATTATTGCATCCATGCTCTTATCCCCATGCTCTCCTGCATCTTGTTTTTGAAGGAAGGAATGAATATTTTAAAAAGCTTATTTGTATTCTATTTATATATTATATATGTATATATGCATACAGTATTTATATACTATTTAAATTCTATTTTACCGTTTAACTTCTCCTTTATTTCACATTGTACCAAGATCACTCTCTGTTTTTTTTTTTTTTTTCCTTCCTGTATTAAGAATTGAAGTTTCAATCCAAGGAGGCTATTGACCTTTTTTTCTTAGACTCGAGGTCTACAGACCAGTGGAAAACTCCTTCATTTTTAAACCATTTTTAAAATATAATTTTAGACTCACAAAAGGTTACAAAAATAATACAGAGAGATCAGATGTACATATCACCAAACTTCTCCCAATGGTAACATCTTACATTGCTATAGTACATTATCAAAACAAGGAAATTGATATTGGCACAATCCCGTTGACTGCCCACCGTTCTTACTCCAACTTGCCAGTTTTTTCATGCACTTTTTAAAAATATTTGTGTATAATTCGAAGACATTTTATCCCATGCATAGACTAACCATCACCACAATCAAGGTGTAAAATTATTCCATCACTACAAAGAAATTTTCACATGTTATACTTTTGGAGTCACACCCTCCCTTTCCTTCCCCATCCTCTGACAACCACTAAGAAGCTCTCCATCTGTATAATTTTATACCTTGAGAGTGGATGTAATCATACAGTATGTACCATTTTGAGATTGGCTCCTTTTTTCTCTCAGCATAAATGCTCTTGAGATTTTCCAAGTTGTTGTTGTATCAATAATTCATTCCCTTTTTTTTCTTAAGTAGTATTGCATGGTGTGGAAGATTTACAGCTTAACAATTCATTCATTGAAGGGCACCTGGGTTGTTTCCTTTTTGGGGCTATTACAAATAAAACTGTTATGAATCTTCATGTAAAAGTTTTTGTCTGAATGTAAATGTTCATGTCTCTATGATAAATGTCCAGGAGTACAAATGCTGGGTCATATGATAATTATATATTTCACTTTCTAAGAAACTGCTAAATGATTTCCAGAGTGGCTCTTCCATTTTACATTCCCTCCAGCAATGGACTAGATATCACATTTTTCCACATGTTTGCCAGCGCTTGGTATTAGGAGTGTTTTTTATTTTAGCCATTCTAACACATACGTAAGATCACCTCACTCTTGTAAATCTGCATTTTGCTAATGAATGCTGATTTTGAAATACAGTTCCATGTATTTATCTGCCATCCATATATCTTCCTTGGTGAAGTTTACGTCTTTTGCCTATTTTTCTAATTGAATTGTGTTTTTCTCTTACTGTTGGGATTAGACAGTTTTGCGGCTCATCTTTCATCCTCTTAACTGGTTCTTTTTCAGAATAAAGTGTTAAATTTTTATGAAGTCCAATATATCCATTTTTTTCTTTCATAGCTCATGCATTTGGTGTCATATCTAAGAACACTCTGCCTAACTCCAGGTCATGAAGACTTTCCCCTATGTCAATTTCTAAAAGTTTTATAGTTTTAGATTTTACATTTAGATCTATGATCTATTTAGAGTTAACTGTTATATAAAGCTGAGGTTTAGGTTGAAGTTCATTTTTTATAGCTATTGATGTTCTGCTGTTTCAGCACTATTTGTTAAAACAAATATCCTTACTTCTCTATGAATTTCTTTTGCACCTTTTCAAAAATAAGTTGGGTGTAATTGCGTGATTCTTTTTTTGTCACCCACCATTTTATTTTATTTATTTATTTATTTTTTATTTAATTAATTTTTTTTTTTTTTGCGGTACGCGGGCCTCTCACTGTTGTGGCCTCTCCCGTTGCGGAGCACAGGCTCCAGACGCGCAGGCTCAGCGGCCATGGCTCACGGGCCCAGCCGTTCCGCGGCATGCGGGATCTTCCTGGACCAGGGCACGAACCCGTGTCCCCTGCATTGGCAGGCGGACTCTCAACCACTGCGCCACCAGGGAAGCCCTGTCACCCACTATTTTAAATTGAGCACATTGCAATGAAAGGAAATGTGGGTGTTGGACCTATTCTAGCATAAATACTTAGTCCAATTGGAGATGGTCCTCTTAAAGGTGATGCAAATATAGGAATTTGATACAAAAAAAATCTTCTTCAGAAAGACCATTATCTCATTTCTGCACATCACATAGTGTGCAATGGCCTATATCATAGAATGACTAACCTAGACACATCCTCTCACTCTTTGCAAGAACAGACCTGACCAAAAATTTCAAAGCAAAACAGCAACCCATGATCCACAAAAGCCAAAGCAATGAGTGTAGGACTAGAAGATCCAAAGTCACTTGTTCTCAGGGATCTATATAATGGGAATCATAAGATCATCCACCTTGGGAATTCCAGTAGTTAGGACTCTGCACTTCCACTGCAGAGGGCCCAGGTTCGATCCTTGGTGGGAGAATTAAGATCCCACAAGCTATGTGGCATGGCCAAAATAATAATAATAATAATAATAATAAACAAAGAGATAGATCCTACTTAAAAAAAAAAAAGATCCACCACCCTATCTTTCTCACATTACTGCTGTAAGGCTCCAATGAGATTGTGTAAGAGAAGGTAATTTATGGAGTATAGATCACTAAACAGAAATAGAGCACATTTCTTATAAGGACACTCACTACAACCCTTCCACTTCTAGATAGACCTCACAGGTCCACAGGTGAATAGCTACTGTCTCAATATTTCGTGCCCTGGGACTTGGGTGGTAGAAACACTGTTTTCACTATATCTGCATTTGACCATTACCAATGGAGTTCCAACCAGACAAACATATGTTTCCAGAAAAGAATGTCTGTCTATCTGTTATATTACTAAACGCCAGCCTTTCTTGAATTCCTCATTTTGTTGACCAATTATTCCCCCACAGGAAAAATAACTACTCTTAAAGTTACAAATGTTAAATAAAATGTAACGTTTATTTGGCTTGCCTATTAGTTAAATAATACATGTAGTGTATCTTCTCTGTGCCAAGATCTAAACCCAAAGAGGAAAGAAACATATCCCCTTGAAGGTCTTACTGTCTAATTCAAGCATGTGCCATTGCCCATTGGGGATGAGCCATGCCGACCCCAGGAAGCATCAGGGAAGATATGCTCCTTGTCAACTAACATATTTAACCTAGCCGTTATGAGTTCACTGAAAGAAAGCTCTGAATTCCTAAATTCTTAAAAATCAAATGAAAACCTTGAGAATGTCACATAACACAATTGTATGACAAAGCATGAATTCCTTATATTCATTCATTCAGCAATCACTCATTGAGTACTTATTCTGTGCACTCTTGATCTAAGGTCTTGGAATAAAAATCACAAGATACATTTCTTTTTTTGTAAAGGTCATAATTTAACTCTTTTATTTAAAAAAAGGAGCTAGTAGTAAGATAGTGTATGGGAATGTCTGTTTTGCAAAAAGTGTAACTTTCTATCTAAATAGAAGATATTGTTTTGATTAAATAATTGAGTTATGGAGAAGTTTTCACTCATAGAATTGGTTATAATCAGATTAGCAAGAAATACGTTGTCAAGGGAAATGAAACCAGACTTTATAAGAGCATTTATTGAAAGATCTGCTATTCTTTTGTTTAGCCTTAGATCTTAGTTAAGATTAAAAAGCCTTTGAAAATTATCCAGAATAGTTAAATTTTGAGAGCAGAGAGACTCGGGCTAAGTTGATAAGCCTGGTCAGATTAATTACTATAAAAATAAAACCCCAAATCAATTATTTTGTTAAAAATAAATCAACTACATTTTGAAAAGTATTATTGGCTGTCTCAGCTATGAACCACTTTAGTTCTAAAGGTGTTTACTGACAAATTACTTTCTTACCTAACTCTAAGTTTGCGCGGGGCTCTTACTGTTGTGGCCTCTCCTGTTGTGGAGCACAGGCTCCGGACGCGCAGGCTCAGTGGCCATGGCTCACGGGCCCAGCCGCTCCGCAGCACGTGGGATCTTCCAGGACCGGGGCACGAGCCCGTATCCCCTGCATCGGCAGGCAGACTCTCAACCACTGCGCCACCAGGGAAGCCCTCTAAGTTTTTAAAAAATGAAAAGTCTCTATTATACGGCCATTCAGTGTGATTTAGTGATCTGTCCTACTACTAATATAAGCAAGCAACATCTCTTTTTGCCTGGTTTGCTTTCCTTTGGAGGTGAATTTAAATTCAAACTCTGCATCTCTTTTTTGTTATTCCATATGTGTTCATAGAAATCACCCACAGAAGCACATGCTATCCAGGTGCACGGAGAACTTGTAGAATGCTCCTGGCCTTCCTAAACATTGCTTAGGTACAGTGTGTGATTCTGCCTGTGGGGGAAGATGAACTTTTATTACTTCCTGATGCTTCATCATTGTCACTTTAATTTGCTACATCAGATCATCAGATACATACTTCCCATGGCTGCATAATACTGGAGAACATAATTTCCTTTCCATATCCCATCATCTGTACAACTTCTTATAACAGCTTATGTTATAAGAACATAAGAACACCCTTCTCAATGGTGGAAAACTGAAACCATTTCCACTAAGATCAGGAACAAGACAAGGTTGTCCATACTCACTGCTATTATTCAACATCATTTTGTAAGTTTTACCCACAGCAATCAGAGAATAGAATGAAATAAAAGGAATCCAAATCAGAAAAGAAGAAATAAATCTGTCACTGTTTGCAGATGAGATGATACTATACATAGAGAACCCTAAAGATGCAACCAGAGAACTACTAGAGCTTATCAATGAATTTGGTAAAGTAGCAGGATACAAAATTAATGCACAGATATCTCTTGCATTCCTGTACACTAATGATGAAAAATCTGAAAGAGAAATTAAGGAAACGATCCCATTTACCATTGCAACAAAAAGAATAAAATACCTAGGTATCAACCTATCTGAGGAGACAAAAGATCTGTATGCAGAAAACTATAAGACACTGATGAAAGAAATTAAAGATGATGCAAACAGATGGAGAGTTATATGATGTTCTTGGATTGGAAGACTCTACATTGTGAAAATGACTATATTACCCAAAGCAATCTACAGATTCAATGCAATCCCGATCAAGCTACCAACAGAATTTTTCACAGAACTAGAACAAAAAATTTCAAAATTTGTATGGAAACACAGAAGGCCACTAATAGCCAAAGCAATCTTGAGAAAGAAAAACGGAGCTGGAGGATTCAGGCTCCCAGACTTCAGACTACACTACAAAGCTACAGTAATCATGACAGTATGGTACTGGCACAAAAACAGAAATATAGATCAATGTAACAGGGTGGAAAGCCCAGAGATAAGCCCACGGACATATGGTCACCTTATCTTTGATAAAGGAGGCAAGAATATACAATGGAGAAAAGACAGCCTCTTCAATAAGTGGTGCTGAGAAAACTGGACAGCTACATGTAAAAGAATGAAATTAGAACACTGCCCAACACCATACACAAAAATAAACTCAAAATGGATTAAAGACCTAAATGTAAGGCCAGACACTATAAAACTCTTAGAGGAAAACATAGGCAGAACACTCTATGACATAAATCACAGCAAGATCCTTTTTCATGCACCTCCTAGAGAAAGTGAAATAAAAACAAAAATTAAAAAGTGGGACCTAATGAAGCATAAATCTTTTGCATAGCAAAGGAAACCATTGAGAAAACGAAAAGACAACCCTCAGAATGGGAGAAAATATTTGCAAATGAAGCAACTGTCAAAGGATTAATCTCCAAAATATACAAGCAGCTCAATATCAAAAACATGAATAACCCAATCCAAAACTTGGCAGAAGACCTAAATAGACATTTCTGCAAAGAAGATATACAGATTGCCAACAAATACATGAAAGGATGCTCAACATCACTAATCATTAGAGAAATGCAACTCAAAACTATAATGAGGTATCACTTCACACAGGTCAGAATGGCCATCGTCAAAAAATCTACAAACAGTAAATGTTGGGGAGGGTGTGGAGAAAAGGGAACCCTCTTGCACTGTTGGTGGGAATGTAAATTGATACAGCCACTATGGAAAACAGTATGGAGGTTCCTTAAAAAACTAAAAACAGAAGTAACATACGACCCAGTAATCTCTCTACTGGACATATACCCTGAAAAATCCATAATTCAAAAAGAGTCATGTACCACAATGTTCATTGCAGCTCTGTTTACAATAGCCAGGACATGGAAGCAACCTAAGTGTCCGTCGACAGATGAATGGATAAAGAAGCTGTGGCATATATATACAATGGAATATTACTCAGCCATACAAAGAAACGAAATTGAGTTATTTGTAGTGAGTTGGATAGACCTAGAGCCTGTCATACAGAGTGAAGTAAGTCAGAAAGAGCAAAACAAATACCATATGCTAGCACATATATATGGAATCTAAAAAAAAAAAAAAGGTTCTGAAGAACCTAAGGGCAGGACAAGAATAAAGATGCAGACGTAGAGAATGGACTTGAGAACACGGGGAGGGAGAAGTTAAACTGGGATGAAGTGAGAGCGTGGCACTGACATATATACACTACCAAATGTAAAATAGGTAGCTAATGGGAAGCAGCCACATAGCAAAGGGAGATCAGCTTGTTGCTTCGTGACCACCTAGAGGGCTGGGGTAGGGAAAGTAGGAGGAAGATGCAAGAGGGAAGAGATATGGGGATATAAGTATACATATAGCTGATTCATTGTGTTTTACAGCAGAAACTAACACAACATTGTAAAGCAATTATAATCCAATAAAAATGTTAAAAATTAATAAACAAAATTTAAAACTGCAGTGTCCTGAGTATTAAGTATAAATTAATCAAACGCATTAAGAGATGTCTTAAAATCATGCTGCATTTTAAACGGTATTACTAGATGTTTGTTTACAAGCACCTTTAGAAATGCAGTTTATTATTATTTTTAAAATATTTTTATTATTATTATTATTTTTTGCGCGGGCCTCTCACTGTTGTGGCCTCTCCCGTTGCAGAGCACAGGCTCCGCACGTGCAGGCTAAGCGGCCATGGCTCACGGGCCCAGCCGCTCCACGGCATGTGGGATGCTCCCGGACTGGGGCACGAACCTGCGTCCCCTGCATTGGCAGGTGGATTCCCAACCACTGCGCCATCAGGGAAGCCCCAGTTTATTATTTTAAAAGTGACATTTGCATTTATTAATAGAACCAGTGACTTCCAATGTGTAATGTAGATGCTGGCATGTCAGTGACAATATGTCATAAAAGCTGTTTGGGATAAGGCTAGCCACTCCTTTAAGCACTACTCATGAGGGCAGAAAGTTAGGTGTGAGCACATAGGTCAAAAACACAAAAGCAAGAAGAAAAATACACACAAAAGACAAGAACCAAGTGTACAGGGCACATACACAGAGCAGTGCGTGTTCTTCCATCCATAATCTCACGGGGTATTTGATGAATCATCTTATTCAAGTACTTGACTTATGCTATTAAAAATCTCTGATAAAATTAACTGAGCAGAACTATTATTGTGTATAACCAATACAAGTCTTTATACACAAATTTTAAGAATCTAGGGAGAGCAAACGCAGTAAACATGCATCCGGTTTTTAGATATTCAATAGAGAGGGAAATGTTGGTGATGGGCTGATAAGGGTAGCCTTGAGAGGTAACCAGGGGGCTGGTGATCTAGTGATCTTGTAGTAAGAGAAAAGAGATTTGGATAATACAGACTATTTCAATTGTATGAAGGATTAAAAAAATAACAAAAAAGAGCTTCTTGTAGCCGAAGTAAAAAGTAATTTTCCATTTAACTCAACAGCTTAAATATAAGACTATTACTCCTAGAAGTTCTCCAGGTTTTGATTCTGTATTGCTAATTTCATTGACAAATATAATATTTGGCAGGTGGACAAAGATGGGACAGGGGTAGGGGCTGAGGAAATCCTAGAAGCAAACAGCAGGTGAAAATAACATTTGGGAAGCTTGTACAACAACAAAAGCTTGACTTGGGGAAGATCTGTTAAAACCTTCCTCCAAAATTTCAGAGTAAAATGAATGAGTAGAATAGTGGTCAGTAGCTTTGCCACAGATTAGGTAGTTTGAACCAAATTGTTAAAGTGAAGTACGTTCTTAGCAGCCATAAGGTACAAAACGATTTTATGGAAATAATTTCGCACAAGTGAAATTATTGTATCCATCTATTTACCAGGAGAAATAGGCTAACATTTGTTACACTCTATAGATCATACTGAAATCAAAATTCTTAAGAATTTCCTTGTGACTATTCCTCTGTTTCCACTGCACAAAGGTGTGGGGAATATTCATGGCTTTAAAGTCAATGAATCTGTAAATTGCCTTGCTTCTTAGTGCATGAACTACATGACTCTAGACGCTTGTGTTTTGTTAAGACAGCACAGTATTTACAATTAGCTGTCTGATGACGCAGAGATACAGTTAAAGACAGTGGAAAATAGACTGGAGCCAGTGTGGTGTACTGTTAGAGCATTTTATTGCCTGAATATGTTTTTGTGCTTTGGTATTTCAGAGAGGCCTGTCACCCTAGGAAGTCCTTTGCTTAGGCAGACAACGGGATCCCAGTGAAAATAATAGGAATTGCAAACTAAACTCTGGAGGCCAGGTTAATTTTCACGTGACTGTATTGTATATTGGTATTTCAGTAAAAGAATTGCTGAGTTCAGATTTTCTCAGCTGAATTCTGGAATTGGGTTGCTACGATCAATTCCTCAAGAAAAGACATCTTTACAGAGATTTAATGCAGATTGACACATGGAACACAGAAATATATCTCCACAGAGTTTCTCAACCTCCTTGAGCTTATATATAACCGAGTATCTCCAGTGGTAAAAATAAAACAAAATGCAAATTCATCATGGGCACAGTAGGTTTATGTACAAATCAAACTGATTTTAAGCAAGAACATCTGTGCAAACAAGATTGTAAAAGGTCATTTCAAGGCTACAAAGGAAGAGAAAGTATGTTGATTGGATTTTAAAATAGGCGGGTTAAATGTGCACACCTACTGTAATGTGAGGTGAATGACATAATTTAATGAAGATTTGCAGAAAAGCCTAACTAGGGAAGTATTTTTTTCCTTGTTTTTCAATATAGATGTTAGAGTATTTGCAGGGCTTCCCTGGTGGCGCAGTTAAGAACCTGCCTGCCAATGCAGGGGACACGGGTTCGAGCCCTGGTCCAGGAAGATCCCACATGCCACGGAGCAACTAAGCCCACATGTGCCACAACTACTGAGCCTGCACTCTAGAGCCCATGAGCTACAACTACTGAGCCCACGTGCTACAACTACTGAAGCCCGTGCGCCTAGAACCCACGCTCTGCAATAAGAGAAGCCACCTCAGTGAGAAGCCCGCGCATTGAAATGAAGAGTAGCCCCCACTTGCCACAACTAGAGAAAGCCTGTGCGCACAGCAATGAAGACCCAACACAGCCAAAAATAAATAAATACAATTAATTAATTAAAAAATAATAATAGTAACGTAAAATCGATAGCTAGTGGGAAGCAGCCACATAGCACAGGGAGGTCAGCTCGGTGCTTTGTGACCACCTAGAAGGGTGGGATAGGGAAAGTGGGAGGGAGACGCAAGAGGGAGGAGATATGGGGACATATGTATATGTATACCTGATTCACTTTGTTATAAAGCAGAAACTAACACATGATTGTAAAGCAATTATACTCCAATAAAGATGTTAAAAAAGAGTATTTGCAAGTGAAGAAATGTCATATGATATCACTTATATGTGGAATCTAAAATATGATACAAATGAACTTATTTACAAAACAGAAACAGACTTACAGACATAGAAAACAAACTTATGGTTACCAAAGGGGAAAGTGGGGTAGGGATGAATTGGGAATTTGGGATTAACAGATACACACTACTATATATAAAATACATAGACAACAAGGACCTACTGTATAGCACAGGAAACTCTATTCAATATCTTTTTTTTTTTTTTTTTTTTTTTTTGCGGTACATGGGCCTCTCACTGTTGTGGCCTCTCCCGTTGCGGAGCACAGGCTCCGGACGTGCAGGCCCAGCGGCCACGGCTCACGGGCCCAGCAGCTCCGCGGCACGTGGGATCCTCCCAGACCGGGGCACGAACCCGTGTCCCCTGCATCGGCAGGCGGACTCTCAACCACTGCACCACCAGGGAAGCCCTACTCAATATCTTATAGTAAACCACAATGGAAAAGAATATGAAAAAGAATAAGTATGTATATGTATGTATAAAACTGAATCACTTTGCTGTACACCAGAAACTAACACAACGTTGTAAATCAATCATACATCAATTTACAAAAAGGTAATATGAAAAGTTCATTTTTTTCAATTCAGACATTTAACTGAGAATCTACTATGTTCCAAGCACTATACTAGAGCATACATTTTACTACTGGTTGACTCCTGTCCTCCAGGAACTGACAACATTATAAAGAAATGTAGGAGTAACTTACTGCATTGGGAGGAAAGAGGAAATCATGAGTTCTCTGAGAACACAGAGTACGGACATCTAAACCATCTCACAAAAATCCAGAAGGTTCCCAGCTTAAATACTGGAACTGAATTTGGAAAGAGGAGTAAAAGGTTATGACCTAAAGAAGATACAGGCTGTTTCCAGAAAGAAGTAGGAGTATGTGCAAAGACACAGAAATATGAAATAGCATGAATATCTGGGCAACTGCCAGTGGCCGGGCTCTTCCCCTTTCTCTGAAAGCTCTTCCTTCAGATGGAGAAATGCTCAAAGCAAATATAAAGATTGAGAAGTGTAGGAAGTGGAGGGCTCAACTCAGGTGACACTGACATTGAGTGGGAAAGCAGAAAAGAGGCCAAGGAAGGCAGTTGAGAAGAAATGGCCAGAGAAGTAGGAAGACAGGAGAGAACGGTGTCATAGAAAGTAAGAGTAGGGTATGATTGAAGAAAGGGGAAGTGCTCTATAGCCTCACATGCCACCAAAAGGCCAAATAGGTAAGGATAAAGGATCATAGCTGAGTGTAAGACGTCGAGGCCAATGCTGGCCTTAAAAGTCTCAATGGAGTATTGGCAGATATGGTTAGATTGCAGGATATTGAAGAGTGAATGGTAAATGAGAAATTAGACACAAGTTTGGGAGGTAGCTGTATATGATAAGAGGGATTTGGGCATGTTGATATAATGTGGGGAACAACCAGAGAGAGGAAAAATATAAAATACAGGAGAAGGAGAAGATTAATGTGGCCAGTTCCTCCCAGATGCGGGAGAGTATAATAAGCAATGTCCACAGAAAGGTTGGCAATGATGCAGGAGAAGGGACAGCTCCCTCATTTAAACAGAAGAAAGAGGTGACAGGCAGAGGGCAGATGGAATATGTCTTCTGAGAACACAGAAAAAAAATGTTTTTCTAAACTTTACATTCAACGCATCAACACACAACAGATAAACCTCCTTGTTACCAGACTACAAACTTTGGGAGTTTCATTTTTATTCTTCTCTGCACACTTAATTTTTTGCCTGATTGAATAAATAATGATATTATCAGCTGATGCATACCCTGTACACTTTAACTTCTTTTAAACAATAGTTGATTTTCATCTAATCTTTGAGATGCTAGCCTTTTTTTTAGATGGCGTGTAGCTTTTCCTGTTTGTGCACAGACTCATATGTTCAAACATAAAAATAGCACAATAGTCCTGTCATGGTGAAAAATAAAAACCTGCATTAAATTTTACCTCTTTAGTATAAAAAGTAGAGCCATGCTAAAGCTTCCAGGACTGTGTAAGCTGGATATACATATAACCTGACAGTCCCGAATCCATCTGCATATTCTTGAAGCACTTCTGTCTGTAACTTTTATTCCTAGCAACTTTTCTGCTGGAAATGATTAAATAAAAGCTCATTAATCATCTAAAATAAACAAATTGGTATAATTTAAATTACATTCATATTTAATGCATACCAATAACATAGCATAACATAATCATGGTAGACTAATGAAAATCAAATTAATTTTCATCAGTATTTACCAATTAATATTTTTAAATAAAAATGCATAAAAATTTTGATTAGTAAAGAAGCCTATGTAACAAGGAACACTGTAAAAGGGAAAAGAGTAAATCTATTACACAACTAGGTGAACATATCTTCCAGCAAGTTTCTAATAATTGCTCCTATAGGTAAATAATGTCTTCCATGGAAATTTTCAATGTGGTGAAGACATTCTTGTTGCAAAAGTGAAGACCCCTTGCACCTCAAAATTTGGTTTTGACATTATACCTCTATGTAGAGGTTTCAATAAACCATGTTTAGTTATTCTGAGTCATAAATAGGCCAAAACTTATTTGAAAAAATATTTAATACCTCTCCCAAATGCTCCCAAGAAAAATCTCTTCTCATGTTCCAAAATTGCTTTGACTCTTCAGCATAATTGGACTCCACAAGAGCAAACAACAACAAAAAGCATAACACATATCAGTATTTTCAATGAGTGTGTTGTTAGTTCTTCTTTTAAAGTATGTGACCTTGAAAAAATAATTTAAACTATTTGGATCTAAATTCTCAATATGCAGAGTGAGGAATTGAATGAATGTCTTTATGGACACTTCCACCCTGAAATTAGATGGACCTTTAATGTACAAAACATTTGAAATTCGTGTTAAGGTGGATTTCCCTAAAATGCAAGATACTTAACCAACAATAAGGGACGAATCCTCAGCAATATACCATCTCCTTGTGTCCACTGTGGCCTGCTCTTAGCTGCTTTTAATTCAGAGTTAGCAATAGACACAGAGCATTATACAAACCTTTGCATTTGGATTGTTTTTTCTGGACTTCCTAGAATTTTCTGAGTGCCAAAGCACTAGATAGTTGAATGAGATTATCCATCTAGTTCTACAAAGGCTGACGTGATATGGAGCCTGGTCAATCAAGTGGGAAGGAAAATGGAGGAAATGAGGTTAGAGAATAAGTAAGGAGGAGATTACCCCTATTGTGCCCTCCAATTTTAAGGAAAAATAATCTAATAGGTTTTGTAAATTTTTATGAAAGCTAACTTCATTTTCAATTCAATATAACACACTGAGCAGATAAATGGACTTCCTTTCCTCCTAAAATCTCACTAAATGATACTGCAAGTATAAACAAAAAGTGATGAAATCATAACAATACTAAAAACAAGAAAAAAAGATAATAGTAGGAGGGGAATTTATTTAATTTCTGTTGGGCAGAGAGCAGATGAGATCATGTGTGTAGAGAAAGCAGGGTGGTAGTGGGGCAGGGACATTATCAGTTTATGGAGAACTTGTCACAGAATAGCTGGTTCTGCTCCTCTCCTTGATCCAAACTAAAGCCTTGAAAAAATGATTTTAAAACAAAGTTAAATGATAGCCTTGGGGAAGCCTATGATGGGGTATTTGGACTGAATTAAAGAAACCCATAACTTGTCTTGAATCTTTACCATGGACCCAATAGGGAAACATCACAGGTACTAGCACCCAAGAGAGTAATACTTAAATATGCCATCTCCAAATGAAAGTCTTGTTTAATTTGGCATTTGTGAGATGATCCAAATATGGATGGCTAATCCTTGACCATGACGGCTAAAGGGAAAATTTTCTAGCTACAAGACCCATCTACTTGCTCAGAGCCCAGTGTGAGCTCTCCCACAGAAAAGAAAAAAAAACTTCTGAGTGCTTTTTTTTTTTTTAAAGGAAGAAAAATGATTTATAAGAATTATATACTAGCTATTTAAACTAGTCCAAAGACTTTTGGATAAGATGAACTGTTAACTATGGACACTCCACTAATTGAGAAAAAAATAGCAAGAAAGAGAAGACCAACTGAACAAAGAAGATTGCTCATACCAGAAGAAATTAGAAAAAATAAGAAACAAGAGAAACATTAAAACACAATTCTAATGAGATGTTTAAGAGAATATTACTTTCACGCAATTAAAAATAACCTAATAAAAAACAACATGAGTCACAGAAAATGAAAGATATTTGAAAAATTAGCAAAATAGTTTAAAAATAATAAAATGACTCACTAGTCAAGTTGAAACTAAATTAATAATCTCAAAAATAAGTAGAATAATTCATTGCTAATACACATCAAAATGATAAAGAGATCAAATATGAACAAAATGTAGAGACATCTTGAATAAAATCAGAAAATCCAAAATACACTAATAGGATATATTAAATGAGAAAAGAAGAAAAATAGGAGGAGAAATGATCATAGTAATATTAGAAAAAAAATCCAAACAAATAAAAGGTATAGATAGATTGATAAAAATCACTATGCCAAGCATGGTAAGTAGAAAGAATACGTGCTTTGATCATCTTGATGATACCTGAGACCTCCAAGTACAATGCAGAAACCCAAAAACTTCCAGAGAATCAAAATGACGTTGACACCAAGCTTTTCATTAGTGATTGTGATTGTAAGATGACAGCAAAATAAAATATTAAATTTCTAAGGGAGAAGTCTGTAAATCTAGAATTCTACTCCCAACTGTGTCAGGTTCATTGCACGGGTCTCCTTAGATTCTTTAGAACCATTGTAGCCATTGGAGCTGTGGCAGGCAATATGCATGCCCACAGTAATATAAACCTGGGACAGATTAGCTAAGCATGCATAAAGTTTTGGCCTGCCCATCAATTTCAGACTTGAATAAGAGATCTGCTTTCTTCAGCAGCTCCCTAAGGACTTAGGTGATGGAACCCAGCAGTGTGGGTGAGTTGTCTTCCGCCAGGGCAAACTTTGACTAATGAAAGAAAGGAGATAGGAGGAAGTGCCTGAAGATAAAATTGTCCCCCGTCTTTCTTCCAATGATCTGCTTTGAGTCTTAGTTTGATGCACATGCAAAGTCTTTGCTGCGAGTTATTATGCATGTGGATCTGCTTTCCATTCCTCCTTGCCTCATCTTGATGCCTGGGCTCTGTTTTCTGGAAAACCTGGTCTAAGACACAAATCAATTCATCAAGTGTGACATCAAATAATTTTATATAAGAAAGTACCCAGAGTTTTGCACTTCCTTTAAAAAAATGCTCTTGAGGAAAAACTGTGCCAAAATACCAATAGCAACAAAAAAAAATCAAAGAGAAAAAGATTCTATATTCAAGAAACAATAGAAATAACCCTGAAGTGTGAAGAAAAGAAATACCAGTGAGTCAACTATATTACACACATAGACTGCATTTGATACCAGTTATAACAGGAAGCCACAGGAGTCCATGAACAATGTCTTCAAGAAGAAAATATGTTTAGTTATACAAACAGTATAATCTGGAAGATTTTAGTAACGAGAAGAAAGGCAGTTTAAAACTTGGACAATAACAAAAATCTGTACATGATTCCAGCATTATGAAAAAAAATAGGACATGATTTTTAATAATGGGTGGGGTAGGCTTAAAAAGAATACATTGGAGTCTGATGTTAAAATATTGTTTTCAAGTAGCACAATTTTAGGGTCATAGGATTAGATTTACTTCATTTTGTGTCAAAATACTACTTGAGGTAGTGTATTGATAATGCATTACATGCTGTTTACCATCCATTATTTTAGAAAGAACCAAGAGAAAAAGCATAAAATGATGGATGGTAGTTATAGAAAGAAATCAAATCAGAATAGCTCTGAGAACATTTAAAATAAAGGTGACTGAAGTGAGAAAATACAAGGAAAAACCAAAGTGGAGAGAAGAGCAGAGGCCAATTTTCTTATGACTGGTAGCAGGGACTTTAAGTCAAGACTCACAAGTTGATGTAACTAAAACTAAGTTAATGAATCAATAAATTAAAGTATAAGCATATTACTTACATATTTAAAGACAACACTTAGAAGAGTTAAAAATAACAAAAATCAGGAGTTGAAAGTGGGAAAAAATTGGTAAGTAGTGTAATTTTTCTACTTCTCTCATTTATACAAGTGGAGAGCTAATGTATATGTCTCAAAACACTA
Organism: Phocoena phocoena; assembly: GCF_963924675.1. Lineage (NCBI taxonomy): Eukaryota > Metazoa > Chordata > Mammalia > Artiodactyla > Phocoenidae > Phocoena > Phocoena phocoena. The sequence goes on along the minus strand of NC_089230.1, from coordinate 64,877,529 downwards.
AATCAATAGGAAGATATGTACATTTTATTTACATTTACAGTGATAATCAGAAGAAGAATAAAACTGAAATTGTTTAAAAATATTATTCTGGAAGTGTTAGCCTGGAGTAAAGCAGGAGGGAGATTTAAGCTTTTCATTATATGTTCTTTTGCATTGTTTAAAGTTTTTTTTTTTACTCTATTCACTAATTAAAGTGCCTTTTCTTTTAACGAACTAAGACATTTCAACTCTCTTAGTCATGCGGAGAATGAATTAGGAGAAAGGGTGCAAAGACAAGACATAAGGTATGATGTTATTTCAATAGTTAAGGTGAGAGATGTTGAAGCCTAAAATGAAGAAGTAGCAGTTGATTATCAAATACATGAGACATTCGATAGATATTAAGAGACTACTTATTTAATAATTAATTTGCAGTCGGGAACACAAATGAAGAATCCAAGGCTACTTCTCACCGGAAGTTCTCTTGTGCCCTCAATCTAGATAAATAAGGAATTGAAAAGGAAGAGCATATATTGATTTATTGATAATAGTTATTAGAGGGAGAGAATGCAAAGAGTTCAGTTACTCCTTAGTGAATTGTGCCATTTGGAAAAATACTCTTGAAACTTCAAAAACTCTTGAAGTTTCTATGAGTATTTAGGTGAAAAAGCCTGGAGCTCAGCTCTTATTTTAAGATATATACTTAATGATCACAGAATATTAGGGGAAATTAAAAACTATACTAATAAAGGAGATTACTTTTAATATGATATAGTCAGGAGAGTCTAGTACAGAATCCTGGAGACACTTTGAATGTATAGGCATAAGAAGAAGATTCTAAGGGTGATAACATTTGAAGTAGTAATCATAGAAGAAAACAGGGAGTCAGAATTGGCCACTTCCAAAACTTAGAGGCAGGAAGAAACTTTGAATAAGAAGGAGTAGTTAAAGTCACAGGTAGTTAACTAAGAGAAAGAATGGGAAATAGCCACTAATTTTGGCCTGTCATTGATGATTTCATTATGAGACGTCTCACTGGAATGACAGATATTCATGAGTGCAAGACGAATGTATGTTGAAAAAGTAAATGAGAAGTACTCAAAGAGCTTGATTTAAAAATCAGAAATTAATAGAAATGATAGAAATGCCTCCCTGCTTATACACTGAGGGAAAAAGAGGTAATACTAATGGAGAAAAAGGAATAGGAATTGAAATAACATAAGTGAAAAGGTGATAAAACAAGGCCAACAAGAGACCATGAAGGTAACATTTGGCCCACACAGTAAGGAATCACCCTTGAGTTATAGGACAGACTTCTTTTTCTCTGAGACACATAGAAAAGAAGTATGGTTGCTGTTGTGTGGATAAGACTTTGTAGTTTTGTATTTGAAAGAACTTATCTGTAATAGCTTAAATTTTCTTAATGTTACCAAAGATAAGAGCAAGTGCTAAGCCATAGGGAAGATGATTTGGGACAGCAGTGATGGAAAAATTTGGTGATGGAGAAATATGGATGTTTAGACTATTTCCTCTGGGAAAAGGGAAGTGAGACTGTCCAGCATGAAGTCTGAAGAATTCAAAGCAAAAGAGGACCCAACCAGGACCGTGGATCCCATATTGCTAGTGACAACTTGACAGATCATAAAATTTTGTACTATGACATTCTGCAGTTCAGCTGTAGGAGTGGAAAGGTAGGTAGCTGAATTCTAGGTTCTAGATCTTGACTGCAGGACCAGTGAGGAATCACGGAAGCAAGGGTGTTAAGTATACTGGCAGGAAAATGGTTATGGGGATGCTATACAGATTCTAGTTTGAAGATGAATGGAAGCCAAATGAGAAATATTGATAGACTGAGAGAGAAAAGAAAATTGAAGGACTGAAGATCTTCTTTAGGCAGAAGATGTGCAGTGATAATAAGGGATTGAAAGATAAAAAAATTCTGGAGAAAAATGGAATATATAGCATTTAATATTTCAGAGAAAGAATGTTTCCAGATGGTGATTATGTTGAGGAAATGGTCATGAGAGTGTGAAATAGGAGTTGAGTGGAGTCTGAATTAGTACTTGAAAGTGAAAGATTTTGAGATGGTGTGTTGGATGTGTTTTTTACCAAGATGTTGAAAACTCTAAATAAAATGATGCATGTGAACTTCCTTGATACAAAATAAGTATGCAAAAAATAATCTTCTGTATATGATAAAAAGAATTTCCAGTATTAAAGATTCACAGATATATTAAATGTTGTAGGAATGCACATTAGTTGCTATAGATTACATATTTGCATCCCCTCAAAATTCGTTTGTTAAGAACCTAACGCCCAAGGTGATGGTATTAGGTGGGGCCTTTGGGGGGTGATTAGTTCATGAAGGTGGAGTCCTCACAAATAGGATTAGCGGCCTTATAAAAGAGGTCCCAGAGAGATCCCTTACCCCTTCAGCTGTGTGAGGACACAGCAGGAACTCAGCAGTCTGCAACCCAGAAGAGGGCCTTCACAAGAATCTAACCATGTTGGCACTCTGATCTTGAACTTTCAACCTACCTCTGGGACTGTGAGAAATAAATTTCTGTTGTTTATAAGCCCCAGTCTATGGTATTTTATTATACCAGCCTGAATGGACTAAGATATATTAGTCTTAAATAGTCTAATATCAATTGAGAAATATAAAAATCAGAGGAAACATCTGTTGTCTACCCTTTCAAACTGGAATGGATAGAACAGACATTTCAAAAATTTCATTGAAGGAATAAGCTTTTTGCCTAAAACAATCAATTTATACAAAAAAACTCTATAGACCAATATTTGCCAAATCTCCCAACCCAAGTTTTCTATTTCAGTGTTTAGAAGCAAACTTAATTCCATTTCTAATTTTACCTGAAGACAGTGGAGTTTGGTTCAAGTTACATTGACTATCTAATGATTACACTGTATCTTCTCAACAAAATTGTAATATGTTTTGCCACTTTTTCCACACAAAGATATACTAGGAAGATTTGAAAAAATATTCAAAGAAATTGCAAAGACGCTTTTATAAACTCAAAGGAAACTCTATGTGAATACTTTCCAGCACTTTACATTTTACATCTTTATCTCCTTAAATTTTACACCTTTTCCAATGCCTCTGAAAGTCATTTTTCATTCATGCATATGCTGATTATCAAAATGTGTGTCACATTCTAATAATCACTCTTTGAATCTTTCAAGACAGAGGACTAAAATATTAAAATTAAAAGTTTTATCTTACATGACTACATGTATTGCTGTGAAAGTTTAGAATATTTTTTTAATTCAGGCTTGTAATGATTTGACTTTTACCATTTAAATGACTATTGAGAAAATGGAGTGGAAGTTTAAAAATTATCTGATACATATATACTGCTTAAACAACAAACAATTCAGAAGAAAAGTACACCTGTCTTCTTGATAGCAGACTGCGTTCATGAATTTTTCAGAAGGTGGGCTTGATGCTGTCACTGAATGGCCCCAGCCTACCCTGGAAGTTTTCAGGTGGAATCATAGGGAGTAAATGTTCCTATTCAGTGAAGATATTATTAATAAACATTTACTCCTCAACTTCTTCCACTCCTTTACTCCCATTTTGACACATCAACTGTTCATTCCTTCTTTTTTTTTGTTACATTGTAAGAATTTTAGTTCCAAGGACAATTTTTCAAATGTTATCAGTGACTGAAAACAAGTGGTTATAATGAAAGTGGATTTGCAATCTTCAGTCTGGCATTTATAGCTCTGAATGCTATAATTATGAAACCATCCATGTGTGTGCTTTCATAATATATTATGACAGAAGATTACCTTCCAAGTCAAGATTATTCCCCAGATCTGACTTTTCTTCTTTTTCTCTCCACAATATTCCAAATTAGAATTTGGCCAAAAAGAAGCCAAGGAAGACAAAAAAAAATCTCCATTCACTGAGGGTAGCTTGTTAACATTTTCGTTGCTATTAATGTGTTGCTGCAAAACTCTCCCCATTTATAATAATGTTTGTTGTGGGCAATATAGGAGGTATCATAATGAGATAAGGGTCAATTCTCCCTGCACACATCCATCAAGCACCCACCATGAAAATGTGACTAAAAAGGAAACAGTGTTATTGGGCACTTTACCCACCGGATATTAAAACATGACATTTTTTTAGTATCCCATTTCAAATCTTTAATCTAGTAACAAGCACTGCCAAATGGAATGCACAGGAGGACTACCTTAGGGTTTTGGGAGCACTCTCATTTCACGTATGTGTCATGGTAGAGAGTGGTTGGGTGAGTGAATGTTTCTCATTGAACTTTCATAAGCAATGATCATTTGCATTGTCCTTTAATTCACTAATAGGTTTAAAAGGGGAATTCAAAGTTAATCGTGAAACCATCTGGTATAGAGTGGATTAACTCTCAGGCAGGTTTTAAAATCCCCATGTGTCCAAATACTGGAAAACAGTGTTTTATTTGTGTGTGTGTGTGTTCCTTTAAAAAAATCTGATAATATGCTCTGGGGCAGAAGGAGGAACCAAATAGTTTAAAAGAGAGAGAGGAAAAGAAACTACATATTTCACTGAATAATATTTCCGGATACTAGATTTTTGTGGCACAGACCTGGAGTTTTCTCTTTGAAAATCCATCTCTTATTCTACAATATTTTTACCTTAAGAATTTCCCAGTTTTGTTAAAGATGTATGTACAATCCCTGCCTGTCTGTGTGTGTTTTGTCATTGTTATTCACTACCCCTCACACTAATACATATTTTAATTGGTTCCAAATTCATATTAATAAACAAATGAACCATGTGGAAGAATTGAAAGAGCTCCAAAACTAAAGAAAACTTGCGTTAGAAATCTCATCTCCACAATCGGGAAAACCCACTTTTCCCCCTTGTTCCACCAAGAAGGCTCTCTCCAGATTCCCCCAAGCACTCTCAATCTTCTCTCTTCTCCAAGTTTTCCTCATAAGGTCATCACATGTTCAAATCCAGCATCCTGAGTGTCCCTGGGTGGGCTGTGCCATCTGGTGTCGTTAAGAACAAGGAAGCACTGTTCTTCCCGGAGTGCAATCAGATACTTTATGTTACTGCAGCTGTCATTCCAGCACTGTGGCTTTCTGCCATTATGGCTGCAGGGGCTAACCCTGGCTCTGGGAAGACCAGCATCCCTGGAAGAGGTGGGCATCTTGCACAGCCCGCCCGCCTTGCTCTGGACAGCTGGTTCAAACACTTGGCAGATGGATACGAATCATGATGAAGTCTAGTCAGTCGACATTATTTCTCAGTTGCAGGGATTATGGTTCTTTCAATTGTTGGAAACTGTTTGATTTTCTTGTTCTTAAGTAGCTCAGCCATTGATGAAACAGACTTCCTAAGGTTCATTGTGTGTTGGCCAGACTTGTGTTAAAATTCATTGTCCACATCCTTCTGGACTCAGGGACAAAATCTGCTTGAGTTTTGGGGAGACTCTGCTGTCCAAGGATGGCCTAGAAACTTGGAGAACTCATAATCCCTTGATTCCAGGGCTTCCGCAGGTATGGAAGAGAAAAGGAACTTATAATTCCCATTACCGGGGCAGCCATGGACACAATCTGGGTTCTAGAGGTGCAGAGTAGGAGCTGCCAGAGCTGATACCCTTCTCACGAGATGATACAGTATTTAGAAGATATGATACTTACTTTGCCCAGACAATTTGTTAACAAATAAAACTTTTACAGAGCTTTTTGCTTATGATGGATTAAGAGATTCTAGGCTCTTTTCCATGATCTCACTTAAAAAAATAATATATTTTTATTATTAAGGGCTGGGTATCCCCACAGTCTCAGAATCCCTTGGGAGTAATGGTACTTATTCAAAGGCTCTCAAGCCCCATGTGGCTCTTGCATAAGCTCTTCAAGTCCTCTCATTCCCATTATTATTATTATTATTCTAGACTCCACAGGAAAGCACTGGTTGCAAATGAGGCCAGGGTGTCACATGATACAGATACCTGTTAGATCAGTAGACTGTCCCAATTCCAGAATTACAGATTGTTTCTAAGAAAAAATAAGAAATATATATTTATGTATAATCCTTTTATATCTTGTGAATATCAGTTGTTTTATTCGTTGTTTATGGGCAGCTGATGGAGGTATGTAGCCTGAATAATATTTCTTAAATGTCAAATTTCTTTATCCTTTAAGCAAACATGGATTTTGTTCATCAGGCATATTATAAAATAGGGAAATTTTCACTGGATTCTACTTAAGTAAAACCCAGTTCATGTGATTGGTAAGACAGTGATATTTCTCTCTCTCTCTCTCTTTTTCCTTTTTCACTTTTTTAGATTACAAAGCAATTAAGAGGAGGCGATAATTTGTTTCACAAGTCTAATTTCTGACTATGTGATGTAAAGAAACAGGATAATTTGTCTTAAAATATCAGATTAAGCAATCGGAAGCAAATTAAAAATTTTTGCATTAAAACTGGGCACTGGAAGAATAAAAATTTAGAAATAAAAGCATTCAAAATCCTTAATGTTTTTGACAAGCCCAACCCACACTTCATAGATTGTGGTTCTCTGGAGACGTTGGCTGCTCAGTTGAACAGCAGCTTTTACTTCTGTTTTTTTTTTAGCCTAAAGATTGGCTTTCCAACCAGAATAAATTATGTTAACAGGTAGGTACTCTATAACCAAACACCCAAAATGTACTTCCAGAGAATTTGAATCTCATGTAGTGTATGTTCAAATTTTCTGTCCTGTGGCACAGTGAAAAAACAGTCCAAATATGTTTGCAAGCAACACTTTTACATAAAACCAGAGCTTTTTTTTTCCCACTCATTATTTGCACCTCTCATTTGAAACTCAGACATGACTTTACTCTGCTAGTCAACATCCTAGATGGGCAGGTAGAACTTCTCTTCCTAGCAATTTTTTTGGAAGACAGAGAATATATTTTATTCTTTCAGTTTTATATACTGCAGAGGGTATAGTAAGCGAGCAATCAAATTATTTTAATTTAATAATTAGGCATACATGGTTGGCTAAAGGAAGATGTGCTAAATGGAGTTTGGTGTTCATTTGGATTCCCACATGCTTATCAAGAATTTTCAAGTAATAGAAACCCAGTGGCGTATGAGTGTGTTTCGTGTTTGGTAATTGCAATCATTGTTGCTTTTGTTGTGGTCATCCATTACAATGCTTGGTGTCAGTTTATTTATCTCTTGTAAAAATAAAATACAATGTGTGTGTGTGTGTGTATGTGTGTGGAAAAAAAAAAGAAACCCAGTGGCAATAGCTTAAGCAAGAAAGAAAGGTAAATATATTTAAAAGATGCAATTAAAAAAAATGTTAAGGCTATAGGTGTGTCTCCTAGAACATAAGTACAGAAATGCATCCCAGATGCTTAGTAGGGATGGGAGAATATCGTCAGGGGAATGGGCAATATTTTTTCTTTAATTTATTTTTTACCTTTATCTCTCTCTTTATCCACCTCCCCACTTTATCTTCCTTCCTTCCTACAAAACAAATTCCTTTGCTTCTCATTCCCTATGACAAGCAGAAGATAATCACTCCACTATTTTCAATTTACTTCTTATTTCAAGAAGCCAGTTTAGAATAATCTGGAATACTTCAGCTCTGTTTAAAATCCCAAGAGAAGGAAACTGGGTGTCCCACTTGGGCCAAGGAACCAACACTGGCTGCTGAGTGGGAGGTGTGTTGATGGTCCAATAATACACCTTGAATGCTAAAGGGCTCTGGGCTGCCCCTTTCTCCTCCCCAAGGTGCCTTTACTTAAAAGCCAAACACCCTTCCTCTAGGGACAGAGAAAAAGTGGCTAATTTGTGCTCAAATTCATGTGAAGCCCCTAATACTAGCTTGGCTTTCTCTGTTTGATCTAAATAAAATGGCTAGCACACTCCAAGCAGAAGACAGAAGTTAGCATTCTGTTATTTTTCTAAACAGATGGACCCAGGAATGGAAGCTCTTATCCTTAATCATCTCACGAATTCTTTTTTAAAAATCAAGATATCGGTCTCACTTAAATTTAACTTAGGTTAAATTAAGATGTACACATTTTTTCACTTTAGTATCTATTGAATTACTGACAAAAATGTATAGAGAAATCCATAACAGTAGTTCCTACAGTCGTTACTATTTGTGAAATTGAAACGATTTTCCCTTGACAACTCGCTTGTAAGTTTATTTATTCTCTTGACAAGTAACTCATTGCACCTCAAATATGTGCCAGGCACAGTCTGGGGGACTCAAAGTTTAAAAATTAATAAAACAAAGATCTCGTCTGCATGAAGTTTACACTGCAGGGGAGGCTAATGACAATAAAAATAAAAACATGTAAATAAATGGAATACATTAGTTGATATAAGCACTAAAGCAGGTTAGGGATTTAGGGAAACAGCATGGGCGAAGGGTTGATAATGAGAACCGAAAAGGGACAGGGTCAGAGCTTTATAGTACATGAAAAATACTCTGGATTTTATTATGTGTGTGACAAGAAGCCAGTAGACGATCTGAGCAGAGAAGTGATACAAAATAACTACTGCCTTTAGTGGGGCAAGATTGAATGATGGGTGACCTGTTAGGTCATTGCACTATTTCATTATGTTGGTTGGAGATGCTGATGATTTAGAGTGAGCTGGAAATAGGGAAGATTGTTAGTTGCTCTTAGGTTCAGAGCCAAAATGGATCTGATAGCTTTGGTGTGGGGTGTGAGAAAAAGAAAGAACACAGGGATAGGACCAAGGATTTTAGCCTGAGCTACTAATAGTATAGAAATTTTATTTACTGAGATGAAACAAACTGGTCCAAGAGCAGGTTTTGATGAAAGTGGAGAAACGTATTGGATTGTAAGTGGCACTTAGATTTGTAAGCAAGTACGTACCCATACGCCTACTAATTTGACATGAGAGTGAACTATCCACATTAGCAATGAAAATTTGTAGAAAACAAAATTCAATGCTATAAATAGTAATTAGCAATAAAAGCTATTAGAAAAAAATAAGAAAACTTTTTTTAAGATTTAAAATGTTATCTGTAAATGCCACTGCTTAAGATGAAGTAGGCTTATGCAGAGAGAGGGAAGTAATGGTTTTTACCATACTTAGTAACCTAAGAAAATACTAATTTTTAAGAGTTGCCTTATTTGATCTTCTGAACTCCATAATTTTTTTCCCACCAGGGTACCTGCACCTTAATGTTTCCTTCTTATTGTAAAAGACCTCTCCTTCATAGTGAATCCAGCCTCTTTTTGCTGTTCTTCCCAATTCCCCAGGATTCAAATTCAACTGGTTCTAATAACTAGGTAGGCACTGCCTGTTGGCCAGAGCAGATGGAGATTTTGAGAGACAGGAGAGAGGGCGTCCAGTGAACTGTAGGCAGGTAAAAGTGTAGTTGCTACCCAGTTTTAACCAATTGTTGCCATTGGAGAATGTAAGGATATATTGTAGCCTGTCGTTCTAATTTTATGAGGGAAAATAAATCTATATATTTTTAAAGAAAACATATAAACTATCTCAATATTTAAATGTAAGCTGAGTTTTAAAAAGCACTGTAAAGACTAAACCAAACATGCTAAATTCAGTCTCTAAACAGTCTGTAGCATCTGCTATAAATTGGTGCACCTATTCCCTCACAGAAGGTTGATTCCCTGAGTGCCATTAACATCCATTGAACATTAGCAAAAAAACAATAAAAACAAAAAACAAACAAACACAAAAAATACTTAAGGATTAAGTACCTTCTCATTAAGGAGTGGACGGTTTATCCCTAGAGGAGACAATGTGCCCAAAATCTCAGGATTACAATGAAAGGAGGGAGCTACATAGCTAAATGGTTAAGATTCATTGAACAATTTCATGTGTCACCATGCTAATTTTACCTACATAATCTCTTAAAATCCTTAAAATTAATGAACCTAAAAAATTAAATGGCTTTTCCAAGGATATATGACTAGTTAAGTACTGAGCTGGGCTTTATAAATAATAAAATTAGTCTAACTTCAAGCCCCAGATATGTAACTACTCTGTGCTATTGCCTCAAAGAGATTTAAGATATCTGGTTTCCATAGTATTTCAGCCATGCTATTGATATTTCATCTAATATGTTTTCTATTTTTAACTCAACAAATATAATTTTATGATTAGACTGTGGAATGTTTTTCAGATAATGGCTTTGCCTGACTCTATAGCACCTCCTAGTAAGGTATTAAGGAGTTGCTTTGCTATAACCAAAGGTTAAAGTGGTGGTATGAGGGGTGCTTTAAATCTGGAAAAGGCTTGAAGGGGCTTCAGAAACAGATGCTTTGATTTTGAGACTTCAAAGTAGACGTTTTACTTCAATACACCTCAGAACCTGTCCTTTCATTTGAGTTAGGGTCTGAAATTAATGGGTCTTTCTCATCTGCTCCTTCTTCTTTGTAGGCAATAACCATAAAGACCATGTTCTTTAGCAACTGATGTTGCTTGATTCCGTTTATGGGTAAGTAATTCTATCCTCGCTCAGCTTTTGAATTTTGGCTTTTCCAAGCAAGTGAAAAGTGGAACAAACGTTTGAGATTTTCCCTGAGGAAACATATTCTTCCATACAACAATTATTTTTTGTAGTTGTTTTGAAAGGTATTATTATATGAAACACCACTACATGTCACATATATGTATGTTTGAAAGAATATTTAAAAATTCTTAAAAGCATAGATATGTAGCCACCACCTAGGTTAAGCATTGGAGATTACTAGTACTTAGAATCACCATGTATGCTTAAATAATTGCATCCTTCACTCTCCCTACTACCATACTCTTCTCCCAAGAGATAACCACTATCCTGACCTTTATGTTAATCACTTTCTTACTCATAGATTTAGGGTCTGTGTAGAACTAAATGATATATTATTTACTTTTGCCTATTTTTTAAATTCATACAATGGAATTGTATTGCATTCATTCACATATGACTTGCCTTTACTCAATGTTAGCTTGGCGATTTAGACATTTTAACATATATGGTGTACTTCATTCACACCTTCCTTGCTTTATAATGTTCTATTGTATGGCTCTATTGATTTGTTATATTCTGGATGGATCTTTGGGTTATTTCCATTATTCTGCTATTTTGAACAATGCTGCTATGAACACATACCCAAGCATATGTATGCACATATGAGTGTGTATATATCATGAACACACATGCTCAGGATACCAGCTACAATTTCTCTAGCTTTTAGAATTGTCAAATTTTCTATGTAATAACTTTCACACAATGGATGGACCAACTTACACTCTTGCCAACTGTAGTAAGATTTTCTTTGCTCTACATTTTCATTAATACTATATATTTGGCAATTTAGTGGGCGTGAAACAGTATCTTATTTTGGTGTTAGAGTTTGCTCTGGTTGCTAATGAAGTTGAAGATAATTTTTCCATTGAGAGTCATTTTCTTCTACCTAAATTGTATGGTTTAGAATTTGCTTTAGCAAGGGTTTGTTACCTTTACAAAAACATTTTGTTTTTACCTCTCTGAAAAAATCTTTACTCTCATTATTGAGAGAAAATTTCATTGGGTATAGAATCCTGGGTGGAAATGATTTTCCCTCAGCGTATTTAAGAAGGTATTTCACCATTTCAGTCTTCCCTTTTTACTATTTTCAAGTCACTACATAGTTCAATGCTGTTTCTCTGCCCATGGTCCATTCTTATTTGTGTGTTTTAAAGATAGTTTCCTCATTTTTTTGTTGATGTTGTACATTTGTATTAATATATGTAAAAGGTGCATTAATTTTTATTTATACTGATTAATTTTTTTGAGTTTTCTGATTTTGAACTTGCTACCAAAAATTCTGAACATTTCTTTGCCAATTACCCTTAAATATTCTCTTTGAGATTCTATGATCCAATTCTAGAACTTTAATTATTCACACATTAGAATTTATTAATCTATGCTTATGTTTCCTAGCCTTTGTTTTATTTAAAAAAACACTTTCTATTTCATATCTCTCTCTATTGCATTCCTAAGAATATTTTGCATATGTGCTCTCATTCACTGAATCTCCTATTGGTGAATGTATTCATCATGTTTTAATTGAAATTATTATTTTAAAAATTGTTCTGAAGTTTTTATTTAGTTCTTTTTCAAATCTGTTTGGTTGCTTTTAATAGTATTTTGGTCCCTACTCACATTTTAAGCTTTTAAAAATTTCTTTAAATTTGTTGTTTATTTTTTATGTTTGATACTGCCAATATCTGTGGCGTTTCAGAGCCTAATACTTCTGCTGGTTGTTTCTACTTGTTCTCCCTTATAGTGAATTTATTGCCTTGCATGTTTTATAATCTTTGATTATGAGTTACTGGTTTTTCTTGGACTTTATCTGCGTTAATGTTGAGTTTCTCTAGAGAAGGTGTGCATTTGTTCCACAATCAGCTGATGCACGACCTACCCAAGACCTTTTTAAATGAAAGTTTAGGCTTGAAGTTCATCGCATGGTTGGTATGGACTTACAGTATAAATCTGTACTTTGGCAGGCTTGAATATTCTCTGTAGAGATATTTTCTCCTCCACTTATCACCACTAGCACCTTAGGAGCAAAATTTAAGAACTCATCAGAACGACTCAGAATAAAGGTCTCCTTAAGAGAGAGGTGCCTTGTTTGCCTAGCCCTAACCCGGACCAAATTAGCACAGGCAGATCACTCTGCTGTCCCTCTGTGTCGCACAGGTAAGCTGTAAGCTTTATCCTCTGTTCTTTATGGCCCATGCAACCATCAAAACAAATACCCAGTCTCCACAGTAACCTACAACCTCCGGATGCAAGCCTGCTTTAGAAACTGCCCACTGTACGAGGTTACTATTTTAACTCTACTTTTGGCTCTGTTTATACATATTCTTTTTAAAATAATATGTGGACTGACATTTTAGTTGTTTCAATTAGGATTGCTATTCAGGCTACCCAGTATGCCATACTCCCAGCAAAGAAGATCACATTTTGCTCCATAAAAGTAATTTGATAATTACATTGTTGAAGTAGTTCTTAAAATAAAACATTGAAGAGAAATTATACCATACACGTATAATAGGACTGGAAAAATATATGCACTTTTTACATGAAAAGAAATATACTCAACTCTGTGTCTTTTTACCATGGTTTAACAAACAAAATCAGTCACTGCATGAATAAAACTGATACTTTTTTTTTTATCTTTAAAAGCAAAAGGTGACTGAAACACCAGTCTGCTCTATGATTAATGAAAATAATTCTTCATTTACCCTTTCAGGGGATTTAAGTGCATTTAAAACTAAACTTGCTAATGAAAATGAATATTTATTTGGAAAAATAAGTGAAAGAGGTTATGCACAAACCTGGACCAATTCCAAGTGCCCTAAATTTTGGGGTCATGCCTTTGATCCTATGATATTGTGATTTACAATTTAAAAATCTATATTTGGTTCTGTCCATTTCTGACACAGCTCCTAAAAGCCTTGGAATTTCCTAAGTGAGGAAGACCAAGATGTCTTTTGTTATGTTAATGATGTGACTTTTGGAAAGCACTTAGGTAACCTAAGGGTAGGGGTTGGTTCTCTGGGAAACATTCAGTCCCACCCCCTGACCTCTGGGAAGGGGAGAGGGGCAGGAGATTGAGTTCAGTTCACCAATGGCCAATGATTTAGTCAACCCTGCCTAAATGATGAAGCTTCCAGACAACTCCAGAAGGATGGGGTTTAGAGAGCCCCCCATGGGGTTGCTGGGAGAATGGTGGGATCAGAGAGCATAGAAGCTCCACACTTCCACACACTTTGCCCTATATATAGTATTTCTTCCATCTGGTGGTCCCTGAGTAACATCCTTTTATAATAGACTGATAATCTAGTGAGTAAAATGTTTCTCTTGAGTTCTGTGAGCCATTCTAGCAAATTAATCAAACCCAAGGAGGGGTCCTTGGAACCTCCAATCTACAGCCTGTGGTCAGAAGCCCACAACCTGGACTTGTGATTGACCTCTGAAGTGTGTGTGGTGGGGGGATGGTGGCCATCTTGCAGGACTGTAGTGAATCTGATGTTTTTGAATCTGATGCTATTTCTGGGTAGAAAGTGTCCAAATTGAGTTGAATTATATGACACCCAGCTGGTGTTGCAAAATTGCTTGTTGGTGTGGGGAAAAAAACCCACACTGGAATTTTAATTGGTGATCATGAATATTTTCTTACCCCTGTATTATTCTTGCTTGAATTGCCTGAATGAGTAATGAAGCTTTCATAAAGTGAATAATTTCCTCCGTTCTTTGCATGAGTATCATTTTGCCAACAAGAAGCTAGTGTTTTAATGATCTTCTGACTATGGTCTAGCAAATCTTACCCCACAGTGTGAGTCTTGAATTATCAACACGTTGATATTTAAAAGGAGCAAATAATTCAGACATGGGAAAGCCAGTAACTTTGTTTGCCAATTAAAAAGAAGCATACTGTATAAACGAATGATTTATTCTTTAAGACCACCATGGTGACTATTCATAAGGTCTAAACAGTTCCCTTGAGACCAGTAAGTAGTAATATATCTTCACAAGTTTCCTAAACCATCAAAAAGCATTGGCACTCAGAAAATATTTCATTATTTGCCCAAATACAAAATATGCAGACACCTTGCATTTTTGTATTTACTGTGGTTTATTTCCACATACCTGGGTTTGTTTAATTTGCTTAAAGAGTAAATAAAATACGATGTCTCCTTTAAAGAAAGAATCATGACTTATGACCATTCAAATGCTCTTTCAAACACCACCTGAAACACAAACCTCTCAAAAGCCCTTTAGTCCCTAGGTTGTCAGTACATTAAGTCTAGACCCAATGAAGAATCACAGGGTTCACTCCACTGCCTGTTCACTAAGGGCAAAAACAGGTGCAAGGCCTACATTTCTGGCTTCTTGGAGCCTTGTTATTATTTTTATGAATAGTCCTTGCATCAGGAACTCTACAGGTATCCAAGATTTTCCTTGAGCCCAATCAAAGGACTGGTGTGATGCAGGCAGAGATTGAATCTGCATGGAAAACTGTCCATGCTGAGTTCTATTGAATGGTGCTACTGAGTGAGACTCGTTACTGTTCACAAGGCAAAATTACAGTCTCTTGAAATCATTTTAATTATTAACTGACTGTTACAAATTATACGCCATTTATCAGTGCCATAATGAAATACAGTAAGTAGAAAAATATCTAGATGTTCCATTCACTATAATTTAATTTTGTCTCATATATTATTTTAATTCTTAAACATGTGACTAACAAATTGCTAATTCCCATCATCCAGCAATATCTATATTTTAATACAGATGTACCATTTTTATTAACTTTAGTTTAGTTTAGTGCTTTGTGTTGACTGAAGAACGCTGAAAACTCTGAAAGGTCTTCTTTACAAGGTCCAAGTTATCAGTGCCTAATGGTGCTAAGTGAGGAATTGCTCCAATTTTCATAGAACAATCAGGGCCTGGTGCTTCCATTATCCTTCTTCAGACACTTCCCATCCGTGCTATTGCTGTGCTGATTAGCCAGCATTATTTGTAAAGACTTTGTAAATTGTAAGTCAGAGATAATAGGTGATTCTTTCTTGTTATTTGAAAACTGAACGTGTTTGATCGTTTTTTGAAGTTTGTAAAAACTATTTAAATGTCAATATCATTTTACGAAAAGAATGATGAGCTGCTCTACTCAGTACAATTGGATGCAAAATGGCCTTTTTCCTAACACCCTTGAGAACTGACCAAGTACTACCTGGTAATAGCTGTTTGGATTAAATTTGTTTATGTTTAAAATTTGATCTATCTATCTATCTATCTATCTATCTATCATCTCTCTATCATCTATCTATCCATGTTTTTAAGCTCCTGAAATAAAACTTTTGACCATGTATACAAATTTTCAGGAAATAGAGTGTAATTAAAAATGTAAAATGACCTATTACTGATTAATACTTGATATATCCATGCTTTTCTAAGGCACATAGAAGTGGGGCATTATAAACATAGTTCATGTTTCTAAAGCTTTCATATTTAACCAAAACACCCTGTAAAATAAATATGCCCTATTCTACTCTTAATATTCTAGTGAACACTTATTAAATGCCTACTACCTGCCAGGCTAAAGTCATTTCTACAAGATGAAAATGCTTAATAATTAATTACCCGAGGAATATGCAAAGGAAATCTGATTTTTTAATTACAATTGGAAGATTCATTATCCAAAAGAAAATAATTTTAGTAAAAGGAAATGTTAAAATTTATAGAATTTTTTTAGATAAATGAGATTAATTCAGTACCTTCTTACTGTAGGATGTGTTAGGATAGATAACCAGTGAAAAGAAGAGTGTCAGGTGGTAACTGCTGCACACTCTTGAATCCTCCTAAAATACTGCATTTCATTGTCAATCTAAGACATCTATTTTTGGTGGGGATAATATTGCAGTGGTGTTGCTTAGTGTTAAGGCAGGCTGACAACTAGATGTGTTTTCCTTTTGTGTTTCTATATCCTGAGAAGACAGCTGATGATTTTCCCTATCCTCTTGAAAACTCATAAAGGAGGTATGCTGAAAAGAGAACTGAACAGAATTAACTAATGGCACAATGTTCATAAAGAAAAAAGAAAAAAACAGTATTACTGTCCCATTATTTAGAATGGTCAAAGCACAACTTAGAGTTGGTTCCATCTCCTTCTAACTTAGGCACACAATGGTATTACCATTATTGATTCACCAAATAAGGTTCATCTTGGTTTTTTTACACAAAAAAGGAAAAACAATGCTATCGGCTAGAGAAATAATGCTTAGAGATGATACTTAGAGAAAATGTAATGGCAAACAGAAGGCCAAATGCAGAAGGGGATAGAAGAGGTAAGATGGCATCATCATTGCAGTTATATAAAAACTGAAGCATACAACTTTTGAAAATTTAGACTTTTCAAAAAAAATGTGCAAGTTAAACACACTGGCTATGAAAAACTGACAAGGCCTAGAAATATTGACTTTTGTTAGTTTATAGTAAAATAATTCATTTAGATCATTTTTATATTTGCTTCAAATAAAATTATAAATAGCTAATTTTTGCAATTCTATCACTAAAAATACACACAGAAATGATTTCAGTGAAAGTTTGGCCTGTTTTCTTTAAAAAAAAACCCAACATTATCACTAGTACTTTGACTTTTCTGTGTAGTCTATAATAGAATTCATAAAACTTAATTTCTCAGATCATTATTCTGAAGATAATTTTTAATATATTAGCTTGTACTTTATCTTTTAAAATTTACATCCCAACTACAGAACTTTACCTTCCTTCCACTCCTCACCAACACTTCCCCTGCCCCTATGTCAAGATAATCTCATTTGCTTTCTGTCAAATTTATTTTTATTTTCTGGAATTTTATATAGATGAGCTATACAATATGTACTCGCTTCTTTCACTTAACATAATTATTTTGAGATTCACCCATGATGTTTTATGCATTAATAGTTCATTTCTTTATATTTATATGTAACATTTCATTGTGTGGCTAGTCCACTGTTTGTCTATCCATTCACTTCTTGATGAATATTTGTTGTTTTCCAGTTTTTCACTCATGCAGAGAAAATTACTATGAACATTTATATACAAATCTTTGTTGTGGCCACATGATTTTATTTTTCTTAAGCAAATACCTAGGGGTGAATGGCTGGATTGTATGGCAGGTGCATGTTTAACATGTTTAACATTTTAAGAATCTGCTAAACTGTTTTCCAAGGTGGTTGTACCATTTTACCCTTCTACCAGCAGTATATGAAAGTTCCAGCTCCTTCACATTCTTTACAACACTAGATGTGCTCAGTCTTTTTACTTTTAGCTGTTCTAACTGATAGGGAGTAGGATCTCACTGTAGTTTTACTTGCATTTCATAGTGACTAATAACACTATACATAGTTTCACACGCTTTTCTGCCCATAATATATGTTCTCTGGTGAAGTGCCCAAATCTTTGCCCATTTATTATTGGTTTGTTTCCTTTCATATTATTGAGTTTTGAGAGTTTTTGAAAATAGTTCCTGGATATAAGTTCTTTATCAGATATATGATTTGCAAATATTTCTCCAGTCTATGGTTTTAATTTTCATTTTATAACAGTATGTTTCAAAGAGTAGATAATTTTTCACTTCAATAAAGCTAATTTATCAATTAATTCATTTATAGGTTATGCTCTTTGTGTCTGTATAAGAGGTCTTTGCCTAACCCAAGGTCATATGATTTCCTCATATGTTTTTATTTTAAATTTTCATAGTTTTAGGTTCTGCATTTTGGTCTAAGACACATCTTGAACGAATTTTTGTACATGGTATAAATGGAGATTCTACTCTTTTGACATCATTTGTTGAAAAGAATTTTCTTTCTCAACTGAATTTCCTTTGTACCTCTGTAAAAAAAATCAGTTGTCCATATATATATTTCTAGATTCTCATTTCCATTTATCTATTTGTCTGTCTTCACACTGATGCCACACTGTTTTGATTACTATAGCTTTATAATAATCTTCCAATTTTGTTTTCTTTCAAAGTAGTTTTGGCTCTTCTGGAATCTTTGCATTTTCATATGAATTTTACAGTGTTTGTCACACACAAACAAAAAAAATTCTCCTAAGAATTTGATTGGGATTTCATTTATATCTATAGCTCAACATGGGAAGAATTAACGTCTTTACAAAATTGAGCCTTCTGAAGCATAAGCATGGCATATCTTTCATTTATTTCCTTCTTTTATTTCTTTCGGCAAAGTTTTATTGTTTTCATTGTATAAATTTTTCACATTAGCTTTTCCCATAAGCGTTTCATATTTTTGATCTTATTGTGATATTTTAAACTTTAATTTCTTATTGTTGGTGTTTAGAAATACCATTGATTTTTACACATTGATCATACAACCTGAAACCTTACTAAACTTACAAATCAATGTTTGTAGCTTTTTTAGAGATTCCATCACATTTTCTATATAGCTAAATATTCTATCTGCAAATAAAGACAGTTTTACTTCTTTCTTTCTAATGTGATACCTTCTTTTCTTTCTTATGTTATTTCACTGGCTAGAATCTCCAGTACAATGTTGAATAGAAGTGCTAAGAGTGGATACTCTTATTTTGATTTTACAGGGAAGGTACCCAATTTTTTACCATTAAAAACTACTTTAGCTGTAGATTTATTATTGGCTCATCTGTTTATGTAGGCTGAGATGTCAAAATCTGAAGGATGGGCCAGCAGACTGGAGACTCAGGAACAAAAAACACTCTCACAGAATCACCCAGAATAATGTTCGATCTACCAAGTGGGCACCCTGTGGCCCAGCCCATCACACTTTCTTTGTTATGAAACTGTGCTGTTCTCTTTCCTCATGAAAATGAAATTCCTGGCACTCAAATAATTAGGTAAATGGGAAAAAAATTTGAACTCATAGTCAGATATCAAGATTTTAGTTCTATTGTGCTTCTACTACCTCTGTGATGTAACTAGAATTCAACATTAGACCACATTCAAGGCTTTTATACTTACCCAGATGATAGCACACCTGAACATCATGTTGCACTCTAAGAAAAACTACACTTTGTAAATATATTAAATTTAATTCCACTAAATAGGAGCTATTTCTTTCAATATAAAACATGACTCTATTATAGTTTAGTGAGGTTAAGTCATCACCACAAACAAGCAAATCCCAGAATAACCAAAATGTTGAAACACATATTCATTTTGATAGATGTATTTTATTATATTTTGCTGTTTGACAATTCACTGCTTACCAGTAATACCAAAACATAAATGATAGCAGGCACTGTTTAAGAAAATAAATATGGGAACAAACATAAAACTGAGAACATTTATTCCTTATCTCTTTTTCCCTTATATATTTGGAAAAGACTGCTCTTATTTGAAGTGGGAGTGTCTATCTTAGCCTAGTTCAGGGACCATTTGGAACATAGATTGAAAACAATAGAAAGAAATGATTTTTAACATATATTATATTTCTTTCCTGAACAAAGTCTCTTTTAAAGTAAGAAAGTAGAAAACATGAAGTAATTTTACTTTATTATCTTTTATAGATACCCTTTCTAAAAAATGTAATTCAAGTCACTGTACTGCAAAAAGAGGGCACTGAGAGACTCATGCTTTGAATGTTCTATAGAAACTCTATTAACTCTGTCTTCACGAGTATAAATGCTCTTTTTTTCTGTTTACCCAATTTCAGAAAGGGGGGTTGTTGGAAACTCAAAATGTTTAAGTCCACTTTTATATTTGAGTTAATTAAAATCATCTTT
Organism: Phocoena phocoena; assembly: GCF_963924675.1. Taxonomy (NCBI): domain Eukaryota; kingdom Metazoa; phylum Chordata; class Mammalia; order Artiodactyla; family Phocoenidae; genus Phocoena; species Phocoena phocoena. The sequence goes on along the minus strand of NC_089230.1, from coordinate 64,857,259 downwards.
TACAACCCACATTTCTTAACTCTTCTGTTAATTCAAAGTATCTTTATTGCTAGAAAAACACAAATAGAAGGCACCAATGAAAATGCAATTGATGTATTTAGTTAATATACTTTCTCTCTGGTCTTCATTCAAGGAGGAGTTTTGGTAATTCTTAGGTGAAAAATGACAGTCGCACTAGTAGGTAGTTTCAGCTTTTCTGTCAACATCATGGGCTACAACTTAAAGCTGAGAAGGAGTCCTTATGTCTATCGTACTTCCACTGATATGCAGTCCTTTTCCACTGTCTACAACTGCTTATATGTGCCTAATCTGCATGACATTGTCCTTAGCCCATGAACACTGAGCACCATGAGGTTTCTCAGGATGCTCTTTCCAAGCATTCGCAGGGTGCTTGGAACACTTGAGTTCTTTACTGAGCGCAGAAAGGAACCCCTGGGATTCTAGTACTTAACAGATTTCCTTACAGCATCTGCTCTTCCTATGAAAAATACTTGCCTTCATGGAGCTTCATGTGATACCTTCTTTTCTTTCTTATGTTATTTCACTGGCTAGAATCTCCAGTACAATGTTGAATAGAAGTGCTAAGAGTGGATACTCTTATTTTGATTTTACAGGGAAGGTACCCACTAACCATCATACCCATCATTTTGATCATCATTCCTTCTCCAACTTTCCATTTTGCCATTCAAGGATAGAAACCATCTACTTTTTACTGACTTGTTTTATTTTGCAAAGATGTATGTCTTTAATTTAAGGAAAAATTACTTAGCATTTTCTTTGGAAAGTAGCATTTAAATTAATAGTAGCTCAGAATTAAAATGCATAAATGAGGGCCCAGCTGGTATAAATAACAAGTTCCTGATGGAAAAATAAGTGTGGAAAACCATGCATTCAATTCTTTCTCACTGGTGATCTAAATTAATGGTGTTCAGGCATGTTGGCCTTTTTCATTCCTAAATTATTCTTTAAGAAACCCACAAATGGAGTTATAGCATCTTCACAGAAGTCCAGTGGAGCCAGCATGCTGTCTGAAGTAATGTTCTCACCTCTAGAGAAGGGAGTGGGCTTTTTGAAATTAGCAAGGATGTCTTTGATATATTCTCCTGCCTGTCATGAAAGACTCCACTTCATCTGTCTTGTGTTCTTCCTGCCTGCTTCTGATTGATTTCATGTAATCCTGATGTGCTCTTTGTCGTTGCCCTTCATGAAGCCAATTTCCTGCAGGTGGTGGTTCATTGCTTTACCATAATACAATGATATCTTGTGGTATCTTTTTTTTCCCCTCCAGTCAAGCTGAGGTATTATCTGCAGAGATAATACAAATATTTTCCCCTAGATAACAGTTTAGATATGTTACCTCATTAAACCTCCCTAAGCTCTTTTGATAAGTTGCAAATGTTATCTTATCCACTCAAAAAATTGAGAAATCTAGACTTTGCAAGTTATACAATTTACCTTTAAAGTGCAGGAAAAGTGTCAGGGATTGAAATGGTATCCTAGAATCAAATTCCCACCTTATTTCCCTTTTTCAGTTGGTCAAAGCTAGACAAATTTGTTCAGGAAATTAGCCATTTCTAAATGACAGAAGCCACAAAATATGGATTCATGTTCCTACTTATTCAAAGTCAGCAGAATTTACTGAATTCTGCCAACACGTGCAGATTGCTTCTAACCCCATCGTGAACCCAAGATGCCATTTTTCATAGTAGCTTCTATGGGACTCTTACTTTGTGAGAATACAATGATCAGCTCATAACATTGTAACATATCCATTTACACAAATTGCAATATAATTCACATTATTATCTCACACTTGTAAAAATGAGCATAGACAGTGAACCATCACTGGTCCTATTGACCTAATGCATTTGAGTAATATATGTCTTAGGTGTGGGGTGGAAAAGTTCTCCCTTCTTCCCTCCTAGTTTCTTTGGCTGGTCTAATAATTAAATTGACACAAAACAGATTAACAGGAGAAAAACAAATTTAATTGCCTACATAGGAGAGTCCCATAGACAATATGAGATTCCAAGGCAGTCAGGCAATTAAGGCTTATATACCATCTGAGCTAAGGAGAAGGGGGTGAGGATCTGGGACTTTAAAGGGGAATAATTCACAGGGAGACAAGAAGAGCAGATGTTTGGTAAACAAATTTTTGCCAGACCATACAGATAAGTCTTTCTAATATACAAAGTCATCTCTGTTAATATCTGTCTTCCTGGTCCAAGTGCCCTATCTAAATTCTTTCAGGCAGTTAAAGGGAAGGTGAAAATCTTTTCCTACATTTGCTGGGTCTTAATTGCCTTCAGCTCAAAACAAACCACGTGCCAAAATGGCACATTTTTGGATGTTGTATTCTGCTCCCCCCAAATTATTTTGGTGATATCGTCAGTAACTTGAAATTCTGCCTGCCCCAAATTTCCCAAAACATGAAAGAAATATTTCTAGTTTTATAAAATGTGCAAGTGGTATAGCGTTAAGCCAGTTCAATCATTAAGGTAGTTTGCTTTGATGCCCCTAAGCTTCAGTTCTGTTAAAGCTATTCGGTTTCTTTTTTTCTGCTACTAACTGAGTCAGCACTATTAGAAAAGCAATACTTTATTATTTTCGTCAAAAACAAATTACTTGTTCTATTAGCTAGAATTTATAGGACTTAACTGGCTTATTTCAATATTTTATAGATCTTTTCCCCTAGAGTTCTAATTTTTGCAAGTATGGTGCTATATTAATTCATTTATCAATAGATACTTGGAAGCAAATTTTATGTAATTTGGTGTGCAATCTTAACAATTGGCTATAATCCACAGCAACCAAGAGAGAACATCCACTTATTTTATGTTTTTGTTCTACTCATTTCCATTGAACAAATTTTAAAATTCTTTATTTATTATATATTTTTTACTGTAGTATAAGGACTCTGAGTCATCAAACCAAATCTTCCCCTTTCACTGAAATTTTTTTTTTGCCTACAAAATATGTTAGACATTGAGAAGTACAACAATAATACAAACCAATATTGTTACTTCTGTCTTTTCATGCATTGCCTGATTGGTTATATATTTTCTCTGGGTTTGATCTTTTATCATTTCTTATAATTATGAACTCACTAGCATATTACCAAAGACCAATGAACTTATCGCCCAATGCCGCATTACCTGGTAGCGTATTGTACAGGATTTTTAAATTTATAATCTATGTACTGATTATTATTATAAATGATCACAAAAGTGCTGCTATAAAGCTAAGGACCTTGTTATTTCATATGTTAAAACGTCTTTATTAGTAGGTTTATTGTTTTATTGTAAGAATATGTATTTTAAAAGAAGTTGAACGTGTATTAATTTTCATTTTAAAAAATTATAAGAATGAATACAATCTCACTTTAGATTATGAAAGGTTATTCTTTTTTTTGCGGTACACGGGCCTCTCACTGTTGTGGCCTCTCCCGTTGCGGAGCACAGGCTCCGGACGCACAGGCTCAACGGCCATGGCTCACGGGCCCAGCCGCACCGCAGCATGTGGGATCTTCCCAGACCGGGACATGAAACCGTGTCCCTGTACTGGCAGATGGACTCTCAACTACTGCACCACCAGGGAAGCCCCTGAAAGGTTATTCTTAAAAGAAATTTGGTGGATAGAAGGAATTATGGATAAGAAGGGGGAAGGAGAAATGGTGGGAAAAAAAGGAAAAGGAAGATAGGTTAAGAGAAAGCTCTACCAGAGGAGATGACTTTCCTAGGGAGAAGGAAGTAACTTACAAGATGACGTAGCAGCAACAATTAACAAAAGACTCAAGAGACTGTCAGCCTGAAACAGGTGTGTATTAATCATCTTCAATAAGAAAAGACCATCCAAGGTTGTTTCAGAATTTAAAAAGAAGGAAGAATTAATTTTAAGAGGATAGAGAAAGATTTTTATTTCCCATATTTGGGACAACCTGAAGGAGGCAGAATCGAGGTAAGAAAGATGGAGAAGAGAGAATTTCAAAAGGTCACACAGAAAATGGTTGGCATTTTAAGTGTATTAACAATAACTAACATGAGCTAGATTCTCTAAGGTGTGATTTTTTAATAAGATGGAGGTGAGCTATATACTTACTCCAGGTGGTAAAATAACAAAGGTTATCGTAAAAAGAGGTATTCATAGACCTGAAATGAAGACACTTCTGCTTTTGTTTTGTTTTGTTTTGTTGATTTGGAATATTTTTTATTGAATAGCTGCTAATTATACTCAGAAGCTGATATCTTTCTGCCAACATTCTCTCTACTATTCCACTAGGATGTGGACCCAGAGAGGAAGAAGACGATAGAGCAGACATGAAATATTCCAACATGATACATCTTTTCCAGTCCCTGCAGCCAAAATATCTATAAATTTGAAAGCATCAGGATTGATTGCCCTTGATCTTCAGCCACTCTCCAACATAAAGAATATCACCTTGAATTTCAAAGCCTCTCAACACTTCTGGAACAACAGTATTCCCCTTCCCACCATTTCCATGACTTGTTTTTAAAAGTGTCTATTATCAAAGGAAAGAATGCCCTCAGACTAGCACAGGAAAAAGGCACCCAAGTGGCCAGGCAATTCCCTGTCTTTCTCCTTCAGTGTGAGGTGTTAGCTTAGAGCTTGAGGAAGCACTGTAGCTTCTCAGAACACAACTTCTGTGTGCAGCTTCGTTTATTTTCTACTCTAGCCTAACCAGGCACACCACCAGCAACTTAACCCACTAAAAAGAAAACAAACAAAACAATCTTTATCTAGTCTTCAAGTTTAAATGTTTTTCACAGAAATCTAAGAACTTGCATAGATTCTAATCTGTTCACAATTTCCCTGTGATGTTTGATTAGAATTAATACCAGATGCTAACTGTTTAATTACGATTGGCAAGGCTTGCACCCATTTTTGCTGCTTGAGGATACGTTCAATGAATAAGAACAAATGATGAGAATTATGCGGGGCCATCCCGTGTGTTAGTGGCAACGGAATGTCCACCGAAGGGCTATTTGTCAATGCTCACTCAACTCTTTTGAATCTCCTCATATTTCTAAATTATACCATTTCCTGAACGCCATTGAGTTGTATTAATTTACAACATAGCAGCAAAGTACTGTTTTGTTTTCATAGTCTTTAAATTGTTCCTAAATCCCTTCTTATTTTAGATTCTATGGCTCTGGATTTCTTTCAAGATATAGTACCTAATTCTAGCATGTTGAGATTGGGCAGCTATGATCACGTTTAGCTTGTTCTACAGTTTAGTTTTTTTTTTTTTTTTTTTTTTTTTTGCGGTACGCGGGCCTCTCGCTGTTGTGGCCTCTCCCGTTGCGGAGCACAGGCTCTGGACGCGCAGGCTCAGCGGCCATGGCTCACGGGCCCAGCCGCTCCGCGGCATGTGGGATCCTCCCGGACCGGGGCACGAACCCGTGTCCCCTCCATCGGCAGGCGGACTCTCAACCACTGCGCCACCAGGGAAGCCCAACAGTTTAGTTTTTTATAGTATATTTTCTTCATTGACCTTGTGTCCTAGTCTTTATTGCTTATCTTTCTATAATTATCTCCTCCACCCATCCCTCATTTAACACAGCACTTTTACCTAACACAATGGTACTTTACTAGTCACTGTAATATTCTTGGAAAAAATTACCAAGCCTACACATGAGATGTTTTGTGTTGAAGCATCGTTGTTGTATATAAAGACAGAATAATGTGTTCTGCTGAGTTTCTACTAAACACTTGGAGGAATTCCAATATTTGACAGAAAAAGAAATGCCATTGGAAATGACCCATTCTATAATTAATTACTTCTGGTGAAGTACCAACCAAAAGACCAACTTCATTTCTATATTAACAGTTTTCTAAGTTCAGGCTTGTACATGTACAGATGTGCTCATCATGATTTCTATGTTGAAAAATGGTGTGTAATGTGTTTATGTTCATTGTAACGTCTGTAACTTCAAAGAACCATATGAAAATAAGAATGTCTTTGTTTCCCTGTAATAGTATTGATCTTTTTCCCGAGGTAAATAAGAGACTTCCTTGGAGAGAAAGTGTAGTTTAAAGGAAAAGAGAATAAGGTTTATAAACCTGCAATGGAAAACCTTATAAATTGATCTCTGAAGAGACACAAACTCGATAAACACTTCTCCACCATAAAAACAATTCTCTCACAAGAAAAATTCTGCACTTTTTTTTTTTTTGCTAAAAGTGCTACAGTCTCCATTCTTTATATCAAGAACACAATCCGTTATTTTTATCTCTTAGCCTTCTTTTCATCTTGGGTAGATGTAGGCTGATTTCATAAGCCATCATTTGAGTGTGTGCCTTATAATCTTCAGTATTCAGATTTTATCCATTAAGAATATGAAAAACCTGTGGGAAGGATTTAAAATATTTTTTCTCCTTAAAAATATTCTTTGCGTTTGCAACTCAGCAAGAGCTTAATTAAAATCAACGGGGAAATTTTTTAAAAAGTGGTTAATGCAAACTATTACTTTTGTTCCTTTAAAACAGCTATTTCTTCACATTTTCCTTTTGTTCAACAAGCATTTATCGAGCGTGTACTATTTGGATTGGCCAAAAAGCTCATTCGGGTTTTTCCGTAAAATCTTAAGGAAAAACCCGAACGAACTTTTTGGCCAAGCCAGTACATGACCAGCACGACATTAGGCACCGATTTGCTTTATTGAACAAGCAAAGATTTTCATCCAATAGTCATATAAAAACAAGGCCAAAGTGGCCTGCATTCTCAAGGAAAGCCTGTGTCAAAAGGCCCGAGACCATGGGGCTCTTGAGCCGCCCTACTTGAATCTCGAGTTTGACTGTGGCTGTAAGAATTATTCCTTAAAAGTTGCAAGTTTCCTTTCTCATGTCTCCACATGGCTCTTCATCTGCAGTAAAGCACTTATTTTATTACATCCATACTTGCCTCAAAAAAAGCAGATGTTTTCAAGATCATTATCGGATAAATGTTGGCTAAACGAAGCCAAACAAATCCTGCCATTGATCTCTTCTGAACTTCTGGGCAAGGGTCACAGTGCTCTGGGGCTCGTCTACCCTGTATGAGCTCATCCTTCAGCGTGTGTTACCTCCTTTAGGGGTGCAGGGTACCATATGGTGTGCAGAGCAAGTGCTGAAGGAGGGACAGGTAGTGAATCAGTGTTTCTAAACCTCGTCTGATTTTAATAGTTACTTGGGAAGACTTAGAAACACAGATTCCTAGGTCTCCCCCAATTGCCACAGCATAATCTGGGATACATCTGCAAATTTGAATTTTTGCAAGCTCTCCCAGTGACCCTATTGATCAGGCGTGTTTGTGAAACATTGTCGTACAAAGAAACCTGAGAAATTGTCTTAAATAGTTTCTGGGGTAAGCACAGTATATAAATAAAAAGTTTAAAGCCTGTTAGAGATGTTCTATCTCAGATCTGAAGGATCAGATCAGGCGTTCATGGTCCCAGTAAAATTTTAGCAGCTTGAAATTGAGGTGAAGTCTGTATCTCTTTCAAGTTTCTTATGAATTAGGTAAATAACAACCATTGTACTTTCACAGGTACTGAGATATGGAGCCATCCTGTTTTCTATATCCAGTAAGGATGGAGGGGTGTACGGTTGTGAGGGCAGGTCCCCTAGGAATTAAAAGAAAAGGCAATGAATTCAAATCTGATGAAAACTCAACATTCGTCTTCTCTGTTGCTGTGGACTAGATGAAATAAAGTCATCTCTGGTAAATACTGCACTGCTTTATTTTAGTAAAACTTTAAAATAATTTATAGAGTTTAGAAAATGATTTTGCAAGATATGTGGAGAAAATCCCTTATCACGTACTCAAATCCCGTCAGGAAGAAAATTTACTCCAATAAATATAGTTATGGTATATCTCCTTTGAGTGAAAGTTACTTGGTTCCTTCCAGCTGTCCGAAGTAAAAAATAACCGAAATCCCCAGTCCACTCTCTGGATAAAAAACTCAATAAGATTGTTAATACGGGCCTAGTTTGCTTATAAAATATGTACTTCTTTTGTTTTGTTTTGTTTTGTTTTTTTTGCTGTACGCGGGTCTCTCACTGTTGTGGCCTCTCCCGTTGCGGAGCACAGGCTCTGGACACGCAGGTTCAGCGGCCATGGCTCACGGGCCCAGCCGCTCTGCGGCCTGTGGGGTCTTCCCGGACTGGGGCACGAACCCGTGTCCCCTGCATCGGCAAGTGGACTCTCAACCACTGCGTCACCAGGGAAGCCCTAAAATATGTACTTCTTAACAAACCCTCTTGGGATAGAAGATATCAATTTTAATAATTCCTTCTTTGAAAAAACTTAATACTCGTCTAGACACAATACTTTGTTTTAGAATTATGTTCTATCAGAGCTGGTTATACCCAAATGCATCAGAAAAAATTACTCTTTTTCTCATATGTTTTGAAAAATGTTTGTGACTTTCTGTATGCACTTTATATTCCCACTGTATGAGATTTTATAAAGTTTAATAATTTTGTTCCTATATCTGCTATCACTATCTATACTTTTTATCCTTTTTACCTTTTTGTTATTTTCCTAAGACTATATTAAATCTGCCAGAGTTTTCATTTCTATTCAAGAACTGCTTACTGAGGTTGTGAGAAGTGTCAGACACTGTACTAAGGCCCGGAGATACCACGGTGAGTAAAATGAACCCTCAAAATACTTTCCTGGTGTTGCTTCAAACTGAGAAAAGTATTCCAAGCTCAGAAATTTGGGGATTTATACACCTAAAAAACCTTGACATGAGATGAGCTTAGCATTAAAAAGAATCTTTAAAGATCAACATATAAAACCAGCAACAACCATAGGGCATTTGTTTAGCAGGGGTTTGAAGAATTTCCCTCAATAGGGACAATTCATTTTAGAAAATCCCCACTGTTACAAAATTATTCCTAATGCTAAGCCAGGATTGATGTCCCTAAATATTCTGAGCATGGGTAAAAGTTGCTCATTTCAGGTAGCTTGGAACAAGCCCATCATCTGTCTTTGATAACATATATGACTTCATAGGCATGTTTCACAAGCATCACTTCTTATCATTTACCATCTTTGTTTTTGATTATTCATACATTTTACTTCTTTCTCTCACTTTATTTTGTATTTACTAATTATTATATTTTCCCTAGCGCCTTCATTTCTTATTTTAATACACCTACTGAAATGATTAATTATATTTTTATTACTCATTTCCCCCTTCACTGGTTTGAACGTTTTACCTTTGATTTTTATGCTTTTAGTGGTTATATCTCTATCATTGGTGGGCTACATCAGAACCTTAGAATTACATTAACTTTCAAATCTATGACTCACCCTCCATTTCTATTAGTATTTTTCTTCTACCTTATTTTGAAATTTCTACATCAAACTGGAAAGCTTCTGGACAGCAAAGAAAACAATCAGCAGAGTGAAAAAGCAACCTAAGGAACAGTAGAAAATATTTGCAAATCATATATCTGATAAGGGATTAATATCCCAAATATATAAGGAACTCTTACAACTCAGTAACAAACAAGAAAATTAAACAATTAAAAAATGGGCAAAGCACTTGAATAAACATTTCTCCAAAGACATATAAATGGCCAACAGGAAATGAAAATCAAAATCACATCACACCTGTGTCACATCACACTTGTTAGGACGACTATTATAAAAATATACACAAAAGGTAGGTGTTGGTGAGGATGTGGGAGATTGGTCAACTTATGCTCTGTTGGTGGGAATGTAAAATGGTGCAACTGCTATGGAGAACAGCATGGAGGGTCCTCAAAAAATTAAAATAAAACTCACTTGTGATCCAGCAATCCTGCTTCTGGTATACATCCAAAAGAATTGAAAATAGGGTCTCAAAGAGCTATTTGCATCCTGTGTTCATAGCAACACTATTCACAATAGCTGAGAAATGGAAGCAACCCAAAGGTTCATTGCTGATGAATGGATAAATGGTCTACACAGTCAGCAGAACATCATTCAGCTCTGAAAGGGAAGAAAATCCTGTCATATGCAACAACATGGATAAACCTGGAGGACTAGATGCTAAGTGAAATGACCCAGTCACCATAGGACAAATATTGCCTGATTCTACTTATATGAGGTATCTGGAATAGTCAAATATATAAAAGAGAGAGTAGAATGGTGATTGCCAGGGCCTGGAGGGTGGGGGTAATAGGGGCTTGCTATTCAATGAGTATAAAGTTTCAGCTGTACTAGATGCACAAATTTTTGAGAGCTGCCATACAACACTGAGCCTATAATTAACAATATATGCTTTATGAAGTTAAACATTTCTTTAGAGGGTAAATCTCATGGTAAGTGTTCTTACCACAGTCATTTTTTTAAAAACTGCAGATTGTCATTTTTCTTTTTATATTTGGTAACTTACTTTACTTAAAAATATGTTTATCTGTTTCTTTGTTAAATCGTGTTTCTTCTATTCTCCATCTTTTCTCTAGCTTCAGTTTCACTCTTGCTCATTGCTTCATCCTTCCTTAGTGGTTCTTTCAGGGAGGGTATGTGAATAGAAAAATACTCATTTCTTATGTATGAAGATGAATCTATTTTACCTTTCTTCTTTTTTTTTTAATTTTTTAATTTTATTTTTATTTTATTTTTTTACATCTTTATTGGAGTATAATTGCTTTACAATGGTGTGTTAGTTTCTGCTTCATAACAAAGTGAATCAGTTATACATATACATATGTTCCCATATCTCTTCCCTCTTGCGTCTCCCTCCCTCCCACCCTCCCTATTACCTTTATTCTTGACTAATGGTTTATCTCAGCTTAGGTTTTTATGTTGGTCTTTAATCCTTCAATATATTAAAAGCATTTTCCATTGTCTTTGGTATTTATTATTGTTGTTGAAAAGTACACCCTTGTTCTAATTCTCATGCCTGTGCAGCCAATGTGACTTATTCCTTTAGTAGCTCCTGAGATCTTCTTTCTTTGTCTTTAATGTGTTCCCTCTTCACAACAGGTGTTTAGTGTGAATTTGTTCCTATAACCCTCTTGGGGCTCAAAGTTTTCTCCTTTAATTTTTTAATCTTACTTTTCAGTGTCCACCACTAGAGAATCCTCAGCAATTTTCTTATTAATATCACCTTTTCTCTGTTCTTTCCTTCTGTATATTCTCTTAGACTTATATTACCTCTTCTCCTTCTTCTTTCCTATATCTGTCATGGCTTACTTTCATATTTTCTACAAGTTTCTATGTATGATGCTTTATTCTCAGTGATTTCCTCAGAACTATTTTCCTGTTTACTAATTCTCTTCTCAAGTCTATATTTGTCTGCTTTACCATTCCACCTTGGTGATAATCTTATTCATTGCTTTGGAAGAACATTTACAATACGCTTTTGGTATTTCTCACATCTGCAAAATATTTTATTCACAAATTTTCATAATTTGTCTTTGACAACTTTTTCAGATGGGTAACAAATTGGGTAACATTTAAGAAAGAAGCAGGGCTTCCCTGGTGGCGCAGTGGTTGAGAGTCCACCTGCTGATGCTAGGGGACACGGGTTCGTGTCCCTGTCTGGGAGCATCCCACATGCCACGGAGCGGCTGGGCCCGTGAGCCATGGCCACTGAGCCTGCGCGTCCGGAGCCTGTGCTCCATGACGGGAGAGGCCACAACAGTGAGAGGCCCGTGTACAGCAAAAACAAAACAAACAAACAAAAAAAAAACAAAAAAGAGAGAAACAGATATTGACCCAAAGATTATTGAAGTTTTTAGTTAAAGTTTATGTATATTAGTGACGTTTTTGAAATAATTATGGAAACACAGAGAATTTATTTGGGGATAATGCCAGATGTATTTTCCCCTGACAGCTATTAACCCTCAGGCAATATCTCACCTCTAGGTCATTACTATAATTATAAGGCAAACATTTAAAAACAACAGAGGTATAGTAGTAATATATATTTTGTACTTAGGCAATATTATCATAATTGGTGTGTATAGGGGATTTCTGGGACTTTTTGATGAACTCATCACTCACACAATTGGGTTGATCAGATTATCTTTCATTTTCAATTCACATTATTATAATTAACTTGTTCTGATAAGTATTTTTGGAGTAATGTAAGAATATCAGAAGCTGCTTTCAATTATAAGCTTGTATATTGTAGCAAAATAGATTGGAAGTTTACTATTAAGTTGAAAACACATCTTATTAGGAACATCTAATTCTAATGAAGAAAAGTGCAATGTGCCATTTATTCTCATCCTGTGGAGGTACAGATGTTAGAGAGGAAAGGGCTTGTTCTTGTTGAGTATTTCATCTTGTGTCTCAGTAAGAATATCTTATCTTGGACTTGCTTCAGCTATTACAACAGCTGCTAGGTCTCTGATTGGGTTTGAAGCTCTGCCTCTGACTCCTACTTAAGATAGTTTGCAGAATGAAGTCAGCAGAAGCCACCACACAAATTGCTCCACAAGGTTGAGAGCTGAGTGATTGCTGTATGTACAATCTCTCATTTCTTCCCAACAAATTAACCTCCCACAACCGGCTTCTTACCATTTACTCTGTGCTTCTGTTGCCTTCTGATGGGTAATTTGTAGCTTTTCCCTGGCATTCAGCCTAGTGTTATCTGTAAGTATGCTGGTGCACTTGTTTGTATTCAGAATTTGTTTCATACCTCCTTTAATATTAGTAACAGTATCTTTGAGTTGAAGTTTTATAATTAATAAATATTTATTGTTTAACGAAATAGCTTGCAGGATATAAACAGTATGGGTCTTGGGGGCCAACCTGACCACGAAATGCACTGAACCTGATGATACTCTGTAAATAAACCATGCATTTAGAATCTGCTCTGCTCAGATTTTATTTGAAACCTATCTGCTTTAGGATTCCACAATCATAAAGTATCAAGGAAAACCAGGAAATGAGAAGAAAGTCAAGAAAATGTCTAGAGGCCAAGAAATTAGGTCTATTGGACAGGATATTAGGTCTAGTGGACAATTCAACTAGCACAAGAAGCATGGTGGGCTGGGAAGAACTTGGTCACTGTGGTTATCTGTATACAGAAAATAGAGGCAGAAAGCAAATATTCAATAAATAAAGAGAAATCAAGGATGTTTCAAAATTGTCTCTGTTGAAGGGGATTTGAGGAACTTTGTCTTTTGGTTTTGTGTTTTGGTTTTTGCATTTATTCCTTAAATAAATGGGTCACAATATCTCCAATTTTGGCAAGCTAAGTTCCTGCCTCTACCTTCCCATTTAAAATACTCCCCAATCTCAGGATCAATGAAGTCAGGCTATAAATTGTAGTCTATGTCTATAGAGAAGAGAGCAAGTTTATTATAGTAGAGACCATATGATTTAAAATAAGATGACCTGGACTGGAAGGAATCCTGGCTCTGCTCCTTACCATCTATGGAATCATGGGCAAATCACTCAACTTTTCATTTTTTTCAAATATAAAATGGGAGTAATAACAGACAATTTGTAGGATTCTTATCAAATTACTAAGATAAGTGCTAGTGCATTAGAATTATAAAAATAAATGTATAGATATAAATTTATGAAATAAAAGAACAATGTGTGAAGTAAAATATTTAGTGTTTTACAAAAGGAGGAAGTAAAAGGAGTTTTGCACATTGTACAGGTAAACCTGCAGAAGCTTTGGAACCACTTTTTCTGGAGGTCATGAAATGTTGGGGATGGTTTTAATGTGGCAAACCTAGAAGGTAAAACTAGTTAATTTTTCAGATGCCTTTCCATCTTTTTGTCTTTTATATAATTAATAGCATAAAACATTTAAATTTTTCTCCTTGACGATAGCTATCATTTGAGGATGTGAATTAATAAATACCTTAGTAGGATTGTCTTGGTAGAAATAATTTCTGGAATTCCATTTTTTCCTGTCAAATTTTTTTCAATATCTAAGTTTTACATAAAGACAAACAGAAGAATTATTTCCAAAATGCTAAACTCCATAGATTACTAGATTGGACACATAATGAGAAATATACCTTTGTTTCCAACAACTTAGAATGGACAGACTCAATTTTTTGCAATTGCAAGCCAGAAGTACACATTAATCAAAGGATTTCCTTGGCCATGGCTCTGGCTATAGATCTTTAGTAAGATTTAGGTAACACAATGATGGTAACAAACTTGACTAAATATCTGTCAGAGTCATGTCAAAATCCCACTCCCCAAGATGGAAACCACTACTCTACATAGTTCTTTTGTTTCCCAGAAGAATACCAGCTTAAGAATTTGGGGTGGGGTGGTAGTGGGGAAAGGGATACCCATACTTTATCCAATATTACTGTTTACCAATATGGATACCAAATGTGTCCAGAGTCCAAGTGCCTTTAGCTAGAGTCCCAGTGCTCCCAATTCCCTAGCGGGCATTACTTCTTCCCCTTCACAGTCTGCCACCTTCCAACTGCCCTGATGCTACCACTGCACCATTTCTGCTACTACACTGCAGCTGCCATGGACGCCTCTCTTTGTGTATCTCTTTGTGGGATCCCTATCTCTGGTTGGGCATATACATAACCTCAGGGTGGCCAAGGTCCTACTGACCAGCTTCCTAGAATCCTCTTGCAATGGTTGGTTCTTCCCTGGATTATGTGTGTCCTTCCGTTTGGGACAAGTCATGAAACTCTCCTGTTGAACTTCTATCCTATGCTTTTGCATAACCTCTGGTCCCAATGAGGTAACATGTTTTTGGGGAAAGAATCCCCAAATTTTAAACTCCTTTTCCATATCTTTTCCTCTGAGGGGTATCGGTGGAGTCCACTTCCTCTTCTGTCCCCAAAATGGATCAAGGCTCATTGTCAAAACTTTTCTGTCCATTACAGATTTCATTCACTGGATCTTCCTATTTGACTCCCTCCTCTCCAAATCACCTCACTGACTCTTGTGTTCAGGGTAACTCTTTTTACAATGTGTATCTATTTACTCTTAAAATTTATTGATTTGGGATTCTACATTTGCTGTATTCAGAGATACCTTGCTTACCACCAACAAATTACATGTCCTAATTTCTCCCCAGGAAAATTTCTGCAAGACCCTATGAGGAGGCATGTTCTTTGCTGAATTATTAGTTACTATTTTCTGTACTAGTCTATGAATCACTTTTCAAAGATATGAATAAAATGATGTATCTGCATTGATTAATTTGATAGATATTAGCTTAATACCTAAAAGTGCCAGGTCCTAATTCAGGAATATAAAATGAAAAATGGATCTTGTTATTTTTTCATAATTACATAATGTAATTTTATTAAATAAATGAGTCCGTTGTTCTGAAAGAAATCTCTAGTTAATGGCATTATAGTTCACAGCAAGTGTTCCCTCCCATCCCCACCCCAGAGCACATCTGTCTAGTCATAACTGATATTTTCAGGTCTCCACTTACACTGCCAGCAGTTAAATTCTATTCATCTGGCATGTGCAATTACACTCTGATGAAGTTTTGGAGTTTCACCAAAATTTTTAAATCAAAATTGTCAACAAATGATTAACTGACTAATTCCTTCCAACACTTCTTCCTTGCCCTCTGACCTACCACCCAGGATGTTAACAAGTGGTGAAATACAGTAAGGGGCAGAAAAAAACTCTGGGTAAGAAAAAAACTCTGTGTCTGGGTAAGCCACAGTTGGACCATCAGTCTCCATATGGTGCCAGACTGGGATGTGGTAATGCAATTTTGTTGATTTCCCAGTTCTGTAGCTCTACTTGTTGAAAGAATAGCTCCTATTATTGGAATTGGCAATCCTTTTCTATTTTCTTGCCAAAATACACACACATATTAAGGAGGGAAAATCTTGAGGAACATACGCCTTAGCATGTAAGACTCGTTCAGTTTTTATTTTCATTTTCTGAGTCCTTTTTGAAGTAACAATTATCTCCTGTGCCTAGTTATTCTACATTATTTCATTAGCAGGTCTCATTATAGTCTAAAATTTTAGGCCTTGTCCTGATAGTGATGGCTACTCCAAATAGCACCATTTGCTGAGGATGGCATCACTGTAAAGTGGTATGGGTTTTTCTTCTGACAACATTAAAAGCATTTCTCTATCTAGTCAGTGTATGCTATTCAAGAATTCTGAAGAGCTAACACCTATCCTTTTCAAAGTCTTTCAAAATATAGCAGAGGGAGAAACACTCCCAAACTCATTCTGAGGTCACCATCACCCTGATACCAAAACCAGACAAAGATGTCACAAAGAAAGAAAACTAGAGGCCAATATCACTGATGAACATAGATGCAAAAATCCTCAGCAAAACACTAGCAAACAGAATCCAACAGAACATTAAAAGGATGATACACCATGATCAAGTGGGGTTTATCCCAGGAATGACAGGATTCTTCGACATACACAAATCAATCTATGTGATAATCCATATCAACAAACTGAAGGATAAAAACCATATGATCATCTCAATAGAGGCAAAAAAATCTTTTGACAAAATTCAACACCCATTTATGATAAAAGCCATCCAGAAAGTAGGCACAGAGGGAACTTACCTCAACATAATAAAGGCCATATATGACAAACCCACAGCCAACATCATTCTCAATGGTGAAAAACTGAAAGCATTTCCTCTATGATAAGGAACAAGACAAGGTTGTCCGCTCTCAGCACTATTATTCAAAATAGTTTTGGAGGGCTTCCCTGGTGGCGCAGTGGTTGAGAGTCCACCTGCTGATGCAGGGGACATGGGTTCGTGCCCCGGTCCGGGAGGATCACACATGCTGCGGAACAGCTAGGCCCGTGAGCCATGGCTGCTGAGCCTGCACGTCTGGAGCCTGTGCTCCGCAACAGGAGGCCACAACAGTGAGAGGCCCACGTACCAAAAAAAAAAAAGAAAAAAAAAGAGTGTTGGAAGTTTTAGCCACAGCAATCAGAGAAGAAAAAGAAATAAAAGGGATCCAAATGGGAAAAAAATAAGTAAAACTGTCACTATTTGCAGATGACATGATACTATACATAGAGAATCCTAAAGATGCTACCACAAAACTACCAGAGCTAATCAGTGAGTTTGGTAAAGTAGCAGGATACAAAATTAATGCGCAGAAATCCCTTGCATTCCTATACAATAATGATGAAAAATCTGAAAGAGAAATTAAGGAAACACTCCCATTTACCACTGCAACAAAAAGAATAAAATATCTAAGAATAAACCTACCTAAGGAGACAAAAGACCTGTATGCAGAAAACTATAAGACACTGATGAGAAAAGTTAAACATGATACAAACATATGGAGAGATATACCATGTTCTTGGATTGGAAGAATCAACATTGTGAAAATTACTATACTACCCAAAACAATCTACAGATTCAATGCAATCCCTATCAAACTACCAATGGCATTTTGCACAGAACTAGAACAAAAAATTTCACAATTTGTCTGGGAAAATGAAAGTCCCTGAATAGCCAAAACAATCTTGAGAAAGAAAAACGGAAATGGAAGAATCAGGCTCCTGGACTTCAGACTATACTATAAAGCTACAGTAATCAAGACAGTATGGTGCTGGAATGAAAACAGAAATATAGATCAATGGAACAGGATAGAAAGCCCATAGATAACCCCATGCACCTATGGTCACCTTATTTTTGATAAAGGAGGCAAGAATATACAGTGGAGAAAAGACAGCCTCTTCAATAAGTAGTGCTGGGAAAACTGGACAGCTACATGTAAAGGAATGAAATTAGAATACTCCCTAACTAACACCATACCCAAAAAGAAACACAAGATGGATTAAAGACCTAACTGTAAGGCCAGACACTCTAAAACTCTTAGAGGAAATCATAGGCAGAACACTTTATGACATAAATCACAGCAAGATCCTTTTTGACCCACCTCTTAGAGTAATGGAAATAAAACCAAAAATAAACAAATGGGACCAAGTGAAACTTAAAAGCTTTTGCACAGCAAAGGAAACCATAAACAAGACGAAAAGACAACCCTCAAAATGGGAGAAAATATTTGCTAACGAAGCAACTGACAAAGGATCAATCTCCAAAATTTACAAAAAGCTCATGCAGCTCAATATCAAAAAAACAAACAACCCAATCCAAAAATGGGCAGAAGACCTAAACAGACATTTCTCCAACGAAGATATACAGACTGCCAACAAACACATGAAAGGATGCTCAACATCATTAATCATTAGAGAAATGCAAATCAAAACTACAATGAGTGATCACCTCACACCAGTCAGAATGGCCATCATCAAAAAATCTAGGAACAATAAATGCTGGAGAGGGTGTGGAGGAAAGGGAACACTCCTGCACTGTTGGTGGGAATGTAAATTGATACAGCCACTATGGAGAACAGTATGGAGGTTCCTTAAAAGCTAAAAATAGAAATGCCATATGATCCAGCAGTCCCACTACTGGGCATATACCCTGAAAAAACCATAATTCAAAAAGAGTCATGTACCACAATGTTCACTGCAGCTCTGTTTACAATAGCCAGGACATGGAAGCAACCTAAGTGTCCATCAACAGATGAATGGATAAAGAAGATGTGGCACATATATACAATGGAATATTACTCAGCCGTAAAAAGAAACGAAATTGAGTTATTTGTAGTGAGGTGGATGGACCTAGAGACTGTCATACAGAATGAAGAAAGTCAGAAAGAGAAAAACAAATACTGTATGCTAACACATATATATGGAGTCTAAAAAAAAAAAAAAAGCTTCTGAAGAACCTAGGGGCAGGAAAGGAATAAAGATGCAGACATAGAGAATGGACTTGAGGACACAGGGAGGGGGAAGTGTAAACTGGGACGAAGTGAGAGAGTGGCATTGACATATATACACTACCAAATGTAAAATGGATAGCTAGGGGGAAGCAGCCACATAGCACAGGGAGATCAGCTTGGTGCTTTGTGACCACCTAGAGGGGTGGGATAGGGAGAATTGGAGGGAGTCGTAAGAGGGAAGAGATATGGGGATATATGTATATGTATAGCTGATTCACTTTGTTATAAAGCAGAAACTAACACACCATTGTGAAGCAATTATACTCCAATAAAGATGTCAAAAAAAAAAGAATTCTGGAACATAGATTCTATAAAATGATATTAATCAGTATGTTCTCTCTATCCTCTGTATCAAGTTTAAGCAATCATGAATGTTTTAATATGTTTGCTTCTGATACCACGCATGCTTCAATGTCATTTCCAATAAACAAAGGAATCACTGTACTAGGTGGATTGGTTACACTTATTTAAAGAATGAATCAATTATTGACTGTTCTACAAAAGTATAAAACAAATTTTATGCTAATAATTTAATGACTAGGTACACACACATACACACAGACAAACCTGCCCACACATACACACACATCCCAAGACAAGCCACCTAAGTTTTTATCTGAACCCAGAAGGGATTAATCCAGAGTTTTTAAAGCGGAGAAGCTCATGGTGAACTCCATTATAAAAGTCACATTATTCTAACATAAAATAGAACTTGACATTTGGCCTAATTATACTTTCCAAGTCTTTAATATTCTGCTTATCATTATGGATATTTAAATAAGGAAAACTACTCTGATAACTTTTGCCCTTTTTATGTTTCATAGTCTTCTTTGAATTAAAAAGAAATTAGTTTTCTCAACTAAAAGTTTTAATAGATAAATTAATAATACATAAAAATAAATAATGCCAAAACTTTTCCCCTAATATTTTAGAGCAAGGAAATTTTCTATATTAGGAAAAGCATCTAGTACTCTTTCCCAAATATATTTTAAGGAGGATAAAGTCCTAAATGAGTTATGACTCTATGCAGCTTTGAACTTTGACTTATTCAGTCCCAATCATCTTTAAAAATTCTAGGGTTTTCTTCAACCTTTTTCTAAATACGTTTTAGTATTACTTTAATGGATTTACACAAACCAGAGAGAGGGTTCCAATGATTCATCTCATTGTACTTCATTATGTGCCCAGAGAACTACTAAATTTCAGATTGTCAGTTCGATTTATATGGCAGAATACTGAGTCACTTACTTAGGTGTTACATTAACTAGACAGCCAGCTGAGATCAATGATTTTGACATTGCAGAATTACATAATGTTTTTAAATTTCTATAATTTATTTTAGAGTTATTGAAATGAGATTTCTTTTTATCTTCTCTTTTCCAGGTTTTAGTTTCTAAAGTTTTACCATATGATTTTATAACACATCAGGGCGCCATTCTATAATATTTTCAATTTGAATAAATTTTTAGAAAAAATTAATCATTTAGATATAGAGAGATTAATTAGTGAATGGCTTAATTAATAGTGATGGAATCACAACACATCTTCTTTAAGCAAGATGAAATTATCAAGGTGAATAAAAAGTTGCTAAGTTGATGGGCTCAACCAAGGTAAGTATAAGGAGTGATTTTACTTCAGAGACATAAACTAAATATAATTACTTTAATTCATGTATAATTGAGCATTTATTAGTTTTAATACATGGAAACAATAGATTAGGCCTGGTGTATTTTCTGCTTTGCTCTTTTTCAAGGTAAAAATGCAATTCTTGCCTTGGAGAACTCATCCGTTATCATGGTTTAATTATTTAGATCTCTATTATATGTGCCCATATCAATCATTAATTATTGGCTGTAATTTGATGATTTCTAATTTAACTTTTCTTACAAAAATTGGACCTTAAACTCAACACATCCAAAATTATACCCACCATCCTCTCTTACATCTGAAGCAATACTTTCTATGGCTTTCATAGTATGCATGAAGCACTCTTTTGTTCCCACTCTCTATGGCTTAAAACTTTAGAATCAATACCCTTCTCTCCCTCAGAACATCAAAAAAGTTGCTAAGACTTACAAAACATATCTCTAATTCATCCCTCAAGTATATTTCCTCCACCCAGTACTCTCCATTTTCACTTTCCTTTGACTGTGACAGTGGCTTTCTAAATGACTATTCCCAACATTGGTTTTTCTTCATTATATCCATCCTATATTCTGCTGTCAGATTAATATTTCTGGATCATAGTCTTGATGAGTAAATATTCAGTCCACTTGGGACTTTATGACTAGTCGTGAATTTACCTACCTTTGTGTCGTTTAGAAAACAGTTATCATAATCCTTGCACATAGTAAGCTGCTCAATAAACCTGCCTCAAATGAATAAATGAATGATGGAATGAAACCTCTCTCCACACTAACACATTCTATTATATTATAATAGTAAACATATTACAGATAAAATTTTGTAAATGCAAAATTATAGAACCCCTCAATGCCTTGCTGTTTTGTTCTCTGTTATATGCTCCCACATCAAATACTGAATATGAAATTCTTCATATCATTCAAAGTTCCGGTAACATCTCTTACCTTCTCCTTGATGGTCTCTGTGATTGCTGCAGGCAGAGTCAGGCTCCGCACCCTTGTATTTTCCTTGCAATATACATTTCCTCAGTATTTTTTAGTAGCTTGTTAGGTGTATCATCTGAGCGGCCTGCTTCTACTACTTTCCTGTTTATTCATATTATCAGCAATTTCTGGATTCTACTGCAGAACACTCACCTCACCAGCACAAAAATGGGAACCTTCCTGCAAAATGACTCCTCCTCCAAAAGTATTTCTGGCTGTCCTCAAAGGTATACATCTTACACTTATTGAATCTAGTTCAGTCCCATCCCCAGATGATATTCACCACGATCTTCCTCTTCTGTTCCAGCTTACACTTAATACCATTTGAAGAAGCCCCCCTGTTCATACCCATTTTGAGAATGACACTGAGCATACCCTGCAGCTTCTCAAGGCTCTGAGTTCTTGATCCTCCTGTATCAAACTAGAAAAATATCTTGAGTCAAAAGTGGAAAGAATGACCTTTCCCTAACTCTGGGCCTTGCTTGCACCTGAGCTCTAATAATGCAGTACCGCTCAAGTGCAAAGCCTCTTGTAAAGATAACCCATTTCTCTTCTAGTCTTAACCCACCCATGCCAATAGAACACTCGCCCCAAGAGAGCCACGGCCAGCTGCACATTCCTTAGACCAGATTACTTTCCAGAACACACATCCATGGTCTGCAACCTGTCAGGGGCCCATGTGGCCTGCCAACTTAGCTGCCTCTTACATCTCCAGAAGACGAGGCTCTCATCTCTACCTTCTGCAGTGTCAGCTTGATCCAGGGTATTCCGCATGTTGGCTTCATTACTCAATTACATCTAGATAGAGTAATCCTTAACTTATTAGCTTGCTTCCCTTATCTCAATTCCCTTCCTTTCTCCTTGTCTCAATCTATTTTTTCACTAAGACTGTGCATGAATGGATGACCTATATTTCTAAGTGGATTTATCACTGGTTGGCTCCATATTCCTTCTGTATTGTTCATTCTGTTCAGCCTTAGACCCTCCCAATTAGCCCCTTCACCACTTTAGCAATAAGCATTTTCGCTTTGTCTCTCCTTATTCCCCAGTAGACAACACTTCAATAAGTAAAAGGAAAGCATCTCTCTCTTCTCCCTCCAACTCTCCTAAGCTTTCATGAATGTTCTCTCTCTTGCCAAAAGCACTCTTCCTATGCCTGCACCCAACTCAGAACCTATTCATCCTTGGTCTGAGTCAAGTACCATCTTCTGTGTGTTGCCTCTACTAGAGTCCCTGAGTGATTTTGATTTTTTACCTTCACGACTTTATTTTTATTCAAAATAAAAAAGGAAGCTCTGTGCCAGGGTTCACATTGTATGACTCTTCTATATTGACTGTGACTTACAACATGATGATACGTGTTCATTAAACTGAATGAGGTCAACTTGAAGCAAGACAGGGCAACTACTGGTTCTCTTTCAATGCCTTTCCGCATGACCGTTATCCATCTTAAATACGCTTTCCCCATACTCTACTGTAGCTAAATAAAGGCATTTTTGCCTTTTTCTCTCAAGTTACTGTGGAACTTTCTTTCTTCTATGCTTCTGTCCAAAGCACCCTTATGTCCATCTTATTGCAATTGCCAACCCTGCTTTGGAACACTTTGCTTGCTTAACTGTCTTTCCCAAAGGTCTCATCTCCTGACAGCAGGGACTGTGTTTTCCCCCTTGAAGTCCCTAGGAAATAGCAAAATATTTGGTACACATTTAACACACAGTATATATCTATTGTTTGTTAAATTCTGAATGAAAATAAGATATAGCTATTTTTATTGAATTATTGGATCACATTATATGTAGCCAATTATTGTATTATATATGTACTGTATTGCATTTTTTTATTGTGGAGATAAATTTTCTACCTTCTACATCTAAAATAGGGGTGATAACATGATATCACTTATATGGGGAATCTAAAAAATATAATACAAATGAAATTATATACAAAATAAAAATAGACCCACAGACATAGAAAACAAATTTATGGTTACCAAAAGGGAAAGGAGGGGGGAGGGATAAATTAGGAGTTTGGGATTAACATATACACACTACCATATATAAAATAGATAACCAACACAGATCTACTGTATAGCACAGGGAACTATACTCAATATTTTGTAATAACCTATAAGGGAAAAGAATCTGAAAAAAAATATGTATGTGTAACTGAATCACTTTGCTGTACACCTGAAACTAACACAACATTGTAAATCAATTATACTTCAATTTAAAAATAAATAAATAAAAAGAAGTTTTTTAAAAGCCCGAACAAGTGAATGTAAAAAAAACAGAAATAGACTCACCAATATAGAGAACAAACCAGTGGGGAGTGAGAAGGGGAGAAGGCAAGATAGAGGTAGGAGACTAAGAGATACTAACTACTATGTATAAAATAAATAAGCAAAAATAATATATGGTACAACACAGGAAAATATACTCATTATTTTCTCATAGAATTTATAAAGCTCTAAAGCTAATATCAGCAGAGTTCTAAGAATACTCAGTGCTTTCAGCAGCAGCAGTAACCTTGCAAGGGGGCCACATTGATGGAAATAAGATTTTTGGGGATGAACAAACTTCCATACTATAAAAACTTTCTGAGAGCCGGGAGGTTGGTTCTACATTTTACCTATCTTAATACACATGCAGCGAATGATTATTCAATATTTCTTCAGATTCATGTTGACTATCTCTCTCATACATATTTCTTTCAGGGCTTAAGAAAGGAGAGATCATGCTTAAACCATGTCATCTTCTGCCAGAAATAACTTCATATAAAGTCTACAAGACACCAAATTGGAGGTTACCTTGGGAGAGACAGACCAAAATAATAAGATTCTCATGATAAGAATAAATGAATAATGTCTATGCTGCTTTCATTATTTTTGTTCCCTGTGACAAAGATAAAGTTAATTATTCAGAGATAGCAAAGAAGTCTGTTTATTGAATGTGACATACTAGATGCAATTCTGGATTGCAGTATATTGTAATACTAAAGATCAAGCAACTTTTAATCAGAATCAAATGCAGTTTTTAATTAAGCCTATTTATTACACACGTGAGCTGTATTGAAAATTCTCCCAAATCAAAACTCAGTAAAGATTATTGCAATTAAAAAGTGACTCTCATAGGCTGACTTTTTCTTTTTGCTTAGATTCTCTTTTAAATCAACCCATTATAAATTATTTTTGTTAAAAGTTAGAATTGATTTAATGTGAACTGTATGCTTTTTTCATAAATTTGTCCTGTTTCTTTTTGACCTCTAGCTTGTTTCACATTCTTTGTCTTCACTAAAAAGTGTTCATTGGTACACTGTGTCTAGATGATGCCATGACATCTGAATGAAAGATTTGGTATTGGTCATCCACATGCGTTGCCTTCTTTTTTTTTTTTTTTTAACATCTTTATTGGGGTATAATTGCTTTACAATAGTGTGTTAGTTTCTGATTTATAACAAAGTGAATCAGCTATACATATACATATGCCCCCATGTGTCTTCCCTCTTGCGTCTCCCTCCCTCCCACTCTCCCCCTCCCACCCCTCCAGGCTGTCCCAAAGCCCCGAGCTAATATCCCTGTGCCTTGCAGCTGCTTCCCCCTAGCTATCTACCTTACTACGTTTGTTAGTGTGTATATGTCCATGACTCTTTCTCGCCCTGTCAAAACTCACCCTTCCCCCTCCCCATATCCTCAAGTCCGTTCTCCAGTAGGTCTGCGCCTCTATTCCTGTCTTATCCCTAGGTTCTTCATGACATTTTTTCCCCTTAAATTCCATATATATGTGTTAGCATACGGTATTTGTCTTTGTCTTTCTGACTTACTTCACTCTGTATGACAGACTCTAGGTCTATCCATCTCATTACAAATAACTCAATTTCATTTCTTTTTAAGGCTGAGTAATATTCCATTGTGTATATGTGCCACATCTTCTTTATCCATTCGTCCGATGATGGGCGCTTAGGTTCTTTCCATCTCCGGGCTATTGTAAATAGAGCTGCAATGAACATTTTGGTACATGACTCTTTTTGAATTTTGGTTTTCTCAGGGTATATGCCCAGTAGTGGGATTGCTGGGTCATATGGTAATTCTATTTGTAGTTTTTTAAGGAACCTCCATACTGTTCTCCATAGTGGCTGAACCAGTTCACATTCCCACCAGCAGTGCAAGAGTGTCCCCTTTTCTCCACACCCTCTCCAGCATTTATTGTTTCTAGATTTTTTGATGATGGCCATTCTGACTGGTGTGAGATGATATCTCATTGTAGTTTTGATTTGCATTTCTTGCGTTGCCTTCTTGATGCCATCTGGATGTTTGGCCTGTACTTACAAACCATCTGGGTTTGTTACTGTACTTTCCACTTTGCATCCAGATGTTTTGGCACTGTGTGGACAAAGCATGTGGCATTGTCTATAAAACGTAATTACATAACAATAAATAATACTATGTAAGCAATTAAGGGAGCAACATTTTCCCATCTACAAATCTCAACAAATTCTTCTTAGTAATGTAGTCATGGCAGAATAGATTTTCCTTGCTGTATTTTAAAAATTTTAACTTCATTTCTGAACAATAAGGGATAAGTATAAAACATTCTATCAAATTCAAAGGAAATAGTCAATACTTTTACAGTTTCTAACAGGAAAATCTGTGATTCAAGATATTTTTAACTTTTAGTTATATTTTATTAATTACAAGTATGATATACTTATGGAAATCTGACTTTAAAAGTAATAACAGGGCTTCCCTGGTGGCTCAGTGGTGGAGAGTCCGCCTGCCGATGCAGGGGACATGGGTTTGTGCCCTGGTCTGGGAAGATCCCACATGCCGCGGAGCGGCTGGGCCCGTGAGCCATGGCCGCTGAGCCTGCGCGTCTGGAGCCTGTGCCTGGCAATGGGAGAGGCCACAGCAGTGAGAGGCCCGCGTACCGCAAAAAAAAAAAAAAAAAGTAATAACAAAATATTTTTAAATTCTTCCAAATTAATTCTTCCAAATTAAATTCAATGTATTAAGAAAATTTATCTTAAATCACATTTTACAAAAATCTGTTGTACAAATCTTTTATACAGCAACATATATTTCCCCAATCATCTGTTCAAATCTCTAATATAGATTTTTGCTTCCATAATTCTGGTACCTATGTACTTGTACATCTTGGACTATTGCTCTAGAAAAGAAAAAAAAAAAAAAAATATATATATATAATTATATACTACTCCAGATTGCTATGGCAACCAATATCTCTGATTAGACTTGCTTTCAAATCTTCATATTATTTAACACACGGAGACTGTATATTATATAATAAGCATGCATTTCCGAAAAAAGGATAAGATCAAAGGGAGCTAATCTAAAAGTGATAAATGTATCCCAGAAGTTTCCTGGGACCACTTCCAAATTGTCTGTAAGCGAGCAAGAGTATATACTCTTACAAGTCCATGGAAGATTTTGTCCAAACTTCCTAAACATGTGGTGTGAGAGTCTCACTCACCTGGTTCAGTTTATCTCAGATGTAATAGCTTTAACTCTGGGCCCAGGATTTAAGAGTAGGGGGCGATAAGAAACTATAAGGGAGACATTGATCAAGATGGGAATAGACTAGAACCCTAATATATAAAATATTCCTGAAAGAAGATATTTAGCCTGAAAAAGACAAGACAGAAGAGGGGAGAAATAGTGGGAAAAATTTCTTCAAATACTTAAGAGCTATAATAATTAAAATGTAGTAGAAATTATTTATGCCCTCAAGGGAAGAACTAGAATTAGAATTCAAAAAAATGTTTTGCTTCAATGCCATGGAAGAGCAGCATGACTTGTGGAAGTGAGTTCCCTATCACCAAACGATTCATGCAGGGAACTCAATTATAAGCTAGGAACTCAATTAGATGACTGCTAGTTTCTTCTCAAAAAATGTTTAATGTCTTCAGTGGCCAGAATACTGCCTGATACATAATGGATGGTTAACACATATGTAATGAACAAATTCTAAAGTTATATTTCAGGTACCATTGTTCAAACTGAGACAAGCAGGTTTATGATGTTTCTAGTATGGCCATTTGCACCCTCCAGGACACTCCATTTGGTTGAATAAAATGTGACAGGTACCTTCTGGACTTGTACAAGTAGTGGGCCCTGTACGAACCTGATTACCTAAGAAATTTCAGGTAGCGTGATTTTATGTGGTTGTAAATTTTGAAGTCAGTGTGTAAGGCCAAATTAAGTAGATTCACATATAGCTAAGAAAATCTACCATATTAAAGACTAAAGTATTATCTCCCAGAAGTCCAATAAGGAGAGTTTTTCCCTTGGCCCTGAAACAATCTGGTCAGTTGAATAATAAATGAAGTAGCTGGCTTCCATTTGGGGGACATTCTGAAATAAAGGTATGAATTTTATACACTTTACAATAGTACTCAGTTCAGCAAGATGGTCCAGTCTCAGAGGCCCTTGAGAATGGAAACTGATGGGATGTGGTCAAGTACCACGTGCCTTGTCATGCTCACTCAGGACAGATGCACAATATATGGAATTGGCCATATTGTATGCATATGAATTGCTATTTCTTTCTCTGTATATCTCCTGAGTATATATACTTGATTTTGCATAAGTTGAATATATGCATAATAAAATTCCACTCTACTTGATCAACTTTCAAAAATGTAATTTGCCTCATAGCTACCTTCAGCAACAGTGCATGACGTTCTCAGTCTGAGACCCAAATAACTCCCATCCTCACGCAGTCATATTGCTTCCCTGGAGTCACCAGGCTACCCTAATAAAGATAGAATAATCTCATTTGCAAGAGCTTTATAGATCTTATGATCCTTGATGCACAATAGAAACAAGGAGAAAGTTTTTCCAAGTCTCAAGCATAGAAATAAACATTTTCCAAGGAATATGTTTCCAAAACCTCTCTCCCACTGAAATATCACTTGTCATCCCTCCTACGTCATAGACCTCCTCTCATAATTATAAAAACTCACATATGAAAATAAGCAGTAAGGCCATTATGGAGAGATGTGCACATTTACCCATGGGGTCTCAGCCTCTTCACTTATTTTCTTTTTTTCCGTATGCTGAGATAGCCAGCAGCAGCCAATCATCCCTTAAGAAGCCACTATCTGGATCATCACCCTCCCTACATCTTGTCTCAGGATATATTTCTATAAGTGGTATGAGTCTTTTCCACATGCAGTGTCAAAACATCAAGAGAAAGGCAAACACTAATCTTAAATAGATCTTATATCACATAGAGAAGTAAAGATTTCAATTCTAATTAACTATTTTCCAATTGCAAAAGAGAACTACAAAATGTTCTAAGATGAAAAGAAAGGCACTGGGCAGTACTACAGATAAGAAAAGTTCTATCCAGATGGGAAAATTACGCTATTCAAAGAGAAGGAATGCAGTCAATTCACTGAGGCAAGAGTGAGATTTCCACTGCACAACTTTGCCCTCCAAACAGGGAGGAAGACGGTAAAACACCAACTCTCTCTTACTTAATTATTAAGCTTGAACGTTAATTCATTTATTCAACTAATATTTATGAAGTCCCTACTACATGCTAGGCAACTGTGCAAGCATAGAAAACACAACAGTGAGTAAGGTAGATTTGGTCCTAATTTGCAGCATGCTCGAATGGTTTTAAGATCTGATGGAGTTAAGTGCGTTGGACCAGCTAGTGGCTCATCCCAGAAGACAAAGTCCACGTCCTGCTTAGGCACCAGGATTCAGTCCATAGAGAAGAATTGTTGCTTTGGATGAACATTCTGCACTGGAGAAATTCCAAGAGAGATGTGGATAATGGAAAGAAATACCCCAAGAAGAGGCTCAGGTTGACTTGCAAATATGGCTACCAGGGAGGATGCCATACAGATTCTGTGTGAACTTTTTAGGCATATAGAAAGCCACTATTTAGCATTTTTGTCCAACCAACTTACACACATTCAGTTTACATATAATTTTCAAAATAACAGTTAACCACTGCATACTGAACAGAATATTCTCAAATAAAGTATTATTCTCACTGCATATCAAACTTTAGCAGAAACTTAATGTGCTTTTTGATTTAGGAGATAAAAATTGTGCTAACAAGTCCTCCATGTGATGTAAGGCATGGTGCCCTCAAAGGAGACACCAGAGGTGGCATTAGCAGGACCACAGATTGCGATTATTTGGAATATAAATTCTTAGGAAAACAAACTCCCCAAAATTGCATTGGCTGTTTCTAGATAAAGATGAGTTTTACTTCAAATGCACACATCTTTCCTAGAAAAGCACTATATAACAGCAAATGAGCACTGAACTAGTTGGTTTCTTTCATTGAATAATTTTTTGCCTTTCTTGAAGACTAACTGAAGGCAACCAACATTTACTGAAAGGATATTCTAGAAGTAGACAGGCTAGGATTCGATTGTAATAGGAACTTTATATCATGTTAGTGAGTTGAATAGTGCCCACTTCAAAATTCATGTCCACCCAGAACCTCAGAATGTGACCTTATTTGGAAATAAAACTTTTATAGATGCAATTAACTAAGATGAGGTCATACTGGATTCGGGTCATATTAAGCCATAAAGGGGAGTAGGTGGCCATGTGAAGACAGAGGCGGAGACTGGAGTTACACTGGGGCCATCAGAAGCTGGAAGAGGAAAGGAAGAATTCTTCCTTAGAGCCATCGAAGGGAGAATGACTTTGATCACACCTTGATTTCAGACTTCTAGCCACCAGAATTGTGAGAATAAATTTGTTTTTAGCCACCAGATTCCTGGTACTTTGTCATGGTAGCCCTAAGCTAATATATAATGCTAAAGAGTTGTGCAGACTTTGACTATGAGATTGTCTGGAACAGTTGATGTGATTGACTGAGCAAAAACAAACAACTTTTTTTTTTTTTTTAGAGAAGGCCTTAAGCACCTGATCAAATGAATGAGGTATGTCCTTCTGGGACATCTGGGAAGCCGAACAGTGACGAGGCGTTAGAGAGGGCCACCAAGGCTGTGAAAGCTAAGTTCAACCACGTTCAACCAAGGACCGAAAAGAAACCAGTTGGGCAAACAGGAACAGAGTATAGTAAACAAAAAACACAGAACAACTCTGTAATGTGTGTGTGTATGATTCTGTAGGATTTATGACTCCAGCCACTCACACAGTACAATGCTAGTGCACTTTAATATCATTTCTATGACCCATAGTTCCTTCCTTTCATTCTATATTTTACGTACTTTTATTACAAATAATACTTTGAATGGCTTATTTTATATGATTTATTACTTTTCATTTCTATGGTCAAGTTAACATGAGCACTTTGTGGAGTAGATAAAAAGTTAACCCGTCAGGGTATCTCTTCTATCCTAGAGTGTATTTTAGAAGCATCAGTTGATATAGCCTCCTTCCTTACCCTAACCACTCCTCTTCGCCACCACTGAGTCTGGCCCGTTGTTTGGTGGTACACAGAATAACTCAGAATGTTTTTTGAGCCCACCTGGGTGGATCATGACAATGACAATGAGACCGGGGGTGGGGGTGTGTGTGTACAGTGTGTGTCGATTCATGGTGATCCTGCTACCAGAAAGGTCAATAATATATCCAACATGAAACATGTCTTGTTTTTTGACTATATTCCAATGACCAACACATTTTGGCCTATTACATATAGCTTCTCAATAAAGGCATGGGAGACATTTTAAGAGAAAAACTACATGGTAGACCTTTGTAAGGAGAGAGGAGTAATCTAGGTCCTAAATGTAGAGTTTTTACAATGATTCCATATAGGGGCAGGGGCTTGAGTTCCTCATCAAGGCAATATCCTCACAGTATGTCTTTGCCTTTTGGCCTGTCAGATTTAAGTCTGGAAACAGTGCTGAGCTTTGCAGAGCTTTGCTAGGCAGCTATTTGCAACAATTAACAAAGTGACAGAAATTAGAAAAAGGAAAAATGGGGCCTGGGTTCCTTGTTAGTTTAGAAAAACCTGTCATGAGGTGTACACTGTAGAGTTATAGCAGAACTCAGCAGCCCATGTTTATTGGTTACTTCACACGCTCACTCAAAGATTGTGTTCAGGGACTTGAGGGAGGCAGTTAGACCAATCAGTTGGTCATCTGATCTTATGTTAATAAATGAAAGATGGGTGACTCAGTAATTCAATATCTACAAGGAGATATGTTTACAAGGAGAACTCCTCAAAAAAAGGAAAAATGAATTAAATAGGATGGATTAAAATTGTCCGGTATGGAAGGTATTGTCCACTTTCATTAATGTTTCAATCAACACAGGCTTAGGGCTTGCAATAAACATGGCACCACACTACACTGCACCACACTAGGCACTGGGATACAAAGACTTCAGGGACGTGCTGTTAAAGGAGGTGTGATGTGTGACAGAATCGTAAACAGCAAATAACAGCAGTGTGTTCATTCATTCATCCATTCATGCACTTATGCCACAAATGCTCATTAACACCTTCTATGGGTCAGGCATTTGTGTCAAGCTTTGAGTGTACAGAGATGGAACGATGTGGTCCATGCCCTCATGGAATTTATAGATATGGAGCTAATCATTACACGTGTTCTGCACACCTAAGAAGAAATGTAGTATGTGCTAGAAATACTTAACAGGTGAACCAGCCTCATCTTGGTGGCTGGGTAAGGTTACCTGGATGAAAGACTGGCTACACTGAGACAGAACGCTAAATAGGAGTGAAATTCTGGGGAGTGATCCAGGCATAAATAATATTATGTAGAAAACCTGACTTAAAAGAGTATAAACGTATAAGCTGAAAGATATTCTATTTAACTGAAGCCTATATTTTTAAAAGGAGAATAGTGAGAAAGGGACTAAATAGGTGAGCAGGTGTCCAGTCACACACCTTGAGAACTTGTTAGGAATAAAGCTGTTAGTCCTTAAATTCTTAAAATCTTAATCCTTATAAGCAATAGAAAGCCACTGAACGAATGGGGAGTAAAATGATCAGATGTGCATTTTAAAAATATCCCTAAAGGTGTAGTATAGAGTCTGAGTCATAGGAAATCAAGGCTGGGAGCTGGATGACTGGTCATGAAGGCATTGCAGAGCCTAAGAGAGAGATGATACCTTGGACAAGAATGGTGGTAGTGGGAAAGAGACTGGTGGTGTCAAGAAACCTCACAAGTTAGAAGTTAGAAGATTGATGACCCATTCGATAAGAATGAAAGAGGGAGACCTTTAGAATGAGGCTCAAAGTCTGACATGAACAAGACATATCTGTTGAGCCACTTACTAGAAAAGGGCATATTGAAGGAGAAAAGTCTATGGCATGTTAAAGTGCCTGTGAAACATGAGAGTCACGATCTGAACAGGCTTCCCCGGGCCAACTGAGGCAGCATCAATCTTAGCTGCCTATAGGGACAGAAGTAAATCGCAATTTTCTGCTTGTTGTGGAAATGGAGTCTTTTCACTGTTTAACTTCCATCCCTTTCTTATGAGAAAGCATCTTTCTTCAAGTTAGAAAATGTTGCCTCATCGCTCCAAAAGCTGCAATGCTTTTACAGACCTCACCTCTCTGGTCTGATCAAAAACACCTCCCGGGATTTGTGAATGTAGAACTAGGAAATATCCAAGTGAATCTCTCTCCAGTGGAGGTGGACAACAATGTGAACCCTGGAGCAGTTCATTGCCATTTCCCTTGTGCAAGGACGGTTGGCATAAGAGAGAGGGAGACAAGATGTGTAGATTACTGCTCTCGGTGCAGAGAAGTGGCATCTACTGGATAAACTTAAAGAATTTAAGTGAAGGGTACATATATATTAGGAAGAATATTAAAACACAGAAATTGCTTATGCTCTGAAGTGAAAGATACACCAAGGTTTCTTCAGCCATGTTTCCAAAAGAAGCAAAAGTGACACTGTTGAAATACCGCACTGACGGGCACTAAGTGCTCTGTGCTCTCTGCTTCTTGATGTCTCCTTGATACAAGAAAATCTGAGCCCTACTCCTGTTCTCTGCTAGTCAAGGAAATTTTTCTCACCTTGAAAAATTATTTCCTGATTTTGCCAGTAACCTGTACCATGACTCTTCAGTGTAGAAATATATCTGTACAGTGTAGTCTGGGGAGCCATCCTTTACTAGAAAGACCTCAAGTTCTAATCCCAAGTTAAAATGGAGAAAGTTAAAATGGCTACCCAAATCGTTACCCAAAAGGGAGAAAAAGCTACAGGCTTACATTGTTGCTCTTAAGTCCTGGCAAATACACAAGAGAGGACCCAAATCAAGCAATGATCACAACTGACTATCTTTCCCAGATCTCAACTCGGTTCAGGAAAAGTGGTCCACTTTTTCCTCTTATACATACAGACCATTTCAAGAGTCTCACAAAAATGTTTTGTTCATCCATTGCTACTTTTAAAAGTTTGAGGCTACAGGGCTGCCAGGCGTTGCTAGGACTCATCTGCCTTGGAAAATTTGTCCTTGTTGAACTCAGCCTGGATCTCAGCTGTCCTAACCCAAAGTTGTAACAGAATCACTAGTTGTTTTTATCGCTAGTATTTACTTAGGCAGCAATGTGAATAATTGGAAATGAGATGTGCTGTTAAGTGTAAAATACACCAGATTTCAGAGCTCTAGTGTGAAAAAAGAATGTAAAATAAATCATTAATAAGTTTTCAATATTGTTTATATTAAAGTAATATTTTGGATGTATTGAGTTAGATAAAATATATTATTAAAATTAATTACACCTATTGTTTTACTGGGTTTTTTAAATTGGAGTATAATTGCTTTACAATGTTGTGTTAGTTTCTGCTGTACAACGAAGTGAATCAGCTATATGTATACATATATCCCCTCCTCATTGGACCTCCTTCCCATCCCGCCTGATCCCACCCATCTAGGTCATCACAGAGCACCGAGCTGAGCTCCCTGTGCTATACCACAGGTTCCCATTAGCTATCTATTTTACACATAAATACACTGTTTTTAATGTAATTATTAGAAAGTTTAAAATTACATGTGTGTCTTGAATTCATGTATCATGTTATATTTCCATTGGATATGTAGTCTGCCAGCTTCTGACAAGGGATTATGTGGAATTATTCACAGGTTTAAAAAATGTGTTGTGGGAAGGGAAGGTGGATCACAATATTTGTTGTTTTGAAATTTAGTGATAAAAACATGATTTGGGTCAGGGTGAGAACAGAAATAAAGGAATCAGTTAACTGAATTTTGCATGAGTCCAAACAAGACATGACAGGAAACTGACATGCATCTGTAGCTTGGAAGAAAAATAACTGATTTAGGACATATCTTAGGTTTAGGATAGGGGGTACTTGGGGTTGAGGAGAATGTTTGGATTAAGGAAATTGGGGGAATTCAGAATGATACCTCCAGTGTCTGAGTAGATGTGGGAATAGGATAACGTCTTTAACTGAGAGGGAAAGAAAACAAACTTCTTATATCCTCAAAGGGAACAAAGGAACTGACTTGAGAGTGTTAGTAGCAATTAGTCAACTAAAGATCAACTGTCTTACAATAGCTTCAAATAATTCGTCCCAATTTAAATTCCTAAATGGAGTGAAAATATTTAGCAAACCATCTAATGAGTTTCTTCTTCCCAAAAGAAGCTTCTGGGAAGAAATTTGTAAAGCAGAAAATTTTCCCTAAAACAAAAATTTTTCTTCCTTTGATAACAAAATAACATAAGTGTGATATACAAACTAACCAAATTTAATTATATTATTAGACTTGTAACATCATAACTGAGTCACAGAGACCTGTGGTATAAACAAGTTCAACTCTTATGATGGGTATGTTAAGAAGGGGGGAAATAAATAACATGTTCAAAAGAGGCTACTTCAAAAAGTCCAAAATTCAAATAATTGCAATTAACCTCAATAGAATTATTAATTTTATAGTTTATGATTCTTCACATTACTATGCTGATTGGAGCACATAATGTTGAAATCCAAAGTGTATTTAATATGGA
Organism: Phocoena phocoena; assembly: GCF_963924675.1. NCBI lineage: Eukaryota > Metazoa > Chordata > Mammalia > Artiodactyla > Phocoenidae > Phocoena > Phocoena phocoena. The sequence goes on along the minus strand of NC_089230.1, from coordinate 64,821,937 downwards.
AAGAAATATTTATTGCCTCTTTCATTTATTCCACCAATATTTGTTGAGTACCTATAAAAGTGCTAAGCCTTTTGATGACCATAGTGACTTGGACCGACTTATTCTATCTCATGCAGCTTATAGTTTAAGCTTGAGAGAAAAATCATTATTCATAGTATGTTTTATAAGGGTAACAATGAAATTTAAGTTGTTACGGGTGCACTTAGAAGGGGCATCTAATGCTGACTCTGAAAGTGTCTAGAAAATCAGAAAAACTTCCTAGAGAAAATAACATCTACATTGAGATTCAAAGGAGGAGTAAGATTAAGTTAGATAAAATAGGCTAGCTAAAGGTGGAGTAGAATGAGGACAATTGGCAAAGGTCATGAGTTAACAGAGAATGTGACACATCCTAGATGCAGGAAATAGGTAATTTGGTTGGAACATTGAGCTATAATGTTGATTGTCAGTAACCTAGCCTAGACAGATAAATGGGAATCACATTATAAAAGGCTTTCTAAATCATGAGTGTGCCTTTTTGCTGAAGCCTTATATTATCATCTTACATCTTTGATACTGTTTATTTTTAAATACGTGTCACTCTTAATAATTAAATAGCTAGTAAAAACAAATTATATAACTTCCAAACAGTGAGATAATATGCAACAGTCTAGTAAAAGAATAAGATAAATCTCCATGTACTAACTTGGAGAGATGTCTAGATTTATTTTTAAAGAAAACAACTGGTTGCACAACAATTTATACAAGATAATATATGTTTATATATTCACAGAAAATTTTGGGAAGAATGTCCACAAACTCTCTGGAGAGTAAAATGACTGCCTCTCAGTAGTATACTGGGGGTGATTTTGGTGAAGGAAATATATGTAATCTATAATGTTTGAAAGAAAAGATAAAGGGATAAAGAAATATTTATCTATCCTATCCTATAGTAATCAAGAAAAGGTAGAAAAAAAGAAAGAAAAAATATACTAAATATTACAAGAATATAATGGCAAGATTCTGAATATTATTTTTATTTTATTTTATTTTATTTTTTTGCGGTATGCGGGCCTCTCACTGTTGTGGCCTCTCCCGTTGCGAAGCACAGGCTCTGGACGCGCAGGCTCAGCGACCATGGCTCACGGGCTTAGCGGCTACGCGGCATGTGGGATCTTCCCGGACCGGGGAACGAACCCGGTTCGTTTTGTAAATGACTAATTTAATCTTTTGACTTGTTAGAGATTTATTTAGAATTCCTATTTCCGTATTCTCTCCTTTTACTTTTTTTTTTTTTTTTTTTTTTTTAGGTGTGTCACCTATAGACACCAGCTAGCTGGATTTTTCAAATCTCAGATTTTCTGCAATTTAACTTTTAATAGGCTATTTAATCCATTAATATTTTATTAATAATAATATTCAGGGATTCCCTGGTGGCGCAGTGGTTGAGAGTCCGCCTGCCGATGCAGGGGACGCAGGTTCGTGCCCCGGTCCGGGAAGATCCCATATGTCGCAGAGCGGCTGGGCCGGTGAGCCATGGCCACTGGGCCTGCGCGTCCAGAGCCTGTGCTCCGCAACGGGAGAGGCCACAACAGTGAGAGGCCCGCGTACCGCAAAAACAAACAAACAAACAACCCATTCTATGAGGCCAGTATTACCTTTTATCACAACCAGATAAAGACATCATATGCAAAGAAAAGTATACAACTACATACCTTATTGGTATTCTGATTTCTTATTTTTTGCATCCTGCATAGTATCTCACACCTCAGATTAGAATGTGGCATCTTTTGTCTTGGGTCTTTGATGTAATCAAGACATTATAAGTTTCACTTTTAAATATTTTGCTTTATAGCTGTTAAGCTGACATAGGAGTTATGGATTTTTCCAAAATAAATTTTTAGAAAAAGAATAAAATGAATGGGCTAAGCCCCTTCTCACTGCTGTACAATCATATGTCTAAGATAGATCGACAAAGAATACAATTAGCATAACTCATAATTTAAAGTCAGGGAAAAATCATTGGTTAAAATGGAACAAAAGGACTCAAGAAGTCATATAATTCTTTAAATAAGTTCTTTTAAAAAATTTCAAGAAAGCTGTAGATTGCCACAAGTTTGCTAACGAATCCAAAGATTTCAACTCTTGTAAGTCATTTAAGAAGTCAGCACCATGGAAGTAATTGGAAGCTTAGCTCATGAATAAAATGATGTTTTGATACTCCATCTCCCTTTGAGGTGATTTTAGAGGGTCCATTGCTCATATTTCAATGTCAGGTTAGCAATTTCCAGGACCAGTAACCAGTGGTAGAAATGGAAGAGGAGGGCATGGTCTTACCCACTTTTAGTTGTCGAAGGCTGTGTGTTTACACAGAGTAAATCCCGCAGTGAATGCACAGATGGTTAATCAATTGCAAGTGTTCTCCTTTATCTGGCAAAATGCCACTCAAACTCAAAATTACACTCAAAAATAATAAAGGACAGTTCGGCATCTCAAGATATCTATCCTACACTGCTGTTACCAAAGAAAATGCAAGGGAAAAGGATGCATTCATTTACTCATTCACTCACTCGCTCAGTTCACACAAGAGCACCCACTACATACAAGGCAGGTGTGAGATACTGCAGTGCTACTTACAAGCCCGTTTAGAGCTTGATGTTACAATCTTTATAAAGTGGTGCGGAAGATGCAGGTACCTTCCCAGTCATTTGTAATGGATTTCCTCTTTCCTCGTTCTTTGTATCTCCAGCTAGGTTACCTGGAGTTACTGATATATTGAATCTCTAGTTTTGGCATCACTCTAGTTCTGGACTAATTCTAAACAAGTAGCCCGTAATCAGGAGGTTGATGGTGGTGGTGGTGAAGAAAATCATTGTCTGGAGTTATCCTTATTACTGTAAGGCTGATCTTTAGAACATCAAGGGAAAAACTCTAGGTATCTCTGTGGTCACTGAGCCATAACATTCTCTTCATATTTGCAATGTTAATTTTCCTCTGATAACGGGGCCTGTTTTCATCTGCTGTTCATATTCCAGTCTCCTGTGTACATGGAGCCCATCCCTGAACCCCAGCTCACTTATCGTTATAATCTTCATTTATAATCATCTAACCTACTCCTGGCTACCTTTGGGATGTCAGTGATGCTATAGAAAATCCCAACATCTTCAGATCTTTCTACATACTGGTCAAAATTTATCAGAGTCCATTTGAAAAAGAGAATTTATAAAAAGCTATGAAAATCAAACATCTGCCCCTTAATTTAAAAAAAAGAGAGGGTTACCTTGATTACAAGCCCCGACAGAGTGGAAAAGAAGCAATGCTTCCCCCGCAAATAAGGCGGTCATTTGGAATGGTAGTGGAATGGATGTAGGGCATGTACCATGGGTATTAGGCAGGAGAAGCCCCATGTATCAATCTCAGTGAATGATCAGAATTGGATCCAATAATTTAGCTCCTGGCAGATAGTGAATAGATGGATGAGGCCCAGAATATCCTTTGTCTCTTTTTCTCACCTTCAACCAAGCAGCCACGACCTTCTCATCTGCACTGGAAGCTATACTCTGTTCCCGATGGACAAATGTTTGAGAATGTTATTTTTCTGCCTAGTTTTGACTATTACCACTACTTATAACATCAGTTCTTAACCATTTTTAAATCCATGTGTAACTCTGAAAATCTGATAAATACTTAGGAACCATTTCCTTAGGAACAAATGCTCATAAACATGTGCCTTTACATTATACTTGAAGGGATATATGAAACTCCTGAAACATATAAATACTGTAAAGATAATAAATAATATTTATTGAACATTTATCTGTGGTGGCCACTCTTTTAAATGTTTTACATGCATCATGTAATTAATCTTCATGACAAATCTAAAGGTGAGTACTCTTATCATCTAATTGACAGTTTAGAAAATGAAGATCTATAGGTGCTAAATTAAATAACCTGGGCAATATCTCACAAACAGTATATTCTGGAAATGGATTCAAGCCAGGCCAATGTGATTAGGGAAGCCACATTCTTACATAATACAACATACTCTTTAACTATGCTAATTACTCTGATGAATACCAAATGATCAAAATTTGGTCTATAACATCCAGAGGCTTGCTCACTATGTAGTGGCAAAGATAGGATGTATCAAAAAGAACGATAGGGAAAAGGAGAGTGTGAAATGTGGTAAGAGTTAAGAAACGCTAAGGGAGAACAAAGCAGTAGTTTTTCACCATTAGGGCAAGTTCAATGTGTCCACTACTGACTTAGAGCTATCTACACGGCAGTCATGGACAAATGAACTGGGCTCGTAAAGGATGGTTTTCACAGGAAGACAGGAAGGAAGAGGTGAGCATTCTAGGATAAATACAGTGTAGCAATGAGAGCCAAGATGCAGAAATGGGCAAGACTTTGCATGAGTGCTCTGGCCATCAGGAGAAGTTAGTTATCTCCCTACCATCAAGTAGTCAAGGGCACTGGAACTCAGTTTCCTACTCTCTGTAGTGGAAATTGTATGTACTTGATGACTCTGGGGACCTGAACTTGAGGATTTACTGAATCACTTTTTTTTTTTTTTTTTTTTTTTTTTTTTTTTTTTTTATGCGTTACGCGGGCCTCTCACTGTTGTGGCCTCTCCCGTTGCGGAGGACAGGCTCCGGACGCGCAGGCTCAGCGGCCATGGCTCACGGGCCCAGCCGCTCCGCGGCATGTGGGATCTTCCCAGACCGGGGCACGAACCCGTGTCCCCTGCATTGGCAGGCGGACTCTCAACCACTGCGCCACCAGGGAAGCCCTGAATCACTTTTAATGAATAATTTAATTAAAACAAGTTATATACATAATAATTTATGAAATATTGAGAGGAATAGAGGGAAGAATGATACATATTTATTATTTTTTAAGAGTTTATAGTCAGTTTGGAAAAAAGTCATACCATTGAAAATAAATTGAAAAGCAATTAACATAGATAGATAGACACACAGAGATCTAACTATGAAATGATCTATCTGTTCTTTTTTGTTCCATTGAACGAGGAATAACTGTCTCAAATTCATGGATGCAATACAACCTTTTATTGTGGCTGCCATTATTGCTTTCTAAGAAGGGGGAATTTTAAAGGAAATAAGACTACTGAAAAAGAGTGTGCTTTAGGCAACATGGAAAATATAAAGCTTTTTATGATTAAATTATTTAATATTTTCTACCTAATTTCAGAATTCTATTGAGGGCACAGAACATATATTTAAAAGGTGTGTGAGGGATGCCATTCATTAAAGACCAGGAAAAAGTAGTTGAAACTTTATTAAAAATTGACTAATAGACACTCTAGATAATTGAAATGACAGCTTGTTTTGACAGCTGCAAGCAAAAATGTACTTTTTCAAAACAGTGAGTGTAAATCTTTTTAATTTCCAGAAAGAAAAAAAAATGATGCACAGGTTTAACTTAATTCGCTCAGCTCATAAAGTGTAATAATAAAAGGTAACTCTTCACCTAACTAGTGAAACTCTGGTAATTGGAGGTCCTGCCAATCACTGCACTTTGGGGCTGGATGCGAAGACCTTTGAAGGCCCTCAAGTGGAAGAGGTAATTTCCTCCAAGATCCTAGAGGAAACAGAAATCAACACAGGAGCAACCAAATATCCCCAGGATAACCTTTATAAATACCACTCAGTGTTAAATTTGGAGATCATGAAACACTTCCAGGAATGTTTTTTCAGCCAAACCTCCTAACAAGTAGAATGAAGTAGAAACACATTCATCACCCAATGTAATGGCACCCATAGGTATTTTGTAATTATTCTATAAATGCTAAAAAGTGTGACCAAAAAAAATAAGAGCTAAGTTTCCTAATCAACAAAACAAGTCAAGTCTCAGGTCAAGAATAATCCATGTAACATTAAATTGTACTTACTGAGACATGGCTGCTTGATTTTATTACATTTATACCCATAAAGGAAACAAAAAGGACAAACAAATGCAGTTGATGAACTAAATCATGCCTTTTTAAACTCACGTTATATCTGATTAGAAAAGGAAAAAGTCCAGCCTCAGGATCTGAGCTCCATGCTCTCTTAATTTATTTTATTATTTTGTTTTAGATCTAAGTAGTCATTTTACTTGAGACACAACCAGCTGAGAATTTAAATTTCACTTTTATGATAGCTTTAGTTATCCTTTGGCTAAGAGGGCACACAGTTGGACCAACCAAAAACTAAAAGCAGTTCATTAAAATATGATTATATACTTTTATATTTATCTACACTTTATGTGGGAGAGTTTGCTATAAAGTACATTTGATTAAAATGTTACAGACCATAGAATTGCCAGGAACAATTTAAGCGCCATAAATGTGTCCTTTAAATTGAATCAAAGATGGCTGAGAGCCTCTTCAATAAATGGTGCTGGGAAAACTGGACAGGTACATGTAAAAGTATGAGATTAGATCACTCCCTAACACCATACACAAAAATAAGCTCAAAATGGATTAAAGACCTAAATGTAAGGCCAGAAACTATCAAACTCTTAGAAGAAAACATAGGAAGAACACTCTATGACATAAATCACAGCAAGATCCTTTCTGACCCACCTCCTAGAGTAATGGAAATAAAAACAAAAATAAACAAATGGGACCTAATGAAACTTAAAAGCTTTTGCACAGCAAAGGAAACCATAACCAAGACCAAAAGACAACCCTCAGAATGGGAGAAAACATTTGCAAATGAAGCAACTGACAAAGGATTAATCTCCAAAATTTACAAGCAGCTCATGCAGCTCAATAACAAAAAAACAAACAACCCCATCCAAAAATGGGCAGAAGACCTAAATAGACATTTCTCCAAAGAAGATATACAGAATGCCAACAAACACATGAAAGAATGCTCAACATCATTAATCATTAGAGAAATGCAAATCAAAACTACAATGAGATATCATCTCACACCAGTCAGAATGGCCATCATCAAAAAATCTAGAAACAATAAATGCTGGAGAGGGTGTGGAGAAAAGGGGACACTCTTGCACTGCTGGTGGGAATGTGAATTGGTTCAGCCACTGTGGAGAACAGTATGGAGGTTCCTTAAAAAACTACAAATAGAATTACCATATGACCCAGCAATCCCACTACTTGGCATATACCCTGAGAAAACCAAAATTCAAAGAGAGTCATGTACCAAAATGTTCATTGCAGCTCTATTTACAATAGCCAGGACATGGAAACAACCTAAGCGCCCATCATCGGATGAATGGATAAAGAAGATGTGGCACATATACACAATGGAATATTACTCAGCCTTAAAAAGAAATGAAATTGAGCTATTTGTAATGAGATGGATAGACCTAGAATCTGTCATACAGAGTGAAGTAAGTCAGAAAGAAAAAGACAAATACCGTATGCTAACACATATATATGGAATTTAAGGGAAAAAAATGTCATGAAGAACCTAGGGGTAAGATAAGAATAAAGACGCAGACCTACTGGAGAACGGACTTGAGGATATGGGGAGGGGGAAGGGTGAGTTTTGACAGGGCGAGAGAGAGTCATGGACATATACACACTAACAAACGTAGTAAGGTAGATAGCTGGGGGGAAGCAGCCGCAAGGCACAGGGATATTAGCTCGGTGCTTTGTGACAGCCTGGAAGGGTGGGATGGGGAGAGTGGGAGGGAGGGAGACGCAAGAGGGAAGACATGTGGGAACATATGTATATGTATAGCTGATTCACTTTGTTGTAAAGCAGAAACTAACACACCATTGTAAAGCAATTATACCCCAATAAAGATGTTAAAAAAAAAAAAAAAAAAAAAAAAACTACAATGAGGTATCACCTCAGACTGGTCAGAATGGCCATCATTAAAAAGTCTACAAATAACAAATGCTGGAAAGGGTGTGGAGAAAAGGGAACCCTCCTACACTGTTGGTGGGAATGTAAATTGATGCAGCCACTATGGAAAACAGTATGGAGGTTCCTCAGAAAACTAAAAATAGAATTACCATATGATCCAGCAATCCCACTCCTGGGAATATACCCAGACAAACCTACAATTCAAGAAGATACATGCACCCCTATACTCATAGCAGCACTGTTCACATAACCAAAACATGCAAACAACTTAAATGTCCATCAATAGATGAATGGATAAAGAAGATGGTGTGTGTGTGTGTGTGTGTGTGTGTGTGTCTGTGTGTGTGTGTATATATATATATATATATATAATGGAATACTACTCAGCCATAAAAAAAGAACAAAATAGTGCCATTTGCAGCAATGTGGATGCAACTAGAGATCATCATACTAAGTGAAGTAAGTCAGAAAGAGAAAGACAAATACCATATGATATCACTTATATGTTGAATCTAAGATATGGCACAAATGAACCTATCTACAAAACACAGACTCATATACATAGAGAACAGACTTGTGGTTGCCAAGGGGGAGGGAGAGGGTTGGGCTGGGAGTTTGGGGTTGGTAGATGCAAACTATTACATTTAGAATGGATAAACAACAAGGTCCTAATGTATAGCACAGGAAACTATATTCAATATCCTGTGATAAACCATAATGGAAAAGACTATTAAAAAATGTATACATGTGTATAACTGAGTCACTTTGCTGTACAGCAGAGATTGGCACAGCATTGTAAATCAACTCTACTTAAATAAATAAAATAAAATAGATAACTAAGGAGGACCTACTGTATAGTACAGGGAATTCTGCACTCTGTAATGGCCTATATGGGAAAAGAATCTAAGAAAGAGTGGCTATATGTATAACTCATTCACTGTGCTGTACACTCTGAAACTAACACAACATTGTAAATCAATTATACTCCAATAAAAATTTTTTTTAAATCACTTAAAAAAAAAAAAAAAAAAAAAAAAAAAAAAAAAAAAAAAAAGATGGCTGAGAATTCTATAACACCCTGCGGCAATTCAATGCTTAGTTTTTAAATGAAACAATTTCAAAAATTGGAGCTCCGCCATCATTTTCAGCCATCAGAAACACCATCATAATACAGAGCTTTGATTTCTCCTCATCCCAAGCTCATCCACATTGAAACTTTCACTTGCAGTCCACAAAGTGAGGCAGAAGGCTGAAAAAGTATGTGTTTTAGATCATCTGAGCAAATGGTCTCCTCTGTTCGCAGGTAAATCTATTCCTCTACTTAAGCCATCACTTTTTGACCTTAAAAGTGAAAATATTCTATTAATTAAATTTCTCAGGTCTGTTTAAATCACAAGGCATTCATTCTTTTTTTCGTAGTTAAAGATTTAAATTGCCTATGTTTAATATCTTACGTGTAAACGAGGGCTATAAATTATTGATTGGTTAGTATGGCCCATGAATGAATGCATTGTTCTCAAAGTAGACTGATTTTACTTTTAAAAGAAAGAAACAAATCAAAATCCTTAATGTCTGTGAGGTGTTATACAGAAAAAAATGCTTTTAAAATTTAGTAGGAGCAAATGAAAATGTGCATTTAGTTAGATTGTCTCTGGTGAAAGTATATTTCATTCAAAACTTTTATTAACGTAAAGAATTGCATTAATATATTAAATGATATTAAAATGTATAGCAACATATATAGATGTTAAAACATATTTAGTCATTACTCTATTTAAGGGTATAAATTAATTTTGCAAAATTCAAAAGCTAATATTTGTTTTAAAATACAAAAATATAAACTACAAACATTCAGGAAGCTAGGAGCAAAGATTAGATGTACATAAGCATGTCTATAATAAAGATGAACTAAGGAATTTAGCTGATGCAGAAGCCAATCTGGAAATTCCAGAATGAAAAAGTTGACAGTAACTTCAGATTCAAAATGACAGTAAAGATCTTCAGAGACAAATGAATCCAAGGAATGAGGAAGCAATGGTATTACTTAATTGTATATTATATATACAGTTAAATATGTATATGTCTATATGTTATATGTATATGTCTATATGTCATATGTATATGTCTAATATGTTAAATAAAGAAAGGAGATGGATTTGAACTGATGGATTAAAGTACACTGTGGCCTGAGAATATAATCCAGGAAAGGAATGCAGCAAAAGTGAAAGACATTCTTCTACCTTAAGGTCAGGAAATACTCAAAGTTCAGAGTAGGAGAAGTCAAATTCTGAACTCAAAGTTCAGAGAGAGTGGACGTGGGCCATCATGATCGTTAGAAACAGTGTTGACTATTAATAATTGTTATCATTATTGAAACATCTGGGCCAGTCAGCCTCTCATCCTTCTCTCCTCGTCCCCACGCTTCACAACCAATATAAAGAGACTGGCAACAGTACCATTAAATCCAAATTTGGAGAATAACTCGGAAGATAATAGCATATCTGCCTGGAGAAGTTTAGCGTGGGTGCGCCTTCAAGAGAAGCAATAAAGGGATTGCTATAGTTCTAGACAGACAAAACCAAAACCAAAGAAAAACATGCAAAATAGTTCTTCACAAGAGAAAAACATACAAATATTTTTATACTAATATAAAGATCTTTATTACATTTTTACTTTTAAACTAACAAGTATTGAGTGTGAGGTATTGGTTTAAACGTTTTCTATGTAACTTACAATAACCCTATGTTAAAGATTCTATTACTTATGTTTAGCAGGAAAAAGGTACACAACAGATCAAGTAAATTTTACCAAGTCATGGAATTTACCAGTGGCGGAGCCAAAATTTGAACCAGACAGACTTGGTTTTAGAACCGATGCGCTTAACTCCTGTTCTGGGCTGCTTCTCCTCTGTGATGCCGGGGGAGGGCTGAGTCCAAGTCTGCCTGTCTCCTTCCACTCTCCCTGACTTTATTTTCTAAAAATGAATTACACGCACAATAGCCCCTTAACAGACCGCCGAATCACTTTTAAGCTTCTTTTACAGGGAAGAAAATTTTAGGAATAAACTTAAAATTCTGCACGAACCCCCTTTTCCAGCTAGCCCAGTCCATTTTTCAGATATGAATCACTCAGATAGTATCATCAACTGTTTAACAAAAAACAGCAACACAAAAAGAGAAGAATGAAGAGAAATAAATCCAATGAATGATCCCACAGGAAAGTGATTATTTTTAATAGAAGAAGAGGAAAAAATATATATGTAGTTATAAATGTTATATATATATTATACATATTCTTTTTCATATTCTTTTCCCTTATAGTTTATTACAAAACATTAAGTAGAGTTCCTTGTGCTATCCAGCAGGTCCTTGTTGGTTATCTATTTTATATGTAGTAGTGTGTATATGTTAATCCCAAACTCCTAATTTATCTCTCCCCCACCCCTTTCCCCTTTGGTAACCATAAGTTTGTTTTCCATGTCTGTGTGTCTATTCTGCAAATTTAACTTTTAATTTTGCCAGTGCAGAAGGGAATACTAAATATTTCTCTAATATAGGCATTTCATTCATTTTTTAAAATACTGTTCCTGCAATCTATCATACTTTAACACTTGGATTGTTTCATTATCTCCTTAAAAAGTGCTCCACACCCTTTTGTTTGTTTGTTTTTTGCGGTACGTGGGCCTCTCACTGCTGTGGCCTCTCCCGTTGCGGAGCACAGGCTCTGGACGGGCAGGCTCAGTGGCCATGGCTCATGGGTCCAGCCGCTCCGCGGCATGTGGGATCTTCCCGGACCGGGGCACGAACCCGTGTCCCCTGCATCGGCAGGCGGACTCTCAACCACTGCGCCACCAGGGAAGCCCTCCACACCCATTTTTGATCCTTCTAAGCCCTTCTCTATATCTGCAGCGATCCTCAAATGGAAATGTGATCATCATCCCCCCTGTTTAAAAATCATTGCTTTAATAAAGAGCACTGTCATTAATATATATCTCCACAAGATCTGATCTCTGCTCTTCTTTTTCCTCCTTCTTTTTCATGTTCAGATAAATAAATTGTATTAAGTGTTCTACTAATTATTTTGAATATTAATGAGTCTGACACTAACAGCAATGTCCATTTAACATAGTGTTAGCCAGAACACTAAACCCAGGGAAACTTACCCAAGAAAATGTTACAAATTTTTTCCTTCACTTTGAGGAACATGGCACCATGTATCTTTCAGCCTGGAGGTTTTTGCACTCCAAATGGACATGCTTATTTCAGGGTCCAGATTTAGTTAGAACTTAATCATCACATTCCCATTGGATCATCTTCCCCAAGAAGTCACACACAATCTCTGAGGACCCTCAGATCATGTCTAGTTTCTTATTTATCTCCCTATGAACCTGAGATTATTAGACAAACAAATTATTAGACAAACAGAAAAAAAGCACACAAAACAGAACTGGCAAGATTCAATCAACTTGATCAAGTGTTTAGTCTGACCCATATAATTATTCAATATTGAACTTTCTCCATTTTGAGATATAAAATTAAAATGTGAAAATTTCAGGAAAAAAAACGCTTTCTTTTAGATACAATAGATTATTTTTTAAGTGCCTAATATAATTCTAACGTAGTGACTGGAAGTAGAAAATAAAATTCTAGTACTGGTAGCATGAAGGAAAGTACAGAGCATAAGAGAGCATCAATAAGTAAGATGGATGAAAGTGGGTGGCAATTTGACTATACATCTGGTGAAGGTAGAATTTTGAGAAAGTAGAGTTTACATAGCATTGCATCATTATATAGCTCAGAGTGTAATATATCGAATGCAAATTTTAAATAACTCGGATATATGGCCAAAACTGAAATAAGCATTTCTCTCTTTTGAAAGGCACAGCTGTAGCATTTAAAGATGAGTTATAGAACTTGTGTTCCAAAGTGTATGAGAATTACAGCCAACACAACTTCAAAACATAAACCAGATATAAATAAAAGGAAGGAATCAAGCACTTATCCTACTTTTTCTATATGAACTACAGAATTGGGTAACCAAAGAGTAGATGAAGAAAAGTGTCTCTTCATGAGAATATTTCAACAAACACATGAAGAAGGTTGACAGAATTGCAATTTCGACATTTCACAAATCCTAATGAACGAAAGGATTCAGGGATTGGATATTAAGGGCTTCTACTTTTATCAAAAGAGAAAATTGGTCATTCAACACCTCATGAAGAATACAACACTGGTTATAATGTAGTTTTCAAAAAGGAAGAAAAGAAAGGCTAGCCTGAGTTAGATTAAGCCTCTAGATTCAACTACAAATTTGGAAGAAAAGCAGAGGAACATGTTAAACTACAGAGGAATGAAATCAGCAAATTTCAGCCTGTAGAAAACTATAGGACAGACAAGGGTCTTTAAACAAATGGATTTCAGGAAAGAAAAGTGATAGAGGGGGATTTGATAGATTAAAACAAAAATATTTTCAAAAATAACAGGCAAAACTAAACCTCAGCATCTATGGAAGCACAATTAAATGATAAAGTAAGGGGGCAGTTAGTATAAAAGTCAGGAGAGGTAAATCTTAGAAGAGGCTATGACTGGGGTCCACATAGGGAACTTCTGGAGTGGTTGATGAGGTTTTATTTCCCAACATGAGTGGTGTTTACAAGAATGTTCCCCTTCAGATAATTTGGAAAACTAAACATTTGTTTTATGAGATTTTCTTATATTTCTTATTTAAGAAAAATAATAAGTTAAAAACATAGGAAGAGGAAATAAGTTACTTTAACATACTCTGGAATTTGGTATCATATCATAGTTAGTGTGAGTTAATGTCTGTAATTAGCAAAATCCTGAGTAAACTATCCCAAATGATCTATTTTGTTCAAAGAATCTAGGTTGGTGTTTAGAAAATGTGGCATAGCCCTAATACTTGCATTAATGTCAAATTATTTTGCGTTTTCTATTTCCTTTGCTTCTCTGATTAAAATGCATATTCATTAGTTAAATTTTTAGAATTTGGAAAGCTCATTGGGATAGTTGCTGGTAATAGGATTAGAATGGAATTAATATATAGATTGGTGGGCTATTAAGATTTTTAATACATTCAACTTATCTCCACTGAGTGTTATAAAAATTAGCTGCAGATTTAATAAAGTACCTTAAAGTCTTTACAGGAAAGCACCATATAAATACATAGCAAGCCATAATAACAACAATCGTAATTTATCCTGTTGCCTAAATAAAACCATGGTCAGTTAACCTAGATGGATGAATTTGTACATTGGGAAGACTGAGATAAATAGAAACCTAAGGGAAACAGTAGAAAAAATAAAGTGTAGGAAATTTACCATCTTAAACATCACAGAAGTGCAAGAAAGCTGAGAATGATTAGTTATGTTAGATATTACTAATATTGACCTAAATGTTTTCCACCTAATACCTGCATCACTTAAGACACAAATGATCCCAAACATAGCTCTCAAATTTCTGGATTTCTTGACATGTTTATATAACAATTTCAAACTTGATATTTTATAACAAAATTAAAAATAAAATATGACTGCCTTTTAAGTCATTTTGGTTAATAAAATCTTCCTTCATAAGGAAAATATTACATATTTAAAATCATTCAATGGAACCTAATAAATCCTTATTTTTCCTGTGGCCTCTCTCCTGAAAACTGTCTCAGTTGGTGAACACTTTAAGATATGTGTATGACTCTACACAAACCAAATATTCCGTAGACACCTTTTATTTGTTAAACACAAGCCCAATGCCTCTTAAGTCAGAACAAGCCCAGGGGAAGAGAGAAGGAAGTCGGCTTATAAGACCCCCTGAGTTGCAAGCCCAGGCAGTTGGATCTATCAGGAGATGGTCACTCATCTCCCACATCAGTGGCATCTTCATCAGTAGATCTCCTGGGCCAAGTTCTCCAGAGTCCAGCAAGTAGCCTTCAGTTTCTGAACAGAGGGCCTCCATGACCCTCAGTCTCACTGAGACCTGCAGAAGATGGCCTAGTTTTTCTTTTTAATCTGGTTCTGGAAGGCAGGATCTACCTTAGGAAACATTTCAGAGAAAGTGTTTATGGCTCCCCTGGCATCTCCCCGCCCTTTCCCAACCTCTCCTCCATCTATGAAAACCCCCTTCTCCCTTAACTCCCCCTTCATCTGGGTTTTGACTAGTTCTATAATGGGAGCACTGGAGGAGAATTGGAGGGCAGAGGTAATTTCTCTTTCTTGCTCTGCCTCACAACCTACAGAAAAAAAGAACCCTCCAGCTGACATGCTTTAAGGTGAGAAAATTTCTTATAAGAGAGGGAAACATCGGTGAACCACTCCAACTGAATTACCCCATATCTTGAAGAAAAGACTCTTAAAACCACGCTACTAAAGACCAGATTATAGCTAACAAATAAGAGAGAGTAAATATTAAAGAGAAAAATCAAGATACTGGTCATGAATAGCTTTGTAGTTTGACTTGATGACCTTACTTAAAAGTAATAAGTAATTATCCATTACTTATAATAATAAAGTAAAATTATTATTATCACTATTATCAATACTAAAGAAGAAAGCTTGTATCCTAGAAATCTTTTTGGAGATGTCAGAGTTGTAAAGTCCCCATTCATTAAAGCTATTCATTAACTGGATTTATTGCTGGCAAATGTGAAGGCATTTAATAGCTGTGGATGTCTGGGGACTAGTGTGCCTTTCATTTGCGTGTTGCTCCATTCTTTAACCTTCCGCTTTGCTTGGTATTGTAGGAAAATATTTTTTCAAGCTCCTTTGACAGCTGGGTTTTGACTAGTTCTATAATGGGAGCACTGGAGCAGAACTGGAAGGCAGAGGTAAATTCTCTTTTTTGTTCTCCCTCACAACCTACAGGAAAAGCTGCACCTCCCTGGTGGCCCAGATCCCATTGAGCTGCCTGGTCACATGGCCTGGCTTCCAGATTCTGGGTACCCCACTGCCTCCCACCTTTCATTTAGCCATTGGGTTTTTCCAGCTTCCAACTCTTGCTAGTCTGGGTTAACTAAGTGCTTTAAATTGCTCAATTGGATTTTCAGTTCTTTCTTCATTTGCATATCCAATTTATCCAAATGTTGCCTGAATTAAATTCTCTTTACTTTGAAGAATCTATCATGTTTTCTGTTATCCTGACCAGAACCAAAGGGATGCAGCAAGTATGGAAGCACCGTGCACTGTTTGCACTCAGTGAGAGGGTGTCCAAGCTTGCACAGCTGTCAGACAACTTTGGATTCCTTCACCTGATTTCATGTTCCCATCCTCCCAGTCCGGCTGTGGATTTGTGTCAGCAGGACCACAGCACTCTCCTGGGGGAGAAGAAAAATGATGGAGGGTGCAGGTCCCATGCATAATGCTTCTCCCTATGTCTCTGCACTTCACGGACTCACACATAAACCAGGGTGGAAGACAGAATCCAGGCAGCAATAAAGATTTGATGGGGAAGAACCAGGCTCTGTAAATAACCCTTTATGAAAAGAAGAAAAAAAGAAAATGCATATATTTAATTTACAAAGCATCCCATATCTGATGACATTGGATGATGGTAACACATTACCAAAAATAGAGAAACTCTATGGAATGTCAGACAGGTGAATTAATATAGGCTTAGAAGACTTGGATTCAAGCCCTAGTTTTGATCTTTACTTTCTGTGTGAACACAGAAAGCCAGAAAATGGCACTGAAACTCACGATTCTCATCTGTGAAATAGGAATGGTAGTGGTAATTTTTAACAGTGAATGGTCAACACATACCTTGTCGGCTATATAGCAGCTGCTTCTACCTCAAAAAGGAGATATATTTTCAGTGGGCAGGTAGTTACTTTCAATGCCTCTGCCAGCCTTTCTGTGAGGATAGAGCAGGCAGCAGAACAGGGTAATGAGGTACTGGCTATGCAAAATTAGCCTCAGAGTCAATGTGGGTATCAGATGTGTATCAATAGGGGTATCAAAGAAAGGCGACAGGAGTGCCTTGAAGGACACTGGGAGATAAGTAACATAGGTAGAAGAGAAGTGGCAGGGAGAATACCAGTGGTGGGTAGCAGGAGTCTTCACAGCAGGGAACTCAGTCTGATTTATGGTTCTTTGCTTTGCCCAAAACCGATATACAAATTGCCAGTTTTGGAAAACGTTAAGGATGGGGAACTGAAACTTAAACAAAGAA
The DNA here is from genome assembly GCF_963924675.1 of Phocoena phocoena. NCBI lineage: Eukaryota > Metazoa > Chordata > Mammalia > Artiodactyla > Phocoenidae > Phocoena > Phocoena phocoena. The sequence goes on along the minus strand of NC_089230.1, from coordinate 64,804,938 downwards.
GTGAAGATGAAAATGTAAGCTCTTCCCTTCTACCTAGAGGTTTGTAGGGATCTTGGGGAGAACTCCAGGCTGCATTGAATGGGGCTTGATTCCAAGTCATTTAACTCTCAAAGGTAAAGGAATCTCAGCAAATATATGGACCAAATAATATACGGGAGAGCACATGACAAACAGGTAGCACTAAACCAATCTCATTCATTGTTTTTATTGTTCCTCTCAAATAATTAGTAATGGTGGTTCCGAGAGCTTTCCTTTATTTAAATTTTGTATTAGATAATTGTTTCAATTTTTAATTAGTAATCATCAGTCTCCTGTCTTATATAACTCCTTTCGCATATAGGAAATGACAGGACTAAACACTTGCTACAAACTAGGTTCTTACAGTGCTATTCAAATAAAAGCACATGTAGGACATTGATGGCACCATAGTCCAAGCATCCAGATAGTTTCCTAACATTACAGTTAATTGAGATCTTAATTTGACTAAGGGCCACTCAAGTAAGTATCATTCAGATGTCATTTTCCGGTTTTCATCCCCTGGCCTTGTATATTGGCTAGAGGTTGTTCTGAATGCCTTGTGTTTCAGACTACACCCAGTGAAAGCCTGCTCCAGTAATTGCTTCATTAATGGAAGACTGCTTGATATTAAATATCTTCATGTAGCTTTAAAAGTCTCCTAAAAGCCATAAGTTCCTTAGTGATATCAAATCACACCATCATTGCACCTGCAACAGAAAATACATGTAAAAAATAGTGCCCTGGGCTTCCCTGGTGGCGCAGTGGTTGAGAGTCCGCCTGCCGATGCAGGGGACATGGGTTCGTACCCCGGTCCGGGAAGATCCCACATGCTGCAGAGCGGCTGGGCCCATGAGCCATGGCCACTGAGCCTGCACGTCCGGAGCCTGTGCTCGACAATGGGAGAGGCCACAACAGTGAGAGGCCCACGTACCGCAAAAAGAAAAAATTGTGCCTTGCTATCTCTATATTGGAAATACTTGTCGTAACTAATATGCATTATTTTGAAAGAAAGAATGCACTAGTTAATATATAGTTTGTTAAAATAAACGTGCATTTATAGCAATACAATCCTACCTTAAGAAACAGGAAACATCTCAAATGAACAACCTAACGTTGCACCTAAAGCAATTAGAGAAAGAAGAACAAAAAAACCCCAAAGTTAGCAGAAGGAAAGAAATCATAAAGATCAGACCAGAAATAAATGAAAAAGAAATGAAGGAAATGATAGCAAAGATCAATAAAACTAAAAGCTGGTTCTTTGAGAAAATAAACAAAATTGATAAACCATTAGCCAGACTCATCAAGAAAAAAAGGGAGAAGACTCAAATCAATAGAATTACAAATGAAAAAGGAGAAGTAACAACTGACACTGCAGAAATACAAAAGATGATGAGAGATTACTACAAACAACTCTATGCCAATTAAATGGACAACCTGGAAGAAATGGACAAGTTCTTAGAAATGCACAACCTGCCAAGACTGAACCAGGAAGAAATAGAAAATATGAACAGACCAATCACAAGCCCTGAAATTGAAACTGTGATTAAAAAATCTTCCAACAAACAAAAGCCCAGGACCAGATGGCTTCACAGGAGAATTCTATCAAACATTTAGAGAAGAGCTAACACCTATCCTTCTCAAACTCTTCCAAAATATAGCAGAGGGAGGAACACTCCCAAACTCATTCTACGAGGCCACCATCAGCCTGATACCAAAACCAGACAAAGATGTCACAAAGAAAGAAAACTACAGGCCAATATCACTGATAAACATAGATGCAAAAATCCTCAACAAAATACTAGCAAACAGAATCCAACAGCACATTAAAAGGATCATACACCATCATCAAGTGGGGTTTATTCCAAGAATACAAGGATTCTTCAATATATGCAAATCAATCAATGTGATACACCATATTAAAAAAAATGAAGGAGAAAAATCATATGATCATCTCATCGATGCAGAGAAAGCTTTCAACAAAATTCAACACCCATTTATGATAAAAACCCTGCCGAAGGTAGGAACAGAGGGAACTTTCCTCAACATAATAAAGGCCATATATGACAAACCCACAGCCAACATCGTCCTCAATGGTGAAAAACTGAAACCATTGCCACTAAGATCAGGAACAAGACAAGGTTGCCCACTCTCACCACTCTTATTCAACATAGCTTTGGAAGTTTTAGCCACAGCAATAGAGAAGAAGAAGAAATAAAAGGAATCCAAATTGGAAAAGAAGAAGTAAAGTTGTCACTGTTTGCAGATGACATTATACTATACATAGGGAATCCTAAAGATGCTACCACAAAACTACTAGAGCTAATCAATAAATTTGGTAAAGGAGCAAGATACAAAATTAATGCACAGAAATCTCTGGCATTCCTATACACTAGTGATGAAAAATCTGAAAGTGAAATCAAGAAAACACACCCATTTACCATTGCAACAAAAAGAATAAAATATCTAGGAATAAACCTACTTAAGGAGACAAAAGACCTGTATGCAGAAAATTATAAGACACTGATGAAAGAAATCAAAGATGATACAAATAAAGGGAGAGATATACCATGTTCTTCAATTGGAATAATCAACATTGTGAAAATGACTCTACTACTCAAAGCAATCTACAGATTTAATGCAATCCCTACCAAACTATCACTGGCATTTTTCACAGAGCTAGAACAAAAAATCTCACAATTTTTGTGGAAACACCAAAGACCCTGAATAGCCAAAGCAATCTTGAAAACAAAAAATGGAGCTGGAGGAATCAGGCTCCCTGACTTCAGACTATACTACAAAGCGACAGTAATCAAGACAGTATGGTACTGGCACAAAAACAGAAATATAGATCAATGGAACAGGAAAGAAAGCCAGAGATAAACCCATGCACATATGGTCACCTTACCTTTAATAAAGGAGGCAAGAATATACAGTGGAGAAAAGACAGCCTCTTCAATAAGTAGTGCTGGGAAAACTGGACAGCTACATGTAAAAGAATGAAACTAGAACACTCCCTAACACCATACACAAAAATAAACTCAAAATGGATTAAAGACCTAAATGTAAGGCCAGACATTATCAAACTCTTAGAGGAAAACATAGGCAGAACGCTCTATGACATAAATCACAGCAAGATCCTTTCTGACCCACCTTCTAGAGAAATGGAAATAAAAACAAATGTGACCTAATGAAACTTAAAACCTTTGCACAGCAAAAGAAACCATAAACAAGACCAAAAGACAACCCTCAGAATGGGAGAAAATATTTGAAAATGAGGCAACTGACAAAGGATTAATCTCCAAAATTCACAAGCAGCTCATGCAGCTCAATATCAAAAAACAAACAACCCAATCCAAAAATGGGCAGAAGACCGAAATAGACATTTCTCCAAAGAAGATATACAGATTGCCAAAAAACACAGGAAAGAATGCTTAACATCATTAATCATTAGAGAAATGCAAATCAAAACTACAATGAGATATCATCTCACACTGGTCAGAATGGCCATCATTAAAAAATCTAGGAACAATAAATGCTGGAGAGGGTGTGGAGGAAAGGGAACCCTCTTGCACTGTTGGTAGGAATGTAAATTGATACAGCCACTATGGAGGACAGTATGGAGCTTCCTTAAAAAACTAAAAATAGAACTACCATATGACCCAGCAATCCCACTACTGGACATATACCCTGAGAAAACCATAATTCAAAGAGTCATGTACCACAATGTTCATTGCAGCTCTATTTACAATAGCCAGGACATGGAAGCAACCTAAATGTCCATCAGCAGGTGAATGGATAAAGGAGATGTGGCACATATATACAATAGAATATTACCCAGCCATAAAAAGAAATGAAATTGAGTTATTTGTAGTGAGGTGGATGGACCTAGAGTTTGTCATATAGAGTGAAGAAAGTCAGAAAGAGAAAAACAAATACCGTATGTTAACACATATATATGGAATCCAAGAAAAATAATGACCATGAAGAACCTAGGAGTAAGACGGGAATAAAGACACAGACCTACTAGAGAATGGACTTGAGGATATGGGGAGGGGGAAGGGTAAGCTGTGACAAAGTGAGAGAGTGGCATGGACATATATATACACTACCAAACATAAAATAGATTGCTAGTGGAAAGGAGCCACATAGCACAGGGAGATCAGCTCAGTGCTTTGTGACCACCTAGATGGGTGGGAAAGGGAGGGTGGGAGGGAGGGAGATGCAAGAGGGAAGAGATATGGGAACATATGTATATGTATAACTGGTTTACTTTGTTATAAAGCAGAAACTAACACACCATTGTAAAGCAATTATACTCCAATAAAGATGTTAAAAAAAAAAAGATGTGGCACATATATGCAATGGAATATTACTCAGCCATAAACAGAAACAAAATTGAGTTATTGGTAGTAAGGCGGATGGACCTAAAGTGTGTCATACAGAGTGAAGTAAGTCAGAAAGAGAAAAATACCATATGCTAACACATATATATGGAATCTAAAAATAATAATAAGAAGAAATGGTTCTGAAAAACATAGGGGCAGGGCAGGAATAAAGTCGCAGATGTAGAGAATGGATTTGAGGACACAGGGAGGGGGAATGGTAAGCTGGGACAAAGTGAGAGAGTGGCATGGACACATAGACACTACCAAATGTAAAATAGATAGCTAGTGGGAAGCAGCCGCGTAGCACAGGGAGATCAGTTCGGTGCTTTGTGACCACCTAGAGGGGTGGGATAGGGAGGGTGGGAGGGAGACGCAAGAGGGAAGAGATATGGGGATATATGTATATGTATAGCTGATTCACTTTGTTATAAAGCAGAAACTAGCGCACATTGTAAAGCAATCATACTCCAATAAAGATGTTAAAAATGAATAAATAAATATGCATTGCATTTAGGTAAGTGTAACTCCATGAAAATGATGTTTTGACTTCAATGAGCACCACTGGAATTTAAATGAACAAAAATAAAAAAACAAAAAACCTCATTGAATTTTTTTCCCTTAAATACAGGCAAATATACAATGCAATATCATATATTTCCCAAGTAACTTTCTCTGATAATATTTCTTTGAGGAAGATCGAGAAGCAAAACACTGATTGTCATTACTGCATTTTCTATATTTCATGCTTTCTTTTTAAAATCATGGCTAATGTATAACCATGGTGATTTTCCCTGCCTAGTTAAAAGATACATCTTCTAAGCATAGTGATACTTGGCATTTTCGTATTTCTTGCAATACCATACAACCAAGTAAGCCTGGTTAACTTTAAAACTGTTTCATGTTTAGAATCAGCAGATTGTGGGTGTTATTTGTTCCTTTGTTCATTTTTTAATGATATAGGATGACAGGTATCCTTTTCTGAAGGAGTAGTGTTTGCCCAGCAAGGTTAACAGTCAAGGGGGTTCTGTAATGTGCCTGGCCTTTAAACTTCCATTTTAAAAACAGAAATAATTTCTAGAAGAGAAAACTTTCTTTAATAGAGTGAAATATATTCATATTTCATTCTGGAAGGGATTAAGCTAGAGGTATGATTGGGGCTGTAGCTTACTAGAAACAATGAATTTAATGTACTTAATTATAATAACACTTCCTATCTTCTTAGCGATTTTCTCTCTTCTCCACCATCAGCATTCCCTTCTCATCCTTCATGTCAGAATTTATTTTTCATCCCTTTATGAGGTTATACCATTTGAAATTAGTAAATATTTTCACTTGTCTTATAATTGTCAAAATAATCAATGCATGTTGGTGGAGCCATAATTAGCAAGGTCCATGAAAGTGCGTTAAGAAATACCGCCATAATCTGAAAAATAAATCCAAGCAGCATATCACATCTCTGCAATGGAAGTTACCTTCTAGATGAATAACTCCCTAGGCTGAGACTATCGCAGAATTGGAATGCAATCCATTTTGCACTGTGGTTCCATTACTAATAGTTATTCAAATATGAGCGTTCATATGCTAAATACATATCTCCTCACACATTTGAAATGGATATCTTACACATATAATCAGCAAAAAGATTTGCATCAGAAAGAAAATTATAAATGATAATATATCAAGTTTCTTCTAGTACAAGAATCCAAATACTGTTCAGTAAGGCTATGTGTTTGTTCAGAGAGCTTATATTCCAAGCTTGTGTGTCTGTCTTCTAGTTACCAGAATGACTTATTCTGCAAGTATACAAGTGTGTGTGTGCCTTGTAGTTAATTACAAAATTCATATCAAATTAAAGGGGCAAAAACATCTCAATTCCTTATGACATATTTAAAAAGTCTTTTTTTCCCCTGAAGTATGTACCTCACTCCAGTTACTTCACACTAGAAGAATTTCACTTCGTGTATTGAATATAAGATTCATTGAATTTCACATTTCTCCTGTCACATATTTGTTTAACCTACATTTGAGAGCTGAAATGGTCAATGGTACATTTTGGAGGTTTTTTTTTTCTTCGTTTATTTCTTAAAATTCATTTATTTTACACAAAAACAGAGTCTCCAAAATTCTTGCAGATAAAGGAACATGGTTACCGAGTGAAAAACAGATAGCAGGAGGAAAAACGTTCTAGAAGCACAGGGAATGCAAAGAAGAATGCATTTGGTTGACATCTGAAATGGGAAAGAGAGTCAATGAGGCAAAGAGATTCCGAAAGGTACTTCCAGAAATTGGGAAAGTTTTCTCACTGTCGCTAGTAGGATTATGTTAAGGGACCAAGAGAAAGCTAATGTTATGTGTCAAAGGGTGAGTGGCTGCATGGTCTATAGAAAAGAATGAAGCTCCTGCACATGTTCAGGGAAGTTTCTGGAATATGTTAAAACAAATCATGGCAACTTTAAACAGCCTCACATCATGCACAACCCTATGGAAAGAAGGGTCCTTTATTGGAAGACTAGGTTTACACTACTTGAGATGGATGCAAGGGAGTTCATAAAGAGAATCAAAAACAATCCATTGGATTGTTTCCAGTTCGGGGCTGCTATGAATAATATTGTTATGGACATTTACAAAATCATCTTCATGTGTTCATATCTATTAACTTCTCTTGGGTAGATTCCTAAGACTGGAATTGCTAAGTTGAATACTAAGTTTATGTTTAGCTTTTATTTTTATTATTATTATTTTGCGGTACGCGGGCCTCTCTCTGTTGTGGTCTCTCCCGTTGCGGAGCACAGGCTCTGGACGCGCAGGCTGTGCGGCATGTGGGATCTTCCCAGACCGCGGCACGAACCCATGTCCCCTGCATCGGCAGGCGGACTCTCAACCACTGCGCCACCAGGGAAGCCCTATGCTTAGCTTTTAAAGAAAGTGTCAATTGTTTTTCAAAATAGCTATACAATTTTGTATTTCCATCAGCAATATGTGTGTCCCAGTTTCTCTATATCTTCTCTTTTACGTGAGACTAGAAGCATAGAAGACTTATTGGCTCAAGGTTTTTTAACAAAGTCTAAGACCTGTCACTGGCTGAGCACTAAGCTATGCAGATGTAGAGGTGCCCTCAAGGAAGCTGCGCTTAAAACTAAAATCAAGAAGGGGGAAACTTCCAGAGCAGAAACATCGGTGACCATACATTATAGAGGAGAAAATACTTTACAAATTTAACCCAGGTAAATAAATAAATGAGCAAATGAAACAAAACAAAACCAAAACGACAGGTTGAGAAGTGAATTCAAAGGTCAGGGCATATTTAGAGTGTGTCTCGCTTTTATTTGCTGCTAAGCCCCTGTGAATAAATGTGCAGGCACCTTCAGCCAAGGATGTGTGTGTAGCTTTGGCTTACTCTGACCTCTGCAGTATTTTAGGCTAGGATCAACCTGAGATAGATAAAAAATTTATCAAGCCTGCTGGTTGTCACACCTTCTGGAACTTCCTGTTAAATCACTCACTCGTTTGCAGATCTGTTGTTTGCCCCACCTAGTGCTGTAACCTCTGGCTAGCTGAGCTGCTTGATTTTCTTATTTGCTTTCCATTTTAAATGACAAGAATCCAAATCCTCTTGCAGTGGAGTTGAACCTGAGGGTTTTCAAGACCTGTCCTGCTTTGGCTGAATCTCCACAGCAACAGTACTGGGGGCAGGGGTGGGCAGAGGACTGGGAATAGCCTCAGGGAAGAATTCCAAGCATTCCTGCTCCCCTTTGCCAAGTTGAGTCAGTTTTATTTGTAAACTCTCCTTGGTTTACTGTAGGCCTTTAATTGATTTTAAGGGGGCTGAAATGATTGTCTTTTGACAGTTTGGGCCAGTTTTATAGTTGCTCTTTGAGGAGAGAATTTGTTGATCTCCTCACTCCAGAAGTGAATTCTCTGGATTATCTTTTATCTTCCCTAAAATACATCCCTTGAAATCATCTAGGAAGACTAGACCCAAGTAAATTACAGTACATGGGGTGGAAAAAAATAAATCTGTGTTTACCCCTGTATATTCTTCCCTCAAAAACAGCGTTAAAGAACTAAAATTTTCTAAAAGATTAAGAAGAAAGAGAATGAAGAGGAGGTTAACAGCAGGTAAGTGACACGGAGGGAACATTGGAAGATGGTGGGTGCAGGAACTCAGCAGATGACAAGAGATTGCATGTCAGGCTCTAAGGGGTGGGGCGGTGAAGGGGAGGGGTAAACAGGCAGCAGCTAATTCATACTACAGAACCCAGAAGAGGGTCAGGAATTTGAGGTGCCAGGTACCCGGAAACCAACTGCCCAAAAACAGAAGAGTGGATGAAAGATACAACCTCATAAATGAAAAAGGCAGCAAACAAAGTAACTACAACAACAGATAAATATGGATATATTTCAGCAATATATAAATGGAAGTACAGGAAGATTATGTAGAGCTTGGCATTCCTTATAATATTAAAATAAAATAGTATACATATGATTATATGTGTATCATGGGTTATTAAACTATGGCCTGAGGACCAAATCTACCTGTTTTTGGTGGTTGTTTCTTGAGCTAATGTGTTTTCTATCCGTGTAAATGGCTGAAAAACACATTTCGATGCCCATAATACAGATTTATTGGAATATAGCCAAGCTCGTTAGTTTATACATCATCTATAGCTGCTTTTATACTACAATAGCAGAATGAGTAGTTGAGACAGAAACCATATGGCCCTCAAAACTGTATCCAGCCTTTTACAGGAGAAGTTTGCCAAACATATATAGTCACACATACATACACATGCATACAGCCTCATATATATACACACATAAGCATATTAAACTTTAAAAGACTAAAATAAACATATAAACCTACATATAGTTATATTTGCACACATATATATTTAAATGTGAAATGTAAATGTTTTTATTTATAAACATATATAGTCATATATTTTTAAACACATGTATCATAAATGCATATATCTGTAATACCCATAGATAAGATAATCATAAACTCAGGAATCAGAGAAGCAGTTGCCTCAGAGGGGATACCAGGAAATGGGTTGAAGGAGACCATATAGTTAGATGTAAGTTATTGTTAAATGTTTAGTCTTTATGTTTAAGTGTGCTTATTAAAAATAAATAGATGGGGCTTCCCTGGTGGCACAGTGGTTGAGAGTCCGCCTGCCGATGCAGGGGACACGGGTTCGTGCCTCGGTCCGGGAGGATCCCACATGCCGCGGAGCGGCTGAGCCCGTGAGCCACGGCCGCTGAGCCTGCGCGTCCGGAGCCTGTGCTCCACAACAGGAGAGGCCGCAACAGTGAGAGGCCCGCGTACCGCAAAAAAAATAAATAAATAAATAGATGACAGGCAAGATAGCAATGGGGATTAAGAGGTACAAACTACTGTGCATAAAATAAATAAGCTATAATATTACAACACAGGGGATATAGCTAATATTTTGTAATAACTATAAATAGAATATAACCTTTGAAAATTGTGAATTACTATGTTGAAACTTATATAAAATTGTACATCAACTATACCTCAGTAAAAATAAATATAAAAAATAGAAGATAGATAGATAAGAGGTCTATGCATGGACCAAAGATTAGAGTGTTTTGTAAATGAGGGAATATGATTAATTTAATTGTGTGCAAAGGACATCCATTAAATTTTAAAAAATTATCTTCCTAATTAGCAATTAGCCCTGGATATCCTTGTCCATCTCATGCAACCTGAAAGTTACTTTTACCATCGAAGAAAAAGACTGAGGTTTTACTCTTCAGAGGGATGGAGTAAGAAGCAGTACCAGGCATGGCTGAGAGTAGGAGAGTGGAATCAAATTGAAAGTAGGAGAAATAAAGGAACTCGTCTCTTTTTATGTATATTTATATATATACTTTTTTTCCCCACCAAGACTTGTTTAAATATTCAAAGGCAAGCATTCTTAGATATGTATATGTATATCTAAGTTAGATGTGTATAGATCTATTTGATATGTATATTCTTAGATATGCGTGTATATATATATATATATATATATATATATATATATATATATATATGAATTCTTTGTTGGTCTATGAATGTCGCTTTTTATGGCATCATGTTCTTATTTCATGGATGTAATAGAATAGTAATTTTAATTTTTTTAATTAATTTATTTATTTTTGGCTGCATTGGGTCTTTGTTGCTGCGCATGGGCTTTCTCTAGTTGTGGCCAGAGGGGGCTACTCTTCGTTGCGGTGCACGGGCTTCTCATTGCGGTGGCTTCCCTTGTTGCGGAGCACAGCCTCTAGGCACATGGGCTTCAGTAGTTGTGGCACACGGGCTCAGTAGTTGTGGCTTGTGGGCTCTAGAGCACAGGCTCAGTAGTTGTGGCGCGCAGGCTTATTTGTTCTGTGGCATGTGGGATCTTCCCAGACCATGTATCGAACCCCTGTCCCCTGCATTAGCAGGTGGATTCTTAACCCCTGCACCACCAGGGAAGTCCCTAGAATAATAATTTTTAAAGTAACCAAATTTATTGAACACTTAATGCTCCAAATGGAACAAACTTTAATAGGACTTCAGGAAATAGACAATAGAGAAAAACAAGGGGGAGAAATTATTAAAGAAATAATATATAAATATTATCTATATTGGTAGAGCATGCATTTTCACATTGAAAGGGAACACCACATTATAACCAACATAATGAAACTTTAAAAGACCTACTAAAATACACTACCTTATTAAACTTCAAAATTCCAGGAATACAGAGAAGATGCCAAAATCTTCCAGAGGAGAAAAAGTAGGCAGGTAAAGATTTGGTAATCAAATTATCAATTTATATCCAATTTTAAATTCTATATCATGCCAAAATATGAAACAGGAGTGATAGCAGAACATTTTCATGCATGAAAATTCTTAAAATTTTAGTATTTCATACTTCTTTTTCTAGGAGATTACCAAAGTTTTATTTCATCAACGTGAGGGCAACAATGAAAACAAAGAGGAAGATGTGGAATCAAGGGAGTTCATCCAGCTCAGGAGAGAAACAAAGGCAATTCCCATCCTAAGGCCATTTTAGGATGACCACTGTGCCAGTGTGCATAGCAGACTGCTACAAGCTTTATGGGGGCCAGAGGGTAGTGGCTCAAGTAGGAGGAGTTCCACGCCCCCGCCTGCCTTAAATATTGGAACTGAGAAGATGTGTGATGTGACAATATAAAGTGGAGGTTAAAAAAATTCTGTGAGTATAGTATTTAATATAACGACAGATTAAACTAAGAAAAAATGTATCTACTCATCATTCCATTTTAACCAAAAAACCCCATCTTTGTTTAATGTGATATATCCCCTAGGAAAACTCATCTCATCTATACCTACTGACTATGGACCATATCCTCCATTGATACCATGAGTACTGTGGTGGTTGATATATCAGTATTAGTTAAAAATAAGGTATCACAAGTACAGACAAAACTTCAGTTAACAATTTATGAAAACAACATTCAGCAAATGAAAACTTTTTAAAACTCTCTGAGAAAAAACTTAATCAATATAATTTCAATTAGTAAGAAAATTCAACTTAACTTACTTAATCAAAGATTTCAGCATTATTTAGAATAATTTTTATTGGCCTGTCTGAGCAATATTCTCTTTGTGAACTCTGCATGTTTTTTGGATATTTTAATAATGATTCTTCTCTTAGCTATTATAAATAATTATACATGCACATATACACATATGGGCATAACCTGCCCACCTCTGAATAACACATGTTTATCGAAATTCAAGGGCAAGGAGTTGGCACTTGGGAAACTTAGGGTGAATGTCCAGTTGACAATCTGGAAATCTCATCAGGTACTCCCAAAGAATATTCTCCAAACAGTCAAATCTGCTTTACACTTCTTTCCAAGTTACTGGCACTTGTCATCTCCTGCCAATAAAACGAAACCCTTTTTCCATTCTCTTGGCTCAGCGTTGCCTCGCCATGTTTTTTGTCCAGCTGCAAGAAATGTTGTCTTCTCTCTGTTGCCAATTATTTCCTCAGCCAATAAATTTTTCTTCATTGCCTCTTCAAGATACTTCACACTTATGTAATACTTTCTTAAGTAGGCTCTCAAAGTTCTTCCAAATATATGACTTCATTAGTCTTCTTGATGATCCTCTAATGAATGCAGGTATAAACAGCCCCGAATTTGTCAATAAGTTGGATTCTCAAAAGTCATTTGGACGTTGGTTGTTTGGAACCCAGAGGCAAATTATGGAGTTTGGATCTCAGGGTAGCTCAAATATACTTACATGCATCTATAACTAAAGAATAATTCTGTATAAATGACACTACATGGATCATCTAGTATGTATCATGATGTTTCTGCAAGATTATGAATCAAAAAGTTCAACTGAGGATTCTGGGAAAGTATTTTTCCTTGGTTGACATCCCAGCAACAGTTTGGGAATGCCTACGGAGTCCTCAACTTTAATTCACATAATGGGGGAAATTGGAGGACTGATCCAGCCCTTATCCACAAGTGGAGTGGTAGCTCCATCTGGAAGGTGTCTGGCAGAATGTAGGAAAGGGACATGGAAGCAGAAAGGTAGTAGTGAGCTGCAGAAGCTATGGTGTTAAGTTTCTATTTTATGAGTTCACCTTTGCTATTTTTTAACTTCTAGTCTCCCAGGGTTTGGCCCATAGGTACTATTTTCACCATCAATTGCTTGATACTTTCCATCAAGGTTTCTCACTTCCTTGGTACATTGTGAACTAGAAAACAGTTATGCAGACTCTATCTTCCTATTCCTCCAAGTTAAAAAAAAAAACAACACTTTGGGAACAGTGTAAATATTCATAGAAATATTTAGAACTTTGAAGAGAGAAAATCAAATTTCATGGAGGAGAATGTATTCCTGTATATTGGTAATGATGCTGGTCATGATATACACAAACGATTGGGATTATATCGATACATTCTTTAAAGAACTGCTCAGTCTAAATACTTCTCTAATGTTTTAGAGGGAAAAACTCAGCTTTTTTGACACTGTAGCACAAAAGAAGTACAGTTTCTGAAAGTATGAGAAAGAGAGAGATTAGTATTTATGGTGAGGGCAGGATGGGATCATTCATTCATAGATGTAAGTTAAGAAGAGTTGGACACTGCCAATGAATCACCCACAAGTGGTTAGGAAGAGAGGTGCTACGAGGAGAGAAAGAGAGCAGGAGGGAGAGAGAGAAATGGAGATGAGTTTGTGTACGCAGATCGAGCAGGAGGGAGAGAGAGAGATGGAGATGAGTTTGTGTACACAGATCACTCGGTAAACGTGTATGGAGAAGGGGCTCAAGCAACAGTAAGCAGAGGTATCATTAATAATTATATACTAATGCTCCAGTTTGTACGTAAACACGATTCCTGGTCAGTAGGTATAAATGAGGCATAAACAAGCACATCTGGAAGGTTCTAGATATACAGTAAGTTGATTGATTGATAATAAATAATGGATCACATTTGGCCATTTGAATTCATTTGGAAACAAAGTCAGCTGTAAATAGATTATAAGACTAATGCTGCAATATTAAAAGGAATTAATGAATTAAGTTTCAACATGGTCTCAACAGTAGAACTGCAGACTTTGCAGGCACTCAGGAAAACAGATTCTGCATGTAGATTCTGAATTAATTTATTTTGTACACACAGCTAAATGCATTTTAGGAGAATGTCATGTAAACTCTAAAAATAATGATGTTACACACATCTGCTTTTTCTTTTTTTTTTAATATTTATTTATTTATTTTTGGCTGCGTTGGGTCTTCGTTGCTGTGTCCAGGCTTTCTCTAGTTGCAGCCAGAGGGGGCTACTCTTCAACGCGGTAAGCGGACTTCTCATTGAGGTGGCTTCTCTTTGTTGCGGAGCACGGGCTCTAGGCGCACGGGCTTCAGGCACACGGGCTTCAGTAGTTGTGACACACAGGCTCAGTAGTTGTGGTGCACGGGCTTAGTTGCTCCATGGCGTGTGAAATCTTCCTGGACCAGGGCTCGAACCCGTGTCCCCTGCATTGGCAGGCAGATTCTTAAACATTGAGCCACCAGGGAAGTCCACATCCACTTTTTTAAAGATCACGTTCATTTGGTGATATAGCTTAAAAATCTTTTTAGTCTAATCATACGAAAGTGAAACAATGAAAATCTTCTCTCCTATAGTAATTGTCATGCTTTTAGATAAAAAATATTTGTGTATAACATTTTTTAAGTTGAAAAAAACACACTTTTAAAGAAAGAAACTAAATGAATGCCCTCATCCCCTCTCCTTTTCATATAAATCATGTGGTTGAAGAGTGTTAGTATGTATGTCTCCTGTTCAGTGTTTTAGAAAGTCATTTAGAGAACACTACAATCTGTGAGTATAATACTCGCCATAAACTGATGATATGTTGACTGGCACAGAAGGACTACACTTTTGTTTTTTTGTGACAAGGTCACTGTCTATATTTCAGCATTGAATTTCAATGCGTATATATTCCACTTAAAAGTCTTTAGAGCGTGGTGATTGAGTCATTAAATGGCTACTTTGTAGTTCTTGATACCTACCTGGAATGGGTTGCAATATACTTGTGAAGCTCTGTTGCTCAGTGATCTCCTTCAATGTGTCAGAGAATTTGCTTTTTAGCCTTAACTTCTAATCTATGCCAGTGTAACACATAGTCTTATTAATACAGTCCTAAATTATTGATCTTACACAACTTAACATTTTCTTTTCACAATAATCATGTAAGGTAAATATTAGTCCAAACTGACAGCTGCAGAAACCACAGCTCAGGGAGATTACCCAAGATGCTTCTATCAATTACTTGAACCTAGATCTTCTGACTCAAAAGAACATCTTAGTTTCAAAATGTCATAGAGATGAATATGTTTTGATATGAATGTGAAGATGTGTTATTAATTATATTTTGAGTTATTCCTAGAGTTCTTTTCTTTGCTACTTTTCTGCCAAGATGAGTGAAAATTTTAAATGTTTTGAAAGAAGGAATTAATGTGGCAGCCTGAGATTGTAACAATAATGCTCTCATGCAAAATCAAAGCAGAGTAGAGACAAGACACTGCTATTTTTATTTTCTATTTCTATGATGCATGATTTTTATCGAAGATACTGTCCCTGAGTCTATGTGATTATAAAGTGTATATTTTATATAATATTAGTTTGCTTTAAGTAAATGGCCGGTTGTTTTAAACTAGCATAGTACTAATCAGATGCATATATTCTCTTGTAAGGAGTATGAAATGTGATTTCTAGATGGGGAGGTTGTACTTGGAATTCTCTGCATCTTCTATTCTCCCATTGTCAAATGGATTATCGCATTTTCAACACTTAATTATCTCTTCACCTAATTGTGTCTTATTTAACTTGATCATTTAAACTACGCATGTGACTTTTTAATTTTCTTCTTGTCTTTATATAAATGAACTGCTAGTTTCTAACTTGACTTTTGCTTAACATATGAAATCTGAAATTTATAAAAGGAAAAGAGAAAAGTGGGAATTAAAAAAATAGTATTTGCAAATGAGAGAACAGTTTTCAGCAACTGAGCCGCTAGACCTTGACACGTTCCTTGAACTAGGCATGGGGTCACTCCCATTTTTCACAGCTTGTTACATAATTAACTAAATCATAAAAATGGAACTAGTCCATTGTGACAAACTGAAATGTCTAAAAGCCTGCCTAAGGCACTGCACTGTGTAACTGTTTAAGAAAATTCCATCTCTTCTGAGTTGGTGATGGATAATGTGACAAAAATATTCCGATTAAATTCTAACTTTGGAATACTTAATAAATTAGTAACAGCATTAGAAGTGCCACTTTTATTCACCTGTCAAGGAGGAGGGCTGTGGTGCTGATCTTTTTGCCCTTTTTGTCCGCTTTCATGGGAGCTGCTTGCAGCTGAGGGGGTCGCATCTTATGAAGGTACAAGATGACAGCAAGGTAAGACATGTGGTTCCTTTGATGCCTTTGTACTTACTCATTTCTTCTCTTCAGACTTGGAGTTACTGAAGAACACAGTGTTTTGCTTTGACAGATTGAGGCCTTAACTCTCTTTTCCTCATCATCATTTTCCAATCTTTTTTTGTATTACGGAAAAAATATTTACTTTTATTGCTTTAGGGCATTGCTCAGTGAGGTGTTTCTCTGCATAAAAGAGATATATAGTTTGAAGTGATATTGAAGATGGAATTAAGTAAAGTTATAATTTGTGGACAAGTCATTGAATGAAAGTTTACATGTTAGCATATACATTTCCCACAAGGGTTTTGTGGCACATGCAAGGATGAAATGAGTTATATGTTTTTACACAAATTAATTAAAAATCATTTAATCATTATTATAATTACTTTAGCAGAGTTATTCATAAGTTGTTGTAGGTATTGTTTTTGTGTTCTTGCATACTTGCAACCATGTGTAGAGTGACATACTAGAAAAACACACCATAATAGAAGTTAGAGCATGGAAGATTTAATCCTTCCATGAAGTAATGTGACTAGCAAAATTTTTCTATTTGGTTTCAGGACAAGATTTGTTGAGACCTAATGGGCAAATGGCTTTTCCACAATGGTGAACTTCCATTTTAAAGTTAGGAAACAAATCACTGAGGCACTTCCTCTATTTTTTTTTTTTTAAATGTTGAGCCTTCTTTTAATTAATTTATTTTTATTTTTGGCTGTGTTGGGTCTTTGTTTCTGTGCAAGGGCTTTCTCTAGTTGTGGCAAGCGGGGGCTACTCTTCATCACGATGCGCGGGCCTCTCACTGTCGCGGCCTCTCTTGTTGAGAAGCACAGGCTCCAGACGTGCAGGCTCAGTAGTTGTGGCTCACAGGCCTAGTTGCTCCACGGCATGTGGGATCTTCCCAGACCAGGGCTCGAACCCATGTCCCCTGCATTAGCAGGCAGATTCTCAACCACTGCGCCACCAGGGAAGCCCCACTTCCTCTATTGACCCATCATATCACTTGCTGTAACCAGGTGAGGACCTTTCTTTTCACTGACTAACCAGGTAATGCAAGAGAGGCTTCTAAGAATACTGTATACCTACCTAAGTGACTAGGCTAAGCACAGGAAGCTCAGTTGTGAAAGGAGAATACTGTGATGTTACTTCAGAGAGAGAAAAATCTCCTGATTAACCACACAAGTCATGAGCGGAAAAAAAAAAATCCTAACCAGGAAGTGTTTCCAGACACCCTCTTTCCAGGGAATTTACAACTATTTGCATTGTACATTCTATCACAGTATAGTTGAAGTCCTAGTTTCTTTATATTTTTAATTTTTTATTTATTCACACTCTAGCATGAGTTGTGTTGTATTCATCTTTGTATTCTAGTTCCAACACAGGTTTGGTCACATAATTGGTATTATTATGGTTGTTGAATGAAAGAATGCATAACACAGTCTGGAAGTCAGTCCAAACACAATTCTTAGGCATCTCCATGGAACATCTAAAACTAGGACAAGAGGAGTGTGTACATTTGTCTTTTCTTAAAGTCAGTTCAACCATCATTTTAAAATAGAGCCTCAAAGAGTTGCTGACAATTATGATTTAGGATTATTGTAATTTGTGTTGAGATATGAATCCCCCAGCATAGTACAATCTACAAAGTAGATGCATAACAAATACCTGCTGAATGGATGTGCAAGTTAATGGGTGAATCCATTAAAAATCCACCAAAAAATGTAACTACTAAAAAATTACAGCCACCTCAA
The DNA here is from genome assembly GCF_963924675.1 of Phocoena phocoena. Classification (NCBI taxonomy): domain Eukaryota; kingdom Metazoa; phylum Chordata; class Mammalia; order Artiodactyla; family Phocoenidae; genus Phocoena; species Phocoena phocoena. The sequence continues at coordinate 64,786,808 of NC_089230.1, read as the reverse complement.
AGATTAAAAAAGAAAGAAAGGAAGAGAGGAAGGAAGGAAAATGGAGGAAAAGAAGGAGGGAAGGAGGAAGGGAGAGATGGAGACAGAGAGAGAGGGATTAAGGATGAAGTAGGCTTGGCAGTGAGCATTGGAACTATTGACATAGAATTTTCCTAATGTTTATTTACATATATCCAAAACAAAATGCAAAATCATTAATAGTTTTTGAAGTAAAAGACGCACATAGTTATAACACCTTAAAGTAATAGAAAAGGGAAGAAGGATGTCAAAGATGACTCCAGGTTTCTGGCTTCCTAAACTAGGTAAATGGTTGTGCCATTCATGGAAATAGGAGCCCCTAGACAAGAGCCAGTTTATGGAGAAAGATCATGTGTTTGATATTAGGTGAAGTTGGAAGTACCTTTGAGACAGGCAAATGCTAGCGTTAAATGACTATAGGAGAGGTGGAGAATATAGCATGTGAGTTTGAAAGTGGGTTTGTGGCAATTAGATGGTAATTAGAGCCATAGGTGGGGATGAGCTGGAGTAAATAAAAGGCACATGTTGAGAAGTCGTTATCTATCCATTTCACTGTACACCACCTTTATTATATATAAAAGACTTAAGTCAATATGTCAGTTAAAAAGTTTCTGCTTAATAAATGAGGTTTTGTTTGTTTGTTTTGGCCGTGTGGGGAGGCATGCAGGATCTTAGTTCCTCGACCAGGGATAGAACGTGTGCCCCCTGCAGTGGAAGCTCGGAGTCTTAACCACTGGACCGCCAGTGAAATTCCCTAAATAAGATTTTATAGACAACCTTTTTTCCTCTCTGCCTTTTACTTCTTATCATTTATACTTGATATTGTACAAATAACTGCCCACCTTCATTTCTCTTCATACAGTCCAAAAAGTAAGTTTTTTTTTTTTTTTTTTTTGCAGTACGCGGGCCTCTCACTGTTGTGGCCTCTCCCATTGCGGAGCACAGGCTCCGGACACGCAGGCTCAGCGGCCATGGCTCAACAGGCCCAGACGCTCCACGGCACGTGGGATCTTCCCGGACCGGGGCACGAACGCGTGTCCCCTGCATCGGCAGGCGGACTCTTAACCACTGCGCCACCAGGAAAGCCCCCAAAAGTAAGGTTTTTATGTAAAATTCATTTATTTCTTCATTCACGAAATGTGTCTCATATAAATTCATGTTTTATATACATTAGTACAAGCTTCTGGTGGGGAATCATGGTATTATTACCTATTTGTTCTTAAAAATGCTACTTTTTAAGGATGTTAAAATTCACTGCTTCTACACTAATAATTCCGTATGTTGTAAAACAAGCTAAATTGGAAAAACAATTAAAGCCTCTGGAAAAATATTACTTAAGGTAACTAAATAATATTTTTTTCAAATTTCACATTCAGAATCAAAGGAAAAAAATCTTTATGTTTGTCCAGAGCTGCATTCACTATATTACACTCAGAGCTAAACTTTCTATGCATGTTCTGCTTTGTCCTTGTAGTCACTTTTTAAAATAGTCCCCTTGGAAAGATAATTCTTCTGATACAGAAAAAACAACAAAGAGGAACTTCCTCTTTCAGAATTTTATATTTGAATGGAGTTCTCATATAAGTTGTAATGTGTGAGTGCTGTCTACCCACCCTTCAGAAAAGCAAAGCATGGAGAAATACCAAAGAACATGGAAATGTGTCAATATGTCACAATTTTCATGGCAGATTATTAGTGTGGGTTTTCTCCAATTCTCTAATTCTGTCTGGCTTCATCAGAAGGTATTCATTCTTCCTACAAGAAATCTTGTTACTTGTAACTGCTCACAGTTCACTAAAAGTAGGCAAAATTAGTGGATAAAATCAACTATTCTATTTACTGTCCGTATCTTCTTCACTAGATTGATACATTTCTGGTGACTTCATTTTGTTTCATTTAGTCCAGTTTTTTTTTTGGTTCTCCCCATCAGGTTGGCCTGAATTCTCTAGTCTTCAGTTCCTGGTAATGGAAATGTACAGCTACTTTGTGGTCCCTAACATTGCTGCATAGCTCTACTGCAATGGATACCGCCGATTTTCTTCTGAAAACTGTCTATTCATTTGACTTCCATGTATTCTCACCAGGTTTTCCATGTGTCTCTGTGATACTGATTGTTCTATTTTTCTCTCCTCCCTCCCACTGTGAACACTGATACTCTCCCAGCGGCTTGCTCCTTAAATATTCTTACTTTGGGTTCCTACTTTGGCTTATAGCATTTGCTTCTGTGTATTTTCTTCAGAGGGTATCATGTATCTTCACAGTTTTAACTATCATCTGCATGTAGATAACTTTCAAATGCTTCCTGAACGACGATTTGTCTGAGATTTAGATCATAAGGATATTTGAATTATTTCACACCGTCTTTCACTTCAGTATGCCTAAAACTGCCCTTCCATCTGCATTCCTCACCACCACACATCTAATCCACCAAGTCAGAGGCCTGGGAGCCACTCCAGAGCGCTTCCTCACACCTCCACATCCTGACATATATAGTAAGTTCTGCCACCTTTACCTAGAAACTCACATAATGATTTCAAGCAAGTTCCACATATGTATTTACCGTTCTAGTTTAGAGCTTATCCTTGATCTCACTTTGATTATTCTAGTAGCGCCTTACAGGAGTCCCTGCCAGAAGTACCCATTTTGATATCACAATTGTCCATAAAGTACCATATCTATTTATCCATAAAAATATATTTCATCATTAAAAACGGTTTATTTTATACATCATTGAAAATAGTTTTAGACATTAATCCTAAAGTTATTGTATTCAAGAAAGAGTAAACTATCTTAAAGAATTATGCCTAATAAATTGTTAAAATTTTAAAAGCTGGGAAACTTCATTCTAGCTTAGAAAGTTTCAATTTTCTGGGTTCCAAAATACCTTAGATATATTTTGTGTGATATTTGGCAAATAATATAAAATCATCTCTTTCATTAAACTTACTTTGAAGTTTCAGGTTTAGTTAAGCAGGCCTCCTCTGTGGCTACCCAACCTTCCCTACACGTATTTTAACACAACACATTATATGGAAATTTTAAATTTATGATTTATGCATTTTTCTTTCCCATTATACCATAAAAAACCTATCCTTTTTTATTTGTTTTCTGTCTATTTAGTACTTTGTCTAGCATGCGTTAAGTACTTAGTAAATATTTATGAGCTCACATATTAGGATTAAGTGCATATTATTAAGTAAAGACACTAGTTCTCAATTCTTAGAGTATGAAGCATACTTGATAAAACTTGGTGACTTAGTCTGTGTAAAGAGCTGACTTTCTGTGATGTGACGTGGTGTGCAAAACCTCTAGTTTACATTTTTCATATAAACGGAGAAAATGTTATATTAAGCCCTGTTAGGCCAAGGGTTAAAGTGAGAATTCAGTGTTCTAGCACATATTTGTTTATATCACATAAGGGCACAGCACTAATGTGCTTTGAAGTGATTACTGCTGTGGTAAAATACTGAAGAAAAAAAAAACAATCCCATATGACACGGGAGAATGAAAATCTAAATGAAAGCAGAGCATGCATATTGTTTTTACATTGTACCTGTCAGTCAAGCTAAAATTTTATGAAGAACTGAGAAGCAATTTTCACTCATGTACATTATATCATGTAGGTCATATTCTTTTATGTAAATCTCTTTCACTTGGGTGTTTAAATATCAATATAAATGTAGTTCTAAAAAATATGGCTTTTATTTCTTTCTCTCTTTAATTCATTCTGAGTTTTGGAGAGCAAATGTTTTATGGAACATGACACCTACAAGGGGCATTGTCTGAAGAGGTGTTAAAACATGAGCTGCGTATGTTTTGGATAACAGTGGTATTGCAGGAGAATGCTTCTTCCACCCTTGTACTTTGTCTCACAAACAAGGAACAGGGAGATGAGGGTTTGGAAGATGTGTATTAATTCACAGGTGAAATGAAACAGAAAAGATAAAGGCTCAAGTTTATCCCTTGGGGGAGACTAGACATCCATTAGCTTTAAGATCGTTTTGTTTCACATTTCCGTAGAGCTAATTGACAAATTCCACATTTTTGCATCAATTTCCTGCAAATATCCAATGCTTCCTTATGAAAATCTCTCTTTGCCAGTTAATTATAATGTTGGGCATTGTCTTGTGTATATTAGCTTTTTCTTTCTTTATAGGAATGTGATCAATAGCGTTCCTAGATTCTGCCAGGACACATCATTTTTGACTTTCTGCCTGGGAAAGAAACAAAACAAAGCAAGGCAAAACAAAAAATCCCCAATACACACAAATACACATGTTGCTTGTCCATAATTATTCCTATAGTAGTAGACAATGACTTGTGAACTAAACATGTGAAACTCCAGGTCATCTGTTTAATGTTTCCTTATTTACTATTTATGAAAATATCATTAAAGTGACATATATTATTTTCATTATTTGGAATTTGATTAAGATAAATACATGTAGCATACTACTGATTAATTCTAGTGATTCTTTTTTAGTTCTGAAAATCCATTTATGACAAAATATACGCTTTAAAAGATTCTGGAATTAAGGACCCAAGCAGGTGAAATAGTTCATATTACCTTAATCAATTATTCATTTAATAATTGTATCATTCATAGCTGTAACAGAAAACAGAAATCTCAGACAAGATAATTGAAAAGAATTTAACGAAAGGACTAATTGCAAAGGTTGAGCGCAGGGTCAAGTGATAACGGAAAAAGGTAGTGAAGGATCTCAGTCCTAGCAAACTCATTCTGCATGTGAACTTCCTTACCAAACATAACATGTTTAAAACCTAAGTAGTATTTCCTCCCCAAAATGGGATTCAGTTGCAGCCTTTGCATCACAGTTGAAGTCAATTTCATACTTCAAGCTTCTCAAGCCCCAAATCATGGAATCATCCCTGATTCCTCTCTTTTGGCTACACTGTATATCTAATCAATCAATAAATCCCTTTGACTCCACCATCAAAGTAGTCCCAGAATCGGAACACATTTTACGACTTCTACTGTTGCAATAGCAAAGTCCAAGCCTGAATTACTGTGACAGCCTCTCTTAGCTGGTCTCCGTAATTGTACCCATGCTCCCTAACAGACTGTCTTCAAGACTCTCATTGTAATCATTTTAAAGTGTGAATTAGATCCTGTCACTTCTCTGCTCAAAACACTGCCATGGTTCACACTTCAGCCACTTATAGCCCATAGGGCACCGCATAGCCTCACTGTGTTTCTTTTGTTTTCATCTGCTTCCTCTATCCTCTTTTCTCAGTATACTCTAGCCATTCTGACCTTTTCTTTGAACAAACAAGCCATGTCCTTGTCTAAGGGACTTTGTAGCCCCATTGCCTTGGCCCAGAATGTTCTCCCATGCCTTCCCTCTGAAATTCACATGGCCGTCTTGCACATCTGTTTTAAGTCTTTGCTCAAATGCCATTTAAATATATTATTCTATGTCTCTGACTTCCGTTGGTTCTGCTAAAAATTTTGCTATCCATCTAGATCTTGTAGCTAATCCATATTTTTTCTTGCTTGCTGCATTTACAATTTTTTTTCTTTTTTTTAGTGTCCTCTAGTATCACTGTAAAGTAACGGAGTGTTTCTACCCTGATTGGGACTCAGTCATTCTGAATTCATCTTTCATCAATTCTAAAACATAACTCTATGAATCTTTTCGTCTAATCTGCAGTTTAGTTTACCTATTGTTTCATTTCAAAGACTATATTTTTAACTATTAAAAGATTCATTGGATTTTCTACAAAGCTGACTGATCTTATTTCACAGTCTTATTTTATAGTATTTACCTGAACGTTCTATTAAACGAAAATTCCATTATATAATGGTGGTTGTTTCCATTGATTTGTTCAAGGTAAAGTGTTTACTCATGTATTTTCTAATTTCATAAACTCAAACCTGAAAAACTACGTAATAATAGCAGTCTAGAGTTGATGAATAAATGAATTTGGACACGGGACAGAAACAAATGCAGAACTTCTCCAAAGAGAAACACTCTTGAGCTAACCACAAAGGTATTTCACCAATAAAATTCTGAATCAGGACAAATCTCAGGGCAAATCAGGACCAACCCAAGAGAGACAAATTTCCTTCTGCTGCAGGTCATCTTAACTTATTTTTTTCTGCTCCACCAGCTTCTGAAGAAGTAACCCTCATTTGCTCTTAGCTTTTTTGTGGAACTTATATTTAACTCACTCTGCTTTCCCAAGGCCTCATCACTTTTGTCTGTTCCTGTGATAACAATTATAATCCTAGTTTACTGACCCTAACAATCCCTTCCCCAACTCTGCTAGGGTTTTATCTCAGTTTCTGGTCCCTGTGGATTTGCAAACCCAACTGCACATTTAAAAGCTATTTGGGACTTCCCTAATGGCACAGTAGTTAAGAATCCACCTGCCAATACAGGGGGCATGGGTTCGAGCCCTGGTCTGGGAAGATCCCACATGCCTAGAGTAACTAAGCCCGTATGCCACAATTACTGAGCCTGCGCTCTAGAGTCCTTGAGCCACAACTACTGAGCCCACGTGCCACAACTACTGACACTACAGCCCACGCTCCACAGCAAGAGAAGCCACCGCAATGAGAAGCCCGTGCACCGTGACGAAGAGTAGCCCCTGCTCACCTCAACTAGAGAAAGCCCGCATGCAGCAATGAAGATCCAACACAGCCAAAAATAAATAAATAAAATTTTTTTAAAAAAGGATATTTGTTATCTATTTCAGTAGTTGCAGACTGTATGATCATCCATAATAAGGTATTACAAAGTGCTAGACATTCTATATGTTATGTTCTCTGATTACAGAAGTGAATAATAATTCATAGTCCAGTTTACCTCCATATTTTAAAATTTAAAAATTTTCTATCCATTAGTCTTATTAGCTTTGTTCTAAGATTAAATGGTGCTTATTCAATAAAATCAGGTCTAAAAATTGCAGACCATTATTTTCCTGTGTTCTATTGCTACGATAGTGAGTTCAAATATACCTGAATACTTGTTCTTCTTCAATAAAATAGGTAAATTTGATGAGCTCCTAATTTTATCATTTTAGATTATGTGCATAATTAAAATGTAAAATATTATGTTTCAAAGTATGGTATATAAATATGCCTTATAATCAATTAAAATTTCTCACTGCATTCTCATACAAGAGTATTTTTTCCACATGCCTCAATGTCAGCAAACAACATTGGTGCAAATTGAAATTATTTCAGACTAGACATAAAGAAGCAATCCAGAGTTTTCGTCCCTGCATGTGACAGTGTACAAGTCGAGGAGGGAGCATGTCAATATAACATCTAGTTTTAAACCAAACTAAATGTCTGTAAAGGATGTTAGTAGCAAACTTTGTAATTCTTTCTGGCTCCGAGAAACTAATCTTAGCAATACTCGTATAAGCCTTCCTGGCTGCCTGTAGAGTACCACTTAAGAACATTACCTTTTGACCTTGTCCACAGATGCTGGAGCTCATCCAAGTCCAGGACCAGGTGTGATTACATGCCTGCTAAGGAGGTTCTCAATGTCCTCTACCTGGGAAGCAGGTGTGTTATGATGGATTATCAAGTTGCTGTTCAAATTGTAGGTTGACACAGGCTACTCCTAAGTCTTTTCAGCAAAGACAAACAAAGCTCCAAACAACTTGACTAGTGGAAAAACAATGTGGCCTTCCCACAGGAAGAAATCCCTAAAATGACCCTCTTATCATAGCAGGTTCTCTGAATAGTTTCCAGATGGTGATGGAGTGCCCTCACAGCTCCACTATCCCTAAGAGGCAGGAGCTAGGACAGCCTCAGGCCCTGCGGGGGAGAGGTTTTCTGTATGAAGGCAAGTGGCCTGATTAAACCACTCCCCCAGTGCCTTTAGATTACAGAGCACTTTGTTCTAACCAGCTAAACTGACACCGTAATGGTGCCTTAGGTAGCAACATCTTCTAACATTGCCAAGGAATAGTGCTAGCGTGTATATGAAAGGTGGCAGCCAGCAGGTAAAATGTGGGCTGAATCAGGTAACAAACAAGGCATAGCTGAGCCAGAAACACAAAGAGCACTTATTCACGAACCAAAGCTATTCTTCTATGAAGGCATTGTGGACAAGACTGCTGTTCTCATGCTGATTTTCCCTGTTATCCCTTTACATTCTGACAACAACACTGCCAGCAGAAACTATGCAACAGGAGCATGTCTGTGTATCTATCCCTTGCCTTGTTTTTGTAACCCTAAACTCTAACTGCTTCCCATTTCTTTTTCCCACTTCTTTCTCTTAAACAAATACATGCAGAGGAAAATCACCAGGCAAATGTCTGGGTTTGTAAAAAGGTTAATATTCCATAAAGGAGTTTTAATATTCTTCTAAGGCTTACTCTCTTTTGTTCTTTTTTTTTCAGGCATGTCATTTGGTATCTATGACAAGAATCTAAATATTCAGTAAGATCACATTCCTTGATATTTTACATTTCCTGACCTACAATGACATGGATGTTCTCATCCACACACTTCAGAATGCTGACATATTTGTGTGTTGTTTTCATTTTTGGTACATGATGAAATAGCCATTATTTTATAACAACAGGGTCCAGCTAATTCCAGAAAACTGAAGAAATGATTTCATAGGCCTTAGTTCTCCTTTCCAAAAAAGGTTACAAGCTACTTCAGGGCAGAGGGCGTAATCCTGCTATATCCTTTCCTTATAGTACTAGTTATTCGTGTCCTGATATATCCGCCTACCCACTCTCCCTTCATGCCCAATCCCTCCTGCACTCCACTGAAAATTTATCTTTCCCAGATACCACTTTTATCATGAACTCATCTGCTTTAAAGCCTTTGATAGAGTCTTGAACCCTACAGAATAAAGTGTTCAATTCATGATCACATTGGTCATTTTGATCTTGTTTCCACACTGCTCCCCACCCAAATACCAACAAGACTGTGTGTGCAATTGGTGGTCCCCAAGCCTGGGGATGGGTGGCAAGGGAGAGCTGGCATCAGGGATAGGAGCAGTAAAGTGCAAAACAGTGTTCAGTGACTGTCCAGCCAGGCCTGCAGTGGTGCAGGAGTGGAGGTTGAGGCAGCGGCTGCCAGGCTAGAAGTTTACCCTTGTAATCAAGAGCATGCGTGAGACTGTGACTACTCTGAGAGTAGGCTGCTTCCTTCCCAAAAGCCAGAAGTGGAATTTGAAAAGAAGGAAGAAACAGAATAAGAAACAAGGTTTGGATTATTCAAAATAGTGTAAGGAAAACGATTATGTATCTTATTTTATAAATTTCACAATAGTCCTGAAGCTCTGCTCATTACTGCTCATTTAGGAGATCCTACTATGTGCTTTTAGCAACTGTGCGTGCATGTGTGTGTTCTTCCGAACAACAGCAAAATTAAATCACTACTTAATATATAGATTTTTGGGTGTTCAAGTCATGCATTTTTCCCCCAATTTTAAGGATACGATGGATGTGAAAAAAATGTTAACCAAAATACTTTTGTAGAGAACTGAATATTTTCAACCCCAAATCAAAGGAATGAAAGAAACTATCTTATAGTATTTTAAATACATACGTATGTTATTCCTTGAATTTTAAAATGATAGAGTCAACAGCACAATCATGTAAATTAACCAAATGAAATTGAAATTAAACATGCACAAAATAGTGAAAAGATACTAAATTATAAGGCAAGATATACATAAAAACTTCAGAGGCTAACAAATGTTTTCTTCATTTAGAATCTAAAAATTTAGTGTCCCCTCCGCTTGTTAAAAAGAAACATAAGTTTTTTCTGATATAATTTGTTAACAAACACACAAATCGCCTACACCATTTTTGTTATTTGATTCCTGCTTTCAACTCTCCGGATTTTGTGGGATATATTGAACCAGCACGTCTTACATTCAGTTAATTGGTTTGCGTCCCTTTAATTGCCTATGCCTCGGTGATTAGCGCTCCCTCTCTATTAGTCTGTCATTCAGGAACTCAAGACTTGTGTATCATGAACTGATGATGATAAAAAGATGGTTTCATACACAGCCGGAATCTACAGAAATTAGAATGCTAAGTTTATGTCCCATTTTCTTCATCCTCACGAGGAAGGGTACTTTGCAATAAACATTTTTGTATTTGGTGTTTTGTTCCATACAGACAAAAACAGATCACATAAGCTACTTTCTCTTGAGTGTGTGAATTACGAATCACCGCCTATCCTCTAACTGCTGTATCAGAAGTGGAGTTGCTTGTGGAAGCTTAATTTAAAATCCTTGAATGAACAGTTAGTATTGCCTGTCTAATATTTTGTGGGAGTTCATTTTCAAACACACCAGCCATGGAACATTATACCAAAGGACTAAGAAAAAAAGATACACTCAGGAGGCATTTTTCCTTATCTGTCATGCAAATGAGTGTTTTTGGATGGGTAATAGCAATTTGATGTTCTTTGAAGGTGTGCCTTTTTTTTGCAACTCAAATCAGAACACAATTAATGCAAACGCATATATAACAAGCAAGCAGATAAATGAATATCTTCTTCATGTCCTAAAAAAAAATTACAACTGTTGATGACAAGAGAAAATAATGAAGAGAAGGTTGGACCAGGAGTCAGAATATGTAGGCCCCTTAACTGATCTTCCGCTAAGGACATTAAGGATAGAATCTTCCAAGTTGAAATGTCACTTAAAGGTCATTTAGCCCAACTTTCATTCAATATAGGAATTCCTTTAAATATCTCTGTAAAGGGCCTTTTAACTTGACTTACATCTTGGAAACCTACCATCCTACAAGGCAGCTCATTTCATTGAGACAAATAAAATCTATTCCCCCTTTACCATTCATGACTCTAGGTTCTGCCCATTTAGATTCACGTAAAACAAATCAAAACCCTTTAGCAATTAATGACTCCTCAAATATTTACAAATAGCTATCACAGTAGCTCTAATTCATTTTTAAATGTTACACCAGTAACCTTAGGATTGCATGGAAGTCTCCAGACGTGGTCTTTCCTATGACTGTTATTTTTCTTTCGATACTATCTTTAATTACTTCAGAACTCACTAATTAATTTTTCATTACTGACTAATTTGGTAGAGTTTTTCAGATGAATTCAATTGAATCTGAGTCTGCTACATTGCTGTTGAAAATGTGTGTACCGAGACCGGCATGTTTGCTAAGAAAGGAGACCCAAATTACATTACCCCAGGTAGTGAGGCTTTCAGGGGAATTTGCCTTGAAATCTTTGGTTTTCAACTTGGCATATCAAGAAAGACAATATTTTCAGCACCACAGAGTTGGTTGCACTCACATATTTATTAAATGCCAAAGATTGATATGCCATTCAAAAGTCAGTTTCTTCATGTATAGTGAAAAACATGCACATTGGCAGAAGAAATTTAGAAGAATAGACTATGTCTTCCTTCTAATGAAGTCACCCGCTCTACTAGTGTGTTGATATCAAGAACACTAAATTAGATACCAGAGAGTAAGTTCATGAACTTAGACTCAGAGGACAGGTTGGAGGAAAATCCTGACAGCTATTTCATTCAACTCAAGGAGAAGTCTAATGAGCAATCCCTGCTCAGAAACAGAGTGTATCTCCCAGGGGAATGAGATGATCAGAAGATGCCCCAGATTCAGGGTTTCTCTACTCAAGGAAGTAGTGAGACATACCACCAAGTTTTGCTTTTCTGAACCCGTTTATTCTATCGATGCTATTTCCATACTTCAGGTTTCTTTATTAAATACAGTAGGTCATTTTTTGTTTTGGAAACATTTTAGCTTTTACTGTATTATTGATTTCATTAGTCAAACTCTCAGAGTTCTTGGAGGGATATGCTCTTCCCTGGACTCCCATCTGTGCTAGTTATCTGTTTCAATTAAAATTCAAGGTTTAACATCTGTTGATATTTATTTCTATCTTCTTATTTCATCCTCAAGTCCCTTATTGAGATTTTTATTATCCAGTACAGTAGTGAATAGATTTGAGTACTATTCATGATTTATAAGGATATCCTCTAAACTTTAAATCAGTGTGATCCATGAATGACACTAGCTGTACCTTTTCTATTTCTGTCTTTTATTGTGATGATGAGCCAACCACTTAACATCTGAGGGACTCAATTTCCAAATCTATTCAGGGAGCATAGTAATTTGAACAACTTTAACTGTATTCCTCTATGGCGGAGACTTTTCCTGTTTAGATACAGGTGGAGTCCTGTCGGGAACAGTGAGAGAAGACAGAGCATCCCACTCACCAGCCAGATTTGCTCTAACTCAAGAAACAATATGAGCGGAGCAACAGAACCACAACCCGGGCAGACTTTCCAAACAAGTCACAAAGCACAAAAGAATGTGAAGAGAAGGAAAAATTCTTCAGGTAAGGAGGCACAGTCACAAAGACTGAAGAAGTCAGAGCAGACAGAAAGACGTTCACAATGGAGACAGAGACGTGAATCCTGGTGTCATTTTCTAAGTGACCCTTTAAGTGGTTTTTAGCTACAGATGGGACTATACCCTAAGGGCTTTAAGTGACCATCTTAGACTAGACACTAAATTCTCTTTTGGGGGCCTTTCACCTCTCAAAATTAATTTTTTCCCTTTGATTCTCTTAAAGCTGGAATGTCTCTACATATTGCTTCATTGAAAGATGGATTCTTAAAGGTCTGTTGTAATCAGCAGGCACCAGAGATCTCTACCTGGCATTGCTTCACTCAACAACTTAACTTACTATACTTTGTATTTTCTGATCTTGAATTGGATTTACATGATTTTAGTGGCTCAGACGTGTCAGAGAACAGTGTATGATGAAGGGAAGTTGAAGTCATAAGGTCATAGGGTTAGTATCCTCTACAATTGAGAAAAGTTGAGGTCCTCTACCCTTCATTATGCCTGGATGATTTACATGAATGCAGAGCAGAATCAGAAAATGTTTCCCATTTGTTTTCCCTCACCTGAGATATTGATCAATACACTCTATGGGCTGGCCCTTGGCAATCTGGAATGTGGCTTAAACTTCTGTGTAGCTAGTAGTTTTCTCAGGTACTGTCTCTCTGCTGGGTATCATTTTGAGAGAGAAGCAGCAAAGATAGAAACCGTAGTTGTAGTGAAAGTGAAGAATATAGTGAGTTGTAAAGTTTTCTTGGGGATTGGGTTGACTGTGGAAACCACCACAGAAGTATTTTCATATAACTGGTTGTTATATCCCGTGATTGCCAATTCATCTTGGAGAGAAGTTTATAGACAAGGATAGGCAAATTGGCAGAGATTTGAAAAAAACACCAACCAATTCTGATAAATAAAAGGGAGACTATGATGAGACATTGTATCAATTGAGATTTGAGGAGGTCATAGAGTTCAAAAACTGGGATGGTGGTAGTGACTTACGAATGCGGATGGAAAGAGAGCTGGTACCAGAATGTAATGCCCATGGCCATGTGGAGGAAATATGCTGGAGATATAAATCTAAGTGGAGAAAAAAGTCAAGTGTTCTATGGATTTTGAGTAATACATTTCCAGTATGTCAGTGATAGCAAGAGACCATACTATCTATTTGGGTCTTGCTAAATGCTATCATATTAATATTATATCAACAAAGGACTCACCTATTCTGTTTTACAGTCTGAATGGATGGAAATGGCACCTAGGGCAACTAACTTGTTGGCAGAGATAAACCTTCTTGGGTTGGTTGTAGAGTTCCCGATTTCAATAGCAGAACACTCGTGAATTCTTTGCCTTCTCTCCCTTGGAGGTATCCCTTACTGCTCCTTTGCTAGATTTTTTTTCTTGGTTGCAGTTGTGTCTTGGATTGGAACATTTCCTAGGGTTTAGTTACTTATGTGGACAAAGAAATTGCCTGGGGTGTTGTTAACAGTTGGGGGTAAGGTGAACACTGCCATCCAGGTGCTCATATTGTTAAGTGATGACAAGGATCTGGAAGTTGGTAGATTGTCACCACTCAGCAGGGAAAAGGGGGAAATAGCAATTGCATATCTGGAGAGATGAGGGGTTAGGATGATTCTTGTCGCTGTTGTGACAGGAAATTACTTTTGAAATATTATGTGATTTTCTCCCTCCTGTTATTCCCATTTCTTCAATTCTAGTAGATAGTCAGGTCCGTATTCATTTACCAGAGAAGAAATGTGAAGGAGAGTGGAAGGAAGCTCAGATTTTGTCTAGTTTTGGTTTCATACCTTAACGAGGAGAGAAGGAAAAGGAGAGAAGCGCGTTTAGTAGTCCCTAGAGAGAGGGCTAGAGGTGATGGGTCATTAGACAGCATTTTGGTAAATGGTCTCTTTGAAGGGCCTTGTTTCAGTTGTCAGAGTTGTTTGGAAATTGAAACATTACTTGTGACTGCTCACTCTGTGCCCAGACCTATATTAGCTGCTCGTGTCATAGGTACCGATGAAATCTTCCCTCGGTTGGGAGTTAGCACTCAGGTTAATGTTCACTCAGCAGGAGTGAGGCCCATCTACATCTCTTCATTAAATGAAGTTGTTTCTTGTCCCTGTCTAGTTTATCCCTTGTGGAATTTTCCCACAATCTTAACATTACAAGACATCCATAAGCCTCAAGAAGAGGGTTGTATCCCTGGCCACCTGGCAGGATTGATGGAAGGAGAAGGTGACACACCTGTATTTAGAGAAGGCTGAAAGCAGCCTGTATTCCGACAATGGTTAAATACAACTCCACTTTCTCTGTAGTCTGGGTGAGCACAAGTGATAATGTAATTTACTGAGAGAAGAGAAAGAATACATTGAGGTAATGATGATGCTGTTTAAAATATTGAGTTTAAGATGTATCTGGAACAGCTAAGTGGAGATCTGCCATAAGCAACTGGATAAATGGAATGAAACCTTAGTAGAGTCTCTGGTTTAGAGGTGTATAATTGGGATCTAACAAATTTTAAGTCGTTTCTTGAAGAAAGAAGAAAGAAATTTCAAAATGGGTATCTGCCAGGATACACAGTGAATAGAAAAATGAGTCAGAGTGTTGGGAATACAGATATATAAGGAATACAGAATATTTCATAAGACAGACTTTAAAAAAGCTATTAGTGGTAGAAGGAAATAGTGATGTCAGATGAGTCATAGTGTCAAATGCTAGGGCAGTGGGACAAAAGAAAGACCACCACTTGTTCAGTGAATTTTGAAACCTATCATTGACCTTCATGTACAATGCCTTTGGAGCAATGTAGTATGGATGTTCGACTGCTCTAAGCTGAAGAATAAGAAAAGAAGTGAACATGATCTTGTCTTGAAAAAAGAAAAAACATATAGTCAGCGTCTATAAAGAGATACAAAATCAATAGAAAGTTATATTTTTATAATTAAAATTTTCAAGATGAGCAAGTCTTAGACGTGTTCACATGTTGAGCTGCAAAAACCAGTAAAGAGGGAGAGTACAAAAATACATGTGAAATGGCACAGGCATGCTACCCAAGCCATGTTACCTTGCAAAATAAATGTATGTATATATCTACGAGCTTGAGAGGGATCAAACCTGTGACCTCTGCATCTCTGGCAGGTGAACTAATTGCTCTGATGACTTGTGCTTTAGAAGGGGCATTAACCATTGATGTCACCAGATTGCTACGTGTCCTGCAGTGGACTGTGTGGCGCTAGAGTGATTCCTAAATACTTTCTCTGTGTCCTCAAATGCCAAACCTTAGGAGAATCTTATTCACCAGCAAGTTATTGACCATTTTTTCAGTGATCTTTCAAAACAGGCTTTTCAATAACTACTCTGTTTTAAAATCATGTCCCCCAAAGACCTCAGGTGAGGGAATAGAAGTGTGTAACCACAGATATCCTAAACTATTTTCTATTTTATTTTGTCAGTTTACAGTTACCCGTAATATTATATACAAGTAAAGATATGATGCCCTATCTTCTTTGCTGCCAAGTCAGGACTATAATTTAGCCTGACAAATGGGCAAAGCTTTCCAAGCACCACATGGCTGGTACCTATGTCTTGGAATATGGTGAACCCACATGTTTTTACATCCATGGAGGTGCTAGTCAAAGGTGCCCCTGTGAATTTCGAAATGAAAGCCTGGGAATCATAGGCAGTATTACTCAGTTCCTTTATGAATGAACGTGGGATAGCAGACTCCAGATTCTAGAGAAGGTATTAATGAATCATCCCCAGATGATCTTCCAACGACTCACAGGACTTCAAAATGAATCATATGACCTATTTTTTAATTAAAAAATGCATTTTAAATGAATTATTTATGAACAAGTACAGCTGTAACCTTGATACTATTAAACTGTTCTGGGCTGTTGAAAGGTGTCTTAGAGCAGCGA
This sequence comes from Phocoena phocoena, assembly GCF_963924675.1. Classification (NCBI taxonomy): domain Eukaryota; kingdom Metazoa; phylum Chordata; class Mammalia; order Artiodactyla; family Phocoenidae; genus Phocoena; species Phocoena phocoena. Next base: position 64,770,516 of record NC_089230.1, on the reverse strand, counting down.
CTATTCATAGTCAAACATGCAGAATCTATTAATGTAGTCGGTGAAAAATATGAAGTGGTCTCTGAAGAGGTGGAGATAAATGAGCCCATCAATTCCTATTGCCTTCTTACCATAGCCAGTCACCAAAGATTTGTGCAGAAATATTTTATTTTGGAGTTATTTGTAATCTGCAAATATCTATGGTTCTCTCTTTCAAGCTTTATAATGTGACTATTTAACACACTATAAGTAATCAATAAAAGGAATATTGGCTATGCATCATATTTTCCTTAGGGATAGAATGAATGAACATGGCATTTTATTTAAGACCATTTTGACTATCTCTCACATCTGAGATAAATTGAAAATTACTTTGACATTGGAAAAACAGAGGGAGTCTTTCCCAAGCGCTAGCCAAAGAAGCTACATTATTTTTCAGACATAAGTGTTCAAAACACAAAATGATATTTCAGTCAGGATTCAGACTACTTAACCCTCTGGATACATTTTCCTAAATCTATTTTCTATTGTCTAACTTAACCATTTTGTTTTTAAATATATAAGTTAAAAATATTAAATTCCTGTCTAATTAAAAAAACATTTTAAGCAAAAGTTATATTGTGTACAGAGAAAGTGAGAAAGAAGACTTTAAAGTGGAAAAAATTTAGTGATGAGAAAAATGAAAGGAATGGGAATAATTAGGTAAATTAACATTGGAGAAGCCCAGAGTACTTTTCTCATTTTCTCCTTCCAGTAAGAACTTAGAAATCTCAGGAGCTAGAAAGGAGCTAAAATAAATCACAATGTAGAAAACTTAATTAGAATCTGATCTATATTGATTTCTGGTACACAAATGTTTGCAAAGGTCATAGAAACGAATTAATTATATTCATAAAGCACATAAGTTAATATAGTGAAAGGTTCTGTATATCTATCTCCTTTATCCTTTATAACAGACATGTCAGATGGGATTATTATCCCATTTTACATACTAGTAAGCTAGGCCTCTGAGAACTTACTTAACAATAACAAAGGTCTAGACTCGTGTTAAGAAAGTCAGGACAGGGCTTCCCCGGTGGCGCCGTGGTTGAGAGTCTGCCTGCCGATGTAGGGGACACGGGTTCGTGCCCCGGACCCGGAGGATTCCACATGCCGCTGAGCGGCTGGGCCCGTGAGCCATGGCCACTGAGCCTGCGCGTCCGGAGCCTGTGCTCCGCAACAGGAGAGGCCACAACAGTGAGAGGCCCGTGTACCGCAAAAAAAAAAAAAAAAAAAAGTCAGGGGAAAAATTAAATGTCAGATGTGTGACCCCAGGGGCTATCCTATACCTACTGCACTGCACTACTTCTCATTAAGATTTTGAAGCAAAGATGCTATAAGAAAGAACTTGTTTCTCTTCTAGAAAAACATTTACACTTCTATAAGTAAATGCACCCCTTATTAAAATGGCATTTGTGCATATGTATTATATTTGGAGGATGGCAGGCATACATAGACTCATTATTCTGTGGTGTTAGATTTACGGGCTAAAAATATAGAAAGTTTCCTATCGCTGCTTTTTAATTTTTAATTTTCTGGTGATATCTGTCTAACATCTTTTTTGAAATCTTCATTTGCACAGGACATGGTCACATATGTTTAACATGATAAAGATTTAACAAAGTTGTTCTTTTGGGGTCTCCAAATCATGCAGGAAGAATTTTTAGGCAATACATTTAGATGTTCCAAATCTTTTAAAACTTATACAGGTTATCTTAATTTGAGTTAGCTAGTGATATTAATTTGAGAATATATTAATTCAATTTACATAAGCATAAAATGGTTAAATTATCAACAATTTTATAGAGTTCATCTATGTAATATTTTATGTAATTATTAGCTGCTTATAGGCAAACTATATCAGTTATAATAATGATGAACAATTATGACAATATTTCACGTAATTGACACTAAAAGTCCAAATAGAAGCATTCAGATTAACAAAAAATTAAGTCATCATTATAGGTATTTTACCTCGTATAACTATAGCTAGATCATTAAGTATAGAAATTTTAAAAAACAATTTACAGTATTTCAAAATATGTATGTATATATATATATATATATAAGCTAAAGTTTTATTGGTGTTGATTATTTTAGTGTTTTAAATATAAAACCCCATTTGAAACACAGACATCTCTTAAAGGCTATGAAAAGTTCAGTCATATTCATATATGAGTGCATAAAGCATGATAAAATGAAAGCAAAATATTAAGGAAAACCTACCAGGTTTGCTGTCGTGCTGAATACTCTTTGACCATCTTATTCCCTTCTAACTTGTGCCTTGAGCCTGTCTGCTACTGCTGCTGCTGCTTTGTTATCGTCATCTCCGTTTTTTCTTCTTTTTCTTAAATAACTACAATTGCAACGGCAGGTTGCAAAAATGAGCACAAATTCTTCTCTATTCATCAAGAGATAGTTTTTTACCCCTTGAAATGACCTAGGCCATGTGAGTTTCTTTGGCTAACGGGACATTAACAAATGTGCTCCAAATCGATCAGGGTTTCTCAACCTCAGCACAGTTGACATTTTGGACTGGATACTTCTTTGTTGAAGGGGATTGTCCTGTGCATCGTAGGGTAGGATATTTTGCAATATCTCTGGCCTCTACCCACTACATGCCAGCAGCAACCCTCTGACTATGTCAATCAAAAATGTCTCTCCAGACATCGTTAAATATCTCCTGGGGTAGGGAGAATTGCCCCTAGCTTGCAAACCACTGACGGAGAGTCTTGAAAGAGCTTTCATCTGGGAGCTTGCCCTCTCATGCGGCAATCCTAGATTCAGGCTGGAATCCTGAAACTACCATGTGAGTAGAGCCTCAGCTAACCTTTTGGAGGATGAGACCATGTGGAAGAGAATGCAGGCATTCTGGCCAAGAACCTGTCCACTTCCAGACATGTAAGTAGGCTGTTCTAGACCATTCAGCTGAGTGTACCCTACAGAGATCAGCAGAGCTAATCCAGACCAGAGGAACCACTCGGCTGATCCACAGAATCATGAACTAAATCCACAATTGTTGATTGAGTTCTCTAAGTTTTGAAATGGTTTATTATACAGCAAAACGAAATTATACGCATTTGGAGTTATTTTTATTTAGCTTTCAGTGGTATTTGGTTTTCTTCTGATGGACACTATTTAATTATTAATTAGCTTATAATTAGCCAATATAGCATAGTGATCAAAAATACGGAGACTTAAAGCCAAACTTACTGAGTTTAAATCCTGACTGTATCACTTTCTATCCGTATGACCTGAAGTAAATTATTTAAACTTTCTTTACTCAGCTTCCAAACATGTAAAATGGAGTTAATAAAAGTGACAGGAGCACAATAAGATTTTTGTTAAACAAATTTGATTTAAATCTTAATTGGGGGTTTCATCTTTATTTCCACCACTGACCTCAACTTTAGAAGCTTAGATATACATTTATCTTCTTCCCTATCATAGACCATTTCTTTTCAGGGTCCTATCTGAGAATACACATGACTTTTTTTTTTTTTTTTTTTTTACACATGACTTTTTGACTCTACTCAGAATATATTTTTACAGTGGAAATTTCTTTTACAGATGAAAAGAATGTTTATAAACCCCATAACATTAACAAAACTTAGAGTGGCCAATTCAAATTTAATAAGAAAACTACATAGGAGTCTAGATTGGATCCTTATCTCTGCTGTAGTCCAAACATCACTCCCAAGGTGATATTATTCATTCCAGATGTCATTAGCCTGTAGTTTCTACCATCTTTAGGCTCTGAAGTAGATCTAGCTTCTAAGTAGGGAAAATCAAAAGATGCCCATATTCATATAGTAGGGCCTCGGGATCAGCTGAATTTTATTGCTGGCTTTCATGTTCTGTCTTATCCTCATGGTACTTGAGTTCTGCCCTAGCAACTCCATTTGCTGAGACTGGATACTATTTATCTGCTATATGAAACTTCTGATCTCAATTAATTTCTTCCCTGGTTCATTTCTTCCTGCTAATGGACTCCCTAGACCTCTTTCTTACAAGGATATCCACCTGATAACAATCCCTTGACTTTCTTATTTTCTTCCTATTACCTGCTGTCAATCTCTCCTGATTCCCTGCTTACCTCCTAGATGTCTCCTCCTTGTATACCTCTGGGTCTCCTTGTCTTTTCCAGAAGATTTGTCTGAAATTCTTGTTTTTGTGCTGCCAGAACTTGCCAGCTTAGCCAGATCCAGTTCAGTTCATTTCTACAAATATTGCAGCATCTATTACATTACAGAGATAATATAGCAACCCTTTATGGCAACTTTTAAAATTAACCTGATACGTTAGTTGTAGAAACCAAGACTGGAAAATGTTAGGTAACTCCTAAAGTCATACAACACCCCAATGTTCATTGCATCACTATTTACAATAGCCAGATCATGGAAGCAACCTAAATGCCCATCGACAGATGAATGGATAAAGAAGATGTGGTACATATATTCAATAGAACATTGCTCAGCCATAAAAAGGAATGAAACTGGGTCATTGGTAGAGATGTAGATGGACCTAGAGACTGTCATACAGAGTAAGTCAGAAAGATAAAAGCAAATATCGTATATTAACGCATATATATGGAATCTAGAAAAATGGTACAGATGAACAGGTTTGCAAGGCAGAAATAGAGACACAGATGTAGAGAACAAACATATGGACAACAAGGTGAGGGAAAGTAGGGGTGGGGTGGGATGAATTGGGAGATTGGGATTGACATACATACACTAATACATATAAAATAGGTAACTAGTAAGAACCTGCTGTATAAAAAATAAATTTAAAACAGAAGAAAGAAAAAAAATAGTCATACAAAAGTGACCGCTAAACTATGATTTAAATCCAGGAGTGCTAATGACTCTGAGTCAGCACTCTTCTTATTCTGTTTCCCTTATGTCTTATTCACACTTATTCCGGTTCACCTGCCAACACAAACTCATAAGGACAGTTCGAACCACAATGAATAATCAGCATTTATTTTGTAATTATCTGTATTATTTGGTAGGCAATGGACTATCACTAAAAGTTGGTGAATAGAGAAGTAATAGGATCAAAATTGTGTTCTAGAAGAATTAATTCAGAGTAGATTAAGGGAGAGGAGAGGCTGAAGGTAGTGGGCTATTATAACAGTCCAGATCAGGGGTAATGGGGTCCTGACACAAAGCAGTAAACCTTTAGGGAGTTTAAAACAGCTAACAAAAGAATAAAACAACTAACATTGAATACTGGTGCCCTCTGGCATGAGTGAGAAGATAAGGAATGTCAATGGTAATTACAGGCTATCCTCAAATGATTCTCCCCAAATTATTATATTGTTGAAACCTATTAAAATATGCTGAGTTTAAGTTTTTAAATTTAATTTATTAATACATAATGTAATGAAACATCTATTCAAATTACTTTAGGTGTGGGGAATAAATCTTTGGTAAAGGCATTAGGAATTTAAAGTATTGCTGAATAATTAAAGATTCCAGGTAAGCAGTTACCTCATTTGCTTGTGGCCCTGCAGAATGCATTCTATGATTGTCTAATTAGTTGAATAAAAGATTCTAAGATTGGTGAATCATTGCCACAGATATTCATTTCCTTATAATTTTGTATTAATGGTTTCTGTCATTTCGAATGCCCTTGGCTTCCTTTTATTTTTCATCAGCTACCTTATTTTACTGCAGGACCCCACTGAAATGCCAGCTCATCTATGAAACCCTCCCTAATGACTCCAAGTAAATTCTTCTTCGGTGATTGCATTGTATCTAGGAGATTGGCTTATATTTTGTAGGGGAGGAAATATAATTTTTCCTCTACCCTTCTGAGTTCTTAGCTGAGACTCCTGTAATAAAAGATTGATAAACAAGAGAAAAACAAACAAGTTTATTAACATGTATACCTCATGAACACCTGAGAGAAACTTGAAGTGGCTTTAGAATTTAGAGATAAATATCATCTTAATAGGGAAAGGGGAAGGGGAATATGGGCCTTTTAGGGGAGAGTTGGTGATTTTTTAGGAAAGATGAATGGGTCATGAGATGTAGGTCTGGTGTGGTGTTGTACTCCAGTACCCTCTCCTGGGATAAGTGCATCAGTCTTCCCTGGTTGATGAAACCCCCAGGGAGAAGATTTATGACAAATCAGCTAGCTCCCTTTGGAAGATCTGTCCTTAGACAGATAAGAGCTCAGAGAAAAATTCTCCCTGTATCTGCGGTTTTCCAAGTGTCTACAGCTCAAAACAATCAACATACCAAAACGGCATATTTGGGAACAGCATGTCCTTAAGTCCTACAGTCATAATTTGGGGTGACATATTCTGCTGCTCTTCAATTTTCATTATGGCTCTTGCCTGGTTATATTGCATTTGCTATGTGTCTCCCCAGGCAGATCAGTGATCTTTAAGAACACAGAAAATGTTTTAGCCATCTTTATTTTTCACTTTAATTACCACTCATAGGCCTGGGGTCACCTATATATCAAGGCAGGAGGTAGAAGGAAAATGCAAGTGAAAGAGAAAACATTTTCGAAGCTAAATATTTTTATAAATAACAGGTCATTTGTGGCCAGATTTTCTTCCTTAATATTTTGTGTGGGCAAGACAAATTTTGTGTTTGAATACCTTTTTCTGTTGCAGGTGTCTAACAGCCCTGCAAATTTTTATCTTCTAATACTCATCCAGATTTGCTTATTTATGTGACAAACCTGGGGGCTTTTGTATTAGTGACCTTTGCTTTACATATATGCTTTGATTTCACACATACAGTTGTCCTAAGAAACCTGCTTTATTATACCAATTTTATAGATGAAGAAACTGAGACTTCCAGAGATTAAGTAATTTTCCCGGTATCACTCTACTAATCTACCCAATGGAACTGAATTTTCTAAACAAAATCATTAGTTTCAGGAAGTTTTAACTAAAAGTTGAAGATTAACTGGAGAAATGGAAGCTATCACCATAATAAAATTTATTCCAGGTGGTTGACATACAGAGTTACAGTTGAGCTATTAGTCCCAATACTTAATAGCTGAGTGTCAGGGAACCATAACTAGTATCTAGATGCAGAGATAGGACTTAGTTACGCGCTCAAGCGTTATGGGCAAAATGTATAAGAGTGGTTGCATAAAAGTACTCTCCACTCCATTGGTGGTTTATCAGTAGTTATCACATCATAACACACTGTTTAAAATGTAAATACTATCAGTTGCAGTAGCAAATGTCAGGTGTTCTTGGAAAACACACAATATTCTGGGAAACAGCAGCACAATTAAAACATGGATGGGAAGAGGTGAAGGGGGAATCAGGTACCATTTAAAGGCAGATCATCTCTGCTGATTGCCTTTGTCTCAAGAAGACAGGTTTGCTTCCAGAATCCTCAGCTTTTCTCACAACATTTATTTGAACTTAAAAATACCTGAAAGGTTCCGAGTCCTCCCAAAGGTAAGAGGACAGTTTTGCTGTGCTCCCAGGGAGGTTATTGATACTGATGCTGGTAGTTATACTGTCGCTACACCTGACTGTGAGCTCAGAGACATTGCTGGAACTGAAGACTGTAGCTGACCTTCGGGCTGAAAGTCAAGGGAAAGATATAAGGAGAAATACAAACTACTCTTTTTTTGTTTAGTTTCAACCTCTATTTTAGCTAACCTAAATATGACGTCTGTAGTGAAAGGTAAACATAGCTACAACCACGTTAATATTGGTAATCGGGGTCTTTGACCATATGTAAGGAAGTTAAAGTGTTCTTTAAAATCTCTTCATAGTTAACATTCATTTCCTAACATGTGTTTTAAAGACGAAATACACTTGTTTAAGAAAATAACCCTAAAAAAAATTTTTAAAGGAAAATAAGCCATTGTTCATGAATGATAATAAGCCATTTGGGATAGGAGTTGAGGCTCCCATGGAGATGTGTAAACCAGAGATAAATAAAAAAGATCCATGAATGTTTCTATATTTAAAAAATGAATAGTAGTGTGGAGACAGGTCAGAGTCATGAAGAAAATGAGAAGGGTGAGGGAATTCGTTTCAGAGAAGTACAACGCTGAATATTGCAGCTTTAAACGTAGTGTTCAATACTGTGATACTGTTAGCATATTTGTAGTATAAATATCCCCAACTCTTCAAACCTTCAGTAAATGTAGCTACCTCACACAAATATCATGTGAGAGCGAAGTATTTGTTGGAGGAGGATTGACTATTCCATTTCTATCGATAGCCTGAAAAATGGAATTAACTTGCACTGGACAGCAATAAGATTCAAGAACTAAAAGGATTAAGCAGGAAAAGCAGCTCAAAGATAGAGAGGACCATAAGCCGCAACCCTTTCTTGCCTTGAAAATTTGCAGAAATTTTCAGAAGGTCACTGGAATTCTATAATGTGCAAAAGCATTTCAATCAATACCCTCTAGAACCTTGGTGGCACGAAGTGAATCTGAGTAGGGAAGGAAAAAAGAAAAAGAATTTCATCTCTTAAAGGAAACTGTTTTTGAGAGACATTAGAGGATAAACTGTGCTTGGAGAGGAAGATGGTACAGATTTCTTACTAACTTACTTTGGAAAGGATATAAAACTAGATTAATTTATTTCAGTACGTTTTCTGAGATTTTTTTTATGTGGCATTCTTAATTAAATTGGAGGGTAAAATGAAGGATGATGATAAGTCAATTGAAATAAAACAAAGTCTCTTTCAAATTGGAAAGAGTTAACTGTAATCAGTTAAAGGATATATCAGCGAATTAACTGATAGTCTAATCAGAACTGAATGAGAACTTTGGAATCAGGGCAGAGGGCAAAACACAGATGAACAGACTAAAATACTGACCCTCCAATACATCAGTCGATAAGAATAGAAGGTATTTTATCTCCTCTACTTCTTTTAATAACAAGGATAAGATCAAGCATAAGGATTCCTTTGCTTTTCGGTTCCTTAAATCAGGGACTTCAAAGAATTAAGTCTCTGCTCATATCAAGTGATACAGGAGAAATCTAAGTGGGCTTCAGCTTCAGAAACCCAGTGTCCCTTCATCCTTGATCAGTTCATGAGTCCTGATACTATATGACTCTGTCCAGCCCGTGCATCTCAGCACCTGTAGTCCAGAATCCCTGCTTGGTTCATGTTTCTGGGCTTCAAGGATGATCTTCAAAGTACTGACCACTGTGAGCTTGACAAGTTTGTCCTTTTGACAAGGTGAAAGAGGTCATTATATCCACCAGTGGGATCCACAAAGCAATTCTTAAAGAGGTTTGAGCCAATATTTTTACAGTTGCATATCAGGGATACTGTGAGCACAGGGAAATCTTATAAACAGTGCAGAATTAAAAAAAAAAGTTTTCATAATTTAGCTATCAATAACATTTGTCTTTTTAATTGCCCACAGCACCATGTTGGTAACACTAAATTTGTATTTTACTGATTCATATGAAAATGACAAAAATAATTACTGCATCTTAAGTGCAATTCTCAAGAGATATTCTGCTGAGAAATAACATCTTGTAACAAAATGACTATTCACTGTCTAAGTAACTCCTAAAAAAGTTAAGAAATGTAAGAAGAACAAGGTAAAAAGATATTTCTTTCAGAACCATTTTCCGTATAAAATTAATTTTTCTCAGTGATTATTGGAACATGTTTACTCCTTGACGCAAAGAACTGAATCACTGGCCCAGTCTTGACCCTGACTAAAAGACTCATAGCATAATGTGAGAAAGCAACAGAGGTAGGGCAAAATTAAAATTATTTCATCACTTATCTTTAAATTATTAAAGATATTTTGTTCTCTCTGCTGTCCCACCAGTCAAGAGAATGCTTTAATTATCTTCCTGTGGAGAACACAGAACTGTGTCACTGAAATGAATTTAACCAATTTGACTTATTAAGATGTTTTACCATGATTCCAGGTGACTTGTAAAATGCCAACAACTGTTTTTTAATATACACATTTTAATAATATACCAACAACAATATTTTCCAATAAACCACTGAGGTCTTCGTAAATTCCAGTGTTTCCTAAACGAATTTTACCTGGTATTGTTGCATGGGAACTTTACATTTCTCAAAGCACAGGTATAGTTCCATTAGTATTTCCTAAAACTCGTGAAAAGTAATCAAGATACCCTCATTTTTTTTTTTTTTTTTTTACAGCAGGTTTGTAAATCTCCAGGGCACCTGCATTTGCCACAAAAGAATATAACAAGGAGTTCCTGATGTAAAGTGAATATCCAAGAGAAATATTCTTCCCTGCGGTATTTTGGGAAGACCTGGAAGATTGTAATTTGGCGACATTATTTGGCGGGAAAAGGAAGAACTTTCAGCATGTTTTTTGAATGTATCTTCAACAGTGGAAACACCCTAGGATAGCTCTTAGATAAGTAAATCTGATAAGCCTTTCTGAGGTTTTGTTAAGAAAATGACACTATTTCTTCTTTCCTTCTCTACTTCTGCCCCCTGCTTGTTTTCTTCTTTCCTTTCCTCTTGCTCTTTTCCCCAATATCTCTTCCTCCTCCTTCTGTCTCTAACACCATCACCCTGGAAGCTGTCGGTGTATTGACTGCAAATATCATGTATCCACATGGAAATTAAAATTGTCCCACACTCTAGAGGACAGATCACAACGAATCTAGAAACTTTTAAACTCACGTCTATGATCTCTTATCTTTTGCAGTGATCATAACTGAGGCTCCTTCACAAAATTCATGTGGGTAACATTTTATTAAAGAGAAATTGTAATTCTGGAGTATATCCTTTTTTAAAAATGACTTGATTTTTCCTTACAAAAATGGTGAAATCTTAAAAGACAAAGAAAGACACAGGAACAATTCCACATTAAAGGTGATGAAAGTGATATGACACTAAATGCAATGAGTAACCCTGGACTGGATCCTGGACCAAAAAATAAAATAAAATAAATACTCTAAAGGACATTATCAGGACAATTGGATATATATATATATGTGTGTGTGTGTGTGTGTGTGTGTGTGTGTGTATACATTTGTTAGCTGTGACTGTTGGAATGTAGGTAGAAAGGATGCCTGAGTCTACCTTTTTGATTCATTAAGAATATATGGTCGGGCTTCCCTGGTGGCACAGTGGTTGAGAGTCCGCCTGCCGATGCAGGGGACACGGGTTCGTGCCCCGGTCCAGGAAGATTCCACATGCAGCGGAGCGCCTGGGCCCGTGAGCCATGGCCGCTGAGCCTGCGTGTCCGGAGCCTGTGCTCCGCCACGGGAGAGGCCACAACAGTGAGAGGCCCGCATACCGCAAAAAACAAAAAAAAGAATATATGGTTGGTGTTCATTGAGTAGCTCAATTTATTATCTGAAGTTTAGGATCAACATTTCCATTATTGAATGTGGCAGGAAATTGGGGGTCCATTGTACAGGTTTCCCAGAATTAGAATATAGGTATAAATAATGATATATGGATATATCTATATAGATATATAGGATAGATATATAGACTGGAATATATAAGATCAGTGATAATTTTGCAACAATGCTAATTTTCTAATTTTTATATTTGCATTGTTATGTAAGAGAATGCTCTTATTTTTAAAAATACACACTGAAGTATTTAAAGGAAAAGGGGAACTGTCTTCAACTTACTCTCAAATGGTCCAGGGTGGGGCATAAAAGGTAACTATCTAGCTAGCGAGACAGATAGAATGATTTTATTCCTCCAAAATAACCTTCTATTTCTAAAAGGCCATGCCATTGGAAAGTCTGTAAGGAAAATCTCCTCTGTATCTAAACAGTACCTACTTCCACGTCCTGGAAGGAGACCACTAGTTTCCATGATGGAATCCTTAATCAATGGACAGTATTTGTAGAAAAACTGATTGTATGTAGAGCCCAGGGTACCTTTGAGCTCATACACAAGGAAACTTAAAAATACTCCCTTTTAACTGAGGTGTCGAATGATTCAGCTGGAGGGCCTCACAGGCAATGTTCTAGAACAAGGGGTTGAAGAAGATGATTAATCTGTTTGAGCCTCCACCTCAGAAAGGAGAACTTTCCTTCTGCCAGGGGAGAGTACTGTGTTGGTTTACTGAAAAATATAATTAATTCTCTATGACATTTATGTGTAAGTCAGTGCAAGAAGTTATAGGATATCTGGCAAAATACTTTGTTGAAATAGAGGCAGATAGAAAACAACCACACACATATACACAAATACACTAAATTAAAAATACACGTCCTTAGCATTAAGTATTTACTCTCTGACCCACAATGCTGGACAGAGTTTGGAGCTTGAGAAAAGACATACAGGTCAAAATCGAAGATCTCTTGCTCCAAGCTTTGCTCTAGTCTGAACCTCAGCAGCCTACAACTGAGCAGCGGTGACAAGCTGCCCATATTTGACCAAGTGAGGTAACCGGGTTACCTGTATATGGTTCAATGCCAGACTGAGTGAAACAGACAGGGTATACCTTGGGAACTTAGAGAAAGAGAAGGTAAATATGGGCTTCACTTGTGTAAACTCACCAGAAAAATCTGGGAATTGAGTTGAGATTTGGTAAACCTATGTCAAATAATTTCCTTAAAACAAGCAACCATGGAAATATGTTTCAGATGTAGAGTCCATAGTCACAAAAACCACAGGTTATACCAGATTTTGTTTTCGCAAAAGAAAATACATCTCTTTGATAATATTACATGTTTTAATTTGAAAAATGTGATTATATAGTACATCTATTTTTCCCTTCCAGTTTCATTGAGGTATAATTGACATATAACACTGTTTAAGATGTACATAATGACTTGACTTACATGCATCATGAAATGATGACCACAGTGAGCTTAGTGAACATCCATCATCTCATAGAGATATGAAATAAAAGAAACAGAAAAAAAAATCTGTTTCATTGTGATGAGAACTTTTAGGATTTACTCTCTTAACTTTCATATATAACATACAATGTTACTTATATAACTCATGTTCTACACAATTCCTAGCACTTATTTATCTCATAACTGAAAGTTTGTACCTTTTGACCTTCATCCAATTCCTCTCACCCCATCCTCCACCTCTGGTAACCACAAATCTGATCTATTTTTTCTCTGACTTTTTTGATTTATTTATTTTTTGAAGTATAATTGACTACAACACTATGTTAGTTCCTGGTACGCAACATAGTGATTCATTATTTCTGTACATTACCAAATGATATCCACAATAAGTCTAGCTACCATGCCTCCATGCAAAGATATTACTTTATAATTGACTCTATTCCCCAAGCTGTATATTTCACCACTGTGACTCATTTATTTTGTAACTGGAAGTTTGTAGCTCTTAATCTCCCTCATGAATTTCACTTATCCCCCCTCACTCTCCTCCCCTCTGGCAACCAACTTTTGTTCTCTGTATCTATGACTTTGTTTCTGTGTTGTTATCTTTGTTCATTTGTTTTGTTTTTTAGATTCTTCATATAAGTGAAATCATGTAGTATTTGTCTTTCTCTGACTTATTTCACTTAACATAATACCAGCTAAGTCCATCCATGTTGTCATGTGGATTTAATTCTCTTTTATGGCTGAATAATATTCCATTATATATGTGTGTGTGTGTGTGTGTGTGTGTGTGTGTGTGTAAAACAATCCTCTTTATCCATTCATCTATTGATGGGCAGTTAGGTTGCTTCACAGGGGTGTATATATCTTTTTGAATTGGTGTTTTGATTTTCTTCAGATAAATACCCAGAATTGGAATTGCTGTGTTGTATGGTAGTTCTATTTTTAATTTTTGAGCAATCTCCATTCTGTTTTTCATAGTGGCTGCACCAATTTACATTCCTGCCAACTGTGCATAGGAGTTCCTTTTTATCTACAACCCTGCCGATACTTGTTATTTGTTGTGTTTTATAATAGCCATTCTGACAGGTATAAGATTATATCTCATTGTGGGTTTGATTTGCACTTTCTTGATGATTAGCGATGTTGAGCCTCTTTTCAGTTGCCTGTTGGCCATCTGTATGTCTTCTTTGGAAAAATGTCTATTCAGGTTCTCTGCCCATTTTTTAATCTGATTGCTTGGTTTTTGATGTTGAGTTGTATGAGTTATTTGTATATTTTGGACAATAACCCCTTATCAGATATAGCTTTTGTAGATGGTCTCTCCCATTCAGTAGGCTTCCTTTTCGTTTTATTGATAATTTCCTTTGCTGTGCAAAAGCTTTTTAGTTTGATGTAGTCTCATTTATTTATTTATTTTTTGCTTTTGTTTCTCTTACCTGAGGGTACATAGCCAAAAAAATATTGCTAAGACTGATGTCAAAGAGGGTACTGCCTATGTTTTCTTCCAGGAGTTTTATGTGATCATATAGTAAGTTTTTTTTTTTAATATTGAATATTTTAAATATTTCAAGCATACTAAAAGTATAAAAAATAAGTTTCCTCCAATCGCCTTTTTGGTATTCTGTTTACATAGTGAGTATTGTATTGTTAGCAGTTTTATTCCATTAAATATTTTCACAAAACATAATTTCTAGTATCTGTATTAAAACATTACTTTTTCCTCTATCATAGATATTTAAGTTGTGCATCATTTCCCTCTACTATAGTTAATAGCTTAATGAACATTCTTCTACATAAGTCCCCAAAACTATATTTTTAACATTACAAGGAGCAAAATTCCTAAGTTTTAAGACGTTTTATATACCATCACAGTGCCTCACAAAACTGCTGCTTAGTGAGTATGACTTTAAAAGCTATTAGGCTCATAAATCTCAGGCTTATAAATTTTGAACTAAACAGAGCAAAGGTTTAACTTACTTTTTCTATAACTGAAATCAGTGCAACTCACCAACCTCTTTTTATACTGATAGACATTTTTAAAAAATAATACAATTCAGTGCTTCCCTGGTGGCGCAGTGGTTGAGAGTCCGCCTGCCGATGCAGGGGACACGGGTTCGTGCCCCCGTCCGGGAAGATCCCACATGCCGCGGAGCAGCTGGGCCCGTGAGCCGTGGCTGCTGAGCCTGCACGTCCGGAGCCTGTGCTCCGCAACGGGAGAGGCCACGACAGTGAGAGGCCCGCGTACCGAAAAAAAAAAAAAAATCATACAATTCAAGGTCATCATTCATTTCTACTTTAGAAATAATGTCTGTTTTTAAAAATAAATATTGAGTTAGATTTAGGCCCGATGCTTATCTTCTTCCTTGGGTGTAATTTGGGAGACACTCAAGTCTCCCTGATATCAGCAAGTGGGTGTTTGAACCAACGGCTCTTCTTCCCATTGGTCTCTGCTGTGGTGTAGATTGTTTTGAGGGAGCTCTTGCTATGTCTGGGCTCTCTAGGCTCCCTCTGGTCACATGATCCATGAATCTGGGCACCTTGTCTGCATTCTCTCCAGTCTCTTGAACCCTAGTTCCTCTCTGAGTATGGATTTAAGCTTACCCCCAACCCCCTGACTCTCTGGGGGTTTAGAAATTCCAGGAACCACATTCAGATCAGACCTCTCTGGACTGCCCTCAGTCCCGTCTGCAGAGACCCCTTCCAACCTCTGCCACTCCCACCCAATCTCTCTACCACCCTAGCTACCCTTGCCTTGGACAGGACTCACCGTCATGCAGATTGCAAGTCTACTCTTAGAGGCCTGGAGCCCTTTGCAGGCCACCTTTTGAGTAATAAAGTACAAGATAGAACTGTTCTCAAATATCCCAAAAATTATTAGAGGGTTACTGTTAGGAAATATTTTTTTTTTTAACTTTTTGTTTTGTATTGGAGTAGAGTTGATTAACAATGTTGTGATAGTTTCAGGTGTACAGCAAAGTGATTCAGTTATACATATTTTTCAAATTCTTTTCCCATTTAGGTAGCTACATAATATTGAGCAGAATTCCCTGTGCTATACAGTAGGTCCTGTTGGTTATCCATTTTAAATATAGCTGTGTGTACATGTCAGTTCCAAACTCCCTAACTATCCCTTCCCCCCACTCTTCCCCCCAGTAACTGTAAGTTCGTTCTTTAAGTCTGTGAGTCTGCTTCTGTTTTGTAAATAAGTTCATTTGTATCATTTCTTCTTAGATTCCGCATGGAAGCAATATCATACGATATTTCTCTTTCTCTGTCTGACTTACTTCACTCAGTATGACAACCTCTAGGTCCATCCAAGTTGCTGCAAATGACATTATTTCATTCTTTTTAATGGCTGAGTAATATTCCATTGCATATATGTGCCACACCTTCTTTATCTATTCCTCTGTCGATGGACATTTAGGTTGCTTCCATATCTTGGCTATTGTAAATAGTGCTGCAATGAACATTGGGGCACATGTATCCTTTTGGACCCTGTTTTTCTCTGGATATATGCCCAGGAGTGGGATTGTGGGATCATACGGTAGTTCTATTTTTAGTTTTTTAAGGAACCTCCATACTATTCTCCATAGTGGCTGCACCAATTTACATTCCTAGCAACAGTGTAGGAGGGTTCCCTTCTCTCCACACCCTCTCATCTTTTATATTGCCATATCACCCTCTAAGGCCAAGACCCCTGAAGATAGGCATGGACCAATAACTCAGAGGCTCAGAGAGTGTCTAAAACCTGGGCACAGCACCACCCTCTCACCATCTGACTGAACATGTAGAATATTTCCCAGTGAAGAGGAGACTCTGCTTATGTCCTACCTTGCCTTTTTCTGCTGCTTTATACTTAATTTTAAATCCTTTATGTTTTGTTCCTTCTGGCTTTGGCTCATGATCTTCCAATAAGTGTTGGCAAAGAAAATAACACTTATTATAAGACTTTTGGGGTGGGGGAGAGTAAGTTTAAAACCTTCTCTCGGCATTTCAGTTGACTTTTGTCTTCCAGGATGAGGCATTGTGCACCAAAAATGAAGGCTGATACCCAGATGGTGGAAGAAAGATAAAGAATTCAAAGAAGGAAGGAGGAAAGTAAGCGCACTTTATATTTAAAATTATCCCCTTCTACATATTTGTGTAAGTGTATCGGTGACAAATGTATCAACTTACCACTAGTAGTAAGTAGCCTCAGTAGGACTTTGCTGGCAATGGAACATTGAGCTCTTTTATTTTCTTGCTACTTCTAGGAACATGTAGCAATTGATTGTCATTTTAATTCCTGTTTATCTCTGTGTGGTTTCTAATGAGGTTTAACATGATTTCAGATGAATAAGCTATTTTATTTCTTCCTTATGTATATTTATTATTTATATTGTTAATTCTTAGAAATTACTTAGTAATTATGGGGATCATTCAATTTAATCCTTTATATTTTCTATTTATATTAATCTCACAGTGCAATTAAAGAAAAATTTATTTCCTTCTATACAATAACTAAATCTCCTCTTCTTTCTAGTTTATGTGCTATTTTACTTAGCAGATTTCACTTAAAAAGTATTGAAGAATAATAACCATGTAGCTTGTTTCTAGACTCTAAAAGAAATGAGTCTAGTGATTCACAGTTAAGTATAACATAGATTTTTCATTAAAGATAGGTATTATGCATTATTTAAATATTCTATTCCTTTTTTTTAAGTTTTAAATTTTAAACAAAGTCAGGAATGAGTATTAAATTTGGGTTTTCTTAAATGATGGTCAGATATACATTTTTAATCTCTTAATGACATATATATATTCATAGTTTAGACAAATGAGCCATATTTGAATTTTCCTGGAATAAATCCTGCTTGGTTGAGATGGTGGATTACTTTTAGGAATTATTTACTTTACTTTGTTTATATATTATTTAAAATTTTATCACTTATATTCAATGCAAAAGAAGACACATAATGTGCGTGTGTATCTGTTTGCCAGATTTGTGTTAGAAATATGTTCTTTTTTAAAAAAATAATGAAGACATATTTCAGTGTTTGCCAATTGAAAAAATGGATGTGTTCTCACAGATCTCCCCATGTCACCGTTTTCCTGGGTACTTCAAGTCTTCTTTCAAATATTAAATGAGAAGATACTTGATTGTCATAGCTCAAAGTCACAAAGTCTTAACAAGCATTTAACTACTGTGTGTCTTCAGGATTTAACCCCCTTTTCTTAATTCCCTGATCATGAGGCATCAAATGTTTTCCAGAAAAACTTGATAATTGGGGGAGGGAGGGAGGAATGTCTAAAGTCATTATAAAAATCTTCAGTACTCAACAGGCCCTACCCTCATTTCAGAGTTCAGGACAGAAGGCTACAGTTCTCTGGCTTTGCCACCCCTGGGCCATTTCTTTCCTGGGAGCAGTAGCAGCCCAGGTTGAACCAGAAAGGCAACAGCGAGTACACATTGTGGGGAGCAGAACCACCTGAGGCTTCACATGTAGGTCTGAGAGTGAGAATGTTATGTAATTTACTGTTCAAACAATGCAATTATATGGATGGCAGACTATGCTGAAAATAATTAAAATCATAAAACTTTGAAATATTTACTAAATGACCATCCTATAAAATAATTCTAAATCAGAAACTATTTTCAGAACAAAAATTCTTTCTGAAAATATATTTCATGTTCATGTATTGTACAATAAAACAATTTTTAAAAGTATGTTGACTATCTGAATATTAATAATTAAAATAAACAAAAAGATGTTTAGTAAATATTTTACATATGCTATCCAGTTTTCTTAATCATATCTGTCTCTCATAGCATGTCATTGATATATTTCAGTAAAAAAGAATTTTTTTCCCCAATGGAGTCTTTTCTATATAAAATTTTCTTTTTCAAAATTGCCTTTTATTTTCATAATTTAAAGTTCTCGATACCTCCAATTGACTTTTCTCTGTGGATCATATTTTAAAATAAGAAATACTTTATAGAATTTGAGGCACTTCATAAACTCAGAGAAAATACTACTAAATAGAGGGCATCTTAATGTTCTTTTTTTTCTATACTGAAACGTGTGACTACTTTAGCCCAAATATTTTCATGTTCTGTCTTTTATACTTCATTCAAAATACCTTTTCTGACAAATATTTTTGCATTACAAAGCTCATCAAATGAATTGTCCTTATTTTGTGATTTGTTTGAATTATTCACCAAATCCAGTTGCTGTAAAATTGTAGACCATGTCAATTTCATTCTATTCCAATGTTGAATATAAATTCATTCAAGTAAACGTAGGGCCATATCACAAAATTTTTTCTAAAAGTTAGGATTTCCAAAGTGCAATTATAAAATTTGAAAATTAAAACATTCCTTTCAAGATATATTTACTATTTGTGAGTCTATATTTTTTCCAGCTTTATTGAGATATAATTGATATAAACACTGTGTAAGTTTAAGCTGTTCAATGTGTTGATGTGATGTATTTATAATTGCAAAATGATTAATGTCATAGCTTTAGCTAACATCTCTATCATGTCATATAATTAGCATTTCTTTTTTTTTTGTGATGAGAACATTTAAAATCTAATCTACTCTTTCAGCAACTTTCAAGATTATAATACAGCACTATTAACAGTACTATCTGTATGTTAGATCCCCAGAACTCACTCATCTTTTTTTTTTTTTTTTTTTTTTTTTTTGCGGTACGCGGGCCTCTCACTGTTGTGGCCTCTCCCATTGCGGAGCACAGACTCAGCGGCCATGGCTCACGGGCCCAGCCGCTCTGCGGCATGTGGGATCTTCCCAGACCGGGGCACGAACCCATGTCCCCTGCATCGGCAGGCGGACTCTCAACCACTGCGCCACCAGGGAAGCCCTCACTCATCTTATAACTAGAAGTTTGTACTCTTTGACCAACATCTTCAATTTCCCCCACTTCCAGACGCTGGTAACCACCATTCTAGCCTCTCTTTCTATGGGTTTAGCTTCTTTAGATTCCACATATAAGTGATATGTTACAATTTCAAGTAGCCTAATGTACATGTAATTGGAATTCTTTAAGGAGATAAGGGTGACAGAAAAATATGTAAAGAATTAGTGACCAAACACTTTCCACATTTGATGAAAGGAGCATTTTGTGCATCACCATGTTTCTCTGAAAATGGAGATTCAAAATCCAAGATGACTTACTGCGAAATTTTAAAATAAAATTATAATCAAAAATAAAATAAATAAATGAATGTAGATTTTAAAATATACAATATGTGACAAGAAACTGCTCTGTATAAGAGTTAGAACTTCTCAGCCTCTATTTTCTCCCCATACATATCAGATATACTTGAATCTATCATTTTCTGCTTTGCCCTCTGACCTGGCTCCTGGCAGCTTTGTGCTCTCATTGGCAGTGGCATCAGCCAAGGCACAACTGGCTGGTGCATCACATGGCCAACGGGGTCAGCGGCAGCATCACATATTTCTCTTACTTTCACCAGAGACCAGAAGTAGTGAAGTGTCCCTAGCCACTCTTGGATGCACTTAATTTTATCAGCAAGCACCTGGCACGACCACATTGTATCAGACTAAGGTAAAAAAAGATGTATTAAAATGAGACATCTCTTTGCTCTGTATATGTCTCCCACATTACTGGGTGAGATTTAACATTAACTGGAGATCTACTAAACTCATCCTGACCTATTTTAGGACAACAGTTAATAAAAACAACAGCAGTAAGAACAACTACGACAAAAAATAAGTGAAAAATGAAAAGTCTAGAACAAATGTTAAAAAGTCTTAACCAGGATTGCCAGAGGCAATCTGGGTTGTGTGATCATCCCATATTAAAGAACTAAGTTTGCATTTAAAAACCATTATGTTTTAGATGCTCCTGTGTCTCTATATATTTAAAAGATTGAATCAATACTTTTTTTGGTTTATTATCTTTTTTTTTTTAGAGGTCTAGGCAGATGTAACTTTGCTTCACTTTGCAAGATGTCCTAAATGAAATTGTTACTCTTTTCTCCCAGGCATTGATAGATTTTTGAATAAAATTCATAATTTCTTGCAACTTTGAAGCTATATTTGTTGATGTGAATTGATTCCTTTGTGACACAGTACTATGTGCATTTATTTGATGGGGGAAATTCAGAAAGGTATAAGTTCCTGTATAATAAATATCTAATCACAATTTTATAATCAAAAATTCAATTGTTCATAATAAAATTTATAATATCAAATGAAAAAAATAATTGTATAAAACTAAATGTAGATACTACTCTTTTTTGATAAAATTATATTTATTCTTACATCCATGTTTTTATGGCTACAGATAAAGATGATACATTCAGATTATTTCAGAAGGATGATCTCTAGGTTGAGAAATTTTGTGTGATGTCTTCCTCAGGCTCTTTTTGTTTAGGCGATTGGAAGAAAACAATATTATGATAATTTATAGAACTGAGCGTATCTGAGAATCACAAGCAAGACTATTTCTCTATTTTTATTTAGCATATACTCAAAATTAACGTAGATGTGGTACTCTAGAAAGAGCTGAGAAAGGACACAAAAAGATAATGCAGAAATCTCATCTTTAATCAGCTGACAGTCTAAATGAGGAGACAGAACACACACATACAGACACACAAACACACATATGAATGAAGACTACATTAACAGAGCAACATATTAAACAATAACAATTAAAATATTAAACATAAGTAAATACAAGTTGAGGTTGCCAAGTAAGAGATGGCAGATGAGGTTAATCATAAAAGACTTCCTTGATAAAGAGAGATTTAATTGTATCTGAATACAATGCTTCTTAAACGTAGAGAGTATATCCATGGGTTTTTTTTGCGTGTCTGTTTTTATAACAGTTCCTGATGTCCTTACTCAGTCTTTGGGTGTCAGACTGTAGAAAATTATATTGATGGTCCCTATTCCTGACGTTCAGCAATGCTAATACAGGAGGCATATTCCCATCCAAGTGACTGACAATAAACGGGCCATGGGCCATGGCTCATACTTATTTAGCTAACACCAGCTGACAGCTACTCTTTGGAGGTCAGCCAAAGAAATTAAGAGAATGGGGCATTACATGGACTTTCTTTTTCCTAAAATAATCAAATAGAAGGGAGACATTGAGGAGAGGCTGTTTTTACAACGTTTAGTTGAATACCTCTCACATCAAGTTGGGAAGTATTTCTAGGATTAGAGAGTGATGATAGAAAAAGGAGAACCCTTTTATGGTAACAGAAGATGCATTCATTTATAGGGATTGGTTGACTTATCTTCTTTTAATGAAGTGTCCTAGAATAGGTTTGAATAGGTTTTGTGCTTCTTCTCCTTGGATTTTAAAGTCTGTAAGCTGGGTATGAGCAAAAGTAGCATAAGAATTTTATATAATAGCATGCTCTGTTTGTTTTAAATATCCACATGATTCATCCCATTGGGTTAGAGTATGCTATTCAACATGCCATCTTTAGGAAATATTACACACTAACAGCGTTCACAGCAGGAATGTGTGGCCAGAGATCTTCAAGAGATTCAAGGCTTAGTATTTATTGAGAATCTCTTTTACAAAGCCGAGGGTGTTTATTGATGAGCATAATGAACAGGATTAGTTTTTATAGGAATTAATTAAGAATAAATATCTTTCTACATCTTCTGATGTCTTTGTAATTGTGAGCATCTTGGCCACTACAGCTGAGCCAGTGACTCTCTTTCCTCTCTCTGCCTTTATTCTAGCCATTATTCTTTCCTGCTATCTGCTCTTTTCCCTTCTACTCTGTGACATAGTATATACTTCTTCCAAAGAACGATTCTAACTTCGTGATTTAGTGAGGCCAATCCCTTAATCAGTGCACTTTCTGTATCTTTGCATGGCTTGTACCTGTTCAGATGTCACTGGGTAATTTCTTTAGCACATTCATTCTTTCATTCATTACACAGACATTTGTTGAGCCCAGCTCTATGCCAAACACTTTGCTCAATGCTGACGATACAAAGAACCACAGCATGGATGTCCTACCCTTGAGCTTGCAGGTCAGAGGCAGAAGCAGGAAGAGATGATTCCAATATCAAATGATGAGTGCTGTGAGGGAAGAGGCTTGGGACACAGCAAAGCAGCTTTTGTCCTGGTTCTGGAGAGAAGAGTCAGAAAAACCCTCAGGGAAGAAGGAACAGAATGACCCTGATAAACTCTGAAGTTGAAGTAAGCTCAGCCCATGAAGGAGGTTAGGTAAGGAGCAGACACTGTTGGTTAAAAGAGCAGCCTAGACCTCCAGAGAGGACCTATGCCAAGTGAGCACAAATAATTCATGTAACGACAAGTCATCCTGGGTGACAGGACAGAGGAGCAGAAAATGTGTTAAGGAGTGGCAAAAATGTCATTTAAGGAGGTAGACAAGAATGAGATTTTAAGTTAAAATTAAAACAAAGCATTCCAATAGGTTAGCAATTCATTTTAAAGGGTATGTAAGCCACTTAGTTTATGCAAAATTGTGATTATGTCAAACTTGTGTTTTAGAAGATCACCATGGCTACAAAGTAGAGAATGGATTGAGAAGTCAAAGCTGGGGCCAAGAAGGAGAGTTGCCTGAAGAGACTTACAAGACAAAAAATGGGGCTTGAACAAAGAAATCAGAAAAAAATAGTTGGATTTAAGAGTTACTAAGGATGTAGACCAGATGGTACCTTTTTGTTGATTTGGTTGTAGATTCTGAAGGAGAGATTCAAGGATGCTTCTTGATTTTCCTGTTTGATCAGCAGGATTGACAACCAGGTG
The DNA here is from genome assembly GCF_963924675.1 of Phocoena phocoena. NCBI lineage: Eukaryota > Metazoa > Chordata > Mammalia > Artiodactyla > Phocoenidae > Phocoena > Phocoena phocoena. The sequence goes on along the minus strand of NC_089230.1, from coordinate 64,746,942 downwards.
TTCACTAAGATTAGGACATCAGGAAAGAATCTTGGCATTAAAAAAAAGTAGAAAGAGAAAACCGTGCTCTCTGATTGAAATTTACTGAGTTAGAAATGTGTAGAGTAATAAAGAATAAAGAATTAGTAGTGGTCAAATACAATGTCTCTGGAGGGAGAAGACTGATCTGGGACAAAGAAAATGATTTTGGAATATAAATGGTAGGGCAACTGAAATGGATAATATCATCTAGGGAGAACTTGTAGCAATACAAGGAGAAGTTCACCATTGGTGGGAATGTAAATTGATGCAGCCACTATGGAGAATAGTATGGAGGTTCCTTAAAAATAAAAACTAAAAATAGAGTTACCATATGATCCTGCAATCTCACTCCTGGGCATATATCTGGAGGAAACTGTAACTGGAAAACAAATATGCACCCCAATGTTCATAGCAGCGCTATTTACAATAGCCAAGAAATGGAAGCAACCTAAATGTCCATTGACAGGTAAATGAATAAAGAAGATGTGCCATATATATATATATATATATATATATACACATACATACATATATGCATATATATATATATATATATAGTGGAATGAGTGGAATGTTACTCAGCCATAAAAAAGAATGAAATAGTGCCATTTGCAGCAACATGGATGGACCTAGAGATTATCATTTAAGTGAAGTAAGTCAAACAGAGAAAGACAAATATCATATGATATCACTTATATGTGGAATCTAAAAAAATGATAGAAATGAATTTATTTACAAAACATAAAAAGACTCACAGAAGTAGGAAACAAACTTACCGTTACCAAAGGGGATAGTGGGGAGGGAGAGATAAATTAGGAGTTAGGGATTACATATATATACTATTACATATAAAATAAGTAAACAACAGGACTTACTGCATTGTACAGGGAACTATATTCAATATCTTGTAATAACCTATAATGGAAAAGAATATGAAAAAGAACACAAATATATGTATAACTGAATCACTTTGCTGTACACCTGAAACTAACACAGCATTGTAAATTAACTATAATTCAGTAAAAATGGTTATAAAAAAAAAGAAAAGGTTCGAGAAAAGAACCCTATCCTTATAAGGACAAACCAATAGGAACAGTCTATAAAGAGGCAACGGACAAGAACACTAGAGAAAGAACAGCAGAATATGGCATTCAGGAAGGAGAAGAGAGGATTCGAATGAAGAGTGATGAAGAGAGTCAAACGTCAAGAGAGTACAAGAAATATAAAAAGTGAAAAGAATCCAGTGGTTTCAGAATCAATGAGATTCCCCTTGACAAAAGCAATTTTAGTGAAGATGTGGAATGGAAAAGAGGTTTTGCATTGAGTCACAAATAAGAAGTTGGGAATAAAGAAACCGCTTATTGCGGACTCAGCATCTTGATTTAAAGGAAAAGAGTGTGAAAAAAATGGCAGTGATCTTGTTTCTCCCAACCTTGGGTATCCTGCCCTCCTATTGTGTTTGTGGGTGCCTGTGACCCCAGTAGATGCACAGACTACTTGTCTCTGACCCCAACGTTGGAAAAAACACTGTTCTTCTCCAATTCTTAGTTAATAATAGCAGGTATATTAAAGAGTAGTGATAAATCATACATCTAAACACTAAATGTTAGTTTTTAACCTTATTATAGTCATTCTTATTTAATACCTCTAAAAACTGTCATGGTTATAGAGATGTTGGGTACAGAGTTGATTGATGTTTCTTATTGACTACCTAAGGGAATATAAGAGACTTTAAAAATTTATTCAATAAGTGTTTATACTGCTCCTCCCATGTGCCAAAGTTGGTAGTGGGTAATTTTTGCACCATGATATTATGAGGGTCAGAAAACTTAATTTCATGATAGAATCACACAGATAGTAGATGACAGACCTAGGGGTTAAATATGGATCTTTCTGACAGCAAAGCTCATGGCATGCACTCTATGTGTCACTTCTAAAAGAAGAGGCAACTATTATTCTATTCTCAATATTATCTGAATAATTCAGCTTGTAACATGATAGAATGTTATTACTATGCTGTATTAGTTGGGCAGGGGCTCTGCCATTGGGGAGACCTTCATAATCTTGATTCCACCCTCAGCTTTGGATTTTCATAATTAAAAGGTAGGATAATAGTAGTAACTATTAAATGTGTTTAGTATAAGGGTTTTTAAAAGCTAATCTATATAAAATTCTTTACAAGACCTGTCACAAGGTAAAAACTCTAGACATGTCAGTGATAGTGCCAAAAGTAACAGTCATACTAGTAGTCATTATAGCTTGTGATATTCTTATTTTACCAAAGAAATAACTATCAATATGAGGAAACTACAGCTACAGTTGCCAAATTTGGGTAATAAAGTCAGTCAACCAGTAAATTCAGCCACAGATAAAATTTGACAAGTAACTTTCTCTGCTAGTTGAGTTAAATTACTTGAAAAAGTTGACATCATTTTCTCACAAATACTCAGAGCATCACTGACCTAAACTTTTCTTTACTGCAACATTTTGTCCCCTCAAATCACATTTTAAACAGTTTATAGCAGAAGTTGAATTGAAAAGAATTTTTGAAATGCCTCTCTTTTTTTGCCATTTTTAATATATTGACTCTGTGCTCTCAAGTGACGAAGCTATTTATTTTTATTCTAAGTGTTTAATATTCATTTCATTTCTCATGTCTTTAATCCTCTTCAGTCAGTTCTATTAAAAAAGGATTAAATTTTACTAAACACAACAACAAATATTTAAATTTTTTCATTTTTATTTAAAGTATAAGCTTCCTTGAATAGCTTAGAGTTTAAGAAATGAAAATGTGGACGGAATAGTGGAAAATTAACTAAATTATGACATTGAAATCATATTTATAATATGGCCAACCTCAGTCACATATACAAGTGACACTGGAAAGAAAATAAAAGCTCAGATGGTTTATTAAAGTAATGAAGTAGGGAATATACATACATATTTTCCATATAAATGCTTTAGCTTGGGTTATTTTTCAGTATTTTCTGCAAGTTGAAGGGGTGGGACACACAACACAAAAAAGAACACATTATCACTTCCTTCTATCCAGGGTCTGAGCTGGTACCAGCACCTCCGTTCTTTATTTGTTTACTCCACAAAATAAGATCCCTGGCTGTGTGAGTGAGAAATATTTATTTAACTTTGCAGGGTTTGTTTCTTAATCTTTAAAATTGGTATGCTATCTATCTCAAGTAACTGTGTTGGTTAAATACATTAAGATATTATTCGACAGTTCAATGCCTCCTCCATAAAGTAAGGCTTCCTCCCCACCCCAATTTAATCTTTTGAAATTATTTGTCTAATAGATTCTGAAAAAAAAATGATGATATTGGATGCTCTGAGACATTGATATCTATGTAGAGATACTCTTGGGCACCCCTGATATCTTTAAATGCCACCAATTGAACTTGAACCTGAAGCAAAGTGACCAGTTATGATTAGGGTTTAGATCTAGACCACTGGAGGTGATGTTTGAAGCTTCTTCTCATTCGGTTGCATTAAGCTCTACATTGAAAAATTTCAAATATATATATTAGATTTGTCATAAGCCAAATTTCTTTTTGGTGTTCATTTTTACCGTTGGTCACTCTCCCCAGCCACAGAGGTAAGCAGTAAATTTTCTACAAACAGTTAACTTCAGAAAGTCACATGGAGACCAACAATCCCACTCAACATGCTTGGTTTCTAAGAAACAGGAAAAGAAAACACTTTCAGTTTTTCATTTTTATGTTCCTTAATTGTCAGAAGTACTTAAAACTGAACGAGAGTGAAAAATAAACTGTGGTACTTTCCCATGTGAATCCACGTGTCAGCTACTCCCTGGCTGAGGTTTTGGCTATCACCCTTCAGGGCCTATTGCTTTTTTCTGGGTCTGTTTCCACAGCTTTACAGATTTCATAGTGATTCACAGAAAATTTCCCTGATGCTTCTTTTGAAGACTGCCTAAAATTGACATCTTTTTTTCCTTTCAAATACTCCTTTTATTTTCATGGGCCATTATGCTTACTTATTTAGAAATAATATGTCCTAAGTGTATTTACTATTGGATAAAAAGATACCTCCATGCATCGCTAATATAAACACTTCACAATTGGTTAATTACAGAGGAACACCTGGAGGTCCTGCTGCTTCTAATTGTCACTGTCCCATGGTAGCTAATAGTCATATACAAAAATAGGAAGCAGCCAGCCCTTTGAATGAGACTAGCCATGGAGTCCTAAAGTAAAGGTATTCATTAGCCGTCTGTCCATGGTGGGCTATGACCAACTCCTTTCTACTATGAATAAAGCTCATGTTGGTACCTTAATGTATTATTCTTAAAAATTCGTTATTACAAAAGATATGGAAATATGAGCTGGGTGGATTTCATTTCAGAAGTGTCTAATTATATCCAAAATTATTTTAAGTACTATTATCAGTTTGAAAATTCAAGAGAAATAAAACTTTAAATAGTAAAAGAAATAAAGAAAATTAACTTTTTAGGTAGGAGGATTTTTATTTTCTATTTTTCCCATTGAAAAGACAGCTGTGACATTAAGGACTTAAAAATGTACTTGTTAAAATCCAAACTAGAAAATAAAATTGTTGGTCAAATAAAGGATTTCAAAATGATGTCAAAGCATAATCTACCCACCACAAAAAAGTCAAATTAGCTCATGTGATAATTCTTTGCGCTATAAGACAATACTAATTTTAAAATCCCACACCACATAGTGAGCTCCTTGGTATACAGACCTATATGTCCTTCAAGATCAGAGAAAGTCTCCAGTCTATTATCTGTTATGATAAATAGCTATTTCTTGAGTGGGAAGTATTTGTTTTAATTTTATTAAAAATGAAAATCACAACTTACATAGTAATGAATGACATGTAAAAAAATAGATATTTATTATAGAGGTAATTTTTTTTTTAAGGTTCACATTAGTTTAAAATAAATTCCAAGACATTGAATATCCCCAAGCTATTAAATGTTAGGTGCAAGATTTTGGTCAATAAAAGCTAGAAACTGCCATTTTTCTTTAATCTTAGACACAGTTGTAAATAAGACACAATTATTTTATCTACCCCTAAGAAATTTTAAAATATGCTTCCAATTTAACTTTATACAATGTTTTCATATTACTTAAATTTTTTTCTTTCATATTTAATGAAGATTATTTTACATTTAAGAGTCTTTTAAAATCACATTTTTAATGAATATATACAAAATATATAAATGTTAAATATATCGGCCTGCATGATAGTAATAAAAATATATCCCAATTTCAAAGATTTTTAAATGTGGGAAAAAAATGGATCTTAGAACAATAAAGAGTATATGACATTTTATTTATTGTGAGACCTGGAATAGTTCAGAGAAGAGAACAATTAACTATATAGTAAAAAATATACCCGAAATAACTTTTAAATACAGAAAATATTTCATATATAAACAGCTGTTACCCCAAATAATCCACAATTAACAAGAACATGCATTTGTTCTGAGTCATCTAGGTGTATGTTTATCTAGGTGCATGAGTCTAAAACTTGATCTACTGCATTCCTGTGAGATGTACTCACAATACATAAATGATATTTAAATAAAAATCATTTTACCTTATTAGAACATGGATTTTACTTCAGAACTTTTCAATTTCATTTGCTGAAAACATCTCATAAAGAATATTTTCTAAAAGTGGTTGGGAGAGTTTATACTAGTGTACAGGTTATCTCTATGAACTTGGATAAAAATTATTTAATAGAGAAGTTAAACAAAAACATCATTAATCATTAGAGAAATGCAAATCAAAACTACAATGAGATGTCATCTCACACCGGTCACAATGGCCATCATCAAAAAATCTATAAACAATAAATACTGGACAGGGTGTAGAGAAAAGGGAACACTCTTGCACTGTTGGTGGGAATGTAAATTGATACAGCCACTATGGAGAACAGTATGGAGTTTCCTTTAAAAACTAAAAATAGAACTACCATATGACCCAGCAATCCCACTACTGGGCATATACCCTGAGAAAACCATAATTCAAAAAGAGTCATGTACCACAATGTTCACTGCAGCTCTATTTACAATAGCCAGGACATGGAAGCAACCTAAGTGTCCATTGACAGATGAATGGATAAAGAAGAAGTGGCACATATACACAATGGAATATTACTCAGCCATAAAAAGAAATGAAACTGAGTTATTTGTAGTGAGGTGGATGGACCTGGAGTCATACAGAGTGAAGTAAGTCGGAAGGAGAAAAACAAATACCGTATGCTAACACGTATATATGGAATCTAGGGGAAAAAAATGTCATGAAGAGCCTAGAGGTAGGATGGGAATAAAGACACAGACCTACTAGAGCATGGACCTGAGGATATGGGGAGGGGGAAGGGTAAGCTATGATGAAGTGAGAGAGTGGTATGGACATATATACACTACCAAACGTAGGGTGAATAGCTAGTAGGAAGCAGCCGCATGGCACAGGGAGATCAGCTAGGTGGTTTGTGACCACCTAGAGGGGTGGGATAGGGAGGGAGACACAAGAGGGAAGAGATATGGGAACATATGTATATATATAACTGATTCACTTTGTTGTAAAACAGAAACTAACACACCACTGTAAAGCAATTACACTCCAATAAAGATGTTAAAAAAGAAAAATTCAACCAGAAAAAAAAAAAACGCAAAAGAAAGCTAAAGAGCTATAAGTAATTTATAAGCCTTATGTTTTTCATAATTCCCTTATCTCCCTCTGTATTAGTTTACTCCTCTTTACTCAATAAATTTTTTGTCTTCTATTTCTCAAGGCTGAAAAAGAAATGTATATATATTTATATGTTTACATACATATACACATATATGTATGTAAACATATAAATATATATAATATAAATATATGTATATACATAAAGAAAAACTGTGGCCGGTTAGGTTGCTTGGCAACCGACACCATGCTTTTGTGTGGATTTGAGACTCTTGCTTCTACAGGCTGTTAAAATTACATGTTTCTTGACAGTGAGGTATAATGTTTGTTCTTTTCCTTTATGGCTTTTATGCATATGAAACAAATTCTCTCCTTAATTCCAAATTTTAGTTCTCTGAGAGTTGGTTATCATTCACTTTCTTGGAAGGAAAAGCCGTGTCTAATTCTGGAGCCTCTGCAAAAGCTTCACCCATTATGCCCTCATAAATTATAGAATGTAATCATGAGAGATGGGGATCCTGAGTATAGAGTGTGTGTAGCACAGAAACAGACTTGTTGGTTTAAAAACACTTTGAAATTGTCCAAAAGTTATCATCAAATGGAAGCCTGAAGGGAGCAGGGATAAAAAGGGGTGTCTGCGATTGGAAATTCCCATGTGGAGATGTGAGATGAGGTGAATGAAACAGGCTGATGAAATAAAGATCCGAATGGAAAGGAGAAACTGGGAAACAAAATGGATAAACAGGAAAATGGTGAGGAGGGCAAGACCTCCACAAAAGATCAGAGAAGAAGAGAAAATACATAAACATGATCTGGGAAAACCTGAAAGGAAACAGACACTACAGGAGAATGAGGGAGGCTTTCTTTCCCTCACCTCTTTCACGTGAGGGGTGGCAGCTAATGTTATTTCTCAAGGACAGTGATAAAAAAAAGAAACTGCAGAGGGGAACTGCATCCTGCAGAGAGCAGAAGACTTTTACTCACAGCCCTCTGTGTGTAAGCACTACATTTAATAGAAAAAAATTAGCATCGCCAGTCCTCACGGCGTGAGACAAAGAGCAAAACATGAAGGCCATACACAGAAAACAAGTGAAAGTATACAAAATACTCACAAGGTGTCTAGATCTACAATGGCCTCTAGAAAACCCTATGCTTATGAGAAGGCATAGTAGCATTTAACAGTGCTATCACTCAGGTTAGTCTTTGCCAGACCCCGAAAAGGAAATGATCATTTATTAGCCATGTGATCAACAGCATAAAGGAACTCTAGCAAAGTCCTATATATATTTCTAGAGGAAGCACTTAGTTTTCTGCTGTACTCCAAAGAAAACGGTGTTATCCAGTATCTTTCCTGAAGCCCTGATTCAAATTAACTCATGGAAGCAAGCATAGATCAGCATCAGATCAGTCCAGGCTCAGCAGAGGGAACTGGACAGGAGTGGACATGTAACAATGACTAAAACATTGATGAATGGATATTTGATGGCATCGTGAGGTTTGCTTTTTAGTGCGAAAATATAAAAATGATGTAAGTCAGGATCGTTTCTCTTTTTTCCCACATTTTGTCTTCCTCCCTCCCTAGTTTCTTTCTTTTTTTTCTTTCACACCTTCTTTGTTTCTACTCAGCATCTTAGTTCCCAAGAAGATAATCACTGGTAGCTAATAATCAAAATTTTCTTTCTTATTATGTGATGGCTTCTAGAGTGTTCCTTTTCTTAAAATAAGTTTGTAAAATGAAACTCTATTATTGAGACCTTTTGTCACTTCACTGATGTTTTAGGTCTCTAGTAAATCTCTTGGTGGAAGTAGATTGCATCAAAGACATCGTGTGTGTGTGTGTGTGTGTGTGTGTGTGTGTGAGATGTTGTTACTTGCAAACATTTAAAAATACAAATAATTTCTGTGAGAAGTGATTGATTGGTTTCAAAGTATGGACATAAGATGAATTTCATATTAACAACACTTTGTCGAGGAAATGTAGTGGTTGAGCATTGAAACCTATAAATTATGATCATAATCTAAATGTCTGAATCTAATGTGCCTCAGTTTCAAGAGAAAATTTCATCAGAGATGATGGAATAATCAGGCTCACTTTTACGCATGTGTGTAAAGTTGGGTGTCAATTCCTAGAAAACACTGTATGAGTATAGATTTTTGAGGGACAAACCTAGCAGGGGACAACTAATATTTGTTTCCACTATTGTCAAATTATTTGTTAACCTTTCCTTGTCTCTTGAAGAAGTTTCACATTATTAGAAAACTAGAGGCTGTTGACTAAACTAATGCTTCGGGCAGGAAGCTAGAAAAAGGAAGGTAGACTGCTTTATTTTAATCCAAAACTTGGGTGTGAAGTCTTAATTTAACCACTTTTGCAAAAACCTTTAGACTATTTCTCAAATTTTGAATAATTTGGGGGTATTTTGGCACTGCCGTAAAAAGCAAACACCTCTACAGAAAACACAGATTAGATGAATTGTTTCATCTAAATGGAGAGAGAGTTTAATAATGCTGTGTTCCCACAAATATATATGCTCTCGTTACAGAAAGTAGCTACTGCCTGTAAGATTTATCACATTTTTTGCAGTTCTGTGAAAACCACAATTAGTTTTCATTAGGGTCAGAAAAGTTCCTAGAATACCATGTGAAAGTACTGCATACACACACAAAAGCACGTACAACCTCACATACACTCCCTGCTTTAATTTATTTACAGTTGTTAGCATGCTATTAACCCCACTAATTGAAATGAACTCACAGAAACAGAATTTGAAGGAAAATTGTAGAAAAGGAATAAAGGTAGAAACTGCTATTCAAAAGATTACATTTCTCTGGATACATCACTGTTATAATTCTAGAAAGTCTGGAAAAACCAAGTGAAATTTTCAGGTTGATAAAAATTTAGAGTTTTTTGTTGGGGTTTAGATAAGTTAATATGAATTTTCTAAAGATCTCATTTCCTACCAGAACCTCCAAGAGAAGGGTCAATATAATTATCTTAATTTCTATCTTTGGACAGTTGGTTAAAGCCGTCAAAATACTTTACTTTTTCTTCTGTGCTATCCAAGAAATTAATACAGGTTGTCAATACACTTGGACCAAAAAGTAAAGCGTTGTCAAAAAAACTCCCATGTTGTCAAATTTGTTGGGAAACTCTTGGGCAAGGGGTGCAAAAGGACAAGCATTTAACTTACTGAGTTTAAAGAACTTACTGTCGGTGAATAAGTGGGAAACTGACAGTCTCGGGAAAGTGATGGTGGCCCCTAATGGGCGGCTAGTCTACATTAACCCAGTCAGTTAATCTCTCTTCATTTTCATGGAAGGCATATGTTATGTTACTAAGGAAATGCCCCTTATGTTTGCCTGTGTTCATATTCGGCTTTCACCTACCATTCTTACCTCTATGTAGCATGTTTGCTTTTATAGGTATCTGCATTCAGGAGATACTGTTGGTTTTCTTTGAACTAGCGTGAATGGCAAAATTTAGTTAGCATTAAGCATTTGAACCTCACCCTTTTCAGAGCATTTTAATTCCCTGAGATCAGTTCACATTCTGTTTGTATCAAGTGCAAATCATTGTAGTACCTGGTGTGATTGTATACATAGAATGGGAACTCAAGGAAAGGTTGGATTTGTTCTTTAGCTCCTGTAATAGTGTACATGGTAGCTCAATGAAGGAAGGAGGGGAGAGGCAAATACTACTATGATGTAACTAACAGTTTCAATGACAGATTAAGACTTTTTGGTTTAGTAATCCCATGAAGGTCATTCACCACCAAGTATGGTAGAGCCAAGACTGAAACTCAAGACTTTAATCTCAATGTTGTTTACATGTCATTATCCAATTTAATAGTTTCCTAGGGCTGCATTAGGTTCCTAGGGCTGCCATCACAAAGTAACACACACTCGATGACTTAAAAACAACAGAAACTTGTTCTCTCACAGTTCTGATTAACTTGATTGCAGTGTATCTGCAATCTGGCATCTACCAGATTAAATTCCTACCTATGAAGAAACGACCCAAGACATGTAGGTAACGGGATTTCTAATAGAAGTTTAGGTAGTATACTATTACTCACAGACCTAGCTTGATTCCTACTTTTTGTTTGTTTGTTTTTCTGGGGGGGGGGATTTTTTGGTAATATATTCGCCTAATGTTAGTGTAAGCATCTTATTTCAAAATTAGCAGGGAGACAAGATTAAATGTTCATTTGTTATTCTGGTTAGGAATATACTTTGTCTTCTCTTGGAATGCAGCAGAGTACCAAGCATCCTGTCTGGTTCCAGTCTTTTTAATTTTTTTTTTAGTGATTTCTTTCCTAAGAGTTACTACCCATCATGCAGTCATGTACTTAAATATAAGTCATGTACTTAAATATTTGGAAATAAAATGGGTAATGTTCTGTTAATTTGGACTTACCATAAAAACTTTATCACTACAGTATTTAATACCTGTGTTAGCAAAGAATCCAATTTACATCCACATGTTTTTATCGTTTTTCACACAGTACAATAAAATCCAACCTATTCATTACAAAAAAGGAGGGAACAGATGTTTACTCTGATAATAGCATATTAATATATGGACATATGAATGTATGAATTCTGACAGAGCTTTTCAAAATTACTTAAAATATTTATTTTATTCCTCAAACAGATATTTAATGAAAGTTACTATGTGCCAGACACCATTCTGGATGCTTTTGATAGAACAGTGAACAAAACAAACAAGAATTCTCACCCTAGGGACTTATATTCTAGTGAAGAAAGGATGACAGTTTATATTAATCTACAAATATATATTTACATACACATATATAATTAGAGCAAAATAAATTTAAACTAAAAGAAAAATATTTCATATTAATTACCTGCTAAATAACAAAGAATATTCAGAAAATTTGATCAGGAAATTTCCTTCAGTGTTTGAAAACTTTGAGTATAACTGGGATTTTTTTATAGTTCTCAGTTATATATTAAGCCAATATTAAATAAATATTTAACAATAAATAAAATTACTCCTATCAACCCAATGATTTATATTTATCTGTGCCTTAGTCTAATATTTCTATATATCTATATATGGATATCTATATTTCTACACATATGTCTTTTTCATAGTTGCAATTATAGTGGCTGTAAAATTGTGGTTTTTAATTATTTTATTAAAATTATTTAATAAACTGTTGCCTCATTTTTTTATATTCTCGATTGCTCAATCAACCATATAACTATGACTTACTGTGCCCATTTTTTTCATATTTAAGTTTTTAAAATACATTTCTGTCATTATAAAATTCAGTGTTAAAAAAGCCTTTTACATAAATTATTTTAATTTCTTCTTTTGAATTTTTCCCTATGACAAGGTGACAGATTTTTTAGAATAAGGGTTGGAATAATTTATGGTTCTTACAGCGTATTGATATATTGCCATTCAAAAATGTTACTTCATAATAGCCAATATTATGATTTTCATCTATCACAGAACCTGTCAATCAATCAGCAGGTTTCCATCTGTGTGACACTTTAGATGACCACTTGCTTCATTAGAGGAATTGACACATTGACATTGTAAATTGTTGACTTGAGCTTGGATAGATGATAGCTTGTGTTTTGTCTTTCATTACACATGGTCTTACAGTTTTATCCTTTAAAAAATATTTGTTGTGGGGCTTCCTTGGTGAAGCAGTGGTTGAGAGTCCGCCTGCCGATGCAGGGGACACAGGTTCCTGCCCCGGTCCGGGAAGATCCCACATGCCGCGGAGCGGCTGGGCCCGTGAGCCCTGGCCGCTGAGCCTGCGCGTCCGGAGCCTGTGCTCCGCAACGGAAGAGGCCACAACAGTGAGAGGCCCGCGTACCGCAAAAAAAAAAAAAAAAAAAAAAAAAATTGTTATGATAATAGTGTCTAATAATAACGGTGGGAAAGAATTCCTTCATAGGTAGCCAAACATTATGCTGTAGTTTTGCCCATTTTTATTGTAATAAACAGAAACAGAGGTCGTTAAAATTAAGGGGGCAGGGTGATGATTAGGGCTACAGTGGGCCATATTTAAGCTGCAGAATTAGGTGGGGAATAATGATGCCTGTTTCTTCCCATTTCTTTCCCAATTTGATTTTAGTTTTGCTTAGGATCGTCCATTAACAAATCATCCAGAGTAATCCATAAATGCATAATGTCAAGTGCAACAGAGGGTTGGGAAGGAAGGACAGAAAAGACTTCCATCCTTCACACATTGAGAAATAAAGCATGTTTCATAAGATATCAATGCCTTTTGTGAGGCAAATCTGGCCATAATTATGTAAACACTATATTTTAGTGTTTTATAAGTTGAAAAAGGAACTGAGAGTATAAACATTATTTTGCATTCAAAAATAAGTTGATAAAAAAAGTTAAAATACAGCAAATGAAATCTAGAATTCCATCTATTTAGAAAGGCTAAATTTGTATTTGGAATAATATTGTGCAATGTACTTGATTCAAATTGTAAGTAAAATGGTATCTACTGAATTTGCAGGTGGGACACACATAGAAATAAGATGAATTTTTTTTTTTTATTTTTAAGCAATGAATTTCTAAGAAAATGCAAAACATTTACTGGTAGGCATTACTAAATGTTCCGTTCACGCGACAAGATTGAGTCATCTTTTGGACCCATATATTAACTAGGAATCCGAAAATATAGACACCTTTTTATGAAGACAAAAACCAATTTACCTTTAAAATCATTACTTTTTGCTATTCTTTTTCTCCTTTATCAATGCAATTATTTACAACTGCAAAGGCTTGAGATCTCTGCGTTTTTATTTTTCTTCCCATGACAATGATTTGTGGTATTAGCGCAAATCATCGATTCTGTACTGCTCAACTATCCAGTGTATGGCAAAAAAAGGGGCTGAGGATGTGGTTTTAAAATGCCCTTTACTTCAAAATTCACATTATAGGAATGACACCTCTGGTATTATAACTGTGTAGCTTGCACTGTGTTGCATAAAATGTTCTCCCAAGTGGACAAGGTCATTTGCTTTTGAGACTAATTCTCATTCTTTGTGTTCAACTTGGGTTGAAGATATTAAAGCATATCTTTGTGGTCTGGGTCTTGCAACTCTGTTAGGTAATAGAATATTTTATGTTTGAAACAAAAACTTATCTTACTTATTTTCTGATGAAGTAAATACGCCTGATATTCAGCAGTGTATGCTTCATCATTTAAGCACGGTGATGCTAATGATGTTAACATCAGAAGTAACGGAACTTGCTACAAGATAATTTTACACTGCTGTATAATCTACAACATTTTCCAGCAACAGTTATATAATTTAAAAACTCTTCAGACTTAAACTTTATATCTGGAAGAAGTAGGAAATGAAATATAAGGCAACAAATCTATTAATTCAGTCAATGTAGAGATCGTTAACCTATATATACAGGACTGACAAGATAACTCTATATTATTGAATTAAATACATAGAATCACATACACAAAGTATAACAATAGGATATGGCTAGGTTATGTGTTCCTCTTTCTCCATATTCAAAATAATACAAAATTCAGGACCAGGTTGCAGGCTTAATATTTTTCTGTGCGACACCTTTCAATAGAATTTGATTTTTCTGTTCACAGTTTGTTTAAGAAAATAATGTTATATGAAAGAAAAGAGAAAAATTAAGAAGTAAGAATTAAAATATAAGGCTAATTAATTTAGTTGCTATCCCTCCTATAGTTGAAGGAAATTTAAAATGATAAATGTACGAACTTTTGTAATTAGACTTGGAAATAACTCATGTGTCAAGAAAATGGTTCTAAAACAAACTGTTCTTAATGACTAGATGAGCTAATATTTACTTAGTACTTATTTTCTACCTTCCCTTGTTCTAAACATTTTGTGTGCATTCTGTTAAAAATTTTTTTTATTGACATATAGTTGATTTACAATATTGTGTTTCAGGTGTACAAAAGTGGTTCAATTATATATATATATATATATATATATATATTTCAGATTATTTTCCATCATAGGTTATTACAAGATACTGAAAATATTTCCCTGTGCTATACAGTAAATCTTTGTTGCTTATCTATTTTATGTATAATAGTTTATATCTGTTAATCCCATGCTCCTAATTTATCCCTCCCTTCCTTCCCTTTCCCCTTTGGTAATCATGTTTGTTTTGTGTACATTCTGTTTAAATCCTCACGATACATTCAAAAAAAACAAAACAAAACAAAAAATCATAAGATTTTGTAGGTGCAGTTTTCTCTTCCTGAAAGGATTTCCCCCTCCCCCCTTTGCCTGGCAAGCTCCAATCTATTTTTTTCAGGCCTTCTTCATCTTCATCTTCTTTTTAAAGATTAAGTTAGTTTTCCTACTGTAAGTCCCCAAAGTAAACACAAATTTATTGCAGGTATTTGTTTAATACAATTCCTTCCCTGATAGCTATGTGAATGTACAGGCCATGTGTCTTGTGCTCATGTGATATCTTTAGCACTTGCCACCGTGGTTTGAACTGTTTTGAACACTTGCTGTGGATTTATACTGCCTGAGTTTAAATCCTGGCTCAGCCACTAAGCAGTCCTGTGACCTTGGCCAAGTGGCTTAGCCAGTCTGTAACTTAGTTTCCTCATCTTTAAATTGAGGTTAAAAATAGCACCTACTTCACAGAGTGGTTGTGAGGATTAAATTATTTAATACTTGCAAAGTGCTTACAATAGTACCTGTCTGGCACACTATAAAACTATAGCAAATGGTAACTATTAGCCATTATAATTCTATGACATATATTCATTAACTGAATGCTGAATTTATATGTAATAAGCACTTTGTATGCAGAAAACATGGCCTTATTGACATAAATTAAAATCCTTTAATAAACTATTGAACAAAACCAAATCATCCCTTTGATAAATGCTTTACAGTTGAAATTATCTAACAAGTTAACTCACTAATTAGGGAGATGGTCTGAAAACTCTGTTATCTTCAAGACTTCACCACCAAATTGTAGCATCCAAAATTTGATATATTTATTCAGATTTTATCAGGGTTATAAGAACTTTTGTAATACTTTAATTTGCTTTTCAAATAAAAAATGTTCTGTTCATGCTTACTGGTGTAGAATTTTGGAGTCTCATTCATTTATTTCTCTCTGTGTTGGAGAGAACCCTACATTTTGGGGGGAAAATATTGACTACACGCATGCTTATTTTGTTTATCCACCTGCTTTTAATCAAGGTCTGGAATCCAGATTGGTCTTCTCAATGTACATAATGTATCTTTGCGTCTGCTTCCCACTCAGTTGGTTTTCAAATCATTTGGAATTTTTCTAGAATTTCTCAGTGAGTGTAATCTCAAACACTCTAATGCCTAATCATTCAGAAAAATGCAAGTATAAGAACTAACAATTATGGAATATACCAGAAAGATGCACAGTTAAAAATCTATTTTTGTAGATAATCTGATTTTATTCTTGGATTAAATTAATTCATTGGGAATTTTCATACTGGGTTCATATCATTTTTTTTCTGCCTGAACATTTAGCATTGTAGAATTAATATCCATTGAAATGCGCATAGCAACTTTATAATACACATTCCTGTGTCTATTATAGAAATGTTTCAGCAGACTGTAGCCCATCAAATAGAGTATGAACATAGGGAAGAAATATCTCTCTGGTCTCCTTGTTAAGATTGCCAATGATCCTTTTGAATAATTGATTATTTGCTTTATGAACACTGTGGATCATGTAAATAATTCACGTATCCCTTTTGGGTTGGCTGCTATGAATCTCAAAAGCAAATTCATAGCCCACCTTTTGCTGTTTTCACAAAATTTCGTGGCATGTCTTTTATATATGTTCTTCACCCTATTCCACCACACTTTTTCTACTCCTATTGTCTCTTCATGGATGCTCTCAATTTCCAATTACAAATATTTTAGTTTTGAGTAAAATTTTTTCCATTACCTAAAATAAATCTGGTAGAAACAAATACAATTTAGGATTATGGCTAAAAATGTGGTCAAGGACGGATTTAGAGCATTTCAGATTATGGACAAAGTGATTGCATTATTTAAACTTCCTATTCAGTGTTGTGAAGTTATTTGTTAAACATCTTGAATATAATCATGGCATTATTTAACTATCGTCACATGGATAGTTTGATTCCTGAAACTACTTGCTGATAAAATCCAAATTCATTTACCAAATATACAATCTCTATATGCTCAAATGAGCTGTTTTGTATACTCAATTTCTGTTGCTGCGTTTCAATAAATCAGGAAGAATTGGACACACAGCTCCTTTAGCTCTCTAAAAAGAAGTCAATCATTCTCCTTGATGTAGGTCCACTGATTTAAAATAAGCTCCTAATCGCTCCCCATAAGTGCTTATTAACCTGTTCAAATTGTTTCCTAAAATAAGCTGAATTGTTACTTGCCTAGCCTGTTTTCTAATTAAAATTATTTTAAACTCTTGGCATTTTAATTCTATTTTTAGAATGACATTTCAAAAAGTGTATGTAATATAGCAAAACAAACCAAAACTATTTTTTTAACATCTTTATTGGAGTATAATTGCTTTACAATGGTGTGTTAGTTTCTGCTTTATAACAAAGTGAATCAGTTATACATATACATATGTTCCCATATCTCTTCCTTTGTGCGTCTCCCTCCCTTTCACCCTCCCTATTCCACCCCTCTAGGTGGTCACAAAGCACCAAGCTGATCTCCCTGTGCTATGCAGCCGCTTCCCACTAGCTATCTATCTTATGTTTGATAGTGTGTATATGTCCATGCCACTCTCTCACTTTGTCCCAGCTTACCCTTCCTCCTCCCCGTATCCTTAAGTCCATTCTCTAGTAGGTCTGCGTCTTTATTCCCATCTTGCCCATAGGTTCTCCATGACCCCTTTTTTTTTAGATTCCATAAATATGTGTTAGCATACGGTATTTGTTTTTCTCTTTCTGATTTACTTCACTCTGTATGACAGACTCTAGGTCCATCCACCTTAACTACTTTTAAACACTATCACTGTTTTCACCAAAAGCAATGAGACCAATAAAGGAATACAAAATACTTCTGTTAGTTTCTATGAAGTCTCCCTTGCTCTACCTAGATGAAAGTTATCTTTCTTTTTTTAAAATTCCTTAGTACTTCCTTTTAGTATCTTTAGTTTTTAGCTCAACTGTTAAGTTTTTAGCCATGATAAAAATGATGACTGTATTTCATATTATCTTTTATTCTCCACATATTCTTACACAACAAATGAATGAATACAACAATGAATGAACAAATGTGTCTTTCTTTCTAAACACCATGCTAACTGACAACAATATTCTATCTTTTTAAAATTATTTCAATTTGAGTTTAGCTATAATTCTATAAGTTTACATTTAAGATCATTTAGAATCTTAAAAGCTGTATTTTCTCCTTCTTGACACATACTATGAAAATTCCTAGGTAATTTATTTTGCCTCTTATTTTATGCTTTCTTTCTTGTAAGTTTTAATCTGCAGTCATAAATCAAAATAAATGATAGAAAACAGGTAAGATAATTTTAGTTTAAAATGTGTTTTCCATTTATAATAATGATGTTTATATTTATAAAACTTTCTATATTATCAGTAACATGTACACCCATAATATGTAATGTTTATTCATTCAAAATGTTTATTGAGCACTAATTGTGTGTGTGTTTTTTAAAATTTATTTATTTTTGGCTGCACTGGGTCTTCGTTTCTGCACGCGGGCCCTCTCCAGCTGCGGCGAGCAGGGGCCACTCCTCGCCACAGTGCACAGGCCTCTCATTGCGGTGGCCTCTCCTACTGCGGAGCATGGGGTCCAGAGTGCAGGTTCAGTAGTTATGGCGCACGGGCTTAGTTGCTCCGCAGCATGTGGGATCCTCCCAGACCAGGGCTCGAACCCGCGTCCCCTGCGATGGCAAGTGGGCTCCCAACGACTGTGCCACCAGGGAAGTCCACCAATTGTGTTTTATACAGTGTTTTACATAATGTGGATACAAAAGTCAATACGATATGATTTCCTGTTCTCTCAGAGTGCATAGTCTACCAGGGGAAATAGTACAATTATTTTAAATAAATAATCCTAATGTAATATGATAGGGAAGAAAAATTAGGTACAAATTCTTATGTAAGTATAAATGAACTGTAAATAAATTATTCTTGTCTTCCACCTAGAATAATTTAATATAAAATGCATAATATCTGGAGGATCATAAAAATGTTTATTACCCAATAGAGCCATGACTGAGAGACAGAAACGAGTACTGCAAGGTAAAATAAAGAATATTTCAGTTCACTATTAAGAGTGGCTTACAAGTTGGGACAAAGTGAGAGAGTGGCATGGACATATATACACTACCAAATGTAAAATAGATAGCTAGTGGGAAGCAGCTGCATAGCACAGGGAGATCAGCTCGGTGCTTTGTGTCTACCTAGAGGTGTGGGATAGGGAGGGTGGGAGGGAGACGCAAGAGGGAGGGAATATGGGGATATATGTATACATATAACTGATTCACTTTGTTATAAAGCTGAAACTAACACACCATTGTAAAGCAATTATACTCCAATAAAGATGGTAAAAAAAAAAAAAAAAGAGTGGCTTACAGAGAGGCTCCACATCATATGTCATCAGGGAAATGCAAATTAAAAAACAGTGAGATACTACTACATACCTATTAGAATGTTCAAAACCCAGAACCCTGAGAACACCAAATGCTGGCAAGGATGTGGAACAAGAGGAACTCTCACTCATTGCTGGTGGGAATGCAAAATGGTGTGGACACTTCGGGAGAAATTTTGCTGGTTTCTTACAAAACTAAATTTACTCTGGTTATACAGTCCAGCAATCATGCATCTTGGTATTTGCCCAAAGGAATAGAAACTTATTTCCATACAAAAACCTGCACACAGATGTTTATAGCAACTTTATTTATTGCCAAAACTTGAAAGCAACACCAATGCCCTTCAGTAGGTGATTGGATTAATAAACTACTACATCTTTCTCCAATTACATATTGGAGAAAGAAGGAGTTGTCAAGCCATGAAAAGAAATGGAGGAATATTAAATGCATATTACTAAGTAAGAGAAGCCAATCTAAAATGCCTACATACTGGGCTTCCCTGGTGGCGCAGTGGTTGAGAGTCCGCCTGCCGATGCAGGGGACGCGGGTTCGTGCCCCGGTCCGGGGAGATCCCACATGCCGCAGAGCGGCTAGGCCCGTGAGCCATGGCCACTGATCCTGCGCGTCCGGAGCCTGCGCTCCGCAACGGGAGAGGCCACAACAGTGAGAGGCCCACACACCGCAAAATAAATAAATAAATAAATAAATAATAAAATAAAAATAAAAAGCCTACATACTGTATGATTCCAACTCTATTACATTCTGTGAAAGGTAACATTATGGAGACAGTAAAAAAGATCAGTGGTTGCCAGGGGTTAGGGAGGAGAGAGAGATGAATAGGCAGACCTCAGAGGCTTTTAGGGCAATAATACTACTCTTTATGAAACTATAATGGTGGATACACGTCATTATACATTTGTCCAAACCAATAGAACCTGCAACGCTAAAGGTGAACCCAATGTAAACTATGGACTTTGTGTGATAACGAGAGATCAATGTAGGTTTATCAATTGTAACAAATGTACCACTCTGATGGGAGATGTTGAAAATGGGGAAGCTATGCATGTGCAGGCACAGGGAGTTTATGGGAACTCCGTACTTTCTGTTCAATTTTACTGTGAACTTAAAAATTCTCTTAAAATAGTATATATTTTTTTAAAAGTGGCCTATCATTATTTTTTTTATCAAAAAGGAGGTTTACTATTTTTTTACAAAAACGGGGCAAAGGCTGTCTATACGACTTCTCAGTAGATGTAGAAAACTAAAGGAGAGAACAAGAGTCTCAAAAACCCATTGCCCAAATTCATTAACATGAGGTCCTCAGCAGTGGGGAATTTTCAGGCAAATATTTCCTCTCTGTTAAAATTGAGAATAACAATAGATTACTAGTAAACTTTGCATCCTCGTGTTTATGGACAAAACACATTTTACAGTATAACTTAGGCAAATGTCTTGAATCAAATAACATGCTTCGATCTAGTATCATGTCTGAGAATGAATATGAGGTTGCCAGTCGGCAGTAATGACTCTCTACTATTTAATTCACTTTATAAATCTCCACTATGGAGCCTTGGAGTTTGCAACCTAATTACATATTGGAAGTCACAGCCAAATTTCCTGCGTCAAACTTTGATCTGTCTCTGTTCAGCTCCTTGCATTTCTGAGGTCAAACTCCTGAAGAGATGAGTGCATTGAACTAAGTAGGTTGATTAGGCCTAAATAATTTAATCTTAATTTCCTGCTGTCATAGGGAGTTAGCTATTAAAGCAAATGGGTGAGTTTGGTTTTCAGTTGACTTCTGTGGAAATACATACCTGTAGATGAGATTCCTCATCTAGAGACCCAACTGGGAACTCAAAGTTTACATGCGCTTGCTTTCATCTTTTAGTCACCCTTGATTCCCAACTATGGAATATTAAATAGAGACACAAAGTGTGTGCAGGAAAGTTTATTTTAGACTTGAACGCCATATGGGGAGGAAGGAGAAAGAAAAAAATTCTTAGAAGGGTGCTGTAGCATTCTGTGGCACAGCTCACAGTGGTGTGAAAGGAGCACCGTGTGCCATATGCCGACTGTTAACCGTTAATTAATGTGTAACAAGAAAGAAAAGTCACCTCTGTCACTCAATAGTGTGGATCTGAAATTTGTGCAGTGCTCTTTTTGTTAAGTAACCGATTTACTTTTGGGAAATGAAAAAGAGGATTGATCATTATACTAAACCTAAATCTTTAAATTATCACAAGTCTTCATGGTGTATCTCACTCTTCAGGCTTATTTTCAGAAATAAAAGCATGAAAACTCAAGTTTTCACCAGAATGGCCCTCTCTGAATTAAATAAACCAGGGACTAGAATATAATACTTTTTTTTTTCTCCTTAGTTGAGCTTTCTCGGGATAGTTTTGTTTTGTTTTTTTTGTTTTCTTTCTTTCTCAGTGAGTGACTTTGGACCTAAAGTCTGGCTGTAAACTGTCTGAAATTCTCATCAACTGAGCCATCTGATCCAGCAGGCATCATACACGTTCGCCTCTGATAGACCTCGTTGAGTGTGCTCTGTTGAGTGTACCCATACCATACATCAGGTATGCGTGAAAGTGCATTTTCTTAGCTTGTTTTTATTGCTAATTTTCCTTGTGGGACAACGCTGTAAAATGCCTTAGAAATGTCATCAGGCAATACATAGCAATCAGACTGTAATTAAATTTATCTGACTTCTTTGGACTCTAGCTAATGGATAGCATTTACTTCTTTCCTTTAGTTCCAATGCAGTTCTACATTATATAATTTTATACACAGGTAAACCCTCAGGTAAGATCAGTCAAATTTAAAATGTCTGTTCCAATCTTAGTGGAGATTTAGCTCATTCCTCTTATTCCATTTGCAGGGCACATTTGGGCGTTTTAAATTTTGTTAAAAGCGAGAATCGTGATAGACACTCAGTCCTTCCTTTACTGTTTTCCAGTAACGAAGTAATTTTCCAGTGAGCAGAAGAATTTTAGAGCAAGAGAATACTTTCTGTGGTCTGTAATGGAAAGTCTTGAATTCATGCTGGTTATTTTGTTTCCACTTGCTGTCTTTAGCACAGATGATCTTAAATCTTGTCTTTAGACCTCTTCAAGGTCATTCATGTGGCCTCCTGTCTGAAATCTTCCTTTTTGTTTACCAAGTTGGGATATAACTTTTTTTTTTTTTGCAAAAGTAAAAACTATTGTTTTATTGACTGTGAGTTGAGGAAGTTTATATTTTCCTCTTTTTTGTTTTTTTTTTCTTCCCGAGGACAACAATTGATCAGAGAAGCAGAAAATGATGTTCTAGTTCTTTTTGTCTTGAATTGTCCAAATGGGCAATTTCTGTAATCTTGGACTTTTGGCTCCCTGTACTATTGATTGTTTTAAAATGACTGTTGGATAGGAGTTGCAACCTAGGTCAGGGCAGAACTCTTTCTTAACCTGAATTTAGCAATCTTGTTTTGAGTTTGACAGTGGAATGGAAAGACATCTCTGGCCTCCCTGAGAAAGTATGGCTTACAAATGGTTCATTTGTTCTAGCAAAGGGAGATAGTATTTTTATGAACTTATAACATAGCAAAGTTCAATGT
Organism: Phocoena phocoena; assembly: GCF_963924675.1. Taxonomy (NCBI): domain Eukaryota; kingdom Metazoa; phylum Chordata; class Mammalia; order Artiodactyla; family Phocoenidae; genus Phocoena; species Phocoena phocoena. Next base: position 64,724,000 of record NC_089230.1, on the reverse strand, counting down.
GTTGAATTGGAAAGGATTCTAGCAACACTATATGTTATAATGCTAAGCTGTATTACTGAAAAGAAACCAGCAGACCAAAATTGCTTATCATGTTTTATATTTATAAATTCTTTTATGTGACTGATTTACTGTGGCTTTTGCTATTTATGCTCATTCAGTTTCTAAATGTCTGGAACTTGGAATGGGGCTGACGAGTCACATTAAACATCCTCATATTCTGGGACAGCAAAGGATTAAATGACACACTTAATTGCACTCATTTCACCATGAAGCCTTATTTCCAAGGGCTCTGCCAGTTGTCAGGTGCAGTATATTACAGTCCCACATGGCATGTGACATCTTTGCTGCTTGCTGCATCTGGTTGGAGCCCTCTAGTAAACGCGGGTAGTTAAGCTGGTGAAAGGGTCTGGCTGTAGGACAATGACGCCCATGTTAATGATGGTGAAGCATTTGAAAAATAACCCTAGAGAATACTTCACATCTGATTAGACAGGACAACACTTTTTCGTATTAAAATGAAAGCAGTCATATTCCATAGTTGCATTAATTGATTTATTTTAAGAAATATGAGTATTGGTCATTTTTCAAAAGATTCTTCTGAAAGTAATTGTTAAACATAAAGGAATCTGTTAACTTCACAAAATGTCAATGTAAATGTTTCTGGGCAGACTTAGTAAGAGCTGGGTTAATGGTCTAGTGGACTTAAATCACTGGCACTTTACTAAAGATTTCTTAATTCACATTTCCTCCTTCCTCTCACTGATGAGAAAATGCTCAGCTATACGCAAATGGGCACTAAAACCTCACAGGGGTTCCCTTCCACTTGTTCTCAAATTAAAACTATAGCTATTGTTTTTATAAATAAAATAAAACAAATATAGTAGAGTACGGAAGATATGAATTTATTTTTTCTCTCATAATATATTTATACATTATATACTATATTATATTATTTTAAATTAAAAAAATAATAAAATATGTAATTCTATTCAGAGGAATCTCTGTCATGTCAACACAGTTTACAATATTAGAGTACTTAATGAAAAGAAATTCATGTACATGGTAGACTGATCAAAAGACTATCATTTCTAGTCCATTTTTTCTACTATGCTTTCACATAATTTGGGGAAAAAATCAGATCAGGTGGAGAATGAAAGTAAAAGTGAGATTTGTATTGTTTTGAGGAAAGAGTTTGGGGTAAGGGTTGTTAGCAGTCAGATGTTTTCCATCGTCATCAAGGGGTGAACAAGAAGAAAAGGTCTAAGTTACAATGGGAGGAATTAAAGCTAAATAGTATAACACAACCAAAAAAGTAGTAAAACACAAGGACCAGCAACCAGAGGAAATCTTGTAATTTTATTTTTTTTCCTGAAAAAAAAATTCTTTCTCGTTCTCACTCTCTTTTTTGATTTAATGTTCATATCAATAGACGCTATCAGACACCAAACATATTAATGTAACTTTTAACCAACTATATGATGGAATTGATGGAAATCAAATAATTTATTAGTGATATGGGGTAAAATAAGATGCCTTTTAAAGGGACTGTTCTGCTTTGATACGCCACCTTTTATCATGAAGGCAGAAAATTGAGTTTTAACGAAAATTATTTTCAGTGCTCCATTAAAGGACAATGACATATTCAAGAGGTTTTAAAATGTATAAACAAAAATGCATACTCCATGTTAATTATTATTAAAACTCTACATTTAAATGTAATCTATTTCAAAAGTGTTAGAATAGTTAAAACTCTACATTTAAATTTAATCCATTTCAAAAATGTTAGAATAGTTAAAACTCTACATTTAAATTTAATCCATTTCAAAAATGTTAGAATAGTTAAAATCAGAATGTCCTAGCAATTTAAATGAGCATTGTGCTAGCACACCCCCAAAATATAGGCTAGTCTGGTTTCAGAGGCTGTCATATACAGATGTGTTTTGTAATACAGAGATGAGTTTCTCACAAACACATTATTATAAGTTGTTATAATATCTGTGTACTTTTTAATGTTACAATGTTTTTAGGTTGGGTTTAATGAAGCTATAAAATAATCTATAACCACAATATATAACAGTTATTGGCCTTTCCTTTGTCTCTTTATCCCAACTTCTTCCCTTCCTCCCTTCTTTCAAATTGAACAAATATCGGTAATAGTTTGGGTTTCTCACTACACTAGATGCTGAGAATACAGAGATAATAAAAGTCAGTTTAACCTCCCAAACTTCACAGTCTGGTGGAGGACACATGCAAATGAACTATGAGAATGCAGTAAGGTATGTGCTATGAAATTCGGAAGTCTAGACTGTCTTGGATTCTGCAGAAAAGGAAGTAGCACTTACTAGGGATATCTGTGAAGTGGGGAACATGAGTCTCTAATTAGAAACAATATTGTGAGTATGGATTTAGAGGCAGGAGAATATTCTCTGCGATTAGTTTAGAAGCTGCCCTAGCTCGTCTTCCCTGGAACCAAGTCCCCGGAGAAGGGAAGGGAACCCAATGGAACAAAGGTAGGCTTGAGCGGAGATGAAGGCTTAGGTGTAACCTCTGTAAGTCTCTTAGGGAAGAAATCATGGGAAAGTCCCATGACTTTCCAATCTATAAACCTCCAGTAGCGGTCATTTTTATTGTGGCATAAAAATGGAAATATTCTCCCTTTTTGGTTACATAAGTAGTGTATGTTCACTATGAAAATGACATTTTAGCAATCAGATTAAGTCAAAAGGGGGAATAAAAGCTCAATGTTCCACAACACTGTAGCACATCTTAATTTAAGCTTAAGAAACCGGTCCATTTTTGTCTTCCCGAGTCCCTGTAGATTTGTCTGGATGGTTTTAACCAGAGTTTCATTTGTCCTTGGGCCACTACTAGACAGAAAGTTGTTTCATAGCCTCTCTCTGTCCTCTTGTACCTGAGGAAAGCACACGAACCTCATAAGGCTTTCTAAGAGATTTTGCTGCTGGCAACAATGGGCAAGAGAAACATCAGATGCAAAGGGAAAGTTTAAAACTGTCAAGGAATCTAACTCTGCAAAACTGGTTCTGCTCTTCTAACCTGCTGTATGACTTTGGACATAGTATTCATTTAATCATGTATTAAAGAAAACAACAAAAAAGATTTGACCAGATAATATAAAACAGTACTTCCAAGCTCATAATTCTATTCATTGGAATATGAATAAATTAAGTCCCAAATTTTATTTATTAAAAAAAAAGAGGGCTTCCCTGGTGGCGCAGTGGTTGAGAGTCCGCCTGCCGATGCGGGGCACACGGGTTCGTGCCCCGGTCCAGGAGGATCCCTCATGCCGCGGAGTGGCTGGGCCCGTGAGCCATGGCCGCTGGGCCTGCACGTCTGGAGCCTGTGCTCCGCAACGGGAGAGGCCACAACAGTGAGAGGCCCGTGTACCGCAAAAAAAAAAAAAAAAAAAAAAAAAAAAAAAGAGAGAACAACTTTTATTGCGACCCTAACCTGGCTCCTCTGAGAAGCTTTTATGACCAGGATTTAGTGCTCTTGTGTTCTTCTCCAGGACGTGGCAAAATTTGGTGATATTCGTCATTCCATTTGTTGACAAGTTTATGTAGTTTCTCTAGCTGGCTGGATGAATACCTGTATTGTTTTTTTGTGTGCCCAGACTGGAGATGTATTCTGAGGAAAGTGTCTTTGCAAAAAGAGGAAACCCATTTTTTTTTCTGTTAATTGTATAAGAGCATCTTTACTCCCTAAGGCCACCAAATATACGCTATGATCCAGGAAGGTTAGCTACTTTCTAGCCCTTCCTCCCCTGATACCTTCCTTCTTTTACTTGGAAACTTTCAGAGGAAAAAGGAAACACAATAAGACAAAGTCCTACAAAGTGCTAAGGATGAGTCAGTAAATATGTAAGGACCAAAGTCAGTGATATAGAAAAAGGAAGGGAGGAAAGACTCAACCTCTAGCAGTGGAGAAAAACAGAGTGTCTCTGGTCAGGTAAATCATTTACAAAGTAGAGAACGTGAGACTTAAGACCTGCCTGTCATGTGTAATCATATGCTATTTAGAAGCCTCATTTTCAAGAGTTATACAATGAAAAAAAAAAAAACAGCAAATGGATACTATTTCATAGTTGTCACACACTTTTTATTCTGCTTTGAAGTTATAGAAAGGTAGGAATATTTTACAGATAAGGAATCCTCGACAACTCTCAGAGACTGGTTCCCCCTGCTGAGGAATGTACTCGTTTCACAACTGGATGACACAGGTCCACTGCTGGCCACTTGGCAGAGCTTCTATTCTCTTTGCAGAATCAGTAACTCCCCGTGAATGAAGGTCACCAAATGATTTCTTGACTAAAATATTTTTCCATGGGCTTGCCTGAAAAATTAACCTAGACACTATTTTGTCATAATTATTTTGTTGTAAGTAGAAGGGCAACATGATTTATTAAGTGATCAGAGACTCAAATCCCATTTTTAACACTTACTGTCTCTGATATTACAGAAAAAGTTACTCTACCTGTCTGAGCCTTGGTTTCTTCACTGTAAGGCAGAAATAATAAAATACCTATCTTCAAAGATTATTTTGAAGATTGCATTTAATATAAATAAAATCCTTAATACAGCATCTGGCAATAAATATTGTGTAGTATTATTTATCTACCTTCCAGTATATTGCATTGTTATTCTGTTTACATTTTAAGACGCAAAAGTTAACTGCCAACATTTAAAAAAATATGTTATCCATTAACTTTTTCTTTTCTTTTTTTAAATATCTTTATTGGAGTATAATTGCTTTACGATGTTGTGTTAGTTTCTGTTGTACAACAAAGTGAATCAGTTATATGTATACATATATCCCCATTTCCCCTCCCTCTTGTTTCTCCTTCCCACCCTTCCCATCCCACCCCTATAGGTAGTCACAAAGCACCGAGCTGATCTCCCTATGCTATGCGGCTGCTTCCCACTAGCTATCTATTTTACGTTTGGTAGTGTATATATGTCCATGCCACTCTCTCACTTCGTCCCAGCTTACCCTTCCCCTGCTGTGTCCTCAAGTCTGTTCTCTACATGTGTGTCTTTATTCCTGCCCTGCCACTAGTTTCATCAGTACTGTTTTTTAGATTCCATATATGTGTGTTAGCGTACAGCATTTATTTTCCTCTTTCTGACTTACTTCACTCTGTATGACAGACTCTAGGCCCATCCACCTCATTACAAGTAACTCAGTTTTGTTCCTTTTTATGGCTGAGTAATATTCCATTGTATATATGTGCCACATCATATCCACTAACTTCTTATCCTAAATGTGTCCATGAAATTACTTATCTAAAGGCTTGTATCTAATCTACAGGCCCTGAAATTACAGGATACCCAAACTTTAACCCTTGATGTAGAGAAGGATGCTAGACAAATTGAGGGAAAGTATCTACGGTGAAATTCAGATCTGGTGACATTCCGCAGTGGAGAAGTACCCAGGGGTTGATTCAAGAATGTTGACTTTAGAAACGATGAAATAGTGGAGATGGGGTGAAATCAAGGTCAAAGCTTCCTGATATTCCATTTGAGTTAAATCTCACCATGCAAAGTGATCTCAGAGTTTCCTTAATAGCTATGACAGTGAGTACGAAAACACCTTCCAGGAGAATCAAGAGCTAAGGTAACAACTCTCACCTTTGTGGGAGAGAAAACAAGCAGTGAGTGAAAAACTGATGGAAGAACAACGTGAGCAGGCATGAGCCTTTAAAATACCATAAGCTGGATGTGAAATGAAAATTCAGCAAAATGAATCATCTTGCGTCTTAAAGTTATATCGTGAGTATTGCTCGCAGCACACTCTCTTAGAAAGCCTCATGGGCATTGTGTGCTTTCCTCCCAAGAGGACAGAGGGAGGGTATGAAACTTTCTGTCTAGCAGTGGCCTCAGGACATATGAAACTCTGGTCACAACCATCAAGAAAAAAAAACATCTGTAGAGACTCAGGCAGTCAAAAGTGGAATGCTCCAGCCTCAAATGGCCTCACATTCCATGGTGTGTCAGGAGAGAGAGAGAAGGAGAGATCTCTGGTGTTTGTTCTTATAAGGACACTCATTCTGTTGGATAAGGGCCCCCCCTTTATGACTTCTTTTAACCTTAATTAACTTCCTTAGAGACCCCATCTCCAAATACAGCCACACTGGGGGTTACAGCATCAACATGAATTTGGGGTAAACACTAACATTCAGTCATTTACTTATAACATTAGCTTATAAGTAACTATATTCATTTGGCTTCCCCTGTAAGCAGAGTCTGAGATTAAGACCTAGGAGATTTCCTTGGAAGGCAAGGACTGAGACAAGGATTTGCGAGATGAGCTCAGGAAGCAGGAGTGAGAGAGTGGGTAGAGCAGGCAGGAAAAGTCAATGAAAGAGTACATTGGGATGCTCCCTTAGGCAAAGATCTCCTTTCAACCAAGATATCAAAAAACCCCACAGACTATTCCAGAATTTTTGATCTGAAAGATGGGAGACTGAAACATTTATCCACTCTTACCATTGGTTGAAGGGTCAACCCAGGGAAGCTAATATACTAGTGCTCTGGCCAGGCAAGCTCCCTCCAAGTAGAGAAGGTGTAGGGACAGAATGAAGGAAGATGTGCCATCTGAGGGTAGGCTGAGATGCTGACAGCCAGCACAGGGGGACTAGAACTGCCACCTGTGCTGCAGCTGATGGCAGAGGTGGACCAGGAACATGTAACACGAACACCAGAGCCATCTGTGTAATATTTATCTGTGTTTCAATACAAACGGGCAAAAAGTAAATTGGTTTGTAAAAAGCTACATCTTAGCTCCATTTAAGAAGTACAGTTCCTAATCATATTGCATTTCAAAATCAGAAGAATGGATGTGAGGTGGTGATAGTATATAAAAGGGAAGAATGGATATGGGTTTCAGTTACCTATCACTGCCTACTACTTTAAACCGACAACTAGTTAATTAATTCTCATGATTCTCCAGTGCTGGACTCTGCTAAATGGTGTTCTGCCTCTCCTGATGCTCACGAGAGCTTCAGTTTTCTGAGCGTTGCTGGAGCTGCAGTGATCCAAGATGGCTCTCCCTACTGGCTGTCAGTTGGAAGCTCCTTCGGAGCTGTTGACCAGAACACACTTGCATAGCCACTCCTTGTGTCTTGGGTTCCTCACTGCATGGAATCTGGGTTTCAAAGAAAGTATCTTAAGAGAGAAAACGCTGAAGCTGCTAGACTTTCAAAATGTTTGCTTATACTCAGAAGTCTTTGAATGGTACTTCCTTTGCGTTGTATTGTTCAAAACAGTCACAGGACCAGCCAGGATGCAAAGGGAAGAACATACCTCCTCCTTTGATGGGCGAAGCAGCATGCTTGTGCAATGTGGAATATGATTATTTACAACCATCTCTGTGCCCTAGCTACTACAGTAGGATAACAGGGCTTGTGGACATTTCATGAGAATTAATTCTTCAACAATTCTTTCCCAAGGTTCTACTTTTTGGTTAATGCTTTGCTTAATTATCTATTCATAATAGGGGTTTTAGATGAGGACCAAAACACTTTCCTACACTGATTGAGAACAATGGGTAGTATTCCCAAAATTTTTCTCAAAATGTAGTATTAAAACTTACAATAGATTCCTCTGGTATGATTTTTAAATAATATGAATTCTTGGGCACAACATACCTGATGTGTCACAGTCTTTAGGTCACGCTCAAGAAACCGGCATTTTAAATGAGGCACACAGACATCTATGATAAAAATATATATATATATTGCTAGAAAGATACAATTCTATGTCTTTGGTCTAAAATAAGAGAGGGCCACTAGGGAATGACGGCTGTTCTGTACATTAAAAACTTGAATAGATGTTTCAGGTAGCATGTATTGAGTAGCATGAATGGAGTTCTAGAAACTAGACAGAATGGTGCTTTCCTGGAAGCAAGTCCATCAGCCTAGAGAACAATTAGGAGAAAAGGAGATACGACGAGACTAGATTAATCAATCTAAAGAAGTGGACGGATTGTGAAAGATTTGAATATCGTACTAAGTAGTGAGCTTTATCTAGGAGGTAAAGCATGATCCTCACAAGGTTTTAACAGGAGGTGTCATATTCAGAAGTATGATTTAGAAAGGTTACTGTGTCTACAGCTTAGGTAATGGATTAGAGACACAGGGATCGGGTAAGAGGGAACAGAAGTAAAGAAAATGAGAACGGATAACGGCACAAACTCAGGTAGTGATCCATGTGGGTGAAGTAATTAAGCCATTAGAGTTGCTTACATGGGAATAAATCAACTTACTTGTAGAACGTTTTGCACTTCCACTAATGGTTCTACAAAGGCATCCATCCAGTCCTGAAGCACAGGTGAATATATATAATACTAGCTCATCTACAATCTTAAAAAGATTCTCTGTGTTGCCAGGTTTTATGAAAAACTGTACAATTAGGTGCACAGGCATCAGATACATTTCTAAGGAGACAACTTTTTCTCTCTACTGAACATCCAAAGTAACATCAGGTGTCAGTGTTCTGGGAAGGATACAAAGCCTAACTTTTCAGCTGATTTTATAGATGGGCCTAGCCACACCCCATTCGTTTCACTTTGTTTTTCCTATTCTCTATATGGAACTTTATGAGGTATAGCCATAAAGTAATGGTTTTATTATGTGACTCATAAACTAACTCTGAAGGCAATTTCAAGAGATTCAACAGTTCTGAGCTGTGGCAGCTCTGTTAAAATGGAGGAGGACCTCCTCAGATGATTACTTTGAAAAGGGCATCACTATTAGAAGGTGTTTCTCTGGCAAGTTGATTTGAAAAACATCCTTTTTCTTCTCTTGACCCCTGCGTACCCGCTGATTTCGCTAAGCATTCCATGAGAGTTTATTAACTACTTTATGGTTATGCCTTATTTTAAAGAAAAAGTTAGAGTTATATTAGGGAACCTGTTTCTTCCCTTTCAGGGAAAGTCAACTAGGTTTCTGTCTGGAGGGCTTTTGACAACCCCTGTAACCCTGATGGACACATAGCAGGCCTGTGGCTCATTTGCTCACCCAGGAGAAAAGAATGCAGGGGAAGCAAGCACACTGGGCCCCAAATTGCTAAAGGCAAAAAGCAAGATCTGAGCAAATCTCGGAACAGTCTCAGCAACATGAAATATACGCTGACTCCAAATGCGCATTTCCATTTTTTAAAAATGAGGCAGCCCTGATCCTTGAAGAAGAAAGTTAAGGAAATCAACTTTTATTGAATCATGGAGGGGCTATCCACAAAGGTAGTAAATCTGAGCATAGCTCTAAGCCTTTGCTTCCCCTTATCCTACAAACAAACACATAACAATGGAAATGCTCGTTCCTCCTCCTGGCCTAAGGAACCCCTAGTCACTCTCTAAACTGTCATTCTCTCACACACCCAAGAGAGGTTGCAAGCACTAATGACATCATTATTCTGTCTCCTTCCAAATGCCTTATGGTCCTGCTGTCATCAAGCAAGTCCTAACTCTCAACAGGAGTTGTACATTCCCAACCAAACTTCAAGATTCACAAGCAACTTTGATATTACAGAAGGACGGTAACCAGATTCTTCTCTCAAAAAGTGTTTTCTACAAAAGTTATCAGGTTCCAATCCTTGTTATTGCGAGCGCCAAAGGCAGCTTCTGAATTTTACCCTGCAATTCTGGTCTTAAATACTACTCCCGTCTTCTGTAGATGAGAGCACAGCATTTGTGCTCTGTAAAGGTACTGTTTCTACTGGAGTCTATGGGCATACACTAGAACTAATGCAGACACTCTCTCATGACAGTTTTAGGTGCCTAAAAGCATGCAACCATCCATAACTCTCTTCTATGCTCCTGGTAGATTTGAACTTGGCACTAGAGAGTTATTGAAAGTAATTGTAATGAATTATGTATAGACCGAAATGAGTGTCATCAAGAATCAGAATTTTTAAAAGTAAAAGTGGTTATACATCAATATCAATGTATATACATTGAGTAGAGATAAGCTAGTACAGAAGTATAAATGAAAGATGGTTTAAGACTTGCCAGTAAGTGAGACTTTTGTTCAAAACTCTCTTTCACTTTTTTATGATAAAATGAGATATTTATACGATAAAATGAGGTTTTTTTCCGTGCTGGGGAGATATGAGGAAGTAGACATGAGTAGAGCTAATAGTCTGCTTGTAATGGAGTAATTTAAATATTTTTTATTTTTTAACATCTTTATCGGCGTATAATTGCTTTTCAATGGTGTGTTAGCTTTTGCTGTATAACAAAGTGACTCACCTATACATATACATACATCCCCGTATCTCCTCCCTCTTGCCTCTCCCTCCCACCCTCCTTATCCCACCCCTCTAGGTGGCCACAAAGCACCGAGCTGATCTCCCTGTGTAAATATTTTACTTCTTAAACATACATTCTAATTTTTATGAGTCTGCATTTATTTCTTAGTATAAAAACTATGTTTCCTGTCTACTTGTAAGTTTAAGCTTAGATTCATACAGAGCATAAAATATAAATGTAGCAGACACATATACTTCCTATTCCCCAATTTCTCTGAGAGAAAATCTAGAGAAGTGCTTTGAAATGCAAACATTACGTAAGTTCACGGCAGATTTTTTTTTTTTCAAGGACTGGAAGCAATAGTCAGAATGAAGGATCTTGTAAGATCAGCTAGGCAATGGTTCCAGGGTATGTTTATGGGACAAAGCATACCAGTTTGTATGTTTTCAAACGGTAATTATATTGCCAAAAAAGAGAATTTCAATAGCACACTTTGTTATCCAAAAATTTATTATTCAAGAAGTCAACATAGACATGTGTTCCATGATTGGGCTTCTCCTTTCCCACCTCACTTTGGGGGCTAAGCTAAAGCTACTTAGAGAGTCTAACTCCCTGTGATGTGATTCTCCCAGCCAGAGGGTTTTAACACACATGGAGAGGCTGTATGGCCAGTGTCTCTGTATGGCCAGAGAGCTTGGACTCTGATGCCAGACTTCCCAGGTTTGAACTTGGCACTTAGAGCAAGGGAAGTTCCTTAACCTTTCCGTGTCTCAGTTTTTTCAACTGAGGGTAATAATGGAATCTACCTGGCAAGGTTGTTATAAGGAATAAACCACTTAATGTAAGTTAAGTACTTAAACTCTGAGTAACACTTAGGAAAGTATTTGCACACCTATACACACCTACTCATGCACATATATACACACATATACATGTATACACAGATTTCTGTGAGCCAGTGTGATACTGCTAGTGACAAAGTTTCAGTATCTACAGAGGGCATTTTATGTATCTGATATCTAAAAAAGTGGCCTAACAAAGAAATATGTGTTCTTGAGAATATCTGGAAAATACAGAATACATCTAAGGTAGTACCATCTCCCCTTGTTTGCTCTTAGTTACTATTATGCTGGTCCTGTGTCAAGGAGAGCCATATTTTATCACTATTCCAGGCTGAAACTTTTCAAAGCAGCTTTATTCCCTACAACTTTCTAACCTTGGTATCCCTGTTCCTAGATAATTGGAAAAGTATAGGCTACATTTCAGTTGATGGACATAATTTTGCCTTCTTATGAGTCACTTTTGGAATCATTAAGACATTTAGAAATGAAGATGATGATATTTTATCAGACAAATATTAATCATTGTCTTGTACGTACAGATTTTTATGAAAACCCATCTCACTACTTTCCATCACCCCTTTCTTTCAAAGGTTCTACAAATATTTATTGAGGACCAGTTAAGATCCAATCACTCTGATGGATAATGAAAGTGTACAAATGAAAAACTTGGTCTCTTCCATCTCTGGGATGTAAAGAGAGTAATAACATAGTGCGGTGATTCTTGAAGTGTGACTGCGTTCCTTAGAGCAAGGATCCCATGATGCCTGAGAAATAAAAGTCTCATCTCATCTCCACGTTAGTTAACGCACTAGAACGTATCCATTGGAATATGATCAGTTGTACACTTGTAAACCAGAGTACTTCATAATAATTGACTCTATAGAGTATGTGATACCAATCAAAGTATTGATGGTAAAATACATTGTCAAATTTCTGCTTAGAGAATGTTGTAACTATTTATCCATAGAAGTTAACTATGATCAATTAATTTATATTCATATTAGTCTCCTAAAACATGCTTTCATGTGATGAATAGCAACTTATACTTAAAGCTTTGCTTTTCAAGAGACAATGATCACAAACATATCTTCACTCTCTTGCCATGTAAAGTATTAGATGGGAAAACAATTTTTGATCCTGAGGTGTTTCTGTTTTATTTTAGATTATCTATTATGCAAACTCTCATTCTTCACCTTTTAAAATAACAGTTTCCTATAGGAAATCTCTTTTACTTTTTGAAAAGCTACTCTATGCACTTTGAAAAGCTACTGTGTATTTGGTACAAAACTGAAAATATACAAGAGGACAATTACTAAGTTTCATTACCTTCCTTGCCCTCACAACTCAGTGACTCTGCAGAAAGGATCCCTATTACCACTTTCTTGTTCATTCTTTTAGAAATAATCTAGGAAATGAAACACATACACACATAATTATTAAACATAGTTGATAGCATATTTTACATATGGTTCTACACTCTGCTTTTTCATGTAATGTAATGTGGACATCTGTCTCTAAGTTAGAGTAACAAGTGCCTCATTCATTTCAAATTTTGCACGGCTCGGACGACAGGCCCTTAGGGTGACCCTGGATAAATGATGCCTCTTGCAATTCACCTTGCTTGACTATAGGCAGAACTTGCTTCTAACCAATAGAATATGTAAACGTGATAGGATGATACTGCCTTAGTTAGGTTCCATTAGGTGGCAAAGGTTAAGGAATGGCACGCCCACTTCTCTTAGTATAAGATTCTGTCTTGGCAGGCTGAAGAGACAGTGTCCCCTTTCAGGCCTTGAAGAAGTAAGTTGTGGTGCTGTGAGAGGTTTGTGGAGCAGGGAAAATTGTTAGGACCTGAAGGTAGTCCTAGGAGCTGAGAGAAGTCCCTGACAACAGATAGCAAGGGAAAAGGGGCCTCACGAAACTTACTTCTGTCTGCAATGCAAATGAGCAGATTCTTCCCCATCAGGCATCCAGATACGAACACGGCTTTTGGGCCTCAGGATTCTTCTGGGAAAGAACTATTCTATGGGAAGAGCCGATAAACTGTAAAGCCTGAGCCAAGTCTGAGTCCTAAGTCTCAGGGTTGCAAGAAAAGGACAAGAAAAAAACCAGCAAATCTGGTGAGTGATGCAGATAATGGCAGAGGCAAGGCACGTGTATGGACACTGGGTATGTGGGAAATCTCTGTAATTTTCTCTCAGTTTTGTTGTAAACCTAAAATTGATCTTTAAAAAAATATGAGTATAAGTATGGGTATTGACTGGAAAGAGTCTTGAAGGAACTTTCTGAAAGATGGAAATTTTTATATCCTTGTGCTACAAGAAAACTCATTGAACTATACATTTAAGATCTAGGCATTTGTCTATATGTAATTTTATCCTTAAATCAATGCTAAAAATAGGAAAGTAAAACAAAACAAAACAACAACAACAACAACAAACCCACAGCTTTGCAGACACTTGATTGTAGTCTGGTGACACCCTGAACAGAGAATCCAGCAAAGCTGGATTCCTGGACTCCTGAGACACAGAAATTGTAAGATAAGAAATGTGCATTGTTTTAAGCCACTGATTTGGCATCATATTTCTACGGCAATGGCTCTAATACATTTGGTGTATCATTGATTGATTTATAGCTTTTTGAACCTTGAAGGAAAACAGAAAATTGAATTAACGAAACTCCCTGTCTTGTGGAATGCTATAACCATTGGTTCAAGATCCCTTTCCTTTTATACTTATTTGGTTACTTCCTTTAACCCGTAATCCTCACTCACATTCTTCTCTCACCAATAGGCAAGCATTTAAATGAGTTTGATGTGGATCTATTTTTGTTAGATTATATTTCTGCCAATTGTGTACATGCATTTGAAATTTGCCTTAGACGTTCATGAGGTATAGTCTCATGTCATTGCTCCAAGTAAACATATATTGTATATGATTCCATTTCAAAGAGTTAAGAGTTAATATAAGCAGATCATGTTCAAAAAATAAATCAAAAACAAGGTCAGGGTTCAGGTTAAGAGGTAGAAAACAGTAAGAGAGTGAGGTTGTGAGCTAGGGAGTTTTGCAGGAGTCAAACACCTGCTGTTTGGTCTTCAGTGTGAGGCTAGGATACAGGTCAATCTGCCTTGGAGTGGGAAATGATCCTTTTAAAACATGAAAGCTATTATTTCCTCAGTGGCTGAAGAATTTCCAGAAATGTCAAGTCGGACAAAATGTGGATGTTGGTAAAATGAAAACTACAATACAATAAGGGGGAGAGAAAAGTCAGGGCCAAGAATGAGCATGAATTGGGAGGCTGCATGGAAATATCCCGCATATAAAGTCCTATTCTTTGTACCTAGAAAGTGGACAGAGGGTGGACCAAAGGAAAGAGGATGGGATTGGGGTTTGAAAACATGCGATCAAGTCCCAACTACCCTCTAAGAGGCCATGATGCTTTGCGGCATGTAACTGGACCTAAGCCTCATTTTCCTCAGAAGTAAAATTAGAGTTAACCAGAACACCTATTTTACGAGCTCATGTAAGAAATAACATATGATTTTTCATATATTTGCTAGTTACCATCGTCTCTATTTGTTCTGACATTTAAAAAAAATTTATATCTTGCATTAAAAATAACCGGTATATGAATCTAGTGCCGTAGGGGGACAAAAGATTAATAAAACAGGTAGTACTTTTCCTAGGCTGTAACCACTGGAAGGACTAAAATGTCCATGGATAGATAGTGGCAAAGTAAATGAGTTCATGTCCTTCTTATAAGGCTCTTTTAAAAGTCTAATTCAAAGATTTCTTGGTACCATTAAAGTTTTAAAAAGTGTTTCTTTTTCTTTTCTCCATTCAATTATTTATTCAACTGTAGGCTCATGTTTTTCCCAGACCTCAAAAGCTGTGCGTATAAATTAAGGTCCCCAGGCTTCCCTGGTGGCGCAGTGGTTGAGAGTCCGCTTGCCAATGCAGGCGACACGGGTTCGTGCCTCGGTCCGGGAAGATCCTATATGCCGCAGAGCGGCTGGGTCCGTGAGCCATGGCCGCTGAGCCTGCGCATCCGGAGCCTGCGCTCCGCAACGAGAGAGGCCACAACAGTGAGAGGCCCGCATACCGCAAAAAATAAAAATAAATAAGGTCCCCTTTGCCATTACCTTCCCGATTTCCTTTTCCTTTTGGAAAGTTCATTCTTTTACGAGTTTCTTTTTCCCATATAATTTTTGGAAACCCCAGAGGAACACTACATTTTCCACAAATCTGTATTGGTGGTAGGTTTTCAGTTCTGCAAGATATTCTAGCAATAATTCTAGAAATATTAAAGTTACCTCCGGTTTCATTATCTACTCTTGCAGGCAACAGATTTCATGACACCCAATTTTAAAATTCCCAAACTATATACAAGATATATCAGACAGAAAATATGTTCCACAGAACTTTGTTGTAAAATGGTATAGTTGCTGTGGAAAACAGTATGACAGTTCCTAAGAAAATTAAACATACAGTTACCATGTGACCCCGCAATTACACTTTTAGTTTCTGCTTACTGATATGTTTCAAATGCAATCATACTTATTGCCCCCAGTGCAAGTAAAATAGGGCTGTATTATTTTTTAAATTTAGTGATTGACTTAAAGTAAAAAATTACCACCCAGAAAAGCAACCTGAAACCTGCTCTCAGATATGACTAAGACAAGCATTTATAGAGCTCACTCGTGGTCTGTCCCCCCTACCACCACTATGCTGCAGGTCTTTACCTACCAGTCCAGAAGGAGATACCTTTTGTTTTGGACCAAAAAATGTTCTCCATTATTTTGCAGGACAGTGAAATTTTTCGGCAGAAGTATATATATTTGCCATACAATGAAGCAGAAAGCCGCTTACACCTTCAGAGTAAGCACTCTTCTGGTCCCCAAATTTTTAGAAATATTAGGGTCCATTCTCAGAACACCACAGCACAATCACCATTAGTGAGAATCTACTGTTAGATCCTAGGATCATTATGTATTCGAATTCCTCACATTAGAGATTCCGAATCACCCCTCCTGCTCTTTAGGTGTTCGTATTTTACTTAGAAAGACAGACATGAGTATGAATGTAGGCCGGGCAGCATGTGACCTCTGGAACAGAGACAGTTGCACTCAGAGGAAATACTAACCATTCTCGGGGTTTCAGGAATAAAATCGACCCCCCAAATCTGTGCCTTTTGAAAGATGTAAATTTATTTTAGCCAAGGGTAAAGAAGGCATCTCAAACCAAGGGAACATCTCGTGTAAAATTACAAAGTATATGTTGTAATTTGTGATCTGGGAAAAATGATAATTTGATGCAACATTGTGATATGTGGAGAGAGTGGCTGCAGAGTCAAATAAGGGACAAAAACTGAAGAATCTTCCAAGTTACACTTAGGAGCTGGGATTCTGAACTGTAGCTACTGGGAAGATTGACCACAGTCTGCTTGAGGTAAGATATTACATGCTAACTAGCCTTTTTTCCCTGTAATCAGTTATATAAGATGAGAATGAACCATGAAATGTTTATTTCTTATATTGATGATCATAGATGAGGGAGGAAAGACAACTTTGGAGCTGTAAGAAATTGTATTCATTTCATTTTTTAAATTATTATAGAATATTTGAGACACAGGAATATAAAAATACAATAGATGAAAAATATAAAAAATATAATATTACAAACATAATATACTTTAAACCCCTGCTTTATTCCTCCTTGGTAACATTTTCTTCCATCCTCACCCTGAGGTTATGACTAATCTTACCAATTTAAAATGTGAACTGGGGCTTCCCTGGTGGTGCAGTGGTTAAGAATCCGCCTGCCAATGCAGAGGACACGGGTTCGAGCCCTGGTCTGGGAAGATCCCACATGCTGCGGAGCAACTAAGCCAGTGCGCCATAACTAGTGAGCCTGTGCTCTAGAGCCCACGAGTCACAACTACTGAAGCCTGCACGTCTAAAGCCCATGCTCCACAACAAGAGAAGCCACCGCAATGAGAAGTCCACACACCACAATGAAGAGTAGACCCTGCTCGCTGCAACTAGAGAAAGCCCGCGCAGCAATGAAGACCCAATGCAGCCAAAAATAAATAAATAAAAAATAAAAATAACTAACCTGAACTTGTATTTTTTCTTCCAGTATTTACTGACTCTTCCTCATATATACGTATATATACACAAATGTAGACTAATATGTAGCTGCACACGTAAATAAATGCACAGGTAGATATATAATTGTGTGGATGGTTTTTAAAGTTTTGAGCTGTACGTATACTTCTACAATGTGTTACTTGATTTTCTTCAATATTTTTATGTGATTCATCCATTTGGTGGATACATGTAACACTATTTTATTCATTTTCATTGCTGTATAGTATGCCATGGTATGATTATTACATGTTATATATATTTTCTCCTATTGATAGAAATTTGTATGCTTCCAATTATTTCGTATCAGCAGCAAAGCTGCTGTGAACATTTTGAACAGATTTGTTTGCACACGTGGGTGTATTTTTTTTGCTACATCTTACCAAAATTTATGGATCAAGTATAGTGGGGTATTATTTTTATATCCAGTGCACTATAATGCTAGAACAAGAAGATCAAAATTTTTTCTTAAAATCATGTACCTATGTGCATCCATGTCCACAAAGCCTAGAACAAAATATTAAGAAATTGAACAATGGCTTTTAAAGCTTCTAATAGATTATCATCAAACTTCAATTTCACTTCAATGAGTAAAACATGTCAAAAGTCCACTCTCCATATGTACCTGAAAGTCTATCTTTATATCAAGATTACCTTTATTTATTTCCAGGATCACTACTGACAGTATTCTTAATCAGTCATTCCCTCATTCTATATTTAATGAAGTCTAAAGACACTTAAATGTTTACTATTTCAGTGGTGATTGTTTAATTTGTAAGACAAAGTCTCATCGCTCACATCAAAGTCATGCTAGTGAGGTTGTAAATTACACATTTTATGGTCTATAAAACTTAAGATGATCCAGTTATCAGGGTGTTTATTATTAAAATATTTTTACAATATCTCTCTAGATATAACTAGACTTTAACTATTATGATGACCATCCAAAATATCTTCCCTGAAGAATAACAATTGCATGCTGACATTTTTTTCTAAGTACTTTTATGAGAACAGGGTGAAATATCACAGGGATCTTCTTCAAATATCTACCATAGGAGATAATTTGACACATGCCACATTTTGGGAAGCATTAATCTTTTCTTTCGTATCCCAGAGGGAAAGAAGCTAATGGAAATATTGTGACTAACTTCATCCAAAATGCTCTAGCTTGATTTTCAGGCACCCACAGCTAAACCACAGGGAGTGAAGCATACAATACAGGATTAACTAATTCAAGTTCAATAAATATTTAATGAGCAATTTTTTTGTGCAACATTCTATTCTAGGAACCCAGGACACAGCATAATAAGATGAAATCTGGCCACATATGGCTTACATTCTAGAGTATTGCCTTTAATAGCATGATGTAGTCTTGGATAATATTCTAGAATTCTGCCTTATGACGTATCTGATGGCTTTAGAAAATTTATTTCTTCACATAAATAATGGCATATGTGAAGGTAAATATTTTTCAGAAATATTCTACAAAAATGTATCTTCTGTCATTGCATTTAAAGTGTAATAATGGGTGATAAAAATAAAAATACTGACAATATGTAAAATAATAGGTAACCCAGAAACCATAAATAGACATAGTAACAGATTTCATGACACCCAATTTTAAAATTCCCAAACTATATACAGGATATATCAGACAGAAAATATGTTCCACAGAACTTTGTTGTAAAATGGTATAGTTGCTGTGGAAAACAGTATGACAGTTCCTAAGAAAATTAAACATAGTTTAATTTTACTTTAGTTTAAAGTTACCATGTGACCCCGCAATTACACTTTTAGTTATGGATCCAAAAGATTTGAAAGCAGGGACTCAAACAGATATTTGTACATTCTTGTTCAGAGAAGCTTATTCACAATAGTCAAAATGTGGAAAGAACCCAAGTGTTCATCGATGGATGAATGCATAAAGAATATGTACATACATACACTGGAATATCAGTAAGCATTAAACAGGAATGAAATTCTATGACATGCTTCAACATGGATGAAACTTGAAAATATTATGCTAAGTGAAATAAGCCAGAGATAAAAGGACAAACATTATACGATTCCACTTGCATGAATTATCTAGAATTGTCAAATTCAAAGATACAGAAAGTAGAACGGAGCAGCCAGGTGCTAACAGGAAAGAAGGGTGGGGGTAATTGTTTAAAGGATACAGCTTTTTCATTTAGGATGAAAAAAAGTTCTGGAGATGGTTAGTGATGATGGTTGTACAGCAGTGTGAAAGTAATGCCACTAAACTGTACACTTAAAGATGGTTAAGATGGTCTACTTTACGTTATGTATATCTTACCACCAAAAATAAATAAATAAATAAAGTGAACGTAAAATGAGAAACTACAGAAAGAAAGTTTTGATTTTAAAAAAAACAGGAGTGTAAAAGACCTGGGAGACAATGGGGAATCAAAGGAGGTTTGTTTTGTTTTAAAATAAAAGAATCAGTGGATGTTTGGAGTATCCAGAGAACAGGGAGATATTGATGGTGAAAAGAAAGAAAAACAGTAGTAACTATAGGAGCAAAGTCTCTGTGTGTGTGTGATGGGGGGAATGGGAAAACCAAACCACATTGCATGGGGAAGCACAAATAGGTAGTAAAACTATAAAGAAAATAAGGGGGCAATTAATGTGAAAGTAATTGATATGAAAGCCGAGATAGTGTGCCTTTTATAGTTGAAAGAGGGGTGTGACACATAAGGAACAACAGGGGTGACTGCTCTGTTTCTTGAACTCAGTGATAGTAGACTTTCTATAAAGTGATGGGGCTTTTAAAATATTTCCTAAATTTCATATTTATGTATGTGTTCTATCGATACTATCAAAAGTCAAAAAAATCACAACAAATACAGAAGAAGAATATTCCAAGTGTATGTAAATACTTACAGATCACTAAGGAAAAGGTGAACAGCCTAAGTTTTTTTTTAATAGGCAAATTACATAAAGAGCTAATTCATAAAAGAAGAAAAAATTGATCACTAAACATACAATATGATGCTCAACCTCACTAATTTTAAATGCTAATTAAAATGAAAAACTATACCTTTTATAATAAAGAGTTAGCATAAATTTTCAAAGATGGATACTTTTCCAGTCTGTTGAAAATGAAGGGACAGGACATTTTCTTTAAACAATAGGTGTGAACGCTGTTCAGATTAAAAATGAACAAAAAATATGATCAAGCAATTCCACTTATAGGGATCTATTCTGCAGTAAGTAAGCAATTATCTTACAAATATACAAGGATTTCACTGCAGAATTATTACATAGCAAAACAAAGAAACAACAACAAAGAAACAGCCTAAATATCTCCAAATAATAAACTGATTACATAAATTATGGTGTGTCTATGTAATGCAATACTACAGAAGTATCTGGAAGAAATGTAATATGTCCTTGTACTAAGATATGTCTGTAACATATTAAGTGGAAAACTTCTGTAAAGTGTAATCTCATTTTAGTTAAAAGGAAATTGTGTATGTATGTACTCATTTGTGCGTGCAACATAAAGACAAGGGTAGAAAAAATATATCTGAAGCCACAGCCAACTACTAATATTTGTAACTTTTAAGGGTTGTAATTACACGGTGGCAGATTTATTTCCACTTCAAATCTATCATCTACTTATCTGTCTATCTATCTATCTATCTATCTATCTATCTATCTATATCTAACATCTGTTGATGTATCTCTCTCTCTACCTATCTACATATTAATCAACTATATGAATTGAAGAGCTTATTGATGAACTTTACCTTCTTCTTTGTGTTGGTTAGTATGTTTCAAATATTTTAAAACAGAAAAGTAGTTGAAAAGTAGTATGTATTTAAACCTGCATCCTTTGTTCTCTTTTCCTTCACTTAGATTTGAAAGACTGGTACTGCAATTTTTATAGATTCCAATTTCTAGATTTAAATTCAAATATACTATTTTTCTAATGCTTTTTATAGTTTTCATTTTCTTCTGAAATTAAAGATAAAAATCCAAAGTTCTTTCTCTATTCTTTCTTTAAATCTAGGGTTAATGTCCAAGATAAAGAAATTTCCCCAAAACTAGGTAGCTATGTTTCTTAAGTGGCTGAGAGGATTGCAGACTCATTTCTATTGAGAGTAAATAATCTATTTCTTTTCTTGATTTTACTCTGGAAAAATGCTACTTTTATTGATTATTCAGGTGATGATTGCTAATAAAATTTTTAAAAGACACAATAAACAATGACCAAATAAAGCACTGCAATCAGAAATAACAATTTACCTCTGAGAATATTGTGAGATAAAATTCTTGATATGCTATGCCTTGAGTGTTTCTTACTGATTATTTATATGAGGATGATGCTATTAAAATTAGAGCTAGGGCTTCCCTGGTGGCGCAGTGGTTGAGAGTCCGCCTGCCGATGCAGGGGACGCGGGTACGTGCCCCGGTCCGGGAAGATCCCACATGCCGCGGGGCGGCTGGGCCTGTGAGCCATGGCCGCTGAGCCTGCGCGTCCGGAGCCTGTGCTCCGCAACGGGCGAGGTCACCAACAGTGAGAGGCTCGCGTACCGCAAAAAAAAAAAAAAAAAAAAAAAAAAAAAAAATAGAGCTAAACTTTCAAAATTTCTTTGAAGCTTCCCTGTATTGATGATTAAATCACCCATTCTGATGATCAGCTCAGTAAAACATGCAACTGATTTGATTACTAAATCAAATTAACCATTCTGATGGTTGCTCTCACCTGCTCGCTTACCTTCCAGGCTATCAAGGTGATACTTAGTAGACTCAAATATGTAATGTAACCTGATTTTAGAAATGCAGCTTTCAGTATTTCTGAACAGATTTGGAAAATTACAGTAGAACTAGCAAAATGTGGTTCAATGCAGAATGTTAGGTGTGGTGACTTTGTAATATGCAGCTCTGGCTAAGCTGAAATTCACTTCCCAGAATTTCCTTTTCTGTATGTTTCCAATTAGGGTGGACCATAAAAAGGATTCTTGTGAGAGATTTAGAGAGAAGAGGGGAAGCAGCAATGATTTTGTAGTTCACACAGTTTGTCACTAAGTGTTGACTCACCTCCTTGGCAGCGGCTGGGCCTGCAAGCACTCAAACTTGCCCTTCAGCTTCTTTGGCACCTGGGCCAGGTGTGTGTTGCATAATTCAGTGATAAAGGGCTTCAGCTTCTGCAGGACACCTGTGCCATCAAGGTCAGAGGTAATGAATATTAAAATGGTTTCAGTCTATCCTTGTGGGCCTCAGAGAATTCCTGTAGGCTCTAGCTTTTTCCTGTTTTCCCCCAATTTACATCCATCTTCCCATCTCAACTACCTACCCTGGGATGTCAAGGTTCATCTTCAGATACCAAGGCTGCAGCTTTGCAGAGACAGCTTCACCACTTTCCCAGCTATGTGAGGTCAAATTCTTCTCACAAATAACAGATCCATAGATACACAGGTAGATCAACAGATGGATAGATAGATCTCCAAATGGTTCTAAATGAACCCAGACTAATATATTATGGTGTAACCTTAAACACTTTAACTTTGATTTCAATTTCTCACCAGAAAGAAAATGATTTTAATATATTTAATAAATTATTATGAAAATGTAATTGTAAACTAGGCAAAAGTAATTAATACTTGTCTTATTAGGTACTAAATAAATGCTGAGTAGCATCAAAAATATGTTGAAGAAAAGGGATGTTCAAGAACAATATTGAAAAAAAACACAATGTCATTTTGTTCTGTTCCAAAAATATCTGTTCTATTCACTGGGAAAAATGACACAATTCAAAATTTGCCTGCAACTGTCACTTTTAGACTCACTGTATCAAGGACCAGGGCATTGTTTCTAGAAGCTCAATGATAGTATTATTCAGTAGTTGCTCTCGTAACCCTTTCCCATCAGTACAGATTAGTTTATCATATTAGATGGCTCATAATTTGCAATATCAGAATGCTGACACTAAGTGTTTAGAGGACATGGTTTATAGCTCGGTGGGCCTGGAGCATGCTAGCAATGAACCCCATATGGTAGAGGTCGGCCTGTGACTGTGGGCCAGGAAGGACAGGCTCCTGGTGATGGCACAATTAAAATGGTACATGGGAACAGAGATCTGAGAGCAAGGGGTGGGTGTCACAGTAAACATTTCTCAAAATATCCAATGGTAATTTGAAAGTACTTTGACAGCAAGATTATTGAAATCCAAGGGTCCAGAACATGAAGAAAAACTTTTAAGGTTTGAGTACATTTTATACCATTAATAACTTTTAAAAACACATTTCATTTATTTTACCTTTATTATGCTTATAAAATTTTTAGTTTGTGCATATTTTATTAAGCACACAGTAGTGTGATATAACCAAAATTTAAGATATAAATTTTTTTTTTTTTTTTTTTTTTTTTGCAGTACGCGGGCCTCTCACTGCTGTGGCCTCTCCCATTGCAGAGCACAGGCTCCGGACGCGCAGGCCCAGCGGCCCTGGCTTTCGGGTCCAGCCGCTCCGCGGCATGTGGGATCCCCCCAGACCGGGGCACGAACCCGCGTCCCCCGCATCAGCAGGCGGACTCCCAACCACTGCGCCACCAGGGAAGCCCTAAGATATAAATTTTTAATAAATAATTTCATAAATCAATATGCATATAATTAATTGGGAGTGTGTTCCATAATTTTTAATTTTTTCCTACAGGTTTAAGATATATTGGTTTTGAGTTTTTGATGAGACCTCATTTTTCTTTGATGATCTCTGTAGCCTCCCAAAACATGGCAAAGTAGGTTATATGTAGATATGCAGTAAACATTGCTAATCAATAAATACATAAAAATGAGTAATTTTTATATTAGTGTTATGAAAAAGTCTCCATATTATTAAAATAGTTTACTGTCACAGTAACTGTTAGTAACTATTAGTAAAATACTAGAAAAGACACTAGAATGCCTTCAGGAAGGCAAAGACTTTTTCCCCCTGTTTTGTTGTATCCTAGATGTCTAGAACAGTGCCTGGCATATTGTAGGTGACAGAGTCATTTGTCAAATGTTGCTGCATCAAAGTTTGCAACATATTGGTGTGTTTTGTTTTTTTGTGGCTGCGTTGGGTCTTCGTTGCTGCACGCAGGCTTTCTCTCGGGCTTTCTCTAGTTGCGGCGAGCGGGGGCTACTCTTCATTGCAGTGCACAGGCTTCTCACTGCGGTGGCTTCTCTTGTCACAGAGCACGGGCTCTAGGCACACGGGCTTCAGTAGTTGTGGCATGTGGGCTCAGTAGTTGTGGCTCGTGGGCTCTAGAGAGCAGGCTTAGTAGTTGTGGCTCACGGGCTTAGTTGCTCCGCGTCATGTGGTATCTTCCCAGACCAGGGCTCTAATCCGTATCCCCTGCATTGGGTGGATTCTTAACCACTGTGCCACAAGGGGAGCCCCCAATATATTGTATTTTGACAGTCAAACCAGTTTCTTCTATTTTCTTTCTGTTTTGTGTATTCAACTCCACTTATATATTGATAAAGTGAAAGAAAAAAACAAGCAGTGACACTGGATTTAAGACAGCTGATTCGGCACACAGAATGGGGTCTCCCCACCACCAAATGTTGAGAATGATAGAAAGCATTTTCAGAAAGCTAATACAGAGCCAGTTTCAAATAGAAAGCAAAGTTTTGGTGGAATAAGAACTCTAAGATTCAATTTTGGGTTGGAGAAATGTCCCAAAATAGCTGGCACAAAAGATAAAAATATGGCAAGCATAAAAGAAAAACAGACACATGGGATATAAGACCCAGAGCATCTTGATTTTTAACAGGAACATGGGGAGAGGAAGAGAGAGAATGTACATAAAGTAATACTTGAGGAATAAACAGCAAAACATGAACACAGTTGAGTAGATAGATATGGAATAGATTTCCAAGACAAAAATATAAAGAGAAACCTCAGAAACTACTACTGTCAGAGAAAAATAAAGCACGTCATTTCCAAAGGAAAAACACTCACTGACCACAGACTAAATAACAATGCTGGATGTAGAAAGATAAAGGAGTGACATCTTCAAAGTGCTGAACCAAGAATTCTCAAACCCATCAAAGATCATTCAAGAGTGAGAGCAAAAAAAAATTCAGACATAGAAAAATCCCAGGAAATTTACCTCACTCAGAGCTCCTCTCAAAAAATCACTAAGGCAAAGAAATTAGCAATATATTTTCATCAAATAAATGTGGATTGCAAAAATCATATTTAAAACGAGACTACACAATTGAATTCCAGATGATTTAAACATAAGCAGATGGGAAGAAGCCTAAAGAGTGGAAAGAAATAAAATCTAAATTAAATGCTCTCCATTATTAGGAAATTGTAAGTTTAAGTATGTTAGTGAATATTTCGTAGGAAACCAATAGCATGGAAATAGGATGCAAAATTTTCAAATATGCAGAACTCGTAGAAAAAAGAAACTAGGAAAAAAAAAAGAAAACCTTAAGATTATACAATTTACATTTTGTAGAAAAAAAAAACTTTCTGTTTAATTCTTTGACCAATATCTCTCCAATCATATCTGAAATTTCCTTCTTGTGGTCAGAAAAATCACAGAATCTGCCACAAAGAGGGCAGGCATTTGTACATTAAATAAACTCTGGAGCAGCCAGTCTTTCCCTGTCCTCTTTCCATGATAAGGGAGACCAAATGTGGTACCCTCTACCTTGATACACTGTGAAAATGTACCACAAAAGAACAATAGGTGGATTTAATATGAAAGAACGCAAAAAACTTTAAAATATGCTTATATGGCTTCTGATAGAAGCATTTTAACTTAAACACATTGCTTCCTCAGACCCCCATCTCTCAAAATGACTAAAATCACACTTCATTGACCCACTCCACTGTCTGCTTTTTCAATTCATAAAGAAAAACTCAAAACTAAAAATTTGAGATTTGCAATAATATGGAAAGAAGGGAAGAGAGCATTTTTTAAGAAAATAAACATGTTAACATTTTTTTCTGAATGTTTCTCATGATATTAAATTTAAATATATAGTATCACACTCCTATTCAACATAATACTTTCAATATTAACTTAAATATTTAGGTGAAATATTTGTAGTCTTGAACAAAGTAATATCACAGCTACCATTTTAAATTCCACAGGAAAATATGACTGAGCATTTTAAATATTGTGATAGAGCCATTTATATATTTCTATATCTGTTTCTAGTTGGGCGTTTTTCCAAATCTATTAATTTGGCCTTTCTCAATGTCAAGAATTGCAGGGAAGATTAGTCTAAATAAGAGACTGTGGCACTAGTGTCAGTGTTTCAAATGCAGATGTAAAGTTTATTTGAGTCTGGTAATAATGTCAGAAAAGACCTTAATGAGCTATTTGAAATGGGATACGGGTAATATGAAATATTCAGAATGTTAAAACTTGATCAACAGGAAATGCTGACATAAGTAAAGTCACTTCTACTTAGACTAAGAAGGGGCAGGGACCTTGTTTTTTGTTCTTTTCGCTGCACCCTTTTCTGTTTATCTTTTGTTTGTAGCAGTGAAAGGCAAAATATTAGTAATAATAGCTAATTTTTGAGCACTTACTCTGGACTGCATGTTCTGCTAAGGATTTTATGTTGATGAACTCATTTCAGAGTTCTATCTTTGTCTTGATTTACCTTAAAAGGAAGCAGGGCACTCTATCATGTTCTTACATCCATGAGAATGGCAGAGATCACACTGAAGGGGATGTGTGGATCTGGGAGTCCTCATGGATCGCTGATGGGAATGTGGATGCTCCCACTGTCCCCAGCTTAGAATTCAGACCATCTGCTCCTGGGCATCTGTCCCCAGGGAATTCTTACAAGACTTCAGAGCAGGACCTGTACTAAGTTGCCATTGCAACTTTATTTGAAGTGCCAGCTTTTACATGTGAACTTGGTCTCAACACTAGAAAACTTTGTAGATAAAAGGTGATGGAATTTCACTCTGGAGCACAGCAGGTCCAAGAATAAATGATAAAAACAGACATAAATATTCATAAGTCATGAAAGCATAAAGCTAAGTGGAAAAGAAACGATGTATACTGAAAGAGCATGCATCAAAAACCAACAAAGAATACAAAATAAACATGTTAGAATTGTCTAATTAGAAAGGAAAATGGGTGGAAGAATGGGGTAAGGGAGGCTAAACAATTTAAATTTTAATTTGAAAAAAGAGAATGAAGAAATTCACCTGGACCAAGGAAGATAGAATGCCATACCTGAAAAATACAATTAACTCAGTATTTTGAACATGAGGCCTAACATGAAAAAAATATATAAATATAAACAAAAATATTTTACTCCAAAGTTATTGAAGAATATCGTCTGTCAGTTCAGACAAAAAGAAAGATAACACCCATCACTGGCTAGGAAGTGAGCTAATAGAAACTAATATTCATCTTTAGTATAAGTTAAATTTGTGCAACCATGCTTGGAGGAAATTTTTGTAAACATATATTCTCTTTGTCTAGCAATTTATCTTCAAGGATAAATAAATGATTGGAAAAGTAACCAAAGATATATGTGAATGACTGTTTATTGAAGTAGCTATGGAAGGCCATCGATTGATTTCACGTGTATCTAAAAGATTGCAAAACAAATCAGATATATGATAGCCACACTATTGATTTGCACGTTATATAAAGGAAGGCAATTCCCTGCAACTTAAATATGTTATAAAAATTGATAACCATAGCTTAAATTTTAGATAAGCATTTCACATTTGTTCTTTGGAACACATCAGCATTATGAAAATTATTGCTCTATTGAGGTTAAATTGATTCTTTTTTTTGGAAGCATGCGTAATTTCCATCTCCAAATCCATCCCATTTTTGCATCGTCTCTGTTACTATTAAACTAAAAAGGGTAAAATGCAATAAATTGATAGCTATTTTATAAATGCATACACACACAGAATGTAGACAAAGGTACGTTTTAAAATGTGAAAAAGAATGATTGTCTTCTCTAGTGGAATTAGGTTTTGTTTTATTTTTACTTCTTTTTTTTCTCTAAAGAACATAAATAATCTGTAATATAACAGGTCCCACTAATTTTGATTTTTTTTGGAAGACGTGGGGACTTTTTTGTGGATAATGGGGACAATAAGAGTGAAGAAAAGGAGTTTCCTTACAAAAAGACACAGTTCACCAAATTCATGATTTGCCTCTGAATTAGTCTGCAAAGTTTCTAAGCTAGAACCTTATGACACTGCCATTTTATAGGTACCACTATTTATTAAACACATTTTCCAACAGTGGTCAAATCTCAATATTTCTCCCTGATGGTAGAGACAAACGGACAGATATCTCTTCTTCCAAGTAACAGACAAGTCAAATCAACTTGACTGCAGGTGTTCATACGTTCATCAATGTACAAGACTATTGATTGAGAAAATCCAAAAATTCATTTCTCTTTTTTATGTACTGTTTTTTTCTAAGTTTTAGAAGAAACGGATTTAGAGGATTATTTGATTTTTTCAAGTTACAGAGCTGGAATTAAATCAGTGGTCATTGTTAGAGCAAAAGTAAGAAGTGGGTATCTAGGCATAAGAAAGCTGAGTGATATTTACTGGTAAATATAATCAATAATATTAGTCTTTGCCTAAGAAAATCTCTTTATTTTTTTAGAATGAAGATTTACTTTATTTACCTAACATTTTACTAAGAAATATGACAAACACACAGAAAAGTTTAAAAAGCATTACAGGGACTTCCCTGGTCGTCCAGTGGTTAAGACTCTGTGCTTCCAATGCAGGGGGGTTCTGTCCCTGCTCAGGGAACTAAGATCCCACATGCCATGCAGCCAAAAAAGTAAATAAATAAAATAAAAATTAAAAAGCATTACATATGGTGAACAGCCATATTCCCCATATTTCTACCATTTAGATCCCAGAACTAACATTGTACTCCTGCTTTATTACTTGTCTATCTATTGAACACTTTAATCTCTATAAATTCGTCTTATTTTTTAGTGCATTTCAAGGTTGCAGACATCAGTATACTTCTATCTAAAAATATTTAAATATGCATATCATTAACTAAAATTCAATATTTTTTACATTACTACTTTTTTTCCTTTTGAGTTAAAATTTTAAAATTGATTTCCTCCAAAAATAATTAAGTCACTTTGAAATTTGGGGAATGAAGTAGCTAATTTTTCACCCTAAACAATTTCTGAGCTAATGGTCCTGTAGGATTCTTTAAGGGCACTCCTCATGGAAGATCCATTTTTGTTTTGCAATCCAAGTAGGGCAATTTAGAAAAGAAGTCATCAGAAGGAACCATCTCCATTTTCCTATCAGTAAATCTACAAACTAACTATATCTGTACTTGTCTTCTCTACTCCTCTTGTTATAACCTAACTCACTAGGGTTTTGCCAGATGTGAGTGTCTGCTTTGCAGGATGCGGTTTATTAAATGTGTTGAAGAATAAGGCTGTTTCTAGAAATAACAAAAATATAAGAGAAAAGGAATAAAACTGTTTTTATGCTTAGAATCCCTCAGTATTCTGGGATAAGACTGCAAAACACACCAAAATCCAAGATGACAATTTGTTTTACCAAAAGAGATATTATTTATTAGATTACATATGCCTATATAGATGGGGATATGATACACTCCACAGCTTATGTCTTCCAAAGTACAGAATAAGGATTATCTGACAAATTATGCAGCATCATTTTTTACTGGTTTTCTTCTGGCCCAAAGGCTTTTGAAAGTTTTCACAGACATAGTCAATGAAGGCCAAGTCAATATAACCAGAGATGAAGTAGTATAGAAGCTCTGATGGTCATGACGGTCATGATCCATGGACAGACCTTCATGGATATTTGGCTATTTCCCAAATTACCAACAGAAATAGTGTTTTAGTTCTAATGGTGTCTTTTCCATCCTTCACAGTATCAAGTGATTCTCTGGTTATGATTCTAAAGTGAAGAATTCACTGTAGAACCCTATTGTAAGCACATCATGGGCCAGAATATTGCAGATGAATGTTTTACATCAGTGAAAAAGATGAACATCCTTACAAGAATGAATTCCCTCTATAATAAAGAACAAAGTAACATTAGATATGATAAGATTGATTGAAAAGAAACTCATGCTGCTATCCACAGACCCATGTTCCATTTTATGAGAAGAAACCAAAGAAAAAAGTTTAAAAGAAGAGGTAGAATTATTCCAAACTCTCTGACTCAGAACAAAGTTCAGGTAGCTCAACAGTAGGCAAGCTACTTCAGAGTTTAGGAGCAGGGTATGACAACTGAACCAAACCATCATAGCTTTCTAAGATTTTTCAGACTGAAAAATGAAGTATATTGATCAAGAACAAAGTTACTTATTTTCCAAGGCCACTCTCCTTATAAATGTGGTAGTAATACTTTTCCTTATAATCTTCTCAACGCATCCTATCTCCCATATATTCCTTCCTTTTTCTATATCATCAATCTCTTCCACTCTACTGGATTCTTCTTAACATTTAATCAACATATTCTTCTATATACCACCCTAACTCCTATCACCCTTAAGTCCCTATAAAAGCCAAATCTCACAAAAAATTATATGCACTTTTTTCTCTGCTTGCTCACCTCACATTAATTTTAAATGCAATTTTTTCTTATACCATTTCAATAACATTGCACTTATTATATTCCCGTGCTTGCTGTCAAAATACCAGAGATACGCTTCTGTCTTCATGTTACTCCACTTCTTATCTGTATGTGATTTGGTTAGTTCTTCACTCCTTCTCAATTCTCTATATTTTCTTGATCTCCATAACATCCTTGACCTTCATGCCAGAGTTAGATAGTACCAGAAGGCAGAAACAGACAAAGATTAAGGAATTAGACAGAGGAGGGTAGCGACTGAGAATTAAGTAGCCCCTGGTCATAATAATAGTTGTGATGGGGGAACTTGAAGGTAATTAAGTATTTATTGCATTAACTTACAGCCTGTTGTGTATAACCATGGATAGAAAAAGAAATAGAATCTTTCATTACATCTTAAATTGCTTTTCATGCTTAATTCTCCCAAATTTATTTACTCCTTCATTCAGTACAATTTATTTGCAAGGTTCTGTCCCATTGCATTTACTGGACAAAATTAAAGTTTAAATACATACTTCATGTAGATAGTTATGCTTCAGAACTACAACAAAATGTTATATGCTTTTCTTCTCTTTAGCATTGCAATGTTATAAAATACCTGTAGCACTTTAATCCTAAAGTGCAAAAAATGTCTTTTATCACAGAGACCATTTCTAACCCATTATCTGGTATATTCTGGTTGTATTAACAGCTTGTACTATAATAAGTTGCTATAGCAATGTATCTTAATCCTTTAAGAATAACCTTTACAATTTACTACTGGTTTTGAACACAGAGATATACAAATGACTATTTTCAATCTACATTATTATTAAAATGAAGTGTATCAATCCCATATCTAAAGTATTTTTTCCAGAAGTGTAAAATGAAACCAGCAATATTTAGGCTTATTTACCTTAAGTATTTCTCCACATTGCTTCTATTCAAGATGAGGTTTTCGTATTAGGTATCCCAAACCCACATTGAAAACTCACCATCTGGAAGGGTCAGCATCGTTAAGAAAATGATAAACCACTCTCTATCACTTGGTGGTCTGAGTTCTTATCCAGCAGACAGAATGCTTTGTTTTTTGGGTGTTTTTTTTCTATTCAGCTATAATGAGTCTCTTGCCTGTAATTTGTTGTCTGTTGAAAAATTCATTGAGAAGGGCATAACTATGGACAAATAACCATAACTCTTTCTTATGGCTTCTTGCCAAAATTGGAAGACATGAGCTGTCTTTACTGAAATTTTTCAATTAATATTTTATTCTGATATAAAAATAGTAAATGTCTTTTCTAAGAATTTAAAAACTATACTGATATACAAGGAAAAAATTCTAGATTTCCAGGATTATCATAGTTAATACTTGAGTGTAGACACAGAACAATTAAGTTTACACTGTACCTACTGTGAGGTAACCTGCTATTTTCACCTAAAAACAAATCATAAATTTGTCTGTATATTCTTAACTATTATATTATGGAATGAAATTTGATATTTCCATAGTATTTGATTTCAAGGATGTACATTTCTTTTTAACCATTTCCTTTTGTGGCTCATTTAGGTTGTTTCCAATAGCTTGTTGTATTACATAATATCCCACTACCATATTTATATGTTAATCTTCTTTCATTTTTCTATTTACTTGAACTTCTAGGTCAACCAACAGCACATTTCTTTACTATCGGTATTTGTATTTGAAGCAGTTTTAATTAAATGTTAAGAACATGGGCTTTAGAGTCAGACCTCTTCAATTAAAATTAAATTTGACACTTTATAGGTCTATAACCAAAGAGTAGTTACTTAACCATCCTTTGCCTCCACTTTCTCATCTGTAAGATGGGACTATATACATTATTTTCTCAGAATATTTTTTAAGTAATTAAGTCCATTAATAAACTTAATAAATGGAAAAAACCTCTATCAATGACTGGTAAAAGAGTAAATACTAAATATTATCATTATTTACCATATGAACTATCAGAATTAATGCATTAAGTTACACTTCCAATTTTTGTGTATACATATTCTTATGTCCTTACAACATAATCAATATCATATATTATTAATTTTATAAATTTAGATTTAGTAGTCAAATTTTACTGGGTTTTTTGAGCATCTCTAATATAATTTTTTGTTTTGAAAATTTTAAACAATATTTTACAGTTACTTTGTAAATTAGATGCCAAAGCAACATCTGAATTATTTTTAAACTCCCTTCATAGTACATGGAAATGTTATTTATGGATTAATAAGGTGACATTTTTTTCATAGTAGACAGTTTGAAAAAACATTCTCTTTCAAGTTTATCTAAAGCATAATTATAGCACTGAAAACAGTTAACCATGAAAGGCATATTGATTATTATTTATTTATTTTTATAATCTAAGCTCAAAGAGTTTAAGAGACCTAAATAAACATGGCTGATTAAAGTAAGAATAAGATGAAACTAACTTCTGTAAAATTCCAGGACAGTTCTTTTACTAAACCATAATATTTACACTGAAAAAAAAACCAGCAAGTATTTTATCCCTATAAGTAATCAAGGTTCCACTATATCTGAAATGCTCTGTGCCAGCCAGATGTCTATAGTTTAAAAAATGGTCAGGGGGATAGGTTTTACATCAAAAATTTAAATAGTAAGAGTGGTTGGGTGTCCGCCTGCCGATGCAGGGGACACGGGTTCGTGCCCCGGGCCGGGAGGATCCCACATGCCATGGAGCGGCTGGGCCCCTGAGCCATGGCCACTGAGCCTGCGCATCCAGAGCCTGTGCTCTGCAACTGGAGAGGCCACAACAGTGAGAAGCCTGCGTACCGCAAAAAGAAATTTAAATAGTAAGAATGCTAATCTTAAAATGAAGGTAGGGAAGAATCTGATTTTTAAAAAGATATCTATATAATGAAAATAAACTCAATCAGAAAATAGTCAACTAGTATAAACACTAGAGTCCTCCCTTGAGTCTTATCTATAGAATAAATACAAAGATATACTACATGGCATAGAAAATAATAAGTTCATGAAATTTATAATGCCATAGGATCATAGACAGACTGAAAATTTGGATTCAAGAAAATATTAAATACACAAATGGTAGGTCCTTCACAGATAAAAATACGTTAGGGAAGTTTTCTTAAATGCTTGATGTTTTCTGGAGGTCAAACAAAGTTTCCTAAAAAGACATAGCTAGTTTCTGTGTATCAATGGGCTGAATGTATGAATCCTCCCAAAATTCATGTGTTGAAGCCTTAAGCCCTATTGTGACTATATTTGGCAATAGGGGTCTTTAGAACATAATTAAGATTAAATGAGATCATAAGGGTGGGGTCCTTATCCAATAGGATTAGTGTCCTTATAAGAAAAGAAAGAGAGACCAGAGCTCTTCCTCTTTCTCTGAACACACACAGAGAGCAAGGACCAATGTAAGGACATAGCAAGTAGACAGACACCTGCAAGCCAGGAAGAAAGCTCTCATCAGAAACCAAATCAACTAGAACCTTGATCTTAGACATTTTCATAACTGTGAGAAAATTAATTTCCACTGTTTAAGCCACCCATTCCGGTATTTTTTTTATAGCAACCTGAGCTGAAGAAATCACTGGGCTATCCTAGCAACTATGCTCAGTGTTCCTATGCTTCCCAGCTGCTATAGATTGAAGATTTGTGTCCCTCTCCAAAATTCATACGTTGAAATTCTACCCCCACATTGATGGTGTTAGAAAGTGGGGCCTCTGGGAAGTGATTAGTTTCTGAGAGCAAAGCCATCATGGATGGGATTAGTACCCTTATAAAAGAGGCCCCAGAGAGCTCTCTCACCCCTTCCACACCAGTAATGCAGACTGAAGCCAAAACTTGCAAATCTGATCCTTAACGATAATAATGACTATCTTGTAGAAACTCTGTACTGATATTGGAAGAATGGCTATGAGGAACTTTCTGGTTCATTACACTAATTACATTGTTGGCTTTCTGTAAATTATCTGGATAATTGTAGCCAGTTGTCAGCTTTAACTGCAAATGAAGTTGGAAAAGAGCAACCTTTGGAAGAGAAGTCAGATAGATTAAAATAATAAGAAAAGAAACAGTGAAGAATTTTCCCCCAAAGAGAATATGTACATATATATTTGCAAAGCATTACCTATAAATTTAGAATTAGGAGGATATCCACAAAATCTTCTAACATTTGATAAGTCTATGAACTTTCATAGATTGTTTTCTCACAGACAGACAGATTTTTGTTTTCTCATCCAAGCTCTTTTAGAACTATGAAGGTAAAGGTATACGAATACTCTCTTTGAAGTAAATCAGTTGAAAACTCCTTAATAAATCTGAGGAAAAACAGGATTTAAGGTGACCAACTATCAGACCATATTTATAATTCGGGTCATTTGTATTTTTCAACTACTGATTTAATGTAATTATTTAACAATTTGAGGTAGGTGCGTAAAAGATAAAGTGACAAATTTTTTTAAATCTTTTAACTACACGTTGCGTATGATGGTAGTTAAAGTTAAATTACATGAGGAATAGGAAGTGTTCTCTGTCAGTGTACCTTCAGGAAGCAGAGGATTTTATGACTTGGTTTTTAATGGCCTCATGATTCCTGAGGGGAGTCATAAGTTTTTAATCAGGCACAGCTGCCATTTAGTAAAAGCCAACTTTGCTAGGCTAGGTCAGTGACAGTGCGTTTAATGGCTTCATTGATAGTTTTGTACATGTTTTCTCTTAAGCTTATCCACATTTCTGGACACTTTAAAATTTTTTAACTGACCTAATTGAGCAAAGTCATAGAGTTCACTGGTCATAGCAAAGGTTTTGGCAATAGATACTTTTAGACTTTCAGTCCCAAAGCAAGTATGAAACTATTCTGGTAACTTTTCATCCTTTTAAAAAAAATCTTCATATAGACATTGGGGAGAAAAAACTATAGTATGATCCAATATTTCATTATGAAGAATTTGAAACTGTTATGTAAATTTAGGAAAGTTCACTTATCAATTTTGTCAAGATGTCTGGTTATGACAGTGACACTATCTGTCCCTTTCCCTTCACTTTTAACAACAGTTTATGTCCTAGGGTTTTAAAACTTATCTCAAATCTTGTTCATCAGTTTTTTCTCTGAAATTTCATCATAATTCCTCCCCTTTAACTGTATTCTCAAATTTACCTCAAGTGCCCTTGCATAGTGATACCTTTAGGAAGGCATTTGTAAAGACGATTAAGAAAAGATGATGAAATATCAGGTATATTATTATAATGTCATGGCTTGGGCAATATTCCCTCATCATTCTGTGCTGAGATTTCTCTCCTATTGACTGCTAGTGTTTCAGGTTCTGTTCTCCCTCCAGGAACATGGCATTTACCCACCCCTATGAAGTCAGGAATGTTGCTTTGCTATGAAAAGATGGCCAGAAGAGGAGCATGTCATTTCTAGGCTGAAGTGTTTAATTTCCGGTGCAAGTCTCTCAGATTCTCTCTCTCTCCATTGATAATCATGGAGGTTTACTTTGAAAGGGCAACTTCTTAAGATGGTGAAGCCTCTGTCTGCCCAGATCTTGGGTGACTTTGTTAGAAGAATGTCTCTTGTGAACCTGTGTTTTACACCTAGATTAATCAAGAAACAATAAACTTTTATTGTTTGAAAGCCACTAAGATTTGAGGTTGGTTGTTATCTGGCCTATCTTGGCTGATCTACACTCTAATTTTAGTTCATTCCTAATTATCAAGCTAATTATATGAATTATTCTGCTTATAAAATAAATGGCTAGTTATGGTTGTTCAATAAAATTTGTATAAGCGAATTAAATTGCATATATCAGTTTTACTGACATGGCAAGTGTGTTCCCAATTAACTGTAAATAAGGCAGCTATTTCCTTTGGACTAGTATGCTAAATTATTAAAAACTGACTTCATGAACTAAGCTTAATACTCATCAAAATGATACTTTCTGTGTCACTCTAGACGGCAGTACTGATAAGGAATGAAGGCTGGGAAATTAATCTAATTTAC
This sequence comes from Phocoena phocoena, assembly GCF_963924675.1. Classification (NCBI taxonomy): domain Eukaryota; kingdom Metazoa; phylum Chordata; class Mammalia; order Artiodactyla; family Phocoenidae; genus Phocoena; species Phocoena phocoena. Next base: position 64,687,162 of record NC_089230.1, on the reverse strand, counting down.
TGAACTTACTGTGGAGAGAATTATATAGCTCTAACCTTTCCACCCCTGTTCCATGTCCTATTCTACCACCTGCAGCCCTATAAACAGAACAGCCTTGCTGGATGGGAGCCATCTGCAAAATAACTCGTCTCTTCAAAGGGCGCCTGGATTCAAGTGCTACAATGTCTTCTAACATGCAGTTTATTTTAGTTATTGTTTTTAAATAATTAGTTTTCTCTTTTGCACATTGGCAAAGGCTTTAAATAGCAGATGTCAAAAGCACTTGATTCTTTTGCTTATTGACTTTCCAGAAATGTTACATATGACGATCGGCTTCTACGGTGTAGTTTGTGTGAAATAATGTAATTCAATCATGTTTCTTCTATAGATAGCAATGGTCCATGGATGAGAAAAATTCTGAATGCATTATCCAAAAATAAGTTTCAATAAGTTTTGTTACACTTAGCTCCTCCAGGGTAAACAAAAATTCATGCCACTGATGCTGATGCACTAATTCTTACTTTACCTGCTGTGCATGAAAAATATACACTGGTAGGGGAGCACAAACAGTGGTAACGGTACAAAGATTCCTTATTCCAATATTTATCTTTTGTGGGCAGATTTGGGAATTTTCTTTTTCCTTTAATGAGAATTGAAGATAAGCTGGCTTCACTGTGAAAATACAAATGTTAAAGTTATCATGAATGCTATGCCATATGGCACTTAGGTAACGGTAGAAATAGGTTGTTGAACCCTCAGAATGGGAGAAAATATTTGCCAATGAAGCAACTGACAAAGGATTAATCTCCAAAATTTACAAGCAGCTCACACAGCTCAATATCAAAACAACAAACGACCCAATCCAAAAATGGGCAGAAGACCTAAATAGATATTTCTCCAAAGAAGATATACAGATTGCCAACAAACACATGAAAGAATGCTCAACATTACTAATCATTAGAGAAATGCAAATCAAAAGTACAATGAGGTATCACCTCACACAAGTCAGAATAGCCATCATTAAAAAATCTATAAACAATAAATGCTGAAGAGGGTGTGGAGAAAAGGGAACCCTCTTGCACTGTTGGTGGGAATGTAAATTGACACAGCCACTATGGAGAACAGTATGGAGGTTCCTTAAGAAACTAAAAATAGAACTACCATATGACCCAGCAATCCCACTATTGGGCATATACCCTGAGAAAACCATAATTCAAAAAGAGTCATGTACCACAATGTTCATGGCAGCACTATTTACAATAGCCAGGACGTGGAACCAACCTAAGTGTCCATTGACAGGTGAATGGATAAAGAAGATGTGGCACATATATACAATGGAATATTACTCAGCCATAAAAAGAAACGAAATTGAGTTATTTGTAGTGTGATGGATGGACCTAGAGTCTGTCATACAGAGTGAAGTAAGTCAGAAAGAGAAAAACAAATACTGTATGCTATCACATATATATGGAATCTAAAAAAAATGGTTATGAAGAACCAAGGGACAGGACAGTAATTAAGATGCAAGCATAGAGAATGGACTTGAGGACACGGCGGGGGGAAGGGTAAGCTGGGACGAAGTGAGAGGGTGGCATGGACTTATATATACTACCAAATGTAAAATAGATAGCTAGTGGGAAGCAGCCCCATAGCACAGGGAGATCAACTCAGTGCTTTGTGACCACCTAGAGGGGTGGGATAGGGAGGGTGGGAGGGAGGGAGACGCAAGAGGGAAGAAATATGGGGATATATGTATATGTATAGCTGATTCACTTTGTTATAAAGCAGAAACTAACACACCATTGTAAAGCAGTTATACTCCAATAAAGATGTTAAAAAAAAAGAAAGAAATAGGTTGTTGATCTTCAGATACATTCTCATTAGAATCTCACCATTTTTACCATCCAACAGATGAATTTTCTATGGAGCAATTTGTTCTAAGAATGGTTTTCTTGGCTGAACATAGGAGGTTTTAGAGTTTCATGAACTGTTGTATAGCACTATGTATGAATTGAATAAAAAGTCAATTGTATTTCCCAAGGTGTGTGCTTCCTAATCTTTCCAGACACTTTGATATTTATTTAGTCTATATAACAAATTAATGCTAACAGTAAAGTACTTGGTATACTTTTTAAAGACACATCTTTGAATTATTATCTTTTATGGGGCTGGCGACCCCCAACTTCTCAGGTTTGAAATAACTCTCATTGATGGTGGCTGAGAAGAGAGCTTGTTACCTCATCTGGAAAGATAATGCTATGATGATATGCAGGTATAATTTGACTATTAGACCTTAGAAGTAAGATTGATATGAGAACAATAACCTAAGGCAAAACGAAGTGTCTTATACATATAGCTGACTAGTGTTCCATGCAAATTTGCATTATAAAATAGAACCTTTTTTGGCTGTACTATTTGTTTTTATTACCTAACATGTCATTTTATTGTTATATTTAAATCTTTGCTTTCTATATTATATATTCCTAAGATAAGATTAAATCTTTGTATTACTTTGTAATTTTTTTTTGCTAAAAGTGAAATATTTGTTCTAAAGTAAATAAACAGAACTATGTTTACAATAGCTTTGATTGAGCTCAACAATTTTTAACATAAATAGAACTGAAAAAAATTCAAATGGCTATGCTAAGAGAGTAGCAACCATCATTATTGAAAGTTTGATATTGATAGAAAGACCCAAACCCTTAGGTTTGAATCCTGTCTTTTTCCTTCAGTGACTTTCAATTTAAGATAACTCTTGGCACATCCTGTTTAAATGTGTTGGAATGTAAATACATTATTTATTCCATTAAGTACAAGCTCAATATAGTGAAAAAGAACAAGACCTTTGAATCTGGTATATCTACATCAAATTCTGATCATGTCATTTACAAGTTGTGTAACTTTTCAGTGCCTCGGTTTCTTCAACTGTCAGATGGTGATTGTAATAGCATCTACTTTGGGGGGGTGGTTTTTGAGTATTACTTAAAACACTTAGAATAGAGCCTAACATATAATTAGCACTCAACACTTGCTCGTTGTTATTTTTATTTTATTATTATTACTTTGTATCATTGGACACTGTATCATTAGGACAATGTATCATTAGGACATTGTATCATTAATACATTATTATACTATATCATAGGGCAGTTTCAGCCTATGAAAGTCATTGACTTTATCTCAGATTTCATTTTACAATTGGTGACATGACAAATCTGTCATACTACTGCATTTTCCCAGTATATTCACTCTTTAATTCTCTTGGATAACACTCTGAGATGTCTATTCCCTTCTTAACTCTCCAAACCCTTTTCTCCATCTTTACTTTCATATGATGACCTGGCTTCTTCTTCTGCTGAGAAATCTGAGAGGATCAGAGGAGAGCTTTCTCATGCTCATCTACCCAAGGACCATATGCTCCCAAATGTCCCTCTCTCTTCTGTGTTATCAAATTTTTGTCAGATTCTTTTCTTTCCACTGAAGCATTTCCATTAGTACATAAATATATTATAACGCTGTATTTTTTTAAAAAAATCTCTTTACTCTTTATTTTCATCCAGCAATATCTCATTTAATCTCTCCCACCCCCAAAAGCCAAACAAACAAATAACTCACAATCAAAACAAAAGCTCCTTTAAAGAGTTGTCTTACATTCTCTCAAAGCTTTCCTGTCATTCTTTCTTAAATCCATGACAAAAAGAATTTTCACCTCTACCACACAACTAAACCAGCTATTATCATTGTTAATAATAACATCAATAATGCTAAGTCCTATGCTCATTTTGGGTCATTATTTAAAATATCAGCAGGATTAAAAATAAATTCTCTTCTCTTGAGTTTCCTAATTCAGTTCTATGACCTTGCTACTTCCTCCTTTTAAGTCTTACTTACTCAACTTTCAAATTCTAAATATTGCAAATAGCTCAGTCTTTCTTTTCTCTGTTGACATCAACTCCTGGGATTATATCATGCAGTTCCTTGGCTTAAAATTCTAATATTTGTTAATGATTTAAGTTTCTATCTCTCATCTTGAATTTTGCCTGTAACTGCCTATTCAATAGCATCTGTTGGATGACTATAGATAATTTAAATCCTCTAACAGTCTTCCATTGGACGTTTTTCTAGTCCCAAATATAGTTTATATGAATGCTCTAAAAAACAGCTTACTCAGAACAGAATATTTTGCTACAGCATGTATTATATATATATAATAATGTATATTATAGTATATTATGTTATATTATATTACTTTGTCAATTAACTGTGTCATGTATATAAAACCTTTTTATCTCATGTAGAGAGAATATGATGTTGGCTAGATAAACTCAAATACGTAGAAATATTGATGGGTTATGATTTTAGCTAATTTTATATGACAAGGAGTAAAACAGATTTGGTTTAATTTTAGCAATAGTACTTTCCCACTTCTCAGAAACTTCCAGAGTAATTAAGTTTCTTTTCAACCACTCAAAATACTTAGTTGTGTGTCTCATAGTTTTCTATCATTTGGGTTTCCTTTTTAATTCAACAATTCTACCTGTAATGGTATGAGAGACACTTTGCAAGAATCCAACTCAACTTAGTCAACCATAACACCATGAGAAATAATAAGTTGTTGTAAGCCACTGGGTTTTAGGGTGTTTTGTTATCTGGAGATTATTATCTATGACACTGGAATAGTTTTGAGCTGATAAGTCATACCAAAATTAATAAAACATAAACAATTTTAAAGTGTTCTCTCATTGATTAAGCTCTTTAGTTATTGATTTATTGATTTAAAAATTGGCTTATCAGTAAACCTATAAGTTAACTATATTAAATATATATATTTTTTAAATTTTCTAAAAGAATTGAAAGAACATATCACAGTATAAATTCATTCAATATAAACAGAAGCCTTAAATAAAATATAAAATCATTTATATTGCTTATATGAGTATTTTATATAAAATAAGCTGAAAAATTATTCTCAATGTAGATAAATTAGATAGAACTGTTTTGTTTTAACTGCATTTGTCTCTAATATTGTGTCAGTGATAGTTTTCTCATGAAATATTGTGTTCAACATGTATATATAGTCATTATTTTTCCATAAATTTTCTGGTACCTTCTTAAAGTTGCATTCTATATTTATGCATTTGAGATTAATGCCTTCCATTGATTTGTCTGAGAACAGATTATGCTAAATGAATGAAAGTTTCAATTCTATATTTCGACTGAAATATGTACATACATCAATCCAGTTATTTTAAAGATCCACTCTCATTGCTACCTTTCAGAGTCCCTTTAAATGAGTTATTTTATAAAATAAAACTTGTCAGAAAGTTATATCTATTTATGATCCTTTTCACTATATCATCAAATTTAAATGCTGCAAAACCTTGGATGTTTTCAATTTCATTCCATATCCGAATAGAATATAAGTTCATTTAATGTGAACAGAAGCCTTATCAAAATATTCTTCTCACAAATATATCAAAGCGCAATAATACAATTCTAAAATAAGTGTTGTATACTGAGTTCTCAACATTTCTTTAGTTTTTCCTGTGTTTTATATGAACAAAATTCAGTGTCTTTTTGCATGCTACATTTTCAATAGCTGTGATTTGCTAACAGCCTCAAAAGCTGAATGTTTGGAGCATTTCATTCATTAAGGACTTGGATTATCCAAATCTTTGGATTAAAGATTTCCAATTTTTTTTAAAACATTGCAACCAAAATATTACAAAGTAGTTTAATACAAATGTAGGAAACTTAGTGTGATTTGTGAAGTAGTTCTTTATAGACTCAAATATATCTAAATTAAGATTAATGTTGCACAACAAAGGCAGAATTTCATACTACTATGATGTTTTATTCAACATCAGTTAGCATCAGAAAAATGTTGTAGTTCATTTATCTGAATATGTATAAAAATAATTTTTGGCAAGTCTGGCTTCTATTTCAGTTGCTAGAATAGTGCAGCTTGTTTGAACACACTTGTGAATTATATGTGTCCCACAACCAATTACAAATAGTTCTGCTTTGCAGGTTTCTTAAAGTAAAACTTCGTAGTTTCACCACACAAAAAATAATTTGATTTTAAATGTTGAAATTTATCTGAATTTGTGCGTTACAAATGCTATCAGATATTTTAAAGAAAATTTCCAAAAGCTCAACTTTGATTCCTTAAATTGTATGAAAAATCATACCATTATTGTGATTCACTGATTTTCTGTTTGAAGTGTCTGATGACACTGATTACCAAACTTGCCTTATTTGATGAAAAGCTCTGCAAATGGAGTCAACACAGGTCTAGTTTCCCTTTTCAAATGCACAAGAAAACTTAGAATTAAAAATGAGAGATATTAACTGTTTATGACAGTTATTTGCTCTAAAAAAGTTGCATTTTTCAGAGTGATATATATGTACAACTTCCTACAGCAGCTTGTGGTCAGTCATTTTGAAGCAGAGCCTTCTTAAAATAGCTACTCATAATTTGAAGCTGAGGCTGATGACTTTTCAGTAGATTAGATCTTCTGATCAATGATAGCATTATTGACCCATAGTAGATGGTAAATGTCATCAGGAGTTCGTGAAGGTGACATATATGTATTACTTTCCTGGAATACAGAAATCCAGAACACAATTTTCATGTGGTTTGGCATTCATTAGTATAGAATGACTTAGGAGTGAAGTGAACGTTCCCAATACATTGGACATGCTTGGTCTAGAAGCAATCTCTACATTCATTGGTGACACTCCTCTGGGACCAGACACTCCTGCTAAGTGTGCTGTCTCAAGCCTGGATCTATACTCCTCTTAAAGGTTCAGCTCTGACAAGAATGGATTTGTAAACCTTGCTGGTGCCAAACTTATCTACCAAAAAAAACCACAAAAAACAAAAAGAGGAAGAAGACTAAAGATGTAAAATTATTAAAAAGATCTAAAAAGGGGCTTCCCTGGTGGCGCAGTGGTTGAGAGTCCACCTGCCGATGCAGGGGACACGGGTCTGTGCCCCGGTTCGGGAAGATCCCACATGCCGTGGAGCGGCTAGGCCTATGAGCCATGGCCACTGAGCCTGCGCGTCCGGAGCCTGTGCTTCACAACGGGAGAAGCCACAACAGTGAGAGGCCCGCATACCACAAAAAAAAAAAAAAAAAAAGATCTAAGAAGAAGGAAAGTGAAAAGACAAAATAACTCTGACAAAAGAAAGAACAACACAAACGAGAAGTTGAAAATAAAAAAAAAAATTATAAAAACTGTAGAAAAGTAGGAAAAATAAATTTCTCATAAAGTTAGTTCATTGCTACTAAAATTAGGAAAAAATAAGCTTCTCACAAAGTTAGTTCGTTTTGTTGGAAAATAGAAATGAGTTTCCCAAAGTAACATAATTAGGTAACAATAGTTTTATGTTAAATCATACAAGTACTTCAGCAAAAACCTCCAGAACACTCTGTGAGCTCAATGTTTTAATTTGACTTCAATTATTCCATTTTCTTCAGCTTTCTTCAAGCACTTATGTATTTAGTTCATTAGAGATGGATAGCTTGACATTTACTTTGTATATTTTCCCATTATATATTCTTAGTTAAATCTTTTCTTTTTGTATTTGTCCTGTTACCCTCACTGGACTCTCTGTATTCTTAAGGACTATAGCCTCTTTTGTAAATCTCAGCACATAAATATTGTTGATGTACTAATTACATGGCTCTAACTTAATGTTCACTTGAAATTAATTTACATTTAATGAATATAACATTTAACGTTGAACATTTAATGAACTAACAATTCACTTTTTTAAAAGATGCCTATGCCAGGATTGGAGGTAAAGAAAAACCCTCTGGTTTTTCTGGACCATTTGTAGTCTAAGATTTATGTCTTATATTGCCAAATCTATTATTTAAGGTGTCTCATTTTATTCATCTGAAGTGACAGCTACTAAAGATATTTTCCTAATCTTTTTTTGATAGTTTTAGGTTCAGTTAGTTTGAGCTGTTTAGAATTCTCAGTAGTTTCCCTTCTAACACAAATATCATATTAAAAATGAAAACAAAGACTGTAATGCTCAAGTCATTCCCCATTCTTAATCTCCTTAGACAGAATTTTTATTCACTTATGGGTGATTTATTTTTAATTCACTTTCAAAATGATTAACTAGAAACTTTTCAATTAGATCATTCTTTTACAAATATCACTGGGAATAAAGTATACCTATGACTGTAAAACTTTCTTGACAGCATACAATTTTCAGAAAAAATAAAAGAGCACAAAATGCCAATATAGGCATATTTATTTCCTTATAAATCATATATAAGGCATACTATACTAATATATTATAGGTGCAGAAACTTAGTTGTCTACCTGACAGAAAACTTTTCTTTCTTGTTAGCAGAACATCCATTTCACTTGGGTGATTTGTCCAGTCTTTGAGCATTAACCATTCTTAGGCTCAGTCAATCATGGCCGTTCTCTTTGCTGCTGCTAGTGGGTTGGTCTGAAAATAATCATGAAAATCAGCCAGGGCCATGCAAACACGAGAAGATTATCTGCTAGGAATTTCCAGAGAAGATTTTCTTCATTGAAAAAAGAGTATTTCTACAAAGGAGAACCATCCTTCTGTGTTTGACCCTTTTTGTGCTGTCCTTGCAGGCAATAGGTTAAGGACATGATGCAGACATCATGGAAGCTGCAGTTATAAGAATAGTTGAGAATGGTGGAATGGCAGAATAGAAGATTCCTGAAGAAATTACTTAGCTACTGAACTAATTGTAGCAATACCTAACTCAGACCTCTTGCAAAATAAATGCATATATTAGTTTCTTAATCATTGTTAAGTCTGTTTATTTCAGGCTATAGAATCCTAACTGATATAACTGTGCATTACAAAAGATTAAAAACAAATTTAAGGTAATTGAAACTAATAGTACTTTTTAAAAAGTATTTCATTAACATGTATTTATAAATTGTTCTAAAGCATTTTTATTCTCCCTAAAACATATTTGGTGACCATAATATCAGTGAATATGCTTTATTATTTTTGAAAATCTTGGTTTAATATTTTGTAATACAACTGTGTTGGTATAATTCTAAGTTTCATTTGTTTGGAGGCTTGTTTTAATGGCTGTCGAAGGCAAAAAGGTTTATTACTAGGATATGTGGACCCAAATCAAAGAAGTACATTGTTGGCTATCCCTTCTAAATTCAGTTTCTCAATGGTTAGTTCCAACTACCTATTACACAGAGCATAAAGGCGTTTTTTGAAATCTGGTTAGGAAATGTCCGTGTAATTATTCTTGCAAACTCATTGAACGTAATTGCAAATCCATATTTATAATGAATCAGTCCAAACCCTACTACAGTTCTTCATTTTGAACATTGAAAATAGAGTATAAAATTCTATCTTGAATTTAAAATATAAGCATAAAAGACATTTTATAGGTGAAATACTTGTTTCTGGTCAAAATTACTTACTTATGGAAACATTTTGAAATGTAATTTTAAAATGCTCTCTCTAGAGTGTCATTCTTTTCCTCTTTTGTTTTCTACTGGAAGCAGTTACTTTCCCATTCTCTATTAAATTATCAGTTTTGTCTATAAGCACTAGACTAAATATTTATTGATTTATTCATGTCTCTTTCTTTGTGAGGTATGGTGTGGAGTGCTATCTGCTAGATAGCATACTATTGACTCACCTCACACACTCACAAACACATACAAGTTCACAAATTTGAAACACTTGTCTTCTTAATAAAGGAAAAATATATAATTATGCAATTCTTCCAAGTATTTTTCCATGATGTAACATGAGAACGTCTGCATAATACAAAAGATCTTCCTTCTTTCACTTTCAATCTATTACAAAACATTGTAAAAAAAAAAAAAGCTACTACATTTTAAACGTCTTGGGTTTTTTTGCGTTTCTTTTTAAGGAAAAATTGATCTCATGTAGTATTTTGACCATTTCTGGCAACAACCTTCCCACTGAAATAGCTTGCCCATGAATAATGCAGTGAATGAATTTCATGTGTGGTGCTATTTTTATGACGTTAGGAGAAATTATGTTTTAAGTCAAAGTAGTCATTCCATCAGTATTAAAAAAATTTTGTAAAATAAAACTTATTTTGGCTTTAATTAAAGGAATAGATTTTTAAGATGTTACCTTCACCTGTGCTGAGTCTCTCAATACTGAAGCCAGAAAAGCAGCTCACAAAAAGGTAGCCATTCATTGTAATCTAAAAACAAATCTCATAAATGGAGTCATGCTAGAAACATCTGTACATTCGCTTGAACTATGCAGCAGACCTTTCCTTTCTGGTCAACTTGTTCATCCATGTCGTAGCATCTATCAGTACTTCTTTCCTCCCTCGTAATCTATCATTATATTCATTTGTTCACATCTTTATCATTATCTTCCAAAAATACTTGCTGAACAAAGAAATGAAATTGGTTTATTAACGTGCCATTTTTCATGTATCACCTCTGATGTTTTGAACTGAGGCAGGAAGAGCAAGGTTTTATTCAAAGTTATTTGGTGGCAGAGCCTCCTTCCCCTCTTCTCCCTTCTCCTCTGGTTTTTCTTATCTTTCACTATTAAATTTTAAAAATTGTGTTTATTAAACTTAATGAAATTGTGTAAAATGCTCATTTGAATCTCACATTTTTTTAAAAAAGTATTCTGTTTTATTCTTTGCCTTTGGGGTACCTAGTTCTAAAAAGCCTTCCTTCTAAAAAGACGTCTGAGTTGCTATGACCTCACTATCTAATCACTATCTAATCACTCAAGACACAGTTGTACACTTACAGGAAATTTCACCACCAACAATAGTGGATGAAAATCCAAATATCCAAATCCAAATAGTGTCTACCTGACGTTTTAAAAATTTTGGTCAGATATTTGCCAGATGTACCTAATTCTGATTGTTTTACTTCAAAACCTTGTTGACAAAGAGCTTGTGTTAGGAGGAGAAGATGTGTCAGCTCTGCAGGTATCTTGTTGCTTTGCTTACACAGGCATTATTACTTTCTGTGGTTTTCTTTCAAGGAAATTTTCTAAGACATTTGTCTATTTGAAGAGCATTAAGGTAGGTGAAACTAGATAATATAATCCACATTTATAAGCATGCGTAAATTGCAACATGTCACAAAATCCTGCATGTATACGACCACATGTGGGTGCTCCTGTCACACTCTGCACATTACAGAACATTCAGCTTTCTCTCGGGATAACTCATATGCCATATGGACTTATCTGGCCTATGGCTCTGGTGAACACTAATATTTATGCAAATATCAAAGAGTTAAAGGTACAGATATAAGTTATAATAATTAATTCCCACAACCAAATATATGCTTTTGATCATTCCCTGGTTGCACACACCCCTCCCCCCATTCAAGGAAGCTGCGTACTAGAAGCAGACTTAGGTTTCATGCATTCTTTTGGTCCAGTGAGTTATCAGCAGATGAGGTCAGTCATGACAAGTATATGTAAAGAAGGTCATGGGTACCATATATTAATGTTCATGAAGGAAAATCAGTTCCCTTCTAGCAAATATTTATTTTGTTTTCTAATGACACTGGACCCCTTGTGAATCTGAGATGTATTCTAGAAGAAAGTAAATGTAGCATGGTAGTAAAGATACCTGTGAGATCAACTGTCCCAGTTGCTGGGAACTTCATGTATATTTGTTGTTTTTTCTTTTTTTTACAGCTTTATAGACATATAATTCCCATACTGTACAAATCACCTATTTAAACTGAATTGAATCTTTGTATTAGGAAATTCACAGGATTGCACAATGATCACCACAATGTAACTTTACAACGTCTGTCCTCCCCCAAAACATCCCAGGCAAAAGCTAATCTTTCTGTCTCTGTAGATTTTCCTATTCTGAATATTTAATGCAACTATACAGTATGTAATCCTTTCTGACTTATTTTTCATAAAATAATGTTTTTCAAAGTCTATCCATGTTGTAACATCCTTCAGTAGTTCTTTCGTTTTCATTGTCAAATAATATTCCATTGTATCCATACAAGACATTTTATGTATTCATTCATCAGTTGATGGACATTTGAGTTATTCCATACATATTACTATTGTGTGAATTTGAATAGTCTTACAGGATGCTACCTTACTGTCCATAATTAATTGGTCTAAATGAGGCTCTTAGAAAATTTCTGAAAACTAGACCCTTCCTATGATGTTGGAAATGTTTTACATGCAAAATATAGGGTTTTTCTGGCCACATTTCCCAGCATGTGAAGAAGCTGCTCAACATACAGAGACTAGAGATAAAAGATGAACTAAGAATGCTGAAGGTTTCTTCACTGGTTTTCATCTTGAGGGGACTAGCAGCTTCCTGCCTTTCTCATTGTTTTGTTGTTCACCTCTTCCTTGGATTCTTCTAGTCAACATATTCCTCATTCTTCCACCAGAGGAATAACCATGAGGGGTAAACTTCTCCCAGGAACCTGATGAAATAATCTCATACAAAGTATAACCTACACCTCAATGTGGAGTAGTGGGATGTGAAGTGAGATTTACCCTGTTGCCCCAGATTGACCACTTTGACCGAACCCAGGGAGAGGTAGCCTGAGAGTACCCTAAAAAGAACAGAAAAACATTGTTACTAGGCTTCTCAAGATTTTAAAGTATTGCAAACATACACACAAACCTTCGACACCAAGAAACAACAAAACAATACTTTTTCCCCCTGCTACTTCCCCAGCTGGTATAATAAGATGGTAGCGTGGAGTTAGGTCTGAATTAGGATATGTAAGCTTGAAAGTGAGCTCTGTGGCTTTTTCCTGCTTTTATTTTCTGTGCTAAACTTTCCACCCATAAATGTGAAATTCCAAGAGATTTATTTATAAATGTTAAGGGAGCCTATAACTGAGACTGACACCTCATGTCCAAGTTGGTCATCTGTCTACACAGTAAACCTGCCTACCTGCCGACTATGCTTATGTGAGCAAGGGAAGTAGTGAAGAAGGCAGATAATTGCAGAGAGAGAAAACAAGGCAGAGAGGAGGATCAAAAAAGACAACTGAGGGGCTTCCCTGGTGGCTCAGTGGTTGAGAGTCCGCCTGCCGATGTGGGGGACACGGGTTCGTGCCCCGGTCTGGGAAGATCCCACATGCCGCGGAGCGGCTGGGCCCAGGAGCCATGGCCGCTGAGCCTGCGTGTCCGGAGCCTGTGCTCCGCAACGGGAGAGGCCACAACAGTAAGAGGTCCGCGTACAGAGAAAAAAAAAAGGACAACTGAGTTTCTAGAGATTGAAGTGAACAGTGCAGGAATTAACTTAACTTGAACCAGCTTGCTGCTATGCGACCCCAGGGAGCTGAGTCCAGCGGCAAATGTCTGTTCCACAGAGAGCAGGAGTTGAAGGGAACTAGAAAAGCTTAATTCACTGTAGGTCTCTCCCTTCAGTGGCGTAAGCACAGCGGAAGCCCTCAGGGCTCCTCGAGTACCCATACGTGAGCCTGCCTGAGAAGCAGCACTGTGACATCTGCTGCGAAGTGGGTCCTGGGACACCAGACTTGGGCACAGAAGCGGTGACGAGCAAAGAACAAGTACAGCGGCAAGACATCGTTTCCTTTCAGCCTCCAGAATCCTCACTCCAGCCAAAAGAAGAAAATATGTGCAAAAGGGAGGGGAGGAGAAGTGAGAGGGCAGGTCCACATGCCTCTGGCCAATGCCCAGGAGGCCCTGGGAGTGTGCGGGGCAGAGGAGCCATCAACTGGACATGCAAGTGAATGTTCATTCTAGACAGAATTGTTATACTTAAAAGCGACCAGAGAATTAAAGAAAATATCATTTCAAGTTTCAATTGTTTTCTGAACTGGTTATACATGCAGCATTTTCCCAACATTCTCAGTAATTTGCAGCGGTGAAATGTGTGTGTGTGTGTGTGTGTGTGTCTTTGGAGAGGAAAGGGACAGCTTTGACCAAAGCATGAAAGGTCACATATAGTGAGATCTAATGGCGCTCAGAGATAATCTGGTCCAAATATACATGCACATGAGGTAATTAGAAAACAAACTCAGGTAACATGGCCTGCAAGGGCCACATGGCCTTCTAATAGCCATGAGCAGCCCTTCCCTAACGGGTTAGTCCTCCTGCTGCTTCAGGGCTTTCTCCCATTGCTTTCTTTTTTCCTAAGCGTTTCCGCAGTTTGTCCATTTTCTGAGAAACCTCTGACAAAAGCATAAAATAATAACTCTTTCTGGTTTAGCATGAATCATGATTTGTCTCCAGTCATATGCCTAGCTAGGAAAATGGCTAGGTAATCAAGGACAGCTATTCTCATCACTAGCAAATATTTACCTGTTCTCAGTGATCAAGGCTAAATGCTTTAAATGTTACCATTTCCAGATAAACAGGAAGTGTCATTCGGCCCTGCTTAAATATCTTAATTTGTAGGCCTTTGGTTAATGATTTATCTTTCATCAAACAGAATTTTCAAGCTTCTATAAGCCCTCATTCAGGACTGGCCCTGTGATCAATTTTTGTCCTCCTGTTGACATTCAAGAAAGTTCTTGGGTAGAACTGGGGATGGGAATAGTGGGGAGACAGAAGGGAGAGAATGCAGTCCTGAGCAGTCCACACCAGGTTTTTATTAAGACTTGTAAGTGTGAAAGAGTTGTTAAATGAAGTATTTGTGATATGAGAATGACTATCTAATCTTTTAATTGTTCACATGGTTTTTAGACGCTTTTAAAAATAATATACAGAATATTTTTTTATCTTTTTAACTACTGCCTTTAACCTACTTTCTCTTATAAAAGGCCACATTTTTAAATACGACAGTAGCATCTTTATTACTATACTGTACAGTATATAGTTAACTCATAAATGATTCAGCTTAGGTAGCATAAAACAGAATTATAGCATAAGTCTTTGTAAGTGTGTGTTAAGGTTATGGTCATGGCTACTGCAGGCTCCATGATACTCTAATTCTCTTAAGAGACTTCCTGGCTTCAGCTCTGAGATGTTATCTACTCGATTCTAAATCAGATGCTGTTTTATTCTTAAAATCCCATTACAGTTATTCTTAGAAAGGCAACGGAGCAAAATAGAGCACTTGCTTTTAGGTAAGACATCTCTGTATTCAGTCCTCAGAATCTCCAGGTCATGGTCAACAGAGGATGAGAAAAGAGTAAAAGCAGTGATACGGGGCAGTTAGCGGAAGAAAGCAGAGGCAGACAGGAAGAAAAGGAGAAAGGGGATGAGGAGAGGCGTCAGTGGGAGGAGGATGAGAGAAGAAAACTTCAAGAATAGCGAGCAGGGGGCTTCCCAGGGGGCTTCCCTGGTGGCGCAGTGGTTGAGAGTCTGCCTGCCAATGCAGGGGACGCGGGTTCGTGCACCAGTCCGGGAAGATCCCACATGCCGCGGAGCGGTTGGGCCCGTGAGCCATGGCTGCTGAGCCTGCGCGTCTGGAGCCTGTGCTCCGCAACAGGAGAAGCCACAACAGTGAGAGGCCCGCGTTATGCCAAAAAAAAAAAAAAGAATAGCGAGCAATAGAAAAGAGGAGGAAGGAAGACGGGAGGAAGGCAATGGAATGGAG
Source organism: Phocoena phocoena (assembly GCF_963924675.1). Lineage (NCBI taxonomy): Eukaryota > Metazoa > Chordata > Mammalia > Artiodactyla > Phocoenidae > Phocoena > Phocoena phocoena. Next base: position 64,671,635 of record NC_089230.1, on the reverse strand, counting down.
CATGGAGAGTCTCCTGGGAAGATCTCATTGCTCCTCAAACTTGGTTTCCCCACAGAGACCAAGATATTATTTTTTTAATTTTTTAAAATTAATTTTTATTGGAGTATAGTTGATTTACAATGTTGTGTTAGTTTCAGGTGTACAGAAAAGTGAATCAGTTATGCATATACCTATATCCACTCTTTTTTAGATTCTTTTCCCATATAGGTCATTACAGAGTTTTGAGTAGAGTTCCCTGTGCTATACAGTAGGTCCTTATTAGTTACAGACCAAGATTTTAAATGAGAGAGTAAAGGTGAATCTTTTGGAAAGGTTCATTGTACATATTCTTTGGATTTAAAAAATATATGTCATTGTCTATTATTTTAAAAATTCATTCTGGCAAAACATTTGAAATTTTTCACATTTAAATATTTTAGACTCTACATTTTAAGACTATGTTCCTCGGCTTCCCTGGTGGTGCAGTGGTTGAGAGTCCGCCTGTGGATACAGGGGACATGGGTTCGTACCCCGGTCCGGGAAGATCCCACATGCCACAGCGTGGCTGGGCCCGTGAGCCATGGCGGCTGAGCCTGCGCGTCCGGAGCCTATGCTCCGCAACAGGAGAAGCCACAACAGTGAGAGGCCCGCGTACCGGAAAAAAAAAAAAAAAAAAAAAAAAAGACTATGTTCCTTGAAATACATGGAACATTTTTTTTTAAATAAAATGAGATCAGAGTGAACAAATGAGATCAAAGCAACTCCATTTTTCTGAGTCAAGAGTTTTTTACTTGTTCTTCCATTTCATTATATGTTCCTCTACTAACATTTTAGTTGATGCAAAATATTCCAGTGCACTGGAATTCACTGTAACATTGTTCATGTTTTCCATTGCCATGAGGGCATTTTCTAGGGATGGGGGGCATTTGGTGTCTTCAAATAGCTTTCTGTGTT